>NC_140588.1:271273920-274176811 GCF_964204655.1 Triturus cristatus
AGCACGCCCACCGTCGAACAGTCGCTCTAAAAGACACCGCCCACCTGTCACTTCGCTCCGCCCTCCAGAGCCTTCTATTTCTTTTAGAACACTGCAGGGAAGACACCAAGACGCTCGGTTTCTCATTGGGTTGGTAAATGAAGATGGTTGAAGGACTAACGTAACTGGGGTTTAACACCGGAAACACGGCGGCCATTTTGAAAAGGGAATACTCTGTTTACTGACCTGGAAAATCCGACTTACAGGAGGAACATAATGCTGCGCGTAAATGCGTTGTAGTTGCGTTTTCACTTTCAGATAGCGGAATTCTCCCCTGTTAACACGTCAAGCCTCTATCTATATCAGGCTATAAGTAGAAATATGAGAAGTTGTGCTGTCTAAACACACGCCACTGACTTCAGGGCAAGCCAGTAGCGCTCATGGCTCATTATATTATGTGACATTGGGGGTATAGGACGAAATGTTCTAATGTTTCCCGTCAATTAATGTGGAATACCGGCTGAAAAGGTGGGACTGATTTAGGAGATCAAAGTGTAACGTTCAAGTTACAGGCACTAATGTAAGATCGGGTATTTATTTTTATTTTGCAATTTTATAGTGTGGACATGGCCGGAAGGCATCAAAGTGCTTTACAACAGTAGCGTTATACAAGGGTACAGCAAGTTACAGTTACAAATAATTACGTTCAGACTAATTGCATCGGTAGCTGCGACCAGGACAAAAGCAGCAGTTGGACAGGGACCATTGATGGAGCGGGTAGTACAACATTTTGTATACCTCCCCCATTCTGCATGAAAATACTAATTGAATAATCTATTAATTATAATATTATAAAATGAGTTTACATGAATATTAAACCAACATTGCTAATATCCAAATTACTCGTGGGATTGCATATTGCATGGCTAAATAACCTTTATAACTAGAATCCGTATGCATACTAACAGTAGTATATGTAATAAATAGAATTCTGCATGATATATATGTTGCTTTTGTGATGTCTTTGTAATGTTGCTCGAGAGGAGGTCCAAAAGGGTGAATATAAATGATTTAAATGTTGCTATACGCTAGATAAATACAAACACATAGAGGGATTAGTAAGGGGTTAACATTAGATTTATTATTTCTATGCATTAATTACTCTTTTGTGTTTGTTTCGCGTAAGTTGGCGTTTGGGCCTAAATTCCAAAAAGGCCGCGGACGCAACACGATGAAGTGGCCACTGTCCCACGAGGCATGGAGTGAAGTGCGCAGAAGCGACAAAGTCTTCCAGACCTCGTCGTGAACCCTGATCTCCGTGTACCAAAGCAAGGACACTGTGGGATGACGGCCAAGACGAAAGACAATAGACTTTCACAGTAAACCAGAACGGACTGACTTTAAATGAACTTGTGACATCACCCCTTGAACTGTACCAAAATCCCCAAAAGATTCTATTGGACGATCTCAACCAACCAATCACGACCGTATTAAAATAACGAAATGTATCTTCTTGCTTTGATTTTATTATAAATATGCACGGTAGAATAGAGAGGAGCTCAATCGTTCTTTCCGATGACAACGACGACAACGGTGACGTTGCGCGAACTCTACTACTTAGGGTGACTGTTGCGCTTTCCTGAATCCTAGATGGTCCGGATGCTGCCCAATTATCTGATAACTGTGAACTTTTCCTAATTCTATGGGCACTGACACATGCTTGCACGTCTCTGGTCTTTACCGATCCTTTGAGACTGAAGCGTGCTGAGCAAAGAATTTTGAACTTTTAGACAAATGACGACAGATCTGAGTATGCAGACCTAATGATTTAGAGGACTTCAGATAGCCAGATTAGGTAAATATGTAGTTCTGCGATTTACTCGAAATTTGATATAAACTTTCCAAATGCAAACCTAACTTTTCAAGAAATTTTAGATAAACAGATATTGATTAATAAGAATTGAGTTTGTGGTTTATTAAGAAGGGTAAGATCTAAATCTTTAAATGTGTTTTAGCTGGTTCTCGATCACCATCAAGCAATCCAACTATTTGGTCCATTGACCACGTGGGAGGAGTACCTTGATGTTTAGGATTAAGATCTGTAGGTGGAAGGGATATTGATGTATATTTTGTAAATTAACTTTTCTTTATAGGTTATAAGGTGTTCCCCCACATGTCGAGTGCTCGAACCGCTCATCCCTCCAACTGCGTGCAGACCGGTGAATGGTTAGTGTGAGTGTTGGTGTTATGGGCCCCACCAATGACTGCATGTGTGAATGAGTTAGTGTGACGTCGGGTCTGTGACAAAGGGGAGGATACCGGTACGGATTTTGCTTTCCCCCGTTACCAGGGTTTTTGCGCTCCATCAGTTTTTGTGGTAGCAAGATGATGGTTATATTGTTTTGGTTTGGTGATTATTGCTTGTAAATTGCCTATTGATTATTGATTAGTATTGGTTTATGTATTAATACTCTATGTTGAGTCAAGTCGAGTTCTATGTTGTTTGACGGCTTCTGGGATGTAGAAAGTCGGAAGTTGTAACGGTTCTGTAGTAGAGCAGAGGTAAGCGCTGCTCTCGGGAAAGACGGAATTGTTGTTTCCCTGTAGGTACACAGGGAAAACGTGTGACGATTGGAGTTGCACGACTCATTGTCTGGGTTTGATTTGGGAACATCGTCGTGTGTTGCCATTAGAGACATTTTTCTGTATGAGAGAAGTGTATGGTAGCGAAGGTCACCTATGAAATTTTGGTCTTAGGTACCAGGAGTCCAAAAGGAGCTCTGATAACGCTTATCACTGGAAAGGTAATTGGTGTTCCCTAAGCTTGTTAGAAGGATAAAGTAGAGGGAAGTGCTACTTTATTAACGTGTATCATAATTCTGTAGTAGGACAGACTGTTCGCTGTTCTCGGGAAAGACAGAATTCTGTGTGAATGTACTACATTTTCCGCGTGAAAGTGCATGAATGAAAAGGCTTTCAGGTTAATTGTGAAACTCTGGTTTTATTTCTCAGGAGCATTACGTCTCCAACTAGGTGTCTTAATTCTGGAGAAACGGTTAGCTGATGCTTGCCAGTAGGGTGAAGTAGAGGGATGTGCTACTTTATCAACGGAAGTAAAGATTCCGTAGTAGGGCAGAGGTAAGCGCTGCTCCCGGGAAAACTGAATTCTTGTGAAAAAGGTCATTGTCTGTTCTTTGGTTAGCGAAGCGGACAATGGTGGTGTTTTTATGTCGTTACTAACAGATTTTGAGTAAAAGAGAACGTAAGGAAAAGTTACCGATACATTTTGTAAAGGAGGGATCAGCAGAAGTAGGAGCAGGAGTTGCGATAGCGAGAAAAGCTGACGTCAGAAAGACCGCGCTGGGATTGGCTAGTCAGTAGGAAACGTAGACGTCCCTGATTGGTGTGTTAGTGTACACCGCGCTAGGAGTGTAGAATTACAGGGTGACGTAGACGCTGCTGATTGGCGCGTAAGTGTGAGACGCGCTGGGATTGGAGAATTACAGAAGTGACATAGACGCTCCTGATTGGTGCGTTAGTGTGAGTTGCGCTACGATTGGTTGAAACAACAGAATAGTCGTAGGGAAAAACTAGCGATACGCGAAAGACAAAATGATGTATTACGATTCACCAGAAAAAGAGAAAAAGTCCTGGTTTAGAAAAATCAAGGGTTTATTTAAAAAGGACAAACCGATTGTGACTAGAGAGGGACAGTTGCTTCCCCCACTGAAATCGCCCGCATCCTTTATGGTTGCGAAATATGGATATCATACATGTATTTGGTTAGACAATTGGGCGAAGTACACGAAAGATGATGGAGTTTTGGCATTTCCAGAGCATGGTTCATTTAATTTAGCGGTTTTGAGAAATTTGAGAGAGAGCATGATGAATCTAGAACCGAGACCTAGACCGACACAATTTGAAGCATTGACGGAATGGAAAGATGAGATGCATGACCGATAGAGACAGAAGAGTGGCGGAAGGTATAGGTACATGTTTGGTAGATCATATGGACAGGAGAATCATGATGACAGAATGAGGAGATGGCAAAATGCAAATATGACTTATGGTTTGTTTCCTGTGAGACATGTTGAAGAAGTTAGTGGTAGAAAATGTACGGAAAAAAGACATAATGTAGAATCAGGAGGGTATGGAGTGAATGAATCGGAGGATGATGTTCTTGACGACATGTTTTATAAAAATCCACCCCCGTATCAACCAGATTCTGAAATGTTGACACCAAGTGCCCCAACGAGAGAGACTTTGCGAATCATTAAGACTGAACAGTACCCCAAGAGTTAGGAAGAAATAATTCTGTCAGGGAAATAGAGAGAAAACAGGATAGTAAGGTAAGTAGTGAAAATTCAGCAGAATTAGCAAAAACAACTTTAGAGTTAACCGAAAAGATTAGGGAATTGGCTAAAAACATAGAAGCCGTAACTGTTCCCGTAACCATAGGTCCAGTAATGCCTATTTTAGATAAACAAAAAGATAATGAACATTGTTTAACGGTTCCTTATAACAGTAATAAACGGACAGAGAGGCCAAGGATAAATTCAGAAGAGAACCCATGGAGACAAACAGTAAGTACATCAGAACAGAGTACACCTAAAAATTTGATAGCAAATCCAGGTTTAGTTGAAAGACTGATAATGACTACAGATTCCATATCAGAAACCCCAAGATACTCAGAATGAAGTAATGAGGAAAAACCAGTAGATCCTACTTCAGAAGAATTAAGTGAATGGTTAAGGAGCTTACAGAAAAAAGACAGAGAATCTCAATCTATAGATGTGGCCAAATTAAGGATGGTTTTGGAAGAATTAATAGTAGGGACTATCCCCGCAGAAAAATTAAAATCCTATCAGGATGAAGAATTACTCTTTTTGTGCAAAAGTATAACTTGGAGAGCAAAGAATCTACATGAGAGACTAGAGGAAGTAGCAAATGAAATGGGTATAGACATTGAAAAAGTAAAAGCTTTACAAAAACCATATCCCGTAGATTTTACTGAGAAATATATTGAAAATTTGAACACCACAGAACGGATAATCCAGATTAAAGACATAATCATTTTGTTGAGAAAATGGGGAGATGTGGATAAATGGAGAAGTAGCTGGTTTAGAAAACAAAATGACGCCTCAGAGAAAACGTTTGCAGCTTTCCCCGTAAGAGAAAAAGAAAAGATAGTTACAGAATGCCCTATGAGAGAAATTCCAGGTGCAGGATATGTACATGTTCCTTGGAATAGGCAAGATATTTTGTCATTTACAAATGATTTCCCTCGACTACGCGAGAAGCCAGTCGAGTGGTATAGACAAGTGGACAGATTTGTAAAATTATCAAAAGTTTTGTGGATTGATTTGAATAGCCTATTTGACATAATAGTATCAGCAGATTTATGGACAGAGTGCAAAATTGTAGTAGACTGGCCTACAAAAGAATACCCTAGAGATTCAAAGACAGGTGCCCCTGATCCGGAGGTGATGAAAAAATATGAACAAGTAATTACCTTTTTGAAAAACAAAGTACCTCCCAAAGTGACTGATTGGGTAAAAATAGACTGAACTCATCAAGAAACTAAGGAGTCAGTGCATGCATACTATGAAAGGTTAATCCTTGCCTTTAAGCAATTTAGTGGTGACGAAAATTTGAGTGAAAAGGATTTAAGTCATTTTGTATACAGATTTGTATATGGACTACGTCCTGAAATTAGTGAAATGATTAAGCAGCATACAGTGGATTGGCAAAATAAGAAAATAGATGAAGTACTGAGACACGCAAAGTATTTTAGTGATGAAA
Source organism: Triturus cristatus (assembly GCF_964204655.1). Classification (NCBI taxonomy): domain Eukaryota; kingdom Metazoa; phylum Chordata; class Amphibia; order Caudata; family Salamandridae; genus Triturus; species Triturus cristatus. The sequence continues at coordinate 271,279,702 of NC_140588.1, forward strand.
TTGAGGCCAAGCAGCGTAAATTAAAACAAAAGGCTATGTGGGCACAAGTAAAAGTGGCAGAAAGACAGGAAGCACAATTGATTGAACAAGCAAATGGTACAGGACCAAAACCTAGATTCAATACTGGAAAAGGAAAGGGACAGTTCAATATTGAGGAAGCCAAAAAGAAATGGCCATGTCATAATTGCGGAAGAATAGGGCATTGGAAATCCGAGTGTAAATTTCCCCCGAATACTAATGGTGATAATGCATCATTGAATCCGCAGGTGCAGAAAGAGGTGAGTGGTCAACCGCAGCGACAGCAGCAGGTTGTTACCCAACAGAATCAGGTGCCAAAACCGCCTATTCCATTGAGCGTAAATTCAAAGAAATACAGTAATGAGACAGGATTCTACAAGGAAGAACAGGTAACTAAGCTGCCGCGCGCCAGCGCCGTTTCGCAGTATTGGCTACAACGCGATGAGAGTGAGTCAGAAGAAGGTTATTGATGGTGCCGAAGGGAGGAAGAAGAGTGCGCACTTGGTGCAACTCTAGAAGTAGACCTGACAGGCCCTTTTGTGGACAGAAAGGTACATGATGAAAATATTACTTTCCTGGTAGATACTGGTCCTACTCGATCAACTGTTAGGTCAGCTGATGTTAAGAATCTTCCTCTCTCAGATGAAACAATCCAAGTGGTTGGAGTATCCAACAGACAGACCAAGACGTATCTCACAGAACCAGTAAAAGTCAATATAGGGAAATTTTCCGAAATGCACCCCTTTGTCGTGTGTGATTCAAGCCCTGTAAATTTATTAGGAAGAGACCTATTGTGCAAAATGAATTGCCCTATATTTTGTACCCCTGTTGGTATAGCATTTGAGACCCCTGATGAAGATGTACTGTATAAAATGACTATAGCTAATATGGAAACCGAGATTACTGAAGCCTATGCTGTATTCAACCCTGACGAATTACCAAAAGAATTGAAACAGACAGTGGAAGCAGAAGTCTGGGATTTCACAGGAGAGGATGTAGGATTGATGAGAAATGTGGATCCCGTAAAAGTAACAGTGAAGGAAGGAATAAGCTACCCAAATGTTCCTCAATATAAATTGGCACCTGAGATAATTGAAGGAGTTACCCCTATAATTGAGAAAATGATTAAACAAGGAATTTTGAGAGAAATAATGAGTAGTCCATGTAATTCACAAATTATGGGACTGAAAAAGCCTAATGGAAAATTCAGGATAGTGCAGGATTTGAGAAAGATAAACAAAATTGTTGTGTCGTGCTGTCCTATTGTACCAAATCCATCTGTGATTTTGTATCAGATTCCTCATGATGCAGAATGGTACACAGTAATTGACTTATATCACGCTTTCTTTTCCATCCCGTTGCACTATGACAGCCAGCAAATTTTTGCGTTTAGTTTTGGCGAACGTATTTTGGCTTGGTGCCGAATCCCATAGGGGTATACAGAAAGCCCCTCGATGCTTAATCAGATATTGAAAAAGTCTTTGGAAGATTTAGGAATGCCCGAGAATTCAGTGCTAGTCCAGTATATCGATGACCTGCTTGTGGCATCGAAAACTCGAGATGCCTGTGTAATGGACACCATAGCATTGTTAAATCATTTGGCAGATGGAGGACTTAAAGTGTCGCCATCGAAATTGCAATTTTGTCAGAAAGAAGTACAATATTTAGGTCACAAAATTGAAAAGGGATTGAGGAAAATAACAACAGACAGAATCAGGATAATAAAAGGAATGAGAGCCCCAATGACGCAAAGAGAAGTGAGAATGTTTCTTGGAATGGTTGGATATTGTCGTCAATGGATAAGTAACTTTTCCCTGATCGCAAAGCCTTTGGTACGCCTGACGAGAAGTGATCTGAGAGACCCCATTGACTTAGATAGGGAAGAACTAGCAGCATTTAAGAAATTGAGAGACAGTTTGTGTGAAGGGCAGCGTTAGGAATGCCTAAGGAGTTCGAGCTGTACTGCAGTGAGAGGAATGGATGTGCACTCTCTGTATTGATACAGAAACATGGAAAATTGAGAAGACCAATTGCATATTTTTCAGCTATGCTAGACCCTGTAGCTGTAGCCTTGCCAGGTTGTTTGAAAGCAGTAGCTGCTACTTGTAAGAGTCTGGAACAGAGTGAGGGAATTGTGATGGGATATCCTGTGCGAGTGTTTGTACCTCATGATGTGGCAATCCTTTTGACAAGGAGTCACACTCAATTCATGACACATAGTCGGCTGACTAAGTATGAGAAAGTCATATTAGGTACAACAAATGTGAGCCTTGTGAGATGTCTGAATGTGAATCCTTCAACGCTATTGCCTGATGCTGAGAATGTTGAAGTCAGGGACGAAGTGGATCATGATTGTTTGGATGTATTGGATTTCTGTACCAAACCATGTCCTGACATAAAGGATGTACCTTTGTCTGAGAGTGACTTTGTGATGTTTGTAGATGGGTCATGTCTGAGAACAGACAAAGGAAATCTGAGTGCAGCATATGCAGTGTGCACACTTGCAGCAGTAATGGAAGCAACCTACCTGAAGGGAGTAAAATCAGCCCAGGTTGCTGAACTTGTCGCCTTGACTAGAGCATGCAAGATCAGAAAGAATGTGAGAGTGACTGTGATAACTGATAGTCAGTATGGTATTGGTGTTGTGCATGATTTTGGCCAGATATGGCTGCAGAGAGGATTTCTGACTTCAAGTGAAACTCCTATAAAGAATACTGAAGTGGTTGGAAAGTTGCTTGAGGCGATACAGCTGCCAAAGCAATTGGCCGTTGTGAAGTGTGCTGCTCATGTACAAACCACTGATTATATTGCGGTTGGAAACAAATATGCCAACGATATGGCCCAATATTGTGCTCGAAATCAGAACTCAGTAAACAGGGCTAAAGAGAGGGAGATGAATTATTTGCCTCTAATGTTTACTAACATTGTGGGTACCTGGGAAGAAGTGAGGCAATTGCAGGAAGAGGCAGGAGATGAGGAAATGAGACAGTGGGTAAAAGCAGGATGTGCACCAAGAGAAACAGATCATGTGTGGGTTTATCGAGATGGAAGACCAGTCATGCCTGATAGCATGGTATCTGCCATGGCACGGATGTTTCATGGACAGGGACACATAGGGAGGGACGCAATGATTCGGTCCTTCAAGCAAATGTGGTTCAATGCAAAATTTAGACTTGTAGCTGAGAGTCTTTGTCAAAGATGCCTTATATGTCAGCAGTTCAATCCTGGAAGAAAAACAGTAGTAAGTCTAGGAACGATAGGTCGAGAAGGAGGGCCTTTCACTAGAATGCAGATTGATTTCATTGAGATGCCGCCCTGTAATAGGTTGAGGTATGTTCTAGTAATGGTCTGCTTGTTTTCTAGAAGGGTAGAAGGATATCCCACAAGAAGGAGTGATGGAATTACTGTAGCAAAACTGCTCTTGAGTGTATTCATCCCTAGATTCGGGGTTCCCAGTTACAATTGAATCAGATAGAGTAAAGCATTTCCATAATGAGATCATGAAATTGATTTGTGAAGCATTGAATGTACAACAGAAACTACATTGTGCCTATCGCCCAGAGGCTTCTGGTATGGTGGAACAAATGAATGGCACTATTAAAAACCGATTAGGAAAAATGTGTTTAGCCACAGGTTTGAAATGGCCTGATGTCTTGCCTCTGGTACTCATGACTATTAGATCAATTCCAGATAGAACTACAGGTTTGAGCCCACATGAAATTATCATGGGAAGAGCAATGCGCCATGTATACATACCAGTCAACAAGCTGTTGCCTATATCTGATGACTTGGTGTTGGATTACTGTAAGGGGCTGGCTGACACAGTTCATTCTGTGTTTCATCAGGTTGGATCGGATGCCACCACCCTTGAAAAGAAGCAAGCTCATGATCTGAGCCCAGGAGACTGGGTGAGAATCAAAGTACACAGAAGAAGAAACTGTCTGGTCCCACATTGGGGAAAACCACGACAAGTGATTTTGACTACAACAACAGCTGTGAAATGTGCTGGGATCAAGAACTGGATCCATGCTAGTCACACATTGAGAATCCCAAATCCAGTGGATAATCAAGAACGAGAATATTTTGACGAGTCAGAAATTAGCTCTGAATCGGATGCTGAAGAAGTAAGAACAAGAGAAAATCCTGAAAGGGGGGAGACAGAGCCAAACTTGACATTTGCCCCAGAAAATATTTCCTTGAGAAGGAGATTTCAGATTTCTGATACCAGCTCAGACTCAGAGACTGAACAGATACCGGTATGCTCCAGAAAAGAGAAAAGCAGTGAAGAGACAATCAAAGATGTTACTGATAAGGAAATTCCAGATGAAAAACTGAGAGAAATTCCACCTGAAGTAACAAAAATAGATGAACAGGTGCCAGATACAGAAAGCGAGGGAAAGATTCTTGCGGAAGACCCCCAAGGAGTTGTAGGGAATACCAACATCCAGTTAGAAGAAGGGACAGTTAGTCAGCAGGAAGATATTGTGCAATAAACACGAGAAGGGACAGAAGTAGGGAAAATAAAAGAAGTGGTAGAAAGAAGAACAGCTGAAAGTAAAAAGCAAGTTGAAACAGAATCAGAGGAAAGTGATGAGGAAGTACCAGAAGGTCGAGTCCTGAGAAAAAGAGCATGGAGAGCTGAAAAGAATGATAAAGGAAATAAATCGAAAAGATCAGCAAGAGATGAAATCTGACCTAACAAGATAAAGAGATTAAGATATCGACTGACTCGAGTGAATTCACCAAGAGCAGAACAGGTGAATGAAGTATCAAGTCAAGAAAAATCGAAAATTGAAAAAATAACTACAGCAGACGAAAACAAAAGAACAAGAAAGCCCAACCAGAAGTATAAGTCGCCAGAATGGTCGTATGTGGCCCTGCCTGAAATAAAAGAAGAGGCAGATAGCCAAGAAAATCCAGAGGTGACTGTATAGGAAGTGGTTGACGAAGACGAAGAATCGGAAATCCTGAGAGTTATCTTAACCGATATTGGAGAAGAAACGGATGTTTAGGAAGTTCTGTATCAAGATTATGAGAGAAAAGTGAAAGACGATCAAATGGCAAACTGAATAAGATGATAGTGCTGCTAATAGAAAGAAAATAGAATACAAGAAAAGACATAACTGATAGAACCAAGTAGGTGCTTCGAGCCTTGGGTTAGACAAAACTAGTTGTGAAGTAGAAGAGGCTAAGTCAAAAGACACTGATCATTTTGCAAAAATGGAAAACACAGAAAGTAGAAAAGCTAAATCTGTATTTCTAAAAATATGGTTTAAAATGTGTTGTTGGTATACAGGATTACTAATGCTTCTATGGAGTGTGTTAGCATTACTAATTTCATTTAAAGTTACAATAGATACAATAGAAGGAAATAGTGAGAATAAAACTAATATAGAGAAGGTTCAGAAAGTATATCCGACTAGAATAGATAGAAACTATCTACATAAAGACAGGTCTATAAATGATTTCTCTAACAATGTGTTTTCAAAACTTTTGTACGAATATGTAAAGACAATGGATGTGGGGGATTGCTACGTTTGTATGCAATTACGTGCGATTAACAAATTAAATAAAGTAAAGCCTGCAAAGGTGTTGGGTGAATTTTTTCTTAGTAACTAAGGAACTAACATTAGAATATATATTTAGAAATAATTTGACTTGCAGTTTAAAGAAAGAAGAAAAGACGTTCTTGGATATGGTTGAAGAAAGGAGATTGAAAATGCAAAAGAAAGCATCTGAGAGAAAAGAGGAAAAGACAGTTTGGGATGTTGAAATGGAAAAACACTTGAAGGGAGAAGCTAGTCCAACTATGGCTTTAGATTGGCCTCAGAAAGGAAAGTTGTGTATTAGAAGGAATCAAACTGCATAGGATAATTACTTTGTAGGTAACAGTGAATGCCATGATACATACCGAATCATGTGTGGATGGGGATTTAAAGGAGGAAATGATCCAGTTTTTCCTGGGTTATGTTTTATCTGCGGGAACAAGGCATGTTATCGTTTGCCAGACCATTGGTATGGCACATGTTATGTAGGTCTGGTCTTTCCAAAGATATTCCACATGGGAAGAGGAGGAGAAGATGGTGTACATAAGTTAGGTAGTCTATTAGCTCGTAGAAAGAGAGAATCTTGGTCAGAAATTGTAGGAGACATTTTTGGAGCATTGATACCAGCAGTGGGAATATCTCTGAATGCACACAAAATTAGAAAACTATCAACAGTAGTGGATCGCTTGTCAACAAGCACCGCTGGAGGATTTTTATTGGTAAATACTGAAATGGTTGCAATGCGTGCTTTGGTAATGCAAAATCGACTTGCCCTTAATATATTATTGGCAAAAGAGGGTGGAGTCTGTGGAATGCTGAAAGTTCAACATTGTTGTACTTACATTCCTGAAGAGAGTAATGATCTGAAAATCTACATTAAAAATATAACTGAATTGCATGAGGAAATCACACCACTGGAGGTTGAAAGTGTTTGGGAAAAGATTGGGAAGAAACTTTCTTCTATTAAAGAATTAAAGATTTCTTATTAAACTTAGGTGGTGCCTTTATAGGTAGGATCCTATTTCCATTAACCTGTGTGACGTTTATAGTATTAATTCTAAGATCAGGTTGTTTGTGTCATAAAAGAAAGAAATTACAGAAAAAGTTAAAAAGAGAACATTTGAAAAGAAGGCAGAATAAGAGACAAGAGAGGGAATTTGAAGAAGTAGAATTAGAAGAGATGAAAGAAAGTATGTATAAAACAGCTAGAAGAGAAGAAATTGGGGAAACAGAAATGTAAACTAACTAAAAGAATTCATTTCACTTTCTTGACAAATTGATACAAAAATTTAATGGTGTGGTGATAAAATCACCAAAGGGGGGATTGATGGAGCGGGTAGTACAAAATGTTGTATACCTCCCCCATTCTGCATGAAAATACTTATTGAATAATCTATTAATTATAATATTATTAAATGAGTTTGCATGAATATTAAACCAACATTACTAATATCCAAATTACACGTGGGATTGCATATTGCATGGCTAAATAACCTTTATAGCTAAAATCCGTATGCATACTAACAGTAGTATATGTAATAAATAGAATTCTGGATGATATATGTTGCTTTTGTGATGTCTTTGTAATGTTGCTCGAGAGGAGGACCAAAAGGGTGAATATAAATGCTTTAAATGTTGCTATATGCTAGATAAATACAAACACATAGAGGGATTAGTAAGGGGTTACCATTAGATTTATTATTTCTATGCATTAATTACTCTTTTGTGTTTGTTTCGCTTAAGTTGGCGTTTGGGCCTAAATTCCAAAATGGCCGCGGACGCGACACGATGAAGTGGCCACTGTCCCACGAGGCATGGAGTGAAGTGCGCAGAAGCGACAAAGTCTTCCAGACCTCGTCGTGAACCCTGATCTCCGTGTACCAAAGCAAGGACACTGTGGGATGACGGCCAAGACGAAAGACAATAGTCTTTCACAGTAAACCAGAACGGACTGACTTTAAATGAACTTGTGACATCACACCTTGAACTGTACCAAAATCCCAAAAAGATTCTATTGGACGATCTCAACCAACCAATCACGACCGTATTAAAATAACGAAATGTATCTTCATGCTTTGATTTTATTATAAAAATACACGGTAGAATAGAGAGGACCTCAATTGTTCTTTCCGATGACAACGACGACGACGGTGACGCTACGCGAACTCTACTACTTAGGGTGACTGCTGCGTTTTCCTGAATCCTAGATGGTCCGGATGCTGCCCAGTTATCTGATAACTGCGAACTTTTCCTAATTCTATGGGCACTGACGGATGCTTGCACGTCTCTGGTCTTTACCGATCCTTTGAGACTGTAGCGTGCTGAGCAAAGAACTTTGAACTTTTGGACGAATGAAGACAGATCTGAGTATGCAGACCTAATGATTTAGAGGACTTCAGATAGCCAAATTAGGTAAATATGATGTTCTGCGATTTACTCGAAATTTGATATAAACTTTCCAAATGCAAACCTAACTTTTCAAGAAATTTTAGATAAACAGATATTGATTAATAAGAATTGAGTTTGTGGTTTATTAAGAAGGGTAAGATCTAAATCTTGAAATGTGTTTTAGCTGGTTCTCGATCACCATCAACCAATCCAACTATTTGGTCCATTGACCACGTGGGAGGAGTACCTTGATGTTTAGGATTAAGATCTGTAGGTGGAAGGGATATTGATGTATATTTTGTAAATTAACTTTTCTTTATAGGTTATAAGGTGTTCCCCCACATGTCGAGCGCTCGAACCGCTCATCCCTCCAACTGCGTGCAGACGGGTGAATGGTTAGTGTGAGTGTTGGTGTTATGGGCCCCACCAATGACTGCATGTGTGAATGAGTTGGTGTGACGTCGGGTCTGTGACGAAGGGGAGGATACCGGTACAGGTTTTACTTTCCCCCGTTACCAGGGTTTTTGCGCTCCATCACCATCAAGCATTGCTTAAGATGGTGGGAACACACAACTAAGGTCGTTTGTCTCCTGGATAGAGTACTTAAGTAGAGTTGAAGGTGATTAACCCAGGTGCCTGTCAATTAGGAGGAGCTTGATGGGTTAGTGTGTTAGGGAGAAAGTGTATGTTTGTGCAACCTAATGCCTAGTTTTCTGTCTGGCCTTTCACTTGCGACAACCTGTTCTTTCTCTTAAAAAAAACAAAAGAAGGGTCTTATAGACTGCCCACCAGTGGCGGCTCCTCCATAGGGGCGTTTGGGCGTCGCCCACTGCTTTTTCGCAGTGCGAGAAGCAGAAACATAAAATGGTAAAAACTACCATTTTATGTTTCTGCTTCTCGCACTGCGAGAAAGCAGAAGTGCCTGGTTGGGGCGGGATCGTGGGCGGTCTTGCTCGAGGGCAGGGGGGAGTGGCTTACCCACTGTTGTGGGTACTGACTGTCTGGTCGGCCCCTGGAGCCGACTAAACAGTCAGTACCCACAACAGTGGGTAAGCCACTCCCCCCCTGCCCTCGAGCACGACCGCCCACTCTCCCCTTTTCTCTATGGAGGAGAAAATGGCGCGGCTGGGGCGCTCTCCCCTGCGCCTCACCAATCACGTTGTGATTGGCGGAGGGAGGGGAGGGAGGGAGGCTGCCTGCCTGCCTTTCCTGATGACGAGGAGTTGAAGGAATTGGCGCAGGACCGTACGGCGGGAGTCGGGAGTCGTTAGAGGGTCGGACCTATCAAGAAGCTCAGTAAGTTTTCTTTCATATTTGTATTTTATTAAACCCCTCCCGCCTCCCCCTATACCCCCTGCGACGACCCCATTTCCACCCCCCCCACCCGCCCGTAATCATTAATGCCGGCCGCGACTGTCATAGACTGTTCTTTTTCCTAATAATAAGGCTTTGTTTGTTTGCACGCCAAGGGTGGACACCAGGTCTCGTCGTTTCAGGTACGTTTCATCCCATCTGCATTTGAGACTGTCACTCTCTGGGCACTCTGTGTGATCCCTGTACAGCCTCTGCCCCTCCCCGTCCCCTTCATTAGTACCCTTCCTGCACCCCTTCCAGCTGTGGAAGTTTGTTGTCTGGTAATGAGTTAAAAGCCCTCCTTTCCCTGCCCCTCCCCTGCTCTTTAATGGGGCAGTGATAGAGTTGGGGCCGCTCTCCGAGTCTATTGAAGCTCCCCGTCTTTGAAGGGGGCCGAGGTGTGACTTGGGCCCACTCTGGTCATTTGTAGGTGGCTGCCGGCGACAGGCCACCCCCCTGTGATGATGGCGCAGTGTGACCACAGGCTACGTATGAGTGCAGGAGGCCTCCTTAAGGCCCAGGTGATCTGTCTTATTTTACTGTTGAAACTGGGTGACCCCTCCCCCACATGCTGAAGTTGAGCACGAGAAGGGAGAGCGTTTAGTACAAAATCCAATTAGGAGCCTCGAGCGCTCATGATTACTGCTCTGCGGACACAGTGACTTCCAGTGCTTACTTTGTTAATCACTAAGTTAACGAATAAATAAGTACGCATGCATTCAAAAAATTTTGGGGGAAGAGGTTGTCATCTCTGTGGAGAAGATTTATTCAAATGTTGTGCAGTGCAGGACACGTAGTCGCAGCGTAGCGCCCGGGCGAAACAGTGCAGACACATATCTACTAAGAAATGGCGCTGCTTCCACAAGCATAAAACTTTAGTACGTGTATGTAACCCGCCCTGACCTAAATACAGTCCGAAGCCAAAGACTAAATATTATTTATAATTGTAAATGTATTCATATAGCACTTACGACCCCTGAAGAGGCATTGAAGCGCTTTTTCGTCGAGAAGCACCCTATGCCAGAACCCAAGGCTAGTAGTTAGTAGATTAGTAAAAAAAAAAAAATCTTGTACATTGTGTTAGGTTTGTGCTATTGATTTAATGTGTGTTTGGAGTACTAGTAAGTAACGCGCACATTTGTAGACTGCACAATTGTATGTGTCAATGGGAGACACAAGAATTGCAGCCAAAGATGGTAATTAGTGATTTCAGATGTGGATTTATATTTTCTTAAGATAATATGACATACATGTAGATAAATCTAACTCCGGAGAAACACACACGCACACACACATCTCTCTCTCTCTCTCCCTCTCCCTCTCCAGCATAGGGTTTGTACTTGAACGGAGTTCGCTCTGCCAGTACATTACTATGCCAAGACATACTTTCAAACGTAACAAAAATATTACCCGTGTGCTCTACCGTGCAGCACACATGGAAAGTTAGATTTTTATCCATGTTAACACCTGCCTCAAGGAGGCACTATTTGTGGTGCAAAGTCATCCCTACAAATGTTACTAGATAGAATTTTGCATCAAAAACAATCGGTAGTAGTGTGGTAATGCCCACTCCTTGGCACAAAGTAAGGCAACACAGCACAAAGCAGCGCTACTTTGCGTCACTTTTATGCAATTTACCAGCACACCAAAAATCTTTTGCGCTGTAAAGTACATAAATCCACACTTTGTTCCGGCTTGTGTAACTTTCAAAGGATTTGCACGCTGATTCTTGAGGTTGAGAAAAATGTAATACAGTATAAAGGCAGAGCGAGGTGAAGTAGAGAAAGGTGAGGCAGAAAGAGAGTGGAAAGGTAGAGCGTAAGCCGTGGAAGACAGCAGGCGGTAAGAGTAAGTTGCAGCGAGGTAGAGAAGGTGTGCAATCTAAAGAAGGTGAGCAATGTAGGGAGACTAAGATGATAAACCAAGGTATACCTGAGGCATAGGTAGGGAGTAGACAGCGTTGTTGACAGAGAAAGAGATATACAAGAGAGGAGGATAATGTTCTTGCTTTCTGAAATATCCTTGAAAATGCACCATTTGACCGCTCTCTCCCCCCCCCCCCCCCCCCCCGAACCCTCCTTGATATGTTCGGGCTCGCTCCCTCACCACAGTGTACCGCACGCAACTTTTACGCCCACCACTTTCAAATGTCACCAGCCACCACTGCCTCACACTACGTACCATCGGTTTGCTTCATTGTCACTATTATTTTCTTTCTTTTCATTGATGGGCGTATGTGAGCTTCACTTGGGTTTCACATTGTTTTCATTTGTTTGCTTCAATTACCAATAATCTTAATTATCCATAGTCCGTAAACAGTGCTTTAAATGGTCCTCGTGAGTACTGGCAGTTTTTCACTGCCAAGGAGAATACCGGTACTCATGACTGGTAGGCTCAGTGGTACTAGCACGGTGTGGAATTCCTATAGCAGAACTGTTAGAAATGGGGGTCTCTAGTTGGCAAGGGTTTGTACCATTGTCCAAATAGGGACCCCATACTAGTCTAAAATAACCCCTGCTCACCCCCTTGGCAGTTTGGCATGAGCAGTCAGGCTTATTTTAGAGGCAGTGTGTAAAGCATTTGCACATAACCAACAGTAATACAGTGTACGCACTACAAAAGGACACCGCACCAGTTTAGAAAAATATCCAAAATTTTATATACAAGACCAAAAACGATAAAAATCCACAATACAGTACTTAAATATCTTCAGTTATCAAAATATGCTTGAAAAACAGTTGCATCATGTCGATAGCACCAGCCGGGGCTATCACGGCGTCGTGAGCAAATAAATCCAAACAGTTCTGGCTGACCGCGGCGCCGCGGGCCAGCTACGGTGTCGGGAAGACCCGCAAACAGTACCTTTTAGAAATGCAGGGTGTCGGCGACCTCTCATTAAGCTTCCGAAAGAACGGAGCCCGCAGGCGTCGGTTCCGGAGGTCGGTGCAGGAGTCGTCAGGGCCCTCGAAGTCACACGAGTTGCAGATCGAACAAGCTGTGCCCTCGAACCAAGGTGCAAGCAACGAGGTAGATTTTGGCATGGAGCGGCGGCGTCGGGGATACCAAGGCGTCGTTGTGAACCGAGGCGGTGTGGAGTGCGGTGCCCACAGGTTGCGGTGCGAGCAGCAGCTCTGTGGCGGCGACAGCAGGCGTCGTTGGTGTCCAAGGTCGCATTGCAGCGGTGCCCTCTGCTGTGCCTTCAGGACATGGAGTCGGCAACGTCGTTGTCGACGTCGCCGGGTTGCTTCTTCTTCTGTTACAGCACAAAACACACAGTCCCCAGTGCTGAGGGCAGAAGAGCTTGAAGTCTTTGCTATTCATGAGACTTCTTGAACAGGGGGCAAGCTCTACCTCAAGCCCTTGGAGAAACTCACAAAAGTAGATTGCAGAAAGTCCAGTCCAGTCCTTTCACTGCCCAAGACAGAAGCAGCCACTGGAGGCCAACACAACAAAGCACACAGCAAAGTGGTAGTTCCTCCTCACAGCTTCTCCAGCTCTTCTTCTTGGCAGTCTTCTTGGTCCAAAAGAGTTCTAAAGTTCAGGGGTCTGGGCCCCAGTATTTATATCCCAAAATCCTTTGATCTCTTAGGCAGAGAGTGTCTGTGCCCAGCCCAAACCAGTTCTGCCTTCTCTGGTGTGGCTTCCTGGCAGGAGGTGGAGATGGCATTGTAAGAGGCAGACCAGGCCCATTCAGGTGCAAGGAAATCTCCCCCTACTCTAAATGCAGCCCAGGTCTATTCCACCCTTTCCTGACCCAACTATCCAGAGCCACTCCTGCTCCCCAGCCCTCTGTCATTCAAAACCCAGACAGTCAATCCACATTCTAGCAGAGGCACACTGGATGACTGAGCAAGAAAATACCTACTTTCTAAAAGTGGTATTTTCAAACACAGAATGTAAAAATCACCTTCACTAAAAAATGCATATTTAGATTCTGAGTTCAGCCATACTAAACTTTATTTTCCCACCTAATTCCCCGGGCCAGTTATGTTTATAAGATGTTATAAACAAACTCCCCATTCTGTTCTGTGGGGAACAGGTAGCTTTGCAATAGTGAAAATTGAATTTGTCAGTAATTCACTATCAGGACATGCCACACACACCAGGGCATGTTTTACCTTTCACATACACTGGACTCTGCCCACAGGGATACCGTGGGCCTATGTTAGGGGTGGCTGACATGTAAGAAAAGGGAAGGTTAGGGCCTGGCAAGTGGGTGCACTTGCCAAGTCGACATGGCAGTACCAGACTGCACACAGCCTCTGCAATGGCAGGCCAGAGTCACATTTACGGGCTGTTTGTGTGGGTGGCACAATCCAGTGCTGCAGCCCACCAACAGTATTTGATTTACAGGCCCTGGCACACGCAGTGCACTTTACTAGGGACTGACACATAAATCAAATAGGCCAATCATGGAAACATCAATCCATAACACATTTTACCACAGGAGAACTTGCACTTTACCACTGATCAGCAGTGAGAAATGTGCGCAGAAACCCTACGCCAGCAAAAACAAAGTCAAAACCGGGAGGTCAAAAAGCAAAAACTCAGGGGAAACATGCCAAAAGATGCCAAGTCTAACAAATGTCCCCTCCAACTGAAAGTAGGGAGAACTACCCAACCTCCTGGGAGTTCTCTTCACTAAGGCGGAAGAACCTGGACAGACTATCTGCATTGGCGTGTTCTGTGCCAGGGCGGTGTTCCACCGTAAAGTCCATTCGCTGTAGGGAGATGGACCACCTCAGCAATTTTGGATTCTCGCCCCTCATTTGTATCAACCATCTGAGGGGCCTGTGGTCTGTCTGAACCCGGAAGTGAGTACCAAACATGTAGGGCCTCAGCTTCTTCAGTGCCCAGACCACAGTGAAAGCTTCCCTTTCTATGGCACTCCACCTCTGTTCCTGGGAAGTAGTCTTCTGCTAAGGAAGACTCCAGGCTGGTCTAGCCCCTCTTTGTTTAGTTGTGAGAGCACCACTTCCACACCATGCTCTGAAGCGTCAGTCTGCACGACGAATTCCTTGGAGAAGTTGGGTGCCTTGAGCACGGGTGCCGAGCACATGGCGGCCTTCAGGGCACCAAAAGCCTTCTGGCAGGACTCAGTCCAGATCACCTTCTTGGGCTGCTTTGTGGAAGTCAGCTCTGTTAAGGGAGCAATAATGGTGCCATACCCCTTAACAAACCTTCTGTAGTACCCGGTGAGACCTAAGAAGGCTCTCACCTCTGTCTGAGTCTTGGGTTGCTCCCAAGCCAGAATGGTGTCAATCTTGGGCGCCACCTTGCTGCTTCCTATGTGATGTCCCAAGTACACCACAGAACCGTGCCCGTTCTGGCACTTACTGGCCTTGATCGTGAGGCCTGCCCTCTGCAAAGCCCTCAACACTTCACCTAGGTGCTGCAAGTGTTCTTCCCAGCTGGAACTGAACATTGCACTGAAATCCTCCAGCTCAGCCAACACCTGGTTGACCAACCTCTGAAAGGTGGCAGGGGCATTCTTCAACCCAAAAGGCATCGCTCAGAACTGGTAATGTCCTTCTGGAGTTGAGAATGCTGATCTCTCCTTGGCCCCAGCGGTTAAGGCAATCTGCCAGTACCCAGACGTTAAATCAAACGTGCTGAGTAACTTGGCAGCTCCCATCCGATCAATGAGCTCATCAGCTCTGGGGATGGGCTGTGCATTAGTCTTGGTGACGGCATTTAGCCTACGGTAGTCCACACAAAACCGCAGTTCTGGAGTGGCACAGGGTGCAGCAGCCTTTGGGACCAAGAGCACTGGGCTGGCCCACGGACTGTTGGAAGGCTCGATCACCCCTACTGCCAACATCTGAGAGACCTCCTCTTTAATGCTGGCCTTGACCCGGTCAGTCAACCTGTAAATCTTGTGCTTCACAAGAGGGCTGTCACCTGTGTCCATGTCATGGGTACACCAGTGAGTAACACCTGGGGTCAGGGAGAACAGTGGGGCAAACTGTCCAAACAACTGGCGACAGTTGCTCTGCTGCTCTGGGGTCAGTGTATGAGAGAGGATCACTCCTTCCACTGACCCATTGTGCTCCTTGGTAGACAGGAGGTCAGGGAGAGGTTCACTCTCCTCTTCCACCCCATCACCTGTCGCCAAAAGCATGCTCACTTCGGACCTCTCGAAGTGGGGCTTGAGGCTGTTCATGTGGAGGACCCTCAAAGGGTTCCTTGGAGTTCGCAAATCCTCCAGGTAGGTGACATCACTTTTGTGCTCCACCACCTCAAACGGCCCCATCCACTTGTCCTGCAAGGCACAAGGTTCACCTGGGGCCATGACCCACACTTTTTGCCCAGGTTGAAATTCGACCAGAGTAGCTTTCTGGTCATACCACTTCTTCATTTCTTCCTGGCTTGCTTCTAATGTTCACCTGAGCGAGTTTTCTGAAGCTGGCAGTTTGGTTTCTGAAGGCCAGCATGTAACTAAACACATCCTGGGGAGTTTTCCTGGTAGCTGCCTCTCAACCTTCCTTTACCAAACTCAGAAGTCCTCTCACATGGTGACCATACAGAAGCTCAAAGGGGCTGAACCCAGGAGACTTCTGTGGCACCTCCCTGTACGCAAAGAGAAGGCATGGCAAGGGGACACCCCACTTACGCCTCATGGGTTTTGTTAGATCCTTAATCATGCCCTTCAAGGTCTGGTTGAATCTCTCCACCAGACCGTTACCTTGTGGGTGGTAAGGGGTGGTGAACTTGTAGTTAACACCACACTCCTTCCACAGGGATGTCAGAAACTTGGATATGAAATAGATCCCCCTGTCAGAAACCACCTCTCTGGGGAACCCCACGCTGGAAAAGATCCCCTTTAACACCCGGCCCATCACTGGAGCTGTGGTTGTCCTGAGAGGGATTGCCTCCGGGTACCAGGTGGCATGGTCCACCAACACCAGGATGTACCTGTTGCCCATGGCTGTCTTGGTATCCAGTGGCCCCACAATGTCCATCCCTACCCTTTCAAAGGGTGTTCCAACAACTGGAAAAGGTTGGAGAGGAGCTTTGACCTTCCTCCCACTCTTACCACTTGCCTGGCAAGTTTGGTAAGACCTACAATGTCCATCTGACTGCCTTCACATTTGGGGCCAGAAGAAATGGGTGACAAGCCTGTCAAAGGTCTTGTCCTGTCCCAAATGTCCTGCCAAAGGCACGTCATGAGCCAGACCCATTAGGAAGATCCTGAAGCACTGGGGTACCACCAGCACATGGGCTGACCCAGGCTCAGAGACCTTAGGCTCACTATACGGGAGACCATTATCCCAGTAGATCCAATGTGTTCTGGACTGTTCACCAGCTGCCTGGTCTGCAACCTGCCGCCGCAGACCCTCTAGAGAAAGGTGCTCTTTCTGCTCTTTGCAGAATTCCTCCCTGGCAGAACCCCCTTCTTGCTGCCAATGGATCAGCTCAGAGATGTCCACCAATTCAGCTACCTGCTTCCCTGTTGGCACCTGGGCGTCCCCCTCCAGGTCTGCCTCCTCCCGATCCGTGGAAACGCCGAGGGCCGGTTTCCACGCCCCTTTCTCTTGGCAGGGACTTGGACCACTGTTTCAGGCTCCAAGTCCTCTTGATCACCCTTTCTGGCCACCATTGACCGAGTGGACACGCATTCCCATTCTGGCAACCCAAGCATCTCCAAGTGAGACCTGAGCTCAACATCCTTCCGTAAGGACTGCTCCAGGTCCTTACCTAGCAGACAATCTACAGGCATGGAAGGGCTCACAACCACCCTTAAGGGACTTGAGACCCCCCCCCCCCCACTCGAAGGGAACCTGCACCACCATACACTGGCGCTCTGATTGTCCACAGCAATTACTTGGTGGAATGCCCCTGGGACTACCTGCTTCTCAGAGACCAGGTGACACCGGACTGAGGTCACACTGGCTCCAGTATCTCTGAGAACCTCTACCCTTTTCCAATTGGCGGTCACCCAGGTGCTGTATTTCTTTGTGTTAGGGGGAACCTGGTTTTCTGGGACCATCTCACTGCCCACTAGTGAGACGAGGTTAATTTCTGCAGGATCCCCACCCTCTTGTGGGTACTCTTCCTCCCCAAGCGCTACGCTAGCCAACACATTGGATTGCCCACCGGTGGGTGGCTGTGCCCCCTTAGGGCACTTGGGGTCCCCCTTCATGTGACCCACCTGGTCAAATGCAAAACACTTGCGGGGGCAGTCTCAGCAGGCTTTCCTGAAGAGACCCCTTGTTTCTTATCTTCGGTGGGATGGTAACCTTTACCCTAGGAGTTATTTTGGGCCCTTTATAGAACTCCTGTGCTTTACCCTTGTCCCCCCCACTTTTGTGCTGGGGTCCCTGCCCACCTTTGGCTGAGTCTCCCCAAACGCTTTCTTGTGGACCCTGATACTCACCCAGCGGTCCGCCTCCATCGCAAGTTTCCTGGGACAGTCAGCTTACTATCAACTAGGAGCTGGCGCAGATCTGCAAAACATAGACAAGACAAGTGCTCCCATACAATCAAATTGTAGAACCCCTGACAATCTGTCACATTACTGCCCTTCACCCAGCCATCCAGTGACCTGCAAAACACATCCACACATTCCAACCAAGTGTTGGCATCAGACTTCTTAGTGGACCTGAACTGATCCCTATATTTTCAGGAGTTAGACCATACTTAGTGAGAAGGGCCTTCTTCATGTCAGCATTGGTGAGGTAATACCCCTTATCCAAAGCTATTAAAGTATCCCTTGCTTCTTCTGGAAACATAGGCCACAATCCTGCTCCCAATTCTCCTCAGGGACCCCGTTCATGTGTATCGCTGCCTCGTAACCCTGAAACCACCTTTGTATGTCATCCCCGTTCTTGAATTCCTTGCCTACATTCTTACGGATGTGCACAATTCTGTCTGCCTGTCTTGACGGGTTGCTGCCACTATCTGAGCTGGCTCTACTCCTCTGATCCAGCTCATATACCCTGATCTCATGATCTAACATCATCCTTCTCTCCTCCATGGCTAACTTAAGCTTCTCCAGTTCTACTGCAACGCTCCTTGCTTTCCGCCTGTCCTCCAGCTCCTCTGGGGACAGGCCACTGCTACCTGGCCTGGAGGGTTCCCCCCTCCCAAAAGCACATCCACCCTAGGAGCAGGCTCCTCCGCCTCTCCACTGAGATCACCAGATTGCTTGCCTGCATGCCCGGCTGCTACCCAGGCCCTCAGCACCTTTTGTAGCTCCTCCTTCCCAGTGAGGCCTCTGATTTGGACTTTTAGACTTTTGCAAATTGCTTTCAATTCCCTAACACTGTAGGATTCCAACCTATCCTCCTCAAAGGCAACTTTCAGGGATGCAACAGATGATGCTCTTGATTCCGGCATGATGAAGTAGCAAGCTCAAACTGGCAAGATCAAAAATAGGCCAAAAAGAAAAAGAACCAGTATGTAGCACGTAATGCTCTGCGATATGGTAGTAGTGCACACCAATCACTGTAAGTCAAGTGCAAATGCAAGTCCTATCCTCACTGCTGACAACCAATGTTAGAAATGGGGGTCTCTAGTTGGCAAGGGTTTGTAACTTTGTCCAAATAGGGACCCTTCTTCCTAGTCAGGATAAGGGGGTTATACCCCTAAAATAACCCCTGCTCACCCCCTTGGTAGCTTGGCACGAGCAGTAAGGCTTTTCGTAGAGGCAGTGTGTAAAGCATTTTCACCGAACCAACAGTAATACAGTGTAAACACTACAAAAGGCCACCACACCAGTTTAGAAAAATATTCAATATTTTTATATACTTAAGGCAAGACCAAAAACGATACAAATCCACAATACAGTACTCAAACATCTTCAGTTATCAAAATATGCTTGAAAAACTGTTCCTTGATGTCAATAGCTCCATCCGGGGCTATCACGGCGTCGTGACCAAACAAATCAAACCAGTTCTGGCTGACCGCGGCGTCGCAGGTCAGCTACAGTGTCGGGAAGACCCGCAAAGAGTATCTTTTAGAAATGCAGGGCATCGGCGGCCTCTCATTAAGGTTCCGAAAGCACAGCATCCGCAGGCGTCAGTCCCGGGAATTGGTGCAGGAGTCGTCGGGGCCCTCGAAGTCACACGCGTTGCAGATCGAACTCCTCTCTGTTGAAGTCAGGAGTGCTGGCGTCAGGTGCTGCGGTGCGAAGTGCAGCGGTGCGGCATGCGGTGCCCCCAGGTCACTGTGCCAGCAGCAGCTCAGTGGAGGTGCCGATGGCCTCGTCGGTGAGACCAGGGTCGCGGTGCGAAGTGAATGTGGTGCTCGTCGCTGTGCTGGCAGGTCGCTGTGCAAGCAGCGGCGTTGTCGTTGCTGAACCGCTGTTGTCGGCTGATGAACTGGAGTAGATTGCGCCGGCGTCGATAGGCCAAGGCTGCGGTGTGGGATGAGGGCGGTGCGTCGTGTAACTTTACGAGCGGCGCCCTCAAACCACGGTGCAAGCAAAGGCATAGATTTTGGTATGGAGCAACGGTGTTGGGGATACCAAGGCGTCGTTGTGAAGCGAGGCGGTGCGGAGTGCGGTGCCCACAGGTCACGGTGTGAGCGGCGGCTCGGTGGCACGTCAGCTGGCGATATCGGTGAGACCCGGGTCTCGGTGCGGCTTTGCGGCGGTGCCCTCTGTGCTGCCTTCAGGACACGGAGTTGGTAGCGTCATTGTCGACGTCGTCGGGTTGCTTCTTCTTCTGTTGCAGCACAAAACACGCAGTCCCCAGTGCTGAGGGCAGAAGAGCTTGAAGTCTTTGCTGTTCCTGAGACTTCTTGAATAGGGGGCAAGCTCTACCTCAAGCTCTTGGAGAAACTCACAAAAGTAGATTGCAGAAAGTCCAGTCCAGTCCTTTCACTGCCCAAGACAGAAGCAGCCACTGCAGGCCAACACAGCAAAGCACACAGCAAAGTGGTAGTTCCTCCTCACAGCTTCTCCAGCTCTTTGTCTTGGCAGTCTTCTTGGTCCAAAAGAATTTTGAAAGTCAGGGGTCTGGGCCCCAATATTTATATCCCAAAATCCTTTGATCTCTTAGGCAGAGAGTGTCTGTGCCCAGCCAAAACCAGTTCTGCCTTCTCTGGTGTGGCTTCCTAGCAGGAGGTGGAGACAACATTGTCAGAGGCAGTCCAGTCCCATGCAGGTGCAAGGGAATCTCCTCCCCTACTCTAAATGCAGCCCATATCTATTCATCCCTTTTCTGACCAACGTAGACTATCCGGAGCCACTCCTGCTCCCCAGCCCTCTGTCATCCAAAACCCAGACAGTCAATCCACATTCTAGCAGAGGCACACTGGATGACTGAGTAAGAAAATACCTACTTTCTAAAAGTGGTATTTTCAAACACAGAATGTAAAAATCACCTTCACTAAAAATCAGGCATACTAATCTTTATTTTCCTACCTAATTTCCTGGGCCAGTTATGTTTGTAAGATGTGATAAACAAACTCCTCATTCTGTCCTATGGGGAACCGGTAGCCTTGCAATAGTGAAAAACGAAATTGGCAGTAATTCACTATCAGGACATGCCACACACACCAGGGCATGACCTACCTTTCACATACACGGCACCCTGCCCACAGGGGTACCTTGGGCCTACCTTAGGGGTGGCTGACATGTTAAAAAAGGGAAGGTTAGGGCCTGGCAAGTCGGTGGACTTGCCAAGTCGGGATGGCAGTACCAGACTGCACACAGGCTCTGCAAAG
This sequence comes from Triturus cristatus, assembly GCF_964204655.1. Taxonomy (NCBI): domain Eukaryota; kingdom Metazoa; phylum Chordata; class Amphibia; order Caudata; family Salamandridae; genus Triturus; species Triturus cristatus. The sequence goes on from NC_140588.1 coordinate 271,300,677, forward strand.
GCAGGCCAGAGTCACATTTACGGGCTGTTTGTGTGGGTGGCTCAATCCAGTGCTGCAGCCCACCAACAGTATTTGATTTACAGGCCCTGGCACACACAGTGCACTTTACTAGGGACTGACACATAAATCAAATAGGCCAATCATGGAAACACCAATCCATAACACATTTTACCACACGAACACTTGCACTTTACCAATGATCAGCGTTTGAATAGTGCGCAGAAACACTACGCCATCAAAAACAGAGTCAAATCCAGTAGGTCAGAAAGCAAAAACTCAGGGGAAACACGCCAAAAGATGCCAAGTCTAACACCAACACATATTGTTTGGGGTCAAGGACAACACGTTTTCATGTTTATTTTGTCCTTGGGACAAGTTGGCCCAACCCCTTACAGCACAAACTCTTTGGCTGCCATATTATAGTACCACAGTATAGTTCAGGGAAAAGCATTGTCTGCAGTTATGGTAATATTTGTATTGCTGTTAGAAATTATAATTACGGTTCATTAATAGCCTTTATTATAGACTGCATTACTGACAGTGATTCCAGTATAAAAATGTGTAGACAAGTTTGAAAAGTTTAACAATATGAGGCTAAGTATGATGCTTCCAGGATGCTCTCTGATTAGATGCAAATATATGCAAACGTTTCAGAGCAAGATTGAAGATTCTTTGCTTTCAAAATAAAATGTTTATACAAGCAATGAAACTAGGAAAAAAACGTTTGGTAAACTACTGTGAAATTTTAGGCACCATTTCTTTGAAGCATCATGTAGTAACATGTGTTGATGCATGCTAGTATTTTCCCAAAATACTCATAATGGAAAATCAGTGTAACCAGTTTCAACAAAATTATATGAAATGTGAAAATAAACAAGCACTGAGAAAGCCAATAGGCATCACATTGTTTTTGGTTTTGTCAATGCATGTGTTGTTTTGACATGACTTTTGTAAAACTTTATTGTTGTGGAAGCTGCCTGGCCCTCATCATTATGACAAACATTGGTTAGAGCAAAAAATATTTTCTGTCTCAAAAACTACACATTGCCACTGTAGTTCCTGGCACTGAATACAACTATTTTGCATGCCAATATGCTCCTTGTAAAAGAGCAGAATGCCGTCACTCACAGTGAATCCAGCTGGTACATAGAGAAAGAGGGTGATAGAATTTTAATAAAAACAAAAAGGTCTTGGTTAACACCATACCTAAATAGGAACCCAATTCTTATAGAAAGTCACAAAAGTGCACCCATGGAATATGTCCTTACATTAGTGCAGATTTACAGCTTTCATGAATTCACAAGAATTTGCAGATGTAGGTCAAGAAATCAAACTCCTAGAAAATATTTGTGAACTGCATTTTAGCACGAGCAAATATGCATGTGTAGATAAGCTCATGCGAAAAATTGTTGAGCGGTAACAAGTTCACTTTCCCACAAACAACTTTTTTCCCCAACACTTCTACCTTTGTCAGGAGTAAATTTCAAACATTTCTCTATGGGAAAAAATTAGAAAAGAGCTGATGAAAGCCCATAAAACATGCAAGTTAGAAGGTTTGCACAGACTCAAAACGGCATTCCAACCAAGAGGAACTATTGTTCACCAGTACCTCCATCTCCAGTACGTAGATCTGCGGAAAGGTGGCAAAATAAGGGAATTGCTAGTATTCAGACCCTGCTATGCTATGATCTCTGTTATAATCAGAGAGGCTATTATATAACTATTATATAATGAGATTGCTGCCATAATTTGTCGCTGCACTACATGGCACCAAAGGGACAAGTGGATTTTGTTACAGGACAAGTAAATTTATGAAGCAACCTGTCCCATGGACAAGTAGATTTTTTATTGAATTCCACACCCATGTACTAGTGCTGCTGAGGATGAGGCTGTGAGATGCCTCTCTCACAGCCGCATCCTCAGCAGCACTAGTACATGGGTGTGGAATTCAATAAAATATCTACTTGTCCATGGGACAGGTTGCTTCATAAATCTATTTGTCCTGTAACAACATCCACTTGTCCCTTTGGTGCCATGTAGTGCAGCAACAAATGAGAGCGGAGACTGTCTGAACGCGTCTCTCACAGCCAAAGTGCCACTGTATTCCTGTGCTGAGCCCCTGCTCTATAATTCAGCAGCTGCTCATGTAAATTATGTTAGTGTGTCCAGGTGCTGGCAAGCTCAGCATCATGCTGTGAGTGACAGAGGAGGGGCCAATGAGGCTCTGCACTTTAAATAACAGGTGTGAAGCTGTGCACACGCTGTAAGTCCAGACGGCTGACTGAGAGTCAGAAAGAAGAAATCTGTGGGAGGTAAGGATTAAAAACAACATTTTTAGGTCTCGCCTAGGCAGCGCGCATGCGCTGTCTGTCCGAGACATCTAGTAATCTATATGCGTGGTGAAACTCCGCCTATTGCTGGGTAATTTCTCGCCACTTGCCATTAGTTAACTTTAGCTTTTTGTTTTGTTAGCAGGCTTATTATTGGCTTTTCAGCTGATACATAACTTCCGTTCATTCCGGAAGCAACAACGCCTAACTTCAGTCTCGTTACGCCGTTCTCAGTTTAGTTGTTTTTTTACAAATAGTGCACATTAACATGCGCGCACAATCGTACATTATATGCTTGCGCCAAAATACGCAAATGCTTCTTTTCCTTGCGATCCCGGAAGCTAGTGCCAAACTTTTTTATTTACTTTTCTTTTATAGTGACGGCACCCGTGCTTAGACTTTGAACATCTTAAGCGAAAGCGCGGGTGTCGCAATAGGTTTAAAAGTAAAGAAATAGAAAAAATCTTTACTTTTACAGCAATCGCGGCACCCGCACTTTAGCTTAAGATGTTCAAAGCCTAAGCGCGGGTGCCGTCATTGTAATAGAAAAGTAAACATATTGTGGCATGTACAAATTACTTGTGTTCTTGGCACTGTTCTGGTCTTGGTTGCAGAGGTTCTGTCTATAAGTGTTGGCATTCGCCACTTGAGTGGCTGTCCTAGTCATTGATTATTTTTCTACTATACATTAATTTACGTTAGTTTATATAGTTTGAGGATGATAGATACTCTTGGAGGGTGCTACGAATGGGTAGCATCGGATCTTCAACCTCCACAGCACCAACCTTTTTTTATTTTTATTTATTTACTTTTCTATTATAATGACGGCACCCGCGCTTACACTTTGAACATCTTAAGCTATAGCGCGGGTGTCGCAATAGCTTTCAAAGTAAAGAAATAGAAAAAATCTTTACTTTTACATCAATCGCGGCACCCGCACTTTAGCTTAAGATGTTCAAAGCCTAAGTGCGGGTGCCGTCATTGTAATAGAAAATTAAACAAAAAAGCATGCAGGTGCCATTTATTTCTATTTGCTTAATTTAGTTACAATCGCAGCACCCGTGCAGGTGCCGAGATTGCATCAAAAGTAAAGAACTACTCTGCCTGCACACAGGCTAGCCATCCAGCTCTCAAGAGCGCGGAAGTAACAGGAGAAATGTTGATAATTAAAGGAGACTACTGCCAAAATTCCAGTACAACTGGTGTCAGGTTTTACCATTGTATTTTTCATACGGACACAAAGGGAACATAAGATGAAAACAAAAAACTTTTAAAAAGCCACTTTTCACAATACTTGCACCTGAGACTCGCGGCACTTGCACTTTAGTTTACAATATGTACAGCTAAAGCGCGAGTGCCACATACATCTCGCATTTGCCAGAGTTTAAGGTATTGGAATTGTAAATGATAATGCCTTTAATGTATGTGTTTAAAAAACCTGCAAGCAGTGCTCCACTTGCAGGTTTTCTAAACACAAATAAAAGACATTGTCATTTACTATGCCAATAGCTGAAACTTGTACAAATGCAAGACCTATTGCATTGCAAATGCTTGTTAATTCTGCTGTGAGCCTTTTGTGTAAGTGAATGCATGCTTTTGTGTGTGAGAGAGCATAAGTGACAGAGAGAAGATCAGGACATTCTCTGAAGATATTTTAAAGAAAATGTGAGCACTACTTTATGTGTACATGCTTGCTTCTTCTTGTGCCCCTGTGCGCACTCTTATGGGTAAGAGAAAGTGTGAATATAGTGTCTAATACAAACAAATCTGGACTGAAGCGGCAAATATCCCAAAATGTAGAAACTAAAGCATAACATATTTTTTGGCCTTCATTTAATTTTGTGTAAGGAGTTAACCAGTTTATTTTAATACATTTATCATTTGTCTTTGTATGTGCTGAAACTGCAGTAACTCATTCTTTTTGCTATCCCGAAGTCTTTCACTGGATGCCTGGAGGTGGCTATTGGTAAGAGGGCGTGGCTGCACTGAAGATTAAGAGCCTGCTTCTCTTCTGGGTTGGGGTCTTTTCCCAGCAGGTCTTCACACCCCCCTTTAGAATATGTAAAGTTAACCCATTCTCCGTGTGACTGTGTAAAGAAGGGTTGGACCCTGAAAGGCATTCTTTCACACTTAATTCCCAGTGAGTAGCTACATCCTCATAGAAGAGTTTGGCCTACCCCTGTAGGGTGCTTTCAGATACAATAACCAGAGAACCAGGGATGCAATTTAGTCAATTTTAATAAACGACGTCATCATAATGAGAGTGATTTTGTAAGTTCATAACAATTACTGATACAATCAATGCATCTGGCTTACTGAAATGCTTTTCTGTCATGAGGATAGATATGCGTCTGGTGCAAAAATAACGTATTTTATCACACTATCTATGCTTGGTATACAATGATGGCCTGAAATCACCCACATTCATACATATTGTCTATAGGACGTCACTGGATACTACATTTGCACAAGCACAAACAGTAATTATAATATTTCTCCATTTGGAATTACCCGTGAAAGACAAAGGCTTTCTTCAAATAGACCAGAGTTGTGCACATAATCAAAGTGGCAATTTTCTTCATTTAATGAGATGTACGGACAATTTCCTGCACATAATGTTGGTGTATTAAAAGCACCAATCTCAAAACATTTTGGTGGCCCAGTCCATCTCAATACACAGAGGAAGACCTAGGTCACACAGCGTTGTGGCATCATCACAAGGCGCAGGCCTGGTATTACAAAGCACAGCCCCATTATGAAACAGCACTTGTTTAATATACATCAATGTCCCAACTTCCAATATCGCAAAGTCCTGGGGCAATATATGCTGGCCTGCAACATTGTGCTAGTCTAACATCACCCACAATGATTTGTGCACAGTTCTTAATCTGTCAAATTGAGTCTGAGGATCCTTTGGCATGGGCTGGTGTGTTACGTCCCCATACACACAGCGACATGCACTGGCCACTGGGGAATTTCTCACCTCATGGCTGAAAACTACCTTCTCCCGCGAGCTCTTCTCCACGTGCTTTGTAATAGAATGAGCACATAGAGCCCTGAGAGGGAACCACCCGCCCCCGAGGAACCACCCCGCGTCCCATCATTGTGAAGTTCCTCAACTTCCTGGATAGAGACACGATCCTACGAAAAGCACATAAATTGGGAAAGCTAAGTAAGTAGGAAGGCTCCAAGATCATTATCTTCCCTAACTACAGCCTGGAAGTCCAAAGCCAGGTGAGAATGTTTGAATCGGTAAAGACGAAACTTCGTGCTCAACATCTCTATTACATGCTCCTCTTCCCTGCTAAACTAAAAGTCCTCTATCAAGGAAAATATTTCATCTTCCACTCCCTGGAGGAGGCCTGGACCTGGATAGAGGAAAGACCAAGACTCCGACCCGGCCCTACAGAAAATGGAGGGACAAACATCGCGCCTTCCAGACACCAGACCTAAAGTCACTCCCTGGTCTGGTAGAAAGTGGACCAGAAAAAACATGATAACCGGATGGAAGACCCCCTATCTACCTAAACCACAACAGCTCCAGCATTCGTTGTCCAAAACTGAAATTGATACAAATCTGAATGTACATCCGTCTCGAAGCTGTGCCTTACGTAACTCCTTGAGACCACTACTCAATGGACCAAGTTCTTTGTCGGACACGGAGAGTATCCACCCCTTGGTCAAAGACATTACTGCTCTTGAACAGGACTCCACAATGACAACACCTTTGGTGCAAACTCACCCTACAGACACTGAACACCAGCAAGCGAAAGTGACAACTTACTGATCGGTGAAACTCAAAACAACCACACAGCGATTCCTCACTCTGAACCCCGAGAGGACATCTTTAAGTTGGACATTACCTACTTCCGTAAGCTAACGGAACGGGAGTGGCTTCTTCTGCTAATCTTCTTCACTTCAATTTTCACCCTTTTCTTCTCATCTATTTTTTCTTCTATCCCCCATTCTTTTCTTTCTTTCTTTTTTGTTTCTCCCTCCTTCCCCCATCTTTCTCCTGTATTAATATTTTCATCCTCCAAACTCTTGCTCCTGTTTGACTTGATTATTGTTATTTGAAAACTTGCAAGGGGGAGGGTGGCAGATTCCCCAAATTGGGTCCGCAATGTGTTTTCTCAGCCCGTTGCTGAGGAGCGCAGAAATGGGAATGGGAAGATGGGGTGGGAGGGGGTTATGGACTTGATTGTTTTGCATGTCCCTTTTTTCATGTTATTATTCCATGTAGCATGGCAAACGAGATGGGATGTTATTGAATTAAACACGGTCCCTGTAGGGGTTTAGCTCCCCTAATACCTCCCCATACAAATGAGCACTACTTTTTTGGAATCTAGGCAACACTCTGTCCTCACCTGGAATATCAATGGGATGGGCAGCAAAGTGTAGCGGGGACTAGTGGCTGCCCGCCTCAGACGCCTTGAGCCCGATGTGACCCTTCTCCAAGAGTCGCACCTCAAAGGTAATCATTACCAATTTCTGGCCGGGGGGCATACACCACTATCAGGCATGCACAATTCACTTCAGGATCCTGGGAGTAGCAATACTAATCCAGAAAATGCCACCCTTCCGAGTGCAGAAAACATGGCTAGATCCCTTAGGTACATATACTGCAATCTTGTGCCTGTGGGAAAGATGTGACGCCACGATAATCAGTGCCTACGTCCCCCGACTCCAAGGCTATACCTTGGCCAAACTCACAGATATCCTATTGGAGACCCCCTCTTCTAGGCACTTCTTAGGGGGCGATTTTAATGATGTAATAACCCCCGAACTCGACCAAACATGCGGGACGCTACATTTGGGTGGAAACACTCCCCTAGCCCAGTTTGTCACCTCCCTGGGTCTTACTTATTTATGGAGAAAGCTCACAAAGCAATCATGCGCAATAGGGTTCAGAATATCATCACCTATAAAAAGAAAAAGACAAATCGCGAAATAAAAAAGCTCAAATCTAAGTTGCAGAAAGCAGAGGCCAAACACACTCTCCAACCGCGCCCGTGACTTAAACGAAAGATCAACACCCTACGGTCTGAGTATATTGAACTGGCCACCAATGCAGTTTGCCAACATATACTTGCTACACAGCATCGACCTTACGAAGTCGAAGACAAGGCAGGAAAACATCTTGTCTGATTAAATCGGTGTGAAATAAAGGCCTGGCGGATCTCCCAAATACAGAGTGGGGATGGCTCCCTTTACTCCACAGAAGCCGAAATATTAGGGGAATTTATGAGATACTATACCGATCTCTATGACGAACTAGCTCTGGCAGATTCAACCCAGATCGATACCTACCTTGCAGAGACTGAAGTCCCAATTTTATCCAACGATGATCGTGTCTCTCTCAATGCTGAGATTTCCTTAGAAGTGGTGAATAATGCTATCCTTTGCTTAAATTCAGGCAAAACCCCTGGCCCTAATAGGCTCCCGGCAGAATAAAAAAAATGCGACACTTCTGGCCCCCCACATGCTCCAACTCTTCCTCAAGACACAAAAGGATTGTATCCACTCACCAGACCCCGGTAGGGCCACGATTATCGTAATCCATAACCCAGGGAAGCCGCCCACCTCCTGCTCCTCTTATCGCCCCATCTCTCTTAAAAAATGCTGAAACTAAGGTCCTAGCTACCATTCGTGCCACCCGGCTCCTAAGCGTAATCGCTACCTTGATACACAATGACCAGTCTGGCTTTATGCTGAAACGCTCCACTAGAGAGAGCCTGCACAGGCTTCACAACTGAATTGCACAAGTTCAACATAGGCCTGACCCCCACCTTTTTCCTTTTGCTTGATGCCAAGAAGGCCTTCATTGCAATCCACTTGCTTTTTATGACACAGACCTTGCAGAGGATGGGATTTGCGCCCCGGTTCCGGGGATGGGTAAACTTACTCTACAAAAAACTGATGACCGCGGTCAGACAGAATAACATACTATCTCCTGACTTCCCCATTAAGAGGGGAACCCGTCAAGGTTGCCCACTCTCCCCATTCCTATTTGCCCTGACGTTGGAGTCACTGGCCTGCCTGATTCGAGCCCACCCTGACATGATGGGCTTTCAAATGGAGGAATCCCCTATCCCGGGGAAGGAAATCTCCTTATAGCAGACAACATTCTGCTTTATCTCACCCGACCTACAATCTTGATCCCGACGGTATTCCAAGTGTTTGAGAACTACCACTCTCACTCTGGATATACCATAAACTGGGATAAATCTGTGCTCCTTCCCATTGGTGACTCCTTTGACCCGACTGGTCTCCTGCGACAGCTCAACATTACTGGGGAAGGATTCCGATAGCTAGGAACCTTTGCTACGTCGAACCAAAGTATACAACATAATATTAAAATAAATGTAAGTGGCTTTCAATCAGATGCAGCCCGATGGAAGTAACTGCCCCTGACACTCCTTTGGAAGGCTGCAATGTTTAAGATGATTATTCTGCCCAAACTCATGTATGCCTTAAAAAACGCATATTACAGACTCCCACGGGAGGTATTTACTCGCATCTAGACTGAGCTGAGAAAACTCTTATGGAATGACAGACATCTGAGATTCGCACTCCGTAAGCTTCAAGGCAGTCCCTATAATAGAGGAATTGGCGACCCCCAGACCTACTACTGGGCAGCCTCTTTTGGGTCATCCAGATAGTCTTGGACCATCCACTGAATGGTCACTGGTGCTGCCACTTGCTCGACCCTCTGTTGTTTTTGCCTCTGCACTTGACTTAAGCTCTGCCACTTGAAATCAAGCTATTGCACAATTGGGTTGGATTCTTCTGTTGCTGGTGTTGCTGGTGATGATATTGGCTGTGACACAACAGCACTGCCCTCTCTGTAGGTTGAAGGCTGCACACATGAACTTCTGCTCAGGCCTCTAACTTCTAGCCATTCTTCTTTCAGATTTCTTGTTTGATTGACAATCCAAGTCTTGTAGGGTGAAACATTCCCTTCTGAAAAAGGAATGAAAGTGGCTGGTATTTGTTTGTACTGTGGATCAAGTATTGTAGCACAAATGTACTCTTTAGATGACACAATCTCTCTTTGCAGCCTTGGATTAACAGCCAAGAGAAGGATTAAGCTCTGAACCAACTCATGTGCCTTTTCATTCACACCAGAGAACCTGTGCGCCTCCTTTTTCAAATGGTCATGTAGCAGATGCGACAACGGAATTGCTTGGCTCATTGTACTTTCCTCCTTGCTGACCTCCCGTGTGAGAATCTCCAAAGAAAGTAGCATTTGTGTCAGGCACTTGACTAGCCCACCATTTCTTCACCTCTATTGTCATGCTGTTCTTGGTTGCTTCCTCTCCTCCTTGAAGGACATAGTCGGTGACAGGTCTGTACTGCTCAAACAGACATTGTAGCATGCAGTACGTTGAGATCCAATGAGCTGGCACCTCCTGCATGACAGATTTCTTTTGTTCAACTCTTTTTATTCCTTTGTTTTAATTTTTTGGAAAAAGATTAGCATAAACTCCTAAAACAAATGTATACAGTGAGGTGAGAGCAATTTCTTAATAATCATAGCAACATTGGAGGGATAAACCATCAATCTTCCAACACCCATTATTAATCAAATAGACAAAAAAAAACAATACAGACCATGAAACATCCGCCCCACAATATAATCCATTATTTAAGCAATAGATTGCTATATATCATACATAAATCATCCACATACTTAAGGAACGTTTAGACAAAAAAAAAATTCCCCCTCTAAATATTTTCAATAATGCGACTCAGCTAGGCCTAAGTTATTTAACTTCCTATGACTCCTATGACTCCTTCCACCTTGCTAAAGGAGCCCAGATGCGCCTTCCCAGCAGTCTCGCATTTTTACCCTTCCTCTCATAGATAGCTCTTTCCATAGTAAACAATGAGAGTAAGCGTAAGCGTGAGAGCCACTGTTGAACTATAGGAGGTAACGGATCAAGCCAGGCCGAAGCAATACTTATCCGCAATACCGTCATTGCCAAAAAGAGAAATTGATAAGCCGGATCTTGCAGCTCGCTACGGCTAACTCCAAGTAAAATCAGAGCAGGGGTTAGTGTAGCTTTCAGCCCTAATGACAAGTCTAAAAATTTTGTAATAGAATCTAGCAGTTTTTCCAAACGTGGGCAAGATGCGAACATGTTTACAAGGTCAGCAGCCCATGCACCACACCGCAGGCAAGAAATCCCAGCTAACCCGCCCCACTGTGCTTTTCTTGCCGGAGTATAATAGAGCGCAAAAATGGTCTTAAAATGCTGCGCTTGAAGCCCTGCCGAGCACAGAAACGCCCGGCCTAATTCTAAGGATTCAGAAAACCTCTTTGATTCAGCACCCACCCGTTCCTTCCCTTTTCCCGCATGTTTAGCCAGATCATCTTGCTTTAATACTACTAATTTGGCATACAATAGTCTAATAACACCCTTCTTGCTACCTGTTGGACCCGGCCTCGTGGCATGGTCCTTACCCCCGTGGATTGTGCCCGTTCCCCGCCCCGGCCTTCACGGGCCACCCTTCTGAACTGCACCGAGGCCCTTCATCCTGGGCTGCACGAGGTCGCATACCCCTCGTGGCTCCGCCATCTTGTTGGCACCCACGTGACTCCGTGCACCAGTCAGCGCGACCCCGCTCAACCCGGCCTCGACCCCAGCGAAGCCCCGACATCGAGGCACCACAAACTGGCCAGGGGGTGCCGCAGGAACCATTCATCGCCCCCGGCGGAGGACAGTATCGATGGGACCCCCAACTGTCCTCCCCTCTCGAGGTGTGATCGCCCTGCAACTCCCTTGGGCCTGGCGCCTCTCCTGCTGGGCGTCTGGCCACCTCCACCAGGCCTCTCCGCCCCCACCGGGCGCCTGGGTCCGGACATCAAAGGGCTCCAGACCTATATCTGGGGCGACCCCGCCACAGATCGGCAGTTGTATCCCGGAGTCGAGAGCCCTGCTGATTGAATCGCGGCTGACCCTACGGAGAAGAACTCTTGTCGGAACCATCACGAGCCCTGCTGACTGCGTCGCGGCCCCTTCTTGTGAACACTTTGAAGCCACCTGGAACATCGGAGCCCTGCTGACGCTGTCGCGGCCCAACCTCGCTGAAACCTCCCTCGGAGCCCTGCTGACGACGTCGCGGCTCGAGCTGAGCAGAAACCATCTTGAGAGCCCTGCTGATTGGATCGCGGCTCTCCCCGAACTGTACGCCAGAGCCCTGCTGACGCCGTCGCGGCTCGGCCCCTCCGAGATCCGGAGGTCCTCCAGCTTGAGGATAAGAACTGGGCCCCAGGTACCCTCGTACCGCACTCCTGCCAAAGACTGTCCCGCTACCCCTACCCTTCCAAAGAGACACTGAGACTTTTGGGGGATCCCTCGATCCCTTCGTGTAAATATTGACCTCGTAACCTTTTTATTGCTGATAAAGAATTGCTTGTCTTGAGACAACCTCCTTGAGTCCGGTGTGGTGGTGTTACTGTGCCAGTACGTGATAGGAGAAGGATCTCTCAGGAGACTTCTCGGCAGCGCTCGGCTACTTCGTACAGTGTGAGGGCCCCCCTTGGTGGTCTCGCCGACTCCTCGGGGTCCGCCTTCCAACATTTGGTGGCCAGCGACGGGATCCGAGCCGAACGCAGTACGTACCAGCCAGTACCCACTAGCTTCCCATCCAAACTTACAGTAATCATGAGCAGCCAGGAAAACAACGCGACAATGGAGTTCCAGCCCGAACGGCTGGAAGAATATACGCACAAAGAGTTAAAACAGTTCTGCAGAGACAAAGGCATTGCAACCACCGGCCTAGGTACCAAAGAGGACATGCAGAAAGCTCTGAGGACATGGCTGGAGGCCGGGGCAGGCCCCTCCCAGGAAGAAGGTCCCTTGCCCCTGACTGAGACCCCATCAACCGCACTGACTCCGGCAACCGGAGGAAGAAAGAGCCTAGAAACCGGCCTCTCCGAAGAAGAAATACGAGAGCGGGAGAAGGTCCGGAACCACGAGCTAGAGCTCGCACGACTGCGGCTGGACGGCGAACTCCAGCTGGCGGAAAAGAAACTGGCCCTAGAGCAGCTACGGCTTCAAGAGGAGATAGAGGAGAAGAGGCGACACCGGGAGTTGGAGGAAAAGAAACTGACCCTTGAGCACGAGCGCAGTCTCAAGGAGCTCGAAATCAAGGCCAAGAACGGAGGGACCAACGCCCCCAGTACTAGAGACACTCTACCGCCTGCCGAGACCAAGGTACATATCCCGAAAGAGGTCGTCAAGGAGTACTACAAGAATGACGACATCCAACAATGGTTCAAGGCCTACGAGGTGGCCATGACCTCTCATCGGGTGCCCCGAAAAGACTGGGGCACGGGCCTGTGGGGGCGGTTCCTGAGTGAGGGTCGAGACACACTGCTCCAGCTGCCGGAGGAGGTGATGACCTCCTACGATCACATGAAGGAGGCTCTGCTCACCCGCTACGGGCTAACCGCAGAAATGTACCGCCAGCGGTTCAGAGACTGCAAGAAAATCCCGGGCACCACCTGGGTGGAATATGTTGACTTTTTCAGTCGGGCCCTAGAAGGGTGGATCAGAGGTAGCAAAGTAACCACCTACGGCCAGCTGGTCGACCTCATCGTGTGGGAACATCTCTCCAACAATTGCTTCGTGGAACTGAGACAGCACCTCCTCGACAGCAAAATGACCGACCCGCGAAAACTCGCCGCCGAGGCCGATCGATGGGTCAACTCCCGGGTCCCCCGGAACTCAATGGGGGAGTACCAGAGGAACCCCACCGGACCCCCCCGCCAACGCGGTGGAGGGGGAGGGCCGAACAGGAACCGAGACCCTCCCGCCGGGGCCCCCAGGAGCCCCCCTCGAGGGCCACCGCAGCAACAACTCTCCCCGAGCCTAGCCCGAAGGGGGGCGCCCCCGGCCAGGCCCAGACCACGACCACCAGTAACGTGCTACGGCTGCCAACAAACCGGACACTATGCCAGCGATCCGGTCTGCCCCCTGAACCGAAGAAACGGGGCCGGCGGGCCCCCGCCCCGACAGCTGGCGGTTGCCGCCCTGGGAGAAGGAGAAGAGGAAGAGGAGACCCTCGACCGAGGGACCACTGAATGGGAGCCAGCAGCCATGTCCCTGGTCTGCCTGGGTAGCCGAGAAATGGTACCCTGCACCCCCATCCCAAGCAACACCCAGAAGTACCGGCAGCAGGTCACGGTCAATGGACAACGGGCCGAAGCCCTTCGTGACACCGGCGCCAGTGTCACCGCTGTCCGCTGCCACCTGGTGACCCCCGAACAGATCCTACCGAATGTGCTGTGTCCCGTCCGGACGGCCGACAACAGCGAAAGCCTGTGCCAGATGGCCCTGGTCCCCTTCGAGTGGGGAGGGGTGACGGGCCTGCTGAAGGTGACGGTACGCGACGACGCCCCCGTCGACTGCCTCCTGGGGAACGACTTGGAGAGTTCCCCCTGGGCTCAAGTAGAGCGACGAGAGCACCTCCGAATGCTGGGACTATCTGACTGGGCCTGTGCCATCACCCGGTCCATGACCGCCCGGGCCCCCCGCTCATCCTCGGCCTCCGGGGCCGCCCAGCCCGAGGGGCTCGCACCACCTCCCGCCAGCAGCGAGGGGGAGGCGGACGCCGACCCTGGACCTAGTGAATCCTCCCCCGAAGAGATGGCTTCCCCGTGCGCCCTACCAGAGCTGACACAATGGCGACACGAAGGGGGCCCCACCCGGGAGCAGTTCCAACAAGAGCAGCAGTCCTGCCCCACTCTCGAAGGGGTCCGCCAACAAGCATCCGCCCAAACCAACAGGGACCAGACCGGCACCCACTGGGTCTACTGGGCCGAGGGCCTGCTATACAGTGAGCAGAAAGTGGCAGAACTCGGGGCCAGCCGAGTGTTGGTGGTCCCCCTCCGCTTCCGGGAGTTCCTGCTCAACCTGGCACATGATGTGCCCCTCGCCGGACACTTGGGGCAAGACAAAACGTACAGCCGTCTGGTGACCCACTTCTACTGGCCCCGGATGCGGAGAGACGTGGACAACCACTGCCGGTCCTGCCAGACCTGCCAAGCCAGCGGGAAGACGGGGGGTCGGGTCAAGGCCCCCCTCCAACCCTTTCCAGCCATCAGCACCCCGTTCGAACGGGTCGGAATCGATATCGTGGGGCCCCTGGACCCCCAGACCGCCCTGGGCCACCGCTTCATCCTGGTCCTCGTGGACCACGCCACCAGGTACCCGGAGGCGGTCCCGCTAAGAACTATAACGGCCCCCGTGGTAGGCCGGGCCTTAATGGGGATCTTCTCCCGAGTGGGATTTCCCCGCGAAGTGGTGAGCGACAGAGGCACGAACTTTATTTCCAGACACATGCGGTCCCTGTGGCAGCAGTGCGGGGTCACATACAAGTTCACGACCCCCTATCACCCTCAGGGGAACGGACTGGTTGAGCGGTTCAACAGAACATTAAAGGGAATGATCCAGGGCCTAGAAGAGCCCCTCAGGCGGAGATGGGATGTCCTGCTGCCGTGCCTCCTGTTTGCCTATCGGGAGGTCCCGCAGAAGTCCCTGGGGTTCAGCCCGTTTGAACTATTGTACGGACACCCGGTCCGTGGACCGCTCAGCCTGGTCAAAGAGAGCTGGGAGACGAAGCCCCAAGGCGCCCCTCCTGACGTCTACCGATACCTCCTGACCCTCCGAAACCAGACCCGCAAGTTCCGAGCCATGGCCGAAGCCAACCTCGAGGCCAGCCAGGAGGACATGAAGCGGTGGTACGATCGGAACTCCTCCACCATAGAATTCGAGCCAGGTCAGAAGGTATGGGTCATGGCCCCGGTTGAACCCGGCGCCCTCCAGGACAAATGGACCGGGCCCTTCAAGGTAGTGGAGAAGAAAAGTCCCGTCACCTACCTGGTCGACCTGGAGTCCCCCCGGAACCCCCTCCGGGTCCTACATGCTAACAGGCTAAAACCCCACTTTGCCCGGACCGAACTGAGCCTGCTACTGGCGACCGACGAGGGGGGCGAGGACAACTCCGAGCCCCTGCCCGACCTCTTGCAGTCCAACGTCCATGATGGAACAATCGAGGGTGTCCAACTCGCCTCTTCCCTGACTCCGGAACAGCGCAACGACTGCCAGCAACTGCTGCAGGACTACGCAGCCCTCTTCTCCCTCACCCCAGGGGTGACCCACTGGTGTGTCCACGACGTCGACACCGGGGAGAGCCCCCCCGTGCGACACAGAGCCTACCGGGTACCCGACCGAGTGCGGGCATGCATCCAGGCCGAAGTAACGAAGATGCTGGCCCTGGGGGTCATCGAACCCTCCGACAGCCCGTGGGCCAGTCCTGTCGTCCTGGTGCCAAAGGCCGCAGCTCCCGGCCGCCCCCCGGAGTTGCGATTCTGCGTGGACTACCGAGCCCTGAATGCAGTGACCAAGACGGACGCCCACCCTATACCCAGGGCCGACGAACTCATCGACCGCTTAGGGGCCGCTCGCTACTTGAGCACGCTGGACCTCACCGCCGGGTACTGGCAGATCCAGCTCACCCCCGGCGCCCAAGAAAGATCCGCCTTTTCAACCCCGGATGGGCATTACCACTTTCGGGTGATGCCCTTCGGAATGAAGAACGCCCCGGCCACTTTTCAAAGACTGGTAAACAAGGTTTTGGCCGGGCTTGAGGCCTTCAGCGCGGCCTACCTAGATGACATTGCCGTGTACAGCAACCACTGGGCAGAGCACCTCCTTCACATTAAAGCCGTCCTGGCCGCCCTCCAGCGGGCCGGGCTCACAATTAAGGCCAGCAAATGCCAGATCGGCCACGGATCCGTGACCTACCTGGGCCATCAAGTGGGGAGCGGGCAGGTGGCCCCTCTCCAACCGAAAATAGATGCCATCCAGGCCTGGGAACCCCCCACTACCCAGACCGCTGTCCGGGCCTTCCTGGGTCTCACCGGATACTACCGGCGGTTTATCCGGGACTATGGAAGCATTGTTGGCCCCCTCACAGAGCTAACGTCCAAAAAGCAGCCCAAAAAGGTGCACTGGACACCCCGCTGCCAAGCAGCCTTCGACACCCTAAAGACCGCAATGTGTACTGCCCCGGTGCTACAGGCCCCTGACTACAATAAGGAGTTCGTGGTGCAGACGGACGCCTCCGAGTATGGGATCGGGGCCGTCCTGTCCCAGGCCGATGAAAAGGGGCTCGACCGACCAGTGGCCTTCATCAGCCGACGGCTACTGCCCCGGGAGCAACGATGGAGCACCATCGAGCGTGAGGCCTTCGCTGTGGTGTGGGCCCTCAAGAAACTCCGGCCCTACCTCTTCGGTACCCACTTCCGGGTCCAGACCGACCACCGGCCCCTGCGGTGGTCAATGCAAATGCGGGGCGAGAACCCCAAGCTGCTGCGGTGGTCCATCTCGCTACAAGGGATGGACTTTGACGTTGAACACCGGCCCGGCAATGACCATGCCAACGCCGACGGCCTGTCCCGCTTCTTCCGCCTTGACGAGGAGAATCCCCAAGGAGATGGGTGACTCTCCATGCCTTCGGCTGGGGGGGACGCCTGTTGGACCCGGCCTCGTGGCATGGTCCTTACCCCCGTGGATTGTGCCCGTTCCCCGCCCCGGCCTTCACGGGCCACCCTTCTGAACTGCACCGAGGCCCTTCATCCTGGGCTGCACGAGGTCGCATACCCCTCGTGGCTCCGCCATCTTGTTGGCACCCACGTGACTCCGTGCACCAGTCAGCGCGACCCCGCTCAACCCGGCCTCGACCCCAGCGAAGCCCCGACATCGAGGCACCACAAACTGGCCAGGGGGTGCCGCAGGAACCATTCATCGCCCCCGGCGGAGGACAGTATCGATGGGACCCCCAACTGTCCTCCCCTCTCGAGGTGTGATCGCCCTGCAACTCCCTTGGGCCTGGCGCCTCTCCTGCTGGGCGTCTGGCCACCTCCACCCGGCCTCTCCGCCCCCACCGGGCGCCTGGGTCCGGGCATCAAAGGGCTCCAGACCTATATCTGGGGCGACCCCGCCACAGATCGGCAGTTGTATCCCGGAGTCGAGAGCCCTGCTGATTGAATCGCGGCTGACCCTACGGAGAAGAACTCTTGTCGGAACCATCACGAGCCCTGCTGACTGCGTCGCGGCCCCTTCTTGTGAACACTTTGAAGCCACCTGGAACATCGGAGCCCTGCTGACGCTGTCGCGGCCCAACCTCGCTGAAACCTCCCTCGGAGCCCTGCTGACGACGTCGCGGCTCGAGCTGAGCAGAAACCATCTTGAGAGCCCTGCTGATTGGATCGCGGCTCTCCCCGAACTGTACGCCAGAGCCCTGCTGACGCCGTCGCGGCTCGACCCCTCCGAGATCCAGAGGTCCTCCAGCTTGAGGATAAGAACTGGGCCCCAGGTACCCTCGTACCGCACTCCTGCCAAAGACTGTCCCGCTACCCCTACCCTTCCAAAGAGACACTGAGACTTTTGGTGGATCCCTCGATCCCTTCGTGTAAATATTGACCTCGTAACCTTTTTATTGCTGATAAAGAATTGCTTGTCTTGAGACAACCTCCTTGAGTCCGGTGTGGTGGTGTTACTGTGCCAGTACGTGATAGGAGAAGGATCTCTCAGGAGACTTGTCGGCAGCGCTCGGCTACTTCGTACAGTGTGAGGGCCCCCCTTGGTGGTCTTGCCGACTCCTCGGGGTCCGCCTTCCAACACTACCCCTTATAATATCTATAGCTTTGATTCAACTAAACCCGTTAAGTCCCCCCACCTTCTTGCAAAAAAAGCTGCGTATCTGTAAAAATGTTAAAAAATTGTGTCTATCCAATCCAAACTCCGACTGAATATCCCTAAACTGACGAAAGCCTTCATTCTGTATTAAATCCCCAGCCTTCCAGATCCCCATCTCTGACAAAACTGCCATGGTCACATCCTGTAGGAGAGTAGGGTCTGCTATCCTATGGTCACCCCAAATTTTTGCTTTTTGCTTCACTGGTTTTTGACATATTGAGGCTGTGGGCCTGCCAATCAGACCCCCAGCCTGCTGTTCTCTCTACTAAATTTACACTATGCACTATAGGTGCATAACCAATTGGAACTAGATCACCCTGTGAGCCCCTTGTACCAGTGTACACTAGGTACCCAGGGCATTGGTGTATCTAAGGCCTACCAGGGGCTGAAGCATGTATTATGCCACCCCTGGCCTGGCCTAACAATTTGACACAACTGGCTGATCACTCAGCTGGGGTAAGTTGGTGTAATCACCTCTTACTTAGGTGTAGTATACCTATACCTAACCTTAAATGGGACACATATTAACCTATAAGTCACTCCTATGGCAGGCCTTAACAATCCTGAAGGCAGAGTGCTTGGTTTCATGTGAGATGGTGCTCTGGCATGAGCTGAGCCTGTCTGCAGTGGTCGGAACCCCTTCCTTCTACTGTTTCCAGATATCGTCATACCATATACTCTTAAGTGCATTATGAACCTCGCGGTTAAATGCTATCTTTGGTTTGGCTTTATCAAAACATGTCGAGTAAGGTGTCATACGAATTGGAATACTAACCCCTCGCCAATTCTGGCGACGGGGTTAGCATTCCACCCTTCTAGAGGGACACGACATGTACAGTACCTGAAACCCGGGTAAAATCAGACAGAGCCTCAGCTCCACAAAATGGATGCTGCCACCACAGACACAAGTCTGCCCTCCTGCTGCTGGGAGTCCTTCCAGCTTGGGAGGTGTGGACAAAGGGTTTCCTGCCAGGGGAGGTGCGTGCACCACCCCAGACAGGATTTTGTGTATTGGTCAGGTAGGGCTTGAATAGAATGAGACATGCCTGAGGCTCACAAGGAGCCTCGGTGCATATGCCAGTTCAAACCGGTCCTGGGGCACACCAGCCCTGGACCTGGGGCGAGCTGGACAAAGGATTGGGGGTGTAACCACCCCCCTTCCTGGTCCCACCCATAGGGAGGGACCTAGCAGGTAGTCCGGCCCCTAGAATCCGAATAAAGGTAGGAGCTGTGTCCTAAGACTTTAGACATCCTGGAATCAACTTAACTACAAGAAGAAGACGGGAACTTCGACGCTCTGCCGCACAGAGGACTGAAGCCAATCTCCCCTGTGGTCAGGGAGTGACCACCTTGCTAACGCAAGCACCATCCAGCAAATCAACGTCTGCTTTGCCGCCGCCTCCCGCCGGAGCCCGAGCCCAGAGACTGACAAGACCTGGATCTCCAGACCTCTCACCGCACGATCCACAGTCCCTGCAAAGAAGAAACCCGTGGAGGCACCGAGACACGTGGAGCCAGCCATCTTGAAAAGACCACGACAAGCTGCAAGCGCGACAACCAAGGCTCCCTCCAAGTTGTGCTTTGGGATCTGAGAAGCCCAACACCCGAGCAGCATCTGCACCAAAGGTGAGCCCTCCAGCATCTCCACGATCTGCGTGGGGCCCCTCTGCATTTTGCCACTCGACGCGCCTAACCGGTTGCTGGCCCGTTGGCTAGTGGCCATCTTGGCGACGAACTTCAAGAACTACACCGCTGGTCTGGTTGCTCCAGACTGGCCCTTGCTCCCCTCCAAAGGAGGAGCCCCTCTGACCTTGCTGGTCAGAGCCATCGGCTTATTTTGTTTTCCACAACAATTGCTTTTGCCAAGGCTTGTTTGCTTCGATCAAGTCGCCGACACCGCCAACAGCGAGAGCCTGCGTGGGACAGATCGTGAACCGACTCCTGGACGTCGTCGACCTTCAGGGACCACGTGGCTGCAGAGACAAGCTGCACCTTTCCTCCTGTTTGCACCCGACATCGCCTGGTACCCACCTGGTGCCACGCTGGTCACTGGCTAGTGACTGTGAACACTGTCCCCTCTGCTTACAGGACTTCTACAACTCCGATCCACCCTTGGATCCACCGCATCTCTTCTGGACCGACCGCCTGCAGCATCTTTGTCTTCAGGCTCCATTGAACAGATAGAAGAAACCCGACGCACTTCGAGACCTATGCACCCGCTTCCTGTGGGTGAGGTAAAGCTGGCACTCCGGTGCCCAAGTGTAGAGAATCAGCTCTAGTGTCTTTGTTTCCAATCTTGAGTTCATAGTCCATCCGGAAGATCCTTTTTGCAGTAACTTTGTAACTTTTACGCACCCATTGAAAACCTATGGGAGCACGCGTGTGACTATTTGCTCTGCACACGCCACCCGTGGACCTCCTGGTCACTAACTAAAGTTAGCTCCTTGTAGGCCCAGCGATTCTAGAGGCCCTAGGCCTTTTCCCTTTCCTGTTCGTGGTACTTATACCACTATTTTAGTATATGGTTCGAGTGGCCACCAGGGCCTATCCATATAAAGTGCAACTTCTGTGTATTCTAACGTATTCTTGTTTAACGATTTGTGCTCCTGTGCTCATAAAGAGTCTAGGGGATACTTTGAGAAATAAATACATATATATTTTCAATATATATCTGTGTGGTGTCCTTTCATTGGTATAAAGGGGGGTTACATTTGGTAAAACAGCCTGCTTAACACGTTTCACGAGTTTAGCCTCAAAGACTGCTTAGCCTACGCTACCACTAGGGCAGCTAGTCTGAAAAGGTTGACTTACAACCACACCATAAGGGTTGCTTGGCATGGTACAAGGTGGTCACTTTAACTAGTGAACATCATATACCAGGCCAACTTCTCACACATCCGAAAAAATTTCAGGAAACATGGGATTTTTATAGAGCTGGGTATAATGATTAAGCCTCCCGAGACCATTTTTTTTTTTTAATGCAGCCCAGATTTTGAAGGCGGCCGCGAGAGTCTTAAATGTTGTCCTTTTATAATAGCTGGGCTCTGTAAATTTCATGAAGCAGTTCTCAGCATGATCCCCGAGCAACAGCTTATATACATCAGGGAGCCCTGTTTCTCCCTTCAGCATCCCCCGAAGGTGTACCAAATATATACTCATATATTGAAGAGCTGCTGCCCAATAATAGAATCTGAAATCGGGAACAGCGAACCCCCCTCGCTTCCGAGGTAGTGACATAAGCCTAAGGGCCCTCCTAGTTTTCCCATGTGCCCAGATGAATCGATTTACTATGCTTTCTAGTGTTACAAACCAATGTCTCTCAAATTCCAAAGGAATTGCTCTAAACAAATAAAGAATTTTTGGTAAAAACGTCATCTTTACCACATTGCAGCGGCCCACTAATGATAGATGTAAGTTATTGATTCTATCAAAATCTGTTCTCGCCTTCCTCATAACTGGCTCGATGTTTCTCTCTATCAGATTCCCTAGATCTGGCGTAATCGTTATTCCCAAATAAACTGCTGATTCTGTTACTCGAGGATCATCTATAATAGCGTGCCTATTCTTTATAACTTGGGGTTTAGCTCTATTTAATGCGTACCCTGAAAATCTGCCAAAATCTTGTGCTACTGACTCTACCACCCTCAGTGCGGTTGAGGGATTTGCCGTAACTATAGCGACATCGTCCGCGTAGGCCAAAACTTTAGATTCACAGCCCTGACAGACAATAGTGAGAATTCCGTTATTAACCTCGAGTAAACGTATTAAGCAAATATAGCAAATAGCAGAGGTGAGCATGGGCACCCCTGCCGTGTCCCCCGCCCAATAATAAAAGAAGGTGTAAAGTCACCATTTAACCTTAAGCGAGCTGTAGGTGCCTTATAAAGTACCTGAATGGCTTTAATAAAGCCACCCCCCAAGCCAAACCATTTCATTGTTTGCCACAAGAAATCCCAGGAGACCCTATCGAATGCTTTCTCCCCATCCAGTAACTGAGCGGACATAGGGTCCCCTGAGATTTCTGTTGCATCAAAGAGTGTTATCACTCGGCGCACGTGCTGCGTTGTTCCATGACCGATTATAAAGCCATGTTGGCAGGGATGGATTGTTTTCCTCGTAATATTATTTAGCCTGGTGGCCATAGCCTTTGAGAAGATTTTTACATTGCTATTTAAGAGCGTTATGGGCTGATAGAAACCTGGCTCCCTCGATGGTTTGTCCTTTTTTTTTAAAAACACTATGTCCGCCCCGGCCCATGACTCTGGTGCTGGACCCCCCTTTGAGCTTGTCGAATAACCTCGATCAGATCGGTTCCTATTATATCTGCAAAGGTTTTATAGAACTCTAAAGGAATCTGATCAGGGCCAGCGGCCTTACTAGATGGTAAGTTTTGCAGAGCACTCATTATTTCCTGCCAAACACAGGACTCGGAAATATCCACCATATGCAATAGCCTTTACTATATTACTGATGTCCGTAGCAACAAATCCAGTCCTGAGACCTCTGGGTCAAAGCCTTTCAAATACCTTGCTGTTAAACTCTTAGATGTTTACAGCTGTATGGGATTTCTCCATGGCAAACATGGTTACTGTTGCACCCTGCTGAATGCCCTTAAAATTTTCTTCAGTGCTGAGACCTCCAGATAGCTATTGCCTAACCCTCACAAAAGAGATACAGTTTGCAGGAATACAAATGTAATCAGTTGCCTGACAACTGGTCCACATGTCTGTCAGTAGGTGGGCAGTCTGAACAGCACTCTGCTGCATAGCTTGGTCAACCAATTGCAGAACATCATGATGCAGAGCTGGAACAGCAACTCTGGCAAAATAAGTCTGGCTGGAAACTATCCATTCTAGGCAGATGGTCTACACAAATTCTAAAAATTCCACTCCTTCCACAAAAGAAGGGAGGAGCTCCAGTGCTAACATTTTTGCTAGTCTCCCATTGTATAAACATTCCGTTGGGTGGGTGAGTTTGTAGGGTACTTCCTATCTAAACATGCCCATAATAGTAGCTTGGATTTTTTTCTTTTGTGATGCCGCTGACACAGGCGACTTCCGAAGTGATCTGTGAGGTGGTAGACTCAATGTGTGTCTGCAGGAATCACTCTATGCGGCAGTGTCTGCATCTGAGTTTTGTGCCATTTGGAGGTTGCTGATGCACGTGATTCTGGCACACTATGGGACAGTGTTGCTTTGTGTAATGCTATCATCCTCTTCTGCCTCATGACTACCTTCTTCATCTATCACCGTGAACAGACCTTCCCCTCCACCAGCAGCACCTATTTTATTAAGGTGATCTTCCCACCGGATGTGTGATGTTTTCTCAAATGGGATGTTTGGTCTTCAGTACCGTAGTAGGAACCTGGCTTAACTCGACAAACACTTGCATGGCAAAATGGAGCATATTGCAGTGTTATCTTCCTGCTTTCTAATTGTAAAGAAGTCCCAAACTGGGGAGGTTAGTTTTTCAGTGTGTCTCTACCAATGCCTGAAGAACT
Organism: Triturus cristatus; assembly: GCF_964204655.1. Taxonomy (NCBI): domain Eukaryota; kingdom Metazoa; phylum Chordata; class Amphibia; order Caudata; family Salamandridae; genus Triturus; species Triturus cristatus. The sequence continues at coordinate 271,324,280 of NC_140588.1, forward strand.
GGAAGTAGGTGGCTGTGTTGTTTGCCTCTCTGTAGAATGTACTTTGACAGTGGTAGTGATGGATGCAGGTCCCAGTGGGGTCTTACAAATATGGAAGCTGGCAGTGGTGATGGGCAAACTACCTCTCTCTGAGCAGGTTGAATAGGAGGGGTCATCTCAGTGTTCTATGAGCGGCAGTGGTGATGGGCAAACTACCTCTCTCTGAGCAGGTTGAATAGGAGGGGTCATCTCAGTGTTCTATGAGCCGTCCTCCATACTGACAATCACTGTTTCGTCATCATCACTGTCACTTCCATAATTCTAAGGATTTCAGGAACTTTCCATTTCCCTTGTTTCTTGGGACGGGTCTTGGACTCGGCCGGGGTCCAAACCATGTGCAGATCATCAGATGGGGGCTTGGAGAAGATGTGGAAGTACCCTTTCTGTTTCTTGCTATAGATTGCAAATCCAGTGGCTAAAGAGCAACATCTTTGTCAGCAGTAAGCTCAACATCCCGTTCTGCTCCTACTTCAGGAACAACTGTTGCTGGCTTTGGCTCTTGTTGTCCACTTTCCTGCGACAATTGGGTACTTCACGGCTGAGGCATATCCAGTTCATACTCACTGCTTATGCCATGACTGCAGTGGCTACATCACTGAGAGACATGGGCTTGGGCTTAGCCTTAGGTTGGGGTGGTGCCATTGATGCAGAAGTGCTGCTTCTGGCCTTTTGCTGCCAAGAAGAGGGTGCGGCAGGTATACTGTGTTTCCTCAAACATGTGGAGGGCTGCATACCAGTAGTCCAGAACACCCTTATTTGGGGCAATCTTCAAGTTCTTTTTTAACTCTGGCAGTTGCCACTTAGCTGCACACGTGAAAGTAGAGAAGGTGTCTCACTGCCAGCCTTCAGTCTGGCAGTACTGTGTGCTATGACTCTTGTGAACCTAAAAGCCAACAAACAAGAAAACAATTCAGCGAAACGTGGCATTTGCAATTTGAATCCACAGGCAATATAACATAGTGAGGTCATCACAAATAATTAACAATAGTGTATCCATTCCAAACCATGAATAAATAGAAACAAAATATTTAAATAACTTACATATTGAAAAAGTAACGTTATGTCCGTCTAAGGCCTATGAAACGTCTGTGGCTGGTAGGGGGTGCAGGGGAGAATGGAATAGTTATTTACAAAATTATTGCTGGTGTGTGCCTATTGCCTCTCAGACTAGATACCTGGGGGCACACAGGGGGTGCACAGAAAAAAATTGAATAATCCTAAAAAACATTTTTGCTGGTGTGTGCCTATGGCATATGAGACACTTATGGCACACAGGGAATGCAGGTGAAAATTGAATAATTCTTAATAAATTGTTGCTGGAGGGCACCTATGGCCTGTGAAACACCTATGGAAGGTAGGGGGTGCAGGGAAAAATTGAATAATCCTTAAAACAAGTATTGCTGTTGTGCTCCTATGGCCTATAAAACACCTATTGGAGGCAGGGGATACAGGGGAAAATGGAATAACTCTTAAAAGTATTGCTGGTGTGTGCACAAGAGACATGCAAGACAGGCAGGGGGTGCATGAGAAAATTGAATAATCCTTACAAAGATTATTACTGATATGCGCCTATGAGAAACCTATGACAGGAAAGGGGTCCAAGGGAAAATTGAATAATCCTTAAAAAAATAATGATTGCTAGTGTATACCTATGATACATATATGTCAGCAGGGGGCACAGATGCAAATTGAATAATGCTTATGTTACACGTTCTTTCAGGAGGCATGGGACTCAAGCTGGAATTGCACTCTGTGATACAAAATTATGCTATTTGCCTGCTTTTAAGACTTGTTCCATTAGTATTAAGCAATACAAGAGTTATCTTCTGTTTTGGCAGAATGGTGGGAGGAGACGTGATGGGAAGATAATAGAGCAAAGTACAGTTTCAGCGTGAATCGGAAAGCAAAGGATACGATTGGCTAGCCAGGCTGGAACTACAAATCCCATGAGCACTTCTCACAGAACGGTGAGGTACCGGTTTTGAGAAATGGAAACGATAAGAACTGCTTCCGCTCGCAGTGTGAAGCAGATTAATCGAATGACTACTTCATGGAAAATAGGGTCTTTGTATATACTTGAGTCTACTGATATACTTCTGATGGTAAGGGTGCTTTGCACCACTAATATTCTGAAGTACATTCTGATTCTGTTATCAGTGGCGTTGATCAGAGCACGGAGAAATCGCTCCTTTTAAGTAGGGCTCCCTGTTTTCCATTTTTACTTAATTTTACAGATAAATACAGACAGAAAATGTATTGTCCTATCTGTATTTCATTTTTAATGTGGATAAAAACGGAAATTTAGTTGATTTTTTAGTGATTTTAAATGCTGTCAATCATGACTACTAGACCAATAGCTCTGTTGATCAAAAGGTAAGGAGATTAAAAATTAAAGGAATTTTAGTAAAGAGCCTTCAACAGCAATAGATATGTACAACCTTGATATTAAAATTTGCATGTTTTCTTATATTATTTTATCTTCTGAGTGTGTTTATATCCCTCAAACCTATGAGTCTGTCAGGATCCCGATGACGAATCCTCGACGGAGCTTCAATGTTTCCCCACAGAGACTTTTACCAGCATTCTCTCGTCCCGTCCACAGGCTGGCCTGGAGCCCTTTAAGGAAATACTTCCTGATGATCTCGAGGGGGCAGGACTGATGTCGTATCCCGCAAATGGCCTATCGGAGGAGAGGTACGGCGCCACAAGAGGAGAGGCACAGCTGACGGAGGCAGAAGCGAGTTCCCCATCCGGAAAAGACCAAGAGACGCGGAATCTGAAGGAAACTGACGAGCCAGAGAGGGAGCGTACTGAAGACGCGTAAACGAGACCGCTCCTCGCCCCGCCACTCTCCTGGAGGAGGGTGGCTCCACAAGGTACGGGCGACATTCCAGGGGTTTTCACGGGAGGGAATCCGATTAGAGGGAGGACACGCTAGGAGTCACTCGGTGCAGGGGTTTGAGGTGATCCTTCTTTCACTCCCTTTCCTATTGCTAGAAGTCATTGCCTTTCAGTTAATCTGACCCGGTGTTATTTTTATTTCCCCCCCCTTTTTGGGTTGCTAGTTAGCGGCAGAAAAAAGACGACAGCAAACCCCGCTCCCAGCCAGACGGTGCTCTTGGTGAAGACTCCCCAACCAAGAAGGACTGTGTTACCGTGGACTTTGTTTTACTTCCTGTATAACGACAATAACGTTTTCCTATTTAGCCCTACCCGTACAGGTCCTTACCTCATTGTGTACTAGAAAGCGGGACCATGAAGCCCACACAGGCATGAGCACATATTTATCGGTCAAATAAATGTAGAAATATACTCATTTCAGATTCATTTTTTTCACAAACCCCAAAATACATATGGATAAATACAGATGAAATTTGCAAAAAATAAATATGGATAAATACTTACAGAAAAGTAAAAAAAATACCATATAACCGGGAGACCTAATTATAAGCAACAAGGTTCAGTTGCTTATAAGACAGCATTTGCCAATTTGCGATGGAATAACATTGTGGTTTTAAAAGTTGATATAGCTTTACAAGATGTCAAGTACCAGGGTAATAAGCAAGATAATTAAAATTACTTGGTGAAAGTTTTCTGTTTGCTACATTCTTGAGTACTACAGAGAGAGAATCTGTGATTGCTCAGAATAATTACATTATAATGAAATAAAAATCTTTAGCAATCTAAAAACCTCATAAAATGGAGTAGATTTATAATTCATTTCATATTATATTTTTGCAATATTTCTTTAACTGGGGATTTTGAGTCCTTGGTGTTGGTTCAACCCCTGTTAGGATAGGCTTGCATGTATGATTGGTATGCATCTATTCTATTGGGGATAGAAATGACTGAATAACAAGATACTATTGGATAGATAATATTCTCCATGTTTTATGAAATATTGAAGATAGGTGATCTCTCATTCTCTATGTTCTCCAAAGTTACCGCCAAGTTTTTTTCTTTTACAGGTAACATAGTAGAGATAGTGGGGTATACTTGCATGGTTACGGCACACACAGAATCACAGTAGAGGTGTATTATATTGTCTTTTCAGATTGCCTTCCCTGCTGTTTAATTCCCTTCCTACCCTCACTTGATCACCTTAAGATTTAGTGCTATTATAGCAAGCAGAATTAAAGTTACCAGGGGGTGGACATATTGAGCATCTAGTCGACCCGAGGGACTTGGTTACAATGGCGTTACAGCTTAAAAAAATGATTGCTGGTGTGTGCCTATGAAACACCAATGGCAGGCAAGGGGTGCAGGTAAAAATTGAATAATTCTTACAAAGTTATTGCTTGTGTGCGGCTGCGGCCTATCAGACACCTATGGCAGGCAGGGAGTGCAGGGAAAAATAAAATAATTGAAAAACATTATTGCTGTGTCTCCCTCAGGGCTATGAGAAATCCTATGGGAGGCAATGAGGCACAGGGGAAAGTGGAAACAAATTCATAGAAAACATTGTACTACAATCATCCTCAAGCACACTTAACTCAGATCAGGGCAAAAAAAAATTAACAAAAAAAGGGCATAGGCCTCTTCTATCAATGTCCCGATAAAATTACTTTGAAAAATGGAAGAAAATGATATATACATTGGCTACTCAAAATAGCCACTGGCCACACCGGCCACACCGCCACCAATTGCGAAGGCATGGACAACAAAGAATACATGTAGGCCTTTGGCAAAAGCAAAGCACACTGGCTACACAAAATTGCTACCATGCAATATGGCCACCAAGGGTGAAGGCATGGACAACAAAGAAAGCATGCAGACTTATGGCAAAAGCACAGTGAGTACACAAAATGTCTGCTGGCTACTTGGCCACCAAGGATGAAGGCATGGACAACAAAGAACACATGCAGGCCTATGGAAAAAGTGAAGCACTCTAGCTACACAAAATGGCCACCCTGCTGCAGGCCACCAAGGCAAGGCATGGACAACAAAACAACACATGCAGGCCTGTGGCAAAAGCACACTGACTACACAAAATGTCCATAGGCCACATAGCCACCAAGGACAAAGGCATGGACAACAAAGAAAACATGCAGACCTATGGCAAAAGCACGCTGACTACACAAAATGGCTGCCAGCCACTTGTTCAGAACAACAAGCAAGAAGGTATAGACAACAAATAAATAAAATGGAGGCCTAGCGCAAAAGTACACTGGCTGCACTAATTGGCCTCCCTGCCACGTGGCATGGAGAACAAAGTAGGATTAGACCGAAGACAAACTGGTGAACTATGGAAACACAAAAACAAACACACACTGGACACACAAAAATGGGCACTTGGACAGCAAAGAAAGGAGGCATGGTTACCATTAATTCAGCAATGCCAAAAGTGAAAATGAAGGCAACTTAAAAAATTCCACAACCCGCAAACATTCCAAGGCAAGAAAAATTACCTCACCAAAATACACTCTAGCACTTTGCAGAAAAACATAAAATACAAAAAAGAAACACATTTTGCATTTAATTCAAGGCCATGCATAAACCAATAGATGTTTAAAAAAACATCTAGCACAGAATTTGTTTTTTAAAATACACCCAATGCCTAGTGCTGTCTGGCCATGGCCCTTGGGCAGCCTAGGCTCCAGACAGTAAAGTAAACAAAATACTAATGCAAAATTCACAAACAACACCCAAGAAAAAGGCAAAAAAGAACTTGAAAACCAGGCCCCCAGCTCTCCCAAAATGTGGGCCATGGACCATTTTTGTGTGCCCAGTGTGTGTGTCTGTGTTTCCATAGACCACCGTTTTGTCTTTGTTCTAAGCCTGACTATCTGGTCACGCTGGACCAGGACAAAGTCATACGTTTATGCTGACTGCGATGGATAACAGGCTGGGCACGTGACTAAGATTGGCCTGCTGGGGATTGCAATTTATGTCATTGGGGAGCGGTCTTTGCGGCATTGCTATGCAAGCCTTTTTCATTGTACGGCGTCGGTTCCAATGAAGCTGTGCGACGAAGATTGGTGGGGCTTTGTGTCGCTCTGATGAGGCTGTCATCTATACATCGAGGCTTTCTGTCACTCAGTGTCCGGTCCGATGAAGCTTGCAGCTGTGCTGCGAGGTTTTGAGGGACTTCACGTTGCTTTGTGTCAGATTTTATTGAACCTTCAGTTAGGCCAGGAGGAGTTATCGCTGATGCGCTGAGGGCCCAGGACCTGTGGAGGCACCAACTGGGGATCAGGAACTCACTCCAGCAGAGGCCAGCAAGACTCAGGCAGGTCCAGTGTAGCAGGTCAGCCGGACAGTTGCAGGGTGGCCACCGGAGCTTGTTGTGTCCCTGAAGCTCAGAACAGGAGGTCAGTCGCCTGACCCTTGGAGCCACTCTGATAGTAGGTCCAGTCTTGTCAGACAGCAATGCAGGCCTCAAACAGCAGGGCAGTCCTCTGGCAGCAAGTCAGTCTTCCTTCTGTAGTATCCACAGGTCCAGGAGTGAACTCTGTAGTGGCTGGTGTCTCCCACAAATGGTAGGCCATTCACAGGATATGGGCCCAATTCACAGAACTAACTTAAGACAAAATCCTAAACTTACTACCATTTTGGTATTCACAGAAGACACTTACTCATTTTGGTATTCACAGAAGGCACTTACTCATTTTGGTATTCACAGAAGGCACTTGCTCATTGTTGAGTAAGTGCCTTCTGTGAATACCAAAATGAGTAAGTTACTCAACATGAGTAAGTTACTCAAAATGAGTAAATTACTCATTTCGGTATTCACAGAAGGCCTTCTGTGAATACCAAAATGAGTAAGTGCCTTCTGTGAATACCAAAATGAGTAAGTTTCTTCTGTGAATACCAAAATAGTAGTAAGTTTAGGATTTTGTCTTAAGTTAGTTCTGTAAATTAGGCCCATATTTTTCTTGTCACAGGCATTAAAAGCATCATGCAGCTTCTTGTATCTACATAGCGCGAACTCGATCTGACAGTATGGCAGGGCTTTACATGAGCATCAGTTACATTTCCATTACACAGGACTGAAATAATTAAAAATAATTAACTTACCTTGTCTTCTTTCCAAATCAGACCGACTCTGTCAAATCAATCATTCAAGACAGGGCTAAGTCCGGACGGTGTGTGTTAATACTGAATAAAGTTGGAATCAGAGAGAAAATTGCACGCAGAAAATATTCACCAGCTTTATTTTCAAATCCCGCTGAGAATTAATGTATATGCAAGGTTTGTGCACACAGAGGAATTGAAATAATGCATGCTATTATCACAATCCAAGTTGCTTAAAGTGTAATGAGGTGCTAATTGTGCGTTTGCTTAATACTGAACCCAAGCTCAATCGGTATTTGCAGGTATGCAATTCGAAACATTTACCATAATGAAAATAAAGGCTACACAAATACCACAACGCTGCATGCTGCATCGAAGAGCTGTGCATGCTGGGAATGGGGAAGGTAGCACCAGCATCTCAGTCAATGAAAGTAATGCTGTCATGCTGTTTATAATAGTAAACAGCATAAGAGCACTGAAAGGATTGGCTGGGACAGATGAACTCATCGCTCCCTCTGAGACCAATGGAGCTGTGTCTCTAATTCCCCATTCTCCCGACAGCACCGATTGGGGAAGCCTGAAAGGCGCATGTCAGGCTCGCCACAAGCAAAATACTGTAATAAACCACACCTGCCAGCATAATGTGTGAGATATAATTGCTGGCAGGCAGGGGGTCAACACCCCCTCACCCATATTAAGTAATCGCCCCTGAGTGCACTGAAGAGTTGGTCTGAGGGTCCAATATTTATATTTGGTGCAAGCTATGAAGTGCAAGAAACTTCTAGATGGCCCCACACATCTGGCTTGGGAATATCCTTCCTTCCACTGCCCTGGTTCCTGGATGTATGGAGTCACAATAGGCTAGAGTGAAGTTCTTTGTATATGTGCTAAGTCAGCTCCTTTGAAGTGCAAGTGTGGTAGGTGACAGCTACACCCCCTCCCTTCAAGTCATGATTGCCAACCTGCGATTACTCAGTCTCCTCTTGTGATAGTGTCCGGGAGGAATACAAAAAGGCCAGCTGCCAACTACGCATAGTCAATAGTCATGTGACCCAGGAAACAAGCTGCAAGCACCAAATGCTTAAGATAAGAAAATGCGAACTTTTTAAAGGTGTTATTTTCAGAATTGTGTCTTAAAATCCGACTTTACCATTCAAAAGGATTTTAAATTAAAATTCTTTAGAGACCAAGCATGAGATTACCACCTGTTCCCAGACAAAAGTTATCACTTATTAAATATAATAAGGTAACCCTAATGATATCCTATGGGTCAGGTAAGCCTCACAGTAGTGAAAACCGAATATGGGAGTTTATCCACTACCAGGACGTGAAAAACTTAAAAGTACATGTCCAACTTTTTGAGCCCATGGCACCCTGCTCTATAGGCTGTGTAGGGTCTATCTTTGGGGTGAGTTATGCGTATTAAAAAACAGAGTTTTAGGTCTGGCAAATGTTTTTTTTTGCCAGATTGAGCTGGCAATGGCAGGTCAGAGGCATGCTTTAAAAGACTACTTACGGGGGGCGTGGCCAAGATGGCGGAGAGTTAGGACATGCCTTCTCTCCTCTGCCCGCTGACAAATAAGCATAAATTGCGGCACCGGAACCCATCAAATGGCACTGACCTGAGGTTGGGGGGTGTCCTGAGTCTCCCGGGGACCCGACTGCTGAAATTACCGGGACCCCGGTGGTGCTGTGCCTGGCTACGGATGAGGGTCGGCCTGAAGGGGGGACGCCAACACACCGTGGTCGGCGGCACTGCTGCGGCCGAGGGGATCGTTCTGCCGGCGAACGCCCGCGAGGTGCTGCGGCACTCGCAGGCGCTGTGATTGCCTCCCGAGACTACTTCTCTCCGCCCAGGCCCGGTGTGCGGCAGACGCGAGCTCCAGGAGACGCGGCGCCCGCCATTTTCAGACTGGGAGTTGAGGATCCGACGACCGCTGCCCGGAAGGAGGTGGACCCAGAGCAACCTGGAGCTGGCGGCGGCTTGGTGATCCATAGCTGCGGGACCTGGCGTGCCGCGTCTCGTCACTGCGGCCGTTGCTCGCTGCGGCGGGGGTCACCCCCGCGTAAGTGCAGCCAGAAGAGGCGACATCACCTGCACGTCTCTGGAACTAGCAGTGGAGGAGGCGGCCAACGGGGGGTAGTTCGGCCCCCAGTCCACAGCACAAGACGGCAACCCGGTGCCCTGTTGCAGAGGGCCCGGCCGTTCCGGCCTTTCCTGCTGCGGCAACGGGCCTGTTCCTGAGGCCTATGTGATGAGGGCGAGGGCCCTCTGGAGCAGTTGAAGTACGTGGTGAGCCCTGAGAGTACGAGACCCTGCCACAAGCAGACCGGGCCTTCCTGGGGTGTCACGTAAAGGAGCACTTCAGTGACATTCGCCGGTGAGCCCTGCTGCACGCCCCACCCCCGTAGCAATCCCTGTTGCCAGGCCCCGGTGGGGGCACCTAGGCCACTTTCCACTGCTGGCAGGCCTACTGGACAGACCATTGGAGCTCCTTGATCATGGTCGGCCGGACTCCCTGGGGCGCCTTGGACCTGTTCTGGGCGGTGGGTCTACGTGGCCCAGCAGGGCACCGGGGCCCTGAAAGCAACGCCCTGCCGACCTCCACGCCGGGCCCATCATCCCTGGCTTCACGCACTGAGAGACACTTCGGCTCGGTGGGCTACGGCTGTTCGGCGCCCTTCCTTAACCACACCTTGCCTGTGCCTTTCACAGACCTGAAGGGTGGGGGCAGAGCTTCACACCAGAGGAGGCTGCGCAGACCGCCGGTGGACACCCCGCACCATTGCCTCTCGTGAATGGCAGAGTGAGCACGCCTGCATCTGGCACAGTCTCCACGGACCGTGGATTGGCGCAGTTGGGGCCGCCGGTCGACAGAGGCGGCTTGCGGGCCCTGACCCATGGCCGTAAGGGACAGCGCTGTAAACTCGGCCGAATATGACATCCACCCGGGGTAGGAAAGACAAGCAAGTTCCGAAGGAGAACTCACTCAAGGATCTCTTCGCCCGGGCGCGGAGCGCAGGGCCAGCGGAGCCCGGCCAAGAGGGAGCAACGGCACACATGGCCACCACCGCGGAGGCGCCAGTGACCCGGGCCTTCCTGAAATTACTATTCGCCGCCCTGCGGGACGACCTCCAGACAGTGAAGCGCGATCCCACTGCGGAGATCAAGGACATCTGCAAGGATGTGGACGATATAGGGGAAAGAGTGGTGTCTCTGGAGGCCAAAAGCGGCATCCGAGACACCGAACTTGCTGCCATGCAACAGGAGGTCCTGCGGATTCATGAGCAACAAGTGGATGTCCAATCTCACTTGGAGGACCTCGAGAACCACTCCCACTGACACAATATTCATATTAGGGGAGTGGGCACCGACGAGGAGGCAGGCGACATTTTCAGTTATGTCTGAGATCTCTTCAACTTGGCCCTGGGTAACCCTCCAGACTTTGATCTTAAACTGGACAGGGCGCACAGAGTAGGTCTAACCAGGGCACCGACAGCTCCGTTAGCGGACATTCTAGTTTGTGTTCAAGACTACCGCACCAAGCAAGATATCCTCTGTAAAACCCGCCTGCTGCAACCGATCACCTTCCGTTACCAACCGCTGGCCCTCTATCAAGACCTCGCCGCCATCACTCTCTAAAAACACCGGATCTTCCGGCCCATCACGGAGGCCCTGCGCCAAAGAGACATCTCCTATTCCTGGGGGCATTCATTCCGCCTTGTATTTCGCCACGAGGGGAAGTTGTTCCAGCTACGCTCCCTGTCCGAGGTGAGTAAACTTCTGGGGATCCCTCTTCCAGAGGACGCTGATGATGGAGAGCGCTCGGATCGGGAATCCAGCGACGGCCGCTCGAGGTGGAGGAGGCAGCGTCGCCGGCGCCGTGCCCGGAGACCGGACTCGCAGGAGTCCAAGAAGGAACAGCAGGCTTCCCAGGCGGCATTGCCGGGAGCCCTAGCCAACACAAACAGCAAGTAACCGACTCCAGCTACCATGATGTGGTCTTTCACTGATGTTCGGGGAGCGTGGGGGGGGAGTTCCCATAGGTCACCATTAGACCCCAAAGACTTTTTTCCTGTTCATCCTGGGATGACGGACTAACGATTGAACTCATGGACTCTTTATTTTTCCCTTTTTTTTTTTGCACTTTTAGATTATTTTCTCCAATGACATTGATTCAGAGCTTGTCAATAATTAAAAAGATACCATAAGCATTTCAGTACAAAGTGCCCCTCAGAGTAGTTTTGACTCTGTTTTACCTCCAGTTATGTGCCCCTTTAATAAAACGTATTCCCTACCTGGCGAGACACTAACTGGCAGGGGTATGGGTTACACCCAATACCAGCTCTGGTGTCACTGGAGGGGAGGGTGGGAACCTTACCCTCCCTTAGGCTGCACCACCGCTGCTGTTAAACGTGCCAGAACACAACACAGAAAATAAAATAGGCACTGCACCTAGCCCGGGGCTGAGAAAAATGGGGTCCCAAAAACCCCAAATACCTATGCATTTTCCATAGACTTCTTTAAGAAGAGCTACAGTAAAAACTGCTGAACGGAATTACACCAAGTTTGGCATGAAGCTAGATCTTGGTCAGCAGATTGTGCTTTTTGTTATTTGGTGTAAATCTGCTCAGTAGCTTTGGAGGTATTGAGGTAAAAAATATATATATATCTGGACGATTGGATTCGAGGCCTCTCTCACAAGAGTCCTAACTTAGGGGCCAGATGTACGACCCTTTTTTGCGCTCGCAAACGGGAGATCGGCCCATTTGCGACTGCCAAAAAGGGTAATGGCATGTACAACTGCTATTTTGCGAGTCACTGGCTTACAAAATAGCATTTGTGACTCTCGCTATTAGGAAGGGGCGTTCCTTCCTAATAGCGAGACTCACTGCCTGGTACTATTGTTTTGCGACTGCATTTATGGCCGCAAAACACTTGTAGTTTACCACCTACTTCAAGTAGGTGGTAAACCACTCGCAAACGGGAAGGGCTTTCCAGGGTACCCCTTCCCCTTTGTGAGTGTGTGAGACAATATTTTTTAAGAGCAGGCAATGGTCCCATGGACCACTGCCTGCCCTTAAAAAATAAAACTGAAAAGTTTAATTTTTCTTTTTTAAATGCATCCCAGTTTCCTTTAAGGAAAACGGGCTGCATTTAAAAAAAGAAAACTGCTTTATTTAAAAAGCAGTCCCAGACATGGTGGTCTGCTGGCCCCAGCACGCCACCATCCCTGGGAGTGCTAGCCATTACCAATGGGGTTGCAAATTGCGCTTGCCTCATGAATATTGATGAGGCATGCAATTTGTGACCCCATTGGGAATAGCAAATAGTGTCTGAGACACTGTTGTACATTGCATTTTGCAAGTCGCAAAGCGACACAATTTGCAATTCACAAAATGCAAGCGTCGTACATCTGGCCCTTAGTCCCCTGTACTGAACATGTAAAAAAAAAATATATAAGGGGACAGGGTAGGGGTACCCTGACCCCTTTGGCCCCACACCCCGGGGTCAAAAACTAAAGACATTGGAAAAAAATTGCCGCAATCCTTTAGCACTCCCACAATATGGTAAAAAAAAATGATAGCGGAGCTTCTTTGTTTTATTGGATGGAGCATGAGGACCCCCTGCCTTGTCTTTACAAATCCCAGGGAGCCCACCCCGGGGCCGCAATTACTGAAACTGGAAAGGGGGCATGAGGTCCCCCTTCCTGAGTCATTAATGTCCACGGGGACCCCATTCACCAGAAGAGCCCATCCGGGACATTAGTAGTTTCCGTGCCTGCACCGGCATGGGAAGGAAAACCTGTGATTGCTTCTGCTTGATCAGAGTAATTTTGAATCTCCCATCAAGCAGGAGCAAACACAAAGTCTGCTGCCAGTGGGAGGGAGATTTAAAAATGCTTCAGCTGGCTGGGAGCATAGTTTTTATCTGTTTCCCTGCCCGCTCTAATGCGGGTAGGGATACAAATCAAAATATTGCTCCGCTTGGAAGGAGCAGCATTAGTAGCTAGCTGTTCCCACTGGGCGGGAGCAATGCCAGCTCCCGCTGAATGACGGGAGCTGGCTGAGGCCGCAGGGGCCCGGGCGCCCCTGCGATCCCAAAAAGTGGATGGTGGGTGCCCTGGGTGCGCATCAGGGCACCTGCCTTTAATATTGCATTCACCGCATATGGGTCCCTGGGACAGAAAAAGGCTCGGAGGGGGGGCCTGCGTAGCCCCCCTGTCCTTTAATTTGAATAGTGACCCTGGGGGATGGGGTTCACAAGGCCCAACAAGGCTTGGGGTGGGGTGACCATGCAGTCCCCCTCTCTTTTCACAAAAAAAGGCCCTTAGTATTGTGGTAGGCTTGGAGAGTGGGGACATGCAGCCCCCCTCCCCTTTGCCTAAAATAAACGGCCCTGTGGGATGGGGTCACAGGGCCTAAAGAGATTCGGGGAGGGGGCTGTGTGACCCCCTCCCCTTTTTGGTACATTTTGGCTGCTGGGGTGGGCTCCCTTGGGCCTAAAATGGCTTCGGGATTGGGCCCACAGCTCCAGCCCCTTACATAAAAGGCCCTGGGGAATGAGGTCCCCAGGGTGTAAACAGGGAAGGGGAGGAGAGCCACATGGCTCCACTCCCCTTGAAAACACATAGGGCCCTGGAAGATGGGGTCTCCAGGGCCTAATAAGGCTAAAGAGGGCGTAAACAGGGAAGGGGAGGAGAGCCACATGGCTCCACTCCCCTTGAAAACACATAGGGCCCTGGAAGATGGGGTCTCCAGGGCCTAATAAGGCTAAAGAAGGGGGGCAACAGAGCCCTCCTCCCCTTTTAAAAAACATTGGCCTGTGTGCGGCGGGGGGCTGACTTTACGTATGGTATATGTTAAAAAAGCCCTAGAAATTCATTGAAAAAAACAAAGATTAGAGTAACATTATAGTCAGGTGAATATGTCAGTGACAACATTAACGTTTTGAACTAAAAAAAACACGGAAATTCACCAGTTATAGATAGCAGAACTAACTATAAGTTGCACTCCTGCCATGCACTGCTTATGGCCTCACATATTACGTCACTCATGACATGCTCTATGAAATCATTTATGACATCACTGATGACATCTCAAATTACATCATTGATGACATCACTGATGACATCATCCAACCTTCTTTTGCACACATTGCTCTATAAAAGGGTATAACATTAGAGCTATGAAAGTACGTGCAAAATAGCTCAGAATAATATAAAGCATCATTACTGTTAGCATATATACAACTCCCACAGGTAAGGCAAGCTCAAGTTATGTGCAGCATTGACCCTATACCGCAATTCATGGGTACACAGACAAACAGGTAACCTAGCCTGTACACAGTGTTCAATCTGAGTACAACTGTTCAGGGAAAACCAAGAGGCATATTATCAAGAAACGGCGTTAAAATTATCGCCGCTTTAGCGGCAGAAAACTGCCGCTAAAGCGGCGATAATGGGCTTGATAATATGCCCTTGAGAAGTCCCATAGAAGCCCATGTTCTGGTGTCAACTATTGGAATTTTCTGTGGCATTTTATCAAGCCCATTATCGCCGCCATAGCGGCAGTTTTCTGCTGCTAAAGCGGCGAAAATTTTAACACCGTGCTTGATAATATGCCCCTAAGTTCCTTCCGATACTGAAGCCGTGTTACTTAATTATTGTCCTACTATGGACAGTCTTTACCTGTATCAAAACCCTGACAGTGAGCGAACCAACATTGAGAAATGAAGTAGATATAAATAAAAAAGTGGGTACTGTGAACACTGTTTACTCTGTGGAGAGAGTGTACTATGTACCACACTTTGCAGAAAGTGAAACTCTCATGAGAAATACACCACAGAATATTAAAAAGTATCAACTAAGAACAGTGAACATTCTATGTAAAACTTCTCCAAAGATCAACTATTCACTTAAAATAACCAAGGTCTGAAGGTGCTTAATATCATATTACCTGTAGCCTTCATACTGTTGTGAAGACATTATAGATAGCCCACCTTCAGAAGTAAAACAAGCCCATGTACATAGGTTAGTGCCTGGTGCACACATTCTTCTATGTTAAGGTGGCACGTGGTGGTCCCCGAGCTGCCGGGATGCCCCATGGTCCCCTCACATGTTTTTCACTTTGGCCCCGGGGAGAAGGTGGTGTCCTCGAGCGGTGATGCCCCAGGTAGCTCCGTGCCTGACGGGATGTTGGCCTGCAGAGCATGCCGAATCTGTGCATAACGGAAGTGTTCTGATACTGCCATTTCATATGTCTGTTGCAGTGCAGCAAACGTCACCACTCCATCCCACCAGATGCCAAATTTAGTATATCTCAATTGCCTTTCCAATCTTCTCATTCCCATCTTTTTCTTTTAGGCTTTTCATCTTTTTGTATAATTCACCTTTCATTTCTTCTAACTGTATGTCTTCATACTTTCTTTTCTTTCCTTTTTCATTTATTTCATATCTTTTTCTATTTCTACAGCATTTGCACCATAACATTATTGCTAAGACTATTATGGTTATTCCCACTACTGGTAGGATTATTAGGCCTATAAAACTCCTACCTATATTAGTAAACCAAGTCCCTATTGAGGAAATACTCTTTGTTAATTTCTCCCATATACTATCAACCTCCAGTGATTTCAGTTCTTCTTCAATTTTTGTAATATTTTTAATATATCCTCCGATTTCTATACTCTTGTCTGGTATATAGGTGCAGTAATGTTGTTCTTTCAACATTTTACAGACTTCTCCATCTTTTGCTACTAATATATCAAGTGCAAGACGATTTTGTAAAACCATAGACCTAATTGCAACCATTTCTGTATGGATCATTAAGAACCCTCCAGCAGTATCAGTCGATAGACGATCAACTTCTGTGGACAATTGACAAATCCTATGTGAGTTCAGAATAACTCCTATTGAAGGTATCAATGCACTAAATATATCACCTACTACTTCTGAAAAACTAGCTCTCTTTCTACGTGTTAGTTCTTTAGTGTTTGCATCGCTTCCAGTGATTTGTTTTTACATGATACATTTTAGGGAATACTATTCCAAAATAGCAACTCCCGTACCACCGTGCAGGCAGCTTATAATAAGATTTATTCCCACACACATAGTAAACACCAGGAAACCCTGGATCTGTTCCCCCTTTTAGTCCCCAACCTCCAAGAATCAAAAAGTTATGTTCACACTCACTGGAACCAATAAATACACTGTTATAGTCAGTCTTCAATCTATGGAGGCAGGTCTTCCCTTTCGTAACAAAATCTAGGGACATCGCAGCATGAGTCTTGCCAGCTGTATAAATTCCCTCTTTCTCAGCCCATGGTGGAACATGGGATTTCTTTTCAGAAGCCTTTCTTTGGAAGACCTGTCTCCTTTCTTCAACTAAGTTCAAAAATACTTTTTCTTCTTCATGTAATGTGCATGTTAAATTATTCTTGTGTGCCTCTGCTATATCTATTGACTTCATAGTTAAGAAAAATTCACCCATAAACTGTGCATCTTGACTACTAAGTACTGGATTCATACTCTTTCAAATAGGAATTTCTGGAAATATCACATCTAAGTTTGAATAATAATACTGTAATGTTCCTGTTCTATAAAATAAACTGGTTAGAATACTACATGAAATACCATATGTCAACGGTAAATGATGGTATGTAACGCCCTCTGCTACTGATGTTGGTAGTTTCATACATACATAACAATCACTAATCTCCATAGTGTCTACATACTGAAATAATAACTTTGTAAATACATTTAAAGTAGTGTCGTTATCTGCCAGAGTGTGATGTTAGTCTAATTCATCTGGTGCATCTAATTCTACTCTATCTCCCTTTATGTTAGCTAACTTTTCATTAGTGTCGGTGTTATTCTTCTTATCTGTTATCATAAGGTAAGGAATTGCTATTGTTAAAAATAGCCAAACTATGACTACTAATAGAATACTACATATGCAGATTTTACAGCACTTCTTTACACAATTTCATTTTGGACTTCCAGCAACCCTATCTTCAGCCATTTTAGTCTAAGAAGATTTCTCTTCTTTTCTTCACTGTATTTTATGATTTTTATTTCTTTTGATACTTCAAGGGGGTCTCACTTCTCCTTCGTCAGTCTGTTCTGCAATTATTTCCTCGTCGCTATCTTCATTTAGATCTAGATTCTCGAGTTCTTCAAGAATCACATAGGTCCATTCAGGACCCTTGAACTTATTGTTCAAGATTCTCAGTCTTCGGCTTCTTCGTCTAGTTTTCTCAGTCAACTGCCCAGACTGACTAGTGACTTCATTTACTTGTTCCGGTTCCTCACTATGGTCTTTAAGTGATATTTTAACCTTTTGACACCACTTGGCCAGTTATCACCTTTTCTGACTTTCTTGACTTGCACTGCACTTTCACTTTCCTCGTCTCTTTCGAGAACTCTTTTATTTTCGTTATGTTGTGGCATAATTTGATTTTCCTCGTCTTCAGAGTCCCTCTCTATCTTATTTCGATTTGTTCTTTTCCTTCCTCCTGAACTTGTTCTTCTTCTCCTAACTGGTTCTACTCAGGTCTTACTGCACCTTGTTATTCTGCAGCCTGAACGTGTTCTTCTATGCCTGTCTGTCCCTGCTCAACCTGGTGAGAGACAGAACGCACTAGGTCAGCCAATCCTTTACAATAGTCAAATACCAGATCATCAGTTATATTCAACAGTTTATGTCCTGGTATAAATGCTTGTCTCATTGCTCTTCCCATGAGAATTTCATGAGGGCTCAGTTCCGTATTTCTGTCAGGAATGCTTCTGAGTCCCATTAGAACAAGAGGTAATGCGTCTGGCCAACACAGTGGTGTGGATGCACACACCTTTGCTAGTCTTGACTTGATTGTGCCATTCATTAGTTCCACCACTCCAGAAGCCTCTGGGCGGTATGCACAGTGCAATTTTTGTTCAATATTAAATGCTTCACAGATTAACCGAATTATTTCATTATTAAAGTGAGATCCTCTAGCTGATTCTAAAGTTACTGGAAAACTAAACAGCGGAATTAACTTTCTCAACAATAATCTGGCTACTGTTATGCTGTCGTTTCTCCTAGTAGGATAAGCCTCCACCCACCGTGAAAATAAACATACTATGACAAGAGTGTACTTCAATCCCCTGCATGGTGGCAATTGTATGAAATCTAACTGGCAAAGACTCTCTGCGACTGCCCTAAATCTTGGATTGTACCAATCTTGTCTGAAAAGTCTGATCATGGCATCCCTGCCTACGTGTGTGTCTCCATGATACATTCTGGACATTTGTGAAAGCAAACAGTCTGGCATGACTGGTCTGCCATCTTGATAAATCCACACGTCATCTTCTGCCCTCTTTTTATATCCTTTCTTTATCCAACCTTCCTTTTCACTCACTTCCACTTCATCCTGCAGTTGTCTCACCTCATCCCATGTTTCTAGTGCTGAGAATAGCATAAGTTGGCAGCTGATTCCACTTGTTTATTGCCATTTTATTTCTTGCACAGTATTGAGCAACCTGGTCAGAGTATCGATTACCAGCTACCACATAGTCATTTCCTGACTGGTTAGCTGCACACTTGACCACTGCTAATTCTTTTGGCAATTGAATTGCTTCAACAATTCTTTTGCAAATTTCCCACTTTTTATAGGGGATCCTGAAGAAGTCATGAAACCCCTTTGCATCCAGAGCTGGCCAAAGTCATGCTCAACACCGTAACCATATTGGCTATCAATAAATATGGTTACTTTCCAATTTTTACCAATTTTGCAGGCTTTAATTAAAGCTATCAATTTGGCTACTTGTGCAGACTTGACTCCTGGTAAACAGGATGCTTCTACTACTCCAGTAATTTTGCATACAGCATAAGCTGCACTTAATCCTCCTTCCTCATTCCTCAAACATGAGCCATCTACAAAAAGCTCATCGTCAGATTCTTTTAGGGGTTCTTCCTGTATGTCAGGACGGGGCTTAGTGCATAACTCTGTCACATCTAAGCAATCATGCTCAACTTCAGCTCTCACTTCTTCTCCATGTACATCTGGCAATAGGGTAGCAGGGTTTAACACGGTACACCTAACCACTGTCACATTTTCAGCTCCCAAAATGATTCTTTCATACTTAGTCATCCGACTAGGTGTAAGATACTGTGTTCGTGTTCTTGTTAAAAGAATCTCAACTGAATGTGGAACATATACTTTTACTGGATGTCCCATTACAATGAACTCACTTTGTTCTAGACTCATACATGTAGCAGCTACTGCTTTTCGGCAACCTCGTAATGCTGAAGTCACAGGATCCAAAGTAGCAGAGAAATATGCTACAGGACATCAGCTCACTTTGGGTTAAAACTGAGAGTGCACAATTCCCTCTCTCACAACAGAATAGTGCAAATTATTTTGTATAGTCAGGCATGCCTAGGACAGGGGCCTCACACAAACAATTTCGTAATTTTACAAATGCTTCCACACTTTCGTCATCCCAAACTATTGGGTCCTTTGCTCTTTTCCGTGTCATCTGCATTAAAGGTTTTGCTAATAAAGAAAAACCCACAGTCCACTGCCTACAGTACCCCACTAGACCAAGAACCATTCTGACCTCTCTCTGGGTTTGTGGCAACTGCCTCTGTTTTATTATTTTTATTCTTTCAGGGATCATTTTCCTCACTCCCCTTTCTATTTGGTGTCCCAGATTTTTCACTCCCGTTTCGACAAAATTGTAACTTTTCTGGGGATACTTTGGGTCCACCATCAGCCAAATTATTTAATAATGCAATTGAATCAGTAACACAGTCATCTTGAGACTTTGATTCAATGAGTAGGTCATCGATATACTGAACTAGAACTGAATTTCTAGGCTTTCTAGACCCTTTTTCAAAATTTGATTGAAAAGTGAAGGACTTTCTGTATACTCTTGAGGAACTCGATTCCATGCTAAAATACAATCGTCAAATTTAAATGAAAAGAGATACTGGCTGTCTGGATGTAAAGGAATGGAGAAGAATGCTTGACATAAATCAATTACTGTAAACCATTCCGCATTCCAGGGTATCTGATACAGAATCACTGCTGGATTTGGCACTATAGGACAACAAGGTACCACAATCTTATTAATCTTCCTTAAATCCTGTACTATCCGGTATTTTCCGGTAGGCTTTTTGAGACCAATTGTAGGTAAATTACAAGGACTGCTCATTATTGCTTTCAAATTGCCTTGTTTAATCATTCGATCAATTTCAGAAGCAACTCCTGCTTTGACTTCAGAACTCATTTTATATTGTCTGGTGTTAGGGTAAACTGCACCTTCCTTTACAGTCACCTTCACTGGGTCTACAATTACCATTAATCCCACTTCTTTTCCAGTGAAATCCTACACTTCTGGAATCACAGTTGTTTTTAATTCTTCTGGTAAGTCGTCTTTTGTCATTAATAAATACATCTCATCTACTTCTGTGCCTTATTTTGCCAACATTATTTTATAGACACTGTCTTCATCAGGGGTCTGAATAGCAACACAATCCGGTGTGCAATAAATTGTGCAATTCATTTCACACAATAAGTCCCTTCCTAGCAAGTTTACTGGACTAGAGTCGCACACCACAAATTTGTGCATTTTTCTAAAATTACCAATGCGCACTTACATTGGTTCAGTAATCGGAGTTCTAATCTGCTTAGTAGACACACCTACTACTTGGATGGCTTCTCCCGAGAGGGCTAGGTTTGGGATGTCTGCTGTTCTCACAGTAGAACGGGTGGCACCAGGGTCCAATAGAAAAGTGATATATTTTCCTTCTACTTTCCCATCAATAAATGTACCTGACTGATCTAACGGCAAGGATGTGATGGAGCAAGGACTCGTATAAAAGAGACTTGCTCAGAAGAATTCTTCTCAAATAACTTGTAATACCGTAATAATTGTGTTCATAAATACTAATACTGCATCAGAAAATTCGTACAGTTAAGCTTAAGGGAAGCTTGCCTATGTGGCGTACTAACAAGTAAACCAAGTGTGATTAAAATGGCTGCTAACGCGGGAATTTTCACTGCGCATGCGTCAACTAAATCTATGTAGAAATGACATACCTATGCTTTGGAGCAAAATCTTTGCAGCTGCACAATCGCTTCCAAAATGGCCGCTTGGAACTCACATGTTAATGCGCATGCTTAAGCTGAAACTAAACCCTGCAATTTTAATAAAATGCTAATGTGAAATATTTATATAAATAAAAGGGGTTAGAGTAGAGATAGGTGGTATACAGTGAAATCATTTTATTTTGTATTTAACATGTCTCTTTCTGACTTCTTTATTAGTTCGTATTTTGGGCCTCAAAGGATGACAGATGTCCATACCCCTCGTGTCCCTTGCACATGCATATTTGCAAACTCGCCAGGAACCAAGACGAAAGAATTGAAACTCATCCAAGGCCGTGACCTCTGTTTGTCCTGGGAACAGACTCATCTTCATGTCCGGTGAATGGAGACGTTATTAAATTGTATATTTTTGATTGATAAAAATGTGAACTCGGGTGGGAAATAAACCATGGGAAAGTAAATTAAAGGGCGGGAACATAGAACAATGAGCTTAAAGAAAAATATTAAACTTAGCATGGTGTGATGATCATCTCCCCTTTTCCTGTCCAATCAGAGTTAGGAGGTTCATAAACTTGAAACATTTAGGGGTGGTACATGCCATTAGAAAGGTATAATTGAGGTAGTTTAGTTAGATTAGTACACACAGTGAGACGGAGAATGCTGAGAGACCGAGATGCTGTACGAGAATTAAGAGAATACTGAAGAAGATCCATTTCCAGACTTAGAACTTTTGAGCCAGTAATTTGAAGAACATCACGGAAGAATCGAGGAGGCACATAATAGAAGAAGATCGCAGAAGAATTGAGGCGGAAGATAGTGTCAAAGGGGTGTGACGTAGGCGTCGTATCTAGAAGAGGTCATTTATCCTGTCCTGAATCCTATCCTGAGCCTTTGTCGCCTGATCTGTCCCAGGGGGCCCTTTCCAATTCCTTGGCCAAGGGGTTGGTTTCCACACCATTCTAGGTAACTATAATTCTGTGTAGTATGTCATTGTACTGCTCTCTCTGCTTCCTCCATATCCAGGTTCTGTCATCGTAATAATTTTGTTTAACGATTAATCTAATCAAATGTTATTCCCTTCCTCTCTTTGAAGAAAACGGTGTTCTAACTGTATTTTGGTTTTAGCTCACTTGAATTTGCAAGATACACTTTTAAACTCTCCAGAGTATGTGGTTATTTAAAGAAAGTTATTATATGTAATTTTCATCTATTTAGTTAACAAAAAGGTCCATTGACCAGAGGAAAATATATTGGATCAAGAGGTTTGGTAAGAAATAAATAGATAAAATTAATCTTACAGGTATTAGCACAAGAAATTGACCCCAGCGGTATCTACTAGCCTATATGAATAAATGTGTGTTTATGGGCCCAAGTGAATATATGATAGTTTAGTACCTGAAGTTGGTAACCAGCTGGATCAGTTTTTCTGGTAGCAGAACTATGGTTTATTTTATTAACTAGTTAGGTGAACATTTTTGAATTGGAATTATTGATTATGTATTAACAAACCCATTTGTATTTATTTTATGTTGTCTGAAAATTCCCGGGAATATTGAATAGCGGGTGGTGAGTGGAAACCACACTGCAGTGAGGTTACTCGTTTGCTAAAGATAACACTGTAGGGCTATGCAAGATTGACAGTGCTGCTTTAGGGATTATTTTGTATAAAAGTGAGAGTGAATGATAGCAAAGAGTTCGCTGGTGAAACTTTGGTCTTTTATCACCTAGAAAGGGTAATACCGAAGGAGTAGCAGGTTCGTCGGCGCTTTAGTGAGGAGTAAGTGGAAGAGTTTTACTCGTAGTGTGTGAAGAGTAAGCAGAAAGGTTTATTCGCAGTAAAAGTAAATTGACTTTCTGATTTTAGTGGAGCAAACAGAGTAGCGAATGTTTCTATGTTGTCAATTAATGAATTCTGTATGTAAATTGAAAGAAAAGTACGTTTTTTTGTTACCTTGCAAAGGAGTGGTCAGCTGCGGGTGCTGCACTGACATCACAAAGGGCCGCGCTGGGATTGGTTGGAACAGCAGGCATGTGACTGACGCAAAATTGTAAAGGAGGGGTCGGTAGTAAGGAGTGAGACTGACGTCACAGAAAAGCTGCACTAGTATTGGCTAAACGTGTAGCGTGGAAACGAATTGATTGGTCGAAAGAAAAGAAGCCGTGCTGGCATTGGTCAAGCATTAGAGTAAAAATGAGCCTCTGATTGGCTAGGAAAATAGAAGCTACAATAATAATTGACAGTGGGTTTTATATGTGGAAACACGATCCAACATTGATAGGGAATCGACCAGACAGAAGGTATTTAGGGGGGAACAACCTTTACAACGCAACTTTTACAACGCACTACCTTTACAACGCATTTTTTACAACGCATAATCCATTACAACGCATGATATTACAACGCATGACACTACAACGCATTTTTAAAAACTACCATTACAACGCATTCCATTACAACGCATACTACCATTACAACGCATACCATTACAACGCATAATATTACACTATACTATCCAACACTTACCCTACTGATGCACCCCCTGGAGTTAGAATAGTAATTTTTACCCCTATACTATCCAACACTTTCCCTACTGTTGCACCCCCTGGAGTTAGAATAGTAATTTTTACCCCTATACTATCCAACACTTTCCCTACTGATGCACCCCCTGGAGTTAGAATAGTAATTTTACCCCTATACTATCCAACACTTACCCTACTGATGCACCCCCTGGAGTTAGAATAGTAATTTTTACCCCTATACTATCCAACACTTACCCTACTGATGCACCCCCTGGAGTTAGAATAGTAATTTTTACCCCTATACTATCCAACACTTACCCTACTGATGCACCCCCTGGAGTTAGAATAGTAATTTTTACCCCTATACTATCCAACACTTACCCTACTGATGCACCCCCTGGAGTTAGAATAGTAATTTTTACCCCTATACTATCCAACACTGACCCTACTGATGCACCCCCTGGAGTTAGAATAGTAATTTTTACCCCTATACTATCCAACACTTACCCTACTGTTGCACCCCCTGGAGTTAGAATAGTAATTTTTACCCCTATACTATCCAACACTTACCCTACTGTTGCACCCCCTGGAGTTAGAATAGTAATTTTTACCCCTATACTATCCAACACTTACCCTACTGTTGCACCCCCTGGAGTTAGATTAGTAATTTTTACCCCTATACTATCCAACACTTACCCTACTGTTGCACCCCCTGGAGTTAGAATAGTAATTTTTACCCCTACACTATCCAACACTTACCCTACTGTTGCACCCCCTGGAGTTAGAATAGTAATTTTTACCCCTACACTATCCAACACTTACCCTACTGTTGCACCCCCTGGAGTTAGAATAGTAATTTTTACCCCTATACTATCTAATACTTACCTTAAATGTAATTTAATATTATGCGTTGTAATGGTATGCGTTGTAAAGGTAGTATGCGTTGTAATGGTAGTGCGTTGTAAAGGTATTTTTTTAAAATGCGTTGTAGTGTCATGCGTTGTAATGTCATGCGTTGTAATGGATTATGCGTTGTAAAAAATGCGTTGTAAGTGCATGCGTTGTAATAGTGTGCGTTGTAACGTCATACATCCGTATTTAGGGTTTGCCAGAGAACAATATATAAAAGGATCGACACCTAAAATGTACTGAGAAAAAAGAAAGATGACATTTATGCAGAAAATTAAAAAATTATTTTAAGAAGGATACACCTGTTAAGACTAGAGAGGGAATTCTTATCCCTCCCCTGAAAACGCCTGCATCATACATGATGATGGAAAGAGGCTATCATACTTGTGTATGGTTAGAAAATTGGATAGAATATACAAAAAGTGATGGAGTGCTAGCTTTTCCAGAATACGGTACGTTCAATCGGAGAATTCTACATAACCTGAGCTTAAGAATGAATTAATTGGATCCCCAACCAAGATTAACCCAATATGAAGCTTTAGAGGAGTGGGAGACTGAAGCATTTGAGCATGATAGATCCAGAAGTAGCAGAAGCTTTAGAGGGTTTTATCCTAGGCTACCACGTGAATCACAAGATAATCAAATGAAACAATGGAGACTAGCAATGGTGGCTGAGGGATTATATCCTGTACTAATGGCCAAGGAATAGTTAGGAAGCAAGTGGACAGAGAACACCAAACATTTAACGATGACAGGTAGTGGAGAGTTGGAAGATGATTTTTGGGAGGACATTTTAATGAAAAACCCTCCACCTTACCAAGAGGGACTGAGTAGAACTACTCCTAGTGCTCCGGTCTGGAGAACACCATTAGTTCCCCAAGTTATACATGACCCAACGAATGGAAGGGTACTTCAGGAAAAAGAAAGAGAGGCAATAAACAAGAATAGAGAGGAATTGATACAGAAAATAACCCAATTGAGTACCAACCCTGAAGTCCAGTGGTTCCATTATATGGAGATAAGACAATCGCTCACAAACCACCAGTCATGTCCACACCGACAATTGAACCCAGAAAAGAGAATATAATAATTGATGGTCAAGACAGCGAATGTGATTCGGTGATATCCTTAATGGATTTACCGATAAGAGGTCAGATAAATGAAATCCCGAGAAGAGTTACACATAGTTGTTCAAAGAAAGTACAAATAGAAACATCTACAGGAGTCAAGTGTGCCACAATAGTATCCCCAGAAGAACCAGAGAGATGGGCACAGGGAATAGAAAAGCCAAAACAGCCACTGAAAATTCTGGACATTTACAAATTGAAAGTGGAATTAGAAGAAATGATAGCTGGGAACATGGGACTAGACAGGCTAAATATTTACAATGAAGAAGAGTTACTGTTCATTTGCAGAAGTATTACTAGAAATATGTAAATATTCCATGAGAAATTGACAGACCTAGCTTCTGAAATGGGACCTGAAATAGGGAAATCCAAGGTATTATAGAAACCATACAGAGCAGAATTCAGTGATAAGGACCTGGAAAATATGAATATGTCTGGAAGAAAATTACAGGTTAAAGAATTAATGACCATTTTACAAAAATGGGGCGACCTGGATAAATGGAAAGCTAGATGGATGCGAAAAAGGGAAGCACACGCCAATCGAATAACTTCTGAATTTTTGATGAAAGGCACAGGAAAGGTAGAAAGATTATGTCCAATGAGAGAGGTGCCTGGAGGAGGATATGTACATGTTCCGTGGACCAGACAGGATATTTTATCATTTACAAATGATTTGCCGAAGTTAAGAGAAAAGCCAGTTGAGTTGTATTGGCAAGTTGAGAGATTTGTGAACGTTTCTAAAGTGTTGTTAAAAGATTTGGATGGCTTATTTGACATAGTGGTGCCTGCTGATTTATGGACAGAATGTAAAATTACTGTTGATTGGCCGAGTGATGAATACCCGAGAGATGAGAAATCAGGAGCCCCTTCAGAAGAGGTAATGAAGAAATATTACCAGGTGATCACTTTCTTGAAAGAGAAAATTCCTCCAAAAGAAATTTATTGGTTAAAGATGGATAGAACGACCCAGGACAGAAATTAGTCCGTACATACTTATTATGAAGGCTTACTGCAGGTATTTAAGCAGTATAGTGCTTTTGAGAACATTGGAGATAAAGATATGGGACATTTTGTGTATCAATTTGTGACAGGATTGAAACCAGAAATTGGAGACATGATTCGTCAACACATGTTGTGTTGGCAAGCGAGACCCATAGACGATATTCTCAAATTCGCAAAGTATTGCGGAGATGAGATTGACAATAAACGAAAGAAATTAGATGAAAGGGTGATGTGAACGGAAGCAAAATTAGCAGAACAACAGGAACTCCAACTAAATCAAGGAAAGGGGCAAGGCCAAAATGAAAATAATGGGGGAAAACAAAAGGGATGAATGAGTAGAGAGGAGGCAAAGAAAAAGTTTCCTTGTCGTGGGTGCGGAAAATTGGGACATTGGAAAAACAAGTGTAAAAATATACAGAACAATAATGGCCCAAATCAAAATTTAAATCCACAGACTTAGAATGAGGTGATAATGAGTCAACCGCAGCAGGTTGTAAATCTACAGAGTCAGTTGCCACCTGCCCCTATGCCAAATTTTGTGAACCAGGCCAAGAACAGTGCGGACACCTGATTTCAAGGAGGAAGTGGTAAGAAAAATTCTGTATCCTCGCAATTTCTTTTACAGGACCCTTATTTCGATGACAGCGACCAATGAAGGTGCCTGAGGGGGAAGGAAAAGGAGTGCGTACTTGGGGCATCCTTACCGGTAGATCAGCCAGGTCCATATGTTGATGGTAAAGTAGAAGGAAAGGACATTACCTTCTTATTGGACACTGGTGCTACCCGTTCTACTGTGAGAACAGCAGACATTCCAAACCTACCCCTCTCGGGTGAAGCGATCCAAGTAGTGGGCGTTTCCAATAAACAGATTAGAACCCCTAATACAGAACCCATGGAGGTACGCATTGGCAATTTCAGGGAAATGCACAAATTTGTGGTGTGTGACTCCAGTCCTGTAAATTTATTAGGAAGAGATCTACTGTGCAAAATGAATTGCACAATATTTTACACACTGGACTGTGTTGCAATCCAAACCCCAGATGAAGACGGAGTCTATAAAATCATGTTAGCTAAACAAGGCACAGAGGTAGACGAGATGTATTCCATGATGGCAAAAGACGACTTACCAGACGAGGTCAAAATGACAGTAAATCCAGATGTGTGGGATTTTACAGGAAAAGATGTAGGGTTAATGGCAAATGTAGACCCAGTAAAAGTAACTGTGAAGGAAGGTGCAGTTTACCCAAACACTCGACAATACAAAATGAGTCCTGAAGTTAAAGCTGATGTTGCAGCAGAAATTGATCGAATGATTGAACAAGGCATTTTGAAAGAAATAATGAGTAGTCCCTGTAATTCACCTATAATTGGCATAAAGAAACCTAGCGGGAAATATAGGATAGTTCAAGACCTAAGAAAGATAAACAAAATTGTTGTACCTTGTTGCCCTGTAGTGCCCATCCCAGCTGTGATACTGTACCAGATACCATGGAAGGCAGGATGGTTTACTGTAATCGATCTATGCCATGCCCTTTTCTCCATTTCATTACACCCAGACAGCCAATATCTTTTTTCATTTAAATTTGAGGACCATATTTTAGTTTGGAATCGCGTTCCTCAAGGGTACACTAAAAGTCCTTCAATTTTCAATCAGATATTGAAAAAGTGCCTAGAAGCTTAGTATTGCCAAGAGAGTCAGTATTGGTGCAGTATATTGACGACTTACTAGTTGCGTCTAAGACAAGAGATGACTGTGTTACTGATTCAATTGCCTTGTTGAATCATTTGGCAGATGGTGGACATAAAGTGTCCCCAAACAAATTACAGTTTTGCAGAACAAGAGTCAAATACCTAGGAAATCCAAATAGAACGCGGAGTAAGGAAAGTGACCCCAGAAAGAATAGAAATAATAAGACAAATGAAATTGCCACAAACTCAGAGAGAAATAAGAATGTTCCTTGGAGTTGTAGGATACTGTAGGCAGTGGATTGTAGGGTTTTCAATGCTAGCCAAACCCCTAATACAAATGACCAAGAAGCGAGCAAAAGATCCTATATAATGGGATGACGAAATCATGGGAGCCTTTTTGAACTTACGAAAATGTTTGTGTGAAGCCCCAGCTTTAGGTATGCCAGATTACTCAAAAGAATTCGGACTGTTTTGTTGTGAAAGAAATAGTTGTGCACTTTCAGTTTTAACCCAGAGACATGGTTTGATGCGACAACCAATGGCATACTTCTCTGCCACTTTGGACCCTGTAGCCTCAGCTTTACCTGGTTGTTTAAAAGCAGTAGCTGCAACCTGCATGAGTCTGGAGCAAAGCGAATCAATTGTAATGGGACATCGGGTAAAGGTGCATGTTTCACCTTCAGTTGAGATTCTTTTAACAAGAACTTGAACTCAATATCTCACTCCTAGTTGGATGCCTAAATACGAAAGAATCATCTTAGGTGTGGGAAATGTGACAATAGTCAGGTGTACCGTGCTGAACCCTGCCACCTTGTTACCAGATGTCTATGGAGAAGAGGTGAAGGATGAGGTCGTGCATGATTGTTTGGATGTGACTGAACTTCGCACCAAGCCCCGTCCAGACATACAGGAAGAACCTTTGAAGAATGCCGAACATGAGCTGTTTCTAGATGGCTTGTGTATGCACCATGAGGAGGGAGGGCTAAGTGCTGCTTACGCTGTATGCACATTGGCTGGAATAGTCGAAGCATCCTATTTGCCAGGAGTCAAATTTGCACAAGTAGCACATTGGCTGGAATAGTCGAAGCATCCTATTTGCCAGGAGTCAAATTTGCACAAGTAGCCGAATTGATAGCTTTAATTAAAGCTTGCAAAATTGGGGAAAATTGGAAAGTAACCATTTTCACTGATAGCCAGTATGGTTACGGGGTTGTGCATGATTTTGGCCAACTCTGGATGCAGAGGGATTTCTTGACTTCTTCAGGATCCCCAATTAAAAATGGAAATTTCGTAAAAGAACTGCTTGAAGCAATACAATTGTCAAAAGAAGTGGCTTTGGTCAAGTGTGCCGCACATCAGTCAGGAGATGACTATGTGTCAGCTGGTATGCTGACCAGGTTGCCCAATACTGTGTCAGAAATAAATCAGCGATAAATAAGAAAATTGAAACATATGGAATTAGCTGCCAACTTATGTTACTCTCAGGATTGGAAACATGGGAAGAAGTAAGACAACTGCAAGATGAGGCAGAGATGAAAGGAAGAATGGGTGAAAGTAGGGTGCCAAAAGAGGTCAGATGATGATGTATGGATTGACCTAGAGGGCAGGCCAGTAATGCCAGACTGTATGCTTTCACAAATGGCTAGGATGCATCACAGAGACACCCACATAGGCAGGGATGCTATTGATCAGACTCTTTAGACAGGATTGGTGTAATTCAAAATTCAGAAGTGTAGCAGAGAGTCTATGCCAGAGATGCTTAACTTGTCAACAGTTGAATCCAGGAAGGAAAACAGTGGTCTGTATGGGAAAAATTAGAAAAGCAGAAGGCCCATTTATAAGGCTACAAATTGACTTTATTCAATTGCCACCTTGCAGAGGATTGAAGTACATACTCATTATAGTTTGTTTGTTTTAACGGTGGGTGGTGGCATACCCTACTAGAAGAAATGACAGTATAACAGTTGCCAAACTTTTGATGAGAGAACTGATTCCGTGGTTCAGTTTTCTAGTAGCTTGGGAATCAGATGGAGGGTCTCATTTTAATAATGAAATAATTTGATTAATCTGTGTTTAAAATTGAACAAAAACGTCACTGTGCATATCGCCCAGAGGCTTCTGGAGTGGTAGAACAAATAAATGGCACTATAAAAACGAGACTGGCAAAGGTATGTGGATCCACCCCATTGGAGTTGCCTGATGCTTTACCTCTTGCTCTGATGGGACTCAGAAGCATTCCTGACAAGAATACAGGATTGAGTCCCAATGAAATACTCATGGGAAGAGCAATGAGGCAGGCATGTATACCAGGACACAAACTGTTGAATATAACTGATGATTCGGTATTGGAATATTGCAGAGAACTGGCTGACCTAGTGCATTCTATCTCTCACCAGGTTGGAGAGGACGCAGTAACCAGGCAGCCGGATCAAGCACATGATCTAAATCCCGTCGACTGGGTGCTAGTGAAGAATCACGCTCGAGAGTCGTGCCTAGCACCCAGGTGGAAAAAATCACATCAGGTTATATTGGTTACAACAACAACAGTGAAGTGTGCAGGCTTGCCTAATTGGATTCATGCAAGCCACACTAAGAGAGTACCAGCACCTGACGAGGAAGGACCCCATCTGACTCAAGCAGTTGAGGCTGCAGAAGGTTGTACAGCTGAAGGACATAGAATAACAGATCCTGAAGTAGCTGATCAAGAACAACCGAGCATAAGTCAGGATGACTGGATACCAGTGGTTGATATACCTGAAGTAAATGTGAGAACAAGAAGCCAAATCCGTTTAGAGAGACAGGAGAGTAGGGAGGACCAGTCAGGTATAGAAGAACAAGCTCAGGAAAGTTAAAATACAGTTGTTGGAGAACCTGAGCAGGAACAGACATGGAGTGAACAATCTACTCAGACAGAAGTGGATGCAACCATTCATGAGTCTGAGGAGGGACAGATAGGTCTAGAAGAACATGTTCAGGCTGCAGAAAACCAAAGTGCAGTAAGTCCTGAACAGGACCAGTTAGGAAAAGAAGAACAAGTTCAGGTAGAAGAAGAAGAGAAACTCCAGATAAAACCTGAACAGGGTCAGACTAGGGAAGAAGAACGTGTCCAGGCAGAAAAGGACGTTACAGAAGTAAGCCCTGAACAGGGTCAGACAGAGAGGGATTCTGAAAACGAAGACAACCAAATTGTGCCACAACTTAATGAAAATAAAAGAGCTCTCGAAGACAGTGACAGTGCAGTGCAAGCAAAAAGGGTCAGAAGAGGTGATAACTGGCCAGGTGGTGTGAAAAGGTTAAAGTATCATTTCAAGACAATTAATGAAGAACCTGACCAGGTAAACGAAATTTCTAGTCAGTCCAGGACATCTACCGGTAAGCCCAAACTAAGAAGCCAAAGATTAAAAGTACTGAACAATAAGTTCAAGGGTCCTTAATGGACCTATGTAATTCTTGAAGAATTCGAGAATTTAGATTTAAATGAAGAAAGTGATGAAGAAATAAATGCAGAACAGATTGTTGAAGAAGTGAGACCAATCTGAAAGTTCCCCAAGAAATTTTGAATTTCCCAAATAATTCGAAAGTAAAGAAGAGAAATCTTCTTAACTCAAAATGGCTGATGATAGGGCTGCTGGAAAACCAAAACAAAATTGTGTACAAAGATGTTGTAGAATATGCATATGTAGTATATTTTTAGTACTCATAATTTGGTTAGTACTAACAGTAGCCATCCCTTATTTGATGGTTACAAAAGAAAGTAATAACACAGAAATGCATAAGAGAGTAGCTAACAATAAAAGAAATAGGGTAGCATTAGAAGCACTAGATGAGAATAAGACAAAAGGAGACAAAGTAGATTTAGAAGCACCGGATGAGCTAGATGTGTACCACACTGTGACAGATAATGACACTGCTTTAAATGTATTTACAAAGTTATTAGTGCAATTTGTGGACACTATGGAAGTTAGTGATTGTTATATGTGTATGAAATTACCTGCATCGGTAGCAGAAGGTGTAAAATATCATCATATTCCATTAACATATGGTATTTCCTGTAGTATTTTAGCAAGTTTGTTTTATAGAACAGGGAAATTACAATAATATTACTCTAAAGTAGATGTGATTTTTCCTGAGGTTCCTATGCGGAAAAGCATGAACCCAGTTCTTAGTACTAAAGACACACAGGTTATGGGAGAATATTTTCTTACTATGAAAACAATAGATATAGCTGAAGCACACAAGCGCACTTTAACATGTAAATTACATGAAGAAGAAAATATATTTTTGAATTTAGTTGAGCAGAGGAGACAGGACTTCCAAAGAACAGCTTCTGAACCGAGACCACAGATACCTCAATGGGCTGAGAAAGATGAAATTTATAAAACTGGCAAGACTCATGCTGCTATGTCCTTGGACTTTGAAAAGAAAGGGAAGATCTGCCTCCATTGATTAAAGACTGAATATAACAATGTATTTATTGGTTCCAGTGAATGCGAACATAATTTCTTAGTTATTGGGGGATGGGGATTAAAAGATGGAACAGATCCAGTATTTCCTGGAATTTATTACGTGTGTGGCAATAAAGCCTATTTCAGGCTGCCTGATCACTGGTACGGGAGCTGCTATTTTGGAATAGTATTCCCAAAAGTGTATCATGTGAAAAGAATCACTGGAAGCAAAGAAGACGCAAAAGAAGTAACAAGTATAAAAAGAGCTAGTTTTTCTGAAATAATAGGTGACATTTTTAGTGTATTGATTCCTTCAGTGGGAGTAATTCTGAATTCACGAAAAATGTGTCAGCAAACTACAGTAGTAGATCGGTTATCTACTGACACTGCTGGAGGATTTTTGATGATCAATACAGAAATGGTTGCGATCAGATCTATGGTTTTGCAAAATCGACTTGCTCTTGATATATTATTGACAAAAGAGGGCGGAGTCTGTAAAATGCTGAAGGCGCAACATTGTTGCACCTACATACCTGACAAAAGCGTTGAAATTGGAAGATATATTAAAAAATATTACGCAATTGGAATACGTTTTGAAACCACTGGAAGTTGACAGTGTATGGAAGAAATTAATAAATAGTATTTCTACAATAGGGAGCTGGTTTTCTAACATAGGTAAGGGCATAATAGGTCAAATAATACTGCCAATATAAAGGGCAAACAGCAGGGGAGAGCAAGCACAATCCTGCCGTGTGCCTCTTAAAATTTTTATGGGGTCTGATACCCGACCCATAGAACAGATCCTAGCCGTGGGCGATCGATATAATACTTTTACAGCTTGGATAAAACCCTGACCAAAACCCATCCGCTGCATAACCCCCCAGAGGAAATCCCACGCCACACGATCAAACGCCTTCTCGGCGTCTAATAGGATCAGCCCTAAATCCCTAGCCTCAACCTGCGCAATGTCAAAGAGCGTCACAATTCTGTTAATGTGATTCACAGTCCCCCAGCCGGGAATAAATCCATGTTGTCTTTGGGAGACCAAAGGTGAGATAACCTTTGCTAACCTATTCGCCAGGATTTTAGCATAAATATTCCCATCACAATTGATGAGAGAGATCGGGTGATATGACCCTGGCAAATCCAGTGGCTTATCTTTTTTCCTAAAAATAACAATGTTGGCCTCGTCCCAAGATTGCGGTGCATTTCTCATTTGAGCGGCTTGGAGGATGGCCAATAGATCTATTTTAATCTCCTGAAAGAAAGCCCTATACACCTCCGACGGGAGCCTATCGGGGCCCGCTGCCTTACCAATCGCCATACTATTTATGGCTAGTTCTAACTCTGCCATAGTAATAGGGCTTTCCAAAATCTCTGCCTCCTCCTGACCGATTCGTTCCACCAGGTGTTGTATTGCTGAGTCCCCTGTATATACCCCTGTCTCTTTTCCCGAATAGAGATTTTCATAAAATTCAAAAAAGATCTGAACAATTTCCTGGGAATCATAGATCATATCACCTAACTGGTTCTTCATACCAGCTATTCTATAGGTGGCTTCCTTAGAGCGTAATCTATTAGCCTGGTAATCTATTAGCCAGGCAGCGCCCGACCCCTTCTCCATACTCATAGCATTCCTTGTTATATACTAGATATTTAGCAGCGATTTCCTTGCTCCAGGATAAATTAATGTTAGCCCTACATCTCGCCACCTTAGTCTGTAGAGCAATAATATCATTCTTGGCCCAAATCCCCTGTGCTAAGTTTTCTTCCGCAGCCTTAAGCTTGATATACAATTCCTGCATTGCAAGCTTAGCTTTCTTTTGCTGGTACAATCCATAACTCAGGACCTCCCCTCTAGGTCTTAAAGGCATCCCATAGGACTCCAGCGGAGGTTGAATGCCGATTATCTTGAAAAAAAACCTTAATCCAGTTTTTAATATGATCTATAAAAAGTTTTTCCAGAAGCAATTTCCTATTAAAAGTAAAAGTTCGTAGATTTACATAAAAACCTAATGTGGGTATATCAAGGACTACTGGTGCATGGTCAGATGTAATTCTTGGAAAAACTAGGATTTTAGCTTCTGTGAATAATGTCGGCGAAGCAAAAAAATAATCTAGTCGTACTAGCTTTTGATGGGGATGGGAATAGAATGTAAAGCTAGGATCAAGTGGACAAAGATAATCCCATACATCAACCAAACCATGATCCATAAGTAAATGAGATAGTGCCTTGAAAACCCTAGGTTTCCTACCATTATAATTTTGCGTGTCCGACTGAAGTTCCTTATTAGTCAGGCTGATATTAAAATCTCCACATAGCACCAAAGGGGTGGGCCATAAAGCAAGCTCCACATTAAGTTTTTGCAACACCAAGGCTTCATCAAAATTGGAGCCGTAAACAGTACAAAGCGTAAATACTTTTTCCCCTATTGAACATTCTACGATAAGCCACCGCCCCAGCTTGTCAGCCAATACCGGTCCCGTACTTTGCATAGCAGGTTTAGCTAATACCGCCACTCCCCGGGTGGATATAGATTGCTGAGAAGCTGCTAGAAGCACAAAACCCATTTCCGCTAAAATTTTACGTTTACCCCACGGTACATAGGTTTCTTGTAGACAAACCATATCTGGTTGAATCACTCGAAGTTCAGCAGCTACCCTTTGTCTTTTATTATAGCTGTTTTTTTTTTTTTTTTTTTTTGTATTTCAAAAACCTTTATTCAGCATGATTACACATTACACAGCCCCATGCCTACAACCAACAAGTGGCCGGCGGCCTGGTACGAAGGTGGAGTTTAGAGTTGAACACAGCTGCCTGCCTACAACCCTCTAGGGGCCGGCTGCGGCATATAAACAGTGATAATAGGAGGCAAACTCGAAGAACAGGTCATATCTACCATGGAAGACTTCGCAGTCAGTAATCGTTTCATAGTAGTATACCCCGGGCGTGTAAAGGCGACTTTCAGTACTGTGTAATGTTACTCCCTCCCCCCCCTTCCAACACCCAGCGCAACATAGCAGTACCATGAGATACATCCATGCCGGAGAACAAGAGAGGTAGAGGGGGACTAAGGTCTCGTTGCTTGGCGACATCCCAATAATTCCCGCCTCCTCAGTTGGGGTGTAGCCTCACAACGAACTGCATGAAAATCTAATGTTGACGGGGTGGAAAGAGTGAGTTATATCTGCAGGTGTGACAACAGATACGTTTGAAGGGGACCCCAAATGTCAATTGGCCGGGATGCGGAAGGGAGGAGTTCTGCGTATAGAAGCACATTGTCCTGACAATGAAGCATGTCTTTGATCCAATCCTTAAATTTGGGAGCTCTACCCCTCCCCCATCTACAGGCTACGAGTCTCTTAGCCATGAGAAGGGCGATAGTGACAAATCTACGAACCGGCTTCTTAATAGTTTTGGTGTAGCCCAATAGTGCCTGCGTCGGAGAGGGTATAAGAGGGACATCAATCATTTCTGAAATGCCGGAATATACATGTTGCCAGTAAGTGGCTAATTCACGGCATCCCCATGCCGTATGAAGGAAATCTGCTGCGGGAGCATGGCAGCGCCAGCAGAGATCTTCCTCTCGGAGACCCACCCTGTGCATGTGCGCCGGAGTACAATACAGCCGATGTAGGAATTTATAGTGAATCACCCTAAACCTACTGCTGGAGGAGATTTGTTCGGTTTGCAAGCAACAATAGCTCCAAAGCTCGTCATCTATGGGTTGACCCAATTCTTCCTCCCATTTGGCCCGTGCCCTACAAGGCAGGGAATCTGGTGAAGTGCGTAATGAGTGGTATAGGGTGGAGACCGCGTGTGAAGGAGTGACAGCCTTGAGTAGTTGATGGAGGGGCTCTAAAATAGGTGGTTCGCTAGGGAAGTCCCCCGTCAGTGCTCGGATACCACTACGAAGCCTGATATAAAGGAATGTGTCCATGGAGGTTGGGGCAGCGTCATTGAAGAAATGTGTCAGGGAGCGGAAGAGGCCATCATGATAGAGATCCCCCCACGTCTTGATATGGAATTTGGCCATAAAGTTTTTAAACAATTGTTCTTGTAAGAGGGGCAGTAGGGGGTGATATGCCAGGGGAAGCAATGGAGAATAGAGCAGTGTCGTGTCGGTGAGTTTCGCTATGTATCGCCACGCTAGAATGGAGCTGGAAATGGTGGTGCGATATGTCGATCGTGTCTCTGGCGCACTAAATATCGCCCCTGTCAGTGGGATAGGATCCGCCGGCCAATGTTCCACAGCTGTCTGTGGTAAGAAGGGAGTGGGGTGGATCCAGTGGTGAACGAAGTGGGCTTGTGCGCTGTAATAGTACAGCTCAAAGTTCGGCAGGTCCAACCCCCCCTGCACGAAAGGGCGAGTCAATGTCTCCCAACTGAGACGGGGCCTCTTTCCTCCCCAGACCAGTCGAATAAGCTCAGAGCGCAGGAGTTGAAAAAAGGACCGGCCAGGGTAATAGGGGATATTTAGGAAGAGGTAGAGGAGCTTAGGAAGGACCACCATCTTGATGAGGGAGGCTCGGCCTGCGAGGGAGAGAGGCAGCGTGATCCACCTGGCCACGCAGGTCTGAATGTGGTCAAAGGTGCGACCATAGTTCAGCCGCATCAACTCCTCCCGATCACGAGAGAGAAGTATGCCTAGGTATCTGACTTCATCCTCCTCCCAGCGTAAGGGGTATTCCAGCTGGAATGGCTGAGCAGACGCGGTAAGCGGAAAGACAGTGGACTTGCCCCAGTTAATATGAACCCCAGACAAACCCGCGAAGCGAATAAACTCCCGAAGGATGGGATTTAGGTTAGTGGCGGGATCGCGGATGTATAGTGTGATGTCATCCGCATATAAGGAGATTAGCACCTCTCTCTGGAGACAACGCAACGCCTTGTCTCGGTGATGTTGTCGGAGCCGGGCAGCCAGCGGTTCCATCGCCACCGCGAACAATAACGGGGATAGTGGGCACCCCTGACGGGTGCCCCGCGAGATCGCGAAAGCCTCCGATATCCGCCCATTTATCCCCACCCTAGCGATCGGCCGGTCATACAGGATATCGATCCAGCGTGTGAAGCCCAGCGGGAATCCCATATTGCGCAGGATACAGTGCAGATAGTCCCATTCCAGGGAGTCAAAGACCTTGGTGGCGTCCAAGAAGACCGCCACCAATGGCAATTCAGGGTCTACATTGTGCATAATGGAGAAAAGCGTCCGAAGATTATTGGAAGTGGCTCTCCCAGGAACGAACCCAGCCTGATCCGACAGCACCAGACCGCCCAGTAACAACTGTAAACGGTTGGCTAGAACCTTGGCCAGAATTTTTGCGTCGCAGTTAATTAAAGAAAGAGGGCGGTAAGAGTCGCAAGAATGAGGCGGTTTACCCGGTTTCAGTAGAGAAGTAATCAGCGCTTCCTGCATTGATGGGGGGAGCGCACCAGACTCATGTGCCTCCAGAAAAACTTCCCGGAGCACCGGAGCTAGGATATCTATATAGGCCTTGTAGAAATCCATGGGCAACCCGTCCAGACCGGGGGCCTTTCCAGGTGCCATCTGATTGATTGCATCTCTGATCTCGTCCAGGCCTATGGGTTCCGCCAAGAACTCACGCTGGCGATCCGAGAGCCAGCCCAGGGTGAGCTCTCTCAGGTAGTCGTCCATGTCCAGCGCGCCAACTCTGGTGGAAGAGTAAAGTGTAGAATAGTGTGTAGTGAAAGCCGCCAAGAGCGACTGTGTGTCGCGTATGGGAACCCCCTCTTCCCCCTTAAGTTCTAACACAAAATTGGAGCCACGCATCGGCCGCACCGCGCTCGCAAGGGATCTACCGGGACGTTCACCCTCCCCGTATGCCCGAGCCCTGAAGTATTTGCCCCGGAAGCGTACCTCTCTGTCAGCAGTGGAAGTGTATTCTGACATCGCCGTACGGTACTGCGCTTGCGCATCCGTGTTGTCGGCAAAGTCTGGACTAGTTTCCAGGGTATGTAGCGTGGATTCTAAATTATGTAGTGTGGCGCGTAGGGTCTTTAACACCCCGGAACTTTTAGAGATGCAGACTCCCCGAATCGTGACTTTCAGTGCTTCCCAGAGGGTGGCCACGTGGTCTACCGATCCCTTGTTACGGGAAAGAAAGTCTTCTAGTTCTTGACATAGTTCGAAACGGAACAGTTCATCGAGTAGGATATTGGGCTGAAGTCGCCATGTCGGGGATCTACCCATTATGTCTGGTAGGCGGAACTTGGCGAGCACTGGAGAATGGTCGGAGAATGTGCGGCCTGTGTGTTGTACAGTAACCAGGGAGGGGGCCAGTGCCCTATTTACCATGATGTAATCTAGTCTGGCCCATGTGGCATAAGCATTATTCCAGTGCGTGCCCTCCATGGAGGTCGGGTGTAAGTGGCGCCAGGTATCCACGACATCCTGAGTGTCGCATATGTCCCTCAGGTATTTGTGTGTGTTATCATAGTGACAAGCAGAGGGGTTGGACCTATCCATGGCAGGGTCTAAAACAGCGTTGAAGTCACCTCCCCAAATGAGGTGCGTGGAGCCTACCTCACAGATCTTGTTCCAGAGAGCAATGAAACTGCGTGGGTCATCGGAATTAGGACCGTAAGAGCAGGCCAGGGTAATAGTCTCGATGCCTATCCTGCCCCACGCTATACAATATCGGCCCTCAATGTCCTTGGCTGTACCCAGGGGAACATAAGGAACCCCGCGTTTTAAGAGAATAGCAGTGCCTCTTGCATAGGATGAGTATGATGCAAAGATCGAGTGAGCAGCCCACCTAGCAGCAAAGGATCCCCTACGGAGAGGGTCCATATGTGTCTCCTGTAGGAAGACCACCTGAACATGCAGTCTATCCAAAGCACCCAAGATTCGCCGCCTCTTCCTCGGGTCTCCCAATCCCCTGACATTCCAAGAAATAGCGGTGAGCAGTCCCCCCCCACCTGGCTCAGTGTGTGTGGCGTGCGCTAGGTTCTTGGACATGGGAACCCCAGGTCACTAAATCCACCCGGCTGCTGTCCCAGACATGCAGCCAGATAGTAAGGGCGGCATACTGTGCTATATCAACAAATATGCGTGCAATGTTCATGCTGAAAAAAAACAACAAACTTGTAACGAATCCCTGAGAACCCACCCACCCTCCCACTCCGACATCCCAATCATGCCGGGCATCTTCCCAACCCCTCACAAACCTACAATGTGTTGTCATTCACTCATTGGGGAACACCCAAGTGGGGGACACCAGGGGTCCAGACCCGCCATCCCACTCCCCCGATATCGCACCCGCTATCCCCCGGAGCCTAGACCCAGTGGAGAAACACGGGAGGGGGAGGTTGGTGCCAGGGCGCAATCAAGTTAAAACATCGTCAAGGAACCATCAAAAAACAATAAGGGAGGGCAAGGACTGATAGGTGGTAGCTCCACCATAACGGCGAGCGCACAGAGTCACATATGGAGCAGCAATTTAACTTCACAGAAAAACTGGCAGAGGCAAAACAAGTGGACATCAAAAGAGTAACATAAGCGGAGCTTAATGGCAGCTGGAGATCCCCAGTCAGTCAAGGGCAGAAGTGGGTGATCGGGATCGCGCACTCCCGGAAGGGGAGTGAGCCAGTTCAGTTTTGTGGTCTTTCAGAAACAGTTC
Organism: Triturus cristatus; assembly: GCF_964204655.1. Taxonomy (NCBI): domain Eukaryota; kingdom Metazoa; phylum Chordata; class Amphibia; order Caudata; family Salamandridae; genus Triturus; species Triturus cristatus. The sequence continues at coordinate 271,364,758 of NC_140588.1, forward strand.
AACCTGGGCAGGATCCTGAAATATGTGGGGCTTGCCATGATGGACAACCCGTAGCCGGGCCGGGTATAACATGGAGTATTGAAGTCCATGTTGATGCAGTCGTTTCTTGACCTGTACAAATTTGCGACGTGCATCCTGTACAGATTGTGTAAAGTCTGGAAAGAAGGAGAGCGTGGTATTTTCGAAGAGGACTGGTTGTTTTTCTCTGGCGAGTCGTAGAAGGGTGTCCCGATCCCTGTAATTCAAAAAACGGATTACTATAGGTCTTGGGGGCGCTCCGGGCACGGGGCGAGGGCCCAAGGTGCGGTGAGCCCGTTCCACCACCAGCTGGGGAGAGAAGGCGTCCGCGTCGAAAAGGTCGGAGAGAAGCTTCTCGATGAAAAGTTCCATCTTGCCCACAGAGGTAGTCTCTGCCAGACCAATAAGGCGTACATTGTTTCGGCGCGATCTCGCCTCTAAATCCTCATTTTTGTCAGCGATTACCTTCAGCAATCGCTCCATCTGCGATACCTTGGACGTGGTGACCGTTGCGCCATCTTCCAACCCGGAGACCCGCTGTTCCGCCTCCTTAAACCGCTCCTCGTGCTGGTCCAGTCTATGCACCACTGAGTCCAGGCGGCGCGACATACCATCGATCTTGGCGTCAATGGAGGTGAGGCTGGTCTGCATGTTCAGGTGGAGCGCTTTCCAATCCACCTCCTCTGTGCCGCCTCCCGCAGAATCACCGTCTCCCGGCGGAGGGGCGTGGGATTTTTTGGTTGGAGCCTCGAATGGAAGCCGGGATTGTTTGGCGTGTTTGGCATCCGTCTTCCCCATAGTGTCGGTCGGCCCCCCGGCCTCGGAGCCCGATCCCCAACACGGAGCAGCCCCACCAATATATTTAGGGCCTGGACGTGTACGGCAGGGAGAGAGCCGGGCTGCACCCTGGTTACCGCCGACAGCGACCCGCCTGCGAATCCTGCGAAGTTGGTAAGTCGGAGGGCCCACAGACAGCCACCATGCGTCAGAGGCAGTAGTTCTTGCCAGGAGAAGGGCCACGAGCCCAGGGGGCAGTCTCAATCAGGCGCCTCCTGCACTGATATTATAGCGGAGAGCCAGGACAAGCAGCGGAGTCCTCGTGTCGCGCCCTGTGGGGGGGGGGGGCATCAACAGCAGAGATAACGCACCCCCCGCCGCACCCAGGGCCGTCCGGAGCTAGATGGGGCACTCCTCGCCAGCCCCGCAAGGCATGCTCCGGCCCACGAAGGCAGCCCCGCAGCTCCGCGTCCCCCTCCGAGCCTCAGCTCACCCTCGCCTTACCGGTATGTCTGGAGGTCGGCGATGGGCAGGGGGAAGCCACCGCAGGAGCGTCCGGCGCCGGTATCTGCTCTCAGCCTCGGCCGCGCTCTGCGGCCCAGCGCGCCCGTCAGATCCCCGCTGCAGCGTGTGCGCGGCAGCCGGCCTCCTTGCATCAGCCGAGCAGTCACAGCGGCCGCGGGGGACGTCGGCGGTCTTTGCTGGCGAACCACCGGCCAGAATGTTCTTTAAGTCGGTGAACCTGTTCCGCGTCCACTGCCCATCAAATAGGGCTGGTCAGAGTCGTGTCCCTTAGACGTAGGATGGGCTAATGGAGATTCAAAGCGCCCGGCGGGCGAGAGCCTCACGGATGTGCGGCCATGTTGGTCTGGCACCCTCTAGCGCCCCCGTCTTTTATTATAGCTGTTTAGGCCACATACATTCAGTGAACATATTCGGAACCCAAACCTAGCCATTAGATATACAGAGGGGCAATCCAATATTAAATTCTCTGTAAACAGACATTAAATCAATTAAGCTTAGACTTAAGCTCAAACTCAAAGTTATATCGATACTGTGGATCATTTTTTTTTATTTTACCCCACCCAGACCCCCCAACCCCCCACTGCTCACTCCCGAACCCTCCCCACCCTGCCCTACCCCTACCCTTCCATGAGGCTTTGGGACCAATAGTCCCTGTGATGTCAAGCTCCCAACACCCAGGTGAACGCCCCTGCACCATGCCCGTCACCCTATGAACCAGACAAGACATCATATAGATCATGTAAATTTAAAACATCCTTAGACCATAGACCTATTGCTGATGCCAACTACACCTTGATTATAGCACCAGATTTCGACATAGGGTGAGACAGCACACAAAAGAGAAGAAAGAGAGAAAGGAGAGAGGGAAAGGGAAGAGAGAAAAAAAAAAGTTAACCAGAAAAACAATAGATATAGTTACAAATTGGGACCTGAATTCCTGCCCAGCTTTTCAATCTACCAAATTCATACTAAGATCCCCCATTTAAGCACATTTCACAAAGATTGTAAACAATCCTTTGCTACTATCTCGGAGGAAAAGAACCGGGTTTGATCCTTAACAATAACTTTAAGCTTGGCTGGGTTTAACAAAAAGACTTGCGCTCCTTTGGCCTGAAATGGTGCAATAAGCTGACGTAAGTGCCAGCGCCTCTCCACCGTTAAATGGCAAAAGTCAGGCCTTACAAAAAATTCGAGCCCTTTCCCTGCCCTTTTTCTATCAGGGCGTGCCAAAGAATACACATCTTCCCTAGCCAATAAACTGTTAAGAGAGATCAGAATCACTCTGGGTCTATCCAAAGATTGGCCGGGTCTTGGGGGAAGATTAAATGGAAATCGATGCGCTCTCTCTACTTCTCTTGACCAATCCCATTTGCTCAGCTCTGGAAAAGCTATCGTAAATAAATCGATGATAAATTTGCGAGGGTCTTGACCTTCGACCCCCTCTGGAATTTGCAAAACTCTAAGATTGTTCCTTCGAGAGCGATTTTCAATGTCAGCCAACTTCCATTGTGTATCATCTTTTAGGGATCGTAAAGATTCGGTTAAAGCCTTCTGTACAACCAGTTCGTCTTCGAGAGAGGATATTCTTGCCTCTGCTTCACTAAGTCTTGTTGTAAACTCAGTACAGGTCTTGGCTATACGTCGTACTGAGTTCTGTAATTTGCGACATGAGCCCTGTACTCTCTGGTTCTCTACTCGGGTTTCCTCTCTGTGAGTGACCATAGTTTGATAGATCAATGTTAAAGATATATCCTCGGGCGTCTTGATAGATGGTTCTGTAGCGGTTCCCGTGGCTCGCCCCCTCTCAATGCTTAAATCAGTTGAGCAGGACTAGTCCCACTGTAGGACATCGCTTCCATTGCCGCCATTCCTTGATTTGGCACCGCTTGTCAGATCTATTTTTTTGCGCACTGTACGGGGGCTGCTATCTGATATATCCCCAGAGTCCTCCAGTTGTACACTACCATCACTACGTTCATCATCCTGCAGACCAGCTCTAGCTGAAGCCCCTAAAATAGACTCAAGGTCGTCATTCGAGGAGTTTGACTGGTCAGATAATGAGAAAAAATAGTCCCCAGTATCTATATCCTGCATTGTAGATTTGTGACTGGTAGCGTCACCTATCGTGTCCTGATTTGCAGCCAAGCCGGTGTCATTGTCCCTAATCGATCTGGATTTAGAACCGGGACCAACAAGAGGTACCAGAGTAGGGGGTTCACCTGGATTGCTGGGAAACCTCCCCTCCCTGTTAATATCCTCATCGCGTTCTCTGACTTGGACAGCCCTAGATATAGGGAGTGGTCCCACGCTGATGTTATCCATCTCAACAGCGTCAACATCTCTCAAATTGCAGGCACTTTCAATCCTCTCTGGTCCTGAGGTGAGTCCTAATGCCATAGCAGAAGACATGCATTTAGGAGGTTGGATAGCTTCCCCCTTATCCTTTGCTTTACCAGCAGAGAATAATAGCGGTATAGTGCGCTTTACAATGTTCTCTGTCAATTTCCCTCCTTTTCCTCCCTTTAACAAAGTGTCTTTATTTGGTGATATAGAGCCACTCACTGTGTTTGATGTATTTTTAGTTGAAATTCCAGCGTTGTCCACCAGAGGGCGAGTCCTCCCTCTTGCTGCCTTGGGAGGCATCGTTGACGCGGCTCTGTCCAGCCCTCTGCGGCCGTCGTAGTATGCAGGCGCCGGAGGAAAACGCCAGCTCCGACTCCGGACGTACAGCCACCAACAGCGATATTGTAAGCGGCGTAATTTAGATGAAAATGCGGCTGCGGCAATCAGCATCGCGCACAGCCTTTCCCTGCAGCTCCTCTCTCAAAGGTATTCATATAATATGAGCATGGCGTGGGGGGTTTTGGTCACCTGAGAGCAGCCGGCTTACGCGTCCAACCCAGTGGACGCCATCTTGCCTCCCCTTTAATAAAATGCTAATGCAAAAGATTTATATAAATAAAAGGGGTTGGAGTAGAGATAGGTGGCATACAGTGAAATCATTTTATTTTGAATTTAATATGTCTCTTTCTGGCTTCTTTATTAGTTCGTATTTTGGGCCTCAAAGGATGACAGATGTCCACACCCCTCGTGTCCCTTGCACATGCGTATTTGCAACCCGCGAAGAACCATGACGAAAGAATTGAAACTCATCCAAGGTCGCGACCTCTGTTTGTCCTGGGAACAGAATCATCTTCATGTCCGATGAATGGAGACGTTATTAAATTGTATATTTTGGATTGATAAAAATGTGAGCTCGGGTGGGAAATAAAGCATGGGAAAGTAAATTAAAGGGCGGGAACATAGAACAATGAGCTTACAGAAAAATATTAAACTTAGCATGGTGTGATGTTCATCTCCCCTTTTCCTGTCCAATCAGAGTTAGGAGTTTCATAAACTTGAAACATTTAGGGGTGGTACATGCCATTAGAAAGGTATAATTGAGGTAGTTTAGTTAGATTAGTACACACAGTGAGAAGGAGAATGCTGAGAGACCCAGATGCTGCCCAAGAATTAAGAGAATACTGAAGAAGATCCATTTCCAGACTTAGAACTTTTGAGCCAATTAATTAGAAGAACATCGCAAAAAAATCGAGGAGGCACATAATAGAAGAAGATCTCAGAAGAATCGAGGAGGAAGATAGTGTCAGAGAGGAGTGCGACGCAGGTGTCGTATCTAGAATAGATCATCTATCCTGTCCTGAATCCTGTCCTGAGCCTTTGTCGCCTGATCTGTCCCAGGGGGCCCTTTCGAATTCCTTGGCCAAGGGGTTAGTTTCCACACCATTCTAGGTAACTATCATTCTGTATAGTATGTCATTGTACTGCTCTCTCTGTTTCCTCCCTATCCAGGTTCTGTCATCATAATAATTTTGTTTAACGATTAATCTAATCAAATTTTATACCCTTCCTCTCTTTGAAGAAAACGGTGTTCTAACTGTATTTTGGTTTAGGCTCACATGAATTTGCAAGATAAACATTTAAACTCTCCAGTGTCTGTGGTTATTTAAAGAAGGTTATTTTATGTAATTTTCATCTATTTAGTTAACTAAAAGGTCCATTGACCAGAGGAAAAAACATTGGATCAAGAGGTTTGGTAAGAAATAATTAGATAAAATTCATTTTACAGGTATTAGCACAAAAAATTTACCCCAGCGGTATCTACTAGCCTATATGAATGAATGTGTTTTTATGGGCCCAAGTGAATATATGATAGTTGAGTACCTGAGGTTGGTAACCTGCTGGATCAGATGCACCAATTACGCACCCCTCTTCCTCCCCCCTCAGGCACTGTCATTGTTCAGTGTCGCTGTCACTGCTATTTTGCAAAAGAAATTGTGAGGTTACAGAATTTTTCTTACCACTTCCTCCTGGAAATCCGGCGTCCACACTGTACTTTGGCTTTTTCACAAAATTTTGCATAGGGGCAGGTGGCACCTGACACTGCTGATTAAGAACCTGCTGCGGTTGATTCATTAGCACCTCATTCTGCCTCCGTGGATTTAAATTTTGATTTGGGCCATTATTTTCTGAATAGTTTTACACTAGGTTTTCCAATGTCCCAGCTTTCAGCATCCATGACAAGGAAACTTCTTCTTTTCATCCTCTCTACTCAATCGTCCTATTGGTTTTCCCCCACTCACTGCATTATCACTCTGACCCTGTTCGTTTGATTGACCATCAGTCTGACTGTTTAATTTAAGTTCCTGTTGTTCTGCCAATTTAACTTGTGCCCACATCATTTTCTCTTTTCACTTTTTATGCCTGGCCTCAATGTCATCTCCGCAATATTTAGCATATTTTAATATGTCGTCTATAGGTTTTCCCTACCAGCACAACATGTGCTGTTGAATCATCTGGCTAATTTCTGGTTTCAGACCGTACACAAACCGATACCCAAAATGACCCATGTCCTTATCACCAATGTTTTCAAATCCACTATACTGTTTAAACACCTGTAACATGCGTTCATAATAAGCATGTACAGATTCATTCGGTTCTTGGGTTATTCTATCTATTTTTACCCAATCTGTTTCTTTCGGTGGAATTTTCCTTTCAAGAAAGTAATCACCTGGTGATATTTCTTCATTACTTCGTCTGAAGGGGCTAACGTTTTTGAATCTCTTGGGTACTCATCACTAGGCCAATCAACGGCGATTTACATTCTGGCCATAAATCAGCAGGTACCACTATGTCAAACAGACCATCCAAATCTTTCAACAAAACCTTTGAAACCTTCACAAACCTGTCAACCTGCTTGTACCATTCAACAATTTTTTCTCTCAGCTTTGGAAAATCATTAGTAAATGACAAAATATCTTGTCTACTCCATGGAACATGTACATATTCTCCTCTGGAAACTTCCCTAATCGGGCACAATCTCTCCGCCTTTCCTGATTCTTTTAACAGATGCTGTCCGACTAACCTGTGCTTCCTCCTTCTTCTTCGTCCACCTAGTTTTCCACCTGTCTAAGTCCCCCCACTTTTGTAAAATAGTCATTAACTCTTTAATTTGTAATTTTCGTCCAGACACATTCATATTTTCCAGATCTTTGTCAGTAAATTCTGCTCTATAGGGTTTCTACAATACCTTTGACCTCCCTATTTCAATTCCCATTTCAGAGGCAAGTTCTGTCAATTTTTAATGAAATATCTTTGCATTTCTAGTTATGCTTCTACATATGAACAATAACTCTTCTTCACTGTAAGCATTTAGTCTATCTATTCCCACATTTCCAGCTATGATCTCTTCCAATTCCACTTTTAATTTGTGAATGTCTAAAATCTTTGGGGGTGAACTTTGTTTTTCTATTCCCTGTACCCATCTCTCCAGATCCTCTGGAGTTACTGCTGTTGCACTTCTAATTCCTGAAGAAGCCACTGACCTTCCTTCCTTTGGACAACTTGGTATAACTCTTCTCGGGGTTTCATTTGTGTGTTCCCTTATTGGCAAATCCATTAAGGATATTACTGAATCGCATTCACTGATTTGATTGTCGGTTATTACAATTTCTTTTCTAGGTTTATTCAAAGGAGCTGGTACAACTGGGGGTTTTGGACAATTTACTTTATCTCCATACAATGGAACAATGGGACCTATAGTTACCGGTATAGTTAATGCATCAGGGTGTACGTTTAGTTGAGTTATTTCCTGCATTAATTCCTCCCTGTTTTTATTCAGTCTCTCTTTACCTATCCCGAAGTACCCTATTAATGGTTGTATCATGTAATATCTGTGGAACTAAAGGTGTTCCAAAGACTGGTGCACTTGGAGTAACTCTGCTAGGTTCTTCCTGATATGGTGGAGGGTTTTTAGTTAAAATGTCCTATATAAACTCATCTTCTGATTCTCCAAAACCTGAAATTGTCAGGTGTTTAGTTTTCTCCTTACATTTGCCCCCTGACTGTTCCTCAGCCATCAACACTGGATATAACCCTTCTGTAATCATTGCTTTCCTCCATTGCTTCATTTGATCTTCTCTTGACTCACACACTTGTCTGGGGACAAATCCTTTATAACTCCTACTACTTCTAGATCTATCACCCTCATACGACTCGGTTTCCCATTCTTCTAATGCTTCGTATTGTGTTAATCTAGGTCTGGGTTCTAAATCATTCATTCTCATTCTCAAATTCTGTAGAATCCTCCCATTAAATGTACCATGCTCTGGAAATGCTAACACTCTGTCACACTTTGTGTATTCTATCCAATTTTCCAACCACACGCAGGTATGATAACCTCTCTCCATCATCATAAATGAAGCAGGTGTTTTCGGTGGTGGAATCAGAATTCCTTCTCTAGTCATGATGGGCTTATCTTTCTTAAAGTAGTTTTTAATTTTCTGCATAAATGTCATTTTTCTCTTTTCTCCGTACATCTTGGGTGAGTGTCAGTATATATAATACTCCCTTGCAAATCCTAAATATCTTCTGTCTGGTCGATTCCCTATCAAAGTCGGATCAGGCTTCCACATGCAAACTCCTTCGTCCAATACTATTACAGCTTCTATTTTGTCAACCAATTAGCATTAGGCTCTTATCCGTAGTTTGACCATTCCCAACGCGGCCTTTTGTGACGTTTGTATCACTCCTTACAAGTGACCCCTCCTTTACAATATGCGTTTGCCATACACCTACAATTTCCACCAATCCCAGCGCGGCACTTGGTGACGTAAATGTTTCTCCTCACTGCTGACCCCTCCTTTACAATTCTCTTTCTGTCACACCCGCTGCTTCAACCAATCCCAGCACTGCTCCCTGGGACATCAGTACAACTCTGCTGACTGGCCCTCCCCTCACAAGGTAATACGAAAACTTATCCTTTCTTAAATTTGCATTTAAATTCTCATTAATCACAACATAAAAACATTCGCTAATCTGTCTGTTCCACTACAACAAAAGGATAGATTATTCTTTTGCTACGAGTAAAATCATCCGCTTACTCTTCATTTACTGCGAGTAAACCCTTCCGTTTACTCTTCATTCAAGCCCAGACGAACCTGCTACTCCTTCGGTAGTACCCTTTCTAGGTGATATAACACTAAAGCTTCACCAGAGAACTCAGCACTTTTCTAACAGATGAGTAACCTCACTGCAGTGTGGCTTCTATTTACCACCCGCTATTCATTTCCAGGGAATTTCCAGACTACATAAAACAAGACAGTAACTGTTTTGTTAAAACATAAATCAATAGTCAAATACTTATCACCAAACTAGTCAATAATAACCATAGCTCTGCTACCAGAAAAACGGATCCAGCTGTAAACCAGCCTCAGATACTCTAATACCATATACTCACCTGGGCCCATAAACACACTCACGCTCACTCAGGCCAGTTAATACCCACTGGGGTAAATTTTTACATTTTCTTTCTGAGATTAGTTATTTGTCATTCCTAACTAACCTTTCATTGATCAAAAAGTTCTTTCCTCTGGTCAATGGACCATTAGTTGAACTAGTTGATGGTGAAATGAAATATATTAAAATATTCTTTCTGCAATAAAATGATCAAAGACTCGGGGAAAAATGTAAATGCTTTATCTAAATTAATTTCAAGTGAACCAAACTCAAAGTACAGTACAGTCTCCGTCTCCCCAAGAAGGAAAATTCAATTAGCAAGAATTTACCATCAGAAAAGAGAGGATAGAGAGAGCAGTACAATTGCACATACACAGAATTATATTTACCTAAGAGGGTGTGAAACCAACCCCTTGGCCAAGGAATGGGAAGGGTCCCAAGGGGAAAGGTCAGGAGACAAAGGCTTCAGGATGCAGGACAGGTTTCAGGACAGGATAAGGTGACCTCTTTTAGATCCGACACCTGCATCGCACCCCTCTCTGACACTATCTTCCTCCTCGATTCTTCCGCAATCTTGTTCTAATTTATTTGGCTTAGATCATCAATACGACAGCATCCCGAGCTCTGCAGCATTTCCGTCTCAACACCCTTTTCTCAAACAGCATCACGGTCTCTCTAGCTAACTAACTAACTAAACTACCTCAATTATACCTTTCTAAAGCCATGTGCCACCCAATAATGTTTCAATTTCATACAACTCCTAATTCTGGTTGGACAGGTAAAGGGGATGATCATCACGCCATACTAAATTTTCAATAACGTCTTTCAGTTGATTGTTAAATGGTCATGCCCCTTAATTTCTATTCATAAATCTTTATTTCCACCCGCATTCACTTCTTTATCAAGCACAAAGTATACGCTTCATATAATTTTTTTCCTTTTCACAGGACATCATACTGGTTCCCAGGGTATGTTACTGTTCTTGTCCTTGGATGGCGTTCAAGGATTACATCGCGGCTTTTGGCTCACTTAGACCGCACATGTGTAGGGGTCATGTGAGATATAGACTTCGGTTTCTTACAAAGGGCCAAATACAAACTAATAGGAAAGTCAAAAAGAAGTATATTATTTTGTAAATAAAATGATTTCACTGTATACCACCTATTTCTATTCGAATCCCATTTACTTATAAATGCTCCCCCTGCATTAGCAATTAGTAAATATCTTGGTTTAGTTTTCAGCAAAGCAGATGCTTAGCATGTGAGATTTTAGCGGCCATTTTAGAAGCGTTTGTGCAAGTGCAGAAAATTCCCTCCAAGCGACAGCTCGTCATACTGCGTAGATGCAGTTGACGCATGCGCATTACAGTTTCCCGGCGTTTAGCAGCCATTTTAGATTTTACTCGAGTTACTTGTTAATAAGACACGTAAGCAAGCTTCTTTTCTCTCGAATAATTGGAATGTAGTGCATATTAATTACACAATACACAGTTAATACGAGTTATGAGTTATTACGAGGGGATTGTTTTCAAGCAAGTCTCCTTGGCCATGTCTGGGCTGCAAGTGCCGAGTCTGCTTTGGGACTATCCCTTTGCTTCCTCAGTTGCCTTCTCCTAGTGTCCCTGCTGTTAAGCATCCAAAGGCCTACCAGTATGGTAACCATATCCTTCTTTAGGCCTTCGGACCGCCACAGGGGGTTCTTAAAACAGTTTAATGCTGCAGCTTCCGAAACATGAATGAGGCTGAAGTCCCACTCCTGTCCTTTTGGCCTTGGGTCGTCCCCTTTCCTTGCATTGTACACTTTGAAATGCACTACACATTCTTGCTGCTGGGCTTTTGTACATTTTGCCAGTGGGCTGGCCTGGGGTAGTTGGCTTCTTTGTGCCATCCTGCCGTCCCCTCCCTTTGTTCTTTGGCCTCCCTCCCCACTGTGTTCTACCTGCCAGGCAGAGATGGGGGGGGGGGGCGCAATCCTCGGGCTTTGCCATCCCACTGACTGGCGACCTTTCTTGGCTGGCCCCTTAGCCATAGGGCGCGTTTGGCTCAGCCTCTAAGAGCCTGCTATGCTGGCCATGCCTGCCACGGCCGGACTGGGAACAGCAACCAGCACTGGCAATCTGCTCGACTGGCCCTGGTAGCAGGGGGGCTGGTGAGAAGCATCACTTCCCGTGCACCACTCCCATTACAGGGGCCGATATTGCAGCACTGCTGCAAAACTGGCCACCAGTAACAAAACTGGCCCCCACAGGTCCAAAACCGCCCCCACTCTTCCAGCCCACCGGGAAAATAATTGGTGCCCACTACAGCCAGTCCAGCCCTGATGCCTGCGCTCATTCTCTCCTCCCTTCAGATATTAATACATCGGCAGAGGGCAGGTGCAAACTTGAAGGCACCTTTAACATTGTCCTTCCTTTCAAATGCCTTTTGCTGCACCCATTCCCTTTGATAGCTTCAGCGGGGGTGGGTGGGGCTCTTTATTGGCCTCTTCTGTCTGCAATTGGCAGCTAAAATCTCATTATTAACATTTTAAAGGAATAAAGCAAGGAAGAACGAATAATGGGTAGACAGAAAAGGGAAAGAAGAAGGGAATATTGAATGGAAGAAAGGGCGAAGGGAAGAAACTGTGAAATAAAGGTGGGAAGGTTGATAGAAAGGATGGATGAATGTGTGGGTAGATGGATGAGTGAGTGGAAGGAGAAAGGGTGGCACCAGTGAAAGGGTGGTAGAATAAAGGGAAATCTGAGAGTGTGCATGGGTGACTTTATTGATGGATGTGTATGTCAAAGGATGGATGGATGGATGGTTGGATGGATGGATGGATGGATGTATGCATAGATGATTGATGTGTGAACGGCTAGATGGATGGAATTGCCAAGGAATAGAATGAGGAAAGGTTGATTGATGAAAGAATGAATGGATGACAGATATGTGAGAGGGATGGGCGGAAAAAAAGAATCTTGGAGGCTTAATGTGTGGCTTAATTTTGGTGGGGTTTATTGTGGAGCGAGATTAAATAAATAATAATACTGAATGTCACAGTCAAGAAGTTCTCTTCTTCCTGGTGTTTTTCCTTCCTTCTCTTCTTCTTCCAGCGTTTCAGCGAAGAGACGACGTCGGGGTACCGAGAAAGGAAGAAGAAGAAGGCGGTAAGTAGGACTGTCAGGAGATTCCAGGGTTTATAAAGTGATATCCTTCACCGTCCCCGGGATTGCAGAGGAATTACGGGAAAAATGAGAGCATAAACAAAAGAAATATCATAAGGAAAAGAGAATATCATGGGTCTTTGTAGGGGTTGTTCCTACACTCTGGTCCCTTATCCCCAGGGATCAAGTTTTCACCCCAAGAAGGGGGTTATCCCTCCAGTAGACAGATGCATGCAAAAAAACATTCAGTGCCTCAAGAGAAACCTCTGACTCTGTAGCGCTGGTCGACGCGGGTGCTCTTTAAAACGAATAATGACCCTTCTGCACTCGTGTTAGGGTGACTTGGCATGCGTACCCAGCAACAGCCAAGAAGACCCCATGTACCCTTAGTAATGTCCTCCCCCTCCCTTCACTCCCTCCCCAGTTCCTAGTCACATATCGCAGGTGCCATGAACGCGTCCTCCGGGGGTGTCCACCAGTCTTCGGACCAGCTTTCCGGTTCCTCGCCGGTGTCCTCTTCTCCCTTCACGGCGGCAGCCTTTCTTCGTGGTTAGTGTTCTTCTTGTCCAAGTGTGGTTCGACTCTTCTCCTCTTCCTCGAGGGTTTCTGACGTTCGTCCCACTGTAGAGCTCCGTCTCTTCTCGCTTCCCTCAGCTTCTTCCGGGTCCTCCTTACGAGGCGGTCGCTCCGCCTCTCTCCTGGCCAACCACTGTTCCCATCCGCTCTCGTCCTCCGGAGGGTGGTCTTTTCCCTGCACATGAAAGGTGTTCAGGAAAGTTGACCCCTGCTTCCTGGGTCTTTGGGAGACAAGTCTGTCGTATGGAAGTGGACACAGCATGGGGGACAAGGAGGGGGTAAAAACTGGGTCCTCATCCTCACATCCCCCTACCCTAACTTTCTTGCCGGCAAGAAATGAGTCCAGTGGGTACCTAGACAAATAATCGACATTGGTTTGCTCTTTTCCTTTTCAGTGACATGTGGTGAATTGGAAGGGTTGGAGAGCGAGAAACCATCGCAGGATCCTGTTGTTGTGTCCTTTATTCCTTGATAGCCATTCTAGAGGGACATGGTCAGTATATAAAGTGAATTCACATCCTTCCAAATAATACCTAAAGGACTAAATAGCCGATTAAATGGCTAGGGCTTCCTTTTCGATCACTGCGTATCACTTTTCGCGTGGAAAAAGTTTTCTGCTTATATAGAGAATGGGTCTTTTTTGTCCTTGGGGGTCTATTTGTGACAACACAGCGCCTAGGCCATTTTCCAAAACATCTGTTTGCAAGACGAAGGGCCTGGAATAGTTGAGACTAAGTAACACAGGTTTGGAGATCAATGTATGTTTTAAACGATGGAAAGCCTGTTTACGAAATGGGGTGGGTTGTCTCAACTCTTTTTCTGTTTTTACGTCCTTCTGGGGAAGGTCTGTCAATGGTGCTGCTATTTGGGAAAAAGCGGGTATGAACCTCCTGTAGTATCCCAGGACCTCAAGGAATGCTCTTGGTTCTTTCTTGGTTCGAGGGAAAGGGATATTAGCTATGGCTGCTATCTTCTCTTTTTGCTGATTTATGAGTCCCCCCCAAGAGATAACCCAGATATTTCAATGATCTAGCTGCCAATTTACTTTTAGTGGGGTTTATAGTCAGGCCACAGTTCTTTAAGGTTTGAATGACCTTTGTCAGATGGCTCAGGTGTTCTTCCCATGAAGAGCTGTGAATAACAATATCATCGATGTAAGCCGCGGCAAAGGCGCACAAGGCTTAAGCACCGTGTTCATCAGTCTCTGGAAGGTGGCGGGGGCCCCGTGTAGACCAAAGGGAAGCACAGTAAAGTAGTACAAGCCACTAGGAGTAGAAAGGGCGGTCTTTTCCTTGTCTTGGGGTTTCAAGGGCACCTGCCAATATCCTTTACACAGGTCCAAGGTGCTTATATAGCGAGCTGTTCCTAATCTTTCCACCATTTTATCGACTCGCGGTAGCAGATAAGAGTCGAATTGGGACACCCTATTAACTTCCCGAAAGTCGATGCAAAACCTGATGGACCCATCCGGTGTGGGTAACAGAACAATGGCCGAATTCCATTCACTCTTTGAGGGTTCTATTATCCCCATGTGTAACATTTGTTGTACTTCGTTTTCTATGGCTTGCCTACGGGACTCGGGTATGCGATAAGGGTGCAATTTTATCCGTTTACCAGGCTGGGTTGTCTATCAGGGTGGTTTTCCCGGGGTTTAAGGAGAACACCCCCTGTAGAGGCCACAAAAGGGCATCCAATACCTGTTTTTGAGTCTCGGGTAACTCATCATCAGTACTTTGGTGGTATGAAGGAAAGGGACTCCTAGTGAGGCCTATTTTCACAGGTATGGCTCCTTCCTATTTCTTTAGAAGGTTTATGTGGAAAGCCTGGGTGTTTTATTTTCTCTGGATCCATTTCTAGACGGTAGGACACAGGGGTTACCTTTTCTACGATACGGAAGGGACCCTGCCACTGCCCTAACAATTTATGATCGGAGATGGGCATCATCAATAATAAATAATCATCCACGTCCAAAGTGCGTTCTCTGTTTTTTTTGTTGTATTGTGCCTTCCGGGACGCTAGAGCTTTTTCCAAATGGGTTTTTATGATACTACGGATCTGTTGTAGGTGTGTTTTTAGACCTAGGACGTACTCTGGAAGGGGTCTGACGCCTGGCTCTTCCTCCCATTCTTCCTTTAACATATCCAGTAATGTACGCGACTGTCTACCATAGAGTAGCTGAAAGGGTGAATAGCCTGTTCTTCTCTGGAGTTTACAGCGAATGGCAAAGAGTGCAAGAGGCAGCATATCTTCCCATTTGAGGGTTTCTAGGTCTAGCAATGTTTTTAAGGTGGTTTTGAGAGTGGCTTAGTATCTTTCCACCTATCCTTCCGTTTGAGGATGATATGCACACGTACAGATTTGTTTAATGTCCAATATGTGACACACCTGTTTCATTAACAGTGATATGAAGGGGGTTCCCTGATCCGTTATGATTTCCCTAGGAAACCCCACCCGAGAAAATATATCTATCACCGCTTTGACAATCTGTAAGGCATTGGGGTGGCGTAATGCCACGGCTCCCGGGAAGCGAGTGGCGTAGTCCACCAGTACTAGAACATATCTACACCCACTGTGAGAGGGAAGTAAGGGCCCGATTATGTCCATCGCTACTCTACTAAAGGGTTCCTTAATGAGGGGTAAGGGTCACAAAGCGGCTTTCATAGGTAGGGCCCTGCTGTTCTTTTGACACACTGGATATTCCTTACAGAATCTAAGGACTTGTTGGTAGATACTAGGCTAGTAGAATTTTTCCAGAATCGTTTTTTCTGTCTTTTAATCCCCAAAATATCCTCCTAATAGGTGGCTGTGGGCAAGGAACAACACTTTTTCCCTATACTATTGGGGATCCAATAATTGGGAAGGCAGGTCCCTCCCTGTATAACAACCTCTTTTTGATTGTGAACTGGGCACCTACTTGTTCTGGATCTTCGACATCCGTAGCTTTATTTCATGCTTCTCTTAGGGTAGGGTCCTCTCTTTGGGCGGCATGAAACCCTCGGTCATACTGCCTTATAGGCTCTTCCTTATGTTGGATCAGGGCTACTCGTGTCCAGCTTTTTTTTCTCGCTTCTTCTGTTTTCAGCTTTTTCTGTGTTTCCCTTGGGGAAAATCCGGTTCTGGCTCTTGGGAGAATGGGGCTGCCTGTCTCCATTCTTTGCCATCTGTCCATGTTTCTTGCACTAATGTAGACATATTAGGATATTTGTTCCCTAGAACGAAGGGCTCTGGTAGTTTGGGGATCAGGCCCACTCTTAGGGGAATAGATTCTATGGCGGGGTTATGCTGAACGTTAATATCAGTGGTGGGATACTGCCGATTGTCCCTGTGCACGCACTGAATGTTGATGTATCCTGTGGTTTTGGAGACTCCTCCAGGAATGGCCTGCTGGCAGCGTTTGTCAACTAAGGCTTGCCTCTTCTCTCCATTGATCATCACCGATCAATAATAATGGGGAGTTCGGTCCTGTGGGACTGCACTAAAAAGTACGGGTCAGACCGACCTCCATGGGCTCCTCCTTCTGGGGACATATACGGGCTATGTGTCCGAAAGCCCTACAGTTGCAATATTGAGGTCTAGGTTGGGGAGGGGTTCGAATAGGTACCGGCAAAGGACCGGGTAGTCAGGTAATGGTCTCTGGTTTACGGGTATTGGATTGCCTTGGGGCCTTTGTGGTGTTACCCCCAGCTTGTTTCCAATGGTGGTCTTCCCGGTCTTTTTGGAGTTCTTGGGCCCGATTGAAAGCGCTGGCTATTTCAATGGCCCTCTCTAAGTTTAATTGGGTGTGATAACTTACCCACTTACCCACTTCTGCACGTGGGGATATAAAGATGACAGATATTACTCCAAATCATTTTTTTCCATTATCTCGTCTTTGGTTGCTGTTAGGGGCTTCAACCATCTATCTGCCTTGTCCCTAATTCGATAGGCGAGAGCTCTAGGGGTTTCTTGGGGCCCTTCGTTGATCTGCGTAAGTCGTATTTTGTATGTTTCTTCGTCTATCCCCAAACTCTCTAATACGTTCTTCTTTACTTTCTCAAATGGGGTAAGTCTAAGGGGGTTGACGGCTGGGTAAGCAGCTTGCAGATCCCCAGAGAGGAGCGGGCCCAAATATTGTCCCCACTTGTCCAAGGGCCATCCAGCGGCTCTGGCCATCCGCTCAAAGTTAGAGAAGAAGAAATCAGGGTCCTCCCCCCAACATACTTCTATCGACTCACGGAGGGGATGCCGGTATGGCCTCTTTGTTGGCCGAGGGTGTCCGCCAATTTCCCTATGACTGTCTCCTGGGTCTGGCTGTGTTCTGCCGGCGTCCTCTTCTACCTTCATGGCGGCAGCCTCTCTTCGTGGTTGGTGTTCTTCTTGCCCCAGCGTGGCTCGACCCTTCTCCTCTTCCTCGAGCGTTCCCAACGTTCGTCCCACTATAGAGCTCCGTCTCTTCTCGCTTCCCTCTGCGTCTTCCGGGTCCTCCTTATGAGGCGGTTGCTCCGCCTCTCTCCTGGCCAACCACTGTTCCCATTGGCTCTCGTCCTCCGGAGGATGATCTTTTCCCTGCACATGAAAGGTGTTTGGGAAAGTTAACCCCTGCTTTCCGGGTCTTTTGGAGACGGTGAGTCTGTCGTATGGGAGCGAACACGGCATGGGGGACAGGGAGGGGGTAAAAGCTGGATCCTCATCCTCACAAGAATGTAAAGCTGAAATAGTGGCTATCACCGGATTGAGGAAGGATGAAAGGATGAATGGCTAGATGTTTGGATGGAAGAGACAAGCAAGCTCTTTCATGGAGGGTTGAGCTGACTTGCTTCGCTTGCTTGGTGCCATCAGAGCTCCGGTTCAAAGTAACGTGTACATTTTCTAGCTACTCTCGTGCTTCCCGCTTCTTGACGGACTATATGGGAAAGGGAACGGAGTTATCAAGTGCAAAAAGCCCTCTCCAGCCTCTCGTCTGCCCATAATAGGTTAATTAATTGTGCACAGTGAAAGATTCACACAAACAATAAAGTGAGTAACAGTTTCTATTTTCATCACCTGGGGCATAACTCGATGAATATGATTTGTGTGTGGGGGGGTGGGGCATTGGAAAGAGAGAGGAGGACAGATTGTTAGGGGTACCTAAAACACAATATTTTTTTAAGTAATCAGCATTTTTTAAGGCTTTCAAAACATTGGAGAGAGAGGATTGGGTTTTTGTCAGTGTGGACATGTTAACGTTCCAGGTGAAATCCGACAGACACTCCACATCACCGCACTTGTATCTAACTATTTACTGCAGAATACAATTTTTAGGTGGGTGTAATATTTTGTTGAAATACAGAACAGCTTCAGCATAGATACCAGCCTGTTCTCCTGCGGCTGCATGACCTTCAAACGAAAATGTGAGAAGTCCATACAACTCTGATGCGACTGAAGGTTCCTCAAAAAATCCTGACCTCTATTCCTAACATGGGATGTCTGCGAGGGACAAGTGTTGACAGGTGTTGAAAAATCCGCCAGCAGCAAGGCCTCCTCAAAAAAATCAGCTGCTGCGCTGTTGCATGAGGGTAGACCTATTCCCCTGGATATTAAAAGATTTTAGAGCGAATCTGAGGCAAAGCCTAGCCAACATTATCCAACATTATCACAAGCCCACGCCGAAATCTGCTCACCATGTACCCCACAATCTCAGACCCTCACAAGGGGCACATACTAATCTGTTCAGTGGTAATTCCTCTGCTTGTTTTCTCCTAAACCAAAATATGTACAGCATGTGCGCACAGCTCTTCCCTGCCTGGTCCCTCTCACTAAGGGCCTTATTTATGAAGGCCTTACACCGCCGTTGCATCACTTTTCAGTGACGCTGAGGCGGCGTAATCAATGCTGTGCCCTAATTACAAAGTGATGCATCTAGGCAGATGCATCACTTTGTAAATGCCTGAACTACATTATACCTGCATCAGGTATAATGTATGCAGGGTGGGCGTTCCTACGTTAAAAAGGTTGTAGAAGTGGCGCAGTGAAATCTATGAGACTTCACCACACCACTTCTACGACTTGACTGTGGCAAATCCTTATGCCTGCTTCAAGCAGGCATAAGGAGTGACGCAGGGCCTTTCACATGGGACTCGACCATAACTAATGACACCATTGCTGGAATTGCATTCGTTGACTGACACATTCCAGCAATACATCATTACTGCGCCAGCAGATACGTCAGGATTCCTGAGGTATCTGGTCAATCCTTGCGCCATGGAGTGCCGTAGTGTAAATATGGCACATCCATGGTGTTGTAAGAAGGGCACAATGAAAAGTGTTACATCGCTGTTTTTCCCCAGCGATACGTAACCTTTCATAAATAAGGCCCTAGGTTCACAGGCGAGTGCGCTTGGGAACTGTGCCAAGTGCCCAAGCCAACAGATGCCTAAACCAGCACCAGCCCATCATGTCCACTGCCTCTTCACTAAATGGTCCACAGAACAGGCCCTTGGAATCGGATCACTGTTTGCCACACATGCCTCTCGCCCTGCGTATCCCTCTGAGAATGCCTCCAGTCAATGATCTCTGTCCACTGAGGTGTCTCTCCTGCTTCCCTCGCCCCTGTGACGCAGGCCCCTACACTTGTGGTGCTTCCATCCAGCCCAAGCGAATGAATAATATCAGTAAGATATGTTAGACTCAGGGACCTTTCATTCCATTCTGCAGGGAGGCGAGGGGGAAACATATTTATCGTTACTCCACTGCCCACCTCATTCCCTATTGGAGCTGGGTGAGCCACTGAAACCTCGAGCTAGTCTTAAGCCGAAGCCTGGCTCTGGCTCAGCTCGAGGTCCTGTTGGAACCTCGAGCCGGTAAGGAGCCATGCTTTCATGTTGGTTCTGCCTTCCTCCCTCCATCCCTCCCTTTACCAGGGCTTTAAGTCGGCCGGGTCCCGCTTTGCTAAGCACCGGCAGTTCGAACAAGCATTTGCAATGCAATCAGTCTCACCTTTAGGAGCTTACATGTATTTAGCTATGCAGCACATTAGCCTGGGTGCTGAAACATCTACTGTTCTTTAACTTGGAGGGAAAGTAAGCACCAAACTGCGTGACACGCCAGGTATTGGAACACATGGATTGAAATATTGCCTTTCAGCGACAAATTGTATAGTCCATAGCTCCGTTTTCAATATAAAATCTGGGCCTTCGGTGGTCATATCACTGAAAATTAAAGATTTGAAAAACATGTTATTGTCTATGGGTGCTTGTGGCAGACAATTTCTATGGACTGGAATATAGAGAATGCTAAAGTGATTCTGGTATTTTACTGACCTCTGCTGGTCGTTTCTTAAGAGGAAAGTTAAATAGAGGCAGTTGCCAGAAAAATAAAAAAGAGAAAGTCTCTCAACAGAAATCAATTCTGGTATTTTACTGACCTCTGCTGGTCGTTTTCTATCAAGCCAGTTAAATAGAGGCAGTTAAACAGAAAAAAAAGTCCCTAAGTGGAAGCAGACAAGTTCTAGGGCTGATCTCCAGAGCCCACAAAGTACATATACATATAAGTATATACTAAAGTATATACAAGAGGTCTTGAATGCTTAACCTAAAAAGCAGGTGCAGAGACAGGTCTCTATCGGGCTCTCCAATTTTTCCCTAAGGTTGAAAAAAATATCTTAACTCTGCAGCAGTACCACCCTTCACTGACTTTGAGGCAACTTCAAAGAGACAGTCTCATCCCTTTAGAACTGAAGCATTTTCAATGTTCAATACAACGAAGCCATAGTTGTTGATTTTTTATTTTACGCAACTAACAGCCATTGGCAAAGCTAATAGCCGTGACTTGTAGGTGTAATGTTACTTGTTGTATTTTATATCTGTATGCAATGACAAGCAGCAAAATACCAGACAGGAAGCAGACTATGCTAAGCATAGATTTTTACATTTATAATTTTAAGCCACGCCATTTATTACATCGCCCACGCCCATTTGAGAGTCCCCATAGTTTTTTTTCATTCTACTTAAAGCCCTGCCCTGTGCCATGGATGTGGTGTTGGGGCCAGAGCTGTGGACTTTTAACCTGGCAAACCAGGTTTGAGTCTTGCCATCGGCTCCACATCAAGCGATTCTGGGCAAATCACTTCATCTCTTTATCTCTCTAAACAATGAATGGTGGCTTTACGTAATGGGGTTGCTCATGTAAAGTGCTCCAGTACCTTGGGTTCGAGTTCCTGCTGTATAAGAACTGCAGAAAAGTGCACAAAAAGGTAAAAACAATGCCTTAATATAGGGAAAAACAAATAGATACCCATTTGCTGGCTTGTTTGTACAAAGTAAAACCAGAAACCTGGAAAAATTGCAGCTACCCCTGCTTAAATTGTGTGATCTTAGGCAAATATTTTATTTCACTGTCATTAAAGTACTTCTCAGTGCAATGCTATAATGTGACATGTTAATGTCAAAGCTTTGACGTGCTAAAGACATAAACTTTTTTTGAATTTCAAAGAGACGGTATCATATTTTATGTGATGTTTGGTCTATGTCTAATGTGGCTGATATTTTCAGGGCTCGGCTTCTGCAGCTGCTCTAAAATCCGAGCCAGACACTTGGCTCGGCTCTCACCGTTAATTTGGTGGCTCACCCACCTCCAGGCCTTATCACACATTCTTAAAACTGCTCTGTGTGCAGCAAGGGCGGGGCTGACCAGGGCCAGGGACTCCTTGTATTTTGATGAAGAAATGCAAAGAGGCAGTTGGCCACCCCTCGGCGACTCCACCCAGGGTGGCTTTGAGATAGCTACATATATATAAGCACCAACAAGGACGCAATCAAAAAAGACGGGCCCGGCGCAAACAGGGGTGCCAACGTCAAAAACAACAGGAAACAAACAAACACAAAGTGGAATCGCAAGCAATGAAAGAGTCAAGCTCGCGATCAGTAATGAATCTCACTGATTGCGCGCTAAGCGAGGATGACAGAAAGGTTCTTGCTTTGGGACTGTCTTTCAGTCCACCTAGAGATTTTAACTACGCCCAGACTAGGATTGACATTTACACATTTGTTCGAAAGTTAAAACTGCGCAAATATCATTTGATTCAAGGCACACACAACAAAGAAAGAACGGTGAATGTTCTGCAAGTGCAGGAGACTGACGAGGCATTCACGGCAGGTGATGTAGATTTCCTAATGGAAAGGGGGGGCTCTTGGCCCCCCCGCCTGCATGGCGGTGTGGCGACCTCCCCCGGACTTCTCGGTGGTGGGGCGTGTCCACTGGGGGCGCGCCCTGCCACCGATTGGCTGCAACCGTGACCCGGATGTCGTTAATCGACATCCGGGTCGGAGGGGAGGGGGGCGGGCCACTGTGGGATAAAGAGGCGGGGAGCGCCCAGGTGACCCCCTTGTTGCCTGGACGCTCCCCCACAACGGACGTGCCCCGGCGTTCGGGGCTTCAATTTTTCTTTTGCTTCCCTGCAGGTTCGCGGTTGGAGATTTCATCGGTAAAGCAGTATATGCATCACCGGTGGCTGTCTACTACGTCAGAGTCGTGGGCGAGGCGTTCTCTGGGCCGCGAGTACAGCGGAAGCAGGCCTGCGGTCTCTCTACGTGGTCGGCGGCGGGAGTTCCATGGGAGAGGCGCCTTAGATCGAGCTATTGGCTCAGTTAAGTATTGTTGTGGTGATCGGGCCCATAGTGCACGGGTTCGATTCCTTGTGAAATGATTGGATGGGTTTCATTTCGCTGGTGGGAGGGGGCCGAGGCTCACTGCGGGTGGACAGGAGCGCGTGAGTGAATGCTGTTGTGCACCGAGGGTGCTCATTATTATATACGCGGAGGTTGCTGATCGCTAATGCTGTTGTTCTTCGTGGCGAATGCATGCTGCGTGATCGGGCACGATACAGCTGAGCCAGAAAGTATAATTGCACGGAAATGTTAGGAAGAATAACAAGCGGCAAAGATGATGGTTAATGACTAGGAGCTATGATGACTAGGAGCTATAGCTCAATTGTACGTCTGGGGCCTGTGGTTTTAAAGTGTCTCTCAGGACAAGGGTTCGGCTCCCGCAAACGCCCAAAAAAAAAAAAAAAAAATGTCATAAGCTGACAACATTTCGAACTCTTCCGAATGTTGTGGTGCGAACGGTTAGCACGTTCGCCTGCTTAACTTTATGGATGGTGATCCGAAGCACACCCGGGGAGGTTGTTTCAGGATTCGATTCGGGTGGGGAGGTGGTCCAACTTTGGTACTGGAAATTTGAGGTAGAGCCTCAAGGCGCGTCCATCCTGTGATTCTGGGCTAATTACGTAATCACCCCGTGCTATAGAAAATGTGCAATGAGAATGCGGTGTGCGCGCAGGAGCTACCCCAGGTTAGGACCTTCGGTCACACACGCGCGTCCATGTAGATATTACCCGTTTCAGTAGGGTTCAATTCCCATCAATTTTGTCAGTTGGATTACGCTGTTTTTAAAAGAATTGACACCTGGGGACGTGCGGCTTCACTGGGGAGATAGCTCGGGCGGTTAACGCGCCGAGAAAAAATTAAGACCAAATAAATGGGACATTTTTTGCCAATACGGCCCCGCACCCTCAGGCGAATAAGCAACAGATTCATTTTCCAATAATACGGCGGTCAGTAGCTACTGTAAAACTGCACTTGCCAGACCATGTTTGATCGCGTTTGATCGCGTTTGAAGCATGGAGTTGAGGTATGATGGCAAGCTTTCGTTAATGCGGGGAGGAGCGGCTTGAAGCGAGGGTTGCGAATTCATGGTTGGTGACTGGGAGGGGCATGGATGCCTGTGCGGTTGCTGGCCTGTGTGCGCGCAGGTGCGTTGTACGTCCTGCTGCGCTGGCGTCTGCGCGCGTTTGTGTGATTGTTGATGGGAACATGGGTCGTGGTGTTCTGAGCGAGTTCACGCTGTAATGGGAACACACGCGTACCTCGTATTTGTTTGTTTGGTCATTTGCATTGATTTGGCGTTAGAGTCGCGGATTCCTGGTGCGTTCCGGGTTGTGGTGACTCCACTTCAAAGCGTAGTGGAGTATGGTGTGTGTCCCTTTCGCAACTTGGGGATGCTGGAGTCTGGACACTCGGGGGATGGGTGGGTAGCGACGTGCACACGTTCATGCGTTTGATACACCCAGCCATCTTGTTTCGGGCAATTTTCAAATGAAATACCATTTGGCCTGAGTCTGGCGGCAGGTTTGTGGTGATGCCATGCACTACACCCACAAAGTCTGTTGCATATGAATGGGGTGAGAAACAGTGCCGGGCACGGCTTCAAGGAGTTGCTCGTGCGACGTTGGGGGGGCCGTTGTGCTTCAGTTGAAACAAGCGCCGTGTGTAGGTGACGTTACTGCTCTAAAAATCCGGTATGAGAATACAGCGCTAGTCGACCAGTATTGCGAGAAGTCTGTCTGGTAGGTGCAATGCCACTGGGGTGATTTTGACTAGCCAAACATGAACCTAGGTGAAGGGGCTTGTGAATCGTCTACTTCCCCCACATATTTTCAGTCCCCGTTTCTGTTGGTTATAGGTTTGGCCACTTTACCACTACTGATCAGTATTAATAGTGCATCGGCCCTCGGTATGAACTGGGACAATGATTGGTTTGCCATGAGTGGCATATTTGATGTACTGCTTTGCCCTACATTTCCTGACCATGTTTCGGTTGGCTATCGGTTTGGGTCACTTGACCACCAGTGAAATTGCTAATAGTGCATATGCACACGCCTTCCTTTTGGGGTGGTGCCTTACATATGAGGCCCCATAAGGTAGGTTCCAGGTACCCTCAATGACAGTGTATGGGATAGTAGTAATAGGGACTAGCATGTGAAGGCCAGCTGGGTTTGTCAACATACAGTACAGTTCATATGTGCTCTGGGTTAGTGCATCGCAGCAGTGCTCGGCCTAGGGATGCCAATGATGTGGGCATAACATGAGTACTTGGCGGATGGGTAAAATTGCTTGTGTAACACTCGGTTGGAGTGTTGTTGAAATAGGGAATTTATCAACAAGCAATAAGGTCAGCTTATGGATAGTCTATCAGTGGTTTGTCAGGGGACATACAGCGATATTATTGAATCTGTGCAAAGCACACACCGTGTAAGTCGGCCCAATATGTGTTATATGCAGGTTAATGTTAATGTTGGGGCTGCGACGCTGAGGGTTAAAGGCTGTGTTCCCCTTTTTTATGTCCTGGGGGTACCTTGCTACAGAGAAATGGGATTGTGCTTGCTAACCTTATAAAAGTTTCTTTTAGTTCAATATCAGGACGTCATATAAAAGAAACGGGAGGGGTCTCAGTGGGTAAATTTGGCAGCACTATTAATGATCTGCAGCTATATTCCACGTTGAGTGGGTCCTGGGGGCTTAAGGGACTAACGTGTCCACTTTAGAGGCTCGTGTTTGAACTCATGTTCCGGGTTCATATCTCAATGGGTTCACTCAGTCTTTATCCTTCCGAGTTGATAAACTGAATACCATTGAGTTGGGTAACAATACACATCTGTAATTCAGCGCCAAGTTGCCCTCTGGTGAATGTGAGCTCTGCAAATCGGTACGGGAAGAAATTGAAGTTAACAGATAATACTGCGTAGAAGGCACTTCTCTATACCACAGCGCCTCACTAACTGTGTTCTCAAGGTAAAGCAACATCGTGGGCAGAGGCAAGAGGCCGTTAAATTCCATGGAGCAGTGCCGATAGGGCATATGCTCCCTATCTGGGGACAGGGATTGGTTTCTACCATGGGTGGCATATGGGATCTACTGGAAAAACCCTTAGAAAAGTGCACAGTGGGTGCCAGACACTCTCATTTGAAGTCACATGCAATGTTCCCTATCTCATAAGCGGTCATAAGTGTTCTTCAGGTAAAGCAACTGGAGCTATGCTCGGCGCGCTGGGAGTACCGGCTTTGGTGCCATTCTGGGTACCAGGTGGGTCGCCCAGCGGTGGCCAGCAGGATGGAGGACACGGGGACTGACCACCAATATTGGCTTTCTGGAGCTCTTCCCGATATGGGTAGCGTTGATGGTCTGGCCGGAACACTTATGCAATCAATCCGTGGGGTTCTGGTCGGATAACATGACGGTTGTGGAATGCATAGACCAGCAGGGGGCACGCTGTCCATTCATACTCCGCTTACTGAAGGAGATTGTGTTGCAATGCTTAAAATGGAATGTGGTATTCAGAGCCAAGCATGTCCCTGGCGTCCTCAACAATGCAGTTGACTCCCTTTCTCGCTTTAAAATGCAGGTTTTCAGGGAACATCTTCCTGCAGCAGATCCCCAGCCGGCGCAATTCCCGGCAGTACTTTGGCAGATTGGTGCCCCAGATTACAGGACCTCGCGGTTGCTAGCTTAGCCCCCAGGACCAAGACAGCTTACGAAGGGGCGTTTTTTGTCTTACCGGGCTTTTTTGGGGCAGGAATGGGAGGCTAGGTGGGCCCAGGAGGATAGCTTTGCAGCTTACCTAGAATCGATGCACAGGGAAAGGCGCTCAGTGGCGACTGCGAACAGACATAGGGCGGCGGTCTCTTTCTTTGCGCAGGGTAAGGGTATGCAAGATCCCACTAACACCTTTCTGGTGCGCAAGGCCTTGAGGGGTTGGCGCCGTTTACAGGGTTACCGGGGCGATAGGAGAAGGCCCATTGGACTGGCGCGGCTGAAGGCCTTATTGGGGGCGCTGCACAGTGTTTGTAGCTCCCAGTGGGAGGTTATTTTGTTCAAGGCGGCATTCTCCCTGGCCTTCTATGGGGCTTTGAGGGTTGGGGAGTTAGTTGCTGGGTCAAAAGCTAATAGAGTGGGTGGAATACGGTGGGCCGGTGTGGAGATCAGGGAAGACATTATGAGAGTAACAATTCAGAGATTGAAAACTGATCAGACTGTCGGGGTCACACCATAGTACTCCACCGGGCGCGGGCCAACCCTTGCTGCCCGGTTTCTCACGTGGAGGCTTTCTGCAGGCAGCGGGAGGGCACGGCGGGGGACACACTGCTGTGTCACGCCGATGGTACACCATTGACCAGGTACCAGTTTAGGCGAGTCTTGGAGCTAACGGTCAGACTGGCAGGTTTCGATCCAAGGGAATTCGGCACCCACTCATTTAGGATTGGGGCGGCAACTGAGGCAGTGGCGAGGGGTCTCTCAGTGGAGAATGTGAAGAAACTGGGGAGATGGTCGTCCGAACGTTACAAGGGTTATGTACGAATTGACATGTTGTGACAGGATGGTGCTCACGCCCGGTATGTTTCTGGTTTATTGCAGTTTCTCAAACCTGTCACGCAGGGGAGGAACTCGCCACCGGGCGCCAACGACCGACATCGGCACAGCACGGAGGACACAAGAAATTGGTGACTTGGATTGTGGGCCACTCTTATGTTAAGCGTGCGGAACATGTTTTTCTTTCAGGAAACCGTAGGACGAGTGCAGCGCAAAAGGGGTTTGATATCTCATTTTTCGGGAGGGGGGGTTTATGCCTCGGCCAGTTTCGGAATCTTTTCCAGGGACTCTTAGCTCAGCAGCGGCCCCCCCCGTCAGTGGTGATACTTCACCTGGGGGAGAATGATTTGGCAAAATT
Source organism: Triturus cristatus (assembly GCF_964204655.1). Lineage (NCBI taxonomy): Eukaryota > Metazoa > Chordata > Amphibia > Caudata > Salamandridae > Triturus > Triturus cristatus. The sequence continues at coordinate 271,392,113 of NC_140588.1, forward strand.
GGGGAGGCGCGTGCTTATTGAGGAGATCATTTCCACTGCGGGGTGGGTGGCCAGGGCTTGCCCGGGTTCCACAGTAGTTTGGTCTCAACTTATCCCTCGGTGGCAGTGGCGAGGGGGGGTCTCGGTCAGGGCGTTGAATCACTCGATACGGAGGGTCAACACTCAGTTGGACAAATTGTTTCGGACCCCCCAGTTGCAGACGATTCCACATGGGTGTATCTGGGGCGAGCATTTTTATTTGAGGGACGGGGTGCATTTGACTGAGGCAGCGAACGTCTTGTGGTCTAATAAAGTTTGGGCCTGGTTGGAGGGATTTGCAAGGTAAGCGCGCTCCTGGTTTAGGTCTAGGTAAAGGGGGAGGCCAGATCGTCGGTTAACAATGCTGGCCTGTGGCGGAGAGGTCATGACCGGTGAGCAACTATTTGAAGGTCTGAGGGGGCGGGCATCTTCCTACGGAGGTGCCCGCCCAGGGGGAGGGGCCATTGGCCCCTCCTGGAACTTCAGGGGCAAGGTAACTGGTGCTTCAAAGGGGCGCGGGTTGGGGAGTCACGCTTTCCTTAGGCTGGTAGCCACCCCGCGCGCGCATACTCATGACGTCACCGGATGGCGCAGAGTAAGGGCCCTCCTTTAGTGGGTAAATGGAGTTCACGGCGTGGAGCGGGTAATTACTGGGCCCGGCTGCGGATGCGCACACCTGTAGGGGCGGCGCAGCTAGTAGGACCTGACACCGGTTAGCGACCTTGCCATACGGCCCAGAAATGTTAGTATACAAAAATGCAGAGGAGGATGTTAGACTCGGTTAGGAAACAATCTGTATTAGAGTCTTTGTTAAGGATAGTCACTCACACCTGTTGACAATAATGTATCTAATGTCCTGCTGATTTTTGTATAACTGTTTATTATGCAAATTATTTTTTTTTTATTGTTTTTAACTTAATAAATACGGCCGGGGGGTCTTGCGACCTCCCGCCTTCCAAAGATACCACGTCTATGTTCTGTGTCCGGGGGTGGTGAGGTCATAGGGGGAGGGCAGTAGCCAGTCACTGACCATGTGTCAATGCAACAACTTCAGGATGAAAATAACGGAGATGCCATTGCAACAGGCCAGGAACCTATACATCCAGGAGGTGGTACTCAAACTAATTTTAGAGCCAAATCCACTTTCTGTCCTATGATGATACGTGATAATGTGGACTTATTCCATGATAACAGAACATCGGAATTGAAAAAACTTTATTGTTCTCCTACACAAGCCCCAAAAAAGTACACAAAACAAGACAACGTGTACTTTCAATTGATGAACAGACTGCAAGCGGATGATAACATCATCATCCGCCAATCGGACAAAGGGGGTAATGTAGTTCTACGGCCACGCAAGCTTTACATGGAGGAGGCTCTCATCCATTTAAATGATAGAGATTGTTATAAACGTAGAGACATGCAACCAGTGAAAATGTCCTGGAATGATTTTTACGTTAAGTTGATGGCATGGAAATCAGCAGGATTACCGACTATGGATGAATTTAAGTTTTTAAAAATAGAACATCCCGTCATTCCTGTTATTTACTTCATCCCTAAAATACATAAGGATGCATGTAAACCTCCGGGCAGGCCTATTATCTCTGCTCAGGGTTGTATCATGGAAAATGCATCCAAATTTGTGGATTTCTTTTTACAAGATCACGTTAAGAAATTGCCCTCGTATATACAGGACACTGGGGATTTCCTATGCAAAGTCAAACAAGTGAAATGGGAACCAGGTTGTGCGCTCATCTCTTTAGATGTAGCCTCGTTATACACGAGCATCCATCACAAGGATGGCTTGAAAGCTGCAGAACACTTTTTGAACACACGTCCCATGAATAGGTAATTGCACAACAAAATGCTTTTGACAATGATCTCTACCTGCCTGGAGAACAACTTTTTTCTGTTCCCAAACCAGGTTTTTCAATAGGTCAGAGGTGTTGCCATGGGGGCCTGCTTCTCTCCGAGTTACGCCTGTTTACACATGGGACTCTGGGAGGAGCAGGTCCTGATGGCAAACCATGGTGACACTTTGAACACACAGGTTCTATGCTGGTATAGGTACATAGACGACCTGTTTTTAATCTGGAAAGGCGCAGAGCAGTCTGCACAACATGTTATTGAACAACTGAATATTAACAATCTGAACCTTAAATTTACTGCCCAAATGAGCAAAAAAAGCATTTTCTACCTGGATGTGGGAGTCCTTGTAAGTAACAACAAATTGGAAACAAGACTCCACAGGAAACCCACGGCAGGTAATACAGTCCTACATGCACACAGCCATCATCCGCCACATCTAATAAAAAGCATCCCCTTTGGGGAAATGTTGTGGATTCGAAGAATATGCAGTCCTGACAGGGAATGCACACAAGCACAACTTGAGTGTAGAGAGAGATTCCTGGACAGGGGTTACTCTGAAGACATACTTAACAATGCCATGACCAAAGCTAATAAAACACAGAGGTCTGTTGCATTAAGGAACAGAGTTGCTACCAATGATAGTCATAATCAACCCACGCGGCTAATACTGACATACAACAAGCAACACAAAACCTTGCGCAGGATCATTAATAAAAGCTGGCCCTTAGTGTGCAATGATCCTGTACTAGGGAAATAATTGGTCAAGTCCCCCAGCATTGCTTTCAGGAAGGCGCGCTCTATTATCAATTCACTTGTTAGAAGCAGCCCTGAAACTAGATTAACTAAAACATGGCTCAACAGTAGGACGGGTTTCTTTAAATGTGCATCCTGCAGAGCATGCAAATATGGTAGCAGTACATCGTCGTACCATACGCCCTTTCAGCCTAAACCAGTTAAAATAACAAAATCTCTCAATTGCAAGACTGAATATGCGGTGTATGTGCTGGAGTGCTCATGTGGCCTACAGTACGTAGGGAGCACGAAACTGCATGTGCACAAGCGAGTGCTCCAGCACATCAGAGCCATCACTAACAGTGACGCCACATATCCGATGGCAAGACACTTCAACGAGAAACATGAAAATAATTTGTCACATCTGAAGTACTTCGTCATCAATACGGTCTTGCCTTTGAGAAGGGGTGGAAACCATGAACAACTGCTAAGACAAATGGAGACTAGGTATATCTTAGAGTTGGACAGTAAGGCACCCCATGGGTTAAATGCGAGTGAGGACTTTTTTACTTGTCTATAAAACATTTCTTCCACTCACATTATTTATTCTGGATCAGTCACACTATCGCCACCCCATGCATTTTTTTAAAATAACATAGTACTTTTTGAAGATTTCTTGCATTTTTGCACATCCAATCACGGTTGTGATTTGGATTAGTGTAAATAATTGTATATTGTATATCTGACGTCATCAGCAGAGGATTGCGGTCGCGTGAGTTATAGTTGCCTGCACTAACTGTAACGGGGGAATTTCATTGGTTTTTTACGAGGGAAATGTCCAGCTAACTATAACATGTGTGAGACCTATGGTTTTTTAAGTGAATATATATATATATATATATATATATATATATATATATATATATATATATATATATATATATATTACCTACTGGCGGTCGCCAGTAGGTAGTTATAGTTAGGACCTTGTTTCCATAGGAAAACCGCAACATTCTATTTTGAATAACTTTGGCTCCGGTCGACGAATCCTCGCGAAATTTTCAAAATAGGTGGGGCGCTACGCTCCGCTCCTACCCTGAAAGTCTCGGGGTGATTTGTCAAGCGGGGGCTGAGATAAAAGGGGGGTCCCAAAACGCGTTTTTCCCATGCATTTTTCCATAGGACCTTTAGACACAGCTACAGCCCGAACGGCTGAACAGAGTTCCTTGAAATTTGGCAGAGAGGTAGTCTACAGGTCAAGGAAGTGCCTTTTGTAGGTTTGGTGTAAATCTGTTCAGTAGATTCTGAGAAAATAGCCTTTAAATCAATATATATATCTGAGCCAGCTTACGGTGCGCTTACCGTACGCGTACGGTGACGTGCGCGAGCGCGATTCTGATTGGCTGTTCGATCTAAGTAAACATTCGAATCGGTCGAAACCAGGAAGCGGCGGCCGCCATTTTCTCTCTCGCACTCTGAGGGGGGCAGCAAAAACAAAGACAAAAAACATCTAAAGGGGCAGTATATTCAGTTCTTAACCAGCCAGCATCGATATAGGTGTCCCCAAACAACCCCCGAGCCCAAAAAAACAATTTTATTTATTTTCGAAAAATCGCCGATTACGCTTACCATACGTGTACGGTTAAAATTATTAAAAAAAAAAATTATCCACACTTTCCCCACCCCGTGTGCAAATGATGCCCGAAGTGCACCATTTGTGCATGGCATATAATTATTTGGAAAGTACAAATGAATACCTTTCACAACGAAGCGCATAATATGTCCCCCATGTGCGCACGGTGCGCGAAGCGCATCTTGCGTACATGGCCCATCCCGCGTAACGTGGGCACGCGGTGCGCGCAGCACTAACTGCGTAAAGTGGGCGCGCGGTGCGCGAAGCGCACCGCGTGCACTGTGCGCGCACGGAACGAACTGCGTTAACTGGCCGCGCACACCACGAATGGCGTAAAGTAACTTAGCATTTAAAAAAACGTACAAATTCACTGAAAAAACCATAGGTTTCACACACGTTATAGTTAGGAATTAGCATTTAAAAAACCTTGCAAATTCACTGAAAAAAACCATAGGTTTCACACAAGTTATAGTTAGCTGTACATTTCACTCGTAAAAAACCAATGAAATTCCCCCGTTATAGTTAGTGCAGGCAACTATAACTCACGCGACCGCAATCCTCTGCTGATGACATATGTGTCTTTATGAAAAAAAAATATTTGTAATATATGTATAGCTAAAATTTAATGGAAGAAGACATGGGCAAATAAGTGTCTAAATACAGTATTAGCATCAGCAGAGGATTGCGGTCGCGTGAGTTATAGTTGCCTGCACTAACTATAACGGGGGAATTTCATTGGTTTTTTACGAGTGAAATGTACAGCTAACTATAACTTGTGTGAAACCTATGGTTTTTTTCAGTGAATATATATATATATATATATATATATATATATATATATAAATATATACTTCGAAAACTCTCGAACACAAGATTAAAGGAGGGCCCTCCAGGCAAGTAAAAAAATGATTTTATTTTCTTAAATCTCCATCACCATGTCCGTCCAGACGCGTTGCTGCTGGTCCCAGCCTTTGTCAAAGTCACATTGCATTACAAGTCAATCATGTTTAAAGGCACGGTCAATCATGGACATAAAAGAAAAACCTCTATTACACTCTATGTCATAATCCTCTCGAGACTGTGTTTTTTAGATGGCTATTGCATATTCATATATGTTCCTGTTCCTATAATCATTTTTATATTTTTATATTTATATTCTGTAGGATCTGCACTTATGTTGCCCCCACTTTTTTTCTGATGTATACACTGGTTTCTGGCTATAGTCTGGCTGGGTCCCTGCTAATCAGGGCCCCAGTCTCTCTGTTCTCTCTAAACGACTTGGTGTGCATATTAGATGCACTAGTGATTGGATACTGTGGTACCTTATGAGCCCCTAGTATATGGTACCTTAGGCACCTAGGGCATAGGCACTTCACAGGCCTACCAGGGGCTGCAGCATGTATTGTGCCACCCCTGGGAAGCAGACTCAATCTGACACCACAGGTCTGCTACTGCAGCCTGTGTGAGGTAGTGTTAGCACTCCTCACTGAGATATAGGTTTCTATATCTCACCATACACACACATATAAACCTATCAGCCACCCCTATGGCAGGCCCTATCAATCCCGAGGGCAGGGTGCGTGGTTTACAATGTGAGGGGGTGCCTCTGCATGAGCAGGGCCATCTGCAGCTACCAGACTCTATTCTCTATGGCTGTTTGTGGATGCGGTTAAACCATATATTCTTAAGTGCATTAAAATGCTAACTTTGGAATGACTGCATCAAAACATGTCGTGTTTGGTGTCAAACAACTTGGAATCATACCCCCACATCAGTCCATGATGTAGGAGCATGATCCCACCCTTCTAGAGGGGACGGCATGTAAAACGATAGAAATCCTATAGAGCCCTGGCATCACAAAATGGATGCCACCAGCACAGACACTGGGCTGCCCTCCTGCTGCTGACTGAAACTCGCAGTGGAGGAAGCCCAACAAAAGGTATCCTGTCATAGGGAGGCGTCACCACCTTCCAGACAGGATTTAGTGTATTGGGGCTGGGTGGGTGCACTCCTAGAGTGCTTTGAAGTCCTGCACTGGGGGAGCAGTAGGCTTCTCTGTGCATATGCCAGCTCAAACCGGTTCAGGGGCTACCTGCCCCTGCTCTGGCGCGAAACTGGACAAAGGGAAGTGGGTGTAACCACCCCCTCCCCTGACCCTCCTAGAGGAGTGGTCATAGAGCTAGTCCCTCCCATATCTTCACTATAAGATAGCAAGCTTTGCCATTGCAAATCAGATAACCCTGGACGACACTCTACAAAGAAGAATCCTGGCCCTTCGACGTTCCACTACCTTTGGAAGACAGAAGAATCTCCCTTGGAGTCAAGGAGTGACTCCCCTGCTTGGCAGGCACCAAAAACCTTAATCAACAGTTGCAAACTTTCCCGCTCCCACCGGAGTTCGAAGTCCCTGCTGCCCTAGAAGTAGATTTCTTGACTTCTCGACAGCCATTGTGAGTCCCCAGCAAAGGTGTGGTGAGTGGACCACACGAGTGACAAGGAACAGCAATACCCAGGGACCATGCACTATTGTTGAGTGCAAACCCTTCATGATGTTCTACGGACTTGTGCATTGGATCATTTGTGGCCCAAGCCTCAAGCAGGTTTTGCAGTGAAAATCAGAGGCCTACCCCATCTTGAGTGACCGTGGGCTCTTGTGAAGCATTTCCTGAAGAGGCGCCTTTGCAATCCCTTGCCCATTGGCTTGTGGGTACCCCAAATACTTTCTTATCAACTAAAAGGGCTCCTCTGATTGCTCCAGGCCTGTCCTCACTTACCGTCTCTGGGTGAGTCCCTCAGACCTTGCTGGTCTGCACCATCGACTTTCTTCAGTCTACACAAGACTTGCAGTTGCCAAGACTTGTTGGCTCCAATCCGGTTGCCAGTACTGCCATCAGCTGCAGACATTGTGGAACACTTCGAATCCAGCTGCTGGTCATCATCAATCCCTCCTGGACCTCATGAGCGAAGAGTCAAAACACCATCGACAACCTAAAATCACCCGACATCCGTGGTCAGCTATCTTCCTGGCCACCGGTCACTGGCAAGTGACCTTGAACACTGTCCCTTCAATTTTCAGGTCTTCAGCATCTTGAATCCACCCTTGGATTCCACCGGACACTTCTTCAGTCGACGCAAGCAGCAAGTCTTCTTTGGTCTCCATAGAAAACAGAGGCGCGACCCGACACCAAAAGACACCTATGCACCCGGCTTCCCTGGGTGAGGTAACTTGTGCACTCCGGTGCCCTAGTGTGTGTTGGCCCTCAAAGTACTTACCTTGTAAGTGGCTTGCTTGTAGACTTCCTCGAAGTACCCTAGAACTTTAAAAATCAAACCGCGACTTTCACCATTATAATGAATAGGGAACCTGCGGCTGTGTTCACACACTGCACGCGTCTCCCGTGGGCTTGTTACTTACCTGCTAACACTGCAGAAGTGAAGTCCCAGCGATTCCCCAGGCCCTAGGCCTTGTCATTTTGCAAGCCGACATTCTTATACCATTTTTTTAGTATATGGTCTGGTACGCCTCTAGGGCTCCAGCCATATTTGTGCTTAATTTATTGTGAAACGTTGACATTTGAATGTGTATCTGGCTTCTAATCTCATAAAGAGATTAGTAGAGTGTGTCTAGTAATAAATACATATATATTTGATATATATATACCTGTGTGGTGTCCTTTCATTTGGTAATTCAAGAGATTATAAGGTAAAACAAGCTGCTTTACATTCCTCTGAGACTTAGCCTGAAGGCTGCTCTCCACAGCTACCACTAGGATAGCTTTCTTTAAAAGGTTGTCTTAAACCTATCTACCATAAGAGTCGAATTGAACTGGTGCAAGGTGGCCACTATAACTAGTGACCAGCATATGCCAGGCCAACTTCTCACATACTCTTTTTTTATAACATTTATAAAAATTCTTTTATATATAAAAAGAAAACCAGATTATCATTTCATAACATCTTATACATCATGCTTGGACGTTGGAACCTTGAAGGTTGGTGAAGCAAACACTTGGGCCAGTGCCCTAATTAATATGTGCACATCATATGGTAAAGAGAATCTTACTGACAGCTTATTCTGGAGAGCCTTGGCTAAGACAGAGCATTCGTTCGGATCGCCCCAAATACATTCCGTAAATCATGAATTATAAAAGCTATTACACCAGAAAGTTATAGTTACTAATTTGATAATAAATCTGACACAATGTAAATCAATCCCTATATAGTATCTCTTCTAACATTCATATTGAGTAATATACATATCATATACTTTATAAAAATAATCCTTCTATATATGTAATTACAATAAAAAGCTATAAATGTATAAAACATGGGAAATGTCTAAAGTGCCTGAGTGTAACAATTCGCCCATATATAGCACCTCAATTTAACATTAGAATCATAAATGCTTAAGTGCCTAAGTGTAAGTGTAGACTGATCTTTATAAATATATATATATGGCTCGAAAGTCCAGTAGGACGCCTGGCTGAGCCATAGACCTGGCTCGAGCCTTTAGTGGCTCGCTCACCTTTGCCCAGACGTCATAATAAGAGTTTGTGACGTTCAGGCTAAGCGGAGCCCGAGATTCCAATGGGTGTCTTAGACAAGAGCCTTAGGCGGAGGTGGAGGAGGCGCGCGAGAGTGCCCCGGAAAGCAGAGCCGCTGGTTCAACCCCCCGGTTTCAGCCAATGGGTGATCACGAGCCAGGTGAGAGAGACCAGAGTACAGGGGGTATGAAAAACCGGGCATAGAACAAGGGGTCGACAGACGAGGGACAGGGAAGAGAATCAAAGCAAGCAGGGCTGAAAATAGTGAGTGTCGAAGAGGGGTGTATCTGGCAGAGAGGAAATGTTCATTGTTTTACCGTGTTTGATTTTAGTTAACAGTAAATAGTCCATTTTATAGAGACTTCCCCCATTTCTTCCCAATACATCTGAGTACTGACGTATTTTGCCTTTGGCTCTTCACCTACAGCTGCTGTAGCAGTATCTATCCGCTTGACTGCAAGGCCCATGGTTGTGCAAATTCAAACTTTCCAAAATAAACGAGCAGAGTCATACATAGCACTGGGGAACGTTTTGGTGTACAAGTAATTAATATAAATTAACAGCCAGATTATTAGCTATTGATGAGTTTTGTCGCAACACTCCGTCCCAGCAATGGCGACCTGCATGGCACATTTGAGGTTTACATGTAATTTCCACGGAACACACTTCTGCAGGTAAGTTTGTTGGAAGCTTTAGTGGGGACAGGGTCAAAGAGATTTTGAGAGCCCCCCTCCTCCGGTTTGTAATCGAAGGACCACCTTGTAATGTTCCCTGGGTTAAAGAAAACAGGGTTGTTCCTGCCCCCCTATGTCTAACCTGTGAACAGTTATCCTATCCGTCAGGGCCCTGTAAACCCGGCTGCGCCGTCTCGAGGCTCCCGAGCGCTCCTCTCACTCCCTCTCCAATCCACTCCCTTTCTCTCTCTCTTCCGCTTCTTTCGTGTTTTGTGTCCTTATTCCACTGCGTTCACTCGTTTTTCATCATCGCTTCTTTCACTCATGTCATTACTTTTGCCTCGTTTTTGTGCCTCGTTTTTGTCTTTCTCTCGTTGTATACCATTGTTCTTCATTGCTCTCACCCGTTTCCCAATACTATTGTCCGTTTTGTGCCTGATTTTGTCTTTCTCTCATTTTGCGCTGATGTTTTTTTTATTTGTTTTCACCCTTAGTCTTTGTTTTTTACCTTGTATAGCGCCCTTGTTTCTGCCTTTCTCTCCTTTTCTCTCCTTTTGTGCCTGTGCTTTTCTTTGCCCTAGTTTTTCGTTTCGTGCCAGTTTTTAGGTCTCGCGCCTAGCGATGCAGTGCATAGCACTGCTTGCGCAGCAAGAGTCCTTTTGCACGGGGTTCAGAAACGGAGCCTGGAATCTCACACGCTCGTGCGTGTGCTTTTCCTTTGGTGGCCCGCTATTGGCCTTTGCATGCGTGTATTTTATTAAGACAGTACTCAATAGGCCAAAGGCGGGCGCATTGCTCCGCCCATGGCCTATTGGTGTCTGTTACGGCCACCAAAGGCCATGTGGTTTCAATTATCGTGCCCAGACACGGGCACGATAAGTGAAACCGCATGTTTCGCTGTGGCGCGCGCGCGCACCACTCGTTGAATATTATATGCAAGCCATAGTTGCGGCTTATTTATCTTATGCAACTAACAACCATTGTCAAAGCCAATAATCCGGACATGTTGTAGGCATGATGTTACTTGTTGTATCATATATCTAGCTGCAATAAAAGAAAAAGCAAAATACAAGTCAGGCGGCACACTATGCTAAACACAGATTTTTAGCTTAGGTGTTTTTACTAGTCTAGTTATAAAGTATCACTCAAACGGTTACGCGCGAGTCCGGCAAACGTCGCACATAGATACATTGTAAACATACAGACGCCACAAATGTGAACACTGAAAACTTATCAGCTATCGTGTGTCCGTGTACAAATGAGGGTCACAGTATCGTGCATGCGTGTCATAACGTACGCCCCCTACTGTCCGTCGTTGGGGCACGTCTCAAGTACGCTGTTACCTCGCTCTCCATGGCAACATGCATTATCCTCCCAACTGCCGACGATCTCAAAACACAGCCCACGAGGGAAGAGGATCAGGTAGAGTAGCAGACCCTTTACTCACCACCTGGCTGCCCAATGCCTACCTGCACAGGAGGACCCGGCCGTGTGCCTAGCGGCCTGATATGCAGAGCACCCAACACTGGCAAGTTGGTGTTTACCCATCCGCAGAGGAGAGTCTCTTTCTACGTCACGCCCCGGCCTTCTCCTCCTCCTCCTCTCTGTGGCGCTGATAGGGTGTTGAGCGTGCGCGCACTCAAAGGCGAGGCGGCTCCGGTAGCGATGGCAGGTATAACTTGATGACAGGTGGTGCTTCAGGTGCATCCCTACGAGAATGTTGGAGCATCACGGTCTTACAACAGCTCATGATTTTACCATGAATCGCATCACGTTTTAGTCACTAGTTCTGAATGTTCTTGTAACTTACCTCATGAGTTAATGCATTCTGGATTTGTACGCGCAGTTTTTATAGGACTAAATGAAATAATGACACTTCCACAATGTAATTAACTTATAATTATTTAAGTATAAAGGCCCACAGACAGTGGACACGAAGCGCAGCTGACCTGCAGAGCAGCTGGTGTTAGGAATGTCCGAACATTCCATGATGCGTAATATATACAAACACAGAGCTCCACTCTACGTCACAATGCATGAGCAGCAAGGTGGGAAGTGGGGCGCAACCAAACTATACACAGAGTAAAACTTTACTTTTCCAAATGACAGATACAACAGTACACCACTTATTAGTTGTGTTTCTGGGAACTCTCAAAATGTGTCCAACATACAGGACAAATATTAAACTGTCACTGGATGGTTACCATATTTTTTGTTTTTCTATTTTGATGCTTTTTATAGTTTAATTTATTTTTATTCAAGCTATAAAATAATTGTATACAGAGCATACAGTGACGTCAATAAATATAACAGCTTAACTACTCTGATACTTAAAATGTATAGCATTTTTAAAATACAAGGTTTAAGATGAGAGAAAATAGAAGAAAGAGGGAAGAAAAGGAATTAAGAAAGGAAGAGAATAGAGAAATAGATACTGAAAGTAAAATACAAATGATTTGTTATGGTTTCCTTTTACTATATTTTGATTTAAGTGTTCAGATTTTTAATTCAGAAATTACCAAACACTATTTTGTTGCTTTAAAGAGGAAACATAAATGCAGGCAGGGGTCGAAGTGCATTAACAAAAAGTATAGGAACTGCGATATTTTTCGCAATGGGACGGGGTTGAGTGAGCATGAGGCAGGGTCAAAGCCGTGGCTGAAAAAACAAGCATTTGCAATGCAATTGGTCTCACATTTACACGAGTTTAAGCTATTGGCATTGTAAACGACAATGCGTTTTATATATGTTTCAAAAACCAAAATATAAATAAAAGGCATTGTCATTTACAATGTCAATAGCTGAAACTCTCATAAATGCGAGACCTGTTGCATTGCAAATGCTTGTTTTCATTGCTTTCACTCGTTAGGTCTCGCCTATGCAGCGCGCATGCGCTGCATAGGAAAAAGACCTTTAGCCATCGATTCCCTTTTTCAGGCAAAAACGTGCACTCGTTGCATTGCTTTGAATGGAAACGCGTGCACGTTTGGCGATTCCCTTGCGGGAGCGAGCGGCGCCATCTGGTAGCAATTATCCCGCTCACTCTTGCAAGGGAAATGATGCGCGTCACTGCTCTCGGCCGCACTCCCCCAACTTGAGGTGCGCGCGCTTGTTATTTCCTTTTAGCGTGCGTGCGCACACAACTCCCAGGCTTAGTGCTTTCACCTGATATTGTCCGATTACATTACATTAGGCCACACCCGCTTGCCTGTCCTGCATAATTATAGCACAAACTTAAACCAAGGAAATCAGCTCCCCTTACACAACAGTTTTTAAGCACAGTGTAACGAAGCGATTTGCACGGAATCACAAGATACTGCGCCTGAGCCGATATTCTAACCTAGTTACCCAGTTCTAACATCCGCAGCCCTAGCCGCAAAGGGTGTGATATTAGGAGATTTGTCATGAGAAGAAGCACTCCCTGAGCTGTGAATACGTAGGGCTTTCACCTGATTTTGTCCGATTACATTACATTAGGCCACACCCGCTTGCCTGTCCCGCATAATTATAACGCAAACTTGAACCAAGGGCATTATAGCGCTTCACACGTAAATCAGCTCCCCTTACACAACAGTTTTTAAGCACAGTGTAGCAAAGCGATTCGCACAGAATCACAAGATGCTGCGCCTGAGCCGAGATTCTAACCTAGTTACCCAGTTCTAACATCCGCAGCCCTAGCCGCAACGGGTGTGATATTAGGAGATTTGTCATAAGAAAAAGCATTTCCTGAGCTGTGAATACGTAGTGCTTTCACCTGATATTGTCCGATTACATTACATTAGGCCACACCCGCTTGCCTGTCCCGCATAACTATAGCGCAATGTTGAACCAATGGCATTATAGCGCTTCACACGGAAATCAGCTCCCCTTACACAACAGTTTTTAAGCACAGTGTAACAAAGCGATTTGCACGGAATCACAAGATGCTGCACCTGAGCCGAGATTCTAACCTAGTTACCCAGTTCTAACATCTGCAGCCCTAGCCGCAATGGGTGTGATATTAGGAGATTTGTCATAAGAAGAAGCACTCTCTAAGCTGTGAATACGTAGGGCTTTCACCTGATATTGTCAAATTACATTACATTAGGCCACACCCGCTTGCCTGTCCCGCATAATTATAACGCAAGCTTGAACCAAGGGCATTATAGCGTTCCAAACGTAAATCAGCTCCCCTTACACAACAGTTTTTAAGCCCAGTGTAGCAAAGCGATTCGCACGGAATCACAAGATGCTGCGCCTGAGCCGAGATTCTAACCTAGTTACACAGTTCTAACATCCGCAGCCCTAGCCGCAACGGGTGTGATATTAGGAGATTTGTCATAAGAAAAAGCACTTCCTGAGCTGTGAATACGTAGTGCTTTCACCTGATATTGTCCGATTACATTACATTAGGCCACACCCGCTTGCCTGTCCCGCATAACTATAGCGCAAACTTGAACCAATGGCATTATAGTGCTTCACACGGAAATCAGCTCCCCTTACACAACAGTTTTTAAGCACAGTGTAACGAAGCGATTTGCACGGAATCACAAGATGCTGCGCCTGAGCCGAGATTCTAACCTAGTTACCCAGTTCTAACATCTGCAGCCCTAGCCGCAACGGGTGTGATATTAGGAGATTTGTCATAAGAAGAAGCACTCTCTGAGCTGTGAATACGTAGGGCTTTCACCTGATATTGTCGAATTACATTACATTAGGCCACACCCGCTTGCCTGTCCCGCATAATTATAGCACCAACTTGAACCAAGGGCATTATAGCGCTTCACACGAAAATCAGCTCCTCTAACACAACAGTTTTTAAGCACAGTGTAACAAACTCAGCACCACCACAGCATCACTCAGCACAACCACAGCATCACTCAGGGCCACCACAGCATCACTCAGCACCACCACAGCATCACTCAGCACCACCACAGCATCACTCAGGGCCACCACAGCATCACTCAGCGCCTCAACAATATCACTCAGCACCACCACAGCATCACTCAGCACCACCACAGCATCACTCAGCACCACCACAGTATCACTCAGCACCACATCAGTATCACTCAGCATCACCTTTGCACTAGTACCCCACCACATCATCATCACTCAGCAATGATCATTCATCACATCACTCAGAAATGATCATTCAGCATCACCTCAGCATCGTCTCTGCACCAGTCACCACCACCACCACCACCACTACCACCTCAGCATTCCTCAGCACTACCTCAGCCTGCTCTCGGAATCTGGCATCTGTTGATTCTCCCCTAGTATCTGGCCGCTGCTAGTGTTATAATACAGGTACTAGTTCCCAACCTTCACCCTCCGATTGTTTATGCCCCCTCAAAAAAAAGCTTTCACAAACAACCATTGGAATAGGCAGAAACAAGTTGCCAGCATTGCAAGAACAAAAGAAAACGGAGGACATTTTTTATTGTAAATACTTTTTTGAATATGGTCGTTCAGTTGTACATAATGCCTTCTTGGTCATATATAAGGTAACAAAAATGCTTCTGACACTTTTTTAATAAAATGTTTCAGCAAGCTGCACAGCAGCCACACTTCGCTACAGCACAGCTTAAAGACATTGGCAAAGTCAATAGCTTTGGCTAAACACTTATAAGTCCCCAAAGGCGAGACCTATTGGCTATGCCAATGCTTGTTTTTCTTTGCCTTGATTTCTGCCTTTTGCTAATTTTGTGGCTGTGCTTTTGAATGCTTTCACTTGTTTTTCTTAGCATTTTACCCCATTTTGTGCCCTGTTTTCACAGCTTTCTCTCACTCCCTTTCTACACCCCACTCTCCCTCCTCAATGCTCCTTACCTGCACCTTGCTGTGCGCCTTTTACCGCTTCTGCCACCTGCACCCTTCCCAGCCTCACCTACCATCTCCCAGAACCTACTAAATGGCAGCTGCAGTGTGGACGTGCCACTGGCTTGGCAAAGGCCAGCTTATCTGTGCCTGGACCATGCCCACCACCAGAAACCCTGGTTCCCCCTTCCCACCACTACCACTCTGCACTCCTCCATGCCTCCTTCCGACTGCCACCCGCTGTGCTGCTGCTGCACCGCACTCTACAACATGAAAGGAGCTTTCATTGGCATCTCCTACCACTTGAGCTGCACAACCACTCCTCCTTCACCCATCACAACCACACCAACGGCACACAATACCCCACACACTCAAGCACCCATGAACAAAACTCACCCGCACCCCAATCCTTGGTCCCATGCATGCTCCTCTTTCACCCATGCACTGCAAACCCATTAAGGAGATCTGATCCCTGCTGGACGACCCCGCCCTGGACTTCCTTTTCCTCACTTATACATGGCTAATCACAGCATCAGCACCAGACATCATCACAGCTACCCACGAAGGTTACAAAATCATCAAGCAAGACCGCCAACACAAACCTAGAAGAGAAATCGTCTGCACATTTAGCTGCACTACCAGCACAGAAGACGAAACCCACTACATGGAACACCTCAACTGCAAATTCATAACCAACTTCACCCGAAACATTACCCTGGTCTACCGACCCGAAGCTAATGTTGCAGGGATTCTGCTCATGCACAGAACAATGCGCAGGAAACCAGGACCTCAGTGAATTGCAGTGTACCAAAAACTCACCTCAGTACCCAGAACCCCTATCCGACTAGCATCAGTGTCTCATTTGTTCTCCGTATCATCTCGAAGCTACCAATGATTAGACAACCCAGAACAAGTGACTTAGAGTACTCTCAGGAATGGTGGGAATCAGAAACACCTTTTCATTATTATTCTCATATCAGTCCACAACAAGAGTAATCAG
The DNA here is from genome assembly GCF_964204655.1 of Triturus cristatus. NCBI lineage: Eukaryota > Metazoa > Chordata > Amphibia > Caudata > Salamandridae > Triturus > Triturus cristatus. The sequence continues at coordinate 271,408,379 of NC_140588.1, forward strand.
AGACACGGTAAAGTTTAAACTGTTTATTTTTAACTACGTGCCCTAAGATGCAGTACTTTGGCTAACACAAGCAGACAAATGATTAAAAACAAAACCATCAGCATTGTTACAATACCATAGAAAATGAAGGGAGAAATCATGTTATAAATGATAATGGAATAAAGTCACCCTCCCTTCACAAGTAAGCTAGTATTATGAAACTAATAGAAGGTTTGAATGGGGAACCCCATACCGTAAATATCAGCTTAGGTGAATTACATCACAGGATCAGCTCTGCTCTGTGTCTGGAAAAGGTCTTCTCCAAAGTGTCTGAATCATGCATGCAAAACTGCAATTTTAAAGGCACTCGAGTTTCAGATATTTGCAGCTTTGCGCGTGTTATGGCTAGAGTGTGGGCCGATCAACATACATTGTTATTTGGCCCTGAACACTTCTGCACACAGTGTTCAGACCAAGGTCGCTGTGCACGTCTAGGGATGTGAACAACAGACCATTCTCATGTGAAGGAAAAGCAAGCAAGCAGTTTTTCCTATAATAACAGCTACCTGCAGTGTCGTGTGCAAAAGCAGCAAAAGTGGCAAGATGGCGTTTTAAATCTAAGACGCTTATGCTAACATAGCAATGTGTGTACCTGGAACTGCGTCTCCACTAAGCCCTCCCTTGATTGGACCATGAAAAAATAGGGATACAAATTAGGAATGCAGAGTTCAAGTTCGACAGAGACAGAACCAAGTGCATGTATTGTTCATCCACATAATTGGTAGTGAAAGTTCGAAGAACCAGCTTGAAAAATGAAAAAGAAAGAAAAAAATATGTAACATCTCGCAAAGGCTCGGCAGAGCCTGGATGTCGAGTCAAAAAAAAAAAAAATGGAACAAACTCAAAAATTGTAGTTTGACTAATGGAAGATGGACAACTTTCAAGTTAATCCATCAAAGTGTAAGCACAATAAGTAGCGACAGCCTCCAAGAGGAAGTCATTATAATGTTCTGTAAACGATTCCGCCATCCAGTCTAACAAAGTAAAAGAACATACATGTTCCTCGATAACTGGAACCTCTAGCACAATCAGAGGACAACTTGCGTGTTCTTCAAGAAAACTTCTCGCCAAGAAGTCATACGCTGCCGTATAGATATCCCAATTCCCTAGGACTCCATGTGCCGCTCCACAGGCTATAATCCCGATACCAGAACAGTCCAACTCATGAGCCACTAAGGGACTCATCAGCCGATCATAATCCGGGGCAGGAGCCACCGAGTTCGACAGGCACAAATTCAGAGCCCATTCGAAAGGACAATCTAGGCAATGAAAAACAGGTTGCACGCAAGTAAAGTAGGAAAACCGGAAGGACAATCCATAGGCTAATCTTAAAGTGGCCAGTGGTAATGTTCCATAATATTCAAGCATCCGGTTACGAAGTTGGAGCAGCTGGGGCAGGCTGTTGTGTGATACATATCGTGCAGCCATTGCGCAGCAAGCACACCAACAGGAGCACACCAGCCGTGAGGGCGAGAATCAACGAGAGCCCGCCGAAGACGCTGGAAAAAATAGAATGAAAAAAAGCCGGTATCACACCAAAGATTGTCTGGAAGGAGGTCACGAGGCCGGAGCCCACAACTTTGAAAAAAGGCGCCAAGCTAGTTGTTGACGAGGCATTGAATATGGTATGAATCAGAGTGCCGAAATGAAGGGGGAGATCAGTATTTAAAAGCGCATGCACCTCGGTGCGGGTGTTGGCTACGTGAAGGACGAATGTTTCACGGGAGGAAGTCAGTGCGACTTCTTTTTGAGACAATAGAGCCCTTATTCTGCTCATCTTGTTGAACTCTGCTTTCAAGGTTGGGATGGAAGGCCAGATGGATACATCCAGTCTTACATGCGGGGGCGGGAAAAGGACATTTTTACAGCAGACTACTCGTTGTGAGACAGTTACAATGTAGGGAATTCCCACTAGCATCCCGCAGGAAGCCTCATTATTCAAAAGCAAATAACTTCCGTTAGCTAATAATGTAAAAGTGGGCGTAATTGCTGGCACAGGATTTCCCTTTAGAATGCAAGCTAAATTCGGTGCCTGAACGTTGCCTGCGCCATGCAATTGGATGTTGCTACAGACTACTGAGTGATCAGGTGTGGAAGTACATTCCTCACCTTTCAAATGAACTTCTTTACCCTCTCTCATGCATCTGTATGTAAATGGGAGTGACCAAACGTCATGCAGGAAAACAGTACCCAATGGTTCATATCTGCCTAGGGCATAATGTTTCATACATGAACTGAACTTAAACAAAGGAAATGGCAAGGTGATTAACCCGTGGATAAGCCACACAGCTGAGTTCAATTCGGCCACAGAGAAAGGTAAAGGTTCCAACTTTTCAATATGCAGCAAAGAGTATGTTGCATCTTTCATGGACATGAACTGTTGTTTTGCAGTCAGATTAAACGGCAGGAATAAAGATGATGTATTCATGTAGTCCCAGGGAACTTTCCCAGCTTTCAATGTTTGCAAAGTCCATGCAAACTGCATTATAGAACGCAGTTGATTTTGACCATGGTATAAAACAGACATTTCATCCTGTACAATAACCACAACAGATGAAACAATATTATCTAATGTGTAAATTCTGGAAGATAGGGTGTTAATGCTTTTATCAATGACAGCTAGCACTTTTTCCAAATTTGCTTGATCAATAGCTCTTAATCTGGAAGCAGCTTCAATTTGAGATAATTTCCAAACTTCGTTATAAATAGCATACACCCATCTTTTGGACCTGCCACCCATAGGACCCTTAACAAAATCATTCAAATCTACTTTGTCATGTAATTTTGATAAATGAAGTTTAACAGATGCCAAGGTGGAATGTTGCAGCCAGTTCTGACATAACTTCCCCACAGAATAGGTAGTAACCGAATGGAAAGATTCAAAGCGGGGGTCCCCCCTAACCTGTGTATATCCAGGGTATAGACCCAGAAAACGATGTTGACAGGAATCTGAGCTCTTCTGCCATATCAACCATCCTTCAGGATCTAATTCGGAAATGTTGAAGGGCGTATTAGTAATATATGACTGCAATGCATCAAGGGACAGATCTGTGTGATTATTCCATTGTGGATAAGCACCCAGATCAGGAATAGAGGGGGAATTCATCTTTTTAGAAGTAGCTAATCCAAAGCAGGTGGTTTGAAAAACGGTAGAATTAAAAAATAACATGTGGTTTGGGATAAGGCAAGCACGATGCAGAGCCTCTGTTTCTTGTACCTGCCATGTTTTAGAATCCCAAACAGATTTAAGATCAATGGTATCTTTCCACAGCTCATAGCCCCCAATAGCCAATTCATCCATAAAGAGCTTTGAATACAATAATTTAGTGTGGGTCAGTCTAACTTTGGAAGCTGACTCCGCCGCCACTTTAAAATAAAAGGCTTCAGGTTCAGAAACGCTGAAATCAGTAAAGTATGTAAATTTGTTCACTAGAGTTTTGGAGCTGCCTTCAATGGGTGCCGGACAATGTTCCCATTGCGTATAATTAACAACATTTCTAAAAGTTTTTGTTTTATGTAGGAAATGATTGCCATAGTGTTGGTAGCAAAGCAACTCCCCATAATTAGCTGTGTCTAAATACAAATCTTCAGCATCAAAAGCAGCATAATATTTCAAATCAGAAAAGAGCGCCTCTATGGCCTGGACGTTCCAGTCATCAGAGCGGATGTTTTGTTTCACAACAACCCCCATAGAAACACGAAGTACATTGGGGACATTAATCACCTCTGTGGGACCATGAATTTGAAATTTAACAGCATCCCACACAATCCCATCCAACACAGGTCAGGCAGTAATATTCACAAAAGTCTGGTCCCTTTTTATGATGTGCGATGAGGTGTGGGGGGCCAAAGTTCCATCAATTAATCTAATTGCAGATCTTTCGGTGAGATAGTGTCCATTTACAAGACGAAAAAATACCACCGCAAACCCAATGGACATAAACAAAAAAATACTTATGGGCAACAGCCAAATGTAAGTCCAGGGGGGAATTAAAAAATGTCTTTTAAACCAAGCAGCAAAAATAGTAACTTTTGATGGGGGATTGGAAGTCATAGAGTTAGTGTCAAATGAAAAACGTGACTGGTCAACTGCAGTCGATTGTAAACCAAGTAATGACACATCTGTGGGATAAGTCTACTCAGTATCTTCAGGTGGACCACCAGCCGGTGGTGGCAACAAAGGATTAGTAACTGTATGCATCTCGATGGCAATGTCAGGCCTGGTGGTTGACGCCGGAGCCAAAACAGAATTTCTCAGCATCATTGGACAAGAGACCGCTGGAGTCATACTAAGAAGAATCGGCCACTCGCTGTAGTTTGACTTTGTTAATGGATATGTACCTGTTATCCTTGCGACCAGGAAGTGGAGGTAAAATGACTGTTCTTGTAACCTGCACGCCAAGCACTGGTACTGGAGCACGATAAGAGGGGCCGAACTCCTTCTTGTTCTCCACCTTCTCATGGACCAGGTCACCAACTCGAGGTAGCCAGCCGACTACCAGAATCTGAAGCGCAGCATCAGTCGTGGAGGGCAAGTGTTCCTTTACAAGACAGTCTCTGGTCTCTTGTAGATTATGTAATACAGCACAGTGATCATCTACGTCAAAGGGTGCGGCTGACGCCGCCATGTCTAGACCATCAAGGTCCAGAACAAACATCTTTATGCCAAAGAGCATTTTGTATGGGGTCCACCCACCCAGTGACCTTCTAGAGAGATTATTAAGTGCATGTTGAACGTTATACAGATGGGCTAACCAGTTCCTGCCAGTGCCTAAAACCCTAGCTATCAGGGATTGCTTTAAGTCACGGTTCATTCGCTCCACAACACTATTGCCCTCAGGCCGGTATGGAGACGAACATTTAACTTGTACCCCCAAAGATCTCATGGCTTCTTTGTACGCCTTAGAGGCGAACGCAGGCCCTTGGTCAGAATGAAGGGTACCACATGCGAAAATTCCCACAAAGACACGCAAATCCCTGATGACAGTTTGAGCATCAGCACTCTGTTGCGGCCATACCCAAAGAAAACGTGTGCACGAATCCACTGCAACTAAGATGTATTTATACGCAGTATCAGAGGAGAAAGGACCGCAGTGATCTAAATAAACACACCAAAGTGGGTTATTAGATATTTACAACTGTGTTTGTGATGGGCGCGCAGCAGTCGAAGGTTTAATCTGCTGGCAGATGTCACAATTAAGAACATAAGCACGAGTCTGTTTATACAACCCGCGCCACCAGTAACGTTGTTGTAAGAGAGTAACAGTCGCTGAAACGCCGGCATGGGCAGAAGCCATACCTTCGTGAGCCGCTGTTATCAATGAAAGTCTGTAGTCCGCGTTGGGAATCAATCTGTCACCAACGTCGTTAATTCTCACATAAGGAACTTTATCAGGACTTAAATGATAAGAGTATTTAGAAGGGAAACCTCTAGGGTAATTACTTCCCTTCTCCGTTGCAGCAATAGTTGCCAAGATGTCATCATCAATCTTACTTTTGGATTTTGTAACTGCTGCTACTAGATATGTTGCCACTGCTGTTTTCGCCGCTTCGTCAGTTAAGCTGTTTCCGACAGCGTGGACACCAACTCGCTGGTGCTCAAGAGTATGAATTACATTCACGAGAGGCAGATTCTGTTTAAGCTCTGCTACTCGAACCCAAAGCATTTTATGCTTGATTGTGCTACCCTTGGAATCACGATATTCATTTTGGGACCAAAAAAATAAAATGTCGTTAAAAGACTGAACACAGTAAAATGAGTCACTCACTATAAGAGTTGTAACTCGTGGATCAGCAAACTCCAGTGCAAGCACAAGAGCACGTAGCTCTGCCAACTGGGCGTTACAATCACCCAATGACTGCGTATGCACGACATCAGACTTGAATTCACCATTCACGAAAGTACCAGCCACAATTGCGCAGGCCGCTGAATATGCATGCTTTGATTCCGTCGCCAGTTGCGCCGAACCGTCAGTGTAAATGGCACAATGGTAATCCTCAAGCGGGCGCAAAGACAGAGGGGCTGGATGAATGAATTCATACTGCAAATACTCCTGAGTCTGCAATGAGGCATCAAAGATGTAGGTGACATCCGGCGATGTCAAGGAAGTGGCCCATTGTATCCAACATGGATGCAAAGCTTTAGAATTAGGTACACTGACTTTCGTCACTGCCTCTAGAGCAGGATACGGTGTGACAACCAACATGCGTTTCCCTTGCGACAGTGCTCTCTCCTTCAGAATCGCCATCTGCACTGCAGTCAAAACTTTTTCGACAGTTGAAAACCACATTTCAGCCGAATTGTACAGGTGTGATTTGTAAGCGATCGGGACTGTGACGCCTCATTGAACGTTAAGTATGTGAAACCCACTGCACCAGGCACAATTCTTATCACCAAGTTAGTGTGGTTATCACGTGTCAGTAAGTACTTCGAAGCAAGAAGATCAGCCTGCAAAGTTTGCAAGATAGCTGAATGCTCTGGCAGCCAGCTCGATTTGGAAAAAGTAGGTTGTACCAAGGCATATAGCGGCCTGATACGCTGGGCATAGTCGGGAATGTAAGTACACCCGAAATTCAGAAAACCCAGCAAAGATTGTAGTTTCTTCAGTGTTATCGGAGCACGCAAACATGCGCACTTCTCCAGGAAGTGAGGGGCTAATCCTCGGCCTTCTTTGTTGAGTTCATAGCCTAAAAACAATACTGTATACTCTGCAATGTGAGACTTTGCAAAGTTGAATTTGTATCCGAAGTCCGCAAACATGACAATGATGCGATCAACGCGACACAGATGCGGTCATAATTCGTCGTCTGTGAGATAGATATCATCAACATACGAGTACGCATCAGGGTCAATGTTCTCTAACAGAGAGACTACTCGTGCGGCAAAGACGCCTGGACTGTTTTTAGAGCCCATGGCCAATCTTTTAAACTGTTTTTGTTTGCCGCCTGAAGTAAAGGCTGTCCATTGACTACTAACAGAGGACAGATTATGGCTATAAAAGCCATTGGATATGTCAAGTGTGGTCTTAAATCTTTTTCTCACAAGACTATCAACGAGGGCAGAACTGTTGGTATTCTGTACAGCACAAGTCCGACAATGAGAGTTCAAATGACGGTAATCCAAAACTAGGCGGTATGACCCATCAGGTTTAGTTACAGTGAATAGAGGATTGTTCATGGGTGACACACATTTCTCAATAACACCTTGATATTCCAATTGTTCAAGGATTTCTGCGACGTGAGATCTAGCATCGCGGCGCATGGGATATTCGGGTTGTGGCTGGGGCATAGACCGTAAAGGAATCTCGTGGCTTGGTGACAATTTATCCCACCCAACCTGAGTACGGTACAACGCCGTAGCAAGCACCTGAGCCCACTCTTCTGCAAAGTTCTGAGCCTGATCCTTCGGTACAGTTTGCGCGAAGGATGGGACGATTACCTCCTCCCCTCTAGGGGTGGCCAAAACAAAAGCTTGGGGCCAGTCCGCCTCTGCCAATAGAATGTCATATGTAGAGGTCAGATTCTCCCAAAAAATCCCTTTTATGGTACGTTGTATGTCAACCTCTATTAAAAGGACAATGTCATATAGTCTGTCAGGGGGAGCCACTCTAGTATCAGCAGTTTCTACAGTAATGAACGTGTCAGTTGCTGTCACCTCCAGATATGGATGCAGTGCTTGCCGCACTACTGTAACCTCCGCTGCGCTGTCAAGCAGCGTTAGTGCCCATGTCAGGTTCCGAAGCTGCGTTCTCACTATCTGTGGCATACCTCGCTGTTAGTGCAGCAACTTTCTTCTTCTGAAACGGGGGTCATTGGCGTGCAAATTCGTCCTGCTTGCCTTTACCATCAGGCTGACTGGGCTGCTCACGTCCCTGTTGGGCACCCCAACCTTTGCCACGTTCTCCTCCACCGGACTGTGAGACCGATGTTTCCTGTGAAGAACGAGGAGAACGTTGTTCAGTAACCTGAAATCTATCAGGTGACCTAATTCTAGTGCGATCGCGCAAATCATATGTGCGCTCACTAGTCGCCTGTACAGGTGACGCGGGACGAGACCCCTGTTTCTGTTGCTGCTTTCCTTGTTTCTTAGCTTTCCAATTTTGTTTTGGAAAAGCTGGACGTTCGTCTTTAAAAGACAAACCCATCTTAGTTTGCTGTTGCACAACTGTGGTCTGAACAGAAGGCTTAACCCCTAAACTACTGCGGCCTATGGTTCTATACGCCTCCGCAATAATTTTAGGCAACTCCCGGGGTTTATCGACGTCGTCGACGCGGGGCAGAGCATTCGACACTTGAAAGTGAACCGCATCTCCCTTGACGCTACCAAGGATGAGAGTGGCAACTACGTCGAACACACCGACAAGCCTCATCCCCAATTCGACCGCCGCCTCCGGCCCCGGGTTGATCTTGAACGCGTTTGATCACGGAGGGCAGTACGGCCATAGATGGGGTGCCGAAGCATTTCGAGTAGACCGCCGCAAAAACCTTACCCCAGTTATCACAATCGGCCACCTCTGGGACTAAGTCTTTCTGCAAACTAATGGTGAGTATCCTGTGTTTCTCCACAGGAGTAGAGTTCGGAAATACTGCTTCCAGCTGGTCAAATTTCTCAGCAAGCCAATAAGGCAAATCGTCCTTATTCTGGGAGCGCTTGCCCATTACCGAATTAACCATGATGGGACTAATAGTAATCCCGGCCGGGCCAGCTGGTTGCCCCGCAACAACAGGTGCCCCTACCTGCACATTGCGTGAAACGTATTGCACCAAAGCTCGATGTACTGTAATCAGGGCTGTATGTAATTGACGTAACTCATCCACCGTGGCATGTAAATAACGAGGATGAGGTGTAAATCCGGCCAGTACCGGCCAAGTGGCCCCTGGAATGGACAAGGGGCCCAAACGAACCGGTGTAACAGTATGGGGGAGGGTGCCATTAAACCAAATACGATGCTGCCAAGCGGAAACAGGAATCTCCTGTGTCCTATATGGCGTATAATTCGCTGGGACTGCCGTAGGAGTGTAAGAGTGAAACGTATTGTCGTCCGCATTCACCACCGGCAAGGTAACCCAAGAGTAAAACAACTCATAGGGATATGATGCATCGGCACTCACTACAAAGATAACAGCCATCCCATCGTCAGGCACCCCGAACTGTGTCAAATGACGCCGGAGAGGTGCGCGGTTATGCGCCGCAATAGCGACTTCAGCCATAAGGACACAGGGAAGAAAAACAATCTATTATAACAGTAGCACAAAAAGGGTTCAAAAAATAAAAAAACCTTTTTAATTGACAAGCTTGATTGAACCTATAGAGAAACTATTAGGTAGGTTAAAACCGTCACTCCCGCTATCCGGAAACAAGAGTGAGTGCGTTGTGAATAAATATAAGCACCACTAAGGCGTCTCAAATCATAAGACCAAACGTTAGGTGCGCCATGTTGCAGGGATTCTGCTCATGCACCGAACTATGCGCAGGAAACCAGGACCTCAGTGAATTGCGGTGTACCAAAAACTCACCTCAGTACCCAAAACCCCTATCTGACTAGCATCAGTGTCTCATTCGTTCTCCATATCATCTCGAAGCTACCAATGATTAGACAACCCAGAACAAGCGACTTAGAGTACCCTCAGGAATGTTGGGAATCAGAAACACCTTTTGATTATTATTCCCATATCAGTCCACAACAAGAGTAATCAGAGACACAGTAAAGTTTAAAATGTTTATTTTTAACTACGTGCCCTAAGATGCAGTACTTTGGCTAACATAAGCAGAAAAATTATTAAAAACAAAACCATCAGCATTGTTACAATACCATTGAAAATGAAGGGAGAAATCATGTTATAAATGATAATGGAACAAAGCCACCCTCCCTTCACAAGTAAGCTAGTATTATGAGCTAGGTTTGAATGGGGAACCCCATAATGTAAATATCAGCTTAGGTGACTCACATCACAGGATCAGCTCTGCTCTGTGTCTGGAAAAGGTCTTCTCCAAAGTGTCTGAATCATGCATGCAAAACTGCAATGTTAAAGGCACTCAAATTTCAGATATTTGCAGCTGTGTGCGTGTTATGGCTAGAGCGTGGGCCGATCAACATGAATTCAAAAGCATACATTGTTATTTGGCCCTGACGACTTCTGCACACAGTGTTCAGATCAAGGTCGCGGTGCACGTCTCGGGATGTGAACAACAGACCGTTTTCATGTGAAGGAAAAGCAAGTAAGCAGTTTTTCTTATAATAACAGCTACCTGCAGTGTCGTGTGCAAAAGTAGCAAAAGTGGCAAGATGGCGTTTTAAATCAAAGACGCTTATGCTAACATAGCAATGTGTGTACCTGGAACTCCGTCTCCACTACACTAACTTCACCAGCAACTTCTCGGATGTTGTCTCTCCACTAGTCATCTTCTCCAGCACCTACATCCTCCTAGGAGTGTTCAAGTTTCACCTCAAAGACCTGACTGACCCCAACTCAATCACACTCCTTGAAAGCCTCAGATAACTTGGACTCATCCAACACGTATCAGCCCCGATCCATGCTGTTCAAACACATCCTGGGCCTCTTTTTTACCTCATTCAACAATATCACGATCAACAAACCCACTTCTATCCCCCACCACAGAAAAACCACCACAATAGACTACTGACACTGGAACAACATATCTGAGGTGGATTGTTCTTCCACTCGCGAGAAAAGCAACCTGAGCATACCGGTCACTTATCCAGCAACTTCAACACCATTAACAATTGTACCACTGCCAGTTGCCAATCCTTGGCTCTTCAGAAAAGAAGCCAATTATCAAGAACACAATGCAGGCTGGCTGGTACACTGGAGAACTCAGAATGATCAAATGCAAAAGCAGCTAGAATGGAGGTGGAGAGCAAGCCAAGAAGAATGAGACAATTAAATATTAAAATCCACCCAGATATGCCACCATCCGGTAAACCTCAAGGAAGACCCTAGCTGAGCACATCAACATCTCCAACAGCAGCAAAGACATTAATAACTTCACCACACCAGGAGCAACCACCAGCAACATCACCACAACCCAAAAAAAATGAAACGACCTCTTAGACTTCTTCTGCAATAAAATCACAACCATTTACACAAACTTCAACCCACAACCAGAACCCATCAACCTTGCAACAAGTCATTCGGTATCGAACAAAGGAGACATCGTGACAACAAGGAACCCCATCACCACAGAGGAAACAACAGCAGTCATGACGACCATTCACTCCGGGGTCCTGTCAGACCCTTGACCCCACCATGCCTTTGAAAAAGGTTCAACCCTCATCAGCAAAGCTCTCAACCCCATCTTCAACACCACTGACACAGCACCATTCCTGGAAGCATGCAGCCATCACTGCCTGCCTGAATGTAGCCAAGGTAATATAAAAAGCCATCAACATATGCCTCGCCGACTAACTTGCCAACCACCAGCTCCTTGACACCACGCAAGCAGGTTTCAGACCTGACTACAGGACAGAGACAGCCCTCTTGACAGCAACAGAAAACATCCAGATGATCCTTGATGGAGGAGAAACCACACCCCTCATCCTACTTGACCTCTCTGTAGCCTTTGACAGAGTCTCCCATTCCATCCTTATCAGACATCTTCACCAGGCGTCCATCTAAGAACCTGCCCTCCAATGGATCTGAACCTTTCACACCAGAAGAACACAGACAGCATACTCCTCAGAAGCTCAGAAACTAATTTGTAGAGTCCTGCAGGGCTCCTCACACAGCCAGACCCTCTTTAACTTCTACATGACACAGCTGGCAGAGATCATGTAAACATATAATATCAACATACTCATCTATGTCAACAATACACAACTGACATTGTCCCCATACAACATCAACATACTCATTTACACCAACAACACGCAACAGACATTGTCCCCTGTGGACCAAATACCCAGCACCAGGAACAACTTCAACTCAAGCATGACCGAAATGCCTCCTGGATGTAGTCCAACTGCCTCAAACTAAACAAGGACAAGAATGAAGTGATGATCTTTGGAAAAGACGCCTCATGTGGTACTCCACAGTGGTAACCGACAGACCTTGGACCCACTCTGACCCCGAGTACACATACAAGAAAGGTCAGGAATCCTTCTGACAGCAAGCTGGACATGCCCACGCAGCCTTTGCTTTAAACATGACAAACAGCTATGTCACTTGTCTAGCTTGGCGTAGATGGCACTGTGCTAATCCTATGCTTAAAAACTCGGGTGGCATTGGTGGATCTAGTGAAACACCCGAGCAAGGACGCCGATGGTACGCTTGAATAGAGGGGCACTGCACTGCGTGACTGAGCCTGGAAGTTCTTGACAATCCTGTGATCGGCGCAGTGCCTGGGAAGGGCTTGCTTAGGGCTTCTTGCACTCCTTTCCACCAGGATATTACCTCCTGGGATTCGGGACATAGGGGGCATGGAGCAGGGTGGATTCATCTGATGTTCATGGATGGGAATTTTCATGAGTCAGCGGCATGCCTGGGGGGTGGGGCGGGCAGAGGGAGTTTTTACGGGGAGTTGGTGGGAGGGGGCTGGGTGGCCATGCTACGAAGAACCCTGATGAGACGCTCTTTATGATGGAGCGTGCTGAGTTACATACTATGCTAAGCACGAGGACGGAGTCGGGGTGATGGAAGAGCGTACAAGTTGTCTCCCCGACAGGAGAAATGAATACTGGATGGGGCTGATTGGCCTTAAGACTGTAAGAAGTGGGGTTAGCTGCACCGGATTTCATTTGCACCTCTTGGTCATTTGTAATGGTTCAGTGACTAAATATCGAGGGACAAAATATCGACTATACAAAAAATCGACACTAAAATATCGAGGGACAGAATATCGACTCCCTATCTACAAACAGGTAAGTACTAAAATAATGATTCCAAAATATAGACTGTCAAAATATAGTTAGCCAAAATATCGATTTTTTTAAATGTATTAAAAATAATATAAAATTAATTAAATATTAAAAACAATTAAATAAAACATACATAATATAATATAAAATAGCTTAAAATGTAAACATAATATAAGTAATTTTAAAAAGTTGAGATTTTGTTGGATACTGAGAGCATAAAAATTACTATTCCCACTCCAGTGAGTGCAACAGTAGGGAAAACGTTGGATAGCGTAGGGGTAAAAATTACTATTCCCACTCCATAGAGTGCAATAGCAGGGAAAGCGTTGGATAGCGTAGAGGAAAAAAATTACTATTCCCACTCCAGTGAGTGCAACAGTAGGGAAAACGTTGGATAGCGTAGGGGTAAAAATTACTATTCCCACTCCAGAGAGTGCAACAGTAGGGAAAGCGTTGGATAGCGTAGGGGTAAAAATTACTATTCCCACTCCAGTGAGTGCAACAGTAGGGAAAACTTTGGATAGCGTAAGGGTAAAAATTACTATTCCCACTCCAGAGAGTGCAAGAGTAGGGAAAGTGTTGGATAGCGTAGGGGTAAAAATTACTATTCCCACTCCAGTGAGTGCAACAGTAGGGAAAACGTTGGATAGCGTAGGGGTAAAAATTACTATTCCCACTCCAGAGAGTGCAACAGTAGGGAAAGCGTTGGATAGCGTAGAGGTAAAAATTACTATTCCCACTCCAGTGAGTGCAACAGTAGGGAAAACGTTGGATAGCGTAGGGGTAAAAATTACTATTCCAACTCCAGAGAGTGCAATAGTAGGGAAAGTAATGATTTAAATTAAATATAAGATGACATTAATTATCAATACTGATAAAAAGTTAATTAAAAATATTTACCAATTAATAACAATTAATTACCATTTAAAAATATTAATTATCAATTGATAAAAATGTAATACCAATTAATAATAATTAATTACCAATTACAAATTAATTATCAATTATCAATACACATAAATAAAAAAATTAATATTTACTTTATTACAATTAATTTACTTCCCACCCAATTCCCCTACAAACCCACAACCCACTCCCAATAATAAAAAATACAATTCACATTATTATCAATTAATCAATTAATAAAAATATTTTTGCTAATAATAAAAATTATTTAGCAATTCATACAAATTATTTACCCATTAATACAAATTTATTACCAATTATTAATTAATTATCAATTAATTATCAATACACATAAATAAAAAATTAATTATTTACTTTATTACAATTAATTTACTTCCCACCCAATTCCCCTACAAACCCACAACCCGCTCCTATTAATAACAAATACAATTAACATAATTATCAATTAATCAATTAATAAAAATTAATTACCAATTAATAAAAATAAATTACCAATTAATAATTAATTATCAATTAATTAATTATCAAAACATATAAATATAATTAACATTTAATTAACCATAATTAAATTACTTCCCACCCTATTCCCCTATAAACCCACAACCCGCTACGGAATTAAATTACGCAATAATTAAATTACATAACATTCATTTGTTTAAATAAATTAAACATACATTACAACAATAATACATCATTTTAACACATATATTACCATACATAACACACACAAAAATCGATATTATGGTAATCTATATTTTAAAATTCGATATTATGGTATTCGATATTTTTAAGGTCTATATTTTGGTAATCTATATTTTTAATGTCTATATTTTGGTAATCGATATTTTGTACCCCAATTTCGATATTCTGAACTATCTATATTTTGTAGAGTCGATATTCTGTCCACTCTATATTTTAACTTCGATATTCTGGGCAGTAGATATTTTGGAATCGATATTTTGGGTGTTTACCATTTGTAATGCCCTCTGGGCTGGTTAATGTGTCTTCTTTTTGAAAACCAATAAAAATGTTGTTCACATTTTTTTTTAAAATACATAAATAAATGAGAAGACATGTGAATCGACATGCGAGTAAGCACAAGCTCATAGAGGCTTACATTACTAAACAGAGGCATCAAATAAATATCTATCACCTCTTAGAGTGACCAAGGAGTTCCAACGAGCCTCTAAGATATCCTCTGAACAAATTAGCCACCTAGTGGCTTCTAGTGATCACCTGGAGGCACCCAGGAGCACTAACTCACACCAAAGGACACCTAGTGACACCTAGAGGCACCATGTGACATGAATAGACACCAAAAGGCGCCAAAAGGCTCCAAAGGCACCAACAAGCTCTTAAAGGCACCTAGAGTCACCTATGACTGGGAGCAAAGAAAAAGGCAAAGACAAAGACAGAACTAAGGCAGAGCAAAGACAAAGACTAGGGCAAGATTAATTAAATGTAAAGCAGCGCAGAGTCAACTGACAACACCTGAAGTATGAGATTGCGGACTCTGAAAAAAAGAGACTGAAGACTCCAAAGAGGTCAGAACTGGCTAGAAAAGTACAACACCAGACCCAAAAAATTATGGATTCATCAGTTAAGAGCAAAAGTTACAATTCCTTAAAAAGAATCCTGCAAAAATTGAATGTCCTTCATGACCTAGCACAGTCTACGAAAACAAGCACAGACCTTACATAAAGAGAGCTATCTGGAATGAGAAAGGACCTTTGATGACTCGGTTCTAAAATGGTGAAAGACGAATCCAGAGTTAGCTTGCTGGAAGACATGAAACTAAAGTCTGAAAGCAATACCTAAAACTCTAGACTTAAAAGCCAGACCAGGACTTTGAAATAATCAGAGCTCATAGAGTGCCAACAATGAAAGTTTGGAGAGGATGTAGCCTTACGGCTAGAACGGTCGACCTCGAAGCTGGGGAACTGGGTTTGAGTCTCGGAATCAACTCTCAACATCCTGTGATTCTGGGCAAATCACTTAATCTCCCTGTGCCTAACAAAAGAACAAAACAATGAATTTGTCCATCTGTATCAAAACTGGTGCTCATGTAAAGCGCTCTGATACCTGATATTATTGGGTCTAGTTTGCGCTATATAAAACTCTTTAAAAATAAAAAATAAAAAATGAAGGTGAATAGCCTAATATCCCACAGGACAATCATCTTTAGACCACTGAGATACTGTTATGCGGAAGCCATAATCATATCCATGAAGAAAATCCAATACATTGTCTGGGAAGCAGTTAAAATTAGAATACCACAAGACTATTCCAATGATACTGTGAAATGCCAAAAAAGGAAAATTGTAAAGGATGTATCAATTAATGTTTCCTTTGCAGGTCCAAAACAACAAAACAAAGAACTGGGGGTCTAGTCAAATCCTGCTAACTGAGCGGAAATGTAGAGAATAACGGGCTAAAAAAGTCCCAAAGAACAAAAAAGAGTGAAAGAATGAAAGAGCAGAAGCAAAAGAGACAACCAGATGCAATCGAGAGTGAACCTTGGAGCGGAATTATTGGATACCCATCAATTATCCGTATGATCAATCTTATCATCAGGTTGTCCAATCCAAAATGAGATGCTTCTCTTGATCATAGAGAGCATCTGAATGGAAGTGATTTCACTCGTGGGTGGTCCGAGGTTGTCAAAGGATTGAAATGGAAAAACCAGCCATAGTTGGATGATAGGACAATTGACAGGAGTGCAGTGCTAACAAAGGACAGTGAGGTGGTGTGTTAAAATAGAATTGCGAGAGAACACTAACAATTTAATACGTGTCTCGCATCCTAAATAAAACAACAGTGCAGAAAAGCAGTATTAAACAAATGACTGCCGTGTATAAAGGTCGACATGTTTCAGCCAAATGAGATACATTCACCCCTGCGGCTTTCTTCAGGACCTATGTTGTTATATATCTAGCTACTGCAAAAAAGTGAAAACATGTATAGTGTTGAAAAGAATAGATAAAGACAGACAAGTACATTTATCTCACTATCATATGAAAATGGCACCTTGTACCACCTTATGCGTATCCTCCGTCTCAAAAGGATGCTGCGTGCATCTGCCAAGAAAACAAATTGGAATTGTCTCAAACAGAAGAAATAAAAGATCGAAGCACTCTTAATGTTCTAACCAGAAAGCTAACATTATGTTGGATGTTAGAGGGCTTACCCGTAATGATCGGGGAACGGACCTCACCTCGCCCGGATCCTGACTCAGGACTAAGAGGCCCCGCTCTGTATGAAAAGAAAATAAACTACCAATATCTGAAAAGCAATCAATGCATATTCCCCAACTCATAAGAGAGGGTGGGTATGTACTAGTGTAATATACTACTAGCAGCAAGAACTGGTAGGCTGAAAGTTAGAATAAAACCACAAAATGTGTCGTACCAAACAAAAGGATACTCTCCAACAAAAAGTCAAAGGCTCAAAAGGGGAGACTAAATGCCAAAATGCACCAACCGTGACTTTTCATGCCTACTGAACCACCCGCAACTCTTCAACAATGGCAGTTGTGCAGGGGTTCACATTATGATATTAGAGGCTAGTGTGAAGACTACATGTTAAAAACTTTATCAAAGAAAAAACGTGTAGAAGGGTCTCATGACTTCGTTTTTTAAAGATACTTCAATAGAAATGCCCAATATTATCTTAGAATGGAGTTCAAAGCAGTAACACCAGTGCTCACCTCTCCGTCGTTACCTCGTTGTGGCCACAGAATCAGGAGGGAGGTAACCGTTACTGCAAAAACGGCGTTCTAATAAAGCCGCCAAAGCTCGTCAGTGGCAGAGCGCGAGTGGATGTTGATTAGTCCGTCATCCCTGTTACCGGAAGTACAAACCGGACTACAGGGTGACGTCATGATGGCCGCTTGTGTAGTTTGTTTTGTTTTTTGAGAAAACTGCTAAGATGTTAGTGCGTGCGTACTCAATGCAATCCGTAACAGTTACTACAAAAAACGGCGTACTAATAAAGCCGCCAAAGCTCATCAGTTGCAGAGCGCGTGGTGATACTGACTGATACGGCAACCCTGTTTACGGAACTACAATCCGGACTACAGGGTGATGTCATAATGGCCGCTTGTGTAGTTTGTTCCGTTTTTTTGACAAGACTGCTAAGCTGGTAATGCGTGCGTGCTCAATGCAATTAGTAAAGTAACCATGCATATTGTTGAAATACAGACCATGCGTCTCTTCAAATTACAAATGGACTCCTTTATGCGGCCACAAGAACTCTCATCTATTGGAAAAAAACGCAATGTCGGGTATTAGGACATGCCGGTAGTGGAAGTATCAATGACTACAGGATGACGTCACAAAGTGGGCATATGTAGTCCATTAGCCGCGCTAGAAAAATGACTCGCACTGTAACTTATAAATATATCAAAAGGGAAGATCGCAGTGTTGAGTGTTAAAAGCGTACCAATAATGGAAGGTTCTAAGGCTGCAGGAGGACCTCACCATGGGGGCGTCTGTAGTCCTATAAACGCGCTAGAAATATAACTTGCGCTATATACTAAACCTCCAAACCATTAGAAGATCACATTGTCGTATATGGTCTAAACTGTCTGGTATACGGATATAGTGATTATTTACAATGTGAAAAGCCTCTGTTGTGAGTAACTCAATGTATGTTCTATCTCCGGATATATGGTATATAGAAACCCGGTAGTGGCGTATAAAAGTACAAACTGAACCGCATAATCCCCTCTTTTGTAGTAGATATACAAATGGTGTCTCGGGTCTCTTGTTGCAAGAAACCAGTTGCTATATAGTAGCATGTAAGGACAAATGCAGGTACCCAAATGCTAAAGCATGCTGAACGAGGACACAACATATTTCATAGGGTGGTCCATGGAATATCATCATTTAACCCCCTCACATCGCTCTGTAATTTGAACACCCATTTCTGTTCTTTCATAAAGAGGTATTTAGTGGTGTCAACAATGTGTGATGGTATCAGTGGTTTTTCAAGCACTGTCCAGAGAAAGTCGTCTGCTTTGTGATTTTGATCAGCGAAATGTCTGGTAAGTTTGGTCATTGATCTCTTGCATCTGAAGGAACTCTTATAATCTACCATGCGAGTCCTTACTTTCCGGGTTGTCATACCCACATACTTGCATTGGCACGGACAAGTAATTAAATAAATTAGATTGTCACTGTTACAGTTGGTGAACCTCTTCAGCAACCAGGGTCTATTCGTACCTATATCGATAGAGGTGGTGTGTATCGTTTGTGGGCAAACGGAG
Source organism: Triturus cristatus (assembly GCF_964204655.1). Classification (NCBI taxonomy): domain Eukaryota; kingdom Metazoa; phylum Chordata; class Amphibia; order Caudata; family Salamandridae; genus Triturus; species Triturus cristatus. The sequence continues at coordinate 271,427,486 of NC_140588.1, forward strand.
CAGTTGCCACAAGGGAAGTGGCCAGCCACTGCCGGGAGCTCCCAAAGTGTGCCTACTGCTCTCTGGGGCAGGGTTTTAGGGCGGGTGTGTACCAACCGGTCTCGTATGTTACTAGACCTCTTGAACGAGAACAGAGGAGGTGCCAAAGATCCATCGCATGAGGACAGAATCCGCCAATGTTTTCTGACGCTTTTTTGTATCTTATTCGCCATTGTACTGAATGTGGTAACAAAAGTCATGCGTTCAAGGGTGGGTTTCTCAAAAGCAGGTTCCAGAAGTGCTTCACGGTGATTGTTAGTGGCCCGCTTGAATGAGCGTTTCACTAGCCTAGGAGGATATTGTCTCGAGACCAATTGTTCCGTAAGGACCTCAGCATGTTTTTTAAAGGTATTCACAGTCGAACAGTTCCTACGGACCCGCAGGAACTGTCCAAACGGTAAATTGTCCCTCAATGATTTCGGGTGTTGACTGTCATACCGTAATAAAGAATTACGAGACATTGGTTTCCGATAAAGCTCACTTTCTAGACCTGTGGGTGTGACGAAGATGGACAGGTCTAAAAAGGCTAACCTTTTGTCATCAATCTCAACTGTGAACTTTAGGAACTGGTTTCTCGTGTTAAGCCATTGATGAAAATGAAGAATAGACGCGCGATCCCCTCTCCAGACCACCAGCACATCATCAATATAGCGTTTCCACAGTCGGATGGAATCAAGAAACGGATTGGTGGAATTGAAGCTGTGTTGCTGTTCATAGGAATGGACATAAAGATTGGCCAGACTCGGCGCAAAAATACTGCCCATACTGGTCCCGGAGACTTGTAGGTAGATCTGGTCTTCAAATTTAAAGAAGTTGTCTTTCATGGCAAGTTTGGCTAGTGCCATAATGAAATGTACAGGGGTAATAGAATTCAATTCGGTCTCATGTAGAATAGCAGATACTGTGTCCAAAGTCTCATCTTGGGGGATGGAGGTGTAAAGCGCCTCAACATCAAAAGAGACTAATAGATCCGTGTTGGTATCAAAATCGATGGTGGGTAACAGACGTAATACATCTTTCGTGTCCTTGAGATACGTGGGCATCTTGCTGACAATAGGTCTCAAAAAATGATCCACAAAGGTGGAAAGAGGTTCCAGTATCGCTCCTTGACCCGAGATGATGGGTCTGCCAGGCGGTGGTCTTTGTGCCTTATGTATCTTCGGTAAAATATAGAAGTACGGCATGATGGGAAATTTGGTTTGTAAAAACTGGGACTCTTTAGCTGTAATCCAACCTTCGCAGAGTGCCTCCTCCGCCATGTCACTAATAGTTCGCTGTAGTCTATTAGTGGGATCTTCCGCCAGTGGTAAGTAGAAGCGGCGATCTTCCAATTGTCTCAAGCATTCGGTTCTGTAATCCGATGTGTCCAGAATCACTATAGCGCCACCCTTGTCCGCTGGTTTTATAGTAATCAAAGGGTCTGCGGACAAGTCTCGAAGGGCCCTTTGTTCACCCAAGGGTAAATTGGTGTATGAGGATCTGTGACTGGTAGAGAGTAAGGTGACATCTTTTTTAACTGCTTCTTCAAAGGTTAGGACAGCCGGCGGAACCGTATGACTGGGAGGATTGAACACTGAGCGCTTCTTGAGGCCGGTGTTCATATCAGTTTCTTCGTCTTCGGTCAGTTCCTTATCTTTGAAAAAGTAATGTAGTCTCAACTTCCGAAAGAATTGTGCTAATTCGCACTGTATCTGAAAAGGGTCCCCATCAAAGGTGGTGACAAACCCAAGGCCTCTATTCAGAACTGATTCTTCGTCCTTAGTGAGTGTCTTTGAGCTAAGATTTACAATCAGGTCTGGTGGGGGCTGTCTGTTGGAGGAGTGTTCCTCTGTGTCTGACTGCGGGTCCCCATATGTGGGCCTGTTTGGGGGTCCCAGTGAACCTGGGATCGTTGGTTTCTTCTTCTGCCTCTCGACCTGGGAGGGCCTAATCCTAAAAAAGGATGCGAATTGGGGTCTGATGGAAAACCTTGAAAGGGTGCCATTGGCGGTTGAAATGGATGTGGGGGGTAGCTCCACGGTGTTGGTGGCCACCACTGTTGGAATTGGGGCATGGAGTGTCCCCTGTAACTATTGAAACGATTGAATCTGCCCCTTCCTCTGGGTGGTTGTTTGTATGAACCTTGACCCTCTGAATCACTATCTTCCGTGCTGGATCCCGAGTAAGTAGATCCAAATCTTTTGCCATTATTCCTGAATTCAGGGGGGGAATAATTCTCATTAGTGTATGGGTAGACTGTCTCATGTTTAAATTTAGCCAGGTCCTTCTTAAATTTCTCAATTTTTGAGAGTAAGATGGAATCTTTGAACTCTTTGTTGTTTTTGTTTGACTCTTCCTGATTTTTACGAAAGAGACTAGCAGTAATGGTCGTTTTTATTTGAGATTCTAAGAGCTGGATTTCAATCAGAATTGAATCAGCGACCTTTTTGGCAGTACTGATAATCAGTATGAGCCAGTCGCGCGTGCAGCGCCAGGCTATCAGAGACCAATCTTTCAGGAATCCCTTATCTGTAAGGAACAGACGTGGAGCGTTAGTGACTATTAGGCCTGGGGGTGCACAGTTGGCCCTTAAATATTCTGCCATGATGGCACCATGAACCGAGGAACGGGAATGTGATTTCTTCAGAATCAGGATCTTCCCCCACTCATCAACCCCGCTAGCAGAGGAGGTGGTAGGTAAATCCAAGATACTGGGAGTGTTGTCAAGAATGGATTGCAAGATAGCATCATCATACGCTAAACCGCCGCATTCGGCCATTTTATCGCAAGTCAGGGAAGCAGCAGGGGACAATTGGATGGCAGACACATAAGTGTGGAAAAATACAGGAAAAAGAAACTCACTAGTTGTAAGTTCGATGTATCCTATCCTATTGGTATAGAAAAAATACAGACCCGCAGCTTGTAAGCTGCTCAATAACCAGGCACTAGAAAAATTTTTGATAGGGTCTAAGGGAAAGTTTAATGACCTGCCACAGTTCTAATCCCCTAAATCTATAGTGTAAAACAACAAAACAAAGAACTGGGGGTCTAGTCAAATCCTGCTAACTGAGCGAAAATGTAGAGAATAACGGGCTAAAAAAGTCCCAAAGAACAAAAAAGAGTGAAAGAATGAAAGAGCAGAAGCAAAAGAGACAACCAGATGCAATCGAGAGTGAACCTTGGAGCGGAATTATTGGATACCCATCAATTATCCGTGTGATCAATCTTATCATCAGGTTGTCCAATCCAAAATGAGATGCTTCTCTTGATCATAGAGAGCATCTGAATGGAAGTGATTTCACTCGTGGGTGGTCCGAGGTTGTCAAAGGATTGAAATGGAAAAACCAGCCATAGTTGGATGATAGGACAATTGACAGGAGTGCAGTGCTAACAAAGGACAGTGAGGTGGTGTGTTAAAATAGAATTGCGAGAGAACACTAACAATTTAATACGTGTCTCGCATCCTAAATAAAACAACAGTGCAGAAAAGCAGTATTAAACAAATGACTGCCGTGTATAAAGGTCGACATGTTTCAGCCAAATGAGATACATTCACCCCTGCGGCTTTCTTCAGGACCTATGTTGTTATATATCTAGCTACTGCAAAAAAGTGAAAACATGTATAGTGTTGAAAAGAATAGATAAAGACAGACAAGTACATTTATCTCACTATCATATGAAAATGGCACCTTGTACCACCTTATGCGTATCCTCCGTCTCAAAAGGATGCTGCGTGCATCTGCCAAGAAAACAAATTGGAATTGTCTCAAACAGAAGAAATAAAAGATCGAAGCACTCTTAATGTTCTAACCAGAAAGCTAACATTATGTTGGATGTTAGAGGGCTTACCCGTAATGATCGGGGAACGGACCTCACCTCGCCCGGATCCTGACTCAGGACTAAGAGGCCCCGCTCTGTATGAAAAGAAAATAAACTACCAATATCTGAAAAGCAATCAATGCATATTCCCCAACTCATAAGAGAGGGTGGGTATGTACTAGTGTAATATACTACTAGCAGCAAGAACTGGTAGGCTGAAAGTTAGAATAAAACCACAAAATGTGTCGTACCAAACAAAAGGATACTCTCCAACAAAAAGTCAAAGGCTCAAAAGGGGAGACTAAATGCCAAAATGCACCAACCGTGACTTTTCATGCCTACTGAACCACCCGCAACTCTTCAACAATGGCAGTTGTGCAGGGGTTCACATTATGATATTAGAGGCTAGTGTGAAGACTACATGTTAAAAACTTTATCAAAGAAAAAACGTGTAGAAGGGTCTCATGACTTCGTTTTTTAAAGATACTTCAATAGAAATGCCCAATATTATCTTAGAATGGAGTTCAAAGCAGTAACACCAGTGCTCACCTCTCCGTCGTTACCTCGTTGTGGCCACAGAATCAGGAGGGAGGTAACCGTTACTGCAAAAACGGCGTTCTAATAAAGCCGCCAAAGCTCGTCAGTGGCAGAGCGCGAGTGGATGTTGATTAGTCCGTCATCCCTGTTACCGGAAGTACAAACCGGACTACAGGGTGACGTCATGATGGCCGCTTGTGTAGTTTGTTTTGTTTTTTGAGAAAACTGCTAAGATGTTAGTGCGTGCGTACTCAATGCAATCCGTAACAGTTACTACAAAAAACGGCGTACTAATAAAGCCGCCAAAGCTCATCAGTTGCAGAGCGCGTGGTGATACTGACTGATACGGCAACCCTGTTTACGGAACTACAATCCGGACTACAGGGTGATGTCATTATGGCCGCTTGTGTAGTTTGTTTCGTTTTTTTGACAAGACTGCTAAGCTGGTAATGCGTGCGTGCTCAATGCAATTAGTAAAGTAACCATGCATATTGTTGAAATACAGACCATGCGTCTCTTCAAATTACAAATGGACTCCTTTATGCGGCCACAAGAACTCTCATCTATTGGAAAAAAACGCAATGTCGGGTATTAGGACATGCCGGTAGTGGAAGTATCAATGACTACAGGATGACGTCACAAAGTGGGCATATGTAGTCCATTAGCCGCGCTAGAAAAATGACTCGCACTGTAACTTATAAATATATCAAAAGGGAAGATCGCAGTGTTGAGTGTTAAAAGCGTACCAATAATGGAAGGTTCTAAGGCTGCAGGAGGACCTCACCATGGGGGCGTCTGTAGTCCTATAAACGCGCTAGAAATATAACTTGCGCTATATACTAAACTTCCAAACCATTAGAAGATCACATTGTCGTATATGGTCTAAACTGTCTGGTATACGGATATAGTGATTATTTACAATGTGAAAAGCCTCTGTTGTGAGTAACTCAATGTATGTTCTATCTCCGGATATATGGTATATAGAAACCCGGTAGTGGCGTATAAAAGTACAAACTGAACCGCATAATCCCCTCTTTTGTAGTAGATATACAAATGGTGTCTCGGGTCTCTTGTTGCAAGAAACCAGTTGCTATATAGTAGCATGTAAGGACAAATGCAGGTACCCAAATGCTAAAGCATGCTGAACGAGGACACAACATATTTCATAGGGTGGTCCATGGAATATCATCATTTAACCCCCTCACATCGCTCTGTAATTTGAACACCCATTTCTGTTCTTTCATAAAGAGGTATTTAGTGGTGTCAACAATGTGTGATGGTATCAGTGGTTTTTCAAGCACTGTCCAGAGAAAGTCGTCTGCTTTGTGATTTTGATCAGCGAAATGTCTGGTAAGTTTGGTCGTTGATCTCTTGCATCTGAAGGAACTCTTATGTTCTACCATGCGAGTCCTTACTTTCCGGGTTGTCATACCCACATACTTGCATTGGCACGGACAAGTAATTAAATAAATTAGATTGTCACTGTTACAGTTGGTGAACCTCTTCAGCAACCAGGGTCTATTCGTACCTATATCGATAGAGGTGGTGTGTATCGTTTGTGGGCAAACGGAGCAGTTGCCACAAGGGAAGTGGCCAGCCACTGCCGGGAGCTCCCAAAGTGTGCCTACTGCTCTCTGGGGCAGGGTTTTAGGGCGGGTGTGTACCAACCGGTCTCGTATGTTACTAGACCTCTTGAAAGAGAACAGAGGAGGTGCCAAAGATCCATCGCATGAGGACAGAATCCGCCAATGTTTTCTGACGCTTTTTTGTATCTTATTCGCCATTGTACTGAATGTGGTAACAAAAGTCATGCGTTCAAGGGTGGGTTTCTCAAAAGCAGGTTCCAGAAGTGCTTCACGGTGATTGTTAGTGGCCCGCTTGAATGAGCGTTTCACTAGCCTAGGAGGATATTGTCTCGAGACCAATTGTTCCGTAAGGACCTCAGCATGTTTTTTAAAGGTATTCACAGTCGAACAGTTCCTACGGACCCGCAGGAACTGTCCAAACGGTAAATTGTCCCTCAATGATTTCGGGTGTTGACTGTCATACCGTAATAAAGAATTACGAGACATTGGTTTCCGATAAAGCTCACTTTCTAGACCTGTGGGTGTGACGAAGATGGACAGGTCTAAAAAGGCTAACCTTTTGTCATCAATCTCAACTGTGAACTTTAGGAACTGGTTTCTCGTGTTAAGCCATTGATGAAAATGAAGAATAGACGCGCGATCCCCTCTCCAGACCACCAGCACATCATCAATATAGCGTTTCCACAGTCGGATGGAATCAAGAAACGGATTGGTGGAATTAAAGATGTGTTGCTGTTCATAGGAATGGACATAAAGATTGGCCAGACTCGGCGCAAAAATACTGCCCATACTGGTCCCGGAGACTTGTAGGTAGATCTGGTCTTCAAATTTAAAGAAGTTGTCTTTCATGGCAAGTTTGGCTAGTGCCATAATGAAATGTACAGGGGTAATAGAATTCAATTCGGTCTCATGTAGAATAGCAGATACTGTGTCCAAAGTCTCATCTTGGGGGATGGAGGTGTAAAGCGCCTCAACATCAAAAGAGACTAATAGATCCGTGTTGGTATCAAAATCGATGGTGGGTAACAGACGTAATACATCTTTCGTGTCCTTGAGATACGTGGGCATCTTGCTGACAATAGGTCTCAAAAAATGATCCACAAAGGTGGAAAGAGGTTCCAGTATCGCTCCTTGACCCGAGATGATGGGTCTGCCAGGCGGTGGTCTTTGTGCCTTATGTATCTTCGGTAAAATATAGAAGTACGGCATGATGGGAAATTTGGTTTGTAAAAACTGGGACTCTTTAGCTGTAATCCAACCTTCGCAGAGTGCCTCCTCCGCCATGTCACTAATAGTTCGCTGTAGTCGATTAGTGGGATCTACATATTTTGCACATTGGAATGGTTAAGCTATTTGATGACACCAAGGTCCTCAAAACTTAATCTCATCTGTCATGGACTCATGGAAGAGCGACTGACTAACTGAATTCCTCACTACCTCGATGTCTTCCTGGGTGTGCGTTGCACTTGATGTAGTTGTTGAAATTGATGCCCAGGGCCACGCCTGTCATTGTATCCTTTCATTTGGCTAACAAACATAATAATAATATAGCTACATCGGTGTACTGAACAACTGTTGTTGAAACGTCTCAACAAGCATTTGTTTATATTGGTGTTGTCCTTTCAGTTGGTGCTCTACTTGTATCCATGACATTGTATTAAACACTTTACTCATTTGGACTGCATAACTGCACATCACAAAGGCTACCTACCTGCACTTAATCTCATAATCTCACAAACACTTCACACCACTTACCCACATACACAAAAAATTCAAAGTTCTTTTCTATCTTTTTCAAAAAGTTCTCTCATGTATTCAGACCTGTAAATCCACTCTCATACTCAGCCTCACGCTCAAAGCCATTCTACACCTACATTCAAACCCACAATTATACATGTAGGAAAATGGGTTGTTGATTGACTGTGGTGTAAGCCCTGGTCAGGCAGCAACCACAATCCTTGTCAGGGTAAGGCACAAGCAAACCCCAAATTAACCTGTGCTCACTCACCTGGTAGCTTGGCACAGAGCAGTCAGGCTTAACTCAGAGAGAATGTGTGAAGTGTTTATGCAACATTTCAAACAGTAAAATGGTAAAAACAATCCACAAAAGGAGCCCACAACAGATTTTGAAAAATACAGTAATTTTGAATAAATAGAGCTAGACCAAAACGACAAAGATCCAATCACTAGAATTGGAATTAAGAATTGTTAAAGAATAATTTGCAAAATAGCACCTAAAAGCACAAAGCGCCAACCAGGAATATCTGGTCACATTGGACTGATACAAAGTCAGAAATTCAGGCCGACTATGCAGGAATGTGTGCTGGCTACAGGGACCCAGGTAGGCCCGCTGAACAGAGTATCTTAAATTCGTGTAAAGTGTTGCGTGGATTCGCGTTGAAGATGCGCTACATAGCCGAAGCGATGCGTCACTTCCAAGGCTGCGGTGTGAGGTCCTCTTGTGTTGTCGACAAGGATCCCGTCAATGGGGCTTACAATGGGAAGTCCTGGCATTGGGGATACAGCGTGCAGTGGGCGATGTATCCATTCCGAAGAGTTGGGAGGTTGTAATGCGGAATATAGCTTCGTTGTCAAGACTGATGTTGAAGAGAGATGCAAGGTCCTGGGCTGTGGATGCACCATGCTGTAGGGGCGATTCGTCGTTTCTGTGGACTGCAGGTTTTTGTGAGGGGTTCATTCCACACAGCAGTGGAGATGCATTGATCCTGCTTGGGGATGCGCCACTCAGCAGAGGAGATGCGTTGGTTCTACTTTGTGATGCGCCGCTCAGCAAAGAAGACTGGAATGACACCACTTGGCAGTGTAGACTAACAGATGGCAGTGTCCAGGTGCAGGTACAAATTTGTTGGAAGCCTGTTATGTCCCCGAGGCTTCAGATCAGGAGGCTAGCCAACTAGCCCTTTGAGTCACTCCGGGTTCTGAGTTCAAGAGATGCAAGTACATTCCTTCTCACCCAGGCTAGAGGGCAGCAGCTCAGCATATCAGGGCATCAGTTATTTCAAAGCAGCTGTCAGGCAGAGTGGCAGTCCTTTAGCAGCACAACGGTCCTGGCAAAGTCTCCACAGGCCCAGAAGTGCACTGAATTGGTGGTGTCTGAGGTCTTTCTTTTACACACAGTTGTGCCTTTGAAGAGGGGAGAAATGTCTAGTGGCATGCCTTTGAAATGCACAAATGCCCTGCCTTCCCTGCCCTGGTGCCAGACTAACTACAGGGGGTATGCAGCCCTTTGTGTGAAGACAGGACCGAGGCTATTCAGGTGTAAATAAGCCTTGGCCCAGATCCTCCCTCCAATCCTGCCAGTTATGGCCCATTCAGTCACACCTAAGCTCCCATTGTGTGCTGCTGCCTAGGAGGAATACACAAAGCCTAACTGGCAACTACACCTAGCCATGCGACCAAAGGTAGGCTGCAGGGCACCAAATAGCAGGTGAAGAAAATGGCATCTTTCTAAAGTGGCATTTTCAGAATTGTATTTTAAAATCCAACTTCACCATAAGTTAGGATTTTAAATTAGAATTCCAGAGACACCAAACCTGAACCAGTGATCTCTTCCCATTTGAAAATTACACGTATAAAATGTAATAAGGCAACTCCAATGTTATCCAATGGGAGAGATAGGCCTTGCAGTAGTGGAAAACGTATATACGAGTTTTTCACTACCAGGACATGTAAAACATAAAGGTACATGGCCAGCTTTTTAAATACATTGCACACTGCCCTCTGGGCTGTCCAGAGCCTACCCTAGGGGTGATTTATATGTATTAAAAAGGAAGGTTAGGTTTATTTTACCAGGTCGAAATGGCAGGTTAAACTGCACATACAGGCTCTGCAATGGCACGTGTAAAGGGATACTTAAGTGGGTGGTACAATTGGTGCTGCAGGCCCACCAGTAGGATTTAATTTACAGGTCCTGGGCACTTATGGTAGCATTTTGCTAGGGACTTATAAGTATATTAAATATGACCAGTTGGTATGGGCCAATCTTACCATTTTTAGAGGAGAGGGCACATATGCCTTACCAGTGGTAAAGTGCTCAGAGTCCTAAGGCCAGCAAAAACGAATTCAGCAAAAAAGTGGAGGGTAAAGACAAAAGGTTTGCGGTTGACCGTGCAAAGAGGGCCCGGTCCAACAATACACATTCTACGTTCAAACACCTAATCAAAAATACTTCTGATTGACAAACTCAGTGAATCGATTAATAACTATGAATTAGTTTATTAACTAAAATGCAGTTTGATGTATTGATCCGATTGACTAACTGCTGATTACTTGCTATTTGCTGCCTGATTATTGGTTTGTTAATTAATTTTTTATTAATTGCAGATCAATTCCTGTTTTATTGTTCGTTGTTTAATAGGCCAAGAAATTGATCAGGCTGATTGATTAGAGAGCAATTGAAGACTAATTGATTGCTGATTGCTTGTTGGTTGATTACTTATTGATCAATTGTTGTTTGCTAATCAGTTCCTGTTTAATTGCACGTAACTTGCTTAGTAAGTCTTCATTAGTTGCTCGTTGCACCACGCATCCACAATGTAGGCTGGATGCTAAGGCATCAGAGTTCATTGGATGGATCAGCTACTCAGGGATCCCATTGTGGTTTGTACACATCTGGTAGATGGGGAGGGATTGAGCATGGGGCCCCAATGGCCGTTTGTGGGATTACAAATTTGCTGGTTATTTTGGTTACTTTTGATTAAGTTTACCTCATCCTTTAGCCCCTTCTTCTATAGTCTTTCATCTTTGTCTACCCTTAAGCTTACCTTTATCACTGTTCTCTTCCTACTCAGGACTGGACCTCTAGTCAATCCACTGGCAGCAAGAGGATGACCATCCTCTGTAGTTTGGCCAACTGTTAAACAAGCTAGAGTCACAAATAGACTTACAACTTGACTAACAGCACAGAAAATATGTTTTAAAATGGATTTTCACAGTATTGACATACATTCCAACATGTTGCCACATGCACAACAGTTGCGTATCTCTGTTCCAACAACAGTACATGTCAGAAAAAAATCAACATCCCCAACTCCTCCCTCCCCCGTCTCTACTCATATATCAGCACTGTAATGTTACTGCCTTTAAACATATTTCCGACCCGGAAACATTTGGTACAGTCTCTAGTGTCCACATCTGTGGCCCATTTATTTTCCCTTTCCAAGTCTGCGTTCCCAATTTCCCAACATCAGTTTCATCTGCCATCATGTCCCAGGTGCTCGTCTTTCCTCACATGTTTCATTTTTTTTTTTTTTTTTTTTTTTTTTTTTGAAAAAGTTTTATTAAGCAATAATTCGGTTACAAGTACGGGCCTACAACCACCCGGGCCGGCCGCTAGGTACAGAAGGAAATCTACACATATCAAAGCTACAATCAGTTCCCAGGGCACTGCCCTGCAGTGGCTCCAGATAGTTCTCGAGGAACAGGAAGCGTAAGTCCAACAATCACAAAAACAAAAGGACAAACAATACACAACAAAAGGCGAGTTATGAGGGAAACCAGTGCGGGTCAGGCTCCCCCCGGGAAACTCCAGTCAGGACAATTGAGCAAACCGCTAAAGAGAGGAGTACCGGGAGGCCGGGGACGGAGGGGGGGGGGGGGGAGGGGGTCAAGGAAGATGAACGTCCATATGTAGTTGTTCCAGAAGGCGCCAGGAGCCATCAAGGGTCAGGGGGACATGGCGATATCAGTATCTACCAGGGGGGGTGTACAGATGCCTCCGCGATACGCGTTCCATTGCCCCCAAATTCTACCCCATGCCCCCGGCTTGCCACGGGCCACATACACAGTCTTCTCCCTAAACATACACCAGTCCATATTCTCCTTCCATACTGACACGGTGGGCGGCCGTTGAGCGCCCCAAAGTTGCGCTATGTCCCTCTTGGCAATCATGTTCCCTAGGGCCGCCCACCGAGTCTGAGCCGCGCTGTAGTCATTGGGCTCCCACACATTCAGGACACAGCGACGCACCTCCGGCAGCAGCACAACCCCGGTGACCTGTCCCATAACCGTGTGGACCCGGCGCCAGTAGTCCGCCACCTCGCGGCACTCCCAAAGGATATGAAGAAAGGTGGCGCTGAGCCCACAGCCTCGCTTACAGAGCCCGTCGCCGGAAAATCCCATCGAGACCAAGCGCGGACCCGTCACATACACCCGGTGGAGAATCTTGAGCTGTACCAACCGAAGACGAGCCGGAATGGCAACCTCCTTGGGGGACGACAGTGCAGACTGCCAATCTTCGTCGTCCAATTCCACCCCGTCCCCAGTCCAAGCCTCCCGAAGGCGAACAAGAAGGTCCGCCCGGTGATTAATTAATTTTTTATAAATTAAAGAAATAGTACTATCAGGGACATGTCCATCAAGTATGCGGTCCTCGAGGGGCGAGGAAACAGGGATCTTGGTCCCCTCCCCGAAGACCGAGAGCAGGGCGTGTCGAACCTGGGCGTAGCGGAAAAACTCCCTGTCGGTCAGCTCGTATTCGGCCTGGAGCACCGCGAAAGTCTTTACCGCGCCCTTGTGCCACAGGTCTCCCACTTTGCTGATACCAATCGTGTCCCACTGGTCAAACCCCTTCGTGGTCCACAAGCTACCCAGGCGGTCGGAAGCAAACAAGGGAGTAGCACATGTTAATCGCTCACTCCAGCCCATGGCCGCAGTGGCAGCCCTCCAGGTCCGCACCGCAATCTTAGTAGGACCCGTAAGGGTCCGGCCAGCCAGGCGGGAATAAAGTGCCCTGTTGTAGTTCCCGCCGGGAAGCAGGAACTTGTCCATCTCATACGCCGGATTCAAGCCGGGCGCATACGTGGCGTGGTTAATGGCAGATAGCTGCGAGGCCCAATAGTACCTGCGAATGTCAGGAAGCGCGATGCCCCCGTCATACCAGGGGAGAGTGAGCTTGGCAAGAGCAATACGCGCCCGCCCGTCCCACACCAGTCTCCTCTGCAGGCTCTCCACCTCCCGAAAGTAGACCACTGGGATAACATCGAAGGAGTTCTGGAGTGCATAGAGGAACCTGGGAAGGGACATCATTTTAAACAGCGCGGCCCGACCCAGCGGGGACAGGGGGAGCCTGCACCACCGGGCCGTGTCCTCCCGCAGCCGCCGAAGTGGACGCAGGAGATTCTGCTCATAGCGAGCCACCGGGTCCAGCGAAACGTATATCCCCAGGTACTTAAAGCCGCTCAGAGATATCTGAATCGGGAGCCGAGGCGGCAGGAGAGGAGGACCACCAGAGATGGGATAAACGCAGGATTTGGACCAATTGATCGTGAGACCCGAATTGTTCCCAAAGGAGGTCAGAACGTCAAAGAGGACGTTGAGTGACTGCCGCGGTGAGGTGAGATACAGGAGAATGTCGTCCGCATACAGCGAGACCCGATCTTCGAAGCCCGGGCCCCACCGGATCCCTCTAAGCGAGGGCTCCCAACGGAGCCAGGCAGCGAGTGGCTCCAGGGCGAGAGCAAAAAGCAACGGGGACAACGGGCACCCCTGCCTCGTGCCCCTGCCGAGGGCAAAGGGCCGAGAGACCCGCCCATTCACCACCACTTGAGCCATGGGTCCCGTGTAAAGGAGCCTCACCCAGCCAATAAATCCCTCTCCAAAGCCGAATTTATCCAAGACGGCCCAGAGGAATGGCCACTCAATAGTATCAAAGGCCATCGTGGCATCCAAAGAAACCAGCACGGCCGGTTCGGAGAGGAGCTCCGCCCTGGCAAGAGCACCGTGAAGACGCCGCAAGTTAAGAGCGGTGTTGCGGTGCGGGATAAAGCCGCATTGGTCCGGATGAATAAGGTCGCACACGACACTCATCAATCGATTGGCCAGGACTTTCGCCAGGATTTTGGGCTCCGCATTGAGCAGTGAAATGGGCCGGTAAGAAGTACAGCGGTCTCGCGGCTTGCCCTCCTTGGGGATAACGACTATAGTGGCCAAGCGCTGGTCGGCCGGAAGGGAACCCGCCGCGAGAGAGTCGCGGAACATGCGGCTGAGGAAGGGCGCAAGCTTATCGGGACGCAATTTGTATAGTTCAATGGGCAAACCGTTAGGACCCATAGCCTTGCCCGAGCGAAGGGAACGGATCGCGGTCGCTATTTCATCCGACGACAAGGGAGCGTCCAGCCGCTCCCGGTCCTCAACGGACAGGCCGGGCAGAGCAATATCTCTCAGTAGGAGGCGAGAGTCATCCTCCTCCCTGTCAGTCACCGGGGAGTACACCGCCCGGAGGTGGTCAGCGAAACATTCCACAATCTCATCCGGCTCAGTCACACACACACCGTCAGCAGCACGCAACTCGGGGACCACACGATTCACTCTCTCCTTTTTGTCCAGCCACGCGATCAACTTTCCCGCCTTGTCCCCCGCGTCATACAATCGGCCCTGCTGCTCCCTATACATAGTTTTGGCCGCGTCAGTGACCAGGGACCTATATTCGAACTGTTTCAGGCTAAGGGCATGTAGCCCGTCCGGAGTAACATTCGCCTCCAGGGCCGACTCCAACCCCGAGATGTCAGTCTCCAGCTTCACCACCGCCTCGCTCCTAACCTTCTTGGCCACCACTATCTGGGCGAGGGCGTGTCCGCGTATCACAGTTTTAAAGGCTTCCCAAAGGGACAACGCAGACGACACCGACCCCTCGTTTTCACTGAAGTATTGGTCCATGGCCCTAACCAGGCTGTCACGAGTCGCAGGGTCCCGCAGGTACCAAGGGTTAATAGGAGCTACCCGCCCTGCAGACCGCGACCCGGTGTCAAAGAGAAGCCACAGCGGAGAATGGTCGGAGATACCACGCGCCAAGTGTCTGACCTCTCGAATCCGACCAGTCTGCGCCGCGGGCATAAGGAAGTAGTCCAGCCTAGAGAGACTCCCATGCGCCCCCGAATGAAAGGTGAACTGACACTGGGTCGGATGCATTAGTCTCCAACTATCCACCAAGCCGAAGGTCTCCAACATCCCACCCAGCCACGACTGGGCAGCGGGGAGGGTCCTCGGTGGGTGACGATCCAGTTCACCCGAAACCACAGAGTTAAAGTCCCCGCCCATGAGCAGGAGGCCGTCCGGAAGGTCAAGCAGCATTCGACCCAAGTCAGTAAAGGTGGAGTTCTGGAGACCCGGGGGGACGTAGACCGAAACCAGGGTAAGGGGCTGCCCCTCCCACCTCCCAATCAAACACACATAGCGCCCTCTGTCATCCGAGACTATCCTCGTGATCTCCACCGGAAGGGAGGTTCGCAGGAGAATGCCCACCCCCCTGGAGCCTGTTGTGAAACCAGAATGGGCTACGAGGCGGTATCCCCCCCTGTTCATCGCATGGCAGACATTGCCGACCAAGTGCGTCTCCTGGAGAAACACCACATCAGGAGTCACACGACGCAAATATTGCAGTACAACACCCCGCTTAATACGATCCCCCAACCCATTGACGTTCCATGACATAAGCCTCAACCCGTCTCCCCCCATCCCCTCCAATAGATCAAGAGGCCCCCAGCCCGCAGCACGGTTCCCAAATATGGACAAAAATCAATACCTCGCCCTGTAAACAAAAAACACACAACAAAACAACCCCCCTTCCCCCCCAACCCCACCCCAAGTCCAACTCCCCCCACCCTGCACCCCTGCGGGCCAATGACCCCCCCCAACTTGCAGTGTGCCTGTCGCCCCCCTAACCCCATTCTACAAAAAGACCCCGGAGGAGGAAAGGGACCCGAACCCGCCCGCGCCCCTCACGGGTCCTGGTAAAACACAGTATGCAAAAGAAGTAAGACCCAACTGTACAGTGCAAAACCGCAAAAGCAAGGACCAAATGTCAGTCTAAGGGGACCCGTCACCTGCGGTGCCCCCAGAGGGCCCGGGCCGGCCACCCCCGTCCGGCAGCGAGTCCAGCCAGTCACTTGCGGCCACAGGAGAGTCAAAAAAGGCTGTCCGCTCTCCATGCTCCACTCGGAGTTTCGCCGGGTAGATCATCGAATACTTCAGGCCCAGCCCGCGGAGACGGCGCTTCACCCCTTGGAATCCCATCCGCTGTTTCTGGACCAGTTGCGTGAAGTCCGGATAAAAATTGATGGTCGAGTTCTCGTAGCGGACCGGGCCACGGGTCCGTGAAGCCTGCAGAATAGCATCGCGGTCCCTGTAGTGGAACAGTTTAGCCACGATAGGCCTCGGGGGGGCCCCCGGCCGCGGCCGGCCGCCCGGAACTCGATGGGCCCGCTCCACGGCGAAGAATTTACTTAGGCCAGCCGGGGACAGCTGTTGCAGGATAAGTTCCTCGACCACGAGGTCCACCGGGCGGCCGTCTGAGGACTCCGGTACACCAATGATGCGGATGTTGTTGCGTCGGGCCCGTCCCTCGAAGTCCTCAAGCCGCCGGGCCATATGGTCGTTGACCACTCTAATGTCCCCAAGCGCGGCCCGCAGATCCGACACCTCCGCACCCAGGGTGGAGGTCCGTGTATCAAGGGCCTGGACCTTCTCGTTGGTTTTGGAGAGGTCGGCCCGAATCAGGGTGACATCGATTGCGACAGTGTCGATCTTACGGGCCAGGGCCTCATATTGCGTCGCGATGGTTTCCCTGATGCCCTCGATGGCGCCCATAATGTCCTGCAGGGAAAGTTCCGCAGAGATGGTCGTGCCTCCCCCCGCAGCATCCGGGGAGAGGCCAGTAGCGCCAGGGGGCCCCCTGCCCTGGGTGTAGCGGTCCATGTTGTTGCTCTGGACCGCTCCCCCGCGCAGAGAAGCCTTGGTCTTGCGCCCCTCCGGACCCCCCTTGCCCGCCATGCGAGCGCAGTCTCTCAATGGGACCTCCGATCAAAAGGTTTGCGGGCGCCAGCAAAAGGACCACAAACTGCCGATGTGGGGGTCGGAGGCGTCAGGCCCACCAGTAGCAGATGGAAGCAAGCCTCGGGCAGAGGCCCAGGAGGCACCTCGCCACCTTGAGCACGCACGCCGGCCGATCTCCTGAAGGCCAAAATCGAAACCGAAAGCACTGACTCGGCAACTGGCACCGCGCTGAGGCCGCTGTTGTTCAATCGCAGCCCGGCCCCACGGGTCACCTTCACCCCGGCCACCTCCGCCGGGTGGGTCCCAAAAGTTCCGACGACGACAACTCAGGATTCCCAGGTCCAATTAGAGTTTTAAAAAGAGATATATGATCAGCTGGTCTTCATCTCCCAAATTCCATAAACCAAATCAGGATAATCTCAGGATATATTCCGAGGAGCAGAAAGGGTCCGGGGAGCCCTGTGCTCACGCGACCATCTTAGATGCGCGCTAGGCTCCTCCCCCTCCACATGTTTCATTTTGATTTCTTCTGCCACCGCCCATTCAGACATATCACACAACCAATCAGCATATTCAGGGGCCTGTGTAACCATCCACTGAATGGCAATGTGCCTTTTTGCAAGTAGCAACCCAACATTAAAAATGTATGACTATGTTTATTTTTTGATGGGGCTGGTATCAATCGCAACAATACCGCTTTCGGATTGTGTGGTATCTCGCACCCCGTTGCCTCACTGAGGTTCTGCAGCACCTCTTCCCAGTAGTACGGCAATGAGGAACAGCTCCACATTACATGCACAATGCACAGCAGAGACACCACATCTAGGACACCGATTCGATCATGTGGGGTATATACTGGGTAAGGTCCTGGGCGTGAGATGTGTCTGGTGAACGTAATTATATTGTATCAATTAAAAGTGCATGTTAGTGCCCACAGTACTTACACCCATGTAAAAGGTTCTCCCAGTCTTTCGTGGACAGGTCCTCTCCCAGCACTTCCTCCCATTTCGCCTGCGCCTTTGGCACTATTCTCGGTAATTCCTCCCTCAGTTCCCGATATAAATATATGATCAATGTGCGACCTCCTGCCATTTCCAGCATAGTTGTTAGCATCCATGAGGGCAAAGGCTCCTATGAAAAACACTGCCATATTTCACGCGCTGTTGCCGATATCTTTGCATACTGTAAATATCGGCCTGTGCCCAACGCAAATGAATCTGCAGCGTCGTCTCGCATGAAAAATTGTCCGCCAAGGTGTAAATCTCCGAGCACCTCGCATCCTCCATCTTTCCATTTCTGTACAGACATGACCTCCCCTATTTTTGCAAACGGTTTTACTGCCCATGCGTAAGGCGCGTAGCGTAATATCTTTGTGACCACTCGTTCCCTCACCCGTCCCACATGTCTTATCAAATATGGGAAATGTGCCGGTATCAGGGTGCCACACGTAAGCAGTTCAGTCAGTGTAAGGTGTTCATGAGAACCCTCCAGCAGCCTCTTCTCCCATTTGTTCTCCCGTCCGGCCAGTGAACCACATGTTGGAGGTGTGCTGCTAAATAAGTCTGTCTTAAGTCTGTCTTAAATTTGTCTTAAGTCTGTCTTAAGTTTGTCTTAAGTCAAACTTAAGACAGAATCCTAACTTTACTACTACTAAATGCCTTCTGTGAATACCAAAAGTAGTAAGTTTAGGATTTTATCTTAAGTTAGTTCTGTGAGTCGTGCCCAAAGTTCTACATTGGGAAGCTCAATTCTTCCCCGATCCCATGTCTGTTTCAGCATGGGTAACCCAATCCGTTTTCTTTTAGCAGCCTATAGTAGATCCACTATTAGACTATCTAGTTCAACAAAATACCTTTTGGGAATCTTGTACAATGTACCTTGCAGGTTGTACAGGCACCTTGGCAAAACTGCCATCTTAATGAGTGCTGCCCTGCCCATCAGCGACCAAGGGAAGGTCTCTCCTGAAACTAACCAATGCTCTTCAGCCCTCCAACACTTTGCCAATATTTAGGTTGAAAGATTTTTGTTTTGAGTAGGCAAAAAGGGTTTCAGAGTGCAGTGCAATAGCACTGCAATTGGCCAGTGTAAATATTCGGGGCGACAGAGGACACCCCTGTTGGGTTTCACGGTGTAATTGGCACAGAAAAGACTTGCCCGTAAAGCAAAGACAACTTTCATACCAGTCCTTGCACCAAGTAATGCCTGATATCAGGATGCTACAGCTGAACACTAAAGCCCTAAATTACCAAGAGAAAAGCCAGAAAACTTTAGATTATTGTCACAAATTGAAGGTAGACATAATATTCCTGCAAGAAAAAAGGATAGGTGACAGCGAGGCAATGCAAGTGCGCAACAGATGGTTTAACAACTTTGTTTGCCTTCCAGCCCAGAAAAAGAACCATGGTCTAATTACCCTGATAGCTAGTAACTCTGGCCTAAAAATCCTAACAGAATAAGACTGAACACTGTGAACATTTATGCCCCAATGGAGGACATTAGTCAGTCCTTGGCGCTGCCTCGCTAACGCTGTCATTAGCCTACGGGTGTTTAATTATTGTTGATGCATTCTTTTTAATTGTTTTATTGCTTGTTTGCTTTTAAATATTCACTCGCACTGTTTTTATGTGCCACGCATAGTAGGGGAAAGAGGGAGGGGTTGCTTACTTTGAGTTGTGAGCTAGCACCCGATCTCACCGGGGGTAATCTCGCCCTGTTCCGCCCCTGCTTGTGCCGATTGAGCGGAGGGCGCTGCGAAGTATCCCCCGGCATTTCCGCTTTCCATCACGGCACTCCTACTTCCGGCGCAAAGTGTGGTGCAGCTGGAGCGTTCTAGTCTTGCCAGCGTGCACACTATATATGCGCATGCTCAAGCGGGCGTGCAGCGGACAGGACTCAGTCCTTGGAGCTGCCTCGCTAACGCTGTGATTAGCCTACGGGTGTTTTATTATTGTTCATGCATTCTTTTTAACTTTTATTGCTTGCTTGCTTTTAAATATTCACTCACACTATTTTTATGTGCCACGCATAGTAGGGGGAAGAGGGAGGTGTTGCTTACTTTGAGTAGTGAGTTAGCTCCCGATCTCACCGGGGGTACTCTCGCCCTGTTCTGCCGCGGCTTGTGCCGATTGCGCGGAGAGCGCTGCAAAGTATCCCCCGGCATTTCCGCTTTTCATCCCAGCACTCCTACTTCCAGCACAGAGTGTGGTGCAGCTGGAGCGTTCTAGTCTTGCCTGTGCACACACTATATATGCGCATGCTCAAGCGGGTGAGCCCATGGCGAGCCAAAGGCGCGCCAAAGGCAAGCCCCTCCGCGCTTGGACGGCGCCTGGGGCCAGGACCCCTGGTTCATCCGACAAGTATATTGGGGGTTATTCTTCAGAGTAACTGATGGCATTTAGAGGCTTGGTAGACACTGATTGTTTTCATTCTATAGCGGTTAAGGGCTGGTGAGGAGACTGCAGGAACTGTGGCTTTTTTTGTTTACACCGGTAATGGAAGTAATGTAAAGTGGGGAAGCAGTGAGAGCTGTTAATACCCCCTTACTCTACCTCTCCCTAAATTGTAGATCACTAAGTAAACACTGTTCTGAAATATTTGACCTACTCATGGACCAAAAACTGGCTGGCTATTTTTGGTCGAGACCTGGCTTAATGAGCTGTCTGCCCTGGATATATTGGATGCATTACCTGAAGGTTAAGTTATTCTTCGGGTGGATAGATCCGGGCAGAGGGGTTAAAAGTGGTTAAACTGCCGATGGCCAGCTGTGAAGCAGCTTTTTTTAACTTGAGTATCACCAGTGTTAGATCCATTGTAGGTCTTCTCATCTACAGACCCCTGGGTCTGCCTAGAGCTTTTATTGATGAACTCTTGGAATCCCTGCCCCCCTACGCAATACGCTACCCCAACTTCATCCTTTTGGGTGATCTGAATTTTATTTTTGAAAATTAAGGAAGTAAAGAATCTGCAGAGCTGACCCAAGGACTTTTGGCGCTGGGTCTGAACCAATTGGTCCAAACTCCTACGCATAATAGGGGTCACACGCTGGACAATATCTTTACTAATTGTAGCTCTGCTTCCAGCCCCAATAGTTTGGTCCGACCATTATAATCTCCCTTCCAGGATTATGTTTCCTAGAAAGGTTCTCTGTAAGAAGGGAAAGCAGTCTGAGCTCAGAATGGTGCGGAAATGGGGTGCTTTAACCCAGGATATCTTTGAGGAGAAACTGGTCTCAAGCACCCCTGATTTTGGGGCCGAAATGGAGATAGCAGAGGACTTAGTCTACCTTTGGATCAAGGATGCTGTGGAATCCTTGATTCCACTGAAACCATGCAAAAGCACTCGTATGATTGCATCTGCGAAATGGTTTTCAGAAGAGTTAGCGCAGCTGAAAACGGGATGCATACGCCTTGAACGCCAGTGGAGGAAGAACTACCTGGAGGAAAATAGGCAGATCTACCTAACAGCCTTGAAGTTTTATCACTTACAAATTAGGAGAGTGCGCAGGGAATTCTATATGGATCAGATTGAGTTAGCGAAAAATTCCACTAAGAACATCTTTCAGGTAGTCAAACAACTATCCTCTCTAGAACGTGTGACAGCAGCACTCCCTGCGTCTACAGATCATTGCAATAAGGTCGTGGACCTCTTTCTTGGCAAGATAGATACAATTTAAGCCACCTTTCCGGAAAGCAGTAGGAATTTTGTTCCTGCCGCAGTGGATCATGGGATCGAGGATAGGTTTGTCTTTCACCCTCCTATGGAAAGTGAGATCCTGCAATTGATAGACGTGGTTAAATCAGGGTCCCCTTTGGACCCAGTTCCCCCTAAATGTTTGCCATTAGGGAAGGAGGCTATTGCTCCGGTTTTCACCGCATTACTGAATATGTCCTTCAGCTTGGGGCAGGTACCCAGCAATTGGAAACACGCTATGGTGGTACCTTTGCTGAAGAAGCCTTTGTTAGACCCCACCCTTCCAGAAAATTTGAGACCTATCTCTCTGCTCCCCTTCGTTGCAAACATTGTGGAGAAACTTCTTAACCGCCAAATGTCCATGTTCTTGGAAGAAAGCCGGGTGCTCCACAACACCTTTAGGCCACTTCATAGTACTGAATGGGCCCTGCTCCTGGTTGCGGAAGCGTTGAGAACCGCAGTCAATGAAGGAAGGAGAGCTGCAATGATCCTACTTGATTTGAGCGCTGCGTTTGACACGATCTTCCACAGCCTGTTATTGGAGAGGCTGATGGAAGCTGGGATCAGCGGCGGTATTTGGGAGTGGTTGAAAACTTTCCTGCAGAACAGATCATTCCAGGTCATACAACATCCTTTTAAATCTAGAATCTGCCCTCTGTCACTAGGGGTGCCGCAGGGTTCGGCCCTTAGCCCAACCCTATTTAATATCTACATGCGTCCCCTGGCAGATATTGTATTAAGGCATGGGGTAAAACTGGTGTCATATGCCGATGACACTCAGTTGATTGTTACTCTAGAGCAAAAGCAATCGGGAATGGCATCTGATTTTAACCCCTTCGGTGCCACGCCCTTACCCCCTCCTGTGCCGGGCGTTCCCTTAGTGGGCGGGTTTCATGACGAGATAGTCTCGTCATGGGCACAGCGCGACCGTGCTCCATGACGAGACTATCTCGTCATGGGCTCAGAAGAGGTTAAGATCTGTTTGGGAGCGCTTGCTGATTGGATGAAGCACAGTTGTCGTCAGTTGAATGCGGGGAAGACTGAGGTGTTGGTAATTGGTAAACAGCCCTCACTCTGACCTCAGTGAAGGTGGCCGGAGGAACTGGGACTTACTCTGGTCCCGAAAGCGACGTCACAAATTTGGGGGGGTGGTTTGATGACAATCTGTCCTTTTCAGAGCAGATATCCGCGGTAGCTGGAGCCTGCTTTGGCATTCTTAAAATGCTACGAAAAATCTTGGACCTACTTCCACTTGATGCAAAATGAACCATTGTACAGGCCCTTGTTACTTCGCGCCTTGACTACTGTAACATACTGTATCTAGGGGTGACCGCCAGAAATTTGAATATCTTACAGAAGGTTCAGAATGCAGCAGCTCGGCTGATTCTGAATATTTCCAGGCGGGCATCAGTGGGGGAAGCCTTGATGAAACTTGATTGGCTCCCTATACAGGCCAGAGTTACTTTTAAGGCCCTATGCTTTGGACATAGGATCCTTAATCAAAAGGGGCCGAGATTTATGCTGCCTCTTCTTACTGCATATCGACCTGCTCGAAACCTGAGATCGTTGGGCACAGCCAAATTGACTGTGCCCATGGTACGTAAGGCTCGAGCGGGAGGGAGATCCTTTGGCTTCCTGGCGGCTAAGGCATGGAATGATCTGCCTTTGGATCTACGGATGTGTGTATCAGAAACTCTGTTCAGGACAAAATTAAAAACCTGGCTTTTTCGACACTCGCACGGAGGACGAAAGTAGTGTCTCTTTGACGGTCTGGTAGTCAGTGGCATAGTTAGGCTGCTAGCTTGGGTCAGTTGTCAGGGATCTGTTGGTGTTCTTGCACGGGGACACTCCGGTTAGAGTAACCAGGTGCTTTATAAGCTAAGTAATAATAATAATAATAAGGCTAAATTCTGGACCCAATTGTACAAAAATCTGGAGTACCCCCGGATTCATATATTATCTTTGGTGGTAACTTGAACCTTCACTGCGATGACTTAACAGGAAGACAATCAAAATAAATATATTTTAGACCTAACCAGTCACACAAGCAGCTTCTAAACCTCTGCAACACTCATAGCTAAATGGCATCTGGAGACTTGCTAGCCTAACGGGGAAGGAATTCACCTTTTTTTCTAAACCCCCTCACTTTGTCTCTAGAATTGGTAATTTTTAAATGGATGGAGCAAATCATATACTTGCAAGGCCTAAGAACCTACCCTCGAACCTATCCTCATTTCAGACCATGCTTGTGTCACAGTCCTATACAACTTAACAGAACCAGAGGAAAACAACAAAATAAAGAGAGCGAGTAACGTATTTACTATGGACAAAACACTCATTGAGTGGATCGGGAAATCTATTTACGAATTCCTTGAAAGAAACCGATGCAAAGGTCAAAATCTTCTGGGATGCCCTTAAAGATTACATAAATTGTACAACATTCAATTTAATGGCTAAGACAAATAAAGCTGACAGGTTGAACCTTGATAGTTTAGAAAACGAGGTTAGATCCCTGGCAAAAGATGAATCCAAAACGAAAATAAATACACCCTAGGTAAACTTGAGTCTCTAAAATGAGATATAACAAAATTATGGGCCCAGTTCCTCATTACAAGAGGTGAAGACCTTATGATCTGTGGCTAAAATAAACCAGGGAAACTAAAGCAAAGTAAATCAAACAACAGAATCTGAGGCATTAAAGTTCACAGAACACATCCTCTAAGGTGCAAGAAATTAGGTTAGGATTTGAAAAATCTACTACGCACTTTACTCAAAGAGTAATTTCTCCACATACAATGATGACTTAGACTAGCTTAAAAAAATCTGCAATACCCAAAGTAAGTACTGAAGCTAGGGAGGAACTAAATAAGTCAATTAGCATTCAGGAAATAAAGAAAGCTATTCTGTCACTCAAAGCTGGCACAACGTCGGACACAGGAGACTTCCCAGCCTCCTTTTATCAAAGCATGACATCTTATTACACCTTCTTAAAAATCTATATGTTTAGGAGCAGTAACTGGCACAGCCTGTTTTTAACTATCATTGTCATCCCAAAAGAAAGGAAAGACCCCACAGAACAAAATACTTCAGTCTGAAGTCTTTTGTCAATGCAGACTGCAAAATTTACACAGAAATCCTGGACAATAGATTTCAACCTTGTCATAGATCAGTCATCTACCCACCCCAAACAGGCTTCATCTAAGGCAGCCGAGCTGCTTTGAAGTAGGCTAGCATTTCACACAGATGGCTCTAGCTCTCTATGACAAACCGGCTGCAAGAATCAATGGCAACCTATTAGACTCCGTTGCTATACAACAGGGTACAAGGCAAGGGCGTCCCGTCTTACCACTTGTCTATTGAAACCCTCCTCACTGCAATAAGAGGAAACAACAAAATAAAGGTGATCTTTTTTAAATCTGACCTACAAAAATATGCAGTTTAAGCAGGCGACATTTTAATTGTTTCTGAGAGATCTAATGAAGCTGTACCAGCAATCTTACACACAGTAGAAGAATTTGACAAAACGTGTCGGGCTACACTTCCAAAAACAAATTAGATTACTTCCGTTTAATAATCTTTGCAATACTCTGTAATAAAAAAAACTGGCCTAGAAAGGGAAAATACCAGAATCAAATACTTAAGATTCTGGTTTAGAAAGAATCTCAAGGACTCCATTAGTTATAATGAAAACAAACCCATTGATACATTTAAGGGCCTCTTATGGAACTGGACTCCAAAATGTATGACCTGGTGGGGTAGACTCGAGACAACTAAAAGGATGATTTTACCACTTATAAATGTTTTACTAGGTATGTCCCCGCCCCCCTTTCTACCGTCTTCTTCAACTAAATAGTCTCACCTCCAACTGTACTTGGTCCTCAAAAAACAGAAGAATTGCTCTTAAAAAAATTAAGACCTCCCAGAAGTGTAGGTGGGTAAATCTAGCAGACGTTTGCAGATTCCAAACATCCTTTCTGGCCGGACAAGGCTTCCTTTGGTTCTCAGAAGCACCGAAAAATACTCCCTCCCGGTTAAAAATTGAACAAAATGTTATTCTCCTCTTCTCTTTCGTTCTCTCTTTCTTTATCTCCCTTTTCGCTCTCTCATTTCTTTCTCTTCCAATATGCCCCTATTTCTTCACCTTCTCTCTCTCCTCTCCCCCATACTGGTTTTTACCTTTTACACATTTGTACTGTAGACAATGGTTCCATATTTCAATCTATGGCCCCTGTTCAAGTAGCGATGTACACCAGCCTTCACTCACACAAATATCCATGCCACTGTAAATTGGTAAACCCTGTGTCCTATAATTTTTATACTGTTTGTCAAAATGAATGGGGCCTACAGCAGTAAGCTATGATTCATTTTGTATTGTTATGTTGTACTTGTTTTGCTTTCTTCCATTTTGTTTGTACTTGAAAACCTTAATAAAATTATTTTTAAAAAGCTATCTACGAGAATTGACATGTTGTATATTTTTTTTTAAGTGTTTCAGAAATTTGAATTCAAAGAAGACGAAAGTCAAAAGTGTATGACTTTTGGTGAAATCAGTAAATCGGAGGAGAATGTTTACACCCAGGAGCTGTTGATAATCACCCCTGAGGAAGAGCTCAGTTCCCTCGTTAGCGCCCTTCAAGACTTGCCCAATGGCGACTCTTTACTTGAGTATGAGAGCAGTGTTCTCTCCGCAGAGTTATCTCAGGTACGTCTCTTACATAGCATTATTGTACATGATGCAGACTAAGACAACGCGTGTGTAATTTTTTATTGTGTTTTGTCAGTTGCTAAAGGTTGCTTTAAACAGATTGTAACTCAAGCCGCTGACTAGCAGTAGGAAAAAACATAGGGGCAGATTTACAAGCCCCTTGCGCGTCACTTTTAACATGGGAAAAGTGACGCAAAAGTGGCGCAAGGGGCTTGTAAATCTGCCCCATAGTTTTATATCCCCTATTTAAACCAGTTTTGACCCATAAGTTTCCTAACTAGTCCATACTGAGGTTTGTTGCCTCGGATTTCATGATCAGACCTTCCCCACTATTCATTTGATATAATCGTCGCAGTCCAGGGGTCATAATAGATCTATAATGCCTTACATATGCAAGCTGCTGTTACTCATTCAAGTGGATGAAAAGCTGCATAGAGTGTGGATATTTGCAGTTTCTTTGTCAGTCATACCATCAGCTTTAACAAAGCTCCTGTCAGTCACTGGCCAGCCACAACAGATGTTTGGCTCCCAGTATGCTGCACCTCACAGACTAATATTGCCGTTTTGAGTTCCTCTTGTTTTTTAAATGAAACTTTGTTGCTGTATCATTTGATCACAACTCCCGATTTTCTTCAATTTGAGTACATTTACTTTTTTTCTTTTATCATTTTTAACTAATTTATTTTCGTACAATTTGGTTCTTTGAATCTAAACTGTATAGTTTTTAGGTCAGCATCTTGGGGACATTCGCAAACCTTCCCTGGGAATGCATTCCACCCTTTGCTTACCATTGGCTTTGTGGTTTGTAACTCACATTTGCTTGCTTTCTACCTGCTGGCTCTATTTGATTTAGGCTGTCCAGCTTGAGTTCGTCCCCTCCATTACCCAAACCCTATTTACTGTATTCTTCCACCAGTGCTGGATTTCTGTAAACAGGCCTTTAAATCTTGTTCTTATCTTGTCATATTTGCTGTGCATTCATAGACAGAGGTCAAATGCCAGGCTCTGTCTTCCACTGAGCTTTTTATGAGTGCAAAATGAGCGGATTTATGTGACAATCATGTTTGCTACCAGGGATGTACTTGAGGGAGGCGTTCCCATGTTCAGAATATATCAGAATTAAAAAAGCACACATGAAGCATATTTTTGGGTAATTCTGAATTGAAGTAGAAACAAATATCTTAATCCCATCAAAACAAATCAATACACTAGGTGATGATATTTCCTACATTATCGTTTGTGCACTGTGTATTTTTATACATTCAATTGTAATGGTCATTTCAATAGAAATTGTGTTGTCTGTAATGGCAATATGCTACTACACCATGCATACTTCACTTTACCCCACTCCACTCTATTCTGCACCACCCACACCACTGCGGTCTACTCTGCACCACTCCACACTATGCCACTCCACTCCACGCCATTCCACACTGCGCTCTACTCTGTACCACTCCACTGTACACCACTTCACTGTATGCCTATCTACTCTACATCACTCTACTCTATGCCAATGCACTCTATCCCACACTACTCTACTATGCCTCACTGACTCTTCGTCACTGCACACTACATCACTCCACTCTGTACCATTCCACTCTGTGGCACTCTGCTCTGCAACACTGCACTCTATGCCACTACACTCGACGCGAATGCACTCTACTCTGTAGCACTCCACTTCCTGCCAATTCACTGCATGCCAATTCACGCAACACCACTCTAATCTACTCTGCACTCTATGCCAATGTACCTTACTGTGCACCACTGTACTGTGAAAAAATCTACTCTACGACACTGCATTTAGCGCCACTGCATTCAGCACCACTCTACTCTGCGCCACTGCACTCTACTATGCATCACTGCACTCTACACCAATGCACTCTACACCTCTTTATTCAAAACTAATGCACTCTAAACTACTGCATTCTACACCAATCTACTCTGCACCATTGGAATCTACGTCACTATACTCTTCTCTGCAACACTTTACGCTACTGCACTATACACCACTGCACTCTACAACTTTGTACTCTATATCAGTGCACTTTACACCAATCTTCTCTAAGCCACTCTAATCTACTCTGCACCCCTGGACTCTACGACACTGCACTCTATTCTGAAACAGTCCACTCCATGCCACTCTATTCCACTCTGCGCCATTTCAATCTACTCCACTGCAATCTACCCTGCACCACTCCACTCCAATCTATTCTATGCCGCTGCGCTCTACACCACTGCACTCAATGCTAATGCATTCTAAAACACTTTTTTCTCAAAACCAATAAACTCTACACCACTGCTCTGTATGCTAATGTATGCCACTATAGTCTACTCTGCAACACTCAATGTCACTGCACTCTACACCACTGCACTCCACCATTCTACTCCACACCACTGCACTCTACAGCACTCTACTATGCAACACTGCTTTCTCTGCCACTGAAATCTGCACCCCTCGACTCTGCACCAATCTACTATACACCACACTACTGCACGCTATGCCAGTGCACTCTACGCCAATGCACTCTACACCACTACACTGTATGCCACTCTAATCTACTGTGCACCACTGCACTCAAAGCCTCTCTACTCTACTCTGCACCACTCCAACCCTATGCCACTCCACTCTATCAGTGGCGTAGCCTGGGGGGGCAGTCTGCCCCAAGCGGCATGAGTTTTGGGGCCGGCCGCCTCCTCCTGCTCTTACCTGCCGTCTCAGGCAGCAATAACAAGCACCCTCCCCACTCCTCAATCCGTTTGCCGCCCTTGCCAGCTCCCACCCGCATTTCACTGCAGCCGCTGCAGGGTGGTGGCAAATGCAGACACTGCCATGGGCAGCCAGAGGGTTAGCTATGCCACTGCACTCTGTTCTGCAACACTGCACTCTATACAATTGCATATTACGCCATGCACTCTATGTCACTACTCTATGCCACTGAACTCTTCCTTGCACCACTCCCCTCTCCCCACTCCACTCTAACCCACTTCACTCTACTCTGAAGCAATCTACTCTATGCCACTACACTATACTCCACTCTGCGCCACTCCAAATCTATGCCACTGCACTCTACGCCACTCTACTCTACTCAGTACCACTCTAATCTACACCGCTGTGCTCTCTGCCACTACTCTATGCCATTGCACTCTACCCTGCACCACTCCACTCTACCCTGCACCACTCCACTCTAAGCCACTTCACTCTACTCTGATCCACTCTTTGCCACTGTTTTTGTTGCCACTATACTCTACACCACTCTACTCCACTGTATGCCACTCCACTCTACACCACTGCACTTTACGCCACTCTACCCTAAACCACTGCACTCAACACCACTTTACTCAAGACCAATGCACTCTGCACTACTGCATTCTATGCCAACTACTCTGCACAACAGCACACTATGCCACTATACTCTGCTCTGCATGCAACACTCTACACCACTGTATGCTATGCCACTGCACTCTACACTGCACCACTGTGCACTACTCTACTTTACAACCCTCTACTCTACACCACTGCACTCTCCTCTGCGCCTCTGCACTCTACACCAGTGCACACTATGCCGCTGTATGCTACACTGCACCACTTAACTCTACGTCATGCTACTGCACTCTTCTCGCTACACTCTGTGCCACTACACTCTGCATCACTCCATCCACTCTAATCTATTCTACATCTCTGCAACCATACCACTGCACTCTGCACTACTCTACGCTGCTGCATTCTACCCTGCACTACTACACTCTGCACCACTTCACTCTATTCTGAACCAATCTGATGTACGTCACTGCACTCTACACCACTGCAATATACTCTGCACGACTCTTGTCTACACCACTGCACTCTACACCACTCTACATCACTGAACTCCACACTACTTTACTCAAAACCAATGCAGTCTACCCCGTTGCACTCAATGCCCCTGCATGCTATGCCACTGCTAGCTACGCCACTCTACACCATTGCACTCTACATCACTGCACTATTCACCACTCTTTTCTACTCTGCACCACTCTACTCTGCACCAGTGCACTCTATGCCACTGCATTCTACTCTGCATCACTGCATTCTACTCCAGTGCTTGCTACGCCACTATACGCTACTCTGCACCGCTCAACTCTACGTGTTACTCTACTGCTCTCTACCCCATTACACTCTATGCCACTACACTGTGCATTACTTCACACCACTTTAATCTATTCTGCACCACTGAACTCCATGCCACTGCATTGTATATCACTTAACACTAAGCTGCTCTACAGCACTCCACGCAACTGCTCTCTACAACACTCTACTTTACGCCACTGCACTCTACCTTGCACAACTCCACTCTACGCCACTTCACTTAACTCTGAAAAAATCTGGTCTACGCCACACACTCTACACCACTGCAATATACTCTGCACAACACTTCTCTACACCACTGCACTCTATACCACTTTACTCTACGTCACTGAACTCTACACCACTTTATTCAAAACCAATCCACTCTATGCCACTGCACGCGACTTAACTTTACACCATTGAACTCTACGTCAGTGCACTCTACGCCACTCTTTTCAACTCTACACCATGCACTCTATGAAACTCCACTCTATGCCGCTCTCCTTTACCCCACTAACATTTAGCCATACTAAGCAGCAGCCACGCTGGTGTACAACATGCCTAAAACACATTTTCACAGCCAATAGCTCTCGCATTGGCGAGATCTATTTGCTTTAACAATACTTGTTTTGTTTAGTTGTTGCACATGTATTACATGCAGTTTCTTTGATGGAGGCTTGCTTCTTGTGCCAAGCTATCATGCTACCATGGACAAGCCAGGAATTTTGAGTTACCCGTGACAGATAAGGTCCATCAATCCATCAGTATGCGGACGATACCAAAATAATTTTGAAGTTTTTTAGAGCTGCGACATTGGATGCCTAATGACTTCCTCTCCACTATCCAAGACTTTTGACAGCACTTTTGAAGTTCAAGCCACATCAAGCAAGCAAGCTTGCTCAGGCTTTACTCTCTGCAAAGACACTGAGCTTCATTTGTCAACTAAATCTGTAGAGTTCCATATAGACCCAAAGCTGAGCATCACAACCAACAGTACAGAGAAGTCACAGAATGTTTTTGTACTCCTATCCTTGCTCTGCAGAGTCAATCAATTTCTTGAAGAATATGACTTCAGGACAATCATATAAGCATTAGTCGTCGTGATCCTCGAAGGAATTTTGTACATTGTTAAATCAAATGTATTACTATCTGTATCATCGAACACTTCTAAATGCATGTCTTAAAAATTATAGTCTATTCAATTGAAATTATTGCTTTTAGTGCTTCTGTGAAAAACAACATTTTGATTTTTTTTGACCAGACAGACTAAAAATTATGGTAACAATCAATGACGCACCTTAAATTAAACACATTTCCAATGGTGACACTAAACAAATGCAGTCATATGGGACTAAGCCTTTACCTTTAACCCCATAGCCCAAATCCTTAACCCTATATTGTTTACCCTTTACCCTTAACCATAACCTTATAAATTAAACCTATACACTTAACCATATAGAATGTTCCCTAACTCCTGTACCACATACCCTCGACCTCGAATCTCCAAACGTTTAACCCTATACCCTTTATGCAGTACTTTGTGGGGACCTTTCACTATGCAGCAACACATTTCGCAGCAATTTTAGTAACCTTTGATATGAATAAGCTCTATTCAATTCAATTCCGCTTTATTCGGTTAAAACACAACCATAAAAGCTATCTAAAAAATATATATCGAGCAAATACAACAGTTTTCGATATCACAATTTAAAATTGACAGATTAAAAATAATTCAAAATTTATAATACAATTTCAGTAAGATGCGATAAAAATAAGCGGAGATGTGCATGTAGGTAGCAGTCGGTCCAAGAATAAGATAGGACGCAGCAAAATTATAATCATCCTGTAAATATATAACATGTTTTAATTTCATGTGGTAAGGCCTCAAAATATGTTTTGGCTTCCTTCTTTTAATCACTAATTTCACAGGAGGGACCACAGCATATGTTATTCTCTAATTTTCCAAACTTCGAAATATTAAAAACAGCTTTATAAGGATATAGTTTTCTACCACAAACTAAGCAGTAAAGTGCATAGAAAATAGCAACTTTATAGTAGTATGGTTTCCATAGCAAATGAGCAATAAAGTGCATATGAATAGCAGCATATGATTTTTTTAAACCAGTCCGGAAGTAATATAGGGCGTGACAATATTATGATCATCCTATAGATATATGTCTTATATAGTTTCATATTGTAAGTCCTCAATATGTGAATTTGCCTTCCTTCTTTTAATCGCTAGTTGTACATATGAAACCACAGCATAACATACACTCTCATTTTCCAAGCTGTGGATTAAGTTAAAGGCTGCTTTATAAAAATATAATTTTCCACTATGAAAAAAGGGGCTTAATTAATTTTCCTTATGTCCTTATAAAAATTACAGAAGAGAATAAAGTGTAAGGTTGACTGTTTTGACTTTCCATCATGGGGGCAACATGGTAGTTTTTGTTTCCATTAGCCCATGTTGGGAAAAACTATTAAAAAGTGAAGGGTACCCAATCTTAATCTAGTAAAATAAAATACATGTCAGAAATTTGGTACCCAAAACAGATATCGTTGTATACCTATCTCTCGTAGTCCCTCACTCTATTCCTTGATTGTCAGTTTTAGACTCTCACTAGTCTCCCTAGAAAATTCCCTAGCCCCTATAAGACCCATTTTCAATTCCTTTTTACTACAGTATAAAATTTGCACAGAATAATTGATATCAAAATTCTTATCAATCTCTTTTAGAAGTTTGTAAATATATATCAGCCATGGGGTTTTATTATTGTATTCAAGGCCCAGACAATCGGTTATAATATTCTGAGTGAATCTAGTTCCACTTTTGCTCCAAATCTCATGCCAGGCAGTTAATGGGGCTATGGAGCCCATTTGCGGTTCTAGATAACAAAACCGCATCGTCCGTATACAATAATACAGGGGTTATGCGTTTGCCAACTTTGGGGGCATCGACATTCACCACTTGTAGAAATTGGTCGACTCCATTAAATTAGAAGGAGGACAATAGCGGGGCAAGAACACATCCTTGCCTAATCCCATGTGTTACTCTAAAGTGGGGGGTGCACTCACCATTAGACCCATATCGTAGTCTGGCAGATAAATGGCTATATAGTTGTGATAAATAAATAATAATCTCATTGGGGTCGCCCATCTTATCCAAAGTCTGCCACAATTTTATATGGTTAACCAGGTCGAATGCACTTGTTAAATCTACAAAACATAGATGCAGATGACCTTTTTTAGGGAGTGTATATTTACTAATAATCAGGTGGAGATTTATACATTGCTCTATTGTTGCTCTCTGTCTTCTGAAACCAAATTGAGATTCTGTGAGAACTGAATTGTCATTCGCCCAACTTTCTAGTCTTTCCAAAAGAACCCTGCCCATCAATTTTGAGGTTGAATTAAGAAGGGATATGGGATGATAACATCTCCCTATCTCCCTTCTTGATTATTGATACGATAACACTTTGTGTCCAGGTTGCGGGCAAGAAACCACCTGCTGAGGCTTTACAAACTCTTAATAAGACTGGGGCCCAAAAATTTATTTCTGATTTGAACATATCTATGGGTACCCCATCAGGACCCGGAGTCTTCCCATTAGCACATCTCTTGAGAGCATCTATAATCTTTGCCAGTGTTATTGGAGTCAAATTTGGACCGACTGTTGTTAAAATACAATTTTCATAAGTTGTTGGGCTATCATTATTTGGATAAGCTATACATTTTTTAAATCTTAAACTATACAAATTATGCAGCAGATTATTGATTACGTGGCAAAAGCCTCAAATCCATAATTATGCGGAAAATGTTGAATAATCACATAATTCCAATAGCTCTGCATATATCTTACACCTTCTGTCCTTAACCCCTAATACTTAATCCTTCACTCCTTTCACGCTGTCCTTACTTCGATATATTTTGGGACCAAACAAGTTGAGAAGTGGTCTTTTGTTGAAATATTTATTGTTAGAACTAATAATTTTGAAGTCTTTTTTTAGAAGTGTTATTTTTGAAGTTTTGAGTCTATACTGTGACAGTAATGCTGTGCTCGCCATCACCACAGATTACCTTCTGATACTCCTGAAGAGCATCTAGAAACCATGCAGCGATAGGACTGATGAAAGAAACTGAAGCACAACAGTATGACACTATAGATACTAATTAGCAGTAGTCAAGTTCAGCAACTGCTACCCCTGGAAAGCCTTCCGGTGCCTTAGGAATTGCTCTTGCTATACCCTGGTCCCAGGAGGCATGAACGCAGCAGCAGGAAGAGAAAGTAAACAGAGGTCAATCCTATGATGTCAAAGATCATGTGATGTAATTTCCGCTACCCCATACATTTTGTTGTACTGACATCCATGTATCATACCCAAACTCAAGAAAACTACTGCTTCCTCTGACCATCTACATTAACATTCAAGTCTACGGCATCTTTTCCAAGTTGATGTACACTAACACTGAACCAAGAAGAGAGGGGTCCCACCTCCAAGGGGACAGGACACCTAGCCAGACTTTCAAGTAAAAAAACTTCCCCTTGGAATCTCTGTATCACACAGTCAAACATTCGTGTAAAAGCCTTCAGTCATTCCAGAATTCGTTAACCTCCAGTTATGCCCCACAGAACAGACATAATTTCGTACCACAAAGTATTGGGTTGTGAAGAACTTTAATCCCACATATACTAAAAACATGTTTAATTACTTTTCAATCTGAAATTACAGAACTCAACACACCATAGTATCAATTAATAAATGAAAGAATAAATCAAAGATCAGAACATGGATTGAGGTGTCAACTACGGGGGCAGCCTGGCCTGAAATACAAAGGATCAGGGGTTCAAAACATAACAGGGACCCGCACTCATTTAGAAATTCCTTCATTCTCGAGAATTGTTTAATGGCAGAAACGCCCTAAAGAAGTTCACGGTGGGTGAATGAAACGCGTTAACTTTGTTTTTGTTGAAAATTCGGATTTGCATGACTCTCGTGAAAGCAAAATAAAGGAGATATGGAACCGTCTTCATTTTGATTTGGACTTCCTTGTATCATTATTCTCTGTTGTTGCACCACTATATGTGTTCTTCTAGACTGTGCCCATATGGCACACTCTTGAGCAGCGGGTGCTTATAGTGTGTGCACATCATATTCTTGTAATCACTAATTTTGGGATAAAGGGGAGATGCTGCTCATTTGGACGCGCTGCACAGTGTATGCAATTGTATCATAACCGGATAGTGTCAAAGACAGGACTCTGTGAAGGTCTCGCCAGTTTCTTTATCCTTCCGAGTAAAGGCCTATTCCTCCCAGTAGCCCACTGCATTTAATATACGGAAGTGTATGCTTAATAAAATCTCAGCTATTTACCTAACTGCCAGCAAGATAGTACATCATCTCTGCTGTTTAGCCAGTCATAGATCAAATAGTAGAGAAGATGTACAATATGACCATCGGCCAGATAAAAAGTGTGAAGAAGGTCTTAATTTAGCAGTCCAGAAAGAAAAAAGGGACTTTAGGCAATGTTAGTTTGGTGGCCATCTTATAATAGGAATGCAACTTGTGTGAAGCATTTGAAAGTAAGTGCGTGTACAAATGTACAATAATTTTTAAAAAGGTAAGTGCATTAATTAAGCTAAGCTGTCTACTGATGGAAAAACATTTAAATCAATTTTGAATAAAATCATTTATGTTCTTTTAATATGCAAATAAGACAGGTAGAAATCAAACAGAAGCTTTAGGATATGGCACACAGATATTTTGTGCTACAGTCAGTGAATATTTGGCTGCCATCAAGGAATACTGAGTATGGTTTTAAAGCATGCTACATAAATGTTTTATTCCCTCAGGAGAATGCATTGGGTTTTTTATGTTCATGATGCTCCTTTTAATGGTTTATGAGGGCTGAAATCTTTTTGGGCTTTTATGGAAGGCCTTGAGCTAGCTTTAGGCTTCTGTTTAAGGAGGATTCTGCATGCTTAGTATTTCAAATCTGATAACGCAGCAGCAGTGAACAAGCAGCAGCAAACAGATGGAGGGACATGTACTGTAGGTAATTGGTGTTTGGGAGCACAGTGCCTTGGGGTACTTGCAGGAGGTAAATTGTGTGAGACACTGTAATGGGGCTTCAGTGGAATGTGGAAATGAAAGAAGAAAAGTAAGTAATGCATCTGGGTAATTGTCAGGAGGAGTTTACTTTTCTGCCTGTGAATAAACACACTTTTTCATACTATTCACCCAGCAGAATAGATTTAGGGCATTGATGCTTATTGGTTCCATGTTTTGAGCGGCTCCTTCAGCCACACAGATATTTTAGTCACCTGCACAATGCATCTTAGGAATGGTAGTTTTGATTTTTAACATGTTAAGCTGTGTTTTAAGAGGGCAAGGTCCTGTCTCTAATGGGCCTTCATTTATGTATTTGACGTGCTTACCTCAGGAAAGAAAATCTGGAAGGTTTGGAGGCTGTACCTGACTAAAGTAATTGTGGAGGGGACACTGAAGTAAGAAGCAGTAGGAGTAGGAGTATGAAAAGTAGGACAATAGTGGCCAAGAGGTGGACCACTGGGAGTGCTAGGACGACCAAGGCCACAAGGACCAGGATAAGAAACAACAGGCCCTGGGAAATCTAATCTATGAGGACCAGGATTATCAATGCCAGAGCATCCATGAACAAGATAGTGTAAAAAAGCACTGGGTACCAGGATCAGGAGGGCCAGGAGAATGTGGAATGGGGGAACTTGACCCAGTGGATGAGAGCTCAAAGGAACAGAAGGACCAGAGGTAGAAGGAACAGAAGGCTTTGGACCATAACGGCCAGAAGGGCTATGAGGGCCTGTGCACACTAACCAGGACCAGAGGTATGCGGGCAACCAGGGCCAGGAGCAGCAGACCAAGTAAGCAGACCAAAGAGGACCAGGAGACCAATGGAGAGAAGGACCAGTGACAGGCTGACGAATACCACAGACATAAGATCAAGAAGGACCACAGGGCTAGAAGTAAAAGGACCAGGACCAGCAAGACCACAGTCCAAAAGGAATAGGGCCATCAGGATCTGAAGACCTTAGATTAGATTGACCAGTGAGTTATAAAGGACAAGAAAGTCTAGGTCCAATGGGACCAGGATCAGAAGTTCCAGGAGTGTCAGACTCAGGGGGGTCCTAAACCATGGTGACAAGAACTGCATGAACCAGGATGATCCATAGAAACTAGGCAGACCAGTGCCAGAGGGATGAGGAAGACCAGATTCAACAAGACAATTACTAGGAGGACCAAGACAGAGGGGCCCATGGTCAGATGGACAAGAACAAGGTAGAATAGGCAAACCAGGAGACCAAGAGGACTAGTAGCAGTAGGATGGGCCAGGATGGGGTAGGAGGACTGGAGACTAGGAGGACCAGGGAAAGCAAGGCTAGTGAAACTTGCATCAGAAGACCTGATACATGAAGGCCAGACAAAGCAGTACCAAAACTAAGACCAGGACTACACGAGCCAAGGTGACCAGTATCAGAAGGATTAAGAACAGACAAACAAAAGGACTAGATAAACCAGGGGAGTTGTACCAAGAGGACTGATGGACGAGAATTAGGGTGAGTAGGATGAAAAGGACCAGGACTGGGAGTCTGTGAAACAGGAGAAAAAGATCCAAATGCCTAGGGGCAGGAGTACATGGGAATGACAACCAGTCAAACCTGGAAGAACAGGGTCAGGAAGTTCTTAGACTAGCATGAACCAGAGCTCAAGGAACATCAGAACTAGGAAAGACTGGAATGATCTGTGGCAGGACAAGGTTTTGCCGAGCCAAGCAGGCAAGGAGGACGAGGGTCAGGAGGATCAGGACCAGACTGAAGAGAACTAAGAAGATCAGGACAGGATACTAGGATAAGCATTACAGGGATTAAGAAGACCGAGTTGGGTAGTATCTACGGCACCCAGAGGACTAGAGCATGAGGACTAGATAAACTAAAATTGTCATGAGAAGGACCAAAACAGGGCTAAGAAGGTCATGAAGTTCTGGGGACCAGGGCACGGATTACCAAATGGGGCAGAACAAACATTACAACTAGAAGGACCATGGTGAGGAGTATCTGAGGTAAGAAGGCCAACCAGCATCTAGAAGACCAACTGGAATGGACAGTGGTGGCCAGGAGGAGGACTACGACCAAAGTGACTCAGGAGGCGTTAGCGTTCATTTGAACAATATATACTCAGAGATGGTTTGATGCTTATTTGGTCCACCTCTCGACCGCCTCAATTCTGAGATGCTATAAAAACACAGAAGATTAAGGTGATCAAGCGAGGGAAGGACAGGGAAGGTACAGCAGGGAGGGAGACCTTGAAGAAATAAACAAATGGCTATCACTCACGGTAACTCCTCTTGGCATATCAATATATATATCACTCACTATATTATCATTACCTGTAAAGGAAAAATAACTCCACCTAAAATACTTCAAGTTAGTTATAGGCATAACCTTTAAGCAGGTGTTTGCGATATCTCATTGGTGAAGGAGAGAGGGGAAGGAAGGATAAATCTGAAATGAGGTAAGGAGATATATTTTTATGTATAGAGCCTTTCTATATGGTTTCTTCATAATTATGAACCTTTTTGTTTGCATACCCACCTAAAAGTATCATGTGTCCCACCTCACAGGGTATGAACCTTAACTCACAGGTCTCAAGATCCCTGTTAGAAAAAACAGTTGTACACATGAATGAGTAAGCACCTTCTCAAATATCTAGAAGCACGTACATATAGCACGGATCCCTTTTCCCTAATTCGCACAATAATGTCATATAGGGCTATTAGCATCATAGACCTCTTGAATCTTCATTGCCATGAATGATATCCAAACACGTTACTAGTTCATTCCCCAATTGTAACCAAATAAATAAGCGACCACCAGTATTGTTTGTTACTTCACAAATGTATCGTAATTCAATTGTCATTACTAAAATAACTGCAGCGCATGAAAGCCACACAGACCACCGAACCAAAATAAACCTGAATTGTGGAACCACTGCAACCTCGGCAGTATCCCACTGTTAACCCTAGTTCAAGATGCTAGGCAGCAACTCAGCTAACCGGGCGGCTTCGTCTAGGATTGTTCTAGGAAGAACAACATGAACAATAATTGTCTGATTTGAAGAATGCTGTAAAAATCGGTGCAAAGTGCACCCTTACCCGATACCAAACTTGGGAACTCCTTTGGGTGACAGCCAAATGATCCAGAACAACACGGCTCGAATAATCTGCCTCGCGTTCACCGCTACTGCAGGATAAATACCATTTACTCCTCCTTCCTGCACGTAACGGGGACGCACTCAAGGATCATGGGAATTGTAGTTCTCCTGTCTCCCGCGTCGTCCACCAGCTGAACAAGGCTCCGAACAGCGCCACTGCCACGCTCACACCGACGCTCAAGAGGGCATGGGTCAATAGCTGCAGTACCTGTAGGACTAATTGGACAAGGAACAGATCCAGGAGAACAAGGACAACCCAGGAGAACAAGGACAACCCAAACCAGGAGGACAAAGACTAAGAGTGGAAGAACATGAGAAGCAACATGGACTAGGACCTGTAGTACCTGGATTTGGAGGTTGACGGTAAGGAGAGCCAGGACGAGGTGATGAGGACCAAAAGGACCACAAAGAAACAGGGCCAGATGGGCCAAGACTGAGGAAACTTGACTGGGCCATGATGGCCCAAAGGAAAAATGTGTGATAACAAGCACAACTGGACAAGAAGGACCAGGACAACCAGGTCCAAGGAGACCAAGACTAAGATAGCAGGTGGGTGAGGTCCAGGAAAACTAGGTCTAGGAGAACCCAAACTAAAAGGAACAGGACCAAGAGGATAAGGGACAATGGGCACAGAATCTTAAGAAGGATAAGGACTATGAAAAACAAGAATAGCATGGCCCTGTCCAGGAGTGCCAGGCAGCTGAGACCAGGGACACATGCAGCCAGAGTCAGAAGTCAGAAGGAAAAGTTCTATGAGGACCAGGAAACAAAGGACTAAGGGGACCAGGAAGATCAGGGCAAAGAAGTCCTTTAGTACCAGGACCAGTTTGAGGAGTAAAAGGAGTACCAGGGACATTGGGAGATCAGAATGATCACAGGGTGGAGGTCCAGGCCAAAGGGAACAAGTTGACCAGGACCGGGGGAACCAGATAAAGGAGCACCATGATAAGTTTGTGTAGCAGCACAAGGACAAGCATCAGGAAGACTAGGGCCAAGAGGATCAGGACCAGATCCATGGAGATAAGATCCAGGCAAATAGGACTACAATCCAGAATAAGCAAGGAAGACGAGGAAGTCAGTATCAAGAACACCAGGGGAACCATGACAATAAGAACAGGACCCAGAGTATCAAGTGGAGCAGAAAGACCAGGGCCTGGGAGTAGGAGGACCAGGGTGAGGAAGATCAGGAGGGCCAGAACATCCAAAAATAGGAAGACTAATGGGACTGGACCTGGATGTCCAGGAGGACCAGGACCAACATGACACAGCTCAGAAGGGTGCAAACAAAGAGACCTGGACCAAGAGGGCATAGACCATTGGGTGCAGTGCCAGGACTATGAGGACAAGGCACAGGGCAAGGAGAACAAGGATGATCCAAAGCAGGAAGACAGGAGGTGGGAGGGAAGAGGTGAGGTAGACTGAGAGGACCAGCAGGACCAGGAGCCGATGTACTGAGAATCAGAAGAGCAGGGTGAATTAGAAGGACCAGGTTAAATGGCTGGGAATCAAGTGGATCAGGAAAGAAAAGAAAGTGCTAGGAGAAGGGGACATAAAAGGACCATGATGGCCAGAAGACCAGAACCAAGAGAAGTAGGCATACAAAGACCCAAACAAGGTGGACTAGAAACAAAATTTTCAAGTCTAGTGGGCACAAAAACAGGAAGAGAACATGAACTATGAGGACCAGGAATAGCAAGTCCATTGCTAGGAGTGAAAGTGAGGAAGTCTAGAAGAACAAGCCTTGAAGAATAAAGAGGAGATGGCCAGGCAACCACAGTTAACAGGTAAAGGACCAGGGTAATGAGGACAAGTGACACCACAACCAAGGAGAAAAGGAAGATCAATTCACAGAGGCCCTGAGTATCAGGACCTGGCATACTAGGACAAGCAGGACCAGGATGAGGAAGGCCAGGATGACGGGAGCTGTGATGAACAACCTGGGTGGCGAAGAAGAGGATGATCTGAGCAAGGAGGATCAGTGTAAAGACGACAAGTTAGTCCAAGATGACTTCAAGCAGGGTGACCAGGCCCTAGACTATCACAGCATGTTGGAAGAGGACTCAGAGACCTCGTCAGATCAGGAGTAGGTGGACTAAGACCATTACGATCAGATGATGAAGGCTTAGGTGGGTTAGAAGGATCAGAATAAGCCAAAATAGGAACAGGGCTAGGAGCACTGGAGAGGTCAGATCCAAGGAACCTGAAAGTTCCAAGTGGAGTAGGACCAGCAGGGACTGATCTAGTGAGGATCAAATGAGCAGGGTGGATAAGGAGGAACAGGTTAAATGGCTGTGAGTCAAGTGGATCAGGAAAGAAGAGAAAGAGCTAGGAGAAGGGGGCATGAAATGATCATGATGGCCAGAAGACCAGAACCAAGAGAATTAGGCATACAAAGACCCAAACAAGGTGGACCGGATCAAAATGAGCAAGTCTAGTGGTCAGAGAAACCAGGAAGAGAACATGGGCAATGAGGACCAGGAATAGGAAGACCATTGCTAGGAAAACCAGACTGAAAGCGAGGAAGACTAGGAGAACAGGACCTGAAGAATAAAGAGATGGCCAGAGAACCACAGTCAACAAGAAAAGAGCTAAGAGGACCAGAGTAATGAGAACCAGTGGCACCACAACCAAGGAGAAAAGGAAGATCAGTTCACAGAGGCCCAGAGTATCAGCACCTGGCATACCAGGACAAACAGGACCAGGATGAGGTAGGCCAGGATGACAGGAGCCATGATGACCAACCTGGGTGGCTAAGAGGATGACCTGAACAAGGAAGATCAGTATAAGGATGACAGGTTAGTCCAAGATGACTTCAAGCAGGAGGACCAGGCCCTAGACTATCATAACATGTTGGAGGAGGACCAGGAGAAGTAGTCAGGTCAGGAGTAGGTGGAGTAAGACCATTAAGACTAGGGATCAGATGGTGGATGGTTAGGTGGGCTAGAAGGATCAGAATAAACCGGTATAGGAACAGGGCTAGGAGGACCAGAAAGGTCAGAACCGAGAGACCTCAACATTTCAAGTGGAGTAGGAACCGGGGTATTAGGACCAGGCTGGAGAGGATCAGGGGAACCAGGTCAATCATAACTTTAGGACTCCTAAACTGAGAAAAATCCTAATTTTAAGACTTTCGGTATTCACAGAAGGCATATAGGAGTCCTAAAGTTAGGACTCCTAACTTCTGTGAATACCGAAGTGAGTAAGTGTCTTCTGTGAATACCAAAATGGTAGTAAGTTTAGGATTTTGTCTTAAGTTAGTTCTGTGAATCGGGCCCTTAGTCTATGGACCAGTAGGAAGCCTTATGCATGATATGATGGAACGTAGATACAGTTTCCCTACACAGAGGGAGTGGATTGACTGCATCCCTGTGGATAGAGGGTGGAGACCAAGAACTGAAGTGAGGGATAATGGAGAAAAGTCAACCCCCCAAAAAACCTTTCAGGTCTTTTTTACCAAAGGGCTGCTGATTAGTTCTTCCTGAGTGGCGACATAGGGCAGATGGTAAAAGTAAGGGGTAGGTAATAGATTTTTCATGTTAAAGGTGTTAAAGTTTTTAAGTAGGACTGCCCTTTTGTCTCTGCCTGATGACTACTCAGAAAGGCTGATTACAGCCAGGTGTTGAGATCTCATGCTTCATTGTATCCTTATTTTGGATACTTCTGCTTGGAGCCATTGCTATTGCTGTGAGAGCCATCACCTAGCACAAAGGTTGTGTCAGAGTGACAGCCAGAAAATTATATTTGAAAGAGAACACCCCAAAATTGCTCTGAAACGTCAATAGTGGAACCACATCCCCTGTCTGAAAAATGTATGTAAAAGTGGAAAGGTGACATGATCAATCAGTAGGTCACAAGAATGGAGGTGACAGAATGTCTCTGTTTATTCACAGTCTTATTTCTCACAATATTTGTGAGAAAACCCAAAAAACCCTGAATAGTGAATGCATATTCACTAACGCATGTGGATCCAGAGCAGGACCGTAGTAGGTAGGATGGCAGGCGGATGACCTTGACGAAAGTATGACTATACGCTCCGCCTCTCCGCCGGATCCATGTTGAGTGGTATGGATGACAGATGTTAGAGAGCATGCTCCATATTTGCTTACGGATAAAGGCGGGAGGATATGTGATAAGATCAAGGAAATTACCCCCTCATCTAATTTAGGCTGTTTTGAGTTTATGAAGTGAGATACAGGCTCATTTCTTATTCAATAAAAATATTGATAAAATACATTCAATGAGTCTAAACATGAAATGGGTAAGTTTTGAATGGAAGCATAGAAAGATAAAATCTAACAATAGGGAGGTACATCATTTTAATTGTGTCGAATCTTCCCCACCAGGAAGAAAATAAAGGAGACCATTTATCAGTAAGGCCTTTAAGCTTAATTTTGAGTTTATTATTATTCATTCGAAGAGTTTGTTGGATGGAGTTGGAATGCCATATCCCAAGACTTAATTTTAGTGACTTTCATTGAAAATCCTATGTCTTTAAACGTATCATGAAAATAATATTTATTAAGAGCCATGATTTCTGACTTGTTAATATTTAATTTAAAACCAGAAGCATTAGAGAAATAATTTAGTTTTCTAAGTAATTGGGGAGAGATGACTGAGGATTGTAGACAAACAGCAAAAGATTATCAGCGTATCC
Organism: Triturus cristatus; assembly: GCF_964204655.1. Taxonomy (NCBI): domain Eukaryota; kingdom Metazoa; phylum Chordata; class Amphibia; order Caudata; family Salamandridae; genus Triturus; species Triturus cristatus. The sequence goes on from NC_140588.1 coordinate 271,471,635, forward strand.
AGAGAATCTTACTTCACCCTGTGGATATTTATAACATGTAATGTGCTGAGATCTGCAAAGTTTTTCCAGGAAAGGTTCCTTGTCGATTTCCTCTTTGAAGAGAAAAGAGGAGAGGATTGTATATTGTTAACAAAAACTGAAGTTTTAGGAGAAGTGTATAGTATTTTAATGTATTGTAAAATTATGGGACCTGAACTGTGCCATTGCAGTGCTTTAATTATACATTTCCAGCTTACACTGTCCAAAACCTTTTCAGCATCAAGATAAATAGTGGCCAAGGTTCGTGAAATTTAGACGCACCGTAAATATATTTCAGAAAGTTCTTGAGTTATTAGTAATGAAGTAATCTTAGACAAAACCAGATTGTTCAATGCATATTAATTTTGGCAATAAATGTATTAATGTACATTGCTAATATTTTGGAGTAAACTTCACAATTGGTGTTAAAAAGAGAAATGGGTCGATAATTTTTACAGGAAGATAAATCACAATCTTGTTTGGGAATTAGACAAAGCATCGTGTTCAAAACGGAACCTCCAGCATGTCCCAAAAAGCGTAAATGATTAAAAAGGGTAAAAAGTTTAGAATGAAAATTTCTGAGAACTGTAAGTAAAATTCTGAAGGGAATCCATCGGGACCAGGAGCTTTTCCTTTTGGAAGGTGAGCAGTAGCAGCAAGAATCTCATCAAGGTCAGTATTGAAATCTAGGTAGGTCTCTTGTATGATCAGGACATTTCTGAATTGAATTAAAAAAATAATCCAATGGATCATTAGATGGAATGTCCTCTGGGGAGTAAAGATTCTTATAAAAGTCGACACAACATTATAATATATCCATATCACTGTGAAAAAAGTTACCTTTTGCATCAGATATCGTGACTGGATGTAATGTTTGCTTTTTTATTTTTGAATAATTGGCTAGCATTTCCCCCGATTTGTTTGCCCACCACATTCTAAGCAGAGTACCAGAAGCATGTTCAATAGACTACTTGTTAAATTGAAGTTTCACTTTAGTCAGTGGTGTTAAAGAAATATTATGATTTGAAAAATAATACTTATTCTCAAAATGTTTGATCTTTTGTAAAGGTTCTTTGGATTCTTTAAAGTCCTTCTTTTTTGACTACATAATTAATTATGAAACCCCTAGTAGTAGCTTTAAATGTGTCCTATACATTTTGAATAGACGATTCTGCCATATTAAAATCAAAAAATCCTTCAGCAAACTCTTCAATTTGCTCAATAAATGTTTTGTTGAATAGTAAATGCAGTATTGAAAAACACCACTTATTTGAGAAAGGGCTCCAGAAAGAAAGCTCTAAATCAGTAGTAACTGGAGTGTGAGCTGATGAGAATAACTCCAATCTCAGCGGTCAACAAAGATTTGGATAGATTTCTACTAAGAAAGAAATAATCAATTTGTGAAGCAGAATGATGTGCAGGGGAGTTGAAATTGTATTCTAAAAGGTTGAGATTAGAAATCTTCCAGGCATCCACAAAACTCCTATTAGAGATAGATCATTGAAACATTTGTATGCATTTTATTAGAGATGCATTTAGAAGTTGCTTTCATTTCCAAAAGGGAATCAAAACTTTGATTGCAATCAACACCCAAAATCAGATTGTTTGCAGAACATGGCATTTATTTTCCTAATACAAATTCCCAATAGGTACATCATTACCAGTTGGACCATACACATTAAAAATAGAAAAATGGATACTATTAATAATAGTATGCACTAATAACCATCTTCCAATATCATAATGTACAGTAGATATAACCTATAAATGTAATGCCTTATGAAACAAAATGGCCACCACATTCTTTCTCCCATTAGCTGAAGAACAACACACATGACAGATTTCCAACATTTTCATAAATAATCAATATCCTTTTCAGATCAATGAATCTCCTGTGAAAACGCCATTTGACACTTCATCTTAGATAATTATGAAATTATTGTCTGCCTTTCAATAGAACAACGCAAGCCCTTAACATTCAAAGTAGTACGTAAATTATGTGTCATATGTAGGAGTTATGCAATAGTTAATTATGACACAAGCTATAAAAGATGCAAATAGAGTATAAGCTCTAAACATAAACATCAGGAAGATAAACTAGTTGGGGCAAGAAGAATCGCTACATCTGAAAGTGCCATTAGTAAAAAAAAAGAGAATATTCCGCTGAATTAAGATACCTTTGAAAAGAAATTGCTTATACAAATTTGGCAGAAAATAGAAGGAATTGAGGTTCTTCAACAGGCACTGCTTTGAGCGACAACTGAATAGTTAGTCATATATTATGATTTAGTTACATGAAGCATGAAATTACCAAGTAAAAATATGCCATGCATGAGGAAATCCGTCTCATACCTTTATCCATGAACTGATGTACTATAAGCGTTGAATAAAGTTCAAAAGCCCACCTCAAGGACATTGTTCTTTGATATATTCAGGGTTTGGTGTAGGACACGTCATGTTTATTTAATATAGGGTGCTGATAAAAAGGAAAAAAAAATCCATACAAATTCCTGGATGAACGGAGGGAGTAGAAAACCAGTAAATCAGCATGCACTGCATGCACACTGGTGTGGTGCTTTATGGTAAGGAACAGCAAGTGGGATAGAATAGTAACACTCTTGTTAGCTGACAGGGCTTGAAAAAAAAAACCTCAGAGCACCTCTTCCCAACAGTTCAACTCAAGGAATCTATCAAAGTTGGCAGGTAAGTCTTCATGGAGCCGCCAAGTATCTCCCAAGAAGAATGGAAGACCGCGGAGCGCCGATTTCAAGACGCCATTTTATGGGCGGTTCAAGCACACTCTACAAAAAAAAAGGTAATTTTGTAAGTTTAATTAATGTGATATTTTGGCCAATGAAAGACAGGAGCAGTCCATTCATACATGAATTCTCTGGTCTCAGCAGCACTGTCACAATTTTAATCTGTTTAGAGCTCAAATTTGAGAGTTAATCCTGGTGCAATTTGTAATTTCAGGATGAGATTGAGGATCTAGTGAAGAAACACAATCCGAAATGTGCATTCGCTGTAGAAGATCCTCTTTTCCTTGAAGAAAGCATCCCTTTTCACCGTGCAATTGATGATCTGCCGTATGGTATGTTATCTTGTCAAATGATATGCAACAGCAGTATTCATAATTTTAAAACAAGTTATCCCATCACATCGCGTGTGTGAAGGAGTATACACAGCCCTACTCCAGGGAGGTTATTATAGCTAAAATCTCTGAGTGAAAATAAAATGTATACTTCCAATGGGCCTGGTAAAACTCAGTACGGGGCTTTTTGGAATTTAAAGGCCACTTGTAATGAGGACTTATTAAGAAAGCCTTGTCTCTAATTTTCTCTAGAAGTTAGTTCCTTATTATTGTGCCCAGAACCAAAAATCTTTCAGCTCTGTGGATTTTCAGGAGCATCTGGCTGTCAGACATCAACCAGTGGGCGTGAATGTAATGAGTAATTGTTTTCCCGTAAAAACCTATATTGAGATATTTAAACACAGGACATGCCCATTTAAACATGATTTCCTTAGCTGCTGAGTACCAGTGAAGAGATGGTAAGCCTTGTTTTGTAGCCACCAGATTTCCAAAGATTTAGGACTAGAATTGCTGCCATATTGTGAGCAAATCCCTCCCCAAGAACGATATTAAAGGCAGAACTGACTGATACTTTTGATCAACAAAGAGCATTTGGCAGAGGCACAAGAAAGCAGAAAGGACCACCAACACTATGGTGCCGATCACGATCCGGCAAAAAATGTCCCCGTGCGACTCGTATCGGGTCTTTTTACCGTACGAATCGAACAAGTGCCGTACGAACTCGCAATCACGATTCGCATGGTAAAAAGTCCATACGAACCGCACTGGGAATCATTCCCCACACGTCCTCCGGTCGGAAAATGTGTCCGACACGTCCTCGGACGATTTACCTTACAAACGTGAAAAGCCAAGTCCGACCGAGGAATCACGATCCATCCCGTGCGTCCGAGCCTACAACCGTATGGAAAAAAACACCGTCCGCACCGAACATCCATAGCAACCATGGAGACATGTGCCCGCATACGCGCCCAACACCCCCCCCAGCCCCCGTACGTCCGACACGTACCCCCCGTGTATGTATTCCCCCACCCGTCTAGGTACACCCCAGTACGTTCCAGTCCAACCCCCACCCCAGTACGTGTCGTACCCCCCGTGTACCCCCACCCCAGTACGTTCCAGTCGTACCCCCACCCCAGTACGTGTCAAATCCCCCGTCTACCGACACCCCAGTACATTCCAGTCGTACCCCCACCCCAGTACGTGTCGTACCACCGTCAATGTACACCCCCCCACCCCAGTACGTGTCGTACCCCCCGTCTACCGATACCCCAGTACGTTCGAGTCGTACCCCCACCCCAGTACGTGTCGTACCACCGTCAATGTACACCCCCCCACCCCAGTACGTGTCGTACCACCGTCAATGTACACCCCCCCACCCCAGTACGTGTCGTACCCCCCGTCTACCGATACCCCAGTACGTTCGAGTCGTACCCCCACCCCAGTACGTGTCGTACCACCGTCAATGTACACCCCCCCACCCCAGTACGTGTCGTACCCCCCGTCTACCGATACCCCAGTACGTTCGAGTCGTACCCCCACCCCAGTACGTGTCGTACCACCGTCAATGTACACCCCCCCACCCCAGTACGTGTCGTACCACCGTCAATGTACACCCCCCCACCCCAGTACGTGTCGTACCCCCCGTCTACCGATACCCCAGTACGTTCGAGTCGTACCCCCACCCCAGTACGTGTCGTACCACCGTCAATGTACACCCCCCCACCCCAGTACGTGTCGTACCACCGTCAATGTACACCCCCCCACCCCAGTACGTGTCGTACCACCGTCAATGTACACCCCCCCACCCCAGTACGTGTCGTACCCCCCGTCTACCGATACCCCAGTACGTTCGAGTCGTACCCCCACCCCAGTACGTGTCGTACCACCGTCAATGTACACCCCCCCACCCCAGTACGTGTCGTACCACCGTCAATGTACACCCCCCCACCCCAGTACGTGTCGTACCACCGTCAATGTACACCCCCCCACCCCTGTACGTGTCGTACCACCGTCAATGTACACCCCCCCACCCCAGTACGTGTCGTACCACCGTCAATGTACACCCCCCCACCCCAGTACGTGTCGTACCACCGTCAATGTACACCCCCCCCAGTACGTGTCGTACCCCCCGTCTACCGATACCCCAGTACGTTCGAGTCGTACCCCCACCCCAGTACGTGTCGTACCACCGTCAATGTACACCCCCCCACCCCAGTACGTGTCGTACCACCGTCAATGTACACCCCCCCACCCCAGTACGTGTCGTACCACCGTCAATGTACACCCCCCCACCCCAGTACGTGTCGTACCCCCCGTCTACCGATACCCCAGTACGTTCGAGTCGTACCCCCACCCCAGTACGTGTCGTACCACCGTCAATGTACACCCCCCCACCCCAGTACGTGTCGTACCACCGTCAATGTACACCCCCCCACCCCAGTACGTGTCGTACCACCGTCAATGTACACCCCCCCACCCCTGTACGTGTCGTACCACCGTCAATGTACACCCCCCCACCCCAGTACGTGTCGTACCACCGTCAATGTACACCCCCCCACCCCAGTACGTGTCGTACCACCGTCAATGTACACCCCCCCCCCCAGTACGTGTCGTACCCCCGTCTACCGATACCCCAGTACGTTCGAGTCGTACCCCCACCCCAGTACGTGTCGTACCACCGTCAATGTACACCCCCCCACCCCAGTACGTGTCGTACCACCGTCAATGTACACCCCCCCACCCCAGTACGTGTCGTACCCCCCGTCTACCGACACCCCAGTACGTTCGAGTCGTACCCCCACCCCAGTACGTGTCGTACCACCGTCAATGTACACCCCCCCACCCCAGTACGTGTCGTACCACCGTCAATGTACACCCCCCCACCCCAGTACGTGTCGTACCACCGTCTATGTACACCCCAGTAGGTTCCGGTCCTACCCCCAACACAACCTCCTAAGTACGGAGCGCACCCCAGGCCCCAACATCACCACCGCATGTACGACTCGTACCAAGTCACATACAAGGACAGCACCGTACAACCAAATGGCCCATGTACACACCGTACACATGCTCAAAACGCACGTACACAACCAGGACAAAACAAAACTACACAAGAATACACCATTCGAAAGGCACAAAGCCACGAAACATGGCCAACAACCACTAAAATAACACAATCACTGACCTGCAACTGGCAAAAACAAACAGAGGCCCAATACACCACCACTCCTTATAACACACCCACCCAAACTTCAAACACTGCCACACCCACCCATGGACCAATAAAAAGGGCCCACACACACAAACCATGAGCCTTTGCAACAGACTCACTGCTGCCAGACACCACAGAACCACACTACAAGCTACACCACACCTTACACTTGCACACCTTTACACAACCACCCTCACAAACACCCTCTCATCACATTCACACACACACACAACCATCCACACCCCCCCCCAACATCCACACACCACCCGCACCCACACCATCCCCACCCACACCCCTCACCATGCCCACTACCAAGAATCCAAAGTTCAGTCACCGAGAGTTGGAGGTCCTTGTGGATCAAATCCTCAGAGTCGAGCCACAGATCTTTGGAACATTGGTCAGAAACACCAGCCAGGCTGCCAAAACAGCCATGTGGCAGACCATCGTCGATGCTGTGAATGCCGTTGCGGACACCAGGAGGACCAAGCAGGATTGCCAGAACAGGTGGTACGATCTGCGGAGGAGGGTCAGAGCCAAGAGGCAGGAGGAACTCGACCATGCCAACGCCACCGGAGGAGGGCCCTCCCGCAGACCCGTACAGTACCATCCCTGGGAGGAGAGGGTGATGGCCATACTGCCGGTGGAGGCAGTCGAAGGATTAGAAGGACTCCGAGACCCGGGTGAGTACACAAACAACGCACCTCACATGGGGGGAACTGCAACCACAACCAAAACTACTAACAGGCACGCAACTACCACAAGCCATCGCATGACTCAACCACACTCCATGAGCAGGCACATGCCACTGCTGCCACCATGCCCCATGCACCCAGCTGGACAATGTCAAGTCACAGGCCACAGAAGACAACAACACATGACACGGTAACCCGGATGGCGGGAGGCTGGGCACCAACAATCACATAGTGCGACTCCAAAGCAGACAACAATGCCCTCTGCCCATATGGCCTAGGTCACAGCCAGACAAACACTGTGTCCCAACACAGGAATGACTTGCCAGCAAATGGCGGACGCCTTGCATCAACACATGGGGGTGAAGGCACTGGTTTGCACATGACGGCAGCTAATGAACAGCCAACATTGTGAAAGAGTGGCAGCACACACCACCACAGCAGCAGCGCACAGACACACATCACACCAAATGGGTGCCTGGAGAGCAGAAACAAACTCACATCAACAAGCCAAGGGCCACTCAAAGATCTGCTAACAGTCTGTGCCCAGGAAGCTGGGCCGAGGTGACAGAGGGGGACACACAGAGGGAGGGAAAGGGGGACAGAGAAGGAGGGAGAGGGGGTCAGAGAGGGAGGGAGACGGACAGAGGGAGGAGGCTGTCACACAGAGGGAGGGAGAGGGGGACAGAGAGGGAGGGAGAGGGGGACAGAGAAGGAGGGAGACACAGGGAGAGCAAATTAGTCCTTTGGTGTGTGGGAATGTCTGCTCGTAAGCAGGTGGACCGCGTGCATGTAGACATGGGTGGCCAGTGCAAGAACCCCCCCTCTTCATCAGGGCCAAACGCAGGGCCATGTCACAACCTGTACACGAGCACAAGGATAGCCACCTGCATCGTATAAGTGTGTGGATCCACTCCATGTGCACATGTACAGTGCTACAAGGAAGGCGCAAATGCATGGCTCGCCACACCTGCACACTCCACTGCTGACTGCAGTCACACTTGACGCAGCAAGTAAGACTGTGCCACACATAGTGAAAGGGGCAAAAGTGGTGCCCAAGGGACACACCCATGCACAAGTGCACTGTGAGTGGAATGCAAGACAGATCCTAATTCCAAGAGGAAAAGTGCCAACTTTGAAACTGATGAAACATGGATGTTTCATGGACCAAAATTAACATTGTCTCTCTCACACACAGGTCAACGTCGTGCTGCACCCCCCAACACTGGGGGGGAACACTCACAGGACCCGGATCTGCAGGAGACCGATCCCACCGGCAGCGACCACTCTCACCACTCTGCGGACGACCTCGACCGACCTGGCCCCTCTGGTGTCCAACCACCTGCAGCACCTGCGTCAGGTACAACCGTGCCAACCACCACCCCCACTCCTGCCACATCCCAGGAGACACCCAGGATCCCTGCCCCAACACCACAATGCAGCCAGGCTCGCCAGGAGGGACACGGTGTCCCGGGCACCCAGGAGGAGGCAGGCGACAACGCAAATGCCACCCCTCAGGGGTCCCGGAGACCCGATGTGCCCACAAGTGCAGGCCAGGCGCAAGTGGGCAGGGGTGGTGGGAGTGGAGGACGGCGGAGGCGCGAGCCTGACCAGTTGGCTGGGGATCCGGTATATTCCCATGTCCGTAACATCCTGGACTCATACCGGCAGGACACCACGGGCATGGCCCAGGTTGTGTCCGTCCTCGAGGGGATCAAGACCCAGCAGGCCCAGCAACATGCGGAGCTAATAGCCTGTCTACTGGTACACCAACGGAGGATGGAGGACAGACAGGCTGAGCAAGTGACGGCGTCCCAGGGGATTCACGCTGAACTCCGTCGGATGGCCGACACCATGGCCGACCCTCCCTGTGCCAGAAGGCGGAGAACATCACCACCCACAGGGAGGGATCAGGAGGAGGAGGAAACATCCGACGGAGCATCCCAGACGTCGTCACGGCCTGCTGGTGATGTTCCCCGCAGGAGGCCGGGTCGTCCACGGAAAGCACCGTGAGGGTGGCTGCTACATCACCATCTCCCAGGACACCTGGCCTGGCACCTGGCCCACTGGAGCAACAGCATCACAGCATCAAGAGACATTCTCTGCCACATGGCCCTGCTGGTCACTGGCTGACCAATGTTGACAAAGACTGTGGCATGGACTCTGAGGATTTCCAATGGCAAGGACACCAACTCCCCTACTGAACTTTGGATTCCATAATCCCGGAAAGCACCTCACTTTGTCCCCCCCCCCCCCCCCATAATAAATCACACTACTAAGAGTAGATGCCTGCTGGTAGCATTATTACCTAACATGTGTCTTGTAAAGTCGAAACATGCCTGAGTTATCTGTTCTCTTCAACCATCCACACCCTGGGGCCTGAGTCTGGCACAGGACACATGGGTCACAGTCTATTAGGCAAGACAGACATGGAGCACCATACACACCCGTGATGGGCACAACCAGCTGAGGGGGTGGCCGAACAACCGTGCTGACACACACACTCAGTACAGCAACAGTCATGCGCAGAGGTCAGGGATCCTGGCCAGTGTCCTGGGGGGCACCCAGGTATGTGTAGACAGGTGGCAGAACCATGTCCTGCAAGCTTGAGTCCGGTGGATGCAGAGAATGGGGGCCTGTCCAACGTTGGATGCATGTGGATGGCACATGTCACAATACCCACGCAGTCATGGACATCATGCCCAATACACAGTGTCAGCCAACACACACAGCTTGCATCTCGCCAGTCGACACATTGACACATAGCCACAATCAGGGGATACCATGCCAGACATGCTGGATGCACCGTGCCAACACACCAGCATTGACTGAGAAGAGGCACCTTGGAGGCATAGGGACACCTTTATTAGTCATGTATTCGGGATTGCAGAGGCAACTTGAAGTACACATGAACACTTCATGTGGAGTAACATGTGGGTCCAACACTGGCACCCCCCTTCTGCAGCACAAATGCGTGATAGCCATGGTACTGGCACACAAGCGTCGGCCAACAGCTAAATACCCACAGCTGCACACGGAGAGCCTAACATACACCACAGATCCGCTGATGTGGAAGTCCCACGCCATGTCAAGCAATTGTTAACCGTATGTGTCCGAGGGCAGTGTCACACACATTGATGGCATCATCACAATCCACTATCCCATCACTGATGACTGACAACCAGGCAGCACATCTATTCTGGTGTACCCAGCTGCATGTCGTGTCCCATGGGGATGCCCCATGTCTGCAGAGGAACCAAACCCCGACCGGGGCAGTGTGCACACATCGTGAACAACTGCCACACCCAATACACCCCTGATGCATCCCTTACCCCATGGAGACTTCCAAACGTGTCCGTGCCTGTAACGCTGAGTCAGCCCACGATGCCATGTCCATGAGGAATAGCAGTGCCACAACAATGCAACCAGCAGATGGCATGCGCAGGTACCTGGGGAAGAGAGACACACAAGAAGTCAGCCACAAAAAGCACAGCCACTTGCATGTGCATGTACTCGACACATGTTAGGATGACAACATGCTAGGTCATCATTGTGACTGGGGAAATACTACCATCACTGGCACCATCACTCCAGTGACACACCCACACACACCTCTGACTCACGTGCCATACATGCAGGTGGAGACACACATCACAACGCATGCCACACGGGGACCAATGCGTGCACACTCAGACACTGGTACTCACCACTAAGCAAAGAAGTCGCGTATGAGCCGAGTCCGGATGTCCTCTTGCGGCTCCACATCCTCCACATCACTAGCCCCATTGCCAAGCCCTTCGTCCTCCACGGGTGGATGGTCCTCGTCATGTTGATTCAGGATGAGTGGCACAGCTCTTTCAACTGCCATGTTGTGCAGCATGCAGCAGACCATGAAGATCTTGCAAACCTTCGCCGGGGCATATGGGAGTGCGCCGCCGGTCTTGTGGAGGCACCGGAATCGGCTCTTCAGCATGCCAAACGTCCTCTCTATCACACGCCTTGTCCGGCCATGGGCGGTGTTGTAGCGGAGCTGGGCCGGCGTGATGGGGTTGCGGAGAGGTGTCAGCAGCCAAGGCATGTTGGGATAGCCAGCGTCCCCTACATGGAAAGCACATGGATATCGTTAGAACTGGCGAAGCGGTCGTGCTGGTAGGCTATACAGAATACAGGACAGACAGACTGTACCCACCAACAACACATGCCCGTTCGTTGCGCAGCTGCATCATCATATCAGGCATCCCGCTACGCCTCATGATGTAGGCATCGTGTGCTGATCCTGGAAAACGAGCACAGACATGTGAAATCACCATGTTGGACAGACACACCACAAGGGCATTGATGGAGTGGTAGTGCTTCCGATTCCGGTACGCCACCTCCCGTGCGTGTGGTGGTACCAAACCTACATGTGTCCCATCTATGGACCCAATGACATGGGGCATCCCTCCCAGGGCATAGAATCCACGCTTGACCTCTGTCATCTGTTCAGGGGTTGGGAACTTTATGAAGTCATCCAGGTGAATCAACATGGCCTCCAAGAAATCATGCAGCACACCGCTGAACATGCTCTGGGACATGCCACCAACATGAGCTATGGTATTTTGGAAGGTACCCGTGGCTAGAAAATGTAGGGCAGCCATTACCTTCAGCTGGGGTGTCAGTGCCGTAGGATACCTGTGCTGCGGTTGCAGGTGTGGTGCCAGTCTCGCTGTCAGCTCCAGAATCAACGGTTGGGTGAAGCGGTAGAGCCGGATCCTGTCATTCTCCTGCATGGCAGCCAAGTCTGGAATTATTCGGGCAACAGGCGGCGCTCTGCAGTAATTTGGAAGTGACAAGGAAGAGTGAGTGCACTACGACAACAACTCATGTCTACTGAGCACATGTAAATCTGGCAATACACACATGCTACATAGGGAGTCACATATGTGCTACATGCCCAGGACACGTATGGATGCAAGGTGACACTCCTTCCAAGACCCAGCTACACACGGAGATTGAGAACCTCCCCATGCCACACCATGGGAATAGCTGTGTCCCAGTGCAAGTGAACAGCCCGACGCAAGACAGAAGTGACATTCACCCACACATCAGCAGAAGTAGGATGCCGATTGTAGAGACTGGTAGCGGAACACCGGAGCCACAGGTCACATGACATTACACTAGGCCTGCCCACACACCTTGCCATGAAGGTGCACATGTCATGACTCACCACACATTCCTTGTGAGGATGCTGACATGGCCTTGTCACGCTACTCCGTGTCCCATGCATACATGTGCACCTCACATCAGATACCACATGTGGCATGGTGTGCGGAACAGTGTGCAATGACAATCTACACACAGACACATGTTGGTTGCTGCAACGGCTGCAGCTTTTGAGGGTGCTACAACATCAACCTGATGTAAATCCCGGACACATAAATGACATAGTCACATTGTGCACTGTGGGTAGTGACAAGTCAGGTGTCATGACCCCTGTACCGGGCATCATGGGACACTTCCGTGTGTTGGTGTCCGTGCCATGCCAGTGACGCTCACCCCAAGTGCGCAGTACGACATGCACACATGTCAAAGGAGTCAAGGGCATGCCTGGCACACATTGCACCCTCACACAGTACACCTGTACACATCTCATCATACATCTGGTGCCTCCTCCACTCAGGAGGCATGTTCCACATCACAGCCTGTCACACCTGTGCCCCACACATGTAGTAATGCACAGACGATGCCTTGATGTCCATTCCTGGACAAGTATGTCCATCCATGGACAAGTATGTCCGCCCTATTCCTACCTGTGTGTCGACTATCACCACAGTGATGTGTACAAACCGGCGTACTGCTGCTAAGAGGGCCTGTGTATGTTCCCCAATCACTGTGGGAGTGCTGCCGTATGTGTACCCATCGTGATGGCGAGCGTACAGGCATTTGTACGGTCCGTACCACAACGAGTACGCATACGCGTGCAGACCCATAGTGAGAGGGCCGTACACTCGCATGTACGCTCACTATCACTATGGGTCTGCACGCGTATGCGTACACGTAGTGGTACGGACCGTACACTCGCATCTACGCTCACTATCACTATGGGTCTGCACGCGTATGCGTACACGTAGTGGTACGGACCGTACACTCGCATCTACGCTCACTATCACTATGGTTCTGCACGCGTATGCGTACACGTAGTGGTACGGACCGTACACTCGCATGTACGCTCACTATCACTACGGGTACACAGACCCATAGTGATAGTGAGCGTACAGGCATTTGTACGGTCCGTACCACTACGTGTACGCATACGCGTGCAGACCCATAGTGATAGTGAGCGTACATGCGTGTGTACGGTCCGTACCACTACGTGTACGCATACGCGTGCAGACCCATAGTGATAGTGAGCGTACATGCGAGTGTACGGCCCTCTCACTATGGGTCTGCACGAGTATGCGTACTCGTTGTGGTACGGACCGTACAAATGCCTGTACGCTCACTATCACTATGGTTCTGCACGCGTATGCGTACACGTAGTGGTACGGACCGTACACTCGCATCTACGCTCACTATCACTATGGTTCTGCACGCGTATGCGTACACGTAGTGGTACGGACCGTACACTCGCATGTACGCTCACTATCACTACGGGTACACAGACCCATAGTGATAGTGAGCGTACAGGCATTTGTACGGTCCGTACCACAACGAGTACGCATACGCGTGCAGAACCATAGTGATAGTGAGCGTACAGGCATTTGTACGGTCCGTACCACTACGTGTACGCATACGCGTGCAGACCCATAGTGATAGTGAGCGTACATGCGTGTGTACGGTCCGTACCACTACGTGTACGCATACGCGTGCAGACCCATAGTGATTTTGAACGTAGGCATGCATGTACGGGCCGTTGCCATGCATTTGGGGTGCCCTAGGGCCCAGAAACGCACCGTACCTGTGTGTGATTCTCCTAATTACATAGGGGACAAGTATTAAGGCCTACATGCATGCTGGTTGTCATGGCGACCAGGTTCAAATTTCGATTTTGTTCTGGAAGGTGCACAGCAGAAGTCAGTTGGAATTCTTCTACTTTGTTGCAATGTGTTTGTGGGGCTGACATCATGCAGGAGAATGAAACCGATAGAGAACCCACAGACTGCTAGGTTTGAAGGGATTGGTGGAAACATAGGATGCAAATGTGAGTGACCAATCACTCTGTACTCCTGTGCATGAGACTGGGCAGAAGGCCACATATAAGGCAGCCAGGTCCCATGAGGGATTACTTGCCTGCACATCTTTGCATTTGTCGACCAAGCTGCTGCTACTGATTCCCTGGAACCATGTCAAGGGCTGTGGAGAGGACACAGCCATTCACCCTGGAGGAGAACATGGCTCTGCTGGATGTGATCCTCCCACAGTACCCCATGCTGTATGGGCGACCAGGGTATCAGGTGAGTGCATAGGCCACTGCCACAGACTGTCCCTATGTTGTGACTGTGTCTTCAGGCATTGTGACCCGGTGTGACACACATGCCATGTACTGTCGGGGGGGTACCAGGGGGGGGGGTGCCTGATGTCTCCCAGCAGTGCCCTGAGACAGGAGGGGTGTGTGCAGAGTCCTCCCAGCAGTGCCCTGAGACAGGAGGGGTGTGTGCAGAGTCCTCCCAGCAGTGCCCTGAGACAGGAGGTGTGTGTGCAGAGTCCTCCCAGCAGTGCCCTGAGACAGGAGGTGTGTGTGCAGAGTCCTCCCAGCAGTGCCCTGAGACAGGAGGTGTGGGTGTGATGCACAGTGTGAGCCTTGATCATTGATTGTGACATTGCCATCATTCCACCTGAGTACCCACTATGGCACGTACTGCCTTTTCCCTCACCAGAGGATGATGTCCCTATGACAGAGGTGCAATGCGTTGGCTGCATTACATGCCATGTAGTAACCAGCTATTATGTTCACATATGTCTCTCTGTGACATGTGGCTGGTGTATTGATGTGGTGTCACTTGTACTTCCTCACAGGTAGGCGCCACTGCCAAGGAGCAGATCTGGCTGACCGCCGTCAGTGCTGTGAGGCGTGTGGATGGTCGGAGGCGGAGCCTGTCCCAGGTGAGGAAACGCTGGCAGGATATCCGGTGCTGGACGCGGAGGATTGCACGGCTCCTGCTGGGGGACTCACCTGAGAGCCACAAGAACCGCGGCCGCCGCCGTCTGACCCACCTCCACAGGCGTGTGCTGCCGGTGGTCTTTCCAGACCTGGAGAGGCGCTTACAGGCGATGCAGCAGGCGGAAGGGGGTAGGTACATGTGCGTTTGTTGTGTGTCACCGGCATTTGTAAGGGCACAGTGGCATTAATTCACTGGCAGGGTTTAAAGGTGCTGTGCCCATCCAGTTTGCCCCAGTGTAGCGCTGCGCCCCTGCCACCCTTCCCCTCCTTGCAATGTGTTCCCTGGTCTGTGTGTAGTCACTCCTTCACAAGGTAATGTAGGCTGGCGCTTTGTCCACGAGAACAATGACTGTAGCATCATGGGTGGTGGTGGTGGGTAACAGGTTGTGGGACCTTGCCTGTGAACTGTCAAGTTCACTGCATGTGGGTTCCATGTCAGTTGGCACTGATGCTGGCTCCAGACATGGGAGTTGGTCTCTCATGTGTCATGCCTTACGGCGCGCATGTCCTATGTAGTGGCCTGTGACATGATGTGCATGAGTGTGCGCTACGCATAGTGCAGGGATGGTGACGTGTGTAGCAGTCATTCCCATTCAGTAGCATGTAGTTGCGTGCCCAATACTGTCCCCTGGGGCACCTTATCCTCAGTGTTGTTTGTGTCATCATCAACGTGGACACTCTCACTGTCTACAGCGTAGGTTGTGCTCTGTGCCATTGTCCCCTGTCACCATGTATATAGACGTGCTATTATGTACAGGTGTCCACTGTGCAGCCTGACCTGATTGTCCCTCTTCATACTCACAGTTGCCAGTGCCTGTGTGTCTTGTTATACTCATCTGAGGATGGGCACTGGTACCTCATTATTTGTACAGGCGCACCTTTGCTGTTTTGCGTCCAATCTTGCCTTTTGCCTGCCACTGTGTTTATCACCCAGACTATGAGATGTTGGTGCCACCTGTGTCTCAGCAATTAGCATCGTGTGGGGGTTGCTTGGGGCGGGCAATGCCTATGTGTCAAATCCTGATTCCTAATTGCTGGGTCTGGACAGTGTGTGATGTTACTGGACACACACGCAAGGTGCAGTGACCGAGTTATGTTGGGCATGTTTGCAGCATTACCTATGCAGCATGTGTCTCAAGTTCATGGATATTGTCCCTGGTCATAGGTATTTTCACAAACGCTGTGTGGTGCAGAGGCAGTGCAGGATTGTCCCCAGGGCCTGGGTGCTATGTCAGACTCCGTTTCCTGTCATCAGCTATTGTCTCATGCTCTCCATGGTATTTCAGTGGCATGGTGGCTCAACCAACTGTGTTTCATGCCCTACATCGGTACCTTGTTTTGCAGATGTTAGGGATCTGCCTCTTCAGGCTATGCAATGTTGACTATGTAGATTGGACTCATGTGACAGATGTGTACAGGTGTCTGATTAATTTCTGTCTCTCCACCCTGCCCACAGCATCGTCGGGGGACACAGAGGGAGACATGGACACGGACCAGGCGGAGGGACCGAGCACCAGTGGCAGCCGTGACATCGGGGCTGGCACATCGAGTGGGACAGAGGCGGAGGATAGTGTGGCCGAGGACCTGTCGACTGGCACATCAGACTACGAAGCTGACAGGTCCGAGGAGGATGTCTCAGAGTTGGCGGAGGCTGCACCAGCAGCTGACAGTGGAACAACACCTGCCACCGCCCCCTCAGTTCCCACCAACCGCCTCCCACTTGCTCGTGTCCCTTCCCAGCGTGCCCGGTCACCGCATGTCTCCTTCCTGCCAGGCACCGCACCCCCTGCCCCTGTCTCCACTGCTGCCGCCAATGCTGAGTCTATGGACATCCAGCGGCAAATGCAGGTTGGTCAGGCTGCGATCCTGAATGTCCTCCATTCCCACGGGAAAACCCTCACCAACATCGAGGCATTCTTGGAGGGCATTCATTCTTTGCAGGCTGACCAACGCAACTTGCTGAGGTCCCTAGACTCCACACTGACTGCAGCAGTGGGTCTCCTGCAGCGCGACCTCCCCCCACCTACCCCTGCCCCATCCACACTTCCCACTTCCATGCCTGTCCCACGTACACCCAGACGTCGGGATGCACCCACCACAACAGACACAGGCACCACACCAGCAGGGAAGGTCCACCGCACTCCTCCTGACACGCACACACAGGGTGAGATAGGCACACCCACTGGGTCGGGGGGCAAACGTGTGACACGCAGCCAGAGTGGGAGTCCGCATTCCACACAATCCACTCCCTCCAAATCCCCTCCCCTCAGCTCTCCTGGCCACATCTCCCCCAAGGACTCCTTCATGGCCGCTCTGTCCCTGAGCCCCACAGTTACGCCACCACGCAAGCGGTCAAGGAAGTCCTCGGTCAGGGTGGTTGAGTCTCCCCCCCTGTCTCCACCCTCCCCCGGTGGCGCTGCAACCCATCCCTCTGAACCCCCCCCCTCCTTGGGGCCTGAGGTCACTTCGGGTGCAGGGGACTCCCTGGAGGACCTTGCTAAGGTGTGTAGTGCCATCCTGGCCTCCGCCTTTGGCCATGACACACCCCCTGTGGTTGAGTCCTCCATCCCTGCACCCACAACGCCGCCCCTTTGCCCTGATGTCCCTGCGGTGCCTGTTGCTTCCCCCCCCCCTGATGCCCTCACCAGTATGGAAGACGATGGCATTTGACTGTGCAGGCAAGGTAGGGGACACACATCCCACTGTGTCCCCCATGCAGCTGGGAATCATTGACTGCCCTATGGCCTTTGTTGACTTTGAACTGCCTTTGATCCACGGACATTGTGCTCATGCTGAATAAAGCTTATTTTTTTTTTCATTATCACACTCCTGCTATGGTGGTATTGGTGTTGGTGGGGCTGCTACATTGTTTTGGGTGGTGTTTAAGGCTTTGGGTGTGTGGGATTTGTAGTAGTGTTCTGCTCTTTGGGGCCACCCTAGGATCTGTGTGCCATCACAAGGTGTTGGCTAACTTCCTTAGGTCATGTCAGCAGTTACTGCATGGTTCAATTGTCCCAGGGTGTATTCCTTCCTCTGTGTACCCAGTTTCTTCCCTGCAGGGTGTTCCCAATGTTTAGCGCAGAGCTGTGTGTACATGAGCTGTGTGTGTGACGGAGCCCTTCTACTTTGGCCATGCATGCATGGCCATGTCTCCACCTGCAACAATCGTGGCATCCTTGGTGATCACTGTACTTGTGTGTGGAGTCAGTTGACATGAGTTCATGGGGACATGTTCCCTTGTAGGCAGTATGGATGTGGGTAATTGTGGCATCACACACATGTGTTACACCCCTCCTGGGTGTGGACACTGCTGGGAGGACTCTGCACCCACCCCTCCTGTCTCTGGGCACTGCTGGGAGGACTCACCACCCACCCCTCCTGTCTCAGGGCACTGCTGGGAGGTCTCTGCACCCACCCCTCCTGTCTCAGGGCACTGCTGGGAGGACTCACCACCCACCCCTCCTGGGTGTGGACACTGCTGGGAGGACTCTGCACACACCCCTCCTGGGTCTGGACACTGCTGGGAGGACTCTGCACACACCCCTCCTGTCTCAGGGCACTGCTGGGAGGTCTCTGCACCCACCCCTCCTGTCTCTGGGCACTGCTGGGAGGACTCACCACCCACCCCTCCTGTCTCAGGGCACTGCTGGGAGGTCTCTGCACCCACCCCTCCTGTCTCAGGGCACTGCTGGGAGGACTCACCACCCACCCCTCCTGGGTCTGGACACTGCTGGGAGGTCTCTGCACCCACCCCTCCTGTCTCAGGGCACTGCTGGGAGGACTCACCACCCACCCCTCCTGGGTCTGGACACTGCTGGGAGGACTCTGCACCCACCCCTCCTGTCTCAGGGCACTGCTGGGAGGTCTCTGCACACACCCCTCCTGGGTCTGGACACTGCTGGGAGGACTCACCACCCACCCCTCCTGGGTCTGGACACTGCTGGGAGGACTCTGCACACACCCCTCCTGGGTCTGGACACTGCTGGGAGGACTCTGCACACACCCCTCCTGTCTCTGGGCACTGCTGGGAGGTCTCTGCACACACCCCTCCTGGGTCTGGACACTGCTGGGAGGACTCTGCACCCACCCCTCCTGTCTCAGGGCACTGCTGGGAGGTCTCTGCACCCACCCCTCCTGTCTCAGGGCACTGCTGGGAGGACTCACCACCCACCCCTCCTGGGTCTGGACACTGCTGGGAGGTCTCTGCACCCACCCCTCCTGTCTCAGGGCACTGCTGGGAGGACTCACCACCCACCCCTCCTGGGTCTGGACACTGCTGGGAGGACTCTGCACCCACCCCTCCTGTCTCAGGGCACTGCTGGGAGGTCTCTGCACACACCCCTCCTGGGTCTGGACACTGCTGGGAGGACTCTGCACACACACCTCCAATTTCTGGACATGTACGCTTGGGACATACACGGTGTGGGTGCGCTCCATGCATTCGAGGTGAGGGTTCGAGTCGTACTTACACTGGTGTGGTGGTGGTACGGTCCGTGAGTCCAGGAGTCGTACTTACACTGGTGGGGGTGGGGGTACGGTCCGTACGTCCGCGGGTGAGGGTTCGAGTCGTACTTACACTGTTGGCATGGGGGGTACGCTCCATGCATATAGGGTGTGGCTACGGGTCGTACTTACACTGTTGGCATGGGGGGTACGCTCCTTGCATACGCGGGTGGGGGTACGGGTCGTACTTACACTGTTGGGGTGGGGGTACGCTCCATGCATATAGGGTGTGGCTACGGGTCGTACTTACACTGTTGGCATGGGGGGTACGCTCCTTGCATACGCGGGTGGGGGTACGGGTCGTACTTACACTGTTGGGGTGGGGGTACGCTCCTTGCATACGCGGGTGAGGGTTCGAGTCGTACTTACACTGTTGGGGTGGGGGTACGCTCCTTGCATACGCGGGTGGGGGTACGGGTCGTACTTACACTGTTGGGGTGGGGGTACGCTCCTTGCATACGCGGGTGAGGGTTCGAGTCGTACTTACACTGTTGGGGTGGGGGTACGCTCCATGCATACGCGGGTGAGGGTACGGGTCGTACTTACACTGTTGGGGTGGGGGTACGCTCCATGCATATAGGGTGTGGCTACGGGTCGTACTTACACTGTTGGCATGGGGGGTACGCTCCTTGCATACGCGGGTGGGGGTACGGGTCGTACTTACACTGTTGGGGTGGGGGTATGGTCCCTGAGTCCGCTGTTGGGGGTCGGAGTCGTACTTACACTGGTGGGGGTACGGTCCGTAGGTCCGCGGGTGAGGGTTCGAGTCGTACTACACTGTTGGCATGGGGGGTACGCTCCATGCATATAGGGTGGGGGTAGGGTCCGTACATATCCGTCCCCACGCTATGTGATGCTTGTGCGGGCCGTACCCAGGCCTTTGCCACGTGGGTACGATCCGTCCCGCCATTGTTGGGGTGACGTGTGTGTGGGCGTGGTACGACTCGTACCCACGCTCTTCAGGCGTGGGTACGGGACGTACCTGTCTGGTTGTGTTGTCGGTTCGCGTGGTGACGGACTTCCGTTGTGGCGGTAGCTGGCTTATCAGGACACGCCCCCACCCCCTCGTGGTGACCAGGGCATGGGAGTCAGGTATGTCCAGGCCATGTGTGACTTATGTGGTTGTTTTGTGGCCTGCCCTGGTCGTGCCACCCCCACCCCACCCCACTTTCCCCCCTCCCTTAGTTATTCTTACCTTCTGCGGCGTCTGCGTCGGTGCCTGTAGAGCAGGTGGACTGCTATGAGGGCAGGGATGACTCGTAGGTTCGGGTCCATGTCTGTCCGTCGCGTACTGGTACTCCTTGCTCGCGTCGTCCTGTCGCGTACGGGTCCTCCTTGATCGCGTCGTCCTGTCGGGTACGGGTCCTCCTTGGTCGCGTGGTCCTGTGTCCGTCGCGTACTGGTCCTCCTTGTTCGCGTCGTCGTCTGTCCGTCGCGTACTGGTGGTCCTTGTTCGCGTCGTCCTGTTTCCCGGCAGTTTTTGGCTGCCGCAGGATCTTCACCGTGCGGGGTGACGTCGGTGCGAATCGTGATTCCTGGTTCGTGAATGGCTGGCTGCGTGCGTCCAGACGTCAGGTCTGCGCTTTCCCGGATCACATTGGTAGTTGTTTTTTTGTTCGGTCGGGCTTTTTTACGATTCGTACGGAAAAGGTGTTTCCGTACGAATCGTAATTCCTTGTTTGTATATTTACACGACCGGGTACGCGTCGAACGGAGAATATGCTCCGTCCGACGGTTCGTACCCGGTTTTTACCGGATTGTGATCGGCACCTTTATGGGCCTCCTGGGCGAGATATGAATCCCACACTCCTTGATTTCTTCCTGTTTATGGAAAAGTGCTGAGAGGGCCTAAACAGTTCAAAAGGCTAAGGGAGTTTACTTAGCACCCTGAGTTTGACTGGATCCCTTAAAAATAATCTCAGTCTTGGATTTCTTCTGGTTTAGCCCACTGTGGTTCATCCATTGTGCTACCTTGTCCTATCCTGCTTTTAAGATGAGAAACTCATCAGGGCATTTGATATGCAGATACATCTGTAGTAATTTATGATTATAAGACTGCATATTAAGGTGCACCATGATAAAAGACGGGAACAGGAAGTGTGAACATTCAGCAGGGCTAAACGTAAATGCATCATTGGTTGTTCAGTAGTTCCCAAATTACTTTCAAGGTTCTAACCATAATCCACAAACCTGCTCTTAGCTGCCAAAAGTATTACAAAAGGTGCACTCATTTACTTGCAGAATATGTGCTCTGGTGGCTCAATTGCTGACCTTGAAAACTGGGGGTGGGATTTCTGATTAGGAGTGCAGCTAACATAAAACGAGTAGATAAGATAAACTGTGGTAAAAATCGTAGTGCCTGGCAGGATGAGATGGGCCAAATGTGGTAGTAATGGATTCAAATATAAGCACATTAGGCATTAATATATCATGTGTGTGTTTTAAATTTGTAGTATTTAAAGACTTCTTTATCAGGTGCATTTAGTATCCCCCAAGATGTTTTGCAGAAATCTAGTGTATTGCACATCTGGAAGCATATTAGGGCATTATCAACTTTGTAGAATATGGGGACTACTTTAAAGGGGGGGGGGGTAAATAACCAAATACCCACAACCTTCTACTTTTGATAAAATGTTCCCTTTAGTATCCCCCCAGACCACATCTCCAGCTCCCTTGACACTTTGGACGACCTGGCAGGAACATTTCTCAATTTGCATCAGTGCAAACAGTAGACGTGTTAAGTATAGTGTCTGTGTCTATGTTATCTATGTGTGTGTGTTTCTGTGCACGCGTCTTTTGCCTTCTTAGGAATGAGGCAAGATGCTCACTGTCTTACTTTTAGCTGTCATAATCCTTGAATGCACATTTTACCAAACAATCGCTTGATTCATGTAATACTACCATGCAACCCAGATTTTTGGTGTAAAATTGGTTTTCCTGTGAGACAACCATAATCTGCACACCAGACACATGAGCCCTAAATTCCTAAATTATGAATCTGTCATTTGTGCCTCCAGGTCAGTCTTTTGTTTGTAGATCTACAACCTTAAGGAAATATTAGGGCAAAATCAGTGTTGAAGGAGGTCTTCCTGTCAGATGAGTGTTAGTGATTCTTGTGTGGGTTGACCCTTCAGGATACTGATCTTTGGTAAGGTTGGCGAGTGTACATTCCATTTGTGAAGAGAACTTCTAGAAAGAGACTCACCCCATCACATACAAACTCTTATATAGGGAGATATTGCAAATAGTGTGGTCACAAATACAATTTGTTTGCCCTGACAGATTTAACATCATGAGCAGAAGCAGATGGTGCAAGTTACAAGGCAAACTGTATCCTCTCTTTTTGGGTGGGGACCCTGCACATGGTAAAGATAGAAATATTAAGACATTATTTTGCAAATATTATTATTAGGCAATCCACCTAACATTGCTCTCAAGTATGAGTAGTAAATTGCCAGCCAACAGAAGTTAGAAGGTACCTGTTCAGAAAGAGTGCACATTTACTATTTCCTCTCCTTCCAGTGGTGAAGGTATGCTTGTCACATTGTTATAGATAATGGAGAATCGCTTAAAGGAGGGCAGAGCGAGTAGGGGTCTAGTGAACATGGTAGGCACAAAGGGGCAGATTTACAATTCCTGGCGCATCCCTGCAAATCAGCAGGGATGCGCCAGGAAACTTGCGAGATGCATCACAATCCTTGCACCACCACGGATGCGCTGCATTTACAATGCGGCACATCATGGCGCAAGGGAATGTAGATGCGTGTTGCATCTGCCGTTGTAACGTTGGCGCAGTGCTGGAGTTGTGTCGTGGGCGTGACGCAACCCCAGCACTGTGCCAACCCGGCCTATCTTGCAAATGGTGCATCACACCTTACGCCTGCTTCAAGCAGGCGCAAGGTTTTGACGCAGCGGGTTGGAAAATCTTGTAGATTTCACTCAGGCACTTTTCCGAGGTGTTCCTGCGCCGGAACGCCCATATGAAACCTGACGCAGGTTTCATGTGGCGCAGGGCTTTACAACGTGACGCATCTCCCTAGATGCATCACGTTGTAAATCCCCCGCAGCATGGTGCTAGCTTTACGCCTCCGCTGCGTCACAGAAGTGACGCAATGGCGGCGCAAAAGTGGCGCACGGGGCTTGTAAATCTGCCCCAAAGTTTGTTATGAGGGATATTCATAAAAGGGAAAAACACAATGCACGTTAGGATGTATACTTAGGTGAGGTGGAAGAGGTCTCACCAACAATGGGGCTGGAACAGTGTAATCACTTGCCTGACCCACAACAGGTTGTCAGGAGGTTCAGTCAAAAACAGGTTTTTTTTTTACTTAAACAAGCCCATCAAAGTAGGATTTTGGTGTCCTCAGTGGGGCTGGTCGAACCTGTGGAGGCAAACAACAGGCTTGTGAGTAGTCGGGTCTCTGGCACATAGTTGCCTGGTGCTTCGCAATGCTTTTCTGAGTAGACCTGCAGAATCTGTACAGTACTCCAGGGCAGTCAAATAGCGACACAGCCTATCTTCTACAACACATTGGTTGAATTTGTTATATCTGGATGCATTGCTGGTAGGGCCTGTGTTTGCGCAGGGTGTACTGTACATGCAGCTCTCTGAGAGGAAAGCAGGTACATACATAGACATATGGTAAAACAGACTGTCTGGACTTCTCTGTAGTAAAACAGACTTTCTGCACTACTCTGTCTTTTCTCCACAGATTTTGCAAGGAGAACAGCAGTTTTCCACTTATAAGTTCAGGAAGCCATTAATGTATTCTTCTTTCCAAACGACTACAGCATCAGTTAGCTCAGCTTGTCATTTTAGAACAGAAAGCTCAAACCACATTGGTGCCATTTCAAAGACACATATGGCCTTATTGCAAGATTAGTGGCCCTCCTGTAGGACTGCAACAGATGCACCCACAGGAGAGCTGCCAAGCCCGTGGTGCACACACCATCCAGATTCTGACTTGAATCCATGCTGCGGCGGTCTCACGGCGGCGGCTGTGTTAGGCTCATAGGAGAGCCTTAATAGCAGACCGCCGCTGTGACAGCTCCTGCAGGACTTTCCTGCATCGTGTGGCATGCACCATGTCATGCATGCCACATCGTGCTGGAACAGGGGTGCAATTCCAAGGGGGGTACAACATGTGTCCCCTTCCCCATGCACCACCAGGCCCAGAAGTGGCAAGGGCACTGTTAGGGCCTCCTTAGTTGCATCTCTGCTACCCTTTTCATGCCTAGCTCACTGCCATGAAATGGGTGATGAAAATGCAACTCGGAATCTGCTTGGTGGTGCTGCAGTGACACCACCAGCACATTCTTGCCCCTTTCCGCTGTGCCACTACTGCCGGAACCTGTATCCCGGCGGCGGTCCTGTGGTGGTCCAACCGCCACACTCGAAATATGGCGGACGGACCCGCAGTGTTGGAGGTGGTTGAACCGCCACCGCGGGTACATCGGTCCTCAGACCACCGTACCCCGAATAGGGCACATAGTCACTAGTCCTAATATTTCCCTAAATGCAGATAGAGCTCCTTCCTTTACTGCAGTGTGACATGCCTCAAAGTCTTGTCAGGTTTGTTTTTGAGTAATTTCTTGTCAGTTCCAAAATGCACCTGCCCTTTTTTTCCTGCTTATAGCCTTAATTTCAATTCAATTCAATAAAGCTTTATTTATATTAAAAATCATAAAAGACGTTTACATTTAAAACATAATAGTACATTTCATTATCATGAATTTAAACACATTTGAGCATTAAAATGATGGTACACAGGAAAAAGGGAGATCCACAATGATGAAATACATAAATATATAATAAATTTTTAAAACTGCTAAAATCTCTGGCAGTACTACCTCCATAGTCAATACAAGTAATCACAGATTCTACATGAGGGGCAACCAAATTAGATACACTATAATCTAATACAACACAGTACATAATGTGCTTCACCCTTATCAAAAGTACAAGAAGCTAATTATCAATTCCTCCTCTCCTTTGCACGTATGACCCACATCCAACTTAAAAATTTGGCAACGGCAATCAATATGGGTTCATTAGTAGCTGTTTTTATAATCTTTAGTGCTTTTCTGCTTAACCTAGTGCCTAAATTTGAGCAAATAGGTTTGAGCCATCTTTGCCTAGGAGTTTTATAAGCCGGGCAAGCAAATAAAATGTGTGCCAATGATTCATTCTGTGTTGGGCAGAATGGGCAATTACTGTGGTTCTGGGCGTGCCATTTACTAACAAACGAGTTAATGGGGAGTGAACCCACCCTGAATTGATGGTAGAGTTTCCTATCTTTAGAAGAGGTAATAAGATCCCAATAGTTTTCATACTCCAATTTGTGCTTATGCTCTAAATAATCCCTAGATAATGATGGTCTTGTTAAGGCAGAGAAACGCTTCGTTTTGATCATATTCCAATACACTGCCTTATATTCATTCTTTGTGGCAAAGGGGTTTTCGACGGGATTTACCCACAATCTACTCATCCCCATCATCGCACAGGGTAATTTTTACCCGTCTCAACCAGGGGATTTTGCGCATACAATCTGCCTCCCTGACTTCCAAGAGAGCCTGTGTGTACCGGGGCAACTCTGGTGTAACCCAGAGCATTCTCCAGTACGCCACTGGTCTAAATTGCGCCGTATCCTCAATAGAGTAACAACCCAGATCTAAAAATAGGGGCAATAATGGTGTTGACTGTGGAAGGCTTGTTAGGGCCCTCAAGAATTTATTTTGGGCTGTGACTAGAGGAGCTAGGTTGTCAAAGCCCCACAATTCGGCCCCATATAAGACCGTGGCGCTAATTTTGGAATTATATATTTTTAGGGCTTGGGGAACGGGTTTAGTATGTGAAAGACGCTGCTCCTTCAGCAGGGCACCTGACAATTGGGTGTGTTTAAGGACCTGTAAGTCAATCTGCGGCTTCCAACTGAGTTTGCTGCCAATAGTAATCCCCAAATATGTAAAGATCTGAGTCTGTTCCAGAATACATTCCTTCATTTCAACTCTGCCATTTATAACCTTGTATTTGTGTAGAACCATAAATTTGGTTTTCTCCACATTCACTAGCAGGTCATGATCCTGACAAAACTCCTCAAATTTCACAAGGGCAGACTGTAATCTCTTTTGTGTCTTAGAGAGTATCAGGGTATTGTCTGCAAACATAAGCAAAGGAATCTTCATGCCTGCTAGGGTAGGAGCATCAGTAGGATAATTCTGAAGATACTGCACTACCCTGTTAATATACAAAGAAAAGAGGGTTGGTGCTAGAACGCACCCCTGTCGAACCCCCTTTGCTATAGGGAACCTTTGGGTAACACTCCCCTGCATGTCCCAACGTACCTGCACATAAGTTGCATCATTTAAGGTGAGCAAGAAAGCCAGAATTTCCAGTGGCATTCCTAGTTCCAAGAAAGTCTCGACATTTTTGTACGTGGGACAAGATCGAAAGCAGACTTCAGGTCAACAAAAGCTGCGTAAATCGTAGCCCCACCTATGATTACCACACGCCAGTAAATTAAAATAAACCTACAAATCTGGTCAATAGTGCTGGTGCATGAACAGAAGCCCGCCTGAAGTGGGGACAAAATGTCAAACTCGTCTATCCAGGCCTGGATTCGGCTCAATACCATCCTAGCTGAGACTTTTTGTATACAGTCAATAAGGCTTATGGGCCTGTAGTTGCCTGGGTTGAAGCGGTCACCTTTCCTAAAAATTGGGAGAATGTCTGCTCCTGACCATGTGTCAGGCTTGGGAGCTCCGCTAACAATGGTGTTCACAAGAAGCTAGATATAAGATGCCCAATTTGATATATCGTGGAGGAACAAGTCTGCTGGAATACAATCCAACCCAGGCGCCCTATCTCTCGGGATGGATTTTAATGCTATTTCCACCTCTTTCTTTGTGAAATAAAGAGTGGAGTTGAGAGATGGCAATTCAAATTTTTCATGTAAATGTTTCGCAGTAGCAAACTGGGCCTTGTAATGAGATGCCCACTGCTCGGGTGCTACATGGTCCGGCACTGTTCGCCCCTGCCCCATTTCACAAGGTGCCAAAATGTGACCATGCTCCTCCCTGTACAAGCCTTGAGCAGCTCATCCCAGTGTTGCTCATCCCAGTCCCTTTTAGCTTTCTGTTGGGCTGACTTATACCCAGCCCTTGCCCTTCCTATGTCTCCCACGTTCTTAGATCTAATTGCCCTGGCTAGGATTCTGTAAGCCTCTCTACAGGATTGGCCATACCAAGCGACTGCCTTGGGGCCAGAGTTTTTCTGAGGTTTTTTAACCATTGTAATAAAAAAGCCTTTAAGCTTGTTAAACAATTTATTCTGGACCTGTAGAACCTTTGAGTTCACTTCCTCTTGGGTTGCACAGTTTTGAAGAGTAACTGTTGCACCAACCACCAACTCACTCATCTGCTCTAAATGCTCTGCTTTGTTAATAACTTTGGTCCATTTGACTCTCCTTATATCATTGGTTAGTTGTACTTCTACAAAGGCGTTTCCAGGCGCCTGGCTAACAGCAATGGGAATACCTTTAAGCTGCATGGAAAGTACTAGGGGGTTGTGATCGCTTTCGATCCGCTCCCTGACTTCCATATCTATTAGAGAGGGCCAAAGTTCCTTATTAAGGAAAATAAAGTCTATGCGACTACTTCGCAACCCGTTATTGTAGGTTTGCAAGCCCTGCCTATCGGAGACAGACCTCCCATTAACGGCCCTGACCCCCTGTTCCAAACAAAACACTTTTAACTGCAATGCTGCCCCTGTCCATTTTTTAATTGGAGGAAGGTCCAAAAGCGGTATATTCCACTGGGCATCCTCCTCGGAACTAAGATTAGCATCATTGTCATCTAAGGGTTCAAAGGAGCAGTTGAAGTCTCCAGCGATTATCAAGTTACTTACGCCTTTATAATCATTTAAAAACATATCTAGGAGAGCTACGGTGCAAGAAACCTTTCCACCTGACATCCCTCTGGCATACACATTAATAATCAGCAAATCAGGGACATTTGCCATCTGTATTTTAATTATTAAAATATCCCTGCTGTCAATGTACAATTCTTCCACCCTGTAACATTCTGACTGCCTCACCCATGTTGTGAGACCCCCCATAGGTCTTCGCCTCTGTCCCCTTGTGCTTTTTTAGAGAAGTTTATAAAACCCTGTCGATATACATGATCCATGGCCCAGGTTTCCTGGAAGGTCATAACATCATGGCCTTCAATAAAGGTGGACCAATTGGCTGAGAATGTCTTAGATATTAGCCCTGCTACATTCCAGGAAACTAGCAATAAATTTGGTTTGGGGTGATACTTTTTTAAGCTGCACGTGGTGGGCTGTTTTTGATTTACATGGCCACAGCCAGAATCCCCCTCACCTAATGAGACACTAGTCTGCAAGGGCCTACAGTCCCAATCTTCACCCACCATGTTATCATACATATTACTTTCACTACTGTGGGCAGTTGACGGTGTTAGTAATGGTACTCATAAAATAATGGGGTCTAGTTCACAATCAACCACACACAACTCCTTAGGTGCATAAGTGACTGAACTAGTAGAACTAGTGAACCTGGGGTTGGGTCCAAGTCAATCTATTTCCTCCAGTGTGGAAAAGGCTTCAAATCTGTTAAGTGTGGGGACTGCATAGTTATAGGGTCCCATTTCAGGGACTGGATCCCTCGATACTCCCCTTCCCCTTGCATGGTCATCACATGATTGGTAAAAGAACCCTTGTGGCAGTATATTAATATCATCTTTACTTAAATGGCCAGACCCTGCCCTGTCCAGGATTAACTGGACCAGGCGCGGGGACGTAAAACTTAAGACCACACAGTCTCCTCTAAAAGCCTTCTGGGATTTACCAACCCAAGGAATTCTTCGCACCATTTTGAATTCACAAAATAGTGGATTCCCAACCCCAGACCTAATGCCCAACAAATGTAACGCCTTGTTCTTTAATGACGACCAATGTTCGCAGGCATCGGCTGAGAGCATTGGTACATTTGCTAATACAATTGATGCCACTGCTGATTCCTGTTGTGGGTGTTGACTGCTGCTGACAGCTACTGTGGACGATCCACTCCGCTGTTGTATACCGCTCAATCACCCTGTGGAGGACCACAACACCCAGGGTGCAATGCGAGTTTACTCACGTGTTTTGGGTCTTGCTGACGAGGGGGAGGCACCGGACCATCTCCGCGCATAAAGCGCAGCCTCTACTCCCGCAGCGCGGGACGTGCCGGGCAAAGCCCGGACCAAGGGCGGGCCCGTCTGAGCCCATCAGAGACCGAGGGAGATCGGGCTGGGTCACCCCACTGACATTGTTTATACTCCCTGTGTAATTTTGCATTTGCATTTGTTTTCCGCTGTAAGTCCGGGGTTATGAGTAAAAACAAGCGCAAGGGGGTTGGAGGGCCAGGAGTAGTGGGTACCTTGGATGTATTTCTGTCCTGGGCTGAGTCCGTATTAAGACACGAGATTCATCTCACAGAACGGAGACTTTCTTTAGCACCCCAACGTCTCCCCACTGGAACGGTATTAACTCCTGTATCTGAACAAAATGTATTAGTTGATTGTACTCCCCTATCAAACCACATCTCCCCGGTGCACTTGCAAAATGAGTCCTCCCTGGCAGCCAGTCTAGATAGTATTATATCTACACCGCCTGTATCTCCTGCCAAGGTATTAACTCGGCGACAAAGGTCCACACTTGCTCTTGGTGGGGAATCCGTACAAAAAAAGAGGAAAGCGCGTGGCTTACCCAAAACAACGCACCAGGTATCTAAAATGGTGAAACGAAAGATCGCAACACTTGGTTGTGAGGGAGGCTCAAAGGATGTATTGATACTTGCTACCTCGGGAATTGGTAACACTAGTAACACTGTCATAAAGAAACAGCCATACAGTACCTTTGAGGCTGACCTCTTAATTAGGGTTAAAGAGAAGCTTGCAGCCCTGCTAGACCCCCTATTTTTGAAACTGTCAGGAATAGATAAGAGATTGACTAAAATAGAGTGGCACATATTTAGTATCCCCCAACCTTCCTATGGGGCTGGGCGGGCAAGAAGGAACGTCTGAAACCAGACAGGAAAATAGTATTGACACCAGACCACCTATTAACATAGCTGCATGTCCTTCCCCTATTGGGGTGAGGGCTCATACGGCTAACCCTAGGGTATCCCACTACTAAATGACACTTCGTCACACAGAGTAGGACCATCGGGTCCCCGGACCCCGCCGCAACTTCAGGGGGGGGCACGAGTACTAGTATGTCCTTACATCTTCCACCCGAAGCCTTAATTTAAAGTTTGTTCCTTTTTGCCATTTCAAAGGTTCTTCCAGTCAGTGTACGGAAAGTAACATTTCACAGGGGTTGAAGGAGTGCTGTTCTTCTCAGGGCAATAGCCCTTTTGTGCTAAATAACGCATTGTACAACTTCCTGGCTAAAGCTTATGTCATGGAGATTCCATTTACACTAATTAAAAATAGTTGACCATTTCTGCACAGCCAGAGACAGGGGGATGCCAATTAGCTTGGCTCGTTGACTGAATTCAAGTAACATTTTATTGTCATAAAATACAATTTTGAAACTAGATCTCACCAAACTAAGGGCCTGAGTTATATTTTGGTGGATGGCCGGTCATTCCGTCAGGGGTACGGAAGGCGCAGAGTAGTCCCTCCCCATGGCGGATGGGCCACCTGCCAAATTTATAAATGATTGCCAAGCAGGCGGTCATTTTTCCTCCATTGCGCTTCCTTTCAATGCATTTCACTGTCTGGTGCAGGGCTGCATCAGCATGATGCAGCATGGAAGCAAACAGTTTTCTGTTTTCTTTTAAAATCCCGAAACAGAATTTTCTTTTTGAAAATAAAAAAGTAATGCTTCCCTTGTCGTCGGCATCATCTCCCATGGTGGTGGGACCATTATTTGCATTTTATTATCCCTCACCTCCAGGGTTTGCCTGGCGGTGATGTGACTGACATTATAAAAATGGCTAAATATTTGCCCATCCTGATTGGTTGGGTGAACACATAGCCATTTCTCTGACTGCACTGTCGGACACTCAGAGAGATTTGGCGACGATGTTGATGGAGTAATCACTGTTGTAGCAAAACTTATGGTCTGCCCTCATCTAAATCATGTGGGCTGACTATTATGTTGGCGGTATGTATACTCCATCACTGTTGCAATGGAATATACATACCACCAACATAGAAATCAGGCCCTAAGTTTGTATTCATGAGCTTTAACTATAGTTACGTACAGCTTTGGATCATGCTATATGTAGCTGCTTCGACAAAGGAGATTTTAAGTTATAGTTTTTTAATCCAATTCAGATGTTATCAGACACTCTAATCTGAAGGCATGTCTGCGAACATGTATTAGTAAATCTGAGAAACAATCTGAAAAAGACAGTTGTCAAAAAAGAAAAATTCTCTTAGAAGTAGTTTACTTTGTTGGATGCAGTCATGGTTCCTGCAGGTAAGCGAGGTGGGGCTGGGTGGGGAGACATTGACAGACGACAGAATAAGATTTATTTATTTATTTTATTTTCACTATTTCATCGTCTGCCGACATCTCCCCAGGCCTACCGAGCTTAACTG
The DNA here is from genome assembly GCF_964204655.1 of Triturus cristatus. Classification (NCBI taxonomy): domain Eukaryota; kingdom Metazoa; phylum Chordata; class Amphibia; order Caudata; family Salamandridae; genus Triturus; species Triturus cristatus. The sequence continues at coordinate 271,503,896 of NC_140588.1, forward strand.
CAGGAGCCGGTACTGGTTGGATGTACTCTTGTCCACATACCTAGGAACACTTTCACTATCTCTCCCCCAGTCACGTATGCAAACGGTGGTTGCGTTGGTCGGGTCAAGATTGGACTACTGCAATACCTTATATGCAGACATTAATAAGGGCCTTATCTATCGCCTCCAGGTTGTACAAAGTGCTGCAGCCAGATTTGTTCTGGCAGCACCTGCGGCCTCATCGGCTACCTTAGCCAGGAAAAGCCTGCATTGGCTCCCTATTCAGTACAGGATTTTTTTTAAACTGCTGGTCCTGGTGTTTGGAGCTTTAAGGGCTGCACCCTCTAGCGCTTTGGGTTCTCTCTTAACCTGCTATATTCCTAGCAGGTGCCTCCGTTCTTCAGAGATGAACCTTTTAGTAGTTCCCCGTTTTAAGAAAGTCAGATGGGGAGGTAGGGCTTTCGCCATTGTGGCTCCCCGGCTGTGGAATGCTCTCCCTTTGGAGATTAAGGCCCAACCGTCAATAACTCTCTTCAAAAAAGCACTCAAAACTTGGTATTTTAGTAAAGCCTATCAGTAAGCATTCTTTATTTTATTTATGATTTCATTAGTAATTTTTTATTTTTTAGGCGCTTTGAAGCCCGTTGGGCTAAGTAGCGCGTAACAAATCGGATTTCATTTCATTTCATTTCATTTCGGATTTCATTTCATTTCACTTTCTATTGCGATCATTCTAGACAAATAATGTCTCCGTGTACAGCTCAAAAAACTTATTTAGCCCTTACTGTCTTTGCGGGAAGCTCTTCTCATGTTAGGTCTCTCAGACATACCCATCGATGAAATGCACCTAACTCTGTGACCATTTGTTCATAGGAATATGCATAGAATGTTTTGATGTTTTAGCCATTTAAGAAAGGGCATCCTATTTTTAGGGTTTGATAGAGAGGGAGCCCGACTTTGCATATCTCTCTTTCTCCTGATAGGTATTCAGGATTTAAGGTAGCATGGCCAAGCCATTTTGATGTGGCCGGTATCATACTGTCCCTTGAAGGCTATAGGCAAACCCAATTTAAAAAGGTGATTTTGGCTACAGATTGCAACCATCTCTAGTTAATCCAAACTTCAGCTCCTGTGTGTGATGACTTCCCAATTACAAATGAGGGAATAGTGAGTTTTGCTTCCACCAGAAGTGGAAGTTTCTAAAGTTCTTGGATGGGCACTACAAAAAGTGCAGGCAACACAGATTCCTTGCCTAAGCATCTTTGGGAGATTGTCATCTAAGACCTTGACTATTTGTCCTTGTTATATCTCTAGTTGGACTGTATTAAAAATTGCCTAGATCCGATGTATCTGAATACCACATACCACATGCCTTTTTCCATCCAATGATGGGGTGTGAGCTAAGATAAATTATCCATTCACCAATAGTTACTCTTGATCTTGTCGTCTCCTCTTTATTGCCCCCCTCCCTTTCACAATGTTGGAAATCCATGTAGTGGCTAACACTGATAGTATTGGTGTAGTCCATAATGTAACAGATGGCAAACACCCCACTATTTCATCCTGGTGGCATGGAAAGAGCTTTAAGTGACCTGATAAAAACGTTCAGGTGATTACAGACTGACAGTGCTGCATATCAACCTATGTTTGAAAGAGAATCCTTACAATCACCACAAGTAAATCATTTACAAAACCATTCTAAGATTACTTTTATATCCAATTGTTTGGATTCAAGAGGAATTCTGACTGTTAATTGTGTAAGATTACGGTTGTTTGTACAAGATAGGCTTCAACTTATGTATTTTCTGGCATGGTAGCCCAATGATATTGCCTCTAGTGATGCCAGGATTTAAATGAGACGCAACATCTCTCTTTTATAAGCCATGGTCGATCATAGTTGATTAATTGACCTAAAAACTGTTTAAGGTGTAAAAATATTGCCACTTTTATACTTATGAATTTAGGTGCTAATTGTCTTGCTTAGGCTATTGCCCAGAATGATAATAACAATCTACTCCTGTCTTGCTCTTCAAGCAAAAATTTTAAGGAAGACATTTAAAAAAACCTGCACACTGTATACGCCTAGGAGGAAAGAGGCCGACCTTCATGTGTTAACCGAAATCTCCTCTGTTCTCCGGGTGGCAGCTGAAATTAAGTGGGGAGACTGTGTAGTACCAGAATATCATTGTCAAAATATCATTGGACACACATGAGGTGTCCTAATAATATTTTACATAAATATTGCACCATTGTGGTAACAATAAAAAATCTGTAGCTAATGGAACAATATTTATATTAGACCCCCCATACTTGTGTGTATGATATTCTGACATACAGCTTTGAGTGAAGCTCTTCAGATTAACATTTTTAGTTAGGAGTTGCAGAACAAACTAAATTATGCCTTATCTCAAATCACACATCCCCTTGACTATATAGAACAGATGTTATCATAACATTAGCATGTGAAAGAAAAGGAGCAAAAGAGAAGGCTTGATTTCAGATGAACTTTATTTTTTACAACCCCTGATGCATCATCCATCCTATGGAGTTAGCTTGAATGTGGGGACCATCATACCCTGATAAGAAAGAGATACAGACAATTGTGTTTCCTATTGCACACATAGAGCCAATTTGGTGCTATGGTGCTCAAGCTAAGTGGAAGAAAATGTGTTCAGCTAACAATTTATTTATCTTACTGTTACTGCTTGAAAAGTTACTTCACGTGATAATATCACAAGCTAAAAAACACATGTGGTACAAATGCCAGCAAAAAACATGCAGAAAATCCCAGCAGTTCAATTGCTCGATTGAATTGCCAGAGAAACCTCATCCAACTAATAAGAGGTGGGAAATGATAGTGATCAATAAAAAACTCACCCAAAAGCCTTTTGGCAAGGTGGAGATTGCACATCAAGCACATGAAAACTCTTACAAACAGCCGCGGTCTGTAGTAGGAGTAACTGCAGGGCGGTACCTGGGGAGGGGGAGTGGCAGGGTGGGGGGTAGTAAACTATGGATTACGGAGGTTTACAGGTAAATTAACATATAAATTAATAAAAGGAATTTCGTTGCGTGCACTGCATCCCCAAATGCGATGCAGTGCACGCAACGAAATTCGTTTTATTAATTTATATGTTAATTTACCTGTAAACCTCCGTAATCCATAGTTTACTACCCCACACCCTGCCCCTCCCCACGTCACCGCCCTGCAGTTACTCCTACTACCGACCACGGCTGCTTACAAAATATAACCGAACAGTACTAAGTCTCTCAAAACGTGTTTTATGCAAGCCTATCAATGTACAACAGTGTCATAATGATTGCACTAAGGAGCACCTGAACACAACCCACACACAGTTGAGTCCAAACTACTACACAAGCCCATAAATGCAGGCCACACACAGACTAACAGGCTCCAGCTGAGCACTGAATTGTGCTTCACGGATCCCAGGGCTGATTCATGATGTCATTCTGCTAAAGAGGAGCAAACTGCAAACTTTCAAAGGGCAATACCAATTTATAGAGCCTTATAAAGCCCAGGATTCCCAGGACAAAGATTAGTCCTTGAGCATGTCAGAGCTTCAGGTTTTTACAACCTGTCTGCTTGGTATGTACATACCAGTAAACAGTGGTTCTTAACCTGTTTTAGGGGACGCCTAGGGTCCTACGAAGCCTACTCAGTAGGTCCGGGACGGCTTAGAAAATTAAATATTATTAACAGATTAATAACGTATAAATAAATGAAAAAGCAAAATGTAAAACTGATTGAAAATGTGAAAAAGTTCTGTAAATGCAAAACAATTTGAAATTGAATTGCTAAATATCGAGTTGGTATGCTCAGATTGATTTGCGGGACAGTGCAGCGTGCATCAACCAAACGTATGATGGATTTTCCTAATTGAATTTAGAAAAGCTCTTACCTTCCCAGTATAATTTAAACTGCGATTTTTTTTTGCATGTATTTGTGAATTAAATATAATATTTCATAATTTGTGTATTGTTTTGTGGTTCAGATAATCGAAATAGCTTAGTTCGGGGTCTCTGGCATCTAGTAATGTCTCAGTGGGGCCCCCCGTATTACAATTATTATACTGTGCGGGTCCCCCGATTCCACTAAGGACTAAGTGGGGTGCCACAGAATTCCAAAGGTTAAGAAACACTGCCATAAATCACTTCCTGCCCCCTCAGAGAGGCCTGGAGCCAAAGGCTGGATGATAGACTGCCATACCCCCCTTATCAAATTACTCCAAGCCCTACATTGTTTCACAACTGGTTCCTACCATCATGCAGGATGACTCCCTCCTTTCAGTTCCCAGGCAGCAGGGCTTTTTTGGTGGCGGATGAGCTACAGAAAGTCTTTGGAAGCCTGATGTACAGATTATAAGTAAGGCTTTTCATTTACATCATGTGTTTGGGCATATAGGTGTGGTAGTGTCTTTAGAAAGTTAGTTTTTCTCATATATTATTGACTTAGTGGGACTGCCTTCTGCTAGGTTTTCAGTTTCCTATGTTTGTCGCTGTTTTGGATTGTCATTAGTCTTTTAGTGCCAAGACACTTTTTAGTTATTTTATGGCTTATAATCTGTTAAAATAACATAACATAACATGACATAGCATAACATAAAGTATGATGTACACATGCCCATATTTTCCGAGACACTGCCAAAGATCAAGCATTTTACTGCATTTCAGAGACATGCTCATTGTTTTCCCTACATACCCCTAAAGAGCAGATTTAGTGAAATCTAAATTAATGTGCAGTTCTGGGGTTCCCTTATGTCTTGGGAGCCATAGATTGCTCCTACCTCCTACTTGGTGCGCGAAGAGCCAGGGAAGATGTGTTGCTCAACCGCAAGATGCAGCACACAATCTGTGTGCAGATGATTTGTGATGCTATCCTGTGCTTTGCACAGTTTTGTGCCAGATATATGGGCTCTATCCATTACTCTGTGATCCTGAGGAACATCTGCATACCGCAAACCATAGAGAAACATCACCAACTCAGGGTATGTGTGTTTGATAATCCCCTTAGAATGGAATGGCCATTATGCATTAAATCACTATTTTGGTGAATGGCGTGGAATGATACAAATGATACAAATAAGCAATTGCATTTTAGTAGTATTATACGTTTTTTCATGTCCCAGTGAACTGACTGTGCCTCATATCATGTTTTGAGATATGTCCTTCCACATATGTAAACAAACTAAACTGGCCTCTGTGGTCCGCCTTGTTGCATTGTGCCAACCTGGCCTCCTCTCCAAGGATGTCCCAGACAAATGTCAAAGTGCACATGGAACATGCAGTGTCACAGTATGTCTGCAGGAGAGACTCTTTCCCTAGTCTGCTCATGTGCTGCATCGCCTTCTGCAACACCTTAGCTGTCAGGGGCATATGTTGCATGGGGACAGGTGCAGGGGCAACTGGGTCCCTCTTGGATCTAGAGGCTCTGAGGTGGTTTGTTGCCAGGCAACTCTAGGGCAGCCCTCTCCTCAGCATCCTGACCTTTCTTGGTAAAGGGGAGGAACTCCTCTGGCTGCAGATGGTTCAGCACCTCATAGCTTACCTAGATGGGCACCACATTGTTGGTTCCAAATACAGCTGTAGTGATAGCAGATACAGCCTTGATGGCAGCAGAGGCAGCATGGTGGTAGCAGAGGTGGTAGCTGAGCCGGCTCTGGTAGTAGAGGAAGTAGCTCTACTGGTATAGATGCAACGGAGTTTACCAGCTCTACACATTCATACACACAACACTCAATTTGGGCCCAAATATATTCATACACTCAATGAGCTAGTAAATATCCACTGGTCATCATTTTTATTTTACCCTAGGAAACCTTTACACCAGTATTCTTACCATTCCTGTCTCCTGAGTAAATGAACAATTCGAAAGATCTAGTAGTAGATTAGAATAGGGAGGAAATAAAATAATGCATTTAACTTTTTATTTAAAGAACCACAGACTCAGAAGGAGTTTTAAAAGTTTATCTAAATTAATAATTTCGTGAGTCAAATCAGAATACACTTGGATATACCAGAATTCTCCATCAGGAAATAGTACAGTTAGCTAATAATCAGTTGCATTAATAAATTCTTGCAATGACAGCACCTGAGGAGAGAAAGAACAGAAAGCAAGTACGGAGCATTTACCCTACAATTATATTTACCTAGAATGGTGTGAGGACCCCGACATCAGAGAGTCAAGGATTCAGGACAAGTTCAGGACAGGGAAGGTGACCTCTTTTAGTGTAACACCAGCGTTACGCCCCTCTCTGGTGCTACTCTCTTCGGCTCGGGCTCATCCGGACCCCTTCCTATATGTGCCTCCTCGGTTGTTCCGCGAATTTCCCTAGTGTTGGATTCTTCAGTCAGATTGCAGCAAAATCGGGCACCATCTCAGCATACCATCAGCATCTCAGCATCAAGTGTGTCTAACTATCTAGAACTTACCTCTGTTATACCAATTCAAATGTATGATCCACCCCCAAATGTTTCAATTCCATGTTCACTCGCAATTTTGATTGGGCCAAGCAGTGGGGTGAGGACATCACACCATACTAAGTGCAATATTTTTCTTTAGTCTATTGTCTAGCTCTCCGCCTCTTAATTCTAATATCCACAAGCTTTATTCCCACAAGCATTTCATATGTGGATCGATAAGTCTATATTACAATGTTGCGTCCTCTTCCTCTCGTAGGGTCAAGAGTTGGTTTTCCCATGTCCTTGCTGGGCTTAGGGTTTGGTAGCCAGTCAATTACTTCACTTGTTCAGGACAAGCAGACGTTGCGCATGCATAGAAGCCACAAGGAAACAGAGACGCGGTCACCCTCCAAGGCCCAAATACGAACTATTAATAAAGTCAGAGAAGAACATGTTAGAATACAAATTAAATTAATTCACTGTACACCACTTACTTTTACTCTAACCTCATTTACTTAATAAATCTTTTGCATTAATAGCTTAGTAAAACTTGCATAGGTTAGTCTCAACACAGCATGTGCATTAGTGCGTTACTTTATAGCAGCCATATTAGAAGCTATTGCGCAGCTGCAAAGGTTTCCCCCCAAGCAACAGAAAACGTCATACTACGTAGATGTAGTAGACGCATGTGCAGAATAGTTCCCGCGTTTTTGGCAGCCATTTTTAGGACACTCAGGTTATTCATTAGTAAGGCACATAGGAAAGCGTCCCCTGGATACAATATGTAGAATGTTGGTGCAAAATTAGTATTCACGAACAGGTTGGTTACAATGTTATAGGTTCTTTGAGAATATTGCATACGAGCAAGTCTCTTTTATACAAAACCTTGCTCAATCAGTATCTGTGGTAGCCTTGCCACTGACTATTGTTGTGGTAGCAGTGGCTGCCCTGCTTCTGACAGCAGTGGTGAGTGCAGGTGGAGGACAAGTGGAGGGGCACTCATTTCCATCAGATTTCTGTGGCACAGGTACGTACATATCATTGCACAGAGTAACTATCTTTCCAGACTAATATCTGTAATATGTTTTTTCTGGATTTGTGGCACCCTGGGGTGCTTCCACCCACTAACCGTCAAGGGCCCTCTAGGTGTAATACTTGATGTCTATTTTGAGGCAGTGGGGAGCAGTTAATAAGCAGGGTTCTTAAATAGTGAAAACCAAATATAATAGTTAGGGCCTTATTATGAGTTAGGTGGTCCGACCGCCGAAGGACCGTGTCCGTGACAGCTAGGACACAGCTGTGTCTGTGGCCTTCCGACCACTGTATTACGAGTTTCCAGAGGGGCTGGTGATGTGGCTGCTGTGGTCAATGTATTTCCATTTACATCAATGCACGCGTCTACATTCCTACTGCATATGTGTCGAATGCACACATGTGCATTATATATGTGGAAAACTACCACCTACCCATTGCCGGAGTCCGACCCATATGTGGGCAGTCCCGGTAATAGGTACATGGTACTACAGCATTTACCTGTATTTCCCTGAAAACGGCATTGTATTCCTAAGGGTGCAGATGTTCCTGTCTAGTAGGACCTGGAGAAAGGGATCCATGTCAAAATCTGCTGGGATGAACTGGAGAGAGGTGAGTATACACTCCAACCCTTTGTTCTCGCTGATCTTTAGGTGGCAGTCTGACCACCGCAGTCGGCTCATCTGGAAGTCAACTCGTAGTACGGAGGGCTGTGTTGCATCTCTGTACCACTCAATGGAGGGTGCTTTCCCCCGGCAGTGACCCCGGCAGTCTGTTGGTGGTGCTGGCGGTGCAGGCGGTCCAGATGCGGTCTTCGCAAAGCCAATCTGCACAGCTCGTACGCCTCACCACCCTCGAATTGCCACCACCAGGGTGGCGCTCCACAGACCGCTGAACTCGTAAGAAGGCCCTTAATCTAATGCAGCTGAAAAAATATTCAACAAAACAACAGATTCATGTTCAAGGTTATGTTATGATCCTAGCCTTCAGATTTTTATTTTTTCATTTTTCTTCAAATGTTTGAGGTGTTACAATTTTGTAGCAGCCACCAGATAAGAAAGCCCATCTAAAGTGTGATTCTCTCAGGCGAATATACATACAATAAACGTTTTTGGGGGTCTTTTGTTTTATTCAGATAGGAATAACTCACACATCATTTTTTCATGATATTTGTGTCCAACTGGGAGGTCTCTTCATAGCAGAAAAGGTATTATGGATTGAGTCTTTTCACTCTCCTGGCTATGAACTATCCCTCACTCTCTTTCATGTAGTTTATTCAGCATGTCCACAAGGTCTCAATCTCTTTAGTTAGGCGTAATAGCCTTATTCGAGATCTAGGGAATGATCCAGATACTGGAGAGACATGAATGAGACATACAGATTCCTTTTTTGTGTGTTGTAATTAAAACAAGCTTGGGTTTTGACTCTATGGCAGCAAGGCCAAGTCATATATAATTAACAAAACAGAGGTAGTGCCAATGCTGCACTTCACTTTAGAAGGAGTTTTAACCATGAACTGAATAAAACAAGTTCACTCTTGAACTCCTTCTAAAGTGAAGTGCAGCATTGGCACTACCTCTGTTTTGTTAATTATATATGACTTATATATGACTTGTTTTTCTAGTTGTCTGGCGGGTGCCCACTCGCGAGGTTGTTCAAAACGTTAATTTTGAGTAAGAGGTTTTTGGTTTTCACACACGCTAAGCAGTCGTTGACTGCAGGTTTTGAAATTATTCACGGTGTTTGTCTTAGCCGAAAGGCGAGTTTAGTAATAGTTTTTCAGTCTTTGTTTTTCTACTTTGTCTTTCTTACCAGATCATGTCAGCTAGCGACACATTTGCATACAGCGAGGAACACATACTGAAACTAATCAATGACCCCCCGTTATTCTCTTCCGCCGCCTTGAGCACAACAGCTAAAATTAACAACGAATCTGACAAACTCATAAGACTGAAGAAGAAACAAATTAGGACAGATCTACACGGGCATTTTCTAATTGAACATCTGAGGGCAGGAACCATCCCAGGAGGCCTTCAGATACGCAACGTTCCAGTTATATTTACAGAGGATCCTATTTATAAGAAAGGATATAGTCAGATTGAAACGAAATGTAGCAGAGATCTAATGGTCCTGACTGTGGAGACAGCACAAAGACTCTCCAAACACCAATTGGAGGAAATTGCCAGTCTAGAGACTGAAATTAAATCCAACCAACTTATTACGGATGCTAAAGCACTTCTGGACAAAGTTGAGAAGGAAATTCTAGAATTTAAAGATTATTCAATCAATCAAAAAGGTACCAAGTTCGAAAAGGATAAGAAGAACTTCTCATTGGAAAAAGTCTACCCGTACCTTCAATCTGATTTTTATACTAGATCAGAATCACGCAGATTCCTACCGGACTACCAAGGAAGATCTAGACAAAAATTCATCACCTTCTCCGAGACCTCTTCTTCATCGAGTGGGAGTGATACAGACAATACCAACATAAGAGGAGAACCTAATAGGCGTGGTAACTTCCAACAAAATTACCAACAGAATTTCCAACAACCGTCTTTTTTAGGACGGGGCCAGCAGAAACCACGCGGCAGGGCCAGATTTACCAACCAGCCAATGGAAATGTCCACAAGACGCCAAAACTACAAAAACTAAGGACTCAAGTGGCGGGTCCCATGCATGAACCCTCGGAACAGAACACTTTGTCCATCTTCAATCTTTCAGACAAAATTCTGACACAGGACGAATGTAGTGTATTAGAAAAGGGATTGTCTTTTGTACCATCTAAAGCAACTAATTTTGTTCAACTCAAGACGGAATTTATTGAATTCTGCCGCAAGATACACCTGATTACCTTCTTCATGGATAATCCACTGAAGGAGAATACAGAAACAACAGGATTGAAGAGAAAGTCTACGTTTTGTCCACCAACAGCAAAAACTCCGAAAGAAGTAATTATGTTTGAGAAAGTAGTCTTATCAGCTATTGCTGAAGTTGAAAATCAAAGAAAGAGATTTATCAAATCCAACATAACCAGAGTCCAAAAAGAAGCACTGTCTGCCTTAAAAAATGATCCGTCCATAATAATCAAACAAGCCGATAAAGGCGGGTCAATTGTCATCTGGGCCACTGAACGCTACACAACAGAAGTGATGATACAACTTTCAAATGAACATTGCTACAGGAAGTTGAACAAAGATCCAACTGCTGAACTGCAAGGCAAACTCTTTAATATTCTACAAAAAGGATTTGAACAAGGGTTTCTAGGAAAAAAAGAATATGATTTTCTAAAAAACAAAAATCCACGCATACCCATCTTCTACGTCCTTCCAAAAGTGCATAAGGATCAAAAGTGCCCCTCCGGGACGTCCGATAGTCTCGGGATGTGATTCACTAAACGAATCAATATCGAAATTCATGGATTTTTTCCTCAAACCATTTATGCAAGAGGTAAAATCGTACCTACAAGACACCACGGACTTCTTGACTAAACTAAGTACAATGGAATTTGAAGAAAATCTACATTTCCTTGTTACGCTAGACGTGACCTCACTCTACACGGAGATCCCACAGGATGAAGGTCTGGCCGTCTTGGAGTCATTCCTTAGCAGCAGACCCAAACCCGAAAAGGTTCCGACACAATTCATCATGGAATTAGCCACCTTTGCTTTAAAAAATAATTACTTATGTTTCAAAGATGACTTCTTTCTTCAAATCAAAGGCGTCGCAATGGGGTGTCCTTTCGCCCCAGAGCTGGCAGTCCTTTTTATGTCCAAATACGAAGATCGATTCGTATATAATAACAACCCCTTTTCAACTTACATCGGGAATTGGGTCAGGTACATCGACGATGTTTTTCTAACCTGGACTGGAGATGAAAACCAACTACAAGGGTTTGTTGACTGGTTAAACAACAGAACACCAGATATAAAATTCAGCTTGAATTATTCAAAACTTAAAATGGCTTTTCTGGACGTTGAGATTTATCCAAGCGATGGTTACCTAGTCACCACACTGTATAAGAAAAAAACGGATAGGAACAAAGCATTGCATTATTCAAGCAACCACCCACGCAGTCTAAGGGACAATCTGCCTTATGGCCAATTTTTGCGAATCCGTCGGAACTGCACATTTAAGGATGAATATTTTCTTCATGCTGAAAATTTAAAAACTAACCTCCTATCTAGGGGCTATCCTAAAAAACTATTGAAGAAAGCAATCAAACGAGCCTGGTGGACCCCGCGTGAAGTACTCTTAGAAAGAAAGGACAAATCTAAAATGAACAGGATCGTGTGCGTATCTACATACAGCCCCACATCCAATTGGCTCAAAAAGATCATCTCCCAAAATTGGCATCTGGTCAAGAATCTTGACACCTCATTCAAAGAACCTCCATTATTTGCTTTTAAAAAAGACAAAAGCATTGCCAACCAGATAGTGCGAGCTGCACTTCCAAAAACCAAAAGTTTGAGCATAAGAAGTTTCCTAAGTCTGCCTCCAATTCAAGGCCATCATAAGTGTGGGACATGTGTATGCTGTGAGTCTACCATTGAAGGCAACCATTTCACCCATAGGGGAATTCATTGGAAACACAACACCTTTTCAAACTGTAAAACAAAATATGTGGTGTACGGAATCCTATGTCCATGCGATAAACTATACATCGGGAAAACAAATCAGGAGACAAGGTTAAGAATTCAACAACACAAATCAAGAATACGCAAGAATGTGCATAATGCCCCGCTGGTCAATCATTGGCATCTCAATAACCACACAGAAAAAGATGTGAGATGGACTGTGATTCCAAAAGTCACACAAGATAGCCGAGGAGGTGACTTGGATGCCAAACTATTAAAAAGGGAGGCCATGCTCATCATTAAATTCAACACGTCAGTGGACGGTTTGAACGAAATCTCTGAGATCTATAATTTGTGAACCTCTTCAATTGGTCCGGCTGCTATTCATCTGGTGATTTTCAATATGCACACATTGCTTGGAAAGGCTTTACGAATCAGTTGTTTACTGACGCTCCAGTTGGGCTCATAACCCACTTGTACCTAATATAGAGCTGACTCACGCTTTCACAGTAAATGCGTATTTTTTACAATAAAGCGTGGTGTTGTTTGTGTCGACAACACATCTTCATTGAACCACACTTCCCTTGATCCTTCGAGCCTTTGTCTTGTCGTTCTAGGACTTTTTTCGCTCCCGTCGGGCTGATAACTCGCCCATACCTTCACGTATTCCATTGTACGCATATGTTGTTTACAATAAAGTTGCATGTTGTGGATTCCAATAAACACATCTTCATCAAACTACATTTCCCTTGATCCTCCGAGCCTGAGACCGGTCCATCTGGTGGGTCTTAGGATATGCCACGGAGTACTACATTGTAATTCAAACAGATGTGATTTTTCTAATTATCGCAGGCTCCATCAGTCGTCATGCTAATTTCCACGCTGAAAATTCGACGTATGCGACACAAGTCTGTCCAATTAATTGTCGAAACTACACATCCCAGAATCCCCAAGCCCCCCACCCCCCTGGCGGCTACACGGGCAGTCAAAACGAATGTCACTTCCTGTGCAAAGCTCACTACAATGGCGTTTTTTGCACGGATTGGGAATGCTCCGATGGCTATGTGAAAACTGCTGAACAGGTAAAACGGCACGCAGACCCACAGCTCAGCGTCTAGAGAGAACCGGGTATCGTTGAAATAGTTTAAATAATTGAAGGTTTACGTTTATATCTTCCATCCGCTCTAGAGTACACAGTCTAAGAGGGACTTTTTCTACAAAAAGTATGCCGAAAAATTAAAATCGTGAGCACAGCCAATTTTTACCGGGATGCCAGATGACAGAAGCATTTTTTGAGACATCACATTAGCCTGACAAGTAAGATTTCTTTTTTTGACAATTGCACCTCAAAGTCTCAGGGCTACAGCCTGGACTTTTTACTGACTCCCCCCTTCTTTTTTCCGCTTTTTTCCCTCTTTGTCTGTAGGGATCCTGACGGATTTATGTTTCATATATAAAGCCTGTATTGTGCACTTTCAAGCTGTAGGTAAGATTTCTGAGAAAGGTGTGCGGCTCATTTTATTCTCTGATTATTTGGTTAGGGTCATTCGGTTTAATTCAGTGTTGTGTCCGTTTTGTTTCAGATAGTATTGGTCCTGATGAGAATCCCCATAGACGAAGGGATTCGAAACGCGTAGACCTATATTCGCTTTTGGCCAATCATCTGCTAAACAACTAAATGCAATTTATTATAAGTACTGCAAATGATATTTGCTGATGGCCTGATGTATTTTGTACATTCAAGTGTAAATCGTTTTTCTAACAGTGTGAAGTTAGTGTGTTTGTGAAGTTTGAGTGTTGTTGTCCGAGTGATTGGAGTACGCTAGTGTTGGTGTCGCTTATATGTGTCTATGTAATGTAAATATCAATGATGTATTGTTCGATTATTTGTGAAATGCTTTAATTGTTTCAGTGAAACCGTGCAAAACAATAAGTTAATTTATTGCATGAAAATAATTTTGATTAAATTCAACAAAAAAGTGGTTAAGAGTGAACTTGTTTTATTCAGTTCATGGTTAAAACTCCTTCTAAAGTGAAGTGCAGCATTGGCACTACCTCTGTTTTGTTAATTATATATGACTTGGCCTTGCTGCCATAGAGTCAAAACCCAAGCTTGTTTTTCTAGCCTTTCAGAAAGGGCACTAGACCCAGCAGACACACTCGTGGAGAGCACTGCATTGCCACCTGAGTCATATCGCTCAACCTGCACATCACATCAAACCAGAACACAGCCACTCGTCCACATTCCCAGGCTAGGTGCCTGAAATCAGCTCCCAGTTGTCCACATATGCATCATTATCTCTGAGCCCAAATTGAAACAATTTGTGCGGTGTGTAATAAACCTGGTGTACATACTTGAAGTGGGTTATCCGCAGATTCCCATTCAATGTGAGGCCGCTAGTTAGTTGACAGCAATGTTCCCATTCCTTCTGCGTGATCTATGGGCTGAGCCGTGCGTTCCACAGCTCCAGACTTTTATTAGGGGGCAGGACTTTCTCGTCTCTAGCTGTCTGATAACGCTTATTAATCAGTTTATGCCTTGACAGGCTGGTAAACACAGCGTGAAGGGCCTGCAGGGTCGGGGGTTCAGCTGGGAGCATGGTATAGTGTGTTTGTATCTCTCTCTTCAATCTATGGAAGCGGAAGATGAACAATGGGGTCTTGTTATGTATGTAAGTTAAATCATCTAACATAAGAAAAGTGCCGTCGGGGAACAGATCCTGCATTTTGTCGAGCCCTGCCAAGGCCAGTTCATGTAGGGCACCCCTTTCCTGTGTCACTGACATGTCCGCGTGATATGCGATGGGGAGCAGTGGGGAATTTATGCGTAGCTTCGCAGCCATGCGGCCGAGCGCCTGCCAGGCCGCAATCGTGGCATCAATCGTATTTATTTCGTTCTTTGGGGTACCCCTGCGTGTGTGTGTTAGTATGGATCGGAGGGGGATAGGATGCGCATCACCATCCTCTACTGCAACGTGTGGTATGAAATCGTGAGTGTTGTACCAGTAGTATGCGTACCGTGCATGAGCGCATAGGTAATATAGGTATATGTCAGGTGCGCTAAATCCCCCCTTTTTGTAGTCTAGGGTGAGGGTCTCCCAGCCTACTCGAGCCTGCTTGCCACCCCACACCAGTTTGAGAAGCAGTGACCGCACTTGCTTAACCCCTTCCCTGCTCATGACGGAACCACTCCGTCATGAGCCACGGGCGCCGTGTGCTCATGACGGAGTGGTTCCGTCATGCTGCGGCCGTTGGCGGACGCTCCGCCCACGCGGCGCTAATTCCCCGCCTGTGCGGGCGATTAGCGCAGTGGGCGGAGTCGTGACGGAACCACTCCGTCATGAGCACAGCGCGCCTGTGACTCATGACGGAGTGGTTCCGTCACGAGCATGGGGGCGCCGCGCTGCCCCCAAACCCCCCCAGCGCCGCGGCAAAATTTGTGCCGCGGCGAAGGGGTTAAAGAAAGTTTTTGTCAAACAGAATAGGTATGTTGCTGAACAAATATAAAAATGTAGGCAGCATGATCATCTTAATGAGGACTATGCGATCAGCCAGGGATAGTGGCAATCTCAACCATCGCTCCACCCGTTGTTCGAATGTCATGCAGGCCGTGCCATAATTCAAACGTATGACTATCTCTGTGTCCCGATGTACCCATATCCCTAAATATTTTACGGGTTCCGCAGACCATATAAATAGAAATTCAAGATCATTGGGTGAGGTGTTCTCAGTAAGCGGCACCACTACCGACATGGACCAATTTATAGTTAATCCAGAGAACAGCCCGAACCTGATATATTCTCGTAGAATGGGTACCATGTAAGTGTGAGGCCCTCTAATAAAAAGCAGCATGTCATCCGCATATAGTGAGATGCTAACAGGACGGTGGGCAAAGCGAAGTGTTGCCGATCTGTGACGTTGTCGGACTATGCAAGCCAGTGGTTCAAGCGTTAGTGCAAAGAGGAGCGGTGAGAGAGGGCATCCCTGTCTAGTCCCCCTGCTAATCTGTATGGGGGCCAGGGTGTTACCCTCCACTCGGATCCTTGCAGTGGGGTTGGTATATAGAGATTGCACCCAGTGAATAAAACAGGGAGGAAACCCCATCCGTTGCAAGATATAAAATAAATAGTCCCATTCTATAGAGTCGAAGGCTTTGGCCGCATCGAGCATCACAGCCGGCGCCTTGAGGTTGGCATCCAGTATGTGAAACATCGCAATGATCGTGCGCAGGTTGTGTGATGTCGACCTGTCAGGGATGAATCCTGATTGCTCGGGTAGAACCATGTTCGGCATCAGGGGTTGGAGCCTAATGGCCAGTATCTTAGCCAATATTTTTCCATCAATATTAATAAGAAACAGCGGCCTGTAAGAGTTGCATCGGGATGGCGGTTTTTCCTTTTTCAGTAGGCTTAATATTAGTACTTCTCTAATCGTTGTCGTCAGGCTGCCCATTTCGTAGGCCTTGGCGTACATCTCGAGCAAGTAGGGCATCAGTTCCTCAGCAAATTCCTTATAAAATTCGCAGGTGATGCCGTCAGGCCCCGGGGCTTTCTTATTTGGAAGGGTTTTAATCAACACCCGGATTTCCTCCACAGTGATTGGTTTACTGAGGTATTCCCAGTGATTATCTGACAGCCATGCAATGGCCACATCCGACAAGTATTCATCGAGCTCCATATGATCCGATGGACCCCTTGATGTGTATATGCATGCATATGTGCTCCTGAATTGTGCTACAATGTCGTGTGTAGTGTTGTGATCTTCACCGGCATCATCTGTGATCATAGTTATGGTTTGCCAGTATGTGCGGACTTTGATCTTAGTTGCTAGATTGTGCCCCGGTCTGCCACCTTCCCCATATGCACAGGCTATATGCCTCTCGGACAGATAATGGATCTTGTCGGCCGCCAGTTTATCATGATCTAACAGTGAGTCTTTGATTTTAGCTAATGTCTGTGCATCGGGTGAATTGTCATAGTCTTGTTTGAGCTTGGTCAGAGTGGTTTCGACTTTGAATAATTGACGCCTGATGTCTTTTAATATACCTGCAGATGTGCAAATACATGAGCCTCCTATAGTAATTTTGAAGGCCACCCAAAGTTTTGCTTCACTATCGACTGAACCTTTGTTCAGATCGAAGTATTGTATAATGGCTTCACAGATCGTGTGAGTATATAGCGGATCTAGTAGTGTTTCAGAATGAAAACATCAAGTAAATTGACGGTGGATAGTCTGTGGAATGTGCAGGTTCAGTCCGACCGGGTTGTGGTACGATAATGTTCGTGTTAATCCCTCCACTGCGGACACCCAGGCGCTTGCTCCCTCACTGAGCAGCCAGGAGTCGACCCGCGACCATCTACCATGTGCTGTTGAAACGTGCGTGCCCTCCAAGCTCTCAGCATTGCGCACGCACCACACATCAAGCAGACCCAGCTCGGCCATCCCCTCGTTGATAACCCGGGCCGCCCTAGGCAAGTGCCCCCCTGTGCCACTTGATTTGTCCTTACTAGGGTCTAGATGCGTCTTAGGTCGCCATAAGATTACCGCTTCAGGCCAATCCACGTTGGGACCATACACATTCACAATTGTCAACAGTGTACCAGCTAATTTACTTTTGTGTGATAGCATAGCGGCCAGCATCGTCAGTACAACTTCTGATTATGGTGAATGGGAGGCTTTTTTTAATGATTGTGAGCACCCCTCTAGTGTAGGCCGAATAGGAGGATGCCGATCCATAACCTGCCCATTGCGTGTATACTTTGTTGGATGTGTTTCCTGAATGAGGGCTAAGTTCACATCACAGCATAGCTATCCAGGTATGCAAATACTTGACATATCTTTTTGGGTGAATTAAGCCCCCGTACGTTCAACGTTAAGCAGGTAACCTTTACATTAGCTAGTTGTGGCATTCGAATACATTGAATAACAGATATAACCTCCTGGTTTTGTAAGTCACTTGCATAGAAAAAACATGTTAACTTAGTCATTCTTAGTCATTTTGCTCAACCCGCCCACCCCCGCCCTTCCCACATTACCCCCATGTAACTCGCTAAAGCCATCCCAAACTACCCATAGTAAGTCCCACATGCAACAAAGTAGAAGCAAACCACTGAAGGGAACACCCTTGTGGGAGCGCTGGAGCGCAAATTACCCTCCCAGATGCCAGGGGAGGGGGTCGAATAACAGCAAAAATAGGTTCCCGACCTAATTGCAATGGAAGTGTTAAAGTTTACCAAATTACAATGATTTAAACAAGAATATAAATCTTATCTGCAGAGTTAGGGTCCAGTCAATGAGTTTGTTCCACATCCACCATCCTGGGATTGTTGGGGTCAATTGTGTTTAGTCTGTTCAGAGTACAGCAGTGCAAAGTGACTCATCCTCACAATCTGTTTATCCTTTGGCTGTCGCACCTGAAGAATCCCCACGTTTATTGTCCGCCATGTTAGAGGATTCCCGGCTCCGTCGCTTGAGAGACTTGATGTAGTTCATCGCAGACCTCGGAGTGGTGAAGATCTTCAGTTTTCCGTTTGTTTCAATGCACAGTCGCGCCGGCTAGAGCATGGCATACGGGATTTTTCAGCAATGAGGATTCTCTTGACGGGTTGATATTCTTTTCCTGCTTCCTGCACAGCCACTGTAAAATCCGGATAAAAAGCCAGAGTGCTGCCTGCGTGGGTTATGGTGCCTTTCTCTCTGGCCATACGAAAGACGGTGTCACGATCTCTATAATTTAGCAGGCGAGCAATTATAGGTCGTAGAGGAGCCCCCGGGGGAGGACGACTGCCGGTGAGCGGTGCGCTAGCTCTACTATTAGGACTGATGATAAGTGTTCCGCTCCGAAAATCTGTTGTAGCAATGACTCCACATAACACTCCAGATGACCAATGTTGGTGGATTCCGATAGCCCAGTAATCCGCAGATTATTACGTCTAGATCTGGCCTACAGGTCTTCATTCTTGGCCTGTATGACAGCGAGCACCGTTTCCATGGCTAGTGTCTTGGAGGCCATTTGCTGCAGGCCATCTTCTGCTTCTGATATACGCGTTTCCACCTTCCCCAGGCGTAGTGCGTGTTTGTCCAGCTTTGTGGACATATGATCCATACGCAAATTTAGATTGTCTATCTTACCATCTATAGACTGTAGGCTGGCTAGTACCACTTGGAGTGTCTTTTCAATGGCAGTGAGACTTTCATTAGAAGTATCCAGTTCCGAATCAGATGCTGCCTGCTTCTAAGATTTACTAGATTTTCGAGGTTCAAATGTGAGGCAGGACTGGTTTCGCCCCGTTTTTCCCATGATTCCGTCTCTGCGATACCCCACACGGGGACACACCGCCTCCCACCCTGTAATACAGCGGCTGGCTTGAGACAGGGTCTGTTGCGGCGTAGGCAGTGCTTCAAACGTGTTGATAGAGCGAGAGGGTAGAGGACCCCATGCAGCATTGCCACAGAAGCACTGTGTTGTATAGTGCCATTCCCCCAGGTTAAAGAACAAATAGTAGATGTGAGTGATATGATACAATCACACCTCCCTCAGCCTCGTGCCTGGGGCCTCTGCGATCAGCACCGAGCTGCAATGCCGTCCCCGAGGTCTCCCGATGGGCCCTTGGTCGTAGCGAGATTAGCACGCTTCTTCACTCATGCCTGTCTAGTCCAGCTCCCTTCAGCAGATGCGTCAGAGCATGCACAACAAACACATCAGGGTGCAGGAACTCACTGCATTACTCAACATCTCGCGGTGTAGCCATCGCTCTAATGGGCTCCCTGGGTGCGCCCAGCCACGCAGCTGTGTTCCATATTGTGGCTACCTGACACTGTAAAATCACCCAGCTCTGCAACTCGGTAGCATAGGGCTTCCAGGGCAGGGGTAGATGCAGATATGGTCGTGAAATTACCCCCTCCGCGCCCTCAAGAATGCTGATGCACACCGCACACACAGTGTTAATTCCGCCATTCCAGTAGATGGCCTCTTTCAGCAACGCAGCGTTGGATAGGCCGCAAGTCTCGCCGGGGTGTTAGTACTGGGCCCAGGTGGAGGTGCCGACAGCACGGGTCTCGTCTGCAGACCCACGCCACTCACCATACCCTCTCGGCGGACCGCAGTCACATTGAGCCAACTCCGCCCAGACTGGGCAGGGTGCGGATCCCCATGCTGGATCTCACAACGGGTGCTATTACTTTAGGCCCTCTCCGCTGGCTACGCATCCTGGGATGAAAGCGAGAGCAGGCCCGCGGTGCCGGCAGCTGTTCTCACCCTGCTCGATAGCCTACCTCGCCCCCGCCGGAGGTTCCAGCGCAGACACTCTGTTCGCCGACTGCAGGCTCAGACCGCTGATGATGCCGCCGGTCAATTGCTTATTTCCAGCATTCGGCGGGTCCATTAGGCCGCCATGATGTCGTCGCGGTCTTGAGTGCGTACAAACAGCTACCTCAGTGCTCCAGAGTATTTGTTGTCAAATAGTCACTTTCCGTGGGTCAGGAGCTGTTAGGTTGTTGTATGCCATTATTTTTAGGTTCGGATATTGGCGGGAATTGCAGGATTGTTTATGATGTGTGTCTTCGGCAAGCGGAGTTGCTTACAGAGTTGCAATCTTGCCTTGCACCCTCTAGCGCCCCCAATCAGTTCTGCTACTTGAGCAGAGTTTACCTGTGGTACACATTGACTCTCAATAATTTCATATAAATTGCAGACAGCATAGCTAACAACTAATGTCCCTTCATCATCTCTGATACAAGAGCCATCAAGATAATTTACAACAACACAGTTTGGAAAAGGTGAGATCTTTACAGGGGTTGGTAAGGTGGGAAGTGGTAAGGATGCAGTGTGTGATGCTCCGTAAAGGGTTGTGGAGTTCGGGGAAGCTGGGTTGAACACAGGGCATTGTACCAAAATGATGCATGAAGGAGAGAGCAACAATAGTTATACGTAGGCAGTCTAGATATGGAAAGGTTTTGAGTTTCACTCATGAACAAAAGTGCGCCCGCCGTAAGAAGTGCAGCAAAAGTAGCGGGCGATCCAAAACAATGTGTGTTGGACACCTCTACAAGGTGGGTGGTTGCCACAAGTGTCCAAATATTGGGGGGTGTGGAGAGAGTAAGACCTGCTTCAAGAGCATTGAGAACAGAATAGTATTAGGCGGTTTCTTTTTATCACCATAATCATGTACTCAAGGTAACATCTCTCCCTCTCAAGGCAGTAGAATGTGAAGGACCTGGTGAATATGTTTAAACCCAAAGCAAGGACAGGTTGTAATGCTGTTTTTAGAGAGAAAAAGCCTTTTCTGCTTCTGTGGACCAGGGCAAAGGATCAAGGGTATCCTTTTTGACAACATCTTGCAATGGTTTTATAATGCTAAATAGTCAATCAATAAACATTATTTCGTCTCTAAGCCATAAAAGCACAAAAGATAAAAACATAACATAAAAACAATTGAAAATATATAATATGAAATGTGCAATATAAAAAGCATTATGACATCCAATACTGCATTACTACTGAGCCAACTTCTGCAACAAGGTAGTTTTATGTAATAAGTCAAGAAGTACCATGTGTCTCCCTGACTAATAATGTTCATTGACATAGTTGCATAACCAGCTAATCCTCTAACTGCACATCAAGCTGTATACAAGTCAATACACAATAAAATATAATGGCTAGTTATCAAAGATTAAAATATATAAATACTCTAGTAAACATTCCTATATCATTTATATAAATATTGCTCACCCTATTTTATTTGTAAAGACAGTGACATGGATGTGATGGGTTTTATTCAAATAGGTGGAGGCTGATATCTAGGACAGAAGCATGTTGAAAAGTACTAGTTGTTTGCACTTAATATGAAAAATGGGCCTTTGAAAATTAGAAATGACTTGCTCTTTAAGCGCTCCTTTCCAAACATTGCCTGCTCATATTCCATGGTTGTGACTGCATCCCCTTCCTGCTACATCGAAAGACCCAGTCAACTTGGGGACACATGAAGCAGCTTTGTAGATGATCTCTGTGTAGCCCTTTTTAACTTTGGGCAAACCTCCTGGCAAGTTACTAGTACAGGTGATTTAGAAAGGTGCAAGGCAAGACATGGCATGATAAATGATGGCATGCTTCTGATGTGCTGATTGATTAATCAGAGATATTCTATACATTGCATAAAATGCAACAGTCACAAGCATATTAAGCTAATTTGAGAAATATTTAATTACCCAACATTTGATAAGTTGAAACATAACGTGGCGGTAAGTGGATACCCTCTACGAAATCATTTTTGGACAGTGATTCCATAGTGTTTTTTAAATAGGCTAAACACTTTTAGGAGGCCCTTAAGAAAAGGCTTCTTCCGCTGTACCTTTGTATTTGGGTCCATACTGCTTTACATTCACTTCATTCAATTGTATGAATTTAGAGAAGATTAAATATCCTAGAGAAAAATGTTACAGATTTTCAAGCATGGCACCTACCACAAGGAAAACAACCTTTACAATGCAGCATTTAACACGCAATGCCTTTACTATGCATCTTTTAGCATGCAATGCCTTTACCACGCATTGCCTTTACCATGTAGGTCTTTACCACACAATTGCCTTTACCACGCATGCCTTCACACTGAAATGGTAAGTATACATCAGGTAAGTTGATGTGTATATATAAATATATATTCCAAAAGAAGAACACGCACCACTTCAGTGCTGCGTAATCAGGCCCACCAGACGTGCTTCAATAAAAGATGCTTTTATTCCAGGCAAGATAAAATATTTAAAGCATAACGCGTTTCACTTCCTGTGAACCTTAATCATATGCAGCTGAAAAGCAGTCCAGTTCAACCCTGTTTTTTAAACCAATGTTTAGACAGCGAAAAGGGACCAGGTTTCGTGCTCATTGCAACATTTAAAGTGGCAGTGGTGACATTACACAATTTCTTTACTAATTATTGCATTTTCACAGTGAATATTTTTCGTATGTCTCTTCAGGATAATCCTTCAAAGTATAGTACTTTCCCTTTTCATTCAATACTCAGTCAGTCTTGTATAAGTTAGACTCCATTTCTCAGAACCACATTGCCCATAATGCACTGTTTGTGCTTCCTTATCTTAAAACCTGGACTTTTCTTTTTGTTTTATGTTTTTTGCCTTGTAGTAGTCTCAAGTTGCTTAAACTTGCACATTTCAGGGAAAACTGCCTTTTGTAGCCAAAGTTATTCAATTCATTACGAAACAAACTTCAGTTATGGTCCGTTTGTTACTTGCCTTTCATCTGCAATATTATTTCACACACTGTGCCAGGGAACAATTTCCCCTACAAACCCTGGCAAATACAGAAGGTCTCCAAAGTTGAGGCGGGCCTCTCACATGTGGCCCTGCCATCCACACTCCGTTTCTCATCTCATTTTCGCCGGCGGGCATCCTCATATCAAAGTCCAAAAGCCAATTGACGCTAGGAATGCCACTTCCTTGCGGGTCGGGCCTGGCTGGCTGCGTCAAAACCAAATATATTCCAAAAGAAGAACACGCACCACTTCAGTGCTGCGTAATCAGGCCCACCAGACGTGCTTCAATAAAAGATGCTTTTATTCCAGGCAAGATAAAATATTTAAAGCATAACGCGTTTCATTCCTAGCGTCAATTAGCTTTTGGATATATATATAGACGTACTGGCGGCTGCCAGTAGGTAGTTATAGTTAGTTCTGGTTTTCCATAAATGGAGCATTTTTGGGTTTGATAATAACATTGGCCCGGTTTGATGTATCTCCACAAAACTACAAAACATTGTTTAAAATTAGTTAATCGACCTCAGTGCCTGTCTGGAAAGTTTCAGGGTGATCAGTCAAGTGGGGGCCGTGAAAAAAGGGGGGTCCCAAAACATAAAATCTTGCTGCGTTTACCATAGACATATTTAGACATGGCTACAGCAAAAACTGCTGAACGGAATTACACCAAATTCAGCAGGAAGCTACATCTTGGTCCACAGATTGTGCTTTTTGAGATTTGGTGTGAAACTGTTCAGTAGGTTTTGAGAAATACAGGGTCAAAAATAATTTAATATTTTGGCAGTTGGGCTTGCAAGAGTTCTGTGGGTGCCCCTCAGGAGTACAAAATAAAAATGGAGTCCTGTGATTGGTCAAGAGGCCCATTTTTCCCATGAGCCTTCACACGCTCGCAGGAGTGAGAGGCTCCCACAAGAACGAGTGCTCTGATTAGCTGGCTGTTGGATTGTTAGAAATGAAATGGCCGCCATTACTTTTTACTGTTAAAAACTGGAGGTGTTGTGGGAATTAAGTAAAAAGGCTATATAAGGAGGCAGCAGAAAGGCATGTCCCTCTGGAATCCCACCATACAATTCACTTGGCGCCCTCCCCACCTTTACTCACCTGAGTTTTGATGGACATAAAAGAGGGGATGTTCCCTGTAGCAGCTGTTTCATCTCAGCATGCCTTTGACAAAGGGCGCAAAGCACGAAACGCGTCGGCACCAAACTGCTGCTAAGGTGCATGAAATCTAATAGAGCTTCATCTGGGGGCAACCTTCTGTTATTTATATATATATGTGTATATATATATATGTGTGTATATATATATATATATATATATATATATATATATATATATATATATATATATATATATATATATATATATATATTTACTGAAAAAACCATAGGCGTCAGGGGTGTTATAGTTAGCTGGACTTTTCACTTGTACAAAACCATTGAAATTCCCCCGTTATAGTTAGTTCAGCTAACTATGACTCGCGCGCCCGCAATGCACTGCTGATGACGTCACATATTACATCACTCATGACATGGTCAGTGACATCACTCATGACATCACTGATGACATCTCAAATGACAACACTGATGACATCATCCAGTGAATGTGTGTTTTTCTGAAAATTAAATATGTTTTATATATGTATATCTCAAGGTCGATGGAAGAATAAATGGGTATATAAGTGTCTAAATGGATGATTTGTTTTTGAAAAATTGATTGTGTAACTGACTGATTAAGTGTATCATAGTGAATACATGGCTTAGTGAGTAATGTTTAAATATGTAAATATCTGTATCAGTCTCTCACTTTGTGTATAAGTGGCTGCATGGGTTGGTGAGTAGCTACATGGGTGTCTATATAGGTTATTAGTTGGTTTTTTGAGTATCAGTCTGAGTGTCTGCATGGTTCGGTGGGGGGTATTACGTAGTGCATAGGTGCATGAATGAGTGACTCACTGTTTGTATGTGTTGAAGACAGCATGTGTGCAGGACTGTATGGGTGGATGAGTGTGTGTATGGGTGTGTTAGTGAGTGAATGACTGTCTCAATAGTGTCTTTATGAGTAACTACATATGTTTTAAACTAGTATATGTGACTATTGGTGTATATAAGTGAGTATATGTGAGAGTGAGAGATTGAAAGAGTTCCTGTATGAATAAGTATGTGTTTCTATAAGTGATTGTTTAAAAGACTAAGTATGTGTAAGTTTCCGTAGAAGTAAGTGTGGTGGTGTGTGTATAACTGTATATGCAAGTAAATGTATGTTTGATTCTTTATTAGCATGAGTGACTATGTGTGTGAGTAACTCTATGGATGAGTGGCATTGTGTAACAGGATGTATAGGCGTATGAGTACATATGATGAGTGAGTACATGTATGAGTGACTGTATAGGACTGTTGGTGAATGAGTGGATGTATATGTGGATCTCAGAATTACTGAAGAGGTTGTTGTAACTGGTATTGGTATGTCCATTGTTTTGAAAATTTTAGTCTCTATTTTTGAATGTGTGTATCAAAGGTTATATTAGGGTGAGAGGAGGTCTGCCACTCTATCACAAGGATGATGTCATCAGTGATGTCATCAGTGATGTCATTTGAGATCAGTGATGTTATGAGTGATGTCACTGACCATGTCATGAGTGATGTAATATGTGACGTCATCAGCAGTGCATTGCGGGCGCGCGAGTTATAGTTAGCTGAACTAACTATAACGGGGGAATTTCAATGGTTTTGTACAAGTGAAAAGTCCAGCTAACTATAACACCCCTGAAACCTATGGTTTTTTCAGTGAATTTCTGAGGTTTTTTAAATGCTAATTCCTAACTATAACGTGCCTGAAACCTATGGTTTTTTCTGTGAATTTCAAAGGTTTTTTAAATGCTAATTTCTAACTATGCCTACAGAGATAGGACATGTGAAGAAAGAAGAAAAAATGCACAGAAAGAAAAAAAAGAAGTGCAGGAAGAAGCAACAGAAGTCCTCAAAGACGAAGAAAAGTGCAGGAAGAAGGATAACATGCAGAAAGAACAAAAAGAAGAGCAGAAAGAAGCCTTGTTGAAAAATCATCCTGTACCCTCAACTTTTTCAGACGGATACTGGTGGTAACTGAGTCTGACTAACCAGTCCTAGAGCCAGTGCTATGTTAAAAGACACTTAGAATACAGTGAAAACACCTACATACACTAGGGAACATTATGCGTTGGGGTCCCCCTGTGATTAGCATGACCTCCTCTGTAAGCCCCTAGTATATAATAGGGCAGGGGGATTAAAACTACCTCTTAAAACAGGCCACAGGGCGTTTTTGCACACGTTAACTCAGGCCCCGTCCCCTCCCTTCACCACTGTGTAAACACGCCCTGTGTCCGTTTTTAGTTGGGAGATTAAGTTCATTTGAATCCTGAGGGTCCCTAGGGTCCAACTAGCCCACTAGGTACCTCCAGTAAGTGCCACAGAGCTGCGTTGCAGAGAGGTGTAAGTGCCACAGAGCTGCGTTGCAGAGAGGTGTAAAAAGTGGCACGGCCTGGACCACCTCTCTGCAATGCAGCTCAGTGGCGCTTACTGGAAGCACTTGGTGGGCTAGTTAGCCCCCAGGGGCCCTCAGTATTGAAGGGAAATTATATCCCCAATTTAAAATGTGCCATAGTGTGTGTTTGCACACGTCAACTCAGGCCCCGTCCCCTCCCTTCACCACTGTGTAAACGCGCCCTGTGGCTGTTCTAAGTTGAGAGATTAAGTCCCCTTGAATCCTAAGGGTCCGTAGGGTCAAACTAGACCACTAGGTACCTCCAGTAAGCGCCACAGAGCTGAGTTGCAGAGAGGTGTAAAAAGGGGCTTGGCCTCAGAACACCTGTCTGCAGCGCAGCTCCCTGGCGCATACTGGAGATGCCTGTTGGGCTAGTTGGCCCTCAGGGACCCTCAGTATTGAAGCGGAATTAACTTACAATTTGCCAGGGGGCGCGTTTTGGCCCTGATGACCCCATCCCCCAGGGCCTGTCTCCTAATTATATTTTTTTGACCCCAATCCCCAGGGCCGGCCACTGTTTTTTATTATTTAAAAAAAAAATATATTTATAGACACACCTAGGACATGCTGGACAAACCGTACGTACCTATCACCATGACGATTTGCGTGATATTCATTAAAAGGCGACTATGCATACAATGAATCCATGTGGAATGTATTTACACCACTAGTGAAGCTCTGACATGTCTGATGCCCTACCGTGCCTAATCCCGGTAGACACCCTTGTTGTTTATTTATACAAACATGGGTAGCTATTGACGGGCACATTTAATACACATGCACACCAAGCCATTCAAAGGGGATTCGACAAAAATTCGACCAAAACTATGCAAGAAACCCCCCTCACGGTTAATAAAACACACATCCACTGCCGGATGTGTAATACTTTTTATTTTACTCTCTGGAAAGGGGACGAACATCACTTGAGAGTCACAGCGTGCTCCTGGCAGAGCCCAATGCTGTGTTACACCAACCATTGCCTGCTGAGTGCCACACACCTCTGTGTTGTATTCCACTAGCTAGTGCATATGCTATGACACTCTCTAGCCCATGTGCACTGTAACACCACCCCGTGAATATGTCATGCCACACTTGTCTTTGCACGGGTTATATTGCCCCATTTAACGTGCCTTCCTCGATGCCTATGTTATAACGCACAGTGCTATGCCATACATATTACAATCTGGGATCCATATCTTTGTCACAGTGCATATGCAACGTTACACTCCCCAGCACATATTTTATATTACAACTTTAGAGACTAGTTAGGTTTCACAACACTGCCCTGTGCATATTACACTCCAAGGCGCACATCGCATAGCACGCACTAGTGCCTGTGCTATCTCGCGCTCTCCAATGAATCTGTCATTGCGCACAATGTATTGCATATTATATTTCACGCCCGGTTCATCCTTTATCACACTTTTTGGTGCATAGTTTATACCATACACTATATCTAGTTTTCATTTTCAATCGTGCTCTCAGGACTATGTTCTATATAACACTGTGTTCACCTACCCTTTTCACGGGCATTAAATTTTGCGATAGGGGGTGGAGGGTCAGGGGGTGTTTCTGCCAAGTGAGCCCGGAGTCACAGTCACAAACGTCCTCTTCTTCCTGAATAAAAGTGAGATTATGCTGCATACTTGTTCATATTTTAAGTAGTTCGCACAGACACACGTTTTAAAAACAATAAAGTTCCTAATACCCGCCTTCTCTGAACAGTTAGCTTGCTGCCCCATCCCCCTCCTCCCTATCCTCTGTTGTGTGAATCCATGGACTAGCCTCCTCCCTCCTGCCATGCATGGTCTGATGTGCTGCCACTGCCCTCAATTTAGTATGATGTACCAGTCCACTCCTCCTGCCCTCCATTGCCCAATTCTATGCCCCATCATTGACCTCCTGCTTAAACTCTGTGCTTAGCTTGCTGCCCCTATTCTCCTTCCCCCTGCCCTCCGATGTCTTTGTGCATGCCCCTGCTCCATCTTTTTTGCCCACCATGTTCCATGGACCTGCCACTCCTATCTACTCTGAGTGTTCTGTTGAGCTGCCACTCCCCTCCCACCTGCCTAGCATTGTCAGATGACTGTAACCTGTCCCTGCCACCTCCACCCTGCCTGTCCACATGCCATGCCCCTATCCTCTTCCTCCTGTCCTACATGGTCCATTGTACTGCCACACCCTTCTGCCCTCCCTGGTCTGTTGTGCTGCAACTGCTCCTCCTGCCTGCCCCATGCGGTCTGTTGTGAGGCCCCTTCCCCTGAACTTTCTTGTCTGTGCCCAGGTCCTGACCCTCCCTTCTATCCTCCATGGTCCTTTGTGCATGCCCCTGCACCCTCCTTCTTGCCCATCATAGCCATTGTGCTGTCACTAACCCTCCTGCTTGCCATGCATGGTCTTCTGTGCTGCCATGGCCCCTCCCACCTTCCCTGTGTGGTCAGATAGCTGCCCCTGACCCCCTCCCACCTTCCCTCCATGGTCTGTGTGTATGCCATCATAGTCTCATTGTTGCTCTCCATAGTGTGTCTTGTTTCTAGTGCCCATCCTGCCTGACCTCCATGGTCATCTTGCTGCTCCTGCCCTGCCCCCTTGCCCCCAGCCCTCTGTTTCCATGAGCAGACCCCTATTCCCTCCCTCCTGGCTTGTCTGTTCCATTGTAATGCCCCTGATCCGTCCCTCCTGCCCTTTATGGTCTGTTATGCTGCAGCTTTCTCTCCTGTCTGTCCATTATGGTCAGCTAGCTACCATTGCCTCTTTCCCCTCTGTTCTCTGTTGTCCATGTGCATGGTCCTGTCCCCTCCCTATTGCTTTCTATGGAATGTTGTGCTGCACTCCCGTCCCGCATGCTCTGTGTGGTGTATTGTGCTGCTGCAAACCCTGATGCCTGCCCTGTAGGGTCAGTTTGGTGCACCTCTCCATGTCCCTCCTGTCCTCTGTTATCCGAGTCCATGTCCCTACCCCAATTCCTCCTGCCTACCATGATCCAATATACCAAAAACTGGGGTATTGATTTTCCCCTTTGAGTTACATTGAAAAAGAGGAGATTGTAGACAGGAGACAGATCCAATAAATCCCATTTGAGCTTAAAAACATTGGACGTTTCCTGGCTGAAACGGGTCTGTTGGCATGTATGGTTGTACTACCACTGCCTCTTCCTTCTGCCCACAATGGTCTATTATATTGCCACAGCCTCTCTTGCCAGTCCTTTATTGTTGGTTTGTTGCCCCCTGCCCCCCTTTCCACTGCCCTCCATAGTCTGTTGTGCTGCCACTGCCCTTCCTGCCTGCCCAGTGTGGTCAAATTGTTGCCTCTGCAGTCCGTGCCTCTGGCCTCTGCCTCTCAACAGTATCCCAATGAACAACTAAATTGCTAACATTCTATATTTATTACAAAAGTGTGGAACGCCTGACATCATCTTGATGTAATCAAACTGTAATACCTAGAGCATTTCCTTTAGAAATTACATATATGAGAGGGTCTTATTTGAATCAAAATTATGGTTAGTGCTCTAAAAAACTAAAATGAGGACATATTTTCTGAGTTTTCAAATAGCGACAAAGAACTTTTAAATCATTTGTAATCTTTATGTTTTTTTATCCAGTTGACCACTTGATTAAATGTTGCACCTAGGGGAGATGATGTGGTGTTACTTCCAGAGCTGCAGACTTTGCAACTGGGGAACCAGGTTGGAGTTTCTGCTTCAGCTCAACATTCTGTGATTCTGGTCAAATCCCTTAATCTCCCCATGTCTACAACCAAAATGAATTTGATCTTGTGTGATGTAACCAATGCTCATGTAAAGCACTCCAATACCTGACAAGTCTTCACTATATAAAACTGCAAATACACAAAAAATAAGTGTGTTGCACACTTCTGTCATTGGGCTACATGTGGGCTACATCTGGGTGATATTTGTGCTGCATTTGGGCTCTTTTGTCTCTGGTGGCTATCTTGGGAGATTTATTGGTTATGAAGTTTCCTAATTTCCTCATTTACTGCAGTCTCCTCAGTAGGAAATGCTTTCAGTTTTTTACTTTGATTCCATCAAGAAGGTATACAGATATATCACACATTTGCCATAATTTCTGAATGTTAGCACTCTAGTTGCTCATTAGATCACTGTAGTAAAGCTACTGCTCACCACGGAAGTCTGCTGCTGGTATTAAAAGTGCATGTTTCAGTCTGCATATCAGAATTTTTTTAATGAAATAGAAGAGGATTTGAGAAGTCACTCAAAATGTGCCCTAATTTTTCTTTCTTCAGCAATAATCATAATTTCTATGGCAAAATGAACCCCCTCATTGTGTTCCTTTTTAAATTAAATGTTTTAAGTGTTACCAGTTTATTCCAATCAAGATGGCTTCAGGTGTGCCATACTTTTTTCATAAGTAAGACAGTAAGCGCTCTAGTTGTTCTTAAGAACACTCTGGGACATTCTGTCATTGGGCTATACTTGGGCTACATCTGGGTGATATTTGGGCTACATTTGGGCTCTTTTGTCTCTGGTGGCCATGTGGGAGATTTATTTGTTATGAAGTTTCCTAATTTCCTCATTTACTGCAGTCTCCTCAGTAGGAAATACTTTCATTTTTTTATTTTGGTTCCATCAAGAAGGCATTCAGATGTGTCACACATTTGCCATAAATTCTGAATGTTAGCACTCTAGTTGCTCATTAGATCACTGTAGTAAAGCTACTGCTCACCAGGGAAGTCTGCTGTTGGTATTCCAAGTGCATCTTTCAGTCTGCATGTCAGAATTTTTTAATGAAATAGAAGAGGATTTGAGAAGTCACTCAAAATGTGCCCTAATTTTTCTTTCTGCAGCACTAATCATACTTTCTATGGCAAAATGAACCCCCTCATTTTAATCCTTTTTAAATTAAATGTTTTAAGAGATACCACTTTATTCCAATCAAGATGGCTTCAGGTGTGCAATACGTTTGTCATAAGTAGGACTGTTAGCGCTCTAGTTGTTCTTTAGAACACTCTGGTAAGCTGCAGTAGAACACAAAGGAATCAACTGACAGTCTCTGCCCTTGTTGGATGTACATGTTTTACTGAGAATGTCAGACTTCATTCTCACATGACTGAGAAAGATAATGTGAATTTACAGAAAATATGCTCTCAGTTTAGCTTATAGATCACCTTCCAAACCTCTGTGGGAAAAGCATGAGAAAATAGTTTTCTCTCAAACATGATTCATGATATCACAGCAGAAGGCTTTTTCACATTGTAAAATCACCTTAGAACACACCACAATTCCTAAAATGAGTATGGTACCATCAACAAATGATTTATAATGTAACTAAAGTCTTAAAACCTTCTATTAACTGCAATGCTTTTTAATGAGGTGCTATCATGTATATTGGTCCCAAGATGGCTGCCAACACTTCTTGGATGAAGTGCTGACAGCCAATCAGATCTCACAATGAGATGTGTGGTTAGGCTCCGCCCAGATATATCTTAACTCTAATTTTCTCAGGAACTACTGAACGGATTTACACCATTTAAGGAAAACGCACGAGTCTGAACTGAGGACTACCTCTTTGCCAAATTTGGTGTAATTCCGTTCAGCAGTTCGGGCTGTAGCTGTGTCAACAGGTCCTATGAGAAAATGCATGGAGAAAACGCGTTTTGGGACCCCCCTTTTTTCTCGGCCCTCGCTTGACAAATCACCGTGACATTTTCAGGATAGGAGCGGACCGGAGCTGGCCAAAAGTTTGGAAAGTTTCGCGAAGATTCGTCAATCGGCATCAACATTATTCCAAATAGAATGTTGCGGATTTCCAATGGAAAATAGGTCCTAACTATAACTACCTACTGGCGACTGCCAGTAGGTAATATATACATATATATATATATATATATATATATATATATATACATATATATATATATATATATATATATATATATATATATTCACTGAAAAAACCATAGGTTTCAGGGGTGTTATAGTTAGCTGGACTTTTCACTTGTACAAAACCATTGAAATTCCCCCGTTATAGTTAGTTCAGCTAACTATAACTCGCGCGCCCGCAATGCACTGCTGATGACGTCACATATTACATCACTCATGACATGGTCAGTGACATCACTCATGACATCACTGATGACATCTCAAATGACATCACTGATGACATCACTGATGACATCATCCAGTGAATGTGTGTTTTTCTGAAAATTAAATATGTTTTATATATGTATATCTCAAGGTCGATGGAAGAATAAATGGGTATATAAGTGTCTAAATGGATGATTTGTTTTTGAAAAATTGATTGTGTAACTGACTGAT
Source organism: Triturus cristatus (assembly GCF_964204655.1). NCBI lineage: Eukaryota > Metazoa > Chordata > Amphibia > Caudata > Salamandridae > Triturus > Triturus cristatus. Next base: position 271,536,985 of record NC_140588.1, read on the forward strand.
TAAGTGTATCATAGTGAATACATGGCTTAGTGAGTAATGTTTAAATATGTAAATTTCTGTATCAGTCTCTCACTTTGTGTATAAGTGGCTGCATGGGTTGGTGAGTAGCTACATGGGTGTCTATATAGGTTATTAGTTGGTTTTTTGAGTATCAGTCTGAGTGTCTGCATGGTTCGGTGGGGGGTATTACGTAGTGCATAGGTGCATGAATGAGTGACTCACTGTTTGTATGTGTTGAACACAGCATGTGTGCAGGACTGTATGGGTGGATGAGTGTGTGTATGGGTGTGTTAGTGAGTGAATGACTGTCTCAATAGTGTCTTTATGAGTAACTACATATGTTTTAAACTAGTATATGTGACTATTGGTGTATATATGTGAGTATATGTGAGAGTGAGAGATTGAAAGAGTTCCTGTATGAATAAGTATGTGTTTCTATAAGTGATTGTTTTAAAGACTAAGTATGTGTAAGTTTCCGTAGAAGTAAGTGTGGTGGTGTGTGTATATAGCTGTATATGCAAGTAAATGTATGTTTGATTCTTTATTAGCATGAGTGACTATGTGTGTGAGTAACTCTATGGATGAGTGGCATTGTGTAACAGGATGTATAGGTGCATGAGTACATATGATGAGTGAGTACATGTATGAGTGACTGTATAGGACTGTTGGTGAATGAGTGGATGTGTATGTGGATCTTAGAATTACTGAAGAGGTTGTTGTAACTGGTATTGGTATGTCCATTGTTTTGAAAATGTTAGTCTCTATTTTTGAATGTGTGTATCAAAGGTTATATTAGGGTGAGAGGAGGTCTGCCACTCTATCACAAGGATGATGTCATCAGTGATGTCATCAGTGATGTCATTTGAGATGTCATCAGTGATGTCATGAGTGATGTCACTGACCATGTCATGAGTGATGTAATATGTGACGTCATCAGCAGTGCATTGCGGGCGCGCGAGTTATAGTTAGCTGAACTAACTATAACGGGGGAATTTCAATGGTTTTGTACAAGTGAAAAGTCCAGCTAACTATAACACCCCTGAAACCTATGGTTTTTTCAGTGAATTTCTGAGGTTTTTTAAATGCTAATTCCTAACTATAACGTGCCTGAAACCTATGTTTTTTTCTGTGAATTTCAAAGGTTTTTTAAATGCTAATTTCTAACTATGCCTACAGAGATAGGACATGTGAAGAAAGAAGAAAAAATGCACAGAAAGAAACAAAAGAAGTGCAGAAAGAAGCAACAGAAGTCCTCAAATACGAAGATAAGTGCAGGAAGAAGGATAACGTGCAGAAAGAACAAAAAGAAGAGCAGAAAGAAGCCTTGTTGCAAAATCATCCTGTACCCTCAACTTTTTCAGACGGATACTGGTGGTAACTGAGTCTGACTAGCCAGTCCTAGAGCCAGTGCTATGTTAAAAGACACTTAGAATACAGTGAAAACACCTACATACACTAGGGAACATTATGCGTTGGGGTCCCCCTGTGATTAGCATGACCTCCTCTGTAAGCCCCTAGTACATAATAGGGCATGGGGATTAAAACTACCTCTTAAAACAGGCCACAGGGCGTTTTTGCACACGTTAACTCAGGCCCCGTCCCCTCCCTTCACCACTGTGTAAACACGCCCTGTGTCCATTTTTAGTTGGGAGATTAAGTTCATTTGAATCCTGAGGGTCCCTAGGGTCCAACTAGCCCACTAGGTACCTCCAGTAAATGCCACAGAGCTGTGTTGTAGAGAGGTGTAAAAAGTGGCACGGCCTGGACCACCTCCTTGCAATGCAGCTCAGTGGCGCTTACTGGAAGCACTTGGTGGGCTAGTTAGCCCCCAGGGGCCCTCAGTATTGAAGGGAAATTATATCCCCAATTTAAAACGTGCCATAGTGCGTGTTTGCACACATCCCCTCAGGCCCCGTCCCCTCCCTTCACCACTGTGTAAACGCGCCCTGTGGCTGTTCTAAGTTGAGAGATTAAGTCCCCTTGAATCCTAAGGGTCCCTAGGGTCAAACTAGACCACTAGGTACCTCCAGTAAGCGCCACAGAGCTGCGTTGCAGAGAGGTGTATGGAATAGCCTCCTCCCTCCTGCCATGCATGGTCTGATGTGCTGCCACTGCCCTCAATTTAGTATGATGTACCAGTCCACTCCTCCTGCCCTCCATTGCCCAATTCTATGCCCCATCATTGACCTCCTGCTTAAACTCTGTGCTTAGCTTGCTGCCCCTATTCTCCTTCCCCCTGCCCTCCGATGTCTTTGTGCATGCCCCTGCTCCATCCTTTTTGCCCACCATGTCCCATGGACCTGCCACTCCTATCTACTCTGAGTGTTCTGTTGAGCTGCCACTCCCCTACCACCTGCCTAGCATTGTCAGATGACTGTAACCTGTCCCTGCCACCTCCACCCTGCCTGTCCACATGCCATGCCCCTATCCTCTTCCTCCTGTCCTACATGGTCCATTGTACTGCCACACCCTTCTGCCCTCCCTGGTCTGTTGTGCTGCAACTGCTCCTCCTGCCTGCCCCGTGTGGTCTGTTGTGAGGTCCCTTCCCCTGAACTTTCTTGTCTGTGCACAGGTCCTGACCCTCCCTTCTATCCTCCATCGTCCTTTGTGCATGCCCCTGCACCCTCCTTCTTGCCCATCATAGCCATTGGTCTTCTGTGCTGCCATGGCCCCTCCCACCTTCCCTGTGTGGTCAGTTAGCTGCCCCTGACCCCCTCCCACCTTCCCTCCATGGTCTGTGTGTATGCCATCACAGTCTCACTGTTGCTCTTCATGGTGTGTCTTGCTTCTAGTGCCCATCCTGCCTGACCTCCATGGCTATCTTGCTGCTCCTGCCCTGCCCCCTTGCCCCCAGCCCTCTGTTTACATGTGAAGACCCCTACTCCCTCCCTCCTGGCTTGTCTGTTCCATTGTAATGCCCCTGATCCGTCCCTACTGCCCTTTATGGTCTGTAATGCTGCAGCTTTCTCTCCTGTCTGTCCATTATGGTCAGCTAGCTACCATTGCCTCTTGCCCCTCTGTTCTCTGTTGTCCATGTGCATGGTCCTGTCCCCTCCCTCTTGCTTTCTATGGATTGTTGTGCTGCACTCCTGTCCTGCATGCCCTGTGTGGTGTATTGTGCTGCTGCAAACCCTGATGCCTGCCCTGCAGGGTCAGTTTGGTGCACCTCTCCATGTCCCTCTTGTCCTCTGTTATCCAAGTCCATGTCCCTATCCCATTTCCTTCCATGATCCAATATACCATACTTGCGAACATTTTGAACTTGGTAAGAGGGAGATTTTGAAAAAAAACTGGGGTATTGATTTTCCCCTTTGAGTTACATTGAAAAAGAGGATATTGTAGACAGGAGACAGATCAAATAAAGCCCATTTGAGCTTAAAAACATTGGACGTTTCCTGGCTGAATCGGGTCTGTTGGCATGTATGGTTGTACTACCATTGCCTCTTCCTTCTGCCCACAATGGTCTATTACATTGCCACAGCCTTGAAGGAGGGTAGATTGTGTATCACAGGGGGCCCCTGGCCCGTTCTGTCCACACCTGAAGTATGAGACCCTTGTCCTTGCCCTGCCAGCCGCATTTGTAGGCCGTATTAAATTGACCAGCGGGTCCTGTGTTGCTATATAATTATCCTGAGACATCCTTACCACTCAGCCAGCATAAAACCCCTGTGTAGGCCCTTCTGTTCAATATGTAGGCCTCTTTGTTAAATTGACCATAGCTCTGCAATTTTAGTGTATAGCAGTCTGAAGGCAGGTCTGCGAGGCCTTCTGCTCCAAACTAGTAGCCCCCACCCTACCCGAGTGCTCCGTGCTCGGTATCAAAGTTCAACATCCCACTGAAGCTGTCGACATACAGTAGGCTGCATCCTGGACTGGTACTTGCTTCCTGGGCAGGTTTCCCGCTTTTAAGGAAGTGGCAACCGCAGAGCGTCAAGTTAGGAGAACTGAGGAGATTTTGTACATGAATATATTGAATTCCCGTACAATACCCATTATTTTCTGCTTGCTCTATGGAACTTACGATAAGCGATTGGCCTGAGAGACTGACCTTTTCACCCAGTCCATTGTCAGCATTAAGTGGGTAAATGACGAAATGTCTGGTAAAATCTGCAGACGAAGCTTTTGGGTAGCATACGTAGGTAGATGTAGCGTGCAAAGGAGCCCACAAAATGATATAAAAAGGGAGCACCCACAGATATCGACGGACTACCTCGCCGTCTGTATGTAGGTTAACAGGCTGTGCAGGTTTTCCCCAAGAGCTGGGAGCTCTTGTCTTCCTTTGCTTAAAATGTCTTGCTCTGCTTTGCTTGAAGTATCTTATTCTATTTTACCTATATGAAATGTCATGTTATGTTTAACCATTGTTCTCTTTACTTTTGCATTTAAAAGATTTTGTATTGTAATTGCAGGAATGCTTGCTCTAAGAGTAAACGTGAGTGTTCCTAGGTAACATTTTCCTTGGTGTAACTTGTTTCTCATGATGCATTTATAGATGTGTTTTCTCTCTCTCTCTGTCAGTACATTAATTGAGATACAGAGAATATCATGACAGCTGTATGATTATCTGGATTCTGTATTTTGTACTTTATGTCTCTATTCTGCGGTTTCTTTGAAGTTGTATCTTCTCATTAAACTGCCATTGTATTCTGCCACCAATTCCATGTCTCATATGTCTGTTTTCTTCATTTTTGGAGCAAGCGTTCCTAGGCACCCCGGCTCAAATTAAGGTGCCCCTTTTGTCCCTGACTCATTCTCCTGCTCAGTTCTGTGGTGGCTCCCGGGGCTCTGGGGACCGCCTCTAGCTTCCTTGACCCGTAATAGATCTTCCCTCCAACAGCCTCTCTTGCAAGTCCTGTATTGTTGGTTTGTTGCCCCTGCCCCCCTTTCCACTGCCCTCCATAGTCTGTTGTGCTTCCACGGCCCTTCCTGCCTGCTCAGTGTGGTTAAATTGTTGCCTTTGCACTCTCCTACCTGCCTTCAATTTTCAGAGTCCGTGCCCCTGGCCTTTGCCTCTCAACAGTATCCCAATGAACAACTAGATTGCTAACATTCTATATTTATTACAAAAGTGTGGAACGCCTGACATCATCTTGATGTAATCAAAACTGTAATACCCAGAGCATTTCCTTTAGAAATTACATATATGAGAGGGTCTTATTGGCATCAAAATTATGGTTAGTGCTCTAAAAGACTAAAATAAGGACATTTTGTCTGAGTTTTCAAATAGCGACAAAGCACTTTTAAATTATTTGTTATCTTTATGTTTTTTTATCCAGTTGACCACTTGATTAAATGTTGCACTTAGGGGAGAGGATGTGGTGTTACTTCCAGAACTGCAGACTTTGCAACTGGGGAACCAGGTTGAAGTTTCTGCTTCAGCTCGACATTCTGTGATTCTGGTCAAATCACTTAGTCTCCCCATGTCTACAACCAAAATGAATATGTGCTTGTGTGATGTAACCAATGCTCATGTAAAGCACTCCAATACCTGACAAGTCTGCACTATATAACACTGCAAAAACACTAAATAATAAGTGTTTTGCACACTTCTGTCATTGGGCTATATTTGGGCTACATCTGGGTGATTTTGGGCTACATTTGGGCTCTTTTGTCTCCGGTGGCCATCTTGGGAGATTTATTTGTTATGAAGTTTCCTAATTTCCTCATGTACTGCAGTCTCCTCAGTAGGAAATGCTTTCAGTTTTTTACGTTGATTCCATCATGAAGGTATTCGGATATGTCACACATTTGCCATAAATTCTGAATGTTAGCACTCTAGTTGCTCATTAGATCACTGTAGTAAAACTACTGTTCACCATGGAAGTCTGCTCCTGGTATTAAAAGTGCATGTTTCAGTCTGCATGTCAGAATTTTTTAATGAAATAGAAGAGGATTTGAGAAGTCACTCAAAATGTGCCCTCATTTTCTTTCTTCAGCATTAATGATAATTTCTATGGCAAAATGAACCCCCTCATTGTGTTCCTTTTTAAATTAAATGTTTTAAGTGTTACCAGTTTATTCCAATCAAGATGGCTTCAGGTGTGCCATACTTTTGTCATAATGAAGACAGTAAGCGCTCTAGTTGTTTTTAAGAACATTCTGGGACATTCTGTCATTGGGCTATACTTGGGCTACATCTGGGTGATATTTGGGCTACATTTGGGCTCTTTTGTCTCTGGTGGCCATCTTGGGAGACTTATTTGTTATGAAGTTTCCTAATTTCCTCATTTACTGCAGTCTCCTCAGTAGGAAATACTTTCAGTTTTTTTACTTTGATTCCATCAAGAAGGCATTCAGATGTGTCACACATTTGCCATAAATTCAGAATGTTAGCACTCTTTTTGCTCATTAGATCACTGTAGTAAAGCTACTGCTCACCAGGGAAAACTGCTGCTGGTATTGAAAGTTCATGTTTCAGTCTGCATGTCAGAATTTTTTAATGAAATAGAAGAGGATTTGAGAAGTCACTCAAAATGTGCCCTAATTTTTCTTTCTGCAGCACTAATCATACTTTTTATGGAAAAATGAACCCCCTCATTTTGTTCCTTTTGAAATTAAATGTTTTAAGAGTTACCACTTTATTCCAAGCAAGATGGCTTCAGGTGTGCCATACGTTTATCATAGGTAGGACTGTTAGCGCTCTAGTAGTTCTTTGGAACACTCTGGGAAGCTGCAGTAGAACACAAAGGAATCAACTGACAGTCTCTGCCCTTGTTGGATGTACATGTTTTACTGAGAATGTCAGACTTCATTCTCACATGACTGAGAAAGATAATGTGAATTTACAGAAAATAAGCTCTCAGTTTAGCTTATAGATCACCTTCTAAACCTCTGTGGTAAAAGCATGAGAAAATATTTTTCTCTCAATCATGATATCCCAGCAGAAGGCTTTTTCACATGGTGAAATCACCTTAGAACATACCACAATTCCTAAAATGAGTATGGTACCATCAACAAATGATTTATAATGTAACTAAAGTCTTAAAACCTTCTATTAACTGCAATGCTTTTTAATGAGGTGCTATCATGTATATTGGTCCCAAGATGGCTGCCAACACTTCTTGGATGAAGTGCTGACAGCCAATCAGATCTCAGGATGAGATGTGTGGTTAGGCTCCGCCCACATATATATATGCTTTTAAATGCTATTTTCTCAGGAAATACTGAACAGATTTACACCAAACCTACAAAAGGCACTTCCTTGACCTGAGGACTACCTCTCTGCCAAATTTCAAGTAAATCTGTTCAGCCGTTCGGGCTGTAGCCCTGTCTAAAGGTCCTATGGAAAAATGCATGGGAAAAACGCGTTTTGGGACCCCCCTTTTATCTCAGCCCCCGCTTGACGAATCCCCCCGAGACTTTCAGGGTAGGAGCGGAGCGTAGCGCCCCACCTATTTTGAAACATTCGCGAGGATTCGTCGACCGGCGCAAAAGTTATTCAAAATAGAATGTTGCGGATTTCCTATGGAAAAGGGGTCCTAACTATAACTACCTACTGGCGACCGCCAGTAGGTAATATATATATATATATATATATATATATATATATGTATAGACATATATATATCACTGAAAAAACCATAGGTTTCACACATGTTATAGTTAGCTGGACATTTTACTGATAAAAAACCAATGAAATTCCCCCGTTATAGTTAGTGCAGGCAACTATAACTCACGCGACCGCAATCCTCTGCTGATGCTAATACTGTATTTAGACACTTATTTGCCCATGTCTTCTTCCATTAAATTTTAGCTATACATATATTACAAATATTTTTTTTTCATAAAGACACATATGTCATCAGCAGAGGATTGCGGTCGCGTGAGTTATAGTTGCCTGCACTAACTATAACGGGGGAATTTCATTGGTTTTTTATCAGTAAAATGTCCAGCTAACTATAACATGTGTGAAACCTATGGTTTTTTCAGTGAATTTGCAAGGTTTTTTAAATGCTAATTCCTAACTATAACGTGTGTGAAACCTATGGTTTTTTCAGTGAATTTGTACGTTTTTTTAAATGCTAAGTTACTTTACGCCATTCGTGGCGTGCGCGCCCAGTTAACGCAGTTCGTTCCGTGCGCGCACCGCGTGCCCACGTTACGCTAGATGGGCCATGTACGCACGATGCGCTTCGCGCACCGTGCGCACATGGAGGACATATTATGCGCTTCGTTTTGCATGGTAATCTTTTAAATGTTTAGTTCAATAATAGGCCACGCACAAATGGTGCCCTGCGGGCACTATTTACACACGGGGTGTGGATAGTGTGGATAATTTTTTTTTTTATTTAATTTTTACCGTACGCGTACGGTAAGCGTAATCGGCAATTTTTCAAAAAAAATTAAAATTGAATTTTTGGCCTTGGGGGTTCTTTGGGGACACCTTCATCAATGCAAGGTGGTTAAGAACTGAATATACAGCCCCTTTAGATGTTTTTTGCCTTTGTTTTTGCTGCCCCACTCAGAGTGCGAGGGAGAAAATGGCGGCCGCCGCTTCCTGGTTTCGACCGATTCGAATGTTTACTTAGATCTAACAGCCAATCAGAATCGCGCTCGCGCACGGCACCGTACGCGTACGGTAAGCTTACCGTAAGCGCACGGTAAGCGCACCGTAAGCTGCCACAGATATATATATTGATTTAAATGCTATTTTCTCAGGATCTACTGAACAGATTTACACCAAACCTACAAAAGGCACTTCCTTGACCTGAGGACTACCTCTCTGCCAAATTTCAAGTAACTCTGTTCAGCCGTTCGGGCTGTAGCTGTGTCTAAAGGTCCTATGGAAAAATGCATGGGAAAAACGCGTTTTGGGACCCCCCTTTTTTCTCAGCCCCCGCTTGCCGAATCCCCCCGAGACTTTCAGGGTAGGAGCGGAGCGTAGCGCCCCACCTATTTTGAAAATTTCGCGAGGATTCGTCGACCGGCGTTAAAGTTATCCCAAATAGAATGTTGCGGATTTCCTATGGAAACAGGGTCCTAACTATAACTATCTACTGGCGACCGCCAGTAGATAATATTTATAATATATATATAATATATATATATATAATATATATACATTACCTAGTGGCGGTCGCCAGTAGGTAGTTATAGTTAGGACCTAGTTACCATCGGAAAATGCCAACATTCTATTCCCCATAACTTTGGCACCGATTGGCGAATCTTTGCGAAATCTTCAAAACTAATTCTTTGTTGAGATCAGCTCCTCTGTTGGAAGTTTGGGGGTGATTCATCAAGGGGGAGCGAGAAAACGTGTTTTCTCCATGTTAATTTCCAAGGGAAACTTTACACAAGGCTACAGGTTGAACGGGTGAACGGAATTACCCCAAATTTGGCAGGGAGAAGGGTCTTGGCTTATGTTTATTTGGTGTAAATTCATGCAGTAGTTTTTGAGAAATATCGAAATTTACAGATATCGATATTTGGGAATTCTGCCATCTGATTGGCTGAGACGTTACGAGCACGATCTTGTTGCTGATTGGCTGCGAGCGGTGCAAGCGGTTGCAACTAGGAAGTGTTGGCCGCCATTTTGTGATTCCGTTAAAGTGAGTAAGGTGAAAAATGGGGGGAAAATGTTGGAAATAGGTGGGTAGGAGCACTGTAACCTCTGTGGGGTGTTTAGGGTGTTCTATAGAGGGGGTGCGAAGCGAAGTATTTACCCCTACCGGTGTGTAAGTGGTGAGCTACAGAAATTAAGTGAGGTATTGGGTAGAGTCTGATGTGGGTAAGGTGAGCTGGTACGGGACTCGGGGATTAAAACGTAAGCCCAAATTGTGTGTCTTATGCTGTGAAGTCATGTGCCACTGCACTACAGTTGTGGAAGTAGTGTCCGGATGTGTTTATAACTACTAGGACGAACTACTGACCCGTATTGGTATGAAAGACCTGGGGTGTGGAATATATGTGAGGGCGGGGAATAAAGCGTGAGCCCAAACTGTGTGTCATATGCTGTGAAGTTATGTGCTCTGGCCGCTGTGCCACATCTGTACAAGTAGTGTCAGCATGTAGTTATAGGTACTTGGATGAACTTTTGTTTAGAACATTGTAGCTTGTGTATGGTGCTTAGGTGGTGTTGTATAGGGAGTGCAAAGGTAAATCAATATGGTATTTGTAGAACGCAAACTACTCACCCCCATGGGTGAGTAGAGCTGGGGATCAAAGCGAGAGAGCTGTGCTGCAAAGTGAGATGGCCTGGCCGCTGCGCCACAGCTGTGTGGAGAATACATTTTGGCGAGGGTGCGGGAGTTGGCGTTATCTGACCCTAGAATAGCGGGCCTAGGTTGTAAGTTATAGGGTGGCTCTAAAAAGAGCCCTTGTGTTCATTAGTTGAAGCTACATATAAGTGTGGATGCACAGCTTCAAGTTATTCAGGAAAACTCGATTTCCCTTATCTGTGAAGTGCATTCCATCACTTCTGTATATATCCGCCATATCAAAACGTATGTTGTTGTATTTGGACCCCATTTTGTGGTCTCTGAGGTATGCAGAGACAGCTTTGTTGACTTTTCTCCGAGATTTTTCAATCTGAGGACAAAATTGTTTGGACCATTTTCACTTCTGTCTTTGGCATATATTGGAATATACAAAGACAGTTTGAGGCAAAAGTAACATCAATTGTCAAAAGGTGTCCTTCATAAGCATTTCCAAATCTACCCCAGTCAGTGTGCCTAGGTCGTTTACACCACAGTGCACAATCATGAGGTCAGGGTGTTGGAGATGCAAAATGATTTTAACCAAAGGCACAATTGGTGCCACTTCAATCCTCTCTGTCCAAACCATTTAATGTCCACATTTTGTAAACCTAGGTCTAAGTCAATACGTCTCTGTTCTGCATACCTTTTGCACCAGAAAACATAGCTATGTCCTACGATCCACACTAGCATTTTGAAGGTATGGCTGGAAGGCATGGAAAGATGTCTGTAGCTCATGCAGTTCCTTTGTAGAATAAGAGATATGTTTAAAGATGGGGAACTAGTTTCTTTTCGCATACAAAATGGTACCTGATTGGGAGATGAAAAGCATTGTTTTTTAAAAGTAGGGTGCACATTCGTTTTGTGGAAAAGAATGTTTGTGATTGGTTAAGAAAAAGCAGTTTGCACGTACATATTATAGTACATATTATAGGATAAAATTTGCTCAACTCAACCACACCTGCTACTTGCATTTGGAAGGCACTGTTCGAACTTAAAACAATCGTGAACTTTTAACCTGCACGTGCCGTTAAATGTTCGAGAAAATGTTGCAAAAAAATATTGTTAGGTTTAAAAAAATTTATGAACTTTTAACTTCCACGTGTTGTAGAATGTTCTAGAAAGTGTGTTCATAGAATAGGTTACATTTCTGACTTGTTGTCTTGTTTACTTGTAATAAATCTACTTATTTGATTCACTGCTGTCTGCCTCTTCACTACATAAATTTGGCGACGAGTGGGAGAAGGCAAAAAGAAGGCACCACTCAGCAATATTTCAAAATTGCTTGCGTTGTGCTGAAGACCCGTTTTGTTCGTGTAGCTGTTTCTACTCATGCCAGGGTCGTCAGCTCATTGAACTATGTCATCCGACTTCTGGTAGGATTTATATTTTTAGATTTTGCGCTTCCTCTGCTTCTTCACTACATTCTGGTCGCTGTACTACACGTGTGTAAGTAGTGTTAGTATGCGTTTATACTAACAAATGCATCATGGTAGTAGGGAGGGCGACCTCTCAGGCGCAGCTCATACAATGTCCCGGGGTGTGCATTCGCTGGACATATGTGTTTGCTATTAGAGGGTGGTGCATGGCTTACACCCTTTGATAGCAAATACTTGTTCGACTACTTGAAGCGAGAGGATGAAACCATCATATCGCTGTAAGAGAGGGGATGCGGATGGTAAAAATGAAGAGAAAATAACAAAAAAAAAAGCGGGGTCTCACCCGTTTTTTTAAATGAGGCCCCTGGTGGGTGGGTAATGTTCCGTGGCCAATCCAATTATTATATTGCGGGGTCTCTGTAGGACTGGGGATCTTAATGTCACATGTAAATTAGGCGCGGAAGGGCACAGAGACGTTTTGCAGCCTAGGGGAGCGCCACCTTCCCGGGTATTGTTTACTAATTGTTCGGGGGGTTCGAGGCCAACTGAAGTCCGGGGATCGCCACACTCCGGGTCTTTATTTAAATATGCAGGGTGGGCCTCGGCAGTCCCTGAAGCCTCGGTGGTCCTAGGCAATGCCTTATTTGTTCTGTAATCACACTGGCAGTACTTATGGTGTTATAAAGTGATACACTCATAGAACTCTTGCAGTTGTACAATTACCCAAGCTTCATTTGTCTAATAGTCAGTTAGATTATGTTTGGTAGGTGCACTCTAATATTAAATAATGTTGTCCTTAAAATCTCCTATAAACAGATGATTTTCACAATAAACAATAGACAAGTGTCGTCAGAAAAAGAAGACGTATACACTCAGTTATTTATTTGAAAAAATAAGTAACCTTTATTAAAACAGAAATAAATAGAAATGTAACTTTAATAGAACAGTATAGTAAAAGAAAACGTGCGTTGGACTCCAGTGGAAGCAGCATAGGAAACCTGCAAGACAAAAATGAAACATAAGTATGTGTGCTATGTGGAAGAGGTAAAGAAAGGTAGTCCGAATGAAAGGACCATAGTGAGAATGGAAGGGAGGGGGAGTGGATGGAAGGGAGAAGGGGAGGGAGAGTCAAAAGAAGAGAGGGAGGCGGAGACAGAGCATCGGCGTATTGCACCCAGCCCTTAGTGTTTACCCTCCGTCTGGCACATTGTAAATTGGGGGAGTAGTCCCCTTCAATCCTGAGGGTCCCTGGGGTGAACTAGCCCACCAGGTACTTACAGTATGCACCAGGGAGCTGCGTTGCAGAGAGGTGTTGAGAGGCCATGCCCCTTTTTACACCTCTCTGCAACGCAGCTCTGTGGCGCTTACTGGAGGTAGCTGGTGGGCTTGCTGGCCCCCTGGGACCCTCAGGACTCAAAGGGATTTAATCCCCCAATTTACAACGCTCCAGGGGGCAGGGAGGGAGTGTGGCCTGATGTGACAAGTGTGCAAACTCGCCCTGTTGTGTGTTTTAAGTTGGGGGGTTAAGTCCCCTTGAATCCTGAGGATCCCTGGGGGCCAACTAGCCCACCAGGTACGTCCAGTAAGTGCCACAGAGCTGCATTGCAGAGTGGTGTAAAAACGAGGGCGGGGCCTTGGACCACCTCTCTGCAACGTAGCTCCCTGACGCTTACTGGAGGTACCTGGTGGGCTAGTTGGCCCCCAGGGACCCTCAGGATTCAAGGGGACTTAATCCCCCAACTTAAAATGTGCCAAGGGGCGCGTTTGCACACTTGTCACGTCAGGACACGCCCTCGCCCTTCACCACTGTGCAAACGCGCGCCCTGGAGCGTTGTAAATTGGGGGATTAAATCCCCTTGAGTCCTGAGGGTCCCTGGGGGCCAACTAGCCCACCAGCTGCCTCCAGTAAACCTCAAGAGCTGCGTTGCAGAGCGGTGTAAAAAGGGGCATGGCCTCTCAACACCTCTCTGAAACGCAGCCCCCTGGTGCATACTGGAAGTACCTGGTGGGCTAGTTCGCCCCCAGGGACCCTCAGGATTGAAGGGGACTTAATCCCCCAATTTACAATGTGCCAGGTGGTGTGTTTGCACACTTGCTATGTCAGGCCCCGCCCCCTCCATTCACCACTGTGCAAATGCGCCCCCTGGCGTGTTTTAAGTTGGGAGATTAATTCCCCTTGAGTCCTGATGGTCCCTGGGGGCCAACTAGCCCACCAGGTACCTCCAGTAAGCGCCACAGAGCTGCGTTGCAGAGAGGTGTAAAAAGGGGCGTGGCCTCTGAACACCTCTCTGCAACGCAGCTCCCTGGCGCATATTGGAGGTACCTGGTGGGCTAGTTCACCCTCAGGGAACCTTAGGATTCAAGGGGACTTAATCCCCCAACTTAAAACGCACCACAGGGAGCGTTTGCACACTTGCCATATCAGGCCACACCCCCTCCCTGCACCACTGTGCAAACGCACCTCCTGGTGCGTTGTAAATTGGGAAATTAAGTCCCCTTGAGTCCTGAGGGTCCCTGGGGGCCAACAAGCCCACCAGCTACCTCCAGTAAGCACAACAGAACTGCGTTGCAAAGTGGTGTAAAAAGGGGGCGTGGCCATCTACCACCGGTCTGCAACACAGCTCCCTGGCGCTTATTGGAGGTACCTGGTGGGCTAGTTTGCCCCCAGGGACCCTCAGGATTGAAGGGGACTTAATCCCCCAATTTACAATATAAAGGGGGTGGGTTTGCACACTTGCTATGTCAGGCCCCGCCCCCTCCCTTCACCATTGTGCAAATGCGCCCCCTGGTGCATTTTAAGTTGGGGGATTTATTCCCCTTGAGTCCTGATGGTCCCAGGGGCTAACTAGCCCACCAGGTACCTCCAGTAAGCACCACAGAGCTGCGCTGCAGAGAGGTGTAAAAAGGGGCGTGGCCTCTGAACACCTTTCTGCAACGCAGCTCCCTGGCCTATACTGGAGGTACCTGGTGGGATAGTTGGCCCCCAGGGACCCTCAGGATTCAAGGGGACTTAATCCCCCAAGTTAAAACGCGCCACAGAGTGCGTTTGCACACTTGTCACATCAGGCCACGCCCCCTCCCTGCACCACCTTGCAAACGCACTCCCTGGTGCGTTGTAAATTGGGGGATTAAGTCCCCTTGAGTCCTGAGTGTCCCTGGGGGCCAACTAGCCCACCATCTACCTCCAGTAAGCGCCACAGGGCTGCATTGCAGAGAGGTGTAAAAAGGGGCATGGCCTCTCAACACCTCTCTGCAGCAGCTCCCTGGCGCATACTGGAGGTACCTGGTGGGCTAGTATGCCCCTAGGAACCCTCAGGATTGAAGGGGACTTAATCCCCCAACTTACAATGTGCCAGGGTGTGGGTTTGCACACTTGCTATGTCAAGCCCCGCCCCCTCCCTTCACCACTATGCAAACGCGCCCCCTGGTGCACTTTAAGTTGGAGGATTAATTCACCTTTAGTCCTGATGGTGCCTGGGGGCCAACTAGCCCTCCAGGTACCTCCAGTAAGCGCCACAGAGCTGCGTTGCAGAGAGGTGTAAAAAGGGGCATGGCCTCTGACCACCTCTCTGCAACGCAGCTCCCTGGCACATACTGGAGGTACCGGGTGGGCTAGTTGGCCCCAGGGACCCACAGGATTCAAGGGAACTTAATCCCCCAACTTAAAATGCGCCACAGGACCCGTTTGCACACTTGTCACATCAGGCCACGCCTACGTCCTGCACCACTGTGCAAACGCACCCCCGGTGCGTTGTAAATTGGGGATAAGTCCCCTTGACTCCTGAGGGTCCCTGGGGGCCAACTAGCCCACCAGGTACCTTCAGTAAGCACCACAGAGCTGCGTTGCAGAGTGGTGTAAAAAGGGTGTGTGGCCTTGGACCACCTCTCTGCAACGCTGCTCCCTGGCGCTTACTGGAGGTACCTGGTGGTCTAGTTGGACCCCAGGGACCCTCAGGATTCAAGGGGACTTAATCCCCCAACTTAAAATGCACCACAGGGTGCGTTTGCACACTTGTCACATCAGGCCACGCCCCCTTCCAGCACCACTGTGCAAATGCGCCCCCTGGAGAGTTGTAAATTGGGGGATTACATCCCCTTAAGTCCTGAGGGACCCTGGGAGCCAACTAGCCCACCAGCTACCGCCAGTAAGCGCCACAGAGCTGTGTTGCAGATAGGTGTAAAAAGGGGCGTGGCCTCTGAACACCTCTCTGCAACGCAGCCCCCTGGCGCATACTGGAGGTACCTGGTGGGCTAGTTCACCCCCAGGGACCCTCAGGATTCAAGGGGACTTATTCCCCCAACTTAAAATGCACCACAGGGAGCCTTTTCACACTTGTCACATCAGGCCACACCCCCTCCCTGCACCACTGTGCAAACGCACCCCCTGGTGCATTGTAAATTGGGGGATTAAGTCCCCTTGAGTCCTGAGGGTCCCTGGGGGCCAACTAGCCCACCAGCTACCTCCAGTAAGCACCACAGAGCTGCATTGCAGAGTGGTGTGAGATGGGGGCGTGGCCTTGGACCACCTCTCTGCTACGCAGCTTCCTCGCGCTTATTGGAGGTGCCTGGTGGGCTAGTTGCCCCCCAGGGACCCTCAGGATTCAAGGGGACTTAATCCCCCAACTTAAAATGCACCACAGGGAGCCTTTTCACACTTGTCACATCAGGCCACACCCCCTCCCTGCACCACTGTGCAAACACACCCCCTGGTGCATTGTAAATTGGGGGATTAAGTCCCCTTGAGTCCTGAGGGTCCCTGGGGACCAACTAGCCCACCAGCAACCTTCAGTAAGCACCACAGAGCTGCATTACAGAGTGGTGTGAGACGGGGCGTGGCCTTGGACCACCTCTCTGCTATGCAGCTTCCTCGCGCTTATTGGAGATGCCTGGTGGGCTAGTTACCCCCCAGGGACCCTCAGGATTCAAGGGGACTTAATCCCTCAATTTAAAACGCGCCACTGGGTACGTTTGCACACTTGTCACATCAGGCCACACCACCTCCCTGCACCACTGTGCAAACAAGCCCCCTGGAGTGTTGTAAATTGGGGGATTACATCCCCTTGAGTCAAGAGGGTCCCTGGGGGCCAACTAGCCCACCAGCTACCTCCAGTAAGCGCCACAGAGCTGCGTTGCAGAGAGGTGTAAAAAAGGGCATGGCCTCTCAACACCTCTCTGCAACGCAGCTACCTGGCGCATACTGGAGGTACCTGGTGGGCTAGTTCGCCCCAAGGACCCTCAAGATTGAAGGGGACTTAATCCCCCATTTTACAATGTGCCAGGGGGTGCGTTTGCACACTTGCTATGTCAGGCCCGCCCCCTCCCTGCACCACTGTGCAAACGCGCCGATAGAAAAAATATATATATTCCTTCTGGGACCCCCTGAGCAGGCCTAGGGGGTCAGGGTGTTTCTACCCTGCCCCCTTCCCTGGTTTTATACCTTGGTTTCTCTGTTTTCTGGTGACTTGCTTCTACCGAGCCACAAAATGGCTGCCAACACTTCCTGGTTTGGAGTGTTGACAGCCAATAACAGTGAAGCTCAAGCACGGGACTTAGGCTCCGCCCAGATATCGAAACTTTTATTTTTCTAATTTCTCAGCAACTACTGAACGGATTAACACCATTTTTAAAAAAAGGTCACTTTCTGATCCGAGCACTGCCTTTTTGCAAAATTTGGGGTAATTCCGTTCAGTAGTTTCGGCTGTAGCCTTGCACAAGGTTCCTATTATTTTTTAAATTTCTCAAAAACTACTGAACGGATTTACACAATTTTTTTAAAAAAAAAGGTTGCTTTCTGAACCAAGCCCTACCTTTCTGCCAAATTTCGGGTATCTCCATTCAGCAGATCGGGCTGTAGCTCGTCGCAAAATTTCCTATGGAAATTAACATGGGGAAACGCGTTTTGGGACCCCCCTTTATATATATATATACTACACAACCTTAAACCCTAAAACGCCCTTACCCTATTATATATATGTGGGTAAGGATGTTTTAGGGTTTAGGGGTGGGTAAGGGTATTGAAGGGTCAGGGAGATTTTGGGGTTTAAGGATGAGTAAGGGTATTGGGTGGTAAAGGTGTCAGTAGGGTTTAGGGTTGGCATGGGTATTGGGTGGTAAAGGTGTTTTTTTAGGTTTTAGGGGTGTGTAGGGTTATTGGCTGGTAAGGGTATATTTACGGTTTAGGGGTGGGTAAGGGTATTGAGTGGTAAGGTTGATTTTACTGTTTAGTGGTGGGTAAGGGTGTTTGGTGGTATGGGTAGTTTTTAGGGTTTAGGGGTGGGTAAGGGTTTTGAGTGGTAAGGGTATTTTTAGAGTTTAGGGGTGGGCAAGGGTATTGGGTGGTTAAGGTGCTTTTAGGATTTAGAGGTGGGTAGGATTATTGGGTGTAAAGGGTATCCGTAAGGTGTAGCGGTGGGTGAGGGTATTGGGTGGTAAGGGTGTTTTGGGGATTTAGGGGTGGATACAGTTATGGGATGGTAAGGGTGTATTTAGAATTTAGGGGTAGGTATGGGTATTGGGTGATAAAGTTATTTGTAAGGTTTGGGTGGGTAAGGGTATTGGGTAGTAAGGGTATTTTTAAGGTTTAGTGGTGGGTAAGTTTACCATTTGTTTGTAAATGCATTGGTGGTAAAGGCATATGCATGGTAAAGACTTGTGTGGTAAAGGCAATGCATGGTAAACACATTGCGTGGTAATGGATGCTTGGTAAAGGCATGCGTGGTAAAGGCATTCGTTAACATGTCATACATCCCTTCCACAGCTAAACCACCCTTTCTTCTTCCCCGACTTTCCATGAGGTTCCTGACTTTCTATTTGCTTCTCTAAGATGGACTCTACAATCGTGGCTGGCAAGGAGGATTTGTATAATTTCTGTTTAATCACAATTACAAACTGGCTCCTAAAGAGGAATGATTCAACGTATTGGGGATCATAACTAGATGCTAGACGAATTTCTGAATGATACCAACAGTGAAGAAGAATTGGTAGAGATTAATAAATTCTATCTTTCTGTTTCCCAACTAGATGCAGATGTTGAAGACAATTCCATGAAGAGCAAGTTATCCTTAAGTAAAAGTGACACTGCACCCATCAGTCATGAATCTGACTTTGCATATGGCTGCAAGGAAGTCTTCAGCAACAATACCCTATCACTGGAGTGTGGCATTAAGCAGCCATCAGCCATTGACAAGCCACTCACAGAGACCAAGATTGTTGACCACGAAAAGGAGCATGATGTAACAAAGCAGGATGTAATAAAAGATGGGCTCACCAAAGAGTTTAAGTGTACAGATGTTATCCAGATGCCTCTGGATGATCAGATCCTTCAGTGTGATGCAAGTCTACTAACTATCATGCAGGAGCCCTTGCTTGACTGCATCGTGAGAGAATCGCCCAACAAGGAAGTCTCCTCGTTCCTAACGAAATCAGATTCCTTTTTAGTTTCTCCGTTATTGCAGGAGCAGAGTTCTTTTATTGATATTGCGAATCCCTTTCACAACAAAAATGAGTCCAATAATGTTCTTGAATGCAAGGTAAGGTCCTAGTCAAATAAAATAGGACCCCAAAGAAAGATGAGTTTGATGTTACAAAGAGTGCATCTGTTGCCAAAAATACTAAAAGACAATGAAAAACTTGATCCTTTAGAGTCACTACTAGTCACCTTCCTTCAGGAGGAGATTTATTGTTGGGCAATATCACTGTTGTATTTCTGTGCTGAACTTCTGTACAGGAATTGATCTATTGACCTGAAAGAATGCTTGCACTTAGATGGAAAAGAAATGCATGGTTTGGGGAGAACAGGACTGCAGGGAAGTGTAGCAGGCCTATCTGAAAGTCTGTAATGTGGGAGCCTTGTATATGGTGCTATGATTGTAGGTATCCTTTATTATAATTATGAGCTCTGTATGGAACCTACCAGTGTTTTGTTGTAGTGGTCAGATGACTTGTCATTGTCAAAGTTAGATCTGTTTTCTTGATTTACAACTTACGTAACCATAAATGAGTTTCCACCCTATAGTTATTGAAATACTTTATGTTCATGTGTCGAAAGACTCATACATTCCATACTTAGGGGCAGATTTACAAGCCCCTTGCGCCTCATTTACGCCCCCGTTGTATCACTTTTCTGACGCAGCGGCGGCGCAAATCCTGAGCCATGGTGCGGGGTATTTACAACGTGACGCATCTGGGAGATGCGTCACGTTGTAAAGCCTTGCGCAACATGTAGGCGGTCCTGCACAGGGGGGGGCGTTCCGACGCAGGAACGCCTCCTAAAAGTGGCTGAGTGAAATCTACAAGATTTCACTCAGTCACTTTTATGCCCATGCTGCGTCAAATCCCTGCGCCTGCCTGAAGCAGGCGTAAGGATTGACGCAGCATTAACAAGATAGGGCCCCCAGAGCATTGCTGGAGCTGCGTCGCGCTTGCGACGCAACTCCAGCAATGCGCCACTTTTACGACACAGATGCGTCACGCATCTGTGCCGTTTTAGCCCCATGGTGCGCCGCATTGTAAATGCGGCGCATCCATGGTGGCGGAGCTGTGGCGCACAATAACTGGCGCATCCATGCTGATATGCAGGGATGCGCCAGTTATTGTAAATATGCCCCTTAATGTTTGCAATACTTTCTTTATTACAAGTCATTGCTTCATTAGCCAGTTTCATACAAAAGACAACAATCTCAATAAAATTATTAATGACATTGATAGAAATACTCCGCTATTCCACCACCCTTCAGTTATAATAAACGGGAATTCAAATCTCCTCGACTGACGGGACAGAAGCATATGCCTTAGAACGAGAAAGAGAGTGAGCAGAAGTGTTGCCCTTCAGTTAAACAGGTCTGGTTTCCTTTGTTCCTGCTTACTCTCCCATTGGTGAGCAGACACACATTTCCTATTTTACCTAGAGAGTTTCCTCTTAGCTCAACCATGCACAACTCACTTGTACCAATGGAAGAAACACTTTGGATCAGGAGTGAGGAAGTGTGCCATAGATTTGCTTACACAGCTTCATCAGGGAAATTATGTTGAAAAGCCATCATGTTAAGGGCATCTTCATCAGGTGAGGTCTTCTTCCTTTACAGAATTGTCAGGGCACCTAATTAGGGCCGTCCATTTGCCAGTCTTATGAATCCTTAATCCTCTCAAAGGCTGCCTGTGCCAGAGCATTTTTGCAGGGTACTCAGGATCTACATGCACATGTGAGATGCGTGGTTACAGCGGGTTACATGACTACACTCTGTCATGGTCGTCCCCTTAAGGGCTTGTTTGAGTGATACTTCTCATGACAAGACATATTTATATGGCACCTAGGTAAGGTTTCTGAGTAATAAACAGTTATAAACATATGTGTTTTGTTTTTTAATAGGTTTGCACGGAACAGACTTCTAAAATCGCTGAAGCTTCAGACCAGATTCAGATCATGAGTTCTAAATACTCTTTGGATGAGTATATCACTCTAATTAAGTCCTTGATGTGTTCGACACAAAATGTAAAAACAAGCAACAAGAACAATATGCTTAATCATAACATGAGCAAGGAATCTAGTGAGGAACCCTTTGCTGCCAAAAGAGTAAGCTATAGTTTGTCTATTAATAAAAGTATCCTTTCTAACATAGGTGCTGTGCCTAGGGGCTATCAAGCAGACAAGATGGTTATGGTTAGTTGGTTGGCACAGGGGGGGATTCGTAATGTATTATACCAGGTGATGGTTAAGGTATGAATGATAGGATGTGTTCAGACTTGATAGTAAACTACAGTGAATGCAACTACTTATATCAACTGAATGGTTGTACTATTCATGGGTATCTACATTTTGTCTAAGTAAATGTACATTGAGGACACTTCTTTACATTTTATACCGATATTACAGAGATCAGGGGTGATAATAATAATAATAATAATAATAATACTACAGCCATTTATAGAGCGTGAACAGCTACGTCCAAAAGAAGTGTCCCGGTGCTAGAATGATGTTGGTATTTTGTTAAATAGTAATGTGGTTATTTTTCATAGTCCAGAAACATTCATGGGCAGAGAATCCTCAGTGTGTTTTTCTCGCATGCCTGTGGTCCTGTCCTATCACTATACCTCAAATAAAATGTAGGATAATACTTCAATCTTTCAGGAAAATAGGGAGTCTAAATTCAAAATGTAAAATAATTTCCCAACTGAAAATAACATAAGAATACATCTGAACAGGGTGTGGAGTGACTCATGCTTTTTGGATTTCTTACTTTATAATTTTAATACCTCTGACCAAATATAATGTTTATTTGTAACAGACACTACATGCCTTCCTTGTTATTTGCTCAAAACATATTTAATACTTATTTAAATGTTGCATAGAAACTTAGGGCCAGACTTAAATTTTGGGGACAGGTATTCCGACACAACTGATATCCCTTCTGCCTTATTGCAAGTGCGTTATTTCCTAATGCAGCTGTAATAAGGCAGACCAGGATGTTGATCTCATTGTTCGGAGTAAACCGTCTGCCAGTTCCTGAATCAGACCTTTAATGTTTATTAATAAAAACTGATTCTCTACACCTAGAGATTCTGTGTATGGTTTGGGAGGAGGTTGAAGTAACAAAAAAAAACATTGTTAAATACTGGACATTTATATTGTAATGTGCCTCTGTTCAGTTGTGAAAATAGGCAGAACATTGGAGTAGATAGTGCGTCTATGTCACCTCTAGTCATCACTCCCATATGGTTCTGCAGACATAAATGGTGTACAGATTGGACGTAGCATTCGATTATGGCTTTAGAGAAAGTCCCCTTTAGGTTGTCTGTGGCAATCGCCACAAGAGCATCCTTGTTTGCCTCTCTTGTTCTCTGATGGAAGGTCTGCCCAGATCTTTGAGAGTGCCATCAGCTTATTTTGGATCAAGACTTTGAAGACTACCTTGTTGTTTCAAAGGAGGTTGAGGTTCTGAGTCTCAGAAAAGTGGAATCTGAGCTCAGCAAAGACTGCATTTTGCTTGATAAAAAGCTTTCAAACAAATTAGGGTTACCAATAAACATTGTCATTATGAATAATGTGGCCGGTCAAACAATAGCTCAGTCCTAAATAGTGGCGAAAGGTGAGATACAAAGGGGAAGATTTACAAGCCCCTATTGCCACAGGAACATCACTTTTAAAGATGTTCTTGTGGTGATAGGGACTTTGCCTTATTTACAAGGCGATGTTAAACCACTTATCGTGGCTTAATGCTGCCTTGTAAATATAGCACTCTTTCACGCTGTACTTAGTGTGAAAGGCGTGGGCAAGGGAGCACGCGGCGTGGCGGTGCAAGATGGCCGCCACCTGAAGAGCTCCGCTTGGAAGAGCTACGCTCATGAACGAAGGGACCTTTTGTCGGCAGCATTTACACAAGGAAACAACGGATTCTATCATCGTAAATGACCGGGCATATTCGGGCAAATTTTTAGACCAAAATGCAGTCTTTTGGACATTCTGCTTGCTGAACTTGTTTCCTCTGACAAGCGGCCGCCATTTTGTTTATTCCCCTACGCAGCATTTTTATTTTATCTCTCGCTGCAATTTTGTTCTTTGCTGTGCCCTCATAACCGCTACTTCTTTCCATTGCTGAGGAGGCTTGTTTCCTTTATTCATGTCATGCTGGAATAGTGATTTTTCCAACATACCTCCGTATTTGCTTTTCAAATTACCTCAGTACTGCATATACAAGCAATGGCTATAAATACCAATTACGCAAGGAGGAAAGAGGTGTGAGTACATTCTCTACACAGCATTCTCTGTTTGCGCAGGTCATATGGTCTAACAGTTGGTTTCACTGATATTTTATGGTACTTTTAATACGCTCCTTCAGTGCTCTACATTTCAACGCCTTCTATCGCTGCATTGTGCGGAATATTTGATATTCTCTGGTCAAGCAGGGTGCTGTTTTACTTCAAACTTTCTCTTGGCTCCTCCTCTTCATTAACACCAAAATTGTTTCCTTTTCCGCCTTTAATTCTGCTCCTTGCTGCAACTTTACTGTGATATTATCTTCAATATGGATCCCTCACATTCAACCAAATCTCATGGGACTTCTTCCGGAGGTCGTAAAGAGCCACCTGCATCTTCTGGTAAACGCATCAAGAAGGATCCCCCTTCCCTGACGAAATCACCGCTTCCTCTCACGCTGGAGGATATCATGGAGGAATTGCACCTCATTCGTCCTTTTATTACTGACACGGTCGCTACTCTTCAGAGGTTGGACGATAAATGGTCTAGCCTTGATATGAGGCTTACTGATGTAGAACAAAAGGTTAGTGATGCTCAGGATGTTATCGCTAAAGTCGATAGCCTTACTAAAGAAGTCAACCAGCTTAAAAAGATCACAGAAGATTTGGAAAACCGCAATAGGCGCAACAACCTTCGCATATATGGTATACAGGAAGGTTATGAAGGGTCTGACATGATTCAATTTTTGAAAAACTCAAGTCCTTCAAATTGTTGGTCTCCCAAAACCCACGGATTTCAATATACAAAGAGCTCATCGTATGGGACCAAAGAATACATCTTCTACATCTAAACCTAGAGGCATAATTGCTTACTTTCTCCTATATTCAGACCTTATGATTATTCTCAATGCAGCCGAACAACATAAGCAGATGCTTTGGTCGGGCCACAGAGTCTTTTTCACCCAAGATGTTTCTAAACCAACTGCTAGTCGACGGAAAGAATTCCTAAACCTTCAACCTGCGTTGAAATCAATGAATGCTGTCTCCGGCTTAATCCATCCCTGCTTTTTCAAAGTAACCTATAAAGAAAGAACTTTTAGCTTTGAAGATCCTGCTGACCTTCGAAAGTTTATTCATACTCACAGGGGAGAACTTATGGAACTGAGCAAACCCTAATTGTTCCGTTAATGACTCATTGCTTTCTTCTGTTAGTTTTATTTCAATATTTAACTCGTAAATTATAATGGTTTCTTTGTTTATCCTCTCCCATGTTTCACAGGTCTCCCCTTTGCAGCTTTGTTGTAAAATGTTTTCATCCGTGTTGTCCTGACGTCTGTAATGTGCGATCCAATCCGCTGCTGTTTCCCTTAAATGTTTGGTAAGTTCCCTTCATTTTGTCTCATTTGGTCACCTTCCGTTTTCAGACTTCTCTTTTTAGTTTATTTTTTATCATTGTACAGTGACCTGTTCTTTTATCGGTGTCTCTTGTGCATGTGGTTGTCTTGTTCCCTGCCGCTCCCCTCCCACATGAATGTCTTTTGTGATTTGTTCTTTATGGCTAAAGCCATCTGGCTTTCTGTCATCCTCTTTTCGATGTCTTCTTCTGGGGTACCATGTTCCCCTCCTTCTTCCTCTTTCTTCTCTTTTCCTTTTTCTTCCCTTTCTCCCTCTTGCCTTCTCTTCTTTTCACTGCTCCCTTCTTCCCTGTCCCTTTTTCCTCCCTCTCTATGGCAACATTTATATAATTTATTCCATTCTCTATCTTCCTTTTCTTCATCTCAACGTATGATTCTCTACTGTTCCCTTAACCTGCTCTGGCTTATTTTTCTGTGGTGGTCATATGGTTCAATCTCTTCTCTTTTTGCTTTTCCTTACTATTTATATCTTTCTATCCTCTTTTTATCCTTATTTTTTCTCTATCTAGTATCCTTTGACTTCTCTTTACTCTTCTGCCTACTCTTATTTAACTTCCAGGGATGAGTGGTCTTCTCATAATCTCTTGGAATGTTAAAGGTATTCGCAATCCTGTTAAAAAACAACGCATTTTATCTCATTTAGCAAGATTGAAATGTCAAGTTGCATTGTTACAAGAAACGCACCTTAGTTTACAAGATCTGTCTTCACTGCGTAAACAATTGGTAGGAGAAGCCTTCTGCTCTCCGGCAGTGAACAACAAAAATGGTGTTATCATTTTGTTTCATAAGTCATTATCCGTTCAGTTACATAACGAGTTTCATGATACCAATGGTAGATGGTTATTTTTAGATATTACTGTTAATAACACACAACTTTCCTTTTGTAATGTGTATGGCCCTAATGGCATTGATTTAACCTTTTGGAAAGACTTTTCCATGCTTCTTTCTTCACATGCGACTGATGATTTAATTGTGGGCGGGGACTGCAACCAACTCATGGATCCCTTTTTAGACCAAAAATCACGAACCAGATATGTTCCCAACAAGATGCAAAAAGCCTTTTGTGGAGCCATTTCCTCCAGAGGCCTCATAGACTCCTGGAGAATCTCTCACCCTGACACACTTGAGTTCTCTTTCTTTTCTCCAGTACATGTATCACACTCTCGTATTGATTATATTTTTCTCACCCAACACGCTTTTCAATTCATGTCTAACTCAGAAATAGGCTCTAGTCTTATTTCAGATCACGCCCCTGTCATTTTGGATATGGACTACCCTTCACCTACTCCCATCACTCGGCGCTGGCGCTTTAATAACTTTCTCCTCTTAGAACCCCAGTTTAATGAACATTTTCTGCTTTTCATGGAAGAATTCTTTCATAATAATCTTCATTCCACTTCTCAATTTCACTTTATTTGGGATGCCTTCAAGGCCGCTGCTAGAGGATCCATTATTGACTTTGTATCTTTCGCAGTCGTCCCACATCCTTAAACAAATTAAAGAACTTGATCATATTTATTTCACCACACATTCCTCTGACACACTCTCTTCTCTTATCAAAGCGAAAATCCAATATAACAAGCACTCTTGGGATTCTGCATGTAATAACCTTCTCAAATTTAATTCTAAAATGCATGGAGGGCGAAACAAAGCAGGCAAATCCCTTGCAAACGACCTCAAAATTAAAAAACCAAAATCCAAGATCATAGCTATTAATGATATCCATGGAGATCTTCAGCCCAATGATGACAAAATCCTTGATTGGTTTGTCCAACATTACTCTGCTCTTTACACTCCGGAATCCACTCCTTCTTCCGCACAAATTGACTCCTTTTTTCAATCTATTCCCAAATCCCCTGATAATCTTACAGATCTTTCCTCCCTAGATATTCCTATCTCGGAAAAAGAAATACTCAATGCAATTACTCTTCTACCCAAGGACAAAACACCTGATCCTGACTGCTTCACTGTTCGTTTTTATCTCCACTTTAACAACATTCAAATACCACATTTACTTTCATTGATTAGTCATTATCTCGCCAAAGGAGAATCCAAGGGTTCTTTTACACAGGCAATGTTATGTCTAATCCCCAAAAAAGATAAGGACCCCTCCCTGTGAAAAAATTATTGGCCCATTTCCTTAATCAATACTGATTCTAAAATGTATGCCAAATTTTCAGCCATTCAAATTAACAAAGTCATTCCCGACCTTACTAATATTTATCAATCTGGGTTCGTCAAAGTTAGATCCATTGCAGATAATTCGAGAACTCTCCTCAACATCATCCACCTTGCCTCCATGATGGACTCCCCAGTCGCGGCTATCACATTAGATGCGGAAAAAGCATTTCACAGGGTCAACTGGGACTTTATGTTTGGAGCACTGAGGTGGCATGGCTTTAGCCCCACCATTATTCAATATATTCAATTGTTGTATACTGCCCCCCTCTACTTCTATTTGGGTCAATGGTTCTCAATCCAATTATTTTTGTCTCCATAGAGGCACCAGACAAGGTTGTCCAATGTCCCCTCTTCTTTTCATTCTTGCTTTAGAACCCTTCTTCGAGAAAATTTGGCGTTCACCATCCTATACCGGTTTCACTTTTCAGAACATTGATATTAAATTCACTGCTTACGCAGATGACAGTCTACTTTATATTTCTAACTCGACCACCTCTTTACCTTCACTTTTCTCTTTACTACAAGAATACTCCTCAGTTTCTGGATACAAATTGAATATAGATAAGTCTGAAGTCCTACCTCTTAACAAATTTTGCCTTTTCCATATGTTCCATGGCTCTGGCTTTGAATGGAATCCTAGTAATATGAAGTGTTTAGGAATTCTTTATGCTAAAACTACCAGAGAAACTATTAAACTAAATCATAAAGACATACTTAAAAAGCTTTCTTCACTCATAGACGGTTGGTCCCCCCTTTTCCTATCTTGATGGGGAAGGTTAGCAACTATCAAAATGATGCTTCTTCCTATCGTCAATTTTTATCTCTAGATGCTTCCTATTTCTCTCCCACTCTATTTCTTTAAAACCATAAACCGCATCCTCATGAAATTCTTATGGAATAATCGTAAAGCTAGAATTTCTCTCTCTCGTCTCCAACAACCCGAAGACTTAGGTGGAGTCAACTTTCCCAACCTTACTCGATTTCACTCAGCTTTCACTTTAAAACAAATTTGGCCTCTTTTAACAGATTCGTCTGCTCCTCCCTTAACAGCCTGAAGTTCAATAGAACTTGCGCAACTCTCACCTTTTTTATAACTTACAGCCACTCGCTTAGCTCAACCTCCAAAGCGATTTCTCACTCCCATATTCAAAAATTCTAAAGCACTTGCTCTTTCACTGTTTCGTTCCTTTCTTTCACAGGCTGATATTCACCTCCTAACTCCGATTTGGTACAATAAATTCTTAAAGATTAAGAACAGAGCGCTTTTCTGGAAGGAATGGATTGACAAAGGCATCATCACTTACGATAATTTACTTAAAGACAATTCCCTGAGGGATTTCTCAGACATTCGTGACTCTTTTCTTCTTTCCAATAAATATTCCTCCCAGGATCCTTTGCGTAAAAATACCCTAACCTCT
This sequence comes from Triturus cristatus, assembly GCF_964204655.1. Classification (NCBI taxonomy): domain Eukaryota; kingdom Metazoa; phylum Chordata; class Amphibia; order Caudata; family Salamandridae; genus Triturus; species Triturus cristatus. The sequence goes on from NC_140588.1 coordinate 271,565,262, forward strand.
CTTAACTCTCAAATTAGTTCCCTGACTACTGCTGTCTCCACCCTCTCCCCCCACCAGACTTTTCTATTCCTCTCAAAGCTGCTGCCATTTATAATCTACTTTCCCATCCCTCTGCTGATAGGTCCAAATCTAAACTTGAACTCTCATGGGAAAGGGACTTAGCCCAGGAATTTTCCCTTCAGGTTTGGGACTCTATATGGTCTAAAATACATACCGCTTCCCGCTCTGCCAGCACCACACAGACTTTATACTCTTTTACAACAGATTTTTTTTACTCCTTCTGATTTACATAAATTCAAGTTACTAGACTCTACAAAATGCTCTTCCTGCTCATGTGTTGATAGCGACTTTCTTCATATGTTTTTTCATTGCCCGTTGGTTAAATCCCTTTGGTCTCACATCTGGTCAAAATTAAATGATATTTTAGCTACAGATCACCCCTTTGAGATTGTTCAAATTTTTCTGGGGGTTTCCTCACTTATTTGGAATGTTCAATGTAATGTATGTAAATTTATAGATCTATATATAGCCATTTTGTTTCAGATAATCACAAGTAATTGGAAAGATACCTCAAAGATTTTGTTTAGTGCCTGGTGGAACCTGTTATGTCACCATCATAGGCTTGATCATGCCTTTGCTACCACTGTACCTTTATTGATCAAAAAACATTTGTTATGGTTGCCTTTAACTAATTTCCTTTCCAGACAGGGTTCTTGATTTTTACCCTTTACCCTTTTCCTGTTTCCCTTGTATGTATTACTCAGCATTTCACTTTTACTTGATAATGACAATTTATGATGTTAAAATGTATTTTAAGTTGCCTTCCTTTCCACCCCCCCTCTCTTTCTCTTTCTCCCCCACCTCCCCACAAAACAAAATACTCTTTAAAAAGCTTGCTTTTCTTGTACAGTTCCTATATCCCTTTTGTGACTACATTGTATACTGTTACATTTTATTATTCGTTTACCTTATTTCATTGCCATCTGTTTTTGTAATGATGTGTTACTTGGCTTATCTTATTCAATAAAGCTTTCTAAACTAAAAAAAAAAAAGGCGTGGGCAATGGGTGTTGCGGTGGACGATCTGCCTCTACACCCATTGATTTTGACTCTGCCCCATATTTACAAGGGTCGTGTAAATATGGGGCAGCGCTAAAATTAAGACCAAGGAAAACCTGGCCTTAACATGGCAAAATGAGGAGAAATGTTTAATTTCTCCTCAATTTTGCTGTTTCTACGTGGACACCTTCCTGCACATAAACAATCATTCCTCAGTGCAACCACCCTTGCATTATAGTTGCATTAATTTGACACAATATTATGTCTACACAATATTTCTATTTTGGGTATTCTGACAGTGAACCCATGCACTTGGTAGTTGGTAACCTTTCTATGCTTGCAACAACACAACTGATTGCAAAACATTTGTGCATGTTATTAGAGATGGGCGAGCCAACACATTAACAGGGAGAGCTGAGCCAGGTATGAGCCAAGGGTTTGACTTGGCTCTTAGAGCCCATGTACAAGCTGAGCCCTGAAAATGTTTGCTATGGATATCAGCAACAAACATCACGTAAAATATGGTAAAGTCTCTTCAAAATTCAAAAAAGTCTATTTCTTCAAAATGTGGAAGCTTTGACGTTAATACATCACGTACTGCACTGTGAAGTACTTATTAAAACATGAACCATTGATTAACTAAGAGGCAAGACAGTTGTCAAGTAAACCCTGTATGTAGCCCAGATTACTATAGAAAACAAAAGGAGATGATGGACGGAGTGCTGAAACTTTTCAGACACTCACCCCCAGTCACAGATCTGAGTTGAAGTGACCTAAAGAACGATGATGGATTCAACCCAGATGTATGAATGGGGTTGAGTGTTTGAGAAGTTTCAGCGCTCCGTCCATCATCTCCTTGTGTTTGCTTTGTTCGCCCTAAGTTGGCAGGGTATGCCCAGATGTGGGTCTCTTGCTCACTTTGCCACTGGATTCATGCTAGCGTGGCTGATGAGGGGTGTTACCTCGAAACCGGTCCCAGGATGCTTGTTTCTGGTCCAGGGAAGACCTGCCTTGGCAGTTCGAGCTGGACTGTTCCCATAAGGCCAGGGTCAAGACTGATTTGCATATTGTTGGGTCTGAACTGGGGTGGCGAAGTGAGCTGAAGAACAATGATGGATTCAACCCAGATCTGTGACTGGGGGTGAGTGTCTGAAAAGTTTCAGCGCTCCGTCCATCATCTCCTTGTGTTTGCTTTGTTTGTCCTAAGTTGGCAGGGTATGCCCAGACGTGGGTCCCTTGCTCACTTTGCCACTGGATTCAATCTAGCCTGGCTGATGAGGTGTGTTACCCCAAAACCGGTCCCAGGATGCTTGCTCCGGTCCAGAGAAGACCTGGCTTGGCAGTTCGAGCTGGACTGTTCCCATAAGGCACAGGGTCAAGACTGACTTGCATATGCAAAATAGAGCTATTACAGCACAACCATAAACAGTGTATAAAAGGTCCAACTGAATAACCAATAGTAAACACATGCGTTATTCAGAAAAAGAAACAGATATGTATATATATCCAAAGATCATCTGTGAAAATCTTCTGTTCAGAAAGTATGAGATGAAAGGTCCATGTTGTTTTTGATGAAAAATATTCTTTTATTCGATAGCTGAATCAAAATCCAAAACGAAAACAGGCTGTTTTCGTTTTGGATTTTGACTCAGCTATCGAATAAAAGAATATTTTTCATTCTTTTGACTTTGGTTTGACTTTGTCTTTGGTATGTTTGTCCATCGACCTGCATTTGTGTAACATACAATTCAGTGCCATCCCTGGCACTCGGAACATGGTCGCATGGTCTGGGATAAGTGGGAATCAAAATCAGTTTCTCATGGTTCACATTTAACGCTTCGAAATGTGGCCTTCGTGAATTGGTTTTAGCAACGATCAGTATGTCAGAGGCTGGCAATGTTGGGGTCTGCAAAAGTTTCCTTGCAGGACTGAAGCAGAGCTCTAATGTCCAACATGGATAGCTGTGCGATCTCTTGGATTGATGGGTCTCATTTAGTACTGGTATGGATGACCATAGTTGAGGGTGATAACCTGGATTTGGGGGTGGGTGAATACAAGTGATGTGTGAGCATCTTTATATCCTGCTGTGCTAGAAAGGTCACATTTAGGTTCATCATGACAAATTTTTGCATCTCACTAAGCTCGCTGATTTTCTGCTGTAGCCAATTGAAATGGGGTGCCATTGTGAAGTACCGTCAAGTTTGAGGGTAGGGATATTCCCAGGGGTTGCTTCATCAAGTTTTTCTATCTGGCATTCTATCTGACATACTGCTCTGGGTGTGAGAGCAGCAAACCTTCTGGTGCCTAAGTTGGGTATTCTCTGTGGTGAGAGTGTCAGTTTGACAGGTGAGTGAGTGGCTGTCTTTGTTTGGGAGGGGTGTTATATAGAACTCTGCCCCTTGAGTCTTATGTGAAGGGTAGAGTCTAGTAGACTTGCACCAAGCTGTGGCTTGGTGGGGGCAGTGAGCGGCTATGTGGGAGACCCATTCAGTTAGGTGTAAGGTAGGTTCAGGTGTTACGTTTACATGAGTCCAAATGGGGTTTGTGGGGTTCTACGTGTGTTAGTCCATGGACCGTATCCATAGAATGATGATTCAGTGTGGAGGGATAGCTGGGGAATTTTGGCTGATTTGATACCTGGGATGGGAGGAAGGATATGACTCATACCAACAAGGTTCTGGTGTTGATGGTTGGGGTTGGTAAAATATGGTTTGGTTGGGTCATGGTAGGCAGAGTGTGGCGTGGGTGCTGGGTGGTAAGGTTGAAGTGGAATTGGGTGAAATCAGGCGCAGTGTAGCGAGTGATCAGGTGTTCTTTTTAGATTCAGGTCAGATGCTTAGATTAATATTTTGCTGTTCCTCAGGATTGATATGACTGCCTCAGCATTAAAAAAGGGGGAGATGGATAGTTTGAAACCATGGTGTATTTTAGATGTGTTAGGGACCTCAAGGAGTGTGTTAATCGACTCTCTCCACCGGGAAGTACAGCATGAGAAAAAGAAGATGTCAGATTTCAGAGCTCCTTTTTTCATACAGAAATAGGTGTCAGACAATAGAGTTACAGGGAGGTCTTTTAGTAGGCCGTCCTTGGAATTATTTGCGGCAATCTTAGAGAGAATTTATTTTGAAGGAGTTTGGGCCTTTTTCTGGGGTAGAGTGGACCTGCCCAGTCATGCCGAATCATGGTTATAGTCTGAGTTGCGTGTCATGAGAGGAGGCTTCAATTCGATCTGTCTTAGGACATGTGAGTGATTAGGGAGTTGCTCCTGATAAGACTTCACACTCTCCTGCTCATTATTGTTCAGGCTATTGTAGTGTACTTAAATATTCATAACCAAATGATTATCTGCTCCTGTATCTGGGTATACATATTTAATTGTGAGTCCAGGGAGATTTATTGTTTGCATGTTGCAAACCTCATACTTTCCTTTTTGATGGGTGCTCCCTATCCCAGGATTGATTGATTGAGCAGTTAGTAAAAGTTTTGATTGTCAAACTCAATTGAATAATGAATGCATCAGATTCTTGAAGACTGCAAATATAGATGTCTCCTTATGTGCCATGCACACAGGCTGTAACTATGCTACTAACACAATACAAGTTGTAGGGACCAAGGGACAGTTGAATCGATGATATGCTGAACCAAATTAATTTGCCATGAAAACTTGGCTTTATTAAGTGTGTAAAACATTACAGAAATGTTTGGAAGAATGATGCATCAATAATAATATCTTTACTTATGTGTCATAAATCGGCTTGCACGCCAAGAATACCACAAGGCTTGTGTGCCAAACTGTGGGTGGTAGCCACTTCCAAGAAAAATCTGCGTAACCATTATATGAACTGATGCCTTTAGAGCTAGATAATTTTTACTACAGCTGTAGACTCCTAAATTTATTCTGCATAAATCCCTGGAAACCAACCCTTTCTTTAAAATTGTCTTTGTGCTCTATGCAAAACAGTAATACTGTTCAATCCCTTTGTTCTGCAATTGTTCTAAGCTAGTGATGGGTCAGAATAAATGTACATCACTTTTGTCCTGCAGTTCCAAACTCAATATGACTTTTACTGCATCTTCTGTTTTACCCAGAACTGTTCTTTATCCTGATTCCCCTTGAAGGGCCACAAGGTGTTAATCAGATTGCCTCCATTATTGTTCACTTTGACCTCCTTATTGGAACTAGTTCAACTTCAGCTGTACATTTGTCCAATTAAACATCCATACGGATGGTTAAGCGGGCTACAGGGAAAAAAGGAAAAAATGGTAAGCATGGCTAAGAAACCTAAATTAACAATGATGACATTTGTTGCAAAAACAAAATCAAACACTAAGACATCCATAAACAACCACAGATCAATAGGTCCTAATATTTCTAGATCCTTGGAGTACATAGCCAAAGCAATAAACAAAATACCCCTTAGTAAAAATACCCTGAAATCTCAAGTTCAAACTGAGAATTTTATATTTCATCTATTGTAATTGGAGGATCATTTACCCAAGACAGGCGTGACTGAAGTTTGTATGGGGCCCCCTTTTAAACAGTTTTTGTCTAATACCTTAAACATTACAGTGGTTTTCCACAGCAAGATGAAACATACCATACCACATTCAGAAATTTTTCATACTGTGCCACAGGTGTCTAAAGCAACTGATATTATGTGGGTTTCAGACCTGAAAAACAAGCATGTTTCCTGAACAAGATCTTCATGTGTGAATTTTCCTTCAACTGATGTCTTTAAGTTTGACTCTGGGCAACACATTAGAATATCTATGGCTTATCGCCTTATCGCCTTGTGCCTTTACTCCTTTGTCCATTTACAATTATTCAGTGCAAAGCTAGGATGAATAGTCTGGGTGAAGAGGGCTCTAAATCAAAAGGGTCAGTAGTTAGGAACTGTGCTTCTCCATCCACAAAGTTTCTCCAGATTCTTTATTGTTAGGGACCCTCAAATGCCAGATACTAACGACCAGATTAACCAAGTGAAATGATGAGTATTGAAGATACTAGAGACTCTTCTGAATCTGTGAATATTATGTGATGTTTATCTCTGAAACTGCCTGAGTGTACTTGGTTCTTAGGTTTTCTTCACCTGCCCGTTCGTATAATGGAATATGGCTGACTTAGGTAAACTCCTAGCTTGTTAAAAGTTTCCACCACTCTTAAATATGGATGTCATTAGTAGCTCAGCTATGCAAACTTTGTAAACATCCATTTGTAAGTAATCAATTTAATAATGATTTATGCTTTTAGTTATCATTTGGGAGCTAGTCAGCTATATGTCAGCATGCAATATTTTATTCAATTCATTTTTTTATTGCTGGGATTTATGAGCTTCTGCATTAAATCTTCAGTGTAAATTATTATACATAAGGGCAATGCACCAATTTGAAACTCACTGTTATGTCAGGTCATCTAGATAGGAAGAACTTTAACCAAGCTCTCTGTCCTATGAGGTTTCTCAACACTGACCTGCTTGTTTTTCTTTGTTTTCGAATAGCTCGTGATTGCTACCCCAGAATCACAAGAAATGCATCTGAATTACTCATTTTTAGAGCAGGAGAATTTGATTGCAACACCCCCAAAAGGAGATGCAGAAGATCAAGGCCATGAAAGCTTGGTAGTGATGCACTCAAACAGTGTTTTAAATGTCAAGGTAGCCAACCTTCAGGGTGACATTGAAAAACTGAAAGAAGCCAACCACTTTCTTAGTGCCTATGAAACTATCCTGAAGATGTATGAACATAAAAACTCAAGGCTTGTCTCTGAGAAACTGCAGCTGCAGCAAATGACAATAAACCTGAACAATGTTATTAAGAAGTTGGAGCAGGATGAGCAAAAGTGCCAGACTCAAATCTTGAATCTGCAGTACGAGAACTTAACTTTGATGACCAAAATCGAAGCACTGAAGCTGGAAATTGTGGAACAAGAATCTTGCGATCAGACAATAAAAAACCTTAAGAAGAGCATTAAAGACCTCACGGATTCGAACAGCCAGATTCTGGTGGAGAAGCAGGCGACTGAACATTCACTCAGCTACTTGCAGGAGGCTTTCACCAATGGTCAGCAGCAGCTGCAGGAGTCAGGAGCTAATAGGAAAGATTTGAAAAAGCAACTAGATAAACTCAGGTCAGATCATATTGTGCTCCAAGACAAGCACAAGGCAGAGGTTGAGCAGAAGAACAAATCCATGAACCAGTGCTTGGAAATGGACTACACCATCTGCAAGAAAGAAAAACAAATAGAAAAGTTGCGTCATTCCAATGGGAAACTGGAGAGTGAAGTGAAAGCTGCCACTTTGTCTTTGGAGAGACTTGAAGAGGAGAAGATGATCATGGAAAAGCAGCTGCTGTCTTTGCAGGAGCAACGTAAGCTAGAGGCTGATGTTAGAATGGCGGAAAAGGAACGGTTTGAAGCGAAGTACTCCTGGCTTGTATCAGAAGTTCAACTTTTGCAAGCAAACTTTGAGAGTGAGCAGGTAGAAACTGAGAATCTTAAGCAGCACATGGATGTGGTCCTGAAGGAGCGCTCTCAGTTTAAGGAGCAAGCAGCTGAGAACAAGGACCTCAATCGCCAAATGGTGGCAGAGATAGAGAGCTGGAAGCATCACTATGAGAAAGCCATCGCATCACACCACGAAAAGGTATTGATTTTACCCCATGTTCAGCAAACACACACTTATCTATCCCCTTTTATCTCATGTAGAGAAAAATGGACAGTGATCTCATCAATGCACTCTCATTTTCCATAAACATTTGTTAACTCATGTAATAACTATGGGGTCTATTAAAAAACTGCATTTTGTACTACGTTTTGTAGTACTCCAAAGTGTACTACAAAATGCTATTATTAAACCTATGCGGGAAGTTTAGGCCTCTGCCTCTCCTATCTTTTTCTGTGCAGAGAGCTCCACCTTGAGTGCGGAGCCTCTGCACATGTAAGTATAGGTTTTAGTAGTAAATGTGGGAGGGACAGAGGAAAAACTTACTAATGAAGAGATGGGCAATAGAAAGGCTAAGGAGAGGTTTAAGGGAGGGTCAGCGAGGGATTTAGGGAGGGACATGTACCCAGCAAGTAAAAAGTGTGCCCATGCCTATTCACAAACTGTACTACTTTGACTACAGCCAACATGGGACTAAAACAGTAGTAAATACTCCAGATCCGAGCTGAAGTAAATCCAGTACTACACATGGCCAACCACTGGTAATCCAAGACGCTCTCATAGAAATCAGTGTAGAAAGGAACTTAAATCCCTTAGGGACAAAAATGAACAAATTAAATTAATAGTTACAAACATAAATATAATGTCATGTTAAAAATATAAAAACACTACATATTTTTAATTCAATTCCAAAATATTTAATACGTTTTTGCTTTTTAAAACTAATGTGACAATCATTTTTATTGAATATAATGAAAATATCTTTACTGAATTCTGCTTATCACTTTTACCAACTCAATGCATACTAAAGAGTTTTTTAATTTTCGGTGGGGAATTTATTTTTTAATTTAAACTTGAGAAAATGAGAAAATAATTTGAATGTAATTTAATATGTTTTAAATAATTGAATTTTTATTTAAAATTAAGGGGCCTATTAGGATCACGGGCGGATGCCACAGCCCGCTTGGCGGTGGCGATCCGCCCGCCAAATGTTCCTGTTTCACCCCCCACCATATTAGTATAGCGAGGGGCACCGCAGCGGGTGGAAAGGCCGTCCGCCTCTTTTCCGCCGGTCAGATTGCCGGCCGGGCAGAAAAGGCATACAATACGGTGGCGGTGCCTTGCAGGCACCGCCATCCATATTATGATGTATGGGGTGTGTATGCCTTTCCATGGGCAGAGAGTCCGCCATGGAAAGGCATACGGTCAATGGCTGTGGGGGCCCGTTGCGGGCCCCCGGGGAGTTGCGGGGAGCGTGGCTGCACTTGGGGGGTACCCATGGTACCCCCCTTCATTGGCATGCCCAGGGTGGCACGCACCACACGTTGCCTGTAATGCAACTTTTACATTGCGGCGGGTGCTGCTTACAGCACCGCCTGCTGCAATGTAAAAGATGCTGGATGCGACCGCCAGGGTGGTTGTTGCATCCTAATTGGCCCCACGGGACCTTCTCTGTCCTCTAACTACAGATGGAGTGAAGCTACCTATGATGTAGGGAGTGGGTGGCAAGGGAAGCTCAGCCTATCCATGAATGGGTATACAGTATGTACTCCTTATCGTTTTTTATTCAGTCTCAAAAGATTCTCTGCCCTGCAGACATGATGTCTTTGTCACTTAAAGATTATGGGCCTGATTCACAAAGGTACCTTCCACTTTTGTGTAAGTATATGCTTTTAAGTACGTCTACTACTTTTCTGTAGTCACAAACTTCACTTGCTGGACTTACTACAAAAGTGTAAGTCCAGCACTACACATAGCCAACCACTGGTGGTACTGCAACACCCTCCCAAACTAGATATTGGAGGTAGGGACTTAAAATAAAACCTTTAGGTAATAATGTTAAATAAAACAAATTATTTTGAATAGTTAGAAATATAAATAAATATTAATGAATGTTAAAAAAATATACAAATAGTCCATATTCATTATTTAATTGTAAAATATTTAATAACTTATTTTGGAATTCGTTATTAAATATTTTATAATTAAATGATACATATGTACGAGTTTGATATATTTTGGTAACATTAGTTTATATTTTAATAATTCAATTGAATTTAACTTTATTTCCTATGGGGTCCGTCCCTCTATTATTTTATATGGGAGGGGGTTGCAGTACCAGTGGTTGGCCATGCGCACTGCTAGACTTACTCCACAATTGTAAGCTCCGTTAAAAGTGCAGTTTGTGAATGCTAAAACGCAGTACCCTTATTGAAAACTGTAAACTTTCTCAAAAGTGCAATTTGTGAATCAGGCCCAAAGAGTACAAGAGTCAGTTCAGTGAGTAACCTGTCCTTTTTATTTCCACGTCCAAACCGAGGAGACATCTAGATTGGGGTCAACCCTACTGGTACATTTTATCCAGCCCGACTAGGCTTTACCTAGCCCCTACTTGCGCCTGCGCCCTTATCTGTGCGCTGTTGCCGTGCCAAGACCGGCCCTTTCTCAATTGGTTTGAAAGAAATTCAAGTAGCTTAGAACATAGAGTCTAAGAAGGAGTAATGAAAGTAGAACAAGTCATGACGTTTATAGATTGTCCATTATATGAAACCCTTTGTCACATGGCCCATGGGGACATTGTCGTCTTCCCTAAGTTAGCATGAGCTCTGCAGACAGTCCGCGGCTTTGCGCATGTTACTACATGGCTTTTTTTTTTGCAAAGACTTTGTTCGTACTTTTCACATGAGAACTGACTGCTGAGTGCATTCTCTGCCAGCTCCTGGGATTCAGTCTGAACATTGTGAGCAAGGTCGATAAACAATGCCCCTTGTTATTCTGTCTCGGTCAGGCCCTAGCACCTAGACAAAACATACCAATGCAGCTGTTGTTTGGAAATCGTAATTTGGTATTATTGGGATACAAGCATAGGGAGCTGACACTTGGAGAGGGACCTTTCCAGGAAGAAGAGTGAGACAACACCTATGATGTAGAACTACCATCTATAGTCTAAGGTATGGGGCCTGCAGACAAAACCCAGAGATCTTCTAATATATAACAATACTACTTCTAAGCAAGGGGAGGGGGGTAAGGCTCATTTGTCTTTTCATGATGACATCTCCCTTCATGATTTATCGACTAGCTGCTTTGCGGACTGTATTTTTAGTATGCATTTTCCTGCTTGTTGTGTCACGTATACTGCATGTTAGAGCAAGTTAGTTAAAATAATTATTTTAAACTGGTTGGTGTCTCTGGCAGATCTTTTTGTGGACACAGGTGCAAGAGAGCGAGTGAAAGGGTGTGTTATGTAACCACAAGTCCTGAGAGATTCTGGAGTGTTGTGTTCTGGGGCAAGTGAGACACTATAGCCAGTCGGTCCTGGGCTCATGGGTACTAAGGTTGTAGGATGACTCAGTCCCTACGCACTAAGGTCCCATAATCCTACGCATAGTTCTGTTCTTGGGCAGAATCCCTGCAACATGGCACCGCCAACGTTTGGTATGGTACTTATTCGCGAGACCCCTGAGTAGCGCTTGTGCTTGTCTACAATACCCTCTCACCGGTACATGGAGAAGTCCTAGGTGAGGGGGCTTAGCCTCCTTTATTCGTAGGGTGACTCTATTTCTATAGGTTTTTCAAGCTTGAAATTTAAAAGGTATTTTGACCCTATTTTAAGCTGCCGTTTTATTTGCCCATTTCTTTTTTCTGAACATGGCACAACCAGTTGCTATTGCGGCATATAACCGCGCGGGGGTTACAGCTTACTTAACTTAGCACGGAGTCCCCAATAAAGGGCTAACATTATTTTGGTGTTTGAAGCCGATCCAGCATATCGCTTTGAGGTTTCTTATTCTTGGGTTACTTTTCACGCGGTAAATACAAATGATAATTTGTTTCACTCTTACACAGCTGATGCTCCACCAGCAGCGTATCATCCGTCTGCATTAATTGAACTTCCGTTGACTTCCCTGGGAGCATACCATTTGGTTCAATGGCGCCCTTCCCCACCCTATCTCTTTTGTTCGACTGAGCCCCTCCTCTATCGATGGGGTTACTTGGCCTGTTTTTGCTGGTTTTACACCGCATCCCAATTATCTCAATTTTACTATCGCAGAGCTCTGTGTACTATATACACAGTTGGTTCATCTTTATAGACAGCTCATACAGTCTATGACTTGTGCACTTCAAGCCACTCTGGCTGGAGCTGCTCCTCCAGCGCCAGGTCAGGTCAGGGCTGAGGTCTTGTGATTAGTCCCGTCATGATTAACTCAGTGATGGGTAAACGTCCTCAAAATCGTGATAACTTGCCATATTGGCTTGCACAGAAATTTGAGCAACTTAAGGCTGTTTTTCCACATATATCTCCTGTTGAAAAACACAGGATCCTTACCATGAGTTTGAAGAGTGGTCTGATTCCTCCTTTAGCTGACTACACCACCTAGGGGATGGTGTTGGCTTTGTTGTTTGCACTGTGCTTTGGCAGCCCCTCCATGAGTGTTCTACCAAGCGTTCTGAAGAAGGTTCAGGAAGAACACGGGGCTTGTCCAGCCCTGGACTTGGGGATGAAGTTGGTGGGCATGTTCTCTATGGTCTCCAACATGATTCTGGCCAACATTAAAGGTGAAGCAGTTGCTTACAAGTGCGTCAACGCCTAGCAGTGGTGGCAGACGTTGATCGGGAACGACAGTTGCAATTATTATTGCTGATGTGTATACATCCTTGAGACTCAATAGTTTGGTGGTATGACCATTTACACAGGGACAGAGTAACCCCCCTCCTGAGAAGGAAGGTCGTCCAGTCTTTCCTAAATAGGCTTGGAATAAAAATGTGCGGCAGCAACAACAGCAGCCTGGTTCTCGTGCTGGTTCGCCTCCACCTGACACTTCTGAACGTAGATATGATTCTCATGGCCGCTCTAAAATTAAGTCACCAGAGAGGTCCCAGGTTTCTGATCCTCGTTCTCTTCATTCCTTTCAGGAATCGTCGGATCAACAATTCGGCGGAGGGAGGCGACAGGATTGAAGACAAGGCGAGTCTACGCAAGCGAGACATGACCCACAGCACCAGTTTGACGTGAAAGTCAAGCAGGTGGAACTACCTCAATATCGATCCCAGTGTCAGAAGAAAAAAGTTGCTGCTTTGACTGCAAAATATGCCTCAGATGGTGAGAACCCTCCTCCTCGACAGGAGTTGGGCCGTAACCCTCCTTGACAGCGCGGTGGAGGTTACCATAGTGCAGCAGACACTTCGCCCTCCACCACCGTCTGGAGGTGAAAGCAACTGACTCTTTTATTACCGTTGAAACAGCAGACCCTCATGTTGCTCCTCCAGAATGGCTTCATGAAGTGAGCCTCCAAATTGAAGGTGAAATTAAACAGACTGTTAAAGCAGTCTTTTGGGACAATCTAACATCTTCTTATGATATTTTACTGGCGGAGGTGGATTGGCCTCCCCCTTTGTCCTTGCTTCCTCTAAAGGGGAAGATGTTATTCTCCTGCGTTTTTCACAATATGTCCCAGAAGAGGCTAGACTTGCTTATGCATCGGTGTGGGCACTAGCCCTAGCCCTAGCATTATATCGCAATCAGGTAGGTTGGGACAGAGATTCGCCAGGGCATGTAATTCCTTTGCGCTCTACACTGCAGCCCCAACCCCAATACCCAATTAAATGTGATGCTAAAGCATCCGTTGGTGAGATTCTTACAGAGTTGGAATATCAGGGTGTGATTGAACCCTGTGTTTCGTCGATGAATAATCCTCTTTTTCTAATATTGAAACCAGACGGTTCATATCGTATAGTTTTAGATTACAGAATTTAAACAGTCATGTTTGTACCTTTGCGGTACAGAACATCCATAGCTCTGTGATCCAGCGGAAAGGGATTTTGCAAATTTCTATAGTTTAGACCCAATTTAATACCTAACAGTCCCTTTCACACTGCATGAATTTAAAACATTTACCACATTTTTATCATCTATTTTATCCTCTTTTCTCTCCGATGAATCTTTTTTCAGTGGTTAGGGATTGGTAAAGGATTGACAGAATTCTAAATAAGAACCTAAATAAAGGAATAATCATTCAATATAACTAATTGATATTCATAAAGACAAACTTTGTTTTCTTATCAATATGCTTAATCTAAAATAATGTGAATGCTCATCAAGTACAATACAGCTCGAATCATAGATCATCACACAAGAGAACAACAATATAGTAATTCACAATTATACATCTCAAGTATCTGTGTCGTGACAGAGTGGATAGGCGAAGAGATAAAAGAGTAAAGATATTTGCAAATAATATTAATGCAAATTCAGAATATCATACGAACCTATTGCGCAAATACCAGACGTCTGGCAAGCTACCCTCTGGCCGAGAGAGTAAGATGGGGCATCCTCAAGAAGGTATGAAGAACAAAGTCGAAAAGTCAGAATCAGCAGAACAACAGCCAGCCAATTAAGTTAGGAAACAGCAACATGACTCTCTCCTCATGAATGAACGCACACCCCAACCCTTTCAGTACTAATAGTTATACCCTAAATTCACTAAAGATCCAACCCCCCATGTATCATTACACAGAAAATTCTTGAATCCCATTGGTTTACACTAGGGGGTGTCTACTCACTCCACTTTCGATGTGCCTAACTTATCAACAGTTCCTTTGTCTTTAGACAGCTTTCATCATCAACCTTCAGCAGAGGAAACTCCGGTAATCTCTTCCGCGGCTTGCACATTTCTCCATCCCGCTAATGTATCAATCTTGTGGAAAAGAAACAATTGATGGACAGAATGCTGGACAATGCAAACATTCACCCCCAGTCACAAGGATCTGGGTTAAATCCATCATTCTTTTGCTCACCACACCACCCCAGTTTGGACCCAGCAATATGCAAATCAGTCTTGACCCTGTTCCTTGTGGGAACAGTCCAGTCCGAACTGCCAAGCCAGGTCCTCCCTGGTCCAGAAACAAGCATCCTGGGACCGGTTTCTGGGCATCACCCGTCATCAGCCAGGCTAGCTTGAATCCAGTGGTGTAGTGAGTACAAGTGTCCACATACTGTGCTTGGCAAGGAAGTTCCATTCATAATTGTCATTGTTTCCTCTACACAACCTAGGCCATCATCAGGAACTGATGAAGGACAGATTTCATATTTTCGCAGTCTACATTGTAATAAGCAAATTAAAACCTAAAAAGACTCTTGAGGACTTCTCTGCAGAACAGTAAAATGCACTCTAGGAAAAACAAATACACATGTGATTATCGTTGTTATTTTACAAAACTTCATTATTAATGCTCTATAAATGCTTTGCTTGCACTTTCTTACGTTATGTACATTATTTTCAAACATTTCGTGAAAAAGAAACTTGTGCCTTTTGGCTGTTATTTCTGAACTAATTATGTACACTTGCGGCCTACTACAAAAGTACTAAAAACACTAATTTCTCCCAGCACGTGCTTGTGCAGTTTTCATCTTTCTCCTTTTTAGTTTTGTACTGTTAAATTTCACACCATTTTGTTAATAATCCACACAATGAGCAGTTCAATCTGAGCAGATTTTATTTCGCGAAAACCCTGCTCCATTAATCCTTCCTTTGATGGCGACTTGAGCCATCATAAAAACCCCAAAATCTGATTGTCATCATGTTATACTTCCTAGAAAGCAGTAGTTTCAACATAACTCCATCTATATCCTTTACTATTTCATAGTAATTTCCTCTTCTGTCTTCCAACTCTATTTCTTATCCTTCTTCTCTTTCTTGCTCTCTGTTTAGTGTCTAGTGTTTGTTTCTTGCACTTACAACATTTATATATTAATACCAGCGTTAATATCCCTGTAGCAACAGCAACTATTGGCGTTAGTATTTAACCTGGCAAGCTATTACTAAAAGTAGAAAAACAATTACCCACTGAGAAGAAACCCTTACCAAGTATCTTCCAAGCACTGTCAACCTTCAATTCAGTTAAATCTTCCCGTAAAAGTGTAATATTTGTAATATATGCCTCCAGGTTCTTACTTTTGTCAGGGATATATGTGTAACACTGTTGAATTTTCAACCTTCTACAGACTCTACCCTCTTTTGCCAATATTAAATCAAGAGCAAGTCTATTTTGTAAAACCATAGATCTTATAGCCACCATTTCTGTATCAATCATTAAGAACCCCCCAACAGTGTCTGTTGATAAACGATCAACCACTGTGGACAATTTTCTAATTTTATGTGAATTTAAAATTACTCCAACTGAAAGTATCAATGCTCCAAAATATCTCCCACAATCTCTGCAGCACTAATTCTTCTTTTATTTTGTGTCAGTCCACTCTTTTCATTGGTTCCATGACTTTTATCCAAATGGTAAACTTTTGGAAAGACAATTCTCGTATAACAACACCCATACCAATGTGCAGGTAACCTATAAGTGCCATTTTTACCACACACATAATATATTCCAGGGGAAACAGTATCCATACCACCTCTTATTCCCCAACCCCCTGTAATTAGGAAAATATGGTCACATTCAGTAGAACCAATGAAATAATTATTAAAATCTGTTTTCTGCCTTAGTAGGCAAAGCTTTCCCCGATGATGCCAATCCAAAATCATTGCAGCATATGTCTCACCCTTTCTGTAGTCTCCTTCTCTAAAAGCCCAAGGAGGTATATGGGATTTTTGCTCAGCAGCGTTCTTCTTAAAACTCTCTCTCCTTTCCGCCACCACATTTATAAATTCAATCTCCTCCTGACGCAAATTACAGGTTAAATTATGAAGATGTGCATACACATTGTCTATCGTTTTAGTAGTATGAAAGAATTCCCAAAAATACTCTGCATTTTTTGCACTATTCACCTTATTCATGTTCTTTCTAATAGGCACTCCAGAAAATACTAAATCATAAATCGAAATGGAATACTGCGAACCTCCTATTTCATAGAACAAACTTGTTAATACACGAAACTCCATATGTTAAAGGTAGGTGATGATAGGTCACCCCTAAACAGAAGAAATTTAAATTTAGAATGATTTCAACATTGAGTCACTCTGTGCTCCACTGTGAACATATCAAACATGCACTTTTGTAAGGGGAATTGCAACTGTCATGCAGGACCACATAGTTTCAAACGTATGCCAGCCATGGTAAACTGAGCTGCGAAAATTCAAAATCCCTGTAATGGGTGGGTGAAGATTGCCAGTATAAATATATGTAACTACAATCACTCAAATAGTATAAGTGACAATTGTTACAGATGTTAATACATAGTGAACATACAGATGTCCCTAATGCCTGGTAGGAGCCAAGGAATTCATGGTAACAAAAAGCTTATCATAATCTCGCTTATCGAGGCAAGAAGAAGGGAACATGCCATACCGACAATCACTGTCCTTGCTCAGTATAGAGACACACCCACGTCAAAACCACATCTAAAAATCACCTCTGTGAAGCTCAAGCACAGTGCCCAGGTGATGCAAGAACTGCTAAATCGAAAAAAATTAGGATCTAAATTGTTTAGAATTAATCAGGAAAATGGAGCACTAAAATGGTGCAATTATGGAATAAGTAAAAACAAACACTACAGACCCGTATTACTGAAAGGGTGCACTTTCCCTGTTTGCACCATGGTGCAACTTTAAGCAAGTGCGGCAGGTGCAAACACGTAAAGTGTGCCCAATTTATGAAGAATTGGCTTCACTCAGGGCAGCCGCGAACTCATTCAAGAGAACTACGGAGCAGCAGTTTAAAAGCTGCTCAGTGTTACTCTGTGCAGGCGGCACCCTGCCTGCACTTTCAAAAGATATTAGAGATATACATGCAGGCGGGTGCAGTGAGTGGCTGCATTCACCAGCAGGGAGATGTCTGGAGAGTCCATGAGGGAATGCCCTTTTGAGATGGCGCTAGTGCTACATGTTCACCAGAGCTATCTGCACTACAGAAAAGGCAGCACAAGCATCTCTGGCCCCTTCTGGAACAACAAAGTGCCCTGGGGGCAAACCAAGCATGCACAAACGCCTGTTGTGCCTGCTAGGCACTTTCTGTAATAAGGACCCAGGTCTGTTTTCAGAAGAAATACGAAAAGGTTCTTAAACAATTATATCCTTGTGGAGCACAAACTTGTTAGGAATATGGCATTTGGATGTTAGGTTCCAGTTAGCTGCCTGCCAGGATGTTACTCAAACAAATGGAAGGCTGATAGCCCTATAAATCAGGCCTTTGTTTTGCGTCCAGCTGAAATTGAACATACGGCCTGCAGGTTGCTGCTGCAAACTGAAAGCCAACAGCATGTGGGTGATGCTTCATGTGTCGGCACATTGCACCAGACAAAATCAACATATTTCACTGACAGGATATTGGATCGGATATCAGATCCAGCTTGGTTATAGCTGCTGGATCCCGGATACAACTGGATCCCTCTTATATACTGCACTGTAATCAGCTTAATTGCTCTATACTCAAATCATGGTCTTGGCTCATCCACTATTTTTTGGGCACAGAAATAAGAGAAAAGGCTGTAGACTCTGATCTTCTGGTAAACCCATTGGCTAAATTCTCATCTATGCACTGTCTAAGTTGTTATGTTTCTGGTTCTGTAAGTGTATATGCATGACTACAAAGTATAGACACCCCAGGTTTCAAATCAATCTTGCAATTATATTTTTGTGGGGGGGCAATACACATATTTTTTTCATATCAGGTACATCATGAAATTTGTCATAGCATGAGGGCAAGTTAACTGCACAACCAATAACAGGAGTTGTCATTATTTCTGCTAATCCCTTTCAAGTATAACTGTGAACTTGTTCACCAGATATCAGGCATTGATTCATACAATAATCAGAATTCATTTGTAGTGTTCTGGCTGCCCAGTTTATATTATTGATATTATATTAAGCAACGTTAATCACTTTGAATTGAGGTGCATCAAACAAATCAAAAAAACATTTTCATAGTGAAGTCCAAAACATACCAAATCATGTGTATATGACAACATACATTCCCTGAAGATAACTCAAAGCTATCTACTGCCTTAACCTCTTCAGGAACCTTTTTCTAGACAACTAGCATCTGTAACAATTGTACAAACTTAATATCCATATAGTTCCCTGAGGCACATTAATCTAAAATTCCTGAAATCATCTTATCATATCCATCAGTAAAAGTCATTTTATAGTAACTACCAAATAAGCAACTGATGGCTGCACGGTACCCAACATCCAAATTAGAAATTATTTATTTTCTTTACTCGAGAATGCAGTTCCTTCGGTTGTCAAACAATTCAGTTTTCCACCTGCTGTAATTTCTCTCTTTGTGACATTATTGATATTTGATTCCTTGAAATCTTAAATTTATGAGACAGTTTATTGCAAAATGTCAAGGACAACCACAATACATACATTATCTTTGAACACAACTCGTCTATTTCCTTTCGGCCCTTCGAAGGAAGGCCATTTACAATACGTAAGTGCATAGGCTTAGAACAATATTAAGTTTAATTCTCTTCTATGGTAGGTCTCGGCTACAAACCCTTGTCATGATCTTACTTTTTCTGAACCACGCTGAGTTAAATGATAAGGTAAATGTACCACTAGATCAATGAGCTCTGCACATTTTATAAGAGTATTAACAACCTTTGCTAGTACATTCTACAATTCATTTCATAGACCTTTATTAAATAAAGCTGACCTTTTCTCTTCAGGTCAACAAATTTCAATTTCCAATTAACAAAAAGTGATTATATAACTGATTAAATCTTGATGGATCTGTTTCAAATCCAGCAAATCACTATTGAGGGGGAGATTATGTGATTTCCTATCAAATAACCTCTATATTCCTTTCAGAAAGCATGAAAATATATATAGCAATGCATCATTGCTTTCATATAATATAATATTCCAATTGACAGCATTCCCACTTAAACAAGACATACCAAATGCTGCTTTGGTTTGCTCATCAGGAAATGCAATGGGTTTACATAGAAAATGCAATGGACACTGATTTAAGGAACAATGCAGGAATGAGTTCACATAAGACTTTGATTCTCACAGAGGGATGGCACGGTCCACGGGTTTGCAAATCTGGATTCGAAGGTGATGGGATTTGGGTTGCATCTTTGCTTTCTGGACTCTAAAAAAGAATCTACATCTTGTTTTACTTGAATTAACTCAGATTGTAAAGTATTTTTCTCTAATTTCAGACTGACCTCCATTTGTAATATAGTTACTAGGTCTAATATTTCAGACAAAGTAATCTCAGAATCCATTGTATAGGGTGGAATGATAATATGGGTTAGGCATTTACCTGGCAATCTGGATCTAACAGGTGTAGTGTTATTCTACTCACTTCCCTTACCCAGCAGTCTTCGTTTCAAATGATATTATGCAGGTCAGCAGCAGATGAGGAGAAAAAGCGGAGTGGGACAAGAGAGAGAAACAGAGACACTGGGGGCATATTTCCAAGCACCTATCGCCACCACAACATCATTTTTCACGAAGTTGTGGTGGTGATAGAGGCTCTGCCTTATTTACAAGGCAGCGGTAAGCCACTTAACGTGGCTTAACACTGCCTCGTAAATAAGGCACCCTTTCACGCTATACCTAGCATGAAAGGGGAGGGCAATGGGTGTTGCAGTGGGTGTTTCACCCCAACACCCATTGATTTTGTTGCTGCCCCATATTTACAATGGTGGCATAAATATGGGGCTGCGCCAAAATTAAGCCCAGGGAAAACCTGGTCATACCCTGGCATAACAAAGTGAAATGTTTAATTTCTCTTTGTTTCTGTTGTTTCCATGTGTGCTGCATTGTTCAGCACACATAGGAACAGCAAAACGCCATTGATTGTTTATGTGCAGGAAGGTGTCTCTTCCTGCACATAAACAATCATTTAAAAAAATGACGAGTTGCAACTTCTATGTGTGCTGAATTAAGCAGCACATATCGAAGTTACAAAAAGCCGTTTTAAGATTGTTTATGTGCAGGGTGGGACACCTTCCATATAAACAATCTTCCCTTGCAACACAGACACCCTTGCACTATGGTGCAAGGGTGCCTGAGTTGGCGCTAGGCAGCTAAATCTACCACCAGCGCAGGGGAAAACATAAGGATGCACCACATTGTTTTAAATGTGGAGCAGCCCTGTGTTTCAGAAGTTGCGTAGCGTGGCGTTAACCCGAGGAGGCTAGTGCCATGCTCCGCCACTCCTATTGTAATGCCCCTGGATATCTTTACTCTGCCTCTTCGTTCTGCTAGGCTCCAATTGTACTGCATTAAAATTGATATTTGAAACAAAAAACTCTTATAGCCTTTCACAATTTAAGTTCCAATTCAATATTCCCAATATGACTTATATTTCATGTGACAATCTCTGTACTATCTATGGGTGTTTGAACCTCAGAGACTTTGTAGAGCTGAAAAACTGTATTTAAAACTCTGCAACTCCATAGAGCTGAAATACAAATTAATTCTTATTGATAGATGCAAATAAATATCTAAATTGCAAAACTTATTTCTGTATTGATGAATACCTTTAGTGATTCAAAAATTAGGACTGTACTGTGAATGATTCTTAGTGTAACAAGATCATCAGGTGGAACATATTGAAAACACATTAATATTGTACCTGTCCCGTTGACAACAAGCAAACACTTCCCCATCACTGTCAATACCTTAATACATATGTGACTCAAAATAAAATAAAAACAAAATCAATACAAATTTGATGATTCTCCTTCCTCTCATAGAGTAGGTAGTGCAATTATAATTTATAATCCCTCAGGCTGATGCATCCATCTGTCAACCAAGGTACATAATGCATGGGAGAGATTAGATCCTCAACTGTACATGTAAAAATGAGATCCTTTGCCATTTATGATTTGACTAAAATAAAAAGCCGCAAAATGATTTTGGTGAATGGGCGTTAGTTATAACACCACAAAGATCCATTAAAATTAGGTGTCTAAAATGGTTGGAAACACCTTGCACTGCGACTTATTTGCCACCAGATTACACTTAATGAAAGCAAAAAATGACACTCAGTGTTGTGCTTTCACATTTATGTGTAAATGTGCTTAAAAATGTTATTCTGAAAGTGCATGATATGCTCATGTATACACTAGAAAAGGGTTCTTCAAAGTCGGTCCTGGAAGGCCGGATCCATGCTAGATTTTTAGCATATCCCCATTTAGATAATTGTAGTTAGCTTAAAAATCTGTCATGGATCCGGCTCTCCGGGACCGATTTTGGAGAACACTGCACTAGAACATGCACAAAAATTACAAGTATGCAGTTGATATGCCCAAACTGTTCAGTGTGTCTCACATTTCTGTCCCATTTCACTAATTGACCCGTGGTGCCTTATTCAAACGGGGGTTTGGGATGAAGCAGTCCTCAAGTCCTGGAGAAGGACGGGACAAACAGACTGGTTTAAATATGGAAGTAGGAGAGCATTGAAGCAGTGTATAGACAAACATTGGGCACTCAAGAGTGGGCACCTCCAATGTTGCCCCAATATCACGTGCCCTGTTTGCGGCCATAAAGCAAAGGAGAGGACACATTGGCATTACCAAATCAGAGTTTTTTCCAAGGCTTAGGGTGAACATTTGCCTCACACCTCACACTGAATGAACGCTGATGGGAACTGGGCTTAGTCTCTAGTCCCCCTTCCCTTCTGTCCTCTCAAGGATAGCTAAATACTTTAGAGGATTATCCAGTGAGAAAAGGGGGCAGATCTGGGAGGCACACAACATGTAAACAGGCCATTGCCCTTAGTCTGCTAGCCCATGACCTGTCCTTGAGGCACTGCCCCCCCTGTGTAGCTGCGTGGCACTGGGGCCAGAGTCAATTCTTAATTTGCAAAAGAATAAGTGCCAGTGCTCAGGTTTTCCTGAAAGCCCTCTGAAGCCACTGGCAAATGTTGGGATTGCTGAATATCAATACTGTCTATTCTTGAATGCATCGCATGCCTCTTTCATCCACCCCATCCACTCTCTGTCTTTTATCTCACTCCTGCACTTTCTTCTGATGTCTAATGATTAAAAATATGTCCTGGTCCCCAAAACAAGAGCCCTGGTGAGCACTACTTCCAGGGCTGGACTGGAAACCAAAATCAGCCCTGGCAAAATATTTGACCCAGCCCTGATCCCTTCCTCCTCTCATCCCTCTCTCTCCTTCTCTCGCTGTCTCTACCGTCTCTGAAGCCCCCATTACATACACTGTCCGGTGAAATTACCTGGGGAAGCTGTAGAAAGTGGCAGAGGTGCCCGCACTGCCTCAAAAAAACAGCATCCAGCGGCTCCAGCACAGCGGGTAAACAGTCGATCAGGGCCTGCCCAGCTGTAACCACAGGCTCAAATTAAGCACCAGGTAGATCTACCTCCTCTTGTCACCTGATGAGGTGGTCACATGTACACAAGGACTGTGCAAAGCCAAGAGTAAAGGATTGCGAACAGCAGCATTGCGAAGAAACCGGATTTTCTCAGCTACCTGGGAGGTAAGTGAAGAGCGGACTAGGGCATAAAGACTTGCATGTCTGTGTGGGTTCATCTGTGCATATGTGAATATATAGGTGAGTGTGTGTGACTGAGTGTGTCCTTATGTGAATGTTTGCACCTGCCTGTGATGGAGCAAGGACTCATAGAAAAGAGAGAAGCAATCCTCTCATTTAACTCCCTAACATTTTATTAATTATGTATTGTGTAAAACTAATACGCACCACATCAAAATAAGGGTCAGAGAGGCTTGCATATGTGTTTACTAACGTAAGTAACTCGAGCAAATTTATAAAATGGCTGCTAACAGGAAATCTTTATTGCGCATGCGTGAACTGCATCTATGCAGTATGACGAGCTGTCGCTTGGAGTGAAATTCTTGAGCATGAGCAGAAAATACTAATATGGCGGATTAAAAGCTCACATGCACGGCATCTGCTTTGCTGAAATTAAACCAAGATATTTTACTATTGCTAATGCGGGGAAAGCAATAATAAGTAAATGGAATTAGAGTAGAGATGGGTGGTATACAGTGAAACCATTTATTCTTGAGATTAATATTTTTCTTTCTGACTTTCTTATTAGTACGCATTTGGGTCTCTTGTGTGAGTCCAGAGTTTGTTAGACATGTGACCTCCTCACATGCCTGTTGAACATGAGCCGAAAGAGTGACGATACTCTTGAATGCGATCCAAGGACACAAAAGTTACATATCCTGGGAGCTAGCACTGAAGACCTCTGGATGAATGGATGTTCACGACAAAATAAAACAAATGTTTCTAGTAAGATGTGAATACAGGTGGGAATAAAGTTTTGGAATAAAAATTAAGGGGTTGGATATATAAACAATGGAATGATAGACTAAGGTGACATATAAGCATGATCTTCCCCCTTGCCTGTCCAATCAGAGTTAGTATTTTTACAATATTGAAACTTTAATGGGTGGTACATGAATATAGAAGGATATAATTGAGGTAGCTTTAGTTAGTTAGTCAGACGGAGATTTGCTGAATGCTGCAGAGCTCGGGATGCTGTCGGAGTGACAACAGATGCTGATGAAGCATCAAAGTGCAGAACCATCTATCTTAAATGATTGATTTTAGAAGAAGATGGCGGAAGAATCTCAAGTAGGAAGAGAGTGTCAGAGTGAGGTGCTACGCAAGTGTCGGTGTTAGAGAGGTCATCTATCCTGTCCTGAAACCTGTCCTGAAGCCATTGTCGCCTGATCTTTCCCGGGGACCCTTACCAGCCCTTTGGCCAGGGGGTTGGTTTTCACACCATCCTAGGTAAATATTATTTTGTGACTGTGCAGATGTCTTCTCTCTCTGTCCTCTCCTTTCTGAGCACAAGTCATTGCAAGGCATAAAGTATGTGGTTGATGACTGATTAATTGAATTTCCTTCCTATGAGTGACGGAGACTGTACTGTACTTTGAGGTGGTTCTCATGCAATTAATTTTAGATAAAGATTTAATATTTTCCCGAGTCTGTGGTTATTTCATTGGTAATAAAAGAAATTATTAATGTCATTTCACCATCAACTAGTTCAACTAATGGTCCATCAACCAGAGGAAAGAATGTTTTGATCAGTGAAAAAATTTGTTAGGAATGAAAGGAAACTAATCTTGAAGTCAGAAACATAAACTTTGACTCCAGCGGTTTTACTAGACTGTGTGTATGTGTGTTTATGGGCCCAGGTGAGTAAATGGTATTGGAGTATCTGTTGCTGGTATGCTGCTGGATCAGTTTTCTGGTAGCAGAGCTATGTTTATTATTGACTTGTTTGGTGATAAGTATTGATTATTGATGTTTAACAAAAAGAGTTAGCGTCTTGTTTTATGTTGTCTGGAAAATTCCTGGGAAAATGAATAGCGGTGGGGATAGAAGCCATACTGCAGTGAGGTTACTCGTCGGTTGGAATAGCACTGAGAAGCCACGCAGGGCTGGCAGTGGTAAATTAGGGACTATTTATATAAAAGTTGAGTGTGAATGGAAGCGAAAAGGGTTCGCTGGTGAAACTTTGGTCTTATATCACCTAGTAAGGGTAACACTGAAGGAGTAACAGGTTCTCTTGAGCTTGAAAGAAGGGTAAACCGAGGCTTTTACTCGCAGTAGAAGAGGAGCAATTCTGAGACTCAAGGAATAAGTCAGAAATCTATCCTTTGTTTAGTGGAACAGGCAGAGTAGCGAATGTTTTAAGTTGTTATTAACGAATTTCATTTAAAGAAAAGTAAAGAAAATAAGTTTTCGTATTACCTTGTGAAGGGAGGGTCAGTTGCCGGAGTTGCACTGACGTCACAAAAAGTCACGCTGGAATAGGTTGAAACAGCGGGCGTGTGACTGACGCGAATTGTAAAGGAGGGATCAGTAGTAAGGAGCAGAACTGACAACGTTGAAAAGGCCGCGCTGGTATTGGTCAGACCACGAACGTGAGCTGGAATCTGATTGGGTGACTGAGTGGAAGATGTTTTAGGATTGGTCGACGAAGATTTGTATGTTCGATTCTCATTTGCCTTTTTGTGTGAGTCGCCCTGACAGAAGCGCCATCGGGATGCTGTCGGAATAACGAGAGATGCTGATGAAGAATCGAAATGCAGAACCATCTATCTTAAGTGATTTATTTTAGAAGAAGATCGTGGAAGAATCTCGAGGAGGAAGAAAGTGTCAGAGAGGGGTGCTGCGCAAGTGTCGGTGTTAGAGAGGTCATCTATCCTGACCTGAATCCTTTGTTGCCTGATCTTTCCCGGGGGACCCTTACCAGCCCTTTGGCCGAGGGGTTGGTTTTCACACCATCCTAGGTTAATATTATTTTGTGAATGTGCAGATATCTTCTCTCTGTCCTCTCCTTTCTGTGCATAAGTCATTGCAAGGTATAAAGTATGTGTTTGATGATTGATTAATTGAATTTCCTTCCTATGAGTGACAGAGCTTGTACTGTACTTTGAGTTGGATCTCATGCAATTAATTTAGATGAAGATTTAATATGTTCCTGAGTCTGGGGTTATTTCATTGGTAATAAAATAAATTATTAGTGTCATTTCGCCATCAACTCGTTCAACTAATGGTCCATTAACCAGAGGAAAGAACTTTTTGATCAGTGAAAAGATTAGTTAGGAATGAAAGGAAACTAATCTTGAAGTCAGAAATATAAACTTTGACTCCAGCAGTTTTAATAGACTGTGTGTATGTGTTTTTATGGGCCCAGGTGAGTATATGGTATTGGAGTATCTGTTGCGGGTACGCCGCTGGATCACCTGCTTGTTTGAATAAATATAAATGACTGTAGGGACTACAGACATAGAGGGCTGGTTGATAGAATAACATTTTTGAGGCATTTATGGAGAACTTCTTGCTATCTCTGGCTTATCAGTTCATGCTATATAGAGACTATGGGGAACATTTTGACTCTTCTGTGCATTAATACCACTTCATCCTTGATATATTTGGCCATTCTTGGTGACACTCTGGCTATCCCTGGCTTACTTATAGACCATCCCAGACAAGTAGTGATATTTTCTGATGCCCTTCTTGCCATCCATGATATAATAGTGGCACTTCCTGAAAATCTGTGGGCATTCTTAGCACCATTCTTGCTAACCTTATTATAACTGAGTCCCATAGTGGAGATATTTCTTCATTCCTGGATGCAGTCTGGCTCGCCTAACAGTGGCCCATTCATGACATGCTGGGAGCACACATGACAACATCCTGTCTATCACTACCATAATGGTAGCCCGTTCTTGATATATTGTGGAATCTGATTAAAATATAAGCCAAAACTCATATACATATTTTCCAAATATTGACAATTGCTCATCCCCTTTGTTAATTCACCTCCTTTCAGAAAACAGTGACTGCACACTGTTCATTGTCTGAAGCTAAATGTGAATAATGCTGGTGCTTAAAGTCTGTGATGAAAAGTCAAAATGCATGCATTTGCAAGAAACATGAAAGATTAGTAATCATATCACCTCTGTTAGCTTCATTCTCAATCAGCAAGGGATTATCACTGCCTAGCAAAATGCATACAATATCAGCTGTGAACGGCTTGTACTCAATTAACTTGACCCTCATTTCATGGCCCGCACTCTGGCCAGGGGCAAATTCTTTACACAAACTATTTTTAACTCTTCGTAGACACTTACACACACACACATAGTTACAGTCCCAGGCGCAGATTTGTATTTTTAAGTCTGTGACTGCCTTAAATTGTGCTTCTTTTAGCACTGCATGACATTTGTTCCATCAATGACACACGACAAACTGAAATGCCAACTCTCCTTAAGGATTTCCATGTTAACTTTCTTTTAATCAGTGCTCTGCTTGTTGTGTGATATACTGACTATTTTACTGGCGCATTGTTTCCTGTTCGAGTGAAGTTACTTGAGGTCATGAAAATCTATAGGCAACTCCTTGGTAGGGGTGGGCGGAATTTGCGGAATTAACCTTCGCAAATTATCGCGAGAATGTTTAAAATTATCGCAAACAAGCAGAAATATCGCGAAGATGCGGAAGTTTTTTTCCGGCATGTTCGCGCGATTTTCTGCATGGTTGCGGGTCGCCAACTTACCCATGTGGCTGCTTGCGGGCGCGGCCATCTTGTTTTGAGTTGTTCTCGCGGTGCATGATCGCGAGAAGAAAGACGTGATCGCGCGACGCATGACGTCACTGCGGGCGCGAACTGTCGCGAGACAGCGCAAATGGCTAAAAACAATACAACATCTCATGGAGAACGCGACCGGATCAAGAAAACTTGTCGGCGAACGCAGGGATTCAGGTAAGGCGATCGCGCGCGCGCGAGAATGTATCATTTTACAGCGCGAGCAAGAAACAAATTATCGCCAAGCTGCGGAAACCGGAATTTTTGACATTTTCGCGCTCTCCGCGGAACGCAAAAATGTCAAAATATCGCAATTTCCGCGAACGGAACGAAATTTTTGCCCAGGCCTACTCCTTGGGCCTTCAAATGTATTCACTTTTTGCCCAACAAATGCTTTTATCCCAGCACAAAGTGCATCAGCTAAATGCAATTTAAGTACCCTGGGCCCGATTCACGGTGGTAACTTACACTTCTGAGTAATTTACACTTTTCATTAAGGTTACTATGCCTTGATTATTCACAAAATCGGAGTGTAAGTTAATACTGAAAAAATAAGCATTTGCAATGCAATCAGTCTCGCCTTTGGCACCTTATATGTATTTAGCTATGTAGCACATTAGCCGGGGTGCTGAACCATCTACTGTTCATTAACATGGAGGGAAAGTAACCACCAAACTGTGTGACACATCATGTATGGGAACACATGGAGGGAAATATTGCCTTTCAGCAGGAAATAGTATAGTCCAAAGCTGTTTTTAATACAAAATCAGGGCCTTCAGTGGTCATATCACTGAAAATACAAGATTTGAAAAAAATATTATTGTCTATGGGAGCTCGTGTAAGACAATTTATATGGACTGTAATCAAGAGAATGCTAAAGTGATTCTGGTATTTTACTGACCTCTGCTGGTCGTTTTCTATAAAGAAAGTTAAATAGAGGCAGTTGCCAGAAAAATTAAAAAAAGAAAGTCCCTCAGCAGAAAGCAATTCTGGTATTTTACTGACCTCTACTGGTTATTTTCTATCAAGACAGTTAAATAGAGGCAGTTGAACAGAAAAAAGTCCCAAAGCGGAAGCAGACAAGTCCTAGGGCTGATCTTCAGAACCCACAAAGTACATACACTATAAGTATATACTAAAATATATACAAGAGGTCTCGAGTGCTTGACTTAAAAATCAAGTCCAGGTTAACTCGGGGACACAAGGTCTCCACTCTGTGCCACGTGCCTAGTCACACTTGTGGAAGCATAGCACAGTAGGTAGATCTCAAAGGCCAGCAGTGTTCATTCATAGCAACAATTAACAGCCAGTTACCCCGGGTGACATGACCCAACTCCCGCCCGTACATTAAAACCACTCAGTGCGGCCCGATCTCAAAAGTATACACATGAACACAGTAAATCACTTCAGTATATGCACTTTGTGTCGCTCACATCGGCTACTGGGAGGAGGGACTCTTTTAAAGACATGCAGCTGAAGAATGTTGTGATGGGAGTTGGGGCCGGCAGCGCGCGCGAGCACCAGGCAATGCTTGGGAACATGTACTGGAAACTTCTCAGAACGATCACCAGTCCTGAAGAGGCCACAGGCACAGAACAAAAAAAATGATGAATGTTGGACAGGCTTCGTCTGGTAGCAACATGCCATGCACCTTTAATGTTAAAGGTTCTCCACTCTGGCAATGCCTATTCTTTTTTTTATTTATTTATTTTTATTATTATTGTTAAAAAAACATTGTCACAGACTTACAGTAGTTCAAGTCAAAGAGCATGAAAATCGATAATACTTTCCATACAGCGTTATACTCTCATTTACAGTTTTACAGCAAACACTGAAATATTAGGGTTTTAACTCTTCTAGGGATGGTTGTGTCGGCAGAGCTGGTGGTTCACAGATATTACCCCTGTAGTCATTCCACTTTCCCCCAATTTGCATCCACTTCTTAGGGCAGCCTTGCGCTACATACACTGTTTTTTCACAAAACATGCACCAATCCATGTCGCCCTCCCATTCTCTAAGATTCGGGTTTGTACATAGCCCCCATTTTCTTGCTACATTTCTCTTGGCTATCATCAATCCCAGAGTCACCCAGATTTGTTCTTTCCTACCCAAGTCCGTTGGCTCCCATATATTTAGAAGACAGCGTTTAGCCTCAATAGTGATTGCCTGCCCCATGACCTCCCTAATGTGTAAGTGGACCTCTCTTCAATATCGAGCTTTTTTGTGGGCATTCCCATAGTATGTAGAAAAATGTGCCTTCTTGGCCACAACGCCTTCTGCAACTAGAGTCAGTGCCAAATCCCATCTTGACTAGTATAGGCCCAGTTACATAGATCCTGTGAAGTATTTTCAGTTGCACCAACTTCAACTTAGAGGATATTGCCCCCTCCTGTGGGGACGCCAGCGCATCCAACCACTCGTCTTCATTTAGCTCCTGTAAGTCATTTTCCTACTTTATCCGAAGCTGCGGGAGGGGATCAGGGGAGTGACGTATTAATTTCAAATACGTCAGGGAAATTGCCTTCTTGGGCATGTATCCATCGAAAAGCCTATCTTCAAGCGGAGAGACCTCCGGAGGGGTCTCCCGCCTGGGGATAACTGCTTGTAGGGCGTGCCGCATCTGAAGATATCTGAATCTTTCCGATTCTGCAAGTTCATATTTTTGTTGAAGGGTTGTGAAGGGTAGAACATCCCCCTTTTTCCAAAGGTCAGCCACCCGCGAAATCTCTATCAACTCCCACTTATCAAACCCCTTAGTCTTCCAGAGCTCCCCTAGTTGTTCTGAGTCCCACAGTGGGGTGCTTCGAGTTATGGTCTTTGCCCATCCCATATTTTTCTGGACCAAGTGCCACACTACTGAGTGTTTCATGGGGCCCGTCAGAGGGAATTTTCCAGGTTTTGAGATGCCTATTCTTCTTAATGTCCTTAAAAATTGGGGGCCCAACCATACCTTGCAACGTATTCAACAATGTCGATCTATTGTGGGGGCTGAAGATGGACTGGGAGCAAAGGAATTGGTCGAAAAACGACCAGTCAACCTGTAATAATACTCTTCAGGCCAAGCGAAGGTAGAAGAGAAGTGTATTATCCAACTTACAACCCCAAGTCACCTCAGAGCAACTGAATCTCTATCACCAACATACTAAGGTGCGCGCCTGGATATTTCAAGAACAATGGAATGCAGGGGGGGGGAGCAGTGAACCAAGGTTAAGGGGAAAAGGGAAATTCCAACAGAAGGTAAAAGGAAGAAAGAAATACAAGGGATAATTATGTCCTAATAAGGCAGGAATAAAAGAAGTTACATTAAAACACAACCTCAGCGGAGAGGCCAAGGAATGGAGGGGGCAGCACTGAGTATGAGCTCTCATCTCATTTTCTGCATTGATGGTTTGTGGGAGAAAGACAGTAGTGATCAGGAGGAGAGATTGGCATTGATGTGCCATGCATGGGTGGTACATGAGGCCCGCAACAGGGACAAATGCTGGAAGGCCGAGAGAGAGTCTGGCATCAGAGGTCATAGTTAGCTGTCACTACGGCGAAGGACTTCAGATACCACCGCTCTCAATGCAGTACCACTAACTAACCAGCTCCAGAAGCCTCCTGTAAATTCTCTCAACTGCCTAGAGGTCAATCAGCTACAGGCATGCGCTATACATACAAACTCATGCCAAAAACCCAATATGTTTCTGAATGAATATATGGAATAATATAAAACGCCATGTTTAGTACAACAAAAATGCAGTCATTTAAAAGTAGTGAAGATAGTAGGGCTGGTGCGAAAAACGTTTTTTTCTCCATTAGGACTAATTTATCAGTGCATATATTTTTTCAGCCAAGCTACTTCCATGCGTTTGAGTCCTTGAGGTGTTATAAATATTAACTTTGTTTCTATAACTAATCTGCACTAACAATGTCAACCTCGAAAGGAAGGGAGGCAGATCTTAGTGCCTCAAGGATTCACGAAAGTGCTTAGACACCTGCATCATGGTACGAAGCACTATACAGAAAAAGCTGATAAAGCGATACATAGCGGAATCCTTTTGATGGCATGGTATACAAAGACACGCGTAGTGACTTTAACTTTTCAGACACTCACCATCGCGCTGACCCTAAAGTGCCTTAATGCACACCCCGCCATGTTCCCCGCTGTCGCTTTCCAACCCCTGTGAATGGCAGTGGCCTCAGCGGCCAGGCTAGGCCCTCCTCGCTGTGGTGGCCCCACCCACGCGCCTCCCTTGAGGGAAAAAACGCGGGGAGGGGAAGAGTCTGTAAGAGAGACACGTATACAGCACACCAGCTGCATTCATGTAACTGTTCCAGACGCGAGGTCTGGCAGCGTGTCCGGCATAAACTCTCCTCGGACTCAGTGTTTCCTCTTGCAGTGGAACCCCAGCCTCAGAGTTGCTGGGGTAGGGAGGGTGGAGTGAGGTACTGAAATGTATGCTCAGTGTAAAAATCAACATCTGTTTTTTAAAGCAAAAGCGGTTTTCAGAGTCACCTGGATCTCTTTCGACAGCACGTCTTTAATAAACATTTGCAATGCAATAGGACTCACATTTATGCAAAACCTATAGCAATGCATCAAGGACAACAGGAGGGGGGATGCACGGACAACGGGAGTGCGGGTGGGGGGAGGGGGAGAAGGGAGCGAGAAGGCACGAACAAAGTAGTGCTCACAGTCTAAATAACACGTACCTTACCGTGTAACACTCGAAGTAAAGGGGCCAGTAACCATGGGAGGATACAAACGATGACATGGCCATAATAAGGAGGAACTAACAAGCCTCAAAATCAATCAGAAGGCAGCATTTAAGAAAGACAATGACACAAGCCAATGCAAAACATGGGCGGAGAGTAGCTTCCACTGCATACTCCATTATTGCATGCCTCGCAGAGCGAGCAGCGCATGTGCGCTGCCGCTATAGGCGCGACCTAAAAACAGTAGTACATCCAGCACCATACATGGCCAACCACTGTTACTGCTACACCCTTCCAAAGAAAATAATAGAGGCAGGGAATTCATTTAAACCTCCAGAGCAAATAATATTAAACTAAATGAAATTATTTAAAAGAGTTAGAATATAAATAAATATAATTTAATTTTAAAAATAAATATAAAAAGTACAAATATATTATTTAAAGATAAATTATTTTATTACCATGTTTTAAACATAAAACTTAATGTGACACTATTTTTATTAAAATGTAACTAAATTAATTCTAGTTAATTGTATACAACACTTTTAATAATTGTTAATGCATAAAAAAATATTTCTTTCTTTAAGTGGGAATATGTTTTTACTTTAAACTTCAGAAAAATAATTTGAATTTTATCTTATATATTTCCCTCATTTAGAAATATATTTAAAAATTAAGCTAATGGTGCTGTAGCATTTCTTTTATATTTTGCTCTACATATAAAATAAATATTTAAATGAATTTACATTCATTTTACATGAAAAATATTTTTAATATACATTTTTGAGTTAAATACTTTTTTGAAATGTTTCACACCCTTAACCATGTGAGGAGATTTTGCAGTTGAGTCGGAGAGCTCCACATGATTTATGATTTTGATTTGTGTGAAGGCATTTCAATATTTATCTTGCTTAACCAGCTTGTAATTTGGAGATCCACCCTTTTGCCATCATTCTTTCAAATTAATGTTGGGGGGATGGTGACCTTCATCAGTAGGGCCTGAATACGATGTCGCTCGGAAGGCCTCCGAATCGGATTTGGCTTTCCCGGATCCGATTCATAGCCCTTGTTTCTGACCGAATCATACACTGGTCCGAACGACCAAGTACGATGCAAAGATCGCTTACGTATCGACCGAATCGTTTCCGGAACCCGATCCTGTCCGTATGACTCGTTTGTAGCCAAATCAAGCCCCGCAATGGAGCCGGATTCTGACTGAGTGAGTACGATGCACGATTTGGACAGCCGCATCGACTTGGTCTCAGCAAGACGAAACAGATGTCGGAATCGTACTTCATGGGGGTGTAACAGGCCCCCTTGTCCTGGGGCCCTCCGAATCTGTTACGGGGTGCCCAGGGGTCCCCCCGATCCAAGAATGCACAGTGTGGCGGGCGGGTGTATGCTTTTCCCCACCCACCCATTTTTGCTATGGGAGTCTGTGTACGTGTCGGTACACAGGCTCCCATAGAGTTCAATGGGAGTCCGAACGAACTGAGTCCGTAAGTATACAGATGCATCATACTCACTCGTTCGGACTACCGGAGCATGATTCGCTCGGAAAGCCCTCCGGATCTGAGCCATATGGAGGGCTTTCCTAGCAAGATCATAATCGGCCCCTTAGTGGGGAGTTTAGGACTTGCCTGTAACACCACAGTCATAGGTGTGCATGCTTTCGCTACATGTTTCTACAATGGTTGTAATTTGCGTAATGAATGCATTGGAGTGTATGACACAAGTGTTAGTGCCTAAGATTTAGGTTTCTATTAATGCGGTGTTTTTAGATTTCTTTCTGTCTTTCTACATATTGTATATTCTCAGTTGCACATATTTCAGCTGCTTATGCTAGAAAGCAAGAGATAAATGTTCTCAATTCTCTCAACAGGGGCTAAAAGATCTGTCAGAATGTTGACCTTGTGCACATTCTGTTCCGAGGGAACTGAAAGATGCAGTGCAACAGTTTTGCAAGCATTGTTTTTGTCTTGTAGAAAAAATGGGTTTGCCGAGTGCAAGGAAACCTGCCTTACTCCAATGCATTAATGCATTGGAAAGGTATGAAAGGCCATAGTTACTAGAAAAGGACAATCAATCTCACCGGTTACAGGGGCGAGATGCTGACAATTACTATTCTGTTTTGAGGCTCCCAAGCATACAGGTGTGAGGGGGACAGTGCATATTATGTTTAGCTGTGAACCAGCTTCAATGCTATGTGTACATTTAGGGATACATTTAGCTTTCACCCTTATTTTTATTTGTAATGGTTTAGATGGCTATAACTATGATAATCCTTGTTTACATGCATGATATATACATCAATAGCATCTAAATAATTCTAATATATTGCAAAATACCATTATTTGTGCGTGCACCACTTTAGTGGTTCTGCAATATCCTGCCAATCAGGGGTTCTCTTACAGATTTTATTTTACTCTTACACCCTATGCCATGTGTGCACATAGCATTGGAAGGTGTAAGAGACGCCTGACAGTTTTCCTCGCTTTTGAAAAGGCCATATTATAATTAGGGGCTAATGCAATTTACAGGGCGTATCTCCAAAAGTGTGGGGGTTCATAAGTCCACCAAAGTATTGAAAACAGTTGATTCAGAACTTCTAGATTTTTATGTAAAATTTGTGATACAGTTTGCATTGTTTATCCTCAAGCCAACTACAAGGAGTCAGTATCTCTCTCTTCTATTATTTGTTTGATCCTAATTGAGGTAGGCATTTACACCCCATCACTTTCAAAGTTCATTAGCTGCCATTGCAGTTGTTTTGAGATTTTTTCAATGAAATTAATTTCAAGCCAGACTGCACGCCTGCGCATCCTATTTGGGACGGGTTGGGTATAGTGTGAAAGCAAACAATTGTGTTGTAAGCAACTGGAAGCTAAGGCTAGTGCAGAAAAGTACACAAAATATACATAACCCTCTGTTCATATATTCTCTTTTGGAAAAAATATTTATTATGTTTTTCTTTATGAACAACAGTTACAAGTGGCAAAGTCTATCAGAATAACAAAAAGGGTTCGCCCCTGCTTCCATCCAATTATAGACCTATCAGTCTTATCGACGTTCCGCAAAAGCTCTTCGGAAGACTGATACTAAACCGTCTTCAAAATTGGATTGAGGAACGGGACATAATGAGCCCTTATCAAGCTGGGTTCAGAGAGGGTGTCTCAACCATAGATCAGATCTTTCGCCTCAATCTTTTATATTGGAAGACCGTGGTAATTGAGGGTGGCACCCTATACACGGTCTTTGTTGATTTACGTGCAGCGTTTGACCTGGTATGCAGAGATAAACTATGGGCTGTTTTAAATGACTTAGGACTTCCGGATGACATCTTATTAATGCTGATTAGACTACATCACGGCAACTTTGCTAGGGTGAGGTGTGGTAGAGGGGGAGCTTTATCGGAGGGCTTCCCGGTACACACGGGGGTTAGACAGGGTTGCGTGCTTGCACCGACCCTGTTCTGCCTCTTTGTGGACGGGATTATTAAACATCTATCTGGGATAAAAAACATCGATGCCCCCAAGCTCAATGGCAGCAGGGTGCCTGCAATTATGTTTGCAGACGACACCCTGCTGCTTTCTAAATCACCCATGGGCCTACAAAGGGTGTTGGACAGGTTTTCGAATTTCTGTAGTGAGCGCGGTTTGGAAATCAATGCGTCCAAAACAAAGTACATGATTTTCAACCCGCACCCACTTACACGTCCAAACCCCATGATAGGGTCTGTCAGACTAGAGCGGGTCTTTACGTTTGACTATTTGGGGATAACGCTCAATCAAACCATGACCTGGGATTCGCACAGAACTAAGGCTCAGTTAAAACTGGTACAGTCAACGGGTGGTAGATCTAGGACACTAGCCAGGTCAACTTATAAACCATTAGGCCCACCCCTCCAAATTTATAAAACACAGGCTAGAGGGGCAGTTTTATATGGGGGCGAGATATGGGGGCACACAGCTGACCAGAAATTACT
Organism: Triturus cristatus; assembly: GCF_964204655.1. Lineage (NCBI taxonomy): Eukaryota > Metazoa > Chordata > Amphibia > Caudata > Salamandridae > Triturus > Triturus cristatus. The sequence goes on from NC_140588.1 coordinate 271,601,673, forward strand.
GATAGTTGAGAACAACTTCATAAGACAACTGGTAGCACTACCACCCAGCACCCCACTTATCCCGTTAAGACTCGACTTGGGCCTAAGACCAATCACGGAGGAGCTGGGTCTTAAACCCTTGACTTTTTGGCGTAGGCTATGGAGCTCGCCGGAACTATCAGCATACAGGGCCGAACTTACCGAGGTTCTGCACCTTCCAAAAGCGACAGAAATACCGTGGTTAAAATATGTCAAGAATACTTTTGAAATCCTGGGAAGATCGGAGCTGTGGCTTAATCCGGAGAATGCTTGTTGCAGGACTCCACGTAAACTCTTAGTAAACGCCTATTTTGAGTATAAGCTACGTGCTCTAGTGAAGACTACACGCGAGGGATCCCTATCTAACCACTTTTTTGCCATAAAAGACCTGTATAGTCTAGAGCCCGTTTTAGATGATGTTGGCCCCCCTTTAACAAGGAAACTATACATGCAGTGGCGATATGGTACCCTTCCTCTGAGGGCACATACCGAACACTGGGCTAAAACTAACACCATGGCTCACTGCCCAGCATGTGCAAATTTGCGGGAGAATGACCTGCACATTATATTCTTCTGCCCAGCATATAATAGATCTCGGAAGCACTGGCTTATCCCACTCCTGAGAAATCTAGGCATCAGGAGTTATCTTCCTGCATACAGAATTTTAAAGACAGACCTATCGGCTCCCACCGTATTTGCAGTCGCCAAATTTTTAACAGCAATGTGGTTTGTCAGAAATTATTAAGTCCAACATGAGCACGTGAGCAACTGAAAGATTTTTAATTCATGATCGCTCTTATGTATTTTATTTCTTACAATGTTCTTAATGTGTAAAAATGTTTTTATGCAATTTTCTTGTATTCTTTTATGGTCCATTGAGCCATGAATAAGTTGGAATACTCCTGACTAGTGGGTTTAATAATGCTCATGACTGAAAGGCGTGATGCTGAGGAAGGGGTGGCCCAGGTTTTACAAATTCTCTTAGAAATCAGGGGGTGAGCTACAACACATTCCTTTTTATAGCTCTACAGAAGGAGAGAGGTCCAACATTTTCTAGATGCAATTGTTGCGGGAAATTTGTAGTTTTGGTGCCTGGGCCGACAGTGACGTAGCCAGACCTTTGGCCGCCCGTGGCGGTCCCTTTGTTTGACGACCCGCTGCGGCCGCATTAAAGAGCTGGGGGTGTGCTGGCGATTCATGCAATTGCTGCCCAGTGACAGCTGCAGGTTAGAGCGGGGGGCCACCACCCCCAAAACTCATGCTGCCCGGGTGGACTGCTCCCTCTTGCTACGTCACTGTGGGCCAAGAAGGAATTAGCATCAAGGGACATTCTGTAGTAAGAAGGTATCTCGATCGGGTGTTGGATCTCATGAAAATGTGGCCTCTGAATACATATAGGAAATATTTTTTTATAGAAAGTGTTTTGTAAAAGTACTTAAACTGTGCTTCCTCTGTGACAGGAACAGGTCCATAATCAAGCGGCTCAGTCACTCAGGGCTGAAATTGTTTCACTGAAGGAAGCTTTGAAGAAAAAGGAGGAGGAAATGGAATGGAAAATGCACATGTTGGGAAGGTTTCTTCTGGTCTGTTTCATTTTATACAATATTTCTATACTTACATTTTATGGAACATAAAAATGCATTATATAAATCTGGACCTTATTTTAGCATTAACATTGATATTAAGTTACATGCATGTTTGTGTAAAGCCAATGTTCACTACCTAGTGGATTGCAGTGAAGATCAAAGCTGCTTCAGACATGTAATCTGCCTGGAGCATTCAATCCAGCTATTTACACTCAATTTAAGAATGGGGCCCTAAAGCTAGGAGCCTTATTCAGGATAGTGGAGCTTAGTTAAGAAGAGCATTTGAACTAAGACATCCTTACATCATTTGAAAGTGGAGCATGATGAGTTGCTTGATGGATGGAGAAAGGTAAGAAGGAAAGGTTTTTGTATAACAAAGATTCACAAAGCCAATAGTTGCATACACTTGTAGCATTCTTTTCTTCATTCCGGAGGTTGAAACAGGACCTTCCTGGGTTATGAAGGTGGGCACCAGATCTCAGCCCTGGCAGTTCAGAGCTGGCAGGACAGTACCATGTGCATAATGGCATCAGTTTTCGAATTAGGTCAGAAAATGTAGGCCACAGAAATGTTCTTCAGCATTGCAGAACCATTCATGCACATAGGCAGTCCCCCAGTGAGGTTCAGTTTAAGGCAAACACAGTACATTTCTGAAGATATTGAAGACAATTTTAACCTTCTTTCCACTAAACATAATTGTGAGGTTAATTATTTTAAAATAACAGCCTCATGCCACCTCCATGCCACATATTCCTGACCTATTTTCTAATTTAGGCTACTGATTGGTCATAATAAAAGGGGGTGATCAGTGGTGACTGGTGACCTTTACAAGTGGTGGACATAATCTTTGGTTCTAATTCAATGAGCTTCTTCTTGAAGGGTTCTCTCACAGTTTCTTGTGCTAAGGGCGTCATTTACAAATATTTGATGTAGGGCTGTGCCTCATGCCTTTTTGCTGCACTGCACAGGCAAGATCAAAAAGGAAGGAATGCACCTTATCTATGAGATATGGTGCATTCCTTTCAGTCAGCGTTGACACAAAATTGGTGCCTAGCGCCAACACAGGCACCCTTGTTTAGTGTTGGCAGGATTGTTGTTGTGTAGGAAGGACACCTTCCTGCACAAAAACAATTCATGGAGGTGTTGTCCATGTTCTATTTGTGCTGTAGAATGCAGCAGAGAAGGAAAGAGGAAAAAACTAGGAGAAATTAAAACATTTCTCCTTGTTAAGCCTTCACTGGGAAGGTGTAAGGTTTTATCACTGCCCCAGGTTTACGTGACATTGTAAATCTGGGCAGTGTCATATTCTCTGGGTGTTGCACGGGAATACCAACCGCAATGCCTATGGAACACCTCCTTAACACAGAGTAAGGCATGCAGAGCTTTGAGCTGCCTTATTTATCTCCATATCTATGAGGCTATGCAAAGCCACGCAGGGTGGCTTTGCGTCGCCTCATAGATATGATTCAGAAGCCTGTGCCACCTGAGCATCTTAATAAATTACACTCCGGCAGCCAAAGCTTCTTGTAAATAACCCCCTAAGTTTACTGTCTCTCATTGACTTACTCAGTTCACGCTGTCTTACTCATGCTATTCTGACCCACTCTGTGTCACTCAGTCCCAATCATTCTCACGTATTCTGAATTACTGACTTACTGTGCCTGACACACAGTAGCACTCAGTTACACTCACTGTCATTCTCCCTCACTCAAATTCATTCTCACATATACTCGTCCTTACTGTCACTTATTCGCACTCATTCTGACTTACTCCACTGACTCGCTCTCACTTTAACTCACACAAATAGTTACACAGACATGCTCACAGTGCTGGAATGGCACAGGCGCCTTCATGCACCAGTGTCAGCAATCAAACAATGTCACTAGCTGCCTCAGTTTCTAATTGGACCCAATGCGGGTCTGCATTTTATTTTTATTGTACCAAGAGATACAATAAAAATGGATCACAATTCAAGGGGGGTGTAGTGTAGCTGTGGAGCCCATGAAGGAGAGCCGCCACTGGTCCTTGGACACCAATCCATCCAACAATCCATCCACTCAATCATCCATCCCTTCACTTATCAATCCCTTTCATTCATCCATTCATCCATCCTTTCAATCATCCATTCATCCTTTTGCTTATCCATTCACCCTTTCATTCCATCTATCCATCATCTTCCCTTTGGCTCATCCATCTATGCACCCTTTCTCTCAGCCGTCCATCCTTACACCCATCCATCCGCCCTTTATTTCATCAATCCATCCATCACACCATTCATCCAGCCATCCTCTCACAAATCCCTACATTTACTCGTTCACACAGCCATCTATCCTTTCACTCACTCATCCATCCATCCATCCATCCATCCATCCATCTATTCATCCATCCATGAATTCACCCTTTAACTCATCTATCCTTTCATCCAGACATCCATCAACCCTGCCTTTCACTCCTCCATTAATTTTTGTACTCATCCTTCTTTACATAATCCTTTCACTTTTCCACCTTGTGCTCATCCATCCATTTTTTTACTCCATCCATTCATCCATTCATCCTTCCTTTTGCACTTCCACTCATCCATCCATCCTTTCTCTCATCATTCATCAATCCATCCTTTCACTCATCCATCCATTCATCCTTTCACCTATCCATTCATCCATCTATCCATCCATCCACCCTCCCTTTCACTCAAACACCCTCTCTCCCTTTCACTCTTCCACGGTTATATCCATCCTTTCACTCATTCCTCCATGCATCTATCCATCCACCATTCCATCCATCTACTCACAATTCATTTAATCAGTCCATCCACCCATCCATCATCTATCCTTCCGTCCATCTACCCCATCCTTCCTTTCACTCACTTACCCGCCCAAGTTTATTATGAGTCTTTGTCTGCCATGCTGCAGACAGAAGAGGCCCATCAAGAACCCCACTCCCTCTATAGCTGCTACAGCAGAGAGGGGGTGGGGGGACATTTAACTGCACACTTACCTCTTAGTCCTCTAATGCAATTGTTGTCCACAGATTCCTTCCTTCTCTTGGGCATCTATGGTCGAAATAAAGAGCGCTCTGTGTGTTCAGCTTCATAATTGTTTTTCAAAGTGAAACCAAATGCCGTTCCAAACACATGTTACTGCCAGGAGAGGAGCCACCTGCACCCCTCCCACAGTTCGCCTCTCTATGATAATCAACAAATTGTTGGCACCCACTCCCTCCTTGTTCTCATTGGCCTGCCCCACCCCCAGCCATTGAAGTGCATGGCGTTTTGTAACTCCTCCCACAGCCACTGTTCATGCACCTCAAAAGCAACCAGATCCATTCTATTCTAATTCAGCGCTCCCTCTCCTGTAGCTTCTGCCTGCAGGATGAAGAAAACCTCGCTTGCGAAGTAGGACATCTGCAAAGTTCACTAGAGTTCACCCAAGAGATTCAGTACACTGCCTCAGCAGTAATTTAATTTAAGCTGCTATGTATTTATTTTCCCTGTTCTTACCTCTTCCCCGAGGGTGGCAGGGCAACGCCCCTTTTGCCCATGAACACCAGTCACCCCTGGGGACGATTAGTGTGGTGATGTAAAATCTCATTACACAAATTCGCCCCAAGCATTTACAATAGAACCTGTTCCATCCCTTGAAATGTACAATCAAAGACTCCCTCAAGAACTATATTTCTTTCATCAAAATAGAACTGAATTCAGCATGGGCTCAACAACAATGTAATCATCTCAACAAGACTAACAAAATAAATGTTATCATAGTTGTTTATTGAAGCTCTTTTTGGCATTGAAGATATATGTATTAAAGGTTTCCATTGTTTTTTTCTTATTTTCCATAAAACCGTTTTTTATATATATATGTACATAAAAGTCAACAGTATTCCTACATGGAACTCAAAAACAAATACAGCATACTGTTGAGCAAATAGCCCCCGGATAAGAACAATTACACATACAGAAAAAAACAAAAACAATCCAGACTCATACGGACTCATACAACATTCACAAGCAAACACATGTGGATAAAGGGGAGGCCGTAGGTTGCAAAATCTCCACGACCAAGTATGATGAATATGTTCAACAGGATCTGAACAATCTAGGTTGACGAGCGAAGATGCAATTTCTCAGTTTTCCCTCTTAAGCTTTCCCACATTATTCGACCAATCAGTCATAGTAGTAATAATAATAAGAACATAGGAAACAGTGACAGTAATATTAATAACAATTACAATTTAACAAAACAATTACAACAACATCAATAATAATATTAATAATCATATTTAAAAAAGTGTAAGATTCAGCTTGTCCAACATGAAAAAGCAAGCCTAAGCAGGCAATGCAGATATGTGGCTATTCATCACAAATAGTGGCCCATTTATTATTGATTTATAATGCTCTTTAAACTGAAAGAGTAGCTTAAGTTGAACCAAAAATTGCACCTTTAGTTTTATTAGAACCAAAAAAGAATTCTTAAGTATTTGTGGGCTACAAAAAATAGAAGTGAATGTCTTCAAAATTAATGTATTTTCTAAAATTGTCCATGTTTTCACTTATATTTACTGTATCTTCATATCAATATATATTTATATAAATTTATTCATCAAGATGATGTGAGATTTTTTATAGAACCCAAATGAACCATTTTCAAAATTAAAAAAAGGTAAATAGATTAATGTTTGCTGCACAACAGTCTCATACATCTTAATGTTTAACCTGCAGGATATGAGATCAGTGCATTCTGACTTAGCTATGAGAGGTCCTCCAAATGAAGCTGACTGTTTCAATTCCACCTGTACGCGAAGAGCAAAACAGCTTCTATCAAAAATAAGCAGTCTTCTCACTCTCACAGAGGGCATACTCATCTGCCAGGTAAGGCAATTCCTTTATTATATGTTAACAAATGCCTATCTGTTTTGGTCTACATAACTTTTGTTAGAAATTTATTTTTTGTAGAAAGTCACTTGTTTTGAAGGAGGAACATCAGAATACTTTTGCCATTGGGTTAAGCCCTTGTTCTTCTTGGGTTACACTAGTAAAAGGTCATTCACAGGGAGGGGTTGGGACCCCATGTGAAAGACCATGCACAGTGGAGGTTGGGGTCCTCTCTGGCCATTCCCTGCTGATGATATCTCAAATGATATCATGCTTGATTCTGCTGTTCCTATTATCCATAATCCATAAGCCCTTACACTATTTAAAAAAAAAAAGTTATTTTTAAAAGGTCATTCACAGCATAGAGATACAGTGTGTACATGTGTGGTTACACAGAATTGCAACAGTATAAGCCCTGGAGGCAAGTGTGTTTGCTCATATTGAAAGTTATATGGTGCCCCATTCACAAACCAGTAAAGTTTGGGGGGCAAGTAGTACTACACGTTAAACAAGGTGAAGGCTGTGCACACCTGATGTGGGTTGCAGATGCATCTTTCAAAGTAGATTGTGGCTTAAAAGCCAAAGCCCGTTGCAAAACGTCTGTGAGAAAAGCCAAAGCTTTTGTTGATAATATGTTATCCATCAGTGGATGTTTGGGCACGTGACCACGTTAAATATTTGTAAAACAGTATCACAGACAAATTCTATACATTGAGGACATTTACAAAATGTGGATATTTATTTCCAGATCTTCGCTGAATGTTTTGAGCCATTGCAGATTGTTGTCTAATGTAGAATATAGGGGTGACCCACTTAGAAGGCTCTGAGGTTGAATGCCATTGTGCTCATATCAAGAATGTGTATTATGTATTTTACCAACTACAGAGGTTACTAATTGGCCTGACAGAAGGTCTCTCATCATTGGCAAAAGTATACCTGTCAAACCACTTGACCTAAAATTGCTAGTCATGTGAGGTCTTCAAAAGGGTGATCATGTTAAAGTGATTAGAGCACAAACTCTTTTCGGAGGGTGTTCAAAGATTAAAAAGGGGGTAGTGTCATTAAAGTGTAGAGGAATTTTTGTTAGGTGGGTGAATACAAGTATTTAAATATATGACAGATAGGCTGTGCCAGCATGTGGTCAAAGGTTATGTCCATCACATGGTTGGTGATAGAAAAATGGGCACTAGTGTAGCTTGTTGAATTACTTCAAGTCCACAAACCCTAACAGAAGCTGTCACAATGACTGGATGATTTCTTCAGTGATGTCATCAATAACATAATTTAGGATGGTTTCAGTAATGTCAGAGTTGATATCAGTTAACTGTTCATGAGTGCTGTAATATGTGAGGTCTTAAGCAGTGCATGATGGGTGCAAGTTATAGTTAGTTCACTAAGCTAAAACTGTCAACTATCAGTGTTTTCTTTGCTTTTAAATGTTAATTCGTATTTAATTACAATACCAAACTATAACATCACTTTTACCCTTAGATCCCTTACTCTAACATCACTTTAGCCTATGTTTTTTTCAGTGGGAAAATAAATATATATATCTCACCTACTGACGGTCGCCAGCAGGTAGTTATAGTTAGGACCTATTAAAAGCGTTTTTTGATTTGCCAATATCTTTGGCGCCGTTTGACAGATCTTCGTGAAATTTTTTAAACTAATGGGGCGCTCCGGTCAGCTCCTGTCTTAAAAGTTTGGGGGTGATTCATCAAGCGAGGGCCAAGAAAAAAGGGGGGTTCCAAAACACGTTTCCCCAATGTTAATTTCCTTAGGTAACTTTCAACACAGCTACAGCCCGAACTGCTGAACGGACTTACACCAAAAAAGGTAGGTCTTGGTTCAAAAAGCACTCTTTTTTAAAATGGTGTAAATCTGTTCAGTAGTTGCTGAGAAATTCAAACAATAAAAATATCGATATCTGAGCAGCTAGGAGGATTTGCGACTCCTCCTGAGCACAAGCTTCACTCTGATTGGCTGCAAACACTCCAAACCAGAGAGTTTTGGCAGCTATCTTGTGACTCAGTAACCGAGTCACAAGAAAACAGAAAAAAAAATGAACTACAAGAAAACGGGGCAGGGTAGAAACACCCTGACCCCCTAGGCCTGCTCAGGGGGTCCCACAAGGACCCCCAGGGCCCCAAAAAGATATATATTTTTTTTAAATCGGCCAAATTCACGCTGGGTGCGTAAATCCGGGCAAGAAAATACAAAAAAATTAAGCGTGTTGTTGTACTTAAGCCCCCGGGTGGGCCAGGTCCTGGGGCAATGCGAAATTATGTAGCGGGGGCCCCCGCAGCACCATGGACCGCCACCTCCCCAGGGCTTCATTTATTATTTGCGGGGGAATGCAACCCCAGCGACTGTTACCTCTGATTAAAAAAATGTTTTTGCATGGGGGCATGAGCCTCCCATACACTCCGGGGACCACCACCACCTGGGGCATATAGTTATTTGAATACGGGGGTCCGTAGAGGACCCCTGTGCCCCAGCGACCACCACCTCCCGGGGCTTTGAAATGATGGTTGGGGGGGCCATGCGGCCCCCTTCCTGGAGCCCTCCTTGGCCCTCAGAACCGCCACCCCCAGGGCCAAAAACTACTCTTGCTTCCAAAAAGCAAAGCAGAATTGCTTTTGGACAAGGGGAGGTGCATGTTAGCAGCTCCCCTTGTCCAAAAGCAAAGCCGGCTCATGCAGGAGGCGGGGAGCAGAGGAGCCAGCAGGTACCGCGGCCCCCCTCTCTTAATTACATTTATTTTTTAAAAAGAGGCCAGGCCCTGGGGGATGGGGTCCCCAGGGCCAATATCGGCCCAGGGGAGGGGGGCCATGCGGCCCCCTCCCTTTATTTAAAAAAAGAATGGCCAGGTCCCACGGAATGGGGTCCCCGGGACCAATATTGGCCTGAGGAGGGGGGCCATGCGGCCCCCCTCTTTTTAAAACAAAAATAAATAGTGGCGGGCCCCGGCGATGTGGTCTCTGGGGCCATTCATGGTCTGAGGAGGGGGGCCACGTGGTCCCTCTCCTTATTTTTTAATTTGTTGGCAGGCTCCGGAGGATGGGGTCCCCGGATGAATACCGAATAATGGAATTCGAGCGTTTTTTTTTCTTTCACGTTTGGAGTCGCGACTCCAACGCGACTCTCAGCACGGCCCCCTTGTGTAACGTTGCGTGGGATTCACGAATTCACCTTAAATAAATAATTAAGTAGTATATATTTTAGAAAGTAGTGTTGTATTTGGGAAGCTGTTTTAAAGAGGTATTGTGATTGAAGTTAATGAGAAGATTAAAATTGATAGAGTTGTTAAAAATATATCAAATGAAAAATAATAGTGAAACTAGAAAAGTTTGTTCTGTTGCAGTACATTAAAATTCATGCTTTAGGGAATCCACTTCTGGTGCTCAAATACATAAAAAATAAAAAATACATATGTATGTGTAAAAAAATTATATTCAGTATTATGTTATAGGGTGGCTCTAAAAAGAGCCCTTGTTTTCATTTTAATTTTGTTGTAGCTATATGTAAGTGTGGATGCAGAGCTTTAGAAGAGGTGTGGCGCCGCGGCCAGGGCGACTGACTCCGGAATCTGGGGATCACGGTTTGATCCCCGGTGCCGGCGGCAGATTAGCCCAGCACCATGTGACTCTGGGCAATAGCTTGCTTAATCTTCCCGACGGCCCCCAGCGCCGAGAGACCCTTACGGGTGATTGTTCGCGCTTTACAAATGTGGATTATTATTAGGTTGTTCAGAGAGACTTCCCTTGATCTGTGAAGTGTACTCCATCACTTCTGTAGATGCCATCCATATCAAAACATAGATTGTTGTTATAGATGGAGCCTCTCCTATGGTCTCTGAGGTAAGCAGAAACAGCTTTATTGGCACTCTTTCTAGCTTTCTCAATCTGTGGACAGAATTGAGTTGACGACTTCCATTTCTGTCTTTGGCATATATTAGAGTATACAAAGACAGTTTGAGGCAAACGCAACATCAATTGTGCAAAGGTGTCCTTCATTAGCATTTCCAGACCTACCCCAGTCAATGTGCCTAGGTCATTTCCACCACAGTGCACAATCATGATGTCAGGGGGTTGGAGATGCAAAAAGGTTTTAACCAAAGGCATAAATTGGTGCCACTTTAATCCTCTTTGTGCAATCCATTTAATATCCACATTTTGCAAAGCTAGGTCTTTGTCAATACCCCTGCGTTCGGCATACCTGGTGCACCAGAAAACATAGCTGTGTCCAACAATCCACACTGTAAGCATCTTGAAGGAATGTCTGGAAGTAATGAAAATATGTCTGCAGCTGAGGTAGTCAGTTGGTAGAATGAGAGGTAGGTAAAATTGTGGACAAGATGCTTTTTTTTTTTAAAGTAGAGAATTGATTTGCTGTTTAAGAACATTCTACATTCAAAAATAGTGTGCATTTTACTTTCTTTAAAAATAATGTTCTTTATTGGTTAGTAAAACATTTTCGAAAAGTACAGTAGAAAGGATAAGGTCATATTTTGGAAAGTCAACCACACCTGCTATTTGCATTTGCAACATTATGTGTTGAACTTGAAAATATAGTGAACTTGTGACCTGTCAGTTAAGTTGAATGTTCCATGAACTGTTACTATGGAAGCTGGCATTAAGCAGAAAGGGTTGAAACTTAACTGTGGATTTACATGTGAAATTGTAATTTTTATATAAGTGATATGTTATTAAAGTGACATTTCCCAAGTCAGTAGTATCTTTAAAAGTGGTGTGTTCTTAAAAAATAGTGCTATTTTTATTTGTAATATATTTTTGAACTCCTGTATGGATTCGCGGCTCCATTGCATTGGTACATGGTGGAATCGCGTTTCCCAAACATTTCAGAACCAGTTTGGTCGCTTTTAGAAGTCAGTTGGTAAGGGTTAATATGTGTAACCAATAGAAATGTGTTTTGCAATTTGAAATAATGTAGGAACCAATTTGATTTGTTACTTACCTTTATGTGTGTGGAGAAAGAGAGGGAAACATTGCCATTACTGGTTTTGCCTTGCTGAGAGCAGTGCATTACATTTATTGTGTGCATAAGAAAATCTTTTATGAGTTTCTGATATTTCTTATTCTACAAATTATTTTGGAAGGTGAGTTATAAATTTGTGAGGTGTATTATGTGTTAGCTTTTTTTTAAAGTTAAATAATTATTAAATAATTTTGATGTTTGAAATATATTAATAAATGTAGAGATGTTTATTATAGTTTGTTTTATTGTAGTTAAATTTTGTTTGAAATAGATTCTGTATAGTATTATGTGTATATTGGAATATGGATTAGTGATTATGGTAGTTTGTTTTAGTGTGTGGATATGTACATTTGTAGTATACCGCATAATTTTAGATGTTGTTTTAAATTTGGAGGTGGAGTCTGTCAAGTTTTAAGGTGCGCATGGACTTCTGTCTCAAGTATGTTTCTACTTATATGTATTTTCATATGTCTTATACATTTGAAGGTGCATGATGTATAACAAAGAGGTGTTGTGTTTTATGTGGGAGGCTGAAGACTGTGAGTACTAGCAGAATAGTGAAGATGCAGCACAAAATTGTGGTGTAAAAGATGCTGATATAAGGTGTGATTAATTAGGCTTCCTTTTCTAAGTTTCTAGAGAGGTACAGCTGAAGTATCCTGCATAGGTTTTGATGTTTGATTGAAATTGGAAGATTGTTCTGTGAATTTTTAAGGTTTGAATAGTGTTATGGTACAGACATATTCATGTATGGTTTTAGTAATATGGTGACACTTTTACTAAAGATATGTGAAGGGTTCCTATTTTGTATTTGGGTAGGTGTAATATTATAAGTAGTTGTAGAATGGTTAAGAAGTAGCCTGAAGGTGAGGTTTGAGATGTTTGTAGAGATGCTATTTATTAGAGTAATTTGTATGATGTAAAGAAAGTTATATTCCGTATATACCTCATAATTTTCAGTATCTGTTTGAAAATTGTAGTGTACTCTGTGAAGTTTTGAGCCTTGCACGGTGTTGTGACTGAGACATGTGTCTACTTGCTCATACACGTAAAATATCACCCAGGCACTACCTTTGCACTCCTGTAATTACTCAGGCAGTAACGTAGTACTTCTGTAATCAGCCAAGAAGTACTCATGCACTTTTTTAAAATCATCCACTCACTTATTATGTTTTCCAGTAATCTCCCAGATATTACCCCTGCAGTCATGCAATCACCCAGGCACTAGTTATATACTACCCCTACAGTCAGGCACACATGCAGGTTGTACATATGCAGTCATGTAATAACCCACACACTACCTTTGCAGTCATAGAATCACCCAGGCCCTTCTGTTGCATTCATCTATTCACCTAGGCACTACTCAATGTCTCATCTATGCCTTCAGGTGCTATTTATACACTTATCCATGTAATCAACGGGTATGTTTGTACTCGTGGAATTAGCCAGTCACTATCCATCTTTTCCTGCAATTATCCAGTGACTACCCTTGCACTTATACAATCACACAAGCACTACCCATGGAGTTATGCAATCACTCAAGCAGATCTATTACATGTCTCAGTTTCTAGGTTTCACTATATTCCAGAAATATTGTATACATATTTCTTTTAAATTTGATGATGATTTGAAAAGGTAGAGACATATGTATGCATGCTTTTAACGATATGGAGATACATATGGTTGAGTCATGTAATAGTCTTCTGCTTTATATTTGGCTAGGCGGAACACTCGTGCAGTTATAAAAACACCCAAGTACTACCCATGCAGTCTTCCAATCATGCAGGCACTACATATGCACTGCTGTAATCACTCAGGCATTACTGCTGCACTCATGCAATCATCTAGGCACTACCTGTGCACTCATGCAATCACCAAGGTATTACTCATGCACTCTTTCAATCATGAAGGCACTACCCTTGTACCCATATAATCACTCAGCCAGTAGTCATTCTGTTATGAAATCACCCAGGCACTACCTTTACACTCTTTTATTCACTCAGGCAGTACCTCAGTAGTCCTCTAATCAGCAAAGAAGTACCCATGCACTTATAAAATCACCCAGTCACTTCCTATGTAGTCATGTAAATCCCCAGATATTACCCCTGTAGTCATGCAATCAGCCAGGCATTACCTATGTATTCCTTTAATACCCCAGATGTTACCCCTGTACTCATGCAATTACCAATGCATTAGGTATACAGTGCTGTATTCAGCCAGCCACTATCTTTCCACTTTGTACTTATGTAACAACTCAGCCAGTATTCATGCACTTATAAAATCCCCCAGGCACTAAGTTTGCACTCATTTAATCATTTTGGTAGTATCTTCGTACTTCTGTGATCACCCAGGCAGTACTCATGAAGTTATAAAATATTGTATACATATTCTTTTCAGATATGAAGTTGGTTTGGAATCGTAGAGAAATATGTATGCATGCTTCTAACAATATGGAGAGACTTGTATTTGAATGATATAATAGTCTGCCGCTTTATATTTTGCTAGGCCCAGCACTTATGCAGTAATAAAAACACACACGTACTATCCATGCAGTCTTTTAATGTTTCAGCAACTACATATGCAGTTTTGTAATCACTCAGGCATTACTGCTACACTCATGCAATCAGCCAGGCACTAGCTATGCACTCATGCAATCACCAAGGTATTACCCATGTACTGTTTCAATCATTTAGGCACTACTCATGCAGGGAAGAGAGGTGTAAAAAGAGGCAAGAGAGTTGCACAAATAGGGAAGAGGGGTGCAGAAAGAGGCACGAGGGGTGTAGAAAAAAGCAAGAGAAGTACAGAAAGAGGCAAGTGAGGTGCAGAAAGAAGCAAGATCTGTGCAGAAAGAACCAACAAAGGTGCAAAAAGAGGCAAGAGAGGTGCAGAAATAGTTAGGAGTGGTGCAGAAAGAGGCAAGACAGGTACGGAAAGAGTCTGGAGGGGTATAAAAAGAAGCAAGAGAAGTGCAGAAGGAGGTTTGAGGGATGCAGAAAGAAGGAAGAAAAATGCAGAAAGGAGCAACAGATGTGCTGAAAGAAGCAACAGAGGTTTAGAAAGAAGCGAAAGAAGTGCAGAAAGAGGCAAGTGAGGTGCAGAAAAAGGAAAGAGAGGTATAGAAAGAGGCAATAGAGTGGCACAAATAGGGAAGAGGGGTGCAGAAAGAGGCAAGAGAGGTACAGAAAGAGGCAGGAGGGGTATAAAAAGAAGCAAGAGAAGTGCAAAGGAGGCATGAGGGATGCAGAAAGAAGGAAGAAAAATGCAGAAAGAAGCATCAGATGTGCTGAAAGAAGCAACAGAGGTTTAGAAAGAAGCGAAATAAGTGCAGAAAGAGTCAAGAGTGGTACAGAAAGAGGAAAGAGAGGTATAGAAAGAGGCAAGAGAGTTGCACAAATAGGGAAGAGGGGTGCAGAAAGAGGCACAAGGGGTGTAGAAAAAAGCAAGAGAAGTACAGAAAGAGGCAAGTGCGGTGCAGAAAGAAGCAAGATCTGTGCAGAAAGAACCAACAGAGGTGCAAAAAGAGGCAAGAGAGGTACAGAAATAGTTAGGAGAGGTGCAGAAAGAGGCAAGAGAGGTACAGAAAGAGTCTGGAGGGGTATAAAAAGAAGCAAGAGAAGTGCAGAAGGAGGTATGAGGGATGCAGAAAGAAGGAAGAAAAATGCAGAAAGAAGCAACAGATGTGCTGAAAGAAGCAACAGAGGTTTAGAAAGAGGCGAAAGAAGTGCAGAAAGAGGCAAGTGAGGTGCAGAAAAAGGAAAGAGAGGTATAGAAAGAGGCAAGAGAGTGGCACAAATAGGGAAGAGGGGTGCAGAAAGAGGCAAGAGAGGTACAGAAAGAGGCAGGAGGGGTATAAAAAGAAGCAAGAGAAGTGCAAAGGAGGCATGAGGGATGCAGAAAGAAGGAAGAAAAATGCAGAAAGAAGCATCAGATGTGCTGAAAGAAGCAACAGAGGTTTAGAAAGAAGGGAAAGAAGTGCAGAAAGGGGCAAGAGTGGTGCAGAAAAAGGAAAGAGAGGTATAGAAAGAGGCAAGAGAGTGGCCCAAATAGGGAAGAGGGGTGCAGAAAGAGGCAAGAGCGGTGTAGAAAGAATAAACAGAGGTGCCGAAAGAGGCAAGAGAGGTGCTGAAAGACGCAAGAGAGGTGCAGAAGCAAGCAAGAGAAGTACAGAAAGAGCTAAAAGAATTGCTGAAAGAAGCAACAGATGTTTAGAAAGAAGCAAAAGAAGTGCAGAAAGAGGCAAGTGAGGTGCAGAAAGAAGCAAGAGCAGTGCAGAAATAACCAAGAGAGGTACAAAAAGAGTTAGGAGAGGTGCACAAAGAAGCAACAGAGGTACAGAAAGAGGCAGGAGGGGTACAAAAAGAAGGAAGAGAAGTGCAGAAAGAGGCAAGAGAATTGCTGAAAAAAGCAACAGAAGTGTAGAAAGAAGCAAGAGTAGTGCAAAAGGAGGCATGAGGGGTGTAGGAAGAAGGAAGAGATGCGCAGAAAGAAGCAACAGAGGTTGTGAAAGAGGCACAAAGGGTGCAGAAAGAGTCAAGAGTGGTACATAAAGAGGAGAGAGAGGTATAGAAAGAGGCAAGAGAGTTGCACAAATAGGGAAGAGGGGCGCAGAAAGAGGCAAGAGGGGTGCAGAAAGAATAACAGAGGTGCTGAAAGAGGCATGAGGTGCAGAAAGAAGCAGGTAAAGTACAGAAAGAGGCAACAGAGGTGCAGAAAGACGGAAGAGAGGTGAAGAAGCAAGCAAGAGAACTGCTAAAAGAAGCAACAGAGGTTTAGAAAGAAGCAAGAGAAGTGCAGAAAGAGGCAAGTGAAGTGCAGAAAGAAGCAAGAGCAGTGCAGAAATAACCAACAGAGGTACACAAAGAGGCAAGAGAGATACGGAAAGAGGCAGGAGGGGTGCAAAAAGAAGGAAGAGAAGTGCAGAAAGAGGCATGAGAATTGTTGAAAGAAGCAACAGAGGTGTAGAAAGAAGCAAGAGAAGTGTAGAAAGAGGCAAGTGAGGTACATAAAGAAGCAAGAGCAGTGTAGAAAGATACAACAGAGGTGCTGAAAGAGGCAAGTGAGGTACAGAAAGAAGCTAGAGCAGTGCAGAAAGAACCAACAGAAGTGCAAAAAGAGGCAAAAGGGTACAGAAAAATATAGGAGGGTGCACAAAGAGGCAAGAGAGGTACAGAAAGAGGCAGGAGGGGTGCAGAAAGTAGGAACAAAAGTGCAGAAATAGGCAAGAGAATTGCTGAAAAAGCAACAGAGGTGTAGAAAGCAGCAAGAGAAGTGTGGAAAGAGGCAAGTGAGGTACAGAAAGAAGCAAGAGCAGTGCAGAAAGATCCAACAGAGGTGCTGAAAGAGGCAAGTGAGGTGTAGAAAAAGGCAAGACATCTGCAGAAAAAAGCAACAGAGGTTGCTGAAAGAGGCAAGCGAGGTGCAGAAAGAAGCAAGAGAGGTGCAGAAAGAAGGAAGAGAAGTGCAGAAAGAAGTAATAGAGGTACAGAAAGAGGCAAAAATGGTGCAGAAAGACATAAGAGGGATACAGAAAAAGGCAAGAGAGGTGCAGAAAGAGGGAAAAAGGGTGAGGAAAGAGGCAATAGGAGTATCGAAAGAAGCAAATGAGGTACAGACTTGTATAAAGAGGGAACAGAGGTGCAGAAAGTAGAAGAGATTTGCAGAAAGAGGCAATATAAGTGGAGTAAAAGAAATGTGCAGAAAGAAGCAACAGAAATGCAGAAAGAGGCAAGAGAGGCGTGGAAGGAAGCAAGAGTTGCTTGAATAGCATTAGTACCAATTCAACACCCAAATTTAGCAATAAGTAACAGGTGACCATTCTAGGTTTGCAAAGGGCCTTCCACCAGGTTTAACACTTGTCGCTGCATTTTTGGTAATGTTAGAGCTGTTTGAGATAGAAACAAGGCTTTTTTTTCCAAATCTGTAGATTAGGGAGCTGATGATGAATTATATAGCTAATGTAGAAAATGTATAATTGTGCGAAAGTCGGTGCAGCCAAATAGTCACATAATTCCAATGGCCCTGCTCATACCACTGACTAGGTCCACAAGTGCAGAAAGAAGCAACAGAAAGGCAGAAAGAGGCAAGAGAGGCACAGAAGGAAGCAAGAGTGGTTTTGCACACTATTAGTACCATTTTAACACCCACATTTAGCAATAAGTAACAGGTGACCACTCTTGCTTCCTTGTGTGCCTTTCTTGCCTCTTTCTGCTTTTCTGTTGCTTCTTTCTGTACATTTCTTCTTCTGCACTTCTCTTGCTTCTTTCTGCAAACCTCTTCTACTTTCTGCACCTCTCTTCCCTCTTTCTGCATGTCTGTTGCTTCTTTCTATACCTCATTTGCTTCTTTCTGTACCCTTCTTCCCTCTTTCTGCACCTCTCTTGCCTTTTTCTGTAACCCTCTTACGCCTTTCTGTAACCTTTTTGCCTCTTTTTGCACCTCTGTTACATCTTTCTGCACTTCTCTTCCTTCTTTATGCACCTCTTTTGCATCTTTCTGCACCTCAGTTGCCTCTTTCAGCACATCTGTTGCTTTTTTCTACAGATCTCTTGCCTCTTTGTGCACCTCACTATATCAGTGGGCAAGCTGGAACTGGACAAAAGTTTCTTAATTAATGTTTTTACCAGTTATCTACACAAAACCACTGAATCCCATTTATCGTGTGCTATAACTGCTTCAACTGAGATAGCAGCACATAACATTAAAGGGATTACATCACATCGATTACTCATGCTACCAGTTGAACATGAAAATAAGTTGGAATATCAGAAGCTATCAGGAGAAGCTTGTTATGAAGTTTCAAGAGTACTAAAGAAAATGAAACTTCTGATAATTGATGAGGTGAGCACGGCCTCAAACTTAATGCTTGCCTTTGTACATTTAAGAATGCAACAGATTTTAAAAACAGATTATGATGTTTTATTTGGAGGAATCTATTACAACTTGCTCCTGTGAAAGGGCAACACTTGTCCATGAAGACACTAAGAAATATTTTGGAAGTATGTTATGTTATGTTAATTTAGATTTATTGAGCGCTTAATACCAAAGGTCTCTAAGCGCTGTCGAAGAGTAGCGTAGAATCTTAGCAGTGCACTGATCATTAAGCCCAAGCTTCTAAAAACAAGATGGTTTTTAATTGCTTCCTGAAAGGAAGAAGGCGGTTTTCCGCACGGAGTTGGCTAGGTAGCTTGTTCCAAAGAGTAGGGATGACGGAGGAGAAGGCCCTCCCTCCTTTGGAAACGTAATTGAAACTAGGACAGGAAAGCAGACTCCCTGTGGAGGACCTGAGTAAGCGCCTTGGCACGTATTTTGTGAGTCGTTGTTTGATGTAAGTGGGGGCTTGGCCATTAATGGCTTTATGGGCGATGCACAGGCCCTTGAATTTAGCCCTTTGTTTCACAGGGAGCCAGTGAAGGCGTTGGAGAAGAGCCGAGGCTCGGGAGTGTCTTGGTAGTTTAAAAATGAGCCTGGCCGCATCGTTCATAACTATCTGAAGTCTTCTGACTAAGAAGTCAGGGAGTCCTCTGTACAGGGAGTTGGCGTAGTCAAGACGAGCCAAGATGATGGCAGACACAATAGTTCTCATGGTAGAGAATGAGAGAATGGGGGATAGCCTCCTTAATAGTCGGAGAAGTCCCACACAGGTGCCAAAGACCGTGGAGACTTGGTTGGCCATGGTGAGTTTGTCATCTATTTTGATTCCCAGGCTTTTAACCACCGGGATCGGGACTGGAGCATCACCCAGCTCCTGGGGCCAGTACAGGGAGTTCCACGGATTGTGGTCATCTGACATGGCCAAAACTTCGGTTTTGTCAGGGTTGATTTTAAGTGAGTTGGCCGACATCCAGTCGACCGTAAAGCGAAGAATCTCTTTTGCCCTGGATTGTGCTTGAGGAGAATTCTCAATATGGAGAATGAGCTGAGTGTCATCTGCATAATTGAAGATCTGGCATTCCATAGCCGATAGAGCCTTGATTAGAGGACTGAGGTAAATATTAAACAGAAGGGGTGAGAGTGCGGATCCTTGCGGGACTCCACAGGTAATCGGGCCTTTCTCCGAGACCCACTCACCCATCTGAATTCTTTGGGTGCGATCTGTCAGAAAAGAGGTGACCCATTGTAAGACAGATCCCTCAATTCCTCTAGAATGTAGTCTTTCCAGGAGAATGGCGTGGTTGACCGTGTCGAACGCTGCCGACAGGTCAAGAAGGACCAGCACACAAGGCTTCTTATTGTCGGCAATCAATCTGATGTCGTCGAGGACAGATAGCATCACCAATTCCGTGCTATGATGAGCACGGAAGCCGGCTTGCCTGTCCCCCAGGAGGGGGTGATCCTCAAGGAACCTGGAGAGATTTTGCAACACGTGCTGTTCGAGTATTTTAGCGAGGAAGGGAAGTTGGGAGATGGGGCGGTAGTTCTTCATATTAGATATGTCCGCACCTGATTTTTTCAGGAGGGGGATAATTCTGGCTTCCTTGAAACAGCTAGGAACATTTCCTAACCTAGGGAGGCGTTAAGAAGTGCCAGGATGTTGTGCTCAATTTGCTGGAAATGCAAGGTTAAAAATACTAGGCGGGCAGGGATCGGCTGGGGAGCCTGATTTTATCCTTTTGGCCAGGCCTCGGAGAGTATCTATTCCAAGGGGTGAGAAAGAGGAAAGGGATTCAGCCGTAGTAACCTGCAAGGCATCCGCTGCTTTGGGTAAAGGTGTGCAGGGAGAGTTGCCAATCTCCATCAGAATATCCAGAATTTTTTTAGAGAAATATGTGAGGAAATTGTTACATAGTTCTTTGCTAGGCGGGGTGGTCTTTGATTGTTTTTGACTGAGATCCTTCAGGATTCTGAACGTTTCTTTTTGTTTATTGGGAGCAGACAATATCCTGTTTTCATAGAAGACTGCCTTACTAAGCAGCAGCGCTTTTTTATATGAGGCTAGTTCTCCTTTATAATCTGCCAGGGCCTGAGGATTGTAGTTTTTCCGCCAGAGTCGTTCGTAATGGCGTAAAGTACGTTTGGAAGTTCTGAGTTCTTCCGTAAACCACGGGGCACCTTTACCTTTATTGCAGATTTTTCTTTTCTTTTCCGGGGCAACTATATTAATGGCTGCACAGAGTCGGTCGGAAAAGGCAACGGCCCCACATTCTATGTCATCCGCACATAGTAAATCAGCTGACACCCACTTAGTGGGAGGAAGATCGCGGAGGGCGCTTAGCAGCAGCAGGCCATCTATTTTAGACCAGATGAATACAGGTGTGGTCCGACCAGGGACAAGGGGTGACTTCTTTAAGTGTTAAGGAGGGGGAGGTGGACCAAACCAGGTCCAAAATGTGCCCCTGCACATGAGTGGGAGTTGTAATTAGTTGGGAGAGACCCAGGTCGGAAAAGGTCTCTTCTAGTAGGCGAGCCTGAGCCTCCCTGGGTTGTTGATCCCAGTGGAAGTTGAAATCTCCCATTACTAGGAGGTGTTGGAAACGTGAGCGGAGATTGGAGATAGATTCAATTAGGAGGTTAGTAGAGTTGGGGGGGGCATTTCGGGGGGCGATAGAGCACAGAGATCGTGATACTTGAGGAGTGATGGCAGACCTTAATGGTCAGCAAGTCAGTTCCACCCAAGGTTTCACCTGATACTTTCTCTATCCTTAGGTGTTTTTTGAAAAGGAACGCTACCCCTCCTCCTCTTTTACCAGCAGGGTGGTTGTGCCAGATGGCATCATAGCCGTCTGGGAGCGCAGCCAGTATAGTAGGTCCAGATTCTTCGTCTAACCAGGTTTCGGACACGGCCAGGATATCTGGGGCCTCATTTTGTAGAAACGTAAAGATTTCAATGGCGTGCTTTTGGAGAGAGCGTGTATTTAGGGCCATAACTTTCAACAGTTGAGGCGTAACAGGGGAGGTCTGGGCCAGAGTAGGGCTGGGGTGAGCAGGCTTATCCTTCAATGGTATAAGGCGACCTTCTCTCATAAGAGCACTAGTAGTCTCCCTATTCAAGGGGCAGTGGTCCCGGTTAAGGGATCTTAATTCTAAGCTAGAGTAAGATAGTGTTTGGGCAGAGTTTTTGGCCCCTGGGCCCGTCAGGGCGCGGACGGGCGCAGACGGGCTTGCCTTAGGCGCGCCTAAGGCGTGCCAGCGGCGCACCCCCTGCGCGCGGGCGCTGCGCGTCCGCTCCAGTGTGCTGAATAGATGCCCCCGTGACCCCTGGCTCCTCCCCGCCAATCAGCCCTGCTGTGCAGCAGCTGACACCCTCACGGTCACTAGACCACGTGAGCACGTGTGTGGGAGGAGAACAGGACCGGCCAGGTGAGGTAGAGATTGCAAGAGTACACAATGATCACAATCAAATGTTAAAAGAGTAAAATCTGTAAAAACGATTAAAACTTCAGGAGCAAGGCTTAAAGCATTCAGACATGTACTGCCAGAACTAGCGCGTCTTCTTCTGACAGCGCGTCCGCTCCGGTGTGCTGAATAAATGCCCCCGTGACCCCTGGCTCCTCCCCGCCAATCAGCCCTGCTGTGCAGCAGCTGATACCCTCACGGTCACTAGACCACGTGAGCGCGTGCGTGGGAGGAGAACAGGACCGGCCAGGTGAGGTAGAGATTGCAAGAGTGCACAATGATCACAATCAAATGTTAAAAGAGTAAAATCTGTAAAAACGATTAAAACTTCAGGAGCAAGGCTTAAAGCATTCAGACAGGTACTGCCAGAACTAGCGCGTCTTCTTCTGACAGCGCGTCCGCTCCGGTGTGCTGAATAAATGCCCCGTGACCCCTGGCTCCTCCCCGCCAATCAGCCCTGCTGTGCAGCAGCTGACACCCTCACGGTCACTAGACCACGTGAGCACGTGCGTGGGAGGAGAACAGGACCGGCCAGGTGAGGTAGAGATTGCAAGAGTGCACAATGATCACAATCAAATGTTAAAAGAGTAAAATCTGTAAAAACGATTAAAACTTCAGGAGCAAGGCTTAAAGCATTCAGACATGTACTGCCAGAGCTAGCGCGTCTTCTTCTGACAGCGCGTCCGCTCCGGTGTGCTGAATAAATGCCCCCGTGACCCCTGGCTCCTCCCCGCCAATCAGCCCTGCTGTGCAGCAGCTGACACCCTCATGGTCACTAGACCACATGAGCGCGTGCGTGGGAGGAGAACAGGACCGGCCAGGTGAGGTAGAGATTGCAAGAGTGCACAATGATCACAATCAAATGTTAAAAGAGTAAAATCTGTAAAAACGATTAAAACTTCAGGAGCAAGGCTTAAAGCATTCAGACATGTACTGCCAGAACTAGCGCGTCTTCTTCTATTATATTGGAAATGTAAACATTTGGTCTCATTTTGAATATAAAGAACTTATTAAGAATATGTAACAAGCAAGTGATCGACATTTTGGAAACATTCTTCAAGATATTAGAATTGGTGTTTTGAAGAAAGAAGGTAAAGAAGCTTTACAAAGTCGACTACTAACAAACTTGTTTCCAAATGAAAATATTGCACCTGAAACAATGTACAAAGTAATTAGAGAAAAGAAGTCTATAGTTTGTCTAATGCCAACACTGCAAGAGTGCTCTACATTCAATCAAGAACTTTTGAAACTGGAGAAACAAACAATAGTGAAAATGGAAGCCATTGATAAAATGGAACACAAAGGAGTTACTATTCTTCTCTCAGAGAAATTACAGTCAAAATTAGATTCTTTGGAAAAATCTGTATCTAAGACTACTGTGTTTGGAGAAGACTTTATATGTATGTGTAAGCTGTTGGGTAATATTATGGCGTAATTTATATGTTGAAAAAGGTTTAGTGAATGGAGCAATGGGAAAAGTTGTTGATTATGTACATTTTCAGAACAGAGATGGAATTGAATTTTTGAAGATTAAATTTGATCAGATTGAAGAGGTAAACAGATTGGACGTTGTGCTGTTCATTTTTTGCTTGTAAAAGATTTGTATGTTCGTAGAAAACAGTTTCCTCTTTCTTTAGCATATGTGGTGACCATTCATAAATCTCAAGGTTTAAGTGTAGACAGTGCTTTGGTAAATATTGGAAGTACCGTGTTTAGAGAGGGTATGGTATATGTTGCATTGTCTTGAGTAAGAACATTATCTGGATTGTATTTGATTCATTTTGATGAGAAAAAGGTTAGTGCAGATGCAAATTGTGTAAGAAAGTATAATCGGTTAAGAAGACTGTATGCTCCTAACTTAGGTTAATGTCCCATATATGAAAAACTTGTAGTACGTTCAAAATGAAAATATGACAAACATTCTTGTGAGGTTGGAAAAAAGAAAACAATTCAAGAGAATGAGGAGGCTGCAAAGAAAATGAAAATGGACACTGTGAGAAGTTGGCCTGGTATATGGTGATAGGTTAAAGACAACCTTTATTGAAAGCTATCCTAGTGGTAGCTATGGAGAGCAGCCTTCAGGCTAAGTCTTGAAGGAATGTAAAGCAGCTTGTTTTACCAGTCTATAATCTCTTGAATGACCAAATGAAAGGACAACCACACCAGGTATATATTCAAAATATATGTATTTAAGATAAAACACACCCCTATAGTCTCTTTATGAGGCTGGAGTTTGAAGTACTTAAGTTACAAGTCAGTGTTCAACAGTAAAAGCACAAATACACGTTTGGGCCCTAGGGGCGTACCAAACCATATGCCAATAAAGTGGTATAAGAACCACGACTGAACTAGACACAAGGCCTAGAGCCTTTAGAAGCGTTTGGGCCCCAAGGAACCATCCAAGGTTGTGACGTAGGGGACTCACGGGGGACGCGTGCAGTGTTAGAACACAGGCGCGAATCGCCGTTGGCTTCTATGGGGAAAGTCGCGGTTGGAAAATTAAGGACACTTAGAGGATGTCTACAAGCGAACCCTTTTGTACTTAGAGGTGTCTAGGGCCAAAACCCATGGGAGCTCCGGAGTACTCGAGCTACCTCACCCAGAGAAGCCGGGTGCATAGGTGTCTTTTGATGTCAGGTCGCTGCGTTATTTTCAATGGAAGCTGGCAAAGAAGTGCTGCTGCCGTGAAGAGGAGAAGTGTCTGAAGAGATCCAAGCCTGGATTGAGGATGGAAGGAACCGGAAAGCAGAGGGGACAGAGTCTGGGTCACTTACCAGTGACCAGGGGCACGATAGTCCAGTGCCCACAGATGTTGGGTGCTTCAGGTGAGTTGACGGGTGTCTTGATTCTTCAGCCATGAGGTTCAGGAAGCGTCGATGACAACCAGGAGCTGGATTCGAGCTGTCCCACAAAGACTGTTGAGTGCTGTGGTGTCGGCGACCAGAAAGGACCCACCAAGCCTTGGCAACAGCAAGTCGCGTGGAAATAGAACATCGGTGCAGACCAGCAAGGCCTGAGGTACTCACCCAGCAAGGGTGAGTCAGGGCACATCTGGAGAAACCAGCAAAAGCCCAAGCAGAAAAGGAGTTGCCTTCATGGGGACCCACTAGCCAATGGGCTAGCGATCGCGAAGGAGCCTCGAGTGGTCGCACTTGAAACTGGCCCACGGGTCACTCGTGGAGTGGAGGCCAGAGATCTTCAGCGCAGTCGGTGCTCAAAGCTGGGGCTACTCGGAGCCCAAAGCACAACTTCGAGGAAGACCAGGAAGGTGATGTACCGGCAAAAGTAGATGGTGTCCAGGGGTCACGGTTCCACATCACCCACGATAACCGTGGGCCTCAGCTTTGCTGTGGACTCAGGGTAGCCTCGGGGAAGTCTGGAAATCCACCACTGGTGATGCAAAGACTTTGGCGTCCGGCGGGAGCTTCAGAGTTGCAGACCGGACAGTTGCTTCTTTGGTGCCTGCCAAGCAGGGAAGTCACTCCTTGACCCCAAGGGAGATTTCTTCAGTCTTCTATTCGAAACAGAATGTCGAAGGTCCAGGATATATGTTGCAGAGTTTCGTCCAGGGTAATCCAAAGTGTCAAGGACAGGGTTCCTATACTTATACTAAGATAGGGGGTTGGACATACCCTGTGGACCCACCTATGGGAGGGTTTGGAAAGAGGGGTGGTTACACCCATTTCCTTTGTCCAGTTCACGCCAGAGCAGGGGCAATTAGCCCCAGCAACCGGTTTGAACTGGATTATGCACAGGGACACCAAGTGTGCCCCCAGTGCAGGACTTCAAAGCACCAGAGAGTGCTCCCTCCCAGCCCCAATACACATCTGCCTGTCTGGGGAGGTGGTTACACCTCCCTGGGACAGGAAACCTATTGTCCAGGCCTCCCCTGCCAGAGCTTCGGTCAGCAGCAGGAGGCCAGACCCGTGTCTGTGGCAGTGGCACTCCAGAATCCAATTAGAGATGTACCTAATGTACATGGAAACCATTTTAGAGAGGAAGCAGCAAGGCTGGGGTCCTGATTAGCAGGGCCACAGCCAGACTAAGGTCGAAAAACAGTGAAACACCAGCAAAAAGTAGGGGTACCCTTGTGAAGCAGATCCTACTCTCCTACAGACAATGTTGATGATATTGTAGGATATCAGTTAGAAAATAGTACAGGTATCAACTGCTATGCTAATGTAATTCTAAATGTTGTCTTTTATCTAGAAGATCTTCATCATGAAATTATGACAAATCGAGAAGTAATATTTTGATCTTTATTACATCATATTTTAGAAAAATTGGTAACTGATAGAACTAAAATCCATACTGCTTCTGGCATTCGGCATCTTTTGGATATATGTACTGGTTCTTCGCAATTTACACTTAATATGCAACAAGATGCACAAGAGTTTCTTATGTTTACGCTTGCAGTATTGGAAGATGAAGGGATTGAAATTGAAAATTTGTTTGGACTAAGTTACAGGTGGGATCATAAATGTGAAGAGTGCTCATTTTCTTCTACCACTGAAATAGACACTGAACGATTCATATATGTGACAATACCAGATTATAAATCAGTGGCTTTTAAAAAATTAGTAAAAACAGCTAATCAAGATATGAAATGTTCCCATTGCAAATCAGGAATGTTGTCAACATTATTTATAGAAAGATTTGGACAATATGTCATTTTAATGCTACAATGTTGTAGAGCAAATGGAAGAAAATTGGAAACCAAAATTAAAATTTTTGTGGTAAGTCAGGTGTCAATTTTAGGAAGAACTTTTAAAGCAGTGGCTATTATTTTCCATGATGGACCTACTACAACATTTGGACACTATACTGTGTATTTAAGATGCAATAAAGGATGGATACATTGTAATGATGCTTATTTGGAATTCAAATGCCGGTTGCCTTACAAATGACCAAATTCATATCTGATATTTTTGATGCCAAAGTTTTGAAAACATCATTCGGCCTATTGGGAAGATGTGAACATGAATTAACGAGTTTATTTTGAATATTTTCAATGCAAATGAATTCTGAAACATCATTCGGCCTATTGGGAATATGTGAATAATTAGTGTTTGGATTATCGTTTGTGTTAATTGATATTGCATTTGGAAAATTATGTTCGAAAGAAGAAGGTCATATATTTGATCTTTAAATTGTATGCAATGTAAATGAGAGTGTATATTTTTGAAAATGTAAATAGATAGTTGAACTTGCAAATATTTTGAACACAGATTTGTTTTTTTTTACAATCTTATTGATTGTATTTATTTTGCCCGCTGTTATATGTTGATCAACATTGAAATCACTGTGAATGGTAAAATTCAATAGAATCTGAAAACAGTAAAAAAGAGAGACTGAATATGTTATGTAATTCTAAAATTATGTTGTGTTCTTAAAATTACAATATTATATGCAATAACAGTATTTTTAGTCTCTTTTACAGAAAGTAATACTAAAGTTTGAAAATATTTTAAATTTAGTTTACCATGAAACAACTGTAGAATAGTTTCAATGAGTTTGATATCTACTTCAATAAAGAAGGTAAGATGAAATAATGTAATAAGCATAATAATATGAATTAATGTTCACAGTCACTTTTATTGGTTACTCATTTATTCAAACTCAATCATCTCACTCCTCAAATCACCTCAGCAGTACCCATTCACTCCTTCAATTACTGAAGCATAACCGATGTACTTCAGCTAGGCATTACTAATCCACACCTTTAATCACTCTGGCTTTACCCATACACTCCTGCAATCACCCAGTCATTGCTGCTACAGTCTTGCAATCAACCAATTATTACCTATACACTCCTTCAATCATCCAGACATTACTCTTCCACTGATGGAATCACCCAAGCAGTAACCATGCACTCATGCAATTACCCAGGCATTACCTATGCACTTACAAAATCATCCAAACAATACCTATGCACTTAGAAAATCACCCAGGCACCACCGATGCACTTTTGCAATCACCCAGGCACTACTCATCCACTCATGCAATAACCCAGGCACTACCCATGCACTGCTCCAATCACCCGTGCACTACCCATATACTCCTCCAATCACCCAGCCAGTACCCATGCACTTATCCAATCACTCCGCTAATACCCAAGCACTTATGAAATCACCACACACTACCCTTGCATACTTACAATCACTCAGGCATTACCAATAAACTCATGAAATCACCCGGGCATTACCCATGCACTTACAAAATCACCCAAGCAATACCCATCACCTTACAAAATCACACAGGCATTACAAATGCACTCCTGCAATCACCTAGACACTACTCATCCACTGATGCAATAACCCAGGCACTACCCATGTACTGTTCCAATTACCCGTGCACTACCCATGCACTCCTATAATCACCCAGCCAGTAGCCATGCACTTATCCAATCACTCTGCCAATACCCAAGCACTTATAAAATCACCACATACTACCCTTGCACTCTTACAATCACCCAGGCACTACCGATGCACTCATGCAATCATCCAGGCATCACCCATAAACTAATGGAAACAGTAAAGCATTACCCATGCAATCACCCATACATTACCTTTGCACTCATGTAATCACCCAGGCAGTAACCAAGCACTTACAAAATCACCCAGGCACTACCCATGTACTCCTCCAATCACCCAGGCACTAATCATCTACTCATGCATTAACCCAGGCACTACCCATGCACTGCTCCAATCACCCATTCACTCCACATGCACTCCTTGAATCACCCAGACAATACTCATTTACTCCTTCAATTACCCGGCCAGTAGCCATGCACTCTTCTAATCACCCAGCAACTATTCATGCTCTTAAAAAATCCTCATGCACTATTCTTGCACTCCTGCAATCACTCAGGCAGTACCCATGCACTCATGCAATCACCCTTGCACTACCCATGCACTTATGCAATCATTCAGGCATTACCTATAAGCTCATGCAATCAACCAGGCTTTACACATGCACTTACAAAATCACCCAACCAATACCCATGCACTTACAAAATCACCCAGGCACTTCCCATCTACTCCTCCAATGACCGAGGCACTGCTCATCCTCTCATGCAATAACCCAGGTACTACCCATGCACTGCTCCGATCCCCAATTTCACTACCCATGCACTCCTCTAATCACCCAGACACTACTCATTCACTCCTTCGATTACCCAGCCAGTAGCCATGGACTCCTCCAATCACCCAGTCACTACCCATTCACTAATTAGATCACCATGCAGTATCCTTGCACTCCTCTGATTACCCAGGCACTACCCATGCACTCATGCAATCACCCAGGCACTACCCATGCACTCATGCAATCATCCAGGCATTACCCATAAACTCATGCAATCACCCAAGCAATACCCATGCACTTACAAAATCACACAGGCATTACAAATGCACTCCTGCAATCACCCAGACACTACTTATCCACTGATGCAATAATCCAGGCACTACCCATGCACTGTTCCAATCACCTGTGCACTACCAATGCAGTCCTCCAATCATCCAGCCATTAGCCATGCACTTATCCAATCACTCCACCAATACCCAAGTACTTATAAAATCACCACGCACTGCCCTTGCATTCTTACAATCACCCAGGCGCTACTGATGCACTCATGCAATCGTCCAGGCATTACCCATAAACTAATGTAATCAGTCAAGTATTACCCATGCACTCTTCAATCATCCCAACATTACCTATGCACTCATGCAATCACCCAGGCAGTAACCAAGCATTTAGAAAATCACCCAGGCACTACCGATGCACTCCTCCAATCACCCAGGCACTACTCGTCCACTCATGCAATAACCCAGGCACTACCCATGCACTGCTCCAATCACCCATGCACTCACCATGCACTCCACTAATCACCCAGACACCACTCATTTACTCCTTCAATTACCCAGCCAGTAGCCATGCACTCTTCAAATCACTCAGCCACTATCCATGCTCTTATAAAATAACCATGCACTGTTCTTACACTCCTCCAATCACCCAGACAGTACCTATGCACTCATGCAATCACCCAGGCACTACTCATCCACTGATGCAATAATCCAGACACTACCCATGCACTGTTCTAATCACCCGTGCACTACCCATGCACTCCTCCAATCACCCATCCAGTAGCCATGCACTTATCCAATCACTCCACCAATACCCAAGTACTTATAAAATCACCACACACTACCCTTGAACTCTTACAATCACCCAGGCACTACCGATGCACTCATGCAATCATCCAGGCATTACCCATAAACTAAATAAACTAATGTAATCAGTCAAGCATTACCCATGCACTCTTCAATCACCCATACATTACCTGTGCACTCATGCAATCACCCAGGCAGTAACCAAGCACTTATAAAATCACCCAGGCACTACCCATGCACTCCTCCAATCACCCAGGCACTACTCATTCACTTATGCAATAACCCAGGCACTACCCATGCACTGCTCCAATCACCCATGCACTCGCCATGCACTCCACTAATCACCCAGACACTACTCATTTACTCCTTCAGTTACCCAGCCAGTAGCCACGCACTCTTCTAATCACTCAGCCACTGTCTATGCTCTTATAAAATCACAATGCACTATTCTTGCACTCCTTGAATCACCCAGGCAGTACCTATGCACTCATGCAATCACCCAGGCACTAACCATGCACTTATGCAATCATCCAGGCATTACTTATAAATTCATGCAATCAACCAGGCTTTACACATGCGCTTACAAAATCACCCAAGCAATACCCATGCACTTACAAAATCACCCAGGCACTACCCATGTACTCCTCCAATCACCAGGCACTACTCATCCACTTATGCAATAACCCAGGCACCACCCATGCACTGCTCCAATCACCCTTGCACTCCTCTAATTACCCAGAGACTACTCATTGACTCTTTTGATTACCCAGCCAGTAGCCATGCGCTCCTCAATCACCCAAGCACTACCCATGCACTCATGCAATCACAGAGGCACTACCCATGCACTCTTCCAATCACTCAGGCACTATCCTCTCAGTCCCCCAATCATCCAGACACTACCCATGCACCCATGTAAACATCCAGATATTATCCATGCACTTCTTCATGCAACACATACAAATTTCACTTTTTTTTAAACAAAATAGGCAGTTCTAACAAGAACCATTTTTTTCTACTTTTTTTGTTTTAGAGTTTTTTTTGTGTTTTTCTAACTTATTAAAAAAATTCTTTGGTGTTTAAAAAAAACCAACAGAATAAACTGACAAAACTGCTGTCTAAACTTTTGCAATTTAAAAAAAATTGCAAAAAAATTAGCAGTGGTGGCTTCATGCAGCAACAACTATGGCATCAATGGACTGTTCCCCATAACAGAGAACCTTCTTGCACTTGATGCACCTTTCCTCCAGACCAGCAAATTCTGCCCTAATGTCAGGTCCTCTGCTTGATGTTCCAGAATCAGTAGAAGTACTTGGTCCTGCTTGCTGGCCCTCCTGCTGGGCTTGTTCTTCCAGCTCTTGTCTACATTGCTCCCGTGCTAGCTGACGGGATGTATGGTCTGCAGATGTTTTAGCACGGATGAAGTACCACATGAGTATTTCGTCTCGTAGCCCTGAGATAAGACATGTTTGCAGATGCTGCAGGTGACCTTCCTCGTATTCACCTTTTTTCTCCTTCCGGAAAAGTAAAAAAGGCCCACACGACACTCTCCTTCCTTTTCTTTGTTGGTTCCTCCAACTCATCTTCTTCACCATGGATGTTTTCAGGTACATTGGAAGATGCCATTCTTTGTTGTTTTCCCCCCAAAAAACACCAAAAAAATTGAACAAGAGAAGAAAAAGAGGTGTGTCTCCTGACACCGTTATTGAAGGAATGAGAAAATTGGGTGGGGTGCTGTAACTTCTAGAATGAAAAGGTTCTTAACCAATTAAATTATTTTTTTTAAAGTCGCATGGATTCGCGCACCGAGCATGCAACCAGCGTGCACCCGTCGAGAATCCATATAAATATATTTAACAATACTTTATCTTTATTCTAATTAGAAATATATGATTTTTGTAAATAAATTAAATAATCTCTTGCTTCAATATACATATTAAACATGTATATATAGTTTTAAAATGTAAAAATTTGCAGTGGATTTGCGCACCCGGCGCGACCTCCGGAACTACGTATGTAACGTTACGTGGGGTCGAACTTTGCGTACCGAACGCTTACTGAGCGTGCATCCTACACGACTTTACCAATATGGTGGCATGGATTCACGCACACACCGAGACAGGTACACGATCATTACGCAAATCTACTTTTTTATAAAAAAATTATTAAAAATAATATTTATATTTTAGAAAATATTAAATATTACATTATTTTTATAACAAATAAAAAACTACAAAACATATTTTTCAGGGATGTTATAGTTAGAAATTAGCATTTAAAAAACCTTAGAAATTCACTGAAAAAACCATTGGTTTCAAGGACGTTATAGTTAGAAATTAGCATTTAAAAAACCTTTGAAATTCACTGAAAAAAACCTTAGGTTTCAGGGACATTATAGTTAGAAATCAGCATTTAAAAAACCTTTGAAATTCACAGAAAAAACCATAGGTTTCAGGGACGTTATAGTTAGAAATTAGCGTTTAAAAAAACATAGAAATTCACTGAAAAAAACACAGGTTTTAGGTACGTTATAGTTAGTTGGACATTTCACTTGTACAAAACCAGAGAAATTCGGCTGTCATAGTTAGTTGACCTAACTATATCTCGCGCCCCCGCAATGCACTGCTGATGACATCACATATTACATCAGTCATGACATGGTCAGTGACATCACTGGTGATATATATACACACACACACACATACACACACCCATATATATATATATATATATATATATATATATATATATATATATATATATATATACATATACATATATATATATATATATATATATATATATATATATATGATCCACAAATGGATGGGAACACCCGTTGCCTCCAGAACGAAGGGCGCGTCGAAGAAGAGACCTCCCAAACGCGGTCACAAATATTGTCCAAACTTCTCCAAACTTAAGAAAAGCAATCGACGCCGTGTCTGTGCTGAAAGTTATTTATTGCCAGCTGAAAAAGCTAGACGCGTTTCGCCTGTCCTGCAGGCTTGTTCACTAGCCTTGGCTAGTGAACAAGACAGACACGGCGTCGATTGCTTTTCTTAAGTTTGGAGAAGTTTGGACAATATATATATATATATATATATATACACAATTTTAAATGTCAAACAAATTTAGTATTTTTTATATATATATACATATGTATATACATATATATATCTACATATATATATCAAAAAAATTAACTTGTAAACTTTTTTTTAAAACAAAACAAAAATTATGTCACTTGGTTAAACCCATGATGTTAAACAAAAATTACTAAATATTAAACAAAAATAAAAATACTAGTGAGGGTGGCAATATTTAAATTACTGTTTAGAAAAGATGATCTATAAATGAAAACAATATATTTAAATCAATGTATTATTTAACATGTATTTAATTTGCTCCATTTAAATAACAACAATAATATTTTACCTCAATTTACATTAATTTCGTAGATTAATTTTTTTTTTTTTTTAAAGAATAATGCAATGTAATAATTTTCCCTATATCTTCCTATAGGGAGGTCTCCACTAGGTGTTGGAAATAGCCACCAATAGGTAAAAAGTTATTAACTGTAACTTTAAGCTGATAAATTATGTTATAAGTGACTTCACCCGCTGGTTTTGAGGGGTGGAGGGTTATAAGTCCACACCTCAGTGTAAATCGTGATTTTGCATTGGAGAAGGGCAAAACAGTGGAGAGTTGCACCTAGG
Organism: Triturus cristatus; assembly: GCF_964204655.1. Lineage (NCBI taxonomy): Eukaryota > Metazoa > Chordata > Amphibia > Caudata > Salamandridae > Triturus > Triturus cristatus. The sequence goes on from NC_140588.1 coordinate 271,635,361, forward strand.
TGAAGTAGTATATGTAAGCATGAGTAAATATATACACTTGTTTATTTATATGTATGAATCAGACCCCATGAGTCTATCTGCTTTTGTGTAGATTTGTCAAGCAGCTCCAAAGCTATGAGCTAATTAAAATTAACCCTTCAAACCTCGCTCAGCTACTTTTTTGGTAACACAAATATCTCAAAAGTGATTAAACACATTTACACCAAACCAATAAAGACTTTATTAAAAGAAAAGTTCCATCTTGGAGCCTAATTTGGTGTACAGTGATGACCTGGATGCATCACCAGTCCATTTGAGGCTTTAAATGGGAATCTTTTGAATTGCTCCTAATAACGTTACTATCCTTGACCAATCTGTAACAAATTTAAAATAAAAAAAAGCAAAGCTAAGCAAATCTTCTGCCTAGTACATTTGATAAAGATTTATCAAAGAGTGCCAAAACTTTAAGTGATACAAAATTTAAATTTCCTACTTGTTTACCAAATCACCAAGATTATGGAGTTGCTGCCAGGAAGTCTCTGTAAAGATGGGTCCATTAGGTTTTGGAAACCATGTTTGTGGTAGTTGAAGTGATGTACTTTGATGCCAGATGGGCTGTTGCTTTGCTTTTCTACAAGAGTTTTGGACTTGCTGGAGGGCAAATTATCCGGTTTGTCGGGTTACAAGTTTGGAGAACGGCTACTGTATATTGTAAGCTGTTGGGTGTACACAGTAAAATGTGTTATATAGATATTTCACTGTTAATGATTGGTGTGAGGAATTGTGGTATTATTCTTTCAAGTGTTTCAGGAGGACTAGAGGGGGAACATTTTGTCACGTGTCCCTCATGTTTTTAAGGAAAAGTGTTGTGCAATGTCTTGCTTCTCCTACTCAAACTGTTAGAAATGATGATGTAGATGTGATGTTATTATTCTCACCATACGACAGCCCAATAGTTGGGCCAAAAGTTATATAGGAACGTGTTCTGCTCGTGGTGTAGAGTCCTTATGTTTTTTAAACCTGGAATGAAAGAATAAATAAGCTACCTGTTATTTATCTCCTACCTGATATTTAGATACAGAGAGATGTCATTATCACAATAGAGCACTGTCACAATGTAGAGCTGGCCTGCTATAATGTTGGTTCTATGTAGGTGAGCTGATTGTGTTGGAAGGCAAGGTGAGGCATGATAACAGCATACTTCAGAGAGCATCTCCCATGTACTTTGAAGGGGGAATATGAGATGCAGCAAGACATTTCTCAAAATGCTAATTTCAACAGTAAGATGGCTTGGTTTGATGGTGGTCTGATATAGAATTCTGAACAAGACAATATTAGCTCTAAATAAAGACTTCAAGGATAGAAGTCATATGTTTGCCACTTCCAAATATGTCCAGATGCACTCACCTCTGTACCATTCTGTCATCTTGGTTGAAGCTGCAGAAATGGTTCATGATAGGAACCAGAACTATTTGTTTCCTAAACAAAACTCTGCATGCCTAAGAAATTCCATAGTGGAAGTCACATCCCTTGCCTGGGCATTAGGTTGTGGAAGAAACTTGAGATTCATTTATTATAAGCCCAGAGTGTAGGTGTTATTAAACATGCATCTCTTCATGTCCCTTCCCATTTGTTTTTGTTCATTTCTATGCTTCCAAAAAGGATGTAGGAATGACCTTGTCTGTTAAATGCACAATGTAAATGTGGTCATTGATTTAACTGTTCATCTGCAAAAGTAAGTTTGCATTCATGCTCCTACCCTCCCCCGTCCTGTATTGCATTGTGGTGATTAGAATTTCAATTTAAATTACACAGATTGCTAGGACAACTGTTAGATGAACTCTAGAAAGAAACCCTTTCTAGGTGTTAAGAGCTAGTGCAAAAGGCCCTAGAGGACTTGGTCCATGTTTACTGCTGGGCAATATTTGGTAACCAAAGGGACTCCAAATATACCACATATGACCTGCGTGATCAGATTGCATTAAGACACACCCTACCAATATTTACCCTCCTTATTGGACTGAGATAAGACTCAACTTCTTGCCCAAGCATTACCTGCAATCATGTGAAACACTAGATAGCAAGCTCTACCTTCTGTGTAAAATTGACTGATGAATATAACACCACAAATGTAATGAATGCACGATTGAAAGTTATAAAGTGAACTCATTTATGTAACTGATTTACACAAATGTTATCTCTGTGTACAAGGGTATTGATATCCATGAAATTGGTGTAGCAAATACCTTCTAGATCTCTCACTAAAGTATTATGGCAGTCTCACTGATCGTAAATTGACAAAAACTTCAGAGGAAAAGGAAAGAGCATAATACGATATCCCAAAACGTTTTTCTGGTACCACAAATGGGATTCCTTTTGCATTCATCTTCATCATCTGCTGCATGTTATTGTCAATGGAAGTGATATTTAACTTGAATATCAGACTTTACAACATATGCCTCTACAACGCATGCCTTTACAATGCATGTAATACTAAGCAATGTTTTACATTGTTTTATATTTACAACTCATTTGAGTTTGTAGAGGCTAATATTTATATATATATCTGTATATCCATCCATCCATCCATCCATCCATCCATCCATCCATCCATCCATCCATCCATCCATCCATCCATCCATCCATCCATCCATCCATCCATCCATCCATCCATCCATCCATCCATCCATCCATCCATCCATCCATCCATCCATCCATCTCTATAGCCATAGCTATATCTATTTCTATATCTATAGCCAAATCTATATCTATATATATTCACTGAAAATGTTAAAGTGACGTTATAGTTCGGAATTCACCTGCCCACCATGCACAATGTTGTATTCTATGATGATGCAGAGAAATTATCATTGCTGTCATAGAACAAGTCATGAGTGATATACGTAAAGTATTTGGCAGTGCATGGCGTTATAGTTATTTTAGGTCATGAGGTATACTTACTTGAGATATTTATAACTGGTAATGTTCAGTGGTTTTGTTAGTTTACAAGGATATGTTTTAACTTACATTTTCACCTAATTATAACGTCCCTTTAACCTTTGGTTTTTTTCAGTGGACCTTTAAGGATTTTTTTAATTAGAAAGCAAGATACTGGTACAAGTCCTAACTATAACCTTTCTCCGTTTTTTTAACATAAGGTAAGATGTCCATAGCCATGTGTGATGTGGAGTTGGGCGCCTGGGGCCAGGCCCTGCACCCAAATCTCTGGGAATAGCCAAACCCTCATCACCCCTGCCACTATGCACGGCTGACTATGTCATGTAACAATATAACAGGTGTAAATTTAAGTAAGGCAGACCTACTGATTTTCTCAAAGGGTCAGAACACCAAAACATAAAAAGCAGCCTGCCTATTGGCATTATCAAGTGGTCAGCACATCAACATTTATAAAGCTGTCCTATTGGCTTTATTAAAAAGTCACCAATAAGTATAATAAAATGTATATTTAATAAATGTACACATTGCAATGTTTAATAATAGTGATTGTCACAAAATATGTATGGGTTCCCAAGGGGTTCTGCACTCCATCTGAAGAGCACACAGCTCCAGCTTGGAGTGCTTTAACAAAAAATTATAAGCTCTCCTGGCATCAGGAGATTTAATTTTTTTAATGTTGTTGGGAGGCAGCCCTTTACAACATCAAAAAGGGGTTAGTGGTGACCCTGGCCCTCACCGGAGATTATCGAGGGCTCCTTCTCTGGGGTAGAGAATAATAAATAATCCTACGAATCTTCGTAAAACTTTCCTAAAAATGTTCACCCACCTCAGCCCCTTCCATGAAAGTTTCGGGTGATTCATCAAGCAGGGGCTGAGTAAAAGGGGGTCCCAAATGCAAGTGCTCCATTCCGTTTCCACAGAGAAAATCAGACTATGATACGAAGAAAACAGCTGAACAAATTTACACCAAATTTGGCAGAAAGTTAGATATTTACCCACAAAGTGGGCCTTTGTGATTTGATGTAAATATTTTCAGTAGTTGTGTGGAAAGTAAGGATACAAAATAGAGATATATTGACAGTTGGTCTCTCTGGAGTCCCCCGGAAGTCTTTCTGGACCAGGAATGAAAGAATTAAAGTATTGTTATAGGCCGAGGAGGGTGTTTCCCCCTACTGTCATTTCGCTCGGCCAAGACCAAGAAATGGTGAGGCTTCCTTTACATGACACAAGGACTTGGTCCCTGTGTCCTGAAAATGTTTACAAAATGCCACATAATAGGGGAGTATTGGGGTACACTCATCCCCTGGCCATTATGGGGGCTGTCCCCAAGGGACCTCCTCTGTGCACAACATTTAAAAATATATATTTTTTAAGTCTCCGTGAGGAACTAGGAAATTTAATTCTAAAAACAAAAATGTGGGGTGGGTGTCCATAGGAGGGTACCTGCAAACATAGGGGTTATCCAACAGGCAGTCCACAAAAGAGACCCTGCTCCCGACCCCATACCTCTCATGTCCTTTGCCAGTGCGCGGCATGGGGTTAGTCATCAGCGGGGGGGTTAGGTGCAGGTTCTGGATGCTGGCGTCCTGCACCAAACCCCATGCTGCATATAGCAGAAATCTGCGTATGCACCCAAGGCCAGGCGGATGCAGGCCTTGCACCCGACGCCACTCCATGCACAGCCTTCAGAGGGGTTTGGCCATGTACAGGGGTTTGGGTATGGTAATAAGAGCTTCTTTTACATTAAAAAGAACCCTAGAAATTCACAAAATAAACAAATGTTAAACTGACTTTATATTTAGGAACGTAATGATATCTTACTTTATATGAAAAAAATCTCAGAAATTCACTGAAAAAACAAAGGTTAAAGTAAGTTACAGTTAGGTGAAAATGTCAGTTAAAACATATAATTTTAAACAAAACACTGAAATTAGCCATTTGTGGTTTGCTGAGCAAGCTAGAACTTGTGCCCTCACCTTGCCCTTCTTATGACCTCACAGATTGCATTACTCATGACATGTTGAACAACATTACTGCTAACATTTAAAATGACTATATTGATGACAACATTGGGACTGATGTTGTGTGTGTGTGTGTGTCTGTCTGTCTGTCTGTCTGTCTGTCTGTCTGTCTGTCTGTCTGTCTGTCTGTCTGTCTATCTATCTATCTATCTATCTATCTATCTATCTATCTATCTATCTATCTATCATGGTAAACAACGTTTACCCCGAAACTTTTTCAACGAAGGGAATCACAACGCGGTTGTTACAACAACCGCGTTGTGATTCCGCATACCATTACTCCGCAAGTCAGAAGAACGACTTGCGGAGGGGGGGAAGGTGTTGGATTTAAAATCCAAGACCTTCCCTAGTGTCTGCACAGACTGGAGTTGGAATAGTAAATGATACTATTCCAACATCCAGCGCCCCCCTCCGCAAGTCGTTGTTCCGACTTGCTGAGTAATGGTATGCAGAATCACAACGCGGTCGTTGTAACAACCGCGTTGTGATTCCCTGCGGAGAAAAAGGCTGCGGAATAACATCGTAGATTCATCTATAATATATATATATATATATGTATGTAAGCAGGTTTTGTCCAAAGGAACGAGGACGCGCACAACAACAGGTAGCTGATACGAGAGCTCTTTATTGACGCGTGCAGCTTGCCGGTAGGTCCAGATAAGTTGCGATGCCTGACGCGTTTCGGGCCAACCTCGGCCCTTGTTCACAGGCTATGAAAGAAACAAAGAAAGCTTCAGAATCTCCAACACCTCAGCATAAATTTCCAGGGACGCTTTTGAACTACACATCCCAGCATGCAGTGTTTAAAACGACTCACCTGTGAGAGCTCAACGAGGGCGCCAAAAGAGAAATTTATGCTGAGGTGTTGGAGATTCTGAAGCTTTCTTTGTTTCTTTCATATCCTGTGAACAAGGGCCGAGGTTGGCCCGAAACGCGTCAGGCATCGCAACTTATCTGGACCTACCGGCAAGCTGCACGCGTCAATAAAGAGCTCTTGTATCAGCTACCTGTTGTTGTGCGCGTCCTCGTTCCTTTGGACAAAACCTGCTTACATTATTACGGCTGTCCCGCCGTGAGGTACGCTGCCGCCACATATATTTTTCAAATGGAGCTGCAGGGGCACCGAACTTTTCACTACCCCACTGCAGCAACAACAGGGAAGCAGCTTGCCCGCTCTGTCTGGAAGCCCACTGGAGGGCTTTGCACGAAGAATTTCCCCTGAAATGAATTCTTCGCAACTACGAAACCAGGGACGCTTTTGAACTACACATCCCAGCATGCAGTGTTTAAAACGACTCACCTGTGAGAGCTCAACGAGGGCGCCAAAAGAGAAATTTATGCTGAGGTGTTGGAGATTCTGAAGCTTTCTTTGTTTCTTTCATAGCCTGTGAACAAGGGCCGAGGTTGGCCCGAAACGCGTCAGGCATCGCAACTTATCTGGACCTACCGGCAAGCTGCACGCGTCAATAAAGAGCTCTCGTATCAGCTACCTGTTGTTGTGCGCGTCCTCGTTCCTTTGGACAAAACCTGCTTACATATATATATGTATATATATATATATTATCTACTGGCGGTCGCCAGTAGATAGTTATAGTTAGGACCGTGTTTCCATAGGAAATCCGCAACATTCTATTTGGAATAACTTTGGCGCCGGTTGACGAATCCTCGCAAAATATTCAAAATAGGTGGGGCGCTCCGCTCCGCTCCTACCCTGAATGTCTCGGGGGGGTCGTCAAGCGGGGGCTGAGAAAAAAGGGGGGTCCCAAAACGCGTTTTCCCCACACAATTTTCCATAGGGACCTTTAGTCCAAGGTACAGCCCGAACGGCTGAACAGAATTACTTGAAATTTGGCAAAGAGGTAGTCCTCAGGTCAGGCATGTGCCTTTTGCATATATGGTGTAAATCTGTTCAGTAGTTCCTGAGAAAATCAAAAGTAAAATTACATACATATCTGGGCGGAGCCTAACCACACATCTCATCGTGAGATCTGATTGGCTGTCAGTACTTCATCCAAGAAGTGTTGGCAGCCATCTTGGGACCAATATACATGATAGCACCTCATTAAAAAGCCTTGCAGTTAATAGAAGGTTTTAAGACTTTAGTTACATTATAAATCATTTGTTGATGGTACCATACTCATTTTAGGAATTGTGGTGTGTTCTAAGGTGATTTTACCATGTGAAAAAGCCTTCTGCTGTGATAACACGAACCATGTTTGAGAGAAAACTTTTTTCTCATACTTTTCCCACAGAGGTTTGGAAGGTGATCTATAAGCTAAACTGAGAGCATATTTTCTGTAAATTCACATTATCTTTCTCAGTCATGTAAGAATGAATTCTGACATTTTCAGTAAAACATGTACATCCAACAAGGGCAGAGACTGTCAGTTGATTCCTTTGTGTTCTACTGCAGCTTCCCAGAGTGCTCTAAAGAACAACTAGAGCGCTAACAGTCTTACTTATGACAAACGTATGGCACACCTGAAGCCATCTTGATTGGAATAAAGTGGTAACACTTAACACATTTAATTTACAAAGGAACAAAATGAGGGGGTTCATTTTGCTATATAAATTATGATTAGTGCTGCAGAAAGAAAAACTAGGGCACATTTTGACTTCTGAAATCCTCTTTTATTTCATAAAAACATTCTGACATGCAGACGGAAACATGCACTTTGAATACCAGCAGCAGACTTGCCTGGTGAGCACTAGCTTTACTACAGTGATCTAATGAGCAACTAGAGTGCTAACATTCAGAATTTATGGCAAATGTGTGACACATCTGAATGCCTTCTTGATGGAATCAAAGTAAAAAACTGAAAGTATTTCCTACTGAGGAGACTGCAGTAAATGAGGAAATTAGGAAACTTCATAACAAATAAATCTCCCAATATGGCCACCAGAGACTAAAGAGCCCAAATGTAGCCCAAATATCACCCAGATGTAGCCCAAGTATAGCCCAATGACAGAATGTCCCAGAGTGTTCTTAAGAACAACTAGAGCGCTAACAGTCTTACTTATGACAACAGTATGGCACACCTGAAGCCATCTTGATTGGAATAAAGTGGTAACACTTAAAACATTTAATTTACAAAGGAACAAAATGAGGGGGTTCATTTTGCCATATAAATTATGATTAGTGCTGCAGAAAGAAAAACTAGGGCACATTTTGACTTCTGAAATCCTCTTTTATTTCATAAAAACATTCTGACATGCAGACTGAAACATGCACTTTTAATACCAGCAGCAGACTTTTGTGGTGAGCAGTAGCTTTACTACAGTGATCTAATGAGCAACTAGAGTGCTAACATTCAGAATTTATGGCAAATGTGTGACACATCTGAATACCTTCTTGATGGAATCAAAGTAAAAAACTGAAAGCATTTCCTACTGAGGAGACTGCAGTAAATGAAGAAATTAGGAAACTTCATAACAAATAAATCTCCTAAATTGGCCACCAGAGACAAAAGAGCCCAAATGTAGCCCAAATATCACCCAGATGTAGCCCAAATGTAGCCCAATGACAGAAGTGTGCAAAACACTTATTTTTTGTGTATTTGCAGTTTTATATAGTGCAGACTTGTCAGGTATTGGAGTGCTTTACATGAACATTGGTTACATCACACAAGATCAAATTCATTTTGGTTGTAGACATGGGGAGATTAAGTGATTTGACCAGAATCACAGAATGTTGAGCTGAAGCAGAAACTCCAACCTGGTTCCCCAGTTGCAAAGTCTGCAGCTCTGGAAGTAACACCACACCCTCTCCCCTTGGATGCAACATTTAATCAAGTGGTCAACTGGATAAAAAAACTAAGATTACAAATAATTTAAAAGTTCTTTGTCGCTATTTGAAAACTCAGAAAATATGTCCTCATTTTAGTTTTTTAGAGCACTAACCATAACTTTGATGCAAATAAGACCCTCTCATATATGTAATTTCTAAAGGAAATGCTCTAGGCGTCACAGTTTTGATTACATCAAGATGACGTCAGGCATTCCACACTTTTGTAATAAATATAGAATGTTAGCAATCTAGTTGTTCATTGGGATACTGTTGAGAGGCAGAGGCCAGGGGCACGGACTCTGAAAATTGAAGGCAGGTAGGAGAGTGCAGAGGCAACAATTTGACCACACTAGGCAGGCAGGAAGGGCAGTGGCAGCACAACAGACTATGGAGGGCAGTGGAAAGGGGGGCAGGCGCAACAACCCAACAATACAGGACTGGCAAGAGAGGCTTTGGCAATATAATAGACCATTGTGGGCAGAAGGAAGAGGCAGTGGTCATACAACCATACATGCCAACAGACCCGTTTCAGCCAGGAAACGTCCAATGTTTTTAAGCTCAAATGGGCTTTACTTGATCTGTTTCCTGTCTACAATCTTCTCTTTTTCAATGTAACTCAAAGGGGAAAATCAATACCCCAGTTTTATTTCAAAATCACCCTCTTACCAAGTTCAAAATGTTCGCAAGTATGGTACATTGGATCATGGTAGGCAGTAGGAATTGGGGTAGGGACATGGACTCGGATAACAGAGGACAGGAGGGACATTTAGAGGTGCACCAAACTGACACTACAGGGCAGGCATTAGGGTTTGCAGCAGCACAATACACCACACAGGGCATGCGGGACGGGAGTGCAGCACAACAATCCATAGAAAGTAATAGGGAGGGGACAGGACCAGGCACATGGACAACAGACAACAGAGGGGAAAGAGGCAATGGTAGCTAGTTGACCATAATGGACAGACAGGAGGGAAAGCTGCAGCATAACAGACCATAAAGGGCAGGAGGGACGGATCAGGGGCATTACAATGGAACCGACAAGCCAGGAGGGAGGGAATAGGGGTCTGCACATGGAAACAGAGGGCTGGGGGCAAGGGGGCAGGGCAGGAGCATCAAGATGACCATGGAGGTCAGGCAGGATGGGCACTAGAAACAAGACACACCATGGAGACCAACAGTGAGACTATGATGGCATACACACAGACCATGGAGGGAAGGTGGGAGGGGGTCAGGAGCAGCTAGCTGACCACACAGGGAAGGTGGGAGGGGCCATGGCAGCACAGAAGACCATGCATGGCAAGCGGGAGGGTTAGTGGCAGCACAATGGCTATGATGGGCAAGAAGGAGGGTGCAGGGGCATGCACAAAGGACCATGGAGGATAGAAGGGAGGGTCAGGACCTGGGCACAGACAAGAGAGTTCAGGGGAAGGGGCCTCACAACAGACCGCGCAGGGCAGGCAGGAGGAGCAGTTGCAGCACAACAGACCAGGAAGGGCAGAAGGGTGTGGCAGTAAAATGGACCATGGAGGACAGGAGGAAGGGGATAGGGGCATGGCATGTGGACAGGCAGGGTGGAGGTGGCAGGGACAGGTTACAGTCATCTGACAATGCTAGGCAGGTGGTAGGGGAGTGGCAGCTCAACAGAACACTCAGAGTAGATAGGAGTGGCAGGTCCATGGAACATGGTGGTCAAAAAGGATGGAGCAGGGGCATGCACAAAGACATCGGAGGGCAGGGGGAAGGAGAATAGGGGCAACAAGCAAAGCACAGGGGCTAAGCAGGAGGTCAATGATGAGCCATAGAATTGGGCAATGGAGGGCAGGATGAGTGGACTGGTACATCATGCTAAATGCAGGGCAGTGGCAGCACATCAGACCTTGCATGGCAGGAGGGAGGAGGCTAGTCCATGGATTCAGACAATAGAGGATAGGGAGGAAGTGGATGGGGCAGCAAGCTAACTGTTCATAGAAGGTGGGTATTAGGAACTTTATTGTTTTTAAAATGTGTGTCTGTGCGAAATACTTAAAATATGAACAAGTATGCAGCATAATCTCACTTTTATTCAGGAAGAAGAGGACGTTTGGGACTGTGACTCCGGGCTCACTTGGCAGAAAGATCCCCTGACCCTCCACCCCCCATCGCAAAATGTAATGCCCGTGAAAAGGGTAGGTGGACGCAGTGTTATATAGAACATGGTCCTGAGAGCACGATTGAAAATGAAAACTAGATATAGTATATGGTATAAACTATGTACCAAAAAGTGTGATATAAGATGAACCGGGGTGTGAAATATAATATGTAATACATTGTGCGCAATGACAGATTCATTGGAGAGCGCGAGATAGCACAGGCACTAGCGCTTGCTATGTGATATGCGCCTTGCAGTATAATATGCACAGGGCAGTGTTGTGTAACCTAAGTAGTCTCTAAAGTTGTAATATAAAATATGTGCTGGGTAGTGTAACATTGCATATGCACTGTGAAAAAGATATGGATCCCAGATTGTAATATGTATGGCATAGCGCTATGCTTTATAACATAGGCATCGAGGAAGGCACGTTAGATGGGGCAATATAACCCGTGCGAAGGCAAGTGTGGCATGACATATTCACGGGGTGGTGTTACAGTGCACATGGGCTAGAGAGTGTCATAGCATACGCACTAGCTGGTGGAATACAACACAGAGGTGTGTGGCACTCGGCGGGCACTGGTGGGTGTAACACAGCATTGGGCTCAGCCAGGAGCACGCTGTGACTCTCAAGTGAGGTTTGTCTCCTTTCCAGAGAGTAAAATAAAAAGTATTACACATCCGGCGGTGGATGTGTGTTTTATTAACCGTGAGGGGGTTTCTTGCATAGTTTGGTCGAATTTTTGTCGAATCCCCTTTGAATGGCTTGGTGTGCATGTGTATTAAATGTGCCCGTCAATAGCTACCCATGTTTGTATAAATAAACGACAAGGGTGTCTACTTGGAGAGTACCCACCAGCGGGGGCGCCGGGATTAGGCACGGTAGGGTGTCAAACATGTCAGAGCTTCACTAGCGGTGTGAATACATTCTATGTGGATTCATTGTATGCATAGTCGCCTTTTAATGAATATCACGCAAATCGTCATGGTGATAGGTACATACGGTTTGTCCAGCATGTCCTAGGTGTTTCTATAAATATATATATTTTTTTTTTAAATAAAAAACAAAGGCCGGCACCGGGGGATGGGGTCCCCGGGGCCATAAGTGGCCTGAGGAGGGGGGCAACACAGCCCCCCTCCTAAAGAATAAAAAAATTTAAAAAAAGGCCATGACCTGGGGGTTGGGGTCCCCGGGGCCGATTAAGGCCTTGGGAGGGCCAAATTAATTTTTTTCAACAAAAAAAATTAGGGTGCAGGCCCTGGAGGATGGGGTCCCCAGGGCTAATAAATTAGAAAAAGAACGGGGGCCACACATCCCTCCTTCTTAAAAATAAATAAATAAAAGACCAGCATTGCGCCGGACGCCACGCCCCCTCCTTGCAGCACTCTGCAAACGCGCCCCCCTGGCCAGTTGTAAGTTGTGGAAATAATTCCCCTTCAATACTGAGGGTCCCTGAGGGCCAACTAGCCCAACAGGTATCTCCAGTATGCGCCAGGGAGCTGGGTTGCAGACAGGTGTTCTGAGGCCACGCCCCTTTTTACACCTCCATGCAACACAGCTCTGTGGCGCTTACTGGAGATACCTAGTGGGCTAGTTTGACCCTAGGGACCCTTAGGATTCAAGGGGACTTAATCTCTCAACTCAGAACGTCCTGAGGGACCCTGGGGTCCAACTAGCCCACCAGGTGCTTCCAGTAAGCAACACTGCTCTGCGTTGCAGACAGGTGGTGCAGGCCGTGCCACTTTTTACACCTCTCTGCAACGCAGCTCTGTGGCGCTTACTGGAGGTACCTAGTGGTCTAGTTGGACCCTAGGGACCCTCAGGATTCAAGGGGACTTAAGCTCCCAACTTAAAACGGCTACAGGGCGTGTTTACACAGTGGAGAAGGGAGGGGACGGGGCATGAGGTGACGTGTTCAAACACTCCCTGTGGTGCGTTTTAAGAGGTAGTTTTAATCCCCTGCCCTATTATATACTAGGGGCTTACAGAGGAGGTCATGCTAATCACAGGGGGACCCCAACACATAGTGTGCCCTAGTGTATGTAGGTGTTTTCACTGTATTCTGAGTGTCTTTTAACATAGCACTGGCTCTAGGACTGGTTAGTCAGACTGAGTTACCACCAGTATCCGTCTGAAAAAGTTGAGGGTACAGGATGATTTTGCAACAAGGCTTGTTTCTGCTCTTCTGTTTGTTCTTTCTGCACGTTATACTTCTTACTGCACTTTTCTTCGTCTTTGAGGACTTCTGTTGCTTCTTTCTGCATTTCTTTTTTTTCTTTCTGTGTGTTTTTCCTTCTTTCTTCACTTGTCCTATCTCTGTAGGCATAGCTAGAAATTAGCATTTAAAAAACCTTTGAAATTCACTGAAAAAAACATAGGTTTCAGGCACGTTATAGCTAGGAATTAGCATTTAAAAAACCTTAGAAATTCACTGAAAAAACCATAGGTTTCAGGGGCATTATAGTTAGCTGGACTTTTCACTCGTACAAAACCATAGAAATTCCCCTGTTATAGTTAGTTCAGCTAACTATAACTCGCGCGCCCGCAATGCACTGCTGATGACGTCACATATTACATAACTCATGACATGGTCAGTGACATCACTCATGACATCACTGATGACATCACTGATGACATCATCCTTGTGATAGAGTGGCAGACCTCCTCTCCCCCTAATATAACCTTTGTTACACACATTCAAAAATAGAAATGAACATTTTCAAAACAATGGACATACCAATACCAGTTACAACAACCTATTCAGTAATTGTAAGATCCACATCCACATCCACTCATTCACCAACAGTCCTATACAGTCACTCATACATGTACTCACTCATCATATGTACTCATACACCTATACATCCTGTTACACAACGCCACTCATCCATAAAGTTACTCACACACATAGTCACTCATGCTAATAAAGAATCAAACATCCGTTTACCTGCATATACAGTTATACACACACCACCACACTTACTTCTACATAAACTTACACATACTTAGTCTTTTTAACAATCACTTATAGAAACACATACTTATTCATACAGGAACTCTTTCAATCTCTCACTCTCACATATACTCACTTATATACACCAATAGTCACATATACTAGTTTAAAACATATGTAGTTACTCATAGAGACACTATTGAGACAGTCATTCACTCACTAACACACCCATGCACACACTCATCCACCCATACAGTCCTACACACATGCTGTCTTCAACATGTACAAACAGTGAGTCACTCATTCATGCACCTATGCACTACGTAATACCCCCCACCGAACCATACAGACATCAGACACTTATACTGATACTCAAAAAACCAACTAATAACCTATATAGAGACTCATGTAGCTACTCACCAACCCATGCAGCCCCATATACACAAAGTGAGAGACTGATACAGATATTTACATATTTAAACATTACTCACTAAGCCATGTATTCACTAAGATACACTTAATCAGTCAGTTATACAATCAAATTTTCAAACACAAATCATCCATTTAGACACTTATATACCCATTTATTCTTCCATCCACCTTGAGATATACATATATAAAACATATGTAATTTTCAGAAAAACACACATTCACTGGATGATGTCATCAGTGATGTCATTTGAGATGTCATCAGTGATGTCATGAGTGATGTCACTGACCATGTCATGAGTGATGTAATATGTGACGTCATCAGCAGTGCATTGCGGGCGCGCGAGTTATAGTTAGCTGAACTAACTATAACGGGGGAATTTCTATGGTTTTGTACGAGTGAAAAGTCCAGCTAACTATAACGCCCCTGAAACCTATGGTTTTTTCAGTGAATATATATATAGATATAGATAGAGATATATACATAGATCTATATATACCCTTGAAAATCTCTAACCTCCCTTTATGCAACTATCCTTTTAACTCTACAGGCTCCTGAACCCTAAAAAACATTTTTTTGTTTACCTCTACACTACCCTGAACCCTAAAGACCCTTACCTCCCTATACCTCAACCTGCCCCATAACGCTGAAAACTCTTACTTCTCTTACCGCTACCCACCCTTGTACTCCAAAAACCATTATCTCCCTTTACCTGTACCCCTAGCCACCCCTCAACCCTAAAACACCCTTACCTGCCTTTACCTCTACTTGCTCCTGAACACTAAAACCCCCAATCACCTTTACCCACAACTTACCCCTTAATACTTTATCCCTTAAAACGTAACCCTCATCTTTTGTAAGTGACATAAAAATTAAGTAAATAAAAAATAACATACTTGCCTGTGTTGTAAAGGCCTGTGTTGTAAAATGCTTAAAAAAGCCCTTTGTTGTACTTACCTGTGTTGTACAGGCTCACGTTGCAACCTCCACTGTGGTTAACATCACATTGTAGACTTTACATACCATGTAATTTCTTATATTTAATACATGATTAGAAAGTTTGTGCACATTTCATTTTGCCATCTTTTCTTTAGGACATGGATACTTATTCATTCAACAATCCTCCAAATGGAAGTAGCAAGAATGAGACCATCAGTGCACTAAAGGAAAAAATAAAGAGTCTGAGCAACAAAAAGGAAGGTTTGGAAAATGAGGTATGCTGGAGTTTCTTTTTCCCTTTGACTATTTTTAGACCATGTTAACTCAGGAACAGAGATATTACTTTTTTACTGTATGCACCTAATGATGCATGCAGTGGGATATAAAACCACAAGCCACATTTACAGGCAATGCTGAGTTGTACATAATAGAGGGTGGCCAAAGTGATCCAGGCTTGTGTTCAGAGGCAAAAGGGGTGCCCTCTATTAGGAACCCAATACAAAGAGGAACTCTTAGGCCCTGATTCTGAAAGGTGTCACACAATGCAGCGCAGCACCCAAGAATGCTGCGCTGTGTTGTGTGACAGGGTGGGTGCAGAGGAGTGCCATAATCACATAGAAATGGCTCTCTCCTGCCCCCTCTATAGCGATGATTTCAGCTGCAAAGCACCCCGCACACACCTTAGCGCCGTAGTGCTATGTTGTGTGTGTGTAAGTCTAGCATAGGTTTTGTACAGGAAGGGCATCCAACTGAGCTCAGACAAGTGAAAAAGCTTTTCCTACTTTGTATGTGGGCTGCACAGTGCAGCAACACATGCAGAATCGGAAAAGCATGGAGAAATGGAAACATTTCTCTGTTTAACGTCTGCTTTTCAGAGGCATTAAATGTTGGCGCTCAACGCATTCTACTGATGTTTGAGAATAGGGTTCAGTGTCAAACAGCATAGGTGGTAGCATGGGTATTCCCATTTATCACCCATGTAACCCCCCCCAATGACGCAAAGTAATGAAAACCAGCATTTTGCTCTGCTTTGCGTTACTTTTCCATACAAACCATAGTAAATGCCAATTTACATTGGTTTGTGAATACCAAAAAAGGTTTTGCATCAGTTTAGCGTAACAAAAGTAACGTTAACCCGACGCTAAACCTTTGAGAATCTGTGCTGTCGTTCTTAATTGATGGAGAGATGCTTTTAAGTTCCTCGTGAAGTGGAGATATTAAGAAAAAATCCACAATAATGACGGCCTCGAAACGTAGGTTGAGAACATTTGTTTTCTGGTATTTTCTGTTTTCTTGAACTTCCTGTTTTCTTGAATCTGGCATTGTCATTGCTTAGTGTTTCATTGGCCTCCTGAGATGTTGAGCATTTCAGTAATTTAATGATGGAGTGTTTGTTTTTACATTTCTGTAGGTAATGTAGCAGGTCTTGAAGATGATGCAGGTGTGTAGGGAAAGCTAATCACATTCTTTCAAAGTCCAAGTGATGAGTCCTGCAGTATGACCCAAATGATTCTGCCAGTAGCTGTGCACCAATTCTTATTTCACCAGAACTTTACCTTGATTTAATTTTTGTGTGATGTAGCCTTTTGTTGAGTGCACAATCACTAGTCAAGGGCTCCTAGCACTCGCACATAAGGAGCAGATAAAAAGTCAAAGCACAAAAAATACAGGGAGCATGAGAACTGCTTACAAATAAAACTATTAAAAAGACACGGAAGCATAAAATGGAACCTTATAATATCACCATTGAACTATCGGGTGAAAATCCTTAGTCCTTAAAGCTAACAGATATTGTTGCTCAACCAAAGCCTAGTTCCTGTTCCCTCGTTGATCCACCCTAAGTAAAGTGAGAGGAAAAAGCTGTCACGCAATCTCCCTATCAACACTATCTATTACACGCAATGCAACAACCACATATAAATCTCTGCATAGGGCTGTTTAGTTCCATACGTACCAATATTTCTGGATAAGGAAATTTCACCCACTCCTTTGTGGCATGCTTCATCGTGGTTAGCATTACCGCGTTCTGGTAAGTGGATACTGCCAGCGCGGATTCGACCTCAAAGATGAGGGAGTTCTTAATAAATTGTTACTTAATAGGTTCATGGGTCCAGAATTATAAAATAACATAGGGGTAAACCCAAATTTATTTGAATGGGCGGTGATTTTGAGTGCTTTGAATCATACATCAATTGGCTTAGCTTTCATCCATTCAGAATGCCCACATGGTCAGATGCCTAATTCAGGGCTGTGATTGATCCGCACCTAGGGGGTGAATACAATGGCGGAAGGCCTGCTAGCGCCAGCCTAATTTGGTGGGGGGAATCGTGTTAGGTACGCGGCGGTCACAAAGACCGCACACCACGCTCTTGCCACAGGCAATTGTACCGATTGCCTGGCGGAGCAGTCAGCATCTTTAAAATGGTGGCAGTGCCTTTCAGGCACCATCCACCAGATTACGAAGCTGGCCACAGCCAGCCTTTCCATGGCGGGTAAACCACCATTGAAAGGCAGGCGGAGAATGCATTCAGGGACCTGATGCGGGCCCCCCTTATGTTGGGGGAAGGTGATGGCACCTGCCATGTAGTGCAGGGAATTGCACTACATACATTTTTAACATTTGCGGTGGGTGCTGCAGCAAGGCTATTGACAATATACCACTCTCAGAGGACTTCCCTTCTGAGTATGAGTTGTATACATATACAGATATTCATTCATATACATATTTGGGTAACAATCAATGCATAGCCAAAATGCAAAGTTAGATGGAAGGGTTCTATTGGTGTAAGAAACATGTACCACATAAACGGTTTTTATTGTCTGCACTTCGTTTGAGATTCTTTATACACTGTGCCTACTTTTAGGTCTCTATTTTTTATCACTAAGAAAATATCACAGGCTTTGGGCCTTATTATGACTTAGGCGGTCTTCCCTTGGAGCGCTAAGCCAGCGCTCTGCGGGAGGACTGCCAAAGCCATGCACATACCGCCTGCTGGATTCAGACTTGAAACCAGGTTGGACGGTCATGCTGCGGGAGGTCCTACAGCTGTGTCTGTTTAAAGGTTCATAGGAGAGATGTAACAGGCACCGCAATGAGAATGCCGCAGCACATTCCTGCACAGGAAGGAATGCACCATGTCATGTATTCCTTCCCGTACAGGAACTTGGGGTGCAGAAATACTGGGGGCACTACATGTACCCCCTGCATTCAACCCCATGCACAGAAGCAACAGGAAGCCCTGTAGAGGGCACCCCTGAGGAGCCTTACCACTATCCTTTTCATGGCAGGCTAACCGCCATGGAAAGGCTGGCAGTGGAGCAACTGGTAATATGCTCCACTGTGCCAAAGCTGCACCAACGGCATATTGCTCTGCTTGACCACTGCTCCACCGCCATGGGATCCAGGATCCCTGGCAGATGCAGTGGTCTAGTGGCAGTCCAACCACCAAAGTCCTAATAGGGTGGTGCTGGCAGCTCTATTCGCACCATCACTAGAGAAACACAGGGGTGCACCGTATTTACGTAAATACAGGGTATTCCTGCATTTAAAAAATGTCGGAGCGCAGCTTTATCAATTTTGGCGTAACACTACTTTTCGATATTTTGTTGTAAATATCTCCTTCAGCGTCTTCAAGTGCTCCCGAGCTCGAGGAATGTTTCTGGGTACTTTCTGTTTTTTTTTATCAACAATCCAGTTACGAGCATCAGGTGAAAGCAAAAAGGGCGGGGGATGCAATTACTGTTTTTATCATGATAGTCTGTACAGTTGGTGTGTGTGAATCCTTTAAGACAGGTAAGAGAGTAAAAGTCGTGAAAGAACCCACACACCTGAGAGGCAAGCCATCTACTTCTGTTCTATGTAGCAGCTTTTGATACTTCAGAAAGTGCTGATCCATTGCAATGAATCTACAAACATGCATTTCAGTTAAAACCGAGCCACTATATTGGCAGTCACAGCAATGCAGGTCTGTTTTATCTAAAATTACATAAGGAGTAACTACTTCGCAAGCGACATTACAATGCATGTAAGTTTATCTTTTTTTAATTGCATAGTAATGGTAGTTATGAAGTAGTGACTTTTGATGTAGTGGCTTTGTTGTGACTCCCATTTTAATTGTCTTCCTGGCAGTGACTTACAACTTTTAGAATCCTTGCTGTGCACTGCTGTATGGTGGTTGTACGTCCTTAGATTTCAATCCGGCTCTTTATGTGCCCGGTGTACTAAGCATCGCAAATCACTTCCATTGATGGATTAAATTTGTTCTACCAGGTTTACTGAATATGAAACTGATATCTTCATTCCTGGTAAAATCATTTGGCATATTAGAATGTACACAAATGCAGTGCATAATATAGCCTTAGAGCACAGAAACTCCCACTCCAGGGAGTCGAAAGCCTTTTCGGCATCTAGAAGTACTGCAGCAGCTAGGAGAGCAGGATTGATCTGGGTAATTACAGCGAATAGCGTGTGCAGATTCACCAAGGTGGAGCGGCCCGGGATGAACCCCGACTGGAGAGGGCAACCTATTCGATCAATTATAAGTGATATTCGTGTTGCAAGGTCTTTCGCCAGTATTTTATAATCCTGAGTCAGCAGGGATAGTGGCCAATAGGAGGCGCACCTCTCCAGTGGTTTACCAGATTTAAGGAGCAGTGTGACTACTGCTTCTCTCATCATAGCTTGCAGCTCGCCCGAGTCCAGTGCCTCCATTTAAACCACTATAAGATGGGGTATCAGTAGTGTTTTATAAGCTTTGTAAAACATTCCAGTAAGGCCATCCATGCCAGGGGAATGGTAGCCGTCTAGTTTGTCTATAGCCTCCTGGATTTCATCCGCCCCGATGGGCAAAGCTAAAAAATCCTGCTGCCCCTTTTCCAGCCAAACCATCGCTATCTCGTTTAAATAATCAGAGAGAGTCAAACCAGTCGGTGGGGAGCCTGAGGTATATAACCGCATGTAGTATGTCCGAAAAGTCGATTGGATGTCTACGTCCCATGTAACCCAGTTGCCCTCTGCAGTCTGGAGTCAGGTGATATATGTAGCCTGCTGTCGTGGGGCAAGTAGGCGGGCCTGCGTACGCCCCGGCCTTTCACCCTCTCCATACACCCGTGCCCACACGTATGTCCACACATAGTTGGCCTCCCGAGCTGCAAGGTCCTGAAAGTCGCTAAGTGGACTTGCCTGTTGGTGCAAGGGTGAGGTTTCCCGCCAGCCAAAGGCTGGGCATTCAAGATCACGAAGCGCTCGTTCGGTTTTATACAGGTCCCGTCGGAGTGTGCGCAGGACCCCTGCCTGTTTAGCGATACAAACTTCTCTAATGTAGAACTTGAAGGCCTCCCAAAGAGTGGCATGGTGTGACACCGACCCTGTATTTGTCTGAAAATATTCCACTATTGCAGCCTGGACCTCACTTCAGAATACAGTGTCCAATTGGGCCTCCGTAGGGAAGCGCCAGGGCCTGTAGGGGCAGGTAACGGTGGGTAAGAGTACCGTCAATGTCACCGGAGAGTGATCTGACAAGAGTATGGGGCAGATGATCGACCTCTTGCAGTGTGACCTGCAGGTCTGGTGTCGCATATCATCTGTCTATACGCGACCAGGTGCCATGTGGTGAGGAGTAAAATGAAAATCCCTTGTCCATGGGGTGCAGATGCCTCCATGTGTATGCTAATAAATGTGCATGTAATAACACCTCAAGTTCCGCCATGGAGCCTGGTTTTGTGACATCGCCAGCGCCAGTGGTGTCTGTGGATGGTTGCAGTGTAAGGTTAAAGTCCCCGCCGAGAATAATAGTCTTTCGGCGTGGTAGTAATATGTGCGGATAGTGTGGCAAAAAAACGCGAGCATCCACATATGGAGCATATACATTAATAATAAGTATGCGCTTCACTCCAATATTCCCAGCTACTAGTAGATATTGCCCATCTGGTTCCGCAATGATAGACTGGGGCACAAAGGGAAGTGTCTTGTGTATGAGCACACACACCCCACAGGAGTAAGTGCTATAGTTTGAGAAAAATCTGTTATTACCCCAGGAGGCTGTGAAGCGATTGTTAGAGTTAGGGGCATAATGGGTCTCTTGGAGAAGGGCAACATGTGCCTTGTGTCTTGTTAAGTAGACCAATATATGTCAGCCCTTGTGGGGATTCAAAGGCCCCCTCATATTCCATGTTATACATGTAAGCTCCAGTCCCCCCACTCCCTGTACAGTGCCCTTCATGTGGGATACGGCCACATATGAAGCAGTGCAACAATGCGATTACATGTGGATGGTGCGCCAGTGATTGTATAAAGGACCTGCAAAGCATTAACAATTTGAACCATACATATCTCACTCAATCCCCCATTCCTCCTCCCACATCGGGTAACCACCCAACTTGGATCCGGTGAATCCCAACCCATCATGTCAAACAGACGTCAAAAGAAATTGCATACAAGAAGAAGTTATGAAAGGAGATCTCCTAGGGGGCAGCAACGCCCTGGCCGAGCCGCTATCCAAGAAAGTCATTTTATGCAAATAAACATGCTGCTACTCATGAAGGAGGGTCCGAGCCACAGTGATAGCAACCAGCTAACAATTTAAACAGAGAGATACTGCGGTCGTCTTAGAAGTGGTTACAGGGTGTGCTTGCATGGCATTCGCCACTCAAGTTCAGTGTGCTTGAACGCTAAGCCGCCTTCACTTACGGACAGTTATGGATCATTTTCCTGTAAAGGACCTCTATCCGCTTAGTGGTGCTTCCAAAACCCTGCGGCCTCTGTCGGGGTTTCAAAAATTGAGGTTTTCCCATCCACCTGTATGCGGAGGTGTGCCCGGGTACAACACTGCATACCGAACATTGGCGTTGCGCAGTGTGTGTTTGATGTCCTGAAACTTGCGCCTGGCTTTTTGCGCAACTGGGGTGAAATCGGGGTAGATGGACAGCGTCATTCCCTGGTACTGAAGATCTCCCACCTCTCTGGCTGTACGCAAGGCTTTATCGCGGTCACGATAGTTAAGGAGGCGCGCCATGACAAGTCGCGGCGGAGCACCGGGAGCAGATCAGGGAGCGGGAGATCTGTGGGCCCGTTCATCGCAAATGTAGTAGAGAAACAGTCCCTGCCCAAAAGATCAGTCAGCAGACCTTCCACGAAGAGCTCCATAGGGCCAGTGTTAGTTGATTCAGCCACTCCCGTGATTCGGAGGTTATTGTGGTGCGATCCCGCCTCCAGGTCCTCTGCTTTTGTTGCTGTGGCTTTGAGAAGGCGCTCTGTGCGCTCAAGGCGTTTGGCCAAAGTCGCTTGCATATCAACTGGAAGTGCACAATGGGGCCTGGGCGGTCTTACATTAATTACTTTTCTGTGCCAAGAGAACTGCACTCAGTCATCAAGGGCCGGTCCCCACTGTGTGCTTATATCCCACTCCACGCCATGTTAAAGGTTTAGGGGGCCAGTCAGAGGCATTACAGGCCCTGCCCCAGTCTCTCCAGTCTGCTCTGCAGCAATGGAAACTGCTGTGCTGCGTGGGTGAAGTATGCCGCTAGATCTGTCAGCAGGCAAGCTCCATAGAGTGTGCACAACTCACCCCATTGAAGGTTAATGCAGGACGACAGGCTGCGAGGGGCTCCCTCACTCCACATTTGTAGGCCGCAAATCTTCCCTCTGGATTTATCAGCGCAGCCACCCTCTGTGGCAATGGCCCCGGCCTCAGGCCCACCCATCACCCCTATCATCGCGGGCCTCCGAGGGCTGCACCAGGCAGCCGCCATAGAAGCTGCACATGAGGGGACTGGAGGCACTTCCCAGCAGCCGCTCGGGTCCGTCCTCACTTTACTGTGTGTGGCGGTCACGGCATCCCTCGGACGCTCGATCAGCCCCTGGATGCTATTGTGAGCCAGCAGAATTAGAGCGGCCGCCTGGGAGCTCCAAAATCAAGCCACCATCTTGGTGCTTGGTTAGGCCATGCCCCCCCCATCCCGGGAACCATATAGACAACTCTCGCGCAATAACCACTCCACGCTGTTAGTTAGCGTAAAAGGCCATTTATTAGGACAGGGTCGAACAACATATGACACAACATCAATAAACCCCCCAACAATCCCCAACCTCATGTCTCATCCCTCCATTCACTCCCACACTCCAAATACTCACTCCCACATCACCCAGCGACCTCTTCACTTATCCCATTCGCTTCCTCACTTCTCTTCCAACCTCCTCCATCATCTCCAGCCATCGCACTCCTGCATGACGCACCCCCACCTTGCACCTGTATCCCCCTCCCCGGAAGGGTGAGTATGCTCGTCATGGACTCCCCCCCTCCCAAGTACCGTCAACACTACACCTCAACCCGTCCTAAACTGGCACGCTCGGTACACATACACCCTTTACCTCCACCTATAAATGTAGGGTGGGAGGGTGGACAACAAAACTTCCTCCAACCCTCCCTGAGGCGCTGGGGACAGGAAGAGGAAGAACTTCCTCTCCTGCCCCCCTTATAACCTTTCTTAAAACCCCACCCCCCAAAACTACCTAGACCCCTGTCTCGGTCTCGTGTGAACTCCCCAGGTGAAGACTGGTCTGTCGACCTCACTTCCCCTGGGGGCCGCAATCGACAGCTCACAGCTCCCAAAACTTTGTGGTGTAGATGAGATTTCCAGCATGTACAAAATAATAAGACACCAGTATAGACAGGATGATAGTGTCTACCTAGTGAATTTTTTGATTACAAGATTTCTTCAGTGAGGAGATGGCATTACTGTGAACATACTCAATCATCCTAATCAAAGGAAAGGGTCTAAACAGAGTATAGATAATATGTTAATGGTAGCCATATTTGATTCCACTTGTTACATAAGCTTTTAGGGCAGAGACTACTCTACCAGGATACCCTGTGGAGTAATTAACTTTACTTACAGACACATCATGTTAACGATTCCCTTAAGTTGCTGAAATCTTCTTGCAAAAAAGCGGAACGCGCATGGCGCAGAACGTATGATGCTGACCTTAAATCAGCCTACAGGACCTGCACCAGAATGTACCATCGGGCCATATGCACAGCCAGGGCGGCCTTTTACTCTCAGGAGATAAAGAATAGTACGAACCCGACTAAGGTTATCTTCAGGGTGTGTAAGGACCTCACCAGTAGAAAGACTGCTACCACTTCTATAGCTTCCATGGCTCATTGTGAGGATTTGGCCTCGTTCTTTGTTGAAAAGGTTGTCGCCATCTACAGGTCATTCTCTCAGTCCTCTATCAGCGAGAATATCAGAGCCCCATTGACCTCCAAATGGCTACAGGTCATTCCAAGCCCCACGCAAGAGGAGTTTAAAGCCTTGACGATTAAAGTTAAATCCAGGTCACCGGATGACCCTATGAGACCAACTCAATTTCGGAAACTTGCCGAGTGTTGCTACCCGGCTATGCACAGTCTTATTGATCTCTCTTTTAGCACCGGCAGTGTCCCCATTGCTTGGAAGCAGGCTACTATTATACCCATCCTTAAAAAACCTTCCCTTGACCCCACAAAATCAGAGCATTACCGACCCATCTCCCTTCTCCCTTGGATGGCCAAATTAGCCGAAGCTCACGCGAACCGCATTCTATCATCTCACCTGCAGGAAGCTAACATACTGGATAAATCCCAGAATGGATTCCGAGCGGGCCACAGTACCGAGACTGCTCTTTTGGTGGTGGTGGAACATATTAGGAAATTGTTGGACCAGGGTCAGACGGCGGCACTGATCCTACTGGATCTTAGTGCCGCCTTTGACACGGTCTCCCATCATATCCTTTTACAGCGTCTTGGGGAGGCAGGAGTTGGAGAGATGGCACTTGAATGGTTTCGCTCCTTTCTTACGGATCGAACCTTCAAGGTATCTTCACCGCCCTTTGTCTCTGCCCCTCGCCCCATTCTTCAGGGTGTTCCGCAGGGTTCGGCTCTTAGCCCCACCCTATTTAATTTGTATGTTCAGCCACTGGCGGAAGTAGCCCACAGTTTTGGTCTCACCATGGTGTCATACGCCGATGACACGCAGCTGGCGGTGGCACTTAATGGTGATTCCAATATGGATGCCTCTACCTTTCAGTCAGCTCTTAAGGCAGTGGCAGGCTGGATGGCGAAAAACAGACTTCAATTTAATGCCACCAAAACCGAGGTTATCATCTTTGGCAGGGAAACTGGGCTATGGGGAGATCATTGGTGGCCATCGGAGTTGGGTCCTGTTCCCATTCCTGTAGCTGAAGTCAGAAATCTTGGCGTGTGGCTCGACGACAAACTTTCTTTCACTCCCCATACCAAACGCGTAGCTGGTATCTGTTTTGGTGCCCTGCAGTGCCTTCGGCCCATTTTTAAATTTTTTGATGCGGATACCAGACAGATCATAGTTCAAGCTCTGGTCCTCACTAGATTGGACTATGCCAGCTCTCTGCTTTTGGGCGTGAATCAGGCAGAACTAGCTCGCCTTCAGCGGGTTCAAAATGCAGTGGCCAGGATGCTGGTCGGCCTTCCTAAGTTTGTCTCTGTCCGTCGTACCATCCAAGATCTTCATTGGCTACCAGTAGGTCAGAGAATTAAGTTTAAAGCTCTCTGCTTAACTTTTAAAATTCTTAAGTTGGCCTCCCCTCCTATTCTTACTCAGACTATCTGTCACTATGTTCCTTCCAGAACCCTCCGATCTGCAGGGTCTAATTTAGCCATTGTTCCGCGCTTCAAAAAAGCGAGAATAGGTGGACGTTCTTTTTCGGTGTTGGCAGCCACCAGGCCCGGACTGGTGCTTTCGGGCACCGGGCAATCCCCCGGTAGGCTGGATGGGGTGGGGGCTGGTTTTCCAATAGGGGGCCGGTTTTGTGGCTGGGGGGCCGATTTTCAGTCCGACCGTCGTGGGACCGTGAGACTGTCTGACTCTCAGTCCGACAGACTGAAGTCAGTCAGACTTCCAAGTTCCCAGCAAAAGCAAGACTACTACTCCGACCGAGTCCGCTCTTGAGTGCAGCTGCAGGGAAAACAGCAGCAAGCCTGATTGACCCGTGCAGTGTGCAAGTGGAACCGAACTTTCAGGAGGAGGAGGTGCCTCTGCGCAGCGCGCAGAACGATGCACTGACTCCTCCTCCGCCGCGTCTGTGCGCCTCTCTAGGGTGCGGCTGATGTCATCCCCGCATGCGCATTGGGCCTCGCGCTATTTAAACTGCGCGCCTGCCTGCAGCATCGGGAGTGACGACGAGCAGAGGTGCGCACTTCTTGATCTTGGGCGGCCATAATTTAATTATTTTATCCTAGGCTAGCCCGCCGACGTAGCCCCCCTGTGTCTACAGACTGCCACCAACAGCAGGTGAGTACGTAACGTTTTTCTGGCACCAAATTAATTAATATGACATTGATTCATCATGGTGGGTGGCACAAACAGTTGGCGGGCGTCGCGCCTCGTGCAGTGGTGGTGACGGGTGGTGGTCTCGAGATTCCATTACCGTGTATGCACAGCTCTGTCCTCTGTGTACATGCTGAGGCCTCTCGCCTGCTAGCGCCTTGTTTAACCTTCACTGAGCTACCCATTCCTGAGCTGAGCGCACAACTCAGGCTCAGCCTGAGTTGTGCGCTCAGCTTCTCACGGGACCTTCGCGGGTGCAGGCAATAAATCAAAATGTGTAATTATGATGATGAATCAATCATCATCATGATTACAATTTTTGATTTGGTGGCGCGCATGGTGCGGGCGGGCAGGCCGCGATTAAAGTAGGAGAATTTAACTAAGCTAATGCAACAGGCTGGCTGGCTGCTTTTTTCGTTCTCCTACTTTAATCACGGCCTAGGCATGGGTTTGATTAATATTAGTGATCAGCAGTTGCTGTAACTTTGAGGGATTGGGCATGAAATCTGTAGGCTGCACCGAGCTATTTTTGCTCTTAGTTTGAGAAACTATTCAGTGAGATGCAGACACACTTTAATGTGGTAAATCACTGGCAGAGCTACGCATGAAACCTTTTTCATGGGCATTTAATCTCACTGCTTTCCTTCGATCCATACCCCATGTCTAACCTTCCCATGTCAACTCCTCCTTTCTGTCCCTCAAAACTTACACCTGTTTGTATCTCTTCATATTTTCGTCTCCCTTTCTCTCCTTTGCCAAGTCTGTCTTACTCTCCCCTATTCAGTCTCTTCCTTTTTCTCTCTCTACCTACGCTCAGTTGCGTTTCTTAATTCTCTTCCTCTTGAATTTACCGGGGGTTCTTTCGTCTCTTTTCCCCATCTTTACCTCTCACTGCCTCCTGCTTCTGCATCACTCTACCTTCCTTCCATCTCATTGGCGACTGGTGGCTCGGAATTTCGTAGCTATTTGTTTCTGTTTTTACACGAATTCAATGAATAAAATCGTGTTTCTGTGCCATCACAATACTTTTGCAATGTCTTCTCTCCCTCTTTTGAGCGGTATGTCAAGTCATACATTTCCCTATCTCGTTTACAATTGAACAGGGAACTCGCTGGCCGCACACAATAAATTAACTGATTGGTAAGGTTGGCAGCGTGTGATCGCGCACCAGAGCTTGCTCTCTGTTTGCCAAACAGGTGACCTACTGTATAATCAAGGCCCAGGAGGAGCGCGTGCACTGCTGCTGGAACCCTGTGAGCACCGGTATTCTCCCTGTCTAAGGAGAAGCTCCAGTCCTCCAGGAGAGAAAACTGATAAATGCTGGAATTCCATAACGACGAGTACCGGCCCATTTAAAACACAGGTCATGATGACCAGTCGGCATGGTTTCTTGACCCTAGGCCATCATTGTAGTACAACTGTACCCAGCGGTGCATCCTGTAAACCTGACCCCATGGTGTCCATTGAAATTGCCATATCAATCATGGGCCTTAGTGATAACTCCTAACAGTGAAATCTACTTATTTTTGACTAAAAACCGGAGGTAATCGTATGATCACACATTTGTTTTGCACTTTGAGGAGCAAAGGAAAGTGAGGCTGACAAATGTGATGTAAAAAAAGTTGTCTGTTACTTTGGATCTGCTGCAGTTTACAACAAGTTTTGAAATGCTGACTCGGAGGGGTCCAAGTTTGGTCCAGGAAGGCTGGATCCTTGGCTGGTGTTGGGATAAGCACAGACTGTGTAATGCGTTTCATTTCAGACTCGGTGGATGTGCATTTATCTCATGTCCATAACCTTAAAACGTCTCTATGACTATGGACCTTTTCGGTTAAGTGTTGCCTGCTGTCAATATTGGGACGTGCTCTGTCTAGCATGCATGTTGCCCCATAGGTGGCTGAAGTGGAGCCAGTCGGGGTGGAGAGCCTACTTGAGTGTGGGTAGCAGTGACTTCGTTTGGAGAGCCGATCATGCAGAGAATGAGAAGGCTACTGTGATTGCTGCCTCAGCCTCTCGGGACTGCAGGGGGATGGGGGGGGGGGCACCGAAAGTAAATCACAGGCCCAATTAAAAAATGTTTAGATGTTTAGATTACTCCTCTCAAATCGGAATGGTTGTATTAAAAATGCAGAAATGGCTGCTGTGTTGTGGTCGCAAATTAAACTCAGAAGCCACATAAACATGATTTGCCTCAGTAGTTCAGCTAGTGGGGAAGAAAGATGCTTGTGCGACCAGATACCGTACGGTGGCTGTAATAATGGCAGGCCAGGCTTAGACATACAGGTGTTTCACTGCGTAGAAGGGGTGGGGAATGAGAGATTGGGAGGTAATGTGTTTTTGTTAGTGTGTGAGAGCGAGACAGAGGTGCTAATCTGTGTTTGTGTGTGACAGCGAGACAAAGTATGTATGTATTTACATGTGTGTAAAAGCCATATTGTTTCTGTTCGTATGTTTGAGTGGGAAGCAGAAACACGCATACACAATGGGGGTGTGTGCGTGCAAGCGAGAGTGTGGGTGTGAGAGAGAAGATTAAGGGGAGACTGTGTGTGAGAGGGAGAAACAGAGAGAAATACGAATTGATTTTTTTTCGTTCTTTGGCTAGGGGGTTAGTTTACCTCTGTAAATACCCTTATATGTCACCTTCCACATTCTGCCTAAAGTGGTATTGAAAAGTGTGGCCATACCCTTAAAATAGTGCAGCACATGAACCTACAAGCAGTGTTTTTATAGTTACACACGGTTACATGAAACGCTTCGACAGCCACAGTCCCCAAATGTGAAGTGTATGTGTGTGGGTCTTCCTGGGAGGTCGTGCCACTAGACAATGCACACACTGCAGGAGTGAAAGCGACCAGAGAATGTTTACTAACATGATGCACTCCATGAGACTGCATACAGTGTTCACTATTTTGATATGAAAACGTTTAGCAGACAGACATGCCCCCAAACATGCAGTCATGAGTTGTCACTTCAAAGCAGCTGAACATATGTACTTATCCTTCCTTCTAGAACAACTATGCCATAACAGAGTGGCCATGCATGTGATTGCCCATGTATAGTCTTTGTGACATGTCTTGTTTGCTGTGGGTACCCGTTTCTATCAGAGAAACCACAAAATGTTACTGACTGGCAGGCATATGGGAGAGAGAACTGCCTTCCCAGCAATTCTAGCGCCTACACATTCTAACTTCTACCTGCTGCAAGTGCTTTTTTTGCTGAGAACGCCGCCCAACCAAACTCCTGGTGAAAGAGCACACTGGGGGAGTGGGTGGAGGGGGAGCTCATTCGCACTGCCTTCTACATCTATAGAAACGCAGGGGCCATGCCCTGCTGCAGGCTGGAAGGTCTGCTGTCACGCGCATCGGTTGGGCACACGGTACTGCGGACGCATTCAAAGGTGTAAACTGTACACAAGCACTCTCGCGCCTGCCAGTACAAATCCCCGTGCCAGGGACTCTGCTCACTACAGAAGATGGCTTGAAATACCGCACCTCCAGCCTGCGCAAGATCTGACTGACCCATCCACCTTTCGATGTCTGTAATTGTGGCATGGGAGGAGGGGGGGGGGGCACTCTCTCCCCGCCGCATATCTGATGGAACCTCGTGCATATAACGAACACCCCAGCGTGCCCTGTCCTTACTGCAGGGGTGAGCCCGTTTTTGCCAATTCACTCTGATCCCACGAGGCACACAAGTCAAACTGTGATCGCTTTGGCAATTCCGACAAACTAAAATAAATGGCTTGTATTTTTTTTTCTTGCATTGTGAGCAGCCCTCCTTTTAAATGTACCTTTTTAGAGAGTGGCCGCCTGACTGTAAACCCAGCAGGTATAAGCAAATCTCCTTAAAAAGGAGGGGGGTTCCAGTTATTACCACATTGCCACTAATTAATCTCCAAAACGCCTCTCGCAAGAGTAGTAACGCAAGATCTGGGCTTGGTGCGTGTGCTCGCCGTTGTGTTCAACCAGGACTTCTCTGTGACGCAGACGTGACCTCAATTTCCTATTATCACAGGTGCATTACATATCTTATAAAAGGTGGCTCCAAGCTTATGGGAGGCCCCACCGGATACACCCATCGCACAATAACGCACTAGCTGGAGTTTGTGAGCCCACGGATGTGCCGATTCCAGTGTATAAAACATCTGTATGGTCTAGAGCGCCTTATTCGTTTTTATAGTAGCTTTATATTTCCTTTTCATATGAATGCATTTTTAATGCCGGCGTTCCTGAAATATTGAAAACCTAACACACAAAAAAGAACTATGTTTTGGAAGGCCCACCTCTTATATTTCGTAGCACTGTCCCTGGACAGCATGAAAAGATCTCATCATCGGTTTATTTTGATTGCAAGTTTCATCTACATTCAGGGGAAGAAACCACAAAAAGGCAAGTACAAAAGGGTCAGAGACAAAGAGAAGGGACCGAGAGTGAAACAAAAAGCGAAAATCAAGGTGGAAGAGAGATGAAAGTAAGAAGAAAAGACAAATGCGGACAGATAAGGGAACAGTGTGATCGCTCTCGCGCCCTCTCTCTCTCGCGCTCTCTCTGGCTCCATCACGCGCTCTCTATTTATCCCTCTCAATCTCTCTCTCTATACCTGTCCCCCTATCGCTCTGTCACTCTCGCCCCCTCTCTCTCCCTCCCTTGTCCTGATGTTCTTTAAGGTCATCATCTACTATTTACAGTGCTTTGAAAGTTGATACAATTTGAATATGTAATGAAAAATGTGCTGTAAAATTCACCATTTTGGTCTGTCGTTTTCCCAAATTTTCTTGGAGACCATGCCCCCCCCCCCCCCCCTAGTGGCGGTCGGGCGCGCTCACGACGCGCCGGATGGGGGCTGGTCTGGCAAAATTTGCCAGGGCTGCTTTCAGTTCCCAGTCCGGCCCTGGCAGCCACCCTCTGGAACTCTTTGCCTGTCACACTTCGTTCTATCCCAGACTTGCTCTCTTTTAGGAAGTCATTAAAAACCTTCCTATTTTCCACAGCTTAGTCTCTTTCTTCTCGGGTTGTCTCTGTGGTGTTATGTTTCTTTGTCTCCAAAAGCGCCGGGACGCCTCTTGGCTGCGGCATCCGTGCGCTATATAAAAATAAATAACATAACATAACATAACATAATATAACTTTAGTGGAATGAACAGAGAAGAATGAGTGGCACCAAAAGCCCGTCTTGCTGTGTTTGAAAAAGGATGGAAAATTCACTGAGGTAATGGCCAATCATTTCCAGCTTGATTTCCACCTGGTTGAAAGTCTTCTCATTTTACCCTCCCACCATGCAGCCCACCATCTCAGAGGGAATGATCTGGTTGCCCAGGTGAGTCTTCAGCATTTCTGGTTTTTGGTTTCTACCAACAATTCAGGAGGGAGTGCTGTTTGTGGTGCATAGCCCGGTACAATCACCGACATAGGCAATATCAGTACTCCTACATGATTGGCTCCTGGAACATCGGTCCAGATCCATGCTTTACTATGTGAACTTTCAAAAGGTCAGCTTTATCTTCTGCTCAACCAGTGGCGTAGCAAGGGGGTGTGGGGGTTGGTCTGCCCTGGGCAGCCATCATGGAGGCGGTTTCCGCTGCAGAAATCGCCAGCACCCCCCGTTCTTCAGACGGCCGCTGCAGGGTAGCAAACTCAGGGGCCACCACGGGCGGCCGCAGGTCTAGCTACCCCACTGTGCTCAACATATGCCACCATGCCATGCCATGCCATCACCACCTCCAGAATGCACGTAATGTATTATGCCCTGATCACCGCTAACTGGTAATCTTGTTTGAACCTCTCAGCAGGCCTTGCGCTGTCAACCGCCCGTTGAAGCCCTAATTAGGACTCCGTACGGTACGTACACAGGACCTCTAAGCGCCGTGCAGTGGATTGCTGCTCATCGCCTTGAATGCGTCCTGCACATTGCTTAAAACTCGCGCTCCTAATACACGCGCTACACTTTGCAAACCCCTGTCTGTCTTAATAACGGCACTGCATTGACTTTGTGAACGCCAAACAACTCGCGTTTGTAATAATATACGCGCCATTCTGCAAATACAAGCACCTTTATGGTGCACCCATACTAGATGCCGCTAATACAGAGTTTACGCGTTGACATGGCGCGCCAAAATACTAAATAACCTGCACGCTGACCGCTCACGTACCAATGAGCATCTTTTAACACCGCGCTAGCACCGATCGGACATACAATTGCAAAAATGGCGGCCAACAGCTATGAAAGGCCTCATAATTGTGCATATATGAGAACATTGCACACATACTGTATGCCACTAATACAGTTTAAGTGTTGACATGGCGCGCTACGCTACTAATCGACATATAGATGTCTATAACTTGTACACTGACTGCTCAAGCGACAACGAGCTTTTTTAAAGCCGCGCTAGTACCGATCATACACACACTTCTAAATAATGGTGGCCAACTGCTACAAAATGCCTCTTAATTTCACGTACACGCCACGCTATGTGCAAGTATATCGACAAGTTGATAACAAGCTGATAACAAGCCGATAAACGTTATACTGGTAACTAACAACTGAGCGCAAACTTCGAACTATACTCCCATTACTAAGTGCATGCTAAACACATTACCAATTACAGTGTGCACTCACATAAGTCAATATGACACAACCATAGGACAACCTATCTACACCGTTTGTCGATTGTGGTACTATTTGTCATATCATTCCTGTAGTAAGTACAGCGTATAAAGAATTGCCATTTTTCTTATTTGCTTATTTTCCCTATTACATGTTCAAGTTGAATAACATGACCATCATCATTTTTAAACTGTTTTTAATCATCTCTAAACTCACATTTAGTATTACACCTCTTTTTTGCCTCCATTTGTTACTCTTTTTTCCTCACCCCAGGTACTATCGACCTTACATTCAGATAAATCATACTCTGAATATTTACCTCAGGAATAGGACACCACCTAATTCCTATATTGATTTTTAGGTCCTGTAGCCCCCCGACCCCTAAGGGGCACCTAAAGGGGCTGAAACATGTCGACCATCGAATTGGACTACCAAGTGCAGCGGACTCATAAATAGGTCCCCCCTGCACAACACCCTTTTTAAAATTCTTCCCTTACACCAAACTGAATAAAGTAGCAGTTTAGGTGGTATGATGATCACTTTTTAACCAACTCACTTCACTTGAGCACTTTCACTCACCACCAATTACTGATCACTACTGTAATAACCAGTGGTTCCCTCCAGGTGGAGGAAGCATACAAAAAGAGACCCAATGATGATGCTGTTACGTGTCTGATACAGGCGGAGAATCAAGATAAACCGACAAACGACCTGTCTACGTGAATGAGGGTTTTTTAAGTACTGACGGATAGAACACACCGGACCCTGGTTTCAGGTACAAGTGATCCATTCCCCATTGATTTTGATTAAAATGACACTGAAACAGCAAGAAATAGTAAAGGGCATCAGAATGTAATCAATTTTTTATGTAAATGCAAAACGCTGCCATGAAATCTAGTGGGGAACTCAAAGTCTCTGCTAGTGTATGTGGATCACCAAAACTGGCTTATTTAGACCACACTTTAAAAAAAATGAAAATCAGTTACCCACCAACTGCCACACTGGCTAGACGAGCAATGGTAGAATTAGTAGTCTTACAGCATGGTACACACAAGTATTCCTAAACTTCCAGGAGTTCTTCTTGGAGGATCTCGTCATGGTGGAGATATACATTTTGGGCCCGATTCACAGAATTAACTTAAGACAAAATCCTAAACTTACTACTTTTGGTATTCACAGAATGCACTTACTACTTTTGGTATTCACAGAATGCACTTACTACTTTTGGTATTCACAGAATGGATTTACGACTACTAACTTTACGTCCGCACTCGGGCCGGAAATTCCGGCCCGGAGGCGGAGCTTCTGGCCCAGAGGCGGAGCTTCCGGACCGGAGGCGGAGCTTCCGGACCGGAGGTGGGGATTCCGGCCAGTGGCGGAGATTTAGCCATGGCCAAAATCTCCACCTCTGGGCCGGAAGCCCCGCCTCCGGCCCGGAAGCCCCGCCTCCGGGCCGGAAGCCCCGCCTCCAGGCCGGAAGCTCCGCCTCCGGGCCGGAAGCCCCGCCTCCAGGCCGTAATTTCCGGCCCGAGTGCGGACGTAAAGTTAGTAGTCGTAAATCCATTCTGTGAATAGCAAAAGTAGTAAGTTTATTCTGTGAATCACAAAAGTAGTAAGTTCATTTTGTGAATACCAGAAGTAGTAAGTGCATTCTGTGAATACCAAAATGGTACTAAGTTTAGGATTTTGTCTTAAGTTTGTTCTGTGAATCGGGCCCTTTGACTTTTCTGATTCATTGCCTCAATCAAAAGATCCCATCAGCTTTGTCAAAACTTGCATAGTTCCTTCCACCAGTCTTCCAAATGAGTTTGTCTGCAGGATCCAAGCCTCAGATCCAACAGAGAACAGAGATTTCTCCACCACTGATTCTGTGTGACCGCAGCCAACATTCCAGTCTCACTGGGCTTTCTGGCTCCTTTTTCCACAATGCACTTCCCTGAATTACAATAGTCAGAATGTCTGAAAAAGGACCTAAATTGCAAGACCCATCTTTGGAGGGGCTGGAATGAGAATGGGTTACCTGCCATGCTATCTGTCTTTAGGAGATGAAGGCCCTTGATACGGCCTCTTGATACGGCCTTACCCCTGCTTTCCAAACAGGGGATTTCTACAGTCGTTTCAGGGCCAGAGCTCTGAGTTCAGATGGAAGACACATTCCATTTCTGCAGCATGATACCTAGGCTGCTTGAATTGGCCAGATATGCTGTAATCTGTAACATGAATATTGAGGCTTGCTAGAAGTCATCATATTAGGGCCATTGATAGTGCAAAGCTATGCTCACCAATGAATTGGATGTATATTGTATAATACAATTCAGGTTTTTCATCATATTCCTTTCAAGGATTTTACTGGGGCATGTTAGTTTGAAGATCAGGGCATTAATTGCCATAAACCTTGGGTCTGCTGCAGGTGCCCGTATAAGAAGTGTAATGATGGCCCACTTGAGTGGTTTGAGGATACAACTTTGAAACAGGGATGCATTAATCATGCTTATAAGATTCTGGTGAGGTGGTGGGAGGTTATGATTATGTTTTTCAAGTATGGAGCAAGGCACTGTCATATTGACAGATTTGATGATTTGACCTTTAATACTAAACTCATTATCACTGTCACTGCATCCTCCTGAGGCTCAGCCGGGAGAGAGGCGACTGTTTGACATTCAGCGTAGTTTGCACAGTATTTTTTTTAAATAACTGTTTTATTCTAATTTTACTGCCTACCTTCAGTTTTTATGTGTTTTTAGTTTTGGCGGCCCGCTACGATCCTTGTTTCAGCGCAGCTGTGTTGATTTAGTGCCTGCGCTTGGCGCATGCGCACTTACACGGTGAGCTGAGAGGGTGTGTGGGGCCCTGGCCAATCACAACGCACTGAGAGGTATTTCACGGCAGAATGGCGCGAGCGCGCGTCACTGCATCCTCCTGAGGCTCAGCCGGGAGAGAGGCGACTGTTTGACATTCAGCGTAGTTTGCACAGTATTTTTTTTAAATAACTGTTTTATTCTGATTTTACTGCCTACCTTCAGTTTTTATGTGTTTTTAGTTTTGGCGGCCCGCTACGATCCTTGTTTCAGCGCAGCTGTGTTGATTTAGTGCCTGCACTTGGCGCATGCGCACTTACACGGTGAGCTGAGAGGGTGTGTGGGGCCCTGGCCAATCACAACGCACTGAGAGGTATTTCACGGCAGAATGGCGCGAGCGCGCGTCACTGCATCCTCCTGAGGCTCAGCCGGGAGAGAGGCGACTGTTTGACATTCAGCGTAGTTTGCACAGTATTTTTTTTAAATAACTGTTTTATTCTGATTTTACTGCCTACCTTCAGTTTTTATGTGTTTTTAGTTTTGGCGGCCCACTACGATCCTTGTTTCAGCGCAGCTGTGTTGATTTATCGCCTGCGCTTGGCGCATGCGCACTTACACGGTGAGCTGAGAGGGTGTGTGGGGCCCTGGCCAACCACAACGCACTGAGAGGTATTTCACGGCAGAATGGCGCGAGCGCGCGTCACTGCATCCTCCTGAGGCTCAGCCGGGAGAGAGGCGACTGTTTGACATTCAGCGTAGTTTGCACAGTATTTTTTTTAAATAACTGTTTTATTCTGATTTTACTGCCTACCTTCAGTTTTTATGTGTTTTTAGTTTTGGCGGCCCGCTACGATCCTTGTTTCAGCGCAGCTGTGTTGATTTAGTGCCTGCGCTTGGCGCATGCGCACTTACACGGTGAGCTGAGAGGGTGTGTGGGGCCCTGGCCAATCACAACGCACTGAGAGGTATTTCACGGCAGAATGGCGCGAGCGCGCAGCGGACGCGCGCAGCGGACGCGCGCAGCGGGCTCGCGCCGCTGGCGCGCAGCGGGCGCGCCAAAGGCAAGCCCGTCTGCGCCCGTCCGCGCTTGTCCCGCGCCCGGGGCCGGATATTCTGCTTGCCATTCTCACGAGGGGAGAATAACTTGGTCTAGGAATCAACTGCTTGACTTGTCTAAACAGAATTGTGCAATCCCTACCTGTTTTTCACTTGACAGAATGCGGATAAGGGGCGGAAACTACTGCGAGTCACAATGCAAATCATGTAAGTTTCTTCTGCCTAGACCTACTCCCATAAAGTCGCTTGATATCTCCACTCCACCTTGGGCCAACAGATTAGACAGTTACCAGGAGGAACATTCCATCAAAGCAGCCCTGATAAACTGCAGAACCCTGCCTAAGCATGCTGCTGATCTGTGGCTGCTTCTAAAAACCTTAAATTTGGATTTGCTATTCTTGACCGAAACATGGCTGCGTGAGGGATCGAATCCAGATATTTGCCTGACTGTCCCCATAGGTTACAGAATGGTTATTGCCAACAGAGCCGACAACAGACTTGGAGGAGGTCTGGCAATAATTTTGAAAGAAGACTGGGATATCTCATATAAAAAAATAACGGAGCTGGATCCTATTGAGGCCCTGTCCTATCAAATTAAGCTCAACAAAAATCAGTCTACGGCAGGTCTTCTGATTTATAGACCCCCTAGTACTCCGACTTCCTACTGGTCGCCACTTTTCGACTACATTGCCAACCATTCACTGCGTTACTCCAGCTACACTGTACTAGGAGATTTTAACATACATATGGACCTTGCAACATGTCCTCAAACCACCTTAGTGGACGATGCACTTAAAAGTTTAAATCTTGTGCAATTAGTCAACTCTCCCACCCATTCAGCGGGACATACACTAGATCTCATCTTCTCTAACGACAGGGCCATCAGTGTGGAAAAACCTTTACCAGTAACCTGGTCAGACCACATGCTAGTCACATTCACGCTGGGACTACTATGTCCTGCCATAGTCGGTGGACCCACTGTAGAAAAAAGAAGAAATTGGAGGAAAGTTACTTTTGACGCTATGAAAAATGAATTAGTTAACTACACTCCTACTCCTTCAGGTGATCCCAATAGGGACTCTTCCCTCTTCAATACATGGCTGACCTCTGCCCTAGACAAGATTGCTCCGATCAGATCCTGTAAAGTAGTTAGGAGCAAGCCTTCAGCGCCGTGGTTCAATACTGAACTACAATTGGCTAAAAGTCACTGTAAAAAACTGGAACGCATCTGGAGAAAAAAATATGAAATCTCAGCCAAGTATACTTACAAAGAAGCATTGAAAAAATTCCATATCCTCAAGCGCAAAACTATGAAAGATTTTTTTGCTAAACAAATTATGGAGGCAGAGAACTCCCCTAGGGAGATTTATAAGATAGTAGAGAGCTTTCTGAAACCTCAATCCCTTAAAAGTATCATCCCGACTACCCCTTTGCTGTGTGAGGAATTAGCCTCTTTTTTTCATGATAAAATTGCGGCCATTTACTCTGCCTTCCCGATTACGGATGAGCGGGAAAGGCCCCTGACTGGTCATCCAGGTAAATGGTCCGACTTTCATCGGTATGAAAAGGACGCCTCCCTGAGGGATCTTATGAAAATTAAGTCTGGCTGCCCTTCTGACCCCTGCCCGGCTAGAATTCTCAAACTTCTAGCCCCGGCAGTGAACAATACATTGAACAATGTTTGGAACACCTCACTTGACACTGGTATTTTCCCTACAGAATGGAAGAAAGCCTTTGTCTGTCCTATTCTAAAAAAAGAAGACTCTGATCCCACGGAACTGAAGAATTTTAGGCCCATCTCCCTGCTTCCCGCTCCTGCAAAAATTCTGGAAAAGGAGGTCCAAAGGCAACTGTCTGACTTTCTCGAATCCAATAACTGCCTACAGGACTCACAATCCGGTTTTAGGGCGGGATATAGTACTGAGACGGCACTGCTGGAGGTGACAGAATCAATCCGGGAGACTATGGATCAAGGTAGCTGTGCCATGCTGGTACTGCTTGATCTGTCGGCGGCCTTCGACACGGTCTCCCATAAGATCCTGCTCAACAGGCTCCACTCACTAGGTGTTACAGGAACTGTTCTACGCTGGTTCAAGTCATTTCTGGGAGATAGATCTCAACAAGTCTTTCTTCACCCACACGTGTCAAGTGTTAGGACACTCTCGCAGGGGGTCCCGCAGGGGTCCGCCCTGAGCCCATCTCTGTTCAACGTATATCTGGCCCCCCTGGCATCCATTGTTGAAGGCCTGGGTGTACGTATCGTTTCTTACGCTGACGACACCCAACTTATCTTCTCCTTCAAAGAGCAAAACGAGAATGCTTTCACTAAGTTCAGGCAGTGTCTCCGTGATATCTCCTCCTGGATGACCGATAACTGCATGAAACTAAATACTGACAAGACCGAGATATTGTTTTTTAATCAGCCGACCCCTCCTCAAGCTGAGCTCTGGTGGCCTGCAGAACTTAACCCCCCCCCAATTCCGGTCAACTCAGCAAGGAACCTAGGCTTTAGAATGGACACCCAACTCACTGGCAAGGCTCAAATAGCCTATATTTCCTCACAATGTTTCTGGAAACTGAAGGCACTTCGCAGGTGTCTTCATTTCCTTCCTATGGAATGCAGAAAGATGGTGGTGCATGCGCTTATCACTTCCCAGTTAGATTATGCTAACAGCCTCTTCATTGGTCTGCCTGACTATCTTATGAAGAGACTTCAAAGAATTCAAAATTCTGCTGCGAGATTGATTAGAAATGTGCCACTAAGGTATCATATTACTCCACATTTGCGGAGCCTTCACTGGCTTCCCGTAAAAAAAAGAGTAATGTTTAAGGCCCTGGTCCTAGCCCATAAAGCACTCAGAGAGGTTGGCCCTCGTTATCTGAGACAGAGGCTCCAAAAATATCAGAACGCCAGAACCTTACGCTCCAGCAACCTGAACCTCCTTGCCACTCCACGTTTTAGGAAAGCTAGAATAGGAGGGAGGGCCTTTGTAGTAAAAACGGCTACTATGTGGAATATGATGCCTAACCACCTACGCCAGATTAAAGCTGAACTCCCTTTCAGAAAGGCCCTCAAAACTTGGTTGTTTGACCTCACGACTTCCGTCTAACGTCTCTCTCACCCCGCTGTCCTCTGCATGACCTCTGGATGCTAGCGCCGGGACACCTCCGTTGGAGGTAGCTGTCGCGCTTTACAAATGATTAAATAAATAAAATAATAAATTATCTGAAGGCAGAGCTTGCCCGCCTTGTCAAGGAATCTGCCACCAGCACTTCTATGTGTTGCTTCTTGATACTTCCTCCTCTTTCTCTTTCAGAGGTTGAATGCTGTGAAACACACTTGTAGAGATGGTGGGGAAATGTAACTTTGTTGGACATGATGGCCTCTCAAATGTTTGTGATTTTTAAGTCAAAAAATGGCAAGAGGTCATTGGGGGAAGTACAGAGGAATCTTTCCAAAATTCTGAAATTACCAGTCATTGGACAATGCCAAACACATTTCACAAAAAGCAGAGTCAGGTGTGTATATAAACACAGAAGACTCCAGGTGATATAGATGTTTCCAGCTTTCTAATTTTGACAATAACATGGTTACACTGCTCATTTTTTCACACTTTAAAAATTACTAAAATGTCCATATTTCATTAGCAGTACAAGTATAAATTATATTGAGATTGCTAAAAAAAATCTCAGAGAAAGATAAATTATTATCTCAATGTTCTAAACAATAGAGGACTGGAAGTTCTTTTTCAGAGGTAATGACAACAAGTGAAAAAAGAGATTGTCTAAAATTGAACTGAGACTAAGCGATCTAAATCTATTAAGGTTTTGCTTATTTTGATCCGCGCTGGTTTTGTGGATGCTCACAATCCTCTGGCAATGTAGGAATTGATAGGTTTACGCACAGCAGATAAAGCCATCACTGGACTTATTCATTCATGTTGTTCTAGGCATACATTAATATTGTATAAATGAATGTTACAACCAAATGGTCATAGCTGAACTCAGGTAGATACTCCTAGAAGAATCCTTGCATGGCCGGTGCTTTGCTAATATTGCAACTAGTGTGACAAGTGGTCACCTGGTAGGTGTCAGTGATGCAGTCAAATAAAAACCCCTGAACATAGGTACAGCTACGCATGAAAGGCAGTTGCAGACTGGTGGAATGGAATATTTGACTTCCATGCAATTTGTGCATCTCTTGCTCCTCATGATGAGATGAAAGGTGGGAGGGATCATGATGCTTCTATCCAGTACGAGTTTGTGAGTAGTAGAAGAAGCACATAACAGAGCTGGTGGCAGATTTGTTGATCAGATGCACCCTCCGAGTGATGTTTTTGAGTTCAAAATATTTTATTGAATTTTAGGTTGAATCAAAAGAACAGACAAAAAAGATCACCGAAAAAGGTACATACAAATGTACAACAACATAATAATCAGGCTATAACAAAACCAATGGTACGTTAATATAAAAGTAAAGCCAATAAAGTACCTATGCATATTCAAATGCAGTAAATATAATAAAAGTAAATATTGACTGAAAAGGGAATAAAGTGAAACAACAGTTCAAGTATAACTTAATTGAGCTACTAAATTGGAATCATTCCTTTAAAAAAATAAAACTATTATTTATATTATCAATAAGAATTATCAGATAGGAAATTCCATATCATTATCAATAGGCTTCCAAAATAAATGATAATTAGTATTGTGAGCGACACTCAACAAAGTCAATTTAGCTCCTCTTCTGGTAAATATTTTCCAGGACCACCAAGAATGTACAGATAATGATGCATTTTTCTAATTAGTGGTAATTATTTCTAAAGCTGCATAAATAAAAAAAAAATGAAAACGTTTGCTATTCATTCAGAGCCTTGTTTTAGGTGAAGATGATTTACAGATTACTATGTCATATGACAGGGTATCTGTGATATGAAATATTTTTTAAATGATCGTCCAAACCTCATTCCAAAATTTAGCAACAATACCAAACTCATAAAGCATATGATGCAATGAGCTGGCATTCTGACTACAATCCCAACAATTAGAAGAATCTGAAAGTTTTGTATTAAATAACTTTAAAGGAGTACATAAACAGTTAAATAATGTAAAGGAATTAGTTTGACATAGAGAGACAGTCAGGCATCAAGAAATACTATTTATCCAAATTTTCTTCCATGTGTCTTGAGATATTGATAAATCTAATTCTGCATTCCAAAATAATGAGAGAATGTTAAAAATGACCCCTTTTGAATTAATCATTTTTTTGTAAAACAATGATACTGCATGTGATGATGAAGCAATTGTATGAATGTTCATTTCTAAATCTGAAACATTCTTTAGGAGGAAAATTATTTGGGAATGAACCCTGGACTGAATTACACAAGAGTTCAGATATATATAAATGTCTGATGGTTGCAATGTAAATTTTTCCTGTAATTCATCAAAGGTCAGAATTGCGTTATTCTGATAAATATCTTTCAAATAAAAAATTCCATCCTTATACCAGGATTGCCAAAATGTAGGGTGTAGAGTGAATTCTTTCACTGGATTATACCATGATGATAAACTTAAGGTAAGTGAATCGAGGACTGGAAAATCAGATCCAAATCTTGTAATACTAATTTTGTAGACTTCAGTATTACAGATCTTTTTAGTTATGCAGTGAAGTTACCTATTGTGATTAAAGCAGGTATAGGAAATGGAGAAATCAAACTTTGTTCAACAAGCCATGATGGTGGACCATATGGGACCATAAAGAACTTAGGGGGCGACTACGAGTTTGGCGGCGCTGCGCCGGCTCTCCACCAACACAGAACCCCTAGAGCCGCGCAAGGACTGCCCGCCATATTACGAGTTGAACTTGTGTAAAGAGGACGGTCTTTTGCCTTTCCCATGGTGGTGCTGGCGGTGCCTGGAAAGCAGACACTGCCATGGGAACAGCAAAACGATTTCCAACACGGCACGGACGGTGACGTCCATGTAGTCCTGGTAATTTGGGGGAGTACAGACAAGTGAGCACAAGTTGTGCCCCCTTAAATGTATCCCATTGAGGGGACATGCGGGGCTCCCACCATGAAATGGCAGGTGATGCAGGAACTCGTAACATGCGCAGCTGGACTGCACCAGTCCCACTGATCATCTTACATTGTGGTGTATCTCCGCCGCCACTATGGAACAACTGTTCCCTGGTGCAGCAAGTGGTCCTCCGCAGCAACGACTTTTAAAGTCGTAATGCGACGGATGGACCACAGCTGCACTCTTAATCAGGTCCTTGGTTTAAAAATAAACACTTTATGATAATTAAGGACACTTTATAAACCAAAACCCTCATTATTGTTTGTTAGTTTCTTTTTTTAGAACTTATACGAGGAGATTTATTATTCCAAATAAATTTAGAAATAAGTTTATCTATATTTTTATAAAACTGAAGAGGAAGTTTAATAGGTAGCATAGAAAGTTTTAGAGCAATAACCATTTTAATCGAATCCATTTTTTCCCCACCACGATAAATGCAATGCTGACCATTTATGAAATTTGTACTTGATATGATTAACAATATAATCACAATTCAATGTAACTGATTGTTTAATGGTTTATGAAAAATATTATCCAAGATATATAAACTTTTACTTTTGCTGGATTATGTCATTGTTATGTAGCATATCAGGGGTACAACAAACATTAAAGGAAAGAATTCTGTTTTCTTAGTGTTGATGCAGCGGTAATTACACAGTAATTTCTGAATGGAAAAACCTCTAATTAACCTCTGTAAAGGTACTGGACCCTTGCCACTGTATATTACCTTCAGGAAACTTTACATAAACATGAAAAATAAAAAATGATTTAATATTTAAGCCAATAAAGAGAGTTGTGAGTATTTTAAAGGGTTTTATTTTCTTAGTTAAAAGTGAAGTTTTTCTGACCCTTTATTCATTAGTCAAATATCAATCAGGTTACAGAATTTGGAAATTAGGAAAAATAGCATTAATACAGAACATTTTACAGTCTGCATAAAAGCATCACTGTAGAAAAGAAAATGTGGTGCAAAATGTCAGTCAAAACTCTTAAACAGTTTCTAAGAAAAGAGTGAGTCTTGAAAGGCTAATCAATAATTAATAAATGGCAAAAATCTCCCATAAAGAGAAATAAATGCATAGGACAAATACATCTTTTCAAAAGCAGGTAGTCAAAGCATGAAATTTAGCACCTAAAATCTAAACCTGTTCTGATCCTCTCAGCTCTCTCTCTGTCTCGCTGTGCTGTCTCTGTCTCAGGAGCTGCAAAATAGCCTCCACAGACGCAGCCCCTCTTTCTCTCTCTAAGGCTTCCAGTTATCTGACTACTGTCCTGCCTGGCGTTCAGAAAAAAAATGAGCAAAAAGCCACCACTCCCATTTGTAAGCCATATTTCAAGCAAAAGTCCACGTGCTTGGTCCTCATAGCTGGTCCAATCAGAACTTCAAGACACATCGTCTCCCCATGGGCTGATTGGATACGTCATTAATCAGGCGTGTTCCTCATTACATGACTTCACATCCTTTTACATTTTAAAACAATTACATTTTCTGTAACAAAAAGTATTATTTATGAGGAAACAGAAAAATACATTTTATAAGAAAAATGTGTGCTCTGCAGTTTCTCTTCACTCCACTGTT
The DNA here is from genome assembly GCF_964204655.1 of Triturus cristatus. Lineage (NCBI taxonomy): Eukaryota > Metazoa > Chordata > Amphibia > Caudata > Salamandridae > Triturus > Triturus cristatus. The sequence goes on from NC_140588.1 coordinate 271,680,014, forward strand.
TAAACAGGCTACAAAAAAAAAAAAAAAATATGCAACATAGTGAAGGTCAAAGAGACAGAAACAGGAGGGTGTGATTTATTAACAAAGCCCTTTCATTGAAAGTTGGTATGGAAGAGGAGCACATTCCATTCTAATCTTCAAGGGCAAAAAACTGCAGTAATCTGAGTCCACTAAAGCAAACTGATATCACGTGGTTTTCTACAGTGCAAAGACACATTTCAGCACATTTCTACTCTTGCAAAAATACATGATGATTCAGTATAATTGTTTGCTATTTTGAAAGTACAAATATATTTTCTAAATTAATGTGCATTCTATAGTAAGATTACATATTGATTAATCACATTTAAACATGGCTGTTTAGCATGTTTTCTTTTTTTTTTACATGAAAGCACTTTTAAACTGAAAGCATTCTGACCAGGCCTTATTTAATATTTTCACTTGTAGGTACCAAAAGTGTTACCCTTTAAAAGCATCTGATTCATGTTTTCACTTTTCATGCACCAAAATCTGCCACTTAAAAAGAATACATTTGACCAGGCCTTATGTCATGTTTTCATTTTGCTTGCGCCAAAATCTGTGTCATTTTAAATGCAGTCTGTCTGAAGCACAAAAATAAAGCAATGCCTGACTCCAGATGAAATCTCAGCTACATCAGTGTTTAGAGTATATCCTGAAATATGAGAATATTGGTTAATTAGATTTAATAGAAGAGGTATGGAAATTTCAGGGTTACCAATATATAGGAGTACGTCACCAGCATAAGCTGACGCTTTGATAGGAACATTATTCATGAGTAGGCCTTGAATTTCCACACTTTTTCTAATGGCAATAAGTAAAGGTTCAGTACCAAGAAGAAAAAGTAAAGGTGAAAGGGGGCAAACTTGTCTGTTACCTCAAAAAACGAAACATTTATTAGGAATTTGACCATGATTTAAAAGTTTGCCCGAAGGACCAGAGTACAGAGCTGAGATCCTATGTATAAACGAGCTGCCAAAGTTAAAAGCAGATAAGGTACGGAAAAGAGATTGCCAATGGACTTTATCGAAAGCTTTTTCCACATCTAATGCTAAAACACCAGGACGATGTCTGAAGAAATGGACCAGTTTCAATTGTATGGAATAGTAATCTTACATTATTTATTTTTCCAGGAAACCAGATTGATCAATATGAACAATATTATCGAGTACAGAGGCCAACCTGATTTCAAGAATCTTTGCATAAAGTTTACAATCTTGATTAATGAATGAAATAGGTCTATTATTTGAAACACTAGTGGGATCCTTATTAGGTTTGGGAAGAACTATGATCAAAGTCTCAGTAAAGGTCCCAAAAGTTGATCCTGTACTACCAAAATGAGTAAACAATTTGAGTAAATGAGGTGAAAAGTAATTAGAAAATTCATTATAAAATTCAGCATGAATACCATCAGGACCTGGAGATTTAAGTAACTTAAGGGATTTAATAGTGGACTTTCCTTCTTCTAATGTAATTGGTAAATCCAATTTATTCTTATCTGACTGATTAACCTTAGGCAAACCGCACATCTCTAAAAAATTATCAATATACACCAAGTCACAAGAGGGAGGCTTATTATATAAAGTTTAATAATTGATACATTCATGAACTGTTTCTTTGTGAGCTAAAGCAATTTGGCCATTAGCTTTACGAATTGCGTTAATTTGACTTTTATCTTTCTTAATACAAAGATAGCTAGCCAAATGTTTTCCAGATCAATTAGCACTGAAACAAAGTTTAGTTTTGCTATTTGAAATTTGTATTCCAGTTCTATTTTGCTTAATGTTGAGTTTAATTCGTAAAAAAGTTTTCGTAGTTGTAATTTATATTTAATGTCATTAGAAGTGATAAAAAGATGTTCATACATTGCTATCTGTTTATTTAATTCTTCAATTTTGGAATTAAATTATTTGTTGCTATGTGCCATAATAGAAATTTTCGCCCCTCTGATATGTGGCATAAATGCATCCCATCTATTAACAAGTGAAGTAGAATCTTCGGGATTAAAAGTAAAATAATTACATAGAGCGGACAAAAGCTTTGGCTTATTTTTTTCATTAATGAAAACATTGGTATTCATGTGCCATCGACCGTGAGATGGGTGAGAGGAGCTAGGTCATAAAACACATGAAATGGGTGCATGATCCGAAATACTGATATTATGCATAGTAGAATCAAAAACGGAAGGTGCTGATTTACGGGATATTAGGAAATAATCTATACGGGAGTAGGAATTATGAGGAGTAGAAAAAAAAGTGCATTGTTTCTCTGTTGGCTGGTGAAGGGGCAATCTATCCACTAATTTGGTGGTTCGAAAAAAGGATTTTAGAGTGAAAAACACCTTTGGGGGACGATATTTGATTTGAGAAATTCTATCCAAATTTCTGATGTAAAAAAAAGACTAAAAAGTGTGGTCATCAGTTGTTGGATCGTACACGTTAATCAAATGCAAAACAGTATTACCAATTTTAACAATGAGGTAACGTCCTTCTGAGTCTGAACGTTTGTTTAGAATTTGAAGATGTTGTTTTTTTGAGGACAAAATAGTGACTCAATTTTTCTTATTAAGTGCAGGAGAAGAAATAACACGAACAAAAAATTACTCCAACGGACCTGACGATGGTCAATCAAAAAGCACTTAAATGGGAGGACATGAAAAATGAAGTGTAAGGGAGATTGTGTAACCTCACCAACAGGTGAGCAAGGAAGCAATTCCTTCTAGTTTAGTGACCCTCACACACCCTAGTGGTGTCATGCTTCATCATCGGGTCACCCCGACGCCTATAAGTCGGGGTGGGCTCAACCACAGTGTTGGGAGCTCTTTGAAGTTATAGAAAACCAGGGGGGGCTATAAAGATTAAAAAACCTCCGACAGATCCCCGGTTTCCCTTTATTTTTGGGTCTGTCAGGGTTATTAAAAAACTCTTAAAAGACGGGGCAATGTAGGAGTGTTATGGTCCTAAGACCCTAGTGACAACATGTTTCAGTCCATATGTGGCCATGAAGGTCCCGGACTTTCTTCAGGGCTATGGTCGGCCTCCCTGGGTACAGAAAAGGGGGGTCCCTATCCTTACGTGTGTGACAAACAAATTATCTATCATGTGTGGGTCTCCATCTGTAAGAAATCAACAAAGAAGAGGGAAGAAAACATACAGCATTGTGTCCATTGAGAGTGGTACCTGCTGATCCAGAAAAAGATGAAGATCATTAGGGCGTTGAAAAGACTTGGAAAATCCATCTTTCCATATTCTCATAGTAGATGGGTCAAAAAGGCCATATTTAAAACCACAGCTTCTTAGTCACGGTCTGAGGTCTGAGAATTCTTTGTGTATTTTAACAATTTCTTTAGCAAAGTCTTGGTGTATACAAATGTTTTGACCGTTGACCATCAAAGATGGGATCTCTCTTGCTGTTGTCCAAATCATCACCAAATAATGATGACACAAAACTTTGAAAATCATTTGATGTGGTTTGGTATGGCTCGGACTATGATGTGAAGGAGTTCTATGTGCCTTATCAATTTTGAATGTTCTTGGAAAGTGAGACGTAAAAGACCAGGTAACAATTTTTCTAAGTATTGTCTTCAGTTATTGCCTTCAACATCGTCTGGTAAATTAAATCTACTAATGGGCAATATTTTTGCTGTATTAGGCGATAAACCGTCGATGTTAGATTTCTTGTCCTGAATTTTCTTTGCATTATCAGAAATTGAACAGAGATGGATTTTTTGCCTTTCTACACAAGAAAGGGGCTTGAAAGATGACATCCCTTGGACAGAGATAACCTAGTTATACACTAAACACATCCTGCCTATTTCACTTACTCTTGACATATAATGATATTCACTCAATACATTTCACTGCCTGTCTACTGCACAGCCTACACTTAGAATAAATGCAGGGTCTTCTGTCTTTTAACATCCGCGAAGACACTGGTTCCCTTGGACACTTTCCCTGAATTTTAACCACTACGCCCAGACTACAGTCCTTATTTTCGCATGTTTTCCCGTAGACTACCCTGTATCTGTACGACATATAGATACCACCAACAGACACTGTCTGTGAAAGTTGTCTTGGGGGGTTCTATTCTGGGACTTAGGTTATAACCCTTCACACTCAGACACTGTCTGTGAGAGGTTCGTTAATTATTCTTGGACTTAGATAATAATCGTTTTAGTATTGACAGGATCATTAATAATGATCATGGTCTTGTTATCACATGCAGCCCCCTCTTTTCGCCCCCCCCCTTTTTCCCCTTTTTTCTTCTTATGTGCCTTTCTTAGACTTGGCACGGAGTCTTTCCTTCCCTAAGTCAGGCACCAACCGTCGGGACAAAATGACGTCCCCACGTGATCTCTCGCGAGAGCTCAGCGCTTTGGTTTGGTTCTACTACCCGGGCGGACCACAGCTGTGGCCAAATGCAGGTGAGGACCAGACCCGCGGTTACAGAGACGTACCCGCACCCACAATTGGGTAAGTCCTTTTCGATTCCCTTTTGCCTTTCAACCATGCCGCTACCGCTGCACACCTCTAGTCCCTGCATGTCGCCATTATTATTGTTTATTTCCCCCGTACGTCGTCACATGGAAGGTACCTTTTTTGAGCAGTACGGTAGTCTCTTAATGCATTCGATGTACGTCTACAAGCCACTCGTACCGTGTACAGCACGGAACACTCGGTCTTGTGCATGCCCCTGAGAGACGCGTTTTTTAGAGTACGGAGCCTCACTCCAGGGGTTACTTACCATTTAGTATGCCAGTACCAGTGATATCGCCATTCGTCTTTAATATCATACTTTTAATGAAACTGTCCCATCTAGACATACCCATTAACCTCACCAATACGGTCTTTTCCGCGCGCCTCCATTACGGTACATAACACCAGTGACCCACCACGGAGCAGACGTGTAGTCTCTTTTATTTCAATTTGATTGGCAATATGTCCAGCACCATTGTCTGTTTAAGACTGCTAAGCTGGGTTTCGTGAGTCACTAGCAATGACTCTACTTTCACCCTCCTTGTTTGCGGAACCCACACCTACTAATTATTGGCACACATCTCGGCCGACGTCCACCTACGTTTTTATAGAGGCGGATCTTCACATTAGTGCATAACGCCACCCTTATTCTCTCACCGGGTGCATGCATGTACAATGATTATGTCCCTCTCCACCTTTCTCATTCAGTGGACCCATTCCAGTGGTCGGGGTGTCTGCCTTTCACCTATGAGGCCTCCTATCCTATCTTATTAAGGTAAGAACTTACCATCTAGTCTTCCCTGACTTATCCTATCTTAGACTACGCTAAGGGCTACCTCTTGAGTTCTATTGGACTCTTTTAAGTCTTAGTCTCATATGAGTTATAATGGACTGTTTTATCCCTTATCTCTTACTCTCACGTTAGTTCAGATATATAGTGTTACTTTTTAATTTTCCCCTACTGTCTATATACTAGACTTGAGACCTCCGCCTCTAGCAGTGGACTGAATGTCGGATAGGTTTACCTCCTCCAGCTGCTGATGGTATTTCTCTGTTTCCCCTTGCCCTCCCTGTTTTCTCTTTTTTGTCTCCATTTATTTAGGGGGAGCACCTCTTTGACAACCCTGAATTAGGGCTTGTATTTCCTTTGGGGTAGATCCCATCTCCTTACCGACCAAGAGAGGTCACCAGACATTTAGATCTACCTTCGGTCCTGATGAAGTGTCGCTCTATCTTGGAGCAACATAGACATGAAAAATGTTGACACCAATCAACGATAGGCTACCCAGATACCATGACTGATTGCAGTAGCCCCACTGATTTTACTTAGTCCCAGCCCAGATACCTTTATTAAAGAATTAACAGGGCCAGGGCCTATTTTATTCACCTCCAAATACAAAACTAGGAGCCACTGACCTCCTCCACTCACACACATAATTCACAAACGGCGTTCTCAGATCAGAAGATCTCCGCTAAAGATGCCACCAGGCCCGTTGGACATTGCAGCGCCGGTCCGACGAGGAGCGCCCAATGATGAAGCATGACACCCTAACAGGTGTGTGAGGGCATCAAGATCTGAAATACATATCTCCCCCCTAGTCCACAATACTAAAGGCGGTTAGTGATCCTTATCACCCCTGCCTGAAGAGAGGAACTGTCTCCTTACTGTGAATCAAGTACACCTCAGGAGCACAGGAACAGGACCTCTTTAAATAACCAGCTCTATTGTCCCCTCTTTGATTATACAATTATCAGAAACCTTCATAGAAAGACTAACAATGTCTTTGCATATAATTTTAATTTCTGATGCAATGCTTTCTCTATTGGTATGAACTCCTTGCAATTCCTCAACTAAAATAGATAAAGAAGTTTCCTCAGACTCCACAATTTTTTATTTGACTGGTGGAGGAGAGATATTTTGTTTTCGTTTGTTGGGCACAATGTGCAACATTTTCCCCCTTCCATTTTGATAATAAATCAGCAACAAGGACAAACTGCAGCCTTAAATAAAGATGTAAGAATAAATAAATATAAGCTGTGTAAAAATACCCTGTGCAGCAGCAACAAACCAGCTGTGGGTGTGACTTAGGCCTAAGCCGCACCTTTTCCTGATTGTAGCTCCACCCTTCTGACAGAAAACTTTGGCAGCAGCTTACTTGTATGACCAGTAGAATGCTGAAGAAGGAAAACACCTGATAAATCATTCTTCATGAAGGGTTACCGGGATCCGCCGAGTGATATTTTTGACAGCAGAGCAATTAGCATTTTTGACAGCAGAGCAATTAAGATTTCAGGTGCTTCTCTGTACAGAGCCCAACCGTGAAGTTGAGTGAAGGAGACTGAGTAGGAAGTGCAAAGAGTAGGTGGTAGTGGAAGATGCTAAACACACATACAACATTTCATAGCTAAAATCAGGAGGACTGGCCACTGATGGTAATGAAGTGTGTATTTACCATTCTTTCTACAAGTGCGCTTTGATATCGGGATAGGTTATAAAGCAGACTGAGGCAAATATAACTGCACTTTTAGGGGCCAATTACGATGGCGGGCGATCCGCCTGCCATCATAAAGTGAGTTACCAACCGCCATATTAAGATGGCGGTGGGTATCGCGGCGGACGGAATGTCAGTCCGCCCCTTTTCTGCCGGTCGGCAATCGTTACCGGCGGGGCGGAGCTGGGGCTCACATATGGGCACCGCCATCCATATTATGATGCTAGGATGCAAAGGCCTTTCCATGGTGGAGATGCCGCCATGGAAAGGCTGGCGGGTACTTGTTCAGGGGGCCCTTTGCGGGCCCCCAGAGGGGGGGTGCACTTGGGGGGTACCTATGGTACCCCCCTGCGTGTCCATGCACAAGGTGGCAGGCATGGAAATGCACAACATGGCATTTCACAATTGCGATGGGTGCTGCAGCCAGCAGCGCCCGTCACAATGTGAAATCGCCATATGCGACCGCGACCGCGATGGTCGCATCACAATTAGGGTGGCAGGACCGCTGCATGGCAGGCGGGCAGTCCCGTTACCGTTGGGTTGGCGGGTGGACTAAAGTCCGCCTGCCATTCTAATGACCCCCTTTGTTTTTTTATACTCTCGCTCGAAACTACTTAAACCCCTACTACCGGGACAGGTGCTCATAATGCACCGATCCTCACACAGATAGTGTTTGTCAGGTTCAGTCAGGGTTTACCCACGCTATGAAGACCGATCTAAATACATACATGCATACATCCAGATACTGTGAGAGGTCTTTCTAGGCACAAAAACTTATGGATACACACAGATAATACCTTCATCAGGGGGTGGGGTTCTCCACACACAACTCTAGCTCTCGTCTTGCAGTGCAAGACCAGTTAATCAATGGAGCAGGAGACAACTGTAGGCATCAGGTTCCTCATAACCAGGATGCTCTGTGTCAACTTAATATTAGCTCTGACACACCCTGCCTTGCAGCGCTCCTCTGTGATTTACAAGTTTGGGGGCATGGGGTCTTTGCAGACACCTGCCTCAGAACCATTCCTCATTACTCGCCACCTTTTGGGACAGAGGTTAGTTGAGTTCTGTAGCTGTCACTCCAGAGAATTGAAGCAGTGAAGGAAGTTTTCACTGCTGTTGCATGCTATGCCTTTTTTGTGGATGAGTGTGCATGCATTAAAGTAGGCAAAGTTACCGAATGTGTTTAATATGTTATGTGTGTTTGAGAGAAATTTGTTGCAGCTGCCAACTCCCCTTTGTGCGACACTTAAGCTTGTTAAAGTCCTTTTCACCATGCAAGAGACAAACAATTGGCATTGATTGAGAAGACTTGATATTAGATGGTCTACTTGCATTCAGAAATATAGAAGCATGCCAAGAATATCCATTGGTTTCTTGAACTTGATGTTTGATAGGTATGATTTACACAGCAGTAGCCAATTAAAAATGTCCTTATGTTTCTCTAGATACACAAATTGGAAGACCTTCTGCACCTGAAGTCCGAAGAATGCTCCACACTTACAGAAGAAAAATGCAAAATTCTAAAAGATCGGAATTGCTTAATATGTAAGGTACTATACTGCACCTCCCACTACTAGAGATTTTATAGGTAATATCGACTTTGAATATGAAAGTGCAGAGTGTGCCCTAGAGTGATGCAGTGGACAATTGTAAACAGTTAATTAGCATCACAGATTGTGGTTATTCAGTTACCTCGCAAATTTCTGCAGGAACATGTAATCCAGTAGTTAAAGTGTAATTAAATGATAGTGGTATTTTTTTTGGCTACCAAAGCACCAAGAACTTGTTAGGGGGAATGACAGTGATGACATGGCAGTTATAGCACTAGAAAAAGCAGAAATAGCCTCATGTCATCCAAGGGACCTTGCATATCCTGTACAATCTAGTGCCCCATACATGTCCTTCGGGCAGTTCCTTCACCCAATTGTAATTTGGCTTCTGTTCCATGTGTTAAGAGAGTTAAAGTGGGAAGCAGTTCTTTCTGCGCTAAGGCCCCAGCCCTTTGGAATCCACTCCATTTGTCCATTAGGATTTTTCAGAACCACTGGTCCTTCTGGAAAATCCTAAAGACCTGGTTATTCTCTTCTTAGCTGCTTACTGTGGCATTTTACGATAGGTCACTTTATGCAATGTTGTGTTTTAGGCAAGCGCTGGGATGCCCTGCTGCTGTATCAGCTACGCGCTGTGTAAATCTTTTAACATACACATAGCCTCTTCCATAGCTTCTCTATGAACCTCTACATAGGGCTCCTCCAGTGTCTCCTGATATGCAGAGCACACTGGAAGTTTGCAGGTCTTTAGTGATAGTCCTCCCATGAAAACTTCTTTCAAAAATGGAAACAGGGTTCCCATAATGCACACAGCCCACCATAGCCTCTCTTTTTTTTTTGTAACATACTTTATTTAAAGACCATTATATCAAATCCAATGCAATGAAAATTTACATAGAGACAGTCATTTTCCTCTTACAATGGATACAGCATAAGTTCTTCACGAAATGACCATCTTTCCCCCCTCCCTCAGTTAGGCTGAAAACGGGAAATTAATAAGGTCTGGTGACCTCTTGTATAGCTGCCCACTGCAACAATGGCAAATAAATGAGTAGCATAGTGTTATTACTTTTTCCAGGGAACATAAATAACAAATTCAACTATGTCCCTTCCCACCCTAACCCTCCACCCACCATAGCTTCTCATGGCATGAAATACTCGGCCATCATGTCCCCTGAATGAAGCAAATAGGTCCCTCATAGCCTCATGTGGAAGGAAATATAACCTAACCCATAATTTCTTAGAGAGGAGCACCTTGGTTTGGGCCTGGCTCCCTAGCATCTCCCATTATTCCACAGGGTAGCACATACCATTGAAGTGAGAAAGAATCAGAGTCAATGCCACAGAGCACGAGCGGGTAGGTGGTAGACAACGGATGTGTCCACACAGTCATTGCAAATTCTGCCAGCAATACATGCTGGAATCCAGGGAACCCACAAAACAAAATCAGTTTTGAGGACAAAAGAATATCATAATCTCCACTGAAAGTTTTGAGTTATTAGAAGCTTATAGGCCATATGAGACACAATGAAGTCTACATTATGGGTATGTTTAACAAGCCCAAATCAAATATGTGTGTTCAGAAGTTAGTACAGGTTTTGCTAATATTGACTAAAGTGATATTGTCGATTGTGTGTTGCCATTGATGTTTTGTGCAATACTTTGGAGATTGCACATATGGAAATGAATATGGAGGAACCCCTTTCTTCATCCAAGATGGAGTCATATTCTCAATACTCCTGGCAGCCATAAAATTCCCAGAAAGGGTTCTGGTCATGTAGATTCCGAATTATGAGCAAATAGCTGTGAGGAGATCAAAAGAGCAAGAATATCCAGTACTCATCTCCCGAATGGACGTTTCTAACAGCAAATGAATGGGAATGTGAGTTTATTACCCATTGTATGAACAATATGAATCCAACTGAGCCTCCTTGAAACTAACTTTGTTGTAGATCTAAATTTCGACCTTGGCGTACGTTTTGAAGGACTGACACAATTTTTCTTCAATATACTCATCAATTAACCTGATACGAGGATCTTCCGTATTGAAAGAAACCATTGAACTATGCCTTAACATTTTGTTGTGCAAACTGCCAATTTGCTCAAACCAATGCTGTTATTTTTAAAGATTTTGAGTTGAACGATTTGAATTGAGAAGCCATGGGGTCCAACACTGAAATCTCCTCTAGATGTAAATCTCTATATTACTTGAACCTTTTTTATTATTTTTCTGATATTACTTTCTTTGGTTATCAATTTAAATTTTCCACACCATGTTCCTGCAAAAGATTCTAAACTTACAATTTCTTCTGAAACTGCAAAGATTATTGACACTGATTCTATTACTTTGAATGCTAAAGCTTTACATAATAAGGTTACAATAACTGGGTTGTCAACAAATATATATATTAGATTACTAAGTGAATATGTTAATGCCATGAATGTTGGTAATTACTATGTGTGTATGCAAATACCTTCATCAGTTGCTGGGGGCGTAACCTAACATAGCTTGCCTCTGTTATATGGAATTTCATGCAGAGTATTAACTAGCTTATTCCATGGTACTGGTCAATTACAGTATTATTACTCTAATCAATATTGGATCTTTTCTGAACTTCTGGTGTCAAAAAGCTTAAATTCACAGTATGAAGCCTCAAACGCTGCAACTATGGGCTATATATTAAGACCGGCACAATCTTTTTGACATGGCTTATGCATTTCGGAAATAACTTAACATGTAAATTAGTGAAAGCTGAGAAGAATGTTATAAACACTAATACATTGCCAGAATGTACTCCTTGGAACCTACCACATGAAAAAAAGAAAATACTAGAAGCAATAGCTTTATTAGCTTTAGACTGGCATCACAAGGTAAACTTTGCATATATAGAAAAAGATTGATTATTAACACAAATGTTATAGGTTCTAGTGAATGTGAACATACCTTTGAAATGAGTGAGAACTGGGGAAGATACTTTAGAGGGTGTTGATCCCATCTTTCCTGGAGTGTATTATGTTTGTGAAAAGAATGCTTTTTGTAGATTACGGAGAGGTTGGTGTGAAAGGTATAATATGAAAATACTTTTCCAAAAATGTATCATGTTAATGATTTCAAAGGAGAAAACAAATTTGAAAACGGGAGGATAAAGAGAGGTGCAAATTAAATAGTAGGTGATTGGAGTTTTAATGCCTTCAGGGGGAGTAGCATTAAACTCAAATAAAAGTAGACAACTTTCTACTAAACTACCAGTAGAACTGGGGATTTCCTGTTATAGATTTAGAAATGATTTCAATAAGATCAAAGGTGATTCAAAATCGACTTGCCCTTAATATCCTTCTCGCCAAGGAGGGCATAATCTGTCAATTTTTAAAGGTCTGACATTGTTGCAGCTATATGTCAGATAAGAGCAGAGACTTAGAGAGTTACATCAAAAACATCACTGACAAATGAGGGCTTAAATTATTTTAAAGTAGATGGTGCATGGGAAACAATATGTAAGGGATTGTCAACTTTTAGCAACTGGTAATGTAACTGAGGAGACGGAGTGGTAATTTCTATCTTGAGACCTTTAGTGACGATCTCTTTCTGCTTAATGCTGATGATATGATCTATCAAATTTTGCAAATACCGAAAAAACAAACAAGTAGCCATCAAGAGCGGAAATGACGACCAAAAACTGACTACATTATTTATGTTTACAATTTTGCATGTGCTAAAGGCTGTATAATGTTTACAAAAATCCTTTGGGTTTGATTGAGGATGTTGGGTAGACATCCCCTCTTTAGAGCATTACATTACCTAAGGGAAATCTAAAAATATAGGGGTCTATTAGGATGGCGGGTGGAAAAGCACCCCAACCGCCATGGAAGTGGAAAACAACCGCCCGCCGGCACCGTGGAAAAACCGGCGGCCAAATTAGTATCACCTGCCAAAAAACACCGACCACGGCGGAACGGGGCCAAGAAAAACTGCCCGTAGCGGGCAGAGATGGCCAAAATCCATCCGCGGTGGTCGGATCCGCAGCAACACGCCGCAAGTATAGCAGAGACACCGCACTGGAAATTAGGATATCCCCGACAGTCCTGCGGTACGTACCATTGTCTCCGACTGCCGCGGTCGCACAATGGGATGAATGGGAGAGCCAGCGGAAGAGCGCAGCCACCGCTGCGGAGGCACCATGACAAATATGGCGGACGAAGCAAAAAATCCACAGCAAGGCCAAAAAGTGCACACAGCAAACTAGCCATGGCCCCCAAATACACAAAACACACCCCACTGACACAACCACATGGCAAAAGAGAAATATACAAATCCCAGGACAACACACCTGACAGCAATACCCCAATTGGACACACCCACATAGCAGAGTATAAACAGCCCCTTCCCTGACCACAATCCTTTGCAATACTCCATGAGAGAAGGGACACACCCCCCAGCTGAAAGGAGAGGCAAATAACACAACATCACTAGCCACACCACACACAGCACCACCACCACTTCCACACCTGCACAACTAACCCCCTGCACAACACACACCATACACATCACAACCACATCCACCACTCACACTCCTGCACCCACAATCACATTGCACACCACACACCATGCCCACACTGAAAATGCCCAAATTCACAGAGAGTGAGTTGACATGGTAGATGAGATAGTCAGAGTGGAACCACAGCTTTTTGGTAGCCTGGTCTAACAGACACCATTAGCCACAAGGACACAAATGTGGGCAAGAATGGTCCAAAGGTTCAATGCAGTAGGGACCACCCCAAGATCTAAAAAGGAGATCATGAAGCGGTGGCATGATCTGAAGAGGGTTGTCAAGGAGAGGAGGAGCAAGAACCGTGAGCTGGCTCAGAGGACTGGCGATGGGCATCCCATTCCACAAAAACCATTCACACCATGGAAGGAGAAGGTGCTTGCCATACTGCATCCAGAGAGTCTCACAGGAGTAGCTGGGGGAGTGGAGGCTGGTAAGTACAAACAAATGACTAGCACCACTCTGTCATGTACTGTCTCGCACAACTACAAAGCTACACCACCTAGGACAAATCCCATCCATCTGCACCACACACTCACAAAAACATGTCTCACAGATCCAACATTCACCCACTCCCATTCTCCCCAAACATAGCTACCAACATTACCATGGGGGGATGTGTTCAGACAGACAGCACTACAACTCCCACCATGCCCCCTGGCCCACACCTCAGCAGGATGGAGCCCTCCCCCCCACACCCAGAAGCAAGTGTCAGTCTTTACATTACCCCCATCAAACTTACAGGTAGGTAGCCATCTTCACAGTGAGGGTGTCTGGGGTGGGAAACCTGTACCACTACTCCCACCATGCTCCCTGTCCCACACCAGAGCAGGATGGATCACTCCCCCGACCCCATCCAGAAGCAGTTGGAAGCCATTGCAGTACACCAAACAAACTTACAGGTAGGTAGCCATCTTCACAATGAGGGTGTTTGTGGGTGGAAGGCCAGCACTACAACTCCCACCATGCCCCCTGGCCCACACCTCAGCAGGATGGAGCCCTCCCCCACCCCACCCAGAAGCATTTGGAAGCCATTGCAGTACACCAAACAAACTTACAGGTAGGTGGCCATATGAATCTGTCCTGTGACCCCACTGAGCAGGATGTAACCCGCCACCACGCACACACACATTTGTGACATCACAAACACACATGTGGGCACATTACAGGTAAGTAGCCAGTATGTGCACCCACCCTTTCGTCACAAATTAAATGGTGCCATATGACAACACCAGCCCTCTCCTTGCACAAAGAGGCACACCTACCCCATTGCCAAGCACAGTGTGCACAAAGGTAAGCTAAGGAAACTGTCACATCTACCAAAGTGTGACACACCAATGCATAAGTAGAAGAAAGTCAGGGCACAATCATGCACAGCACCTATTTACATGTGCATCGCCATGGGGCAAGTGCAACAAGGACCATTTGAAAAATACAAAAGCATGTGTGGTGGTACAAATCAAGATATTCACATGACAGGACAAAGGTATGCAGGAGATGGCAGTGGACAGTCCATGGCCAGATGTGACGCCTGCCAGGTCACACAAATCAACAATGAGTCCTCTGTTAAAAACATGTTGTGCCAGGCCCTAGATGGCAACAAGTCCCTGTAATCATTAATTGTGCACGGGTCGCATGGTATGCCTTGACACCTCACACCATGGACAAGTAATGCCTGTACCACTGCATCATGTCAGGAAGCACAGTAGTGCACATAGTAAACAATGTGATGATCTGTCAATTGTGCAGTGTACAAAAAGTGAATGACACACAGCTAACACAAAACTTGTCAGGTACACTACAATGACCATTTCCCTTCTGACCCACAGGTGACCAAGAACCCACTACAGAGGACAACACCAGCAACCTGCAGAGCCAGTCTTCCCCCCCCCCGGTACATGGACTCTCGGATGTTGACTTCCAGGATTCCATGGACGATGAGCTCGGAGCTGGCCCATCTGGTGTGCCAGGGAGCAACAGGTCCCAGGACCCCATCGTCCCCCCACCACATCTGCGCCAACAACAACTTCACTGCAGACCCCTGCTGTCACAGCTTGTGCGGCCACCGCCACCACCACCACCAGTGCTGCCAGCACCACCCTCCCTGTCCCATAGGATGACCAGCACACACCACCAACGGAGGAGGGCAGGGAGAGGATGCGGGTGCCCACTGTGGTGAGTCAACAGGTCCGTGGCAGCAGGGCAGATGGGAGGGGCAGGGTCACCCACAGACACCAGGAGGCTGGGACCCAATCCCTGGAACACATCACCAGAGCCCTTGGCGCATACAAACAGGTCCAGGGATGAACCGGACGGTCGGACGAACTGTTACACGAGCTCATCCTGCTGATGAGGTCCATCGACTCCCGCATGGGACAAATTGTGGACCTCTTGGGCCAGCAAGTGGCGGTACTGAGGGACAGGCCTGCGCCACAAACAGCCCCTCCACCTTCCTCTGGTGGGCCGCAGGATTACAGTTCACCATCTTCCCCTGCCCCCACAGAGAGGGGTGAGTCCTCAGACCTCACTGTCCCTGCAGCAGGCCCCCCCCCTGCCAAATGACAAAGGGGCCATCCTAAGAAGACCCTGGGAATATCTGGAGGCAAAGCACCTGCCAGACGCCAATCACGGAGCCAGCCATGATGGCAACCTTCTCCACCACTGCATTGACTTTTTGGACTGTCCTTCCCCACACTACCTTGTAAATGGCATCTGTCTGTTGGACTGGGTCACCACATCAATGTGCTGACTACTCGATTATCTCATTTACCACAACTGTCAACTCACTGCTCCACCTCCCACAGTGGAAATGTACACCCCCCTCGCATCTCACCATTGCAAATAAAATATCCTTACACACATGTTGTCGTGTCTGCTCCGTCTTTATTGCAGGATGTACAGTCTTCAACATGATCACAATGTACCAGGAGCATGGGCTGTATGTAGGCAAGGAGAAGTTGTAGGCACCTAGGGAAACACAACAGAACTACTTTCACTGGTCTGGGTGTGGCATCACAGACATCACACAACCCCTACCATCAGGATAACCCAACATGCGCACGTCACAATGGGCAAGAAGTGTCAACATAAATGTCCTGTAGATGTTCCCAAATGACCTGTCCTAGAAACATTGTCAAACACCGCTGAGTCTACAACTGGCTGCTGTTACAATTCTCACATGCCCCTTCACAACAACAGCAATATCAGCAGACAATGGGTATGTTGCACATTGTCAACCACCTTCAAGTGAAGTAGCGTGTGATGAGCTATTCACGCAGGTCAACACCTTCCTCCTCTCCACTGTCCTCATCACTGGACACAGATTGGTCTGCAGGCTGGGGCCTTGGGTCCTCACCATCATCCAGGAGCAGGGGAATCTCCTTGCGAATGGCTAGGTTGTGGAGCATGCAGCATGCCACTACAATCTGACAAACTTTCCCGGGCGAGTATGCCAGTGCACCTCCAGTCTTGTCCAGGCAGCGGAAACGTGACTTGAGCAGACCAAAAGTACGCTCCACCACACAACATGTCCTCCCATGGGCCTCATTGTAGCGGACTTCAGCCGGGGTCCTGGGATTCCTCTGTGGGCTCAGCAACCAGGCACGGTTGGGATATGCAGAGTCACCTAGGTATGACAAACACAAATAGACATTGCAATGTCTCAGAGGCTGAGGGCAGCAGGTCACACACCCAGCACGCCACACGACTAGGCATACTCACCCACAATCCATGCACGCCCGGGAAGCAGATTAGCCATCAGCTGGGGCACAATGCTGTTCCCCAGGATGTAGGAGTCATGGGCCGAGCCTGGGAATTTGGCACACATGTGGGAGATGGTCATATCTGCCAGGCACACCACCTGCACATTTATAGAGTGGTAATGCTTGCGATTGCGGTAAATGTGCTCACTTGCCTGTAGTGGCACAAGCCCGACTTGGGTGCAATTAATGGCACCAACAACATTGGGGATGTGTCCAAGGGGATATAAGTTTCCCTTCACAGGTGGCAATTCAGCACCCCTGGGGAAATGGATGTATCTGTCCTTGTATATCATCATGGCGGACACTACATCACGCAGCACCATGCTGAACATCGGTTGTGACATCCCACCAGCGCTGGCAACTGTCTCTTGAAACGATCCAGTGGCAACAAAATGCAGGGCCGCCATCATCTTATAAGTAGGGGTGAAAGCTGTTGGACATGTCTGGCGAGGCTGCAGGTGGGGCTCCAACAGATCACAAAGGGTTTTCAGGGTGGCTCTGTCCAGACGGCATTTCCGAATGATCGCAACATCCTCCATGTCCTCCAGCACAGCCAAGTGACAAATCAAATTTGGTCTCCTCCTATTTGAGATGATAGTGAACACATGTCAATGCAATACATCATGAGATGTGCACAGCATATCACATTCTGGATGACACAACGACAACAATGACTGACATCAATCTTGACTAACAGACCAGCTCACATGTAGGGACACCTTCATCTACACAAAGGCCACACCTGTCAACTTACACAAGACAAGTACCTCAAACACCCCCTTGGTCAATGTGAATGCACATAGGGATATGGCCACATTTCACATGGGCACACCTGGGAGTCTAGCATCCAGCATATGTGTAACTAATCAAACCCACTGTGTCATACCTAGCTGCTGTACCTGTCACACCTCAATGCTTTATTACAACCTGGCACACATCCACCACACAATGACCACAGTCGGTGCTGGAATGACGAATGTGTGCATGAGCAGACATGAGATGCAATGCAACATAGTTCATTATTCATTGAGATGAGCATCGCTGTGATTGTCACTGCACCTCAACACATTGACATGTGTACACATTGTAGAGTCCAGAACAACACTGTCCTGCCTACACCAACATCAAATCCATAAGTTACATGTGAGTGGGTACAGGCCAATCTACGAAACACACACACAAACATGGCATGTGTAGCCATCAGTGGAGTAAATGGAACATTAGCATCGTATGCATGATGATGTTCCATTGACCATGTTAGCACTGTGCCCTGTTGATGTTTGACAGATGGCCATTGCGATTGTATGACACTCAATTCGCGGCAGCTACTGCCTGGCCTCGGCGGTGTGTCACCAGCACCCCCATTCACACAAGTGCGGTACTGATAGGCATGGAGACTTGTGGAAATGCCGGTTGGCATGCTCCGCCCCCTGAATGGCAGAGCCTCGTGTCAATGTATGGCACCCAAATCGCGGAAGCTACCGCCTGGCCCCGGCAGTGTGTCACCAGCACCCCCATTCAAACAAGTGCGGTACTGATAGGCATGGAGACATGTGGAAATGGCGGTTGGCATGCTCTGCCGCTAAAATCACGGTAACGCACACTGGGCCCCTGCGGTGTGTCACCGCCATGGAGCTTGCCCTAGAGCCAATGCGAAGCTCGATAGCGGTGGCATAATGCAATTTTGAAGATCGTGGTAGGCGTGCTCCGCCACCGCGGAGGCGGTCATTGGCTGCATTTGAAAGATGCACCATTGCTGGTAGCGCACACCGGGCCCCAGCGTTGTGTCACCGCCATGGAGCATGCCCTTACAGCCAATGGGAACCTTGATAGCGGTGGCATGATGCAATTTTGAAGATCACGGTAGGCGTGCTCCGCCACCGCGGAGGCCGTCATTGGCTGCATTTAAAAGATGCACCATCGCGGTAGCGCACACTGGGCCCCAGCGTTGTGTCACCACCATGGGGCATGCCCTTACAGCCAATGGGAACCTTGATGGGGTGGCATGGTGCAATTTTGAAGATCGTGGTAGGCGTGCTCCGCCACAGCGGAGGCAGTCGTTGGATGCATTTGAAAGAGGCAGATCAGGACCACCAATTGCTGCAGCTTGGCACCTTTGAAACGACCCCAGGGAGCTATAAATGTGTGGGAGTGAGCCTCACATTTCCACTGCTCCCAGAGTCTGAGACCCCTCACCTGCTGCTGCCTTCAGGGACTGCTGCCTGAGACCCCTCACCTGCTGTTGCCTCCAGGGACTGCTGCCTGAGACCCCTCACCTGCTGCTGCCTCCAGGGACTGCTGCCTGAGACCCCTCACCTGCTGCTGCCACCAGGGTTGCTGCCTGAGGCCCCTCACCACCCAATTCTGCCTCTGTTGTCTCATGTCCACAGTGATGGCAAGGACAGAGAAGATCTATGCCAGTCCCTTCACAAGCAAGGAGCTGGAGGTCCTGGTGGACGAGGTGCTCACACAGTACCCAAGGCTATATGGTGCCCCAAATGTCGTGGTAAGTCTTCAACAGTGGTGGGGTAGGGCAGGGGGGCCACACATGTAGTTGGACTGATGCAGTATGTGCCTGGGAGTGTGGGGTAGTGTCATGCACTGCCTGACATGCTGTCTCCAGGGGGAGGGTGTGCGTACCCAATGCCACAGGTTTGCCTCCCTGCACATGTATGTATGAGTGACCTGTGTTGTGTTGTCAGCCATACAGTGACACAGAAGGTTGTTCTTGCTGTAGTCATGACAGTGATTGCTTGGCTGGATGGCTGTGTGTCCATCTCAGTGTGAGCCCAGCTGGCATGCACAGTCCCCGCCTACAAAGACTAGGACAGCTTACTTAACTTACAGAGTATGACATCAGTCTTTTCACATTGCACTCCAGCTATGAGCCATCTCAGCACTGTAGTTTGCACACAACCGCCCTCGTGAATGGCATTTTGTATTTGTTAGATCATGTCCCTCAATGTGACCACCATGACACATTCATCTATTCGCAGGGCAGGGACATTGATGGCTGCGGAGTCTTGGACACAGTGAGTCCACCCCCAAACACAGGTTGACATGTGATGTATGTGTTGCTCAAGCCAACAATGGACTGGAGATGTGGGCAGGCTACATAGGTGTGTTCCCCTCACACCTGCTGCTTTAACATCAGCTTTTCCCATGCAGGTGTACCATGTGAGCTGTACTATAGTCTCTGATTGACATATCGTTGGATATGTGATGATTTTATATCTTGCTGCTATACTGATAGATGTCGGTACATGCCACTGTGTCACTGATCATTTCCCCCTCTTGTCTCCCATGCCTGCAGCTCAAGGTACACCAGCGTAAGGCCGTGTGGAGGGCCATTGCAGCAAAGGTGCGAGCCCTGGGGGTCTCAAACCGACGGCGCAGCCACTGCCACAAGAGATGGGACGACATCAGCCGGCTGGCAAAGAATGTCGCGAAGATGACCTTGGGGCTGCTTCCTCGCACTGGGCCTTTGGCACGGCGCAGCATGGCACCACTAATGGGGCACATCTTGGCGGTGACACAGCCTGAGCATCAGCAGCAAGCCAGGGGTGAGCATTTGGGGAGTCTGACTTTGGCTGGGAGTGGCTGCATGTGTACGGAGCCTGTGCCAGTGCTGGCCTATGTGATGTTGGTAGTGTGATGCTGTGGCATGTAAGTGGCTGCTGGCCTGGGTGCCGGTGGCATGCATTTGCCCTACTTGGACTTACAAAGGTGATTTGGATACTGTGCCTTCACATTACATTCTGAGTTGTGCTCTTCAGGTTTCTTCTGCATTGGGGTAGTCTTGGGAATCCCATGGGAGGGAACGGCAGTGTGCCCGATCTGACTGTGCGTTCATCAATGCGTCCATTGCATGCACCCAGATTGGGGAGGCCTAGACATCTGACAACAATGTGCACCATTCTATTGTCCCAATTGGCAGTGGCCACGGCTGACGATAGTGACCATGGTCCACATATATCAAAGTCACGATACAGCACACGAAGCACACAGCAGCAGCAACCCAAGCGGACACGGGTGCAGACACCATCCCCACAGAAGACCAAAGCCACCCCAGAGTGCAGGGAGGAAAGCCCGTCAGGCGACACCAGTGGACAAAAAGCAAAGCAGCAGACCTCAGGCACACATGCCTCAGTGGCATCCCCATCCAAGGACTCTCCTGCCCCTAAAGCATCACGCAAAGATAATCATACAGTGTCTGTGCCCACCAAGGAGGTGGTGCATGCCAAGGGTACACCTAGGAAGGGCTCCAAGGCAGAATCACCAACCACCTCGACTCCCATTCCTAGTAAACAGGGGAAGGGGGCAGAGGCGAAGCCAGGCAAAGCGTTCTGCTGGGTCCAGCACATCACCAGAGGGGCTGCCAGCTCCTGCACCTGCTGCAGCTGTGGTGGTGAGTGTGCCTGTTGTGCCCACACAACTTCCCATTGATCCAAAGTCAGGCAAGCCATTTAGGATCCCCGAGAAGTGGAAGGCCACCCCTCCACAATCTCCCAGCCACACCATGTCTCCCATCTGCATGACTCCACCTCCATGTGCCACTACACCACCTGGTCCAAGGAGCCCTCCCGCTTGCCAAGCCACTGATAGCTCTACCTCAGCTGGTCTGCTCTCTCTCCGGTCAAGTGCCCCGACAGCCCCCAGGAGACACAGCCAGCTCCCAGTCTGCCTGACAGCCATGTCTGAGTGGTAGTCACCCTCACACACCTGTCTCTCACACAGGTGGGCCTGTACTGCACATTGTTGCCCCCTGACTGTGTTGCTGACCATGGAATGGTGCAATCGCACACATTCCCTGTGCAGCTTCTCATGGACTCACTCTGCACTTTGTCCTGCCCACTGGCCTTGTCGTTCACTGCTGTGTGCCCACCTGCCTGTGCAGCTTCTCATGGACTCACTCTGCACCTTGGACTGGCCACTGGCCTTGTCGTTCACTGCTGTGTGCCCCCTGCCTGTGCAGCTTCTCATGGACTCACTCTGCACTTTGTCCTGCCCACTGGCCTTGTCGTTCCCTGTTGTGTGCCCCCTGCCTGTGCAGCTTCTCATGGACTCACTCTGCATCTTGTGCCTTGCTCTTCTCTTTTCATGGTACCTATCTGTGCAATATGTGAATAAAGACAGTTGCTCCTGTTGTCTATTTTTTCAGTGACCTTACTGAATAAAGTTCTTTTGCTGTGTGTAAATGGTTTACTGTGCCACATGGTATGTGTGCCACTTCAACATAGTCAATGTTTGGGCTCACTTACTCTCTTTTTTTCAGGGGTGACAGGGTCTTCGGTTCTTCTTGACCCAGATACTTGTGTGGGCAATGGTGTCAATTTACAATGGATAGCAGTAGTCATTTACTTAATTTGTTCATGTTGGCTATATTGTACACATGTCAGGTTGGGGGGCACTGCCAGAGTTGGTTTCTGCACACAGTATTGCAGGCAGGCTGGCCAGGGTCATCATGTATGTGTGTTCTTACTTTATGTGTGCCAGGTGTTGTATGTGTGTGGTGACCTTGTGATGGCCAATCTAGTCCCATGGCTTACTTTCCATTTGTGCTCTTGGATGGCCAGATAATGTGCAGTGTGAAGGGGGTGAGTTTGTGGGGAGTGTTGATGTGTACATGCCTCTGCACTGACAACTACACACATGTGTCACCCAGGAGTTGTGTGCCTGTTGTTTTGATTGTTCATCTCTGTGGATGTGGTTGTATGCCCATGGTTGAGTTGTATGTTGTGCACTGTGCAGTGTGTTGGGGTGTCCTTGAAGTTCTGTCTGACTCCTACTTTTTGTCACTTGTGAGTATGCAGAGCGTGTTACTGGCAAGTCAGTGTTGTGTTTTGTTACACATCCATGTGTCTTGTTGCTGTATGTGGAGACTGTGCAGACCTGCTGTTCCACACTGCCATTGTGGTTGTGTTTTCTCATGCATTGCTGTCCCATGGTGCCTTCTTGCCTCCAGTGTGGCATGTTGTGTGTGTTGTCATTCCATCCTCTATCTGTGCTTCAGATGCCTACCCGTTGTGGGTCTGCACTCCCTCTCTTTGTGTATGGTACACTCCTGCCATGTCCCTTACTGACACACAGTACACTTCACTTTGGTGTCAGCTGTCCCCTTGGTTTATATGTGTGTGTGCCTCCCCATGACTTCATTTGTGACACTGTGCTTCGTGGTGCAGTTCTTTGGCCAGGATCAATGTGTCACTCAGGGCATTTCCCCAATGGGTAATGTGTGATGTTCTGGTGCTGTTTGTCAGTCATGGTTGCTCCTATGCAGTTCAACTGTGTGTGCTTCCCAATCCTCTAGTCAAGTTGTTTCCACCTTTGTGTCCCAGACTTGTACATCTGTTGGGTGTTGTGTTGGATGTATGTGTGTTGGCTGTGTTATTGCTTCACTTCCTGGGTGTGCTGTTGTCTTTGTGCTGTCCTGTATGGTGCTGTGTGGGTTGCTGTTCTGTCACTGATGTCTGTGTGTGGCTGGTATGCTTGGTGTGCACACACTGCTGTTGTGCATGCAGTGCTGTGTGTGTATGTTGCCTTGTGATTGCCTGGTGTGCATCCCCTGATGTCCTGCTGTGTTTGCTATGTGATTGTTCTGCCTGTGCATCTGTTGTTTGTTTGCTGTGGCTGTGTTGTTCTGTGATGGTGCACTTCTTGTGTGTGTTGTGGTAT
Source organism: Triturus cristatus (assembly GCF_964204655.1). Classification (NCBI taxonomy): domain Eukaryota; kingdom Metazoa; phylum Chordata; class Amphibia; order Caudata; family Salamandridae; genus Triturus; species Triturus cristatus. The sequence continues at coordinate 271,703,535 of NC_140588.1, forward strand.
ATTGTCTGTGCATTGTTCCTGAGTGATGAGGTTGTGCACTCCTGTTGTGTCTGTGCTCCCATTGCCTTTCCACAGTTTAGCTGCACAGGGCATGTCTGCTGTTGTTGTGATTCTGTGTGTGTTTCTGTTGGGTTATGTGTTTGTCTGTTGTATTTGCTTAAACATTTATTGTGGCATCCCTGTGTGTGTGTGATGTTTGTGGCTGACCCCAGGGTGTGTGGTTGTTTGTTTGTGTATTGACTGACAAGTATTGCCAGCCATCAGTGTGTCTGGCACTGGTGTGTGCTGCTGGTGTGAGGGGGGTATGTGTGTAGATTCCTACTGGTGTTTGTCAGTCCTGAGGTATGTAGATGGGCCCTGTGTGTAGTGCTGCTTGTGTACTCCTGTGAAGTATTTGTATTGATGTGTGGCTGTTCACAGTTTGACTTCAGGGCCTGCCTTTCATCCTTGTGCCTATACATGGTTTGCCTTGCTGTCTCCCTGTGTTGTTGCACTGAGCTGTCTGTGGTTTGAGTTCACTCACTGTACCAGCCATGTGTGCTTTGATGGTGTGAGGGTGTTGTTCTCTGTTCCTTGTGTTGATGTGATGTACACGTGCTTGTTGTGTGTATCCATGGCCTTCCATTTGTGTGCAGCCCACTTTGGCTTCCCTATATGTTGTGCTCCATTGCTGTTGTCATGTGGGGTGTGTATGTGTCTGTGTGTCAGTCTGTTGTATGTATGTGTGACTGTGCAGGCTGTGTGCCCATTTGGATGTTGATTCCTTGTATGTGTTCATTTGGTGCTTGTCCTGATTTGTATTTCCCTGAGTGTGGTGTGGTGGTGGTGGTGGTGTGTGTGTTTCCCTGGCCCTGTGCTACTGTGCTGTGTGTTGTGTGTTCCTGTGCAGCCACTCCTGCAGTGTCTGTCTCAATGACTGTTTGTTGTGTGGTGCAGGGTGTGTATTGACCTAGCTTGTTGTGCATGTGGTGCACAGGAGGGGCACATGACCTTCAGGGGGTGTGCTAGTGAGTGGTGGGTGTAGGTGTGGCCATGTACTCTTTGTACCCTGCCCATGCCTGGCACTGGCCCTGCCTTCTGCATTGTGCACATGTATTCCCTTGTGTTCACCACTGCGGTGACGTGACCGGGACGTTGTCGCATGGTGGCGGTAGCTGTGTGTCCAGGATGCAGAGGGGTGACTTTGTGGCAGTTGGGTGATGTGTGGGTGCCCTTGTGGATGTGTCCCTGTCCCCCCCAGGGTGTCTGATGTGGATTTGGACCCTGTGTCTGCCCGTGTGTTGTGTTTGTGTTGTTGCGTACCTGCGGCAGCGTCCGCGGCGGTCCATGAGTTCCTGGTGATGTAGCAGGTACAGCACCGGAAAGACGTGTAGAGCTGGGTCCATGGCGACCCGGACTCTGGTTTCGCGCTCCGCTGTCGAGTTTCCGCCGTCTCTGATTTGGCGGTATCTCCGCTGCGGTGCGTCTGCTTGTTTGAGTCATCCTAATTTGTGGAGCGGGGCGGACGTCATTCCGCACGGCTGAGAGTCTCCATTGGCTCCCACCGCCGCGGTGGCGGGCGCACTTTGATGGCGGTGCGCGTCGCACCGTGCCAGTCGGGAAATGGGCTATGTTTGGCCATACTAATATGGCGGATATGAGGGCCTTGCTCGCGGGCGGAAAAAAGCATTTTTCCACACCGCCAGCACTGCGGTGGTGCCACCGCCCGACATCCTAATGGGCCCCATAGTGTTGATAATTGAGTGAGCGCCCAGGAACCTTGGGCTCCCAGATGTTTAAGAGGCATCGTTTAGCTTCAGGCCGCAACCCTACCCCCCACACCTTGCTTATACAGTTATGTATTTTTGGCCGGTATGCTTGAACCCGCTGACATTCCCATAATACGTGAAGAAATGTCCCTCTGTCCCCACACTGCTTCCGGCAAAGCCCATCCGTACACCTCCCCATTAACACCAGTCTGGTGACCGAGATATACACCCGGTGTAATATTTTGAGTTGTATCAGATGCAGTTTTGCCAATATCACCACTTCTTTAGGGGAGGAGAGCGCCTCTCTCCATTCCTCCTCGTCAATTTCGAGGCCATCCGCCTCCCACCTCCCCTTGAGGGGCCCCAGTGGATCCGGGGAGTGATGTATACGTTTTTTGTAGGTGAGGGATATCGCCCTTTCCAGTAGGTGCCCGTCCAGTAATCTATCCTCTAGAGGGGAGGATTCCGGAATCGACATCCCCGGCGGAATGTTAGATTGGAGAGAGTGTCGTACCTGCATATAACGGAAGAATTACGTGTGTGCCAACTCGTGTGACTGCTGTAGAGAGGCAAAGGGTGCCACACCCCCGACCCCGCCCCCCAGAGGTCCCCTATAAGGGATATACCGATCAGATCCCAATTACGGAATCCCTTAGTGCGTCCCAAGGACCCGAGCTTCCCCGATACCCAGAGCGGGGTTGCCTTCGTCAGTCTGCCAGCCCACCCCAACTTTCGGTTAACAATATGCCACAATTGGACCGAGTGTTTTGTAGGCCCCGTGAGATTAAACTTATTGGGTCGTGAATAGAGTGCAGCCTCAAAATTCCCTCTGGGGAGGAGCCACCTATCCATCCCATATCCGGGGTCGTCCCCACTACCATACGTGCCCTGATTGATGGCCGCGAGGTGCAATGCCCAGTAATATTTGCGGATATCCGGCAGGGCAATGCCCCCATCGCACCACCCCAAGGTAAGTTTCGGGAGGGCTATGCGCGGTGTGCCACTCCACAGCAAGTCCCGCTGAGCGGCCTCAATATCTGCAAAGTATTTGTGTGGTACCAGATCTGGGTAGTTTTGGAGCGCATACAAAAACCGCGGCAGGGCCATCATTTTGAATAGGGCCGCACGACCCAGCAGCGTTAGCGGGAGCCTTTTCCATGCAGCCACATCTCTCTGGAACCTCTGTAGAGGTGGCCTGAGGTTAATCTCAAAGCGTGTTTTTGCATCTCCGGAGATGTAGATTCCGAGATATCTGAACCCTTCCGTGGCTATCTGGATCGGGCAACCACTAGGAACAGGAGGGGGGGCCCCGTGCAACACATAAAGCAATGATTTTCCCCAGTTGATACTATAGCCAGAGTTTTTCCCGAAGCTTGTAAGGATGTCCAAGCCACCCGGAGTGATTTCGCGGGGGAGGCAAGGTAGAGTAGGACATCGTCTGCATATAGCGAGATCCTGTCCTCCCATCCCCCTGCCCATCTCAGCCCTCGTATCGAGGGATCCTGTCTTATCCAGGCAGCCAGAGGCTCTAGGCAGAGTGCAAACAGTAAGGGTGAGAGGGGGCAGCCCTGTCTCGTCCCCCTTATTAACTACCACCTGTGCCAATGGTTCGGTATAGAGGAGGCGCACCCATCCGACAAAGTTGGGACCAAATTCCAACCTCCTGAGGACCGCCATCATATAGGGCCATTCCAGGGTATCGAATGCCATAGCAGCATCTAATGACACCACCACCGCATCTTCCTGGATCGTATGGCGGCTTCCCATCACACCATGGAGCCGTCGCAGATTCAGAGCCATGTTCCGATGCGGCATGAAGCCCGATTGGTCGGGGTGGACCAGCTTAGTGATTAGCGGTTTAAGCCGGTTCGCAAGGAGCTTAGCCAGTATCTTAGGCTCAGCATTCAACAGTGATATTGGCCTGTATGAGGAGCAGCGGTCCCTGGGTTTCCCTTCTTTGGGGATAGCCACCAGGGTGGCAATGCGTTGGTCTCTCGGTAGTTTCCCCAGCGCCTTACTGTCTTCGAACATACTTTTGAGATGTATACCCAGGCAGTCAGGCCGGAGCTTGTATAGCTCAATAGGTAGGCCGTTCGAACCCAGTCCACAGGTCTCCAATAGCTTTGGCCAGTTCGGCGACGGTAAGGTCGCCGTCCAGCGCTTCGCAATCCTCCTCTGAGAGCACCTGCAGCCTAATGTCCTTCAGGAGCTCGGTTGTGTCCTCTTCCGACCGGTCCGTACCACTGCTGTACACTGCTTTGAAATGAGCCGCAAATTCACCTATTATCTCCTGCGGTTCAGTCGGGGGGAGGTCTCCCGCAGAACGGATTTCGGCCACCACCCTCTGCGCCATTCGTTTTTTGTCCAGCCAAGCGATTAGTTTCCCCGCCTTGTCCCCTTGGTCGTACAGCCGACCTCCTTTGTGTCTGGCTAGCGTCTTTGTAGCCTCTGTGGCCAGGGCCTTATATTCAGCTGCTTTCAACTGCATTTGATGCTGGGTCTTTAAGGTCCCACGCACCTGCGCCTCTTTTTGTAGTGCGAGAAGGTCCCGCTCCACCTCGAGCATCTGCGTCTCCCTTTCCTTTCGCTGTCCGGCAATTTTTGAGAGGGCCTCCCCCCTCACCACCATCTTAAATGCCTCCCAGAGGGTAGTTGGGCCTAACCGTCCCGACATTTTCGGTGAAGTAGTGATCTATGGACCGCGCGATTGCCTTCTTAAGTTCGGGGTTACGCAGCCACCAGGGATTTATGGGCGCGACACATCCCACCCTCTTCTCTCCGATCGTGAGATGCGCCCAAAGCAGGGAATGGTCTGATATACCCCTTGCCAAGTGTTTAACGTCCTGAACCACGGTGTCATGCTGCAGGAGTGTAAGGAGGTAGTCTATCCTGGAGAATGTGTGATGTGGTCCTGAAAAGAACGTGTATTGTAGCTGAGTGGGGTGGCGTAGGCGCCATAGATCTACCAGCCCATACGCTTCCAGTAAATTGGCGAGCCACATTTGCCCCGGTGCAATGTTACATGGCGGCTGTCCATCCAAATCCCCGGATGCTACTGCATTAAAGTCCCCCTCAACCAAGAGTTGCCCCTCGGGAAGAGAGAGGAGGAGCTCCCCCAGATCATGATAGATTGATTCTGGAGACCAGGCGGAATATACACTGTCACCAGGTTGAGCGTGCGGCCCTCCCACCTACCCGTGAGCACTGCGTAGTGGCCCAACGGATCAGTTTTTGTGTGCTGAATTACTATTGGGAAGCTACGGCGTATAAGAATGCCCACCCCTCGGGATCCCGATGTGAAGCCTGAATGTGTGGCCAAAGTGTACCTGAACCTCATTTCTAACTTGTGAGAAAGTCACCAACTAATGGTCTTCATTGGGTGGCTAACGATCTTTAGAAATCCTAATTCCCAACCCTGCTATTGGCAGAGAAGGTTCCATCAGAAGACCATTTGCCTCTGTGGTAAAGGTAATGTTGTGATCCATCTAACTGTAGGGGGCCCAGTACAGTTAGAGGAACAAATGAGTAAGTAGTAAATTGGAGATTAAACCTAAAATTATTTATACCACTTATGCTAGATCAGTACTGTGTACCAGAAGACATCAGGTGCCAAGAAAACAATGGCTCCTTTTTAAAGAAAATTAAGGCTCTATTCTTCAACCTGTTTCCCAACATTTACTTTATTTTTTTTATCTTGCTCTTTACATTGGTGCAGAACCTTAACTACCCCCAGTGTTCTTTTTTTGCTACAGACACCACTCCTCTGAGAAGCTCCTCTATCCTCAGAATACCGTTCTCTGCTCAAATCTTCCCTTCCCACAAACTGTTTCTTGCTCCATGTTTTTCTATTGCTTACTCTTAGCTATTCTATAGTTGCTCACAATGCCACTTAATTACTTGCTGCAATAAAGTTCACATGCTTGAATTTCACCCCTGACATAACAAAATTTAAGGGGGCAAAAGACGGCTCAATTCCAGAGTGTGCAGTTTCTGGTGCACAAAAATCTGAATGCTATACCCATGTTTGAGGGCTCACCGTGTAATAAGTGCTATTAATTGTCCTTGTGAACATCGGAGTATCTTTTTTAAGTCTGGAGTTAGACAAGACATTTTGAATTTACTAAAATTATATATATGATACAGTTACTTAAAGTGGCTTTCAGCCTGCTCTCGTCCTCCATTAGTCTGTTGCGTTATTCACATCTTGCTTTTGCTCACTACTGTATACAGCATGTGGCAATGGGTCAGTCTACTTAAGCCACTGCATAACTTCACTTTGAGTGACTTAATTGTGCTTTCTCACAATGAGCATATCCGCACAAAAGGTAGTTCCCTTCTGGGCCAGTGTTTTTGTTTTTACTTTATTACTTTAGTATTGCCTTTGTGTGTAGAGCCTGATGTGATAGCAGGACGCTTTCTACCAGTCCATCCCAGCTTTATCAGTTCCTACCTCCCACAAATGCTGTTGTAAATTCCTTTTGGAGTGTCTTTTGTTTATCTGACTGCAATTTTCTCACTCTGTACTACTACTCTTATCCTCTTTTTACTATACATGCAGAACTCGTTTGTTCTGGACTCAAAGTCAATGGTTCTTTAATAAACCCTGCCCAGAAAGAAAACTGACATTTATTGTGTTTAATTTTCAGCTTTTTAATGCCTTCTGACTTGCTATCTTTTCATTCTTCTTTCTTTCCTTCTTTCCTGATTTCTCTCTTTTATTTTTGTCTTCTTTCTTTCTTGCTGTCTTCCTTTACTCCTTTCCTTTCTTTTTTCTTCCTCCCGTTATTCTCTTTCCGTCTTATTTTCCTTTTGTCTTGCTTTCCTTTTTTCTTTCCTTCCTTCTTCCGTACTTTTTTCTTTCATTCTTTTCTTCCTTCTTTCTTTCCTTATTTCATTCTTTCTTTCCTTCCTTGTCTTTTTCTTTTCTTATGTTTTCTTTCTATCTCAAAGGCAAGAGAATGGCAACCAATGGAACAAAGATTGTCTCTTTTAAGTCTGTGTTAGCCAAAACCTTTTCATTTCACAACCTTGCTTCTTTCCTACCTTTTTTCTTGCCTTCTTTCTGTCTTTTTTGCCTTCTATCTTTTTTCTTGCTTTCCTTCTGTCTTCCTTGCCTTCTTTATGTCTTTCCTTCCTTTTTTATTTCTTTATTTCTTCCATGCCTTCCTTCCTTCCTTCCTTCCTTCCTTTCTTTCTTTCTTTCTTTCTTTCTTTCTTTCTTTCTTTCTTTCTTTCTTTCTTTCTTTCTTTCTTTCTTTCTTTCTTTTTTCTTTCCTCCCTATCCTTCTTTTTTACTTTCCATCTTTCTCAAAGACAAAAAGCTAGTAGCCAATGCCATAAAATTAAGCTTTTTTAGGTCTGCTCTAGCTAAGACCTTTTGATTTTAACTAAAATTAAATGATTAAAAAATTATAGGGGTTTTCAGTCACACTTCATCCGTTTGTCTGTTGCTATGTCATTCAAATGTTTTATCCTCTCTAGCATGCATCAAGGGGCAAGGTGTCAGCCCACTTTAGCCATTGGCCAACTTCACTATAAGTTACAATAACTCATCCACCCATAAAGCAGTTCCCTTCAGTACAAGGGAGTACTATGGCAATGTGTGCTTTGTTCAAACCAAAAAACATTATGCCTTTAGCCAATATTTTCTTTAGATTGCTGAAGGCCTGGCAGCTTCCTGATCAAAAACGTTTTGCAAAAGCCATTCATTAGGTCTTGCCTGGTGTAGGCTGCGCGCATGCGCAGTCTCGCTGGCGAGATTTAATGAGATGTGGGTATTTTCTGTAAGGGGCATTAAGCCCCGCCCCTCTTTTCCATTGGCTGGCGTCACCGTTTATGCTAAACGGTGGCCAGCCATTGGAAAAGAGGTGTCCGTGACGTATTTGCTTGGCTTTCTGAGCCGTCCCACTCGGACGGCCTCGCGTGCTTTGCTTTCCTCGCAAAATGTTTCTTATCTTTATGGGGCCAAACACATGTCCCCATAAAGACAAGAAACCATTTGGCAGCGGCCGGCCGGAAGGTTGTGGGCCCATACTTGTATACTTTTAAGACCTGTAATAAACGGTTTAAAAAAAAAAAAAAAAAAAAAAAAAAAAAGAAACCATTTGGCAGGCGAGGCCGGCAGAAAAAGCAGAGCAAATACGTCATGGCGTAATGACTTCTGCTTGGCTTCTAGGCGTGGTGTTTACTGGGGGCTGGAGTCCCCTCTGGCAGCAGGAGGCAGCTGGCGCAGAATGAAGCAAGTTGCGGGCTCCAATATGTACATAAATCACATCAACAAAGAGCTGTTCCTTGTACTGGGGGCCAGGGATACAATCCCTTTCATGGATTACTTAAGTGAGGCAGGTTTTGAGGGCTGGATTACTGGGGTACAATCTTTATCCTGAGTCTCGCAGAGCACATCTACCCTGATCTCCTGACAGGTATCGTAAGAGCCACTAAACAATCAGATCGTGTCTTGTCCGAGTTCAGACTCCAATATCCATCTCCACAGAATCACTCCCCCGTGTAATCTCAACAATGGTATCACTATTTAAAGCAAGCCCCAAGGCGATGCCACCGGTAGAGGTTTGCCCCGTGATCTTTTTACTGCAGGAGTATGTGAAACGGCCCCCTCTGCTGTTGTCAGGGAGTAGAGAAACAAAGTGTGCCCCCGTAATGTCACAGGTGCCCCGGCCACCACCAATCTCGGACCAGGTGCGGTTACTACTAGAAAACCCCTTCCCGGTTACTACAAGATGGTAATAGGGCTTCGGGACGCGTTGAAACTCCGCCACCGCCTCTGCTGTTCGTGTCTCCCTCGGGCACCTCCACGCTACGAGGCTCTCCCCCCCCTCCCCCGCGGGAGCCAACACCACTCCCACCGTCGACGTGAAAAAGGAGGGCCGTTCCACCCCCCAACCTCCGGCTTCTGCTTCGCAGCTACCAGGGCCTCGGACGCCTCCTTGGTAGTAACAGGACTCCAGATCCAGGGGTAAACACAGCTTCGCAGTTCCTTCTGGCAGCACTGTGTTGGGGAAGGCACAGTTCCTCAGGGAAGGGGAGAGCACTCCTCACTCTCCCGCTGCTGACGACCTGCTGGGCGAAATTTTAAAGTCGTTTACACCAAGCAGTAAATCGAAGCGGCACGTCTGTGTGCCCCAGAGTACAGGGGGAGATGAATAGCTGAGATGCGGCGAAACGTCTTTTTTGCAAGAAATATGTTTCGCACTATATTAATCAGACTGACTTATGCATTTTTTTCTCAGCTTCTTATGCGAGGCCCATGTGAATGTCGAGTTTGAGCTATTGACATTACAAATGACAATGCCTTTTATTTATCTTTTAAAAACAAAAATAAAAGGCATTGCCATTTGCAATGTTAATAGCTCAAACTCTTGTAAATGCGAGACCAATTGCATTTTTAATGCTTGTTTTTGTTGGGCACGGAGAGATTCAGTGATATGCCCAGAATCACAGGATGTTGAGTGTCCCTGCCGGGACTCGAACCCAGTTCCCCAGCTTGAGGCTGACCACTCTCGCAGTAAGTGACTTTTTTCATCTAAATGAGGTTGATTTTACAGGATTTAGGGACTTTTTACAGGGCTGCCAGTTATCTGTCAGTAAATACACGATGTTACCAAACGCTTCTCTCACAGTGGTTCCCAAATGCACACAGACTCACAGTGTGATTCTAGACAAGCACCACTATCCCTAGGAGTTTACCAAAACTCATTCACTACAGTGGAAGTGGTAAGGGAACTGCACACAATCTACATATTTCACGACTGCACTTTAGTGTCAATGCCTGACTCATTTAATCAACGCATAAGCAATGACTGGCTTCTAATGCTACTAAAACTTGACAACATGACAGGTTTTAAAATAGTTATCTGTCAGCAAATACACGATGTTACCAAACACTTCTCTCACAGTGGTTACCAAATGCACACAGACTCACAGTGTGATTCTAGACAAACAACACTATCCCTAGGAGTTTACCAAAACTCATTCACTACAGTGGAAGTGGTAAGGGAACTGCACACAATCTACATATTTCACGACTACACTTTAGTGTCAATGCCTGACTCATTTAATGAAAGCATAAGCCATAACTATCTTCTAATGCTACTAAAACTTGACAACATGACATGTTTTAAAACAGTTATCTGTCAGCAAATACACAATGTTACCAAACACTTCTCTCACAGTGGTTCCCAAATGCACACAGACTCACAGTGTGATTCTAGACAAGCACCACTATCCCTAGGAGTTTACCAAAACTCATTCACTACAGTGGAAGTGGTAAGGGAACTGCACACACTCTACATATTTCACGACTGCACTTTAGTGTCAATGCCTGACTAATTTAATCAACGCATAAGCAAAGACTGGCTTCTAATTCTACTAAAACTTGACAACATGACAGGTTTTAAAACAGTTATCTGTCAGCAAATACACAATGTTACCAAATGCTTCTCTCACAGTGGTTCCCAAATGCACACAGACTCACAGTGTGATTCTAGACAAGCACCACTATCCCTAGAAGTTTACCAAAACTCATGCACTACAGTGGAAGTGGTAAGAGAACTGGGCACACTCTACATATTTCAGGACTGCACTTTTGTGACAAAGCCTGACTCATTTAATCAAAGCATAAGCAAAGACTGGCTTCTAATGCTACTAAAACTTGACAACATGACAGGTTTTAAAATAGTCATCTGTCAGCAAATACATGATGTTACCAAACACTTCTCTCACAGTGGTTCCCAAATGCACACAGGGTATTTTGGAGTTCATGGTATTAGAATGAGGTTTAAGATGAGTCGGAGAGTGGAGGAAGAGGATATACTGAGAGAGGCATAGGGTGAAACACATGAAAGTGCATTGGAGAGATGAACTTTTTTTAACAGTAAGAGTAAAGTAATACATATATAGATACATAAGAACATGGAAGGCATACATGTATAAGGAGGACTTAAGTTGTATTTAATAAACTTAGACTTTGACGTGTTGCAGTACTTTAAGCTAATTTATTTCTGTGTGTTTATTCTCTTTTCACTATTTCAATACAAAAGCAATTGAAGATAAATAGTAATGACAGAATTTACATAGTGTGATACATAAACAGAGAACCATAAGTATCCAAACAAATAATGTATATAAAAACTATGCAGTGACCTATATACAGGTTAAGCATAGAATAATATAACCTTAAATAATATGTTCATTTTCTAAGTAGACCTAAAGAATATCTATATATTTTTAAATATAATTACTATACATATTTATACAAAGAAATACACATATCAAGATAAATACATATAATCAGATTAAATGCTTATATACACATGGATATGCTTTACATTTGTGTTTGAGTATGTTGGTTATGTTGGGTATGTATGTGTGTCATGCCCACAGATACTGCATGAGGTATAGGCAAGTCACCCCTACTGCAGGCCTTCAGCCCCAAGGGAGAGTGCATTATATCCCATATGTGGACCTATCTGCATGAGCAGATATTACCCAACAATATCTAAGTCCACTCTTGGATATTGTAAGTGCACGTGGAAGACATGGAGAGTACACGGGCTGGACACCTGTCAATACGAGTTCCCCAGCATCATGATGGCTTCACTATACCTTGAGAAGTTTTGTGCCAAACATCTTGTCTTAATAAATCCACACTGATGGCAGTGTTGGGTTAATTAATAGAATCACACAGGGGACACCTTGGAGGGTCCCCTGAAAACCAACCAAACTCTGGTGTGGCCTCTGACTAGTCTTAGCCAGCCTGCCATCACCTGACTTGTTTCTGACCTCATGGGATGAGAGCCTTCACTCTCAGAGGCCAGGAACAATGCCTGCTCTGAGTGGAGGTGCTTCACACCGCCTCTAGGCCAGAATGGCATTCTAAGGTGGGAAGTTTCAAAGATGAATCCGCCTTTGAAATGCAACCCAGGCTTCCCCAAATAATGGAGCATGCCATCCCTCTGGTCTTGCTCCACATTTGGCGTAAGGACAGGTGGACAAATTTGTTAGACTAGGAGGTGAGTCCACATTCAGCAAGCACCACCCTTAAGGTGGGCCAGGTGATGTGGACCCCACTCTTTAGTTTCCTCAATCTTGTTTAAGCGGTAATTAGCCAATTAGGGTCAGGGTTGTGCCAACTCGCCAAAGAGGTGGTCACATAGAGGGTGTAGACACCCTAAAGGTAGGTAGTATTAAGATCTGTTCATTTAATGTTTCAGGGCTCAATTGCAGTAATAAAAGGCGGAGAATAGCCGCAGAAATACGGTTTATTCAGCCAGATATTTTGGGCCCGATTCACAGAACTAACTTAAGACAAAATCCTAAACTTACTACCATTTTGGTATTCACAGAAGGCACTTACTCATTTTGGTATTCACAGAAGGCACTTACTCATTTCGGTATTCACAGAAGTTAGGAGTCCTAACTTTAGGACTCCTAAATGCCTTCTGTGAATACCGAAAGTCGTAAAATTAGGATTTTTATCAGTTTAGTAGTAGTATAGTTAGGACTCCTAACTTTAGGACTCCTAAATGCCTTCTGTGAATACCGAAAGTCTTAAAATTAGGATTTTTCTCAATTTAGTAGTCCTAAGTCTAAATTTAGGACTACTAAATTGAGAAAAATCCTAATTTTAAGACTTTCGGTATTCACAGAAGGCATTTAGGAGTCCTAAAGTTAGGAGTCCTAACTATACTACTACTAAACTGAGAAAAATCCTAATTTTAAGGCTTTCGGTATTCACAGAAGGCATTTAGGAGTCCTAAAGTTAGGAGTCCTAAATTTAGGACTACTAAATTGAGAAAAATCCTAATTTTAAGACTTTCGGTATTCACAGAAGGCAAATGCTAGAGATAGTTGATAGTATTTGGAAAGAGATTATATATCAAATTAAGCAATCATTAGATAGATGGAGCAGACTTCAATTATCAATAATTGGAAGAGGGAACATCATCAAGATGAATGTCCTTGCTAAGATTCTATATCTATTTCGAAGCATTCCACTCGAATTTTCACTTAAACAAATACAGCAATTACAAACTATGTGCGGGAAATTTTTTTGGGCTCCGGGCAAAGTTCGTAGAGCTATGAAGTGGTTGACGCTGCCTGAAGAAAGAGGCGGACGAAATCTGCCTGATTTCTTAAGTTATTATTATGTCTGTTTTTTGCAAAAGATGAGTTATATTTTGACAGGCGACCCGCCGAAAAATGAAGCGGATGCCCCGTCTATTTTTTTTTATTGCTGGGAGAACAGGCAAAAGGCTGCTTATTAAAGGAATTGGAGGGTCATTACTACAAGCACACACGCTTTAAGGTATTGGTGTCAGCGTTTAGAGTATGGAGAAATGTTAAGAAACTGATCAAATTTGGTAAAATTACATATTATACCCCTTTTGACGCTGATAAAGTACTTCCTTCGGTCTTCTGGGATAATAATGTAAAGCTATGGGTTAGAAAAGGGGTCTCTAAAATTGGGGATCTATATGATAATAAATCAATTTTAGTGACGTATGCTGAATTGGTAGATAAATATGAGCTACCACAGTCTTCATTTTTTAAGTATCTTCAACTCCGTGATTTTTGTTTGAAAAATCAGATTGTGGCGTCTCCTAATAACTTATTAGAAGGGATACGTCTTCAAAAAAGGATTGCTCCACTTTACTTGGCTTTGATGGAATATAGACATGATGATATCCAAAAATATAATCAGTATTGGATAAATCAGTTGGGAAATCCCCAAATTGATATTTTGGAATCTTTATCGCTGTTAAAAGAGATCTGTTTGGCCGCTAACTTAAAAGCTCAAGTTTACAAGACGGTCTTTAGGCTATACTATACTCCTAAACGCATGGAAAATTGGGGAAATAAATTTGATGGGAAATGTTTTCACTGTGGGGATCCAGAAGCTGATATGGCGCATATCTTTTTTTATTGCACAAAAATATCTCATTTTTTGAATGGAGTTGAATTATTTCTGTCACAGGTATTATCATGTCCTGTTAAGATTTCTTCTACACTTATGTTATTGGGAATAGTCCAAAAAACGAATAGAAACTTAGTATTAAAAGATCACAAGCATTTTCTATTTCTTGCAATGACTGTGGCACGGTTATGTATCGCTACAGAATGGTTATCACCTGAGGCCCCGACTTTTGAATTTTGGAGAGCTAAGCTGTATCGTATTTATGAAATTGAGTGGAATTTGTATGCATTAAGGGGGGGTCGGAAGAAACGTATTGGTCTGTTAATTTGGGGAGCGTTAACAAATTTCCTAGAGATAGGATGAACATTGAAATATTGGATACATTTTGTAAATGATTTAAATATTGATACCAATCAATTACTTTTCATTGCCAAGATATGTATGTATTGAATATTTTGTTGGCACTATCATGGACAATAAAAAAAAGAAATAAAAAAAAAAAGAAACTGCACACCATGTGCATATTTCAAGAGTGCACTTTTGTGTCAAAGCCTGACTCATTTAATCAACGCATAAGCAAAGACTGGCTTCTAATGCTACTAAAACTTGACAACATGACAGGTTTTAAAAGAGTTATCTGTCAGCAAATACACAATGTTACCAAATGCTTCTCTCACAGTGGTTCCCAAATGCACACAGGCTCTCTGTGTTATTCTAGACAAACAACACTATCCCTTGCACTATCCAAAACACATTTCTTCATCTACAAGGAGTACTACATTTTAGTGCAGAAACATAACTCATTTCACAAATTCATAAACAATGACTGGTTTCTAATTCTACCAAAATATAAAAACTGCATAGTTATCTGTCTACAAACACATGAAAAAAACAAATCCTTATCACAAAATGGTTTCTACATGCACACACACTGTCAATAAGATTGTAAAGAATAAAGAAAAAAAAGTACTCCCTACACTTTAGCAGAAGAAATACATTAGTCTGATTAAAATAAAAATAGTCTACATACATCCCATCACAATTAAATAACTCACCTTTCAAGTTGTTTTGTAGATTAAGAAGTATATCAGTCAAACTACAGATATCAGTCATACACCAGATTTTCTTATACAGAATCTCTGCACTGTGCACCTGTCAGCAGAACCAAAGAATGGCAAAGTTTCCCTCTCATTTTCCACACATATACATGTAAACATCAAATCACATTCCTTCCCACATAAATTCAAAAGCAAACACACATTTCTATTGGTTAAACATTTCAACCCTTTCCAAATGACATAAACTTCAACCCTTCCCCCAATCTGCCCTCTGCCCGTTACCATAGAAACAGGTCATGGAACACAGTACTGAGCACACAGGTCACAAGTTCAGCACACACAATGTTGCTAATCAAAACAGCAAGTGTGCTTGACTTCTCAACATATCAGCTTATCATATATAATGTTCCTTACAATCAGTTTTTGTTAACCAATAAGAATCATGCGTTTAAAAAACAGAAATATGCACCCTACCTTTCAGTGTAGAAGGTTGTCAAACAACCAATGATTTCTTGTCTTTTTTCAAAATTGCATCTTAGCCACCATTTTAGAAACATCTTACTTTCCAAACTCCCATTTCATTTACAGAGACCATCTGAGTGCATCCAGACCTCCTTACAAGATGCTTAGAGTGTGGATTGTGGGACACAGCTACATTTTCTGGAGCCAAAGGTATGCAGAAAACAAAGGCATTCAAAAAGACCTAGGTTTGCCAAATGTAGACATTAAATGGATTGGACAGAGAGGGTTAAAGTGGCACCAATTGATGCCATTGGTGAAATCCTTCATGCAAATCCAACACCCTGACCTCATAATAGTGCACTGTGGTGGCAATGACCTAGGCACTTTGTCTGGAAATGCTTATGAAGGACACCTTTGCAGAACTGATTTCACTTTTTCCTAAAACTGCCTTTGTGTATTCTAACATATACCAAAGGCAGAAATGGAACTGGTCCGATCATTTTTGTCCACAGATTGAGAAAGCTAGGAAACATGTGAATAAATCTGTTTCTGCTTTTCTCCGAGACTACAGAATGGGGTCCATTTACAATAACAATCTGCGCTTTCATATGCAAGAGATGTATAGGAGAGATGGAGTACACTTTACTAATGAAGGAAACAGAGTCTTCCTCAACAACTTTAGACTCTGTATAGGTACTTACTTATACGTACCAAAAACTCTCAATGAACACAACGGCTCTTTTTAGAGCCACTCAAGAACAGAACACTTAAGCTTAATCTTTATCTCCCAACAATTTCATTTTCTTTTCCCTTGGATCCGCGAACCCACCGCGAGAGAATCCATGGATCCGACGCGATAGGATGTGCACACCGTGCGCGCATTTTGCCGTTTTCTTTTTTTTTTTTAAAGGGGGCCCCAGGGGGTCCTTCTGGGACCCCCTAAGCATCTCTAGAGGGTCAGAGTATTTCCACTCTGCCCCCTTTATATGTTTTACACACTTTTTCCCCTTGCTTCTTCAGGCTCGCTTCTACCGAGGCAGAAAATGGCCGCCAACAGTTCCTGGTTTTGAATGTAGAGAGACACTCGACAGCCAATTAGCATTCAGCGCGTGATTGGGAGGGTGCGCGCTCGCTTCGGGGTGGGTGCGCTTACGGTGCGGGTAGGGTCCACGGATCCTCCCCGGCCATAGATATTTATGTACTTTTAACTCTAATTTTCTCAGGAACTACTGAACGGATTCACACCATTTATGCAAAAGGCACGAGTCTGAACTGAGGACTACCTCTTTGCCAAATTTGGTGTCATTGCGTTCAGCGGTTCGGGCTGTAGCTGCGACCACAGATCCTATGGGAAATTGCATGGGGAAATCGCGTTTTGGGATCCCCCCTTTTTTCTCGGCCCCGCTTGACGAATCACCACGAAGCTTTCAGGGTAGGAGCGGAGCGGAGCTGGCCAAAAGTTTGGAAAAGTTCGCGAGGATTCGTCAACCGGTGCCAGACTTATTGGGAATAGAATGTTGCAGATTTCCTATGGAAAATAGGTCCTAACTATAACTATCTACTGGCGACCGCCAGTAGATAATATATATATATATATATATATATATATATATACATATATAATATATATACACAGTCTTTTACAATATATATATTACACACACATATGCTTACCTTAACTATACTTACCATGCATGGTAAAGGCATATGTGTGGTAAAGATTTGCGTTGTAAAGGCTGCATGGTGAAGACACTGGCTGGTTACAACTGCGTTTTAAAGGATTTTTCCCAGTGCAATGGAACAATGTCTTTACTTACATCTTTTGATTAGCAAGTACACAATCGCTAAGCGTAGTTCCATCTACCCGGCCTTCATGGATCTTTCCTGTGCTTTTCATAGTGTTGCGAGTTCAAAGCTGTAGGAAATATTAGAACGTATGGGGATTGACAAAGGCATGGTCACCTTTTCATGTGTTCCATTACGCTCTTCGTAGTCAGATTTGGGTCAAATGGCGAATGCACAGACCCGATTACACTGTCTTGGAGTGTTCAGAAGGGGTGTTCGCTCTCCCTGTGTTGTTCTACTGTACATTAATGGGCTTGAAGGAACTCTAATTAAGCACGATAGCCATGCGAAATAGTCAAGAAAAAGACTGTTCCTGTAATAATATATATAGATGACGCCGTGTTGCTGGCGAGAACTTCTAACAGGCTTAAACCTTTAGTGGATACCTTTATTGATTTTATGTCTCAATTGAATCTTGAGACCAATTTGACCAAAACATTTGTTATGACGTTTGGGCCTAGAAATCTTAAGTCTCGTTCTCTGGCTATACAGTGTAAGCCCATCACCAGAATTCAAGAATTTCCCTATTTGAGTGTAACATTTAGCTCTCAGGAAAGCTGGGCACCGTGCCTGTCTAAAAGGATAAAGAGATTTTCAAATGCTACTGAATTTCTGTTTAATGTGGCATCTACAATTGGAAGGAAAGCTGTCAGCCCACTTTTAGAAGTTTACAATAAAGAGTATTTACCTGTTATAACTTGCAGTTTAGGATTGTGGAGATACAAGAACGTGAGGGCACTGCAGACCAAGGAAGAAAGGGTCTGGAGGAGTATTTTGGGCCTTTCAGCTAGTTGTCTTACATACCCAATTCATGATGCGCTGGACCTTGCATATGTGGAAGACCATATCAATCTTGCCCCTCTGATGTTATGGTGTTTGATCTGGTGTAACTCGCATGCCACTTTTAACACGGAGATCATTGATGATTGTTTGTCTTGTGACTGGGGGTGTCAGATTCCAGGTTTCTCTTATATCCAACATATTTCAAACAAGTTGGATAGGCCATCAATCTTCCTTTTCCCAGGGCATTAAATGCTAAAGAAAAATGTTAAAAATTAACTTTATAGGCTAAAGTGGGAGAATTGGGAAGTTGTAGAATTGGTTAAGACAACAAATATTTAACATTTTACATTATACAAAACTCTGGGTGCAGAGCCATCCCTGGAAATGGTGTCTAACACATTGAATCAGATTTTATTGATAAAATCTAGGTCTGGAACTATTAGAAGTTATTTATCATTTCCTCTGGGCCAGTTCGATAAGATAACTATTGCGATATGCCCCTGTGATAAACAATGTGTACAAACCTTATTGCATTTTACAGTTTTTTTGTAAATATTATTGTGTATATACCAAAAGATGTTTAATTCCTGTACTGAGTATGACCAATCTTGTAAAATGTAAGCCTACTTTACGATTCTTTCAGCATCTCAATTCCCCTTGAGCTTGTTTTTAGTATTAGTTCCTTTTTCAAATCTATATAAAAAAAAGAAGGGGACCACGAGCGGATTAAGGTCCAGTGCCCGTGCTCCACTATCAAATCGTTAAACCAAAAAGGGGGGTCACTGTTCCATCGATGTGGGTGCTACAAAGTCACCCTCACATCGATATGCGAGGTAGAGAGGAGAATGGAAAAGAGGGAAAGGATGGACCTAGGTCTAGGACCCACTTTGCAGGGGGAAAAACAAGTTTTGTCTCTAGTTGCCCTCACACACCCTGAACGATGTCATGCTTCATCATTGGGCGTTTGCTCCTCATCGGGCCGGTGCTGCAATGCCCTACGGGTCCCCCGAAGGGTCACTTTAGCGGAAATCTTTTTGAGAGAACAGCCGTTTAGATGAATGCGGGTGTGTGGAGTGGGTCCTATGTGCACAGTGAAGGTGTGTGTGAACAATAAACACTTCACTATTCATTACTGGTCCTGAGGAAGCGCCAAGGATCGTTATGACCGTCTAGGCGTGAAACATGTCGACCTGACATTTACCAGGGGCACATTATCGCCCATAGGCGTAACGCACAACCTTTTGGTTTTTTAGCATGGCAAGGGGACCAACACAATAAATATTTCTTCCCTTTGGTATCCCTCAGCCATTTTTATTGTTCACACACACCTTCACCGTGCACATAGGACCCACTCCACACACCCGCATTCATCTAAACGGCTGTTCTCTTAAAAAGATCTCTGCTAAAGTGACCCTTCGGGGGACCTGTAGGGCATTGCAGCGCCCAATGATGAAGCATGACATCCTTCGGGGTGGTGTGAGGGCAACAAGAGACAAAACTTGTTTTTCCCCCTGCAAAGTGGGTCCTAGACCTAGGTCCATGCTTTCCCTCTTTTCCATTCGCCTTTTTCAAATCTAACTTATGTCATAGGAGAAAACTCGTGTTTTCACTTTTTATTGTGATCCCGTTAATTTATTTAATGATGAATTAATTACTGGAATAATCTGTATCATGAGATCGTCTTGCGTTTAATGTATATATATTTATTGTGTGCTTTTATGATTGTTCTTTTAATTATCAAATAATGCTTATTCATTCATTCAAAACACAAATCGCGAAAAGGCTTGCGGACAGCACCAGACCTATTGGCTTTGTCAATGCTTGTTAACAAGTGTCATTTATTCATCTGCAAATAGCACATATCACTTTGGGGCACTTGTAATAGAGGTCCCAGTTTTCTACAGATGCTACTTTTGGTTAAATATATTTTGGAGTCATAAGGCGCACTTTCATCCCTCTGGGTTGAGATAGTGTTATTTAAAAACCAGAATTAAATAAATAGATTAATAACTAAAAGGCGTTTAGATCCAAACATGTGTACTATATTCTTCTCTCTATTTTTAAGGTGAATCACAAACCTTTCAATATTTTTTAAAAATATGGGCGGTTTTATTCTTCATGCAGACCACAGTAAATAAATTAATTCTTATAAATTCACTATTTTGCATTATCATACAAAACAAGCCCTATGTAAGAACATTGTTAATATAATTATTTATTGAATCTAATACATTTTTTCTTATTTTAAAGTGATCCAAATTTCATCAAGCATAGAAAACACCTTTTGAAATATCTAATACATTGTTTCTTATTTTAAAGTGATCCAAATTTCATCAAGCATAGAAAACACCTTTTGAAATAGACACTTCTCAGTAATCTGTTTTAGAACACTAACTGTATTTCTCTAATTAATTGTTTGCATTATTTGAAAAGGTAGCGTCCTTTGAGGAAATCATTCAGTGCGCTGACCACAGGCTGGAGAGGTACAGCACCCATGTTTTAAAGTAAGTTCTCTTTGATGATTCATAATCATTTATTTTTCAAGTTCATCATGATTTAGTCCTATGAGGACTTATGTTTGAAGTTAATTTATGAACTGGCGGATTCTTGAAGTGAGAAAAATGCTTCTAAAATGTTTGAAATACTTGACGTCACCTCAATCATTGGTAGTTACTGTGAGTTGTTTTTTAACTTGTTTTTTAACTTATCTGCGTCCTTGAATAGAAACACCCACATATCAAATTAGACTTGGCTCTTGCTTCTAGGAACAGCCCAACCTGAATTGCTTGGGCAGGTTCCCTTTGAACTGGAACAGAAACAAATCTAGACCAGTGTTAGCCATGTCGGGCCATGTCATCAATGTACCGCTTACATCCCTAAGACACAGTGATCAAGGGACCCAGGTCTTGCCATACCCACTCTTTTTAGGGGAATTTACTTGTGCAGTGGCACAGTGGGCCAAACAACAATGGACTGGAATGCGATCCATAGTAGTTATGAGTGCCTGAAAGTAATTTAAGTATTCTATGCATCCTTTTTTTGTCTTAGTCAGGCCAAATCACTTTTTTTAATAGACAAACGTCTCCTCTCAATAAGGTTATGGTTATAACCCTCCTTAACATATGGTAAACAGATCAGGCACAACTTCAAAACTTCCTGCCTCCCTCGCTCAGATGATACCTGCTCCACATGCTTCTTTTTGTGCCAATGGGTTATGTGCATTTTACAACTCAATGGGGCGAAGACATTTCATTCATTTGCCATCTTTATTTAAGGAGAAAGTCCTTCCGACTCTGTAATATGCCACAGAGTCCATAAATGTATCAAAATTAGATTTCTTAGAGAAAATGGAAGAGCAAATTTTATGTAAATTGTGTAATTTTAACTAGTCCGTTTCTGCCCCAGCAATAAGGCTGGAATTTGGTCTGATAATTGATTTGGTGTGGCTTTCAGCTCAAGAACAGTGAAAAGGATTCCAGAGGGATTTCATGAATCATCAAATGTTTTGCTCAGAACTGGGGAAAGTATACATTTTTCTGGGATTATGACTTGGCACTAAATTATCTTGAACTTCAGGAAGAGGTTATGGTATGTCCCTCTCTCCCATACAATTTAAAAGCTACCTAAAGGATGCCTCTAGCTCTACTAGCTGTCATACAGATATTATGTCCTGTACATCAAAGAAAAGGCTGGAGGCGGTAACTTCATCCTGCTGCCCCAACTTGACCTGGTATTTAGACCATGGTCTCTGCTGTTTTTGAACACTATTTCGAATGAACTTGCTCCCGCTTAATGCGCTAACAGCAAATTGGTCCTATTCTGAAAAAACAGGGAAAGAGTGCAACTTGTGTAACTCAGGATCTTAATCATGTATTTTTTGTTGGTCCCGCATTGTTTTCTTGGCATTGCCACCTATTAAGGCCAATGTTCTTGAAGAATAATATCAAATCAGCTGAGGTGGCTCTTAAATTTGTATTCTATCCGAAAAATGAAGTAATATGTACCAAAGTTTTTAAATATTTGAAAGGCTTTATGAATATATTTTAACTAGTATTCAGGATTGCTGGTGCGCTATGTGAAATTAGACTGATCAAAACCAGAGTAAATGTCTTAAGGTTTTATGAATTAATATCATTTTGCATCTAGGTTGCTGCTACAGAGCATGAGTTTATGGGTGCAAATGTTTTAAAATGTGAACAAGGCTGTTTAGCCGAAACGCGTAGCGTGGAAATAAACGTCCCACTGGGTACTTACTTTGGAGCCTGAGAGTGTGTTTTATCGCAACTTGACGAACAATAATATATATATATATATATTTATATATATATATATATATATATATATATATATATAAATATAGATATAGATATATAGATAGATATATAGATATAGATATATATAGATATATATGCATATATAATTTTTTTTTCTTTTATAATGTATGGTTTTACAGGTCTTATATTTATTGTCATGACTTGTTTTATGTGGAACTCTTTTGAGTTCAAAAATATAAATAAAGAATTGCATTGAATTGCCCCAAATGCTAAGCATGGAGAACTGGAGAAAGAGTGATCACATGTCCTAGATTTGCTGGGTCAGCCTTGCATCTGTCCCAGGAGATTTCAGTAAATGTACGACGTGATGAGAGGGTTTTCACAGAAAGTTGACTGTACAAAGAGGTAGGCAAGTTTTCATGTGTTCTAGTGCAAAATCTGTTAGCAGCCTTTCCAGAAAGATATTTAATTAACACAATAAAGTAATATTTAATTACCGTTAATGACTCATTGTTTGTGATTTAGCTGTAGCTGAGTCCTGTTAGTTAAGTCATTCTTTGCTCCTCAGTGGACGCAAAATTGTAGTCCTCAGTTTATATTTGTGAAATGCCCCGGGTTTCTGCTTAAAATCTGGTCATTCTACTAGTGAGAAGAACAAAGCACAGCCTTTAAATATTGGCAGTGTCATCCATTCATCGACCTTCTGACTCATTTTGGCATTCACCTATTCACCCAGTCACAATAAAACACATACCTAAACTCAACAAGCACAGGCAAGATTCATTAAAAGAATAAAAGTAGAAAAAAATGCTGCGGCCTAAAGGTGTTGGCCATATACATGTGACAAAAAATAAGTAAAAAATGAAACATCTGTCTTGGAATGATACTTTGGATTGTATATACACAGTGTATTAAATAATATAATCCACCACTAAGGGTGTATTTACATTAACATATTCTTTTCACAGTAACTTAGTCAGACCTAATGCCTTTGTGGTAACTTTTGATAAGAAATAAACATAAACATATGTTTTCCCAAAGAACCAAACAGGCCTTCTATAGTCTTCCTCCCTGGCTTGAAACCATAACAAACTCATGCCACCTGTGTTGAGCTTAAACTCACCCAAAGGCAAGAGTAAGGCATACAAATACAAACATTTACAATATCTAATTTGGCAAAACAACATACAATTCCTATAGAAGGGCTTAATGTGGGTTATAACAGTGCAAATATTTTCTACCGAAGGTCTGTCACCAAAACCCTTCCAGAATATGATAACCTGTGAGATTTCATGGAATGAAATATTTGTCTACGGGCTTTAACACTGTAATAATATCAACCCTAAAAGGACATTTGCCTTCAGCATATGCTTTTCACAATAAATAAGGCTTACTGCCTTTATCATAACTTTTTGTATTAAACAGATTGGCCCTTTGGCATCTGACTTATTTCAACGAGCCAGTCGGGCTGGTTCCCTTTATCATTGGCTTCTCATCATAACCAAATCAATTCTACTGAATTGAGCATAAGCTTTCCCACAAGGCAGCCATCAGGTACAGTTATACAATTAAAAATATGTAAAAAATTACAGTTGTCAGAGCAATATACAACAATAATAAACAGATCAGTCTTGATTATTGGCTTGTCACCACACGCAACTCAGGCTAGCTGTATTATGAGTAAGGTTTCTTGCAAAGCAAAAAGTGCAATAAAACACCCTTTTCAGCAAAAGGACAAGCCTTCTACCAAATTAAAACTTGTAGAGAGGAAGATCAACATGTGGGTGGAGTTTAATCCTATCTCTCTAAAATGCTTCTTAAACTCTTTTCTACACAGTGCAATTGACCCAGAACTCTAACACATATGACGTACATATTCTGAGAGAGAAAATTAAATGAAGCGGGCACACTTATACATGGATTACCAAGACATCATTTTGAAATTCTTTTGGAGAGGTTCAGAAATTTAATGAATTGGTTCACTGAGTGCATCTGAATTTTGGAATCACTGACACAATATCATAGTAAAAAATAACATTGGCAAAAATATCATGTCAATCAATCAATCAATCAAAAAGCTTTATTCAACCGTGATAATAACAGTCATAAAAGCACAGAAATATACAATAAAATGTCATGATAACATTCAGAAATTGATACAGCACTAAAATTGCAAGTCCACAAAACATTAAAATATTACCACGTTAAAAGAATATGTACAGAGTTAATATCCCACTTCCCCTCATTGAGAATACCCTACGGAACCTCAAATGTCATACATTTCCTTTGGTGGATTACCTTTTTCAAAAACTGTGCTACACTCCAGGCCACATGTTCATTCTCTAATAGTTGTAGGCGAATAAGGGCTGGGCGGCATTACCTTAGACCTTGTTGCTTTAAAAGTGGCAGTAACCAAACTTTTCTTAGTTCCGAATTCAACTCACAAAAAAGAGTTAAATGGATAGTAGACTACTCAGAATAGGTATCTCAGGGACATAAAGAAAGGGGTCTTGACCAGTCATTCATTTTAGGTATGGTCACTAATCTGTGAATAGTGCCCAATCTAAATCTTATCAGGAGCCGCCTATCAAAGCCACTAAGTACAAATAGTAGACAAGGTTCCATGCCCAAGCAGGTGAGCCTTATCTGATGTTGCATAACAGTGGATTTAGAGACTTCACCTGCTGCTCTTAATGAGCCCAACAGTTCAAGGCCCTCTTTCTTCAGTGCTTTTCTAGAAATCCAAGACATGGAACTGGGGTTTGTAAAATAGTCTGAGTGTCCAATGTCATTCATAAAACAGCGAACAAACCTGAGCCAGGGGATCTTTAGAGCCCCCTCCAGACTAAGGCTATCACGCAGGATCTCTCTATTTAGGTGGGTCTGTTCATTGGTCCATATCCTGTGCCAAAAAAGTATTGGCTCCAATTTAATGAGGTCCGCTATATAAGGAAGACCTAGCTCCTCATGGCACACGGAGGAGGACGTGCCGCGGGGGACTATAAGGATGTACCGCAGGAAAGTATTTTTCACTAATTGTAAGGGGAGGGTGTTGGCAAAACCCCACACCCCTGCCCCATACATCGCGGCTGTGATACATTGTGCCTTAAAGATTTGCAAAAGTTCCCCAGGCGTCTTCCTGCCCAACTTCTTTGCGAAGGTAGCAGGGGCACTAGTTGATCTACTGAATATAAGTTTTTTCATGGCTATAGTGTGTATCATGTCAAAAATATCCTTTACCACAATATTGTGCTCCTATACTTATGATGGTAAGTGGGAAAATATCAGAAAAAAATATCGTTGACACTAATATCCTCCAAAACAAAACAAAAATATTGTTTTTTTAATACAAAGTTTAAAGTTGTGAATGGTAAATATTTTAATATATAAATGTAATATATTGTAAATGAAATACATTTCATATTTATTACTAAATGTAAATATATACTTACATAAACACACACACACATATATATGTGGTTGTAGTTATATAAATATCTATATATATATATTAAAGGAAATTGTCCCTTAAAAAATCCCGGCCATTTCCACCATGCGGTCCTGGTGCAGTTTCATGGGTACAGGTCTCTTGTGATCAAAACAGTCGCGCCTCCAGACATCCAAAGGACAGCGCAAGACCGCATACAGTATTCTTCAATCAAGGAAATTTATTGCGTAAATATCCTGTTACGTAATTAATAATTACAGTTTATTAATTGTTTAAATATTGTAAATGTGTTACTATGAATATATATATATGTATATATATATTCATATAATATAAATATTTAAATGTATTACTATGAATATATATATATATATATATATATATATATATTCATATTTATATATATATTAATAGTGATGCATTTAAAATATTAAAACATTAATATAAAATAAATATTTATATATATGTATAGATATGTATATATACAAACAAATCAATAAGAAAAAATATATTAATTAATGTACACAACAAATAAAATATTAAAACTTAAAAACCCCAAAAACACATTAACTAAAAATACTGTAAACATTAAAATAAATGTAAAAAGAACAGCTAATAATTTCAAATATGCAAAAACAAACAATTAAAGTTATAAAATCTGTTATGTGAAACTGGGAAACTTTTGAAGTCTAACAGTATTAAATATACTATTCCCACTCTCGTCTACAACAGGAGGGAAAGTGTTGAACTTCGGAGAGGTTAGATTTACTTTTCCTGCTCCAGTCACTGCAATAGTAGGAAAAGTGTTGGACTTCAGTGGGATTACATTTACTATTCCCACTGTAGTCTAAGCAACAGTAGGGAAAATATTGAACTACGCCGAGGTTACATTTACTATTCTTACTCAAAACAGCACAACAGTAGGGAACGGTTTAGACTTCGGAGGGAAATTGACTATTTCCACTCCGATCTGTACAACAACAGGAAATGCGATGTATTTCGGAGGAAATACATTTGCTATTCCCACTCCAGATAGGACAACAGTTGGGAAAGTTGACTTCAGAGGGTTAACATTTATTTTTCCGGCTCCTGTCTGCACAACAGTAAGGAAAGCGTTGGACTTCAGATGCGCTAAATTTATTATTCCCACTCCAAACAGCGTAACAGTAGGAAAAGTGTTGGACTTCTGGGGTGTAAAAGTTACTATTCCCACTCCAATCTGTGCAACAATAGAGAAAGTGTTAGACTTCGGAAGGGTTACTATTCCTACTCCAAACAACACAACAATAGGGAAAGTGTTGATCTTCGGAGGGGTTAAATTTACTATTCCCACTCTAGTCTAAACAACAGTAGGGAAAGTGTTACATTTACTATTCCCACTCAAAACAGTACAACAGTAGGAAAAGTGTTGGACTTCCGAGCGGATAAAATTGACTATTCCCACTCCAATCTGTGCATCAGCAAGGAAAGCAATGTATTTCGAAGGAGATAAATATACTATTCCCACTCCAGACAGCAAAATAGTAGGGAAAGTGTTTGACTTCAGAGGGGTAAAATTTACTATTCCGGCTCCTGTCTGTACAACAGTAAGGAACGTGTTGGACTTCAGACATGTTAAATTTATCATTTCCACTTCAAACAGCACAACAGTAGAAAAAGTGTTGGATTTCGGGGGAGTAAAATTTACTATTTCCACTTCAATCTGTGCAACAGTAGGGAAAGTGTTAGACTTCGGAAGGGTTATATTTACTATTCCCACTCCAAACAACACAACAGTAGGGAAAGTGTTAGACCTCAGAGGGGCTAAATGGACTATTCTCACTCCAACATGGAAATAGTAGGGAAAGAGTTGGATTTCAGAGGGGTAAAATTTACTATTCCCACTCCAAACAGATCAACAGTAGGAAAAAGGCTTGGACTTTGGAAGGGTAACATTTACTATTGCCACACCAGTCTCTGCAACAGTAGGGAAAGCGTTCAATTTCCAATGGATGAAATGTACTATTTCCACTCCAAACAGCACAACAGTGGGGAAAATGTTGAACTGTGAAGAGGTTAATTTTACTATTCCTATTGCAGTCTAAAAAAGAGTAGGGAAAATGCTTCACTTCAAACACATTACATATGTAAGTCACCCCATGTATCAGAAAAAATATTGCACTCTTTCTCTAAAATTATTAATTACCATGAAAAAAGATATATTTATGTATACGTAAAAACTAGGAACAATTAGTCAATGTACTTAATCACTATTTAATAAAATACATTATTTAAAATTAATAAATGTCATTCAATTATTAATTAATTAGCTTCTCACCCTATACCCTTGCAAACCTAGCAGCCCGCACCTAAAATATAACACAAATAAAGTATTCTATAATTTACATATTTAAAATGAATGCAAACATTAATTAAGCATTCATAATTGAATGTTAATCAATTATTGCTTAATTAATTTACTAGCCTAGACCACTGCAAACCTAGTAGCCCACAACTAAAATATAATTAAAATAAATAAGTATTCCCTAAATGACATGTTTAAAAGCTAAATAAATAATTAATTTACAAATAATAATGAACTCATTATTACATAATTAACTTCCTATCCTACTTAGCTCAAAAACTGATATTCTTGTAACGAAATTTGTGCAACACGATATTTGTGTGTCATGATATTTCATATCTGATATTTCTGTCTGCCGATATTTGTACTTTGTTTTGTCCAAACACTGAATTTGGAGAACAGAAGGCTGACACAGCAGAGCAGTTTACTGCTTTGATTCACAAATAACAGTAGATGGAGGAACAGGGGAGTGACACAAGCTCCTGCAGCCCATGTGGTGTGAGGGGACCCCAACCGTTCACAGAACTCCTTGAAGGCCAATGAATAAACATGGGAGACCCAGTGGCCTCCCCATCCCATTCTGCAGGTAGGCCCTGTCATTTTGCATTATTCCACTATTGAGGAAAGGCACACATTGGCAACTTTCAAAAGTCAAAATGGCTGTGCTATTAACTAAAGATTCAGTCATCATTTTGGTTCACCAACTACTTTTGAAGGTTAATTCATTGAAATGAGGTGTACTATGGGATGGGCAGGCGCTAGCGGCTGGGATTTCTGACATGTACTCTATCTGGTCACCTTATAATGCAGAGGTCTCATTTTGATGGGCTAAGCTAATTTTTCTGCTTTACAAATTACTTTGCATGTCGCAAAGAGAGCAGCACATTCTTTTTTCACTGCTTCTTTACCTCATAGATGATTAAAACAGTAGACTCAGAAACCTATGAACTCAACTCGAAATTGTGATTTATTTACAGCCTGGAGAAAAGAAATCAAAATTTAATAAACAAGATCAAGAAATTAAGGGAGAAAAACAGAAAGCACAGGTACATGTTCTTCAAACAAATAGAAAAGTAAAATTTAGTGTAATATATTTATTGTTCAGTCATGTTTGCGCAGAACTGTAGTATTTAGAGCTCTCTCAGTCTTTCCTCTATATCTTGTTGTGCTCCATAAATGGACTGTGCTGAGGGGTTGCATAATTTAATTATCATTGACCATGCACTTTTCCAAAAACCGCATAGTTTGTGAGTATTTAAAAATGTTGAAGACAAGATTGTTGTAGGTTGCTACAGCAGCATAAGCACCATCAACATCCTTTTCACCAGGGCCTTTTACTCTGCATTAAATTACACACATGGCCCACTAGAATCCAAAAGCAGCTCAGAAAAATGTGTTAAAATCAGCTCCATATTGCTGCAAGCCATACTCTCTTCAGAGGGATTTGTGAGGTTATACCACCATGTAAGAATTTAAAGAATTGGGGCAAACAGTGCATTTTTTGTACCTTTTTTATTACACTGGCTAATAAGTGTTGTACTAGAGTTCTTAATGGGATTTAGTAAAACACTCCAATAATTCAGAGGCTGGCACTTTAGGACTCTGGGGTAGTTTCTTCACTGTAGAAAATCATGCATGTGCCTATGAGAAAACTGTATGCCTGACAGAACATGAATTTGTTAGTACCATTTGGTATAAGATGTTGTTCTCTTATTTTCTGCAGTCAAATGCTTGCTTATTTATGCTGGAAATGGGACTCTAATCCTAAAGAAGCACCATCATTGGAAGACAGGGTTCGGTCAGAGGCAATAAAACAAAAAGGGGTATCTCTCATATATTGAAACAATACCCCCCCTCCCTGTGGGAGACCTTAAGGCAAAATAGGAGTGTGACCTGGGTGACTTTATGGATGGAAAGTGGGAAGAAGTGATCCCTGCATCAAGAGAGCTACCCATATAATACTCTTCTGTCTGGTGCAACTAAAGATCCTGCACAGGGGGTATCTCACTAGGACACTTCTGACCAGGATTGTATGTGCTTCAATTGATCGCTGCCTACGCAGCTGTGGTGAGAAAGGAACTCTCTTACATACAATGTGGGAATGCCCAAATCTGAAGGACTTTTGGTCTGGGTGGAAAAATGCCTGGCAGGAGTAACCGGTAGACAGGGAGCCCTTTCAGCCAACCTGGTGGTACTTGATGTGTGGGGACATGTAACTAGACAACAATGTGCAAAAAATGTCACACAGATTGCGTCTCGTGGTTACCAGGAGACATGTTACTCAGCGCTGGGCAACCCGGTCGGAAATAGATCTATATATATATGTGTGTGTATATATATATATATATTCAATTGAATATATGCGTATATTACCTACTAGCGGACACCAGTAGGTAGTTATAGTGAGGACCTAGCTTCCACTGGAAAAGCGTTTCTGTTACTTTGGCACCTTTTGATGAATCTTTACAAAAGTTTCCAAAAAAAGGGCCCCACTTTGTCTAGTTGTGCTTGGAAAGTTTAGGGGTGATCCATCAAGCAGGGACTGAGAAAAAGAGGGGGTAAAAAGGGTGCATTTGCCATGTTAATTCTCATAGAGATTTTAGACAAGACTGCAGTCTGAACTGCTGAACGGAATTATACCAAATTTGGCAGAAAGAATGATCTAGGTCCAGGAAGCATGCTTTTTGTGATTTGGTGTAAATCCGTTCAGTAGTTTTTGATATATTAATGGAAAAATAAATATAGAGGCTCAAACCTTCTGCAGATCCAACAGATCTGAAGCTAAGATCTGATTGCCTGCCAACACTTCAACCAGGAAATGTTGGCAGCCATTTTGGCACTTGGACTCAGCCGAGTCCCAAACAAAAATGTTACAAAACTATTGGGCAGGGTAGGACTACCCTGACCCCTACGTCTGGTGTCCCCCAGAGACCCCGCTAGGACCAAAATCATTGTTTTTAAAACAAAATTGTGCCAAAAATCAGAAGGTTCAGAAATACTTGAATTTTTCTTTTTTAAACTAGCGCAGTCTCCCGCGCTTCTTCAAATTTCAGCTCCTGAGGGGACCAGGTCCTAGGGGCATATTGATTTATATATTATGGGGAGGGGGTACATGAGACCGCCGTCCTCATGGCTGATATGGGGCCGGGGGATGCCATCACCCTGGGGCTAGGCTAATGTGTAAATATGAGAGCGGGGCTGCTTGTCACCCTCTGTAGGCCTTTTATGGCTGCAGGAACCACTACCTCCCCTGGGTTTGGATACATTTTAAAAGGGGGAGAAGGGACCTCATGGCCCCCCTCCTGGGCTGTTTTCGGCCCCAGGGACCACCAACTTCTTTGGGCAGGCCTGTGCAGCCACCTCCTGGAGCGATTAATGCCCTTGGGACCGCCAACCCCCCAGGGCCGATCCCTATGTCCTGTGTGCACACCCCGGGGACTTAGCTATTTGCTCTCGCTTGGTGAGAGCTTTGACAGCTCCCACCAAGCAAGAGCAAACAGTAAGTCAACTTTCAGTGGAAGGGAGCAGGAAAATTGCTCCCGCTTGCTGGGAGAGGACTTTTCATCTGTTTTCCTGCCTGCTGTCATATGAAAGAAGTGCTCCTGAACGCACAGAGCAGCATTTGTGGCTGCTCTCTGTATGCGGGAGCAATGCCAGCTCCAATGGAGCCGGGGAGCCGGCAGGGACCACAGCGTTATTGGGGCTCCCCCGCGGTCCCCAACACTACAGACTGGGTACCCTTGGTAGAGCTCCAGGGCACCCAGAATCAAGTGACTTGGGACCAAAATAGGACTGGGGAGTGGGGCCGCACGGCACCCTCCCCTTCTATGATATAAAATGCTTCATGGAGGTGAATGCATCGTTGATCTATTGGAGCACAATCTGTAGTGACTGTGATAAGTGGGTTCTTTCTTGTCATCTTCTGGTGAGAACAGAGTGCATGGTTCTCCCTTTAAATTACTAAGAATATACAAAAGTGCAGAATAACCTGGAAGCATCTCCTGTCTGGCCCCATCCCATCCACCTTAGTAGTGTGCAAAGGTCATCCCGCCTTTTGTCAGTATGATGGACAGTTTACCAAATGGCTCCCAGGGTGTTTCCTGACGATTTTAGTGACGCGTTCTTGATGCCGGATAATATGAGGACATCTACACCAAACAAAGAAGCACTTCCTTCACATACTGAATAGGAAGGGTCCTTGTTTGGTGGAGATTTAACCCCTTGTAGTCTCGTTGTTCTATAGAAGGATTCATGTTATCATAGATTTCTGAAATTCAAAGAAACATTTCCTTGTAGTCCATTATTCAGCTGTAGTGTAGAATATGCACTAGACATTTACCCATCAAGTTAGCACTTACTAATTAACCAGTAGAAAGTACTCTAGTTGGGTAGACCTTTTCTGCAAAACTGTGGACTCTTGTGAGATAAAGCTGCAGGTGAGTTTCCATTCTGGCCCAGTCACTCATACAGCTGCTGACACACCCACACAGACACTCAGACACCCACTCACACACCCATTCAGCCACCCTCACATCCACTCACAGACCCACACAGTCACTCACACACCTACAAAACCACTCACAGAGCCATACAGCCAGCCACATAACCACTCACACATCCTCTCACAGGCCCATACAGCCACTTTCACACCTACAAAACTTCTCACACACCCATACAGCCACTTCCTCACACACCCACTCGCACACCTACTCACAAACTGATAAAGACAGTCACACAGCCACTCACATGACATATGTTAGAAACAGTATCACTCATTAGTAGTGCAAACAGAATAGCAATTTAACTAATGCAGTGGCTTAGTACCTATCTTTAAGTCTCAGAAACTTTTACAAAACACACTCAGTGGATGATGTCATCAGTGATGTCACTGACCATGGCATGAGTGCATTAATATACAAGGTCATAAGTCGTGCATTATGAGGGTGAAAGTTATAGTTAGCTGAAAATATATATATTTATTTATTGTCAAGATACATTTATGTGGAATTACTTATCTTCACGATATTTTTCTACTCAATATTTAGGACACAATAATGTTGTAACACAATATTCTTCCCATTATATTTTAATAGAAAATCGTAGTATTGGAGTTAATCTCAAGTAAGCAAACTTTGTCTTTGCCAAGGGATGCACAGGACCACATCATGGTCACCAGCCTATGCTCTTGCCTTGGTCACAGGACAAGATTTAATTAATGCTTTAATGTTGTTGGATCCACTCATACTGCAGGTGGCACATAAGACTAATTTACTTTGAAGTGGTGGCAGAGCTAAGCAAGCCAATGGTAAGTTGAGAATTTAACAAGAGCAGGCACACCATCACTTGCTTAGATGCTACAAAGTCGGATATCACTCATGTAAGTCCTAGCTATGTTGCTCCTAAACTCATTTTGACCCTGATCAGCTTTAGGGGCTGATTACGATGTCTTTTGGAAAGGCTCTGAGCGGGATTCGGATCTTCTTAACCCGTGTCGGAACCTATGTTTCTGGCCGACTCATAAACATTTTCCGACCAACTGATTACGATGGAAAGGTAACCGTTCTGTCATTCTGACTCTGTTCCCATCGACATGCGGAGACTCCGAGTCCTTCGGAGCCGAAATGTACAGGTTTATGGACAGCATTTCCGACCGACGTATTACGATGTTGGATTCGGACAGCATTCCCGAATCGGAACGTCCGACACGAAACGGCTGTCAGAAACTGACTTTGGGGGCCCGTAGCACACCCCCCTTCACCCAGAGGCCTCCGGTTGGGGTTTGTCGGGGTACCCATGGTACATCACTTTACAACCATGCACAGTGTGGCAGGCACCATGGGGTGCCCGCCACAGGGTGTTAGGTTCTCCGCAACCACTCCTTTTTTCAATGGGAGCCTGGATTGTTTGTCGGAACACAGGCTCCCATTGAAGTCTATGGGAGTTTGACCGAACGGTGTTCGGAAACATCGTAATTGGTCGGCCGGAATCAATTCTGACAAGGATTTGGTTGGAATGCTTTCCGACTGACATCATAATGAGGCCCTTTAATTGTAAACCATCAAAGGTTGCTACTCATTTCTGGGGAGGCAGCAGTGCATTTTTCATCTGTACCATTCTACTCCTTGGACAGAACCCTTTTTCAAGTATAGTAATCTCCACAGATTTTTTCCTGAATTCTGATACTTGAAATCTCCTTTTGAGTATTTGATTTTGGACCTCTGGTAGTATTTGCTGATTTGAGCTGGTTTGATAATTGTTGCAGTATTGGAAACCATGGTCTCAGTGGCCAGAATGTGGAAAACAGAATGATTGTCACCTCTTCACAAATCTTCAGAAGCACCCTCGAGAGAAGAGTGATAGGAAGGAACGCATAAAGGACACCCTTTGGAAAGACTATTGAGATGGCATCTATCCCCAAACTTCCTTGCACTAAGTCTCCGTACAGAACTGGGAATGGAGGGCATTGGATGGAGAGACAAACAGATGTAGCCAGGGCTGGGTGTAAATACTATGAGCTGTTGAAATGCATTCTTCCCCAATTGAAAGTTCACAGAAGACAGGATATTCCTGTTCAGGCTGTCCACCTGAAAGTTCTCTCTTTCCCTGGAATTTACAGCACTGGGATATCAAATCTAGCTCTGCCAAAAACCATAGGGAATGTGCTACTTTTGCTAGGGGTCTAACTTTAGTTCCTCCCTCACGACTGACAAAACTACGGCCCACCTCTTTGTCTGTGCAGATTGCAACTGGCTTCCAATCCACTTGCTTGGGAAACTCTTGGAGGGCATTCAGAATCACTGACAATTCCCTCCAGTTCGATGACTGTAGGGCTTCTGATTGAGTCTACTGCTTCCCACCCAGCCCAGACTAACTGCCATCATTCATTAAGATTAATGGCACAGCAGATACCAACGGCATTCCCTTTTCCAGATTCTCTGACATCAGTCATCAGCTTAGATTTTGATCTATCTCTTGTGAGACAGGAATTAGTGTTTCATAGTCTTGTGAGTCTGGGTACCAATGATGTAAAATAAGGTAAAGTTGCTTCGGATGCCTACTGGACTATTGCAGCTGCTGCCATCAGACCCTGGACCCTCAACCAGAATCTGGTTGGGGCTTGAGGTAAAGATAGAAGATAAAACAGGATGTCTTGCAGTGTAATTCTCTGGGACACTAGTAGAAAACCCAACCCAGTCTTGTGTTGAACCACACCCAGATAAACAGCTTCTCCTGTTCTTGATTGTACTTTGACTTTCAAAGGTTGTTTATAAATCCCTGGCCCTTCAGACAGTTGTAACTCTACTTCATGTCTGTCTCCTACTTAACAAAAGAAGAAGCAGATATTAGCCAGTCATCCAGATGAGGATAACTATGAATGCATCTTAGAAACAATATGGCAACTAATGGAGCTTATTCCTTCTTAATCACCCTTGGTACTGATTCAAGACTGAATGGAATGGCTTTGAACTAGAAATGTTGACCATTCGGTGCAAATCGAAAATTGGACTGACTACTTGCATGAATGGGAATGTGGAAGTATGCATTCTGAAGATCTAAGTCTGATAACTTCCATTTGCTTTGAGAACCAGATATAAAAAGGAATACATGACTAGATTATTTGAGTATGTGGAACCTCCATGATTATCTCCTTGTCTAGAATATCTCATTGTAAAAGAGCTTTACCCTTGATCTCTAACTTTGGTGAAGGGGGTTCCTAAACAAGTGGTTCTGGAGGCCAC
This sequence comes from Triturus cristatus, assembly GCF_964204655.1. Taxonomy (NCBI): domain Eukaryota; kingdom Metazoa; phylum Chordata; class Amphibia; order Caudata; family Salamandridae; genus Triturus; species Triturus cristatus. Next base: position 271,739,168 of record NC_140588.1, read on the forward strand.
TCTTTCAACTTGACAGAATAGCCACTTCTGATGGCAAACAGAACCTATCTATCCTTTACTCAGAGTATTCACTTTTCTCAAAAGTTCATTAACCTCCCCCTAATGGACCTTTCCTTTCAGGTTTTTCGGGGGTGGCAGTTAAGCTGGTTGACATCTGGACTTTTCAGCCAGCAGAGCCCCTCAGCCATGGCCAGGGATGATGATATTCCTATACCCCTTGCATGGATTGTTTCTGGAGGAAAGACTTTTTCAAAGATAAATAACTTAATGGTTTAGGGTTTTTGTCTCCACCGCAGTCTTTGGAATATCATCATTTATTTCTGGACCAAAGAGATTTGAGCACAACCTACAGATGTGGGTTTAACGCTCCTGGTCCAAGCTCGGACTTCTATATTTTCATCTACAGTAATCTTCTGACTGCTAAGGATGACCATATGGAAGTAGCTGAAGACCACAGAGTATCAAAAGTTGCATTGGAAAGAAACTTCCCCAAATTGTTCATATTACACAGAGCCATGGTTATATCTGCCCCTTTTCAGAAGGCAATCAAACAGAGATTGAAAGTCTTTTAGCAACATCTGAGCTATATATGCTGCAATGGCTCGAGTTGTAATTGTGAAATTAGAAACTATATAGGATCATTTAAGAGTACTTTCGACCTTCTTAGCTAATACATACAGTTTACAATGCTTCTTCAGAAGGTACGGATCAGGGAGATGCCATGCTAGAAAGAACTGAGTTCACTTTTGGAATTTGCGGGAACTCTTTGTCAACTTTTCATAAAACTCTGATTGAAAAATCTCTGGAATGAAAAGTTTTCTATGACCATCTTTTGTTTCTAAAGAATGTTATTCAATACATTATAAAATGGAAGATCACCCTAAGGTTTGAACATTATACTGAGAATAAAATCACTTGTCTGACATCTGTGGAGTGGAATCAAAATTCAAAACCTCTTTAATTTGTTTCTTCATCTCCATGAATTGCTGCCCCTGAATGTAGCTCCCTTTTGCTATTTCTCCATCCAAGTCCCTTAGTAGACTTTTCGCAGCTGGTTCCAGCATTAGACTGACCCATGCATCAAAATAAAAGCGGCCTCCACTAGCGAGTCAGATAGCTAAAATGTGGTCCACGTTTGCGAATAAGGGAAGTTTTGAACTTGGAAAGACAATATATATGTGTTTTGCAAGGAATCAAAGACTGCATACATTTGTGCTTAAAATCCACATTAAAAACCAGCACACCAGTCACACAACAGGCCTTTAAACACCCAGCACTGCTAGATTGCCTTATAGGCTAGTCCATCCCCAGCTGGTTCTTTTAATTCAGAGGCCACTCCCTCCAAAATCATGGTCTGGAGGTCCAACTTCGATAAAGAAACCATCTCCTCCTCTGGACAAACAGAGTTTTTCTCAGCTCTTCTGCACTTCAAAAGCTGTTGCGCTAATGCCACAGACCTTTTTTACAAAGGGGTTTCTATAGGTAAAAAAATCTCTTATTGTGCAAACTTGCCCTCCATAGAAACCCCTGGTGCAGGACTTTCTTTTTCCTGCACTCATATTAAACACTGGTGAAAGCCATCATGCCCCAATCTGAAGTGCATAGAATACGGTGTAGCACGCTTATCAGGTATCTCGCCCTCCCAGCCCAGCACATGGACTAGGAGACAACAGAACGGACTGCTGCACCTCCACTGCACCCGCGAAAGCAAATCGCTCAACATAATGTCATCAAAGTGTAACATGCTTACCTGGAAGCTGCTCTAGACAAGACAGAAACTAGCAGGAGGTGTGAGGGAAGAGGGGACTAATAGGGTGAGGTGGAGACACCTCATGTAGGAAGGACTGGGATGAGGAGGATGGGCAAAGGTAATTCACTGTTTTCTCATGATCCGGAACACTTTCTTATACCTGTAGGTCCTAAAGTAGTCTTTGAAAGGAGATAGCATCAGTCAGAAACACAAACCAAATTACAGTGAAACTGATTTGGCTCCACAATGATGACAGAGAGGATGTTTTCAAACCGTAAAGGTTTATTAGCAAGTTAGTCAAAGTTACAGGCTTAAATTAATTGGTAAAAAAATTATGGAATAAACATGTACATATTGATTTGGTTGTACAATCTGAAATTACATATTATATAGATGAAAAGCAAATCATAATCAAATACAATATGCAAAACAGATAATGCATTGGTTCCATAAAGGAACTTCCTTAAGCATCGAAAGTGGCAAGGGGAAATTCTAAGCGGAAGGTGTTGGCATCAGATGAACCAAATTAAGGTCAGGGCAAAAGGAAGAAAATGCTCAAGAGCCTAACTCAAGAATTTAGGAAATATGGGGTCTCCAACAGCAGTTAGGGAAAGGTCTTCCATGAGCAAAGTCAGGACAGGCTACCAATTTGCTCACTACAGTACTTGCCAACATGGCGAGTCATGCCTAAACATCCAACAGAACACATTAGATAGAACAGACTACGTGTCAAAAATAGCACACATTTACCTTATCTTAACATATGATGTCATTTTCAACAGCACATTAGTGAAAACACACTACATAAATCCAAATTAAGTGAGATTTGCTTAATAGCAGGTTATCATGTAACTCCCAATAGCATTTGCTAACAAGTCAAGCCACCCAAAACATCCAACAGAATACAAGAATTAGGCATGACCCCAGCCACAAGATGTGGCGGGAAAATAAAAATAAAACGATAATAAGCATGTTTTATTATCGTTTTATTTTTCACATTTTTAGCCTGCTGGCAGAGGGGGCAACGCTCCTCAGCCATAGAGGAAGAGCACCACTGCATTTCAGGTTTTTTTTATATATCACAAAAACCCCAGCATGGCAATTGAGGAAATTGTGAGGGGGACTTTTGGGCTCTAACTGGATGCTTGAGCACTGGCCTCAAAATTCTGTTGCATGAATTAGTGTTATTATTGAGCAGTGGGATCTCATTTCATCCTTCCTTATGAAGAAAAGACCTCACTGTGCACTTTAGTGCGCAGTACGTAAACAGGCCGCGCCTCCTATCAGGCAGGTGGTTTGCTAAAAGTGGGCTTTACCTCCGACCATCCATCCAAAAGAGCATATTAAAGATTGGATTACTCTAGCTTTCCTTTCCACTTCAAGAAGCACAGGCACTTCCTGTTGCCTCTGCTTTACTTTGACTCTGACTGACTACAGGTGAACACAAGCAATCACAAGTGAGGTCGTATGTTGGCTATTGGTGAAACTGCAATCTTTCCAAATGATTCCCCTTGCAGCAGCCCTTTCAAGCTGCAACCCTTAAGTGCATATTACAGTAATTAGGTTAACTTTTCATTCCATTGTAGCAAGTTACATTTTTTATAATTTACACTAGAAATAAGTTCTGCTTATGCTGCCAAGATATATATGTTTCTGCGCATAAACGGTAAGTTGTGCAATGCATATGAAGCATTGATTTAGTGCCAAAGTGCAACCCAGCTGCTGTGATGACCCGCAGTAACTTGTGGTATCTCCGCCACTAGGTCTGGTACACATACATGTACAGCATTAAGAGGACCCCGGCCATATGTATACATAATGCATTGGAGGATGTGTATGTTTTTTGGTTTGAGGAGGTGGACTTGTGGGATGTGCTTAAAGACAACCTGATTCCTACTGGGTCACTTGGATTTAAATGCACTTCTTCTTGCATGTGCAGTTGCTTTGATATGTGATTACTCTAAAAACCTTTTCCTCTTTGGAGCTGATGCATTTCGGTTTACATAGTGCACACTGCTATCACTTTCCTAAATGGCACTCCTCCGCATCGATTGTGAACCAGCCATGGAAACTCTGTTGGACGTATGGAATACTATGCTTGGTCAATATATTTATTTGTGGTAGCTCTTTGGAACCAAAGGTCATATACATCAGCAGGAACATGCACTAGGCTGATACTTATTTGACACATAACTTTATATGCATACACCTAAGTTCCAGATTCCTGCGGATTTGCATCAAGTCCAGTCATCCTTGCCCATTTGATTTAGTCCAACAATCTTATCAAGCCATCAAAGGGAAGCCTTAGTAGTCACTAACGGCCGGATTTACTAACATTAGGAGTAGCAATTATCACTGTATTCTAATAAGTAAATTACTATTCTTAATGTATAAAACTTTAATCGAAAACAGCGATTCCTATTGGGTCACAAATCGACCTACCTCATGAATCAACCTACCTCATGAATATTAATGAGTGAGGTTGCAATTTCTGGCTTATAAAAACTGACAGACCTGCTGTGGTCAGCCAACCACCATGTCTGTGGTCAATTGAGAATGATTTTTCTTAAAGCAAAAAAATCATTGCAAGATGGTTGCCATGCAGGTGCTTGTGTGATATGAGCTAAAGCTGTCAGTAAGCGAGACCTAAAAAGGAGAATGCACAAAGCTTGTGAGAATTGTAATGTTTAATACATTGCCTCAATAAGTAACATTTGTATTTATATTTTACAGACAACAAAGTATGGCAAAACAGTCAAAGTCCATTGTTTCAGTAAGTCATATGTGATTCCATTGACTTGATCCACACTAATTTTATTCAGAAATTAAATATTATATAATGATTTATTCTGCAAGAATGTACATAAGTTTGCAAGCAGAAACATGTTGAAATGTTAACTGAATTTGGCATTAAGTCTTTATTGATTAAACTTAAAAGAAACAACATACCAATGAGAAGCACTTGTTACAGCCTCTGCACCCCAAGCATTCTGACACCAGGTATTGAATCAAATATTTAGAAGAATGTCTACATTAACATTAAAGCAATAATTTGTGTTTGTCTGCGGGAGATTGTTTGAATAAATGTATCCTTTCTTTTCCCTCATTGGATTTTTCATATATTCACATGCTTGAATAATTATCCTGTTGCCAAACAGCAGAACATATATACAAATTATTAAACATAACACACACACACTAATAGAGCCTTAGAGCCCAATGTGGCGGGCTCTACCAGCCACTAAAGGCCCGTTCTAGCGTTAAAGGCCCAAGCCGAAGGCTCCAGAGGGATACAATGAGCATGCAAAAAAACAGTATACGGCAGAAGTTATCATTGTAAGTAGGGTGGTCCGGTATATGTGATAGTAAAAAGGATTATATCCTGAAAGAGGAGATAAAGGTAATTAGCTCATCTGGATACTGGGTCTCAGCTGTGACATTAGTGGTGTGGCATAACAGTACTCACATTAGAGGACAATAATGAATCCTCTCTCGTGGTTGAGAGGGGTGTTTATGTGATCCCGAGCTGCAAGGAAATAAGAAACTGCTTGCATGTGATGCCAAAAACATAACATAGTGTGGTCAAGGGGTGTGGGGGGTGGGGGCTTGGCATTTAGTGGGAGAGCAGGGGCAGTCACACGTGTTGTAGAAATCTGTATCTGATAAAGAATAAGTATCAGCAAAAGTGATCGCGTACAGGTCTTCCAGCTATTGTATTATGTCACTGCTGAGAACCAGTATCCAGATAAGCCAATTACATTTATCTCCTCTTTCAGGATAAGATCTGTTTTACTATTGCAAATGCGTGTGCCCTACTGGACCACCCTAGCACTGGTATTCCCATCTCCTGTATACTATGTTGTTTATGCTCACAGTATCCCTCTGGGACATTTTGACATTTCGCGAGGCTCCTGTCCTGTCATTGCAAACAGCAGTGTCATGGGGGTGGGCACCCCGGGACACTGCAGGAGCCGGCCCTGGGGGTTGGCGGTCCCCAAGGCCATCACTGGCTCCAGGAGGGGGGCCGCGAGCCCCCCTCCCACTTAATGCAAAGCCCCAGGGGGCGGTGGTCCCCGGGGCTCGGGGTTCCGTAACGGACCCCCTAATTTGAATAATTAGTGCCCCGGGGAGGTGGCGGTCCCTGGGGTGTGTGGGGGGGCTCAAGCCCCCCACACAGGTTTATTTTATTTTAAAAAAGCCCCGGGGGTGGTGGTCCCCGGGGCTGCGGGGGCCGTGTGCCTCCCGCAAACAATTAATGAAAGCCCCGGGGGTGGCGGTCCCCGGGGCAGTGTGGGGGGGATTGGGGCCCCCCCACACATTTTTTAACTGCCCCCGGGACCTGGCCCATCTGGGGGATTAATTAAACGAAGCGCGGGAGCCCGCGCTTCATTTTTGAAAAAAAGTTTGCCCGAAATTCACGCTGGGTGCACGAATCTCGCTGATCTAAAAAAAAAAAAATGCTTTTTTTGGCCCAGGGGGTCCTTGTGGGACCCCCTGAGCAGGTCTAGGGGGTAAGGGTGTTTTTGCCCTGCCCCCTTTTCTTGTTTTTCGCGTTTCTTTTTCTGTTTTCTTGTGCCTCGGTTCTACCGAGGCACAAGATGGCTGCTAACACTTCCTGGTTTGGAGTGTTGACAGCCAATTACAATGTAGCTCGTGATCGGGAGGGTGCACGGATCCACCGTGGCCATAGATATCACTATCTTTATTTCTTAATTTCTCATAAACTACTGAATGGATTTACACCATCTTTAAGAAGGACGCTTTCTGAGCCAAGCAGTACCTTTTTACTAAATTTGGTGTAATTCCGTTCAGCAGTTTTTGCTATAACTGTGTCTAAACTTTCCTATGGGAAATTGATTTTTTGACCTTTTTTTCTTGATATTCTCAGGAACTACTGAACGGATTTACACCATTTAAAACAAAGGTACTGTCTGAGCCAAGGATTACCTTTTTGCAAAATTTGGTGTAATTCCGTTCAGCAGTTCGGGCTGTAGCCTGTTCCAAAATTTCCTATGGGAAATAACCTGGAGAAAACATGTTTTGGGACCCCCCTTTTTTCTCGGCCCCGGCTTGACGAATCACCCCCAAACTTTCAAGACAGGAGCTGACCGGAGAGCCCCACCAGTTTTGAAAAATTCGCGAAGATTCGTCATCCGGCGCCAAAGTTATTGGGAAAAGAATGTTATGAATTTCCTATGGATAATAGGTCCTAACTATAACTACCTACCAGCGACCGCCAGTAGGTTATATATATATATATATGTTCGTCTCTGGCGTATTCATGCAGCGCATCCTGTGAGGCGATTCCTAGTGGCATATATATATATATATATATATATATATATATATATATATATATATATATATATATACACACAGCCCCCGACTCTGCAGGGCGGCCTCTGACAACAGGCATGGAGCAGCCTGTCAATTAATTATCCGATAAGCACCACTAAGAGGCCCAATGCTGGAGTAAAAGCATTTATTCACCGGCACAGCAGCGCAAGGGATTCCCCATGTCCTTACGCGTTTCAGCATCATTTTACCTTGATCACAGGTGGGGATCATTAGTTGCAAAGTGCATGCATCCGCGCTTTAATAACTCTAGGGTCACATGTCTGTTGTTAAAAAATACAGTTCCCATGGTGCATTTCGCTGGTGTTAAAATATAGTGCACAGAGTCATAGTGAATTCATTTTCTTTCATGAATGTTAAAGTTCATTTATATTGCGTGCATCCATATCAAAGTGGATAATATTCACTCACACAGGCATGAATTTCAAATCCTTACATGGTGCTTGTATTCCATGTTGGCCTTGTGAAAAATGCTCTGGCTCCAGCACGATCAAAGTGAGAAATCTTCCCACTCCGAATCCCTTCCTCAGCCCTCACACTTTCACTGAAATAGCTTTTCCCAGTGGGCTCGTATCATAGGGGTTGACAGGAGTGTTTCTTTCAGGGTCCGGTTGCTACTTTTCTTCTTGTCTCTTCAATGTTCTTTTCGGCCTTTACTTCTCTAGCACCTTTACAACAGTTCCTTCAAGGTTGATTTTGTGAGTTGCCGTCTTTGATGCAGAAAGCAAATTATTGTTTTCCCCAGTCATTTGCAGCTGCTAAACAAGTCTACTCTGGAGCAGCATATCTTTGACTTGGTATTCTTGCTCTTTTTGTTCTGCGCACTGCAGTTTCCTCTCCGTCTGTGTCACTTTGCTCAGTTGGACTCGAGACTTCAATCAAAGTTGAAGGTATTCTTCCTGCAATCAGTATGTGTCTCAACCTTTCAGATTTTCTGGGCCAACTATCTCCCTTTCTCACTTGTTTTTCTGATACACTATTCACATTATCTGAGTCAATACTTTGTGTAGTGAGATCCCTTTCTGTCTGGCCCTTGTTACCAACCGGGACCAGTTCTCCTTGACTCTCATCTGAACCAGTGTTTCGAGACCCAGTAGCAATCGCCCCCTCTACTTTGTGATCGGTCTGAATGGGACGTCTCTCTGTCACCTCCTATTCTTACACTACAGATCCCACACTTTCAAGAGGACATGGGACTCGACGAATGTGGGCAGCATGCACTCTGTTAGGCAGACCACCACATTTCATTGTGTTGTGGTTGCAAGTATCACTTGATAAGGCCCACGCCAGTGAGGTTCCAGGCAGGATTTTCACACGTGCTTCTTTACCAGTACGAAGTCACCTGGGCACAAGTCATGGCACTGCTCCTGTTGTACTGTAGTTGCGACTTTTCCAATTTGGTGAGACACAGAATGTACCACATCAGCAAATCCTTTACAATAATCGAGTACCAAGTCATCAGTAATATTTACAAGCTGATTTGCTGGCACTGTAGGCTGCTTCATAGCCCTCCCCATAATTATTTTGTGAGGGGACAGTCCAATTCTTCTGTTTGGGATGCTTCGCGAACTCATCAACAGCAAAGACAGAGCATTAGGCCATTTTAGGGATGTGGACGCACACACCTTTGCCAATCGGGACTTTAGAGTTCCATTCACCTGTTCAACCACACCAGACACCTCAGGCCAATTGGCACAATGCAGTTTTTGTTCAATTTGCAGTGCAGCACAAAACATTCATATTACTTCATTATTGAAATGTGTACCTCTATCCGATTTCAAAGTGGTCTGAAATCCAAATCGAGGGATCAATTCTCTAAGCAGCAGTTTAGCTACTATTAGACTGTCATTGCATCTTGTAGGGTAGGCTTCCACCCAATGAGAGAACAAACGTACAATCACATGGACGTACTTTAATCCATTGCAAAAGGGCATCTCAACAAAGTCAATCTGCATATGGGTAAAAGGACCTCCTGATTTTCCCAAATGATTTGTACTGACCAATGTTTTTCTTCCTGCATTTTGTTGTGGACATGCCACACATCTCTGACACAGACTTTCTGCAATGGCTCTGAATCGGGGATTATACCAGGTCTGTCGAAAGAGATGCAACATAGCATCTCTCCCCACATGTGCTAGACCATGCTAATTCTTTACCATAGGTAACAACAGTCTATCTGGTAAGAATGGCCTTCCATCTGTGTACCCCCAAACTTCATCCTCCTGTCGAAGAATGCACCCTGCTTTAATCCACCTTTCTCTTTCAATTAGGGGTATTGCAGCTGGTAATTCTTTGACCTCTTTCCAGGTTTCTACAATTGAAAACATTAGTCCGCATTCAGTATCATCAGTCTGTTCTTTCAATGATTCCCCATTGAATGTGTAAGAATTTTGAGCATAATAGCGTGTGGTCTCCTCTGCAATGCGATTGCCAACTGTCACATAATCGTGACCAGTTTGGTGAGTGGGGCACCACTGCGATCTGTGCTGGCAGCTGTAGTGCCATCAGTAGGTTTTTTACACTCTCTCTGTTTCATATAGGTGAACCCGAAGAGGTCATGTACCCACATTGAGACCACAACTGCACGAAATCCTGGAACCCTAAAACCATATTGACTGTCTGTAAATATGGTTACTCTCCTTTGTTCAGTAATGCTGCAAACCCTGGTAAGTGCAATCAATTCAGCCACTTGTGCTGAATATACTCCTTTCAACTACAATGCTTCTACTACACCCACCAAAGTACAGATAGCAGCTACAGCTCGCAAGGTACCTCCGGAATCTCTCAAACAGGATCCATCCACAAACAGAACATGATCTGATTCAGCCAATGGGACATCTTGGATGTCATGATGGGGTTTGGTACACAGTTCAGTCACATCCAAACAATCGAGATCCATTTAATCCATTACAACTTCATGACCTGGTAACGGCATCATGGTAGCTGGATTCAAACATGTGCATCTTGTCACAGTTACATTTTCTGCTCCCAAAATCACTTGCTCATATTTGGTTAACCGACTATTTGTAAGAAGTTGTGTTCTATTTCGAGTAAGCAGAATCCCAAAAGACTCAGGGACATACACTTTCAAAGGATGACCCATCACAATGTTCTCACACTGCTCCAAACTCATTCATGTTGCAGCAAAAGCCTTCAAACATCCAGGCAACATGGCAGCTATGGGATCTAAAGTAGCTGAAAAGTATGCAACAGGTCTGCGAGCCGCTCCATGCATTCGCGATAAAACTGATAGTGCACAACCTTCGCACTCACTGCAGAACAAGTTAAAACTCTTGTTAAAGTTGAGCATTCCCAATGCTGGAGCTCCACACAAATTGTCTCACAGTTCATGAAAAGAGCACATGCATTCCACATCCCATGGAACGGGATCAGACACATCTTTCTGTGTAAGTATTTGCAGTGGCTTGGCTGTGAGAGAAAAAATTGGTATCCACTGCCTGCAATAGCCAACCATTCCCAGAAGCATGCAAACCTCTTTTTGGGAGCTCGGCAGATTCGTCTGCAAAATAGCAGTGATCCGATCCTGTGACACCTTCCTGACTCCTTTTTCAATATGGTGCCCCAATTAGAGAATTTTTCTTTTGCAAAATTGGATTTTTATTGTGGGTGACACCTTATGTTCACTTATTGTCAAATGATTCAATAAGGCAAAAGCCTCTTTTGTACCAGATGCAACCAGCAAATCATCTATGTATTGCACCAGCACAGAGTGATTTGGCATTTCTAATGATTTCAAATTTCTCTTCAATATTTGGTTGAAAATTGAAGGACTCTCTGTATACCCTTGTGGAACTCGGCACCATGCCAAGACACGGTTTCAAACCAGAACACAAACAAATATTGGCTATACGGATGCAAAGGGATTGAGAAAAAGGCTTGACACAAGTCAATCTCTGAAAAGCATTCAGTTTTACAACTAATCTGATATAGAATCACAGCAGGATTTGGTTCAATTGGACAACATGGTGTCGCAATTCGATTTATTTTTCTTAAATCCTGGCAATTGTATATTTCCTGTTTGGTTTTCGAATTCCCATGACAGGTGAATTACACGGGCTTCCCAAGATCTCTCTCAGAATTCCTTGCTCAATCAGGGCTTCGATCAAAGGTGTTATGCCTGCAGTGGTTTCTGGACTCAGATTATATGCTGGATTTCTTGGAAACACTGCATTTACTTTACTGTGATTCGACTTGAAGCTACTTCTTTCATCAACCCAATATCCTTTCCTGCACAGTCCCTGGTAAGACTGTATCTCGCAGTTCAAGGGGTAAATCATTTCCAGCAAGTAAGGGATATAAATCCTTTCCTTCTGTCTTTTGTCTGGCCATTTTAAACACCATATCTGAATCTGTTGTATGGAATTCTATTCCCTTTGGAGTACAATAGATGGAACAATTCATTTTGCACAATAAGTCTCACCCTAATAAATTCACTGGACTATATTCACACACCACAAACTTGTGTAAATCTTCAAAAGACCCAATTTGTACTTGTACAGGTTCTGTTACTGGGGTCGATATCAATTGGTTTGACACTCCTACAACTTGGATTCTTTCCCCCAAGAGGGGTAGGTTAGGAATTTCCACAGTTCTCACAGTGGAACAGGTAGCACCAGTATCTACATGGAATGAAATAGGTGTTCCATTTACCTTGCCATCCACATAGGGACCATTCTGATATACCTCTAAGGAGGCGCCAAGCATGCATTCTTCCTCCCCTCTCAGGCACCGTCATTGGGACTTTTCCGAGTCACTGTCATCAGTCTGCAACAAATACTGTGTATCCACTTGTACATTCAAATGTACCTGATCATTTGTATGGAAACCCATGTTAGCATTGTTTCTCTGTACCTGTCCATTCAATTGAGGCATAGGAGCTTGCAGAATATTCTGATTTTGACCTCTCAATCTCTGCACTGATTTTGTTTGGCAATGCATTATTTATCTGAGGCTGCACATCTCCGCTTGTAACTGTCTGCTCTTCTGCCTTATTAATTGTGTTAAACTTACACTCGCGTTTCCAATGCCCCAACTTGCCGCAAATGTGACATGGATAAGTCTTTTTCAATACATCTATTTGTGACCCCCCCTTTCCCTGAGGCACAAAAGTCTGTAAAGGACTTTCTGCTACACCGCACATTCCAGTAGTCGTCTGACCATTCCCCTGTACCATACCTCAAAATCAGAACCAAAACCCACATATCCTTTCTTGGCTGCTCTCATTTGCGCCTACATCAATTTCTCTTTACATCTCTTGTGACGCAAATCAATGTCCTCTCCACAATACTTCACATAACTAAGAATGGCATCAATGGCTTACTTTGCTAACAGATCAAATGTTGTTGTATTATGGCACTTATTTCAGGTCTTAAACCATACACAAACCGATACACAAAATGTCCCATGTCTTTTTCCGACACTTTCTCGATTCTGCTATATTGCTTGAATGCCTGCAAAAGCCTTTCGTAATATGCATGCACTGTGTCCTTTAATTCCTGTGTGGTTCCGTCTATTTTTACCCAATCGGTTTCTTTCGGTGAAATCTTTCTTTTCAGATAAGTAATAACTGGATTATACTTCTCATCACTTCAACCGATGGCACACCCATTTTTTAATCTCTCGCAGGCTCTGTTTCTGGCCAATCAACAGCAATTTTACATTCAGTCCACAAATCAGTTGGTACTACAATATCAAATAGAGTGTCCAAATGTTTCAACAAAACCTTTGAAACCTTTACGAATCTTTCTACTTGCTTGTGCCATTCAACAGGCTTCGCCCTCAATTTTAAAAAAACATTAGTAAATGACAAAATATCCTGTCTACTCCAAGGGACATGCCTATAAAAAAGGGAACCCCCTCTAAATGTTGCCTTTAAGATCTGGGAGAAAAGAGGGACAGAAAAACCAACCAATATGTCAAAGACAACCTCCCACCTGACCTCTATTTCTTTGCTCTTTTAGGGCTCCGACAGTTCCTCTGAGTTACTACTGTATTATCTGAGACATACGTAATATTACTTTATCAAAACATTTTTATTATTTTCTTTTGAATTATTTTCTTTCAAATATTTCATTATTAGTGTACAAAAACATTAAAAACCATATATATTAAAAACACTTTTTTCCATTTTGCCCTATTTAGACATATTTTGTACATTTGCAAATATCAGAACCATTTTTGCACATCAAGTATAATTTTTCTTGACAAAACCCCTCACAATTGATCATATACTCATGCTACCTCTTACTTTTAGTCTGCTTAGATCTATATTAGCATGGGCATGATTCTCCATTCATGTTTCCTCCTGACCCACATTTCCCTTTGCACTAGCTGTAGGAATAATGTCCCTAATCCAATCATCAAGTTCCTCTGGTGATGGTCCTATTGATGTACTTGTCTCCTCCCTCTGAGACTCCACACTAGTTTCTCCTGTTTGTCGTGTTACATGAGCATTCAATTTTTGATTTCCCATTTGTAAAACATTCCTGTTTTCCCCTTGGGACCTCTTTTTGGTGTTTCAAAAATGTTCTCTGAAATGTTAATTAATGTTTCTACTTCTCCTTCTATGGTGGAGTTCACTCCATCCCTCATTCCCTATTCAGTCCCTTGTGTTATGGTTTTCTCTCATGTAAATGATGTATTCTGATCCTGATTTGCAACCATCTTATTTATCTCCGATGGGGAATGATCATTTCCTACTGTCCCACTAGGTATCGTTATAGCATGTACTTGTGAAACTCCTCAGCCTGTCTGATATAATGGGACAATTGGAACTGGAATGGATAATGCATCTGCACTATTTGTTATAGCAGAATTTGGAAATCCTACTTCTTCCAGAGGTTGTCCTCTGGACAAAAAGATATTGGTGGTGCTTCTGGGGTCATACCAACAAACGGATTTGCCTCTGCATTACTTTGTTCTTCATTATAAGGTGGAGGTCTATTCAACAATAACTCATTTAACAATTCGTCATCTATTTCATCCAAATTCTCTTCTCTTAATGTGAGAACCTGTGTCTGTGGCTCCTCTATATGTTTCTTTTTTCTGTTTACATTTTTCCCCTTCCTTATCCTCAGCTACCATTACAGGAGACATTCGGGCACCCATGGCAACATTCTGCCTCCACATCTTTTTCTGTGAATCCCATTTTGCTTATGCATATCTATTTTAAGTATTCTTATATCTGCCTTGATATTTCGCTTTTTCTCTCCAATGGGCTTCATGTTCCCATTCCACGAGAGTTTCATATTGCTTGGGTCTAGGTGTCGGTTTCATATCAGTCATCTGTCTTCTCAGATTTTCTAAAATCCGTATGTTAAATGTTCCATATTGTGGGAAAGCTAAGGGACCATGTTTTTCAGTGTATTTTACCCAATTCTCTAACTAGGTACAAGTGTGATATCCCTTCTCTAGAGACATATGCAGAGTTGGTGTACCCTCCAGAGCTACAGGAACGCCTTTTCTAGTAGGAGAAGGTGCATCCTTGCGTATTAAAGCCCTTAATCACTTAAAAAGTTTCATGACTTCTTCCTTTAACTGCAGTCTGATCTTATTTATGCGGAACTCTTCCATATTATTGTTTCAGCTTCCAATCACTACTTGTTTTCAACAACTAATCCCAGCACCGCTCCACACCAACCAACCAATCCTAGCGCGGCGCATGTACTTCATCAGTCTAACTCCTCACAGCAACTGACCCTCCCTTTACAATTCTTGTCATCATATTTCTTTTAGTCGATTTCAACACAAAACATAAAACAACTCTTGTCTGCTTCACTAAGAAGAATTATAGTTACCTATACAACCGAAGATTTCCATTCACTCCCAGTAAAATCTCGACCAGCGTGATTTCACCCTGTAAATAAAAATCCTTAGAATTTCTCCTGGTGCACTCTAGAGAAACCCCAATACGATTTTAACTGGATACACTCTCAAAAAGTACCCTTCACTGGTGGCACTGGCGATGACGTCTCACGCACAGCACCCTCATAACAGCAGACAAGCTTACTTAGTGTATGCCACACTAAGACCCACCTGTAGGTGCATATCCTGGGATCTTAGGCCTTGACAGGTTCAGTTGTCAATAATATAAACCAAAGCAAAGCTGATCCCTTCAAGTTCGTCCTTGGTTAGATCTAGTCAAGTTTGATCTGCAGCACCATATGCCACAATCGGAGTCAGTTAACCTCTCAGCATATAGGTTATTTCTCCTGGTGCACTCTAGAGAAACCCCAATACGATTTTAACTGGATACACTCTCAAAATGAACCCTTCACTGGTGGCACTGGCGATGACGTCTCACGCACAGCACCCTCATAACAGCAGACAAACTTACTTAGTGTATGCCACACTAAGACCCACCTGTAGGTGCATATCCCGGGATCTTAGGCCTTGACAGGTTCAGTTGTCAATCATATAAACCAAAGCAAAGCTGATCGCTTCAAGTTCGTCCTTGGTTAGATCTAGTCAAGTCTGATCTGCAGCACCATATGCCACAATCGGAGTCAGTTAACCTCTCAGCATATAGGTTATTTCCCTGCACACTTTACCAGCCAGCAAAGTACAGAATTCGAGGTTGCAGTTAGATATAGTTCAGTTCATACAAGTCTATTCCACCCAAGAGGGATGGAAAAGGGCATAGGAAAGATAAAAGGGATCAAAAGTCTATCCGACAGCATGCCGTGGAGGAAAGGAAAATGATAGCCAGCCCCCTCTCCTCCTCCGATGGGGCAATTATACCTCCAATGTTCCAAGTTTACACCCCTTAACGTATCAATTCCATCATTCAATGGGGTTCTCATTGGTCACTCATAGTGGGGTGTTGTGGGGTGATCAGTGAAACACACAAATCCGAGAGAATTAGGTCATCCTTTTTGCAAATTTCATTAAGTTCCATTAAATTCATTTGTGTTCCAATTTCATCATTTTCACAGAAGCAGGTGGAGCTTTACTTTGCTTACAGTCCATCCATTCCCAGGCGCCTTTCCCTGTGTTTGCAACAATACTGTTAGATTTCTATCGAATATGCTTCTTAGCGAGAGGTGAGTCCTTTGTTAGCAAATACAGAAATTAAACTCCACAGAAAGTTCTCATAGGGTTTAGGGAAATGCTTCTTTTACTCTGCGTTAATATAAAATCATGTGAGACCTACATGAAACTTTGCTGAATCACCACAGGTTAATTCCATTATAAATCACATATTTTCATAAATGCATTTCGATTCTCTCCATTATAGCAGTTATAGTTTCGTTCAGGTACATCTCAATATTTGGTACTGCAAAAAAATTTGTAAGGCATTATTTGTACATTTGCTTTATCAACTCATATTATTAACGTGTCACTCTCAATACATGTGTTACTAGATAGATGTTACAAATGCTCAGATTTGCTCTACGTAAAATCTCTTTAGTTTAAACGATTTCGCAGATGAAGAACTTCATTATGCGTACATATATTTTCAGGTACGATGCACATTTGAATGTTATTATGACAGAACTCTCTATGTTAACGATGTTTTATTCTCTCACAACTCGTAAATCCGTTTATGTGTAGTTCTCACGTTATCTTCTTTTATTTGGCTTACATTGTCGTATCATCATGTAGAACACTTTGCATGCTTTTACGATGCTGAATATATTCTCACGTTTTTCGATTTAGCAGGTTAATATGTCTTCATCAGGAAATAGTTGTCGGAATGATCTTTTTCAGGTGAGAATTGATAAAGGTAGACAACAGTTAACATCTACGCTCCATCAGAACCTTGATATGACTACTGTTGCTGCTCATGCGACTACCGAGGTTTGATGTTGTACTTGTAAATAAGCAATGCTATACTTCAAACTATATTCAATTAATTCCTGATTTTTCCATGCGGATGCTCTTATAATTTGAACTAACTATGCCGTGCTGAGTTCCCTTTTTTCGCCTTTTCTCCCTCTTGTTTCAGAAAGAAATTGGGTGAATCTTGGCTTCTGGCCTTATATGCCAATTGAGCTACCTTTGTTTGACCATTTGGGCTCTGTTCCTTTTCTTTGTACTTCACTTTATACATTGATATTATTTCTTTCTTTGGAATTTGCTGCATTTCCTTTTTTGTTCAGCCTTGAAAAAGCCCCATGCCTGTGAGCCACCAAGGGGCGAAACATGTGTTGGCTGCAGTGTCATTTGAGTTGTCATTCTAAATCACCAGAATAACCGAGTACAAATTACAATAAAAAGTCCTAAGAAAACCACAAAGGCCACATCTTCGCTTGCTTCAATACTCTGGATTATAGGAATAACTTGGGATAAAGAACTACATTATACCAATATACTGAATACGATTCTTTGACCTCTTCCAACCGTTACCTGACAGGGAATAGGATTTATAACTAAACTCAGCTACCAGCTCTGTTTTTCTCCTCAACCAAAGTGTTTCACATCAATGGGCTCCCCATTCTGGACATCTGGTACCTACAATTTAACCCAATGAATTAGGATGGACACCCGGGACTAATAACTCCTGCATTCACATCATAGTGATAGTATGTTGCAAGTGTTCTTTTTAGAACCCTGAGACTGTGGCTGCAAAGACTTTGTATTCGTTAGATATTAGAAGATGTCTGACGTTTTATTTACAGGCAACAGGGGAGATGCGTAAAACAGACCAACTCTTTGTGCCCTTTGGATTTAAAAGTAAAGGCGAGCCAGGTTCAAAGCAGGCTGGGTTACATCTTGTATTACAACAGCACATGAACTCACAAAAAGACCGTTAAAGGGTAGAGTCAAGGCACATTAAACAAAAGCGATGGTGGGAATGGCTACTTTTTATGGTGGAGTGTTGTAGGAAGATATATGTAAACCTGCAACATGGAAGACAACGCATGCTTTTGTAAAGCATAATTGTGCTGACATGCATGCGAGAAAGGAGGCTGCAGTGGGACAGGCGATACTAAGGAGTTTATTTGCTTACGGTAAGCCTCATTCTCGCCTTCTGCTAATTGTATAAGTTGGTACTGCTTTGTTAGTCGGCATTCAAGCATGTGAATATATGAAAGATTCAATACTGGAGAAGGACATATGTTACTTACCCGTTACTCCGGTTCCCCAGCATTGGTATCTTTCATAGATTCACATTATCCCCTGATAATGAACCCTTCAATATTGTCATGATAATTCTTTTGTGATTTAGAAAATCAGTTGGAGGCTTCAGGCCGTGGATCAACTGGGTGGGTGGTTTCTGATTGGATGAAGTTTGGATCATAGAGTGATGTAGAAAGGTGAGAAAAGATAACATTGTTTTTAATTAATGTTAACGTGTGTGTTTATGTTTAATAATTTGTATATATGTTCTGCTATTTGGCAATGGTGGAATTTTTCAAGCATGTGAATCTATGAAAGACACCAAAGTTGGAGAACCTGAGTTACAGGTAAGTAACTTATTTCCTTATGGCATCCAATTTCTCTATATTTTTGATGGCTTAGGTCTGTCTGTGGAAGTGCAAGGTCCAGAATCTGTCCTATGACCTGGAACACCAAGCGTGCCGTCATAGATGACATTGGACTACTGTCCATGTCCTGGTTTAATCACATGAAGTGGTGGTGGCAGTGCACCATGTTTTGTGAACTATTAGCCTTGACCAGGCCTTTTCTCTGTGTCAAAGAAGAGTGTGGTGTACTGACCCACTCGTGTAAGTTCTGCTTTAAAGTGACTCTAAGACCCATGCGCTAACATTCCATATGTAGCATGTGTGTAGAAGTAAAACCTCCAGTATGGCAACAGCCTGAGTGCTGGGACCAGTGGGACGAATTTTGAATGGTCTCTGGTTTGTTATGGCACAAGATGGAGGGTGGATACCGATTCCCCAGGCAGTGGAAATATATTGACTGCATTCCTGTGGCTGAAGCTTGGAGACCCAGACACTGAAGTGAGGGTGTAATGGAGACTGAGCTACTCTTAGAAATTTAGGGTCTGATTTAGAGTTTTGTAGATTGGCTACTCCATCACAAACTCTGAATCAAGCCCTCAGTGAGGTCCTTGTTAGAAAAGGGCTTCCTGGGTATTGCCATTTGATAGATGGTAGGGGTGAGAGGTGAGTCAGCAGTTTCTGTTGTTAAAGGTGAGGAAGGTTTTAGGCACAACTTGTTCTTTTGTCCATCCCTGATTACTGTTTCAGGAAAGCTAATGCTAGCCAGGTGCAGAGATCTGACACGCCATTTTGCCCTTGTTTTGGATACTCATAATTGGAGTCAGCAGCAGTGCTGCCTGCTGTGAGAGCCATCATGTTGCAAAAAGGCTGTGTCTGAGCTACAGCCAAAAAATGACATTTGAAAGAAGAGCACCACAAACTGGGTCTGAAACCTTAGACAGTGGATTCACATCCCTTGTCTGGAAAATGAGCATAAAGGTGGGACCCAAACCACCCCACTTGAGACCAGTTCCAAGTTCTTCATGACCAAGGAAGGGAGTGCTCCGCAGAGTGCACAGAGAGCTGCTATGTGACCAATGCTGGTGTCTGTATGACAGCCAGTCACCCAGAAGTGAGGAGACACCACCTAAAGACTTCACTCTTTGCTTCACTAGTTGAGGATCTGCCTAGTAACTAGAAGCCTGTCTATGCAGAGTGAAAAGGAGAGTGCCTAGCACTGCAGGAGGAAAGTGTAAGGGAAGCACTCACTTGGACACCCCATCTGCTTTCACATCCTGGCACCCTTTCTTCACCTGTAGAAAGAGAAGATAGGTTGCAAAAAGGAAAGAAAAGGAAGATAGAATAGTGGGGAGAGTAGATGAAGCCCACAAGTAGTGCAAAGAAGACACCGCAGGGGAAGCTGTGTACTGGAGAGGAGGAACGGAGGAGGATTGTGGAACTTTTTGAGAGAAAGAGACAGATTCCAAAGGGGAGAGCCCACCAGATGATAGGAGCAGAAGGGAGTACTTCATTGAGGCACATTGGTTCCCGGGCTCATCATCAGAGTGAGAAGATGAAGAAGAAAAAGAGGAAAATTGGAGTGAAGAGTGGTGGAGTCCCATTCACACCAGAGAGTCCCACTACGGTTCGACGTCCGACCGTGGTTCCACCAGGTGGTCCCTGGATGACAAAAATAGTTCAGTAAAGAACAGTAATGTGGGGAGTAGGTTGCTTTATCCTGGGACGAAAGCATTGCACCTGTGAGGTGTGAAAAAAGAATAAGAAATACGGAAGGAATCTAAAATAACGAGAGAGTCCTGAAACAAACGCTTTTTGTTGTTTAGATTCGATTTTTAGGGTGGAGTTTTATATAGCGCAAACTAGACCTGAAGGTATCAGAGCGCTTTACATGAGCACCAGATACGTTACAGACAGACACATTCATTTCTGTTAGGCACGGGGAGATTAAGTCATTTGTCCAGAATCACAGATTGTTGAGTGTCCCTGCTGAGACTCGAGCCCGGTTCCCCAGCTCCGAGGTCGACCGCCCTAGCCGTTAGGCCACATTCTCTCCCCAATTAATCTGGTGATTTGTTTGAGGGACCGTGGCTCCAAAATCTAGTGTTGAAAATGGCGAAGAGGAGTCATCAGCCAGAGCCAATCTCCTCCTACTCCCCACCACTGTCCCGCGAACAAGGACTGGTCTGTTCTCCAAGATACATGAAAAAGAAGAACGAACAAACCTGTGAGATTGTTCTTGAACTTTATTTTCTTACATTAAGCATTATAAGAGACAGTATTAGATAGACAGAGGACAATCTTCAATAAAAGTAGTTTCTTTACACTAACCCTTTAATCAGACTCCATTTTGTTGATGAGCTATTTGGTTTCCCACAACTATGGAAAGACTGTCCAGAAGGAGAAGCCCTACAAAAGGGGGTGGTGATGGACGGAGCATCAGAACCAATCAAACACTCACACCCAGTCAACAGATTTGGGTTTAATCCATCACCGTTCTTTAGCCCACTCTGCCACCCCAGTTCAGACATGGCCATATGCAAATCAGTCTGACCCTGTGCCTCATGGGAACAGTCCAGCCCGAACTGCCAAGCCATGGCTTCCCTGGACCGGAAACAAGCTTCCTAGGACTGGTTTCTGGCATTTCAGCCGTTTTCTGCCAGGCTTGTTGAATCCAGGGGCAAAGTGAGCAAGGGACTCAACGTCTGAGCATACCCTGCCAACTTATGGCGAACAAA
The DNA here is from genome assembly GCF_964204655.1 of Triturus cristatus. Taxonomy (NCBI): domain Eukaryota; kingdom Metazoa; phylum Chordata; class Amphibia; order Caudata; family Salamandridae; genus Triturus; species Triturus cristatus. The sequence goes on from NC_140588.1 coordinate 271,760,437, forward strand.
GCGGTATAAAAGGGGGTGGTGATGGACGGAGCATCAGAACCAATCAAACACTCACACTCAGTCAACAGATCTGGGTTTAATCCATCACCGTTCTTTAGCCCACTCTGCCACCCCAGTTCAGACATGGCCATATGCAAATCAGTCTGACCCTGTGCCTCATGGGAACAGTCCAGCCCGAACTGCCAAGCCATGCCTTCCCTGGACCGGAAACAAGCTTCCTAGGACCGGTATCTGGCATTTCAGCCCACTTCAGCCAGGCTTGCTTGAATCCAGTGGCAAAGTGAGCAAGGGACTCAACGTCTGAGCATACCCTGCCAACTTATGGCGAACAAAGCGGTACAAAAGGGGGTGGTGATGGACGGAGCATCAGAACCAATCAAACACTCACACCCAGTCAACAGTTCTGGGTTTAATCCATCACCGTTCTTTAGCCCACTCTGCCACCCCAGTTCAGACATGGCCATAGGCAAATCAGTCTGACCCTGTGCCTCATGGGAACAGTCCAGCCCGAACTGCCCAGCCATGCCTTCCCTGGATCGGAAACAAGCTTGCTAGGACCAGTTTCTGGCATTTCAGCCAGGATTGCTTGAATCCAGTGGCAAAGTGAGCAAGGGACTCAACGTCTGAGCATACCCTGCCAAATTATGGCGAACAAAGCGGTACAAAAGGGGGTGGTGATGGACGAAGCATCAGAACCAATCAAACACTCACACCCAGTCAACAGATCTGGGTTTAATCCATCACCGTTCTTTAGCCCACTCTGCCACCCCAGTTCAGACATGGCCATATGCAAATCAGTCTGACCCTGTGCCTCATGGGAACAGTCCAGCCCGAACTGCCAAGCCATGCCTTCCCTGGACCGGAAACAAGCTTCCTAGGAGCGGTTTCTGGCATTTCAGCCGTCTTCAGCCAGGCTTGCTTGAATCCAGTGGCAAAGTGAGCAAGGGACTCAACGTCTGAGCATACCCTGCCAACTTATAGCGAACAAAGCGGTACAAAAGGGGTGGTGATGGACGAAGCATCAGAACCAATCAAACACTCACACCCAGTCAACAGATATGGGTTTAATCCATCACCGTTCTTTAGCCCACTCTGCCACCCCAGTTCAGACATGGCCATATGCAAATCAGTCTGACCCTGTGCCTCATGGGAACAGTCCAGCCCGAACTGCCAAGCCATGCCTTTTCTGGACCGGAAACAAGCTTACTAGGACCGGTTTCTGGCATTTCAGCCGTCTTCAGCCAGGCTTGGCAAATGGCCATTTCTGAACTGGGGTGGTAGAGTGGGCTAAAGAACGGTGACGGATTAAACCCAGATCTGTTGACTGGGTGTGAGTGTTTGATTGGTTCTGATGCTCCGTCCATCACCACCCCCTTTTGTACCGCTTTGTTCGCCATAAGTTGGCATGGTATGCTCAGACGTTGAGTCCCTTGCTCACTTTGCCACTGGATTCAAGCAAGCCTGGCTGAAGACGGCTGAAATGCCAGAAACCGGTCCTAGGAAGCTTGTTTCCGATCTAGGGAAGGCATGGCTTGGCAGTTCGGGCTGGACTGTTCCCATGAGGCACAGGGTCAGACTGATTTGCATATGGCCATGTCTGAACTGGGGTGGCAGAGTGGGCTAAAGAACGGTGATGGATTAAACCCAGATCTGTTGACTGGGTGTGAGTGTTTGATTGGTTCTGATGCTCCGTCCATCACCACCCCCTTTTGTACCGCAGGAAGAGAAGCCCAGCATGTTCTCAACATGAGAAATACCCAGATGAAGCTGACGGCCAAAGGCAGTAAAGCCAGCATTCAACTTTTTTCTTGAGGGGTCTCCAGGTTTCCCTGAGCAGGTCCTGTAGTGAACTGTGCCAAGTCATTTATCTAAAGAACAACCGTGTGCAACAGGGCATCCCTGTGTTGTGCTAAAAGAGTGGTACTGCCTGACATTGGGGCTGTCATGCAGAAAGAGACGTCATCGCTTGCCAGTATGGAAACCCTGATCCAGCTTGGGAAGCTGCAACTGCCAACAAGGAGCATCCACTGAAGATCCAGCCAAGAGGCGGCAACTGCGGAGACTGATGTCTCATCTGCTTCTGGCCTGGGAGCCCGCAACTGCCAAAGACTAGCATCCAACCCTGAAGGCCTTCTGTGCTTCTGGGTTGCACAATTAGCAAATGAGTGCAACCAACAAAGTTGTGGCCCAGTAGCCTTTGTCACCTGTGATCACCCAAGGGTCAGACACACACATATATATATTTTACCTACTGTCGGTCACCAGTAGGTAGCTATAGTTAAGACCATGTCTCCATGGGAAAAGCGTTTTTTACTTGTCTATATGTTTGGGGCTGTTTGACGAATCTTCACGATTTTTTTTTAAGTGCCCTGTTGAATCTTGCTGTACATGGTAAGTTTCGGGGCAATCAGTCAAGTGGGGGCTGAGAAAAAGGAGGGTCAAAAAAGTGATTTTCCCAGGGTAATTCCCATAGGACCTTTAGTCGAAGCTGCAGCCCAAACCGCTGGATGGAATTATGCCAAATGTGGCAGAAAGGTACATTTGGTTACACAGATCATGCTTACAGTTATTTGGTGCACATCCGTTTAGTAGTTGTTGGCAAATTTAAGAGAAAAAAGTTAGTGATATCGGGGGGCCAGTACCCTCATGGGGCTAAGTTCTATAGAGGGGGCTGCACGGCCCTCTCGTGGAGCCATTTATGGCCCTGGGGACCGCCATCCCCCAGGCACAGCTCCTGCTACTGTTTCCTTTTGCAAACGCTGCTTGCTTTTGCTTGGTGAGAGCTGCCAGCTCCCATTAAGAAAAGCAAACATAGTTCCACTTTCTGCAAGCCGGAACTGTCAAATATCTCTGGCTTGCAGAAAGCGTAGTTTTCATCTGCTTCCCTGCCCTCAAATTTGCATGCAAGGAAACAGATGAAAACATTGCTCCTACATGCAGGGAGCTGCTATTTCAAACAGCTCCCTGCTTGTGGAAACAATGCCAGCGACCACGGGGCCTTGTGGCTCCCTCCGTGGTCCCCAACAGTGCTCACTGAGTGCCCTGGGTGGGCTCCAGGGCACCCAAAGGAGATAAAAAGACAAAAGTAAAGGTCAGAAAAGAGCAGATAGAGGCAGAATAAAGACTAGAGATGAGCAGAAAGGGGCAGGATAAAGGTCAGTAACGAACAGATAAAGGCATAATAAAGGTCAGCAACGAGCAGAAAGGTAGAATAAATGTCAGCAACGAGCAGATAGAGACAGTATAACGGTCAGAAACGAGCAGATAGAGGCAGAATAAAGGTCAGCAATGAGCAGAAAGAGGCGGAAGAAATGTCAGAAACGAGCAGCAAGAGGCATAATAAATGTTAGAGATGAGCAGACAGAGGCAGAATGAAGGTCAGTAACGAACAGATAAAGGCACAATAATCATCAGCAATAAGCAGAAAGAGGCAGAATAATGGTCAGCAACAAATATAATATGTGAGGTCATAAGCAGTGCCTTGTGGGGGAGTAAGTTATAGTTAGCTGAGGTAACTATAGTTGCTGAATTTCTCTGGTTTTGCACGAGTGAAATTAGAGCCTAACTATAACATCTCTTTAGCCTTTGTTTTTTCAGTGAGTACATATACATATATATATCTATATATCTATGTATGTATGTGTGTGTGTATGTGTGTGTGTGTATACACATATTACACTATATTTTTATTTTTTTAACTTACAATAGAACTAATTATAATAAGGCAAATTAGGTGCGTCATCACTTTACAAAAACTATAAATCACGTAAAACAATTACCGCAATATATCTAAATGAAGGAAAGGAAATAGGTGAGTTCCAATACTTGGATTGTGCGCTATATCAAGCTGTGACAAGGTATGATACATGGAGTGGCTGTGTTGTAGCATTCCTGCGTATGGAGGGATGCGCAGTGGGAATACAGGACCTGACTAACGGCAGTGACGTCTTGTCTACCGCTCATCCAACAGTAGGGGAGACTGTCGGAGTAGAAGCAGCCTGTGATGCGAGGAGTGTTTGCTGCAGGTGTGTGCGGTAAACGCACCAGATGTCCCAGGGCCTGGAGGTTGGGGTCTGATGTGTAGCATATATCTCAGATTGTACACTACAGTATGCCAGGTGTTACAGTTGAATGAAAGATCTGTAGTCCAGAATGTAACTCAGGATCACAGCTTTATTCTTAAGATCAGATCCATATTAAATCTCATGTTAGGCCCCACCAGGAGCAGCCTCCTTGCTGTTCAGCCCATCCATTCCAACTGAAACGCTCTCCAACTCAAACACTCCAAACATTCCGATGACATCACCATTGGCTGAGCAGCAAGGCAGAGGGCATCAATAGGGAGGATGCATTAAACAAGTAACACATTACAACACCAGGCTCCGAAGCCAGGCAGATTTGGTTGGACGAGCCCTTGCCCCCCATAAGACAGCAATCTCACGTTTGGCCAAGAGTAACGCTATCGCTGTAAAGCGCCTATAGCAGAGTTAAAATGCGATTAACCAGCCCCAACAGACTTAGTTTTAGAGAGGGTACCAGGGGTGTGTTTATTATTGCGCCATTGTTGCAAAAGCTTCCTGCCAAAAAGCCAAAATAGGAGGACAGGCACAGGACATATGTATGAAAACGGTATCCAAGGCATTACACTTGGGGCAGTTCGTGGTTTTAGAAGGGTCAAACTTAGCCAGTTGACCAGGGGTTACGTAAATTCTATGGATACATTTCAAATGAAGTAATCTATGTCTGTGGTTGGGAGATACTTTGTGGGTTTGTTCAAGACAGAAGTCCCATTCTTTGTCGGTCACTGGATGTCCAAGATCGTCCTCCTGCTGTTGTCGAGTCTCCTGTCCCGCCCCACCCAGAGCGCCAAGCATGCCTTCTACAATTTTGTGACCAGGTCCGACCCGGTGTCGTCCGCAATGAGTAGGGTAAGCGGGGGGAAGTCCTCATATGGGGCGGGGAAGGTGGAGAAAGTGGCTCGAAGTGTCCCCTGAAGCCGGGCCACATTAAGGGAGTCCACACCAGTTTTCCCAGGGAGCTGCGTCAGGTCAGATAATTTACGTGCAAGGCCATCTGGGAACAGGGACCCAAAGGTATCCAACCCCAGCTTGGAGAGAGTGGCCAGAACCCCTCTGTCAGTGGTGAGAGGTAGAAATGGATTATGGGCAAGTGGAAGGGCGGGCGAGTAAAGAGGGCCAGATCCGAATAACCAATTTAGTTTACGCCAAGCCCAGCACATAGTAGCCAAAGGCTGAATGTTTTGTGAATTGAGGGGGATTCCCCTTGGGAGCAGTGACGCAAGAGGAGTCAAAGCAGCCAGTTGCTTGTCCATTTTGGTGTAAGGTATCCGTGCGTCTGGGTGGAACCAGTGGTGTGCAAATTGGGCCTGCGCCACCAGGAAGTATAGTTGAGGGTCCGAGACCGCAACCGCCCGCCGTGCATATGGAAGTGTAAGAGTGTCCCATGCGACCCTGGGCCATTGACCAGCCCATATCAGCCGGATAAAGAGGCCGCGTAACCGGGCAAAAAAACATTGGTGAGAGGAATGAGTATGGTGCGAAAAAAATAGAGAAAATGGGGTAGCACCTTCATCTTTATAAGTGCGATACGGCCAGCCATGGATAGGGGTAGTTGTGACCATCTTTCCACTTGCATGGTGAGGTGTTCTATAGCAGGCCAGTAGTTGAGCTGTATAACCTGGCCTTTGTCTCTGTGAAGATGCACCCCAAGATATTTTGTGGTCTCCTGAGCTACCTGCAAGGGGTATTCCGTCTCGTTCGCCGCCGCCGCCGCATCCATGATGGGAAACAACACAGATTTCCCCAATTAATCTTAAAACCGGACATGGAGCCAACCGGTCAGTTTAATCTATTAATGGTTGCAGATTAGTTTGGGGGTGGCGGATGCTGAGCAGAACGTCATCTGCATACAGAGACATTAAGAGCGGTCCAGCAGGGAATTGCAAACCGCAAAACAAGTGCTTTCCTTGAATGTGTCGGACCAAGGGGTCCATCGATATAATAAAATAATAGCGTGGTGAAGGGACATCCCTGACGCGTGTCACACGTAATGGAGATGGGAGGGGATAAGGAGCCATTAACCCGGAGGCGGGCCATAGGAGAAGAGTACAACAGGGCGATAAGGGCAATAAAGCAAGGGAGGCCAAGTTTACGCAGTGACGCCATAAGGAAGGGCCACTCGAGGGAATTGAAGGCCCTCTTCACGTCTAATAATGCAACTGCCGTGGGCGTAGTGGGTTCGATGTGATTAATAACCAAGAATACCGTGCGGAGATTGAGTGCAGTGGAGCGATGAGGTATAAAACCAGACTGTACTGGGGACAAAATTTGAACCATTAGTAAGGAAAGGCACGTGGAGAGCATTTTAGCAAGGATTTTATTATCAAAATTGATGAGGGAAATGGGACGGTAAGACGAACAACAAATGGCATCCTTCCCCGGCGTGATTAATAGGGAGATAGTCACCTCGCGCATAGTGGAGGGAGAACACCCGACTCCAGTGCTTCAGCAAACACCTCCAAGGGTTGAGGCGCCAGACTATCTTTGTAGGCTTTGTAAAACACTCCCGTGAGCCAGTCGAGGCCTGGCGCTTTGGAACAGGAGACTGCGTCAATGGCAAGTGAAATTTCCTCAACTGTAAAGGGGTGCGCCAAAAAATCAGCATGGCCGTGGTGAGCCAGACTATAGCCACCTCCTCCAAATAGAACAAGTGTTGCGTAAAATTGTCAGGAAGCGTGGTGGAATAGAGGGATCGATAGTAAGCTACCAGCTCTGCCACAATATCCACGTCATTCTCGCTCAATGGACGTAATATGCCCAGTCCCCTCCAGGGGCTCACCAGGCAAGCCAACGTGCTGCCACGCGCTCGCCTTCACTGTAGCGCCGAGCCAGTTGGTATTTACTGAGCAGGGAAGCCTCCCTGTCAGCTTGATCATTGAAGTCCAGCAAGAGTGTATTGCGCTTAGCCTGTACATGCGGATCCGGAGACGATTCGTCCAGTAATGCCAATTTGGCTTCTACTTTACCTAGGCTGCCACGCACCGCCAGTAAAACCCCGGACTGCTTGGAAATGACAACTCCCCGAATGAACGCCTTAAAGGCGTCCCATAGAGTGGAGTAATGAGCCACGTGCCGGTGTTCAGGGCGAAGTACTCCATAATGGCCTCTTGGACCTCTGAGCTGAACACCTCGTCCAGCAGGGCTGAGGCTGGAAAAGACCACCTCCGTTCCCACCCACCTGAATGTGGGATGTTCAAGTGCAAAAGTACTGGAGAATGGTCTGATAAGGTGCGTGGCTGTACGTTCAATCCCTCCACCCATCGACACCCTGCAGCGGTGGCAAAGACGTAATCAATACGAGAGTGTGTTGAGTGGGGTGCTGAGTAAAACGTGTATGATGCCTACACCAGACATCGCGGAGGTCTAATGAGTGGATCAGGTCACTAAATACAGCAGTAGAGCGGACCTTAGGGATCGCCTGTGGGTTTGATGAGTCAAGAGTGTGATTGAGCCAGAGATTGAGGTCCTCACCCAAAAAGAGAAGGTCATAATCGTATCGGTTCACTAGGGCATGTAACCTACCAAAAAAGTCTGGGTCATTAGTGTTCGGGTCTTAGATATTAAGCAGGAGGACCGTTTGACCCAAGAGTGTTCCCTTGATTAGTAAATAGCGCCCTTGTGGATCTTTCGCTTTATCCTGAAGTGTAAAAGGGAGGGAGCTGTGAATCAAAGTGCAGACCCCCCCGGAATATGTACTGTAGCTGGCAAAAAACCTGTTGGATCCCTAGGAGGAAGCAAAGGGAGGGGAACCCTCAGGGGGGAGATGGGTCTCTTGTAGAAAGGCTATCTTTACCTCGTGCCGATTCAAATACGCCAGAACCAATTTACATTTCCTCGGGTTATTAAGCCCCCTGACATTCCACGTAAGCATATTAACTTTCACCGCAGGGGCTACCGCCATATCCAAAACAAACCCAATCGATGCATACACAGCCAGTATGTCATCAGCCTTGTAAAGGCAATCAAAATGGGGAACTTGTTTGGCACTACATCAATAATAAAAAAACACCTACAACATCAATAAAAGGACACAAACATCTCAACATAACCCACCACCCCCGAACGCCCACCCTCCACCCACACCTGTGCCCACGGGCCACGAGAATTGGATCCCTCCCTAAAGAATCCCACAACCCAGAAACAATAATAAACCCCACTGAGAACTTAGTCGGAGCCTCATACATCTGATGCCCACAACAATGAAACATGGACATGAATCAAAAATCACGGGAAATGCCACAGCAAACGGCCCTTACCATAGGGTCTTGAACAGTGAGTTAAACAGTGAGTCCACCAATAAACAGTCATGCGTGCATTAGTCTACATGGAAAAAAGAAAGATAACCTGACCATATTACAAGTGTTGCAATAGTGGAGCAACCAGGTCAAAATATGCATAAGCAACTTGACTAAGCAGTATGAGAGTGCCCAGTACAAATAAGAACCACTAGAACCAGCAATACAGAAGTGGTCAGAACCCCCAACAGCCAGGGCTCAGTCTGAAGTGAAAAGTTCAGCGCTGGGGGTCAGTTGATGGTCTGGCGAGGAGTGCCGTGAGGAATGGGCAGGGCTGAGGTGGTCTCCCCCACGTCCTGTTTGCAGAAAGCCAGGACGTATGGGGCGTTATCAAAGAAACGAGGCTTACCGTCCACCATCACCCTAAGTCTTGCAGGATAAGGCAGTATATACTTCAACTCAAGGGTGCGTAGTTGATGCTTCGCCTCCGCAAATTTACGGCAAGCCTCTTGGACCACCAGAGTGTGGTCTGGATAGAATGAGAGGACCAACCCCTGATAGTGCACGGAGGAGGCCTTCCACACCAGGCGAAGAACTGTGTCCCTGTCCCTGTAATTGAGCAATCGCGCCACAATGGGACGCGGAGGGTGGCCAGGTGGCGGGCGAGGACCCAAAGACCGGTGTGCCCTCTCAACGACAAAAGTGGGGGAGAAGTGCTCGGCGTCAAACAATTCCTTCAACAGGCCCTGGAGGAAGAGCTCCGGTCGGCCCATATTGGTGGACTCCACCAATCTCTATATGCGAACGTTGTTCCTGTAAGACTGGGGTTCCGAATCTTCGTTCTTGATGGAGACAGATTTCAGCAGGCGCTCCATTCTCTCCAGCCTGTGCGCCACGTCTCGGTGCCGGTCCTCCTGATCTGATAATCGCTGTTCTGCATCCCCAGACGAGTGTGATGGCCATCAAGCCACTTTCCCTTTCTGTCCAGCCGGGAAGTGAGGGTGCCAAGCTGATCATCCAGGCCACGGAACCCAGCGCGGAGCTCCGCCAATATGGCCGACATCCCCTCTCCTGCCGGCTGACGATCCGCCTGGCTCGAGGCACTATTGCGATCCAAGGAGTGAGAGGAGCGATACGCTGTGGCCGGCTTGTCAATGGTGAGCTGCCTCTGCCTGGGATCCCCACGGGCCATTGCACCCAATAGCTGTGGCAGCTATGGTGAGGGTGAAGGCACTCCATCCACCAGCGGGGCCCAGAGCGCGCTGGTAGGCAATGAGGATGAGAGTCTGCGGCAGCGGGGAGGGAGATCCAGGGGACTGCCGAGCAAAAGCGTTTCCCATCCAATGAGGCACCGGGCCAGGAAAGGATTGGCCAGGGAAAGGCCCAATTCAAGGCCCCCCTCAGCCCCCACTCACCAGACGATCTTGTGCGACAGGTGTGGTAGCCCCCAAAGGCAGCGGATCTTGCAGCAGCGAGTTCGAGTCTTGGAGCAGCGATCTCGGGTTAAGCCTCACGCCGAGGCATAGCAGCAGGGCCCAACGGGTGGTTCTGACAGTGGGCTCTCCTAGCGGCCGCCAATATCTGTGGCAGCTGCGGTGAGGGTGAAGGCTCTCCGTCCACCAGTCGGGGCTCAGAGTGCGCCAGCAGGCAACAAGGATGGTAGTCTGCGAGGGCAGGGAGGAGATCCAGAAGACCGCCGAGCAAAAGTGTCTCCCGTCCGAGGAGGGACTGGGCCAGGCAAGGATTGGCCGGGGGAAGGCCCACTCACGGCCCCCCTAACCCCCGCTCACCGGGCGATCTCTTGCAGCAGGTGTGGCAGCCCCCAAAGGTGGCGGGTCTTGGAGTAGCGGGCTCAAGTCCTGAAGAAGCGATCTCGGATGGAGGCCCGCACCGAGGCAGAGCAGCAGGGCCCAATGGGTGGTTCTGACCACGGGCTCCCCTAGCGACCCCGACGAGGCCTCCGATGCCGAGCGGGCCACACTGCTCACCCGCCGAGGCTCCCCTCCGGAGGCAAAGTGAGCCAAAGCAGCGGTACACTCCTCAATTTCTGGCGCTGGTCTTATGCCCCCAGCGTCATTCGGCGAGTGGACGTAGTCTGGGCAATTTTGGTGGACTCAACATGCCATTAAACGCCGTGTGTGAGCATCGGCGGCCTGAGCTTCAATGCCATGCAGCCATGCTGGTCCATGGCTTGGCTACGCCCCCTGGCCATTCGATAATCTTGAATCGAGTCCTAAACATCTCAGGACCCCACATAATTTGCATATTTTTGCATTATGTCAGTCGACCTAAAGGAACTTTAAGGAACATTTTTGCTCACCTTTTGTCGTCGAAGATACGATTGTGTACTATCCTGAAAGCATTGATTAGTTTCCCTACTACAATTGATTGTTTGCTAACAAGAAGAAAGTTTCAAATCCTGCATATTCTGCTCCAAACCTTTCAGGAAAGTATTGAATTTGTAGTTTGCTTGTTTATTGCAAGGATTAACAGCAGGGTCAGTGCAGTTCATGTCTTTCAGCCAGCGCCCTCCTGATATACCCAGAAGAAAATCCAACCAAATAGGCTTGCAGCAAACAGGGCCAGCCAGACCCAATGAAGGATTAGGTAGCTGGGAGGGTTCTCACCACCAGGGTCGCAAACTGCAGCTGTGGGCAGGAGAAGAGGCTGCATGTTGATGAACTCTGTCTAGTGTCTTGAAACAGGAGTAATTTGGTTTGCAGGTCTGGTGTTGCTCAGTTGTGTAGTTTTCCTGCAGTGCGATGTGTGAATCCAGACAGACAGGCTTCGCAGCAGTGTTAGTGAGGAAAAGGATCTGGGATGGATCTCCCCTCTGGGGCTGGAGCGCTGACTCGCTCATGGATCATAATGTGATTTCAGTCACAAGATGTTAAACCTGGTAAGCTACTGTGGGGCTGCTGAGAACTGCCAGTGAAGCTTGACTCTGAAAAGGGAAGAAGTTGAGACAGTGAATCAGTTGTTCACAGTATTGTAAAGCCACATAATATGCAAGGGCAAGCAGGCTGGGGAGACTGGGGGTGGGTTAGCAGGAAGGTTCATAGGCCTGCCCATTAAAATCTCATTAGGATTCACCTTACTCTTCTGACTAGGGGTGGCCTGAATTTACCAAAGTATTAAGCATCAGACCACTTAAATCAGTTTCACTACAGATCTTAAACACATTTTTCCGAGTTCCATTGTATCACTCACATTTTTTTCTTCAGACTTTAGCAAACAGTATTTCTGACATGGTGATGTAGTCCAAGCACTATGCCAAACCTTCGAAGATGTGACTCAGGGAGAAAAGCACATTGAAAATCTTCAGTACTCAGGCTTTGCATAGTTTTGGAACAACGGTGGGCACAACATAAGAGTCTTTTTCATTCTCAGTCCATAATGAGATTCCAAATCTAAGGATAAAATCTTGTAGTTATCTCTTAGGAACACTGATTGCTCGGGCACAAGGGTAAGTTTTGATCCTCCCAAAAACATACACACCAAATGTAGTACATATACTTAGCAGCAAAACTAACACAGCTGAATAAAATCGATTTGTATGTGAACGAAGGGACTACATCGAGGAGAATGGGCAGTCAAATTATTTATGACACTCTTATCAACATTGTAGGCTTGGCATACAACAAAAGCGTGGCAGTATTGCTAGGCTCTGAAGGGAAATAGAGTGGGAAGCAATGAGCGCCTGCTTGCAGGTATGAATTTATTTCAGCTACCATGAGCAGCACTAAGGTACAGTTTAGCGAAAGTTGGCAGCAACACTTTTGCAGCTACCACTCTTCCATGTTTGTCTTGTCATGGTCTCTAAGTGTGTTTTTTAAGTTTAAGAAGCTTTATTAATGTATTGTTCATCATACAACATAGGGCAAGATGTAACAATATTTAAGAATAACAAACAGGTAATAAAAAACATGCCATAAAACATATCAGAAAGATGTTTTCATTTTTTAGGGTTTATATAGGAAAAGAGCAGGGAGAAGGAAAGGAGAGGGGAGAGATAAAATATGCTCTACAATTGAAGATAAACTAGCAATAAATATGAATATAGCATGCTACAACGCATGCTTTTACATCTCGTTCCGTAACAGCGCGGTCGTTACAATGACCCGTTGTTACAACGCGATGCTTTTACATCACAAGTCATTATATCGACTTGCACCAGATGGCGCTCGAACATTAGGAATGGTATAATTTACTATTTCAACTCCACCCTGCGCAACAGTAGGGAAGGTGTTGGAACGCCATCTAGTGCAAGTCGATCTATTGAATTGCGATGTAACGGCATCGCGTTGTAACAATGGGTCGTTGTTGCGACCACGTTGTTACGGAACTCGAATTAACAACAGCGTTGCTAAGGTTGTTTCCCAATAAATACTCATTAGAATAAAAGAGAATACAATTAACATTTTTTCTATAGAAATTTTACAATATGAATAAAATTAAACAGGAGACAAAAGGCAAAGAAATAAAAGAAACTCATGGAGGTTGAAAGTTTTCTGACCGGTTACTATAAATCTGAGAAATAGAGAGTTTATTTAAATAAACAGTTAGGGGTAACCAAATTAGATCTCTATTTATCTGTTGGTTACAACGGGAGGCAAAAGCCGTGTCCAATCTATGATAATGGCATACAAGATTCCACCAAGATTTGACTGACAGCTTGTTTGGGCATTTCCAGTTGAGTGTAATTTGTTGAAAAGCTAAAGCTAACATGAGGTCAAACAGCCCACGTTCATGAGATAATATGCTAAGTGACTCTGATAGACTTACCATAAACAGGAAAGTCTTCAATAAGGGAATACTTAGATTAAAAACATTCAAGATACAAGGCCAAATTTGTAACCAAAAAGAAGCTACGGGAGGGCATGAAAAAAAGGGGTGATAGAGGATAGCCAAGGGATGATCACAAGAGCAGCAGGTTTTATTATTAGAGTGTGTAATATTGGCAATGGAAATGGGAGTGAAATAAAGACTGTGATATAGAAAAAACATAGATTGAGTGGTAGTTGCAGATCTAGATATTTTCAACAATCTGGTCCATAACTTGCTCCAAAATCCATTGCTCCATTCACAACCAAAATCCGCCTCTCAGGTGAGTTCTATCTTAGTCTTAGATCGCTCCGAGACAGTGGAATTGAGAAATGTATAAATGAGAGAGGCCCTTGGGGATACTGACAGAATTTTAAGAAGGGGATTCTGGGTAGACAAAGAATCTTCAGAAGGAAGGGAATAGAAGGCATCCAAAAGTGCTTCCATAAGTAATGAAAACTTATGCAGAAACGAGCAAGGACATTTAAGATTAGTTTGGAACTGGGGAAAAGAACAAGGAGAAGTGCCATCAAATATGTCCTGAACCCAGATGATGCCTTTAGATCTCCAGGAGCTCCAGAATAAAGGTCTATTTTTAATAATGAGAAAATGATTATGCCAAAGAGGAGAACGTAAGAACGTGTTTCTAGACATCCTCTTTGGTTGGCAGTAAGATCTTAACAATGAGCAAGTGTGTTTAAATAATGGAAGAAATGTGAGACTGGTTTTGGCCGAGAAAGCCAGAACCCACAGGAAAGAGAAAGGGGAACAAAGGTGGCGCTCAATACTTACCCATAAAGAGTGAAAGAGGAAATGTTCGCTTGAAGCCAGTAAGAGGCATGTTTGAGACAAAAGGCTTTATGATATAATCTAAAATTTGGAAAATTCACCCCTCCGATGGATTTTAGTTTCCTAAGATGGGATAAAGATTCTGGATTTTTTATTGTTCCACAGAAATTTGGAAAGTAGGGAGTCAAGTTTTTTTAAATCGATAGTAGGAATGTGGATTGGAATCATTGAGAGAATATATAACATATTAAGGGTGATCATCATCTTGATAGAATCTAGGCGACCCCACCAGTAAAGAAAAAGAGGATTCCAGGAGGAGAGTAGTTTGGAGATCCGATCGAGAATTTCTTTCATATTTATTTTAATCGAGTCTGAAATAGAGTTGGTTTAACCATAGCCCTAGGTATTTAATTTTAGAACCATTCCAATGGAATCCAGTTGGATCAAAATGATGTTTGGAAAATAATTTGGTTATGGGAAGAGTCTCTGTTTATCCGAGTTGATTTTATAACCCGATACCGCTGAAAAGTCTGAGAATTCTTGTAATAATGGGGGTATTGAAATTTCTGGGTTGGATATAAAGAGTAAGATATCATCCGCATAGGCAAAGAGATTCAAGTGTTGATCTCCGTATAAAAAACAGAAATAGAAGTGTTAAGACGGATGCGAGCCAGAAAGGGTTCAAGGGAAAGAATAAAAAGAAGAGGAGATAGAGGGCAACTCTGTCCGACAGCACGATGAAGTGAGAATTGATTTGAAACAAGACCATTAACTATAGTAGAAGCAGTAGGACCCTTGTAAAGTAAAGAAACCAGGGAAATTAATTTAGGCCCAAAACCATCCCAACAGAGTGACTTAAATAAGACCATTCAAATCTATTGAAAGCTTTTTCTAGACAGTTTGAAAAATGTAAGTACATTTCTACTGAGAAACCATCCAGACTAGGGGACTTATTTTTCTTTAGTGAGTTAAGAGAACTTGTAATTTCTTGGAGCGAAATCTCCGACTCTAGGGAATTAAAATCAAGATCGGTGGGTGAAGGAGATGGAATATTGTTTAAATAAGAATCAATAAGAGAATTTGATGAAGGTGCTTCTGGAGTATATAACTTATATAAAATGTTGTAAATTCATCGAGGATTTCTTGATCTTTAAAAAGATGTTTCCCATCTGCTGACTGAATAGAGTCTATCAACGATTTGGTAAAAAGGGGGTGGTGATGGACAGAGTTTCTGAATGATGCAGAATACTCTTACCAAGTCAAGAGATCATGGTTTTAATCCATCACCGTTTTTTAGCTCACTGCACCATCCCAGCTCAGAACCTGGCTACATGCAAATTAGTCTGTACCTGTCCCAGTGCATGATGGGAACAGGGCAAACCAAACTACCAAGCCAATTCTTATACTGGGAAGGAAACAAGCTTCCGGGGACCGGTTTCTGGCATCACAGCCTTCATCGGCCCGGCTTGCCTGAATCCTGATGGTGCAATGAGCAAGGGACTCACGTCTGAGCATACCCTCCCACACTGAGTGTGGTTAAAAACGATTTGGGAAAAAGGAGGTGGTGATGGACAGAGTTTCTGAATGATGCAGAATACTCTTACCAAGTCAAGAGATCATGGTTTTAATCCATCACCGTTTTTTAGCTCACTGCACCATCCCAGCTCAGAACCTGGCTACATGCAAATTAGTCTGTACCTGTCCCAGTGCATGATGGGAACAGGGCAAACCAAACTACCAAGCCAATTCTTATACTGGGAAGGAAACAAGCTTCCGGGGACCGGTTTCTGGCATCACAGCCTTCATCGGCCCGGCTTGCCTGAATCCTGATGGTGCAATGAGCAAGGGACTCACGTCTGAGCATACCCTCCCACACTGAGTGTGGTTAAAAACGATTTGGGAAAAAGGGGGTGGTGATGGACAGAGTTTCTGAATGATGCAGAATAGAGTCTATCAACGTCCTCTCTTTTCTAGATTTGAGGTAATTAGCTAAGAGTGATCCAACTTCATTGTGGCCTCCATGATATCGGGCACTGCTACGAAGTAAAATAGATGAAGCATTGTCAGTAGAAATCTTATTAAACTCTAGATTAGCGCGAACAAGCTTCTGCAAGGTGGAATCAGATGAAGAAGTGTAAAATTGATGTTCTAAGTGCTTGATATTGGTTTATAAAGCCCAATGTTGAATGAGGGTGCATTTCTTTTTCCTGGCTACAAAATTTATAATGAATCATCAGGCAGTGGCTTTAAAGGTATCCCATACCAAAGCGGAGGATATAGATGGACCTTCATTCAAAGAAAAGAAAGCGAAGGAAGATGAAGAAGCTGGATCCTGTAAAAGAAAATTGTTAAATCTCCATCTAGAAGATTTGGACTGCGAACGGAGCAAATCAAACTCAGCAATCACCGGAGCATGATCTGAAATTAAAATGGGTTCGATCGAAGACGGAATAAGATTTTGAGCTAGAGGCTTGGATAGGAAAATGTAATACAGTCGGGACAGAGAGCCATGTGGGGGAGAGAAAAAAGAAAATTCTGTTTGGTCTGTGTTACATAATCTCCAGGCATCTACAAGATGTGTATGTGTGATTGTGCTATGAAACTGTTTATGGGTTTAATGGGGAATAAAGCGTACCTGGGATTTGGGATCAATAAAGGGGTCCATAACCTGGTTAAAATCGCCTCCAAGGATAAAAAAATCATCTTTGTGTTGCATACATTTATTTGTAATAGCCGGCCAGAAAGTATAATCTGGTTGGGTCGGACCATAAATATTAAAGACAGTTAAAGAAACATTATTATTAATGATTAGTTTAACTAAAATCCATCTGCCATCTGCGTCTATTTCTTGTGACACAACAGAGCATTTACATTTTATGTGACATAAGATAATAACACCATGCGTAGATTGTTCCTCCTATTCCAGTTCTCCAAATCTTCAGTGTGCTGTTGTAGCCTGTGCACCTCCTTTTCCAAAGAGTTCAGCCTCTGAGTCTCGCCCTGGACATCCAAAAGTTGCTGCTCCATCACAGATACTCTACTTTCCATTGAAGACCACTTATCGTCCAGAAGCTGCATTTTGCTATTCGTTTCCTCTACAAAAGGACTCAAAGCTCGAATCTCATCCAGCAGCAGCACCAAGGAAATACGCAGTGATGGCTTGTCAGGAGAGGGAGGATCATGCTTCAACCGTTTTGACGCAGAAGATGGTGGTGAGGTCTTATTTAACACAGACTGTGACGAGGAAGTACGAGCAGAGGCTACACCAGCCATTTCTTCAACAACAGGTGACTGTACTGCTAATGATGAATGAGATACAGATCTCATCAAAGACTGCCCTTTAGGGGTAAATACAAATTGTGGTTTCCTTAATTTACCCATAAAAGGGAACCATACAACTAAATGGTAATGGCAGAAGCAAGTTTCTGACGACACTAGCACCACGAAAGTGCTACCACAAGGTAATATACAGCTTCTGTGACATTCAATCTGCCACAGAAAAGCACTAGTATATAGCGCTAAGCTGAAGCACAATAAAAACCACTGCCAGGACAGTCAGTATGTTGCAACAACTAGGGCATGACCATAATAATGTTGAGCTTCCACATCCAAAAAGGGAATTCCCTGTTTATGAAAGGTTGAAGCCAGTTGATTAGACAGTGTTTTTCTAATTCCCTGGACTGAACAATAACCTTAAAAGCCTTTGAAAGAGCCATAAGAAATACACATTCCAGCTTGAAGCACAAAGATCCAGTTGCAATTTCAACTGAAGAATGAAGCTGCAGGGGCTCTCATTATACTGCAGGAATCAAAGAGAAAATGCCAAAATTAAGCTTCCCATCGTGCTGCATGATAGGCTCTTACTTGTGTGGAAAAACAAAATGGCGGACGTTCTGTGAGTTAGTTGTGACGATCAAAAAATGAAGAGAAGTGCAGCACCCTTAATTTCATCAGCAAGCTCCTCATAATGCCCTCAGATTCCGCAGCAGGAACAGCTGGTTTCCGGGAACTGAAAGACGCTAAAACGCGGCAAAAGACCGCGACTCTTCCCCTTTGCGGCGGAACTCCTCTGTCAAGCGGCCATTTCAAGTGGCGCCGAAGTCACGCCGCTCTGTTTATTTTTGACATTCATGTTTTCCCCAGGTACTCTTTCATTGTCTGGGGCTCTCTCCTGAGAACTGGCAAGATCTCTTAAGCTGGGTGGGATGGGTTCAGTAACCTGAACACATACAAATATACCTCAGAGTCAGGGGACAAAGCAGCCATTTTAGCAGTTCCATCAACAAAAGCGTTACCCTTGTAAACTTTATCCTGAGTGGATTGGTGAGGAGACATGAGGTTATCTTTAGAGGAAGGTAGGGTACAAAGACGCTAGATTCAACAAGGACTTCGAACTAATGCATTATGAGAAGCAGAGGGCAGCAATATTTCATACTCGGACATCATAACCATAGAAATGTGCTGAGTTTTAGTGGTCATTAGCAATGCGACCACAGCATGTGGTACAGTAACAAAGAGGTGACCAAGGGACTATTTTTTCATATATATCTGCAATATGTGAATCAGCCAATATCACACGCCGGCATGGGGCAGTCCACCTGCCACAGCATCAAGAGTAGAAGAGTAGTAAGCAATACGTTTCTTTTAATCACTGCAATATTACCCCAATACTCCTAACCAGGCCTTTACTCCTGTGACAGAATAATGTAAATGGTTTGGCATAAACCCACGTGCAGCGCAGAAGTCTTGTTTTAAAGAGACAATGGCTTGTTTAGGCTCCTTGAACGAGGGCAGTGGTTCTGGGGTATTTGTGTTTTTAAAATCTTGCAAAGTCTTGACAATACCAGGATATTCAAAAGTCAACTATTTACAGTAGCCACCCCTTCCCAAAAGAGTGAGTGCCTGAGAAATGGTGACAGGTGTTGATTGTAGCTATGGAAAGCTTTGATGTGGTCAGCACATGTATCTTTTTCGAGCTGAGATGTGACCTAGATATCAAACACAGGGAAAACAAAACTGCAACTTTGCTTTACAAGTATTATGCCCTAGCTCAGCTTATTCAGTGAACAAATATAGGGAATCAACCTTGAATCGGTCCATGAAGTCGCAACCAACAGATCCAGGGTACACCCTCATGGACTTAACATAGAGTCCAAATCTTTCCTAAGTGCTTGCAAGAACATGGAAGTTAGCGCTGAATACACCTGGGGCAATGTTGACCACATTAGGTTGGGACCTGCAAAATGTGAAGATAAAGAGAAACTGACTGCTGAACTTTATGGGACTAGAGTAAAGCACAGAACAGTAAATTTGCAGATAACCAATCCACATGGTTTTTCAGTATTAAGTGGAATTGCACTCATAATTACATGGAGGGGGAGAGAAAGCACTGGCAAGAATCAGAAACACTGGCCACATAATTCCAGACCCTTTTACAGAGGGAAAGTCATAACCATCCCATTACTCTTACTGTCCCTTCTTTTTCTCACACCATACCCATAAAACAGACATCCATGCCACATGTGTAGCTCTTCTTAGTAAGATTATGTCTACTGCCTTGTTAAGTTTGTTTCAAGGAACACTGAGAGAAGAGCTCATACGTAGTGAAATGTATATTTTTAAAAAAAAAAATTCAACAAATAAATATGTATTTAGGTTACAAAACCCCTAGAACATCATATACAGGTAACATATATTTATAAAACACTTGAAGGAAACCAGAAACTCAATCAGTTGTGTCCAAATAATATTAGCTTTTGCCATCATTCATATTTTTAAACAAATCTCCATATGTCATGTTGCAGAAGATGCCGCAATCCAAACACTCGTAGCCTTTTACACTAAATTATGCTATGCTAAATCTCTGCGGCCTCACAACCACAAAGCCAGCGTATGGGGCAAAGTAGGCTGAAGACCCTCACCTACCCCTATATGCTATTACCTACTTTAATCCTAATTAATGTGTAAAATTCCCTGTTCTAGCTGGGAGGGAAAGAAAGGGAGTGAAAGGGGTACCCGAACCTACAAAAAACAGCATGATGGATTGTAGAACAAATAGTACGAGGAGCAGTGTTAAATCTGTGCTGGCTATTGAGGGATTTACTGTGCAGGGGGAGGTGGGCCAGAAAAAAAATGAAGAGGACTGCAGAAAGTGTAACTAATGCTAAGGTGGGGTAGTGGACCGATGATATGCTCTTTCGGATTGGTTAAAGGGGGGAGGTGACTGTAGACCCTGTTTCCCAAGTGCTACTTCGAAGAACTGTAGGAGAAACTGAAGTTTGAGGAAAACATGGCCCAAGAAAGCAGGGGAAGTAAGGCAAAAGGGAAGGGAAATTAGATGGTAGAAATAGAGAGCAACACAATGGGGGGGAAAGGAGTGTGACACGTGAGAAGTGCAAACAAAATACTGTTTCACATTGGGGCTCTTCAGTGTGCTACACTGGAGCTGTGTTTGCTGTGTATTGCCCGGCTAAACCACACTCACTACTTACTGAATTTTCTTTTGACTCTAAATATTGACAAACATAATTGGCAGTCCACTGGGTCACATTTTATTGATCTGTTCGGTGTGAAACTCTCAGTCAGACTTGTTTGGTCTTCGAGCTTGCCCAGATTTAAATATCTGAGCTAACTTAAGACAGGAAAAGGGACTAAAGATAGTCTATTCTCTTGCTGGCTTCTTTATCGTTCATTCCAAGCCCAGGTCAAGCATGATCAGCCACTCTGATCTACATAGTTAACTTGAAGGGAAGCTTTGTCTGTCAGTAAATGAGGTATGACTGAGTTGTCACCACGCGCCCTCCCCTCCCCCACTTCATCTTCATGTGGCATGCAATATCAGAATAGGATTCAGGGATCGGGGTGGTGTAGAAGCCCCTTTCTATTTCCATACTTGAAAACTGAAAGGAGGCTTGCAGTGGAATGACGTATTTTCTGACGGGAAATGTCTGCTTCTGGCATCCATCACCAGAGGCACTGCTTGGCATTGGCTGCAGTGCAGTAAATAGCAGTTTGTATATTTGCTGGTAAAAGATGTCATTATTTTTGACTTGCTAGATTTTTACCACAATGTTTTTTGCCATTAACATAATGCCTTTGGGAGCGAGGCTCCTGACATTTGCCCTGAGATACTTCACAATTCCATACTTGTGATGGAGAGAAAAACACTCTGTAGAATGTGGTTGATTGATGGGTGCAAAGCCTGCACAGAAGTAAGGAATAAGAGAAAAAGGGGCAGTATAACTGAAGTGGGAAACTATGCCGGATGAAGGAGGACAAGAAGGGGCATATTATCAAGAAACGGTGTTAACATTATCGCTGCTTTAGCGGCAGAAAACTGCCGCTAAAGCGGCAATAATGGGCTTGATAATATGCCCTTGAGAATTCCCATAGAAACCCATGTTCTGGTGTCAACATGGGCTTCTATGGGAATTCTCTGTGGCATATTATCAAGCCCATTATCGCCACTTTAGCTGCAGTTTTCTGCCGCTAAAGCGGGCGATAATGTTAACGCCGTGCTTGATAATATGCCCCGAAGTGTGATAATATGGAGCACGGGTGGGAGATGCCCCTGTATCTTGGAGAATGACTAATATATTAGTATTTCTCAAAACAGGGCAAAACACAGAGGGAGAGAAGCTCGTACAGACCAATCTCGATGATTAACTCAGATGCTAACAACAATTCTTAAATCTTGGTAAATCGCCTGGCCCCTCATATACATGGTTTAGTCTCAGACCAACAGCATGGGTCTGTCCCCGAAAGAGACATTAGCACTGCTCTAGCAGCTTTCTATGTGTCAGGGAAGTTGAAAGAACAGATTGGCATGATAATGTTAGACACCTAGAAGGCTTTTGATAGAGTAACTTGGGGAGTATTATGGTCAACAATGAGGGAATTTGGGCTTGGAAGTCGGTTTATATCTCTCGTCCGGAAACTGTATAAGAAACCTGTAGCTAAGGTCATGCTAAGTGGCACTTAGTCATCTTTATTTTCAGTACATGCACTCAAACAGGAGTGCCCACTTTCTCCATTATTATTTTTGTTATATATTGAGCCATTTATCAGCCACCTATTGCAGAATGTGGGTATCCATCAGGTAAACTTAAGTGGTATGAAACTTAAGCTAACTGTTTATGCGGATGATATCGCAGTCTTTTCTAGCAACCCAGTAGAGGCCTCAGCAGTTTGGATTAAAGAAGAGGCTGCGCTTTTTGGAGTCTTTTCAGGATATAAATTAAACTTGACGAAAAGACTGATAATCCTTAATTACCAACCGGGCATCTCGCTCTCAGTCCCAGGGGTCATAGATACAGCCACATGCTTAGGCACACGGCTCAGCAGCCATGTAGAAGATAAAGTAACTCTTAATTGTGAGCCTCTCTTAAAACTTGTGATGGCCAAATTACTGCACTGGCATTGGCTGCCACTTAAAATTTATCTACTTCCCAAATTTCCTTAGCTATTTTGCTCTACGTGTACCTGGCTCTTTTTTAAGCATCTAGAAAGTGTCATTGGCAGCTTCATTTGGGGGTATATGAGGGCCAGAAGGTCCTTAATTCTTATCAAATTTCAAGTTATACTATTGGGCCTCATTTGCTGTACAGATCCAGAGCTTGCTTACAGGGCAGGAAGCTGTTTTGTCCTCACTGGGATATCAACGTGCATGTGGGCCCTCAATCTGATTGATACTTCATAAACTCACAGACCCAAACTATTATAAGAGGGTCAGATTCAAGATAGTCTGAGATATAGCATGGGTATGGCAGGAAATCCGCAAGAAATACTCCTTACCTATCGTGCATAATTTTACCATACTCCTGGATAATCCACCACTTCCAGGCATATTTCATGATAATACGGGGACATTTTGGCAACGTCTAGGTATTGATAATATAGGCCATTTGTACGACAACCAGGGGTTTCGTACATTTAATTTATTGCAAGAGGCATATGGACTCCCCCTGTATTCTTTTTTAAAGTATTTACAAGTAAGGAATTACTTCTTTTGTAGGCAGAAACTCCAAGCTGAACTGGCAACATCGGAAATACTGTCCTGTTCATATGAGACGTCTGATACGATCTCTATTAGTGTATTCTATCAGAAACTTATCTCACTGGTACAAGATGATAGCTTGCAAATAACTTCAAAATGGAGCCGGCTTTTATTGTCTGAGATAACGGCTAATGATATACTGGACGCTTTAGCAATCTTAGAGCGGTCAGTGACTTCTGTTAGTCTTAAGCTTCAGTATTTCAGGATGATCATCATGTTATATTATACGCCAGAATGTGTCTCTAATTGGGCAACGTCCGAGCTCCTCATAAATCACATTGTTCAATCTGTAAGCTGTATGCAGCTGATTTAAAGCACATGTTTGCTGACAGCCCAATGCTTAAGCAATTTTGGGTCGATCTATCCCCTCTTCTTGCGGAACCTTTTGGTTATAATTTCAACATTCTTTTGTGGCATAAGCAAGGTTATATGGGTCACGTTGGGTCATTGGTCTTGATCATCATTGTGAGTGCCGGCTTATGTATAGCCAGAGTTTGTATAAATCCCACTTCATCGACTATCAAGGAATGGTGGGTAATGCTGCAACAGGTTTATGAGTCCGAAACAGCCTTGGCTAAGACCAGAGGCCCTCGCTCTCTCATGAAGTTAAAAAGGATCTCGTCCAATTTGAAATGGGAACAGTTCTGTAATAGAAAATTCGCACAAATGATGTAAAAACTTGGATTCACTAACTTTGGATTTTTTCTAAGGTATTTCATAATATATCTTTCTTCCTTTGCTCTATTTGAATTTTGCCTGCAAAATTGCGTATATTGATCAAGTAATTAATGAGTTAGAAGTTATGTAGTTGACAAACAATGTGTTTTATCTCCTTGTGGGAATATATGCTGGCTCCATCAAAAAAAAAAAGATAAAAAAAAAAAAAAGATAATACGAAGCACTTGGATTAAGGGAAGACTGTGCAGTCAGTGTGTGTAAATGGAGGAAAGAGTCTACGTAGAGGACAAGGGTTTGAGGGAATGCTTAGAGGAATTGTTGCAGTGGGAACTGTACTACATTGTGGGGATAAGGAAGCATACATGTGGTAAGAAGAGTGGGGACAAGGAGATTGCAGGGGAGTTAAGGTGTGGAGGTGCAGGTTGGAGAAGATGCCTGCATGGGGATGGGCCAACATGGAGAAAGCACCAGAAAATATGGGAGAAGAGGTGGAGGAAACTACAGTGGAGGGAAGAGTGAGAAGGACATTGATGGTGCGAATTATACTGCAAAAAGAAAACAACACTGGGAAAGAGACAAGGATGATGGTGATCTGCCATTGTGTGTAATATTTTCCTCTGAGATCTATTGTAGTGGTCCAGGCTTCAGGTTGCAGTATTTTCTTCCTAGAAGACAGGTAATAGGAAATTAATAAGACAAGTATTTTTAGAACAACATGTATATTGTCTTAGAAGCAAACCACTTCAGTGTTGTGTGAATTCAATCTTCATCTCAAGTTATCTTGTGGGTTGGAAGGTACGTGGTCTAGAGTTTTACATACCAGAGTATGTGAATATACATATTTCAGCAATGTTTGTATTCATTATAAACTCTCCTCTTCAATTTGTCATCAGGTTTTGGTTTTGGTCAAATTGTAGATAGATGACAGGTTTAACATCATCATAAACCTTTGACTGCCAAGAAGCTTTTCACCTGGGCTGTTTGAAAATGTGCAAAACAAACCTTGGAGAAACTTTAAGTGGAAGAGGAATTTACTGGTGCCTCATGTTAGCCAGCACTAGACCAGCGGGTTTTAACATTCTTACTTCTGTGGACCCCCACTGAATCATTACTGGAATACAGGGACCCCCAAGAGTCATTATTGGAAGCTGAGGACCCCGGCACTAAACATTTTCTATGATTTGAACTTCAAAACAATACACAAAATTAGAAAAACAAGTATACATCAAACAAATTTTCAAATATTGCAATACTTTTTTTATTTCGCCATCAATTACTAGAAAATGTTTTCACATTTTCAATTGTGCTTCTTTATTTATATATACTCTATTTAATTAAATGCATTCATTTTAATATTATTTAATTTGGTAACGCAGTAGCCCCCTGAGTAGGACTAGCAGCCCTCCAGGTGTCCTGGGATGACAGGTTAAGAACAACTGCGCTAGACCATTCTACAAAGGACAAACTGTGAGAAGACTTCACCTCTGAGCTGGGTTGATCCCAGGGCTCCACCATGACTTCTACTGCTACTATTACTACTGCCATTATTACTACCACTACTATTTTTCATACTTCTACTGACTACTTTTATATATCTCACCATTGTAGGTCTCTGTCTCTAGGCACTAGACAACATGTAAGTAGGTTAGAAAAGAACACCTTCAGAGATTCTTAATGTCTAAGTCCTGGTCCCCAAAAAAGAGAGCCGGTGAGACCCACCTGCAGCCAGTGGCTCAAATTAAGCAAACTAATATTGAGTGATTTCTCCCAGCCTTGAGAGTGTGGTTGCATTTCAGCAAGGACAGCGTGAGAGCAATATATACCAAAGTTTATTTTGATGAAAGAGATAAGGCACAGGTTTTTTTTTTATAAAAGAGGAACTGGGTTTATCTTTGGCTGTTTCCTGTCTTCTTGCTCACCAAAATGTTACTTTAACCACTCTGCACAGAGAGAAGCAAAAATGGTACTGCAGTTGGGCAGCAGATCGAGTGCACAGACAGCTGTACTGTAAACCTGCCAAACAAACCAAGACATGCACAGCAAGAAAGAACGTTGGACAATTTGCTACTAGTAGAGCTGCCACCATCACCACCAACACCAGTGCCTGTGTAGCTCAATGTCACACCTCCTATGCCCCTTACAAAGAAACACTTCATAAAGAGTGACACATAAGTAGAGGGACCCCTTAAAATGTAATGGAATAGAGGGGGCCCTGTCCCCCTTTGTCTGCCACCACAAGTGCCAGGTAGTCGGGGTGTCCCTACCCTTCCACCTTATACCTTATTTTTGTAACATTTTCAGGACACAGTGACCCTGTCCCCCATCCCCAAGTCCTGTAATGGTGGTTGAATGTTTTTTCTCTCGGTTGCTGCCATCAAATCATATATATATGTAATCACGGCCACAAGTGGTGGCCGAAACGCGTCATATTGACATGCCTGCGTATATAAACTTCTATGCAGCACAGAACCCGAACCCAGGAGTCCGTGCCCTTTGTGATGGTACAAATGCATTTGGGAGTTTTCATATATATATATATTATGTGGGCAGCACAAAACTGCAGGTCCACAAGAGAATATTCCAGGACATACGGGCTATAACCAATAATGATACTATGTATCCAGTGGCCCGACATTTTAGAGAGGCCCATGCAAACAACTTAGACCATCCGAATTACTATGTGATAAACTTCGTTCCTCCATTAAGACGAGGAGGGAACAGGGATGCTACGCTAAGGCGACTAGAAACCAGGCATATCCTTGAATTAGATAGTAAGAGCCCACAAGGGCCGAATACTACAGAAGATTTGCACACTTGGCTTTAACAGCAGTTTTTTTAACCGTACTGGTTACATAATTAAAAAGAAAAACAGAGAACTAATACTATAAGGTTTTACCACGCTGAGTCTCTTACCCATACAAAAATCTTTTCCCTTTTTTCTCTTTTTTGTGACATGGGCTCATGTCACAATAAACGTTTTAATGCACAATGGCACTTTATTGGTGTGTTCATACTCTGGGGGTATTAGGAACACAGAATATTTACACATTAATTGCACAGCTTTGTATTATTTGCACTGTACAAATAACAAACAATATGGCTATATTAACATCAATAATCAATTTTGAACATTGTCTAAGGCAGATTAGGTCTGGATGGGGATGATGCAAGAAAAAAAACCAAGTGAGGAAATAACCGAGATATGATATTCAGAAAGGCCTTATCTATGTACAATATTAATGAAATGTATTTATACAGTCATATAATAATTGCGTATTTTGCACATAGTTTAAATGTCATGATCTTAACCATATGATTTTAAGCATTGGACATATTTATATTTATATATAAAACAATGAATGTGTTTCTGTAAAAATTTATTTATACAGTAATTTTGGGAAATTATGCACATGGTTTCAAAATTTTATTCGTCTGACTCAAGAGCTAAATTGAGAAAATGAATTCTGTGTTTTGCAAACAAAATTTATTTAAACAGTGAAATTGCGTAGTTTTGCACATAGTTCTTGTTTTTAAATAATCTTAGATATTAATAAAAATGTTAAATATTTAGGAATCAGCCAAAAAATAAATAAGCTATTATGATTGTTAAAAAATGCAGTGCAATATTAGAGTTCAGACGGGTAGTCTGTTTTCTAGATTCATGGTGGGTTGAAACGCGTCATGGCGACACAGCACGAAAAATAAATGAATATTTGCACCAAATAAGAGGAGTCTGTGCCTTCTTGATTCCTGTGCTCAGAGAATCGTATAGGAATAATGTAATATGTGAGGTCAGCAGTGCATTGCGGGGGCGCAAGTTATAGTCAACTCAGCTAACTATAACAGCTGAATTTCTCTGGTTTTGTATGAGTAAAATCTGTCCATAACTATATAACGTCCTTGTAATCTTAGTTTTTTTAGTGAATTTCTAAGGTTTTTTAAAATTCTATTTGCTAACTAAATAGTCCCTGTAACCTTTGGTTTTGTCAGTGAATTTCTAAGGTTTCTTTAAAACGCTAATTCCTAACTATAACGTACCTGTAACCATTGTTTTTTCAGGGAATTTCTAATTTTTTTTTACCTAGCAGTCACTTTTGCAGAGTGGTGGAGAAAGGGGGCTGGGCCTCCAACCAGCTCTCAGCAATTCTGCCCCGTAGGACTTACAGGAGGTACAAGGAGGGCTTCTTGGCCCACATGGTCCCTCTGGAGCCAAGGGGACTTTATCCCCCAACTAATAGTGTGCCAGGAGGCACATTTGCAGAGGGGTGGAGAAAGGGGGCGTGGCCTCTGACAACTCCTCAGCAATCTTGTTGTGTGGGACCTACTGGAGGTAACAGGAGGGGTAGATGGCCCTCAAGGACGTCCTTGGGGGCTAACGGCCCCACCTATTACCTCCAGTAAGTCCCACACAACAGCATTGATGAGTTCTGATAGCAGGCCATGCCCCTTTTCTCTACCACTCTGCAAACCCACCTCTAGGCGGGCTCTTGGTTGGGGGATGAAGTCCCCTTCGCTGCTGGGGGTCCTTAGGGGCCAACTAGCCTACTTGTTACCTCCAGTAAGCCCCACACAGTGGGATTGCTGAGAGGTGGACGCAGGCCACACCCCCTTTCTCCACCACTCTGCAAACACACCTCCTGGCGTGCTCTTGGTTGGGAGATGAAGTCCCCTTTCCTCTTGAGGGTCCCTGGGGGCCAACAGGACCTCATGTTACCTCTAGTAAGCCCCACACAGCTAGATTGCTGAGAGGTGGTCAGAGGCCACGCCCCCTTTCTCCACAACTCTGCAAATGCTCCTCCTAGTGCACTACTGCTTGGGAGATGAAGTCTACTTTAGTCCTGAGCCGCTCAGGACGCAAAGAGACCTCATTGCCCCACCAGCAGTGCGTTTACAGAGTGGTGGAAAAAGGGGTGGTCTTTAGACCACCTTCCAGCAATCCCACTGTGTGGGGCTTACTGGAGGTAACAGGTGGGCTAGTTGGACCCTAAAGACCCTCAGGAGCGAAGGGGACTTCATCCCCAACCAAGGGCACACCAGGAAGCGCGTTTGCAGAATATTGGAGAAAGGGGAGCTGTGTGGCGCCCCTTCCCTTGATCCTTTTGGGCCCGCCTCAGGCTGATTTCGGACCCTGGGACCCCATATCCTGGGGCTAGGCCTTTCTTTTCATTTTTTATTAGAAAGGGGAGGGGGCCATGTGGCCCCCACACCAGGCCCAATTTCGGCTCTGGTGACCCTATCCCCTGGGGCATGGCCATAGTAAAAAATTATTTTCAAGGGAGTGGGGCTGAAGTGCCCCCCTCTCGGCCAATTTCTGGCCCCGGGGACCCCATCCCCCAGGGCCAGGCCATTTATTATTATTATTTTTTATATTTTATTTTAAGGAGGGTGGCCGCGCAGGGAAATTTTGGCCCTGGAGACCCCATCCCCCAGGGCCAGGCCATTTTTTTGTTTAAATCAAAAAAGGGAGAAGGGCCATTTTTGGCCCCGGGGACCCCATCCCCCGGGGCATGTCCAGCTGGTTGGGGACCACAGGGAGCACGAAGGCCTCTGCGGTCCCGGCCGGCTCCCGCCTCCTGCGGGAGCCGGCCGGGACATTGCTGGAGCTGGCCCTGGGGGTTGGCGGTCCCCAGGGCCATTTACATCTCCAGGAGGGGGGCTGCGCCTCCCGCTCCCATTTTGAAAGTAGCCCCAGGGAGATGGTGTTCCCCGGAACTGTATGAGGGGCTGGAGCCCCCCCACACATTATTTTTAAACATAGTCCTGGGGATGTGGTGGTCCCTGGGCTGTGGGGGGCCGCGTAGCTTAGCATTTCACATACGTAGCGTAGCCTTTTACATACACAGCCACGGTGAGGTGGCGGTCCCCGGGAGTGAGTGGGGGGGCTGGAGCCCCCCACACATTTTTTGTGCATTTTGCCCTGGGGAGGTTGTGGTCCCCGGGGCTGCGGGTGCCCACTATTTTTGATTGCCCCCAGGACTTGGCCCATCCGGAGGCCTTAAGGAAATCATGCTTAATTTTTTTAAAGCATTTCAGCCGGATTTGTGGATCCAGCTAAATTCTTTTTTTAAATAATACTTTTTTTTGCCTCTGGGGGGGTCCCTGTAAGACCCCCTCAACAGGCCTAGAGGGTCAGGGGGTTTCTACCCTGCCCACTTTCCTTGTTTTTTAAACTTTTTTCTTGTGACTCTGTTCATCCGAGTCACAAGATTGCAGCCAACACTTCCTGGTTTGAAGTGTTGGCAGCCAATCAGATTGCAGGGTTGAGATCGGTAGAGTTTGCAGATCCTCTGCGTCCCCAGTTGTATATGTGAGAAATCTCTATATTTCTCAGAAACTAATGAACGGATTTACAACACAAAAAGAGTGCTTTCTGAACGAAGAGCTATCTTTTTGCCAAATTTGGTGTAATTCCGTTCAGCAGTTTGGGCTGTAGCTGTGTCTAAAGTTTCCTATGGAAATTAACATGGCGAAAATGAGTTTTGGGATCCCCTTTTTCTCGGTCCGTGCTTGACGAATCACACCGAAACTTTCAACGCAACAACTGACCTGACCACCCCATTAGTTTGTAAAATTTCCCAAAGATTCGTCAAACAACACCAAAGATATTGGCACATCAAAAAATGCGTTTCTATGGAAACTAGGTCCTAACTATAACTACCTACTGGCACCCGCCAGTAGGTAATATATATATATATATATATATATATATATATATATATATATATATATATATATATATATATATATATATATTATCTACTGGCGGTCGCCAGTAGATAGTTATAGTTAGGACCACGTTTCCATAGGAAATCCGCAACATTCTATTTGGAATAACTTTGGCGCCGGTCGACGAATCCTCGCGAAATTTTCAACATAGGTGGGGCGCTACGCTCCGCTCCTACCCTGAAAGTGTCGGGGGGATTCGTCAAGCGGGGGCTGAGAAAAAAGGGGGGTCCCAAAACGCGTTTTTCCCATGCATTTTTCCATAGGACCTTTAGACACAGCTACAGACCGAACGGCTGAATAGAATTACTTGAAATTTGGCAGAGAGGTAGTCCTCAGGTCAAGGAAGTGCCTTTTGTAGGTCTGGTGTAAATCTGTTCAGTAGGTCCTGAGAAAATAGCATTTAAATCAATATATATATCTATAGGCGCGCTCCGTGCGCTTACCGTAAGCTTACCGTACGCGCACGGTGCCGTGCGCGAACGCGATTCTGATTGGTTGTTAGATCTTAGTAAACATTCGAATCGGTCGAAATCAGGAAGTGTCGGCCGCCATTTTGTCTCTCGCAGTCTGAGGGGGTGTAAAACAAAGGTGGATAACGTGAAAAGGGGGCAGGCTGGACAGTTCCTGACCCCCTAGCCTTTGTTAGGGGGTCCTAGAAGGACCCACAAGGGCAAAAAATGATTTTAATTTTTTTTTTAAAAAAACGCCGAATGCGCGCAGCGTACGCGCACGGCGTAAACGGAGAAATTCCGCGAAATTACGCGTACCGTGCGCGCACGGCAAAAAAAAAATTTCAAAAAGGAAAGCTTCAAAAAAATACAAAAAATTGTGAGGTAAGGTTGGCTCTTAAAAGAGCCGTTGGGTTCATAGAGGGATGGAGGAAAGAAAGAATGGGAATATTATGAGCGTCTACAAACGTGCTGGTCTATCTTATTGTTAATAAGGGGAAGACTGGTCTCCCCAAAAACAATAAGACCAGAACATGTTATACACCTCATTACAACCCTCCCAAATCGAGGGTTAACATCCAGAGGAGCAGAAGAAGGTGATGCGCCCACCTCAGAGGAAGGGCTCAGCTGAGCTGCCGATGATGTACTCGGCTGAGCTTCTGAGGCTGGGCTCTGGTGACTTACTGAAGAGTTTTCTCCAGTATGTCGAGCAAAGGTCCTGGGATGTCTATCCCTAAGGTGTCTCATCATAGAGTGATTTCCAAAGGAATACTTTTTCCTAGGATTTCCTCTTGATAAAACATGGTCACAAAGTGTGCAAGTGACCAGTGGAGCATTGACCTTTTTCTCCCCCTCTGGAAAAGTAAAATACTCCCATATAAAATAATTCTTCTGTTTCCTCCTTCTCTGGATGATGGTGGTGCTGCTAGCCTCACTCTCAGAAGAGGTCTGCTGTTCTGCCATTGTATCCCAAAGACAATTCAGCTCCTGCTCCTAGAGAATCACAAGCAGTAATGAGGGGAATGGGTGTGGTGTGGGAAGTTTCTGGAGCTGAAAGTAGTTTCAACCAATGAAAAGTGTTCTTTCAAGCAGTAATGAGGGGAATGGGTGTGTTGTGGGAAGTTTCTGGAACTGAAAGTAATTTC
This sequence comes from Triturus cristatus, assembly GCF_964204655.1. Taxonomy (NCBI): domain Eukaryota; kingdom Metazoa; phylum Chordata; class Amphibia; order Caudata; family Salamandridae; genus Triturus; species Triturus cristatus. Next base: position 271,792,417 of record NC_140588.1, read on the forward strand.
AACCAATGAAAAGTGTTCTTTGTGGATCACATGACCTACCGTGCGCGCTCCGTCAACTTACGGCACGCGCTCGGAAACAAGTGCATGCGCGAACGTGACGCTTACGGAGCGCTTACGGAGCGCGTACGTAAGACGCACTCGCGCATGCGCATTACACGCCCCTGCGTAACCGCGACGTTGCTTCCGCGTGTACGCGTACGTCGCGCACATATCACGTAAGCGTGCTGTACTTATGACGTGCGGAGCGCGTAGCGTCAGCTTACCGTACGCGTATCCTATTACGTACGCGTACCGTACTTATGACGTACGGTGCGCGTACCGTCATCTTACCGTACGCGCACGGAAAAAAATGCAAAAAAAAAAAAAACCTTTCAATAATGCAGGATATAGTACATATATTATTTTATACATAGGTTTACACAAAAACACAAAAAAAAATTGGCATTTAAAAAAACGTACAAATTCACTGAAAAAACCATGGGTTTCACACACGTTATAGTTAGGAATTAGCATTTAAAAAACCTTGCAAATTCAGTGAAAAAACCATAGGTTTCACACATGTTATAGTTAGCTGGACATTTTACTGATAAAAAACCAATGAAATTCCCCCGTTATAGTTAGTGCAGGCAACTATAACTCACGCGACCGCAATCCTCTGCTGATGATATATGTGTCTTTATGAAAAAAAAATATTTGTAATATATGTATAGCTAAAATTGAATGGAAGAAGACATGGGCAAATAATTGTCTAAATACAGTATTAGCATCAGCAGAGGATTGCGGTCGCGTGAGTTATAGTTGCCTTCACTAACTATAACGGGGGAATTTAATTGGTTTTTTATCAGTAAAATGTCCAGCTAACTATAACATGTGTGAAACCTATGGTTTTTTCACTGAATTTGCAAGGTTTTTTAAATGCTAATTCCTAACTATAACGTGTGTGAAACCCATGGTTTTTTCAGTGAATATATATATATATATATATATATATATATATATATATATATATATACATGGATACATTTTGTGAATGGTTTGCACATACAAATAACAATCCGCAAATTGCAAATCCTATTTACGAAATCGCAAAAGCGGTCTTTATTTTGCAATTTCTCAATTATTTGTTTTGTGTTCAAACCTAAGAAATCTTACTTTGTTGACTGTTGTACATAAGGAATCTATATTTTAGCATTTGCAAACAGATTTGTGACCGATTTGCAAATCGCTAAAGCTTTGTACACAAGGCCCTGGGAATGTTGCTATTGTTGTGGATTTGTTCCATATAAAGTTGCAGCTCTCCACCAAAAGAGTGGGATGTACCCAGGGTTCCCTACTTGTATTTTGAACAGTTTATCTAGCACCCTAAATTTGCAGGGGCATGGTTTGGAGTCAGGAGAAAGAGCCTGTGTGAGCAAAGAAAATGAGCATATGTCACTCTCTCTGGTTAGTGTCCAGCAACACATAGTATGCTCCTGGGTGGTCTATAGTACCCACTGGCAGGTCCATCTTAACAGCATTATTGGCCCCCGAGCGAAGCAGTGCACTGTGCCCTGTCTACACAACCACTCACAGGAATAAAAATGTTTAACGGAAAATGAGTGTTACATTCTAGTCTGCATGGGGCCCCAATGCTTGTGGGGCCCCCGGGCAACTGCCCAGGGCGCCCATGCGTTAAAACATCACCGCCCACTGGTGTCACAGCATGAGCAGTGACTCAATATTGAGAGCTGTTGCAAGGCTACCTTCTTGAGTTTCATGTATTGACTTTGGTGGAAAGGGCCAAGAGTACGGGGGGAGTGAAGTGTGGCTGTTATTCAGGTCAGTACTGAAAAGGGATAAACAGGAGCACAACAGCAAGTATTTATTGAAAGGGAAACTGTAAGAGGTGAACACACGTGGTGGACTGATAAAATGAGTTTTGATTCAGTGGGTAAGAAAGGGAATGCAATTTCGGGGCAAGACACAAGCTGCCTCATTATGAGGTTAATTTTAATTCCACTGTATCCATTAACAGCAGTTAATGGTCCCAACGGAAATATGAAATTAGTGGGAACACCGCGAACCTGGGCAGATTGATAATTCCTAATTTATTATTAGGAATTACTGGAAATTGAAACCAGAAGTACTGGTTTCCCCCAGTATTTTTTAATGTCTCATAGTCCCACATGTGAACCCCTGGTAACACTGATCCATACAGATACTGGTCCTTCGGTATTAGTTATTTCAGAGGGGGCAGACTTACTGGATCCATTCATCATGGAGGCCCGAGATGTTTGTTGACAGAGGTGTACAAGGGTTGCACACTGCTAGGTGTCTTTGGAAGATAAAAATGAAGATGGATACAAGGTGATAGATTTCCAGCTTATTGAGGTTGGGCCATATTTAAAGATCTACATCTGCCTTGCATAGATCTCTATGCCTTCAGAGCAGCCGCCACCACTGCCGCAGCTCCACTGTGGGACTTGAAATTTGCTGAGCAGTTGCAGTGGTTCATGCGGCTGTTCAGCAAACTTTTATGTTTTTCAAAAACAAGCCCCAGAGCAAGAGTTTATTTTTGAAAAACAAAACATTACTGGCCATGACACCCTGGGAGTTCACTCTGAAGAGGGAAGGGTATTTTTCTTTTTGTCTCTTTGGGATTGACAGGGATTTCCTGGAGGCCCAAAAACTGTAAAAAGTGTCTGTCCTATGTTGGACGGACGGTCTGAGGCCCTTACCTAAACATCCCCAAAAACCTGACTAGTGTCTTGGCCTTGTTCATCATGCCCATTGGTGCATGTGGGCTCTACAATTGAACCACTGCCTTCAGTGGGCTCGGATTTGGGGAATCTCTCAGAAAACATCAGTTTTAGGATCAATGGTGGTTGAGCGATGCCAACATGATTTGTGACCACCATTATCCATGCCTAACCTAGAGCTGATGGAGGGGCAAATTTATTATCTCTGGGTTTAGGGGCCCATGGATGAGGTAGAGATCAGGGATCTCTTTTCTCTGATGAAGCAGAGGCACCAAAGCAAGCGCTTGGAGTTACACGCTATTTCGATGGCCAACAAGGCTTTCATAACACCAAGCACGGGCAAGTCTATTCAGGTCCTGACTGCCATCTGTTAGTCAAGTAGGTAGGATGAGTCATGGGTACTGTGAGCCAGGGAGTGCTACAACTTTGGTGGTGGCTGGACCTTCAAGGTAAATCCCTAACAGCCAATCATCTAGTGGGTTCTCACAATGTCAGAGCCGTCGTGCTGAGCATGTGAAATCTGGCCTACCATGAAGGGCAGCTATATCCAGAGGTAGGTCAAGGGGTTTTCTCCCAATGGGTCTTCAGTTGACCTTTTTGCCACCATGAAGAACATTGAGTATCACCCCTTTTGTGCCCTGGAGGTCTCACCTTGAGGTTGCTTGGGAGATGTATTATGTCATCATTTATTTGTAGAGTGCTCATATGCAATTGCTTCTTGTAGCTACAGAAAAACACACCCGTAAAACCTAACAGTGAGTGGGGAAAAAAGCCAGAAGATACTTAATTATTAAAAATCCAGATTTTAAGTAGGCTTCTAAAACAGAGTATGTGTTTTTTTAACAGCAAACTAAAAGGGAGAGAATGGCTTGTTTGGTCACTGCTGCAGAAAAAGCAGTCTCCACAAGTAACCATTCTGATCGTAGTTTTGGCAAGCAAGAATTGGTTTTCCGATCTGAAGGAGCATGAAGGTTGATAAAAGGATAATTTATTGACTAGAAAATAAGGTAATTTGAGATGTAGGGCTTAATGGACAAGTGTTAGTACCTTAAAGGCCACTCAGTATTGAATGGTTAGAAGGTGTTGAGATCTCAGAACTGGTGATCTTCTGTGGATTTTGTAAGCATTCGATGCATGCCATGCTGAGTAGGTTGCAATCGGCATAAGACTGAGTCTGTGGATTCAAGTTAAATTAAATTAGTGTAATAAAGATTAGATTAAATGATAGTGTTCACTCTGTCATATGCTAAGAGCAATTATTAAAGGAGAGAATTTTTATTTAAAGGTGAAGGTGGGTGTAGAAAACATTAATGGATTTCGCTTCCAGGGACAAAATGCTGTCCAAATAAACTTCACACTCCAGTGGGATTCCATTCTCTTGTATGTGTTTCCATGTCTATTGCTACTTCCCTGAGTTCTGAGGAAGGTCACAAGAGATTAGGCTCAGCTCATTCTGATAGCTCCGGACTGGACTCAGAGAGTTGCTGGGCCTGAGCATTCCCCTCTGTTTCGCCTACCTCTTTGGGAGGACCTGCTGTGCCAACAATAGTACAGGATCATTAACCACCACAGGGGCAGCCCAAACCACCTGAACCAGGGGCATTCAATAATTATTCCAAACAAAAGGTTCAGAGTGTACAATTCAAAAGCAAATATCCAAAAGCAATAAATACATAAATTTATATAAACAACAAAAGAAGAAAGAAAAGGAAAAAGAGAAAGGAGAAAAAAGAAAACAAGACCCTAATAGAAAAACATACAAAATGTATTCAATAAAACAGCTCAGTGTGTTAAGCTGGTACATATAACATAAGAACATATACATGACCAGACAGGTGACAGACAAGGAGATGATTACATAACAAGGGAGTTTACAAAATTTTTCATAAAACTCCAGTAAACAAAAAGTGTGTCCTCCAATAGTTGCGGCCACAATAGCGTCGACGGCGTTTCGACCTTAGGTGTTAATCCATGGTCATCTTCAGGACGTAAAGTATACTGAGCATCTTAAATAGGCAGTTTCTATCTTAAACAAATTAGATACCGCTGTCAGTTCACTTCAGCAACCAAAGCTTCAGAAGCCACTTAATAAATAATGGCGAATTCCAAAGAACAATTCAACAACAGCAGTTTGAAGAGCTCGTCAAAACACTTTCGGGGGTCACGGAGCGAGCAAATCTTCCTCAACTTTTCCCCGTACTTAATCCAAGCGAGACTCAAATACCACACGGCAAATCAAATGGACTTGACCATTCTGTGGATTGAACATCGGATAGGTAAAAAGGTCCCATTTTAGATTCAGCAAATTATCCACCTACCAACATCTCAGTTGCTCGGTGTCTGAGGGTATGAAAGTTGCCTTTGTAAACTGAGTGCAAGGTTGCCACCTATAATGTGTGGACCCATGCCATCACTTTCTGAGGCAGGGCAAGGACACTATGGAGGATGATGGCGCCATTTACAGGTGCCAAATAGCTGTTGCAAGAAAACTTTCCGTAGGTGTTAGCCTAAAGGGAGGCGATGGCTGTGAATGTAAAACAGCGTTTTAATTTTCAAAAATCAGAATAATTTGCCCAAAGGTGTTCAAATCTATCCCTCAACTGCACAAAAATCAGGAACGTGTGCCTACTTTTGGCTCTAAATCTTTCATTTCCTTAAAAGTCAATATGGTGGTCTAAAGTATCCAGCTCTAGCTCCCCCTTCTCTGCAAAGCCTTACTTGTCTTGACACACCTAGAATATGACATCTGCACTGTTATCTCCAAGATACTAAGTGCAATGTTGAAAAGGCTACAAAACCAGCCTGCCAGATTTTGCCTCTGCAACCGCATCAAGCCTACCCTAAGATTTCTTCCACGGCCAGTTTAAAGTTCAAGGTTCTTTGCAATGCCCACACACCCTACTGGGGAAAAGTCTCATCTGACCCTTATCCACATATGGTGGTTAAAGAGGAAGAGATTTAGGGGCAGATTTACTATTCTTTCACGCAAGGCAACTTGCTGCGCTACCTTATGTGAAAGAGGCAGGGCAGAAATACTCCATATTTACAAAGATATGGAGCATTTCTGTCTCTTCTTGCACTGGTGCACTGTGTGCTGCCTAGCACCAACGCAGGTACCCTTGCACCATAGTGCAAGGGTGTCTGCCTTACGGGCAGGATTGCTTTTGTGCAGGAGGGGAAGACATTTTCCTCTTTGTACGAGTGCTGCAGAATAAAGATATTTTTCCTCATTATGCCACTGCCGGGGAGGCGCACCATTTTGGTTCAAACCTAGGTTTACAAGTGTTTGGAAATCTGGGTTTGCATCAAAATCAATGGGTGTGTACAAAGGAATGCCCATGCAACTCTCAAACGGCGCCGTGAAACGCAAGGTATGCATTGCAATACTTTGTATTTAATAAAGCACTTAAAGCCACACAAAGTGGCTTTCCTTGGCTTAGTAAATCCCAATTAAGGACTTGTGTTGCTTTTCTACGACTTGCGTCACAGTAGTTCTTAGTAAATCTGCCCCATAGTGGCAGATCTATGGAAGTACAAGGCTCTAGATTCAGGGAACTCCTGAAGCTCAAACTCTTCAGACTTGCTCTCTAAGTATTTTCCCTCAGATTAGGGGTTGGAGACACAAAATAGGGGCTCTATCCTGAACTTCACTTTTTATCACTATGTAACAAGCGCCATATAAATGCAAACCTTTTTTCCCTCTTCTATCCCTCCACTATCCTTCTGAATCCAAATAACTGACTAATATCCACCACTCAAATTACTTTCATATTTCACTATACTAATTCACCACTACTCCTTTATGGGTTCCAGAGTAATGTGCTACTCGCCAAAAAAGCGCTTCAACACCGAATTCAGGGGTAAAAAGCGCTACATAAATGCAAACCGTTTTCCCTCTTCAATCCTTCCGCTACCCTTCTGAATCCAAATAACTGACTACCCTATCCACCACTCAAATTACTTTCATATTTCACCGTACTAATTCATCACTAATCCTTTATGGGTTCCCGAGTAGCGTGCTACTCGCCCAAAAAAGTGCTTCAACACCCCGTCAGGGGTAACAAGTGCTATATAAATGCAACCTTTTTCCCTCTTCTATCCCTCCGCTATCCTTCTGAATCCAAATAACGGACTAACCTAGCCACCACTCAAATTACTATCATATTTCACTATACTAATACAACACTTATGCTTCTTGGGTTCCGGAGTAGCATGTTACTCACCGAAAAAGCGCTTCAACACCTCATCAGGTGTAGTAAGCGCTATATAAATTCAATTACAATACAATACCGTGTTTTGTTAACTCCCCTGTGGCTCTGAAGTAATAAAAAGCTAGCAGGCAGTACTTTATAAAACACCTAAATAAATGTATAGATGTACAGTGTAATTGCTGCAGCATCGCGTTAATTAGGAGTTTTTACGCTTAGCTAATTCCTTTTTACATTGCACCTAAATATATTGTGGCTTTTTGTTTTTTAGTTTTATATAGCGCGAACTAGCCCGAAGGTATCAAAGCACTTTACATGAGCACCATTTGTAAGTTGGCTTGCTAGATGCATAGCGATTTGCAGTAGCCGCAACATGAGTAATTGCTGATATTGAAGCGCAATGCTGTGTCTTCGAACCTGCTCGGCGCTGGGAGAGACAGGTATTACGGCCACAGCTCACCTTGACGAATGTGTGACAATAGGGAGCTGTCCTCACTCCCCCGCCAGTTCAAGTTTAGATTTTAAATGAACTGGGTTCTTCTTGGAGAGCAAGGTGCTCTACCACATTTTATCTGAGCAGTTACTCAGCAGGGTGCCTTCCCTTTACCCCTGGATCAGAGGAGATAGGGTTAGTACCCATGGGATCATTTATATGTGAGTCCTGAAGAAAGCCGGGATATTCTATTTTGCTGGCTGAAACATGTTGGCGGTTTTGCAGAGTGGAGGGGTTGGCGACTCATTATAAGTTCCCCACACCACCATCCACTGGTCTTGTATTGACCATTTTATTCCGGACAGGGTACCCAGTAATAAAATTATAATAGGGATTCCCTGAGTCCAATTTTAATCACTGGTTCTGCACTTATGTTTACTTGTGATCCCAGTCTACTTTCACTTTAGTGTTGTATTGTCTTCACCCTCCCTATTGCTCCAACTCCTGCGTTGGCCTGGGCGGAGGTGTGTTAGCAGCCCTATGATGGAGCATGACAGTTTGCTGTGTGTGAGGGCAGTTTTAACACCCTTGTGTGTTTCCCCTACCTTTGATCACAGTACTTATGAGTAGACAGTCCCTCTTCTATGTTGTGGCAATATAGATGTTGCAGGAGGTCGAAGTGGGACGAATTCCTCCTAGCCCTTATTTTTGTGTGAGTTATCTTTGAACATTGCACCTGCTCCTGTTGGGACAAAAGGTTAGCGACATATCATGTTGTTAGACTAGTTACCTGATGCCTCTTCCTCCCAGCCTTGAGCATGCGCAATGAAAATAAATCGCTAATCTCAGGGGTGAAAAACACCTGAAGTTACAAAATTGTATACAGTATACCATACTTCATGCCTCCTACCTACAGACATATGGGTCCATCCCTCTGTGCCAACCAACTACCCCCGCATAGGCATTCCAAAGTGCTGTGCAGTTCAATTTAGTTTCCAAAAAAAAAAAAATCTTCATGCATACTTCAGGGGAAGTTCTGTTGACTATTGTAAAGGCAACGGGGAAATACCTCACCCGTTATTTATTTCTGTTTTGATTATGTGAGAAAATGACTCAGAGATGTAACTGGAGACCATTTTTCGCAGGAATGTTTATAATTAACAAGTACCTTTTCCATTTACAGATTAATCAACTTGGGGAAACAAATCCTGACGAAGGGAATACTAAATTCGAGTGTGGCGACGCCATCAGTCACCCGGAAGTAAACATTCTGAACTCTATGCAAGGGCCATTGATAGAATGAAACAAGTGCACCTACTCCCTTTACTCTGCGGAATGCATATGAAATAAAAAATAGATGGTAAATATATCTAAAATAAAATATAACTTGAAAACAAAGTATGTGGTTTGTCTTTTATGTTGCTGTGCTCAACAGCAGATATCTTAGAAAAAGGAGGAAATCCCCAAAACACAGCCCAACGTTCTCAAAATAACAGGAGATTCTTCGTTCAAAACATAAGTTCTCTTTCACTAAGGAACTGAATGAAATCAAAATTAGGTAACAAGAATTTTAAAGTAAAATGAACAGAACAAAAACAAAGTTATGATGCCAATGATAGACAATTGCTAGGTATTCGAATACACTAAAATACGAAGGGGGAGATTTACTAAGATTTTACGCCGTGTTTGCGTCACAAAAGTGACACAAATCAGCACAATTTTTTTTTCCGATGTACTCTCCACCGCTAAACTTGTTTAACTCTGGAAATAATGTGAAAGTAGAGCAAAGCAGCACATAGCAACCCCCCAAGGTTTTTGATGCTAAAACCAATTTGCTAAGTAAAATAGACAGGATTAAGCGTCAGAAAATGAGGCCCTTTCTAAATAGGCACAAGGAAAGAGTAATGCTTTAATTTCTCCTTCCTTTTCTGACTTTATACATGTGTTGCACTGTACAGCACACTACAAAGAGTGAACATGGATTCAGGCAGTCTATACATAGTATTTTGTACTGCAAAACCTATGCTAGACTCACGACGACACCATTGCAACATGGCACAAAAATATCTCCATGGCGCACGGCAGCTGATTTCAGAGCCAGCACTATTGAAAGGGGAGGGGAGTGCCATACTTCAGTAAATGTGGCGCTCTCCTCCTCTCTCCTTTTTACACTGCTGCACTGCGCTGAATGAAAAAGTGGTAAATCTGCCCCCAGCTCTTGTGTCTGAGCAACTTTCAGGGATACCTCTTTAGTTCCTGAATATAATAACTACTCAACCTTTTGACAATGCACTTATTTCAAGGTCACTTTCATGCAATGAAAGTAGATAGCGATGCAGTCAATTTCATACACAATCTCCTTGATTCTTTTGAAAATTGTTTTGGGTATTTTTACCCTTACTGTAATCCTGTACTGAAAATTGTAAATCAGACAGCTGTACACTACCAAATGCTATTTTTTTATGGAATGGAAAGGTTTTTATATTGCACCTGGCTACCCGGGCGCATCCCAGCGCAGTAGTGGTTACTAGAGTCGAGCAGGACCTCTACGGAAAGAGCCAGGTCTTTAGCTGTTTCCGGAATGAGAGATGGTTGGATTCCCTACAAAGATGCAGCGGGAGGCTGTTCCAGAGTTTCGTGGCATTATATGAGAAACGCCGTCTGCCACCTTTGGCTTTCTTAATCCTAGGTACCATTGCTAGGTAAAGCTCGTCTGAACGGAGTCTTCTGTTGGCCTTGTAAGGGCAAATCATGGATTTAATGAAAGGAGGTCCATTCCCTCCTAGAGACTTAAGGGCTTTAAAATGAATTCTCTCTTGCACCGGTAGCCAATGAAGGGCGCGTAGTGCCGGCTTTGCAGAACAGCGATTGTGGGTTCCCGTGAGCAGTCTTGCAGCAGAATTTTGTACTATCTGCAGTTTAGTGGTCACTGCTTTTTGGGTGCCCAAGTAGAGGGTGTTGCCATAATCAATCCTGGAGAGAATGAGAGCCTGGACCAGCGTGTTTTTTGATTGGTTCGGTAAGAGGAGCAACACTTTGCGAATCATTCTTAACATGCCATAACATGAAGCAGCGGTCTTCCTGGCTTGGACTTTAAATGTAAGGTCTTGATCTAACCAGACGCCCAAGCTTTTTATCTCGGTTTTCGGGGATGGTACCGAACCCATACAGGCAGGCCACATAGTACTTGATTTGAAATTTAGCTGGGTGCCAAGAAGCATGAGCTTGGTTTTATCCTCATTTAGTTTTAAATGGGACAAACTCATCCACTTGGTGACTTCTTCAAGACAAGAGTGGAGATCAGAGGTCGTATGGTCGACCTAGCTCAATGCCATGACCAGCTGTGTGTCATCGGCATATGTTACTATATGAACTCCAAAGAGGGAAATAATATCCGCCAATGGGGACATATAGACATTAAAAAGGGTTGGGCTCAGGGATGAGCCCTGGGGGACTCCACACTGAAGGGGAATAGGATTCGAAAAGGTGTCACCTTCAAAAACCTGGAAACACCCGCCTTCCAGGAAAGATTGGAGCCACAATAAGGCCTTGCCGGACACTCCTATGCTCCTGAGACAGTGAGCCAGGATACGGTGATTCACCGTTTCGAAGGCTGCGCTTAGATCAAGGAGTATTATGGCCGACGTACCTCCTGATTCCAGAATATTTCTCGCTTACTCCACCACCGCTAATAAGGCTGTCTCAGTGCCTTGACGAGGGTGGAAGCCCGTTTGTGTGGGGTGGAGCAGGTTATGGGACTCAAGGAAGGCAGAGAGCGTGTAGTTAACATGTTTCTCTGCGATTTTGCTTATTCCCGGAATGAGCGAAATAGGACGATAATTGCCCAAGTCAGCAGGGTCCAAGTTAGGTTTTTTAGCAAGGTTTTTACCATTGCTCTTTTCCACTCAGGGGCAACTATACCTGATGCGAGGGAGGCATTAATCAGGCTGATAATGTAGGTGCTACCAGTTTGAAAATGTTAGGTGGTGCCGGGTACAGTGGTGACCCAGATTTGACTGAAGCTAAGGTGGCTAGAAATGACTCCTGAGTCAACGGGATATAGGTCTCCAGATGGTGTTCACTTCCATGCTGGCCCGCTGCCATAATCTCCGGTGTGTCATTGTCTCTTTGTGGAAGATGCTTAAGAATATTATGAACTTTAGTGGCAAAGAATTCTGCAAGTTCATTACAGCGGTGTCCCGAAGGATCGGGTACCGCTGGAGGATTAGGGACTTTGAGAAACTTTTTGGCAATGAGAAACAACTCTCTGGAGGAGTTGGCAGCTGCTGTAATTTGTTCCTCATAGTAGGTGGCCTGGGCTTGTTTTATCTCTGCCTTGTATATTCCAATGGCCGCCCTATATTCCTGTTTCTTAACATGTGAGAAATCTTTCCTCCATATTCTTTCCAGTCTTTTTCATTGTTGTTTTAGGATATGTAGCTTAGTAGCTTAGGGGAGAACCATGCAGACTTATTAGGTCCCGCTTTCTTCTGGATTGATTTCATTGGGAGCACCGTGTTCAGTGACTCCTCAATCCAGTGTGTAAAGTTTTGATAGTCCGTGACTGGATTGAGATCCAGGTTAGGTTTAGAATTTTCTAGTTCATGAATCCACCCCTCCAAAGGGGAGGCCAGGGACGGATTTGTATTTGTGGTGACTGGGGATGTGAAACGGAGGTAGGTGGGGCCCAGACAAACGGGATTAAAAATGATATGACCATGGTATGGGGACGGTGGCTTTCCCTTTTAGTTCCCTCAAACTAGAAAAAATTGGGTCAAGAAGGTGACCTTTAATATGAGTTGCTTGGGAGATCTTCTGATGTAGTTGACAAGCCATCAGATCTTGTGCTAGTTCAATCGCCGGAGCTGCCGAGGGGTCATCAAAGTGAAGATTGAAATCTCCATGAAGAGTAAAATTAGCCGAGGAGCTAGGGAGAGTAATGACTGTTTCCAACAGAGATTTACAAAATTGGCCCGTTGACCCAGGTGGACGGTAGATCAGAATACCTGAGAGGGACAATGAGGGGGTGAATTCAATTGAAAAATGGGCATTCTCACAGTCTGATAGTGGACTGCCTAGTAGTCAACTGGTCATATGGTCTTTATAGATAATGGCGATACCACTGCCTACCCCTGTCGTTCTATCTTTCCTCTGGATTAAGTATCCAGGGGGAAGTGATTGGACGACGTCCGGGTCTGAGCTGGCAGTGAGCCAGGTCTCTGTGAGAAAAAAAACCTCTGGCCCAGAATCTTTTAACAACATTGAGATCTCAGTTGAGTGTTTGGGTAGGGATCTGCAATTGAGTAAGAGTAATTTATAAGAGGGCCCCGCTGAGGATGACGGGGGAGCTAGTGGGGAGATTCTAAAACCACAGTGTGAGCATCTGTCCTGAAGCTCCTCAGAGAAATAGTGTGAGCACAGTTGGGGCCTGGGGTTCTATTTAACTGCTTTAACAACGAACTAGTATAGCATAAGCCTTCTGGGGGCACAGACACAGGGGTTCTGGCCCCTGGGCCCGTTCGGATGCGGATGGGTTTAGACGGGCTTGCCTTTGGTTCGCCAGCGGCGCGGTCGCGCCATATGGCATTTTTTTATTGTCAGCTGTGCGTCGGGTCCACCCGCTAGAACACTGACCCGGCGCCAAGACTGCGAGAGCCCTTGCGTGAACTATTGCTATTGTTCGTGTCCCCACCACTGGAGCATTGAACACAGCTCCCCCGTAAGTAACAATTTATAAAAACAGTATTTAAAATAAAGTTAAAACGATAGCAGCAATTGTTTAAAAAAAAGGTATAGTAGCATACTTTTATGGACTCCTAGACGGTCAATAATGTTATGTTAGGGGTCGAACCCTCTATTATGCAACACGGGTGTGGGGGTTGATCGTGTTCCCGGACTCCGTGGATGTGCTTCGGGTGGTCTGACCCGTGACGTCAAGTGGGAGATTATAAAAAAGGCTGGGGCCTGGTCACGAAGTTCCTCAGCCAGCACCTGACTGCAGAGCGTGTATGCCTCATTATTTTCCCCATGGCATTGCCGACTCTGAGAGGCCCTTGAGCCGATAGCACTGACGCAGACTCAACAAATATCTACTAAGAAGATTCATAGCTCGTAGGTGAGTCGAGCTTCTTTACAGTATCAGCCCATGTATCACCGCCTTCTTCCCATATCAGCTACCTGTGAGGATCCCAGCGTTCCACAAAAGAACTAGAAAGTGTACCTAGAATCATTCACTTTCCTATGTAGAAGGCTGAATATGTACATTAGAATGGTTCTAATCTCTTCTGCTTCAAGTTCCGGAAATAAATATGTCCTCAAAAAGATTGCTTTCCATGTGTTTGTAATATATAATTAAGTAAACACAGTCTCTGAAATGTGTTTACTCCATGACAGTTCTCATTGTGTTTAAAAATTGTTGGCTCATTCTAATTTACAATGTTGCTTATTTTAAAATATGTTCTATTTTTTAATATAGTTGTTTTCAGGGTATACAGAGGTACGCTTTGTACACAATAAATAATATGCATTTTCAAACATTGTTTACCATTGTCCCTACATCTAACTACAAATAAAAATGGTTTTGAAGTCAGAATATGTTCAGGCAGGGAGATGCTTTTAATTTAATATCACATATTACAGCAACATGGTGCTCAGGAAAGCCTCAATGTTGTCATGAATGCGGATTGTTAACATTTTAGGGGCATATTAACATGGCGGTGCTATAAAATGATCGCCGCTTTTGCGGCCGTTTTCGGACGAAAAGCGGCGATAATTTTATCGCCTTATCAGCAAAGACACGCTGTTGCGTGTTTTGCTGACTTAGCGCCCGTTTCCAGCACGCCTAACTTTGAATCGCTAATGAGATGCAAAGTAGGCGTGGCTGTGAAACCAACCAGGGAAAATATTGCGAAGGCAGCTCGCGATATTAACAAGGAAGGGTAGTGATTATTTAAATCGCGTTAAGTATGCCTTAACGCAGGAATTTAACATCTGTTAAATTCCTGACTAAGGTATACTTAACATGGGGGGTGGATTCTATGGCTAAGCCCACAGGCCCTATCATCTAGGATATCGTCGTGTTCCACCATGGAAAACGGCGATATCCACACTATCTCTGGAATTTTTATCGCCTCAGCGATGCGCGTTGTTGATAACGCGCTAACCGGGCGATAAATTCCAGAGATAGCCGGCGATAAATATGCAGGCGCTAAGCGCGCTTTGCGATATTTATCGCCGGCCTTTGTTAATATGCCCCTTAGTTCTTTATAACTGGAATTACAGTTAAATGCAGAGAAATCAACTGATAGGCTGTGGCTGCTATCAGTGTCACTCAGCATGTCAGACTTTTTTTCTCATATGGATGAAGAAGACATTTGTGAATTTACAGAAATTATGTCCTATTTGAGCTTTTTTTTAGCTCAAACCTTAATTCCCTTGAAACAATTAAGCCAATAAGTGTGTTTTATTTACTGCAGTCGGCTCCATAGGAATTGCTTCAACTTCTACAGCTCCTATTCCAGTAAGGTGTTCAGAAGTGTCTATTAGCAGTCCAGTTGTTCATTAGAATCTGGTGTTGAAGAGGATGAACCAAAGTTGGCGTTTATTCACACAAAGGGTAACATATTCCCCATTTGTGCAAGAAAAGACCTCAGCTGGTGGGTTAATAGGATTTGGGCTAAAACCAGCTTAGTGTGCCGGAGGTTTCTCAAATCACTAGGCGCATCTGCAAGGATGTCTACACCATGCTCCTCTCTTTCACGTGTGGGCTGGGGGATACCCAGCAGCACTGCTGGGGGCGCCAGTGTTGCGCCTTGTGTGAAACCACCCGCCTCTGATTGCTTCCTACTCGCTGTTACTCATAAATGTAAGTGACCCCCGCAAAACACCATGTAAGATACCACTTGGAGGACTGCTGTCTTTTGGGATGGGCTCCTGCTTGACGACATAGACCTTACCACAACCACAGGCAGGAATCCTTTAATTAGGAATACCACTGTATAGGGAAAATTCTCTCCCATTTCCAACAGTTTCCCTACCCTTCTAGGTTGTTAGGTGAGTGAGCTATTACACTATGTGAAGTGCATACCTTTGTTTTATGAGTTTTCCCTTAAATTCCTTACTTTCCAAACACAATTATAGTTCCTTTTCTCTGTATTATCATCATTTTCGTTACTTGATCTTCCAATGGTAGATCATAAAAGATACACAAAGTCATACGATAAAAACATTAGAATTACGAATTCCTTCAATAAAAACCTTTCATGACATACATACAAAGATTTAAAAAGTGCGTAAAAATTCATTTAGAGATCTCAATTATGAAGGTGGCAACGTTTTTGGGCAAAAATACCCTTGTCTCCCAGGAGCAGCTTTTCTCTGTATCAAAATGATGACTGTTTAATTGTAAAACACCATAAACATTTGTAGCTCACTGCGTTATACAAAAGCTTTAAATAACACAACAGTGGAATTTCTATGCTACTGGACCATCACCTAAGTTGGGGTTAGAACTTTGAGCTTGATTTCTTTTTTGTTTGATCTGTTTATTAGATTTTAGCATATGTGATACATTTGACAAGCAAATGCAATGTTAATGGAACCAGTAGGTAATCTCTGTAACCAATTATTCAAAACATTATAGCGGTGTTTGAACATATAGCATATACACGATCTGACTCATGCAGCAAAATACCTTACAACTAATTTAGCAAGTAAATAGAGTCAATCCGAGTATGTTACGTTTTCCTTATTGGAACACATTACAATTGCATTATACCTGTGCATATTAATTCCATACATACATCTCAAATTGCTCATTTCAACCATGCCACTTTGACCGGGTTTTTTTTAATCAAACGACCATACGTGCAACAATTGAACTTTAAAACAACCATTTGAGGAACAGGGGGGAGAGCAGGGAATCCTGGGTGGTGGGGAGGTCAGTGTCTGTCACAATATTATTGATTGCACAATTTTAAATATGCTTGTTTTATCACCATAATATTATTGCTTGCTGGTCTAGGGTGTATGATACATGCTACACGTTCCAGACCACGTTTTTATTCGAACACATTACAACTCATATATTGACTAGTGTTAGTTGGTACTAGGAATGCCAGGGGTAGAATTTTGAGTTTGATGAGGTGAAAAGGGTAGATGGAGTTTGGAACCAAATGACAAATGGATGTATCCAAAGGCTTCCTGGAGACCATAAGAACAATGAGATGTCCTCATGGGTAACAACCTACTCAGAGAAATGACAGAGGACAAACATAGTTTCTGCTTGAACTGTTTTCGGATGGAAAAAGAAGGGGAAGAACTTTTAAGGAGATAAATCCGCAGAGAATTCCAATCCCCCCTCCTGTTCTTGGACAAGGGTTTTCTTAGTAGTAGTGTGAACTATGGAGCATTGAGGGGACAAGGTGGATATGAGAAACACAGAAGCCCTATGTTCAATCAGAATGTCTTCTTGCACTAAGTCTTTGGAATCAGGAGAAGCACAGGACGGAAAAAAGAGAGCAAAAGATTGGGATGACAGACAAGGAACAGTGCCACATCAATGGAATGACAGTTTAAGGAGCTTAAACTGCAGGGCAGAAGATCATATGAGGTACCCTTGCACAAACCAGGAACGGGAGGGGGAAACGTAGAAACAGAAACAAAGAGGCAGGTACTGAACAGCTAAAGTCGAGGCAAACCAAAGGAAGACAAAACAACACAGGTGGAGGAACAGACATCCGGGTGGCAAAGTAATAGGCAGCGTAAAAGCTATACAATTAAATGATCTGTTGCCAGGAACTTAGCTATTGCACTGAAAGTTTTAAATGCTCATCCTGCTTTTGTCAACAGGGTGGTGGTGGCCCAAACCAGAAGAGAGTGAATCCCCAGAATGTTGGTGTTTGATGTCTAGTCTCTCCTTCCTATCTTCCACTGCCAGTTCTCCACAGTCTCCAACTCCTACCTTTGCATAGGGAAGCAAATCAAGAATGAAAACCAGATTTCTTCCTCTTTCTCAAACCCTGTTTTCCAATTTTAAGTGCTGACAGGAACATTGAATGCTAGGAAATACCATCAAAAGGGTTGCAAAGACTCATAAAGTCAAAGAACTGCACTCTCTACTCTCATCTGGGAGGAAGAAAAGTGATTAAGGAGTGCATCTTGACAAAAATGCCATCTGACAGTTCCCTTGAACGGGAGCATGGCTTCGTCAGAACCCTTGAAAAAGGGAAAATCTTAGCCAGGATGCTGAGTTAAGAACCTGTGAGCAATGAGAAGGCAGTCGGTCCAGCAGTTGGCAACAGACCATCCCTAGCGAGCACTGACACCGGTGATGTGATATAAAAAATAAAAAAATAAAAAATGTAAAAACAAATTGTAAAAAAAACAAAAATGTAAAAGCGAGCACTGACACCGGTGATGTGATATAAAAAATAAAAAAATAAAAAATGTAAAAACAAATTGTAAAAAAAACAAAAATGTAAAAGCGAGCACTGACACCGGTGATGTGATATAAAAAATAAAAAAATAAAAAATGTAAAAAAAAATTGTAAAAAAAATAAAAATGTAAAAGCGAGCACTGACACCGGTGATGTGATATAGAAAGTGAATCTTCTTCTGCCTAAGGGCAGACAGTGTAAAGTCAAAGACCAACATGGACTTTTGAAGCTAAGTCATATTACTGAGAAATCTGGGGGATTGGAAGATGGGAGATGAGGTAATGTGTATGTCCTGTCTCCTACAACCAGCAAGGGTGGGTGGAAATGAGATCCACGCCCTCCAGCCTGAACTGAAAATGCGTCCAGCGGTTGTATCGGTTGATCCATGCTAACAAAAGCTGAACCCAAAAATATTCTGCCTGCTCTCTCTCTCACAGGCCTTCCACACTTACCAGAGTGTGAGTGATATGTGCGCTTCCTTTCTCTCCAGTCTGAGCACAGGATGGTAAGAAAGACCCTTATGGGACTGTTAGCCTTTACTTTGCACCCCTCACATATTATCTCTGTATTGTAGTAATGTGTCAGTAAAGTTCAGTGAAGTGTCTCATGATGTGCCTAGAGGTAAAGAAGGGGAGGAGGTTGAGACAACAGACATGCAACTCAGTGATGCACTGTATGCCACACACATTAGCTCCCTTCATGCAGTCCCTTGGTAAAGAGCCTATATCACATGTTGGAACAAAGGTGAGCAGGAAACCCCTGAGGAGAGTGAGTTTCCAGCTCCTGTGTGGAGCCTCTGCACAGCTAATGTCCATAGGGTGTTTGCAACTCCAAAGCAACCGCAGCAGGGCAGCCCCCTTAGAAGCTTTTGTTTTGATTTTTTGGGTTGAGGGATAGATAGGGGTTCGCAGCGTTTGGCATTAAGTCGTGCTTTCTCTCCATAGCCCATCCCTTAGAAGCCACTCTATGGATATTCAGTCACCAAAGGGCTCATGGTCCCGCCCCCTCTCCAGACCCAGACCTTCCAATCACCCTTCACGTCAGAATTGACAGACCTGAGACACCTAAAGCTACAATCATAAATGAAATTCAAGAATGAGGAACATACAAAGGCGGAACATGGCAAGCACTAAATCCACCAACACAGGCATGTGCAATGTATGCCCTAAAACATCCATGTATTAGGGTATTGAGGACATCTCTCTCCTTTAATACTCTTTTCTTGAAAATAAAGAGTACAGATAATGGCAGTTCATTGTATTATTGCAACCTGGGTATGATGGGAAAGGAAGGCTATTCCTTGCTTATCTGTCAGTTTTACTCCACTCTGAGGGACAACATGATGAGACTTATCCTGGCACAGGCTGGCATACCCAGTAGAGAGCATGCTGAGATCCTGATTAGGTTGCAAAATAAATACGAAGGCATTAGAAATCAGTATAGCAGGGTTAAAAATAAAGGAGCAATATCCTTATTAATCCCGAATACCCATGGGTTTCACAGATGCAAATTTCTACAAGTGCTTATAGATAACGAAAGGTCATGAAACATGACAGTGAACTCTAAATCAAATATACTCGAATGTAGTATGACATATAAAACTGCAAAACCCTAATACAATGTACTTTATGTTACGTTAACAGAGGCTACTGATTTGTAGGTCTTGAAATTATAAAGTAGTTCATAGAAAATGAATATTGTATGTACGAAGTGATAATGTTAAATCACAGAAAGCTTTAAAAAAAATCATATTTTATATAAGTGAATACATGAATTGTATGTGATATAACACTGATAAAGCGGTGTACAAAACGATATAAATATTTTAATAGGTGAATCTCAATACAGATGTATTTTTATATTTAGATTTTCTAGTTAGGAAGACATTCTTTGTTGGGGTGGTCCAGGAGATGGGAATAGTTTTTGGGAAGAAAAACAGTCACTGTATCAGCGGGCTCTTGGAAGCTGTCTTCTCTGACAAATTGTGTGTTTGTTAAACAGAAGTCATAGGTGTGTTGCTTTTATTGTTTAGTCTTAGTGGGAATTTGCACTACAGCTTTCATCTTGTTTTCAATTTCTAAAAGATTGCAGTAGAACGGAGTGGGGTAGATTGTGGAAGAGTGGAGTAGGGTAGATTGTGCTAGACTGAAGTGGGGTAGAGTATAGTAGAGTAGAGTGGAGTAGATTAGACTGGGGTATAGTGGGGTAAATTGGAGCGGAGTAAAGTTTGGTAGATTGGAGTTATGTGGGGTAGATTGTAGTGGGGTGGCGTGGAGTAGATTGGAGTTGGGTAGATTGGAGTGGGGTAGACTGGAGTGGGGTAGACTGGATTAAATTAGATTGGGGTAGAGTGGGTAGATTGGACTGGAATATGGTAGATTGGAGTTGAGTGGGGTAGACTTGTGTGGAATGGGGAAGATTGGTTAGATTGAAGTGCACTGGGGTACATTGGAGCGGGGTAGATTGTAGTGTGGTAGATTAGGGTAGAGTGGAGTGGGCTAGATTGGGGAGAGTGAAGTGGAGTGTTGTAGACTGGAGTGTAGTGGGGTAGATTGGAGTGGAGTGGGGTAGATGAGGGCGGATTGGGGTGTAGTGTGGAAGTTTGGTGGACTGGAGTGTGGTAGATTGGAATGGAGTGGGTTAGGTTGGGTAGATTTGATTTGAGTGGGGTGGGGTAGATTGGAGTGGGGTCGAATGAACTGGGATAGATTGTAGTGGAGCGGATGTGAGTTGGGTATATTATGGTGGAGTCTGGTAGATTGGGATAGAATGGAGGGGAGTGGAGTGGGGTAGATTGAGGTGGAGTGTGGTAGACTGGAGTGGGGTAGACTGGGGTAGAGTGGAGTGGTGTAGATTGGGGCAGAGTGTAGTGGTGTAGATTGGGTAGAGTGGAGTGGTGTAGATTGGAGTAGAGTGGATTAGAGTGGGGAACATGGGGTTGAGTCGAGTGGTGTAAATTGGGGTGGTATGGAGTGAGGTAGATTGTAGTGGGGTAGATTATAGTGGGGTAGATCGGGTGGGGTAGATTGTAGTGGGACTGACTGGGCGGGGTAGATTGGGGCAGGAGAAATTGGAGTGGGGAAGATTGGGGTAGAGTGGGTTAGATTTGAGTGGAGTGGGGTTGACTGGAGTGCAATGGGGTAGGTTGGAGGGGGATAGAGTGGGGTAGATTGCAATGGAGTAGACTGGGGTAGAAGGGAGTGGAGTGGGGTAGATTGTAGTGGAGTGGAGTAGTTTGTGGAAGACTAGAGTGGGTAGATTGTGGCAGATTGGAGTGGTGTAAATTGGGGTAGTTTGGAGTGAAGTAGGGTAGATTGGAGTAGAGTGGAGATTGGAATGAAGTGGGGTAGATTGGAGTAGATTGGAGTGGAGTGGGAAAGGTTGGAGTGGAGTGGGGAAGATTGGTTTGGAGTGTGGTGGATTGGGGTAGACTGGAGTGGGGTAATGGGGTAGACTGGAGTGGAGTGGAGCAGATTGGACTTTTGTAGAGTGAAGTGGAGAGGGATAGATGAGGGTAGAGCGGAGTGGAATAGAGTGGACTGAATTGGGGTAGATTGGGGTAGACTAGAGTGAAACAGGGTAGAATGGAGTAGAGTGGGATAGATCGGCGTAGCTTGTAGTGAAGTGAAGTGGGTAAGATTAGGTTGGAGTGGAGTGGGGCAGATTGCGGTGGAGTAGATTGGAATGGGGTAGAGTGGAGGTGCATAAAGTGGAGGAGCGTAGAGTGGAGGTGCGTAGAATAGAATGGAGTGGCATGGAGTGGCATGGAATGTCTTAGAGTAGAGGCGCTGAGAATGGAGTGGCATGTCATAGAGTGGAGTGGGGTGAAGTGGAGTTGCATGGTGAGTAGTAGATGGAGTGGCATATAGTAGAATGGAGTGAAGTGTCATAGAATGTACTGGTGTGGAATAGAGTGGAGCGGCACAGAGTGGAGTATAGTGTCATAGAGTAAAGTGGAATACAGTGGAGTAGAGTGTTGTATAGTGGAGTGGTGTAGAGTGGCGTAGTGGGGAGTATGCATGGTGTGATTGTGCACTGCCATTACAGACAACACATTTCAATTGAAATGACCATTACATTTGCACAGACATACAGTTTTACTGTGCACAAACGGTAAAGTGTGGAAATGTCATCAATATGTATGAACATATTTTCCCATAGACACAGAATGGGCAAAACCCTTTGATACATCTGGCCCTTAGTATATTGAAGTGTTTTGGTCATAGTAAAATATTTGTTTCCACCACACTTCAGAATTACAAAACAAATTAATTGAAGGACAGATTTACCAAGGTTTTGCATTACCCTTGCTCAAGGGGGCTCAAGGGTGATGCACAAATTCTACTGAGATTTTGCAGAACACGCCCAGCCCGGTTCCCAACTCCTATTTTTCGCAGATCGAGGTCGCGGTCCGTGAACTGCTCTGGGACAATAAGCCACCACGCATCGTAATGGCGAAGTTAACAATGGGATGGTGCGATGGGGGAATAGGACTGCCGGACTTGCGATGCTACTATCAAGCCTCACAACTGTCGGCCATAAACAATTGGGTGTTCGGGAGACACAACGACCCGAGCTTCCGCACTGACCACTGGCTGTTGGGAAAAGGGGTTACAATAGAGCCCTGTACACCAATCACCGGAAGTTGAGACTGACAGGCCCAACGGCGCGAGCGGTGGAAGTGTGGCATAAGGTACAGAATCAGCTGGGTTGGAGGGGTCGCCTGACGAAAGCAACCCCACTCTGGGAGCCGGATATATTGGGGGGACTCAGTTCATACACAGGATTTGATAAATGGGACTTGATTGGAATCTCCAGGGTGGGCGACTTGTGGATCAAGGGGAGGAAGGCATGCTTCTCGGAGCTCCAGGCCAAGTACCAGTTAGCTGCTTCGGAGGGGTTTCGCTACTTACAGATCAGCGATGCCATAGAATCGTCCCGGCCCAAAGACACACCCCTCCCGGACTCCTCTCCCTTGGAGGATAGACTTTTATTGAATCCCATGAACTGCAAAGCCATATCGCTCACGTATAAAAAATTGATCAATAATAGAGGGGACCCAATGACTAAGCTCAGAGTGACCTGGGAGGCCGACCTGGGGGACATGCCTGATGAGGACTGGAGGGAGGCGCTGGCCTCGCCCAGAGAGGTGGCTATCCCTTTGCGCCTACGGTTAGTGCAGTTTAAAATCCTCCACAGGGTGTATTTCAACGCTAGATTATTGCACAGACTAAATAGGCGGCCAGACTCGCTATGTCTCCGGCAATGCGCACTTACTGGCACATTTTTTCATATACTATGGGAATGCCCCCGCATACAGGAATACTGGATCAATGTTACCAGACAAATGCCCAGGGTCTGCGATAAGACAATACAACCGACACCTACGCTGTGCCTCCTGAACATCTGGGTAGCGACGGATCTCACGCAAATTGAGCAAGAATGGGCCTCGGGGGGCTGGAGGATAGCCAAGAGGAACATCACACAGCGATGGGGAGTAGGCACCCCACCAAATCTAGTGGATTGGGCTAAAGATATGGACTATGCCATGCTCGCAGAAAAAGCGGTGTTCAAGGGGAGGGGGTGCCCGCGCAAGTGGGACCACAAATGGGGAAAGTGGAACAAGTATAGAGGCAACATCTGTATCTCTCCGACAATTGAACTTAGGAATGAGAGCAAGCGGTTGCCGGGAAGGGCAGCACTGGATCTACATGACACTGAGTAAAGGGTCCCGAGGGACCGCTTGCCTAGGAGGAGTCCAGGTTAACTAGATGGTGTAATAACGCTGAAACTGTGGGGAATGTTCCCGGTACTGGGGACGACAACGATGATTGGCAGTGTGTGAAGGGGGCGGAGAAATGGATGAACTGGTAATGGTAGACATTTGTGCATTGTCAATATATTTGTCAGGCTTGCTGTCTTTGTTTTCAATAAAAAGTGTTTAAAAAAAAAAAAAAAAAAATTCTACTGAGATTTTAAACCATTCAAGGCCACCTTGCCTGGCCCTGCATTGCTTGATAAATCTAGAGTCAGGCAAGGCAAATCACTGCTTTGCATTACTCTGCGGCAGGGAGGTGTTCCATGGGTGGAGTGTGGGTTGTTCCCCCACATTCCCTGATTTACCATTAGTGGTAGACCTAGGAATGCGTCAAAATGCTAAGCTTTCCCAGGTGAGGCATAATAAGGAGAAATATCTTTATTTCTCATTGTTTTTTCCACTTTCAATGTGTGCTGCATTATGCAATACACGTAGAAGGAGGAAAATGCCTTTCCAGATTGTTTTTGTGCAGGAAGGTGTACCTATCTGCACAAAACAATCCTTCTACAATACAGGCACCCTTGCACCTTGATGCAAGGGTGTGTACGTTGGCGCTAGGCAGCCAAAAGTGCCAAGCGCTAGGAAAGGACAGGAATGCACCATATAATAGTAAATACGATGCATTCCTACCCTTTCCCTTTCACGCAGTGCAGAGCAGCAGGGTGGCTTGCTGTGTTGGTCTGCTTGAAAGAATGATAAATCTGGCACTTAATTTGCACTTTCCTAACTGTAATATATTCAGAAATATGAGCACAGTTCATTTTTGTTGTGTGCTCGATAAACGCCTTTCGTTTCCCAGCAAGATTGAGCACAAATTCTATCACTCAGAGTCAGAGAGAG
This sequence comes from Triturus cristatus, assembly GCF_964204655.1. Lineage (NCBI taxonomy): Eukaryota > Metazoa > Chordata > Amphibia > Caudata > Salamandridae > Triturus > Triturus cristatus. Next base: position 271,816,890 of record NC_140588.1, read on the forward strand.
AGAAGAAAACACCATGCTCTCTCAGACGAGAGAGCCTAACATTTGACCTCTGTCTTTGAATGCACAGCAAATGTGACAGGATACAAGAATTAAAGGACTGTGTACAGAAAATGAGCAGTTGGAAGGATACAGCAGTAAACAAGCAATACTCTGTCAGAAAGGTGCACTCAAGCTGGACAGCCTGAAACAAATAAAGCCAGCAAATAGAAAGGAAGTAAATGTGAGTTACAAGCCACACAGCCAGTGGTCAGCGGTGGGCTGAATGCATTCCCAGGGAAGCTTTCAGAATGTCCCAAAGAAGTCATTTGCAAACCAGACAGATATGCTGCTGTCTGGTAGGCTTGCACTTAAAAATATTCTGTCTGCAATGCATGCTGTATCTTGGTGAGTTAGTACATGCTTTTAGACTGTGGAAAGCCTGGAAACAGGAAGTGGCATTTCACCTCTCATTCTGTGTTTCTCTGCAAATGGCGCCCATCCTCAGCCTTGAAATAAGGCCTGAAGGCTTCGACCTGCATACATGCCAACAGACCTGATTTGGCCAGGAGTCTTCCGATTTTTAAGCCAAAAATTGATTTCTTTTAGTTGTCTCACGCCTAAAGTTGCTTCTTCTTCAATGTAAGTTAATGGGAAAATACATTCCCCCATTTTTTCCAAATCTCCTACTTTGCACTTTTAATATGTTGGCATATATGCACCTGGGTGGGAGCTGATAAACCCTGCACTCATCCTCAATGTGATTGTCAGGACCCCCTCAGGAACTTGGCATGCACACACTTCCAACACAGTCCATGCTTCAGCAATGTCACTGAGACTGCAAACGTGCCCTGTCTGTCTGCCTTTAAAGAGAGATCTGAGACACTGTCCCTGACCCAACTCCTAAGATTGTGTAGCTGGAGGGACCCGGGCACCCTCAGGCCTCCTTTCCAAAGTTTTCTCTTTGAGAATGCTCTGACCTAGGTTTGTCCACCAAGGCCCTTTTTGTTCATGCATCAACAAAATGGAGCAGGAGCAAAATCATTCTCTCAATGGCACTGGACCACGTCCAGAAAGTAGTTATTACCAATAGGATCACACCCATTTTCCAGGCCACTTCTAGAATACCAGATTACCAGGGGACGGCTAAAAAAACAGATGTGAATGCCTGTTGAGTTTCCAGTGCAATTTCTATAATCTGGCCCTACGACTCGGAACAACGCCTCCTTAGTAGAGCAATTGAACAACAAGCCACCATTGACACTTAAGTGATGTCTAACTTTGAGACCTGATTAATTAATATGGACAAATGATTTTCCTTTTAATCAGTATGGGTATCTTACCTCCACTATTCCAGAGCACTGATAGTAATTGATGTACCAACCTTACACTGTCACAGATTCCTAAACATGGAATTAATACCTGGTACAAAAGAACTAGGTGCTCCCTTGTTCCCAGAAACACTGTTCCTTAGTTTGATCATTCTAAGGGTGCATCCTGAGAATCTAGAACTCTTCCCCCCAAGTTAACCCCCCTCAAACTTGGACTATTCCCTTCACATACTGCCTCCCAAAAAGACCTGAAATGCCTTTTCCTTGGCAGACATCTCTTATTTGGCTAGTTCAATTGCCCTGCAATCTTGCGAAAGCTCCTGAATGTTGTCTACACTGGTAACTTCTGTTAATTGTGCCCAGATTGCAGTTGACTATATTAATCATTTTGGCTTTAATATTTATATTATGTTTTGGTGTAATGGCTTATTACCAGATTTTAAGTTTTAAGGACTATCCTCTGTCAGGGTGATTTAGGACATTACTTTCAATATCCTGATGGACTACCATCTGTCAATTTTCGAGATGACCGTTGGCCCAGTGGTCATCTCTGTACATTGCAGGTTTCTTTCTTTATATAATTTTTTGAAATTAGTTTCCCAGTTTCCATACAACACTTTAATTCATTTCCTTTAAAAAAACATAGAGGATTATTCCATATGGTACAAAAATTCCAAATAATCCTACAGAAGACCCTACTGAATTTCTCTACTGAAGGTCCAAATTAAATACTCGATCACTATGAAGAGAAACAGTGCATCAGGCATTACTATATAAAGTGCAGGAAGAAGTGCATTCAACTTTAATTCATATTTCTAAACTACAATTCATACATTTTCCAAACATATTCTATGTAGCATCCAAAAAACCCTAACAAGGGTTCTACTACATTTCTTTTACTGGGGGACCAGAATAGGTTCTCAGTCATGAACCAGGTAGGAGTACAAAAAACATTGCTGTATAAAGTGCTGAAGAGAAGACGTGCAACTGTGCTTTGATCTTAAATCTTCCTTTATTTATTTTTTTGATCCATAAAATCTTAGTTAATTTCCCTAAAGTGATGTACATATAACAAAGGAAACATGTCCAAACATTAAAAAACTTCTTAATCCTCTCCACCCCTTTTGCAGATCAATAGTCTTTATTATACACAATATTTTTTTTTTTTTTTTTTTTTTTTTTTAAAACCTTTATTGACAGTTCAATAAGAACAAGTATGGGCCTACAACCCCCCAGGGCCGGCCGCTAAGCAATCAGAGCAATAACGACAAGTATAAACACAGGCAGCACTTCGGGGAGCAAAATCGTACTGCTAATGCTGTGAACAGCGTAAGTAGGGCACCAGGAGAAAGAGGTTTTCATTTTATGATGAGACAAGGCAGAAGGATCAGGTGACAAGCAATTTTAAAACAACGATCACGGATCTGCAGAGTCATGAACGTTAGCGATTTACAGCAATCTATTAGGTCAATGGCGCAAACACAAGAACATCAGGATGGGGAAGAACATAATATACAGTTGCGCCCGCAGTCCCCCGCCAGAACTCCCCAAGAACACCCCGGAAGTTGTGAACACATGGAACGGCAACGAGGCATAGCAAAAGGAGGTGTATCACGCTGATCCCAGAAAAAGAAAAACAAAAAGAATCAGAGAAGAAAAAGGAGGCCATGGAAAAAGAGATGAAAGAATACAGAATCCCCTCCCCCAACCCCCCACCCTGCACCTCTGCAGATGAGTACGGCCCCCCCCCCAGCAGTGTGCCTGTCGCCCTGGAACCAGACCCGAAATATAGGAGAATAGGGAAAAAGAAGTAGGAAAGGACCCCCACCAGGCGGGGGGGTAGAGGAAGTATTTATAAACTGGAGGAGGGCCTTCATAACAGACCCCCGGCTTCACCCTCCCGCACGGGAAGGTTCCCCTAAAGTGAACAAGGAACAGCACAAAGACAATCTTCTCAAATCACGATGGGGCGCATTATGCACCTATTGCGCCAGTAGCCATGTAGGAGAGCACGCCATCCCTAAGCCCGCCCGTCCACTAGGCGACCACCCCCGAGGGGCAGCCTCATCCCTGACCACTCTTTGGAATTCTGCCCATGCCAACCCCTCGACCCAGCACCATACCCAATGTCCCTAGGCAGAGGAATGTCCAACAACGACAGAGGAGCGACGCACACAGGTGGGGTGGAAGTCTCTGAGCAACACAGTCCGCCGCGTGAAGAAACAGGCTTCCCAGTGCTGCCCTAGGATCTGCACTGCATGCAAGGTTCAGGAAGGCAGAAGCAGTCAAAGCAGACATTAGTTGCTGGAGTTGTCCCTGGGTCGCAGGAGGGCATGTACGGGATGAGGCCACCACGTCCCACTCAGGTCCAACGCCTCCGGGACAGATCAGGCCCTCAGAAGGTCGAACACACTGTAGCATACTGGCCGGGGCGTCCAGTTGTGTACTAACCTCAGGGGCGGCCGCCACAGCGTCCTCCTGCGCGCAGTGTGGGTAGTCTCTGTGTTCGTGCGGACAGGCGGGCCGCCACTGCCCCAACTCCGACGCCACACCATCGAGCTTACTCCCCAAGATCACGAAACCATGAACCAAGGAGGAGTGAAGGGTACCAAGAGCCTCGAGGAGGTCGCCGCACCCCAGCTCAGCTCTCTGCGATCTCGCCGCCACACTCCCAAAAGTCGTACGCTCACAGGCCCGCTGCGGCCCAGCGGACAGGATGGTAGGCTTCATCGCCCAAAGATGGCCGCCAAGTATGCCCGACCCTCACCGGGGCCGGGACAAGCGTCGCAAAGTCCACGTCGTGGATGACCGGGTTCCGGGGGCAGGCTAAAGAACTATCCGTGGTCCCGGGCAACAGTCGTCCCCACCCCGGACCAGCCCCCGTAGAAATCCGGGGGCGGCCCGCAATGATCGGGGCAGGATACGGACGGCGGCCGGGCAGCTCACCAGCAAGGCAGGGGCAGTCACCGGAGGATCTAGGATTTGCACCCCCGGTCATGCACTCGGTCCGCTACGCTTGGCAGTAGAAGTGACCATGCCGAAATGTAGGCCGAGTTTGGCACCGCTCCGGTGGGCCGACTCCACCCAGTCACCACTGGCCGCTGTTGTCGCACTGCCACCCGGCCACGGCGTCCACTCGATGTCCCGGCTCCAGGGCCGCACAGGCCGCAAAGTTCAGATGCAGTTTTCTCCGGTGATACCGCAGCTAGAAACCTCGGAGTCACACCGTCGGGAGCCCCTCTCCTTCAGAAACACGACCACGTAGCACAGGTTGAGGATCTCAGGCAGGATATCCGTGCGGGATGCGGAGGTTCACGGAGCCGGGAGTCTACGCTGCCGTCCCGGTCGCCATCTTGGCTCCTCCTCCCGTTATACACAATATTAAACTTATTCAGCCATATTTGAAATTCTGGTGGGTCCCTTGATTTCCAGTAGTTAGTTATCACTGAATGAGCTAGCAAAATTGCTATGTACCAGCAACTTTGCATATTTCTAGTCTTTATATCCAGGTGTCTGGAGCTTCCTAAGAGTATTGCTTCAGCATCCGGTACAAACAAAGCTCCTAAAACCTCCTGTACACATGTTAGAACCTTTTCCCATAATCTTCTTAGCTTCTTGTAACTCCAAATCATGTGTGCCCACGTGCTCATCTGGTGACATCTAGGACACCTAGCTGGGATATTTGCATTCCAATCATGTAATTTCTTAGGGGTATAATATACTAACCACAATGAGTACATCTGCATCTGTTTAACATTGCCCCCTCAACATCTGGGTGTTAAAAACTGGTATTTCTGACCAGTCCCCCTCAGCTACATTTGCTCCAATATCCTTCATCCCCTTTTTTGACCAATGCGAAACATTTTATCAGCATCTGTATGGCAAATATGAAGCCGTCTTACCCACTGCCCAAACTTCTTTTAAATGTTTTTAGGATTGTATATTGCCGCCATTTTTTTCCTTTATTCCTCTATCTGAAGTGGGAAGAGTTTCTTGATTCCTGGATATTGCGACCTAGGCTGAGGGAGATCTTGTCTGCCTTCCTTCCCTGTATAATAATTTATTTTTACTAATCCAGTCTCTTACCATTTCCAAATTAGCTCTTTCTCAACTTCTTGCTGTTTGTGTAAGATCTGTGGGACATATATGTTTGAGGGGGATCACTGCATGAATCTGTGGGATGCCAAGCTATTTCCCATGGCTGTTTTGGCTTTTACTTAAAAAAAGGCCACTGTCTTGCATCTAACCAGCTTAGGATTTCTCTCATAGGGTTTGAGAACTATGGATATGGTGGAGCCTCTTCCAACATCTTTTCCATATAGAAATTATCTACCATTGACACCGTACATATTTTAAGGATCCTGGTATGCATAAACAAAAAAGCAGCCAAGTAGTACACTTTCCCAATGAAGATTTTACTTTGGCAGACTTATTAGAGAATTGGCCTTATTCCATATAAAGTCAGAGATCCTTGCATTAAGTATTGAGAAAAATGTGTTGGTTAGGTGAACTGGAATTGTCCTTTCAAGGTACAAAAGGTTTGGTTCACCACCACCATTGGTTTAACCTGTATAACCCTTAGTGCATTTCGGTCCCGGTATCGTCCTTCATCAGGGTGTTCATCTTAATTTCTGTTGTAAACTTGTCATGAAAATTCTGCAAGACTACAATCGGTTCAACCACCATGTGAGCCTCGACTGCTCCGTGCTCAGAAACGCTGAAGCTTCAACTTAGTTTCCATTTGAAAAAATGAAATATAACAAATAATGAAAAGTGAATTGGTTCAGCTTTTATAACACCAGTACATAAGGTGGTTTCCAGTGCTTAATTTGAACCAGTGGTTGCCGGTGAAGGCCACCAGAACTTATTTTTGGGGACTGACATCTATTTCCCTGAATCAGATATTATCCAAGACCAAGAGAGGGAAAAACACACAGATCGTAAAAACGGAGGAAGAAAAAGACGGCAAACCATCAAAAGGGGTGAAAGCGAAGAGGAGCCTAGCGCCCCACCAAGATGGACGCGTAGGCACAGGGCTCCCGAGACCCTCGCAGCCTCCCACGTCTATCCTGGCTATAATCCTGCTATCTTGAAGGAATATTACGGGTGAACCGAAGCTGAGGTGATTCCTGTTTTCGGAACTTAAATCGGACTTTGGGAACTCGACTTATTCTGTCCTCCAGAAAGAGGCCTGCCGCGCGGCACCACCCCGGACTCGGGTTGGCACTGTCCCCGAGCTCCAATCGAACAACAACGGTTCCAGAGTCTTGGGCGGGCCCGTCCCCCCCTGGTTTCACTTTCGTTTTTGACTTTCCTCTACGAGTCTGGTGGCGGGCGCTCGCAGTCGCTCTACGTTTGGACCGATCTGTGGCTGTCGAGTGGCATTGACAAAGGGGGCTGTCCATCACTGAGGTGGACTCCCCAGGGAGATCGCTACGCCTAACAGGTTTACTGGATCTGCTCTCCCTGCTGTGTGATGCCGGCCCGGCTGGACGGTGACAAGCAAAAGTCTAGAGCTACCCGGAGAGGTGGCTACGTGCAAACGAACAACATGAACCGTTATGCCCAGCAGAAGGGATCTCCTGGTTCGAGTGGGCTTCCGGATGCGGTCAAGGAGGGCCCGTCACCCTCGACGGAATTGACACTGCAGGATGTCATGGGTGCCATCGACGCCATGAAGGCTTCGGTCGGCGAGCAATTCGACTCGCTGGCCCACAAGCTGGACACCGTGTTGATCGATGTCAACTTACTTAGGGCGGACCTGTAGAAAACCAGTGAAAAGGTCAAATCACTCGATCTCACGACATCGGGCCTCAAGACGGATGTCTCTGAACTGCAGACGGAGATCCACAGTTTGCGGGCCCTCAACGACCTCTCTGTTAAGAGACTGGAGGATTTTGAAAGCAGGGCCCGGCGGAATAACGTGCGCATCATCGGTGTGCCGGAGAAGTCGGAGGATGGGCCGGTCGATCTCTTTGTGGAAGATCTGATCCTGAACAAACTAGCGCCGAAAGGCCTCAGCAAATTCTTTACGGTGGAGCGGGCACACAGAGTTCCGGGGGGCCGGCCGAGGTCTGGGGCCGCACCGCGACCTATCATTGCCAGGATCTTCAACTTCAGGGACCGTGACGCAATCCTGCAGGCCTCCCATGTGAATGGCCCGATGAAGTATGAAAATGTGGACATCAGTTTCTATCCTGATTTTACACAATCGGTACAAAAACGGCGAATGGGATTTCTGATTGTCAAGCGGCGGCTGAGGGACATGGGCTTGAAGTACTCTATGCTTTTTCCGGCCAAGCTACGTATTGAACTGGAGGAACGGACTTATTTTTTCGACCGGCCCGAGGCGGTTGAGGACTGGCTTGACACCTTGCACCGTCGGCCCGGCGGGGAGGAACGAGCCGAGGATGAGGGTGGTGAATCAGCGGATCAAGTGTGAACGAATGACTGGTGGTTCCTAGACAATTTTGTGTTCACCTCCAACTTGGGTTTGAAGTATTATTGTTTTTTCTTCTTTAGGATTGTATCACCCTTCCTTCATCATTGGGAGGCTGCGTGGTATCTGGTGAGATTCTTCCTCCTCGGGGGGTTTTTCTTTCTTTCCGTAGAGTAGGTTCATGTTGGGGCGACAGGCACACTGCGAGTTGGGGTGGCTGAATAGTCTTGTGCAGGGGTGCAGGGTGGGGGGTGTAACGGGAGTTGGGGGGGGTGGCGGTAGGGGAGTTGTTTTTGGGTGGCGTTTGTTTTGTACCAGGCAACCAGTGTGCTGTTTTTTGCTCTCAACGTGGGTGGGGTGACCGTTGTGGTGGAAATGGGGGGTAGGGGATTGCGCATTTTAACATGGAATGTCAATGGTTTGGGGGACCGATTGAAGCGAGGGGTGGTGCTACAATATCTGAAACGTCTCTCTCCTGATGTAGTTCTGTTGCAGGAGACGCATTTGGTGGGACACTCATGCCATGCTATGAATAGAAGGGGCTACCGTTTGGTGGCCCACTCTGGTTTTACTACCGGATCCAGAGGGGTGGGCATTTTGGTTCGATCCTCTCTCCCGCTGGAAATTGATGAGGTGATGCACGACGACCGGGGGCGTTAAGTGGTGTTGGTTGGCCGATGGGAAGGACAGACTTTGTGTTTGGTTTCAGTTTATGTCCCCCCTGGGTTGCAAACCACCACCTTTGCGGATTTGGGAGTGTTGCTGCTTAGGCTCCCGGAGGGCCTCCTGCTGGTAGGTGGCGACTTCAATTCTGTAGTATCGGGTAGAGAGGATCGGCACCCTCCCAGAGACCTCCCCGGGGCGCACTCTTGGCTGGGTGGCTTTATCGACACTATGGGGCTTGTGGACTGTTGGAGATCGATGCATCCGGGGCTCGCCCAATTTACATTTCACTCTGGCGCCCACGGCTCCTTATCTAGATTGGACTATGTGCTGATGCCGGCCGCCCAAGCTCAAATGATCGGGGAGGTCAGGCATCTGGCTCGTGGCATCTCTGATCATTCCCCGGTGCTGCTACACTTAGATGTGGTCTTGGGGGCGGGGGGGAGGGTGGCACCGATTAATCCCTGGTATTTGCATGACCCCACAACTCGTGCCCGTTTGGTTAAGTCTCTTGACCGTTATTTTGTAGAAAATCAGGGTTCAGTCTCATCGGCCGTAACATTGTGGGAGGCCTTCAAGGTGGTCATCCATGGGCAGGCCCTATCCTTGATCTCCCTAGCTAAGAGACGTAAAAATCAGGAGGTGGTACGCCTGGAGTCTGACATAACTGACTTGGAAGAGGATCTCGGGCGGGGGTCACACGGGATAAACTCCATGCCCTTTGCCTTAAACAGTCGGATTATAGGGCGTTGGTTACGGATGCGGCCAAGCTCGCTAGTCGGGAACAACAGGGGCGCTTGTATGATGTTGGTGACAAGGCTGGAAAGTTGATTGCATGGCTGGAGAGGAGAGAGCGAGCGAGTCGTGTGGTCCCGGTGATTGTGCGTGCTGATGGTGTGAGTGTTACGGATCCGGGGGAGATTGTGAGCTGTTTTGCGGACCATTTGCGTGACGTCTACTCTCCGGTCTCGGAGAGGCCAGAAGACGACTCTCGTCAACTGCTACGAGATATTGCATTGCCGTGCCTCTCTGTCGATGATAAAGAATTGCTGGATGAGGCGTTGACGAACGATGAGATAGCATCGGCGATTCGCTCGGTCCGTTCAGGAAAGACTCTTGGCCCTAACGGCCTTCCGATCGAGCTTTACAAGCTTCGTCCAGATAGGTTGGCACCTTATCTCCGCGAGATGTTTATTGCATCCCGAGAGGCCGGCTCCCTTCCGCGTGATCAACGTCTAGCAACTATTGTGGTGATCCATAAAGAGGGCAAGCCGCGTGATTGCTGTGCGTCTTAAAGGCCTATCTCACTCCTAAATGCCGAACCTAAGATTCTCGCTAAAGTGCTCGCTAATCGTCTGATTAAAGTCATTGGTGACCTGGTACATCCGGACCAGTCTGGTTTTATTCCGCACCGCAACACCGCGCTGAACCTGCGGCGCCTCCACGGAGTCCTCGCGAGAGTTGATTCTATTCAGGAGCCCACCATTTTGGCGTCCTTAGACGCCACAATGGCGTTTGACACGTTGGAGTGGTCGTATCTCTGGGCAGCGCTGGCTAAGTTTGGTTTTGGACCGGGATTCATTGGATGGGTGAAGTTGTTATACGTGGAACCGCTGGCGCAGGTGGTGGTGAATGGTAGAGTTTCTACCCCCTTTGGGCTTGGGAGGGGCACGCGACAGGGCTGCCCCCTGTCCCTCTTCTTTTTGCTCTCGCGTTGGAGCCCCTGGCGGCGTGGCTCCGGTGGGAACCCTCCATGACGGGTATTCGGTGGACACCGACGTTTGAGGATCGCGTGTCACTCTATGCAGATGATATTTTGCTCTATCTCACCTCCCCGCGGAAATCGTTGATAGTGTTATTTGATGTATTAAACTCCTTCGGTCGCAATTCAGGGCTTGTCATTAATTGGGTGAAATCCTGTGTTTATGTGCTGGTTGGCGACCCCCCTCTTCTCCCTCGTGGCTGTCCGATTCAGATTTCACATTCTGGATTTAAATACTTAGGTATCCACGTGTCCCTGGATCCGGCGGTCCGTTATGCTCTGAATCTGCTGCCCCCGCTCAAGCGGCTGCGGGCCGATGTTGCTCGTTGGCGGAAGCTCCCGCTATCGCCGCTTGGCCGGGCAGCCTTATTCAAAATGATGTCTCTTCCACGCTTTTTGTATGCATTGCAGAATACGCTGGACGTGGTGCCCGCCCGATATTTTAGTGAGGTAGAGAGCCTACAGAGGCAACTAGTTTGGGACGGGAGACCGCGAATTGCTCTCGCTAAATTGACCCTTCCGTGGTATGACGGTGGCATAGCTCTTCCTGATATTAGAAGGTATTATTGGGCGTCCCAGTTGGTGGCGGTGAACCATGGGACATATGGCCCGGCGGTGAACCCCGCGTACGAGATGGATAAGCTACTGTTGCCGGGCAGAGATTTCAATAGAGCGCTTTATTCTACGAAGGGAGGCACTACATTGACAGGAAAAATGCAGTACGTGCCTGGCACTGCGCCACCGCTGCTACGGAATGGACGGGCCGTCTGTCTCGTGCGACTCCACTGTATGCGTCTGACGCGTTGGGTGGTTTATGGCGTACTAAGGGCTTTGAAAAATGGGATTTGATTGGAATTAGTCGTGTGGGGGATCTCTGGACGAAGGGCGCTTTTAAAACGTTTGAAGCTCTTCGGACGGAATATAAGCTGAGCGATAGGGAGTTCTTTCGCTATGCGCAGATGCACCATGCGCTACTTTCCGCTTTCCCGAATCCTGCAGATGTCCCTGAAGCCTCCCCGCTGGAAGATCGTTTACTTGATGGTTACCTGCCGGATAGTACTATTTCCCTGATCTACAAAAAACTGATCAATACACGAGCGGACCTCCTCACACATTTGCGAGAGGTCTGGGTCGCCGATGGCCTAGAATTGGATGATGAGGACTGGGTCGCGGCCGTAGCCTCACCGAGGGAGGTTGCCATACCTGCTCGCCTTCGATTTGTGCAGTTAAAGATATTACATAGGGTCTATGTCACCGGTCCCCGCTTGCTTCACATGGGTTACACAAGTGATGGTTTATGTCGGCGTGGTTGTGGCCTGCTTGGTACTTTTCTTCATATTCTGTGGGAGTGTCCGAAGGTGCTACGTTTCTGGGCTGGTGTGCATGCAGTGATGGAGGAGGTTACGGGTGTGGCTCTGCTCCCTGAGGCTCGGCGATGTGTGTTGAATGTGTGGGAACCGACTGACTGCGATGTGGCACAAGAACGCTGGGTGACTTTGGGCAACATGATCGCTAAAAGAGACATTGCACAGCTCTGGGGCTCCGGTAGGCCTCCCACAGTTACGAAGTGGAAAGAGAATATGGATTGGTGCATGTTCCGAGAGAAGACTGTTTACGTGGCCAGAGGCAAACCTAAGAAATGGAGTAAGATGTGGGGTCCCTGGAATTCCTACCATGGGAATATATGCACCCCCCCCCTTGGTGGTCACACCAGACGCAACGATGTCCCCTTGACTTTGATGTTCCTGGTCTTTTTCCCCTTCGCCTTGCAGGATTGATGACTGATTTTTTCCCTGCCCCCCCCCCTGCCCTTCTTAATGCGAGTTACTGTGTAATGGGCTGCATTGTCGCTGTTGTCCCCCGCTCATGAGAGAGCAAGTCCCTGCTAATGGAGTTCTTCTGCCTGGTCTAAGTTTCCTTTTGTTGTTTTTATTTACAAAACAGTTAATACGAAACCTTTCTGTAGTGCTGGGTTCAGTTGTGGGCGGCTGCAGCCGTTACGCGTGCGGCTCGCTCCTGCTCTCATGATTGCTGTATTATTGTTGTCCTCCCCTTTTTTTTTCTACGTTAGCGGCCGGCCCAGGCGGTTGTAGGCCCATGACTGTGAATATTTGATGTGTAAATATAGGTTTTTAAAAAAAAAAAAAAAAAAAAAAAGGGGTGAAAGCAGGAACCTGCAAGAAAATGGGGCAAGGAGTATCTGGTAGTTGATTATTGAGTACAACACAAAGTCACTTGACGGATTTTTTGGTCAACACAGACCACATGTTTGTTAGAAGCTAAAGTAGGAGTATAGGTCATCAAAAGATTTTGGAGAGGTAGTCTCACCCTCAAATTATTGAGGCATGCTTCATAATTTGACGACCTCTCAGAGCGGGGTAGGAACAATGCCACCCCTGCAGACTTAACCTGAGGGAGCTAGTCTCCCTCTGGGAGTTCTTATAAATCTATAGTCAGGACAAAACACTTGGTCCTGTTTTTGTTGTGAAAGAGAGAGAAAGGTTAAAATATACCTAGATGTATACTAAAATCATTCCTTTATTTATTGAGTACCTCTGGTATGCTTAAAAACATAAAAAAGCTGTCGGTCAATTGGTGATTAATAATAAATCTCCAGATCGAAAATGTCTATATTGTCACTATATTACCAACATGTTTCGACTACTTGTTCAGCCTAACAAGGTCTAGGGTCTTTGTCAGGGTAATAGGGCTATGGTATACATTCAACCCATGCTATAAGGGTAAAAACTGTAACCCTACCGGTCCCTCTGGTAATACAGCTTCACCTGCAGAAAAGGAAACAAAAAAGTGTTTGAGACCAAATCACAATCCTTGTGACCCGCTCCTGTACTGATGCTTCTTTAGTTACTTAAAATTCATTATTTCTTATTAAAACCAAAATCAAAGTCTCAACCATCTTGAAGCACTCACCTATCTTATGACTACGAAAGAATCACCTGAATTCATAACATAGAAACATCATAACGTAATTAGTTTTTTCTAGCCTCTGAAAGTAGTGGTGAAACCACCAACGTTGTGACCAACACTCTCTATAGCATTTAAAAAAAAAATAGAAATGTATTTATTTTACAATTATTAGTTATAATAAGAGGAGTAAAAAGGGAAATAACCGCACCCAACTGTGTAAAGTAAAGGATACTCTAATATATTTATATATATATATACATCTAAAACATTTCTTTTAGACTATCTTATTTCAAGAGAGCATACTGTTTTCCTTTTGTGGAAGTAAATATAAATCAATACACTAATGTTGTGAATGCATGCACATTCGCATAGTCACTTATCTTAGTCATATTCAACTATTGGCAGCATGGCTAAAATGTGGAGGACACCTCCTTCATAGTCACACACTGATAGTAAACAAAAAGTTGTTAAAAAGTCAGAGTAACGGTTATCTAATGATATGACTATTCCCAACATGTACTCAATCATTCAGGCTCTTTTGCAGTTTATTTGCATCATGCTTGATTAATATAGCCTTACAGCTCGCCGTAGCGGGCTATACCAGCCATTAAAGGTCAGCAAGGGCTTTTAACAAGGGAGCGGGACTTTAATGGCTGGTTTAGCCCAGCTACGGAGGTCTATAAGGCTATTAGAACAGTCTGCCACTAGATGGCAGAATGTTCTAACAAATAAAACAAAGGCCTCTCGGAGTCCGAGGGGGATTAAATCCCCTCGGGTTCCGAGAGGCCTTTGTAAAACAGCATTGGAATGTTGCTCTACGGGCTTTTACCGGCCCGTAGAAGCTCGGAGCACCCCATTGCATTCAATGGAGTGCTCCACATTCCAATGTTCTAATAGCTCGTATACGATTTTTTTTGGCAACATTTCAACAACATTGTGAGGCTTGTGGCCTTGATGTGGTTAAGCATGCACAGTTATACACCCAACCATCTGTGCTCCCCGTTTATTTTATTTTAAAAAAAGCGAAATTAAATCACCCACTCTCAACTCATGTGCGAATGTAGGAAAACTCTCAGTACCAGCCTTGGTATCCGGCACATGCACGTTAATTGCACTGGCCGCCGGCTTCTGAGCAGAACTTTGGGCACTGGTGGTATCTGGTCCATCTAAGTAGCCCTTAACCCAAGCATACATGTGAAATTTTTATCAAGTGGTTGAGGACAAAGATATCTGTTAATTTAGTGTAAGCTTGATTTAAACCCGGTCAGGATATGGGTGTAATTTAATGCATTATATGTAATTTCCATTAATATTAGTACTCAAGGTGGATTTTGCAAGGCTAGGTAGCTATGGTCTCGCAAAATCCACCTTGAAAACCAGTATTGTCTAAATTTACCAATCATGCATTAAATCGCACAGATATGCTGACTTCGTTTTAAATCACACTAACGCTATATTTTAACAGATATATTTGGTCCACAACAGCTTCATAACAATACAGCAAACCATGTCAACAGACAACACACTTAGGGGTAGATTTTCAAACATTTTGCGCAGTGTTAGCGTCACAAAAGTGACGCTAACCAGCACAAAATGTTTTTATACCAATTTAGTTTTCAGCTGAAAACTTGTTTTGCGTTGGAACGTCCCCTCTAAGTAACGCAAAGCATTGCTTTGTGTTACTTAGTGCCAAGGGGGGGCATTACATGGGTAGTTCATGGGCGTTACTGTGCAACCACCCATGCTTTTTGACTCAAACCCCTATCTACAAACAATTGTAGCCAGGGTTTAGCGCCAAAAGTTGCCACCATCTGAGAGGAGGCGTTAAGCAGGAGAAATGTTTTTATTTCTCCTTTCTTTTCCGGCTTTGCATGCGTGCTGCACTGTGCACCACACATTCAAAGTGGGAAAAGTGTTTGAACTTGTCTAGGCATGGTATTTTGTACTGGAAGGGTAACCTTCCTGTACAACACCTATGCTAGGCTCAGGCACGCACCTTAGTGCCATGGTGGTAAGGTGTGTGTGTGTCAGCGCTAGGGAGAGGGGAGGAGAGATCCATATCTCTGTAGGTATGGCGCTTCTCTTGCTCCCTTCCTGTCACGCAACGCAGTGCAGAATTTGTGGCTGCTGCGCCGCGTTGCATGTCTTTTTAAAACATTTGGCCTTAGACAGCCATAAACACCTGCTGTCTGCAAGGAAAACATGCACTGTTAATGCCAATGTGCCACTTTCCCTACGTGTGGGGGTAGTATGCACCAATGTTGCCTCTTCTGTACACGTCCTTTTGTAAATCTATGGGAATTGTACACAATGTGTCAACATTATAAGTCTAACTAATTTATTCTGGGCACCCAAAAACTAAATTTGACAAAATGGTAAATAAATAAAGCTCCAATGTGCAGAGTTTGACATGTGCAGAGTTTGACTTCCCTGTCGGGTAATCTGACAGTAATAGATGGGCCACCTTTAAAGAACCAGTGTGTGGGTTGATATTTTGGTCCCGTCTCGGCCCAAGTGACTAAAAAACAGAAGAGAATGCTGTTTTCAAAGGGGTAAGAGGGGCCCATGTTGCAATGAGAAGTGCAGGGTGCAAGACGGCAGCACAGGGTGCAAGGGTAGTGCAAACGGGAAACAGAGGAGCAAAGCAATGCATGCTTCCACGCACACTTGTGCAGTAGTTTTATTGTTTCAACATATCTATTTTACAACAACCCTTCATAACTGATGCCTGAAACAGAAAAATGCAGTACGCGCCTAAAAATCACCGCCCTAAATTTGGACCCATTGTTGCGAAACTCAGTAAATTCCTCATGGGACGGATTTGATGGCTGTGTGTGCTTACTTTTCCACTAAAGTCCATGGAACAGAATTTCCTCAAATGTATTTTTACAAGAAAAAAGTACATTTACACATCTGAGTCATTCGAAGGCTGCCTTATCAATTATGTTTTAGACAGAAGAGGCCAGTCCTGAGTGTGTGGAAAATGGACTCTGCTTCTGCTTCTACACTGAGCCAGCTAGAGTTGCATTTCCAGGCCAGTGCCTTGGGACAGAACACACGTCTCTTAAGTAACCTTCTAAGATGTGAACCAAAGAACTGTCAGCTGCGAACTAAAGAAGTCAGGTGAAAACCAACTTGAAGTGCTATAAAAATAGGTCTCTTTCCTGCAAACAGAAGTGGAAAAAAATCAATAAGTTACATATCATTTGACCCAGTAACAGAAATATCATCAGACCTAGTCATTCGACATTGAAGGAAATCTGAAAAACAGTCTTTTAAGGGATTGTGAGATATGAGGTGAAGTTGTACCTTTTGGTGGTGAAAAAAAGCGTTACAAATGTGTGGTTTGGGCTTGTATTTGTAGTACAGGGAAGCCATGGGGTCCATGGAACTGGTTTGCTAAGAATCTAGTAGAAGCTGAAAATGTAGGTACCATAGGTATCCTCTTAGAATTCGAACAGATTTACAACTTGTGAGAGATTTACAAAAATAGCCAAGATTAGACATGAAAATCTGTCCAAATGTTAGATTTACATGAAAACTCCTCTTGCTCTTCAATTACACAGGATTAGTTGCATGGATGTTCCAATGGAGGGTGTGCACCCTGAATGTTAACCCTAGAATGTCGATGGGACACATTATCGAGGACAAAATATCGAGGAAAAAAATAATGGCAGGTAAGTCTATATTTTTTACAACTAACTCCTCATATATGCGCCTACACAGTACATATATCTTCAACCAGCGGTGGTTCCTCCCTAGGGGCGGAGGAGCGTCACCCCCCACACTGCTGCAGAAAGGTTAAATATAAAATGGTAATAAAATGATTCTATTACCATTTTATTTTTTACTCTATGCGAATAGAGTGTGGAGGCGGGGCCAGTGTGTTATTGCTGCTGCTTGGCAGCAATGAGGAGTGGCCCCTTTGGTTTGAAGTGCGCATGTCCATTTGGTCGACTGTTTTGTGACAGACATGCACAATTCAAACCTCTCCAACCCAGATGTCTTAAAAAGCAGAGTTGGAGAATGGACACAGGCCTCTAGTGCCTTTTGGAGCGCTGAGGCAGCCTGCTCCAGCCAATCCAGATGCTTCTCTAATGCTGCTTAACAGCATGAGACCAGCGCCTGGATTGGATAAGGTAGTGTGCACTGGTAAACTCATGATAATATGGGGTCCTATAACGAACAAATCAGTGCCCAACTCGGCTCGTCTTGGGAAACCATTTGAACTTCATTGAAATTAACTGTGTCGTACCCGGAGAAGCTGCACAGCCTCACAGGTACTATTGGGATCTGAGGGTGAGTGCTATACGTATTATCGCGCAGTCAAAGCTGATAGCTGCAGGAGTCATAAAGATCCCATTTAATCTCGGACCTATCACGCTGAATGTCTTATCCGCTTGTGCAATGGTAATAGCGACTCATTAAAAGCAAAACAGTTCTGGCATGAATAAAGTCGGCATGAAGTGCTCACTTGAGTCCTTGACAACATCCAAAACACATATTTTTGTTTGTTTTCCTCGTACGTTAATCTTACTCATTTGGTGGTCCTTGTGTATACAGGATTAATCTTTTAAACACACCATTTTTCTTTCTTTTTTTTTTTAAAACTTCTTTTTATTAGAGAAACATCAGTGTCAGTAAACAGTTTTACCACAATTCGCATTTGACATTACATAACCATCATCACGTGGTATATTCTGTAAGATATTATCCTTGCCCACACCACTTTCCTTTCTTGTCTTACAGGGACAGCTCTTTTGTTTGTTTTAGTTTGCTTTTTTGATGAGCCAGTTCTCTCAACTTTATATGTCTGCTGTTGGTACAGATCGCTTTTGTGAGGTCTTCTGACGTTAACTAGACATAGCTTTCTCAGCAGGGTATACAGGCTAAGACACTCAGTAGACAGAGATATTTTTTTATGGAAGCTTTTTGTTAAATACCAAGCCATCGCACAGCTTAAAGATTTCCATTGCTTCCAGACAATATTTACTTTGTATGTAGCAGCATGTCTAAACCTATATTTAAGAGATGAGCACGTGTACAGAATTTGCTCACCCTGCTGGAAAGATTGGGCCAAGGCAGGCACACATGCTTCTTTATGTTGCCTGATTGTACAAACTAATTTTTATGGAAACATTTTCCACTCAATATTGGTTGAGCTTTTTAACCTAATTCCTTATCAAGATATGTTGGAAAATTAATCATTTTGTATTCATTGATTCCCCCAATCAGCCACAGCACTTGCTCGTTTAGTTCACTCTCTCACACTCATCAGCAACTTTTACGCCTCACCACTTTCAAAAGGCGCCATCTGCCACTGTCTTCAACAGAAAAGAATAGTAAATCTATACTTCCTGATATGCACTTACATTTCAATACTTTGTCCTTTGATATTCTTGTACCATGATATTCTGTGGGGGGTAAATATTCAGCAGTACAATCCCAGAGGAGAAGTTGAGGTGGCGATGGGCATTAGGACATGTAAAAAAAATTCCCCACCAGGAAAATAGGTGGAGAATACCCATCACCTAAACCCTATAAAATATGGGGATGTTTTTCATCAAGAATAAGACACTTAATTAATTTATGATCTTAAGTAGAGGTGCAAAAAGTGGAGTGAAAGACCATTGGCAATGTTTGTGACTGTCCACAAACCTATGACTATGAGTGTGAACACTATGTACTAAACAGCCATCCTGCCATCATTCCCCTCAGCAACACTTATGCCAGTCCTGTGAGAAACAGGGTTGCTGGTGGATGGGTGGAGCTGAGCCCTTTGCAAGCATCAGCCACAATCCCTGTCAGGGTGCACCACAAAAATACACTCAATTAACCTGTGCTTAACCCTCTTGTAGCTTGCCACAAAAGCAGTCAGGCTTAACTTAGTGACAATGTGTAAAGTTTTTATGTAACACTTGAACAGCAATAAAGTGAAACACAGCACAAGAATCATCCCACACTAATTTAGAAAAATACAGTCAAGTTTGATGCCAGAACGACAAACGTCTCACCAGTAGAACCAGAGTGGATAATTATTTTTAAAGTTGTAAGTGAAAAATAGCACCTAAAGGATCAAAGTGTCAAATGTGGACATATAGTCATGCGAGACCGGGCAAAGTTGAACATGGGTGAAGCTGCAGGATGTAGCCGACAAAGGCACCGCAAGGCCGGATACCCCTTAAGCAAGGAACTGCTGAACAGGATTTACTGCTGCGGAAGAGAATGTGGCAAGAGCTACCGCAAAGTCAGGTCGATGGGCGATGCACCTTTTGTGGATCGGCAAGCAGGTAGGTCCCGGTCTCCTACACGTTCTTAGAGCACTTTTTGGCAGAACATTTTTCAAGTCCCTAGTTTTGGATTTGGGGTATTTTGTGACCTTCCAAGTGCCCAGGACTGGAGGGGCACCACTTGGAGGGTCAGGACTCACTAAGGCTGGGACAATGTGGTGTGGGTTCAAGATGGATGGAACCTTTTCTGCCCCTGGGGCTCTGCTCAGGAGACCAGCCAACTAGACCTTGGAGTCACTCTGGAAGTCTGGGGTTCAAGCAGGAAAGCTGGTCTCCAGCAGCAGTGCAGTCCTCTGAGCGCACAAGGCAGGCTTCATGGAGCAGGGCAGTCCTCTTGGTGCAGCAGGACAGTTCTCTGAACTACACAGCTGGCCACAGGCATCAGGGCATTCATCTGGGAGTCCTTCTGCAGACCCAAAGTGAACTAAAAAGTCGGTCTGAGAACCCTATTTTTATAACTGATGTCCCCTTTGAAGTGGAAGAAACATTTGGAGTTCTCCCATGCAGAAGGGTCTGGAATTTTCTGCGTCCCTGACCTGGGCCCAGTGTGTCTGCAGGCACATAGGCTAGTGTGAGATTATTTGTGTGTGAGCTGAAGCAGAGTCTTGGAAGTGCACATCACCACTCACCCCACTTCCTGCCTTGGATGTTCCATTCTGCCAACACCCAGGCTCTCTATTGTGTGTATGTCTGGGAGGTATACACAATGGCCAACTGCCAACTATACCTAGTCATGTGAACCAAGAAACAGGCTGAAAGCATAAAATGGTTAGGACAAGAAAATGCCAGCTTTCTAAAAGTGGCATTTTCAGAATTGTGACTTAAAATCTGCCATTAAAGGGGATTTTAAATTACAATTCCTTACACACCAAACATGACATTTCTACCAGCTACCAAACAAAAGTTATCATTTATTAAATTGTATAAGTTAATGCAATATTATCAAATGGGGGAGGTAGGTCTCACAGTAGTGAAAAACTAATTTTTGAGTTTTTACTACCAGGACATGTAAAACTTAAAAGTACATGTCCAGCTTTTTATTTACAATGCACTCTCCCCTATGGGCTGTCTTGGGTCTAACTTAGGGGTGACATGTATAATAAAAAGGGAGTTTTAGGCTTTGCAAAGGATCTATTTTAACAAGTTGAATTAGCAGTTTAAAACTGTGTACAGGTTGCAATGGCAGGCCTGATACATATTTAAGGTGCTATGTTAAGTGGGCGGCACAATAAGTGCTGCAGGCCCACTAACTAGCATTTGCTTTACTATCCCTGGGTACATGGAACACCATTTATACTCATAAGTAAATTGAATATGCCCATCAGGTGTAAGCCAATGTTACCACGTTTTAGGGAGTGAGGAACCCTGGACTCTCGTAACTCTGCCTGCCTACCTGCTGGTGATTCTTCCTTGGCGTCCTGGTGTTGGCGTTGCTGCCGCCGTTCCCGGGTGCTTCTTTGCTGTGTGTCTCCCCGCCGCCGTTGCCACCTCTCGCGGCCGGAGACCACAGCCCCCAGAGTGCCTTGCGCTACACACGCACCCGGAGGCGCATAAAGGGGCGACGCTCCTCTTGCAGAGCGGGAACCCTGGACTCTCGTAACTCTGCCTGCCTACCTGCTGGTGATTCTTCCTTGGCGTCCTGGTGTTGGCGTTGCTGCCGCCGTTCCCGGGTACTTCTTTGCTGTGTGTCTCCCCGCCGCCGTTGCCACCTCTCGTGGCCGGAGACCACAGCCCCCAGAGTGCCTTGCGCTACACACGCGCCCGGAGGCGCATAAAGGAACGACGCTCCTCCCGCGTCGCGGGCGGCGCCGGGAGAAGCCCGGGACAAGGGCGGGACCGTCTGTGGCCGTCAGGGGCCGGAAGAGGCCGGGCTGGGCCACAGCTCTTAGTTGATTGATACGGACATTGTGCACGTAAGACTTTGTCATTCAGGGGCCCACACCCGTCCATATGTTGGTATAATCATGCATGCTATTGTGTAGGCTCCGCGTAAACTCAGGACACTTACATTAGCGCTGTTGTCTCTTTTTGGTTTCTTTCACTATTGTATTATTTGTAATATTCCACCATTGACCATGCCCATTGACAAACATGATAAATCTGCTTCTGGTACTGGTCCACTTGACAACTATCTAGTCAAAGTGGTTAATAAAATCAATAGTGATCGGAGAGCTTCTCTTGGTAAAGGGGGCCTTCCTGTCTCTACTGATATTATTCCCAATTCTGTGGTTGGTAGTCCAAATAAGGATATAATTAGTATGAGCACTCAGCCTGTCATAACGGTCGAAGCTCAGGTCCACTCAGAGTCTCTGATGGTCCCTCTGGATAAATCCACTATTGATCTAGAGGAAGTCTCCCCTAGTCCTAGTCCTAGTTCTAGACCTGTGAGAGCTTGTCGGAAACAACCAAGTAAAAGGGGGGGAAAGCATACTAAAAAAAGAGTGGATATTTTGCACCAAGCCTCAAATAGTACTGTCCATGGAACCATAATGCAGGAAGGCATTAACTCAGCCTGTATTAATTTAGCACCAGACCAATTTGCATTACTTGTATGTACCCTAGAGGCTAAATTTGAAGCTAAGTTAGCCGAGCACACTCAATCTTTAATGCTCCAAATTAATACGGCTAACTTGGAAATCAAGAGGCTGGGAGTTCTTTTAGAAAACCTTTTGTCCAGTAGTGAAAGATCCATGGCACTGGCTACGGGTTCTGCTGTTGTCTCCGAGGGCACAATATGTGATTCTTCTCAGCGTCCCACCCAGTGCCCCGTTATACCAGAAATAACCCCCTTTGATTCTATACCACTTAACGGTTTAGGTAAGCAATCTTCTATGGGACAAGGAGGTACAGCAACTCTTAGACAGAGTACAAATATTGGCTTTACTAATCTCCCTCCAGACTGTGCGCCATATGTGGTTGTCTTGACAAATGTGCCCACTTTAGAAAATCAGCATGCCCAGCCCCGTGAGGAATCACATGAGTCCTTAAAAAACAAAACTGTGTCTTGGCTCAATAGAAGATGCGGTTTCCCCACATACCTCGCAGATCACATTTTATCTACTAGAAGGACGAAGTGGGTTGGCCCAGCCCAAAAAGGATGTAATGGGGACTGTGTTATAGTTAATTTTAGATACCCCCAGCATGTCAATACAGTCCTGTTACGTGCAGCTTCTTTGATGGGTGATGCTAACGGTATTAGTGTGCGCCCGTTGGGCTATTTTTATACGCACCTAATTAGTTCCCCGAGTCGGGTGAGACTCAGACCATTTACTCCCAGGGAGCATCAGATGCCTGTAGCCCCTCTAGTGTCTAATGTTGATAATCATTGTGGATATGGTTCTAATATCACCACCCACAATAGATTTGGGGCACTTTCGGGCCTGGAGGCCTGTGATTGACGAGAGGCCCCTGAGATTCAGGGAAGTGCCAGCCCGGCTGCTCTGGGTTATCAAGATATTGTAGAATCAATAATGGAATATGGAAACTCACTATCTAATGCTGATAGCATTGTAACTGATACAGGGGAAACGGTACAATTGCTAAGTTGGAACATCGCGGGCTTACGGACTAAAAAGAATGATAGTGGTTGGCTAAATATTCTAAAACAATATGATATTATAGCCCTCCAAGAGACCTGGGATAAGGACTGCGATTTCTGGATTGATGGTTTCACTTCCTATTTTGTTCCGGCCCAAAAATCTATAGCAGGAAGAGATAGGGGTGGTCTCATGTTTTTGATCTCAGTAAATATTATAGGAAGACTCAAGAAGGTTGTATGTACTTCCTATAATTGCCTTATTCTAGAAGTAAGTCTGGCAAATAATACCAAGCTTATACTAATCAATTGTTATAATTCTCAGAACGAAGAGTCCCCTAATGAGCATATTCACTGGCTGTCAAAATTTTTAGAACTTTATAAAGACAATCAATCCACTTTTTGTTATTATATCCTGATGGGTGATTTTAATGTGCATTTATGTAATCTAAATTGCCATTATAGAGATAAGGACGGCCCACAATTCACAACCCCTCAACATTTTGAACATAGTTCCAAGGGGGAAGCCCTGGAGGCCCTTTTGAGTAATAATGAACTGTACGAAGTGGGGTTCCCGGACAAAAATTCTCGTGCACCCACGTATGTTGCTAGGGACTGTGAATCTATTATAGATTACATATTTTTATCTGCAGGGCTTTTAAGGTACGTGATTTTTTATAATGCTCTATGTTCCTGTTTTAGCGATCATAACCCGGTGGTAATGATATTAGCTAATGTTTTCCCTCTTATGGATAAATCAGCGCTGAGTCCTGCCCTAGTCACCGTGAAACCTAAAGATCAGGGGAGAATATTAAAATGGAGTAAGGTAATCCCCGAAGATTTTTTTAAGTTAATTACCTTAAACGTTGGCCCACATTTAAGCATATGCGCTGATCCCCCATCTTATGACAGGGATGTAATAACTGCTTTCGAAGCTATTTGTTCACAAGTGGCTAATGAACTCACTTCGAAAGGCAGTGTTAAAAAAATCAACCCTGCCTGTGCTTGGTTTAATTATAATTGCTCCGCAGCTCATAAACGACTTTAAAAAGCCCTTAATGACAATCCTAGAAATAAGGGGCTAGTTATCCTCCTAAGGAAAGAGCATTCGCAAGCAATTCAGGCACGTAAAAGAGAAATTAAACTATATGCATGGGTAGCCCTAATGGACAAAGCAATTCTGAAAGATAGCTCTAAATTTTGGGAAATTATTAATTCCCCTCTGCTATCAGGCTCCCAGAACTCTGTGCTAGAATTGAATATCCCAGAGGAGGATTGGTTAGGTCACTTTGAAAATATCTATGGGAGTAACCTTGAGCTGGAATCCTTTGTGGTACCAATTTTTAGTCCTCCCCTTCCTCTTATTAGCTTTATTATTGAAGAGGTGGAGAAAGCCATCGAGGATACGGCCGGGCGCAAGGCGCCAGGCCCAGGCGGGGTGCCTTCTGATATGTATAAGGCTGACTCTAAGTACTGGGCTAAAATATTGTTAAATGTTTTTAACTCTGCGGCCGAAACAGCTCCCCCTAAGTCATGGTCCCAATTGATTATAATCCCTGTGTTTAAAAAGGGCCAAAGGGGAGATCCTAGATGCTACAGGCCGATATCCCTGTTGGACTCTTCATTTAAAATCCTAGGAAAGGTTATTTTGGCAAGGATATCAAATTGGGCCACAGAGAAAGGAGTAATCTCCAACGCCCAGTATGGTTTTAGATCAGGGAGGGGAACAGAGGATCAATGTCTTAACTTACACCTAATTGTTGCAAAATACACAAAAGCTTCAGGGGGCTCGATATTTCTAGGTTTCATGGACCTGTCTACAGCTTTTGACCTGGTTAACCGATCTAAGCTTTGGTCTACGCTCCTGGATTTGGGTCTGGACAGGCCCCTTGTGTACTTTCTGGCAGAACTACATAAAGATTTGAAAGCCTCAATAAGGATGACCCAGGAGGGGAAATGTACTGCTAGTTTTAAATCGGGCAGAGGGGTACGCCAGGGTTGTATTCTAGCCCCTATGTTATTCACTTTGTACATAAATTCCCTTGAAGATAAATTGTTATCTGCATCTCTTGATATTCCACGGGTAGAAGGTACTCCTATACCCGTACTTCTTTATGCGGATGACACAGTTTTATTGGCCCGGACTCCGCTCGGGCTACAAAGATTATTGAATTCTTTTGGGGATTTTATGAAATCTTTGGATCTTGTGGTTAACAATGGTAAATCCCACATTATGGCTCTGGGTAAGGGAAAGAACCTCCCCAAAACCTTTTATTGCAATGGAGAAGTTATCACCAGAGTGAAAGTGTTCACCTACCTAGGAGTCGTCTTTGACAATAAAGGTACCTGGGCTCCCCAATTATCTATCAAGGTGAACGCGGTGCGTAGCTCCTCGGCTGCAATATTGGGTTTCGCGAAAAGGCTGGGCGGGAAACCCTGTGAGGCTATTTTAAAATTATACCAAGCTAAAACGGTTTCAATAGCTAGGTATGGGGCCGCAATTTGGGGGTACATTAAACCTGATTCCATACAAATAGAAGAGAATAAATTTCTACGTGCTCTTCTTGGTATCCCCCAATCCACTGCGACACACTCGGTCCATCTCGAATTGGGGACAGGATACATTTCTGACATTATAAAAATTGCTCCTATTCTGTTATGGATCAGAACCTGGTTGAATCCGGATCTTATGTTGAACCATAGTATCCTGAAAGATTGTATTAAATTAGATAACATGAAGGAAATTCAGTGGCTGTCCTATCTTAAACTGATATCTAAGAAAATTGGACGCCCAGAGCTTTTCACCAATCCCGAAGGCCTATGTAAAGCCGATTTAATGTGGGTTAAAACTTATTATATTAAGCACTGCGAGGTTGAGCGTGAATCCCAGGAATTAAGTAAACCTACAGTAGGGCTCACCTCTTGCTTATTTTAACTATGGCTATGCACCCATATTTGTCAACTGTTACGAACTCTTATCATAGATGGCTATTGACTAAGTTCCGCTTCAACCAGATCCATTTAGTATTAAGTGTCCCCCAGGGTTGGTCTAAGCCGGAAGACATGGCCCCATGTAAATGTGATGATTTTTCTTTGCAAGATACAATGCACTTTATGTTCTTTTGTCCTTTGTATTTGGAAGCAAGGAAAAGGTTTGTTTTCCCTATTTTGAGGGGGAAAGCCTTTGTACAAGCCAAACCTGCATTGTTGTTTCTACAACTAATGGAATCCCCTGCAACTATGTTTGGTGTCGCCAGCTTTCTCGTTGCAGCCATTAGGTCAAGAAGGAACAGACAGGTAACATTGGAGGAAATTAATTAGCTTTTATAAAACTTATCCACCGAGATATATTATCTTTTAATTATGCAGTTGTTGGAATGTATTTTAAATTGTTAATCATGTACTGTATACTTTTATGATTTTAAATAATCGAATAAAGTGGTTTTGATTTGATTTGAGGGAGTGAGGACAAGCACTTTAGCACTGGTTATCAGTGTAAAGTGCACAGAAACATTAGACTGACAGGTCTAACAATCCCCCAACCCTAACCACGTGACCTACAAGGTCATAAGTGGAATTTTTGGACACATGCAGATGCTGTTACAGGGCTCAGGGCACAGTCTACTTTACTGTAATCTTACTACACTAGCCCTAACTTGGCAAACTAACTTTCCACCAACTTCATCCCAATTTAAAGTAGGTAGTTTGAACAGGCACAAATGATCTACCCTTGATGTCATCCCTGTCCAAACATACTCTGTGGTATGTTGTTAGTTCTGTCAGGTGATTGCATTGCACAATGCATATATTAGTAACACAAATACTTACAATTTTTAAGAACTAAGATGTACATGTTTTTTTCGGCCTTTCAGCCAACCCAGGTATTCCTCTATAAATAACGTGACTACCAATGATTAGCATGGATTCAGGAAGCTCAGATCAAAAAGACACATTATGTTATTATTTTGTAGAAACTCAGTCACTTGTATCAGACTAATAACAGCCTCATTTCACCATCATCTTTAGTAAAAGCAAATGTGAATTGTGTGCTCTGGGCAAAGAAAATATGTGCAAGTTCAATAGATGTAATTGTAAAGTTCAAATTGGATAAACGTGTCAATATCAGTGGGGACTCTCATTTGGCTTAAAAATGTTCAGCGCTATGATGCAGAGGATTTGTTGAATTTTTACATAAAAATAAAAACAACTGTTTAATTCACTGCGACTACTCCAGACAACATAATTCAACTCAGTTCAAAACAGCTATGCATACCACGCAGCAGTACAGGAATCCTCTCCCCATGGTGCTGCAGCTTAGCGGGGAAGTTAAAGGATTTTGGAGATGGGTTAATTTCAGACCCATGAATGTGAAGAATGGGGGACACTGCTGTCAGCACCTACCTGTTTTCTTTCGAGATTTGCACAACAAAGGCAGGAGAGTCCTAGAAGCACATGCAGCTTTTATTAATGAGAATTCTTTTTAAATCCTCAGAGGGCATTGTAGGTCAAAAGACAAGGTGAAGTAAATCAAGTCAAGTAACTAGGAACAAGAAACGAAAGCAACTACATTGTAACTAACAAATTACTAAATGTTGAATATACGGTGTGTCTAGTATTTCAATACTCATGCTTGTTGTTTTGTTAATAGCATGTGCATATGCACTGTCTCGTTGAGCTGTTGATTGTCTGGGGTACATACCCATGCATAATGCATCCATGGTTCCATTCCACTGGATTTCATTGGGATGTCATTGTCCATGCATCTCTGTGGAATCACTTGCCTGGTGTGAATTTCATTCACTGATTGAAATGTCAATGATCGCCTACAGTCCTGTTGGTAGTTTTGTAGTGGTTTGAAAGCACTGGGCTGTGATTGCATGAGAGAATTGAACCAGAGTGCTTTGCTGATTGCGAGTTTGACTTTTAGGATAGTAGAATGTTGTTTATGCGGTGAGTACACATAAAAGGAGGTTTGTAGAGCTATCTACCGAATGTGACCGAGGTGCTATTTTTGATAGCCAAGTATATCGCGTATCTGTGCTGTGTTGGAGGTAGGTGAGTTATTCTGCCTAGTGTGTGTTGTTTTGGGGTTTTATGGGACATACTATATAATCTGTGTAGTTAATCCTACTACTGTGTCATAATTAGTGGCAGTACAATCATTGTAAACTGCTGTAACTCAGTTACTATCAGCTTCAGTATTTTTATTGCCAACTGTAGTAACAAAGTCACAATTGTGCACCAAAATTAAATAGCAAGCCTTCTAAACTCAGGCCATATTTATCAAGGTTTTGCATCACCTTTGCGCCACACAAAGGGGGCACAAGAGCATCGTAAAACCTAAATCGGATTTCTCAAGTCACGCAAGGCCACCTTGCATGGCCCTGAGTGGCTTGATAAATTTAGCGTAACACAAGGCAGCGCAAATCGCTGCCTTGCGTTACTCTGCCCCAGGGAGACATTCCGTGGGTGGACTGTGTGTGTTCCTATGCATCCACCCATGGATTTTGGCACATTACTATATTTCCTATTAGTGGTAGACCTGAGAATGCTTCAAAATGCTATGCCTCCCTAGGTTAGGCATAAAAGGAGAAATATCTTTATTTTTCCCCGTTTTTTCCTCTGTCTACATGTGCTTCATTCATATAGAAAGGGGAAAATGGCTTTCAGGATTACCTTTGAGAAGGATGGTGTCCCTCTCTGCACAAAAACATTCCTGCTTACAAGGAAGCCCCCCTTACAACATGACAGAAGGGTGCCTTCGTTGGCACCAGGCAGCCAAACGTGAGCCAGCACTAGGAAAGGACAGGAAAGAGCCATATAATGGTAAATACAGTGCATGCCTGCCCTTTCACTTTCACATAGCGCAGCCAGGGGGGTTGCCATGTTGGCAGGGTATGCCCAGACGTGGGTCCCTTGCTCACTTTGCCACTGTATTCAAGCTAGCCTGGCTGATGAGGGCTGTTAGCCCGAAACCAGTCCCAGGATGCTTGTTTCCGGTCCAGGGAAGACATGGCTTGGCAGTTCGGTCTGGACTGTTCCCATGAGGCACAGGGTCAAGACTGATTTGCATACAGCTGTGTCTGAACTGGGGAGGCAAAGTGAGCTAAAGAACGATGATGGATTCAGCCGAGATCTGTGACTGGGGGTGAGTGTTTGCAATGTGCAGCACTCCGTCCATATTCTCCTTGTGTTTGCTATGTTGCGCTGCATGAAAGAATGATAAATCTTCTCCTCAATTACTATCTTGCTTGTACTAAAAATTATGCACAAGAAACTTGGTCATCATCAGTGCCCTAGTACAACATTTTTAAGCTTTATGAGTCAAGATCAGTGCCAGTAGCACCAGAGCATCTCTTAGTTGTGTCTCTATCAGTTCCAGTGCCACCAATGCAAGCCTTATTCACTTAGTGGCTATCAATGCAAATACCACAGTACAACTATTAGTAACCCACTCGTTCTCATTACCAGCCATACAAGTCTTAATAAGGCAATCTCCACTCGCAATGCTAGCCGCTGGGTCACACTTCAACCTCGCATCTGGGATTTGCAGGGCTAACAAAAGTGACCTGCCAGCCATGATGTGCCTCATTGTGGCCCATGTATCTACCATGTGCCTGCAGTTCATTGTTGAGACGTTCCTTACAATGTGAGAGAGTCATCATCTAGTATTGATCGGATTTAGCAGTGATAAGTACTTCATGGCAGCACGGGCTCACAGGGTGTTAGGATGCGTCAGTGCAGGTACTCTCTAAGGTACTCTCTACTTTTTTTAGTAGAGTTTAGTAGCACAGATCTTTTTTGAAGTCCTAGGCATTGAGTCCTTCCTACCCCATTAATGAGAGAAAACCATGCATTCGGTCTCTAATCCAGCCCTTTCTCTATGTGGGTGTGCAGAGCTTCAGTTAGCCACAGACGAACAAAGTGTAAGCGAGAGTGGCCCACTTCAATCTAGTTCTAGGGACACTTGGTATGTTCAAGTGTCCAATCAAATTCATAGCTTCCCACAAACATTTGGGAGTGAACTAATTCCTTGCTGAGTTCACAGCAAATGTTAATATTTAATGAATATAAACAGTGAAGACAACTTACCCTGGTTGGCACATGTGTAGTCTCTTGAAAAGGAGCTTCCGTCTCAGTGGTATGATCCAGAAGCAAGTGATAGATGGTCTATTTTTAAGCATAAAAGGAGGTTGCCTCTTCTTATTTCCTGTTGGGAAAAATGGGCAGTACTCAAAGGAGGTGAGGCAATACATTTTCTTACTGGCCTGTTGTCAATCCTAGACAGTAACATTTATTTAACTTGGTTTTGTAAAATGAACATTTATGAAGGTGGTTTGAAAGTTGTCATTTGTTTTTGTTATGTAAATTCAAAATTCATTGGTAGAGCCTTTATGATCTTTGAGTGGAAAGACTTCTCAGTCTCCAATCTTTGAGTGAAAAGACGTCTCTGAGAGACTTCAGAACTGCTGTTTATGTCTTTTACTCTCACATCTGGATAGTGCTAATGTCCTATTCTATGGCCATGCAGACGCCACACTGGCACACCTTAGGGGCATCCTACACGCTCCAGCACATCTAATCCAGGGCCTGAATAAATATGATCACATCACTCCTACCCTGATGGAACTCAATTGGCCACCCTTGCCAGCCCACACCATCTTCAAATTTAGCTGCAATGTTTACAAAGCCATCACAACCAGCACCCCGCTTATCTCACAGAAAGTCTTGTATAGTTTCCGGTGGTTCTTCCCACACACACACACAGACAGGGCACCATCACACTACAGACTAAGAAGCATGAAAAAGAAAAAACACAAGACAGCAAGCCTTTTTCATCTATGCACCCACCATCTGGAACAACTTCAGCGTATCCAT
Organism: Triturus cristatus; assembly: GCF_964204655.1. NCBI lineage: Eukaryota > Metazoa > Chordata > Amphibia > Caudata > Salamandridae > Triturus > Triturus cristatus. Next base: position 271,847,692 of record NC_140588.1, read on the forward strand.
CAGGGCCGCCCCAAAGATGCTCTGATTTAGGAAAGAGTTGAAGACTCATCTCTTTAAAGAACAGTACATCACAATGCATTAAGTGTCCACATGTGAGCTTCTTTTCCTATTACTCATTGACTTTAAGCTTGCTTTTGACCATATACAGTGCTCCACTGCCTTTTGGCTAGGTTCATGCTATAGAAATGCCTTATAGATATATACATATATCTGAACCCCTCCCCTTAGGTCAGTGCAAGAAGATCTGGATTGGTGAATGACCTTTTCTCTCGCTCTCTCTGCATCTAAATTCCAAGTTCCCATCAGTTGTAGCAGCTCAGGTACATCGAACTCTTTGGGGATCCTTCTTATCAATATGCCACAAAAAGCCTTTCTGACCTTAAAACAAAAGACTTTTGATTTATTTTAGTGCCACCTATTCCTAAATTAGTGTCCGTAACAGCAATAAGTGCACTGGGATTAAGGGAAAGTCATAACAATATTGGCTTGAAAATCATCCCTTCAGGTTGACCAGGGCGCTGAAATGATGATATACAAGACATCCTTTACCCCGCAGGCAGATCCACAACCTGCCTTTACTCCACAGTCACACACCGACTGCGATGTTACCACGCAATCCTTTACTACGCAAGTTGTTACAACGACTTGCTTTAGGGGTCGCGTTGTTGGACTGGTGTTGGATTTTAAGTCCAACACCTTCCCTACTGATACACTGACTGGAAATGGAATAGTAATTTATACTAGTCCAAAGTCTAGCGCTCCCCTAAAGCAAGTTATGGTAGTGACTGAGGAGTAAAGGCATGCATTGGAAATGCATCGGGTTTCCGTCATGCATCCACATTTGAGGCCTAAAGAGCCTTCAGATCAGATGCTGCATTTGTACAGGGACCCACTCGTTTTTTTGCACTGCGCTGATGCATTTGAACATTATTGAGGTGAAATTTCTTCTGCCAAACTTCGTTAATGACTATAAATGGAGGAATCAAAGTCAGCCAGGGACAGGAGACCGCCATGCAGCTCCTGTTCCTTAAAGAGAGAGAAAGAGCCATAAAAATGCTGCTCAATGTGCAGGGACATAGGGAGGGCATGCTGTGTCATATGGTTCGCTGCACCCTGAAGACCACAGTCGACATTTAAATCATGGTAGCTGCGCCTTATGGACGTCCCCTTCCTGCTTACTTTTCCTTATGATTCATGAAGGACTAGTAATGTGGTCATTATTAGCCGCAAATCCAATTACGTTGTCTTATTACAGTGCACCTAGGATTGTTTCAATAACAAAGTCTCCAATTTCTCACACTGCATTCTTTGTAACAAACAGCAAAATCCTTTAGAACATCTTGCTAAGCTAAAAAATGACTACAGTCACACTTCTGCTCAACTACAGTTTGCATTGTTTTGCACATTTTTTTGAATCCACAGAACTAACAGAGATTTGCATCCTCTTTTTTCTTCGCTTGAAAATATTTTGCAGAGCGCCTGCGCAAATTTAAGGATGAGCTCACACTGCTCCAAACTGTACATGATGCCAAGTGTTCTGTCAAGCGATGAGTTTTTAGAGCCCTCCTGAACTTGCAAGAGGATTGGGGCAGTTCTGATTCTGGCGGGGTTCTTGGTCTATAATCTGGGAGTTTAGATGGAGAAGGCCTGCCTTCTTTTTTTGCTAATTTTTTTGTTTCTAGGCTTCTGGTTATTTGTTTACTCTCAAGGAACACTCCATTATGCTTTATTATGCTTGAAGATGCAGGACAATGCAAGGAGATCTTTACAAACATTTGTCTCATAAAATCAGCCGTGGCCAACACAATCAAACAGTGGTGGCACGGCTGGAGGGGGGCCGGGGGTGGCGGGGGGAGGGAGAGAAAAATGTAAAAAATAAGCCTACGTTTTCCGCTTCTTCCTGGTCCCAACAGACACCGGGGGCCCGATTCACAGAACTAACTTAAGACAGAATCCTAAACTTACTACCATTTTGGTATTCACAGAAGGCACTTACTCATTTTGTTATTCACAGAAGGCACTTACTCATTTCGGTAGTCACAGAAGTTAGGACTCCTAACTTTAGGACTCCTAAATGCCTTCTGTGAATACCGAAAGTCTTAAAATTAGGATTTTTCTCAATTTAGTAGTAGTATAGTTAGGACTCCTAACTTTAGGACTCCTAAATGCCTTCTGTGAATACCAAAAGCCTTAAAATTAGGATTTTTCTCAGTTTAGTAGTAGTAAAGTTAGGAGTCCTAACTTTAGGACTCCTAAACTGAGAAAAATCCTAATTTTAAGACTTTCGGTATTCACAGAAGGCATTTAGGAGTCCTAAAGTTAGGACTCCTAACTTCTGTGAATACCGAAGTGAGTAAGTGTCTTCTGTGAATACCAAAATGAGTAAGTGCCTTCTGTGAATATGAAAATGGTAGTAAGTTTAGGATTTTATCTTAAGTTAGTTCTTTGAATCGGGCCCACGGACAGCATCAGGGACTCCCTGTGCAAACTCCGTGCTGCTTTCATGCTATTACCAATAGCATGAGAGCAGCACAGGGATTGGCTTAAGTCGGCTGGTTTAACGTCCGCTCAGGCACAAGGAGTCTGGGCTGTCTGTCCAACCCGGCTGTGCAATATATCTGAGTTTGAGAAACCTAACTGCGCATGCCAGTGTGGCCGGCCTAAAACGGCTGGACAAACGGACATGCACACTTAGTAGTGCACCTTCCACTTAATTCCTCCTCCCTCCCATGGCCTGGCTCCGCCCTTCCCTAAACATGCTAGCTCAGCCAGCAGCTGAAAAATAAAATGATATTAAAATATCGTTGGCTTTTTAAGCTGCTGGCTCTGAGCCAGTGGGGCCACGCTGCTCCGCCATTGCAGAGGAGCCGCCGCTGTCTAAAATAATCAGCACCTTTGGAAAATGTGTGCTTAACAATAATAAACTGAAGCTTTCATTTCAACGTACTTGCCAGAAGGAAATACATATTCTTTAGAGAGGAGTTTCCTGCACGTCCTCACCGCACTTAAGTGGCGGCTGCTTCTTATCACAGAAACCTTGTAATCCCGCAGATTATAGAATCAGTCATCCAGCTGCATGCATAAAGAGCTTCCCACTGTAGTATCAAAGGCTGGCTGGCGCACAGAGCTGCAAGAGCTCCCAGCTGAGAGATCAAAGCATGACCTCAAAGTGAGCAGCACGTGCGCAGAGCTCCAGAACTTTCTCTATATGACCTTATAAAGGACCGAGATGTGTGAGTAAATGGATAGTGAGCTCAGTGGCATAACGAAAGTTGAAGGGGCCCCCCTGCAAGGTACACAGAGGGGTCCCCAGGTCTGGATTTAATCCGGAGCTATCAGGCCTGAGTACTGTGCTGAAAGGGGCCCCAACAGCTCAGGGGCCCCCTGCACCGCGGTGGCCTGTGTTACGCCCCTGAGTGAGCCCCCGGCTGACTAAAGGGTGCACTGCGGGCAACTGGAACAAGTGTAAAGGCAGTTTATATTATGTTATTTTACTAAAACTTAATATAGCACCACAAATCTTCCCCGAAGGTGTACCTCGGGGCTGAAGCACTGACCCAGAGAAAGGAGGAAAAACAGGAGTTTACAACTGTGTGCCCTTTTCCCAACATATGTTACTCACACAAAAAAAAAACATAACGTAGATTTACGATTAAGGGCAGGCATATGTGAACACTTAGGGGATAATGACAATCTGTATTTCGTAGTATGTTTAGTAGTCGTACGCAATACTACCAGGGCCAGATTGGCCATAGCGGGCACCAGGCGTTTCCCTGGTGGGCCGCCAGGATGGGGGCTGGTTTTGGGCCCTTGGTGGGCCATTTTTGTTACCGGGGGTGTCAATATCGACCCCCTGAAACAAAATCGACTGAAACCGGCCCTAGCAAGCAGCTCGGCTGCACCCACCACACTCCCCAAGGGGGATCAGCCAAGCAGGTTTCCAGAACCAGTTTCAGTTCCCAGTCCGGCCATTTAATACTACTAAAGTACTACAAAATGCTATTCAAAAACCTTCGAGTGTTTATTTACTTAAAACATAGTGCATCCGCAGAGACACTAATTCTTATAAAACATACATGATTTTATTAAATATCTGTCCAATGACATTATTCATTATATCTTATTACTGCATCACATGATAAACTATACATTTCAGTTTAAACTGAATGGAAATAAACACATTTTCTTTACAACTTTAAAAATGAAGTAAATTAATTCTTGAAAGGATAACAAATATTTACTGATGGTGAGTTCAACATGAATATTAAAGCTTCCTTGTAAGTTTCAAATGCATATTTTACAAGAATTAAGTTAATATATTTGATTTGTATATTCATAAACGTTGGCAAAACCCCAATAGAAGCACTACATCTTGCTTCTCAGCATTGTAGAAGTCGCAACTTCGATGAGCACATAACGCTCACTTTTGTACCCATATATTAAATCCTTACGAAAGGCAATCAATTTTGAATTTCTTAAGAACTGTGAGTGGTAGCAGACATAAATTAACTCTTGAGTATAACTGCATTACTCTTAATCTGGGAAGCATAAAGATTATCTGGAGTATTTTTATTTGCATATAATAAGCTAAGTAAACTTGGTAACTTTTTGATTCCATTACTTTCTTTAACATTATGGGGCCTATTTATGAGTGGTTTGTGACGCATTGGCACCACACAATGTAATACATGCATAACGCAAACCTTAGGTTAGATTTATGAAGCCACACAAGGCCACTTTGTGTGGTCCTTCCTGAGTGGCTACATAAATCTGGAGTAAAGCAACGCAGCGCAAATCACTGCATTGCATTACTCTGAGCAAGGGAGGCGTTCTATGACTAGATAGCGCAATTGATGTACAGGGGGGTGACTGCCTTATTTATAACACTGCAAGATGCCATGGAAACCTTTGCTTTAGGACAGGTAAAATTCCTACAGTATGCAAAGATTGCAGCTCCAGTACGCCAACTATGGCCTACAGTTCCTGAGGCTCCTGATACTACCCAAATGCTCTCCATTTTGTTGTCTATGGCTGGGGGCCGCAGACTTGTAACCCACCTTTATAGAGCGCTGCGTGCCGACAGGTGAGCTTAACCACTACGAGTGGAGGAGGAATGGCAATCTCTCAATGAGGAGCCCCTTTCCTCCGGAGAATGGTCCAAAATACACACAGGTGATCGAAAGGTATCTGTGAGCTCCCGGTTTAAACAGATCCAATATAATATAATACATATGACTTACATGCCCCCCTAGTAACTTCATGCTATCTATCCAACACAAGACCCCACTGAGATGTGAGGCTAGGGAGGCAACATTTTTCCATATGGTCTGGCGATGTCCGCAGGTGGCTGCATATTGGGGAAAGGTACTGACTCAGCCTAAACATGCAACCGGGTGGGATGTCCCTCTAACAATTAATAAATGCTAGCTGAATTTGCTGCCTGAAGACAGGAGTGAAAACTGAGCAGACGCTTTACAGTACTGGGTCTCACAGTGGTAAAATGACAAATAGCAATCCACTGGATTAGTAGCAGGCCTCCAACTAGGGAGCAGTGGGAGAAGGATCCAAGAGAATGGGTCAGCACAGAATAAGAACATATGAGAAAAACAAGGAAAGCTGATGAGCTGCCTGAGGTACTGCTGGCATGGGGACTAATATTACAAGACTTGTTGGAACCAGTTGCTAGATCACAGTCCGTGCTTCCACAGACGGAGGAGTCGAGAGGGAGGGCTGGAGGTGCGGGATCAGACGAGGCTTACCCATGTTTGATAAAAACAGTATTATGGGTGGTCCTGACATGCTGAGTTAACATGCATCACATGTGCAATACATGGGGGAAAAAAATGTAGATTGTTGTATACATGGAAGCTTCAAGGGGGGACGAGGGGGTTATGAGAGATGCTACAGTTTGCAAATGGTTTATTCACTTTACAGGTCATACTGTTGGATGATAAGCTTGACTGAAAGCTTCCTGTATCTGAAGAATGTTAATAACCTCAATAAAAATATACAAACAAAAAGGGAGGCGTTCCATGGCCGTTGCGTGGGTGTTCCCATGCAACTCCCATGATTTATCGGTGCAACACACATAGAAAGAGGAATATGCCTTTCAGGATTGTTTTCCTTCATGCAACACATGCACCCTTGGAGCATAGTTCAAGGGTGCCTGCGTTGGTTCTAGGCTGTCAAAACGGCGTCAGCATATGGAAAATGCAGGAATAAGCCCCATTGCCTTTAATACAGCACATTCCTGCCCTTTCCCTGTCATGCAATGCAGCACAGCAAGATGGCTTACGGCACTACAGTGCATGACTTTTTCATAAAAGAGCCCCAATGAGTGTAAATCTCCACACTCACATCTTCTATCCTTTCTATGGAGAGCTCTTACATATTAGTAAGAGACCGTGGAAGTGGCTGGAAAAAGTGGCAGACTTGCTACTAAAAGGAAGGTGTTTAGAAAGGAGCAAAAAGGGGTGTTTAGGCAGGAGTTTAGGGACAGATTAAGCTATTTATATTTTTTACTATTTTGACTAATGTAAATATTTAAATAATGGAATTTAATTTATCAATGATTTCCTATGGAGGTCAAGTTTAAGTCCCTACTTCCATTTTATCTTCTATGGGAGGATGCTGCATGACTAGTGGTTTGCCATATGTAGTGCTGGACTTACTCCATCTCTGAGATGGAGTTATTTGCTACTGTTTTGGGTCCCTTTTTGGTTGTAGTAGCTTTAGAAGTTCAGTTTGTGAATAGCAATGGGCTTACTCTTTTGTGCACATCTGTCACCAACCCCTTCCGCAATCCTCCGTAAACCCCTCTTTACTCCTCTCTCAACCCCTTTCCATTTAGTAGAAGTAGGTCCCTTTTTCTAGCCACTCTTCCTAATCTATGTTATGTTGTTATGCTGTGCAGATTTGTAGAGCACACTATCACCAGGGAGGGTATCCTGGTGCTGAGCAGATGTGAATCTAGGTACACCTACTCGAAAAGTCAGGTTTTTAGCTTCTTGAGGAATTCAAGAAGTGAGGAGGAGGTTCTTTTGTTTAGTGGCATGTCGTCCCATGCTGTAGGAGCGATGTAGGAGAAGGCTCTGCCACCAAATCCAATTTTCAAGTAGGGGTCCAGGCGAGCGGAAGTGTCCAGAAGGTTTTTGAAAGCAGATGAGATTGTTGAGGTATGCTGAGCCAGTGTTATGTAGTGCCTTGAAAGTGTGGGTGATGTGAGTACCAAGTGAGGGATTGAGAGTAATTCTGGCTACCAAGTTCTGAATGGTCTGCAGTCTTCTGATGAGTTTTTTGTTAATTCCGGGTCAGAGTGTTCCCATAATCCAGTTTGATTGTGACCAGGGCATGTGTGACAGTTTTCCGGGTGCTGATTGGGAGCCATTTGAAAATATTTTTCAGCATCTTCAAAGTTAGGCAGAATGAGGCGGTGACGACATTGAGTTGGGCGGTCATGTCGAGTTTGCTGTCAATGATGCTCCAGAGGTTCTTGGCATGGGTGGTGGGGTGGGTGCCGTTCCTAGCCGTTCACCAGGTGAAGCCCTACGGTGATGTGGTCTCCCCAAAGGTCGCAATTTTGGTCTTGTTTGTGTTCAGCTTTAGACAATTGGTCTTCATCCTGTGGGCGATTTCAGTTATGCAGGTATTGAAATTGATCTGGGTAATGGGTGTCTTGCCCGTGAGGGAGAGAATTAGTTGTCTGACATTGGCGTAGGAGAGGACGTTGATATCATGAAAACAAATGATGCTATCTAAAGGGATCATGTATATGCTGAAAAGGGTCGGGTCAGGGATAATCCTTGAGGAACTCTGCAGATGAGGTCCCAGGTGTCTGAGGTGTATGGTGCCAGGCTGACTGACTGGCTTCTAATCAGGAAGGAACAAAATACAGCTGAGAGCGTGTGGTTGGATTCCTATTTTGTGTAGGCATTGGATGAGGATGGGGCAGGAGACTGTGTCAAATGCTACAGAGAGGTCCAGGAGACCGAGCGCCACTGTGTATCCTCTGTCCAGAGTCATGCAGATGTCATCTGTGATGGTGACAAGGGCAGTTTCCATGCTGTGGCAGTGTCTGAAACCAGATTGGGTGGTGTTGCAGAATTGGTGGGCGTTGAGGTATTCAGTGAGGTTATTGCTGATGATTTTCTCTAGAACCCTGACCTGGAATTGTACCAGGGAGATCGGTCTGTGTGTGATAAGTGTTGAAGGGTTCGCAAAGGGTTTCTTCAACAATGGGTAGACAGTTGAGTGTTTCCAACCATCTGGGAAGGTTACAGAAAAGTTGGATGCATTTAGATAGGGTGTGAGCATGGTACAGATGAGTTGCAGTTCTCTGGAGTAGGTATGGTGGGGGCAGGGGTACGATGGGGCCCATGAGTGGGTAGACATCATGGTGGCAGCAGTTTCTTCTGGGGCGATAACAGGCCTTGTGGTTAGTATTGGTTCTTTCAATAAAATTGGGAAATGTTTGGTGATCCGGTTGTAGGCTACATTTTCTGTAAATGACGGTGATTGTGTTGCTGAAGAAATGAGAGAGATTGTTGTAACGGTCTTGTGAGGAGGTGATCGAGTTGGAGGTGGCTGATGGTGAAGTGAAATATTTCACATTGGTGAAGATTTCTTTGCTTCTGTTGGTGCTGGCATAGATGTGGTCTGATAGAGTGCTGCATTTGACGGCCTGGATCATTTGGTGCTAGCGTTTTAAAGGCAAGATTTGAATGTGTCTCTCTCTGCATTGTCCTGGCTCATTCTCCATTTGCGCTCTGGTTGCTTGCAGTGGTCTTTTAACAGTCTGAGTACCTCCATGTACTAACTGCCCTGGGGTCTGGATTGTTGTATTGCTGTGTTTGAGGGTGCCAGGGAATTTGAGGAAGACCAAGGAGTCAGCCGAGGAAGTGATCCCACATTTACTACTAGGTAAAAAACTATATTTGTTGATCTCCACATAGAGAAGATAGGAGAGGTAGAGGCAGAGATTAACACTCATCTGATTGTGAATAGTATTATGTAGTACATTTAGTAGTACTATCGTAGTACTACTAAATGTACTACAAAATGCAGTTTTTGATAAGGGCCCTATTTTGGCAAGGTAATCTGTGGATGTGCTGTGGAGGATCCTAAACACAATTTTGCACAAGTTGTAATGAACCTAATAGTGATGATTTGTAAAAACCTGGCCTGGATACATGGTGTCCAGCAAACATGGAGCAAAAATGATGCAGGTACTGAATAGCTTTAAATGTATGGTTATACCAGTGATGAAAAGAATAGAAAAGGCATTAGTAGTCACTTGTATTGCGACCTGCAATTGATAATTTCAAAGACCGCAAGGATTGGATGACCACAGAGAAAGGAGGATTCCAGGGCCCAGTTGCTACGCCCAGGAGAGGTGAAGGATTGATTTGTATTGACAGTTCACTCCTTTCTGAACTTCAAATGTGAGTTCCTCTGCAGATGTGCTTCTCCTGAGTACCAATTCTCGACTCAACGCTCTCGATGACCAAGCAAATCAACGCTGTCTCCTCCTCCTGCTTCAACACCCTCCGCATGTTCCGCAAGATCCAATGGTGGATCCTGACAGAAACATGAAGAACAGTCCCCCAGGCCCTCGTCAGCAGCAGACTCGATTACGGAAACGCCCTCTATGCACGAGACCCGACCAAGCTCATCAAACGACTGCAACGCATCCAAAACGCCTCTGCACGACTGATCCTCGACATACCACGCCACAGCCACATCACCCCCCACCTGAGAAACCTGCACTGGCTCCCTGTCAACAAGTGGATATCCTACAAGCTCCTCATCCACGCACACAAGGCACTCCACAAGATCGGCCCAGCCTACCTCAACAGACGACTTTCCTTCTACATTCCCAACCGCCAGCTCCGCTCCGCTCCGCCGACCTCGCACTCGCCACCGTCCCTCGCATCCGAAGAAAAACCACCAGCGGGAGATCCTTCTCCCACCTTGCCGCCAAGACCTGGAACACCCTCCCACTGAGCCTACGACAGACCCAAGACCTGCTGACCTTCAGGAGACTACTCAAGACTTGGCTGTTTGACCAGTAGAGCCTCCCCCCCCCGCGCCTTGAGACCCTTGCGTTTATGCAGTGCGCTCTACAAATGATTGATTGATTGATTGATTGATTGAATTCACACTCAATTTATCATCCAATATCAGTCCATCCGTCAGTCCCTGTGTTTATCCCTCTGACCATTCAACCAGTCCACTGGGCATTAGAGCCTCTATGTGTTTTTTTTCTATTACTGAGTGCCTCTCTATGTACAGGCTTTACTTATGCATGTCTGCAAGTGCGTTGTCTGTATATGTTGCCTTTGTGTATATACGTGTAACTGGCCAGTATATGGGTTTCCGAAACAAATTTATTAATCTGTGCTTACCGTTTTACACCTACGTGCAAGTATACATTTACAGATTTCTGGAATTCACAAACATTCTCAGGAACCCGCATGGAAAGCTGCACAAGGTGCAGGTTTCTATGTAGATTCCTGGGAAAGTCAATTGACATTTCCATCAGGATCCTATCCCTCTTTGGGTAATTCTCCATAAGGGTAATAGGATTCTCCATGCAAACACACACTTTTCTCTGCTGGGAAAATATTTTTCCCTGCGGAGAAGCCCCTTTACCTACACTACCAGCATATCTGGAGATAACACATCCCTCTTTGGACCCTGGGAAGGGACTTACGCCAGCCCTCGGTTGGAGTAAAAATCAGACCCTTTCCAGGGTGGAAAGGGGAATTTAAGGAGTTCCTGAATGCCCACAAAAATATTTGCTTGTGGGTGTTCACAAACATTTGGGCTAACCATGCCTTGGAATACCTTAAAACAGCAATTTTCATACCCCGTGAGAGGAATTAACAGGTGTGGAGAACTCTGTGCTCACAACAGAGATCTCTGTATCCCTAAATGAGTTCTTGCCTGCCGGGAATTCATCTGTGGCTTCCTGGCACGCATAAAACAGGTAAATTCGATCCTGGCTGAATTTACGATTGTCAATTTGGCCCTAGGCATGTGTTTATGTGGGCAGCTTAATGTGCATGTTCTATGCCTTCTACATGGGTGCCTCCACATGGAATATCGACCCTTTTGCCTGTTGGCTTGTGGGGGTGGGCATATGTATGTTAGTCTGTGCCAAAATGTGTCTGTGCATACGTTTCTATATTTGGGCGAGATTAGGTTTCTATGAGTGTATTATCTGTGTGTAAATTCAGAGATGTAGGTGTGTTGTCTGTCTGTGTGCCCCCCCCCCCCTTCCCCCCAGTGCTTAATTTGATCCGTCACTCAACTGTCAGCACCGGCTCTAGTGACAGTCCACCACATGGTGGCGCTGTCTGTCCAATATTGAAATGTGCATAACAGTGTTTAAACAGTCAATACTCATTGAAAAGAATACCTGCGGCTGATGCCATTATTATAGCTCTGGGCGGCCTGGAATAGTCTGAATTGTCACAATGTAGAAGTGTGATTGGTAGTTGAGTTTGTGCTGTCATTGACAGTGCTGGTAAGGGCAATGGGCGGTGCGGGCTGCAGTGGCCTGCTTAGGAAGGCCCTGGCAATTATTATTTTTAAAATTAAGCACTGTCTGCTCTTGTTTATCCTTTCTGCCCGTTCTGCGCGTCTGTCCATTCTCGTGGGCCTGTGTGTGCAGGGAAACTGCGATGTATGAGTCGCCTTTCACAATTACAGAGTGCGTGCGTCAGCGGGGTATTAATGCGCGAACTACAAATACAGCTCGGAGGCTGTGTGACCTTCATGTAGCTCATATTTTCATTCGAGTCATGTGGGACAGCAGGCAGAGTCCTTTGGCTTCTGACAGCTTCTTTTTGCTTCCGCCTGTGGATGGGATTGAAGTGACAGAACAGTGCCGCTGGGAAGAAGGAATAAAAAGGTTTACTTGAATGAGAAAGAGAGCTCGCAAACAAGCCCGCCCGGGCCTGCAAACAATGCGCCGAGGAATCGAGGCAGTGGTGGGCGGAACTTCTTCACTTCAGCAGTCTTTCTTCGCAGTAGTCCAGCTGAGCAGAAGCATCGCGATAATTGGTGTCAGGAGTTGGTGTCATCATATGTAAACTTCCAATTGTGACCAGGATCTCACCAATCAAACCAAACTCTACCTAATCGGTTCTGGAGAACCCTTAACATTAATTTTTCGTATTTTCTTCAATTTGTTCCCTTCCTCTAGGGTTCGCCTGGAAATTCCACACTTACATCTTTTTGCAGGAGAAGTGATAAATTCCTCTGCAGTCCCATGTCAAGGTGCACCCCGGATGCCTTTTCACGTGTCGCTGTTGGGCCAGGCACAAGCCAGGCTATGCAAACACGCATAGCTCCCTCCCAGTGAGCGAGCAGGCCATGATGATTCTGAAGTATTTACACAGCGCTGAGAATACTGTTTTATGTATCAAGCAAGTGTAAGTGTAAATGGGATTACATATAGGGTTACATTTCAGTGTTAGGCCTAGGATTAGATTTAGAGGCTGAATTGGGCTAAGGTAAAAGGGTTATGCTTAGGGTAAAGTTAAAAACTGTGGTAGCGCTTTGAGTCACTTCTAGGGAAAGCTAGAAAATGTATTCACGGATTTGTCAACACCAAGGAATATACAGCCTCAAAAGCCACTGTAAACTTTATGTCGTACAGTCACCGTCCTTTGTGTGTGTGTTTAGCACTGCTGTTGCATAACCTACTTGTGACAGCATGTCATGTCATGCTAAATGCGATGCAGTGCGCGCTACGAAATTCGTTTTATTTATTTAATTGTTTACTTACCTCCAATTATCCATATTCCGGTTTTTAGTACCCCCCACCCTGCCCCTCCCCCGCCCCGCCTTTCCGCCCCACGGAACTCCCTCCACGGTCCGCGGCTGAATTCTGGCACTGCTGTACCCCCGCACCCGAATCTGCCTGTCTCATAATGGGGGTCTTCATATCTGACTGCCAATTAAAGTTGTGACATTTATTCAAAGTCTCCCCCTGGCTTTGTTGGAGAAAACTTCAAAGGAGGTCTCAAAAAGTTCTCAAAATTTTGGGGCATATTAACAAGGAACAGGGAAAATTAACGCTAAGGGCGCTTAGCGTTAATTTTTTTAACGCCCGCTATCGCTTGGTAATATTGCCTGATTATCGCGTTATTAACAACGCTAACCGCCTAGGCGATAAAAAATCCAGCGATAACGGCATTTTGGGAGGTTATCGCTGGTAATGCAGCGATAAAACTACAAGGATAGGGATATCCTTGTTGATAGCCCATGGTGGATTTGGCCATGTAATCCACCTCCCATTGGATTACATGGCTAAATCTGAAAATTAGCAGACGTAAAAAAGCAGCGTTAACCGTGGTTAGCGCTGATTTTTTTGTCCCTAACAGGATTAGCGTGAAGCTTGATAATAGGAGAAATGTCGCTTAGAGACATTTCTCCTATTATTTTGCTCTGGAACGCCCACTTTGCATCTCATTAGGGATGCAAAGGGAAGCGTAGTGAAAAAGGGTGCTAACATGCGATTTTGCATGTTAGCACCCTGTTGTTGATAGGGCAATATTTTTATCTCCGCTTCTTTGGCTTCTAAAGCCAAAAAAATGCAGCTAAAGCCCTTGTTAATATGCCCCGTAATTTTGATGAGATGAGTAGACCTCGGGAATTAACTGCCTTATCTCACGCAAAGTGTTCTTTCTGTAGATTTAGGTTCCCTGTTTTCGGAACAGGCATTTATTAACAAAACGACATCTAATTACTTTATAGCACAATGTGCGAACATTCTGGAATGATGTGAAATTGAAAGCAGGGTTGATCTGATCTTGGCAAACAAATACCTTAATTGGTTTTTACCTCTCTCATTCTTCACATATACAAAGTGAGTAATGAGTCAGAGGTAAAACATCTAGCCAACGTTTAATGACCTTTATGGTCAGTAATACATATTGTGTTAATATGGCGTCTCCTAGTGCCTCTCTGTTCCATTCTATATCGAGAGGATGTTTAACAACCATAAGTTAACAAAATAGTTAAAAATCCAAAGACCTCTTTCAGGAAAATAAATGCTGGGAGTCTTAAATGAAATATGGTGGGGATTTGAGTTCTTGGTTAGCGAGCGGAAGATTTTTGTAATTGACCCAGTGAGGAAGAGGGTGCTCTTGAATGGGGATAGGGACATTGAGGGTGATTAGAAAGGTCTCAAGTTGAACTTGCACAGCGGTCTCCAACCTTGTGATGTATGTGAGAGGGGAAGTTCTAACCTTGTAATGCATGTGAGAGGGGAAATTCCAACCTTGTGAGGCATCTGAGAGGGGGAATTCCAACCTTGTGATGCATGTGAGAGGGTAAACTGTGCCTACCATTGAGGGCTCTGCGGCAGCAAGAAGAATGCTTATGGAGCACCATAATGTACGGTAAATAATGCTATATTTGCAATACACACTACCTTAAACACTAATATTGTAGCCAAAGCCAACAAGTAATAACTCAGAACATTGTCACAGCAGGGCCAATAATGGCTTTTCTAACTAGGAAGACACTAAGATTCAATAGACAAGATCCATCTGGTGATACACAGAATGAAGGTAGAACCCTGGGAGGCTCAGCAAGGTCATATGGCTTGTGTCCAGGGAGGAGACAGCTAAGAAAGGGCTGTACATAGGTAGTGGATGATGGTGCAGCAGCCTGGGCCCGCACCTTGATAGATAGCAGCTAAGGGGCAGAGATGTACGGAGGGGCAGCATGACAACCACAGATATCAGTAACTATATTCCAGATGGTGCTCCCACAGCAAGTTCTAATTCATAAATGAAGCACTGGATAAAGCAAAATGATCTGAACTCATCAACCCTTCAAATAATGCGCTGGGTAAGCGCAACAATGCTGCATACTCTAGTGTTGGGGATCATTTCCATGTTGCCCCAACTTTTCTATCCCCGGTGATTTCAGTTATTATTTTGAGGTGATGGTGGATAACGCTGCAAAACAGTTCTTACATGACTTGGAACCTAAAATCTTATCCAAGTGTTATCTGAGGCCACACACATTGCAGGCCAGATTTTAGATCTGATCTTCCCAAACTAGATAATCTGGCTTGTGAAATACTTTGCTTCCAATGATTTGCTCTGGCCACTTTGCGGTGCCATCATGGTTTTCAAACTTGCTTCTGGCTACAGACTAAGGAACTCTCTTCTCTAAAAAGAGAGCCTGGTATTTGGTCACTAAACCCAAATTTAATTGCATATTAGCCAAAAACCTGCCTTCACTCTCATGTACCATGAAGCTCATTTTATCCTTTGTCAGGATTGAATCTCATCAACCCTTAATGAGCTAGAACCACTCAATGGAAAAAAAATGCTTTTGTAATAAACCTGCACTCTTACTCACCCAAGGACTGAGATCCATAAAACTGCAGTGCCTTCAGTTGGAAAGGAAATGGAGTCAACACAAAAGATCCATCATGCCGCTAGGAAATTATACCCTAGGAAGATGATATTCACCAAATCTAACTTTTACGGGAACAATAAAGGCTCTGCCAAAAATTTGATACAAGAGAGTTTTGCCTTTGTCACATCTATTACCCTCCATACAGCAACAAGCCAGGGCATTGCCTACTCGCAGTTGCTCTGTGATAATTTAGCTACCTTCTTTCACAATAAAATAACCCATATAGATAAATCATTCATCCCCACCCTTAGAGTTATGCAACACCCAGATTTTACCCCATCACCCCTCAAGAAATGTTGAATTTGATTAATGGAAAGTCTGGATCACCTTGCGACCCTTGATCTCTCTCTATACCTAAATTAGGAGCAGTTATGATGATCTGTAACCCATATAAAACCAGCGTCAGCCGGCACAGGTAAACGCGGTGGGCCGGGGCCCAGGGTGGAGGCGGGGGAAGTCGACTGACTGCAGAATAGGTATAATTAAATAAATGTTGGCTTCCCCCCTGCCGCGCCCTGCCACGCCCTGCCGCATCCTGCCCTGCCCCACTGCGCTTACCTGTGCCTGCCGCTGCTGTATAAAACACATCAATTGAAACTGGTACCATCACCGAAATTTGGAAACAAGTGTAGGTTACATCTCTTCTTATGAAAAACAATGCTGACCCACCATACTAGTCAACTACAGCCCCAAATCACTGCTCCTAGTTCTGGTTAAAATGCTTGAAAAACACATAACTCATCTGTTATTCTTCTATCTCAAAGCTAATAATGTCCTAAATGCCTCCCAATTTGGCTTCAGTGCGGCAAACAGCACAGAAATGATTATTCTTACTGTGTCAGAACACCTCAAAACTATTATAGATAATGGGGGAAAATCTACCCTTGTCTTGTTGGACTATTCTAATTCCTTATATGTGAGTCTTCGCCTCAATTTTAACTGGACACTCCAGTCAGCACAAAATGCGCCATCCAAACTTTTACTTACTCTTCCAAAAAATGTATCATCATGTCCAAACTCAAATACTGGCTTCCATTAGGAAAGAGAATATCATTTTAAATTCTGCCTCTTGTACACAGAGCTATGCATAAATCTGACCTCCCCAGCCTCCAAAATCCAATCACGACCTGTTCCCCATCCAGAACACTGAGATCCTCCAACTCTGGTTACCTGTCCCATTTCCTCGCCCATGATTTATTCACAGCAAGCTCCACACTGTAAACAGATCTCACACAGACTAGTTTTGAGCTAGATGCTCAGCCTACCTACCTAGTACTCTACCCTGGCCAGCAATTGGGTCACATAAGGTATGCTGGAACCCCTATGATGCGATCATATGGTAAGCATTGTCAAACCTAGACACTGACAAGTTGTCAATGCTGAGCATCAAGACAGAAAGTAAGTGAAAACAGTTTAGCTTAAGGTCTGTGTATTAAGACAGTTAATAGATGTGCATGGAATGTCTGCTTTGTACCAAATGTTTTTTACAGATACGTTAGAATCTTAGTTATGGTGTGTTGAAGAGAAAGGTATGTCACACTGTACTGCCACTATTCATCTACAGATCTTTAAGATGCATTTGTGATGGTGACAACTCCTTGAAATGACAAAAGCCAATAAAATATGAGTAAAAACTTTGAATTGTTGGTTCACTTGATCTTGAAGAAATGGTCCTTGCATGCCCCGTTCCTCTGAATCTAGCATAGATCTCCAGCAGTGAGTGTGGTGGAACTCCTCTTTACAGGGCAGGTGCTTTCACAACTGAGTTTATTATAAAAGTTCCTTTTGAGGATTCCTGATTTGGAAAAATTACCATCACTTCTAGTGAGCACCATATTTCTCTGTGTGCCCAGAGCTTTCAAGACTCTTGATTCCATATGTGAGTAGCTCATCCAGCCCAGGCAATGTCTTTGCATTCTGGTATTTGTAGTCCTAACTTTATTATTGGAGAAACATGAATACAGGTACCAGAATGCGGGGACGAAAATAGACCTGAACTTTAGAGTTGGAGTCTAGTACTTCAAGCAGTGAGAGCCAAGACATCTTCAGAGCCATCATTAGATCACACATTTGAAAATCCCAGAGGTCTGGCTTTAATGTGCTAACACATGCAAACAGAATTTGTGCATGCCTGTATTTTCATGCTTTAGAACATTCAAGCCAGACCTATTGGCTTTCTCAATTCATTCTCCTGAGACATTAAGCCCTGCATCAGCTCAGAGAGCATCCATCAGGCTTGCAAGGATCTGTCTGCAAGGTTGTTGGTACCAAGCGAATCCTGGGCCTGGTGTGTATGTCTGACATACAGAAAAGAAAGCACTGAAGGCTTACTGGGAAGGTGCCCTTTCTTACTAAAAGTGACACAAGGTGCATAATAAAGAAAAGCGTCCATGGGCCATATGTAGGAAGCCAAATACCGGTCGGTAACGGCCGATTTTCGGTCAATATCCCGTTACCGACCGGTATTTAGGCTTTTGCTATGTAGGGGGCATATTTCAGGATTCGGTAATTTACCGAATCGGTAAAATTACTGATTCGGTAAATACCGAATCCTGAAATTATATGTAGGGGGAGTGTCTCGTTGGTGTGGGGATTCGTTATTTACCACCAACTAAAAGTTGATGGTAAATGACGAATACCTGTAAAAAAGCATTTTTGTGCAATTTGAAGTGTGCAATGTGGCAGACATACATGCCCTTAGGGCATGTATGTGCGCCACATGTGCACACATGGACGAATCAGGGGTGCAACAGGGTGTCAATGTGACACCCTGCCACCCATGATACTGCCTCCCCCATTACCGATTTGGTATTTACCGAATCAGTAATGGTAACTGGCTTCCCATTCATTCCTATGGGTCTCCAGGCCCATAGGAATGAATGGGAAGCCAGTTGCCATTACCGAATCGGTAAATACCGATTCTTAAATACCGATATTTACCGAATCGGTAATAATTTACCTACATTACATTTACCGATTCATAAATACCGAATCGGTAAAATTCGGTATTTAAGAATCGGTAAATGTAATTTACCTACATATGGCCCCATGTAACAAGAAAACGAGTGTGGGGGGATCGATCAATGAGCACAAGAAAATGTTCCCACAGACATAGAGAAGCATTGCACCTCATTAAAAGAGTGGAGCATACACTGGGATTAAAACAATCTGTGAGAGCTTCTATGTGGCTGTCAAAAAATTAGGGGGATTCACCAATAGGTGAAAAGGAATGAGTATCCACAGAACGTAACAAGCAGGATACCTGGTCTCAATGTAAATACATGCATGTGTTGGTATTTGTAAAGCAGGGACCTAGCTGGTAAACAACAGAGCATTGCATATAACATAAGTGATGGAAGAAGATGCAAGATTGTATACATCAAGTGGAGGCTTAAATATTTGTGTTACATACATTTACACTAGTATCTCATACATTTAAATTTCTGGGCCAGTGTGATTAAATGATTTGCCCAAAACTGCACAATTTTCAGGTAAGTGCAAGCTGAATTCACACAGAGGCCCCCAGATTGACAGCTAAGCCACTCTACATCATCCCCTTACTTGGTTGACATAATAAAATGGTGAAAAAAAGATGTGGGAGCATATTATCAAGCATGGAGTTAAAATTATCGCAGCTTTAGCGGCAGAAAACTGCCGCTAAAGCGGCGATAACGGGCTTGATAATATGCTGCAGAGAATTCCCATAGAAGGCCATATTGTCACCAAAACATGGGCTTCTATTGGAATTCTCAAGGGCATATTATCAAGCCCATTATCGCCGCTTTAGCGGCAGTTTTCTGTCGCTAAAGCGGCGATAATTTTAACTCTGTTTTTTGATAATATGCCCCTAAGAGTTTAGATTATAGTTGAAAACTGCATGATATGTTTGCCTTCACCAATCTTTGTGAACACTCATATTCAATTGATATTTTACCATAGGCATAACGCTGTATTCTTCATGCTATTAGGTGAATAGGCTGAATGCAAACTATTTTGGTATGTAAGTATTATACATGGGGATTGCCTTGATTACATTGCCTCCTGTTGAAGGTTCAGTTTTGCCTATTTCCATATACACAATGAGTTAAGGTGATGTGCATCTCTAAACAGCGAATGCAATTTAGATAATTGTGTAATGTTGTCCAGTATTGCCAACGAGGGGTTCTGGTGACATCATAAACCATGAGGCATAGGTCAAGCGGTTTATGAATGTCACCTAGCCCCAAGATAGCAGTAAAGGACCATCTTACAAATGGTATGCCTTTTTTATGTCACAGGTTTATTTTGAGCTAGTTAGTTTTTAAAAGCTGTTTTAGTCAAAGTGCAGCTAACAATGTCCATTGATTCGAATGAGACTATTGGGGTTCATGTGGCATCAAGTACAGTAGAACCTAAAAGATGATGATAACTTCTTCTCATATTAAATTGAAGAAACTCCAGCTACAGAATAACACAGTTCCAACATCATTGGATTCCAATTGCGTCTGCCTTCACATTTTCCACTTCAACATAAACATTCTGCAGGAGCATACCAATATAACAAGGGAGGTAAAGAGGGAATGAACCAAAAGAGAATAACAACACAATATCACGACCCAATAGAAACAAACAAAAACAGATACAACAAGAAAAATCTATATCTTAGACAATACCACAATTCTGTTAAAATTCCAGATTCTCCATTCATTCATTTTAGCTTCCCCCTTAAATACGTTGGTCACTTTGTAAGGTCTACTAAAGTGAGAAAGAGTAGTATTGGAATTTTTTGGTGTCCTAACTTTCACCATGTCCCTAACCTGAATGTTAATAGGTTTGACCACCTACCCGAGATCATATTGTCCTTTCCTTTTCCCCTGAAGTTGGATTTCCCCCCGACCTCCCTCCCTCTCTCAATCAAATCTTCTACATGAGAAAATGTCCTGCAATATATGTCAACCCCTGAGTGCAAACTTTGGTATATGGTCTACGCTTCTTAAAGAGAACAAATGGGCTAGTCCAGTTTAAGGTGTGAGGAGTAAACCTATCCTCCTCCACTCTACATTTCACCATGTTCATCCAAATTTCTTCCTTGTGTTTTGCAATTTGTACAGTGTCTTTCAATGTTTTATTAAATCTCTCAATCACACTTTTGGTTTCTGGATTATATAAATAACACCTCTTAATATCAATGCCCTTGCCTCTGAAAACTCTTCCATGGCTTTTCAGGTTAATTACACACTGTTGTCTATTAGTATACATTTTGGATTTCCTTCCCGAGAGAACACTTCTGTCAAAAACTTGATAAGAGCTATTGTGGTGATTTCACTTTTGACCACAAATCTTGGCCATCTAGTGAGCATATACATCACAACAAACAAATATCTTGAGGAGGAGCCCTCACTTATGGGTCCCACAACATCAAATGCGATCACCCCAGACCTCCTTGGGAATTTCTTATCAAACCATGAGAGATGTCCTTACTTTCAAGGTTTTATCACTTAACCTGCACTCACAACAGTCCTGAACATTCTTCTCAACCATGAGATCAATACCTGGCCAACACTAGGCACACGTTAATCTTTTTTTTGTTTTGCAAATACCACCCTATGAACCAATTACACAAGTACCTCCCTCACTCCAATAGTCGAGACCAATTTCCTCCCCCTCAACAAGAGATTTTTATTAACATCAAGTTCTTCAGATACCTTGGCAAATCCAGCTAAATTCATGTAACAAAACCAAGTACCCTCCCCACTGACAATGCCATCACACACGCATTTCACCTCCTCATCCTTCTCAACTCAGCAAACCACTCACTCTCAGCAACACAACCCAATGTAATGGCACAAACCTTGACATCTCCTTCCTTCCACCACACCCCATCATTGTTACATGACCCTAGAGTACCATCACTCAATCTTGACAAACAAACTGCATACTTATTATATACACAATAATATAATTCACTATTAACTGATGATCTTGCAATGCAACAATCCACTTGTAAATATGTGAAGAAATGCAATCCAAACCTTTCCTTCCAAACCCTTCCTTAGCAGCTTAGAGTCAGACTGAACTAAAAACCTGACACCCCACAAAAACTGTTTACATTTTTCAGCACTCAAAACACAGCTAAAGCCTCCTTCTCAATGGTGGAATAGCGTACCTTGGCTTGTTTCACAGATATGGAAGCAAATGTAATCGTGACCCTGATGTCATTATGAATCTGTTTCAAACCCACATCTAACCCCATATTACTGGAACACACAACAAGGCAATCCTGGTACAAATATTTGTAAGCATTGTGCTGATGTAAGACTCATATTTATGTCAATAAATTCCTTCTGACATATCAGACCAAACTATTTAAACCCCCTTTTTGAGTATATTCCTAAATTTACAGGTGTGTTTAGGCTTTAGGAATGAAGTTGGCATTGAATTCAGCCATCCTTAGAAAAGCTTGCACATCTTCCTTTTTGGGGAGTTGCACTAAATTCTGAATAGCATTGACAAGCTCATCCTTAGGTTTAGCTACAACAGGTTCAAAAAAAATATCTCAGGGCGATACAACTTGCAACTACCTATCTTGAGGGTAATTCCTTTGGCACTTCTCTAGTCTTATGCACATATTCTTCCGGGGTATCAGCGAAAATTAGAACATCATCTTGAAAAAACTTAACACTGGTTACTTTGCTCAACAAATCAATCATGAGCCTCTGAAAGACAGAGGCTGCCGAACACAGACCAAATGGCATCCTCTTAAAACGGAACACACCAAATGGGGATATGAATGCAGGAAGGTCTTTGGACTCATCACACAGACTAATTTGATGGCATGCTGATGTTCAGTCGAGGGTTGTGAAAAGCTTAGCATTACCAAACAAGCTAATCATCTCCATGGTGTGGGGCAAATGGACGTTGTCCTAATTTATCTCTTTATTGAGGCGCCTAAGATCAACACGCAGTCTTATGTCTTTTGAGCTCTTGGTGGCTACGACTACAGGTGCAACACAACCTATTGAGAAGACTCTAGAGTTCAATTATCCCTTCTGCTTTGAGACAATTTAACTCAATTTCCACAGAACCCTGTAAATTCCTCACTTTACAAGCTACTGGTTTGATTCCCCCTTTCAAACATATGTGATGCTTGTAACTTTTGACACAGCCAGCCTTTTCAGAGCAAACGTTAGGAAATTCATGCAAAATCATTTCAGGCATGGTGTCCACAATCCTGACTTAAGCTTGCAGATCTGAGTTAGAGAAATTCCCAGAAGATTTTGATGAGGTCAGCTTAACAGTGTCACCCTTTACAAGGACCTATATGTTTACCAGTGGCATGATTGCCAAGATAACCAATTGATTTGATGGGTTTGCCACCATAACTATTAGAAGTGACATCTGGATCACAGAGAATGACTTTACCTTCAAAATATTTAGTAAAGTCATCATCCGAGACCAAGGACAGTCTGATCCCAGACTCCATCATCATTGATACATTGATACCATTTAGTTCTACCATGTCTGATGGGTGTTCACATCGTACATTAGAAACAAAGTACACATCATTAACTATTTAAAGAATCACATCTGTATCCTCAGCAGACACCTCATTCATCTAGTCCTTACAGTTGTCATTGAATTTGCAACATTTAACATAATACCTCATTCACCTTGTCTTTAGACTTGCCAGTGGATTTGTAACATTTATCATAATACTCCTTATTTCCTCACAATTTACAAACACTGCATAGTGCAGGGTGTTCTTTAAAATTAGCCAAATGCTTTGGAGAACCACATCTGTAAAAAAAAGTTTACCTTTTGTCTGAGAAGAAAATAGATTTTTCTGCTTTACAGAAACTGAATGTTTAGAAGAAACAGCCTTATTAGTCTTCTGCGGTTCGCGTATACATGACATTGAGTGTTCAACTTGCTTTGCTACCACTACCACCTCATCAAGCTTGGGATCACTCCTGGACCAGAGTTCCTACCTTATTTTATCACACTTGCATCACAGCATTAATTGATCACAAATTCTTTCTTCATTATTGTCCCCAAAATTACAAGTAGAGGCTAATTTGCAGAGGGCAGTAACAAAATCCTCCACTGATCCATCATCACCCTGTTTACGCTTGCCCAAATAGTAAATCTGTAAAGTGATAGAACATTTGGGCAGAAAATGATTATCTAGTTTTTTAATTGTAGACTCAAATTCATTTTAAGGAGTCATCATCGTCACCTTCACTATCAATATTGGGTAAATGTTCAGCACCTAAACAATGTCATTACATGGGTGCTTTTTTCTCTGGAAACAAGTTCCGACATCATTGGATTCCAGTTGCATCTGCCGTCACCGTTTCCACTTGAACAAAACAAGTATACCAATACAACAGTCGAGGTAAAGAGGAAATCAACCAAAAGAGAATAACAGCACAATTTCACAGTTTGGTTTACTTGTCATAAATACATTCTTCATAGAACAATGGGCAGTGGTGAAGTCATAAAATGTATGCAATTCTGTGGCTGCAGTGTTTTATCACAGAATTATAGATTTACTACAGTGTCTCCATAATTTACAAAATTTGTAGATTTCACGAAAAAAAATTCTTGCTCAAAAGGATTAAACTAATACTGCCAGACAATGTGGCACATATGTTTCTTTTTTTGTTACTTAATTTAGATTACTTTGACACTTACTTTGGTCTTCCATGTTGCATAATCCTACTAACCTGGACAATGGTAAAGCTCTGAATTGTGGTTTGGGGGCTATCAAAATGACACAAAAAGACCTACAGGTATTTAAAGCAAGATTTAGTGACCGCAGCAAGGGCTCACTAGAATGTGACATAAGCTGGAGTTCTGTTAACAGCAGGACTCCATGTGACAAAAGTTTCATGATATGTTAGAAGTACCTCTAACAGCATCTTAAGTCAAAACTGAAATGAAAGAGTGTGACTACAAGTGTACTGATAGAGAATGCCACCTAGGGGAGAGTGGCAGCAGCACTCACACTTTCATTCACCCATATACCCACTTCAGGTGATTTAGCTCCGACTGCAGAAATCTGTGTGTCCCTTTATTCCTTATCTGTATATGTTCTGGGGGCGATGTAAGTTTGCACTACAGCCATGTCTGTTCTAAATGGAAGATGAGCTTGCACTGTTACTACCAAAGCAAGCATGTTTTGTTGCTCTCAATGAGAACCTGTTCTGTGAAGAAAACACACTTGCACTTTAGGCATCCAATTTGGAGTGAAGATTTCATTGGTCCTGCCCAGGCCCTTCTTGTTCTGTAAGGTACATAAGCTTGCACTGCTTGCCCATTCTGCAAGCAAAGGGAGCATGTTTTGTTCATGTCAAAGAATACCCATTCTGTGAAGAATTAATGCTTGTACTATATGGGTCAAATTTGAAGTGAAACTAACATTGCTCGTGCCCAGGCCATACCTGGTATTTAACAGAGTTCTGCTTTTCCTGCTGGCACCTTTTGCAAGCAAATGAAATATGTTTTGTTGGTGTCCATGAGTACTTGTTTTGTGAAGATTAAATGCTTGCACTTTAGGGGTCCAATGTGCAGTTAAGCTTACATTGCTGCTACCCAGGCTATACATGTTCTGTATGAGAGGTCAGCTTGCACCGGTGGCACATTGGTGCACCTGTTCTATTAGGAAAGTAAGCTTGCATCGTTGCTGCCATAGCTGTACCTGTTCTGTCCAAGAGACACGTTTGTACTACTGTTCGAGTTCTACATGATGTGTGATAGATGGAAGCTTCCACAATTGCTGTGTCTTTTGCACCTCTTCTATGTGTTTGACAGCATTTTGTCCTGTTTCTCCTGTTGTTGGGGCTGAAGCCCTTTTAACCCAAAGGGTGTTGCACGCCTGCGAGAATATCAAGGGAACAAACCTAGAGTGAATGAGCTACTCATGCATGGAATAAGAAAACTTGAGAATTCTGTGAATTAGCCCTGGAATTAGACCTGCTACGTGTCCGTTTAATTGATTAGTTTAAGAGGAAGTGGTGGGACTCGGGTCTCCCAAGACTGAAACTTCTTATCCCCTTTTGGTGGCTTAGTTTTTGTAAATGAGGCAGTCATGCTTCTTTTATGCTTCCTCTTCCTCTTTCAGGTCCACACTCCAATATATTCAGCTGAAACCCCTCGAGAGAACTGAAAGAGAATTTAAAACACCAGCTTCCTTCAACTTACGAATGAACATGGCAAAATGACCGACTGGCACAATGGTGCATTCAGCTTCCTTTGACTCTACACACTAAAGCATAGGATTATATGTGGGCCTTTTTCATATTTGACCATACCATATACGATCAAACACATTGAGACTACTGGAAATAGTAGTGCACATGTACAGGTTCCCCAAACCTACACACCACTAATCTCTAAAAAGGGATTGTCCTTTTACTGCCTGCAATCACTTCAGTGTTTCCTTGAGTGGAGTAACACTTAAACGCATCTATCACCAATGCCTTTCTTATGAGGGGACTTGCGCCTACACTTTTTAGGCCTTTGGTCACGCATGTCACCCGTGCGAGTGCACTCCAGTCCCAAGTAACTCCTTACACAATCCACTCTGTGCATCTCCAGACACAGAAGAGAAGAAAAAGAGTGTAACTGGAAAATGAAATGGTCAGATCTTCTACTTATACCATTCTGCACACAGGCAGAAAGGGAGCGCTGCACTGATCGACACTGTAGGTACCTTGAGACACCCAAGGCCACTAATGTGCACCTCTGCAACATTGAAATAAAAGAGGGGATAAAAAAGAGAAAGCTGCTGTAGTCAAGGTGGCTGTGCCTTGTAACTCTGCCTAGACCATGAACCTATCAAACAGCAATTGACCATTCCTGAATGCCCAATCACCAAAGAGAGATCCCCAATGCAAGAACTGAGGCCCCCCTCCATCACACATGGCTCCTCAGGCATACAGCGAAGAACAAGAACTAATGAGATGCCCTTTCTCTCTGAAAGCAAGTGTCTCGCCTAGCCCTGGCAGTCGAGAGAGAGTCGAAACGTGTAGATCGTGCACACCAATTATTCGGCAGTGTATCCTAACTAGAATGAAGATCTGTGTGCTACACCTTCTTGTGTTTGCCTAACACGGTGTACATATATGAAAGAAGGCCAAGAATCAACAGGCTCCTTGGATAAAGGTGTGCACAACTTTTAGACAATATATCAGCGGTTTGACATTATTTCATATCATAGTTATTTAATGCATCACTTCAATTTCAAACAATGATTAACATACGTACTTCATGTGCTCTTTCCATCATTGAGCATCAGTCAGATACATGCTTTGCACATAATATATTCAATACATTAAAGTGAAGTAACATATTTGTGAATTCCGATGTATCGCACTCCATTTGTACGCCCAATGCATTTCGGGACACACGTCCCTTCTTCAAGGGCAAATTGCGGAAATGTGGTAAATATGAACTTATATGTTAGCCGTTCGGGTCAGTGTATCTACTGAGGACAACTTTATCCATTAGCTATCAGAATCTTGGTTATCCCTGTACCTATTCGATTCGTATCATACTTGGGTAGACCTGAGCATCAAAGTCCCACCCTGGTGAGCTCAGACCACCAGCAACACCAGGCACCAAACCAGACAGACAATCAGACCAAAAATAGAGCGAGCAGTGGCCAGAGAAGAAAATAAGTGGCATTGCAGCTTACATGGAGAACATGCTATTCCCTACAGCCCCTTGATGGGCGGCGTCCCGACCATTCACAATGCTCTACTGGAGCATGGTGATTGGCTTAGGGGAGGGGAGGGAGGCTGCCTGCTTCCTGTTCTTGTCGGAGGCTGGATAGCAGGAGCAGTGAAGATGCAGGACCTGGGCCGGCGGAAAGGTAGGTTTAAATTTGTTTTTAATTATTGACCCCCCCTCCCCGCACAACCCTGCCCCTTCCCGCGCGGACCCGTCCCTTACCGCGTGACCCCATGACCCCCCCACCCTGATGCCATGCCGAACACTACTGAGATAATCGTTACACTCTAGTGAATAAAGAGGTGTAATGCTGAACTTCGTGTGTGGTGTGATTCATTTACAAGCTACCGGGCTGGGGGGGACGCTACACTTGCCACTATGGTTGCTACATTGCATATGTTTCAGAAACATGCTTGTTGAAACTACTGAATAACATACATGGTGTATATGATTGGACCTCGCCAGTTACAGCTCGCCAAACCACAACAGTCAACAAGCATTGGCATAGCCAATTGGTCTCGCCTTTGGGACCTTATAAGTCTTTAGCCATGCAACAGTTGCATAACTAAATACTTATAAGGTCCCAAAAGCGAGACCTATTGGCTATGCAAAGCGGCCGTGCACATGCACTGTAGCTCTAGGCTGGCCTGGTAGCACTTTTTGGAGCCCTCTCAATAAGTCTCGCCAGACCAGAGACCTAAAAACGGGCATGGGGGCGTGGGATGTGGGGACATCTAGATAATAACAATTTGTATGCTCGTCTAACTGGCACCCAATCTAGACCCTATGCTCCACTAGTTTCTGCATGTCCAGAACAGTTTGTGGCAAGGCAAATGCTGTGCAATTTCAATTCAGATTCGGAGTTAAGCCGCCCTGCACTTAAGTATTGAAAACAACATGGGGGATGCACCTTCCATAGCAGCCGCCATTTTATTACCAGACCTGAAATTCTTTGCTCCCGTTCTGTAGCACGAATCAGAAATACAGGGGTGGCAGAGAATGGGTAAAGTAATAACTCTAATTACATAGCAAGAGGAGACCTTTAGTTCCATTTCTGTGGAAATGATAACGCCAGTATGCATTTAACTTACAGGCACCAGGCTGCTCGGGTGCTAATGTTTAGAGCGGGGATTCATTTACATAAAGTTCTTCTTTGAAGATCAGCAGTGCATGTCAGTAAGTGCACTGCGGGCTCGCTGAAAGCTCTTAAGATTATTTCATTCACCCACCTGTAAGTAGCTGCGGGTAAAAATCGATGTGCCAGAAAAGTTTTAAGAAAAATTGAAGTGCACACGAAAATGACTCGTCATTAAAGAAGGGAAAGATTACCAATTATAGAGCACGCATTAGATGCACCTGTAATTATCAATACACATTTTTGTGTTATTCTAGACAGTGATGATTTAGGAGATAATTAATTAAAATATAGCTACACAGTGTAAAATACATCACGCTATAGCACGGTAACTGAAAAAAAAAACATATTTTAAATGGAACTCTTGTGAATTTCTTTTTCCACGAATGTCCCTCAACCCCACCCATACATGCCAACACTCCCTACTTAGGTGGAAGAATCCCAATTTTAATAGAAAATGTGGCTGTGTTAATAGTTTTCTCTTTCTTGAAACTTTATTTTCTTTAATGCGAGTCAATTGGGAAATTAAATTCCTCCAGTGTGTTTTCTAACTTTCCTTCTTATCTAGGGTTGCCATCTTTCTCATGTAAATATTCTGGCCATTTGTTCATGTTGTGGTGTTTGAATAAGATTTTTTGCACAAGCCTCTTTCTTATTTATTGTGGCTACCCTGTCCAGTTTTGCTTTATAATCGTTTACCAATATTGTAGCCAGAGTACAATAATTTTAAAGGGATATCTACTTGCATTTGTTGGTTTATGTGTACATTTTATAGGAGAAAAAATATAGACTTTCACAGACTATCCCAGTTTTTTACAGGCTATGACATGAACATGCAGTCCAGGCTGATAAAATACTGGTCGGGTATAACCCTATTCCATGGAAGGACTGAGGCTCTGATTATGCTTTCTGTATCTTTACTACTCCAAAACAGCAGGCAATAACAAAACAGTAAAACACAACTACATATCCCATGAGGCTTTGAACCACGCCTCCTCAAAAGCCCGCCAATAGAGTACAGGCATCACCTACAAAACAGTGAGGCACCATCTTGACTGCCTCTTTCTTTGTTGCTCTGCAGTCAAGATAAGTGCCTCTGCCTTTGCATGTTGTCACTGTTGGTCTGTTGTGCGTATTCTGCATTTATGATTGGTATATTGTTTGATTTGAAGTGTTTCTCACCATTGTGGTTGGTCAGCGCATCGCGCTGAGACCTTATAACCTGCTTTTCTCCCCTGGAGGGTCCCCGACCGCCTTTGGTCCGTGCCCCTCCACTGCCAGTTCGGGCATTCAGTGCCTGTGTTTCTCTCCCTGCTTGTGCAGTTTACTTTCTCCGGTCTTGGGTGAGGATGTGTGACCGCTGCCACGGCGTCCCCAGGGAGTGAGGAAATGTGTGTAACCCAATTGGGCTATATTTGGGCTACTTTTGGGCTACACTTTGGTACCTCCTTGGAGATTTGCTGACACACTCTCGCACGCGGCGGCCTCCTGAAGACATATGGCTGGTGCCATCTCCCCTGGGCTGTAATAAAAGGGGATTTCAGAGACAGGCATTAAATAACTTGGTGTTCCTACATCAGATTTTTCGTTTCCTATATTAATGGTTTAATTCCATCCAATAATACAATTTTTGGGACCTTTCTTCCGGGGTCTGCTAACTTGGTGGGGCTTCTTGTGGCCTGTGACCAGCATTCAGCTCCCACTGACTCCCTGAGTGGCAGAGTCCTCCAGGGCTGTAATAATTCTTACTTTAAGGGTCATCCTTCCTTTCTGGCTATGCCCTGCGACCCTGGATTTCCACTGGGGATTTAAGATTGAGATGCTTTCCCCTCCGTGCTGACATGTCTGATATGAGACCTTTGAACAAGGTCTTGAGGCTTATAGGCCTAACAAAGATGAGGATAATTATTATGATGAGGGGATTGATTGTGGAGGTGATTGACCATTCGGTCCAATGCTCTCTGCATAAAGCCCTTACCTCGGCCCTCCAACCCATTTCCAATTGCCCAGATTAACTTTTTGGACACCCTGCTGTCCCCTCTCCTACCACTCCATTGGCGCCCTGCCAGCCCTTCCCTACCACTGCTACCGATCCCACCTTGCCACATTCTGATGCCTATAGTAAGTTGTCCCAAGGGGTTTTAGGTGAGTATACCTATAGCACCAAGAAACGCTAAAGTTCTCCAGTTCCTCTGACATCCCCGATACTGATACCGATACTCCTGCTTCCTCTCACTGGTCACAAGCCATTAAACATTCTAAGAAACGTAAAGGTCTTTCCCTGTCCAAGTTCCCTTCCCCCCACTCCTTTCAATTTTGAACCATCCAACATCATTCACCCCAAGTCTCCTGCCTGGGATCCGGCACCAGCTTTGGCGGACTATATGCAGCACCACCTGCGCAGGACCTTTGAGAAGGAGGTCCGATCTAGACTCAGAACAGAGAAATCTAGGCCTGATCTTCCCCATAAGATTACCCTGACTCCTGACATTGACTCCTCGATGCTCACATTCCTTAAGAAGTACACTAAGGATCCCAAAAAGGGCATAGACAGGGCCATAAGAGATTGTCAGGATAAACTGCTTGATGTTTCTGGCCCACTGGCAACAATTCTAGAGTTGGCCCTCCATGTGCAACCATTCATCAAGAAGTGCTTGCGGGGTGGACGCAGCGTGCAATCTGACTACTGGGCAACACCAACTGTGGCCTAGCCTCCTCAAGACATACATCTGTGCTGATGAAAATTGACCCCTAGTTAGTTGAACTGGAATCAGCCGAACTGGGCCCCTTAGCTAAGGAGCAACCTTTTAGAGACCTATTTGTCATTAGCGAGTTCGTGATCACTTTCGCATCCATAGGTAAGGTCCAGTCTTCTCTGAACAAGGTATTCAACCCCTTTTTTGTCAGGCCTGTCGCATCAGCGGACATCGGTCTGCTGTTTCAACCCTCAAGGTCCTCAACGAGGATACGATTATCGACACAGAGGCTACGGACAAGACCCCACCCAGACAGGCCTAGAATTTTCCTGTGGGGGGCAGACTGCGTCATTTCGCTCACAATTGGGCCTTGATTTTGACAGATTTTTGGGTGTTGGACACTGTTCAGGGTTAGCGCATAGAACTCTCTCAGTTCCCTATTCAAATATCCCCCCTCCTTTTTTCACAGCAACACATGAATTTAATAGACTCAAAGATTCAAGAACTGTTGTCCAAGTAGGCTATTTCTCCAGCCTTCCCCCACCCAAAAGGTTTCTGGAGCAATGTGTTCCTATTTCAGAAAAAGGTGGAGGTCAGACCTCAGAGAGTTCAGCCCCTCTGTGGTTACGGCCATTTAAAGATGGAGGTTATACACCTTCTGTGGGATTTGCTCCAAGAGAAGTATTGGATGGGGCATCTAGACCTAAAGGACGCCTACCTCTCTGTTCCTATTTTACTCCCCCACAGACATTACCTTCAATTAAAGTGACAACATCAGTGGTACGAGTATCTCTCCCTTCCCATCCCTTTGGACTTTCATCCCTCCCTTGGGCATACACAAAACTCATGAAGGCTGTGGTGGAACGTTACAGAGAGATAGGAGTTCGCATGATTGTCTACCTAGGCAACATGATTCTGATGGAACAAGACAAGGATCACCTCCTGACACATCTATCTTGGATGGTGTCCCTGCTACAAGACTTGGGCTTCATAATCAATTCAAAAAAATCTATAGTGATTATAGTGATTCCTTCCTAACAGACAGAATTCTTGGGGTTTCAGGTGAATTTGACAGGGCCCAATTACTTCTTCCGCCTCCAAAAGTGAAATCCATAAAATGAGAGTTGAAGTCAACTCGGTCCAAACAGATGGTATCTTTGAGATCCCTAGCTCAGATTGTCGGACTGTTAGCCTCTTCTTTTCAAACACTTTTCCCTGGTCCGTTACACTACAGAGCCCTTCAGTGCTTGAAAATCCACTATCTCCAAAAGAGTGTAAGCAACGATTGTCAGGTTCCCTTATCTCCCGAAGCTCAAGAAGAACTCCAGTGGTGGCTTCTTCACATGGAAGCTTGGAATGGCAGAGCCATTTTCGGGGCGGTTCAGGATTTCATCATCGAATCCACTGCCAGCCGAGGGAGCAGGGGAGCAAGGCGTAGAGACTTTTCTACTGGTGGTCGATGGTCATCAGAAGAGTTAAAACCTCATATATATTGCTTAGACCTTTTGGCAGGTTTGTTCGCCATATGGTCTCTCTCCCCCATGAAGAGCAACTGCTTCATTCTTCTTCGGATGGACAATGTGTCAACGGTTGACTACATCAATCATTTGGGGGTACCAGGTTTCGTCTTCTAGAGAGCATTGTCAGGGACTATTGGCATTTCTGCCTCTCTCAGAAGATAATGGTGCTTGGGGAATATCTTCCCAGCAAAGACAACCTGGTAGCGAACTGAAGCCCCAGGTTTCTGGTGGACTACAGCTACTGAAAGCTCCATCCCTGACTTTTCCAGAAGGATCTCCATGTGTCCCTTTCAGGTGGATCATTTTGCATCCCGACTGAATGAGCTGCTGAAGGACTGTTACAGTTGGATACCGGATCCGATGACCATGGCCACAGATGCCTTTCTTCAGAAGTGGGATGGACAGGTGAACTACATGTTCCTGCCCTTTGCCATGATTCTGAGAGTCACAGCTCAGGCCGGCAACAATTGGCACCCTTAGTCCTGATTACTCCTGTCTGGAAGACACAACCATGGTTCCCAGCCCTTCTGAAGATGTTGGTGTCCCTTCCTCTGCTCCCACAACTTTGCTTGGATCCGGTGTGCTCTCCCCATCCTCTTATCCTCTAAGGCCAGTTAGCTCTTACGGCTTGGAAAATATCTGAAGACATGGACAGGTCATGGGCATTTCAACTGCAGCTGCCACTTTTATGCAACTGCCTTGGGTTCCTTCCACGCACAAACATTATTCTTCTGCATGAAAGAGATGTGTGGGTTGGTGCCTTCAACGGGAGGTGGATCCCGTGGGATCTGAGCTGAGTGATGTTCTCAATTCTCTCTCTGAGTGTGCTGAATCTGGATTATGTTTCAGGTCAGTAAATAATTTCAGTTCAGCTTTATCTGCTGAACACAATCTCATTGATGGCAAACCGATAGGTATGCATCCTCTGCTGTGTAAATTGTTGAAATGTATCAGGGTGGCGAACCCTTCAAAGCCCAGATATTCGCAATTGTGGGAGGTGAACAGCATTCAATCCCTGCCTGATTCCTGGCCAAAGAGTTCTGATTGGTCCTTGAAACAGATTTCTGCTAAATTGACCATGCTTTTATGTTTGGTTTCGGATGTCAAGGCACTTGACTTAGCAGGTAGGTTGCTTTCTCCTGATGGTGTGTCTTTTTTTTTTCTAAGAGGATGAAGACTATGTCCCAGGCCATAGCCTACCCGTCTTTTCTTGTTTGAAAGTTTATGAGTAACGCACTTTGACCCATAGGGCTGATCCCTTTGGCCCTTTGTTGCTGGCAATTAAGAAACCATTTAGTCCAGTGTCTGGCATGACCTTGGCCAGTTGGGTCTGTTGGATCATGACAGAGGCTGGCATCAACGTGTCTGTTTATGGAGCTCATTCTGCTCGGGGGCCATGGGGGGCCATGGCATTTGTGTTACGATCCAGATTAGAAGATATCCTACGTGCTGTTGATTGGTCATTTAAATCTGTATTTAAGATCTTTTATTACAAGCCTATTGCGCATGCTTCTTCTGTTGTGGTTTGTCAGCTGTGAACCAGCATAATCAGAGCCTCCGTTCCTGTCATAGAATAGAACATTTTCTAGCATATGCAATAAGAATGTTTGATTCTATTAAGGACACGGAGGTGAGGATTATCCCACCCATTGGGACAGGAAAACTGTGTTATTTTAATGATTTAATGGCCATGTTCTATATCATGGGTACTCACAAACTTTCTCTCGGGGGCAAAATATACAGTGTGGTTTGTGGCCGAGGGCCGCACCGGTGGGGGCAGGGTCAGTGGGGGAGGGGGCTGGGCTAGAGCAAAAAAAACTGTGACCATGAGGTTGAACACAGGCCCCTGCAGCGGACGCCTTCGTCCAATGAGCCACCAGACCCGGCATACACACATCTCTCTCTCTCTCTCTCTCTCTCTCTCTCTCTCGCGCTGTCTTCCTCCCTCTCTCTATCTCTCCCTCCCTCTCTCTGTCTCCCTCTGTCTCCCACTGTCTCACTCACTCTGTCTGTCTCCCTCTCTCTCTCTCTGTCTCCCTCTCTCTGTCTCTCTCACTCTCTCTCCCTCTATCTCCCTCCCTCTGTCTCCCTCCCTCTGTCTCCCACCTCCCTCTGTCTCCATCTGTCTGTCTCCCTCCCTCTGTCTGTCTCCCTCCATCTGTCGCCTTCTGTCTCCCTCTCTCTGTCTCCCTCAGTCTCCATCCCTCAGTCTCCGTCCCTCTGTCTCCCTCTCTCTCTCTGTCTCCCTCTGTCTGTCTCCCTCTATCTGTCTCCCTCTGCCTCCCTCCCTCTGTCTCCCTCTGTCTCTCTCCCTCTGTCTGTCTCCCTCCCTCTGTCTCCCTCCATCTCCCTCCCTCCCACTGTCTCCCTCTGTCTGTCTCCCTCTGCCTCCCTCTGTCTTCCTCTCTCTCTCTGTCTTCCTCTGTCTCCTTCTCTCTGTCTCCCTCTGTCTCCCTCCCTCTACCTCCCTCTGTCACCCTCTCCCTCCCTCCCTCTGTCTCCCTCCCTTTCCCTCCCTCTCTCTGCCTCCATCTCCCTCTCCCTCTCGGTCATCCTGCCTCTTTGTCTCTGACTGTCTCAGTCTCTGCCTCTATCTGTCTGTCCCTGTCTCTGCCTCTATAAGTCTGTCTGTCCCTGTCTCCCTCTGTCTCCCTCTCTGTCTCTGTCTGTCTCTGCCTCTATCTGTCTGCCCCTGTCCCTGTCTCTGCCTCTATCTGTCTGTCCCTGTCTCTGTCTGTCTGTCTTCCTCCCTCACTCTCTCTCTGTCTCCCTCCCTCTCTCTCTGTCTCCCTCTCTCTCTCTCCTTCTCTCTCCCTCCCTCTCTCCCTCCCTCGCTCCCTCTCTCTCTCTCTCTCTGTCTCTCTCTGTCTCTCTCTTTGTCTCCCTGTCTCCCTCTGTCTCACTCACTCTGTCTGTCTCCCTCTCTCTGTCTCCCTCCTTCTCTCTCCCTCCCTCTCTCTCCCTCTGTCTTCCTCTGATTGTCTCCCTCTGTCTGTCTCTCTCTCTCTCTGTCTCCGTCCCTCTGTCTCCCTCCCTCTGTTTCCCTCTCTCTCCCTCTGTCTGTCTCCCTCTGTCTTCCTCTCTCTCTGTCTCCCTCTCTCTCTGTCTCCCTCCCTCTATCTCCCTCTGTCTGTCTCCCTCTCAATCCCTCTGTCTCCCCCTGACTACATCCCTCTGCCTCCCTCCCTCCCTCTGACTCCCTCTCTCACTGTCTCCCTCTGTCTCCCTCTCTCTGTCTCCCTCTGGCTCCCTCTCTCTTTCACTCTGTCTCCCACTCTCTCCCTCCCTCTGTCTCCCTCTGTCTGTCTCCGCCTGTCTCCGTCTGTCTCCCTCCCTCTGTCTGTCTCCGTCCCTCCCTCTGTCTGTCTCCCTCCCTCTGTCGCCCTCTTCCTTCTGTCTGTCTCCCTCTGTCTGTCTATCTCCCTCTGTCTGTCTCCCTCCCTCTGTCTGTCTCCCTCTGTCTCCCTCTCTGTTTCCGTCCCTCTGTCTCCGCCCCTCTGTCTCCCTCCCTCTGTCTCCCTCCCTCTCTCTCTCCCTTTGTCTCCCTCTGTCTGCCTCCCTCTGTCTCCCTCTCTCCCTGTCTCCCTCCCTCTGTCTCCCACCCTCTGTCTCCCTCCCTCTATCTCCCTCTGTCTGTCTCCCTCTGTCTGTCTCCCTTTGTCACCTCACCCCCGCGTGTGTGGCAGCCCGGGCTGAGACAGCTTCCCGGGCACACACACAGCCACACCCGAGTACTTCACAGGTCTTTAAAAGACTATTTGCTTGTTAATGAGGCTTTGTTCTATTTCACCTCTTCTCAGCGCCCATGCATCTCCACTGTGACTATTGCTGGAATCGCCCGGCCCCCATAGAGCAGAGTGTCTCGGAGTCCGCGCTGCTGCGGCGGTGTTTGCTGGCACTCTTTGATTTTAAAAACACAGGTACAATGTCTGCAAGGTCCGCGGGCCGCCAAAGAAGGCTTGCCGGGCCGCTGGCGGCCCGCGGGCCATACTATGAGTACCCGTGTTCTATATCATGACTGTTACGGTCCTTTACACGCCCTTGTGGTTCTTTCGTGGTTGTGTATCTGGATTCATTCCTGTTTTCAATTTCAGGCTTGTAGGAAGCTGGGTTTCTGTTGTAGGACCCCCCTCCTTTTTGCCAGACTACTGATGCACTTTGACTTGATGTGCCCTGGGTCCCTGCCAATCAGGTTCCCAGGGCCTGTGTTCTTTCCCAAAACTGTATCTTGTAATCCCAATTGGCACCTCTCTGGCCACATGTCAGTCCCTTGTAAAAGGTACCAATCTGTACCAAGGGCACTGTGGCCAGAAAAGGCGTCCAAGGGCTGCAGCACTTATTGTGCCATCCATAGAGGTCCTGTACCTGTACACACACCGCCATTGCAGGCTGCGTGTTTTGGTGCAGAACAAAGTGAAGAGTTGACATGGTACACATTACTGTGTGCCATGCCTACAACTTACTGCCCTGGCATAGGTCAGCCACCTCTCTAGCTGGGTGCACTATACCAGTGGTGAGGCTACAGGTGCATGAGCCATGTACCCCTACAGTGTCTAGACCAATTCTTAGACATTGTAAGTGCAGTAATGCCATTAAGAGTATATGGTGCTGGGAGTTTGTCATTACGAACTCCACAGCACCATAATGGCTTTACTGAAAACTGGGAAGATTGGTATCAAACTTCTCAGCACATGAAACCCACACAGATGCCAGTGTGGGATTTAATGAAACATGCACTCAGAGGGCATCTTGAGATGCCCCCTGAAAAACGATCAGACTCTGGTGGGTTTCCTGACTGGTACACACCAGCCTGCCACCACAAGACATGTTTCTGGACCCCTGGGGTGGGAGCCTTCGCTCCCTGAGCCCAGCAACAAAGCGTTTCTTGGGAGGAGGTGGTCACACCTCCCCGAGACCAGGAAGAGCCATCTGTGGCAGGCGAGCTTCAAAGGCCTAGCCGCCTTTGTAATGCGACCCCCAGCCTCTCCTGCTATCAGGAGCAGGCCCCCTTCCTGTCTCCCCTCCTTTTTGGCTGGAATACAGGCTGGAAAAACTAGAACAGCCCAGAAGGTGTGCCCACCTCTGCCAAGCCCACCCCTCAGGTGGGGTAGGTGAGGTGAAGCCTACTCTTCAGTGCCCGCCATCTTGCAGATGGCAGGCACTCTCCAATCAGGATTAAGGATTGTGCCCACTCCCCCACATGGGGTAAGTACACCAAGGATGTAGTCACCCTAAGGTCAGTAGCCCATCGGCTACTGACCTCAAGACACCCTAAAACACCTCTAAATACAGTATTTAGAGGGCAGCCCTGAACTAAGAAGACAGATTCCGGCAACCTACAAAGAAGAAGGAGGAAAGAACATGCCCAGCAGTGGAGACTGCAGAGAAAACTGACTTGGCTCCAGCCCTACTGGCCCGTCTGCAGTTTCCAGAGATCCTGCACCAAAAGTCACCTTGTCCTGCAGCCGGTGAGCTCCAGAACCTCTGGGAGGACTGACTGCCACCCACAAAAACCGGATCTCCTGTGAACAGCAGCTCTGTTAAAAAGAAACAGCCAAGAAAGACTCAGAGTCTGCTGAGGACAAAGAAACCCGACGCCTGGAATCACCACTGCACCCGACGCCTACGGCCCAAGTCTGAGTGGCTCACCGGTCCCAGTGAGGTCCCCTAGTGCTACAGAGTCCAAGTCCACCGTGGGTTGACCCCTACAGGACTTCCCGACATCGCCTGGAGCCTCTGCACGGAGACCCTTCAACCACGAGTGGCCCGGTAAGGTGAAATCTGACCTCATAAGACAGCCCTGCATCCAGCCGCCCTGCGCCCCGGAGAAGAGAACCCAATTTACCCACCCAGCTCTTGGTTCCTCCCAGAAGTCTTCGTTGACGAACCTGCAGCCAAAATCCAAAACTGGCAACTCCCATTGAAAACAACAGGGCACCCAACGCCAAAACAGCACCCTCCACCCATCTGACCTTGCGCTGCTGCAGGTCTACTTTGGGTGCTAACTCGGATCCCCCTTTGCCCTGAGCCAAACACCAGAAGCTTTGCTCCCACAACCTTGTGGCCTGCTCGTGAGGCCCCCTATTCCCCATTGGATAACATTGGGTCTCAGCACTCTGTAGCCTCCCCCTAGTGCCGCTGAAGGTGTTTCAGGAGTGCATCCTTGACCCTGGGGGAACCCTGGTTCTAACCACAGAATACCAACTCCCACAAACTTGTACTGACCTGCAAACCGTTAACTTAATTTTTTTCTATAGGAATACATTGACTGTTATTCCTTGAAAATTGTTGTGTGGAGTTGGTTTGTATGAAACACTGAAAAACTGCAAATGTACAAAAACTGATTTACTTACTTTTCCTCTGGGAAATGTCCCAGTGTGATATCTAGGCATATCACACTGAGTAGAAAAAGTAACTTAAAAAGTAATCTAAAAAGTAATGCACAAAGTAATCTGTAAAGTAACTGAAAAGAAATTTTGAAACATTGACTTACCTGTAATTCAATCAACTGCATGTGAACCTGCATTCAACTGTAAAACATTGCATAAGATTTTGCAAAGCATTTATTTCACTTACCTGCACCAGGCTTGACTTGGTTCTACAAATAAAATAACGTAATCATATTTTTGATACAAACAAATTGGTCTGAGTTCAGTCTTTGAGTGTGTGACATAATTTAATGCCTGAGTATGTACGACAAATGCTTAACACTACCCTCTGATAAAGCCTTACTGCTCGCCCGCACTACCACAAATAGAGAGTAAGGTGCTTTTTGACACAAACTAATTGGTCTGAGTTCAGTCTTTGACTGTGTGTGACATCATTTGCTGCCTGGGTATGTACAACAAATGCTTAACACTACCCTCTGATGAAGCCTTACTGCTCGCCCACACTACCAAAAAAAGAGAGTACGGTGCTATCTACTTTTGCCCCTGCCTACCTTTGGGGTTCCACTGTACCCTGCGCACAGTATGCCTCATTTTGGTATAGTATATACAGAGCCAGCTTCCTACAGGGCTCTGATCAGAAACATTGCTGAAGCATCCCTGAGCTGCAATTCCCTTTGGGTTCTGAAAACATACAAGGCTGCAATGCCATGGAGCTACAGTTCCCTTTGGGCATCTGTGTTTCTCTGGACTTCGGTGACTCTACGTGAATGGGTACCCGATCCTGTGGTTCATTCCTGTTCTGAAATTTCGTTTCACTTGTACATTTAACTGTTATTAATGCAAAGAAAGAGGCAGTCAAGATGGTGCCTCATTGTTTTGTAGGTTATGCCTGTACTCTATTGGTGGGCTGTTAAGGAGGCTTGGTTCAAAGCCTAATGGTATATGTAGTTGTGTTTTACTGTTTTTTATTGGCTGCTGTTTTGGAGTAGTAAAGATAGTGAAAGCATAATCCTCACTTCCGTGTCCTTAATTCCTTAATAGAATCTAAAATTCATGTTGCATATGCTCAAAAATCTTCCATTCTTATCTGTTCCCAAATGTTGGCAACTATGCTCTTCTGAGCAAGCACGTGGAAGTTTACAAATTCTTTGGCGACTTCTTTGCCCACCAGTGTTAAAGCCTATCTGCTTCTGGACACCACTTTGTTAGCTACAGCTTCCTCTGCAACTTCAGATTTTCCTCGGGTATGTTTCAGGAAGCATTTTATTCATCATGTTGAAGTAAGATTCGTAACATAAAACCTCAAACATAAACCATTTAATTAGGATCGTTGAAAGTTGGCATTCATACAGTGCCTTCACAGATGCAGAATTCCTTTGTTAGTAATTTAGGGATAAAAGCAGATTGTGAGCATCTCTGAGTGTGTCACTCTGCAAACATAGGTGAACACCCACAAACTCTTATGTTTGTAGGCTGTGAGGTACAACTTCAGATAATTGTCCTCCCTTGAAGTGAAAGTAAGTTGCTCATGTTAAAGGTAGGAGTAAGTCCATTACCAGGGAGGGAATGGGAAGGAACACCCACTTAGTTAATGGAGCTTAGGACAATCAGTTTCTCCACTGAAAAAATATGGAAATATGTCACAGGAGCAAAATATTATTTTGTGTCACATTTCCAGGTGCATAACAGTTCACTAAGGGGAAATTTTGCATTAGAGCATACTCACAGGCACTCAAGAGATACAGAACGCTGGTACATAAGATAATGCCCTCCTCCCTGAGTCAAAATTGACTTGCTATTAGAAACAGAGTCTCTAGTTAGCAGAGGTATACACCCTGTTCAAGTAGGGATCACTACTCTAGTCAGTGTAAGTCAGATACACATCCTAAATTAACCTATACTCACCCTCTGGCAGCTTGGCACAAAAGAGGCAATGTGTAAAGTATTTGTGCAACACTTAATACAGTACAACAGTGAAAACACCACACAAAAATGATCACATCAGGTTAGAAACAATAGAGCTCAATTTGATGAACAAAACAAGACCAAAATGGCAAACATTCAATAAGTAGAACTGGAGTTATACATTTTTAAAGAATATCTTCAAATATAGTGCTTAGAGTCATAAAGCGGAAACTGGGGCTATCTGGTCGTGCTGGACCGGGTCAAATCTGAAAAGTCAAGCCGGCCACGATGAAGTGCGGGTTGGCTACAGAAGCCAGGCAGGCCCCTTTGCAACAGTACCTTGATGGAGAAAACGTGTTCAAATGGAGGAGCAGATGCGAGGAGTGGAGGAGGTGATGCATCACCGCCGATCTGAAGGATTATAGGCAATGCATCTGTTAAGAGACGCGCAGTCGGGTCTTGCATCATCGCCGAGCTCTGGCAATGCAATGTTGTCGAACCGCACTGTTGACACTGGGGAGTTCTCAAAGCTGCGATATGTCGAAGGTGAATGCATCGGTTCTGGCTGGCACAAAGCAGGCAATGCAGGGATTCTTGCAGAAACAGCAGTAAAACCCAACTTCCAGGGCCCAGGATGGGATTGGCACCACTTGGCATATAGGACTCACAGCTCGCAGAGTTCAGAGCCTGCAGCAGGGTGAAATGAAGTCTTTGATGACCCTGACACTTCAGAACAGGAGGCAAGCCAGCAAGCCCTTGGAGTCACTTTGTTCTGGGGTGACTTATATGTATTAAAAAGAAAGGTTCTGGCCTGGCAAGAAGGTTAACTTGTCAGGTCGGAATGGCAGTGTAAAACTGCATACACAGGCAACTGCAGTGGCAGGCTTGAGACATGTTTAAAGGGCAACTTAAGTTGGTGGCACAATCAGTGCTGCAGACCTGTGGAATTTCAGGGAAGGGTGGGCATTGTTCTGGTTGTAGTGGCAGGGTAAGATATTAAAAAATGTTATGAAATATTTTCATTTATTTGTTTTCTCCAAATTGAGAGAGTCATGCTTGATGGTGTGAGTAGGGCTAGCAGAGTTTGCAGCTGGGTTCTGCGTGGGCATAGACCTTTGTTTTTTATAAAAAGGAAAACATTTACAAGGAAACCACTTGCAAGATGCACGTACACAAAGTAGAGACAGAGAGTGAGGGAGAC
Organism: Triturus cristatus; assembly: GCF_964204655.1. Taxonomy (NCBI): domain Eukaryota; kingdom Metazoa; phylum Chordata; class Amphibia; order Caudata; family Salamandridae; genus Triturus; species Triturus cristatus. The sequence goes on from NC_140588.1 coordinate 271,889,694, forward strand.
TGGCCTGAGACCGGTACTGAAAGTTGACTGGGAGTGAAATGTTAACATAAAAAGTGTTTCTGAAACACTCAAGTGGCTATACATTGAAATACCAATGTACATTTCTTTACTCACAATTAGGATCAGAGTTACAACAACTTTTTTAGACATGTTTAAAACTGCTAGAAAAACATTCAAAAGGCTTGCCTCAATCCTGTGCTATCTGTAGCCATAAACACACAAGTGGAGAGGAGCAAGAAAAGACTCCCAGGGCACACCCTCCAGGTAGAAACACATACACACACAATGGGTACCGTGGTGAGAGAAGCTTACTTTATTCTGACCTTGTAAATGAGTGGGAAAGCGAATAAACTATCCAGGAGGATCTTAAATAATTTGGAAAGGTCACCTCATCACAACCGTGGCATGCGTCATGGTAGGTGATCTAACCACACCAGAGTACTAAATACCACTCTTGTGGACTCAACCGTGGAGGGAATTCTTACATAGGTATCTTCCTCAAATAGTGATGAGATCCAGATAAAAACATCTCTGGGTTGTACCCGAAGGATTTTTCCTTTATTAGTTTGGGAACTTTCTATATCATTAAAAGCAACAATCTGGGAGTAAAGCTAGAATGGTTATGGTTTGGTTACTTTTAAAAGCTTAGCAGTAGATTTGCATTTATCTGGGACAACCCATCTGTCATCATTTAGAGAAAGATAATCCATTGGTGAGGATGGATTGATCACTGTATCCTATTTACCAACCAGATCGTAGGGTATTATTTCCTTCAAAGCAGTGGCGGCTGCCATGGAAAAGTAAGGGTGCGCCGGGGGTGGAGGGTTGGAAAAAAAAGGAAAATCCCCCTACCTGCCAGTCACCGGTGTAACGGGTCAACATATTTCGTGCCTAATTTGCCCCTAACGGGTCAGGTGGCACTTCATCAGGACCTAGAAAAGTGAGTGGTGCACTACCGTGGGTCTGGTTCCCTAGATATGGTTTGATGACCAGACGTGGTACAATGTACCCTAGTAGACTTATACTGGGGTAGTGAAGACCCCTAGTATAGGAGCCTATAGCTGATGGGGGAGGCAGAGCACGTCGTTGCTATATGGGAAAGGGTGGCAGATGACTGTCATTGTTCCTACCATTGCTCCGGGCCCCAACGATATATGTTGACCCATTACACCATGACAGCCCTATAGGAACATTACATCCACTTAGGGCACCCACACATTTTAATTAAGCTTGAGCTACCTCAGTAATAAAAACAGACCAGAGTAGGACTGCTCCAGACTTATTTTAACCCACTTGCCTGTGCACTACCCAGCCCTCACACCCGCACGCACCCTACGGCTTCTTCAAAAGATCTCTGCCAAAGAACCCCGTTTACGGGAGTCTGTCGGGCATTGCAGCGCCGGCCCGACGAGGATCTTGGCCCAAGATGAAGCATGACATCCTTCGGGGTGTGTGAGGGCATCACAAAAAAAGACCTCCCTTTCCCCGCACCTCCAGTTAGGAACTGCACACCGTCTTGATACACAGTTCTATTTTGGAGCTTATGTGCAGGACCTGTTTAAATACAGCTCCCGGTGCCTCCTTCTCTTTGACTTATTTTTCTGCATCAGATATTTACAAAGTGCAAGAGAGTGAAAAAACACACAGGTTGGAAAGACGATGAAGAGAAAGATGATAAAACCGTCAAAAAGGGAAAAAGTAGGAACCTGTCAGAGTGGGATAAAGGGCATGGAGTGTCTGGTAGTGGATTTAAGAAGCATGAGGTGGATTTAAGACAACCAGTGTTGGTATTTGGCGCATCCACATTTAAATGCACTGGTCGTGGGCTTCTGAGCAGAGCTTCGGCACCGTGTCTTTTTCTTTTACCAATTAAGCACTGGTCAAGCACTGTCCAAGACTAACACAGTGACACACAGGGGTCTATTTACTAAGATTTAACGCTGGGTTTGCATCACAAAAGTGATGCAAAAACTACGCAAAATCTTTTTTTTACTAATTTACTTTCCAGCGCAAAACGTGTTTAGCGCTGGAAAAACCTCGAAAGTAGTTTGCATTACTTAGTACCATGGGGGCATATCATGGGTGGTGCATGTGCACTCCCATGCAACCACCCAAGGTTTCTGACGCTAAACTGTATTTACTTCATGTTAGAAATGGGATCTCTGGTTGGCTAAGGCTTGCGCCAAAGCCAGGCAGAGACCACCACTCTAAGTCAGGGCTGGGGAGTTACACGCCAAAGATAACCCCTGCTCACCCCCTTGGTAGCTTGGCACGAGCAGTCAGGCTTATCCCGGAGGCAATGTGTAAAGCGTTTGCGCGCGCACACAGCAACAACACCCTAGGCCCACCACAAAAGAAACTCCACACAAGGCTATATATAAAAAATAGCCTTTGTAATATAATAAAAATATTAGATGATAATCACATAATTTACACTGTGCCAACTGGCACTGGGCAGAATTTTACAGGGGACTATTTACACAAGACAGGGCCACATGGACCACTGTCAGAATTAGCACAAATCACCAATTGTAAATGTAGGACATATACCAACTGTAACACAATTTATACTGTAGCGCACAACCAGTAACTACTGGCGCAATAATGACTTCAGCATTATCATAACAGAATCAGGTATAAAACCTATCCTGTATACATCACAGGGGCCTAAACACATTATGCAATCTCTCACAAGTCTAACGCATTAGACCCTAACCTCCTAAGCATAACTACCTTAGGGAATAATTCTCACTAGCATAAACCCTCATATGCGAACCAACCTCCTAATCATGAATCACATTTAGAGGTATAACACAAGGTGCGTAAAACATACTACATGAATTACATTTCCTAGCACCAAAATCACATTAGGGCCTGGCGCCCTATAAACCTAACACTCCCCACAGCCCCCCTGGCCAACTGGCCATCGCAAAGGAGGGGCTCAAATGCCCTGTGTCCCAACAGTCAGGGCGCGCTGCAAAGGCAGCGAAAGTCAAGGGTGCGCAATGTGAGCAGACCTAAACGGTGCAGCTGCCCACTACTTGCTGGGCAGTTGGAAAACAGTCAACTGGGGCTTGGGCTCGCAATGGCCCTTGGGACAAGTATGCCAGGCGTTGGAGCCACACGGGGCCCTGAAAGTAAATAATGTGCCCGGACAATAAAAGCATTGGGACCCTCTGGGCCTTCCTAAAATAATTATGGCCATCGTTGGAGCCACCCAGGCTCTAAAAATAAGCATGCCCCTCACACGTGGCAGCATGGCACCACTGGCCGGTGGGGCCCCCACTGGGGCCCTTAAACAAAATATGCCCACAACGTTGGAGCGGCCCGCAACGGCGGGCCCGCTCAGGGAAGGAATCTGGCGTTGTGCCTCACACGGCACCACGATGTGCACAGGGAGCTCCCCCTCCCACGGGAACTCTCGACTTCCACCACGGCTGCCTCCCCATCGGCCCCACTCACCGGGCCTCAGGCAGGACTTCTGGCGAGCTCTGCTCCTATTCACCCGGGCCCCCTCCCGGGACCCGGGACTCTTCCGGGGTTGGCGCAGGGCATCCGCGGGGCTCTCTCCTCACTAGGAGAGCTCCCCTACACCGGCAGAATCTCTTGCGGCGCGGGGCTTCCCTTCGCTCCTAGGAGCCCCGCGCTGCCGTTGGCGGCTTCAGCCGTCCACCCTCTTCACCCGGTCCCCCTTCTGGGACCCGGGACTTGGTTGTGGAGCCCACAAGGCTCCGGGGGCCTTTTCCTCGTCTCCTGTCTCCGGGGCTCCCAGCCGCTCACGGGAGCCCCGCACCGTTCCGCACTCCGGCACCTCTTCTGGCCGGATCGCAGGCCCCGCCCACGTCCCGGGCAAGGGGTGCCTGACTTCCGGTTCTGCGGCCCGGGCCGCGGCGGTGATTTCGGAGCAACTGGACACAATGAGGGGTAGGCTCTCTCCGTAATTAAAGATGTACAGCGGGTTGGGCACCCGCCTAATTAAAATAGAAACACGCGGCCATAAGCGGCCATAATGCAGGGTGGGCACCTGTAATTAGAATACCCAAAATAGGCGGCCATGCGGGGTGGGCTCCCGTCTCTCTCCCCTCCAGCAGGGGGAAGTTTGCAGCACCGCGCTGCGGAGCCCTCGTGCTCCTTTTCCCCGGGAGGGGGGGGGGAGAATCAAATCACAGCATCGCGCTCACAGGGCGCAAAAAGGCAGCATCAAGCCTTGGCAGAGTAAAAGGACCAGCAAAAGGTCCAAAAGGTCCTGAAGGCATCCGGGGGGCAAGGTAGGGCCCAGGGCCCAGGGGCCAGGACACAGGGCCCTCCAGCAGGGAGGCAGCCCCCATGGCGGTCCCTCCTGGGCCCCACCAGCAGCAAGCCCCCCTCTGTCAGGATCCAAAAGAGAACAGGCAAAGTCCAGGGAAGCGGTGCCGGGGCAGAGCTGGGCCCAGGGACCAGCACAAAGGGCCCTCCAGCAGGGAGGCAGCCCCCATGGCGGTCCCTCCTGGGCCCCAGGGGCAGCGCGCCCCTGGTAGATTCAAGTCCAGAACAAGAACATTTTTCATGGGGTCACAGCCCCCCTTTTTTACACAAAATCCTTTGTTTTCAAAGGTGCAGGGAAGGGGCGAACCAGATGCAACTGGTTCCTGAGCACTTTGTTTTGCTCAGCCCCTCTCCCTCTTCACAGGACAGGCCAGGGACATCAGACGCATCACAGGGGGGGGGAGCCAGTATTGTGTAGGGAAAGCCGAGCCCTATTCAGGTCCCAGGTGTACTCCTCCCTGCCATCAACATGCAGATCTCTCCATTCACCACCGGGGCAGACCCATCCTGACTCCTGGAGCCAGGCACACCAGCCAATCACAAGCCAGACAGTCACTTCACATTTATTACACAGATATGCCAGCTTCTAGAAGTGGCACTTCTACACTAGACACAGTAACGCCGCACACATCATCGGGCAGCATTCAATCTCACGATTTCGCACATACCAAACGAGACCCTGCACTCCTCTCACATCAGGACTTAACACGGTCACTCAGATCCCCCATACATTCCTATGGGAGGGCAGGTCAGTCTCACTAAACCATCCACAGAGCACACGCACTTTCCACTGGGACTCAGTGTGAAAGCGCCTAGAGGCCTAAAACCACTAATGCAACATAGGAAAAAGGCTAGGATAAATGCAAAAAGTTCTGGGGGTGTACTTGCCAGAAGGGTCATGTCCAACACTTCAAAAAGTAGACAGGGTTTTGAGTGCGAAAATAGCGCTCATTTCAAATAGGCACCATGAAGGAGAAATTATTTTGTTTCTCCTTTCTTTTCCAACTTTATATGTGTGCTGCACTGTACAGCACACTACAAGGTGGGGAAAGATTTCAAGTTAGTCTAAGCATGGTACTTTGTACTGGAAGGATATCCTTCCAGTAGAAAACCTATGCTACACTCACGGAGACACTTTTGCACTATAGTGTAAAGGTGTGTCCGTGGAGCACGGCTACATATTTCAGCGCCAGCACCAGTGGTGTAGCATGGGTGGTGCGGGGACGGTCTGCCATGGGCACCATGAGTTTTGGGGGTGGCAGCCTCCCCCCTGCTCTTACCAGCGGCCATCACGGGGCGGCAAATGCCGGAATCGCCAGCACCCCCCTACTCCTACATGCACCGCCGCGGGGCAGCAAACGCAGGTACCGCCATGGGCAGCCAAATGTCTAGCTACGTCACTGGCTGACACCAGGGAGAGGGTAGGAGATTGCCATATTTCTGTAAATATGGCGCTCTCCTGCTTTCTCATCACGCAGTGAAGCGTAGCATTTGCAGCTGCTGCTCTGAGCTTCGTGAGACATTAGTAAATCTGCCCCACAGTGCTCAGGTATCTTCACCCGACCTGTCTGAAGTTTTTTTTCTGTGCGGTAGTTCTATTCTGGTACTGTTCTATGCTGTAGTTTTAATGTATTCCCTGAGGGGCGCTGTATGCTTAGAAACACCTTCCTCTCAGGCTAGGAGAAAGACAGAGAGAGGGGTGAAGTAAGTCCAGCTCCCTGTGCGTGTAGCAAGAGTTATTTTCAAATTACTGGGCTCCAGCTGCAGCTTATAACAGATGTAATCAGCAAGAATAAAAGCTTCCATTCAAGTTCAGGACTAAAAGGAAAGAGATTTGAACTGAGGGCGAGATGTACAATGAAAGTGATTGCCTCTTGCGTCTGATCCTGAAATTCTGGAGAGAATACCTCGAGTCAGCAAATGAGTTAACCTTTGTCTCGTGGCTGTCGACATTATAATCTGCAGTGCGTGAATAACTCATGTCCATGCCCACGGTATAGTTCATTCAAACACAAGTGTATTGATTTGGGACAAAGAGATACTTTTGTTCAATCATGAATGATCTACACTAGATTTGAGCATGTTTGTGTTTGTTTAGTGTGTGCATGATTTTGCACACAAAAAAATGTCCCTCCTTACCGAACGGTACCTAACTGTGGATGTTTACACAGTTGCTTCTTTGGTTATGAGAGAGGAGTCTGGCTCTCTCACCCTTACGTACAACTACGTGGCGAAGACGTTCAACATTTTTCTTGGCCTTAAGGCCTGATCATGACTTCACCAATTCTGCCCCTGAAGTTACTGATCAAGGGGTACTGGTAACTCCGGAGGACAGGGTGAGGGTTGGGGGGGGGGGGGAGTTAATGTGGGATTACAAGTGTGGCCCTGAGGTTCTACTAAAAAATGAGGAATTACCAGAGAAATTGATAATTTCAGGTATGATCCTCCTGGTAATGCTTCCACAGGATATGTTGGCTGCTTATAGTTTATGAGTGAAACTAAACAGATTTACGTTGCTACCGTGGATCTAATAATTGTGGTTGGCTGGTCCCACTGCTACTGGGCCATTTTGAATTAAAAGGCACCTTGTAGTGAGCCCTCCATCCTCGCTTGTGCTCACATAACAGTAACATCAACGTAATTCTACTCCTTCCTATATGGCGCAATTCAACATCTTGCCTCGGTAGTAGCCCCATCCTTCAGTGATGTATTTCTTTTTACATGCTAAGAATCAGACCTTTTTTGGATCATCAATATTGAAAATGTATTGTAATTTATTATCAAAGAACAGTCTTTCTTGGGAGATACCAATTTTGATCATTAGCGCACACTTGAATGGGGTTCAAGTCATCGCCTCACTTTTCTCTCCCCAGTATCCCACTGCATTATGCTATCATTGTAGTTGGGTTGGACATAAACATAACTGGTACATACACACTGTCACTAGAAGCATACAGTAGTTATAGTTGTTCACTACTCAGAATTCCCATAGGATTTTACCATTGATCCAGATCATGAGTATTAATCACCCCTTTGGACAGTGTGACCCAACAATTGTGGTGATGCTTTAGCTTCTTCCAACAAGCTGGGATTACTTTTTTCAATTCTCCTTCATACCCCGGTAAGGGTATTACTCTAACCTGCTCCATGTCACCTCCTTTACCATTCCCTGAGGGGATTTATGAATTCACACATTGACCATTCTGTTCTCATGCTAGCCTTTCCTGGTGTGCAGTTTGTACAGTCTGAATTTGAATACTTCCTTGGGATCTGGTATTATGTGGAATTGTGGAGTCCACTCGGCCTCTCAGCTGTGTCAAATCGTTTGAGGAAAGAAGCGATCATATTGTAAGGTGTGGAGCTTGGGTTCCTCACTGGGATAATCTCGATAGCTGAGGGAAGATGGTATAGGGTGACTCTGCTTTTAAGAGTACACCCCTGATGCATCTTTAGGGTCAGTATCAGTATGTCTGATGCTGGCAGTTCCAACTAACCCTATCAGCATCTGATCCTCAGCACCTTTCTCCCCCTGTCTCACTTCTGTCACTTTTAAGTCCAAGTGCCACTCCTACTTTCACAGCTTTCCTAATATTCTAATCACAACACGCAATTAGAACACCCAGCTCTGACACATTGTACATTCTCCACCCTTTGGTCCAGTCTAGATTGAGCTTACATGCCATTTAGTTGCTGAACGGTCAATGGTCCCTTTGTAAAGTGTTCATGTGATATCCTGATCTCATTATTATCATTTAAGAGTAATAGTAAGTTTTCTAGAGTGGGAAACCCATGTTACAAGTCTCCTGACCATGATTGTTATGTTGATCACCACCAGCTCTGTTGGGTAACTTGGGTTCCACTCACTGTGGTAGTCCATTTAGTGTGGGTGACTACCAGCTTTATGACGAGGCCATAGCACTACTAAGCCATCCCCAACTCCGGATCTGAATACCTCAACCACCACCTCTCTTACACTCTCACCATACACCTCTTCTCCGCCCAACTGGCCACCATCCCACAGATCTGCAAGACCACGACTGGAGGAAAATCCTTTACCTACCTCGCTGCGAAGGCCTGAAACTCCCTGCCTCTGCACCTCAGGCAATCACCATCGCTGCCGCAATTAATGAAGGACCTCAAGAGATGTCTCTTCGACTGAACCCCAGACCCCCCTCCCACTCAGTGCCTTGCAACCCTCATGGGTGAGTAATCACACTTTATAAGATTACTGATTGATTGATTGAATTATTGGTGGCTGCAGATTATAGTTGTTGGGTACAGTCCTTTTTTCGGAATCCAAGTGGGGACATTTCATATTGGCTTTCACTGGGAAATTCGAGAAGAAGCAGACACGACACCTTAATTCTCTCTGCTTTTAGGCTCTGTATAGGTGAATGTGGTTTTACACATGTGAGGAAAAATACCCACCAGTATGTATAGAGCCCCTAAAGTTGTAGCATTTTCCATCAAGTTATCTCCCCTTTTCTTGCATGTCCTCCTTCTCTGCCGCTTATATTTCCCTTTCCTCTGTATTTTTGTGTGAGAGCAAGTGCACCGTTTGATTTGAATCATCTTCTTGAGGAAGGGCCCTTTTTTTGTAATTGGCTGAAACAGAGCTAGTTCCAGCAAATCATGCAAGCTCACTAGCGAGCTAAGCTTGAACAAAGAGTGTGGTCTCAAAGAATGGATGGGGCACACACTGTATAGAAATGCTGTCCCACTTCCCAGGTCTGGGACTTTGTGCTGAAGTAGAAACTGTCTACCTAGAAGCCACAAAGAAATGTGGCACCTACTAATGTTTGCCATGGTGCTGTGGCCAACACAAAGCTAAATGCATTACGCTATGATTCATTCTTCCAAAACGTTTTGAGGTAGCTGTAAACCTGTTTGGACAATTGGACTGAGCTCAATGCCACAGGAATGGATAGAAGATGGCCCTGCCAGCAAATTCAGGAGTACCTTTTTACTTGAAGAAGTTGTGCATGGTGGTGCACTGAAAGAAGAGGACTAGAGACAGAAGTCTTGGCTGTTTTCCTTGAAGGGAGCAGGACTATATACCTAGGACTGATAGCAAATGTAACTCTACTAAGCCCTGCTGAGAAGGAGGTAAACTGCCATGCTTGCTTAGAACCTGCTATGTAACACCAGGGCCTGGGGTCCAGTGTGCCCATACTTCTGTAAGGTATTGAGCACTGCTAAGCTGGACCGATACCAGTGGCAAACCTCCACTGCCTGGCCCGATCTGAAGGACTGGGCAATCCACTTCTTTCTTTTGATACCTCTTTCAGTCCCTGTCTTCCCCTCTTGTCATTTTTGTGGATATTACCTTGCAATCAAGCTTCTCCAGTCACCAACTCTTCCAATCCTCCCCACCTCCTTTTTCCCAGAAAACATTTCCTTGCTGAGAAGGCTCTCTTATTACCAACTCACATCCCCTCTTTCCTCCAATCTCTGATTCCTGGAGACTTTACTTTCCAAGGGAAGTTCACACCATGAGCATGCACACTTAATGATTGGCCAGGTTGCTGCATTTTGCCCTTCAACACCTTTTTCTCCATCCATCCCGCCTTGGGGGTAAATCCTCCATCAAGGACCCACAACTTTCCTCATGGATTCTCAACCCCTTCTCCTAGGCAGCTCCACCTCATGAGTGAGGTTCTCCTGTTCATTCCCCCACCACGGGACTTCCCTCCTGTCAGATGAAAAACCCTTTCAGAGATCTTAATCCTACTCACCAGGGCCCGTATTATGCAAAAGGTGCGCCCAGAGCAAACAATGAAAATGCGCCAATTTATAGTGAATACGCTGCCCCCAGGGCAGCCACGAACTCGCTCTACACTGGGGGCAGCAGATTCCTGTGTAAAACAGAGAGGCTACTTTGAAGCAGTTCCGTGTTTTCACACTGTAGGAGGCAACTTACCTGCACTTTGAAGGGGGAATAGAGATCCCCTTGCAGGCAGGTGTAGTGCGTGACTGCACCCTCCTGCAGGGAGATGTCTGGGGGTCCATGGGTCCCACTTTCCACCTTCGACAGGGCTGCCATCAGAGTGCGCACTGACGGGGTGCCACCTTTTAGGGGGCGCACTATCAGTGCGCCTCCTGAGAGCTTCTCTGCAAAGGGATTCCTTCATTTGCATGGGGCCACACCCTCATGCAAATGAGGGAATGCCCTCTGACGATAGCGTTGGTGCTTTATATGCGCCTGTGCTATCGGTATTACAGATGGGGATGCACAAGGGTTTGTGCCTACGGGTTGCTCAAAGCGGGCGTAAACGCCTGTTGCGCCCCCGGGGCGCTTGTATAATATGGCCCCAGGTTTCCACTTCTACCTTTTCAGACTGCTTTATTTATAGCCACACTAAAGTCAATTCATGGAATTCATTCAGTCCTTTAGATCTCATTCTGTACCTCTTTTATAGAACGACCTCTCTCTAAAACAGGTGCCTCTTTGTGCCCCATCGACTTTTTTACTTTTATTTATTTAGTTCTTCACACAGCACATCTCAGAGAAGTAGGAGCTCTTTACACAGCAAGATGTGACACTTTAAGTAGTTGTAAAATGTTAGAAATTGTGCAACAGGAGTAAATAATATATACCTTGACCATCATGCTTTCTCTGTGAGCTAGTTCAGTCCTGCATCATCTGCCATGAGCAATACACTGCTGACAAGTGGATACTACATTTATTGTAAGGAGAGATTTGCAAAAGCAGGAGGAGGATCGCACTTAGATGCAAACATCTTAACTGCAGCATCTTTAAAACTCGTGTCTTCCCCTCATGTAACTGCCTCACTTCCGACATACTCACCAGTAAAGATAAAGGGATAAGCATTATCATGCCACCATGATGATCTTATCAAATTCATGGCGGAGTGCATCCTCTCTCATGATGGCAGCACATTTCCAGGTGATATTTGAGGTTGGAGATAATGATATGTAAGAAAACTTTCCAGGTGCATTTGATGTGTGAAGATGTTTTAGAAATATGTGAATTTAAAAGTAAGATGTAACTTTCATGGCAGTTGTGTATCGTCTGAGGATTCTTTGCAGTTAGAACTCTGCGCTGAGGACAACCTTGACTGAAAAGACTTTTTGGCTTTTTACATATGACTGTGTGACTGGTTATTACCCACTGCCCCACATCAGCACCACAGAAAACAAGCATCTGCAATGCAATAGGTCTCACATTTACGTGAGTTTGAGCTATTGGCATTGTAAATGACAATGCTTTTATTTATGTTTTGGTTTTTAAAAACATAAATAGAAAGGCATTGTCATTGACAATGCCAATAGCTTAAAGTCTTGCAAATGCGAGACCTATTGCATTCCAAAGGCTTGACGGCATCGCTGAGTTGCCCCCTTCTGTCTCTCATGACCCCTGAAGAGCTCCCTGTTTGTACAAGTTAAATAAACAAGCTGGTGGTCACAACTGCGCATGAGAGACCCTCCTGCCTCCTGGAGTAAGAGAAACTCATAAATAAAATAGTGCTCACAGACTAAAGAAGACGTAACGTGTAACAAGTAAAAGGACCAGTCCTCATGGGAGGTTACAAATGAAGACAAGACAGTACTAAGGAGGGACTAACAAGCCTAATAACAAATCAGAATCCAGCATTTTTTTGTTTTTTTTGTTTTATATAGCGCAAACTAGACCCGAAGATATCAGGTATCAGAGCACCTTACATGAGCACCTGTTTTGTTACAGATGGACACATTCATTTTTGTTGTTAGGCACGGGGAGAATGCGTGATTTGTCTAGAATCACAGGATGTTGAGCAACGATGCCGCGACTCAAACCTGGTTCCCCAGCTTCGAGGTCGACTGCTCTAGCCGTAAGGCTACATCCTCTCCCCATTTACGAAGGACAATGACACAAGCCAATGACAAATATGGGCGGAGAATGGGCGGGGCTTCAAGTACACTCTCCAATACAACATGGCTCGCAGAGCAGTGCATGCTCTGCCAGGCTCGACCTAAAAATAAGGATCTCTGAGTTCAGAGATAATAAGGAGATGCTGTAGGAGAGTAGGGTCTGCTATCCTATGGTCACCCCAAATTTTTGCTTTTTGCTTCACTGGTTTTTGACATATTGAGGCTGTGGGCCTGCCAATCAGACCCCCAGCCTGCTGTTCTCTCTACTAAATTAAAACTATGCACCCTAGGTGCATAACCAATTGGAAGTGGATCACCCTGTCAGCCCCTGTACCAGTGTACACTAGGTACCCAGGGCATTGGTGTACCCAAGGCCTGCCAAGGGCTGCAGCATGTATTATGCCACCCCAGGCTTGGCCTAACAATCTGACACAACTGGCTGATCACTCAGCTGGGGTAAGTTGGTGTAATCACCTCTTACTTAGGTGTAGTATACCTATACCTAACCTTAAATGGGACACCTGGTAACCTATAAGTCACTCCTATAGCAGGCCTTAACAATCCTGAAGGCAGAGTGCTTGGTTCCATGTGAGATGGTGCTCTGGCATGAGCTGAGCCTGTCTGCAGTGGTCGGAACAACTTCCTTCTACTGTTTCCAGATATCGTCATACCATATACTCTTAAGTGCATTATGAACCTCACGGTTAAATGCTATCTTTGGTTTGGCTTTATCAAAACATGTCGAGTAAGGTGTCATACGAATTGGAATACTAACCCCTCGCCAATTCTGGCGACGGGGTTAGCATTCCACCCTTCTAGAGGGACACGACATGTACAGTACCTGAAACCCGGGTAAAATCAGACATAGCCTCAGCTCCACAAAATGGATGCTGCCACCACAGACACAAGTCTGCCCTCCTGCTGCTGGGAGTCCTTCCAGCTTGGGAGGTGTGGACAAAGGGTTTCCTGCCAGGGGAGGTGCGTGCACCACCCCAGACAGGATTTTGTGTATTGGTCAGGTAGGGCTTGAAAGAAACCAGACATGCCTGTGGCTCACAAGGAGCCTCGGTGCATATGCCAGTTCAAACCGGTCCTGGGGCACACCAGTCCCGGGCCTGGGGCGAGCTGGACAAAGGATTGGGGGTGTAACCACCCCCCTTCCTGGTCCCACCCATAGGGAGGGACCTAGCAGGTAGTCCGGCCCCTAGAATCCGAATAAAGGTAGGAGCTGTGTCCTAAGACTTCAGACATCCTGGAATCAACTTAAAACTAAGAAGAAGACGGGAACTTCGATGCTCTGCTGCACAGAGGACTGAAGCCAATCTCCCCTGTGGTCAGGGAGTGACCACCTTGCTAACGCAAGCACCATCCAGCGAATCAACGTCTGCTTTGCCGCCGCCTCCCGCCGGAGCCCGAGCCCAGAGACTGACAAGACCTGGACCTCCAGACCTCTCACCGCCCGATCCACAGTCCCTGCAAAGAGGAGACCCGTGGAGGCACCGAGACACGTGGAGCCAGCCATCTTGGAACGACTACGACAAGCTGACAAGTGCAACAACCGAGGCTTCCTCCAAGTTGTGCTTTGGGTCCTGAGAAGCCCAACCCTCGAGCAGCATCTGCACCAAAGGTGAGCCCTCCAGCATCTCCACGATCTGCGTGGGGCCCTTCTGCATTTTGCCACTCGACGCGCCTAACCGGTTGCTGGCCCGCTGGCTAGTGGCCATCTTGGCGACGAAATCTACGACAAACACCGCTGGTCTGGTTGCTCCAGACTGGCCCTTGCTCCCCTCCAAAGGAGCAGTTCCTCTGACCTTGCTGGTCAGAACCATCAGCTTAAACTCCTTGCCTACAACAATTGCTTTTGCCAAGGCTTGTTTGCTTCGATCAAGTCGCCGACACCGCCGACAGCGAGAGCCTGCGTGGGACAGCTCGTGACTCGACTCCTGGACGTCGTCGACCTTCAGGGACCACGTGGCTGCAGAGTCAAGCTACACCTTCCTTCCTGTTTGCACCCGACATTGCCTGGTACCCACCTGGTGCCACGCTGGTCACTGGCTAGTGACCGTGAACACTGTCCCCTCTGCTTACAGGTCTTCAACATCTCCGATCCACTCTTGGATCCACGGCATCTCTTCCCGACCGACCGCCTGCAGCACCTTTGTCTACAGGCCCCACGGAACAGATAGAAGAAACCCGACGCACTTCGAGGCCTATGCACCCGCTTCCTGTGGGTGAGGTAAAGCTGGTACTCCGGTGCCCATGTGTAGTAATACATCTCTAGTGCCTGTGTTCCAAATCTTAAGTTCCTAGGTCATCCGGAAGATTCCTTTTGCAGTAACTTTGTACTTTTTACGCACCCATTGAAACCTATGGGAGCACGCGTGTGACTATTTGCTCTGCACACGCCACCCGTGGACCTCCTGGTCACTAACTGACGTTAGCTCCTTGTAGGCCCAGCGATTCTAGAGGCCCTAGGCCTTTTCCCTTTTCTGTTCGTGGTACTTATACCACTATTTTAGTATATGGTTTGAGTGGCCACCAGGGCCTATCCATATAAAGTGCAACTTCTGTGTATTCTGTGATAATCTTGTTTGACGATTTGTGCTCCTGTGCTCATAAAGAGACTAGGGGTTACTTTGATAAATAAATACATATATATTTTGAATATATATCTGTGTGGTGTCCTTTCATTGGTATAAAAGGGGGTTACTATTGGTAAAACAGCTTGCTTAACACGCTTCACGAGTTTAGCCTCAAAGACTGCTTAGCCTACGCTACCACTAGGGCAGCTAGTCCGAAAAGGTTGACTTACAACCACACCATAAGGGTTGCTTGGCATGGTACAAGGTGATCACTTTAACTAGTGAGCATCATATACCAGGCCAACTTCTCACATTGGTGAGCAGCGGTTGGATTTGAGCTTGCTGTGTTTTACCATGGTAATCTCTTGGTTACCAATTGAAAGATCACATAGGTACCTGTAGGTACATATAAAACAAGATTAGATATACTTAAGTTCTACTGAACTTAGTTGTTGTAGAGCAAAGGGAGTAGCACACCCTGACTACAACTACTAGATAGGTTTAGTAGGTAAACCCAAGTGTAGGTAGATTGCAACACATCCACCCACACTTAAGAGCAATGGCCGGGGCAGAGGGGTCCACTGTACCCATCTCTGTTGAGAGTGACCCCCAGAGGGCACCATCCAGCTTTGCTACCCTTAATCAGAATGAGCTCAGGCATTTGGCAACTCTTAGAGGCCTTAAACAGCCCAAGAACCCAAACTCTGCTGAGCTCAGAGAGCTCTTACAGAATGATGAGAATCAGAGAGCACTCAAGAAAGCTTCCCAGTTAGCCCCCTTAGGGACAGGAACAGGAGGCCCCCCTTCTGAAGATGCCACTGAAGTACCCCTTCCCAATAGTCACCCCTTAGATGGGATGCCTACCACAGAGGATGAGAGTGAAAAGGATACTGACAGTAGTGAGGATGAAGGGAGAACTAGCCCAGTGCCAAGTGTTATACTTGGCCCAGCTAAACCAAGGCTATTAGGGACTGACAGTGGGTTCAACCCACTGGATCTCCCCAGTGGACTTAACACAGGGCTCGGAAGGCAAAGGAATCGCTCAGGTGACTCCAATGCTTCCCATGGCTCTAGAGGCTCTCAAGGTCACTCCAGGAGAAGGATGACCACCCCTCAGAGGAGGGAACATGAGGCCAAGATGCAAGAGGCTCAGCTGAGGATCAGGAAGCAGGAGCTAGAAGTAGCCCTGATGGAAGAGAAACTTAGCAAGGCTAGACAGCATAAAGAGAGTGGGTCTATACCCACTGGTGGCAGCATTGTCCCTAAGGACAAAGATAGGGTTTTCGACAATAGAAACCTGTCTAAGGTTGTGCCCCCCTACAAAAGTGGGGATGACATCCACAAGTGGATAACTGCTCTTGAGAGAGCCTGCAAAGTACAGCAGGTTCCTGAAGATCAGTGGGCAGCAATCCTCTGGCTCTCCTTTGAGGGAAGAGGCAGAGACAGACTCCTCACTGTTAGAGAAGAGGATGTCAGAAACTACAGAGTCCTGAAGAGTGTTCTAGTTGATGGGTTAGGCTTAACCACTGAGCAGTACAGGTTAATGTTCAGAGACACCCAAAAGACACAGACTCAGGACTGGTCTGAATACATTGAATGTGCCACTAAGGCTTTGGAGGGTTGGTTGCTGGGAAGTAAGGTATCTGATTTTACAGGATTGTATAATTTGATGATGAGAGAACAGATTTTAAATAACTGTCAAAACCAGCAACTGCATCAACACTTGGTTGACTCTGATCTGACCTCTCCCCAAGAATTGGGAAAGAAGGCAGACAAATGGGTCAGAACCAGGGTTAAGCAAAAGAACCAGAACCAGGGCCAAGGGGGTGATCAGAAGAAAACAGACCAAAAGGGTGGAGATCAGAAATCTAAAGACCAGAAGTCTTCAACAGGGCCCCAAACTACTGCTAAGGAGGGTGGGTCCCAACAACAGTCCAAAAAGAAGAAAGAAGGTCAAAAGAAACCCTGGTGCAATCATTGTAAAAATACAACTCACTGGACTAGTGATTGCAAAAAGGGTGGAGCCCCCAACACTGTTGCCCCTAAGGCACCTGCTCCCAGTACTACTGTTAGCAGTGTTGGTCCCCAGACAAAGGGTGTAGTGGGAATCACTATGGGAACTGAAGGAGATTCTGACTTAGACAGAACCCTTACACAGGCAGTCTTGATCTGTGATGGGGACATTGATTTGTCCCTGACTGTGAGCCCCAGTAACCTGGGCAAGTACAGACAGACTCCTTTAATTAATGACAAAGTGGCTCAAGCCTACAGGGACACATGTGCCAGTGTCACTATGGTGACACCAGGCTTTGTGGACCCTGGACAGTACATACCAGGTGAGAACTACCTGGTGACCAATGCCAGCAATGCCACTACTTCACATAGTGTGGCAGTTGTTAACTTCTCATGGGGAGGGGTAACTGGCCTCAAAAGGGTTGTGGTTAGTGCAGACCTCCCAGTAGAATGTTTGTTGGGCAATGACCTAGAGAGTTCTCTATGGTCAGAAGTGGAGTACAGGACTCATGCAGAGATGTTAGGTATATCATCACATGTCCTTGCTGTGACCAGGTCACAGGCCAAAAAGTGCCTCACTGAACCTCAGGTCTTGGATCCTGGAACAATGGACCAAGCACCTACCAAGAAGAAGAACAGGAGGGTCAAGGCTGTGCCTTCCCCCCTGCCTCAGAGTGATGATCAGCCTTCCCAGGAAGCTGATCTAGAGGACCCTGAAGGAACTGTCCCTGAAGAGCTTGAACCTGATCAGGTTGAGTTTCTGGGGACAGGGGGACCTTCAAGGGCTGACTTGAGGCAGGCTCAGTTATCCTGTCCCTCTCTTGAACCCCTCAGACAGCTGGCTGCTGCTGAGGCTGCTGGGAATGCTCAAGGTACCCATAAAGTGTATTGGGATGAAGGGCTCCTTTATTCAGAGGCTAGAGACCCCAAGCCTGGTGCGACCAGGAGGTTGGTTATACCTCTGCAATTTAGGGGCTTCCTTCTTACCTTGGCCCATGACATTCCTTTAGCAGGACACCTAGGCCAGACCAAGACCTGGGACAGACTTGTCCCTCACTTTCACTGGCCTCACATGAATGAAGATACAAAGGAGTTTTGTCGCTCCTGTGTTACCTGCCAAGCCAGTGGCAAATCAGGTGGCACAACAAAGGCCCCCCTGATACCACTACCTGTGGTGGGGGTTCCCTTTGAAAGAGTGGGAATAGACATAGTGGGTCCCATGGATCCTCCCACTGCATCTGGGCACAGATTTATACTGGTGGTAGTGGATCATGCCACCAGGTACCCAGAGGCAATTCCCCTTAGGACCACTACAGCTCCTGTTGTGGCCAGGGCCCTGCTGGGAGTATTCTCCAGAGTGGGGTTTCCTAAGGAGGTAGTATCTGACAGAGGTACCAACTTTATGTCTGGATACTTAACAGCTATGTGGAAGGAATGTGGTGTCAACTACAAGTTCACCACCCCTTATCACCCACAATGCAATGGGCTTGTTGAGAGATTCAACAAGACCCTAAAGGGTATGATCAAAGGATTACCTGAAAAGCTCAGGCGAAGATGGGACATCCTTCTACCCTGCCTTCTGTTTGCTTACAGAGAGGTCCCACAAAAAGGAGTTGGCTACAGCCCCTTTGAATTGTTGTTTGGGCACCCTGTGAGAGGCCCACTGTGTTTGGTGAAGGAAGGCTGGGAGTTACCTCTCAAAAAGCCTAAGCTAGACATAGTGGACTATGTACTTGGTCTCCGCTCCAGGATGGCTGAGTATATGGAGAAGGCATCCAAAAACCTTGAGGCAAGCCAGGCCTTACAGAAAGCTTGGCATGACCAAAAGGCTGTCTTGGTTGAGTTTCAGCCAGGACAGAAGGTATGGGTGTTGGAGCCAGTGGCCCCAGCAGCACTCCAAGACAAATGGTCTGGACCCCATACAATCCTGGAAAAGAAGGGAGAGGTCACCTACTTGGTCGACCTAGGAACTCCCAGGAGTCCCCACAGGGTACTCCATGTTAACAGGCTTAAAGCATATGTTGACAGGGCAGACATGGGCTTGCTCATGGCTACAGATGAGGGACAGGAGGAAGAGAGTGACCCTCTCCCAGACCTGTTGTCTCAGAACCCTGAAGATGGCTCAGTTGAAGGAGTGACCCTTGGAGGCAACCTCACTGCCCATCAGCAGACTGAATGTAGACAGGTTCTACAATCATTTTCACATATGTTTTCCTTGATACCTAGTCAAACTGACTGGTGTACCCATGTTGTGGACACTGGTGACAGTCTGCCTGTAAAGAACAAACTTTACAGACAACCTGACCACGTCAGGGACTGTATAAAGGCTGAGGTACATAAAATGCTGGAATTAGGTGTCATTGAACCCTCAGAGAGCCCCTGGGCTAGCCCAGTGGTTCTGGTCCCCAAACCTCACACCAAAGATGGCAAGAGAGAGATGAGGTTCTGTGTGGATTACAGAGGACTCAATGCTGTCACCAGGACAGATGCACACCCTATTCCAAGGGCAGATGAGCTCATAGACAAACTAGCTTCTGCAAAGTTTTTGAGCACATTTGACTTAACAGCTGGCTATTGGCAAATCAGATTAGCTGAGGAGTCTAAGGCCAAAACAGCATTCTCAACCCCAGGTGGGCATTATCAGTTTGTGGTGATGCCCTTTGGTCTGAAGAATGCACCTGCCACCTTCCAAAGGCTGGTGAACCAAGTCCTTACTGGGTTGGATGACTTTTGTGCAGCATATCTTGATGACATTGCTGTCTTTAGCTCCACCTGGGAGGATCACCTGATCCACCTGGAGAAGGCTCTTGAGGCCCTGCAGAGGGCAGGCCTCACTATCAAGGCTACTAAGTGCCAGATAGGGCAGAGTAAGGTTGTATATTTGGGCCACCTTGTAGGTGGAGGCCAAGTTCAACCACTGGAGAGTAAGATACAATCCATCAAGGACTGGTCCCCTCCAACCACCCAGACTCAAGTTCGAGCTTTCTTGGGCTTGACTGGGTACTACAGGAAGTTTGTTAAGAACTATGGGTCCATTGTGACTCCTCTTAATGATCTGACATCCAAGAAGATGCCCAAAAAGGTTCAGTGGACAGTAAGCTGTCAAAAGGCATTTGATGACCTGAAGGAGGCCATGTGCTCTGCACCTATCCTGAAAAGTCCTGACTACTCCAAAGAGTTTATTGTCCAAACAGATGCTTCTGAGTTGGGTGTGGGAGCTGTGCTGTCACAACTTAATGTAGATGGTCAAGACCAACCCATTGCTTTTATTAGCAGAAGGTTGACCCCCAGAGAGAAGAATTGGTCAGCTATTGAGAGGGAGGCCTTTGCTGTGGTGTGGGCCCTGAAGAAGCTGAGGCCATACTTGTTTGGCACTCACTTCAAGATTCAGACCGACCATAAGCCCCTCTTGTGGCTAAATCAGATGAAGGGTGAAAACCCCAAACTGCTTAGGTGGTCCATTTCCCTACAGGGGATGGACTTTACAGTGGAGCACCGGCCAGGTACTGACCATGGGAATGCAGATGGTCTCTCCAGGTACTTCCACTTAGGACATGAAGACGAGACTGGTCAAGGCTAGTTTAATGTCCCAGCGTTTGGGGGGGGTTGTGTAGGAGAGTAGGGTCTGCTATCCTATGGTCACCCCAAATTTTTGCTTTTTGCTTCACTGGTTTTTGACATATTGAGGCTGTGGGCCTGCCAATCAGACCCCCAGCCTGCTGTTCTCTCTACTAAATTAAAACTATGCACCCTAGGTGCATAACCAATTGGAAGTGGATCACCCTGTCAGCCCCTGTACCAGTGTACACTAGGTACCCAGGGCATTGGTGTACCCAAGGCCTGCCAAGGGCTGCAGCATGTATTATGCCACCCCAGGCTTGGCCTAACAATCTGACACAACTGGCTGATCACTCAGCTGGGGTAAGTTGGTGTAATCACCTCTTACTTAGGTGTAGTATACCTATACCTAACCTTAAATGGGACACCTGGTAACCTATAAGTCACTCCTATAGCAGGCCTTAACAATCCTGAAGGCAGAGTGCTTGGTTCCATGTGAGATGGTGCTCTGGCATGAGCTGAGCCTGTCTGCAGTGGTCGGAACAACTTCCTTCTACTGTTTCCAGATATCGTCATACCATATACTCTTAAGTGCATTATGAACCTCGCGGTTAAATGCTATCTTTGGTTTGGCTTTATCAAAACATGTCGAGTAAGGTGTCATACGAATTGGAATACTAACCCCTCGCCAATTCTGGCGACGGGGTTAGCATTCCACCCTTCTAGAGGGACACGACATGTACAGTACCTGAAACCCGGGTAAAATCAGACATAGCCTCAGCTCCACAAAATGGATGCTGCCACCACAGACACAAGTCTGCCCTCCTGCTGCTGGGAGTCCTTCCAGCTTGGGAGGTGTGGACAAAGGGTTTCCTGCCAGGGGAGGTGCGTGCACCACCCCAGACAGGATTTTGTGTATTGGTCAGGTAGGGCTTGAAAGAAACCAGACATGCCTGTGGCTCACAAGGAGCCTCGGTGCATATGCCAGTTCAAACCGGTCCTGGGGCACACCAGTCCCGGGCCTGGGGCGAGCTGGACAAAGGATTGGGGGTGTAACCACCCCCCTTCCTGGTCCCACCCATAGGGAGGGACCTAGCAGGTAGTCCGGCCCCTAGAATCCGAATAAAGGTAGGAGCTGTGTCCTAAGACTTCAGACATCCTGGAATCAACTTAAAACTAAGAAGAAGACGGGAACTTCGACGCTCTGCTGCACAGAGGACTGAAGCCAATCTCCCCTGTGGTCAGGGAGTGACCACCTTGCTAACGCAAGCACCATCCAGCGAATCAACGTCTGCTTTGCCGCCGCCTCCCGCCGGAGCCCGAGCCCAGAGACTGACAAGACCTGGACCTCCAGACCTCTCACCGCCCGATCCACAGTCCCTGCAAAGAGGAGACCCGTGGAGGCACCGAGACACGTGGAGCCAGCCATCTTGGAACGACTACGACAAGCTGACAAGTGCAACAACCGAGGCTCCCTCCAAGTTGTGCTTTGGGTCCTGAGAAGCCCAACCCTCGAGCAGCATCTGCACCAAAGGTGAGCCCTCCAGCATCTCCACGATCTGCGTGGGGCCCTTCTGCATTTTGCCACTCGACGCGCCTAACCGGTTGCTGGCCCGCTGGCTAGTGGCCATCTTGGCGACGAAATCTACGACAAACACCGCTGGTCTGGTTGCTCCAGACTGGCCCTTGCTCCCCTCCAAAGGAGCAGTTCCTCTGACCTTGCTGGTCAGAACCATCAGCTTAAACTCCTTGCCTACAACAATTGCTTTTGCCAAGGCTTGTTTGCTTCGATCAAGTCGCCGACACCGCCGACAGCGAGAGCCTGCGTGGGACAGCTCGTGACTCGACTCCTGGATGTCGTCGACCTTCAGGGACCACGTGGCTGCAGAGTCAAGCTACACCTTCCTTCCTGTTTGCACCCGACATTGCCTGGTACCCACCTGGTGCCACGCTGGTCACTGGCTAGTGACCGTGAACACTGTCCCCTCTGCTTACAGGTCTTCAACATCTCCGATCCACTCTTGGATCCACGGCATCTCTTCCCGACCGACCGCCTGCAGCACCTTTGTCTACAGGCCCCACGGAACAGATAGAAGAAACCCGACGCACTTCGAGGCCTATGCACCCGCTTCCTGTGGGTGAGGTAAAGCTGGTACTCCGGTGCCCATGTGTAGTAATACATCTCTAGTGCCTGTGTTCCAAATCTTAAGTTCCTAGGTCATCCGGAAGATTCCTTTTGCAGTAACTTTGTACTTTTTACGCACCCATTCAAACCTATGGGAGCACGCGTGTGACTATTTGCTCTGCACACGCCACCCGTGGACCTCCTGGTCACTAACTGACGTTAGCTCCTTGTAGGCCCAGCGATTCTAGAGGCCCTAGGCCTTTTCCCTTTTCTGTTCGTGGTACTTATACCACTATTTTAGTATATGGTTTGAGTGGCCACCAGGGCCTATCCATATAAAGTGCAACTTCTGTGTATTCTGTGATAATCTTGTTTGACGATTTGTGCTCCTGTGCTCATAAAGAGACTAGGGGTTACTTTGATAAATAAATACATATATATTTTGAATATATATCTGTGTGGTGTCCTTTCATTGGTATAAAAGGGGGTTACTATTGGTAAAACAGCTTGCTTAACACGCTTCACGAGTTTAGCCTCAAAGACTGCTTAGCCTACGCTACCACTAGGGCAGCTAGTCCGAAAAGGTTGACTTACAACCACACCATAAGGGTTGCTTGGCATGGTACAAGGTGATCACTTTAACTAGTGAGCATCATATACCAGGCCAACTTCTCACAGATGCGCAGTCTTCATTCAATGGAGAAATATTTATTGGTGACTCTAATGGCAATTTAAACATAGCAATAGTTTCACTGTGTAGAAAGCGGTTGTATGAGGGCATCATACATGCTGATAGGATTGGAATCAGTATAAAGCAACAAAAATATATTCCAATTGAGGGTCATATTTATCAAAGGGTTGCATCGCTTTTGCATTGCTTTTGCACAACGCAACGGAGCGCAAGCATGACGGAACCCTTAAGTGCTATTTATCTAGCCACGCAAGATAAATCTAGAGTAACGCAAGCGCAACTCAGCGCAAATCACTGCGTTGCGTTACTCTGCCCCAGAGAGGCATTCCATAAGTGGTGTGTGGGTGTTCCCATTTACCACTCATGGTTTTTTAATGCATTCCCAGATTTACCATTACTGGTAGACCTGGGGCTGCACCAAATGCTACAACTTCCCAGGGGAGGCGTAACAAGGACAAGAATGTTTATTTCTCCTCATTTTTCCTCTTTCTATGTGTGCTGCACACATAGAAAGAGGAAAATGCCTCAAGGGATTGTTCTTGTGCAGTAAAGTGTCCCAGCATCTGAAAACCCGCAAGGGTGAAAAGTAGCCGTCTACAAATCTACTGATTGATTCCGGCCCAAAAATAATCCTGCTTACAACACAGACACTCTTGCAGCATGGTGCAAGAGTGCCTGCGTTGGCGCTATGCAGCACATTGTTCACCAGTGCTGGAAAAAGGCAGAATTGCACCATATTATGTTAAATACGGTGCATTTCTGCCCTTTCCCTATCACACAGCACATTGCAGCAAAGTGGCGCGCTGCGTCACTTAATGATAAATATACTCCTGAGATAGGAGACATGCTAAGGGTATCAGATATAAAGTTCAAAGTTAAAACAAAAAAATCAAATCTCTGTAATATTATATACATGTGGAAGCAATCCTATTATATAGGTGATACAGTAAGGTTCTCCTGCAAGTACAAAACTTTCCATCAAAGTAAGTAAAAATAATATTACATACACAGCCAATACACACACATCTGAGAACAAAGCCCAGCTCTCTGGGTTGAGGGGGCCAGGCTGACGAGGGAGGACGGAGCATTCTTTGTGGTAAGAACATTGTCTGAGAAGAAACATTTGAGGTAGGCTTTTTCCTCAATCGATGTTTCTTGATGTGTGGTAGAGAGCAGCCTCTTAAGGTTTTGTTTTTACTGTGTCAGGCAGTTTAAATTCTGTATGCTTTGCATCGACTTTCACAGGGGGGTTTTTACTACGGTTGGCAGCCTCGCCTTAATCTCAAAGAAAGGCCCAGTAGGGTTTCTCCTTAGGAGCTCTGAGCACCATAACCTCTTTGTACAATGTAGTCTGGTCTCGGAAAGATATGAATGTAAGTCTCGAATGGGACGAGGGATGTACTTTTGTGCTTTTGACTAATTGGAAATACAATTCCTGAAGGAGCAAAAGCATTATACTTTCATGGGCCAAGAGAATAAATCTTTTTTTTTTTATAATTATCATAACTCTTTGTGTAGATAGCCATTTTATACGAAGAATTTTACAACTGACATTTATGTGTGCAATCATTATCTAATCTAACCTCTTAACCGTGTAAATGCCCTTGGAAAAATTAAAGGCGAACATGACTGTGTCAGTATTTGAACCTGTGCCCTGTATGACACACACAGTTCTGAGAAGTTGGAGAATATATATACAGGTTTCCATTACTAATATCTCACATGTAAAGGGCCTAAGGTAAAGGAATTTGAGAAGTATGAGCATGTTCCTATCTAGGCGACTACACAGAAATCCCCCAAAATGTCTCCCAGAAATTATTTGCAGTTGTAAATTATTTTCTAAATTCCCCTTGCCTAGCAAACGTGGCACAGTCGTCTCTGGCGCTGTGTAAACAACTTAACTTCCTTCATTCATTCTAAAATTCAGTTGGTGTATAATAATGAAATCACAGTCCAAATGACAGCTGAATTTTATCATTTTAGACCCCCCACTCGAAACGCTCCCCCGGAAATTCTTAGCTTTAGTTTTTTATCATGCCTCCTAGAGAGAGAGTTGAAAATCGTTTGGGGCCACATGTACCTGTACACTGTTTGCGATTCCCAAATGGGTTGCAAGGGACCTGCCTCATTAATATTCATGAGGCAGGATGCAATTTGCGACCCATTGGGAATGGCCAGCACTCACAAGGTTGGTGGCTTCCTGAGGTCAGCAGACCATCATGCCTGTGACTACTTTTTAAATAAAGCTGGTTTTTTTTTTAGATGCAACGAAAACGGGATGCATTTAAAAAAGAAAAATTAAACATTTCTGTTTCATTTTTTAAGAGTCCATGGACCACTGCCTGCTCTTAAAAAATGTTTTCACTGCCAGTCACAAAGGGGACGGGGTCCATTCGAGAGACCCCTTCCCGTTTGCAACTGGTTTACCATCTGCTTGAACTAGGTGGTAAACTACGATTGTTTTGCAAACGCATTCCGGTTGCTTAACAATTGTACATGGCCGTGTGACTCGCTATTAGGTGACCTACCCCTTCCTAATAGCGACTGGCAAACCCTATTTTGTCAGTCGGTAAAAGGTTACCGACTAGCAAAATAGGATTGATACATACTAAAACCATTTTTAGAGGTCGCAAACAGCCTAAATCTTCGTTGCAACCGTTAAAAATGGTCGTTCATGTGGTCTCAAGTGAGCATTGAATTGGGCTGCTCACTTGACGCATGTCGTTCCATCATGGATATTGTGATGAATATGGCTAACGCTTCACTCTCTACAGGAGTGGTACCCAGGAGTTAGAAGGCTGGCATGGTTTTGCTACTGTTGAAAGGGAGAACTTTAGATGCAGAGGATGTGGTAAATTACTGTCTGATGACTCTCTACCCAGTGTAGGAAAGACAGTGGATAAACACCTGGCCTCCTAATTGAAAGGGGGGTGAAGAGAATTGAGACCTTCTGTAATTCGAGGAGATAACGGCCATTCTGGATGAGGTCAATGTGGTGGCACTGATCGTCTTGAACCTCTCTGACACAATTCATCGTGGTCCAAATTCCCCATATATATAATCATCTATAATACATGGGATTCCGTAATCCCTGTATAAACAGCAGTCACTAATTTCTTTATAATCGGTGACTTGTGATGCACCAAGTTCGAGTTGTGACGTCACAATGCAAGCTGCCAGAGCCAGCAGCTGAGGAGCATAATTAAAGCAGCTGTTTAAAGTAACAAACAGAACTGTGGTGTTGCTGCATTCCACATTTAGAATGCATCCTGCATCTCTATGAGGTATTATGGAATATAGGGTTGTGGGTGTTCTTGGAGAGGGCAGTTGGATTTGAGCCTTGCTATGTAAAGTTGTATTTGCTGTCATGTACTGGCATAGTTGCCAATAAAGCTTATTTACTTGAAACTGGAGTTCTACTTTACAAGAACCTTGCTTTTCTTTCTTCTGCTCTATTTTAATAGCTTACAATGACAAGCAGAGAGAATATCTTTATTTTATGCACTAACTAGATACAGAAAAGCTTGACTTTTTTCTGCATGTTTCTACACGCTCCGAGCTACTCCAGCATTTTTTTTAACAGACTTGTATTGAACTGTTTCTAATATCTGTTTGCAACAAAAATCTAACAGGTTTTTGATGTGCTTAACTTTGCCCTAGAGGTTATATTTGTATTCTTCATGTTTGTAAACATGCTCGCTCTTTCATATGAAAGAGAGCACCAATGTGTTAAGTGGTTTGTGGGAAAGGTGATGATGTGACCATGTATTATATGGGACAAAGTACCCCTGGCAGACCTGATAAGGATATTGCAAGTCACCTCGAAGTTCCTTAACTTTATGAAGGTACTCAGCCTTCGGCCTCATTCCTCTATATGGTTATGGAATTCCTCTGTGACTTGCAATATCCTTATAATGTACGGCATCCCCTTATATTATGCATTCGACACATCTGAGTTTTATTAGTTGCTAGTTTTAAGACTCTGAACTCTGAGCTTAACGTGAGATTGCCATTACTTTTTTTTAATAAAAAAAGATGAATAAAGCATATTTGACTGCTTTCTAAATTCCAGCCATTGCTGGGCATGACCTTCCTCGCCTGAGGACGGGAAGATCAGGTGTCTCAGTGTCTTTCACGAATGTTGAGGATGAAACCAGCAGAAAATAGAAGGCCAGGCTGAAGGAAGAGATGTGGATGTAGATTATATGTGTAGATAAGTAGATGCTTCTGTGAAAGAGAGGAAGAGGGAAGGACACTTGAGGAAAAGAGTGACCAGATGAAATACAAGTTAAACTAGCTACTGAAAAGGAGGAAAATGAAGGAGAAACATGAATGGAGAAAAGCTCATGAAGAGTAACATATGTTTGTGAAAGACAGATAGAGTCAGAGTGAAGGAGGAAATGAGCGGGAGAGTGAAATAACGGCAAGGTGAGAGATTGAGGAAGAATATTTAAAGCTATCAGGAGAAAGCAATAGTATAGGGTTTTATGGCCGTGAAAGAGAAAGAAAGGGAACAATAACAAAGTGAAAATTATGGGTGGATATATTAGACCAACAAGGAAGTATTAAAAATAAAGATGAACGATATGGAAGGAAAAAAAGCATGGGTAGAGAAATACAATTGTGAATTAAGAAGAGGACAATGGAGACATTAGGAGAGCAGAGTAGCAAAAAAAGAAAACCAGAAATGAGAATGGAGTAATGGAAAAAATAGAAGGCGCTGCCACAGTAGCGTAGCAAGAATACTATGGGCCCTGGTGCAAGCAAAGAAAATGTCCCCTTTGACTGTTGTTAGTGAAGTAAAATACAGCTATTGTCAGGGTTCAATGAGCCCCTTAGGGCTCTGTGCCCTGGTGCCACTGCACTTGCTGAACCAATGGTAGCTATGCCCCTGGGTGCTGGGTGCGTGGCTGAGGGTACAGCCAATAATAAAAAGTCTGCACACATCAGTGATAACTGCACGAGTCACCTAAGCTGCCTGCCGAGGCACTTTTGGTTCCTGCACAAGTCCCAGCGGGTGCTTGCATGAGTTCCGTTGGGTGCTTACCTTGTTGCATACCTGTAGGGGACAGTTGGTTGTCTGCAGTGATTTGGTTGGTTGTCTGCAAGAGCTAAGCTGGGTACTTCCAGGAGTTCAGTTGTGTGCCTGTAGCTCAGTTAGCTAAGGGCAGGACCTCAGTGGGCTGAGGATATGGATTGCACATTTAAAACAAGCATTGGCATAGCCAATAGGTCTCGCCTTTGGAACCTTATAAGTGTTTAGCCAGAGCTATTGGCTTTGCCAATGTATTCGAACTATGCTGTAAAGCAGCATGGCTGCTGTGCAGCATGCTCAAAAGTCATAATAAAAAAAGTGTTATAAGTATTTTTGTTACCTTATATGTAACCAATAAGACATTATATAGAACTAAACGACCCTATTAAAAAAAAGAATTAACATAAAAAATGTCTTCTAGTTTTCTTGTTCTTGCAATGCTTATTGAGAAGAAGTGGAATTAAAAGTATTATTTTTTCTAATATTACAAGTACTTCTCATTACCTGTTGTTTGTAACTTCCGGTGTCACGCTTTAGACATCAGTAAGACCAGTAACCTTTCTCATATGGTGGAAAAACGTATTTTTAGTCTTCCATGGTACTCCCTGGGGGGGGGGGGGGGTCACTGTTAAATCTCCTTGCATGTATGTATAAGTGAAACTCACAAGCACAATAGGTATGTTCACAATTGCAAAACCCTTTCGAATTGGGAGTAGATGGTTTTGTGCTTGTAAATTGCCTCTCTTTTTTTGCATTTTTATATAGCACAATTACGTGAGCACTAGTTACATTGCACAAGTGCACATTTCTTTTTGGTAGGCAAGGGGAGATTAAGTGATTTGCCCAGAATAGATAGATAGACACTACAATAGACACAATTAAGTATACTTCCATATTCACACAATAACGTACAAAGGCTAAGACCAGGGCCACTAGAATTCTACGGGTCGGCTAAGTAAATTATTTGGCAGGGGAAGGCAAAATTACATCAACTCACCACAACTCAAACAGGTTAGGTATGGAGATTGGTTAATAAACACAAGATCTCAAACACACTTACAGTCACATATCACAGCCTAAACAAAACACGAACACACACACCTACGGAGGTCAAACACAGATACCTGAAAACAAACACTTTCAAAGAGACACAATTATACATAAATGCACACACAAAAAGTTATATAGGGTGACATACTTATGGGCACAAGCTCGACCTAAAAAACCTGTAAATATGTTGTGCCTCGGCAGCATTGATGATGCTGTAAGTTCACAGTGCCTCACTAGTATTCTTTAAAACTGACTAGCTTTAAGAAAAATGTCCCAGCGCAAAACAAACAACAAGCCTGTCAAAACTCTGGTAAAATCAAGAGTATTTTGTGTCCCTAAATGTATGGCTTTATTGACATTAACAAAATAGGATTTAAAAAAAAAAAAAAGTTGCCCTGAAGTGAGTATTCGAAGATACATAAGATTATCTGAAACATAAAAGCGTTCCTCTTGCTTCTTGGGTAATGCCACATGCGAGGGCTGAAACGGCACTGCTCGCGACTCGGCTGGTGAGTGAGTAACCATAGCAACTTTGACACTGCGGTGGTAAGGCGTCAGCTGACTGTGCATGACGGTGAAACTCTCACGTGCCCACTTCGCACCAGCTCGTTACACACAGTTACACACGCATCTGGTGCACTGCCCTGTGCCCTGTGCGCCCAGAGCCGGCATGTGTACCTACAAGCGCGTGCACTAACATATAGCACCGAATCAATTGCGCCTCGAAGTATACCAATGATCTATGAGAGAGGAGGCTTTCCCATTGATGTAAAATAGTCTTACGTCCAACTACCCAGCCATCACTAGAAACTACATGAACATGTTTCAAGTATCATTTAAAGTGTACCGGAGACGTATCCTTCAACCGAAAGTAACACAAACCGCCCAAAAGTGTAATAAATATTAAGTTCAGTTAAAAAAAAAAATATGTAGCATTGCTCCTCAGCAAAGCACACTGCTTCCGAAACATCCGGGGAGAGCTACTCCATACACCACCAATAGTGCTCTGTTAACTGGCACCAGGTGTTTCGTAACATAAGGATCAAACATATTTTTATAGTAAGGAAACTGCACCCAAAAAAAAGGAATGTGTCCATCTGTGAGCACTAAAGATAACAAACGCCAGGGCTGCGGAGCACAAGGTTAAATAAAACTGCACCAGAAAAAAAAGGAATGTGTCCATCTGTGAGCACTAAAGATAACAAACGCCAGGGCTGCGGAGCACAAGGTTAAATAAGCTGCTCAATAGGTGTAGTGAGGGAGACAAGGAGGCACTGCAGCTGCTGCCATGCGCGCCGTTGCTCGCTGCCGCAAGCAAAATGCTGTGCGAGTGAACATTGTCCCAAAAGGTGGGACATGCACCCGCTTTTACCCATTTGTAGCCTCCTATTTCAAACTGACACAGGCAAAGGCCAATCAAATGTGTGGGAGGAGTCCGACCCACACAAAGAAGTTTGGAGTGATTACATGAAGCCTCCCCATAGGACAGAGTATGCGCGCTGCGCGAGGCTGGACCTAAAAAAGCTGATCTGTATTCATATTGAATGATTCAATATTACTATTGACACTTTATTTCACTTCAATGCTTTAAAATGTTGGATTAAACTCTGCCCCATATTACCAAGGATCTGTAAATCTGAGGCAGCGCAAAAACTAACGCCGTTGAAAAGCAGGCATTAGAGTGGCGCAACAAGGAGAATTACTTTTATTTCTCCTCTTTTTTTGCTCTTTCTATATTTGCTTCATTGGGCAGCACACATAGAAGGAGCAAATTGCCTTTAATTTTTGTTCATGTGCAGGAAGATCTACCTTCCTGCATATAAACAATCATCCCATGGCCCAAGGGTGTCTACGTTGGCGCTAGGCAGCTTTTCTAGCTCCGCTACAAGGGAAAACACAGAGGTGTACTGTATTCTTGTGAATACGGTGCATCCCTGCATTTTTTAAATGACAGCGTTGTCCTGCTAAATTGCCTGCAGCCCCGCTCCATTTCTTTGTAAATATGTCTCTATGAGTATTTAATTAATTTTATTCTTATTTGCAAGGCAACATATACTTAAAGTAGCAGATATACAAAATTATGTTGAAGCCAGGAATATTATCGCATACAGTAGCTACGGTTTTTATAATTTTTACTTATGTTAAAAACCAACACAAATGGTTAAAAAAAGGTTGTTGTTAGCATGTTTTTGTATTGAAGTGCGACTTGTTTATTTTAAAGTCGAAGGAGTAGGTTAGGTAGATATTTGGAAGTGTGACTAATACACAGAAGAGGTAGCACATGAGTATCACAATTGACGCCATTTTCCCGCACACAGTGGATTTCGCAGTGCTGTTGCTCATGGTGTACCTGTTTGTGAGTTGCTGCCACTTGTCCTGTAACTGTTCTGTGTATTAGAGAAGCTTGCAATGGTGCTGATGATGTTATGCCTGTGTTATTGATGAGTGAGGTTTGGTAAACATCTTTCGATGTACAAAAGCCAAATGACTAGCATTAAGAAGTGGAAGGCGGAGGTTCAGGGCGCTAAAGGGAGGAGGGTGTGGAGAGTACAAGGGGCAGCGTGTTCTGACTTCCTTTTCGCACAGGAAAGATACAGTACATACAGCAACAGTGCATACTCCCCCACATGCAGAACATGTAACACATGCAGATTTAAAGAGCAGGATTTCCCTCCTACACACAGATCAAGTAACGCACCAGAAGCAGCTTCGCCCACACTACACTCACACAGAAAGAAATAACCACAAAACAGGTACCACATTGAGAACCAAGGAGCAGGCGTGCCCTCCCACACACAGAACAAATGTAGTGCCAGCAGCTGTGCACAAATTCCACTCACACATAAACAAACACAGAGCAGATACCCAGTGGTTAAATTGAGCCGGTGGTTGCCGGTGGGGGCCACCGGCACATATTTTTCAGCATCAGATATTTATCAAAAGCAAAAGAGAGAAAAAATACACATCGGGAAAAGGGAGGAAGATAAAGACTACAAAAAGTCACAAAGGAGGAAAGTAGGAACCTGCAAGTGTGAGATAAAGGGCATAGGAGTGTCTGCCAGTGGATTATAGAGGCCTTGGGTGGATTTAAGACTACCAGCCTTGGCAATTGAGCGCTGAGATTTCATTGTACCAGCCACTGGCTTCTGAGCAGAGCTTTGGGCACTGGCACTCTTTCTTTTACAAATGAATCACTGCAGGTACCACATTGTCATCTTCACTGTCAGCATCCCCTGAAAGGAACAGAGAATAGTTTCCACTTTGGCATCAGCAATGTAAGTTACAGACACACACACATGCATGTGTTCCTCTGTGTGCATACATAATATGGAAGCCAAACCTACTAGATGTGTCAATGCTTGATAAGATATTGACACAGAAGACCTGCCATTAAGGCTTAAAATGATTTCTTGACGAACCTCTTTACCTCTTAGAGGTGCATGGAACACCTAACACATAACTGACTCTATCCTAACCCTGTCAGTATTTCTGCAAGAGGGGCACCTGACATTTGATCGCCTCTGCTTCAGTCCTGTCTGCCTGCCAGGAGTGTCCCTGAAAGATGGCAGCTCTACTGGTTTCTAAAAGGTGTGTCTGGCATGCCTGATACTGCCTCAAGCCCACTTAATTTTGTTGGCACTCCTAGCGTGTGACTGACTCTTCCCCGACCCCATAGCCTTTAAAAGGTGCACCTGGCATGTGGCTAGTCCTGTCTATGAACCTTTTTCAAGAAGGAGGTAGAAAAAGATATAGAACCGTACAATAATGGAATCTATTCACAAAGAGATGGAACCTACTAGCAAGCAACATTCAAATTTGACAATCTCCAAGATTGTTTAGTAACTATTTTATTTTATTCTATGTCATGTCTACAGTGTGTGCCTACGCTCCATAGCAACGTTTTTTACAAAACTCACTCTCACCCGTGTCCTCATTAAAAACGTGAGTGGAGCCCTGGAGTGCGTTCCTCTTGCGATGTTAATCTTGCCATAGGGCCCTAAGATTAAAAGGACTTGTGATAGGGCATTCCTATCGGCAATTTGGATCATTTAAAATATAGATCCCCCTGGTATAATAATAACGGAGTCTTCCCTTAAACAAGGTTGAGCCCATCCGGATGTACTTACATTCCGCATGAGGACTTGATGATGAAACGTGCCACAATGATGATGTGGGTGAGAGTCCTTTTCACAAAAAAAAAAATTCTGTGCAGTACTGTCTATGCTCTACCACCCTTCCAGAGATGTGACTAACAAGTTACTGACTCCTCCGCTATCTGCGCAAAAAAGGTGCAACTAACATTTAACTGACTCCTCTCCTGCCCTACCTGCCTTTTAAATTTATACATGACATGTGACAACTCTTTCCCAGGCACACTGGGCTTTCAGTTGCAAGTCTTGAGTAATGAATGATACTTCCCTGCCACTACTGGCATTTCTAAGTTGTGCCAGTGGTGCAGCGTGGGCGGGGCCATAGGGGGAGTTGCCCCGGGTGCAAAATTCTTAGGGGCGAAAAACTTTAAAAGAAAGGGGGCGCCAATTGCACAGAGCAATACTTTCCTTGCCCCGGGTGATGGCAACCCACGCTACGCCGCTGCCCCTGCCCTAGCGGCTGTCTGTGAGCTAAATGTATAGCTATGCATGCAGCTGTCCTCCTAATCTGTCAGAGGTGTGCATCATATGTTACTGACGCTTCCCCAACCCTATTGACATATATAGAGAGGTGGGTCTGGTACGTGACTGATTCATGCCCATCCTTACAAGTTGAGGGAGGAGGGAGAGTGTTAGATAGCACCTCAGGCAAGCAAAAAATCAAATGAGACAATACTCTTATGTAGATTCCTAAGCCACAACTAAAGCTAACTGCTCAAAAGATTTTTCTGATGCCGTACAACAAACAAGCATTGGCAACACCAATAGGTCTGTGTTGGCCTCAAGCTTTTTGGCTTTGTCAATGGTGGTTTTGTTCAGTCATGTGTTTTGCAAAACTTTATTATTGGAAAAGCTATTGGACCCTCATCAATCCCAAAAAACTTTGACTAAATGCAAACATATATTTTTGGTCTCAAAAAGCACATATTGCCATCTTTTTTCCTGGCACTTAAGGGAACTAGTTTCCTTGTGGATATGCTCCTTGTGAAAGGGCAGAATGCTGTCACTCACAGTGAAGTTAGTTAATGGTTGAAGTAGGCTGACCCAGTGCCCCATGTTGTATGCTGTAATGGGCGAAAGAAGTATTTGAATGATAGGGTAGCAGACCAATAGATGAAGAGGGCTGACTGAAAGTCCCTACAAGCAAGTATATTGTACATATACTTTTAGTAACATTAAAAAGCATTGGCTAATTGTGAACCTAAAAAATTGAAGATGGTCCTCCCTTTGTGGCTGCATATCAGAGCTACTTCAATGAAACAGGAACATACCTTATGCTAATTTTTCAAAGGCAAAACTCAATACATCCTGAATGACACTAACAATCAAATATTGACTGATTAAAATGATGCATGGCACAATGAAGTAGCGGTAGAGCTCATAATATCAATAGCAGCACCAGGATGTCCCTCTCTGAGTAGAATACTTGAACTTTCTTTTGGGCTCATTGCGAGTAATGCGGTTTTTGGTGTGGTAATTCCTGACGGCATCCCTTCACCAAAATCCAATAATTGTGAGTAATGAGCTCAGAACAGATAATAACTTGTGGACCCGGTTTTATTGGGTCCTTTTCTGAAGATATTTCTAATTCTGGGGCTAATATGGGACTTTTTCCACTGCATTTCCCCCTGTTTTGAGCATGGTGGTAATTTACCGCATGCACCTGCTCGGAGCAAGTGGTAAATTGCAGTGGAGTGCATACTTCGTAAAGGAGGTTGGGGAGCTGGCTGGGACCATAGAAGACTACCAGGAGCTACGGAGGAGAATTTGCAGCTCCCCCCCCGTTGTGCATGAGTGCCAGCAGGTGGTGGCTCCACAGCTTCCCACTGCCCAAGTAACTCTGCGTCCAGATCCAGGCTCGCGTTCCAAGAACGGAAACGCCAGGCTACGTAGAATGATCTGGAGCGGTATTCCTCTGAGGGATACCGCTCCAGGTCACTCGTACTGAGGACCTTAGATAGCAAAAGCTGCTCCTCCCAGACCAAACAAGCATTGGCATAGCCAATAGGTCTCGCCTTTGGGACCTTATAAGTGTTTAGCTATGCAACAGTTGCATAACTAAATACTTACAAGGTCCCAAAAGCGAGACCTATTGGCTATGCAAAGCGGCCGCGAAAGTGAAAGTGATCGCAATCGCGATCACGATCAAACATCAAAGCGGCCGTGCGGCCCCGAAAGTGAAAGTAATTGCGGTAAAGCGCGGCGCGCGCGCCCGCGCACATGCACTGTAGCTCTAGGCTGGCCTGGTAGCACTTTTTGGAGCCCTCTCAATAAGTCTCGCCAGACCAGCACATGCGCTGGGTCAGGCGAGACCTAAAAATTGTCCTTCTAAGGCACTCATTATGAGTTATGGGCTAAATTCCAAGCTCTGGGCAAACAGGTGTTCAGATTATTTCAGATGTTCCACAGCACACACAATGCAATATGTACCTTCGAATTCGATTTTTAGAATCATAGTGGTCTTTTTATGCACTTTAGTATGTCCAGAAAAAGCATATGTTCAGAATTGGCCCCACCCATTTGCAAGCTGATGAATTTGCCTCGCTTACTGTTTGGGTCCAAACCGAGGTGGCATGGTGGGCGAAAAACGATGGACTGGGATAAGGACCAAGCAATCGCCAGCGGCTGAGATTAATTCAAGCATTCCTTCCATCACCTTGTTGCTCTTGCAAATGACGCTTACAACTTAAGCACACCTGCTCCACAGGTGCAAAATGAATGTGAGCCCCCTCCTCCCTAAGTGTGATCCTCAAATCCTTTTACAAGTCAAAGCAATCTGTTCTTCTCCTTCCCCACAAAGCTCCAGGCACTCCAAGGGGTATATTATCAAGAAACAGAGTTAAAATTATCACCGCTTTAGCGGCAGGAAACTGCCGCCAAAGCGGCGATAATGGGCTTGATAATATGCCCTTGAGAATTCCCATAGAAGCCCATGTTTTAACTCCATGCCTGATAATATGCCCCTAAATACTGGCTGTTTGTGCTGAACATTATTCCCTCTTTATTGTGGACAGCAGCTCAGTGGAGGCATGGTGAGGCTGATACCGGAAAGATTGATGACAAAATTAATTCATCCAGAGCACAGTATGCTCATATCCTATTACCGTGGAATTTATGCATGAAATAAGTTGATTGTAAGCGGACAACAAGCCAGCAAGAACCACCACACGTCAAAAAGAATAAAATGTATTGCAAAGGTAGTGACAGGCAGGGGACTCCACAGGTGGCTCCTAGAATGTCTGCCAGGGCTCGCCTTTCATAAATGTACCCGCCATCTGTCGAGACGCGGCCATTTTCTGTCACCTCCTGTCATCTACTTCATACCCGTTGACATTTTATCTTTTCTCCGCTAATAATACCACTTACGGACAAATTGATTTATGCATAACACCTTTAACAAAGATTGTGCGCTAACAGCCTGTGTTTTTAACCTTCTGCGCATCACAAATTCCTACACTGTGAAAGGCCATCATTTAGCGGGGCTTCTGGCTACCGCCTTTTGGTTTCACAAAAGGCTACTTGAAGCTGCATGCGGCATTTCGGGTCTGATTATACCCGGCCCTTCCTTTGTGAGAACGGATGAATTCAAAGGAAAATTGCAGGTGTGGGTTTTAATCAGGGGTTCCACGCTGAATGACTGGAAATGTACTTAGTTGGACTCGCAGCATTGTTGCCTGGTGACTACTACATGTCTGTGAAACTTGCGGTAAAACTTATAACCTGACATTTCTTCTTATGAAAAACCTGGGTCAAAGGTTCCTCCATAGAAAATGTGTTTAAGAAAAAAAACTGGAATAAAAGTGTAGCAGGTACACTGCAGACGTAGATGGCTATTCACAAAAGTAAATTTACACTGGAGTTAATCTACACATGTAATTTATGCTTACACTTTGGAGTAACTTTACTACTTCGGGGTTATCACCAGTTACAAGTGTAAAGTTACTCAAAAGCAGGGGCCCAACTAGGCCCGAACTCTGTGGGGGAAAGGAGGGGTGCTGTCAAAACAAGGGACATGGATCACATGTCTATCAATGTGGGCGGGGCTTACATGTCATACGATGAGAATTGGGTCAGGCTCCTGCCAAGCTGAGAGTGACAAATTCTGCATTTCAAACTGGGCAGCACTTAGAGCGCACGTTTTTGTTGATTCGATGTATTTATACGTTACTGTTTTATGAAAAAGGGACAGAGTGCGCTGAAAATTGAATGAAAAGGCAGCTTCTATATTTCTACAAAGCACTTTAGGAACACAATACAACCCATTGTCACAATGCTATTTCAAGGTGGCATCCTTTTTTCAACACTTTATCAACAATTGCTTCTACAGGAGAACAATGTGTTAATGAAATGTTGATCATTGCAAGTCCAGAGATTCGTTCTTGCTCCATTGTTGACCAAAGCTAGGTTTTCAACTGAAGCACTGTTCTGGCAATCAGTGGCGGCTGGTGAACTCTGAAAGTGGTGAGCGCACATCCATACTCTACATAGCAAGTAGAAAACGATTTTGGTGAACAAGCATGCCCACAATGGCCTCTACCCCTTCCTAAGCTATTAAAGAAACTTTACCTTTTTTTAAAAATAATGTGCATACTGTATTTTCCAGTATATTTTCCACACAAAACAAACCAATTTCTGGTTTATCCAAGCTCGTCTTAGCCTCCCCAGTGGTGTGGTCACTTGACTGTG
Organism: Triturus cristatus; assembly: GCF_964204655.1. NCBI lineage: Eukaryota > Metazoa > Chordata > Amphibia > Caudata > Salamandridae > Triturus > Triturus cristatus. The sequence continues at coordinate 271,927,762 of NC_140588.1, forward strand.
AGATGGGGCACAGTGGAGAGTGCACAATGGGTCAGACATAGTTGAGAGGTTTGAGAATTGATAGAGGAAAAGGGCAGAGAAGAGACAGAAAAAAAGTACAGAGTAGGACATTCTTAAGAGGAAAGTCCACACAATAGTATAAGGATAAAACAAAATGGAACACTGGAGAGTGACACATAGCAGATATAGAGGTGGAAGATAGAACATGAGTGATATATACAACAAGGAGCAGAATATTGCATATTGATAATAGAGATGGTCGAGACCGACAAGCGGGCCAAAAATGAAGGAGAGGCGAAAAGTGGCAAAAAATTGAGGGTGGGAATTTGATGACATGGAAAAGACAACTGTAGCAGGGAAGAGAGGATGGGAAGATAGAAATTGGAGAGAGAATATACAATAAAGAAAATGGTATATGCAAAAACGAGAGAGGGCAGAATGCCATAGGCATACGAGGAGAAGGCTGGGTGAAAGAAGTTGGGGGCATATTATCAAGAAACGGTGTTAAAATTATCGTCGCTTTAGCGGCAGAAAACTTCAGATAAAGCGGCAATAATGGGCTTGATAATATGCCCTTGAGAATTCCCATAGAAGCCCAGGTTCCAGTGTCAACATGGGCTTCTATTGGAATTCTCTGCGGCATATTATCAAGCCCATTATCGCCGCTTTAGCAGCAGTTTTCTGCCGCTAAAGCGACGATAATTTTAACGCCGTGCTTGATAATATGCTCCTTAGAAAGTTACATTATTATTTTGAGGACAGGAAGGCTGGGAGGGAGAGAAAAGATGACACTATGGTGATGGCAAAAATTGTTAAAAGGAAGAAAAGCTGTACACAAGGAAAAGAGACAAAAGTGGGAAGGGTCACTGGGATAAGAAAAGCAATGGAGAGTCAGGGCGACAAGGAATCAAAGGGGAGACATTATGGTGAGAACGAGAGCACGAGACAGGAAAGAGACCAGACATCAGACCAAGTCATTCAATTATATCACAATACTGAAGTGATGGGGGAGATGCCTGCTCTTTTCCATATTTTTTCTTATCAGGCAAAACAAAAAAACAGCCTTCCCTTTTTTTCACAATACGTGTGAAAAGCATACAAAAAATGAGAAAAGAACTAGCATTTCAAAATCCAACTGTATGGTTTAGTGGTTCCCCTGGGATTGGCTCAAAGCCAGATGTTACCTTTTATGTGCTTGGCAAGGCGTCTTTCTGTAAACTTGAAAATAAACCAGGATCTGTGATGCAGAGCGAACTGCCTTGCTGATTCAGGTGCACTTATGTTTGGACAAAACTGTAGACGGAACTGCGGGAGCCGGGCCACACAATCAAGGCAGGCCTGGCAAAGTTATAGGACCAGGCAGCAGTGACACAGCCCGCACAAATACGTGTCAACCCTGTGATGACTCAGACAGGGTCGGATTTGCATAAGATTGACGTGACACACAGCCTCGGCATGGGCTGTGCTTGGAAACGCCCACAGGCAGCATTATATCCAGAGCGAAGGAGCTGATGGCCTTCCAGCTCCAATTACATTGCACTAAGGGGTGTGAAGAGATAAGCCCTGCGTCATGCCGTCACGCTTAGAGCGCCATCAAGCACACATTTTTAGGTCTCGCCTGACCCAGCGCATGCGCTGGTCTGGCGAGACTTATTGAGAGGGCTCCAAAAAGTGCTACCAGGCCAGCCTAGAGCTACAGTGCATGTGCGCAGGCGTGCGCGCTGCGCTTGACCGCAATTACTTTCACTTTAGCGGCCGCTTTGATGTTTGATCGCGATCACTTTCGCGGCTGCACGGCCGCTTGGCATAGCCAATAGGTCTCGCTTTTGGGACCTTATACGTATTTAGTTATGCAACTGTTGCATGGCTAAACACTTATAAGGTCCCAAAGGCGAGACCTATTAGCTATGCCAATGCTTGTTTGGGTTGCCATACAGTGGCTGCCTGACCTGCTCTTGGACAAAGAAAGTCCAAGCACTGACAGTAAGGATTTTAAAACTAAGGGCCTTTCTTCTCAGTTTACTTTTGTGAATCGGGCCCTAGATGTTTAATCAGTATGGTGACAATTTGTAAATGTTTACTTAGGAATTCGATTCAGCACCGGGCGGAGCTCCAGCATCCTAACAGGGGCGTAACACAGGCCCCAGCAGCCCCCGCGGTGCGGGGGCGGCAGGCCTGAGAGACAGGGACCCCCCTCAGCACCGTACTCAGGCCTGACAGCTCCATCTTAAATACTGAGTGGGGGCCCCTTCATGTACCTTGAAGGGGGGGGCCCTCAACTTTCGTTACGCCAGTGCGTCCTAATGGATAAATTGCCCCTGCTGGCAATGCTATTGTCACTAGCAAAGTGGCAAATATTTTTAGCAGCCAGTATATGCTGGGACAGACGTCAATGTGAGCATGACTTCAGGTATCCATTATATTCCCTGGCCTTTCTTCAGTCGGTACCGTCAGCCACGCTATTACCCATATGTCATTCTTATTTTTGAAATCTTAGCATGTACCAGGTAAATCGTCCTCTTGCAAGTCGAGAGCATCCTTCAAGTTTGTAAAAGTCTCCAAGTTGACATGCCATGGTACCAAATACAGCATTGTGCACACCTTTTTCACATGCTTGCTGAATCTCGCTAACAACTCATTCAATAAATTGTCAATTAATGGTAAAAAACAAAATCCGATGGTAGGACTTTAGAGGTGCTAGTCTTGTAAATGGCCAGTTGTGTCTGCCAGCCAGTGAGGCATGGCATGGTTAGAGGTCCCCGTGCTGAAAGGGTTAATTTCAACCCTTTATCTAATAACGTACACATAAATATTTTGTTCATCTTGTGATAAAGTGTCACTCAAATGCAGTATAATGTCACACCACGTTATTACATAAATGGTTGAAATAACCCTTTTTCCAATGTAATGCTCATAAAAACTCTATCTCAAAAAAGCCCATAATGTAACATGTTACTCCAGGATTATGTCCTCGGCGAAGATGCCGCTAGTCGGACGTACAAGCGATGAGCTCCTCACCGAGTTCCCCTTCTTCGTTAACTGTAGTATGGAATGCTTTTGCGGTTTACTGATGTGACGCTTTCTGGAGGTTTTTCTTTGAAAATAACTGCGGGGATACTGAAAGTGACGACCCCCCTGCGAAGTGGAGAAAAGTAACCTCTCAATAGATGGAAAACTAAAGGCGGCGGATAAGCCAGCGATAACTCCGCTTTTCAACTGCCTGTTTACTGCTCACCTGCTCAACTGCAAGGAGGGGCGGGTTAGAGTCTGGCGTGGAGAACGCCCGGAGAACGCTTTGGAAGATGCCACAGTTGCCGGTAGGCACAGCTCGTAATAGCTCGTAATAGCTTGCAACTGACTGACCGGCTGGAAGGAGAAGTCTGAATCCGTGTGGGCGCCAGCTGACTTTCCGAGACTGTCGCGAGGCTACAACGGTGATTCAGATACTCTTGTGCTTCAGGAGGCACCTTACAGGGGAGAAAAAAAAAGCTCGCTGGTGAGCACATTGCATGCTTGCTCTGAAGGAGGCATATACGGGGGGCTGGCAGAAGAATATATTAATAGCTCACTGGACCTCGGCTCTCCTGAAGCAGTTTTTTGGCACCATCCGCCAGCCTAAGCCACCCGGTCTACAGCTGAGTCAAACCGGTGAAGGGATTTGTGATGGCGGATGTCGCCGGTGGAGAACTCTAGGCTTTTCTTTCGAGCGCGACGGGGCTTCGGCTAGCACATCACAATAGGGCTGGTAGCAGGTCTGTTGTCGGGCCGTGGTAGAAGCCCCGCTGCACAGTAGGCCCATCGCCCATTCCATTAGACTCGTCCTTGAACTCACCCGAGGGACTGCAACCGACGTGGAGCAATCTACCTCCTCCCTTCTCAGCTGACTGCCTGGCTGGTTCCCGCCTCCCGCCGCCGCAGCTACATCCATCACGGCTGCGGAGTGGAGGTGGGGACTACAGATCCCAGGCTCCTTAGCGGCCGGGAAGCCGCCAACGCCGTTCCCGCGCACTGAGGCGCATTTAAAACGAAGCACACCCTCGGCAGAGCGGGCGCCTTGAACTCACCCGAGGGACTGCAACCGACGTGGAGCAATCTACCTCCTCCCTTCTCAGCTGACTGCCTGGCTGTTTCCCACCTCCCGCCGCCCCAGCTACATCCATCGCGGCCGCGGAGTGGAGGTGGGGACTACAGATCCCAGGCTCCTTAGCGTCCGGAAAGCCGCCAACGCCGTTCCCGCGCACTGAGGCGCATTTAAAACTAAGCACACCCCCGGCAGAGCGGGCGCCTTGAACTCACCCGAGGGACTGCAACCGACGTGGAGCAATCTACCTCCTCCCTTCTCAGCTGACTGACTGGCTGGTTCCCGCCTCCCGCCCCCGCAGCTACATCCATCGCGGCCGCGGAGTGGAGGTGGGGACTACAGATGCCAGGCTCCTTAGCGGCTGGAAAGCCGCCAACGCCGTTCCCGCGCACTGAGGCGCATTTAAAACGAAGCACACCCCCGGCAGAGCGGGCGCCTTGAACTCACCCGAGGGACTGCAACCGACGTGGAGCAATCTACCTCCTCCCTTCTCAGCTGACTGCCTGGCTGGTTCTCGCCTCCTGCCGCCGCAGCTACATCCATCGCGGCCGCGGAGTGGAGGTGGAGACTACAGATCCCAGGCTCCTTAGCGGCCGGAAAGCCGCCAACGCCGTTCCCGCGCACTGAGGCGCATTTAAAACGAAGCACAACCGCGGCAGAGCGGGCGCCTTGAACTCACCCGAGGGACTGCAACCGACGTGGAGCAATCTACCTCCTCCCTTCTCAGCTGACTGCCTGGCTGTTTCCCGCCTCCCGCCACCGCAGCTAGATCCATCGCGGCAGTGGAGTGGAGGTGGGGACTACAGATCCCAGGCTCCTTAGTGGCCGGAAAGCCGCCAACGCCGTTCCCGCGCACTGAGGCGCATTTAAAACGAAGCACACCCTCGGCAGAGCGGGCGCCTTGAACTCACCCGAGGGACTGCAACCGACGTGGAGCAATCTACCTCCTCCCTTCTCAGCTGACTGCCTGGCTGTTTCCCGCCTCCCGCCGCCGCAGCTACATCCATCGCGGCCGCGGAGTGGAGGTGGGGACTACAGATCCCAGGCACCTTAGCGGCCGGAAAGCCGCCAACGCCGTTCCCGCGCACTGAGGCGCATTTAAAATGAAGCACACCCCCGGCAGAGCGGGCGCCTTGAACTCACCCGAGGGACTGCAACCGACGTGGAGCAATCTACCTCCTCCCTTCTCAGCTGACTGCCTGGCTGGTTCCCGCCTCCCGCCGCAGCAGCTACATCCATCGCGGCCGCGGAGTGGAGGTGGGGACTACAGATCCCAGGCTCCTTAGTGGCCAGAAAGCCGCCAACTCCGTTCCTGCGCACTGAGGCGCATTTAAAACGAAGCACACCCCCCGCGTCGCGGGACCGCGCGCGGGCAGGCCCGGGCCAAGGGCGGGTCGTCTAGGGCCGTCCAAGGCCGACCGAGGCTGGGCTGGGCCACCCCCCTTAGCTTGGTTGCTGAGGGCCCTATAAGACTCACCTATGGGAGTTTCACTTGTCTATGTGGACACCTGGTTGGACCTACCTCAAGTAACTTTCTTTTGATCTTTTATTCGCCACATATTAATATCTGCTCATATTTTTTGTACTGCATATGAGACGATAGTGCATCAACTATATAGTTGCATTATGCCTACTCGCCTTAGCAAAGCCAGGAAATCCTTGGTGGGGGGTTCTGTCAGGGGGACACTAGATCATCACTAGGGCCGCAACAGTGCTGGAGCAAGAGATAGCCATTACAGAGCGCCGCTTGTCTTTGGACCCTTTGTATCATAAGCGCTCGTCTTTAGGCCACATACAGCATGCACTTTCACCCTTAACGCCTAATATGAATACTGATCTTGCACATGATATGGGCTCCCCTCTGCAACTGCACGATTTAACAGACATATCTGATACATCAAGGGCCATTGACATACATACCCTAAATACACAATCAACATTAGACGTTCCCCAGAGGATCCGATTCCAATGAAAACTGCTAAAAAGAACAAGAGAAAGGTCGTAAGAAATAAAATCATCGTCTCGGAGCCCTTAGTAAAGAAAAGATCGCGCCAGAAGAAAGGGAGGAAAGACACCCATCCTGAGACTTCCAAAGTCATTGCCCAAACTTCGCTTACTTCAATATCTGCGAAGTCCCTAAAAGACCGTACCCAGTTACCAACATCGCCTCCCTCTAACTTATTGGGCGATATAGAGCAGTTAGTAAAATCACTACTTCTACCTTTGGTGGAGAGGGTCAAATACATTGCAGCACAGTTAACGTCCTTAGAAGCCTCAACTGCTCTAATCATTGCATCAAATAGGGAATTGAATGCTTGCTTGCTGAAAAAGCCTACGCCCATCACTGATGTAGGGCCCCCCTCACTTAATCAAACAGCCAGTCAGGCCATGCCACCTGTCCGCTCGGAGAATACACACGCTGTCATGCCCACAACAGAGGAGAGAACCACTGGTGAAAGGGACAGAAGAGGCGACCAATCCCACAAGCCCGTAGAGCCCCATTGTAATAATGCCAATACGCAGCCACCCTCGAATAACAGGAAGGGATCGATCCATCATATCGATTTACCCCCAGAAGCAGCTCCCTACGTAGTGATACTTACAGGCGTTCCGGAGCTTGCTCCTGGCAAAACAGAAAGACATCAGGAACTCAAAAAGAAGGTAGTACATTGGCTAAGTCAAAACAGGCCACTTCCCCCCGATATCGATGGCGAAATACTCCATGTGAGAAGGTTAGGTTGTCTGGGATCTAGACCAAAGGATATCCAGGGAGATGTTATTATTATTAACTTCAGGGATCGCAGGGTATTATCTCACATAGTGGATTGGTATACCGTGAGAAGGGGCGCGGGGATTTCGACGCATGACCTAAGTTATTTTTATCCCCGCTCCCTTTTGTCAAATCCCCCAAAATCCTATTTACCACACACGGTTAACATAGAGGGCCACCACTTTAATCTTCCTATTTCAAACAGATTTGCCACTCTTTCTGGTCTGGATGATTTAGACTGACTTTCAAACCTTGAGACTAAGGCTGGCAACCCCCATGAAATGAGTCCTCTGCAAACCATATTAGCCTCTGAATATGTTAATCAGAAGACAAACCCTACGACCCCTAGCAAGCCAGAGATGAAGTTAAATTATGCCACCGATTGCCTCCCTCTAATTCCTGAAATTGATAGATCAATTGGTCGTCCAATAGCCAACATTCTTTCGATCCAACATCCATCTAGCGACATTTCGCTTTCATTAACCCCCCCTCCATCGCAGGAAATTAATGAGATTCTGAAGGACACTAAGAATGGTAACACCTGTAAAAAAAAGCTTATACCGGGGGATAGTTTATTGTCCTGGAATGTGGCAGGTCTCCTTGACAAACTGACTAATCCCTTATGGGTCCAAACTGTATCTCGCCATAGTATCATCTGCCTGCAGGAAACTTGGACAATTAATGAACTTCATCTTTTAGGGTATAAGACTTTACATACCCCAGCTTCTCCTAGCCTGCACGGCAGAAATAAGGGGGGGCTTTCGACATTCATATCTGTCGAATGTGGGCTAACACAAGTAAATTTTACTTGGTCTGAAAATTATCAGATTATTGCCCTAACAGGTGGAGCTCTCAAAAATATCATCTTGGTTAATTTTTACAATAACATCCCAAGCCCCCTTCATGAATCGGTCCTGAATAGTTTAAAGACCAATTTAATAAAAATAGAGGATCAGCTCAAAACAGACATGTTACTTATTTGGGTGGGGGACTTTAATTGCCCCCTGTGTTCACAGAGCAACAAGGGCATTTGTGGCCTGGATATCGGCAGGGATGATTCACTCACCCATTTTTCGCATACTAAATTAGGAGACTTATTAAATGGACTAACATCTCATTTTAATTTATCATATGCGAACGAGTTGTGTAACCCACCGAAGTGTTTCAAACCAACTTATAACGGAAGAGGCTGCCACTCCATAATTGATTACACCTTATTATCCTCTAGGTATTCAGGGATTATATTTAACTGGTAGACTCTCGATATCGCTCTCAGTGATCATTACCCTATTGTGGTGACCTTAAAATTAAATCCATTTGTCATTCCCAACGTAAGGAAGAATCCTTCCCATACCCCGCCACTCAAGTTGGCTACTAAAAATGGGTTTCATTTAAAATGGGACAAAGTAGTCCCCATAGTTTTCCTCCAATCATTGGTTAAAAACACCTATGCCCATATTCAGATATGCCTGTCAACAACAGAAAATCCCCAGGCAATTAGCCATTCTTTCTCTATAATTATGATGGAGATCAAAAGATTACTTGCACGAGCTCCAAGCAAAGCCCCACCACGCAGCCAAGGCTGGTTTAATAGGACCTGTACTAAAGCTTTGAAACTTTTAAAAACGGCCCTACAATCTAACCCAAGAAACCAGATAGAAATACGGCAAGCTAGACAAAACTATCGTGCAGTTCGCCTGGCTAGGAAAAACCAGTTGAAATCAGAGGCTAGCTTTACAGGAAGCTTCTAGCAAAGGGGACAATACAGCCTTCTGGAAGGCAGTAAATGCCCCTTTCTTGCAGTGTACCCAGCTCCCAAAGATTGATCTAGCCATACCAGCCAAAACCTGGGTTAGACACTTTGGCACCTTATATAATATATCAGACCCCAAAGAACCAGTGGGTGTATTGGAAAGTCATCTCAATCCCCAGCCAGAGTCAAATACTTCTAGTCTTTTTCCTCTGGACATCTTTTTTGAATGCGAAGAGGTACTTGTGGCACTGAAGGAAAGCCCTTCTGGGAAGGCTCCCGGCCCGGACTGCGTACCAATAGATGTATTTAAATCACAGCCGGACCTGTGGGCCCCTTTGCTCATCAACGTCCTAAATTCCCTGAATGTCACGGGCTTCATTCCTACCTGGCCTGAGGCGGTCGTAGTGCCGATTTTTAAAAAAGGCGACAGGAATAATCCTTCCAACTACCGCCCAATTTCGCTGCTCGACTCCCTGATGAAAGTCGCAGGGAGAATCAGCTTAAATAGAATCCAGGACTGGATAGACGAGCTAAATATAATTTCCAACCTACAATATGGCTTTAGACAGGGTGAAGGCACTATTGAACAAGGCTTGAACATGGCCCTTATAATTGCCAAATACACCCAGGCAAAAAAGGGAAATCTCTTTGTGACTTTCGTAGATCTCAGCTCTGCATTCGACTGCGTTGATCATGAGCTGCTCTGGGAATCTCTTGCAGAGATTGGCCTAGAGCCCCCTATCCTCTCATTTATTAAAGAATTTTACAGGGGAGCTTCAGCCCGCGTTAGATATGGCAGATGTGGAGAATGTTCTGACAAGTTTTATATTAGGAGAGGTGTAAGACAGGGATGTATATTAACCCCCTTACTTTTTACACTCTACATAAACTCTGTTGGTCACCATCTCAATAGAACTTACCACGACTACCCCACCATAAACGGGAAACCAATACCGATACTTCTTTACGCGGACGACGCAGCAATAATGTCACAGACTCGTATGGGGCTACAAAGGGCAGTAGGAGAATTCACCGACTTTATGTCACAAAGAGGATTAAATGTCAACGCCTCCAAAACCTTCACCATGTCCTGTGGCTCAGGGATCGGAAAGAAACAATGCTCCATTTTTTTAAACGGTATAAAGTTGGAAAGCACTGATAGGTTCCCATATCTGGGCATTATCTTCGATAAGAGGGGCTCCTGGCGGGCTGCTTCCCAAGCTAGGGGAATCGCGTTCTCTAAAGCTATAGGTGCATTGACTAACTTCTCAAAAAAGTTAGGGGGACGTCCGATTAACCCCTTATTACAGATCTATAAGGCCAAATGCACTTCGACTGCCACTTATGGATCTGGGATTTGGGGAATTGAGCCCGTTGACCATATACAACGCTCTGAGAACTCTTTTTTACGCTACCTCTTGGCTGTCCCACGCGGTACATCTACATACGTGGTACATAATGAACTCGGTCTTACACATATCACGGACACCATAAATTCTTCCCCTATTATCCTTTGGCATAAAGTCTGGACCAACCAAGAGACCAACCTAAACAGGGAAATCATTACAGACTGCCTTAGGCTGAATGAGGCTGACAACATCAAGTGGCTGAAATATGTAAGAAACCTGTCATCTGACCTAGGGCATCCTGAATTTTTTTCAGATCCTTCAACTCTGAATAAAATCCCTAGAGTTACACTAAAACGACTAGTCTTAAGCCATCTGACTAGCCGACGCTGGTTATCTGAAAAACATAAGAGTATGGTAGTTGACTACCAACATTCTACCATAACACAAGGGACCCAGCAGTATCTACTGTTAATACCATCTCCTTTTACCCGTATGCTCGTAACTCGTTTTCGTACTGATACTTTCTTCAGACTACTAACATTCCCCAATTAAAATCATTGGTCCAGAGATCTGGAGAAATGCCTTTGCGATGGTCTGTCAACACAATCTAACATCCATTGCATTTTGTTTCGTAGGTTTTATTAAATGCCGAGGGTAACCTATTTGAAACCCTTACTTAAATCATGGGGACTACGATCGTGTAGGGCGGCCTATTACAAATTAAAAACATTGGACAATCCCCTAGCCATCGCTTTTGTTTCCTCTTATTTAAAAGTGATCGTGAGAGTGAGGGCTTCAATGCAACCTTAGATGATATAAGATCCAACGTTTGTTGTGTACTTCTTACTTAAATGACTGCATGATGGCTGTTAAATCACTGTAATTATGCCTACTGTACTCTTTCGAATATGTTTTTAACGTTTTTACGTGCCACAGCAGCATTTTATAATTCTATTTTTATTTCTTTTAATATATGTGTACTTTTGTGATATTGTTTTTACATATTGAATAAAGTTTATAATTGAATTGAATTGAACATGTTACTCTATCAAAGACCAAGACTGGCCAAAGGTTTCGTTCACACAAAAGGGGATGCTTTACAAATGTGTCATGTACTTGTCAACCCCCAAAGACACAAAAGGAATTTCAGATTTTGCAATGTGTCCTAATGCATTATTGTTACAAACATTTGCACTAACAATCATTAATTTAATGCCAGTAAAGCCATTAAAGTATGGTACTTTAATGCATAAGCGCTGGAATTAAGGGTGTGTAGGGTACTGCACTGGAGCACCCCCAAAATATCCATGCTGGAATTTAGAGGATGAAGCAGGAATACAAATGTCTTTACATTTTGGTTATTAAATTGCTGCACGTTCAAAGATGGAGGTCAAATATCAGTCTGTGTATTCTGTGGAAAACTCAAAATGTGGCCCTGTCACAAAGTTCTACTCCTCACCGCTTCAGCTTGTGCAGCTCCTATACTACAACAGTCCCTGAGAACGGTACCCGCGACCCTCCCAGAGGCGGAAACAGGCTTTTGGAAGCTTGCTGCCAGCCCTTTTAATAGTATTCTCTGGAGTTGATCAGCCAGACTGGGAACCAAAACCGGCCCTGGCAAAGTTCTCGGCCAGCCCCTGGGGAGTTGGGGGTGCAGCCGAGCTCTTTGCCAGGGCCGGTTTTCGGCCGATTTTGTTACAGGGCTGATTTTGCAGCTATGCTGCAAAAACAGCCCTGTAACAAAAACGGCCCCCAGGGGCCCAATACTGGCCCCCACCCGTGTGGCCCACCGGGGGATTGCCCGGTGCCCGCTACGGCCAGACCGGCCCTGGCAGGCAGCATTGTCGTCCTGACATGCAGCCTCTCCCAAAGGTCTCTTTCTCAAGCTGCAGTTCAATGGTCTCCTGGGTCCCTTGCATGGGGCTCTTCTGCTTCTTCACCACTGTCCTTGGATGCAAAAAGAAACAGATCCACAGCATTGTTCACCATCTGTCTGGTGAGTAGCGCCATGGTGTGTATTCGCCACAAAAGCACAGACACCAAACCCTGGGATATGGCACAGGCAATACTTCCTTTCAAAAGTAAGAGCTTCACCTACACTGGCTTTCTCTTTCTACTTGCTGTACGCACCTTCCCACTCCCCTCCCATGCCGCATAGCACTTCAAAAGTGCTGATGTGACATCCCTGCCTTCAGACAAGGCCATCACCTTGGCAGCCCGTCCCACAGAATACAAAGCTGGGGGGCAGGGGGGGCAGAGAGGGTTACTGAAGCTCTTTTAGTGGTTGGCTGGCTCAGTCTGGGTTAAACCCTTCCTGAAGTGGCCCCTAAAATTCACTTCTCAGTGTGCAAAAAACATCATAGGTTAAAAACACAACCTGATATGCAGCTTCAGTGGAAATGAAAGAGGAGTGGAATTGTTTCGCTGTTTACTATTATAACAATGAACATCAGGAAGAATGGGGCATGCAGTCAGCTGAACCTTGGCACCCTGTACTGAAGAAGATGACGGAGGTCTCTGAAGCCCTTTAGCCCAATGGGAGTGTGTGCATTCTGATAAGTGTAGACTTACTTGTCCCTGCCCTCTGATTTCAGGCAGGGGTAGATCATAACTTTTGAGTTTAAAGTCACTACTTGTAACTGTTCAAACTTAACCAGGGATCTCCACCATTGGGGCAGAGATCTCCCTATGTTAAAATATAGGGAAAAGTTTAAAAGTTTATCAAAGTTTAAAAAAAATAGAAATATTGTTTTATATATATGAGTATAGGAATGTTAATTCATTTTATACATTTATTTTAAATGTAGAATAACATTAAAAAAAAGTTACAACATAGTTGACTTAAGTTTAAATTAGAAATGTAATTATTTTGAATATATTAGGGAGCCGATTACGATATCGGGCAGAAAGCCTCCTCCAGCCATTCGGAATTTTTTCGACCACATCGGGGCCCTTCTGGACGACTTGGTCGGTTTACATTCCGACCACACAATTACTTTGTTCGCGATTGGAACGTAAAATGTTCGGTCATTCCGACTCAGTTCCGACCGACTCTCGGTATCGATTGGATCCGCATTGTACACCCCTATAGACAGCGTTTCAGTCCTCGGGATTACGATGTTGGTTTCCAATAGCCTTTCTGTGCTGGCCTTTCCGACATGAAAAGGCTGTCGGAAAGTGACTTTGAGGGGCCCTACCAGGGCCCCCTTAACCCTGCGGCCTCCGGTTGGGGGTCGAGCGGGTACCTAAGTGACCCCCCTGTAAAACCCTGCACTGTGTGGCTGGCACAATTGGGTGCTCTTGACAGTGTGCAGGGTTTTACACACACACACCCCATTTCCCCATAGGAGCCTGTGTTATGGCCGGTTGTAGGATGGAAAACGAACTCCCATAGGGAACAATGGGAATCAGACCGAACAGTGTTCGGTCACATCGTAATCGGGCTGGCATAGCCTCAGATGGAGTCAGTCGGTCCCGATTCCGAGACAATTTTCGGCGGAAGCTTTGTAAATGTAAACTATAGTTATTTTCTGAAGGTTAATGCACGTATTCCCATCAAAAGTAAAAAAAGTATTTTTTTAATTATTATTTTAAAAAAAATGATTTATAGAATTAACAGGATTTTAATCATTTGTGATAAATATTAATGTTACATTATTTTTTATTTTAAAAAAGGTTAATAAAATATTTTAAAATAAATTATTATTTATGTTTTATTTTTATGTTTGACATTAAATAAAATGTAATTATATTTTTAAACAGTTAAAATAGTTTAATTAATTGTAACATTAGTTCCTATAAGGTATTATATTAAGTCCCTACCTCCATTTATGAGCTCGAGTACATTTACAACTGTTTTGGGTTGTTTTTGGCCGTAGTAACTATAGAAGGGCAGTTTGTGAAAAGGAAGGAGCCTATGCTTTTGTGGGAGGGTGCATGTACATCCCTAAATCCCCAGCCCTCCTTTAATCTCCCCTCACTCTTCCCTTAACCCCTCCACTTTAGTTGTAAGTATTGCCTGTTTTCTTTTTCTCCCCTTGGTCCCTCTCACATTTACTACTACAACTTATATTTGCATATGCAGAGATCTTGGGAAGAGATCTCAGCAAATCAAAGATAGGAGAGGTGGAGGCATACACCTCTGCTTGCAGGTATGTGAATATCATTTTGTAGACATATGTCACAGAAAGGTTAAAATCTCAAATTGGCTCTGTGCTGACAAGCAGAACCAAGGTGGATTTGCATATGCTGACCCTCTTCTGTGATGGCATACATTAGCAAACAACAATGGTGAGAATCCTCTAGGAAAAGTTATACGTGGTCCAAATCAATTCAAGCATTTCCATTCATCATTTTTTGTCTCTTACCGAGTCCTCCTAAGGGGTCTGAGTATGCTTCTAAGTGGGTCTCTAGACTGAGATGCATTAGGATCTGAAGCTGGACATCACTGATGAGGTCAAACAAGGCTGGAACTGGTCTGAGGAAGCTTCCTCTTCAGAGGGGATGTAACCTAGCTGTTCAGGAAAAACGGTTCCTATGTAATAGGGCCAAATCTGCTTTGCATGTGGTTGCCCCCCTCCTGTGATGCAATAGACCAGCTACTGCAGCCAGGATTAACAGCTGTAAACCAGAGTATTGGTACCCGTGGGTGGAGTGCTGCTGGGTAGGAGCGCCTCCCCACCCGAGCGTATGCCTGTGACTGCTGCTCACTGCTGGCATGGCCAGTCTGCGTGGCAGTGGGCAGCCTGAGGGACCTTCAGGCCCTGCTGCCTGGCACAATGCCCGTTATTGCCCCAGGAGCCAGGGCCTGCGGCTGCAGATCGGCATGGAGGATCCTGCAAGGGGAGTGCAGCCATGGGAGAGTGCTCCCCGAGGGCATATCAACATTTGCGCCCTTCCGGAGCGCTTTTGATGTGAAGGTGCATCAGAGGAGCTTGTTGACTACGCTGCCCTGCCTTCCGGTAACTAGAATCGATTGGGGTCTGGAACTGTCCCATGCTTGACGACTGGCGCACACCGCCGTGGGGCATTCCCATTGCTGGGCCCCATGTGCAGGGCATGAGGAGAAGCCAAAGGACCCCTAAGGGCCCAACTTTTTACATCTACCAAGTGCAGGGCACACAAGTGTACCTCAGTCCCCATGCAAACTCTTCACCAGGGTCGGGCCCTGCTGTGCTGGACTTTGGGGACCTGGTTTGACCAGGGTGCCCTAGAGGGGGACCCTCACAAGAGCAGTCCCTGGTGAGATGAAATGCTGATAATCTTCTGGCTCTGCAATGCTGGGCCCTGGCCAGTTGGGCCCCATCGTTGTGGAAGCACTGGTGCATGGGTGCTGTGATCCCACAGACTCCATGACCTGAGTATAGCTTCTTTCCTGCCTGCTCAAGACGATCCCCGCGCTGCTCTGCAGCACGGGGATTGGATGGAAGTATGTCCCAGGGGTTGCTGGGACCAGGAGGAGGACAGCAGGAGCGATGCAATAGCGGGAGGCGGCCGGCAGCTTCAGGTAAGTTTGTTTCTTATATTATTAACACTCCCCCACACGCTCCCCTCCTGTGCTACCCCCACCTGCCTCACCACCCTTTATTAGTGGCGGTCCCCACTGCAAGCTAGTGAGCTTGACCTCTTCTAGGGAGTGTTAATATTCAAGCTGTTTCATAAAGTGCCAGACCAATGAAACCGGCCACCTGCATGAGTAGACCCATTTAAAAAAATAAGTGCTAAGTGTGCACCTCATTGTGGCAGGGCCAGTCTTCGTCATGCATGCCCCCAAATGCCATGGGGTTAAGGCAAAAATCACATACAGTATGCCAGGGAGTGAATTTTGCCATTAATACTGTTCATATACCATAGGTGACCCTATGTCAAAAATTACCTCTAATAAATTAGGGACAGTATTCATTAATGTTGCCTCCCTCTCGAATGCCAGGGTTTCCCTTCTTCATGAAAATAGTTACCTCTAATATCCTGGCGTCAGTATTATGCCACATGGGCCCCTATGCCAAGAATTACCTCCAGTATGCCAGAACCAGCAATTTTTTAGAGGTGCCTCAATGCCAAGAATTACCTCTAATTTGCCCTCGGTGTTGTGTCTCCATATGGCAAGTATTACCTCAAGTATGCCAGTGCCAGTATTTTGTCACAGATGTCTGTCATGGGTTACCTTCAGTATGCCAGTGCCAGAATTTGCCAAGTGTATCTCTATAAACCAATGATCACCTTCAATATGCCAGGTCCAAGAGCAGGCTCACAAGCATGACACCACATTTTCACTCCACTCACATTCACTCATACATTCACCCACACTAACTCTCCCTAAGTGATTCTCATTCACTTACACTCATTCTCACTCACTCTTACTCTCACTTTCTCTTACTCAATCTCATGCCATCTAACTCCTATGCATTCAGATTGTGTCACACACTTGCACTCACTCTTACTTTCACTCACTCACTCTCACGTATTACTCACTCTGATACAGTCGTTTGTAGTGGAGGCAGCTTTTTAGATGGATACATTGCTATGTTAGCATAAGTGCCTTAGATGTTTGAAACGCCATCTTGCCACTTTTGCTGCTTTTGCACACGACACTGCAGGTACATGTTATTATTTGAAAACTGCTTGCTTGCCTTTTCTTCACATGAGAACTGTCTGTTGTTCACATCCCTAGATGTGCATTGCGACCTTGGTCTGAACATTGTGTGCAGAAACAGTCTGAGCCACCAAACAATGTATGTTTTTGAGTTCAGGTTGATCGGCCCACGCTCTAGCCATAACACGCACACAGCTGCAAATATCTGAAAGTCGAGAGCCTTTAATATTGCAGTTTGCATGCATTAGACACACATTCTGGAGAAGAACTTTTCCAGGCGCAGAGCAAAGCTGATCCTGTGATGTGATTCACCTAAGCTGATCTTTACGGTATGGGGTTCCCCATTCAAACCTAGAGACCTTCTATTAGTATAAGAATACTAGCTTACTAGCGAAGGGAGGGTGGTTGTATTCCACTGTCATTTTTAATATGATTTCTCCCTTCATTTTCTATGGTATTGTAAAAATGCTGATGGTTTTAATTTTAATCATTTGTCTGCTTACGTCAGCCAAAGTACTGCATCTTCGAACACGTAGTTTATAAAATAAACATTTTAAACTTTACCGTGTCTATGATTACTCTTGTTGTGGACTGATATGAGAATAATAACGAACAGGTATTTCTGATTCCCACCATTCCTGAGAGTACTCTAAGTTGCTTGTTCTGGGTTGTCTATACATTGGGAGCTCCGAGAGGATACGGAGGACGAATGGGACACTGATGCTAGTCGGTTTGGGGTTCTGGGTACTGAGGTGAGTTTTTGGTACACCGCAATTCACTGTGGTCTTGGTTTCCTGCGCATAGTTCTGTGCATGAGCAGAATCCCTGCAACATGGCGCACCTAACGTTTGATCTTCTAATTTGAAACGCCTTAGTAGTGCTTATATTAGTCCACGACACCCTCACTCTTGTTTCCGGATTGCGGGAGTGACGGTTTTAACCTACCTGTTTGTACGATAGGTTCCCTCAAGTTTGTTAATTAAAAAGGTTTATATATTTCTGAACCCTTGTGCTACTGTAATATCCATTGTTGTTCTTCTCTGTGTCCATATGGCGGTCGATATGCAGATGATGATACATTTCAATCCTATACTCCCACGCGGCTCCCAGCAAACTATACGCCATATAGGGCGCAAGAGATTCCTATTTCAGCTTGGCAGCATCACATTTGGTTTAATGGCGCCCTTCCCCATGCGGTTACACCGGTTAGAATGGGCCCTTTGTCAATTCCAGGGGCCACTTGGCCGGTGCTGGCCGGATTTACACCTCATCCTCGTTATTTGAATGTTGCGGTGGATGAGTTACGTGTCCTCCATACAGCCCTGATTACTGTATATAGGGCTTTAGTGCAATACGTTTCGCGCAACATGCAAGTGGGGGCACCTGCTGTTGCGGGACAGCCAGCTGGCCAGACCGGGGTTGTTATTAGTCCCGTCATGATTAATTCGGTAATCGGCAAGCGCCCCCAGAATAAGGACGATTTGCCTTATTGGCTTGCTGAGAAATTTGACCAGCTGGAAGCAGTATTTCCGCACTCTACTCCTGTGGAGAAACACAGGATCCTCACCATTAGTTTGCAGAAAGACTTAGTCCCAGAGGTTTCCGATTGTGACAACTGGGGTAAGGTTTTTGCAGCGGTCTACTCGAAGCGCTTCGGCACCCCATCTATGGCTGTGCTTCCCTCCGTCATCAAACGTGTTCAAGATCAACACGGTCCGGAGGCGGCAGTCGAGTTGGGAATGCGGCTTGTCGGTGTGTTCGACGTAGTTGCCACTCTCGTCCTTGGTAATCTCAAGGGAGATGTGGTACAATTTCAAGTTGCTAATGGCTTAGCCCGCGTCGATGAGCTCGATAAGCCCAGAGAGTTGCCTAAAATTATTTACTATTGGCCGCAGTAGTTTAGGGATTAAGCCAACTATTGTCATTCCAGACTTAATACAGCAAACTAAGGTGAGTTCGTCTGTCAAAGACGATCGTCCAACTTTTCCGAAATAAAATTAGCGAACTAAGAAACAGGGAAAGCAGCAACAGAAACAGGGGTCTCGTCCTGCGTCTCCAGTACAGGCGGCTGGTGAACCTACATACAATTTGCGCGATCGCACTAGTATTAGGTCACCTGATAGATTTCAGGTTACCGAACAACGTTCTCCTCATTCTTCACAGGAAACATCGGCCTCACAGTCCGGTGGCGGAAAACATGGCAAAGGTCAGGGTGCCCAACAAGGACGTGAGCAACCCCGTCAGCCTGACGGTAAAGGCAAGCAGGACGAATTTGCACATCAACGTCCCCTGTTTCAGAAGAAGAAAGTTGCTGCGCTAATAGCGAGGTATGCCACAGATAGTGAGAACGCAGCTTTGGAACCTGACATGGGCACTAACGCTGCTCGACAGCACAGCAGAGGTTACAGTAGTGCGGCAAGCACTGCGTCCATATCTGGAGGCAACAGCAACTGATACGTTCATAACTGTAGAAACTGCTGATACTAGAGTGGCTCCCCCTGACAGACTATATGACATAGTCCTCTTAATTGAAGGTGACATACAACGTACAATACAAGGGATTTTTTGGGATAATCTGACCTCTTCCTATGACATTCTCTTAGCGGAGGCAGACTGGCCCCCGGCTTTCATTTTGGATGCTCCCAGAGGGGAGGAGGTAATCCTCCCATCCTTTGCGCACACAGTGCCAAAGGAGCACGCTGAAAGGTTTGCCGAAGAGTGGGCTCAGGTGCTTGCTCCGGCGTTGTACCGTACTCAGGTTGGGTGGGATAAATTGTCTCCAAGCCTTGAGATTCCTTTATGGTCCATGCCCCAGCCACAGCCACAATATCCCATGCGCCGCGAAGCTAGATCTCACGTCGCGAAAATCCTTGAGCAATTGGAATATCAGGGTGTTATTGAAACATGTGTGTCACCAATGAATAATCCTTTATTCACTGTAACGAAGCCTGATGGGTCGTACCACCTAGTTTTAGATTACCGGCATTTGAACTCTCATTGTCGGACGTGTGCTGTATAGAATACCCACAGTTCTGCCCTCGTTGATAGTCTCGTGCGTAAAAGGTTTAAGACCACACTTGACATATCCAATGGCTTTTACAGCCACAACCTGTCCTCTATTAGTAGTCAGTGGACAGCGTTTACTTCCGGCGGCAAACAAAAACAGTTTAAGAGATTAGCCATGGGCTATAAAAACAGCCCTGGTGTCTTTGCCGCACGAGTTGTCTCTCTGTTAGAGAGCATTGACCCTGATGCGTACTTGTATGTTGATGATATATATCTCACAGATGACGAGTTATGGCCGCATCTGTGTCGCGTTGATCGCATTATTGTTATGTTTGCAGACTTCGGTTACAAATTCAACTTTGCGAAGTCTCACATTGCAGAGTATACAGTGTTGTTTTTGGGCTACGAGCTCAACAATGAGGGTCGAGGGTTAGCTCCTCACTTTCTGGAGAAGTACGCATGCTTGCGTGCTCCTACAACACTGAAAAAATTACAGTCTTTTCTGGGCTTTCTGAATTTCGGTCGTACTTACATTCCCGATTATGCCCAGCGTATCAAGCCGCTTTATGCCTTGGTACAACCTACTTTTTCCAAATCGAGCTGGCTGCCAGAGCATTTAGCTATTTTGCAATCTTTGCAAGCTGATCTTCTTGCTTCGAAATACTTACTGACACGTGATAACCACACTAACCTGGTAATAATAATTGTGCCAGGCGCAGTGGGTTTCACGTACTTAGAGTTCAATGAGAGCGACACCGTCCCCATTGCCTACAAATCACACCTGTACACTTTGGCTGAACTGCGCTTTTCCACAGTCGAAAAAGTTTTGACTGCAGTGCAGATGGCGATTCTTAAAGAACGACCACTGTCGCAAGGAAAATGCATGTTGGTGGTTACACCATATCCTGCTCTAGAGGCAGTGACGAAAGCCAGTGTACCTAATTCTAAAGCTTTGCATCCGCGTTGGATACAATGGGCCACTTCTTTGACATCGCCAGATGTCACCTATATCTTTGATGCCTCATTGCAGACTCAGGAGTACTTGCAGTATGAATTTGTTCATCCAGCTCCTCTGTCTTTGCGCCCGCTTGAAGATTACCATTGTGTCATTTACACTGACGGTTTGGCGCAATCGGCGACTGGATCAAAGCATGCCTATTCAGCAGCCTGCGCAATTGTAGCGGGTACTTTCGTGAATGGAGAATTCAAGTCCGATGTCTTGCATACGCAGTCATTGGGTGATTGTACCGCACAGTTGGCGGAGCTCCGCGCTCTGGTACTTGCACTGGAGTTTGCTGATCCTCAGCTTACTACTCTTATAGTGAGTGACTCGTTTTACTGTGTTCAGTCTTTTAACGACAATCTATTCTTTTGGTCTCAGAATGAATATCGCGATTCCAAAGGTAGCACAATTAAGCATAAAATGCTTTGGGTTCGTGTGGCAGAACTTAAACAGACTCTGCCTCTCGTGAATGTAATTCACACTCTTGGTCACCAACGATTTGGTGTCCATGCTGTCGGCAACAGCTTAGCTGACGAAGCAGCGAAAACAGCAGTGGCGACATATCTAGTAGCAGCAGTTACAAGATCCAAAAGTAAGATCGATGATGACATCTTGGCAGCTATTGCTGCTACAGAGAAGGGAAGTAATTACCCGAGAGGTTTCCCTTCTCGGTACCATTATCACTTAAGTCCTGATAATGTCCCGTATGTGAGAATTAACGATGTTGGTGACAGAGTGATTCCCAACGCGGACTGCAGACCGTCCTTGATAACAGCGGCTCACGAGGGTATGGCCTCTGCCCATGCCGGCGTGTCAGCTACTGTTACTCAATTACAACAGCGTTTCTGGTGGTGCGGTATGTATAAACAAACTCGCACTTATGTTCTTGATTGTGACATTTGCCAGCAGATTAAGCCTTCAACTGCTGCGCGCCCACCACAAACTCAGTTATACATATCTAATAAACCACTTGGGTGTGTTTATTTAGATCACTGCGGTCCTTTCTCCTCTGATACTGCGTATAAGTACATCTTAGTTGCAGTGGATTCGTGCACACGTTTTCTTTGGGTATGGCCTCAAAGGAGTGCTGATGCTCGTACTGTCATATGGAATTTGCGTGTCTTTGTGGGAATTTTTGCGTGTGGTACCTTTCATTCTGATCAAGGCCCTGCGTTCGCCTCTAAGGCGAACAAAGAAGCCATGAAATCTTTGGGGGTCCAAGTCAAATTTTCGTCTCCATACCGACCTGAGGGTAATAGTGTAGTGGAGCGAATGAACCGTGACTTAAAGCAATCCTTGACAGCCAGGGATTTAGGCACTGGCCGGAACTGGTTAGCCCATCTGTATAACGTTCAACGTGCGCTTAATAATCTCCCTAGAAGGTCTCTGGGTGGGCGGACCCCATACATGATGCTCTTTGGCATAAAAATGTTTGTCCCGGACCTTGATGGTCTAGACATGGTGGCGTCAGCCACACCCTTTGACGTAGATGATCACTGTGCTGTATTACAGAATCTACAAGAGACAAGAGACAGTCTCGCAAAAGAACACTTGCCCTCCACATCTGATGCTAAGCTTCAGATTCCGGTAGTCGGCTGGCTACCTCGAGTTGGAGACCTGGTCCGTGAGAAGGTGGAGAACAAGAAAGAGTTCGGCCCCGTCTTATCGTGCACCGGTTCCAGTGTTTGGTGTGCAGGGTACAAGAACAGTCATTTTACCTCCACTTCCTGGTTGCAAGGATAACAGGTACATCTCCATTGAAAATGTCAAACTACAGCGAGTGGCCGATTCTTCTTAGTATGACTCCAGCGGTTTCTTGCCCTGCGATGCTGAGAAATTCTGTTTTGGCTCCGGCTTCTACCACCATGCCTGATATTACCATCGAGATGCATACAGTTAGTGATCCCTTGTTGCTACCACCGGCTGGTGGTCCACCTGAAGATACTGAGTATGCTTATCCCGCAGATGTATCATTGAGGGCCATATGTAGGAAGCCCAATACCGGTCGGTAACGGCTGATTTTCGGTAAAAATCACGTTACCGACCGGTATTCAGGCTTTTGGTATGTAGGGGGGACATTTCAGGATTTGGTAATTTACCGAATCGGTATAATTACCGATTCGGTAATTTTACCGATTCGGTAAATACCGAATCCTGAAATGAGATGTAGGGGGAGTGTGTGGGTGTAGTGTGGATTCGTTATTTACCACCAACTAAAAGTTGGTGGTAAATGACGAATGTCTTAGAAAAAACATTATTTGGCCCTTAGAAGTGTGCAATGTGGCAGACATACATGCCCTTAGGGCATGTATGTGTGCCACATGTGCACACATGCAGGAATCAGGGGTGCAACAGGGTGTCACTGTGACACCCTGCCACCCTTGATTGTGCTCCCCCCATTACCGAATCGGTATTTACCGATTCGGTAATGGTAACTGGCTTCCCATTGATTCCTATGGGCCTCCTGGCCCATAGGAATCAATGGGAAGCCTCCTGGCCCATAGGAATCAATGGGAAGCCAGTTACCATTACCGAATCGGTAAATACCGATTCTTAATTACCGACCAATACCGAATCGGTAATTTTTACCGACTAATTACCTACATAGCATTTACCACTTCATAAATACCGAATCGGTAAAATTCGGTATTTATGAAGTGGTAAATGGTAGGCTACCTACATAAGGCCCTGACTGTTTTACAATCAACCGCAGTTAACCAGCTACGTTTCTCCTTTGACACTAACTCTATGACTTCCAGAGCTCCATCAAAAGTTTCTATTTTTGCTGTTTGGTTTAAAAAACATTTTTTGATTCCCCCTTGGACTTACATTTGGCTGGTGCTCACATGTATTTTTTGTTTATGTCCATTGGATTTGTGGTGGTATTTTTTCGTCTTGTGAATGGATACTACCTGAAGGAAAGGTCTACAATTAGACTAATTGATGGAACTTTGGCCCCCCACTCCTCATCACACATCATGAAGAGGGACCAGACTTTTGTGAATATTACTACCTGGCCTGTGTTAGATGGGATTGTGTGGGATGCTGTTAAATTTCAAATTCATGGACCAACTGAGGTTATTAATGTTCCCAATGTTCTACGTGTTTCAATGGGTGATGTTGTGAAACAAAACATCCGCTCTGATGATTGCGACGTTCAGGCCATAGAGGCATTGTTTTCTGATTTGAAATATTATGCTGCATTTGATGCTGAAGATTTGTATTTAGATACTGCTAATTATGGGGAACTGTTTTGCTATCAGCATTATGGCAATCATTTCCTACATAAAGACAACACATTTCGAAATTTTGTAAATTATACGCAATGGGAACATTGTCCGACGCCAATGCAAGGCAGCTCCAACACATTGGTGAACAAATTTGCATATTTTACTGATTTCAGTGTTTCAAAACCTGCGGCCTTTTATTTTAAAGTGGCAGCAGAGTCTGCCTCGAAGGTTAGGCTGACACACACTAAATTGTTGTATTCCAAATCCTTTATGGATGATTTGGCGGTCAGGGGTTATGATCTGTGGAAAGCTACTATTGATCTTAAATCTGTTTGGGGTTCTAAGCCATGGCAGGTACAAGGAACAGAAGCTCTGCATCATGCCTGCCTCATCCCAAACCACATGTTGTTTTTGAATTCTACTATTTTTCAAACCACCTGCTTTGGATTGGATACTTCTAAAAAGCTGAATTCCCACTCTATTCCTGATCTGGGTGCTTATCCTTATTGGGATAATCATACAGATCAGTCCCTTGATGCGTTGCAGTCATACATTACTAATACATCCTTCAATATTTCCAAATTAAATTCGGAAGGATGGTTAACTTGGCAGACGAGCTCAGATTCCTGTCAACATCGTTTTCTGGGTCTGCAACCTGGGTATACGCAGGTTCGCGTAGACCCCCGCTTTGAATCTTCTCATTCTGTTACTACCTACTCTGTGGGGAAGTTATGCCAATCTTGGCTGCAACATTCCACCTTGGCCTCTGTTAAACTTCATTTATCTAAGTTACATGACAAAATAGATTTGAATGATTTTGTTAAGGGTCCTGTAGGTGGCAGGTCCAAAAGATGGGTGTATGCCGTTTACAACGAAGTTTGGAAATTATCGCAAATTGAAGCGGCTTCCAGATTGAGAGCCATTGATCAAGCCAATTTGGAAAAAGTACTAGCTGTTATAGATAATAGCATTAACACCCTTTCTTCAAGAATTTACACATTAGATAATATTGTTTCATCTGTTGTTGATATTGTGCAGGATGATAGGTCTGTTTTGTATCATGGTCAAAATCAATTACGTTCTATAATGCAGTTTGCATGGACTTTGCAAACGTTAAAGGATGGGAAAGTCCCCTGGGACTACATGAATACTTCATCTTTATTCCTTCCCTTTAATCTAACTGCGAAACAACAATGCATGTCCATGAAAGATGCAACATACTCATTACAGCATATTGAAGAGTTAGAACCCTTGCCTTTCGCTGTGGCCGAATTGAACTCCGCTGTGTGGCTTATCCACGGGTTAATCACATTACCATTTCCTTTGTTTAAATTCAGTTTGTGCATGAAACATTATGCCCTAGGCAGATATGAACCGTTGGGTACAGCTTTCCTGCATGAAGTTTGGTCACTCCCATTTACATATAGGTGCATGAGAGAAGGTAAAGAAGTTTATTTGAAGGGTGAGGAGTGCACTTCCACACCTGATCCCTCTGTAGTCTGTAGGCACATCCAACTGCATGGCGCGTGCAATGTGCAAGCACCTAATTTAGCATGCGTCCTGAAAGGTATTCCGGTGCTGGCTATTACACCCTCTTTCACGTTGCCAGCTAACGGTAGTTACTTGCTTTTAAATAACGAGGCTTGCTGCGGGATGTTAGTGGGGATTCCCTACATTTTGACTGTATCACAGAGAGTAGTGTGCTGTAAAAATGTCATTTTTCCACACCGCATGGGTGGCTGGATGTATGCATCTGGCCTTCCATTCCAACCATGAAAGCAGAGTTCAACAAGATGAGCAGAATAAGGGCTCTATTGTCTCAAAAAGAAGTCGCTCTGACTTCATCCCGTGAAACATTTGTCCTTCACGTAGCAAACACCCGCACAGAGGTGCATGCGCTTTTAAATACTGATCTCCCACTGCATTTCGGTGCCCTGATTCAAACTATATTTAATGCCTCGTCCACAACTGGCTTGGCGCATTTTTTTAAAATTGTGGGCTCCGGTCTCGTGACCTCCTTCCAAACTATTTTTGGTGTGATACCGGCATTTTTTCATTCTATTTTTTCCAGCGTCTTTGGCGGGCTCCTGTTGATTCTCGCCCTCACGGCTGGTGTGCTGTTGTTGGTCTGCTTACTGCGCAATGGCTGCACAATTTGTGTCACACAACAGCCTATCCAGGCTGCTCCATCTTTGTAACCGGATGCTTGAATATTATGGAACATTACCACTGGCAACCCTGAGAATAGCCTATGGATTGTCCTTCCGGTTTTCCTACTTTACTTGCGTACAACCTGTTTTTCATTGCCTAGATTGTCCTTTCGAATGGGCTCTGGATTTGTGCTTGTCAAACTCGGTGTCTCCTGCCCCGGATTATGATCAACTAATGAGTCCCTTAGTGGCACATGAGTTGGACTGTTCTGGTGTCAGGATCATGGCCTGTGGAGTGGCACCTGGAGTCCTAGGGAATTGGGACATCTGTACGGCAGCGTATGACTTCTTGGCAGGAAGTTATCTTGAAGAACACGCCAGGCAAATGTTATTATTTGAAAACTGCTTGCTTGCCTTTTCTTCACATGAGATCTGTCTGTTGTTCACATCCCTAGACGTGCATTGCGACCTTGGTCTGAACATTGGGTGCAGAAACAGTCTGAGACACCAAACTATGCATGTTTTTGCGGTCAGGTTGATCGGCCACGCTCTAGCCATAACACGCACACAGCTGCAAATATCTGAAAGTCGAGAGCCTTTAATATTGCAGTTTGCATGCATTAGACACACATTCTGGAGAAGAACTTTTCCAGGCACAGAGCAAAGCTGATCCTGTGATGTGATTCACCTAAGCTGATCTTTACGGTATGGGGTTCCCCATTCAAACCTAGAGACCTTCTATTAGTATAATAATACCAGCTTACTAGCGAAGGGAGGGTGGTTGTATTCCACTGTCATTTGTAATATGATTTCTCCCTTCATTTTCTATGGTATTGTAACAATGCTGATGGTTTTAATTTTAATCATTTGTCTGCTTATGTTAGCCAAAGTACTGCATCTTCGGACACGTAGTTTATAAAATAAACATTTTAAACTTTACCGTGTCTCTGATTACTCTTATTGTGGACTGATATGAGAATAATAACGAACAGGTATTTCTGATTCCCACTATTCCTGAGAGTACTCTAAGTCGCTTGTTCTGGGTTGTCTATACATTGGGAGCTCCGAGAGGATACGGAGGACGAATGGGACACTGATGCTAGTCGGATTGGGGTTCTGGGTACTGAGGTGAGTTTTTGGTACACCGCAATTCACTGAGGTCCTGGTTTCCTGCGCATAGTTCTGTGCATGAGCAGAATCCCTGCAACACGTTCTCATCCATTCATTCACACTCACACACTCATACTCTCTCACTCGCTGCTACTCTCACTCAATTATTCACACTTATTCTTGCTCACTCGGACTCACTCCTGCTCACTAGAAATTACACTTGCTGCACCCAATCATAATAATTCTCTCTCACACTCCCTCACACTCTCTAACACTCCCTTACACTCGGTTTTTCTCTTTCATTCTCTCACACTCTCACTCATGTGTAGTCATTCTTTCTCTCACTCATTCTTATTCACTCTTACTTACTTGCTGATACTCAATTTCAATCATTCTCACTCACTACCTGTCACTCACTTTCACTCACAGACATGCTCACACATACAAGCAGATACACACGCTTAGACATACACTCACTCTCTATCAAATATACACACTCTCACCTGCACAAAACATACATTTAAAAGCATTTCATTTTACTTACCCCAGTTGCCAGAGAAGAAGGTCCCATTTCAGCTCCTGGTGCACCATTACTTTAGTACACTTATAGTGACAATTATTCACTATTAGTGTAATACAAATGAGCAGGAAACAATGATGGTGTAACCCATCAGGATGAGCCACCCCTGTGTTCTTGGCACTGATTTTACCATCTCTGAGTCCAGGGGTCACAAACATAGTGCCATGGATAGCAAGGAGGAAGTCAGGGTTCACAGCATCAACCCTTGGTGACCCACAAATACAGCGCTATAAATACTGCACAGGGTATATCTAACCCCATTAATATTGAGCAAAACATACCCCGAATATACTTAACATGATCAGATGAGAGCCCAAGGTGTCATTTTGGGGGAGCATATCTTAGACAAATGATATAGACATACACATGAGTAACTGCATACTGCTTTTACGTCCTAAACCAAAAAAGGTAAAGGCAGATATAAATGTATAGTTTTGGCCTTGCTTTCGGCCAAACAGCAGATAGTGATCTATTGATTTCATGTAGGTGTTTTAATTTAATTTTGGAAAACAGATGCAAGATGCCAGAAAGTGGCTGGTTGCTGAAGAGATCTATGTAGTTGCATTTAGAACTGAGGAGAAAATGGAGGAGAAGCTGTGACTGGAAAGAGCTGATTTATGCCAGGTTAGTGATCAAGATTCTCTCTAACTGAGCACCATTTCTGTTCCCTGTAGTCCCTGTCCCTTGAGCAAAAATGTGGATAATATGCTATGTTAATTGTTGAACACACTTGGAAACTGATGGTGTATTCTGAATGGAATGTTAATGATGTGTCAAACAAACAAAAGATTATTATATTTTAATGACTGCTGTAAATCAAAATGCATATTACTGTAACCTCTACCACCATGCTTCTCGCTCATGCTAGCAGTGCCTAAGTTGATGTGCCCATCTATGGTGATTGAGACCGTGCCTTCCACATCTTGGCTCTGAGATTAAAAAAATGTCAATAAGCTTGTTCAGCCAAAAAGTTATGTTTTTATTACATTTGAAGGTTGTCTCCCACTTTCGGATGATCTCAATTCTTGTGCCTGCAGGACTTACATTGTAAAATAATATGGGGCTTATTTACATGCCCATTGCGCTGCCAGTGCGTCTTATTTTTGACGCACAGACGGCGCAGTGTGCCTGCCTATATTTACGAGCCCATGTAAAGTAACCCTGCGTGACTTTTCAAGGCCTTGTAAATATGTTTCTCTTTCACGCATAACTCCGCGTGATAGGGGAGTTCCATGGGTGTTGCTGTGGTTGCTCCCACGCAACATTCATGGAACTTGATGCAATCCCAGATTCACTGCATTTTTTAAACCTGGGAATGCATCAGAATCCTACGCCTCACTAGGGGTGGCGTATGGAGGCGCAAAGAGGAGAAATACTTTTATCTCTCCTCGTTTTTTCCTCTTTCTATGTGTGCTGCATTCTGCAGCATTCACAGAAAGAGGAAAACGCCTTTAGTGATTGATTTTGTGCAGGAAGATGTTCCTTGTGCAGGAAGGTGTTCCTTCCTGCACAAAAACAATCCTCCCCTCAGCGCAGGCACCCCTGCAAAATGACGTAAGGGTGTCTGCGCTGGCGCATGGCTACAGTTTGTATGCCGTCACAGGGGAGGACAGGAATGTGCTATATCTGATAGATACAGCGTATTCCTGCCTTTTAATTTTGACGCACAGCAGCGCAGCAGGAAGGCGTGTTGTGCTGTTGTGCGTCAAAATATTTTAAATGAGGCCCTATAATTTGTGTCTTGCCCTTATCATGAGCATTCTGGTTTATGGTTCAGGAAGGCCGTCTCTACTGCTCAGTCTATAATTCACAGATGTTGATGTTTTCTTGCTGCTAATAAACATTCTCAGATTTTTAATGACACGTGATCAGATTCTCTTTAACACTGCTGTCCACCCTGTCATGTGTCTGAGCACAGTCTGTCCTTTTTTGCTCCCACTCCTGTTTTCATAAACTTGAATCTGGTGGTGTTCATCTCGAATCTTTTCCCTGCACAAGGGGATTCAAGGGCCCTGCTATTTCCTCATGGCATTCAGTATTCAAGAGAGGAGCATAGCAGTGTGCACACAGTGGAGCACCAGTGTTTCCACTCTACCCATGTATGGGAGGCCCATTGTCACTCAGTGCAAAGACGTGTTATGAACGTTATATATAGATTATAAAAAGTGGAGCCAGCAGACATACTTGTCCACCACAGGTCCCCTCTGTTGGCTCCAACAGCTAACGCACACTACAGTAACAAACCATTGTTGTACTGGTTTAAAATGAATTCTTAAGTGTCTCTATTAAATAAAGTTCAACCATTACCTGGGCCCAACAGTACCAAGATTGAGCTGTTTTTATAAGAACTCTAGTTTTAGTCGACGAATGAGCAGGAAGGGAAGGACTATGTATGAAATACATTTGTCACAGAGTATATTTTGAGGGCATTTAGGTCTTCAGTTGGCTGGTAGTGAAAAACGCTATGCGATGCTGCAACCACAAGGTAAGTGTTTTTTTAAATCTTTTATTTAAGTTTCGCGATGCGACAAGCACAAGGTAAGTGTTTTTTAAAATCTTTTATTTAATTTTCCCTCTGCGTCGTATGTCAACTGTGCCCGACTGCTCCCACGTGCAAGGGACACGCCTGTGCACGATTGTTACTGATTGTAAGAAATTGGATTATTGGTTGTGGGGAATGGAAGCCCCATTGAGGCAATAACCACAAACCTTGACAGGATGAACCACAGAAGAAATTAACCTGTGATTAACCCTCTGGTCGCTTGGTACAAAAACAGTCAGGCTTAACTTAGAGCACTGTGTTAAGTATTTAGGCCACACACAAACAGAAATGCACTGAAAACACAACACAAGACAAAATGGCAAACCAATTCTGAAAATTACTATACATTTTATTAAATAAAAGGAGACCAAAACGACAAAACCCCAATCAATAGAACTGAAGATATTGAGGGCCAGATTTATAGAAGAATTGCATTGCCCTTGTGTCTTGCAAGATGACTCCAGGGAACCCAAACCTTAAGTGAGATTTACTTTGCCACGCAGAGTCACCTAGCATGGCTCTGCGTGGCATAGTTAATCTGGAGTAATGCAGTGCAAGTCGCTGCCTTGCGTTACTCTGCCCTGGGAAGGCATTCCATGGGCGGAGCATGGGTACTCCCACACATCAACCTATGCTTTTTGGCGTATTCCCTGATTTACTAAAAGTAGTAAACCTGGGAATGCGTCAGAAAGGTACACCACACCAGGGGAGACGCAACAAAGAGAAATAACTTTATTTCTCCTTGTTTTTTCGTCTTCCTATGTGTGCTGCATTCTGAAGCACACATAGAAAGAGGAAAGAGCCTCTAAACATTCTTTTGGGTAGGGAGGTGTCCTTCATGGAGAAATAACTTAATTTCTCTCCTCATTGTTTCCACTTTCTATCTGTGCTGCATTCAGGTACACATAGAAAGAGGAAAACGCCTCTAAGCATTTTTTTGTGCAGGAAGGTGTTCCTTCCTGCACAAAGCAAAATCTGCCTGCAACAGAGGGACCCTTGCAGCAAGGGTTTCTGCGTTGGCGCTAGACTGCACTGTGTGTGCCAGCGCACGGAGAGAGCAGAAATGCACCATATCCTAGTAGATATGATGCATTCATGCCCTCTCCATGTGATGCAGCTCAGCAAGCTGTGTTGCACTGCGGCGCATCTTCGTAAATCTGTCCCTCAATTTTAAAGTTTTAAGTAAAAATAGAGCTAACTGTGAGTATATGGATGCACTGGACTGGGACAAAGTCACAAGTTTAGGCCATCCGTGACGTAGTGCAGGCCCGGCACAGAACCAAGTTTGTCCCACAGAGGACTACATCTTGTGTTCTTGGTGAGAGGTCTGCGTGGTACTATACAATACTGCGTCATCCGGCGTTTGTTACAATGACGCTGCGCCTTGAGGAATTATGGGCCTTTGCTTTGCTCTGTGTCGGTTCTGATTAAGCTTTCAGCTGTGCGGCGAGGCTTTGTGGACATTTGTGTTCCGATTAAGCGTTCAGTTGTGCGGTGAGGCCTTTTGGGGTTTTGTGTTGCTTTGCTTCGGATTTGACGGGAACATCAGTTCGGCCAGGAGGAGGTCTCTCTGATGCCAGCCAAAGGTCCAAGACCTGGAGAGGCACCTCTTGGGAATAAAGAACTCACTCCAGCAGGGCTCAGGCAGGTCCAGTTGCAGGTCCATGTAGGTCCAGTGCAGCAAGTTAGCTGGGCAGTTTCAGGGAGGACTTGTTGTGTCCATGTGGCTCAGAACAGGAAGACAGCCAGCTCCCCCTTAGAGTGAAACAGGTACCCTGGGAGCAAAGTCCACTTCTCCTTTAGCAAGACAAGCAGCCTCAAGCAGCAACCATGTCCTCTGGGGGCTCAGGCAAGCCTCTAGCAGCAGGGCAGTCCTCTAGTGGTAGCTGCAGCATAGTACTCTGGGGTTCCAGGCAAGCCTTTAACAGTAGGGCAGTTCTCTGGTGAATACGGCAGTCCTTCTGGAATAGAAGCCCATGTTCTGGTGTGAACATGGACTTCTATTGGAATTCTCAAGGGCATCTTATCAAGCCCATTATCGCCACTTTAGCGGCAGTTATCTGCCACTAAAGCGGCGATAATTTTAACGCCGTTCCATGATAATATGCCCCTTATTTTGGGAGGTCGAATTGGAGTTTAAATGGGCACTGCAGGCTGCAGTGGCAGGACTGAGACATGTTTTAAAAGGTTCTTCAGTGGGTGGCACAATGGGAGCTAGAGGCCCACTAGTAGCATTTAATTTACAGGCCCTGGGTACATATAGTACCACTTTACTAGGGACTTACAAGTACATTAAATGGGCCAATTCGGTGTAAGTAAATTTTACCATCTTTTAGGGAAAAAGCACAAGTACTTTGGTACCATATTGACTTCCATTTATGGATGCAAGTCATTGCTAGGTTTAGAATCAACTTAGCAAAAAGTCACTTGTGGCCTAGTGGTTAAGGCCATAGGCTTACACTCGGAATATTAGGAGTTTGACTCCTCATGCCTGTATCAAACTGTTTGTTCCATTGCAAAGAGTACCAGTGTTCAATGAATAAAGTAAAAGGTGATTCTCAATTTTATCCATGAGGTAAAATAATATCCCTACGACTCTGTTTGAAAATATCTGTTTTTAAATAAACCATGGCTCAAAGATTAAACATAAAATGTGTTGCTCTCTCTTTTCTCACCTCTCTCTCTCTCCCTCCCCCATTCATACTATTCTATAAATAATCTACCTGTCTGCCTACACTCACCAACAGCACCATATTGACTTGTATTTTGGGCAGAATGTTATAGTTATAGTTTGATCCCACATAATAAAGAGCCCCTTGTGGCGTAGTAGTTAAGGTCTCAGACTCTTAAGGTGACGGGATCAAATCCTGGTGTCTACATGGCGTATAACTATTCTAAAGTATGGTTATTTACAAAGAATTCCAGTGGTCCATGAACAACATAAAAGGTGGTGGTTATTTTCATCCATCATCCATGTGGAAGTAATACGATTCTTGCAACTCTGTCTGAAAATATCTGTTTTTATGCATACCATAACCCAAACATTTTTTAGAACAACTTCTTGCTATCTTTCTTTTCACCTTCCCCCCTACCTACCTACCTCCTTATCTTAGTCCCTCCACCATAATATGCAGTAAAATATGTAACTGTCCAAATATACTCACCTGTGGCACCATATTGACTTGTATTTTTAGGCTGAATGTGATAGTTACATTTTGATCCAACATATTAAAGTGTCACGTGTGGCCTAAGAGTTAAGGTCTTAGAATCTAACTCTGAATGTTCAAGGTTTGATTTTGGGTGTTTAATTGGTAATATGTCTAGTCAATTACAAGGCATTTCAAATAATAAAGTAAAATGTGTTTGTAAGTTTTATTGATGAGAAAATAAAATGTATCTTGCCAGTACTTCTGAAAATATCTTTTTGAGGTATACCATATGCAAAGATTAACACTCTCTCACACACACGCACACACGCACACACACACACACACACACACACACACACTCTCTCTCTCTCGATACTAGTCTGTAAATTATGTAAATATCTAGGTGTATGCTCAACTATGGCACCATATTGACTTGTATTTTTAGATTGAATGTCATAGTTATGTTTTGATCCAGCAGGGTAAAAAGATTCCCACTCTGAAAGTTAATGTTATGTTCATGCCTCTAGTTACGTACACATAGTTCCAATGAGTAAAATAAAAAGTGGTTGTTGTTTTTATCCATGTAAAATAATGTTATTCAGACCACTCTATCTCAAATATCCGTTTTTATGTATACCATTGCCCACAGGTTTGAAAGATTTTTTCCCTTTTCCCGTCCCATTCCCTCTCTCTCTTTCACTCCCACTCACCCTCTCACGCTCTCCCAGGTAGGGCTCATGTGCACCTGTTGGGCAGTTCTTCAATGATTCTGCTATGTCTCTGGAGAGGAGTTGAGACCCCATTTTGGCGCTTTGACGATACTGTGTTTCTTGACTCGCTGGTCACAAACTCCACAGGTAGGTGCATAAGCCCCAGGGTTAGCAGCGAGGTGCCTGACAAAGCTTTAGGCCGGGTCTGAACCTAGAGAAGATATGTGCAAAGTGCTGAAACATGCTGAGTGTCATCAGCCGGGACATCTAGTTCTTGCTTTGGTAAGGTTATTTCATGTGCTGAAATAAGCACCAACCTCTACCCACAGAGGTTCACAGCTGAGCAGCAACCCATTTCCAAACAGAACAATTGTATTGGTATATTTCCAGTATCAACCAGTGGGATTGGCACTGGCTTGCAGACATTTTCCTGCTTTCAGGAAGAGGGAGAGACTGCTGGGAGACAATGTTTCTCCATTTCCCAGCATCCTCTGGGAATTGCCATGGCCATGCCCACCAACTGGCTTTATTTCAGGAGAGGCTGCACTAAAGGAATTTTTGAGTCTCACACAAAGACTGAAATGAAGATATTGAAACATGGAGGTAGTTAACCCTGCTGTTTTCCTGTGGGCAGCAAACAGCCTTCATTTTAGCAACTGTGTCAGACAAAGTTCTGTTGATGATCATGTATGAGGGAAGTGTAGAGAGGGAAACATGTAAGCCCAAACACTGGGGATTTCTCTAGATTTTGCGATGGTGCGAAGTGCACATGTCCCTTCATGCAGCACCCACAAACACTATTACATCTCAACCCCAGCCAGGTATTAGCATTAATGAAGGCATCCATCTAGATCAAAAAGAGTGAGGAGACAGTTCAGTTGTCTTTCATTTCAAGCAGAACTCCACCAGGCCCTCTGTAAAGCTTCTGAGTTGGTCAGAGGTGGGGCGCCTTACATTAGAGGCCCTTTGAACATAACCAAGAAGCAACATTCGGTCAAACCTATAGGAACAAATGCAAAACAATTGCAGGATGGGATGACTGGAAATAGTAGTTATGGACTTTTGGTACTACATCTCTCCCCTCCCAAATTAGTTATGAACCAAGCACCTAATTCCCCACCTTGGGAGTCCTGTTCGTATGATTACTTAAACCTCCTTGAACATTCATCCACATTGCCGAAGAATGTTCTGGCCTTTTACTACGCAGTGAAGTTCAGTCCATCCAGGAAAATGTACCATAGGAGAAAATTGGAATTCTCATACCCTTCACCCATTTCAATGGTTTCTGTCCTGTCTTGACTGTGAAAGTAGTTCAAAAGAAGTAGAAACAGAATGTATTCAAAGCCCAAAGAATTGGAAAACATTCTTTCCGAAACACGACTCTGCACTGCATCATGGGTAGTGAACCAGCAGTTGATAAAAACCCACTAGGTGCTGTCAACTTTCTGTGCTGAACTTCCTCATGCTGAGTGCTTAGGTAGGCCCCTGTTTATACCCACAGTCTTTGGCAGTTGGGCAGCAACCCATTTCCAAACAGAACAATTGTACTGGTATGTTTTCAGTGCCAACCAAAGAGGTTTGGACTGGCTAGTAGGCATTTTCCTTCTTTCAGGACAAGGGGGGCTGCTGGGTAGACAATGTTTCTCTGGCCCCCAGCATCTCCTGGGAATTGCCATGGACGTAATTCCATGGTCGGAGCTGCTGGTGTGCACAATGAAGGCCTGGTGAATTCAAGTCTGGGCCCATACAGAGTGCTATCTTAACTTATTCAAAGACCTGCTGGTGCTCAATAGTCCAATACTTTGTGGGGGATTGATTCCGAGTGGTGCTATTCCAAGAAAGATGGTATCATGGAACCGTAGTGCTCTATGCAGTTTCCATGGCAACCAAGACCCAACCATCGG
This sequence comes from Triturus cristatus, assembly GCF_964204655.1. NCBI lineage: Eukaryota > Metazoa > Chordata > Amphibia > Caudata > Salamandridae > Triturus > Triturus cristatus. Next base: position 271,963,691 of record NC_140588.1, read on the forward strand.
TCTCAGTGGTAGGTAACACCCAAGTCTTGCTGGGCTGAATGCTGGCCTTCAGAGGTTTACCTTTCCACCACCCTCCTAGCGTCCAAAGCTGATTGTGACACCTTGAAGGAGGAGCTAACCTTGGTATCCCATGCTGTTGGAACTCTCAGTGGAGTTTCCAATACAGCTGTCAGTTTTTCTACAGATGATAAAGAATCCCGAAGGGCAGGTACATCCGCTGGTGTTACAGAACGAGCCAGTTCTAGTGGCTTGAAAGATGTTGAAAAAGGTGTCACGGCTTTCGGATAAGGCTTCAAATACATCAAGGTTTCATGGGCCTCCGGCACTGTCAAGGGCTATAGGTCAAGATATGAGTTATGGAGTATCAGGTGTTTGGATCCTAGTTCAGGAGGTGTCATGGGGGTCCTGAATTTCTTAGCAGCCACGGCGGCAGGTCAAGGGTCTCACAGGACTGTTACCTGGTCTCCAATATCAGCAAGGCATAGGAAAGTTGAGAGGAAACCAACTGGAGAACATCCCTTAATATGTAGATTGTTAAAAGGTATATAGTATATGAATCTCCCCAAACCAACCATATGGGATGTCAATCTAGTATTGCATTTATTTGAATCTTGGCTGGATAATGAACATTTGTCAATAAAGCTTTTGTCTACTGAATTATTAACCTTGTTATGTTTAGTTATCTGCATGAGGGTTTTGGATGACAGAGCTCTGGATATTATTACTCACACCAGTAGTGGTTCATTACAAGGAGAGATACGAATCCATTCTCTTTTGTGGAGTTCCCAAGTTTCAACTCACATCCCAAGCTCTGCATAGTGAGGTGTCTTAAACAGTCAATACATTCAACACAGTAGAGGAGGGCTTCTGCACCTCAATTATTGATAGCTTTAAGGAAGCCATTTGTATCAGTAACATCTGCAACTTTGAGTCTTTGGATGTAAAAGGTGATGTCCAAAGCAAGGATGGGTACAGGGGATTTTGGGGTTCATTGAGTCAGGGTGGCCATGGCTACCAACACATTATGGGAAGAGAAAGACTACATGGCATCTTAAAAGCTGATTGGTCTAGTGTATAAACCTTTAGAACATACTACTGTAAACTTGTTGATCATGCTGCAATGGCAGTTGTTAATATGCTTTGGACATGCATAATATGACCCTCTGGTCTTGGAATACAAATGTATATTCTCTTAGCCCATTGGGAAAGAGCCCAGATTTTATTAAAGCAAAAAGAGGCAAGTAATATTCCACCCAAGAGAATTGTTGCTTATACATGTATTTGTTTGATTATCTTTAGTCTTTGAGGCAACCAATCAGGCAACAATCTGAGGTGTTGGACAAAGATGGTTCTAGAGCAGTGCATGAACTGGACTCTGAGTTTTGGAATCAAGAAGAGATGTGAAGAGGACAGGAGGATTTGATGTGGTTACTGTTGTGATTTTTTGTCATTTTTGATTCTTCTCAGTGTGCATGGACTTTAAGGAACTTTTGTTGGAGCATCGGGAAAAGAGGACAATGCTGTTGGTTCGGCCCTATTTATACTGGGTTTCATTGGATGATGTGTGTGTATCACTTCCTGTTGAACACGAAGAATTATGGGTGCTGTAGTGCTTTAAAGTGCTGTATAAAATAAAGTAAGAAAGTAACTACATAATATTCGCCTCTTCTGTCTTTAGTAAAATCAGGGCTCTCCTTCACAACCAGCTAAAAGAATCTGCAATCCTCCCCACTAATTTTAAAGTGAGGACACTGTTCGCCACAGCCTAAGGCTAACTGGGGCTCAACGCCCCCCCCCCCCTCACGTGTTAATGAAGCTTGTGTCGCTTCCTTGTTTGTGTGCCACCTCTGCTTCTATTCCCACATGAAACCCATGCATGCAACTTGCACACAATTTCAGAGTGGCCTCACAGGTTGTTTTTAACCCCCCGCAAGCATCCTCCTTATCTTTGTTTATGGCCCAGGAGAGGGTTAACTTTGCAGGTCTTAACTAGAGCAGGAACTGCCCAACCTTTACCGTTTTATCCCTTAGTAATAAAAGAATGCGATGCTGGTTTGAGCTAGTTACAAACACCATCAGAAAATAAAAGCATTAACAGCAGACTCCTCACAGCTTATATTTATACACTGAAAATTGCCGGTTTTTAAATCAAACTATCAAGTCCCAGACTTTTGTTCAAAATGTTGTCACTTAGCTCAATTATCACTTTATATGTAGAAAAACACAAGTGATTTACAAAAAGTAAAATTATTTTCACTTCTCACTTGTGTTAAGAGACCACTGATAACGCATAACATGAAACACAAAACGTATAACACAAATAACTGTCATGGTCACCCCTAAATAAACATCATAGGTTGAAAACAGAAAATATAACTTTAGGAGTGTGCTGCTTCTTAAGAAATCTCTGAACTCCTTAATATACATTTTATTGCACGACAACAATCTCCATTTGTTCACTATTTCAATATAAACAAGTGAGTACATGTTTAATAATGCATGAATTATTTGTAAATATAGATTTGTCAAATACATTCACTGCTTTACATTCATAGACAGCAAGCAGATACATCTGCATGGGTGGTATAGATATAAATACATACAGCGTAAACATATTTTTACATTTATAGATCAGATATATCAAAGACTATAGTTTTGACTGTAAAATAGGGCCTTCCCTCTACAAGGAGGGGTTTGCTATGTCTGTGACATCACTTCTGTGACATCACTACATTTAACGTCATTCTGCATTGCCTCCGTTAATTAGTCTACCCACTACTGAGCTATGCATCCAGTCTGGATTCATTTCTCTGTATTCTGGCATTTGTAGTCCTGAATTTATAACCAGATATACAGGATAACAAGTACAGAAATGCACAAGAAAACCCGACGGTTTGCTTGCTACTCTGCAATGAAATTGGAAACCTGGACAGCTCTGTGAAAGTAATTCATTGGCATCGTTGTGTGTCGCTAAGTTAGGCAACAATGGCATGGTACCATTATTTTTTATTTCAACAATTTTTATTGTTACATTTTTACCATTATAAAGAATAGACCTCGTAGCAACATAGTGATGTTTTCGAACAAAATTCTGGTGAACCTTTTTTATTTTCAAATTCACATCACTGACGGCAGGAGGCGATGTCCCTTCAAAAACACTCGGATTGTGTGCTCTCTGCCTTTAAGAGTATTCACGCGCCGCTTCCATGTTTTCAGGTCTGTCTTCTGACCCACGTCAATGTTTCCACTGCCTTCTGGCAAAGATTAGGATAATATTTTTAGAAAAGCGCTGTGCCAGTTCGTGGTTCTGTGGAGAGGCGGCTGAACAGAGGGCAGTCCAGGAAACCCGCGCGGCTTATAAAGGTCACCACATGTAGTCATACATGTAGTTATAACAACATCACGAGACGGACGTACCATTAAAAATGCCCTCTAAGCTGTAGGGGAACTGCGGAAATATTCCATCGGTTTTCGAGCTCTCATCAGCATCAAGCACATAAAACAGATGTAAAATGCAGTTGTTTTAATTGTTTCGTAAACTTGTCTTCGCTTGCTTCAGGGAGTTAATTAGTAACTCCGTATTTGCTTTGCCTCAAAAGAGGACATTCGTAAAACAGGTTTTAACCCTAGGCATCAACCCTAAGAAAGCGTGCTTACTATCTTCGAGTACTTTATAAAGCTGTTCATTCCTTGGTAGACACAGTGCGCCACACACAATAAAGCAATGCATACATTATCGCACGTGTAAACATATGATGTCACAGATTCCTGAAAATTATCGGAAAAATTAGCCAAAACTGTAAAACTGGGGCAGGGGACAGGAAGGGCATCTATATGGACCATGCACAAAGATTATCTCTTTTTTTAAATATATTTGTATTGGTTTTTAGTACAAGCGTTAGGACCCTTGTTTAGTCCTTGTATATTTTTAGGATACATAGGCATTCCATACATTTTATTCAGCATAGTATTTTACAGTTCAACGTTTCCAACTCGTATTTCGGTGCTAGCACACACACCCACTATTATCAACATCAAACTTTCCCATTTCCTTAACTTAATGTTTCCCCCCTCCCCCCTCCCCCCTCCCCCACACTATCACCCCACTCAGCTCCTTAGACCTCCCGCCGTAGTATTACTAGGTTTTAGTTGTCACCTGTTTCCCATCTTAGTGGTTTGATTTCCTCTCACACCTATATTTTTGTGTTATTTTGGGGTATATTTGGTAGGTTTTGCGTTTTATTGTTGCTTGCATACCCTTTATGTCTGCTATCATTGCTGTCCATGCTGTTAAGTCATCTTCTAACTTTTCGTCGTGTCTGACCTTTTTCATACGTATTGCTTCTGCTGTCGCCCATTCACATAAGTCCCCCAGCCACATGTGAGGTGCATTGGGGCTCCTCCTGGATATCGCAATTCGTCTTTTTGCCAATATTAGGCCTAGCATTACTAATCGCCTGCTTAACCTCTTGTTTGTGGGGGTAGGTAATAGTCCCAACATCACTATCTTTATTTCTTTAGAAATTTTCCATCCTGTTGTCTCTTCCAGTTTACCTAGGATTTCAGCCCAATAGGAGGCTATGATCGGGCACTGCCACACCACATGTAGAAAATCTGCCTTCCCCTCTTTACATCTGAGCAATTCGGCTGTCCGGGTCAGAAATATTTTACTTAGTGTTTTGGGGGAGAGGTAACAAAGATTATCTCTTATTAGAGAAGCACCACATTTGTTTGAACTTGGGTGCTGCTGCTCTTGGGGCCACCCTCTGTATATTAGAGCGCGTTGACATAGCTGTTTATGCTTCTTCATGGAGGAATTAAAACTTCTCTCTTTCTCTACAGACCTACTTGGTCTCTGGCTGATGTCTACACTGGCACCACCCTCCTTTCTTCAATTTACATGATTGCCCCCCCAACCCCAACCAGGCCTGGTTCCAGACTAGAGGGTGGGCTAGGTGGGCCAGGCCCACCCAAGATAGCCCAGTGCCCACGCAATGCTCAATTAAAAGAAAGCACACGGTCCTGCAAGCTCGCAATCAAAACACTGGGCAATTTTCATTCTGTAACGCCAATGCCTTTAGTAACTTTTGATCCATTTGAGCTTGAAACAATATTTTGTTTTGGTAAAATGTGCAACTTATACAGCAGATAATGGATTATGTGCCAAATGTGGCAAATCCATAGCTATGCGGAATATGCCATAGTAGCAGAATTGCATCATTCCAGTGTCCATGGTAATGGCACAAAATTAACAAAAAATACTTATAATTGCAAAGTTTTGACTCTCTGTAAATTAAAAGGCTTGTCAAGTTTCACTGATTGCAACACGGATACAGAATGGGAAGAAGCAGTGCAAATGCCTATTGTATAAAGAAAAGCAATGGCAACAGTTCCATGGCAGCACTGGCAACATGTGCTACTGCTGTCCTGCCTACGCTATTGGGACCAGTAAGGGAAATAATGAAACCACAATTTAATTGAGACCCTGGATTTTTTATAAGTTTTAAGGAAAAGTAGCTTTTAGGATGATACATTTACCTTGCCTGAAGCTCCTGGAGTCTAATTTGCAATAGGTCTCCAGCAGTTGGCCAGCCAGTATGTAGACTTTATTAATGAGACGTGATATAACTTCCATATGTGGCACAATAGACCACTTAGATAGATAGGTCGACCTCAGTGGGCAGTTATGACACCTCTGTGCTCAGCAGGACATTCAGGATGTGGGCTGCTGCTCCTTTTGATGGTACGACAGTGTCAAAACCTGCCTGAAAGACCTGTCTGAGGCACATGTAAATATGATGTACCCTCGAAAGGAATCAAACAGGAGGAGATCACAATTCTTAGGTATCCTCTATCTGGTTGCTGAAGGAACCTGCATTGTCTTACTAGACTTCTGTCTCACTTTGTTGTGGGTCCAGGACCTGCTTCAAACTAAATGTTAGTATTAGATGTGGAAGGACACTATCCATTTCCAAAGCACACTCCCCTATTCACCTTCAGCTACCACAGGCCAAGTATAATATGGCTGAAGACTTTGGCCATCTTGGAATTGCCCTGGGACCATTTGGGCCTGTTTGTAGTAAGGCAAACAGGAACTACTGAAAATAGTAGGTAGGCCAGGGCCAAGAAACCGTTACCGAACCCGGGTGTCACCACCGCTGACCAGCTAGTGTCAACCATAAATGTGGCACCCCCAAGGCACCCTCAAAACACTGCATTGGCCTGATGAAGATCCGAAGAGGACCGGATCTGCTGTCTGTGACCTCATTGGAGGTCCGAAGGAGTAGAGCTGCTCCTTCTTGTATGCAGGACAAAGAAGTGGACTTCAAGGGTCAGTTGGCTGACATTTTGTGTGGCTACCAGGGCACAACAAGCTTCAAGAGGCTTTTTGCTAAAGTGACCAGCTGACCAGTGGCAACTCAGCCTAGACTGAACTTTGTAGTTGGTCTCTGCATGACACCGCAAGAGTCTCTAAGAGCCATCCCCTGAGGTCCTGAGTGTATCTGAAGTGTATTCCTGTGGTTGTTTGGGCATCAGAAGAGTTTATAAACTTTTGAAAAGTTTCCTCCAGAGCTTCAGCGGCACCCACTGAGGTAAGTATCTGACCAGCACTTCCACAGATTTGGACTGAATTTCAGCTTCATCCCCTGCAGAGATCTCAGCACTTCATACAAAAACAACAAACACACTACCATTTCAGAAAAAGATCTCAAAAGCTTCAGACCATCAACAGGGCCAACCTTCTTCAGGTATTATTATCATTGTTATTATTATTATAATAATTTTTTTAAATTATATTTTTACTGACAATTAGAAGATAGGACCACTGTTCATACTCTTTCAAGATACATGTTACCATATGTTCGCCGTGCATGTGCAATGCATTAACGATTATTTCAATTATAATTTGGCAAGATTAGATTTATCATGTACACAGAACGTTGTTGTACCCCACCCCTGCATTGATACAGCATATCTGACATGCCCATGGTGGTGATCTCGTCCCTACATTGTCCATCCTGCCTCCACATGTTACAGGGATGGGACTCATCTGTATCTATGCAAAGCAGAGCCTGTTTGCAGTGCCGTGGCTAATTGTATTATTTTGCCTTTTTGTTTTTTAGAGTATTCTATTTTCATTTTATACCGTTTTGTCATTTTATTTTTTCTCCTTAAGTTAACCTAAACAATATGATACAACTGACAGCATCTGGCGGTTACGGCGCATCCCAGCATAAGAGTCCTGTGGTGCCAGTTACGTTTAAAGAGAGGCTTTCGTGTGTCACTTTGTCCCACTATCCCTATCCCGTGCGAAGGTGTGGCAGGGTGGCTGGGGGGTGGTGTAGTGGGGGGCTTGATTTGTGAATTGGCTGGGGGGTGGAGGGGGGGGGTCGTGTTTAGTCAGAAAGGCAGCCAATACAATGATATTCAGCCAGGTTAGTAATCTATACTAATGTCGCAGTCGTGAGCCGACAGAGATTCGTTTAATGGCAGATGAGGCCAGATGCTGTGGTCTCTGTGCAGCCGCGGGGGATGGTGGGGTGCCCGCCGGTGAGTTCCACTGTGTGTGCAGGTATCCCACTCTGAGACAGTTCAGGGTCCCTCCCTCCAGGATTATCTGACATCTGTGTCCTCCCCAGCACAATTTCTCAAGTTTCTAGGTCTCTGTCAGTGTTCTCATCTGTGTGGATGGCACGTAAGCGGCGTTTCTCCGCCACTCCCCATTCACGCAAGTCTGCCCTCCACTTCTCTGGAAGAGGAGTTGTGGCCTGCTTCCAGTGAATGGCTGTGCGGCGTTTCACCAGCATCAGCCCAAGCATGGTGAATTTATGCTGCATGCGGGTTGTGGCCTTGGGGTTCGGCAGTACGCCCAACAAACAGTGCTTTATTGTTGTCTCAACTGGGAGCTTCGCCGCTTTCTGCAACATGTCTAGGACTGTGCTCCAATATGTACAAAGTAGGGGGCAATCCCAGGTCATGTGTACAAAGTGGGCTGGGGAGGTGCCACATCTGAGCATTTTGACGTGTATGACAGGTCAACTCTCGATAAGCGTAGGGGGTCAGGAATATGTGGTGGAAGTAATTGAATTGAGTGAGTTAAATCGTGCATTGCTAGATATTTATTATTATTATTATCATTAGCAAATTATAAAGCACAGAGTTCACCTGATAGGCATTCTGGTGCTATCAAAACCACCAATCAATGCAGGAAGTGACCACTTAGTGTTTGCAGACAGAAGAACCGTAAGCTACCTTATCTACATAGGGAAGAGGCATGTTTTTAGGTTCTTCCTAAAGCTCAGCAGATTTCCAGCCACTCTGAAAGAGTTTGGCAGCCTGTTCCATAATTTTGAAGCCTTTGCTTGAAAAGATCTCTTGCCTACCCTTGTTTTCTAAAACCTAGACACACACACAAGGTTTACTGATGAGAATCCTAAGGGCCTCAAAGGTTTCTAGTTGCAACAGTTATTTTGTAGGGGCCTATGTCCAGTTCCATTTATAGCTTTGTGGACTTTACACATGGTTTTGTTTGAAAATACTTCTTTCCTTAACCAGTAGCCAGCAGAGGTCTTTTAAGGTACCTGATTCGGAGACAAATCTAGATGTATTCAGTCCTCATTTAGCAGCCATCACTTGTATCCTGTAAAGCCTTCTAAGCAGGTAGTCTTGAGCTCCCAGCAGTATGTCGATACAGTAATCAATTGTGCTTAATACTGTACTCTGTATTACCATTTTCTCACTAGCTGTGGAAGCTGAGGAACAATTTCTCTCAGGTTTCTCATAAGTCCATGGCAGGTGGCTGCAGTTTTATTGACATGAGTTTCCATAGAAAGTTTCTCATCAATCTGGACTCCTAGATTTCGAACTGACCCGGCTTTTATTACATCTGCATCACTTTTCCAAGGTTAGAAGTTGCTTGGAAGTTGATATGGTACTTTGCTGTGGGAACAACACAAAAAATCCATCTTACTTTCGTTGAAGTGTGTTCCTACTGAGCCAATTTACCATCTCAGTTAGGCAGGAGTGAAGATTTTCTAGCTGCGTAGTGCCGGTCTTATTTAGGGACAATATTAATTGGGTTTCATCTGCATAGTTTATGAAAGACAACCTAAATGATTTCATCAAGGTCAAGCAGTGAGCATAGGTATACATTAAAAAGAAGGGGGATTAAAACTGAGCCTTGTGGCACCCCATGTAGAATTTCTTTGAATTCTGGCCCAAAGGGAGGGAGAGAGATTGCTTGACATCTTCCAGATAAGTAGGAGTCAACCCAATTTAAGAAGGTGTCCTCCACCTGTACCGTATCTCCTTTAGTCTTCTGAGTAGGTCCGTAGGATGTGATTGTTGACGTTGTCGAAAGCAACCAACAGGTCTAGTAGAACCAGGACGGCATCCTGACCACTGTCAACCCTCATCCTCAATTCATCCATTACCAGGATTATTGTTGTTTCTGTACCATGGGCTGGTCTAAAGCCCATTTGCTCTTGTTTTAATTGATCTTTGTGTTCTAAAAAGCCCACTAGTATTTTACTGGTATGATTTAGTTCCATGGCAGTGACTACTGTTTCACTGATGTCCACCTGGGATGATTTTTCTTCCAAAAAAGTGGCAAAGTTTCTTTCTGAAGTGGTTCTTAGAAACATTAAAAAACTGTTTAACTTCTAGACTTTTATCAGGACCAATCCACTTGATATATCAGACACAATCTCCATTGCTGTTGGCCTCAAATTGTACCTGGGTCCTAGTCTAACGCAACCATTTGACTACCATAGATGCTTTGTGCTTTTTGGTGCTATATTCAAATAAAACTCATATCTTCGTCATAAAGTAGAGTAGGTGAAAAAGATGGTGTCCCAGGTGGATGGAGGAGGATCAAAAAGGAGTCTGAGGAAGTAGGATGGATGGAGAAGGGTATAGTTGAGCAAAATGAGCGATCCAAGTAGGGGAGTGGGTAAGCATGCACTGGGTCAGGGAGATAAGAGGTGGGCAGTCGAAGAGGAATACCAAAGCATGAAGGCAGTGTTTTACGCTTGTTTGTGATGGATGGGGTCAATGAGAAAAGAAGGTGGTTAGATAGGAGGGTCATGAGCGAATGATAAGTGGAGAGGGAGGGACGAGAGGAGGAGTGTGAGGAGACTGGAGGTTAGTGATAGAACAAGAAAGAGGAGAGATTGATGTACAGGGAGGGTGATGGGTAAAGAGAGGGTGACAAGAATGAGAGAGACTTGTGGGAGACAGAAGAATGGGAAGGAAGAGGGAGCATGATAGTCACTACTTAGGAGAAGCAGTTCAATTTTGAGGCACTCACATTAGCTGGATGTTTCCTCTTTGTTCTCTTTAAGATGCAGTCTGCTAAAAAGACTGACAAAAAAATAGTGGTTGAGAAAAAAGCCATTACAAGTCCAGTCATCAACCTCAGGAGATGTACTATTGGCACAGTGGACAGATAGGGATAGAAACAGGCCCACATTTGATGTCTGGGTTTGTTCTGTCGCTCAGGTTGCCACCTTTGATAGCTCCTCCAATTGTTTACTCGCTCATTTAGTATAAATATGCATAATCTCAGGTCTTTGTAGATCGTGTGTGTGCTCATGGGTATGTGCTATAAAATCCAGCCCTTGGTGATGTCACTTCTAGAATGTGGATAGCTGCCAGGGAAGAACAGAGACAGAGAAGTGACAGGCTCTACTACTCACACCAATGCACCCACACAAGCAAATGCACACACTTCATTCCTTTACATACACAAATGCATCACTCCATAGGCAGCTGCAGTGATGGTGAGGCTGACAGAAGAGAGTGAGGTGGAGAGTCCAGAGTGAGGTGGAGAGAGAGAAAGGGGAGGTGAAGAGAAGAGAAAGAGAGGTGAAGCAGAGAGACAGAGGGTAATAGGAAAGAGGCTCAGGCAGTACGAGGATAGTGAGAAGAAATTAGGATGGTGGGGGGAGGGAAGGAGGGCAAGTCAGAAATGCAAGTGGGTGAGCAAGAGTGAGAGGAGGATGAGAAACAGAGATAAGCGTGAAGGAAAGAGAGAAGGGTGAGAAAGAGGGATATGGGTGAGGCTAACAGAGAAGGATGAGGTAGAAAAGAGGATGGTGGAGTGAGAGTAAGGCGACAGGGTGAGAGAACAGCGAGGTCTGGAGAGAGTGAAAGTAGGATAAGGTGGAAAGAGACGAGAGTGAGGTGAGAGAAATATGAGGGTGATGTGGCGAAAGGTGGGCACAGCAAGGAAACGGGTATATAAAGTGGAAAGAAAGGAGGGCGAGGTGGAGAGAGTGAGTTGGGAAGAAGTAGGGGCTGAGGTGGATAGTACAGCAGAGTGAAGTGGAGAGAAAGGAGGATGAAGTTAGGAAAGAGAAGGAAGAGAGAGAGAGAGAGAAATGAGGGTGAGGTGGAGAGAACAGAAGAGATCAAACCCAAAGGTTAAAACCTCTAGAAATACACAATTAAAATTAGTAGACATAAGCCAACACTAGGTATCGTATGCAGCTCACATCCGCACAAGACCATCCAACATGCCTGGACCCAGCTCTGAGACATCTGGAAAACTCTGGAGAACTCCACTCATCTTTATGGCCCACCTATGCTTCTTCATAGCCTTCCCAGATTTCAAATCCTGGAGCCGGGACTGCCCCCAACTCAAATTTTGAGTAGTGTAGCGAGGATGACTTGGGCCCTGGGGCAAGCAAGGAAAAAGACCTGTTTGACTGCTGTTCGAGTAGCAAAATATATCACCTATCCAAGTTTAATGGTCCCCAAAGGGATTTGGTCCCTGATGCCACACCACCTGCTACACCAATGGTAGCTACACCCTGATAGACTTGGTCTCTAGTTGGCACAGGTATGCACTTGTGACAAATAGGGACCCTCGCCTCTAGTCAGGGTAAAGTGGTACACTCCTAAAATACCCCCTGCTCACCCCCTTGGTAGCTTGGCACAAGCAGATAGGCTTATCTCAGAGGCAGTGTGTAAAGTATTTGGGAACACATACAGTAATCAAGTGACAACACTACAGATGGACACCACCCAAGTTTTATATCAAAAATAAGTATTCTTTATATAGATTTACCACAAGACCATTAAACGACAAAAATACACAATACTGTTACTTTAGATGGTAGAATTTTGCTTAGTTCTCTTTAGTTCTTAAATGCGACACTTTAAGTCAATGTACCTTTTAGATGGGACACACAGGGCAACGAAAGTGTTGCAACGATGTTGATGCGTTGAAGATTTTGGTGCAAAGAAATAAAGTCGTGAAGATCTTCCAGATGCGGCACGCTTCTCCGATGTTGCAAGAAGACTCAATTCGATGCTTCAGCTGCAGCAGCGACACACTTTACGTGATGTGACGACAGCGGCCTTGGCAGCGGCACTCTTCTCCGACGTTGCGAGACAGTTCGCTCGATGCGATGCAGCAGCGGCGACACCCCTTTACGCGATGCGACAACAACAGCTCCGACGGCGGCACGCTTCTCTGTGGATGCTAGGCTCTGTAATTGATGCGGTGCAATGCGACAACTACGATGACTGCGATGGCGACATGCTTCTTCCTTCATGCGAGACTCTTCTCTTGATGCAGTGCAATGCGTCAGCTACGATGGCTGCGATGGCGACACGCTTCTTCGGCGTTGCGAGACACTTCCTGGATGATGCGAGACGCTTCGACTCGATGCGACAGCTGCAGTGGCGACACACTTTACGCGATACGACGACAACAGCTCCGACGGCGGCACGCTTCTCCTTCTTGAGTCGCGCTTCCAGCTCCTTGCGACACGCAGTCCCTCAGAAGGCCCAACAACAGCAGCAGGCACTTCCAAAGAACTCTGGGGAGCTGGGGGGTGAAGTCTGTTGTTCTTGAGACTTCAGCAGGAGGCAAGCTCTTTTCCAAGCCCTTGGAGATCCTTCACAAGTTGAGCAAATGTACACACACAGTTCCTTTCTCCTCTCTTTGGCAGTAGGCAACCACTGCAGGCAATTCCCCAGTTTCAGGGATAGTTTCTCCTCAGCTTCTTCTTGGTTCCTCTCCTCAGCAGAGTGTTCTTCTTGTTTTCCCAAAGTGATCTAAATTCTTGGGATCAGGGTCCCAATATTTATACCCAAAAATCCTTTGTCCTCTGAAGGCAGAGGGGCCTTTGCCTTGTTCAAACCGGTTCTGGTCAGTCCTGGAGCACTTTGTTTACCTGACTCCTTCTTTCCTTTCAGAGTGCAGGGCAGAGACATCAGATGCACCACAGGAGGTGGAGCCAGCATTGTGGAGGGCAGGCACTGCCCTGGAGCACTGTGTTGACATGATTCCTTCTCTCATTTCACAGTGCAGGGCAGAGACATCAGACGCACCACAGGGGGTGGAGCCAGCACTGAGGGGGGCAGGCACAGTCCTATTCAGGTCCCAGGTGCCACTCCTCCCTCCCATCTAGATGCAGATCTCTCTATTCACCACTGGGCAGACTCACCCTGTCTCCTGGAATCCCCAAGCCCTGTCACTCAAACTCCAGACAAGGAATACACAACCTAGCAGAGGCAGGTTTGAATGGTTAGACAAGAAAATACCTACTTTCTAAAAGTGCTATTTTCAAACACAGAATGTTAAAACCAACTTCACTAAAAGATTTATTTTATCATTCAGTTCAGGCATACTAAATTTGAATTTCTACCATGTTCCCTGAGTCAGTTAGGATTATAAGATGTAATAATCAAACTGCCCATTCTGGCCTATGGAGAACAGGTAGCCTTGCAATAGTGAAAAACGAAAATGGCTGTAATTCACTATTAGGACATGCCACACACACCAGGGCATGTCCTACCTTATACTTACAATGCACCCTGCCCTTGGGCCTACCATAGAGGTGTCTGATATGAAGAAAAGGGAAGGTTTAGGGACTGGCAAGTGGGTGCACTTGCCCAGTCAGCATGACAGTACCAGATTGCACGCAGGCTCTGCAATGGCAGGCCTTAGACACACTTTTACAGGCTGCTTCTGTGGGTGGCACAACCAGTGCTGCAAGCCCACCAGCAGAATTTGGATTTACAAGCCCAGGGCACTCCTGGTGCACTGTACTAGGGTCTGACAGGTAAACCAAACCAACCAATCATGGAATCACAAATTCATACATCAATTTACAATGGGGAGAGCATATGCACTTTAGCACTGATCAGCAGTGGTAAAGTGCCCAGAGTCATAAAACAGCCAACAACAGGTCAGAAAAAATATAGGAGGAAGGCAAAAAGTTCAGGGATGACCCTGCAAAAAGGGCCAAGCCCAACATACCCCTGCAGGTGATGCATTTCATCTCAAAACATCTTGTTGCTGGGCTGCTTTCTCTGTAGTGTGTGATAAGGATGCCGAGAGTGTTTGCAGCAGGTGCACCGTTTTTGCAGGGCTCTGAGCAGCCGTCATTAGTGAGCCCAGGAGGAAGCTGAGTAATAGGCCTAGATATACTATGATTTTGCATTGGGGTTGTGTCACTTTTGTAGTAAAGACTCAGCGCAATATCCTTTTTTGGAATTTACTAAGCCACACAAAACCACTTTGTGTGGTTTAGTAAATACAAAGTAAGGCAACGCAGCTCATCGTGCTGCTTTACTTTGTGTTCTGTAGGAGTTACATAGATGGATAGAGTATGGGTGGGCCCATGCATCCACTTTTGCATTTTGTCGCAAACCCAGATTTTTAAGCCTGGGTTTGCACCAAAATGGTGCACCTGCCCAACAGAGATGTAATGAAGAGAAATATCTTTATTTCTCCTTGTTACTTCCTCTTTCCATGTGTGCTATATTCTGCAGCACACATAGAAAGAGGAATATACCTCTAAGAATTGTTTTTGTGCAGGAAGGTATCTCTCCATGGTGCAAGGGTGCCTGTCTTAGTGCTAGGAAGCACACAGAGTGCCAGCACAATGAGAGGGCAGAAATGCTCCACATCTTTGTAAATGTTAAGCATTTCTACTCTCTCCCTTTCACGCAAAGAAGCACATGAAATAATAGTAAATGTGCCCCATAGTATCATTTGCACAGAAGGATCAGGTAAGAATGTGGGCCTGGGCTGAATCCACAGTGAGCAACAGTATCCTAAGTGAGGTGACAGGATGTGCTCCAATGGAGGAGTGGCTGCGGAATGTAAGTGTCAGTGCTTAGGAAGTCTCCACACTGCAGACTGACAGAATTCAAGGGAAGAGCTGGCTGAAAAGCTGCTTTGGGCCTGTTGTCCCAGTGTGAGGGGCTGGAGCGAGTGCAGATTTCCCTTTATGTGGAGACTACAACAGTGAGGCTATCATCTGCAGGGCCGGACTGGCCTTAGCGGGCACTGGCCGTTTCCACGGTGGGCCAGAATGGTGGGGGCCGGTTTCGTTACAGGTGGCTGGTTTTGCAGCAGTAATAAAAGCGGCAGCGGGAGTGCTGTCTCCTACTCGCACACCCCCGCCCCTTGGGGGCCGGTCGAGCTGATTGCCAGGGATTGTTTCAGTTACCAGTCTGGCCGTGATCATTTGAATGGCGAAATGGACTCTCCGATACTTAAGAGCTGGACAGTGTGGTACTAGTCCAGCTGTGAGCCACCAGCAGGTAGATGCTCCAGAGGCATCAATGTCATCAGGTAAGAGGTGAAGAGAATGGAAAGGGGTCTGAGGAGCCCAGATCCAATAACTTCTGGTTAAGTAGTATTTTTATTTAGTTTTTATATCGTGCAAACATGGGTAAAGATTATTAGCGTGCTATATGTGAACACTAGATTACATTACACAAAGTCAGATTATTATTCTTTTAAAACAAGAGAAGATTAAATGAGTTGCCCAGAATCACCGACTGTTAAGCCGATGCCAGGACTTGGATCTGTCCCCAGGTCCAAAGTCGACACCTCTGATCATGGACGACTTCTGCTACTGTAAATGGGTGGCATGCTGCAGGTCACCACTGCTAGGTCTAGCAACAGCTTCTATTGGGTTAGGGAGTCAGATAGGACCTCACAAGGACTGGGTTCCCAAGTCAAGCTAGAATGCAAATGTTTCTTAGCCAGGGGCTCTTGGCAATCCTGTTTCAGGAGGACCCTCAGGAGGCTTAGGAGGAATGATGTCACTAAAGCTAAGATGTTCCTTTGCCACCTCACTCCTTACTGTACTTCACACCAGAGATGGTGAAGGACATGTCAGGACTTTTAATGCCAGAGATGAGGAGTTCCTGACCTGGCTATGGAGAAAGATACCTATAATACTATATCATGTGAGAGAGAGAACCATGGTTACAAGGTGATGATGGTTTAAATGTTTCACTGAAAGAGCGATTTTTACATATATATTTTTATTTGATTTAGTTATTTTATAGTGCGATCTTGACCCTAGGCAAGGGCACCACAGCTCTTTACATATTGGAGAAAGATATTTCAATTAAACCATTAATATTATATAAAACAGGAGAATTTATACAGATAAGATAAAAAGATGCATTTCCATGGTTACATAAATTTGGTGAGTGTTAGATTTGGGGGTCTCTAGTTAGCGCAGGTAGGTACTTGTGACAAATAGGGACCCTTGCCTCTAGTCAGGGTAGCGGGGTACACTCCTAAAATATCCCCTGCTCATGCCCTTGGTAGCTTGGCACGAGCAGACAGGCTTATCTCAGAGGCAGTATGTAAAGCATTTGTGACCACATTCAGTATTCCAGTGACAACACTACAAATGGACACCACACAGGTTTTTTATAAAAAAAGTATATTTTATATAGATTTACCACAAGACCATAAACGACAAAAATACACAATACTATAACTTTAAGATGGTAGTTTTTAGGTTAGTTCAGTACAGTTCTTAAGATGCGACACTTTGCGTCAATGTACCTTACGATGCGTTGCGCTTCCACGACAAGTAATGTCGCAGCGATGGAAATGTGGCAAAGGTCTGGTGCAAAGAAATAAAGACGTGAAGATCTTCCAGATGCGGCACGCTTCTCCGGGGATGCGAGAAGTTCTCGGTTCGATGCGTGGACTGCAGCAGTGACACCCTTGTTCAGAAGTGCGACGGCAACAGCTTCAGCTGCGACACTCTTTTCCCAGCTTGCGTGAAGCTTCCGCACAATGAGACAACTACAGCGGCGACATCCTTGTTTAGAAGTGCGACGGCAGCAGCAACGACGGCGACACGCTTCGGCTTCGTTGAGTCGCGCTTCCAGCTCCTTGCGACACGCAGTCCCTCAGAACGCCCAAAACAGCAGCAGGCACTTCCAAAGAACTCTGGGGAGCTGGGGGTTGAAGTCTGTTGTCCCTGAGACTTCAGCCGGAGGCAAGTTCTGTTCCAAGCCCTT
Source organism: Triturus cristatus (assembly GCF_964204655.1). Lineage (NCBI taxonomy): Eukaryota > Metazoa > Chordata > Amphibia > Caudata > Salamandridae > Triturus > Triturus cristatus. The sequence continues at coordinate 271,980,986 of NC_140588.1, forward strand.
GGAGATCCTTACAAGTTGAAATAAGCACACAAAGTCTCTTCTCCTTCCTTTGGCAGTCAGGCAAACCACTGCAGGCCAATCCCCCAAGCAGCACTTCAGCTTAGGGATAGTCTCTCCTCAGTTTCTTCAGGTTCCGCTCCTCAGTAAAGGTTTCTTCTTGTTCCAAAAGTGATCTAAATTCTTGGGATCAGGGTCCCACTACTTATACCCCAAAATCCTTTGTCCTCTGAGGGCAGAGGGGCCTTTGCCCAGTCCAAACCAGTTCTGGAGCACTCTGTTTACAGGACTCCTCCTTTCCTTTCACAGTGCAGGGCAGAAACATCAGATGCCCCAGAGGAGGTGGAGCCAGCATTGTGGAGGGAAAGCACAGTCCTGGAGCACTTTGATGACATGATTCCTTCTCTCCTTTCACAGTCCAGGGCAGAGACATCAGACGCACCACAGGGGGTGGAGCCAGCACTGTGGGGGGGAGGCACAATCCTATTCAGGTCCCAGGTGCAACTCCTCCCTCCCATCTAGAGGCAGATCTCTCTATTCACCACTGGGACACCTCACCTGTCTCCTGGAATTCCCCAGCCCTGTCACTCAAACTCCAGACAGGGAATACACAGCCTAGCAGAGGCAGGTTTGAATGGTTAGACAAGAAAATACCTACTTTCTAAAAGTGGTATTTTCAAACACAGAATGTTAAAACCAACTTCACTAAAAGATGTATTTTATCATTCTGAATTCAGGCATACTAAATTCGAATTTCTACCATGTTCCCTGAGTCAGTTTAGGATTATAAAATGTAATAACCAAACTGCCCATTCTGGCCTATGGAGAACAGGTAGCCTTGCAATAGTGAAAAACGAAAATGGCTGTAATTTACTATTAGGACATGCCACACACATCAGGGCATGTCCTACCTTATACTTACAATGCACCCTGCCCTTGGGCCTACCATAGGGGTGGCTAATATGAAGAAAAGGGAAGGTTTAGGGACTGGCAAGTGGGTGCACTTGCCCAGTCAGCATGACAGTACCAGACTGCACACAGGCTCTGCAATGTCAGACCTTAGACACATTTTACAAGGCTGCTTCTGTGGGTGGCACATCCAGTGCTGCAAGCCCACCAGCAGCATTTGGATTTACAAGCCCTGGGCACACTCAGTGCACTATACTAGGGTCTGATAAGTAAACCAAATCAGTCAGTCATGGAATCACTAATCAATACATTCATTTACCATAGGGAGAGCATATGCACTTTAGCGCGGATCAGCAGTGGTAAAGTGCCCAGAGTCATAAAACAGCCAACAACAGGTCAGAAAAAATACAGGAGGAAGGCAAAAAGTTTATGGATGACCCTGCAAAAAGGGCCAAGTCCAACAGTGGGTCATTCTTGTCCAGAATGGATGGTCTTGAAAATCACGCCAGAGGTGACCTTGCATATCTAAGTTGGGATGGAGTTCCCAATTTCTGGGGCATTATCTGGAACTGCACACTTCATGGTGTGGTTTTTGTATGAATCTGAGATAGTAATGGGCACCCTTTACAATCACCTTTATGTGGGCTTACCTGGCTATTCTGGATACGTAAGGGATGTACATAATTCTGATGGCTCATTCTCTGCTTCGTCTGAGGCTTGACGTGCGAGTAAACCTTTGAGCATTCCAAGAAGCTTTCTGAGCGAATATGTTGTTAATTTTGCAAGGGTGTTGTAAATCGAGTTTTTTCCTGGGCAACAGTAACCTGGTGCAGGCACTAAGGGGCATATTTATTGAAAGCTCATGCAATCTAGGGCAGCAAGCAAAGTTGCTAAGCTGTTTTGCATGAATGGGAGAGAGATGAAGAGCTACATATCTACTAAGATATGGTGCTCTTGAGCTCCCTGATAGCAGTGATATGCGTATGACTGCCTAGCGCCAACACAGGCACCGTTGTGCCATGCTGCAAGGGGGCCTGCATTGCAGAAAGTATTGTTTTTGTGCATGAAGGAGAAGCTTTCTGCACAAAAGCAGTTCTTAGAGGCTTTTCCCTGTTTCTAAGTTTGCTGAAGAATGAAAGAGGAAACAAAGAGGAGAAATTAGGGTATTTCTTCTCATTGAGCTCTTTTGGGAAGGCGTAGCATTTTGATGTATTCCCTAGTTCAAAAATATTTTGTGTAGGCCTGCACCATAAAAGTGACGCAACTCTGACACAAAAACTTTGTAAATGCACCCCGAATTGTCAAATTAGGACACATAGTATAGAGGGCTTCGGGGACGGGGCTAATAATATATTTGCAGATGAGAAAATAAGCACATGGTGTGAAATATTAAGTTCCCTTTGGGGAAAATCTTTTACTAAAAACACTATAGGTGGTTCTCTTTGGTTTAATAATGCTTGCCATAAATATGTATGTTTTTTGCTAAATTAATTCAAGTAGCTACATAATAACCTGACACTGTCTAGCTACAATTCTGTTAATTATAACATGCATACAACCAAACATAAACAAGAAAGAAGCACCACACAACTGATGATACAATTCAAATAATGAGAAAACAGACTCTAGTTTGAAACGGAGCTTAGAGATTGAGGCCTAAAGGTACCCAAGCTTTCACAGCACTCTGAGACTATATTAATGGCAATAAAAGGCTATATGAACCTCTGTAACATAACATGCATAATCATTGAAGGCCGGTTGCAACTGTGATAGCATGTTTACCTTGGGGATTTGATCTTACTATTCAGGTCTTATGCCTAATGATCAGTTTTCTGTCCAGAGCCTTTAGAATTGATGGCATGATATGTGCCAGCTGACTGGGTCCTAACACAGCGCCCTCTTAGATGTTAATCAAACTTACTTGGTGAAACAGTTGGCATTCATGCTACTACAAACACATATGGGGAGCATAATTTTCTTTTCCCCAGTGTCTGAGTCAGGGTAGAGTTCAACAATCTGAGATGAGGTGGGCATCCTTCTTCTGAGATCTAATATCTGGAGATCACCTTTGAAATATTGCCACCGGTCTTCTCTCCTGTAAATGTACAGAAAACAAAACACAGATCCAGAGGATTTGTCACACCAATGAGAAATCGCTTCCCCTGTATCACCGTTGATGAGGTCATGTTCCTTCTGCATTTGACACTGAGAAGACATTGATGACACCTTACTGTTTCTTCTGACCACATCACTGTCAATGCAGCCATTAATCTCTCATAACTGGCCCTTCCGGGATCACTTGCATCAGAAACAGCCACTAGGTGAGAAAGAAGACCAGTAGAGGGCATTAGAACCAAAAAGAGAGATGCAAAGGGAACAAGCATTGGCATAGCCAATAGGCCTTGCCTTTGGGACCTTATAAGTTTTTAGCCAGATCTATTGGCTTTGCCAATGTCTTTAAGCAATGGTATAGAGAAGTGTGGCTGCTGTACAGCATGTTTAAAAGTTATACTAAAAAAGCATTGTAAGCATTTTTGTTATTTTTTATATAGCCAAGAAGATATTCAGAACGGAACGACCCGATTTAAAAAAGAATGAACATAAAAAATGTCTTCTAGTTCTTGCAATGCTGGCAAATTCTTCCTGTCTGCTCTAATGCTTGTTTGATATAGCTTTTTTTATGGGTGGGACCATAAACAGCGCTGATAGTGAGGTGGTGCTACACTAGTGCAGAGCTAGTACTGGGTGTGTGCAGAGGTGGTGCTGCACTGGTATTGAACTGGTGCTGAGGTGGTACTGCCCTGGTGCGGAGGTGGTGCTGCGCTGGGGCTGAGTGATGCTGTGGTGGTGTTGTGGTGGTGCTCCGATGCTACTGAGTGATGCTCAGGTGATGCTGCAGTAGTGCTGCTGATTGATGTAGAAGTGGAGCTGAGTGACGCTGACTGGTGCTGCGCTGATGCCGAGGTGTTGCTAAGTTGGTACCACATCCTCTTCCCCACTAATAACCAGACCACCCCACTAAGAGAAATTCTCACTGCCTTCAGCTACAACTCAACTGTGTCAGGTCCCCACAAGACTTACCTTCTGCTTGTGGAGAGATCCCACAGGGATGACGTGGACAACCACCTCCTGCGCCCTTCTCTACCCGGAAATACCAAAATCACTAACCAGGTCGAAGAGGGGACCGGGGGAGGCTGCCAAGGAAAAGGTGAGGGCAATGTAATGGATGTTGTGGTGGGGCACCCCCTGTGGTTCTTTGGGTCTTGTGTCGGCACCACCTGAGGGCGAGAGTGGAGGAAGGAGTAAAAGCTGCGCCAGATACAGTGAACAGACACAAGCAACACAAGACACGAGCACCAAATAGTCACCTGGAATGAAGTGCTTCTGTGACGGTACTGTAGATTGTAGGGGATAAGAGTCTCCACATCATTCTAGGTACCCGGGAGGATCAAATCCATATCTCAGCGTGGGTCGTAGCACACGGTATATGCGCTCCTGCGCTGTGTGTGAGTCAAAAAAGGTAAGAGAACGTGACTCCATGCCGTCGCATGTGTCACGATACCAAAGGTAGCGCTGGTGAGGGAACAGGTGATGGGGTACTGGGCAAAGCGTGACACCGTGCCGTCGCACGAGTCGCGAAAGAAAGGTAATGCGCTCCTGCGCTGGTGTGGGGAACAAAGAAGTAATCGCGACTCCGTGCCGTCGCATGAGTTGCGAAAGAAGGCTAATGCGCTCCTGCGCTGGTGTGGAGAACAAAGAAGTAATCGCGACTCCATGCCGCCGCACGAGTCGCGAAAGAGGGTAATGCGCTCCTGCGCTGGTGTGTAGAAACAAAGGAACAAAGGAGTAAGTGCGACGCCGTGCCGTCGCACGAGTCGCGGAGGTCGGATGCTTTGGGCGCCCTTGCACGGTCTGGACAGCAGGTCTGGTTGCTGATGGAGCCTTCGCGTACCCCCCGGCGTTTCTGCGAAGCTCCGTGAAAGAATACGAAGCGCCGGTGTGGGCGTCTTTGAGCCTGAAATGCGGATCTTGACGGAAGTTTCGGCCGGCAGGTGACGTCTGCTGTTTCAGTCTCCAAACAGCTAGACGGCTAACCTGCCTGGCGGACTCCGGTGGGAGGAGTCTCGGCATGCTCGCGGAACACCTTGCTTCCGATCAGCAGAGAGCAAGGAAGCGAGTGAGAACATGACAATTGTGCCCGGCTAAAAACACCTGGATGCGACTCGATTCAAATTATGCACTAGACAAGAGTAATATGCTGCCTGGAAAAAAAGTAATATCCTGGAAAAAGCACTCATAGGGAATGCAAGATTAAGTAACGCAAGTGAAATGTAAGCAGGAACAACATGGTTACCTTAACGCTTTTACACTCATTATTCAGAAATCTGTGAATTTTTCGTCTGAAAAGTTAAGGACATGACTACAGGGCCCAGAAGGGACCCGTTTCAATGTCCATTGCTTATATCGTTACAAAACGCATGCAGCATGGTTTAAAAAGGCCACATCCCTGAACATAGAGCCAAAACTAAAATAAGGAAAACAGCTCCAAAGGATCACATTAAATGTTTTCTACTCCATACATCAGCCTGGTATTGCAGGACCGCCAGAAATGGTGCACTTTCCCACCCAGAGAAAATAATGTTGTTCACAGAAAGATGAGAAAACTAAAGTAGGGCTTCACTGGCAAACTCTGTCAAGTGACGCTAATGTGTTTGGGTGTTTGAATAAAACTAACCAGGTCACTTTGCGACCACTATGTTGTTGTGTCCTGCTGGACACAGTCTAGTGTTTTACCAGGCTCTCCCACGAGGGCTGGTTCATACACCCACACCACACCTATCCAACACAGGCATCACCAGTCAAGTGACCCTGCCAATAAAAAGAGCCTGAATGCACATGCTCATGGCCAGTTATAAGTACCTTACTCATCTGTCCGTATCACACTTATTTACAAAGTATGTGGGCGATGAGTGGGTCTGTCCCAATGCCGTGCCGCCTTGCAGGTCTCCGTGTTTGAGGGGCACATCAAGGTCTACATTGTCGCTGCAGCCTGCCCATGGAAGTGGGCCCCTTACCCCTAGAAGAAAGTGGAACCATCTTCTTGCCGTAAATGTTTTTTTAAAACAAAGGGGTGAGAAGAGACTGTCTCCACCACCTCGCTGCAACAGCTGCTGTCCCCTGCTGAGGAACTGTGTGAGGCAGACAGTGAAGAGAAGTGTAAGCAGTATTATGGCCTGGCCACTGAAGGTGAGAGAGGTCCACCAGTAAAGCTGCGGCCATAAAATACAGTGCGCCGTCCATGCATTATTCACCTGGACACGGCCAGCCTGCAGTCACTGCCAGGAGGGAAGAATGCCCCATGCCTGTAGGTGGTCAAAGGCACAGCAGCTGATTGTCACGGTGGAAAATGGTTAGTGACCCCCGTGCTGCCCTCCCAGTTCACAAAGCACTGGCAGGCTGCCCTGCCACCTGCATTGGCCCAGTGGGAGAAGGGAAGGGCACCTTATTAACGAGGTACAAGTGTGCACTGTTTTCCACTGCAGCTCCCGAAAGCTAGAGGTCCTGACAGAGCAGCCATGGAATTAGTCGCCTGCATGCTGATGCCCCCTGTGGGAATGAGTACACAGCCCGCAACAGTGGGAAGGCTGCCCTGGCCTATATCTGTAGAGGCATCATTTACTGAAGTGACTTGCAGCGGTGGCCCCTACTGGGGTTAACTGTGCAAAAAGCGCCCTGCATCGCGATCCCCATCTGCTGCAAGCAACGACCCTGTGGGCCTCCCGGCAGCCACTCAACAGCGACCTAATGTCACCGGCGTGAAGAGAAGGGTGATCCCCACTCCCATGTCTACAACCGGCATAACCAGTGCCTCCAACATCTCTCCTGCACATGATCAAACCGCACTGAAGAGCCGTACGAGGTGTCTCCCTCCATCTTTTGTGCAGCCAGTGCACAGCTAGCACACCCACCTCCATCGGAGTTCGTGACATCTGCTGGCAGTCGTCTGTGGCACCCTGCTCGCAAGGAAAAAAATGGGGTCCCTACAATCGCTGAGTAGAGCCCCGCACCGGCATCTCCAGCCCCCGCATACCCCGCAGCACCAGAGAGGCTGCCGCAGCCCCAGTGCCTCTAACTGTCGCTCCTCACATCACACCGGAAAACTGTTGGCAGAGCAGTGACTCAGGGCAAGCCCCGAAGCAGCCAACATTTGTACAAGGATAAGCTGCCCGGGGGGCATTGCTGACCGGCAAATGCGATGGCGCAGCTCAAGTAGAGCTCCGTATCCCACCGGCCTAAACCAGCATACATCTGGCAAATATCCTCCCCAGATCCCAGGTTTGTTGTGTCCTGTCTCCTCCGGGACTGCAAGCCGTCCTGGGTGACAAGCGGTGAGCCGGTGTCCGTATGGGACAAGAAATCAGCACTGAGGCAGCTCCAGAGGCGAGAGGCCTACGAAGCCGGGGCCTGGAGTTGATCGGTGCTGCAGAGAGTCCGGAAGTGATGTCGGGGTTGTAGTGACTGGGAGGCGCCAGTGGCATTCTCCGTGCAACCGCTTCTTAGCGGAAATTGGTGGAGAAGCTGAGGGCCCCCGAAGGGCCTCTGTTACAGTATTGGTGGTCTTGAGGGGAGCCAAGGGGGCCGTGGCTGGTCAGGAGTGGTTGCCGGGCCCGCAGCACTGATCTCCGGGAGTGGCCTTAAAGGATTTTATCCGCCATCTCTCCCCCGCTACCCTCCTGAATTGACCCAGCGTGATTGTGGAGGCGAAGCTGGCACTGTGATTATGGACGTGGGTGAGAGGTCCTGTTTCATCCTCTTTCCCTGTTTCGGCGCACAGTAGGGTGCGGCTGACATTTTGTATTGCTGATGGAGGCGTCGCTGGCTTAGCCGGGACTGTGGTCTGCTGCTGTGACGGGGGACATCTGCCTGCGCCTTGACCGGAGTGTCTCGTCCAGGGGTGTGCCTCGTTGACTGTTGGGCCTGGGAAAATTCTTGCTGTTATTATGCCATAGTTTATCATCCCTCACTACGAGACGCAGTCCGATTATGACTCGGGAGGTCGCAGACATTCCTGTAAGGGTATTCTGTTATAAATTGGGGTATCATAAGATCTTGGGCTGGGTTTGGCGGGGCCACGTTCCCTGTACATAAGTTTTATGGGGTTGGGTAAGCATGCGCTCTGCACATTTGGGGGGTGGGCAGTTTGGAGTCCACATTGCAGGGAAACAGGGAGGGGGGGGGGTGGTTTCTGAGGGGTTTGTTGTTTGGTTGTTGCATGCTTATTTTTATTTGCAATATTGTTCTCTTACAGTGCAAGACAGGTACATATTTTGGCAATAGAATGTCCAACACTAAAATATGGAAATTATCTGACCATGTTGCTGATCCCCTTCCTAGTTAAGGAGTGGCACTACATCATTGTGCCAGTCTCTGATCCGGGGTCAGAGTCCCCCTCATGCGTTGCACAAATGGCTAATAAATTGATACAATCTTTGCTCACAGACCGACTTAAACTGCTGTCATGGAATGTCAACCGGCTTGGGGACAGAATTAAGAGAGGGATTGTCCTACAATACTTAAAGAGGCAGGCCCCTGATGTGGTCCTGCTACAGGAAACGCACATACAAGGTTCCTCATACTGCACTTTGAATAGGAGGGGGTATAAGTTGGTGGCTCATGCAAGCTATACTAAAGGCTCTAGGGGGGTAGGCATTCTTCTTCATAAGTCTTCCCCTTTTCAGGTTCAGACCATCACACATGACCACTTGGGTAGATTTGTGACACTGACGGGCACCTCGGAGGGCAGGCTACTTAACATCACTTCATTGTACATTCCTCCTTGGCTTCATCTTCCGACCCTTACTGACCTGGGTACACATCTGCTTAATTTGCCGGAGGGAGAGTTGTTACTTGGGGGTGATTGTAATGCAGCGCTAAATGGTGAAAGAGATAGACGTCCAGTGAGGCCGGATGAGACGACTGGAAGAGCGCTTGGAGATTTTCTGAAGGCAATGGGTCTACTGGACCTATGGAGAGCCCAAAATCCGTCCTCTCTCCAATACACCTTTCATTCCGGGGGTTCATGGGAGTTTGTCTCGTATAGATTACAAATTTAGCAAAACAGATCAGCTTTCCCTGTTTAGTGAAGTGGGGCACCTCCCTAGGTGAATCTCCGATCACTCCCCTCTGATAACTACGTACGGCGAATGTCCCTCTGAGCATCGCGGTGAAATACGGCTTAATCCCTGGTATATGAGGCTCCCTATGGTTCGAGAGGGACTGATTGACACGGCAGAACACTATTTCAAAGAAACTGTGGGCTCAGTGGCTTCGGCCTCCACGTTGTGGGAGGCGTATAAAACCGTTGTCAGGAGACAGGGTGTGTCTATGGATGCTGGGCATAAGAAGGAAAAGCAGAAACAGTTACTTGCCCTAAACGAAATAACCCACCTGGAGAAGGACCTACTGATTGCAGCGTCCCCTGAACTCAAACATAAGTTGCTCCTCAAACCGAGGGAATATAGGGATATCGCCGAAGAGGCGGCTAACGCCTATTGTCGTGCCATGCAGTGTTGAGTCTATGAAATAGGAGATAAGGCGAGTAAGCTTCTGGCATGGCTTGACCGACGTGAGCAGGCCTCTAGGTGGGTCTCGGAGATTTTCACGGAGGGTGGGGCTCGCATCACGGATAGGAAAAGTATAGCAAGAGCCTTTGCGGAACACTAAAGCAGTATACTCCTATGCAAATGTGTATTCCGAAGACAAGGCAGCAGAGCTGTTGTCCACCCTACGACTCCCTGTGTTGGACGACACAGAGATGGAAGATCTCAAGTCAGATTTGACCAGTGAGGAGGTCACCAAGACAATTGGTGCCTTGCAATCGGGAAAGGCGATGGGTCCGTGTGGTCTCCCAATAGATTTGTTTAAAGTCAATGCGTCTATTATTGCCCCCTATTTAATTTATATGTATGAAGAGAGCGTGGCCTCCAGCAGCCTTCCAGAGGTACAAAGGCTGGCGAATGTGGTGGTGATTTATAAACAGGGCAAACCGCCAGACCGATATGGGTCGTATCGGCCAATATCGTTATTAAATCCAGAAGTGAAAATCTTAGCGATGATTTTGGCCACACCTTTGTCTCCTCTGCTCCATAAATTGATCCATCCCGACCAGTCAGGATTTATGCCGGGTAGGAACATGGCGCTTAATCTGCGGAGGCTGCATGGGGTCCTGGGCAGAGCCCAGACTATACAAGAGGACAGTGTAATTATGTGACTAGATGCAAAAATGGCATTTGATCTGATAGAATGGCCCCATCTCTTTGCGGTGTTTGAACGATACGGATTCGCCCCGAAATGTTTGTCTTGGGTGCGACTGCTGTACTCGGAACCCTTGGCAAGAGTGACGGTCAATGGGGGTAGTTTGACACCCTTCTCCCTGCATAGGGAGACCGGCAGGGATGTCCGCTCTCACTTTTGATATTTGCTTTGGTCCTTGAGCCATTGCCAATCTGGATTAGGGGGATCCCCTCATCAGAGTATTGAATTGGACGCCGGAATGGGAAGATAGAATTTCCCTTTATGCAGATGACATATTATTGTATTCAGCCTGGCCCTTTCACGCCATCCATAGAATACTCCATATATTCACCCTATTCCAGATGTACTCCGGTTATACAATAAATTGGGATAAGTCCTCAGTCTACATTCTTTCTGGGAGAGATACCAGACTGCCCGCATATGCGGTGCTAAAATAGCCACAAAGGGCTTTTGTTATTTAGGAATCTATGGCAAGGCGGATCCGGCGGCCTTTTATGACAATAACTTAGTCCCTCCTTTGCGCTCTACAAGCTGATGTACAATATTGGAAGTCATTGCCCCTAATGCTATTGGGCAGGGCAGCTCTATATAAGATGATGGTGCTTCCCCGATTTGACTATGTACTACAAAATACGCCCTTCCCAGTTCCGTCCAAATACTTTCAGGCAGTAGAATCTGAGGTTAGGTCCCTTTTGTAGAATGCTGGCAACCCTCGCATCTCCTTGACTAAACTCACAAAGAGTTGGTACGATGGTGGGATAGCTCTTCCGGAAACCAAGAGTTATTACTGGGGTTCACAATTAGCGGTTACTAATCATTGGGTGCATTGGCCGATCGATGAACCAGCTTACAGGATAATATGACAAATGGCTATTACCAACGAGCACTTTATGGGGGCGGAGGAATGCCCCGGTATTAACCCCGACTGCATCGACAGTGGCGCTGTGGCACTCTGCGACCGTAGCCTTGGACTGGAAAAATAAGATTACCCTGGCCACTCCCCTCTTTGACTCTGATCGACTGGGACTCCTGGCTCATAGCCCCGGGTTTCTCAAATGGGATCTCATTGGGCTCTCAATGGTAGGTGACATGTGGGCAAAGGACAGGGTGGTCCCATTTAGTGATCTGCAACGTCAACACGATCTTAACCCGGGGGAAACTTTTCGATACCTGCAGGTGCGTAGTGCATTGTATAAGGCCGTCCCCTTGGGAACTGATCTCTCGGCTGCCTTGACACTGGAAGATAGGCTACTAGATGACTATTTGAAGGAGAAAGTAATCTCCTTGACATATAGGAAGATTTTAAACGACTCCCCAGATAACCTAGGGAAGACCCGCTCTAAATGGGTGGAGGATGTGTGAGATATAGATGATGAAGAGTGGTAAGAGGCACTGGCATCTCCTCGGGAGGTTGCGGTGCGCTCTAGATTTAAGTTGGTCCTGCTTAAACTCCTCCACAGAGTTTATGATACAGGCATTGCGTTAGCTAGGATGGGTGTTTTGGGCTCCACGCAGTGTCCCCGGGGATGTGGGCAGGTGGGAACATACCTACACCAGTGGTGGAATGTCCAAGTATATGGCAGTATTGGGGAAAAGTGACCGCAAAAGTGTGGGAAATTTGTGGGAAAAGTATAGAGGTCACCCCCCGATTTAGCCTTCTGAACCTATGGGAAGCGACTGACCTGACGGCTAAGGAAAGGATCTGGGTTTCCCTTGGGAATGTTGTTGCGAAACATAACATAGCCAGAACTTGGAAGGGCGATACGATACCCAAACTCCGCGATTGGGAAATGGATATGGACTGGTGTATGCAGACGGAGAGGGTGGTCTATGAAGGGAGGGGCTGCACACAGAAGTGGACCAAGATCTGGGGTAGCTGAAATAAATCGAGGGGAATGCTGTGTGAGACGTTTCTCGATCCCCCTATACAAGAGGGTATGACTCCGTGATCGCATTGGTCAAGATGTTATAATTGATGTTCTGTGATGTGATAGAGATGTTGGACTGTAATGTTAATTCAATGCTGTTATGGTACCTATGCACTAGCTCACTTTATTTTACGCTATTATGTGTTTGTTTCTTTTGACAATAAAACGTTTTGTTTTTTTTAAAGTATAAGCTGCCCTGACGCCCAGCACTGACTAAGCACTAGCAGTGCCACCACCACATCAACGGCATTCATGTTTCTGCAGAGGGTAACTGTGTCCCCGAAGAAGTGAGAGAATGATGTGAGGTTCTGGTAAAGGAGACTGCTCCTATACTGCCTTGTGGCTGGAACTCCACCACAGGGCGCCAGAGGACAAGACTTGCTAAAAGCACAGCTTGAAAGACTTGCCCCTCAGCAATCAGGCACTTAAGAGATCGGTGCTATCTGGGACACAAAAGGAAAAACAGGCAGCTGTTTTTTAATCATAGGCCTATGCTGCCCTCTTAGCCCCAGGTGCAACTATAAATGCCAAGGAAAGGAACAAGGAACACAGGAAAATTAATGGCCAATTCCATTGCAACAGAAAAGACTGCCTGTCCTTGCCTTTGGGGAGGAACAGATACTATTAGCATACCTCTTCAGAGAAGACTGATACGCCCACAAGGAGCCCCAGGAAGGCCAAAGTTGGCCTAGCCCCAAAAAAAGCCCAGCCACAGCAGTGAGACCCCAAATCAGCCAAGCTACAGACAGCAAGCACTAGCAACATGAGGGAGGCCACTGAAATGGGTATGGAGGGAACTCCATACTATATGGAAGCGCACAGCCAATAGCCCCTAGGGTTTCATCATAGTAATTAATCAAAATAAACATGGATTCAACACAAGATATATGACAAGAAACAAATAAGTAATTAAGTTGGTCACTTATATTCTCAATGACTCTTGATCATAACAGAACAAAATGTTACGGTATATGATTGACAAATCAGATTCACAATTTATCAATTGTCAGTAGCACATGAATAGCGACTTCAATGCATTTCGGGTAACACCATTCCTCAGGGGGATAATATATGATGAAAATCAAAATCAAATCTTCAATTACCTCCTGTCGGAACACAAAAAAAAGTGCCTTATATAACAATCAACACTCCATATTGCGCTTATTCTATATCACTGTCTGCAGGCACGTTAGACTAGCCCAACACCGATGTGTGAGAAAGTAATGTCCTAACCATGATGGAGGTGAATGCCTGATAGGCCATGCAGTGTACAGGCAAACAGAAAATCACATGTGATGTAGTGTCAATATCCGTATGAACATGCGCGGTGTGAAACTACGTCGTGCATTAAAATTTCCTAGTGCGCTGATATCCGGGCACGCTACTACCCAAGCGTGCAATGGAGTACAAACAGCCTCCAAAGTGACTGATGCCGCGTACCTCTTTGATGCTATAGCCGATATGATTAAAGAAAGACCAGTCGCCTGAGCTTCAAGAGTCCCCCTGTTGATGAAAAACTCACGGTTATCATCCACTGTGCCGTGAATGAGTGCCTTGTGCAAAGTTGACTAGGCGGAATGCCTTACCTCTAGAATGTGTTCACAATGGGTCAATCAAAATTTAAATCGCCAGGTCTTGAGTCTAAAACAAAACCAAATGCAAGGTTACTGTTTAACCTAAACCAACCTCTGTTTTGATAAGCTAACCCTGGTTCTCCCAGTGAACTCACTCGTGTGTACTGCGTATCACGTCGTCCGCGTAATTCAAACGTCACAACGACGTATTCGCGGTGCTACCTTTTAAAGTCATTAGTCACGCCAACATAGGTGTACGTAAATCAACCAACTTTATTGTTCGGTAACAAACGAAGATGCTAGGCAACAAGTTACCTCAAACTAATATATGATTATGGCGAATATCGGATCTGTCTGCATACACGGCGATTACCCACCCGATAGCCCGATCACATGTAATATAGATTTCCAGATTACATACATGGCACTTGATACATATATTTCATTATTTGCACATTTAATGAATATATCGCACTTGCTCACAGTTTGCAAGTGTTTGCATCTGTATGTACTTATGGACGCTAGGCATCTGCAAGTACGCTGACATTATTTCCTGGGCACACATTTTTTTCACACTAGGTCACGTATCTTTTTCACTCCAGGTCATGCATTTTTTAGATGATATTTACTGCATTGGGCCAGTATGCAAACGCAGTAGTCATTGTTCGCACTATTTTTTCACTGTTTCCTTCACTGACGTCTTCATTTGTTTTTATAACTGCACACTTTATATGGTTTCTTTGGGGCACTTTTTCCATAGATCCAATATTCGCCATTATTATATATTAGTTTGAGGTAACTTGTTGCCTAGCATCTTCGTTTGTTACTGAAAAATACAGTTGGTTGATTTACGCACACCTATGTGGGCGTGACTAAAGACTTCCAAAGGTAGCACCGCGAATACATCGTTGTGATGTTTGGATTACGCAGACGACGTGATACACAGTGCACACGGGTTAGTTCACTGGGAGATACAGCGGATAGCTTATCGAGACAGAGGTTGGTTTAGGTTAAACAGTAACCCCGCATTTCGTCTTGTTTTAGACTCAAGACCTGGCGATTTAAATTTCAATTGACCCATTGTGAACACGTTCTAGAGGTATGGCTATCAACTTTGCACAAGGCATTCATTCACGGCACAGTGGATGATGACTGTGAGTCTTTCATCAACAGGGGCACTCTTGAAGCTCAGGCGACTGGTCAGTCTTTAATCATAACGGCTATAGCATGAAAGAGGTATGTGGCATTAGTCACTTCGGAGACTGTTTGTACTCCAGTGCACGCTTAGGTAGTAGCATGCCTGGATATCATCGCACAATGAACTTTTAATACACAACGTAGTTGCACACCACGCATGTTCATACGGATATTGACACTGCATCACATGTGATTTTCTGTTTGCCTGTACACTGCACGGCCTATCAGGCATTCACCGCCATCATGGTTAGCACATTACTTTCTCACACATCGGTGTTGGGCTAGTTTAAGGTGCCTGCAGACAGTGATATAGAGTATTATTATTATACATCTTATAGAGCGCCTGGTTACTCCAACGGAGTGTCCCCGCGCAAAGACTCCAATAATACCATGACAGCCGTCCAGAACCACCTACCCCCCAACCTGACCCACAGCCTAGGACCGCCAAGGGACAGCTACGGAGGCCTACTTCCGGCCACCGGGGGGATGCTGGAAGAGCCACGTCTTAAGTTTGTCCCGGAACAGACTCTCTGACGGGCACGTTCTTAATTCAACAGGGAGGTCATCCAGGCCTTAGCCGCAAGTAAGCCAAAAGAGCTCCCACCAGCCCGTACCTTCCGAACCCTGGACTCAATCAACTTTGCCGTGCCCAGGGACCTGAGGTGGCGTGCAGGTCTATAGGTGGTGAGAAGGGGGTGCAGAAAGCTTGGACCTTTCTTGTTGAAGATCCTGTGACTAAAACACAAGGCCTTAAAGGTAACTCTGGCCTGAATGGGGAGCCAGTGTAATTTCCTCAAGGCCTCCCCCACCGAGACACGCCTAGAAATATTCAGAATTAACCGAGCTGCAGCGTTCTGAACCTTCTGCAGGATATTCAAATTTTTCTGGGTCACCCCTAGGTACAGGATGTTGCAATAGTCTAGACGGGACGTAATAAGGGCCTGTACAATGGTACGTCAGGCATCAAGTGGGAGTAGAGCCAAGATTTTCCGCAACATTTTCAGAATGCCAAAACAGGCGCTGTAGGAGAGTAGGGTCTGCTTTCTATGTTCACCCCCACTTTTTGCTTTTGCTTTACTGGTTTACGACTTAGATGTGGCTGTGGGCCTGCTAATCTGACCCACAGCCCTGCTGTTCTCTCTCTAAATTAATACTATGTACTTTAGGTGCATAACCCATTTGGATAGGATCACCTTATTGGGCCCTGTACAGTGTACCCTAGGTACCCAGGGCATAGGTGTACCCTAGGCCTACCAGGGGCTGCAGCATGTATTGTGCCACCCCTGGCCTGGCCTTTCATTTTGACACAACTGGCTGATCACTCAGCTGGGGCAAGGTCGTGTAATCACCCCTTGCTTAGGTGTAGTATTCCTATACCTAACTTACATATAGACACATGTGTACCTATCAGTCACTCCTCTGGCAGGCCTTGACAATCCTGGAGGCAGAGTGCTTGGTAACATGTGAGATGGTGCTCTAGCATGAGCTGAGCCTGTCTGCAGCTTTCGGAACCTTGTCCTTATAGCTGTTCTATGATATAGCCTACCATATACTCTTAAAGTGCCTTATAATCTTAGACGGTTATGGTAACTATGGTTTGGCTTTATCAAAACATGTCGTGTAAGGTGTCTAACACTCGGGAATAATACCCCCATGCCATTTCTGGACATGAGAATATTATTCCCCCCTTCTAGAGGGAAAGACATGTTAAAATCATACTTCAACTGTTAGCCTCTGACCAAAGCCTCAGCATCACAAAATGGATGCTGCTGCCACGACACAAGTCTGACCTCCTGCTGCTGGGAGTGATCCCAGCCAGGGAGGCCTGGACAATAGGTTTCCTGCTTGGGGAGGTGCTAGCACCTCCCCAGACAGCCTTTAGTGTATTGGGGCAGGGTGGGCTGAAAGGAATGAGACATGCCTGGGGCACACAAGGTGTTCCTTGCATAGTCCAGTTCAAACCGGCGCTGGGGCACTCCAGCCCCAGCTCTGGCGCGAAACTGGACAAAGGGAAGTGGGTGTAACCACCCCCTCCCAGGTCCCACCCATAAGGCGTGACCTAGCAGGTATCCCAGCCCCCCAGATTAGTATAAGAGTGGGAGTTGGGCCTCAAGACTTTAGATTATCCTGAACCTGCAAAACTGAACAGAAACTCTGGACCTTCGACATTCGACGAAAGAAGAAGACTGAAGAATCTCCCTTGTAGCCAAGGAGTGGCTACCCTGTGCAAACAGGCACCATCAAGAGACTACCCTTTGCTTTGTGAAACGTTCGACGAGGAACCGACTGCAGAGCCCGACCAGAGCCTTGATTTCCAGACTTCTCCGACCCTCATCCACATCTGCAGCAGAGCTGAGATCCGTGGAGGCGACGAGCGACGTGGGACCGGCTACCTGGGAAAAGTGGCTAGTAACTTACAGCGCAGCTTCTGAGGTACCCTCGAAGTTGTGCACCGGGGATTGAGAAGCCCCACCCCCAAGCACCATCTGCACCGAAGACCAGCCCCCCACACTCCACGAGTCCTGCGTGGGGCCCTTCAGCATTTTCCTGCTTGCCGCGTCTGTCCGGTTGCTTGCCCGCTGGCTAGTGGCCTTTGTGACGACGCTCCCTGAAATCTTCTGCGCTGGTTTGGCACCTCCAGACTGGCTCCCGCTTCTCTGCAAAGAAGAAGCACCCCAGACCTTCCTGGTCTGCACCAGAAGCAAGTCCCTTGTTCTTTGTGGGTTCCGCTTGCCAAGGCTTGGTGAGTCCTAGTCCAACTTCGACGCCGCCGACAGCAAGAGCCTTCGTGGGACAGCTCGCCTCCTGGTCCTGGTCGTCCTCGACGCTTCCTGGTCCTCCTGGCTGCAGCGACAAGCTTCACCTTCACCTGCAATCTTCACGACATCGCCTGGTTCCTTCCTGGTTCCACGTGGTCACTGGCTAGTGACCTTGACTCTGTCCCCTCTGCTTGCAGGTTTCTTCTCCTCTTGATCCCAGCCTTGGGATCCACCGGACACTCTTCACTGACTGCCTGTCAGCATCTTTCTTCAGGCATCCATAGGAGTCGACGACGAAAACGACGCATCTTCACCCCTATGCACCCGCAGCCTGTGGGCTAGGTAACTTGGGTACTCCGGTGCTCATCAGGATAGTGACTATCCTAGTGTCTAGTTTTCAAGTCTCAACTTCCTAGCTACTCCGGAAGTGTCCTAAATCTATCTATTTCTAAACTGTAACATTGCTATTGACTTTTACGCATTACGCGTGAGTGTTTCCACTCTGCACACGAATCCCGTGGGCCTCCCACTTCCTAACTAACGCTAGTGTAGTGTAGCCCCAGCGATTCCCTAGGCCTAGGCCTATTCTATTCCCGTGACAGTGGTTCTTATACCACTTATTTAGTATATGGTTTGCGTGGCCCCTAGGGCCTAACTGTATTACTTACCTGTGTGACTTACTGTATGCATTAATAAGACTGTGTTGTACTTACCTCTAAACTCATAAAGAGTGCTGAGGGTTTGCTTAGAATAAATACACTTTATTTTATATATATATCTGTTGTGGTGTCCTTTCATTTGGTATTCAAGGGATTATATATGGTATCACAGCTGGCTTCACATGCCATTCAGAGTTTAGCCTAAGACTGCTCTTGTCCATGCTACCACTAGGATAGCTGGTCTATAAGGTTGACTTTACAACCAATCACCATAAGGGTATTTGGACTGATATAAGGTGTACACTATAACTAGTGACATCATACATCAGGCCAACTTCTCACATTGGTGAGCAGCGGTTGGGATCTGAGCTTGCTGTTGTAATACCATTGTAATCTTGAGATACTAAATTGAAAGATCACACAGATATTGTCTAGGTACATATAACATAGATTATTATACTTAAGTCCTACTGGACTTTGTAGTTGTAGGTTGAAGGGAATAACACACCCTGACTACAACTACTAGAAAGGTTTAGTAGATACAACTAGTGTAGGTAGGTGCACACACCACACCCTCACTAGATCATGCCTCTGGGAGGAGATCAAGTAGATGCTCTCTCAGGAGGGGCAGGTCTGCAGAAGACCCCCTCTAGGTATGATACCTTAACATTCCAGGAGATGAGACAATTGTGTACCTCCAGAGGAATAAAACAGGGTGCAAACCCTACCCTCCTTCAGTTAAGACAACTCCTAGAGGAGTATGATGCTCAGAGGGCATCTCAGGAAGTTGCCCTAGGCACAGAGGAGGGTCTACCCACCACAGAGGAGTCAGATGGGGCTTCAGATGGGGAGGTAGACAGCCAGAGCCAAGTAAGGAGACTTAGCCAGGCTAACTTAAGTTTACATGGGAGTTTGCATGGGATCCCCCCATACAGACCCACAAGTAGACATTCACAGAGAAACAGGAAGGACAGATCCCCTTCAGGGGAATCCATCCACTCCCATGTCTCTAACATCTCTAATGCTTCCTCTCACAGGGGAATGACTTCACCTGAGAGAAAGGAGCATGCAGCCAGAATGAGGGAGGCTAATCTGAGGATTCAGAGGGAAGAACTTGCCCTTGCCAAAGAGAAGCTTGCTCTGGCTAGAGAACAAAAGTTAAGTGGGTTAGAACCCACTGGTGGCAGCAACATTCCTAGAGATAGAGACAGGCACTATGATAATAGAAACCTGAGCAAGATTGTCCCTCCCTACAAGTGTGGGGATGACATCCACAAATGGATAACTGCTTTGGAGAGAGCTTGCAAAGTACAGCAGGTACCCCAAAGTCAGTGGGCAGCTATCTTGTGGCTCTCCTTCTCTGAGAAAGGAAGAGACAAGCTCCTCACAGTTAGTGATGAGGATGCAGATAATTACACTGTCCTGAAGAGTGCTCTGATTGATGGGTTTGGCCTAACCACTGAACAATACAGGTTGTTGTTCAGGGATACCCAGAAGACACAGGCTCAGGACTGGACTGACTTTGTAGATTGTGCCACTAAGGCTCTGGAAGGCTGGCTATTGGGAAGTAAGGTTAAGGACTATACAGGATTGTATAATTTGATCATGAGAGAACAAATACTTAACAACTGTCAAAACCAGCTATTGCATCAACACCTGATTGATTCTGATCTGACTTCTCCCCAAGAATTGGGAAAGAAGGCAGATAGATGGGTCAGGACTAGAGTTAAGCAGAAAAACCAGAACCAGGGCGGTGATCAGAAAAAGGCAGACCAGAAGGGTAATGAGCAGAAACAAAAAGACCAGAAGTCTTCACCAGGCCCCCAAAAGGCTCAGGGGGAGGGTGGTTCCAAAAAGGATAAGAAGAAAGAAGGCCAAAAGAAACCATGGTGCAACTATTGTAAGTCTACCTCACATTGGTTTAGTGAGTGCACCAAAAAGGATAAGCCCCCAGCCACCATTGCCCCTAAGGCAACTGTACCCCCTAGTTCAGCTGTAAGTGGTGGTTCCCAGCAAAAGGGTGTAGTAGGGTTAACCCTGGGAACTGAGGAGGATTCTGGCCTAGTCAGAGTACCTACTCAGGCTGTCCTGATCTGTGATGGGGACTTAGCTTTGTCCTCTACTGTAGGCCCCAGTAACCTGGGCAAGTACAGACAGACACCTTTTATCAACCAAAGAATGGCTCAGGCCTACAGGGACACTGGGGCTAGTGTCACAATGGTGACACCTGCTTTTGTGGACCCTGGACAGATCATACTAGGTGAGAATTACCTAGTGACCAACGCTAGCAATGCCACTGCCTCCCATAGTGTGGCTATTGTTAACTTCTCCTGGGGAGGGGTAACTGGCCTTAAGAAAGTTGTTGTTAGTTCAGACCTTCCTGTAGAGTGTTTACTGGGCAATGATCTTGAAACTTCAGTTTGGTCTGAAGTGGAGTATAGGACCCATGCAGAAATGCTGGGGATAGATGCACATGTCCTTGCTGTGACCAGGTCACAGGCCAAAAAGTGCAACACTGAACAAGTGCTGGATCCTGAAACTATGGACCAGTCACAATCCAAGAGAAAGAGCAGTAGGGTTAAGGCTGTGCCTTCCCCCCTGCCTCAGGTGGTGGATCAGCCCTCCCAGGAGGATGATTCTGAGAGCCCTGAAGGAACTGTCCTAGAAGAACTTGAACCTGATCAGGTTGAGTTTCTTGGGACAGGGGGACCTTCCAGGGCAGATCTGAGGCAGGCTCAATTAGACTGCCCCTCTCTTGAACCCCTCAGACAGCTGGCTGCTGCTGAGGCTGCAGGGAATGCTCAAGGTACCCATAGAGTGTATTGGGATGAAGGGCTACTGTACTCAGAGGCTAGAGACCCCAAGCCTGGTGCATCCAGGAGGTTGGTCATACCACTGAAGTTCAGAGGCTTCCTTCTAACCTTGGCCCATGATATTCCCCTTGCAGGACATTTAGGCCAGAACAAGACTTGGGACAGGCTTGTCCCTCACTTTCACTGGCCCCATATGTCAGAAGATACTAAGGAGTTTTGTCGCTCCTGTGTCACCTGCCAAGCCAGTGGCAAATCAGGTGGCACCACAAAGGCCCCCCTCATACCACTACCTGTGGTGGGGGTCCCCTTTGAAAGAGTGGGCATAGATATTGTAGGACCAATGGACCCACAAACAGCATCTGGGCACAGATTCATACTGGTGATAGTGGACCATGCCACCAGGTACCCAGAAGCAATTCCCCTGAGGACCACAACAGCTCCTGTTGTGGCAAGGGCCCTGCTTGGAGTATTCTCCAGAGTGGGCTTTCCAAAGGAGGTCATTTCTGACAGAGGTGCCAACTTTATGTCAGGATACTTGACTGCAATGTGGAAGGAGTGTGGTGTTAACTATAAGTTCACCACACCCTATCACCCACAGTGCAATGGGCTTGTTGAGAGATTCAACAAGACCCTAAAGGGAATGATAAAAGGATTACCAGACAAGCTTAGGCGAAGATGGGACATCCTTTTACCCTGCCTTCTGTTTGCTTACAGAGAGGTCCCACAAAAGGGGGTTGGCTACAGCCCTTTTGAGCTTTTGTTTGGGCATCCTGTAAGAGGACCCCTGTGTTTGGTGAAGGAAGGATGGGAGAGACCTCTCAGACAACCCAAACTAGACATAGTGGATTATGTACTTGGTCTCCGCTCCAGGATGGCAGAGTATATGAAGAAGGCTTCTAAAAACCTTGAGGCAAGCCAAGAACTCCAAAAAGCTTGGCATGACCAAAAGGCTGTACTGACTGTTTACCAGCCAGGACAGAAAGTGTGGGTGTTGGAGCCAGTGGCCCCAGCAGCACTCCAAGACAAATGGTCTGGACCCCACACTATTGTTGAGAAAAAGGGAGAAGTCACCTACTTGGTGGACCTTGGGACTCCCAGAAGCCCCCACAGGGTGCTTCATGTCAACAGATTGAAGGCATATGTTGACAGGGCAGACATGGGGCTACTCATGGCTACAGATGAGGGGCAGGAGGAAGAGAGTGACCCTCTCCCAGACCTGTTGACTCAGAACCCTGATGATGGCTCAGTTGATGGTGTGGTCTTTTCTGACAGCCTCACTGTCCATCAGCAACAGGACTGCAGACAAGTTCTGCAGGCCTACAGACATATGTTCTCTCTGACCCCAAGTCAGACAAACTGGTGCACCCATGAGGTGGACACTGGTGACAGTCTGCCTGTGAAGAGTAAAATCTACAGGCAACCTGACCATGTCAGGGACTGCATAAAAGTTGAGGTACAAAAGATGTTGGAGCTGGGAGTCATTGAACCTTCAGAGAGCCCTTGGGCTAGTCCTGTAGTCCTTGTGCCAAAACCTCACACCCAAGATGGTAAGAGAGAGATGAGGTTTTGCGTGGATTACAGAGGTCTCAATGCTGTCACTAGGACAGATGCCCACCCAATACCTAGGGCAGATGAGCTCATTGACAGACTGGCAGCTGCTAAGTTTTTGAGCACATTTGACCTAACAGCAGGCTACTGGCAAATCAGACTAGCTGAGAGTGCAAAGGCCAAAACTGCTTTCTGGACCCCAGGAGGACATTATCAATTTGTGGTAATGCCCTTTGGTTTGAAGAATGCACCTGCCACTTTCCAAAGGCTGGTGAATCAAGTCCTTACTGGGTTGGATGATTACTGTGCAGCTTATCTTGATGATATTGCTGTCTTTAGCTCCACCTGGGAGGATCACCTGGTCCACCTGAGGAATGTTTTAGAGGCCCCGCAGAAGGCAGGCCTCACTATCAAGGCCACTAAGTGCCAGATAGGGCAGAGCAAGGTTGTATACCTGGGCCACCTAGTTGGTGGGGGTCAGGTTCAACCACTGGAGAGCAAGATCCAGACCATAAATGACTGGGCTCCTCCAACTACCCAGACTCAGGTCAGAGCTTTCTTGGGCCTGTCTGGGTACTACAGAAAGTTTGTTAAGAACTATGGGTCCATAGTGACACCACTTAATGACTTGACCTCCAAGAAGATGCCAAAGAAAGTTCAGTGGACAGTAAGCTGTCAAAAAGCATTTGATGACCTGAAGCAGGCCATGTGCAGTGCACCTATTCTGAAAAGTCCAGACTACTCCAAAGAGTTCATTGTCCAGACAGATGCTTCTGAGTTAGGTGTGGGAGCTGTTCTTTCACAACTGAATGTAGATGGTCAAGACCAGCCCATTGCTTTTATAAGTAGAAGGCTGACCCCTAGAGAGAAACGTTGGTCAGCTATTGAGAGGGAGGCCTTTGCTGTGGTTTGGGCCCTGAAGAAGCTGAGGCCATACTTGTTTGGCACTCACTTCAAGATTCAGACAGACCATAAGCCCCTCTTGTGGCTAAATCAGATGAAGGGTGAAAATCCCAAACTACTTAGGTGGTCCATTTCCCTACAGGGGATGGACTTCACAGTGGAACATAGACCTGGGACTGACCATGCCAATGCAGATGGACTCTCCAGATATTTCCACTTAGAACATGAAGACTCAACTGGTCAAGGTTAGTTTAATGTCCCTAAGTTTGGGGGGGGGGGTTGTGTAGGAGAGTAGGGTCTGCTTTCTATGTTCACCCCCACTTTTTGCTTTTGCTTTACTGGTTTACGACTTAGATGTGGCTGTGGGCCTGCTAATCAGACCCACAGCCCTGCTGTTCTCTCTCTAAATTAATACTATGTACTTTAGGTGCATAACCCATTTGGATAGGATCACCTTATTGGGCCCTGTACAGTGTACCCTAGGTACCCAGGGCATAGGTGTACCCTAGGCCTACCAGGGGCTGCAGCATGTATTGTGCCACCCCTGGCCTGGCCTTCCATTTTGACACAACTGGCTGATCACTCAGCTGGGGCAAGGTCGTGTAATCACCCCTTGCTTAGGTGTAGTATTCCTATACCTAACTTACATATAGACACATGTGTACCTATCAGTCACTCCTCTGGCAGGCCTTGACAATCCTGGAGGCAGAGTGCTTGGTAACATGTGAGATGGTGCTCTAGCATGAGCTGAGCCTGTCTGCAGCTTTCGGAACCTTGTCCTTATAGCTGTTCTATGATATAGCCTACCATATACTCTTAAAGTGCCTTATAATCTTAGACGGTTATGGTAACTATGGTTTGGCTTTATCAAAACATGTCGTGTAAGGTGTCTAACACTCGGGAATAATACCCCCATGCCATTTCTGGACATGAGAATATTATTCCCCCCTTCTAGAGGGAAAGACATGTTAAAATCATACTTCAACTGTTAGCCTCTGACCAAAGCCTCAGCATCACAAAATGGATGCTGCTGCCACGACACAAGTCTGACCTCCTGCTGCTGGGAGTGATCCCAGCCAGGGAGGCCTGGACAATAGGTTTCCTGCTTGGGGAGGTGCTAGCACCTCCCCAGACAGCCTTTAGTGTATTGGGGCAGGGTGGGCTGAAAGAAATGAGACATGCCTGGGGCACACAAGGTGTTCCTTGCATAGTCCAGTTCAAACCGGCGCTGGGGCACTCCAGCCCCAGCTCTGGCGCGAAACTGGACAAAGGGAAGTGGGTGTAACCACCCCCTCCCAGGTCCCACCCATAAGGCGTGACCTAGCAGGTATCCCAGCCCCCCAGATTAGTATAAGAGTGGGAGTTGGGCCTCAAGACTTTAGATTATCCTGAACCTGCAAAACTGAACAGAAACTCTGGACCTTCGACATTCGACGAAAGAAGAAGACTGAAGAATCTCCCTTGTAGCCAAGGAGTGGCTACCCTGTGCAAACAGGCACCATCAAGAGACTACCCTTTGCTTTGTGAAACGTTCGACGAGGAACCGACTGCAGAGCCCGACCAGAGCCTTGATTTCCAGACTTCTCCGACCCTCATCCACATCTGCAGCAGAGCTGAGATCCGTGGAGGCGACGAGCGACGTGGGACCGGCTACCTGGGAAAAGTGGCTAGTAACTTACAGCGCAGCTTCTGAGGTACCCTCGAAGTTGTGCACCGGGGATTGAGAAGCCCCACCCCCAAGCACCATCTGCACCGAAGACCAGCCCCCCACACTCCACGAGTCCTGCGTGGGGCCCTTCAGCATTTTCCTGCTTGCCGCGTCTGTCCGGTTGCTTGCCCGCTGGCTAGTGGCCTTTGTGATGACGCTCCCTGAAATCTTCTGCACTGGTTTGGCACCTCCAGACTGGCTCCCGCTTCTCTGCAAAGAAGAAGCACCCCAGACCTTCCTGGTCTGCACCAGAAGCAAGTCCCTTGTTCTTCGTGGGTTCCGCTTGCCAAGGCTTGGTGAGTCCTAGTCCAACTTCGACGCCGCCGACAGCAAGAGCCTTCGTGGGACAGCTCGCCTCCTGGTCCTGGTCGTCCTCGACGCTTCCTGGTCCTCCTGGCTGCAGCGACAAGCTTCACCTTCACCTGCAATCTTCACGACATCGCCTGGTTCCTTCCTGGTTCCACGTGGTCACTGGCTAGTGACCTTGACTCTGTCCCCTCTGCTTGCAGGTTTCTTCTCCTCTTGATCCCAGCCTTGGGATCCACCGGACACTCTTCACTGACTGCCTGTCAGCATCTTTCTTCAGGCATCCATAGGAGTCGACGACGAAAACGACGCATCTTCACCCCTATGCACCCGCAGCCTGTGGGCTAGGTAACTTGGGTACTCCGGTGCTCATCAGGATAGTGACTATCCTAGTGTCTAGTTTTCAAGTCTCAACTTCCTAGCTACTCCGGAAGTGTCCTAAATCTATCTATTTCTAAACTGTAACATTGCTATTGACTTTTACGCATTACGCGTGAGTGTTTCCACTCTGCACACGAATCCCGTGGGCCTCCCACTTCCTAACTAACGCTAGTGTAGTGTAGCCCCAGCGATTCCCTAGGCCTAGGCCTATTCTATTCCCGTGACAGTGGTTCTTATACCACTTATTTAGTATATGGTTTGCGTGGCCCCTAGGGCCTAACTGTATTACTTACCTGTGTGACTTACTGTATGCATTAATAAGACTGTGTTGTACTTACCTCTAAACTCATAAAGAGTGCTGAGGGTTTGCTTAGAATAAATACACTTTATTTTATATATATATCTGTTGTGGTGTCCTTTCATTTGGTATTCAAGGGATTATATATGGTATCACAGCTGGCTTCACATGCCATTCAGAGTTTAGCCTAAGACTGCTCTTGTCCATGCTACCACTAGGATAGCTGGTCTATAAGGTTGACTTTACAACCAATCACCATAAGGGTATTTGGACTGATATAAGGTGTACACTATAACTAGTGACATCATACATCAGGCCAACTTCTCACAGGCGCCAGTCACAGCTGATATCTGCTCTGAATAAGAGAGGGCGTCGTTGAACCATACTCCCTGATTCTTGACCTTAGCCTTAGGGATCGGAGTCGGCCCCAGCTCTTCCGGCCACCATAAATGTGAACAAAGAGAGGGCTGTTTACCAACTACCAACACCTCCATCTTACCCGCATTCAGCTGCAATCAGCTGAGCTTCATCCAGTTGCAAAGCTCTCCCAGGCGTACCTTGAAGTCAGATGCCGTTCCTGCCTTCTTTTGCTCCAGGGTAACAATCAACTGTGTGTTGTCGGTATATGACACCAATTTTTCCCCATGTCTCAGCACAATATCTTCCAGGGGGCGCATGTAGATATTAAATAGGGTAGGGCTAGGAGCCGAACCCTGTGGCACCCCTTGAGACAGAGGACAGACTCTGGATTTAAAAGGATGTTGTAGAACCTGAAAAAACCTATTCTCCAGAAAATGTTTAATCCACTCCCAAGTCCCTCCACCGACCCCAGCCTCCCCCAACCGTTCCATAAGAAGGCCGTGGGAGACCATGTCAAAAGCAGCACTCAGGTCTAGCAGAATCAGGCCAGTAGTTCTTCCCTCATCGGCTGCAGTTTTCAGGGCCTCAGAGGCATGAAGAAGGGCTGACTCAGTACTGTGCCGTGGACTAAACCCCGACTGTGTTTCATGGAGAACCTGTCTCTCTTCCAGAAACATGGACAATTGACTGTTTAAATGTTTCTCCGCAATTTTAGCAGCAAAGGGTAGTAGAGATATAGGTCTCAGATTTTCTGGGAGATCAGTGTCTAAAGAAGGTTTATTTAGCAATGGTACCACCAAAGCGTGCTTCCAATTGCTGGGCACCTGACCCGAACTAAAAGACAGGTTCAAAAGCTTGGTGAGAACCGGAGCCATTACTTCTTTCCCTAGCAGTACGTATTTTGAAGGGATCGGATCCAAGGGCGACCCAGATTTAACTGCTTCCATGAGTCTGAGAACATCGCTTACTCCAGGCGGATGAAAAATAAAGCTGTCCTCACTTCTCAAATCAGCTGTGACGGAAGCCGAAATATAATTCCTACTGCTTTCGGGTAAGGTGGCATATATTTTATCAATCTTGCCCATGAAAAAATCTGCAACCTTATTGCAATAGTCAGTAGAGGCAGGCATAGTGGCTGTCACACGATCTAAGGAGGACAGTTGTTTCACTACATTAAAGATATTCTTAGTGGAATTTTTTGCAGCTTCAATGTGCTCAGTATAAAACTCCCTCCGTACTCTCCTAATTTGTTGGTGATACAACTTGAGTGCAGCTAATTATGCCACCCTACTTTCATGTAGATAGTTTCCCCTCCATCGGCATTCAAGGCACTTACAATCAGTTTTTAGGAGAGCCAGTTCCTCAGAGAACCATTTTGCCGAAGGAGTGATGCGCGTACTTTTACCAAGGTTAGGGGGTATTAAGGAGTCTACTGCCTCCTTAATTCAAAGAGAGACTTGCCCCTCTGCCGTCTGGAATAAGCGCAATATTGAGTGTTGACTGTTACCTAAGGCACTTAGGTTGACTTTCTTTGTGTTCCGACAGGAGGTCATTGAAGATTTGATTTTGATTTTCATCATACATTATCCCCCTGAGGAAGGGTGTTACCCGAAATACATTGGGGTCGCTATTAATGTGCTACTGACAAGTGATAAATTGTGAATCTGATTTGATTTGTCAATCATATACTGTAACATTTTGTTCTGTTACGATCAAGAGTCATTGAGAATTTAAGTGACAAACTTAATTGCTTATATGTTTCTTGTCATATATCCTATGTTGAATCCATGTTTGTTTTGATTAATTACTATGATGAAACCCTAGGGGCTATTGGCTGTGCGCTTCCATAGAGTATGGAGTTCCCTCCATACCCATTTCAGTGACTAGTTCTCAGGGGACAGTGGCAGATCCAACACACGAAGCAGCATGCATTGATTTACTTTTTACCTTTAGAATATTAGGATACACACTAGAAAAATAAGATGTGCAGGTTGACACTACCCATTAAAAAACATGAGAGAGGCCTCACTGAAACACACACACACAGAATGTAAAAGAAGGGAGAATAATCACGGCTGGTGCAGCATTAGAGGATGAAAGGCTGCAGTTCCCAGTGAAGAAAGCCTCCACATCCTTCTGCCGCCACTGTAGGTGAGAAGCATCATGGGCTGCACGCGCCCCACAATGGTTGTTTGACGCCACCATAAGAAAAGCAGAAATGCAAGGATCTAGCTGACAGCACTATCTTAAAAAATTGTGAAAAAAGTCCCTAAGCAGAAGGCAAAAAAAGCTGAAGCAGACAAGTTCTGCAGCAATACGCCAGAGCCCACAAAGAACATACAACAGATGACCCTGCAGCGCAAGCACTGTAGGCTCAACCTAAACAGGGTCTCTGACAGCCTAAGATGCAGAACAGATCATGAGCATTAAACTGGACATGGCCTGGAAGGACAGAAGATCTATTCCTTATCATGGGACCAGATTTTAAAGGTTCAGAACAGAGAGAAGGGAAAGCCGTATCATGGGGACTACATTTTGGGACCGAATGAAACGAGGGAATTCCCAGACTGGATCCAGTATTAAGTCCAGTATTAAGTTTGATTAAGAGGACCAGTGAAAATAAACCATTCGAGGAGATTAAGAGCAAAAAATATCAAGTACAGATTGGTGAAAAACAACAAGAGTGGAAGATGTTTTTGACAGTCTGCTTTCTTTTCAGGCCTTCAGTCTTGGGGGAGACTTTGGGCAACTTTTTTCAGTTTTGGAGGTCTTGGGTTATTGGGTAGAATATTTGTATGTAGTTGGGTCTCTGAGCCAACTGTTGTGCTTTCTTAATGCAAAAGGCCTTTAGATTACGTGCAGATGAAAGTCCCGGCCACAGTAGGCACTGCTGACCCAGAGTATGAGAAATCACTCAAGAAGTATTTTAGGTGGGTATTAGATATGTTGGGCTAAGAGCACTGAGGTTGGGTATTTGAGGTCTTTCTTTTTGCTGGACCACCAGGACACCCGGAGGGTCTGCGTCATAGGTGCAGCCACCACCAGTCATACCAGTTCAGCAGTAAGGAACGGGAAGAGGGCAAGTCTCTAAGTCCCTAGGTCATCCAGAGCGTGTGGTCAACAAGGAGCAAACATTAAGCATACCTTGCAAGTGAACAATAGAAATTAGCATAGTAAGACATCTGGTTACGTGTCATACATTCCAAGCTCTGGCAAAAACTGATGGACATGGGGGTGGAGGCATCAATCATCAGCTTACTGAGGGACTTGTACTCGGACTGCAAAACCAGGGTCAGATATGGCAGCAGGGGAGAATGCACTGAGGCATTCAGCGTGGAGAGAGGGGTGAGGCAGGGATGCGTCCTGGCCCCCTTCCTGTTTTCATTATACATCAACAGTGTAGGGGAGGTACTCGCAAGATCAACTAAAGATTTACCACAAATAGGAATGAGCCCTGTCCTGGCCCTCCTCTACTTTGATGATGCTGTCCTTATGGTTCGCACACCCTTAGCCCTTCAGTCCCCGCTGTCTAATTTCTCAGAATATATGAAAGATCTTGGTATCCTAATTAATTTAGGGAAAACATTTATTAAGAAATGTGGCAGGACAAGCAAAAATGTAGAGACATAAGAATAGATGACACCCCCATTGGCTTTATCAATACATTCTCTTACTTGGGAGTTTTATTTGAAAGAGATTGCCTGTGGAATAAAGCCATTGCCAATAGGAAGCTACTATTTAGTAAATCCTGTATGGCTCTCAGGTGTTTTGCAAAATGCTTGGGCACAAACCCCCCCACCCCCCGAGCCAAGTGTCTGAGTATAGCTACATATGGGGCAGGATTGTGGGGGTACAGAAATTGCACAGACTTACAAATGGTGGAAAAATGTTTTTTAGATATTTATTCACCATTCCTAAAAGTACATCAGTCTATGTTAGTCATGCGGAACTGGGGGCTCAATATGTTACAGACCTGATAAAGATGCAACCAATACTCCTTTGGCATAAAATCTGGACTTCGGAGTATACAGTGTTGAATCAAGCAATTATTGGGGACTGTCTTAAACTGAGCTTGCACACAAGAATTTCATGGTTAGTGTTAGACTTGGCATCTTTTGGCGTGCTTCCCCTGAGTTTTTGCTTTCTGACCACCCAGTTTTGACTCTGTCTTTGCTGGCGTAGTGTTTCTGCGCACATTTCTCACTGCTGATTAGTGGTAAAGTGCAAGTGCTCCTTTGGTAAATTGTGTTATGGATTGGTTTTTCCATGATTGGATATTTGATTTACTTGTTAGTCCCTAGTAAAGTGCACTGAGTGTGCCAGGGCCTGTGAATGAAATGCTACTAGTGGGCCTGCAGCACTGATTGTGCCACCCACGTGAGTAGCCCTGAAAAGGTAACTCAGACCCGCCATTGCGGAGTCTGCACACAGTTTGTAACTGCCATGTCGATTTGGCCAGTGCACACACTTGCCAGCCCCGCCACCTTCCCTTTTCTTACATGTCAGCCACCCCTAAGGTAGGCCCAAGGTACCCCTGTGGGCCGGGTGCAGTGTATGTGATAGGTAGGACATGCCCTGGTGTGTGTGGCATGTCCTGATAGTGAATTACGGCCAATTTCGTGTTTCGCTATTGCAAGGCTACCTGTTCCCCACAGGACAGAATGGGGAGTTTGTTTATAACATTTTATAAACATAACTGGCCCGGAGAATTAGGTAGGAAAATAAAGTTTAGGATGCCTGAACTCAGAATCTAAAGATGCATTTTTTAGTGAAGGTGATTTTTACATTCTGTGTTTGACAATACCACTTTTAGAAAGTAGGTATTTTCTTGCTCAGTCATCTCGTGTGCCTCTGCTGGAATGTGGATTGCCTGTGTGAGTTTTGGATGACAGAAGGCTGGGGAGCAGGAGTGGCTCCAGACAGTCTAGGTGGGTCAGGAAAAGGCTGAATAGACCTGGGCTGCAATTGGGGAAGGGGGAGGAGATTTCCTTGCACCTCAAAGGGCCTGGTCTGCCTCTTAACATGCCGTCTCCACCTACTGCCAGGAAGTCACACCAGAGAAGGCAGAACTCTTGCTGGGCACAGACACTCTCTGCCTAATAGATCAAATGATTTGGGGATATAAATATTGGGGCCCAGACCCCAGAACTTTAGAACTCTATTGGATCAAGAAGTCTGCCAAGAAGAAGAGCTGGAGAAGCTATGAGGAGGAATTACCAATTTGCTGTGCGCTTTGCTGTGTTGGCCTGCAGTGGCTGCTTCTGTCTTGGGCAGTGAAAGGACTGGATTGAACTTTCTGCAATCTACGTTTGTGAGTTTCTCCAAGGGCTTGAGGTAGAGCTTGCCCCCTGTTCAAGAAGTCTCAGGAACAGCAAAGACTTCAAGCTCTTCTGCCCTCAGCATTGGGGACTGGGTGTTATGTGCGGCAACAGGGGAAAAAGCAACTCAACGCCGTCTACGATGCCGCTGCCGACTCCGTGTCCTGAAGGCACCGAAGAGGGCAACGTGGCACCGCGACCCTGGTCTCACCGACGATGCCTGCTGATGCCGCCACCGAGTCGCTGCTCGCACCGCGACCTGTGGGCACCACACTCCGCACTGCCTCGCTTCACCACGATGCCGTGGCCTCCCCTACAACACCGCTCCATGCCAAAATCCACACCTCTGCCTGCACCGTGTTTCGAAGGCACTGCTTGTAAAGTTACACGACGCACCGCCCTCATCCCGCACCGCAGCCTTGGCCTGCCGGCGCCATCAACTCCAGACGAGAGCGCTCCAGCAACGATGACGCCACTGCTTGCGCCGTGACCTGCCAGCACCGCAACGAGCACCGCATTCCCTTCGCACTGTGACCCTGGTCTCACCGACGATGCCATCTGATGCCGCCACTGAACCACTGCTTGCACCTCAACCTGAGACTGTCTTTTTACCGCCCAGCTAGATCTCTGCAGTCGGAATCTTTGTTTCTCGCGGTGGTTCCTCGGGTGAGGAAGGCCCGCACTGGGGGTCGCTCTTTTAGTTTGAGGGCCCCTCAGCTGTGGAACTCTTTGCCTTTGGACCTACGGTCCTCCTCTTCTCTCCTTTTGTTTAGGCAGAGCCTCAAGACATGGCTTTTTAACCATTAGGGTGTCTCTGTCTGTTTCTTTTGTCTGTTTAATGGTTTCTGTTTTACTGAGCTGCCTCGTGAAAGCGCCGGGACACTCCACGGAGTAGCCGTGCGCTATAGAAATAAAAGTTTAACATAACATAACATAACCTGAGGGCACCATACACCGCACCGCTGCACTTTGCCATGCAGCACCCGATGCATGCCAATACCAGCGTTCCTGACTTCAACAGAGAGGAGTTCGATCTGCAACGCATGTGACTTCGAGGCCCCGACGACTCCTGCACCGACCTCCGGAACCGACGCCTGCGGACGTCGTGCTTTTGGAAGCGCAACAAGAGGTCACCAACGCCCTGCATTTCTAAAAGGTACTGTTTGCGGGTCTGCACCACAGCGTAGCTGGCCCACGACGCCACGGTCAGCCAGAACTGTTTGGATTTGTTTGTTCACGACGCCGTGATAATCCCAAACGGAGCTATCGACTTCAAGGTACTGTTTTTCAAGGTTATTTTGATAACTGAAGATTTCAGAGGACTGTATTGTAGATTTATATCGTTTTTGATCTTGTCTTAAGTATATAGAAATATTGGATATTTTTCTAAACTGGTGTGGTGTCCTTTTGTAGTGCTTACACTGTATTACTGTTGGTTATGTGCAAATGCTTTACACACTGCCTCTAAGATAAGCCTGACTGCTTGTGCCAAGCTACCAAGGGGGTGAGCAGGGGTTATTTTAGGAGTGTAACTCCCTTATCCTGACTAGAGTGGTGGTTTCTGCCTGGCTTTAGCACATGCCCTAGCCTACTAAAAATCCAATTTCTAAGAGTTAGCATATGTTCAACAATTTTTTCGTGACATGGGCTGTTACAAGTATTATGAAAGACCAGATACCCTTTACACCATTAGCAAAAAAACTCTGAAATGAAAGGGCTGATGCATCTAGATAATCTTAGATGGGCGCTTGAAGCTCCTAAACCGAGTGAAGCTGGCCCTGTCATGGCCTTTCTGTTTTTGTTTATTTAATTAGCAGTCAGGTCATAAGGGCTACTGTGGAACGTACTTTAAAGTGTGTGTTAATTATATTTACTGCTATATTCAATGTTTTAAGTTTGAAGGTGATTTTACTAATGTCTTTACCGGGAAAAATGAAAGTGGAGCCCGATGGTGCCTGATATGGGACTGGGGCCCAAGGTCAGCTGTGAGATAAGGTGCACTGGAGAGGAGTAGTGGATAATCAAGCCTGTAAGGGAGCGCGTTGCAGAGTCCGGAGTCAGATGGAGATAGTAATGAAGAGGGATTTTCCCTGAAAGCTCACACAGAGGGTGCCCGAGAAGTGTCACTTGCCTGATACTCTCACCTCAGAAACCTCCTTTTCCCATCAAAGGAACATTACATGGAAAAAACACTTTTAGAGAGTGATGATATTTAGAAAGAGATTTGGAAAAGAGTACCTTTTACTAGCCCTTGTAAGACTAAGAAGAGTTAAAGGAGGGCCTGGAAGCAGGCCTGGCTAGACATATAAGAGACAAATCGAGCCCGCAGTGGCCCACCCAAATGCACCTTTGGCCCACCCAAATAAAAATTCCAGCAGCCGGGCCTGCTTGGAAATATATTTTAAAAAGTTTCAAGTTGGCCACCCGTCCCTATTGTCTTTGAGATTGTTTCCAACATAAATAGTTGCACCCTGTTAATATCAAGAGTCTGCAGGGAAGATGGAGGGAGAGAGGTGGAGGAGAAAGGCATGAGAGACCCTGAGTGGTCACAGTGCTCGATGTTGGCTGAAGTAGGGGAGACTGCAATATGAATGCAGTGTATGAGGTGGGGAATAGAAGGGTGATTGAGGAGACATTGTGGCGAAGCCAAATAGAGGGAGAGAAAGAATGATGAAGGAGCAGGGCATGCACTTTACACTCAACCAATCATAATGCATGGTGGAACCTAAATGCTACAGGGGGAGAACAAATATAACAATAAATAGGAAAGCCATTGACTCAGAAGCAGGGAACTGAATCGGCTAGAAGGCCATTCAAACACCAGCAGGGGCAGACATAAAGCCCACTCTAAGTATATGTTAAATCATTGGTTGCAGTTCGGTCTGAAAAATACAGCTAAAGCTGCCTTTTAACATATGACACAAGGAAGGAAAATGTGCTTGTACAAAGGAGGATACACTGGATGACCAAAGAAAGAGGTGAGATGAAGGGAAACAATTGTAACAAGAGGGTAGGAAAAAGCCAGGTAGGTGGTGTAGGGGAGATGCTTCAGAGATTTCGGTGATGACATGAGATGCCTGAGTGGAACAGGGAAATTTATTGGGCACACCAAAATATCTTG
The DNA here is from genome assembly GCF_964204655.1 of Triturus cristatus. Lineage (NCBI taxonomy): Eukaryota > Metazoa > Chordata > Amphibia > Caudata > Salamandridae > Triturus > Triturus cristatus. Next base: position 272,016,080 of record NC_140588.1, read on the forward strand.
TTATGGCAATTACAGTTCTGTAGTCTAATAAATAGGTTGTGCTACACTGTGGACTTCACAGAAAACCTTTTAACATTTGTAGTGGGAACATTTCCAAATATAAAACATGGTGTGTTCTGTCTGGCAGGGGATTACATTTTAATTGTGCCCCTTTATGGCGATGCAGTGCTGCAATCCCGCACAAGATCTGCTTGTAAAGTATTTTGGATACATTTGCTAATTTTTACTATTGCAGTGTCTCATGATGAATCTGACAAAGAACAAATAAATGGCAATAAATGCAAAAAGAATATAAGTTCCCACGTACAGTACAGAGGTGATCAACTGAAAATGATCTAGTACTGCAACTGTTTAGACGTACGGTGCAATAGCAAAGACGGCTGAGTGAAAAAAGCAGAATGAACATATACATGATGGAGTGGAGCACTCCTGGATTTGATTAGGACACAGGGTGACAGATGGTAAGGCCCACTATTGTATGCTACAAATCACAAGTGAAAATGGCAGCCTTAAAGGGAGCAGAGGTGTGGAGCAGGAGAGTGTGACAAGGTTGGAAGCTCAAGAGTGGACATTTCTGAAGAATCTCTTAGATCTCTCACAGAGTGTGCCAACAATTCCACTGATGTTGGAGCTGGCCATAAAAGGAACTGGTGCTGAGATAACCTTCAGACCAATTGCTTTTTGGATAAGGATTTAGTAGAAGTGGAGGTTAAAACCCTATGTAGCTTTGAGGGATATGGTTGACTATAGGTAGGTGCTCTACTCCATGACTTTGATTTAAAGCACTATTGGACAACCCAAGAATCTCTTATAATCGAAGGAACAACTTTGGTTAAGAAAAGATACTGGTCACTAGTTGAGAACAAATGGATGGCGATATGATCTGACTCAAAACTGGTTGCATTGCACCTTAATGTTAAAACACCTGATGGTCTAGAAAGATATTTTGACTTCATTGCATAGCAGCAGTATTATCAACTGCATGTGTTTTTGCATAATAGACATGGCATCACTTGCAGGCACAACATACAAGTGGCATTCAGGGATTGGTTACTCCGACAAATGTCTGTTCTGTCTCAATCTTTGAGAAACAGTAGAACATTTCCTGTTCTTATGTCCAATATATGACAAGGCCTAAATTTACTAGAAGTCTGGCAGTGCAGCGTTGCTTGAAAATCTGAATTAAAAATGTGCCTAACCCCATATTTACAGAATTGCGTGCGTAAGATATCATCAAAAAATGCAGATATAGTACAAAGCTAAGCGCTGTACCCTACCGCAAAGGTGAGCAGAGATGTCTTGTATGAGATTAATACTTCAGGTACACTTTCCAGTATAAATGTATTCACAATGAGAACCAGCCAAGTGTAAGCCAAATAAAAAGTGTAAGTTTGCAGAAATTACAAATTATGTGTGACAATATCAATTGATATGCCACTTGGCATTGTTTGCTCCTAGTTTCATTTATCCATGCATGCTAGTTTAATATCATAAGGAGTCCTAAGGGTCTTTGCACTATTTCTGCTCTGTTTTTCCCCCTTATCGGTATCATCAGGGGGTTCACGGTCCCTGTCGCAAATTGTTTATGGTGTGCGCATGTGTCTACTAGGGCGAAAAAAAAAGCTTTTGCGTGCAAAAGTGTATCAACGCAGCCCTATGGTTTGTGAGCCTAGTGGTGTGCTAGCATCAATTCTTTTTGATAACAAATAGTACGTCAGGGCACTACAATAGAGATATTGGTTAAAACCAATAATAATTGGCCTGCAAAAAAACCAGGCAAGAAGTGTGTTGCTGTGTTGCAAAGAAACAGAAAGTATTGTAATGATCATGGGAGTATCTAAGTATATTGGAGAACATTGGGCTGGTCTGGGTGTTATCTAAAAGCCAAATAGCAATGTGTGTCATTTCTGGCCTCAGAGGAAGACAGATATATTTCTAGGCAGAGTGGAGAAATGGGAACATATATCTAACATTTATTGATAATGTGTGACACTAACACCTTTGCCTTGAGTAGTGCTGTTTTTAGGCCTTCATCATTGCAAGTATGAAGTAAATGATGAAGAGTATGCAATGTTTTTAATTCTTTTAATTGCTTTTTAGGTCTGGCATTAGCCAAGACTTTTTGATTTTACTACTAAAATGATATACATAATATACTTACTTAAAGGGGTTTTAAGACAGCTCTCTTCATTCTTCCGCCTGTCTCTCCTAGCAACCCTATCCATCTATATTTATCTTAGCAATGCAATCTATCCTTTCAACCCTATCTATCTCTTTGAAAATCTATCTATATCTGTCTTTGCAAATCTATCTATCTATCTATCTATCTATCTATCTATCTATCTATCTATCTATCTATCTATCTATCTATCTATCTATCTATCTATCTATCTATCTATCTATCTATCTATCTATCTATCTATCTATCTATCTATCTATACAAGCCTCTCTCTCTTTCATCTATCTATCTATCTTTACAAGCCTCTCTCTCTGTCTTTCGTTGAAAGCCTCTTTGTCTGTCTTTACAAGGCTCTCTGTCTGTCTGTAATAAAGATTTCAAAATAATTACAAAAAAAGCTGGAAGCTAAAGACAAACCGAGTGGGATTTCTAAGTCTGGTGATAGCCAAGACGTTCTGATTTTACTAAAACTATGTGCGTTACATATTTAGTTATAGGGGTTTTCAGCCAGACTTACTCCATTAGGTTGTGTCATTCAATTCTTTTTCCATCCAGTCCAGAATGCATCATGGGGTAATGGATCAGCCCGCTCCAACCATTGATTAACTTCACTATGAGCTTTCATTTCAATTATTCGTGCTTTTCTGAGACCCATTTTTTTTTCCCTTTGGCCAATGATTTTTTTTTAGAATGATGAGAGCTCGGCAGCTTCGCTAACAATCAAGGGTTGCAAAACCTCTGAGAGAACAAGAATTGTCAAAAGGCTGGCAGCCAGCACCCAGACCTATTGGTTTTGCCAAGACTTGCTTTGAAATGTGCTAACAGTTTATTCTGTTGCAAAGTAATGTTTATGTATGTATTATATGGAAGATTTTTTAATTGTGCATTCAATTGATCTATTATTCCGAATAAACATTATGTGACTGCAACTATGGCCCTCGTACCAGTAGCCTCTGAATTCCGATGGGGCTGGTAACATCGGAATTATGGTATCCGCAGGAACACAGAGATTTTGGCAGCATAAAACAGCCGAAATCTCAGTGTGGAAACCTGGAGGATGGGATGACAAATAACCAGTAGAATCAGACTCGTAAATACTGATTTCTTTAATATGTACTAATTTCTTTGTTGATCCTCAGGGTCCAACTCACACTGGGTAACTCCAGATATGGGGTGAGTGGGAAATACCGGTTCATTTTTTGAGACTGCCCATAATGAGGGCCTAGGGGTACATTTAAAACTAGTTTGAAAGATGCCAAGTTTTGAAAGACTTCCTGAATTTCAGCTCATTTGACTTCAGATCTCAAAAATATATTCCAGAGTTTACCTGCAGCACAAGAAGTCTCAAGCTCCTGTTTTTGTAAGGATGGAATCTTTAAGATGGAACATGACATTAAGTGCAAGTATCAGGATCACACTGTTTAAAATGATTGATTAAAGGAGAAGGTGTTCTTCCAAAGATGTGTTTGTGATCAGACACAGGGATTTAAGTTTAGTACATTCTGCTACTGGCAACCAATGTAGAGTAGTCAGAGCCTGAGAGATGTGTTCTGATCCCATATGTTTCAAGAGAGATCTGGCTGCCAAATTCTGAATCAATTGCAATTCAGGAATAGCCTTCCTTGATAATCCTAAATTAACTGCACTGCAATAGTCTAGAGGAAGAGAGGCAAATGTGTTTACTATGGCCACTTTGTGTAGAATGGTGTGGTAAAGAAGAATGCTTCTTAAGATAAGATAGTGATAGATTTATTCGGACACCCCATTGATCAGAGGAGTGAGAGTTAATTCATCCTCTAAATGTATTCCAGATTTTTCACTGTATGCTCTGGCTTTCGTGGAAATCCTAACACTTTTAGTCAAAAAAATTGGGATCAAAGTGAGGTGTTTATTATAAGGAAGCATAGTCTCGGTCCTATTTCTGTTGATTTCAAATTGACTATAGCACACCCAAAGATGAACAGCCAGTAGGCAGCCCTGATGGACTTTGATAGTGGTGATTGTTTTTGTACCCACTTTCTGAAACAGTTGGGTATAACCTATATATATAAAGAGGGAGATATAAAATGGAGAGAGGATGTAGCCTTACGGCTAGAGCGGTCAACCTCCGAGCTGGGGAACTGGGTTCGAGTCTCGGCAACGACGCTCAACGTCCTGTGTTTCTTGGCAAATCACTTAATCTCCCCCATGCCTAACAGAAATGAATGTGTCCGTCTGTAACAAAACTGGTGCTCATGTAAAGCGTTCTGATACCTGATATCCTCTGGTCTAGTTTGTGCTATATAAAACTCTAAAAACAAACACACAAAAAACACGTAAGGTGAGCCAAACAACTCAGAAAGATTGGAAAACAAATAAGAAAAATAGTACTGAGCCTTGTGCAACCTCATATCACAAACACCTGGGTGAGGATATACACAGAGGAAGGTAAATTTGCATTGAATGATACCTCAGAAAGTCTCTAATTATGGTAAATATTTGGGCTTGGATATTAAAATGGGAGAGATATCTCAGCAGACAGTGGTGGACAAATGTTTTGAAAGTTGGTGGTAAGTTGAAAATGATAAAGGCTGTAGCACTGTTTCTGTCTGTGTACAGTCTCAACTCACCAACTACTACTACGATATTTTACGTAGAATGTTGCTTCCAAAGTGAATGGAGCATGGCATGTCTTTTAACATGGTTTATGAAAAATTTGGTGATTGCTCAACCCACCTAGATCCACTGAAGCTTCTTCTGAGCAGAGGTTCCACATCTGCTTTTCTTAAGGGAAGGAAGAATACCATTTAGAGTGAGAAGTTCACGATAATCAAACATCAGAACATGAGGATTTAAAAAGGTCTATCTGGGATAGTATTTACTGGAAATCAGAGTTCTGGCTTTCTGCAACTATATTGCTCAATTAGTGACAATCTCGCTGGTCGAAAACGCATGAGGCTGACTTTGTCAGTCTTATTTGTGAGATGGGTATCTTTGTAAGGGTGAGAGAGAACTGATACTTAATCTTCTCTTAATTCAATAAAGCAATTTTCCCTCAGAAAAAATCCATCTGGATCATGCAGGGTTCAAGGGATGCTGTAGCCTCAGGGTAGTGTTTGGAAACTTAAGGAACTCAAGTATCTTTGCCACAACAAATAGTTCTAACAGGGACCAATAGTACTCACTGACACAGGGCTCTGCAAGGAGAGGGCTGGAAGATACACACAAGAAGACACTATCCCCAGTGCACCAACCCGAACGTGTAGAACAGCTCACTAGAAACCTGCTCAAATCAGAATTAGGTGCACAGGTGAATCAATGGCACTGATGGCACCATATTGATGGGCACCAGAGTACCATGGTATTAAACCATGTTATTGACTCAAGTTTATATAATTGTCTAATGGGTAACCACACCACGTTCCCTTTTCTCTTATGTTGTGGGTGTTTTAGACAGATGACAATGTTCTGATGAGACCGACAAATAACTTTGGGTCGAAATGTCAACACCTCCTCCCCTCAAGTTGCATTGGAATGCATTGTTTAAGCCTATGTTGATTTATTCATATAACCATATGAATGTATTAGCACAACCATGTTTTATATATGATTATACTTTTTCATATGTGCTGTTTACATTATGGTTTTGCTGTATATCATGCGTATAAAGAGTTTTTCCAATGAATAATGAGATTGGAAAGTAAGAGAAGACCCTTCTGATTTATTAATTTCTAGACACAACCTTCTATAAGATTATTGTTGAAACAAGCTGAAAGAACATGGGACAAATGTTTGAGTATACATAACTGCCAGCTCCAAAATGGCTGTATTCTGGTCTGGTCAAAAATGTAAATAACACTCCCAACAATCAATGGCTGAAGTGGGCTAACCCAATGCCCTTCTCTGTGTATATTGTATGTTAATGGAATTAGATCTGACAGACAGTTAAGATAGTCTATAACAAGTCCTACAAATTTGTGGAGAAGGGTTACGAGACTAGGCCACAAAACTGACCAATCCGTAGTGGCACATTGGTTGGACAGACAGATGGTCCATGAGGACAACTATTGGGTTGTTTGAGCAGTGTCTTAAACCTGGTTCAAAGACTCTTCACTAGATTAACTACATTCCATGCTCCCTCATAACTTTTCCATTCTTGCAAAGGATAGACATTCTAGGAATGGAGTGGGTGCCATTTCAATGAGCAACAATATTCAGGTGCTTCAGAAATGGGTAGCTGGCACTGCCTCTTTTGAGGTGTGATAGGAAAAGTACACTTGAAACCTTCACAGTCCTAGACCATTCCCTGCATGTACAGACCTCCAACGATTAGTCCTCAATATGAAGAAGATTTTTTGCAAAGTATTCACTCTTTAATAGGACTAAACCAATATTAAATTGTGGTGGGGGACTTCAATCTGTCAGACAATCCTAAATAAAATCAGGCCACTCTGCTTTCAGGAATCATGTGGATGCCATTGGTCATAGATAATAGATACAATCCAATGCTCACAATAAGGGACATACCATTGATTGGCTCCTGATCACTGATAACCATGTCCCAACAAATATCCAAAGGGCCTTTCAGATATAAACTGACCATGAAATCATCTCTTGGTCTTGATTTTAAATCAAGGATGGGTCATCAGTCAGGCCATCACAAAAAAGTATTCTAAAGAGGAATCTAGGGAAGATCCAAGTATCTCTTTGGTTGACACTGGAAACGTGCCTAACTAACGGTGATCTGGCACGTGCTATCCAGATGAAGATTTATATATATTTGCAACAATTAACCTTTGCATTTTTTTTTATGGTTTTCGTTCACTGAAGTTTTTAATTGTTTTTAAAATCATTGATTCGTTTTTCAATTCTCATTTGACCTGGAATATAAAGATTTTTGCACACCTAAGTTCCACTTATGTACAAACAGCAAACACAGGATCAGAACTGGGTGAGTTTTTGCCCATTGGAATATGCCTGGAAATCTCTGAATGTCGTAGGATTCCACTTCCGGTCTTCTTCCCGCATACTGTGAAACTTAGAATTATATTCCACTCTGTCTGGTAAGAATCAGGCATTAATACATTTTGCACATTGAAGCATGCCTAGAAATTGATGAATGTCAGACTTTTAAGCACTCCTGGGCTTCTACTTAAATCCCATAATACTGTACTCCAAACTTAGGAGCTATCTTATTGGGCCCACATGTAACATGCCATCTCAGCACAATTACACATTTTATGCAGTTTACGTTTTGCAGGTTGTCATTGCCGTGACATTTGTATTGGAGGCTGAAACTGAAGTGCAAATGTCCCACTAGATGCTGCTGGCTCGCCCTGTGCCGTTCCGCAGTGTTTTGTGTTGTGCTAAAAAGGCATCATGGGCACACAACTCTTAGGCCTAGATTTACTGATGTTCTCACAGTACAGAGCTGAGTTGATTGAATGTGAAATTAATTTGTAGTGCCAAATTTACTAGTTGTAGTACTCTAGAGCACCAGAGCAAGTCAGAGGTGTCTAATGTGAGATTTCTACTCGAGGCATAAAAGACAGCTTTAGCTGGTTTGCCAGATGTTTCGAATTAATAATAAATAAAACTACATAACATACAGAACGGGGCTTTGGGTCAGCTCCCTTCAGCCATTGCTTGCTAAATGTGGCATCTAATGTTGGCTCAGACCTCAGCAAACCATGCATGCAGTGAGTGAGCAATGAGGCAGTTTCCATCAGACATGGGCTTTGATACAGTGTAATTCATAGATTGGGACAGGCTACAGGACAGACAGTGGGGGTCGGGGTATCAGATATTGTCACTGATGGCATTCTACTGCTTTACCTGTGGATCAGCAATGCTGCATGAGGAAGGGCCTAGCAAACGCGAAGTAGCCTTTCCGTTATCCGGAAACGGAGAGCTGTTGAGTGTAGTGCTGGTGCTGGGGTGACTGTAGCATGGACGCAGAGGGGAGCTTGCTGCCTCTCTTATGGAGCTTGGTGTTGACACAGTGTTGATATGGAGGACAACTTGGAGCCTCATTTATGGCACTCCGAGCAACATCTAAAGTGGTAATCACTGCTAAGTGCCAACAAACTATACTTATATCCATGGCCACTGGAATTATGCGATAGTGAGGCCACTGTGATTTTTGAATAGTTATAGATTTGCCACATAATCCTCTCTTCTGCTGCATAATTATAGATTTGAACAAAAAAAATGTGTTCCTAGCTTAAACGGTTCAAAAGTTACTAATAACGCAGCAACCCATGTTGCCACACAGTGGAAGGCCCTTTGCAAAGGTTGACTAGTCACCTTTCTGTTGCTTATTGCCTTATATTTGGATGTTAAAATGGTACTAATGAGGTGCAACCAAGGCCCAGACAGTGTTAACAAATTTAAAAGTGACAAAATAATGAAGTAATACTTTCAGAAAACGTGGCGCATTACGCCGCACAATTAGCCTTTTCTTGCCGCATAATTTACACTACCCTGCTGCATAATTTGGCTTTCCCCTGCCACATAATTCCAGTGGCCCAGCTTTTATTACTTGTTAGTATGCTTATTCCAGTTCAGGCACGACAGAGTTACTACTCAGCAGGGGCTCGTCCGATAAAGTCAGAGGAGCGTCGCCCCATCGTTCTCCGAGCAGTTAAAAAAGGAAGAAAACAAATGATAATAACGGAATGTTATTATCATTTTATTGTTCTGTACTGGCTTAGGTGTGGGCAGGGCTGGCCAGAGCAGGGGGAGGAGTGGTGGCCACTTTGTAAGTGCGCATGACGGTTTGGCTGGGTGACAGGTACTTAGTGGGGGTGAAGAGGGAATGGTAAAAAAGGTGCTCCCTCTTGCAGAAAAAAATGTACTAGGAACGTAAAAGTAAATTAAATGTGCCAATAAGGTGCAAGCCAATATTGTAATGTTTGAAGGAGAGAGTATAAACACTTGAGCAAAAGTTAGCGAAGGTAAAGTGCATAGAGTTCTAATGCCAACAAAAATGAGTTCAGCAAAAATCAGGGGGTGAAGACAAAAAGAATGGGGGAATACCACATCAAGAGTGTCAGGTCTGACAAAGACGTTGCCATCTGTCTAAAACACCTAAAACATAAGAGCGAATGTGATGTGGTTACCCATTAGCCAGAGAAATAAACTTGAGTCAATAAATGTGGATAAATACCACCATACTCCATTGTCCAACAATAGGTGCCATTGTTTTACCTGTGGTGAGGGTTGAAGCGAGGCAGTGAGAAATCCCAGCAGTGTCTCTGGATAAAATCAAAACAGGTGTCTAATCGCTCGTTTTGTGCCTATTCACAATAGAGGTTTTCTCATTAATATACCCACATGCACAAGGATAGGGCAAGTCCAGGCCAAATGACAGCAATACAATGCTTAATTTGTGTCTGTGGTTTCCAGTGCTCAGCACCAGCACTTAATTGTCAATACTGGCACTTGTGACAGTCTACCACAAGGGGGTGCTGTCTGGCTAATTTAGAGATGACCACAACAACAGTTAATTTTAAATTCAATATACATTAAAAATGACTATTCCCTGCTGCCCAAGTAAGTCTTATAGCTTTGTGGGCCTGGAATAGTCAGAAATGTCACACTTGTAGGAGTGTGATTGTTAGTAGTTGTGTTGTTACGATCTTGGCAGCATGGCAGCGAAAAGGTGTGGTGCAAGCTGCAGTGGCCTACTGACAAGAGTTCTGGCACTTATTTCTTTACAAATTAAGCACTGCAGCAATATCTACAACCAGGTGCGTTTCTCCCCCTGGTCGGGAAGCGACAGAGGCCAGAGACTGTTGCACCCAAAGCCTCATGCAATTCTACAGGCCAGAATTACAGGCTGGTAAAATCAGGTGCGGTGTTCCCACGTGATAGAAAACACCACGTTGTGAGTAGGCAGAGCAGTAGTGGACCTGGGGATACTTCTGGCTCTCAATGAGGGCCTAAGTGGTCATTTTGTGTTTTTTAATGCATTCTTAGCATAGTCTTTTGCATTGACACGTGATGGCAGATTTCGTGGCTGATAAAGACTAATGTAACGAGGACAGCATTCTGTCTCTCTCTCTGCCTCCCTCTCTCTCTCTCTCTATTCTCTTCTCTTCCCCCTCTCTCCCTCTCTCTCTCTCTTCCCCTCTCTTCCCCTATCTTCCTCTCTTTCTCCCCATCCCTCTCTCTCTCTCTATCTCTCTCTCTCTCTCCCACTCCCACTCCCCCATTACATGGTTGGTGAAGCCAGGCGCCTCGAGGACAGAGCAATCACGGATGAATTGTCACTTTCCCGCGTAGCATAACTATTATATAAAAAAATACACATATTAAATTCTGGCCAGGGACACGGCAGAGAAATGAATATCTGTAAAAAAGATTTTAAAAACAGCCCGCAGTACTCTTTGTTTATATGTACTAAGTCCCGGAAGGAGCTGAGGTATGGTCATGATCTGTGAAGTTATTCCATAATAGAATATGTATCTAATTATTTATGAATATATTTAGACAAGCATCAGTGCAGGGACCATAGTATACCACATCAACCAAATTCTTATGTAACAATTATTTCCCACAGATATGTTCATACAATATTACAAATCAGGTTTTGGCGACTCATGGAGACAATTATGTGCCGAGTATCATGGTATTTCTAAATGAGAATGTATACATTTAGGTAAAGATCTGTTTCAAGGTGTGATCCTGGGCATCCCTGTAGTGTTGAACTAAGTCTGCCAGTCTTTAAATACAGTCGCTATTCTTTCCATTAAATGCACAGCCCAGATCAGGGGTCTCCAACCTTTTCGGTAATCAGAGCTACTTACGTTCAATGAAAAGCAACCCAAGCTACTAATATTGTTAGAGATGTAATAGTTACCACATCAGACAAGACTACTTTAGAGGCTTCCAGATGCAATAATTACCAGCAGTGATCATTTCAGTGCATCAGGCACAGTTGCTAACAGTAATGGTAAAATGCTTTGTCACTGTGGAATGCCTCCTGATGGTATTATATAACAGCCAAGTTAATAATATTAGTAATAAGTCACCCCAACACTGGTTGATTTTCATCACTCAACTACAAACTTTAAATATATTTTGGAAATTCAGCCATTTGTCTGCAAACATCAGCATATGAGTTCTGAACAGACACGCATTTTTGTCTTGAATACCTGCTTTTCAATTTGGGTATGCATGTATTAATTCAAACAAGCAAAATCTTCTAATTTAGTTGACTAGGCTGCACATAGGAAAGCTACTTATAGATAGCTAGAGAGCTACCAGTAGCTCACGAGCTACTCGTTGGAGAAGCCCAGATCATATTCCCCTGTAAAGTACTTGAAGTTCTTGTCCACATTATGAAATTGTTAACTATAACAACAAAACGTAACCAATGTTAAGGGGAATAGGTATACACCTTGTCAAACCTGGAGAAGAAAATATAATTCAGTTAACAGAAACAGATGGAAGTGCACTCCAGCAGGTCACATTCAGGTAAAATGGAAGCATATTTAAGCGCCTTGAATAATGAAACGTTGAACACATTCTGAGAGGATCCGGATAAGATGCTCACAGAAAAAGGTCAGGCGAAATCCAATATGGAGATAGGATGTCCCTTCGCCATAGGGTGCGCATGAAAAGGATACCTGTGCAGCATCACTAAAATCCACAAGGCAGAGGCAAATCAAGTGTGTGAAAACCGAGACTCTGGAAATAGTCACCAACAAGCGAGGACAGAATACAAATTTAATGCCAGAAGATGGCTGTCTTCTGCACAATAGTAATGTAAAAGGGGCTGTGTTGTATATTTTAGGATTTGGGCTAGGAAATTAGACTTTTGTGTAAACTTTAGGGAAATTCTAAATATCAATAGCATTATTTGATGGCATATATTTCTATAAGCAAAACAACATATGGGCCTAATTAAATGACAGCAAAAGTACATGATGTTTATAAAATAAAGTAACACCCAGTCTTATCAATTGGAGACAAAAGACAGCACTTAATCCCAATTTTTGACAAATTTACAATGTTATATAACAATGGATTATATCATGACGGTGCTACATAACATCATAATTTGGAAACAACGCAGTGAACGACAGGTCTTTAGCACAAAACCTTCATTACACAGGTAAAATGAAAGGGAACGCTCAGGGTAAAGGGTATATTTTTGGCTGAGTGAGTAAGAATATTCTGATTCAATCCTGGTTGAGAATGATAAATCAATTTTCACAGCGTCTGAAAGTGATATTAATGATAGGCAATTCATAAAATATGTTGTTAATGGCCTTTGGACCTCTAATAACAATTTCAGGAGGTCTTCATCAGGTCCATAAGTCTAAGATAATTTAGATGAACTCTGTCGGTTTGTGGGAGGTAGTCCGGCAGCGGTCCAAAACTCCAGACTAAGGTACCAAAAAAATCATCAAGTTCATAGCAGAATCTTAGGGCTAATACCAGACATTTGATGTCTGAAATGACAAAAATTGTATTGTAGGTGGTAGGAGGAATATACCTCTTGTACCCGGTGCATATTAGTTGATGCCGGGCACTATACTTGTCAAGGCAAAGAATCTTCTGCGTAATGTCAGTAATCGAAGAAGTTTTATGTTAATGTGGTAATCAGTCAATAGTTTAAATCAGTTGTTATGAACAGCAAACAATTTGAATCAGATGGTTCTAAAGACAATTTAATGAAACCAAGTGGACCGAATTACAATTTAGCTCGAAAAATAAAAAATAAGACACAATATATAGAACCAAAAATTAGAATATAGAAGGTGGTGGACAGAGTAGGACGAATGGTCGGTGGAGTGCATTTGAGGAGTAAGGCCCACGGCGTGAAAATTCGAACTGAAAGATAGTTCAGATCACACATTTTAACAGAATACATTTAACCCATTTGATTAAAAATGCTTTTAGAATCACATTATTCAAATTATTAACATTGTATAAATATTACACTATAGCAGGATTTCCTACAAACAATAAAAAATCAAATCTATATATATTGAAAGTAAATACAGGTGTCTCATAAATGGTAAATCTGCAGAGTCCTCATCTGGGATTATCATCACATTATGATCATCTACAATCAATTAACTCGCTATTCAGCATCATTGCTTCTCTTACCTGGGCTCAAACAAGATACTTTGATTCCTTGAGGTCTCTACCCTGAATAAAATGGATTGTCCGAACCTTGGGGCATATTATCAAGGACGGCAATAAAAATTATCGCCGCTTCAGCGACAGAAAACTGCCGCTAAAGCGGCGATAATAGGCTTGATAATATGCCCTTGTGAATTCCTATAGAAGCCCAGGTTCCGGTGTGAACATGGACTTCTATTGGACTACTCAAGGGCATATTATCAAGACCATTATCGCCGCTGGAGCGGCAGTTTTCTGCCGCTAAACCGGTGATAATTTTATCGCCTTCCTTGATAATATGCCTTGTCTTGTTATCAGTCAGATAAAGGAAGTGGGCTCACGCACCTTATGCTGAAGGGGGGACGGTTCACCTGCAATTACAGATGGGTGAAGCCACAGTGGAGAAGTGTGGCTCAATGGTTAGAGCGGCAGACCCTGATGCAGAGGTCTAGCCTGGGACCAGGGTTCAATTCCCCGCCTCGGCGGCTCTTGGGCTCAAAAATTCCACGGACCTGATATTTTCGCCTCGGTGCCATTCCAATCGTGGAGTCCCACTCTGCAACTCTGGGCAATAGCTTGCTTAATCTCCACAACGGCCCCCACAACGCTAAGGATGCCTGGCCTCCACCTTGGGGGTGCCCAGGAGTGGATTCCTCACAGGGAAAGCCAGGATGGGTTCCACAGCGGTATTCGTACAAGCGCCTTGAGACCCTTGCGGGTGAGTAGTGCGCTATACAAGTATCAATTTACAATTTACAATTACAATTTACAATTTACATAGAAATGGACAATAATTTAACCCATCGAATTTCTACTCTTTTCATAGCCATAGAATTAGAAGTGTTGGGGCAGTCCAGGGGGCATTTAGACTTTTGAAAGAGTTTTAAGGAAGTCAATGGTTTAGGGGATACATCAGAAGGCTTACTTTATGCAAAGTGCAGCATTTTGTATTTTGGATACCATAAAGAGAATTAATCTAGACTAGACAAAGCTCATTATCTAGGAAACTGTTAAATAAATCACTGGATTCAGATTGAAGTAAAAGCCTTTATTTCTGAGGAGCACAGGAAGACACCACCTGCTCCATCGGTGTCCTTCCAACCGCTGCTCCACCAACTCCTTCCTCTCGAATACAAACATTCCAGGAATGCTTGCTAACCAAGCATTCTTGTTTACTAAGCAACACACAACAAAAACAATGAAGGTTGAATATTGAGACACTATTTTGGTGGGATTCTGTGGTGTCAAAGATGTTTGTAGTGGGGAACACAAAAGCCAAGAACTCTACCTTCTTGGGCAAAAAGTGATTTCTGGCATGGGCTCACTTTATATGAGAGGTCTTATTAGTGCTACCAGGGATACTGTTCATTGTTGTTGTGAGGAAGGAATTGTAGACATCACTAATGGTGATGCCCGGTGCCAGCTTCATGGCAGCCGTACCACTGAAGAACTGCATTCTGGCCCTTAAATCATAGTACCACACATATTGGACCTCCATGCTCCTAATCAAGATCCTTGGAGATGGCAATCTCAGAAACCATCTCTTTCAACTCCCTCACTGTCTGTTGATCGGAGATTTTGACATGTGGGATCATCATTGATGCCCATGCGAAGGAACTGGCATGTTGTGAAAATAAAAATCATACTGTCTCAAAGAGCGGCAAGCACCGGGTGTAATTGTCACGTTTTTACAAGGGCCAAGCTCAGGGATGTATACAAATTTTTATGCTAACCCCGATCCAAATAAAGCTGACATTGATATTATAGGCTGTAGGATGTGCTATGTGATACATAATGGAAAATTAACTTTATTTAGCCCAGCTATTCAAAACGTTTGGGAGAAAACTCTCAACACATTAATAATTTGCAGCACAATGTAGGCAGTATGAAGGGTATATAATGGTGGCACATTTCCAAGCAATAGCCAAGGAATATCCACTCTGTCTCATGCATCTGCAAACACTGCAATCTCCCACTGCACCCTCAAGAAGCCACCCAAGCAAACTTATCAGTGTCCCTCCACAAACCAAATATTTTGCACTGAGATATGCCTGCTCCTTTTCCCGCAAGCAGCACGCATGGCAGGCTTCACTACCAAACACAACCCAAATCCAGTCTTCTCTATAGAGACTCGACTCTGTCCACAACCAGTCACATCAATGATGTCCATGAGTCTACTGCACCCTACAAATCAATTGACTCAAGAGAGTAGGAGGAGACATCACAGTTGTTGACTGTCACAACACCCCTTGTGACCCAGCATGCTTCAGCTGAAGGTATTCTGTGAGTTCTTCTCCCATGACCTTCCTTTGTCAGAAAAACAGACGTTTCCTTCCATCTAAGGGCCTCATCTACAAGCAAATGACACGGCGCGGTGCTGCAAGCCATTTAGCAGTGCCGTGCTGCGTCATTTTCAAAGCACAGGGATGCATCGTATTAACAATATGATGCATCCCTGTGCTTTCCCTTGCGCTGGTGCACAATTGACTGCCATGCACCAGTGCAGGCACCCTTGCGTCATTTTGCAAGGGTGCCTGCACTCCAGGGATGATTATTTTTGTGCAGGAAGGGTCACCTTTCTGCACAAAAACAATCACTGATGGCATTTTCCTCTTTCTATGTGTGCTGCAGAATGCAGCACGCATAAAAAGAGGAAAAACCGAGGAGAAATAAAAGTATTTCTCCTCATTGCTCCATTCCTATGCTTCTCATGGGAGGCATAGGATTCTGACGCATTCACAGCTTTACAAAATATTGTAAATGTGGAAATGCATCAAGTTTCATGGATGTTATGTGGAAACACCCAAAGCAGCACCCATGGAATGCCCCTTTCACGCAGAGTAATGCGTCCATGAAAAGTCACGTCGGGTGACTTTACATGGCCTTGTAAATATGGGCAAGCCCATTGCACCACCAGTGTGTCAAAAAAAGTGACGCACCAGCGGCGCAACGGGCTTGTAAATTAGCCCCTATGTCACTTATTTACTACCCAGTACCAAAGCCTCCTTTATCTCTAAGATGTCTGACTTCAACACCACAACTACAACCAACAGAACTTTCCATTTGATTTGTGTACAATCATTTGATGTTGCTAAAAGTTATTGCAGCACATTTTTGTAAAAAATGGCTATTAAAAAAAGTAAAGCATTTATAATAAAGTAAATCAAATGTGATCTTCCAAAATAGCATTGATTAATATATGAAATCCAGAGGTATTAAAGGCTGAGTTAGGTATTTTGGAATATCAGCCTTTGACTGGCAGGGTATACTCTCAAATCTTAGCAGAAAATACTTGATACACTGATATATTTTGTCAAGTTTAATATTTGCTTTGGGTTCTCAAAACATAACGGGCACTAAAACTGCCATTACTACAAAAACAAAAATGTTTCCTGAACATTGTGTAGTTTTTGGGTATCTGCAGGATAATTTTATCCCCTGTCTTGATAATATGCCCCTTAGAACTGTTAGAAACGTAGATAACAAGGTATTACAATTGGGTATTACAATTGGGTTAAAAAGGAAAACAAATACCGACAAAGCCAATAGGTCTGGCCTTGACAAGCTGCTGTGATTTGTTTAATTTTTGCTGCAAGCAATGGCACAATAATAAAAAAGAAGAAGAAAAAAATAGTATGCTGCATACTTATGGGGCCATTATGCTTGCAATACAAATGTAACATTTATCAAAATAAACCTTACATATGATTTTAATAGAACAGTTTGGTTGCTTCCTAAATAACAGGTCCACTTAGAACAGGCATAGAGACACATTTTAGTTTTAATGCATATCACAACAAAAAAGGGTTTCTATCAGTGAGAAAAGAAAGTACTATTGGCTTTGAATTATTGCAGCCTGAAGACATAGTTTAAACCAAAAAAAGGATAAATAAAATAGAATGAATAAAAATGGAAAGAATGGAAAAAAAAAAGCATTTTCAAAGTACAGTAGTGGCCCACCATCCCTGGCCTGGAGGTGTACCTTTTTTAGGCACACGTACATGTGTGATCAGATAAAATGTTGTGACTCACAGTAAAAGAGGGTCAGTATCTGAAGTGGGCTGACCCGTTGCCTCATGCTTTATGCTTTGGTGGATGGAACCACAATATGAATGACAGTCGAACACATGCCTGGTTTAAAAGGACTGATCTAAAGCCCCACTACCTATGTATGTATATAACTGTATTTTTATTTATGATTTTGTTTCATATTAAGTTGGTGATACAGCTAAAGCTGTCTCGAGGCCAGGCCTAAAAATGGTGTTGAGTAAAATTATTAACTGATAAACCACAAGCTAGAGGATGTTCTATTTGAGTCGCAATGAAAGAAGTTAAATGTCATTATTAGTTGCAGATAAGGCTATTATCTTCTGCAACATGTATTACTTGGGGCCGCATTACATAAATTGCATTTGTTCCGAGCAAATTTGCACTGATGCCAAGCAATTCTGCACCAACATTTGCACTGAGCAACCAGTGCATATTGTTTGTGAATTGGTCCAATAACGTAAATGTATTTTTTTACTGGTCACTAGGTTTTCATATGGTTATTTATCTAGTCAGTTTGAATATTGTCAGTGCTATATTGGCAAGAACCATTGTGTACTGCCTGGCACCCACCGCACTCTCTGATCAAGCAATCTTATTTCTGATCCCAGGGGTGGTTAGATTTCTCAAACGAACCCAGAACAAATTTCCCCCAGTCCACCCCAGAGTTTCCCAGTGGGAGCTTAATTTGTTTTTGAGATTCCTCATACACCACCCCCATTTGAACTCATGCATGACTGCCCTCACAAACTGTTCTCTTTCTTTGCTTGTGTTACCTGAATTGCAAGGATTGAAGATAAGCAAGCCCTTCCCACAGTTTGAAGGTGACTGTGATGCTGGTGCAAAGGTCCCCCTTATCCAGGTTCATTGAAAATTATTATTTAGATCAAATGATTTGATTGTCATCTTTCTAAACGTTCTATCTTCAAACTTACAAGGACAAAGATGCTGTGGAAGATAGACGCAAGAAGCCCCCCTTGCTATTACGTTTGCAAATCAGCTACCTACTGAGTGGGTGGCATTTTTTTCAATTCTTTTAGTCATCTGCTTTAAGCTAATATCAGTTAGGAAGCAAAGCACCCCTGGTGGATCTTCTTTGTGTAGTAAACAGTGCCATGAACTGACGAGGAAGGATGAACTGGAAGGATTTTGAACTCACTGAGGGCTATATTTATCATTATATCACATAGTGCCGCAAGCCACCTTGCGATGCTGCGTGATAGGGAAAGGGCAGGAATATGCTGTGCTGTACACTGTATGGCATATTCCTGCCTTTTTCCAGTGCAGGCGCACAATGTGCTGCCAGGCGCCAATGCAGGCACTCTTGCATCGTGGTGCAAGGGGTGCCTTCTTGCACAAAAACAATCCCCTGAGTAATTTTCCTCTTAAGAAAGGAGAAAAAAAGAGGAGAAATAAAGATATTTCTCCTTGTTATGCCTCACCTGGGAAGGTGTAGTATTTTGACGTATTCCCTCGACTACCACTTATGGTAAGTTTGGGAATGCAGCAAAATCCATGGGTGTCGCGTGGGAATACCTATGCACCATCCATGGAACGCCTCCATGGGGTAGAGTAAAGCATCACAGTGATTTGTGCTGCATTGCGTTACTCTAGATTTATCAAGCCACTCAGGGCCACGCAAGGGGGTCTTGCACGGCTTGATGCATCACACCTTAAGGGTTATGTCACGTTTGAACCCCTTGATAAATATGGCCCTCAGCCTGGGAAAAGTAGCTACATTAGCTCCTCTATGATGTGTCTCAAAGCAGTGAGTCTGTTTGGCAGTGACTTGGACCTCTGAGCACTCTTTGTCAAACATTAGTGTCAGGCTGAGCGGGATAGAGTACAGTTGCTATTTGAAAGAAAGTTGTGTCAACATTCTCTAATTTGAATGCAGAAAATTATCGCCAACCCTTCCCCTTCAGACCTGCACCGGGAATAGCTCATACAAGGAATCTACAGGGGTGAACAACTATGAACCAGGTTTTTTTTATCCTTGTTAATGTTCATTTCTGATGGCTATGATAGTTTTATTTGTTTTCTTTTCTTTTTTATCATGTTGCTCGTTTTTGTTCCCATTGTGTGTGCGAGCTGAAAAGAATCTGCGGTCAAATCGACTTCATGGATGACACCTGTAAGCAGCCGCGGTTCGTGGAGGGAGTTTCGTGGGGCGGAAAGGCGGGGCGGGGGAGGGGTAGGGTGGGAGGTACTAAACACCGGAATATGGATAATTGGAGGTAAGTAAACAATTAAATAAATAAAACGAATTACGTAGCGCGCGCTGCATCGCATTTTGTGATGCAGCGTGCGCTACGAAATTCGTTTTATTTATTTAATTGTTTACTTACCTCCAATTATCCATATTCCGGTGTTTAGTACCCCCACCCTGCCCCTCCCCCGCCCCGCCTTTTCGCCCCACGGAACTCCCTCCACGGACCGCGGCTGCCTGTAAGGCTTGACATTCTTGGGTGGTAGTTCCCCAAACTTCTTGCCTTCACTCCTCCAATCTTGTTAAATTATTTTTGTTGGCTTTAGGACTCTGGCCATTTTACCACTGCAATGCAGTGCTAAAGATGATTGTGCCCTTTCCTTAAAACATGATGAAAATGGCCTACACCTAATTGGAACATTCAATATACGGGAAAGTCCCGGGTAAATATTACTGCATGTACAGAGGGCCTGTAAATTAAATCCTATTAATGGGCCTCAGCACTCATTTTGACACCCACTAATGTGAACTTTAAAACATGTCTCAGGCCTGCCACGGCAGCCTGAATTTGCCATTCTGACATAGCAAAACATATCTTTTGCCAGGCCTGAATTATTTATTTACTTAGCTATAGAGTGAACTTGCCCTACATTTTTTTATAAGGCACATTGAAATGTAAATGATTTGTCTGAAATCACAGGGTGATCAGTCGAGGTGGACATTCAAACCTAGTTCCAAAGTCAAAATACAAAAAAGTGATTGATGGAATGCTTGAATTAGCGATTGCCAGTGGCTGAGATTAATCCAGGCATTCCTTCCATCACCTTGTGTCTTTTGGGGTAGATTCTCTAAGTGCGATGGGTAAGACATAGGTATGGGTACCATGTTCACTGTGCCATAGGGCTCAAGACATACATTACTGATGAGATGTAACTAGGTTGAAATGGTCTGGGGTTGCTTGCGTTCACATCTGGAAGTGACCTGCTCTGGCTTTTGGGACTGGACTGTTCCTATTGTAGCAGAACCAAGACTAATTTTCATAAGGTGGATTTCTGTTTAAAATGGCTCAGTCGGCAAAAAATGGTGGTCTGGACTCTGGCCCTGAGTGATTGCCTGTGGCTGAGATTAATTCAAGCATTCCTTCCATCACCTTGTTTTTTTTTCTAGTTCCAAAGTCAGCAGCTCTGGGCGTTACACAACATACCCTCCATCTCTGCCAGGCTTACAAATATTTGTACATGTCATTTTCTCTGGCAGTAACATTCTCCATTAAATAAGCAATCACTATGCAACTTCCAGAAAGCCACATGGTGAATGTACTTTCATCAGCCCTGAGACTTGTGCTGTTAGTCACACTGCATGTGTGTTGGGGAGATATTTTTCATATTAAGAGTTTTACGTTCATATTAACATTAAGATGAAGCATGCAAAAGTACTGATTATGTATTATTCACATTTAGACTGACTATTGCTAATGTAGTCCTGCATTTTAAAATGGCTAACGGCCAATTGCCATCTTTTTTTTTTTACAGAGTTTTATATAGCGCAAACTTTACCCGAAGGTATTGGATATCAGAGCGCTTTACATAGCACCAGTTGCGTTACATGAGGACACATTCATTTTTGTTAGGCACGGGGAGATTAAGCGATTTGCCCAGAATCACAGGATGTTCAGCGTCATTGCCGAGACTCGAACCCGGTTCCTTAGATTCAAGGTTGACCACCCCAGCCGTTAGGCCAACTCCTCTCCCCGAAACTTCTTGCTTCATATAACGTGTCTTTCTTTATTCCATGAGAAGCTGACTTCTCAAGAAGTATAGCTATGTTCCCTTGGTTTCCCATTCTCATGTAAAATGCTTACTTTTACGTGATATTTGCCCCCTGCAGAGTACACCTTGGTCTAATGTATTTCATTATGGTGCTGATAACTGTACCTTTGAAGGTTGTTTAGAGTCGCCTCATTGTGTAGTAGTTTGAGAAAATAATAAGCTTAGTTATCTATGTGTACTTTAATTGAGATTGGCTCGTTATATGGGAACTATGTTCAGGTGTATGAAGTGTTAGAATGATGTGATTTAGGCTAATGTTGGGTAGACCAGAGTACAGATGCCTTTCTGATGCATTTCAGAATTTGTCTTTCTTGACTTTATGCTAGAACCTTCCCTGGCTCAGTAGAGTAGGGTGCTCTGCTTATGGGAGAACTGGTTTTGTATAACCTCCTTTTTGAGACAACTTTATAGTAGTTTGTCAATGGTTTATGACTTTTAGATTGCTTTGAACTGCACATTAACTGATGTATTCAGGTACTGATTATTGATTAATAACTAACTTGGGTGCACATGCATCAACATTCTGAAAAGCGATTTCTTAATAGCGAGAAATAAAGAATCGCTAATAAGGAATCGCATTCCGGAATGCATGAACAGATTCGGTATATTTTAGCGTTTCCTTAAAAACCGCTAATATTTACCGAAAACTCAATAGCGATTCCTTAAAATAAAGATTAGCAATTACCGTAATCGGTATTACCGAATTCGGTATTAGCGAGTTCGGAATTAGCGAATGCGCAAAAAACGGGTCGCACAAGAAGCGGGCTGATGACATCACAACCAGGAAGTCAACCAGGCCATCCCTCATTCACTGCCCTGAGGAGCTCACAGGTGGAGGTAGAGCATACAGGCTGAGGCAAGAGAATTCACCCTCTGAACCCATCCACCCTACCTTCATCCAGCATGGACAAGGATGCACCTGCCACTTCAGACACGCCCAGGAAGAGGAAGAGAAAGTTCTCTGACAGGGAACTTGAGCACTTGATCGAGGGGGTGAGCAGCAAGCATGACAAGCTGTTTGGGAAGCTGTCACTCAAGGTGCCCGAAGCTGAGAAGCGGAAGATTTGGCTTCGCATCAGGAAGAGGGTGAATGCTGTAGGAGTGACACACCGAAGCATCGACGACCTAAAGAAGAGGTGGTATGACCTCAGGAAGAGGGCAAAGGAACGCATTGCCGAAGGGGTCAAGGAGGCAGCTGGCACAGGAGGAGGGCCATCCACATTACCTGCCAACACTGCCCTGGAGGAGCTCGTTGAGGGGACCATTGTGCCAGAGGCAGTCGTCGGAGTAACCCAGATGGACACCTCAGGCCCAGCAACCACAGAACAAGGTAAGATGCATGCCTGCTCCCATACGCTGCGTATTGTATACCCATCCCCATCCCCCCAGGTCAATCACAGTGTGCAGGGAGAAGTGCATAACACATATGCCCTCACATTAGTATTGCATCATGGGAGTCATAGTCATGTCAGCCAAGTGTGCATGTATAGTCACCAATGCACAATAAATTAGATCAGCAGTACAGGCCCAACAGAGTGTCAAATCATGTAATTCATTGTAGGAAATAAATGCAGAATGACAAATAGATGTAGTCACAAAATAAACTAACAATGCACTGTTTCACACACAGATGCATCTCCTGGGGAATCTAATGACTGTGAGTGCATCATCATCTCCGAGACACCGGCAGATACCGATGGCGACACTCCGCAGGAAGGTCAATCCCCAACACGACCAGCGGCAATACCACCACCACCACCACCACCAGCGACAATACCACCACCACCACCACCAGCGACAATACCACCAAGACGCAGGGCACATGTCCCCTCCCTGCAGGTGATGGATGCAGACCCGAGTCCAGCACCCACAAGTGGCCACAGTCAGACACGTGTCACACCACCAGCCCCACCACCAGCACGTGGCAGAGTCACACAGCGGCGCAGGTCCATGCGCAGTACTGCTGAGGGAGACGACCAGCCAAGGAACTTCTATGGTGGTGTAGAGGCCCAGATGCTGCGTGTTCAGCGCCTGCAGGGGAGACACATGGGGACAATGAACCTCAATATCTCAAAACTCGCCAAACACATGTGCACTCTAACAGACGCTGTGCGGCACATGACCACAGTTGTGGCAGAGGGCAATCGGGACATAAGTCAGAACCTCCAGGAGCTCACCCATGCCATCCGAGCAGGACAACACAGCGAGCGCAGGAGGTATAGTCAGAACTTGCTCCGTACCACTGCATCGACCAGGGCCATCACAAAGCTCTGCAATAGCACTGCAGTTTTGTCCCGCCGCTCCGTGTCACTGCAGGTGGACCTCGGCCATTACCGTGGGGATGTGGCGAAGGCCTTAGGCCAGGTGACCACTGCAGTGGAACACTTGCAGTCAGGGACATTCAGTGGCAGCAACTTGGGAGGGGAGGAGGGCAGTGAGGCCGGCCGCATCCAGTGTGAGCAGCGTGTCGGTGCTGGAGACCTGCACCAGGAGGCGCAGTTCGCGCTGCTCCACAGCCACAGAGACACAGCGTGGTGAGGTGGAGGAGACACGCGATAGGAGGCTGGGGGTTCGTGGGAAGCGCCACTAGACATTCAGTCCTGCATCCCTGACCATGGTGGGGTAACCATGGGCCACTTTAATTTTGCCTTAGCACTCCCGTGATGCCAACGGTCATGTTTTTTGCCACAATGTGTGGGGGAACTGTAATTTGCATAGTAATGTTACATTACTTTCATAAGTGCTCATGTGAAGTAAACAGTAGCACTCCTAAATATATCGTCATGGCTCATTCTTACCTGGCTCTGAAATGATGTTGTGTGATGTATGTCCGACTCCTTTGACCTTCAGCTGTGTTTGGAACGTGTGACTGTCGGTGTTGTGCGGGTGGTTGATCATCCCGATAGTTGTCATTTCTGTCCACCTCTATGGGTATCCCCCTTCTGGTTGCAATGTTGTGCAGCATGGCACATACTGCTACAATCCTGCAGCAGGTGTCTGGTTTATATTGCAAAGCACCACCAGTCTTATGTAAGATCCGGAAGCGACTCTTCAGGATCCCGAATGTCCTCTCAATCACATTTCTTGTGCTAATATGGGCCGCGTTGTAGCGTTGCTCCTGTGGTGTAGCTGGGTTGATGTAGGGGGTGAGGATATATTCCCGCAGGGCGTATGCACTGTCACCTACAGGGGGGAAGCAAAGGCTTAGCGGCAGTAATGATGATACATGTGTGATACAGATGTTATGAATAGGTATGAGTACGTACCAAGCAGGAGTCCCTCTCCGAATTCTCCATTGAGCAGACGCCTGTGGATGCCACTGTGTCTGAATATATAGGAGAAGTGTGTGCTCCCTGGAAATTGTGCCACTATGTCCGTGATGATGTGCTTGGCATCGTACATGACCTGCATGTTGATGGAGTGATAGGACTTCCTGTTACGGAAGATGTACTCATTGGCTGAGGGGGGACAGATGGGGACATGCGTGCAGTCAATGCATCCTATGACATGGGGGAATTGGGCCACCTGGTAGAATTCCTGTTTGGTGTGGTCCATCTGCTGTGGGGTTGTGGGGAAGCTGATGTGGGTATGTATCATTGTCAGCATGGCTTCATTGAATTTACGGAAGAAGCGTGAAAGTGCGCTTTGTGATACGCCTCCCGCTACCGCTATGACCCCCTGGAAACTTCCAGACGGCAGTAGGTGCAGGCTGCATAGGACCTGGACGTGCGCAGGAATGGCATTGGTCCTACGTGTCTGGTGCTGCAGTAGTGGTTCCAGGTCAGCAATTAGGCGCATTATCATTGCACGATTGAGACGGTACTTGTCATATACTTCATCCTCATTTTGGCCCAGCAATGTAATGCGCACTCTGAATACCCTCTCCTGGATCCTCCTCCTGCGCTGTGCTGCTGCATTTATTCTCATCCTCCTTGCAAGCACGTAGAGGGCTTCCATTTTGTGAAAGGAAACGGGGTCTCCAGGCCCAATTTTTATGGCTTTCGGATTGATTACATCTGTGGTACACTTGTGCTTTTTTTTTTTTTTTTGTGTGTCTGCAACTTTACCTCCTGGTTCTGATTCTCCTTAATCTGCTCATGCTAAATACCGATTTTGGAGATTATTGGTTTTTGCGATTTTTGATGCATTCTTTAGCGATTGTTTATTTGCTAATCGCTAATGCCAGGCGCTATTTGTATTTTCGGTATTGCCAATTCTTTAATTTGCGATTCTTTATTTTCACGGGTTTTTTTTAGCGATTCTTTATTTTAACGGGGAATATTTTAGCGATTCTTTATTTTTTCGCTATTGGTGTTGATGCATTGGAATTCGTTGTTTACCACTGGCTAAAGGGAGATTTTAGCAATTCGGTATTTTTGCGAGGAGATTTTTGCTTGATGCATGTGCCAGTCTATTATTCGAATTTGTAAATTTGCTAATTCGTTAATGCATCTTTATGGTTTGAAATGTAACCACTCTGTCTTCGGTGTTGTCGTGGCCTAGAATCCTCAGCATCGTGCGTTGCTCGTTATGGTCCACCTCTCGATACCCCCACGGTCTGATTTATATCCACAGACTCAATGGAGTGATCAAGTGAGGGAAGGGAAGGAAGGGAACAGCGAGGAGGGAGACCTGCAATGACAATGAGACAGGTATGAATACACAACAGTTGTCCATGTACGGGCGTGCCACCCTACCCTCCCCTGTCTATACTAACTGATTAGGAACCGTACCTGTAAAAGAAAAAACACACACTTCTTCAAGACTACTAGTCAGTAAGGCTGGTCAAGGTGCTCTGTTTGGATCTACAGTAAAAGCATGACAATTAGTAATATAACAAGAGATCCTCATCCCCCAGAATTCTTTTGACGTTAGCAACCTGACCTACCAATTGGGTCAACTGTGTTTGCAAAAACAGGGGAGTGGAAGAGCCGTCCTCTTGCTCTCTCTCAGTACCCCTGCTATATAAGACATAAAGAAAGAACACAAATGACCACTGAATACAACGCATAACACCAGAAGTGCTCCCAGCCCACTATCACAATGCTTCTTGGACAGTGACTGGAATTGGTCCAATTTTCTTTCGCAACAAAAAGAATAACTTGGAGGAACTATAAAGGTCCCATCAGTCTTTTCCAGGACAGAGTGTTCCCCCTCCAAGGGTACCTTTTAAGTAATGTTTGTCAAGAGTACCTTTCGAAAACAACGATCCTCTTGGAGAGGCTGGGGAAGGGTAGCGCAATGTTTGCTATGAAGCGTACCCCAAGTATCAAAATTAGAACAAACAGGACTGATTTCAGATCCAAAGGGCGTTCTCTAGTATGCACTGAAGTCAGTTCTCCAGCGCGAGAGAAGGCATCTCTCGGCAACTATATTAGGGCCCCCCCCCCCCGTTTACGAACACAGCTTCGTGAGCTGGAAGGGGAGAGTCCCGAACTGCGGGAAAAGGAGCAGGTAATCCCAGCTCCCTGGAGGAAAGCAGCTAGAAGTTTGCTCCGCAATGAACCAACCGGGTCGGTTCAGCCAACAGAGCAAACGCCGATATTGCGAATATCCAAGAATGCCACCCAAAAAAGGAAGGAGCAGCTAAGCACCAAGCGACACAGACATAGGAAGCCTTCGGTGCAGAAAGCACCCTTACCCGACCTCCTCCGTCGCTCTCTGCTCCTTGCTCGTCAGGGAAAGTAAGCGGCAGCAAGGAGATGCCCCGGAAGTCTTTTGTTGCACGACGCCACTGTGCGGGTGATGACGTTGTCGACGTCATAACTGCAGAGGCTTATGGGGGTTGTGGTTTTTAACACTGTAGAACACGCGTCCCAGTGTTCCTTCTCAGTGTTCTCCCGATACCCTTCCCATGTGACATAACAAGTGTACAGTCTAATGTACTTCATGCTATTGAAATATATTGAATTTTGATGTTAGGCCTCAGATGGAACTAAAGATTCATCAGAGAGGGTTTCATGGGCTCTGAATTTGCATCAGAATTTGCACTCAAAAGCGCTCCAAAATGTGTGACCATGCCAGGGCCTGCCATCGAAGAAGCTTGCTACTGCTCTTCATGAGTGGACCCTCACTAGTGGGAACTGGAGTGAACAAGCATTTGCAATGAAATATGTCTCACCTTTGGGACCTTATATATATTTAACTATGCAGCACATTAGCCTGGGTGCTGAAACATCTACTGTTCTTTAACATGGAGGGAAAGTAAGCACCAAACTGCGTGGCACGCCAGATATGGGAACACATGGAGAGAAATATTGCCTTTTAGCGGGAAATGGTATAGTCCAAAGCTCTGTTTTTAATATAAAAGCAGGGCCTTCGGTGGTCATATCACAGAAAACACAAGATTTAAAAAAAATATTATTATCTACGGGTGCTCGTGGAAGGCAATTTCTATGGACTGGAATCTAGAGAATGCTAAAGTGATTCTGGTATTTTACTGACCTCTGCTGGTCGTTTTCTATCAAGACAGTTAAATAGAGGCAGTTGAACAGAAAAAAGTCCCTAAGCGGAAGCAGACAAGTCCATGGTTGATCTCCAGAGCCCACAAAGTACATACACATATAAGTATATACTAAAGTATATATACTAAAGTATATACTAAATTATATACAAGAGGTCTCGAATGCTCGACCTAAAAAGGTGTCACCTGCCATGTATCAGCTTACTAATGGGGTCCTGGCAAACACCTCGCTCCTTGTGCACTGGAGCTCCTTGAGTGTCTGAGCACTGCACTGACCCAAAAGGCCGAAGGATCCTGGGCTGGATAAATACGTATCTTGAAACAAATAGTGCTGGCTAAGCTAAAACCTTAACAGGTAGAGCCAAGGATTTGGTTTGTGCACAAGCCTTTAGTCATGAATATGTTCTTGCGTGTATTCTGTGCAACAAATGTATATTTATGATAAAGTCTGTTTCAAAAGTTAAAAAAGTGCATTTCTTTAACATGTGAAAGTATTTTGCCTCAGTACATCAGATTGTATCACTGCACCGAGAGGCATTTACTTTAATTAAACATGTGTTTAAAAACATTCAAGACCCCCCCCACCTTGTTGACAATGACCTTAGTGAACAAAGAGACAAGTCAGTTGTCATCTGTGCCCTGTAGGTGGCCTAGGTTCTTAATATGCATGGAGTCAGCATTATAGTCTAATACAAGACATATTTTGTATAACACTCATCTGCACTCACATATTTCAAGACACTCTCTTCTGTAAAACTAAATAAAAAAAAGGCATGGTAAAATAAAATATTTGCCTAATATCACACAATTTGTTCCAGAGTGGAAGACAGATTAATCCCCGGTTCTCTGGCCACCAGACGGGTATCTCCCATTGTCTTGTCTCTTACATCATAAATCTTGGCAATTGATGCAAGTGCATGCGTGGTAGGCACAGGCCAGCTCAGCTGAAAGATCAGCTCGTTTTGGGCTTGAGAGACCAAGAGGACCTGGAGCTGGGCCAGAGGCAGGCACCTAGCTTGAGCCTTAATATGTGGTTAATGTGACTGCAAATATTCCTGTATACACACAGTATTTCAGTCTGAGTGATGGCTGAGGTGACCTTGCAAGCAAAACGAGGCTGTTAAGGCAACATGGCACGTAAGAGGGAGGAGGAGAACAATTACAATTAGTCACGTCTTTACACCCAGATGCTTAAAATAACGGGTTACCAAATGCTCACTTCCTGGTTATGTTCTTATGAAGAGGCTGGGTGCACTGGGTGCAGTTGTAGATCTGGATCAAATCTATTAAAAGTTGCATAAAATGTTTAACAGAGAAGAATGAGAGGTTGCTAGTGAATGGAGATGTATGTGTCATTATCACCCAAGGCATCATTAGTCTGTATTTAAAGAGCATATTATAAGGAGCAGGGAAGAGTCTTGAAGGGCTTATTTACAAGCCCTTCTGCCTGAAGTATGTCACTTTTTCCCATATTAAAAGTGACGCACCGGGCTTGTAAATTAGCCCCTTGGTCATTGAGATAAGCTTAGCAGGGCCTGATCCTGGCCTGTGGAGTCATTAGGATATTATAGATCAATAAACCTGTAAAGATATGGAAATACGATATCACTGCAAGAAGTGAATTTTATGGCTCATTTTTCATGGCTCTCTTTAACACAGTTTTTGTAACACACCATATTTTACTTTTGTATGTGTGTGGTCTAATTTATGACATTTTTACGTAAGGCAGCGCCGCAAGGAATCTTGCGGCACTGCACTACATAAAAAAAAGGGCAGGAATGTGCCGTATCTATGTGATACGCGGCATTCCTGTCCTTTTTACAAGCACCGGCGCACAATGGGCTGCCATGCGTCAACGCAGGCACCCTTGCACAATGGTGCAAGTGTGCCTGTGTTGCAGGTTTGATTGATTTTGTGCAGGAAGGCAAACCTTCCTGCAAAAATCAATCACAAGAAGCAATTTCCCTTTTCTATGTGTGCTGCAGCAAAAGGAAAAGGATTGCACGAGGAGAAATAAAAACATTTCTCCTCGTTGCACCTCCCAAATGCCACCCCTGGGGTTGCGTAGGTTCTGACGTTTTCCCAAGTTTACAATTTATCATAAATATGGGAATGTGTCTGGTTCCATGGGTGTTGCGTGGGAACACCCACAGCAACACCCATGGAACGCCCCTTTCCAGCAGTTTTCTGCGTGAAAGGAGCACATATTTATAAGGCTATGAAAAGCCACATACAGTGGCTTTAGTTGACCTTATAAATGTGCAGTGGCACATTGCGCCACCAGAACGTCAAAAAAGAGATGTTCCTGCTCCGCAAAAGTGCTTGTGTGAGAGAGCAAGAAAGAGAAATACAAAAGAGGTGAGAATGTGACAGACAAGCAAGATGGAATGTTACCCAGAGAAAGAGAATAGGAGAACGAACATTAGAGAGAGACCCGATGATATACATAGAGAGAGGTAATAGAGAGAGCTACCTTGGAGAGTGAGGGAGATAGGTGTCGAAGTTATAGAAATACGAGTCAGAAACAGCACGGACACAGGTAGAGAGACTGATGAAACAGAGAAGGAAGAGAAGAAAGATGACCAGAGGTAGGAGACATACAGGGGAGAGAAAGTGTCAAGAGAGGATAAGAGATATAACTTTGACTTTAAAATTCTGCCCTTGTGAGTGGAGCCAGCAGCATTCATCAGATAGTCATGCTTTTACTAGGTGGGTTTGCATACAGCACTGGAAGAAAGTCACACTGGTTTACAAGTGAAATGACAAACGCAGGTCAGGGTGAGTCAGCAACTGTTCATGAAGGCTGAATGTGAGTTCTGCATCTGTAACTTCAGATTCACCTGAGTCATAGCCCCATAGTAATGTACTCTGAAACCAAAGCTTCTAGCTCTATGTTACTTGTGGGATAGCCCGGCTCTCCGAGGCCTTCTGAAAGTAGGGAGTAAGGGACAAGACAAGATGGGATATGGTGCAGGCCACCCTCATCGTGTCTTTCAGGGCCCCTCTGAGGTTTTGTTACACCAGTGCTTGATGTCAAGAGCCCTGGGTATGTGTGTCTGAGCATGTGTGTGTTCGTGTGCATGCGTGTGTGTGTGTGTGTGTGGAGAGGTGGGAGATTACTCTGAGCAGTTAGTACCTACAATAAATTGCTTACCTTTGATGACAAAATGTCAGGCAACATAGTGGAGATGATGTAATGCTTTGGTGTTGTAGTAGAGGTCATGTAGAGGGATTGCCTGCTGTGCAGCTATATTGGTGATAAATGAGCTGGTGTACTGCAATAAGGGCTGGAGATGGGGTTAGGTGAGGCTGATGAAGATGAGTGAGTGACTTTATGATCAGTGACAGCAGTGAGTAGAAGGGTGGTGTTTTTTTATAAATAAGGTATTGTTGGGAAAGATGGGGCACAGTCGGGACAAGTAGCGATTGTGAGACAATTGTTTGCTGTCGGCATTCTTTTGTAGTATGTGATTGTGTATCGGTCCCTGGAGTTCCTTATATATTTGACAGAGCGGGATGTTTATATCTCAATCTTTACGTGTAGTTGTTAAATAACCCTAGCCATTGGTCTCTAGGAATTTTGTTTATCTACGAAGAGAGTTTCAAAAGAGTGATCATTTACATCAACCTCTTCTTATCCAGCAATTCATTTGACATTTGTTAAGTCAATAAAGAGAATTTGTGTCAGATAAAGGGTTTTAACAATTTAGTAACTCCAATCTATTTTATTTAGAAAAGATTATTCTTCAGTCATTTTTAAAACAAATTCAGATAATACATTGGTTGATTTTTCAAAACAAGATCAAATACAATATAGGTGAAAATTATAGTCAAAATAGTAATAATGAAACAAGCGTTTCCCATCAAGGAATATCCCTGATCTAAATAAAATTGAGAATGGAATAAGGTGTCAGTTCAGAAACCCATAAAGAGTTCTAATGAGAGAATAAACGCATAATCATAAAGCCACAGTACTTCAAGTGATAAGGAAATTATTAGGCTGGAAAGTATTCACAGTTATAAATTAGCAGACATCTTCTGGAAAGGAATAGAGTTCAAAGGAAAGTCTCTCATGAAGAGAGATATGGTCACAAGAAACCCAGGGAATATTCTCCAGAATGTGACAACTTACTCTATGAGTCAATGCTAATATAAACACAGTGAATTATTAATTAAAACAAGAATCACATCCACACCATCCAATAGGAGTTCAGTAAACTCCTGGGAGTAAGTGAATTCCCCAGTTTCTCACGTCTTCACAATAGGCCACAGATACAAGTCCTTAAAAAGATACTTCGTCCACATTTTGTGGTTCAGATATTGTCTTCCCATGAATCATCCTTCCTGTTGCCTCTCCTCCCAGTGACAACCTCACTATTAGTTGTCTATTACAAAACTTGCTAACTAACAGAAGGTTTCTGGAAAGTTACAGCATCTACAGTGGAAAGAACAACATCGTGTGCAAAACAACAGCTCAAAGTGAAAATAGGCCTTTCTGTGTTGGCATATAAATCTCTGTTAACATGACATAGACAGTTAGGCTAACGTAAGTCAGTACATTATGATACTTCACTTGTATGCGTGCAACATCTAGGTATGACTTCCCACTACAAAATCGGCATATATTATATGCATTTTATTCTTCATAAGCTTTTTCACTTTTTAGGTAAATGCATTTTTGCTTGCAAAATCAATACATTCATGTAGTCATATTTAATGTCTTTCTGAAATATAGGTGGGCTGGACTTCAGCGGAGGAAGGGCGGGAGAGGGTTCCATAGGTCAGCAACAAAAACAAGGAGCTATAGGGGTGAGTGATCCTCCATTCTGTTTTTACTTGAAGTGCGGTTTCTTGACAACTAGTGCAGTTTCTTGATGAGGTGTGCACTCTTGTGCACGGGGGGCTTATATTCAAGCACTCTAGCCCCTTTTCATCACGAAAATGATAAATAGGGTTTTGAACTGGAACCTTTCAGTATATGGAAGCCAGAGTTGATACCTTAGGATAGGGGAGATGTTTTTGCAGAGGTTTATTGGTCTGTAGTTTAATAGCATGGATGGTGTATTTTGGACCACATAGAGTCTTCCGATGAGATGCATGAGAAGGCCCATTTGTGCATTTCTAGGCGGTCCTGTAAATCTAGGAGGAAGGATACATAAGCATTATACCTGAGGTCTTTGAGAGTATACCAGTATAGAGAATATTCGTCAGAGGGTGTGGAAATGACAGAAACGTGTTTGGACTACTTTGTTGGCCTGGAGCACTAGAAAGAGTCCTGAGAGCATGATTACCACAAAGTGTTTCATTGTCTTGAAGGGAGTGGGGGAAGGTACTTGTAGGACTTGGCCCTTTTTGGCTAAAGTCCCTAAACTTTTTTCCTTTCCCCTAGACCTTTTTTCTGACATGGTGTTGCCAACGTAGATGCTTTAGACACTTTGCCACTGCTAAACAGTATCAAAGTGTAAGTGTTCCCTGTATAAAGTAATGGTAATTGGTTGCCCATGATTGGTATGGTTGCCTTACTAGTAAAGTCCCTAGTACAGTGGACTATGTGTACCAGGGCTGGTAATGCAAATGCTACTAGTGGGCCTGCAGCACTATTTGTGCCACCCTCACAAGTAGCTTTAAAAAGGTAACTCAGGCCTGCCATTGCAGGGCCTGCGTGCAGTTTCTTGAACTGCCATGTTGTTCTGTCAAGTGCACTCACTTGCCAGACTTTACCCTTCCCTTTCAATGCACATCAGACACCCTTATGGTAGGTATAGAGTACCCCCTGGACAGGGTGTAGTGCATGTGAAAGGTAGGACATGTACTAAGGTGTGTGTCATGTCCTGACAGTGAAATAATCTCCATTTTGTTTTTCACTGTTGAAAGGCCATCTTGGTCATAGGACAGAATGTGAAGACTGTGTAATTGGTTTTCCAGCCTATCTTCCCAAAGACTTAAGATGGTAAGGTGAAGTTTAGGATGCCTGAACTCACAATGTAATATCACATATTTTTATGTAGGTGGTTTTTGCATTGTGTGTTCAGAAGCCAGTCTTTTAAAAGTGGCTGCGTTTTTGTGCTCTGACATTTCTGTGTGTCTCTGCCTGGATGTCAATTGACTGTCTGGATTTGAAAGCAATAGGATCTGGGGAATGTCTTGACCCAGGGTAGGAGGTGAGACAGCAACAGGCTGACCTGCATCTGGAGTGTAGGGGAGGAGAAGCCCCTAGAGGTGAAGAGGCCTGGGTTGCTGCTATAAAACAATTGTCTCATCTCCTGCTGAGTGATTGAGAATCCAGACCCCCACTAATCAAAGGAAAAAAGGTGTCACTAGCAGGGAGGCACACAGAACTGGTTTGAACAGGGGTCAGTGCTCCCTGAAACACAAAGACTTCAAAGCCATTGAGGGGCATAACTAAGAGAGCTGAAGCCCCTGAACTTTGGAGAATGGCTTGATCAAGTGTGAACAAGACTGGAGCTACTTCGTGGTCAAGAGGATCTTTGCCAAGGAAGAAACAACTGAAGAGACTGAAGGATAGGACTGACCCTTGCTGTGTGATCTGGGGCTGGCCTGCAGTTTGCTGTTTCAACCAAGGAAAGGCTAAAGGGACTTTGCTGTGTGCAGTGTCCCCCTGCTTGAAGGACTTTGCTGCGTGCTGTGTCCTGAAGTAACTTATCCCAAAGGGCCTGAGGTGAGCTGGCTCCCTGTTCGGGAACACAGGAACACAAAAGTTTCCAGCAGAGTCTCAGCGGCGCTTTGTTAGCATGCCTGTTGCAGCCTGAGACTCTCGTAAGAACTGCCCTGTGATCATAGGCGCCTGGAGTCCAAATGAGTCTCAGCGACACTGTGTGCATGTGCTTTGTGCAGCCTGAGACCTTCAGGAGGATCGGCCTGTGATCGTGGGCACCTGGAGTCCAAGCAAGGATCAGCGACGCGGTGTGCTTTGTGTAGTCTGAACCCCTTTGTGAGGATTGTCCAGTGATTGTGTGCACCGGAATCCAAGTGAGTCTCATTGACGCTGTATGCGTGTGCGTTGTGCACCGTGAGACCTTCGTGAGGATTTGCCTTGTTATCGTATGCACCGGAATCCAAGGGAGTCTCATGGACACTGTGTGCGTGTGCGTTGTGCACCGTGAGACCTTCGTGAGGATTCGCCTTGTTATCATGTGCACCCGAATCCAAGTGAGTCTCATCGCCGCTGTGTGCGGGTGCGTTGAGCACCGGGAAACCTTTGTGAGGATTTGCCTTGTTATCGTGTGCACTGGAGTAAAGTGGGTCTCAGCGATGCTGTGCGCGTGATCTTCGTGCAGCTGGAGACCTGTGTGTGGAGTGCCCAGTGATCGTGCACCCGGAGTGAAGGAAGACTCAGCGACGCTGTGTGCGTGTGCTTTGTGGCAGCCTGAGATCTTTGTAACTGGAGTGGCCCGGACTAGAAGGCCCGGAGGAGATGAGTTGCCAGCCCGAGCCGCCGTTGCCATTTCACAAAGCTGCATTGGAGGCCCAGCCTCTGGACGAAGAGAGAAGAGTGAGTTCGCGCCCCCCAGGTAACGTGTGTCGACTCCTGTGCAGGGGCGTGGGCTCGGAGGGAGACGCTCTCGGCCTCTCTCTCATGTTGGCAGGGCAGGCCTCTGCTTCAGCTCGTATCGCGGCCCGTATTGCCAAGGGAGTGGCGGTACAGGGGCCGGAGTGTGAAGATGCACTTTGGGATTACATCGTACGGTGTTGGGGGCAACTGTGAGAGATTGACTGCAAGTCAGAAGGAGAAGCGGAGAGACCGCCTAAGGCCCAGTGATCGGGGCCTGAGTGTACTATGCAGTATTCCATTTCTGCAGAATGGAGTACTTGACTGTCATATTACACATTGCATCATTTCTGCATAATGGAGTACCTGATTAGTGTATGACACATGGCATTTTTATTTGCATAACAAACTACCTGATTATCGTATGACGCATTGCCTTGTTTCTGCATAATGAACTACCTGATTAGCGTATTGCGCGTTGCATTATTCCTACATAACAAATTACCTGATTAGTGTATAGGCATTACCTTATTTTTGCAGAACACTATATCTGGTGGTTGTATAACGCATTGCATTATTTTACCTTGCAAAGTGCCTGATTGTTGCGTTACGCATTGCATTCTTTTCATTGCAGAGTGTCTGATTGCTGCGTTACGCATTACAGTATTTTCACATTGCAAAAGTGCCTGATTCTAGCATTACGAACTGTATGACATGATATTAGGAGTACAGGAGAATGTTTAGAAGTGCTCATTGACATCGCCAGAACTTACAAGGGCTGGCTGGCCTAACAACCGGCCAGGAGAAATATTACACAACCTCATATATTGGTTTTATATCATGTGGTCTTATCATATATCTTTTTACATAAAGTTTATACTTGTTTTATAAAACTCGTGTGGAGTCTACTTGTGGTGTCATCATTGGATTATTGTGAGCGTGGTTATGAATACTTCACACATTTGCCTTGAAGATAAGCCTGGCTGCTCGTGCCAAGCTACCAAGGGGGTGAGCGGGGCTATCTAAGTAGGTGACCTTCCTTTCCCTGCCGTTGGAATGCGGGTCCGTACTTGGCCTAAGGTACCTACCTCAGCCAACTAGGGATTCCGGGTCTAACATTTGGCAGTCAGCGGTGTGGGATTTGAATGTGTATTTGCAAATTCACTCACAGTGATTGGTGTACATCATAAATAGCGCAGACCACAATGCAACCACATATTGTGTTCTTGATTTGTTGGTTCTAGTTGGTTTTGTTTTGAGCAACCTTTAAGCCACATATCATGTCTCAGAGGAGTCAAGGAGTCGGTGAGGCTGCAAAATTAGAGTTCAACATTGAGGCATTGCTTACCTACAAGGATGATCAATTGAGGCAATTCTTCAGAGCTTTGTGATGTCCCATGAAAAATAGCGCCAAGAAGGAGGCGCTGCAGGTGGCCTTGAGGGCCTGGTGTGAAGCCAAAGGGACTCAGGAGGCAGGTGATGTTGAGGTGAATGAGGATGACCCAGGGAATGTATTTGGTCCAAAGGATTTGCCAGTGGAGGGACCTGCTTCAGGGGCTGGTAGTAGCCATTCAGGGAGGAATTTTTCACCAGAGGAGTTGAAGGAAAACCAAAGGGTCAGAGAGCATGAGTTGGAGGTGTTGAAACTTAAAACTCAGGCAGAGGAGAAGAAGCTGTTCATTGAAAGTGAAAAGCGAGTAGAGGAGAGTAGAAGTGTTCTCGCCATGGAAGAGAAAAAGATTCTCTTAGCTCATGAGTTAAGAGTGAGGGAACTGGACATTAAGGTTAAGCAGGCAGAGTCCAGTTTGAATGGTGGCAGCGTACAGCCAGTGCCAAGTGTGGATGAGTACAAGCGTGCACTGAAAGACTGGCTGTTGGTGAGCATGGCAAATGATTTGAAGGGGGTGCTCAACCTTACCCCTAGGGAGCCTAGGCTCAGTAATTATTTTCCAGCATTGCGCCAACCCGTGTTAGGGTGCGAGCTCTTTGATTCCCGGGAGCTGGCACAAGACCCGAACCCCTGGTCATGGGTCCAAGGGCCTGAAAAGTCCCTAGAGAGGGAAAAGAGGTGAAGTAGAACCGGTAGGTCCCAGAGTAGTGGGGCGGGCATGCGGGCTAGCGCCCTGTCTCAAAGGAGAGGGAGGGAGTGTGAGCCGCGTCCCCAGGGGTTTGCCACCCCACCCCAGAGACTGGGGGGTTCCTTAAAGGAGCACCCAGTGGGAGGCCTAGCACCTACTTGCCAGCTGTACGAAGAAGAACACCTAGAGTCATGTCCTGACAGTGAAATAATCTCCATTTTGTTTTTCACTGTTGAAAGGCCATCTTGCCCATAGGACAGAATGGGAAGACTGTGTAATATGTTTTCCAGCCTATCTTCCCAAAGACTTAAGATGGAAAGGTGAAGTTTAGGATGCCTGAACTCACAATGTAATATCACATCTTTTTACGTAGGTGGTTTTTGCATTGTGTGTTCAGAAGCCACTCTTTTAAAAGTGGGTGCCTTTTTGTGCTCTGACATTTCTGTGTGTCTCTGCCTGAATGTGAATTGACTGTCTGGATTTGAAAGCGATAGGATCTGGGGAATGTCTTGACCCAGGGGAGGAGGTGAGACAGCAACAGGCTGACCTGCATCTGGAGTGTAGGGGGAGAAGCCCCTAGAGGTGAAGAGGCCTGGGTTGCTGCTATAAAACAATTGGCTCATCTCCTGCTGAGTGATTGAGAATCCAGACCCCCACTAAAAAAAGGAAGAAAGGTGTCACTAGCAGGGAGGCACCCAGAACTGGTTTGAACAGGGGTCAGTGCTCCCAGAAACACAAAGACTTCAAAGCCACTGAGGGGTATAACTATGAGAGCTGAAGCCCCTGAACTTTGGAGAATGGCTTGATCAAGTGTGAACAAGACTGGAGCTACTTCGTGGTCAAGAGGATCTTTGCCAAGGAAGAAACAACTGAAGAGACTGAAGGATAGGACTGACCCTTGCTGTGTGATCTGGGGCTGGCCTGCAGTTTGCTGTTTCAGACAAGGAAAGGCTAAAGGGACTTTGCTGTGTGCTGTGTTCCCCTGCTTGAAGGACTTTGCTGTGTGCTGTGTCCTGAAGTAACTTATCCCCAAGGGCCTGAGGTGAGCTGGCTCCCTGTTCGGTAACACAGGAACACAAAAGTTTCCAGGAGAGGCTCAGCGGCGCTGTGTGAGCGTGCTTGTTGCAGCCTGAGACCCTCGTGAGAACTGCCCTGTGATCATAGGCGCCTGGAGTCCAAATGAGTCTCAGCGACGGTGTGTGCATGTGCTTTGTGCAGCCTGAGACCTTCAGGAGGATCGGCCTGTGTTCGGGGGCACCTGGAGTCCAAGCAAGGATCAGCGACGCGGTGTGCGTGTGCTTTGTGCTGCCTGAAACCCTTTGTGAGGATTGTCCAGTGATCGTGTGCACCGGAATCCGAGTGAGTCTCATCGACGCTGTGTGCGTGTGCGTTGTGCACCGTGAGACCTTCATGAGGATTCTTCTTGTTATCGTGTGCACCGGAATCCAAGTGAGTCTCATGGCCACTGTGTGCGGGTGCGTTGTGCACCTGGAGACCTTCGTGATGATTTGCCTTCTTATCGTGTGCACCGGAGTAAAGAGGGTCTCAGCGCCGCTGTGCGTGTGATCTTCGTGCAGCTGGAGACCTCTGTGTGGAGTGCTCAGTGATCGTGCACCCGGAGTGAAGGAAGACTCAGCAACGCTGTGTGTGTGAGCTTTGTGGCAGCCTGAGATCTTCGTAACTGGAGCGGCCCGGACCGGCAGTCCCGGAGGAGCTGAGTTGCCGGCCCGAACCGCCGTTGCCATTTCACAAAGCTGCATTGGAGGCCCAGCCACTGGACGAAGAGAGGAGAGTGAGTTTACGCCCCCCAGATAACGTGTGTCGACTCCTGGGGCGGGGCTCGGAGGGAGACGCTCTCGGCCTCTCTCTTGTGTTGGCAGCGCGAGCCTCTGCTTCGGCTCGTATCGCGGCCCGTATTGCCAAGGGAGTGGCGGTACAGGGGCTGGTGTGTGAAGCTGCAGTTTGGGATTACATCGTACTGTGTTGGGGGCAACTGTGAGAGGCTGACTGCAAGTCAGAAGGAGAGGCGGGGAGTCCGCCTAAGGCCTGGTGATCGGGACCTGAGTGTACTACATAGTATTCCATTTCTGCAGAACGGAATACCTGACTATCATATTACACATTATATCATTTCTGCATAACGGAGTACCTGATTAGTGAATTTCAAATTCAAATTTCAAAGCTTTATTCGATATTCTGTATTGAATTCATAAAAGCATACAAGCTAAGAAACAGACACACACCAAAAAATCACTGAGGTGAAAAACAGGATTAAAAAACAGTGTTGATACAGATCGAGCATATCGTATTTAGTAAAAACAGATATAATAAAAACCATATAAAAACTGATGTGTACATGAATAAAGTGCATTACATAGACTTTCTAAATTTTATCAGGAGTTTTAAAAAGCTGGATGTAGCGTGAGCCACTGAGTCGTTCTCTAGCTGTTGCAATCTCACATAAGCAGCTCTACAAGAGTGGAGGCCCCACTCTTTAATGATTGGTCTCAAAATAATCCTTCGTGGAACAGACTAAAATCTACAAAATAAGAGACAGTGCAAATTAGATTAGGGCGATGAATCATCACAGGGCAAGTGGGCAAGTCCCTCGACCAATTATTGCAAGATGGAAAAGTAACAATACGGAAGAAAGTACCAAATCTAAAACGTGTTAGCAACATTCTTGAGAAACAGGTTAGGTCACCAACGAGGTACATTTACGGCCCAGGTTTGATGGTAATTTCCTGGTATGTCAACACAGTGTTTTTTTAGTTTTTCTATAGACCATCTTTTGTTAGCTAGATGTTTCATGGCCAGTTGTTTCAATGATTTTCTAGAAATCAATTCCATAGTAGATGGGGTAGAGAAGAACTCGGGATGGCCACACTCAGTCAACAGATCTTGCACGTGGGACAACCATTTAATATGTCTGACTCCATCCAAGGTGAGACAGTCAATAATTAAGTTGCGGTTAAAAGCTGTCTCCGGGGTGACCCACACCTTGTGCCATAAAAGAATAGGTGCAATTTTAATAGTGTCAGAAATAAAAGGGATACCTAATTCAATGTGGGTACGATAAGTGGCTGAGGATTTTGGGGCTCCCAGCAGGTATCTGAGGTATTGATTTTCAATTAATTGAATGGGTGTTATATTTTCAATACCCCAGACACCCGATCCATAAATGGCCGTGGATGTACCCTTCGCCTGATATAGTGTAATTAGTTCTTTGACTGGTCTGCCACCAAGTTTAGCCGCGAAATTGTGCAGTGCGCCGACCGCTCTCGAGAAGGCAAATTTTCTCGCTTTTACCGCTGTGTACCAGGTGCATTTCCTGTCAAAGGTTATTCAAAGGTAGGGAAATTTATCAGTGGTCTCCAACCTCTTACCCTCAAGGTATATAGAACAGGGTACTTTCTTGGAACCATGCCCACAGGCCATGACATACGACTTAGAAGTGTTGACTTTTAGCCCCTTATCATTCATGTAGGTATTACATTTTTTAACAGCTCGCTGAAGTCCCAGCCTGGTTTGCGACATGATAGCCGCATCGTCGGCATATAGTAGTATGGGGACAGGGTGGCCCTGGGAGGAAGGGAAATCGAAAGGGAATCCCTTGAGGTGCTCGCCAATAGAGTTTATGTATAGAGTAAATAACAGGGGTGCAAGAATGCACCCCTGTCTTACTCCCCTCTTGATGGAAAATTTGGACGAGCACTCACCTTGTTTGCCAAAGCGCACCCTGGCCCCAGCGCCCCTGTATAATTCCTTGATAAAACTTAAAACTGATTGGTCGATGCCCAGGTTCGACAGCGTGGACCACAGTTGGTTATGATCCACGCAATCGAACGCAGAGCTCAAATCAATGAAAATAATAAAAAGGTTCCCCTTCCTGGCCTGGTTGTACTTAGAAATTAAAAAATACAGATTTAAGCTCTGCTCCACCGTTCCCATGCCGGTGCGGAAACCATACTGGTGGCTGGATATGATGTTAGCTTCCTCAGCCCACAGTGGGATTCTCTTTAAGACAATGCGACCGGCCACCTTCATTAGTGCGTCAAGAAGGGAAATAGGCCGATAACAAGTTGGATCTTGTCTATTTCCCTTCTTGAATATTGGAACCACTATGGCCTCAGTCCATGTTGGTAATATCCC
Organism: Triturus cristatus; assembly: GCF_964204655.1. Classification (NCBI taxonomy): domain Eukaryota; kingdom Metazoa; phylum Chordata; class Amphibia; order Caudata; family Salamandridae; genus Triturus; species Triturus cristatus. The sequence goes on from NC_140588.1 coordinate 272,057,662, forward strand.
CACTTGGCATGCGCTATTCATGACATTGGTTAAAAGTGGTGCCCAGAGGTCTATTTCGTGTTTAAAAACATCGGATGGTATGCCATCTGGGCCGGGCGCCTTTCCTGAGGGGCACTCGCTGATTGCCATTTTAACCTCAGCGTCGGTAAACGAAATTCCCAAAGGATAAGCACCCATACAAGGACTTTCCACATTTCCGAGAGCAATGGTAGGAACGGGAGGTACTAATACCTGATTAGTGTATGAAGCATGCATTTTTATTTGCATAACAAACTACCTGATTGCAGAACTACCTGATTGTCGTATGACGCATTGCCTTGTTTCTGCATAACGAACTACCTGATTAGCGTAATGCGCATTGAATTATTCCCGCATAACGAATTATCTGATTAGTATATACGCATTGCCTCATTTTTTCAGAATGATATATCTGGTGGTTGTATTACGCATTGCATTATTTTACCTTGCAAAGTGCCTGATTGTTGCGTTACGCATTGAATTCTTTTCATTGCAGAGTGTCTGATTGCTACGTTACGCATTACAGTATTTTTACATTGCAAAAGTGCCTGATTCTAGCATTACGAACTGTATGACATGATATTAGGAGTACAGGAGAATGTTTAGAAGTGCTCATTGAAATCGCCAGAACTTACAAGGGCTGGCTGGCCTAACAACCGGCCAGGAGAAATATTACACAACCTCATATGTTGGTTTTATATCGTGTGGTATTAACGTATATATTTTTACATAAAGTTTATACTTGTTTTATAAAACTTGTGTGGAGTCTATTTGTGGTGTCATCATTGGATTATTGTGACTGTGGTTGCGTATACTTTACACATTTGCCTTGAAGATAAGCCTGGCTGCTCGTGCCAAGCTACCGAGGGGGTGAGCGGGGCTATCTAAGAAGGTGACCTTCCTTTCCCTGCCGTTGGAATGCGGGTCCCTACTTGGCCTAAGGTACCTACCTCAGCCAACCAGGGATCCCGGTTCTAACAACAGGGATGAGGCTCTGGCTGGCTATTTGTAGACAATATTTCATAGCTACCTTTGGTAACCTTTTTTTCAAAATGAATCTAAATCATATTGACAAGTCAGGAGGCACCGAATTAAGATAAAAATAAGTATTATGCAAAATGTATTGCTCAAGTTCTCAAGAAAACCTCGGCACAGCCTTTTCATTTCTAAGTACTTGTTAGAGTCTCATTTACATATATTATATAATCGTAATTGCATATGTTGAATTAGAGCCAAGTTGTGACTCATACACTATTGGCTTTTTCCTACAGTTTCAGTGACTCATTGTTGTTCTCTATAAAACAAGGAAAGTTAATGAGTATCACTCTTCTCTGCATGTTTGAATATAAGCCGCATCATCATATACCTTAATCATGCAATGCCATACATGTCCAACCCTGAACTCTTACAAACTTGACTTTTAGACTTACATTAACTCTGATATCAAATGAAACAGTGTACTAAACCTCATTCTTTGACACTGAGTGGTGTTGACCTTTGAATTGCTTCTAGCCTTAAGGTTGGATTGTATCTTCCTTGTGGACACTGTGGCCTCTTTATGAGGTTGCTGGTAATTCTAATGTGCCGGGTAATGGGAGTCACTGGAAATATGAGATCCAAGTTAACCCCTGCAGATCCACTGCATTTCCCCCAGTGATTTCAGCTACTGTAACCACTTGGTGAATCTCTGGATACAAATGAGGAATAACCAGGGGAACTGAACACACAGTTGCTATTTTCACCTGTAATTCCCAATTAATGTCTGTGTAGATTCTCTTTGTGAGTGCTTACAACCTAGTTCTGCTACTTCATTAAAAGTAAGTGTTGGCTTACAGTATGATTTTCACTTTCTGGGCACATCACGATATGGTGAAGGGTGAATGGCTATACTGAGAAGACTATTCTCCCTAAAATAACATCCTTGCACATCAATTGAAATGTTTCCCTTTTATTATTTCAGGTTTCCCCTGATGAAGGGACACTGAGTCCCGAAATGCTTTGGGCTGTGTTTCCTTTATTTACTTCGGAGTGCAATGTTGTATTGTAAACTATACAATGACATGTATTAATTGTGTATGGTAAAATATTTGAATAATGTTACTTTGAAATTAAAACAAATTAAGTAAATATCTAGTTGGTACAAAATTGTTATATTTGGTTGTACTTTGAGTATCACACACATTGTTGTGCACGCTAGAGTCCAAGTTACCCTCTGGAACTTGGCCACTTCATAATATTTCACTCCATATGCTAGGCAGGTATACATCTAACGTAGCCCACAGATCGGTTTAACTTTTGTAAAACTGGTTAAAATTACAGAGTGCGCAATCCACCAACACTGTCTTTTCATGCGTACATGCGACAGATGGCTGAGACATGCAGCTTATCATCACGCTGTCACAGAATTCTGCCCGCATGGCCTCTGCCTTGTGCCTCTGTCTTACAGAGGTTGCTAGGTGGATGGAGCTAAACTGTCTCAAACTCAACGCTGGAAAGACCGAGGTTGTGACCTTGGGCAATCAGGCAAATATCTGGTCCACTGCATGGTGGCCTCAGGAATTGGGTCCAGCTCCTGGTGTGTGGTTTGATGATAGACTGTCATTTCACAGTAAAGTCAATGCAGTGGTGAATAAGTGTTTTGCACTGCTCAAAATGCTGGGTAAAATCTTATGCCTGTTGCCAGAAGCGGCCAACAAATCAGTTATCCAAGCCTTGATTATATCAAGACTAGACTATTGCAATGTTTTGTATCTTGGAGTTACTCAGGGATGAATTAGGAGACTCCAGAGAGTGCAGAACTCTGCAGCACGTCTATTACTGAATTCACCGAGGCGTGCATCAACTAGGGCCATGCTCAGGAAACTACAATGGCTGCCGATAAAGCAGAGATCATCCTTTAAAGCTTTGTGCTACTGTCACAAAGCTTTTGCCAATAAAGGGCTGGGATACCTTCAATCCCTAGTGAAAGGATAAGTACCTTTACGGAACTTCAGATCAGCAGGAGAGGTGCTGGCAATTGTTCTTAGGATAAAGAGGGCACTATCCGGAGGGGAATCTTTCAGTTAGGTGGCACCAAGGCTGTGCAATGCCCTGCCCTTGTTACTTTGTCAGGTGCAATCATAAAAGATCTTTAGGAAGAGACTTAAAACTTGCTTTTCTCAATCAGGAGGCTCGTGAGTTTAAAAATGGTGCGTAAAGATGCACAGTCCTGTTTGCAGAACTGGGACACCTTATGTGAGGTAGCGATGCGCATTATTATTATGGAAAGAATAAAACCTTTACATGTTCTAATTCAGTATGACCTAATAAATATATATGTGCAAGATTTATACTGAGTAGCTGGCCAGCAGAACTCTCTGAACATCATGTTTTTAGCAATTCTCTTTCCAAAACATGGTAGTTCCCTCTAGTCTTCCTTACACAGGAACATATCCCTGCCAAGACCTGAGCCGTAACTTTGTTCCATTGGATCTCCTGACTGTGGAGCTATCAGGCACTTATGGGTCTTCTATGGGTTCAAGGTACCAACAACGATAAATGAGGTGCAGTGCATTTTGGAAATTTGGAAAGCTACTGCATGTTTCTGTTCACAGGTGCCACCCTGGGCTGTGTGGTAGCTTATTGCAACCACATATTTTTTAAATCTTTACATTCTACACTTTCTATTACTTGATACCTGACCTCATTCATACTGCGTGGCTGGCCATGAGATGAGATCGCACTGAACATTTGTCAGATTTTTTGCAATTTTCTCAAAACATGGTAACCCCTCTTGCGCACGAACACATCCTTGCCAAGACTTGGCCGACATCTTTGTTCTTCTGGCTCTCCTGAGCATAGGGCTACAAAACATGAATACATTTCCTGTGGGTTAAGAGTTACCAAGGTGATAAACTGGGTGCAGTGCATTTTGGAAATTCAGGAAGCAGCCGAAAGCAAAATGCCGGTTTAGGGTACCTGTCATTTGGTCACAGATATCACTCTAGACTAAGCGCCAACAGTCCACAACCATATATTTTTAATATCTACAAATCCTAAGAATTATTTTGTTGGGTGACACACCTTCTTCACCCTGATCAACTGTCTTGGAGTTTGCACAGAAGAAATGGACCGATTTTTTGCTTTTTACCCAAACCATTGTAATTTCCTCCAGTCTACCTTATGCTGGATCAGACCATTTACCTGCTAAGGCTTAAGCACCAACTTGATTGCATCTAAGTCTCCATAATGTTAGGGTATCAGACAAATATGGGTTTTCTACAGGTTCAAGGTCCCCACAGGCAATAAACCGGTTGCAGAGAAATTGGGAAATTTGGAAAGGAACTGAAAGCAAAATGCCAGTTTGGGCTACATATCTTTTGGTCATAGGTATCTCTTGTCCTATATGGAAACATACCACAACCATACATTTTCAACCTCTACACCTCATAAGGTTTCTATTTCTGGTTACCAGGCAGCCTCCGGTCTGAGTGGCTGAATGGGACAATTTGCTAAACAGGATATTGGTCATATTTTCAAAATTTTTCCCCAAAACATGGTAGTTTTCTTCAGTATTACTCACACAGGATTGTAATTCTCAAGCTTGACCCAAATCTTTATTCTCTTAGACCCTCTGAATGTGAGAAATATGTCGGGTTTCCAGGGGTTTGAGAGTGGGTTTACACATTAAATACTAGACCATGTTTTAATGGGGAGATTTCATTGGGGGTCTTTTTGGCCCAGGGTCAGCCAGTACCCAAGGGAACCTACCAACCCCAAATATTTCAGAAAAAATACACATGGTAATCCACAGTGATGTGGCTTGCATGAACCCCAACATATTTTATAATCCAGAATTCATTGCAAATGTCAAAGCTTTTGAGAAAAATTAATTCACAATATCTTCACCTTCTTGTGATAGAAAACCCCAGAATTTCAGGCAAATGGCAAAAAATCTACCATGCAATGCTTCCTCATTTCTCTGATAAAAACGGTATCCCACATGTGAGGTTGGGCCTAATGCATGAGAGAAAGAGTTGTCCGAAATTGTGACCATGTGAAGCCCATATTGACATTATATTGACTTCGCATGATCTCATATTTGGCCTCTTCCTGTCAATTATGATTGGGCCACCCACACATATGAGGTATTATTTTCACTGCTAGAAGAGTGGGAACAACAGGTGGTTGGAGTTTTGCTGTTCAACACGTTGAATAGCACTTTCCTTCACAGATAAGTCTGGAAATTATTTTTATAACCACTCTTTGACCTGTGCAGGAAATCCGGCATAAGAAAAAGTGGTGGCATCCACACAAGATAAATTAAGCAGGGCTCCTCCTGGTGTCTAGTGTTCAGAAACATATAGGGTTGATAGAGTTTCCTAGGTGTGGATGATCCCTACCCCCAGACATGTGTTCCTGTGCCCCACTGTTAGACCTGGCATCCTTAGGGTGGCCTTCTCCTAGACTTTTTGTCTTTTACCTCCTGTCTTTGCTGATTCTTTTTGTTGGCCTTAGGGCTCTGAGCACTTTACCACTTCTAACCACTGCTAAAGTGCACATGCTTCTCACCTAAACATGATGACATTGGTCCCGTGCTCTCCATGCCACTGGAGTCAGGCTAGCCTGCCTGATGAGGGCTTTAACCCTGAAACCAGTCCTAGGATGCTTATTTTCCAGCCCAGGGAGATCCTGGCCTGGAAGTTCAGGCTGTACTGTTCTCATGAGGAACAGGGTCAAGACTGATTTGCATATGGCTGGGTTTGAACTAGAATGGAACAGAGAGCAAATAAACTATGGATTTAGGCCCAAATCTCTGTACTGGGGTGAATGTTTGACATTGTTCAACATTCTGACCATCACATGTTCTTTTTGCGTTTGTCACCCCGAGTTGGACGGGTATGCCCAGACATGGTCCTGTGATCTCCATGCCCCTGAGTCAAGCTAGCCTGGCTGATGAGGGGTGAACCCCAGAAACTGGTCCTAGGATGCTTGTTTTCCAGTCCAGGGAGAACCTGGTCTGGCAGTTTGGGCTGGACTGTTCCCATTGGGAACAGGGTCAAGACTGATTTTCATATGGCTGGGTTTAAACTGGAAGGCCATGGGGAGCAAAAAAATGATGGATTTAGGCCCAGGCCGCTGTAATGGGGTGAATATTTGACATTGTTCAACATTCTGTTAATCACATTCTTTTTGCATTAGGACTCTGAGCACTTTACCACTGCTAAACAGTGCTAAAGCACACATGCTTCTCACCTAAACATGATGGCATTGGTGTATACCTGATTGGCACATTTGTTATACTGGTAAGTCCCTTGTAAAGTGGTTTACCATATACCCAGGGCTTGTTCTTCAAATGCTACTAGTGGGCTGCAGCACTGATTTTGCCACCCACAATCCTTTCAAACCTTTCAATCCTGTCTCAGGTCTGCCACTACAGTGCCTGTGTGTGCTGTTTACTGTCACTTCGACTTGGCTTTTAAAACTACTTGCTTACTTAAACTGCCCTTTTATTACATATGTCACCCCTAAGGTAGGCCCTAAGTAGCTCTAATGTCCGGGTGGTATGTAAGAAAAGGTAGGACATATACCTTTATGTTTTGCCTGTCCTGGTAGTGACAAACAGCCTATTTCATTTTTCACTACTGTGATGCCTACCCCTCTGATAGGCCAACATTTGGAATTCCTAAATACACTTGTTAGACCTGGCATCATTGGCGTGGGTCTCCCCTGCATTTTTTTGCTTTTGCCTCCTGTGTTTTTGCTGTGTGTTGGACTCTGTTTTGCTGGTCTAGATGCTTTGGGCACTTTGCCAGTGCTGTTCAGGCCAAAGTGCAGGTGCTCCCTTTGTAAATTGTTGTTATGGATTGGTGTTTCCATGATTGGCTATTAGATTTACTAGTCAGTTGTTTTGCTATCTCTATGCAAACTATTGTTACCACAACAATCAGAATTACTAGTTTTGTGATAGTTACCACAAGCCTTGCAATTTTTCTCAGATAACCTGCTGATTATTTTCAGGGAACATGCCTGCTATATACAGGTACATGCGGATTTTAGGGCGCAAAGCATCAAACATATGCATATTATACCTCATTCTAAAGTGCACAACTTGTAATAGGTGATAACTAGCGCACCGCTTATTTTCCAGTGCCAGTGATATTGGAATTTAAAAGGTGCAATAGTAATCACCTTTCCAATCTGGCCACTCATAAGGGGGACCAAATACTTGACAACATTTCTCTAGACCACCACATGCTGCCCAAGATTTACTAACACTTTGCACCGGGTTCGCATCACAAAAATGACACAAACGCAGTGCGAAAGTTGTGGAGGGACTCACTTTTCAAAGGCATTCCATAGTAGTCCATGGCAGTCCAATGCAACCACCCATGGGTTTTGATATGGATCCATATCTACTATCATTTGTAGACAGGGATTTGAACCAAACAGTTATGCCTCTTTAAGGCATGTGTAACAGTGCAGCAACTTTGAAAGGTCTCCACAGTGGCAAAAGTAATAAAGCATGCCTGTTCCGAAGGATGCTGTTCTGATATAAAAATAATGCTTGACAGAATGCACATGCCATTGCACTACAGTTCAAGGACATGTGCATTGGCGCATTGTGGCCTCAAGTGTGGCTGCGCTGAGGGGGAGAAAAACTGTGCCATATCTTAGTAAATATGGTGCTGTTGTTTTCTCTTCCTTTAATGTATGAACCTCATAGTACTCAAGCCAATTCCACCCCTATTAGCTCTTTCAAGAGGTTTATGACCCATTTTGGTCAGGCTATAATTGGGACAGTCTTCAAATATGCTCCCAAGAGTCTGTGCAGAAACTGGAAGCCATTGAAGGCTAGAGCCTGGCTCCTGCCGATGTCCAACTCTGGCTCGTCTCAAGGTCCACTGGGACTCTTAAAGCCAGAGCTGAGATGAGAATGTGTATCTCCTGCCTCCTCTACATCCCTATTATACACAATTGCATTGTTTTCCAAGCCCCCTGGGGTGACGTAGAAGAGGGGCTGGGAAGCACCACTGCTGCTTGCATTTCGACAATACAAAATGCAAAAATCATGTGGACTCTCCAGCCCCTCTTCTGCTGCTCTCAGGAGGTATTGGAAAATGATGTGATAGTTTACAAGATGGATGCAGTGGAGGAAGAAAAGAAGGGCTTCACCACCTGTGTAAGAAAGGATGCTGGTTGGAGACATTTCCACGGAGCACAGAGCAGGATGTAGAAACACAGAGAATGCGAGAGATGGAGAACAGCAGAGAATACGATTGAGGTAGTGGCCACAGGCAGAGAGAGAGCTAAAGAAAGTGAGAAATGGCAAGGAGAAAAAAGAGCTAAAGGGAGAGATTAAGGAGGGAGAAAGTTATGGACCAAAGAGAGAGAGGAGCATGGCCAGAGAGACCTTTTATTCCACCAGGCATTCCCACGGTGGCCTAGGTCCATTTGAGGCTGGGTTTGAAAGCCCAGCGCACCCCTGGTGCCTCTGTCACTTTTCCCAGCTCCTCCAGGTTAATTGAAGCAGGCATGGGAAGGCTTCAAGAGAAAAAGAGGAGATGGAGGAGGTAGAGAGAAAGCAATAAGAGAAGGAGAAGAGAGAGAAGAGAGAATGTGAGAGAATGTGAGAGATAATAGATGGATGGAAAGAGAGAGCTTGCAGAAGAAGACGACTGAAGCGTCTGGTTTGAGCATTTTTTACACGGCTGCTTTTCGTTCCCCAGTCTGATCATGAGAGAAGTAGATGAAGAAAAAGAAAGAGTAGAGAACGAGAGAACAGGAGAAAAAAACAAAAGGAAGGAGAGAGCGTGAGCGGGAGATAGAAATAGGAAGCAAGAGAAATACAAGGTAGATAACGAAATGGAGGGAGAATGTGAGAGAGCATTTACATGATGTTTTTTTTTTGCTTTCTAGATTTTGTCGGGTGCATTCAATTGCACCATCCCTCTGAACCACTCTTTATCAGGGCCTAACTCTCTTTCACAGTGCTTCGGGTATTCACTATGCACCCTCTCCCAGATGTAGCAATGCCCCCCCCCTGTTGTTAAAGGATGCTTCTCTTCAAAAATGGTATCATAAAATATTTGATTTTTTAACATTAAATTAACTTTGTATATATTTTTAAAAAGTCTAAATAAATTAATTTATCTTAACATTCTTTTATATGGGGCTCTATTTTAGTCCCTGTCTCTATTATTGTTATGGGAGTGTGTAGGAGGACCATTGGTTACCCAGGTGTGAAGCTAGACTTACTCCAGGTTTGATCTGGAGTACATTTACTACTGTTTTTGCTTATTTTTGGCTTTAGTCACTTTAGAAGTTGCTGTTTGTGAATATCAATTGACTTATTCTTTTGTGAGTGTGTGTCTATCCCTTGCTAAACCCATCCTTATTCCTCCCAAACCTCTTCTTACCCCTGCCTAAACCCATCTCATTTTGTAGTAAATATTCTCCTTATTCCAGCCTCTCCACATGGTTCTTCCCACATTTGCTACTAAGTAGTAAACATACATGTGTGAGAATTCCTTTTAGGGAATTGATAGGAGAGGTGGAGATATCTACTCATAGATTTGCGAATTGCATTTTGTAGTAACTAAAATAGAACTACTGTATTTCTACCTTACTTACTACAAAATGCAGTTTGTGAATCAAGCCCTCTATGTCCAGACAATTACTGGGCATGTAAAATGCCAACAGGTTTGAAATGCCGAAATTGAATAAGGTATTTAAATGTATTCCACACTGTAAATACCAAGTGCTTAAGGCACATTACAAGTTTATGGCTGTTGGACTTGGCCCTTCTGGCAAGTTCACCCCTAGGACTTTTTGCAGTATCCTAACCTTTTTCCTGTGTTGTACTAGTGGTTTTAGACCTCTAGGCGCTTTCACACTGTGTCCCAGTGGAAAGTGCGTGCTCTCTGGGTTACATTGAATGAGACTGACCTGCCCTCCCATAGGGGGACCTGAGTGACCATGCTAGTTCCTGATGCGTGGGAAGTGCAGGTACGAGTTTGGTATGTACAGACTCGTGTGATGAAATGCTGCGCGATGATGTGTGCGGCATCCATGTAGCTAGTGTAGAAGTGCCACTTCTAGATGCTGGCATAAATGTGCAGTGACTGCCTTGCGTGTGATTGGTTGGTGTGCCTGGCCCCAGGAGTCAGGATGGGTCTGCCCCAGTGGTGGGTGGAGAGAGCTGCGTGTTGATGAGTGGGAGGAGTATACCTGGGACCTGAATAGGGCTTGGCTTTCCCCACACAATGCTGGCTCCGCCCCCTGTGGTGCGACTGATGACCCTGGCCTGCTCTGTGAATAGGGAGAGGGGCTGAGCAAAACAAAGTGCTCAGGAACCAGTTGTATCTGGTTCGCCCCTTCCCTGCACCTTTGAGAACAAAGGATTTGGTGTATAAAAGAGGGGCTGTTACCCCATGAAAATGTTCTTGTTCTGACTTGAATGTAAAAAACATGGGAGGGACCCCACTGCCCAAGAGACAGGGTACCACAAGTATGTAAAAAAGAGAGATTCTCTTGGGTGTATAAGACCACCTAGGCTACAACCATGTCAAGTTCACTCCGACCATGCAAACCAACTCTACTAAGGGTCTAAAATACCCACAACAATAGCCGCATATATCTCAAAGACAAAGAACCAAATAGAGTAAAAATTAATATTGTGATTTATTAATAACGATTTGTCCACATATCAGTGATTGTGCACTCAAATTCATATAAACAATCAAAAAGGGAAACATAAACAATGTCTAAAAACATAAAAGTTAGAGAGCAAGGGTACAATGTGAAATCAATACATTCATCACAGAATGGTATAATTCCAGTATACATTCATATGTATGTGTGTATCACAGGTCTATTTTTGATACAGTAGATCCAAGTGTGAGACAATTTCTGGATTTTAGACCAATTCTGGGTAATACAGGCGTCGACGCGTTTCGGTGGTAAATTCTAATTAAAATCCACCTTCTTCAGGACAAAGATAAAAGCTCTCCAATATTTTTGAGCAATTTAAAAACCTATTAAAACAATGAAAAAGAAACCTCATTTATAATCATAGAGGTGTTATCATTTTTATAACCACATTACTAATAATGGTTCCACTACTATAAATCATCCACAAACATTGTCATATGCATTGTCTAATATTTAACAAAAAAAAAAAAAAAAAAATATTTTTAATACACAGCGGTATGTCTCATGTGTTACTGTATAGAGACTGGAGTCCCGCTACTATCATACATCTATCGGGCAAAGAGCCCCAAATAGTATTTGTCAGTGAGTGCATGCGGCTACCGGTGACCAATTCACCGAATCTCGAGTTCCTGTCAATCCCAGTCATACAGATATCATACATACTCCTTATGGTTCAAGTACCCAGACCCAAAGGTAACAAAAGGTACTTCAGGGTTAACCGGTGGAACCATAATATCCATTCATCCCCTAATTTTCTTGTTATACGTAAAACAACAATAATACATACATACCCCTAATGCGGGTGCAGTCCATTCTGAAGAACAGATATATGAATGTTATCTGTTGCAAGAAAATTCTTGATGTAGTCCTCAAAGAGTCCCAGTTTATTCAGACTAGGGATCTAATGGGAAATATATATATATATATAGAGAAAGACTCTTAGATATAGCCCTAATCTCAACACAGTTTTTTTAATCAGATGTAGTCGTGTGATTTTACCCGCTTACCTCAATAATTATAGGTTACTGCGGAAAATGGGGGACTCTGCCCAATAGGATCCGGTACATTCGTGCATCAAGATACTGCATCGATATTGCACGGTTGCCACTGTCCAACATTAGCTCCTGGTTGACTGGGGGTGAGTGCTTGCAATGTTCAACACTCCGTCCATCATTTCCTTTGGTTTTGCTTTGTTCGCCATAAGTTGGCAGGGTATGCTCAGACGTGAGTCCCTTGCTCACTTTGCCACTGGATTCAAGCAAGCCTGGCTGAAGACGGCTGAAATGCCAGAAACCGGTCCTAGGAAGCTTGTTTCCGGTCCAGGGAAGACATGGCTTGGCAGTTCGGGCTGGACTGTTACCATGAGGCACAGGGTCAGACTGATTTGCATATGGCCATGTCTGAACTGGGGTGGCAGAGTGGGCTAAAGAACGGTGATGGATTAAACCCAGATCAGTTGACTGGGGGTGAGTGCTTGCAATGTTCAACACTCCGTCCATCATTTCCTTTGGTTTTGCTTTGTTCGCCATAAGTTGGCAGGGTATGCTCAGACGTGTGTCCCTTGCTCACTTTGCCACTGGATTCAAGCAAGCCTGGCTGAAGACGGCTGAAATACCAGAAACCGGTCCTGGGAAGCTTGTTTCCGGTCCATGGAAGACATGGCTTGGCAGTTCGGGCTGGACTGTTCCCATGAGGCACAGGGTCAGACTGATTTGCATATGGCCATGTCTGAACTGGGGTGGCAGCATGGGCTAAAGAACGGTGATGGATTAAACCCAGATCAGTTGACTGGGGGTGAGTGCTTGCAATGTTCAACACTCCGTCCATCATTTCCTTTGGTTTTGCTTTGTTCGCCATAAGTTGGCAGGGTATGCTCAGACGTGAGTCCTTTGCTCACTTTGCCACTGGATTCAAGCAAGCCTGGCTGAAGACGGCTGAAATGCCAGAAACCGGTCCTAGGAAGCTTGTTTCCGGTCCAGGGAAGACATGGCTTGGCAGTTCAGGCTGGACTGTTCCCATGAGGCACAGGGTCAGACTGATTTGCATATGGCCATGTCTGAACTGGGGTGGCAGAGTGGGCTAAAGAACGGTGATGGATTAAACCCAGATCAGTTGACTGGGGGTGAGTGCTTGCAATGTTCAACACTCCGTCCATCATTTCCTTTGGTTTTGCTTTGTTCGCCATAAGTTGGCAGGGTATGCTCAGGCGGGAGTCCCTTGCTCACTTTGCCACTGGATTCAAGCAAGCCTGGCTGAAGACGGCTGAAATGCCAGAAACCGGTCCTAGGAAGCTTGTTTCCGGTCCATGGCAGACATGGCTTGGCAGTTCGGGCTGGACTGTTCCCATGAGGCACAGGGTCAGACTGATTTGCATATGGCCATGTCTGAACTGGGGTGGCAGCGTGGGCTAAAGAACGGTGATGGATTAAACCCAGATCAGTTGACTGGGGGTGAGTGCTTGCAATGTTCAACACTCCGTCCATCATTTCCTTTGGTTTTGCTTTGTTCGCCATAAGTTGGCAGGGTATGCTCAGACGTGAGTCCCTTGCTCACTTTGCCACTGGATTCAAGCAAGCCTGGCTGAAGACGGCTGAAATGCCAGAAACCGGTCCTAGGAAGCTTGTTTCCGGTCCAGGGAAGACATGGTTTGGCAGTTCGGGCTGGACTGTTCCCATGAGGCACAGAGTCAGACTGATTTGCATATGGCCATGTCTGAACTGGGGTGGCAGATTGGGCTAAAGAACGGTGATGGATTAAACCCAGATCAGTTGACTGGGGGTGAGTGCTTGCAATGTTCAACACTCCGTCCATCATTTCCTTTGGTTTTGCTTTGTTCGCCATAAGTTGGCAGGGTATGCTCAGACGTGAGTCCCTTGCTCACTTTGCCACTGGATTCAAGCAAGCCTGGCTGAAGACAGCTGAAATGCCAGAAACCGGTCCTAGGAAGCTTGTTTCCGGTCCAGGGAAGACATGGCTTGGCAGTTCGGGCTGGACTGTTCCCATGAGGCACAGGGTCAGACTGATTTGCATATGGCCATGTCTGAACTGGGGTGGCAGAGTGGGCTAAAGAACTGTGATGGATTAAACCCAGATCAGTTGACTGGGGGTGAGTGCTTGCAATGTTCAACACTCCGTCCATCATTTCCTTTGGTTTTGCTTTGTTCGCCATAAGTTGGCAGGGTATGCTCAGACGTGAGTCCCTTGCTCACTTTGCCAATGGATTCAAGCAAGCCTGGCTGAAGACATCTGAAATGCCAGAAACCGGTCCTAGGAAGCTTGTTTCCGGTCCAGGGAAGACATGGCTTGGCAGTTCGGGCTGGACTGTTCCCATGAGGCACAGGGTCAGACTGATTTGCATATGGCCATGTCTGAACTGGGGTGGCAGATGTGGGCTAAAGAACGGTGATGGATTAAACCCAGATCAGTTGACTGGGGGTGAGTGCTTGCAATGTTCAACACTCCGTCCATCATTTCCTTTGGTTTTGCTTTGTTCGCCATAAGTTGGCAGGGTATGCTCAGACGTGAGTCCCTTGCTCACTTTGCCACTGGATTCAAGCAAGCCTGGCTGAAGACGGCTGAAATGCCAGAAACCGGTCCTAGGAAGCTTGTTTCCGGTCCAGGGAAGACATGGCTTGGCAGTTCGGGCTGGACTGTTCCCATGAGGCACAGGGTCAGACTGATTTGCATATGGCCATGTCTGAACTGGGGTGGCAGAGTGGGCTAAAGAACGGTGATGGATTAAACCCAGATCAGTTGACTGGGGGTGAGTGATTGCAATGTTCAACACTCTGTCCATCATTTCCTTTGGTTTTGCTTTGTTCGCCATAAGTTGGCAGGGTATGCTCAGACGTGAGTCCCTTGCTCACTCTGCCACTGGATTCAAGCAAGCCTGGCTGAAGACGGCTGAAATGCCAGAAACCGGTCCTAGGAAGCTTGTTTCCGGTCCAGGGAAGACATGGCTTGGCAGTTCGGGCTGGACTGTTCCCATGAGGCACAGGGTCAGACTGATTTTCAAATGGCCATGTCTGAACTGGGGTGGCAGAGTGGGCTAAAGAACGGTGATGGATTAAACCCAGATCAGTTGACTGGGGGTGAGTGCTTGCAATGTTCAACACTCCGTCCATCATTTCCTTTGGTTTTGCTTTGTTCGCCATAAATTGGCAGGGTATGCTCAGACGTGAGTCCATTGCTCACTTTGCCACTGGATTCACGCAAGCCTGGCTGAAGACGGCTGAAATGACAGAAACCGGTCCTAGGAAGCTTGTTTCCGGTCCAGGGAAGACATGGCTTGGCAGTTCGGGCTGGACTGTTCCCATGAGGCACAGGGTCAGACTGATTTGCATATGGCCATGTCTGAACTGGGGTGGCAGAGTGGGCTAAAGAACGGTGATGGATTAAACCCAGATCAGTTGACTGGGGGTGAGTGCTTGCAATGTTCAACACTCGGTCCATCATTTACTTTGGTTTTGCTTTGTTCGCCATAAGTTGGCAGGGTATGCTCAGACGTGAGTCCCTTGCTCACTTTGCCACTGGATTCAAGCAAGCCTGGCTGAAGACGGCTGAAATGCCAGAAACCGGTCCTAGGAAGCTTGTTTCCGGTCCAGGGAAGACATGGCTTGGCAGTTCGGGCTGGACTGTTCCCATGAGGCACAGGGTCAGACTGATTTGCATATGGCCATGTCTGAACTGGGGTGGCAGAGTGGGCTAAAGAACGGTGATGGATTAAACCCAGATCAGTTGACTGGGGGTGAGTGCTTGCAATGTTCAACACTCCGCCCATCATTTCCTTTGGTTTTGCTTTGTTCGCCATAAGTTGGCAGGGTATGCTCAGACGTGAGTCCCTTGCTCACTTTGCCACTGGATTCAAGCAAGCCTGGCTGAAGACGGCTGAAATGCCAGAAACCGGTCCTAGGAAGCTTGTTTCCGGTCCATGGCAGACATGGCTTGGCAGTTCGGGCTGGACTGTTCCCATGAGGCACAGGGTCAGACTGATTTGCATATGGCCATGTCTGAACTGGGGTGGCAGTGTGGGCTAAAGAACGGTGATGGATTAAACCCAGATCAGTTGACTGGGGGTGAGTGCTTGCAATGTTCAACACTCCGTCCATCATTTCCTTTGGTTTTGCTTTGTTCACCATAAGTTGGCAGGGTATGCTCAGACGTGAGTCCCTTGCTCACTTTGCCACTGGATTCAAGCAAGCCTGGCTGAAGACGGCTGAAATGCCACAAACCGGTCCTAGGAAGCTTGTTTCCGGTCCAGGGAAGACATGGCTTGGCAGTTCGGGCTGGACTGTTCCCATGAGGCACAGGGTCAGACTGATTTGCATATGGCCATGTCTGAACTGGGGTGGCAGAGTGGGCTAAAGAACGGTGATGGATTAAACCCAGATCAGTTGACTGGGGGGAGTGCTTGCAATGTTCAACACTCCGTCCATCATTTCCTTTGGTTTTGCTTTGTTCGCCATAAGTTGGCAGGATATGCTCAGACGTGAGTCCCTTGCTCACTTTGCCACTGGATTCAAGCAAGCCTGGCTGAAGACGGCTGAAATGCCAGAAACCGGTCCTAGGAAGCTTGTTTCCGGTCCAGGGAAGACATGGCTTGGCAGTTCGGGCTGGACTGTTCCCATGAGGCACAGGGTCAGACTGATTTGCATATGGCCATGTCTGAACTGGGGTGGCAGAGTGGGCTAAAGAACGGTGATGGATTAAACCCAGATCAGTTGACTGGGGGTGAGTGCTTGCAATGTTCAACACTCCGTCCATCATTTCCTTTGGTTTTGCTTTGTTCGCCATAAGTTGGCAGGGTATGCTCAGACGTGAGTCCCTTGCTCACTTTGCCAATGGATTCAAGCAAGCCTGGCTGAAGACGGCTGAAATGCCAGAAACCGGTCCTAGGAAGCTTGTTTCCGGTCCAGGGAAGACATGGCTTGGCAGTTCGGGCTGGACTGTTCCCATGAGGCACAGGGTCAGACTGATTTGCATATGGCCATGTCTGAACTGGGGTGGCAGAGTGGGCTAAAGAACGGTGATGGATTAAACCCAGATCAGTTGACTGGGGGTGAGTGCTTGCAATGTTCAACACTCCGTCCATCATTTCCTTTGGTTTTGCTTTGTTCGCCATAAGTTGGCAGGGTATGCTCAGACGTGAGTCCCTTGCTCACTTTGCCACTGGATTCAAGCAAGCCTGGCTGAAGACGGCTGAAATGCCAGAAACCGGTCCTAGGAAGCTTGTTTCCGGTCCAGGGAAGACATGGCTTGGCAGTTCGGGCTGGACTGTTCCCATGAGGCACAGGGTCAGACTGATTTGCATATGGCCATGTCTGAACTGGGGTGGCAGAGTGGGCTAAAGAACGGTGATGGATTAAACCCAGATCAGTTGACTGGGGGTGAGTGCTTGCAATGTTCAACACTCCGTCCATCATTTCCTTTGGTTTTGCTTTGTTCGCCATAAGTTGGCAGGGTATGCTCAGACGTGAGTCCCTTGCTCACTTTGCCACTGGATTCAAGCAAGCCTGGCTGAAGACGGCTGAAATGCCAGAAACCGGTCCTAGGAAGCTTGTTTCCGGTCCAGGGAAGACATGGCTTGGCAGTTCGGGCTGGACTGTTCCCATGAGGCACAGGGTCAGACTGATTTGCATATGGCCATGTCTGAACTGGGGTGGCAGAGTGGGCTAAAGAACGGTGATGGATTAAACCCAGATCAGTTGACTGGGGGTGAGTGCTTGCAATGTTCAACACTCCGTCCATCATTTCCTTTGGTTTTGCTTTTAAATAAAGCCATTTTTTTTTAATGCTGCCCATTTTCCTCGAAGGAAAACTGGTTGCATTTAAAAAAGGAAAAGTTTTCTTTTAAGTTTTCTAAGAGCAGGCAGTGGTCCCTGGGACCAATGCCTGCTTTGAAAAAATGTTTGTATCACCATTTGCCAAAGGTTTCAAAATGCAAATGTTTTGTGACTGCATTTTGGTTGCAAAACATTCTTTTATACCACTGCGATTCGGTATTAGGAAGGGATGCCTTAAACAAGCCCCTTCCTAACACCGAATCACAAACCCTATTTGCAATTCGAATTTGGTACATCAGAAAATGCTTTTTTTCTGCAAGCAGAATAAAGCTTCCTACATCTGGCCCCTGGTGCGATAAACTTTGCACTACTTATAATTACGATCTCAGTGCAAACACCGCAATAAAAGGAGTTATCTCTAGTCAGGACCAAAGACTTCTGCTTCCAAAATGCCTATGGTGTCCCAGAGCTGTGTATAGAAAGATTCTAAAATCTGTTTGGTCCCTTGAGTGCTTATACATGTGTCTAATACTTTGTTATTATTTGTTCTCTAAAAAAAGTGTCCTCCGAAATGACATACATTTGTGAACCCTGAAGGGCGAGTCTCACTGGTCACTGGGCTCCTTTAATTCCAGCATAAGCAGGGCTGTCTTAACAGCATATAGGCCCCTGGGCAAAGCAGTGCACTGGGCCCAGTCTACACAACCACTCACAGGAATAAAAATGTTTCAACGGAAAATTTGTGTTAAATTCTGGTCTGCATGGGGCCCTTATGCTCATGGGGCCTCCGAGCAACTGCACAGTGTGCCCATGCGTTAAGACGGCACTGTGCATAAGCATATTTCCACATGGAATAAGTCTTACCCCTGTTTTGGTAGGAAGGGGACCCCTACAAACAAACAATGGAACCTGCTACCTGTAGGGAAAGTTACACGTGGGGTAAAGGCAAAGGCTAGATAAAGTTATTCAATCAATATTGGTTATACATTTCAGGCTATAGATTCATGTAAGACAAGATCTGTAAAAGTGCAAAACAAAAAAAATCTTTTTAGTAATTTGAAAAATAAAAAAAATATTTTTGATAGATACATTCGTATATGGTCATGTGTATATATCTTTTAGAGTGTACCTTGTTTTGCACTTTTACAGATGTTGTCTTACATGAATCTGTAGCCTGAAATGTATAACCAATATTGATTGAATAACTTGTGTCTAGCATTTGCCTTTGCCCCACGTATAAGTGTCACCCATTGCCCTACTTTGGATGTGTCAGATGACCTCATATATTTATCACTTCTTTACCACTTTAATCACACAGGAACTTGAATTATTCACCAAAACATTCCGGTTTCATTTTCATATTCTTTATTTATTCCTCATAAAACCATCTTTTAAAATGTTTCAATAAGGGTTGGTTAATTCCAAACCAATATTGTTATTTCATGGCCCCAATCTCAAATGCATTTCAGGCCTTAAAAAATCCCTTTGTTGGGGTGTATTTTATCCTTTATACACTCCAGCACGCACCCTGCGTTCCTCCTCTGCGCGCCTTGCAAGAGTGCCCTGCATCAACCGTCTTAGAATAGGCGGGGCTTTTCCTATTTGGGTCCACTCAACTGGAACAAACTGCCATCCGATCTTCTTTTAGTAGACAACCTGGACATCTTCAAGAGGAAACTAAAGACCTGGGTTCATAAACAGTCAAGCTAGGTGCCCTGGTCGGGTGCCCACTGCCTGAGCTCCATGACACTCTGTCGAGTATCTGCGCATTTTACAAACCAGAATAAAATAATATAACATAACATATGTGGGTGTCTACAACTCCCTCTTTAGTGCCTGACTCCACACAACCGAGGGGACACAGGCGAGAATTATGGAAGTGCGCAAGATTTAATACTGTAACAGAGTAATGGAAGGAGGAGGGTGAATCAGCCTCTGATACATTGAGGTTCAAGGGGCCATGGGGGGACAAGAAAGAGGGTGAGTGAGGAATGAAGGTAAGGGCCACTGGAATTATGCAGCAGGGGGACACCAAATTATGTGGCAGAGTTGGCAAAATTAAGCAACAAGAAAAAGCAAATGATGCCGCATAATGTTGCACAGTTTTTGATATTATTACTTCATTGTTTTGTCATTTTTACGCATAGTAATACTGAATCCCTAATAAGTACCAGTTTAACAACCAATTACATTAAAAAGCAACTGACGACCAGGTAAAAGATGGCATTACCTGAAAAATAGTATGAACTTTTTGTAAACAAACTAAACTAAAACTACCAAGATGCTATGGGGTAATGGCGCTGTTACATGCAAGCAGTGTGTTCCTACCCACTTTCACCGACAAATGACGAGGAAACCTTTGCAAAGGACCTTCCACTGCACGCACACTCACGTTGCCACATTTTTAGTAACTTTTGAATCCGTTTCAGCTAGAAACTATTTTCTGCAGATTATGCAACAGATGATGGATCATGTGGCAAATACGGCAAATGCAACAGATGATGGATCATGTGGCAAATACGGCAAATCCATAATTATGCAAAAACAGCCACGGAATCGCATAATTCCAGTGGCCCTGATGGAGGATGGGAGTGAATGCTTGTGATGAATTTTAGATGAGGGTGTCAAGGAGAGGCAAGAGGCAGAGCTGCGATGAATGAAGGACCATAGTAACATTTAAAAGTGCGTGTGCCACAGCGTGGAGATGCTATGTGGAAAATATTTATTTATTTTAGCAGGTCAGACCTGCTTAGTAATGCTGTATAAGAGTTAGGTACACAGGGGTAACCCTTTAACCCAAGGAACCTGGGCCTCGTAAATATATATGAACAATGGTCCCCTACGGAACCATTGTTCATATATATTAGTAATGCTGTATAGCAGACATCCTGATCCTCAGACTCCCTGGGTGCCGCTTTTAAAATCGGATTCCATTCCCAAAATGCAAACTCAGGAAATTTGGGTCTGATTTCTCAAGCTTTTTTCCATGAGTATATGTAGCTTGCTCCTCCTGAACATGAAAACAAATCTTAACTCTGCAGCAGTACCATCCTTTGCTGCCTGTGATGTAACTTCAAAGAGACTCGTTATAGTACTTTCACAGTCTCATCATTTCAGAACTGAAGCATTTTCAATATTATATACAAGGAAGCCATAGCTGTTGCTTATTTATCAGCTGCAAAATTAAGATTTATTTTTCATCCTGAGGGTGAGGGCAAAAAGTGAGAGCCCGATAGGGGCCCGTCTCAGCACTTGCCTTTTAGAACTACCGCGCTGAGCACCGGCAAGACCCGGCCCACTTAAAGCCCCGACTAAGGACCTACTGCTCTGCCAATGTCTGTTTGACCTGACCACTCTGAATAAGGCTGAAATTCGGGGGGTCACGCGGAAGCCTCTGTCTGAGGTAATACTTTCCTCCGCGGTTATTTTTATCCTCAAATACCCTGAGATTAGTTAGTTAGTCTTCATACCAAAGAAAGCGCATGTGGTTCTTTAAATATGTGACTGAATAATAGAAACGTATGAATAATTCATAACCTGCTCTTTGGGACCAAATGTCATGGCCGCTCTATATTTTAATTGTAAATATTTCATGCATTCACTGGGAAGTCCCTATGCGTGATGGGAAGAAAACACGTAAACAAACCGAATGAAAGTAATGTAAATATATTGCAGCCTTTTAACCAATTCAAGCGTCCAAACGCAGCCCTCACAGAAACGCGTGCGAAAGAACAGCGGTTACGTAGAAACGTTACGTGAGGCGTGTTTACTAATTCATTGGTGGGAATTCCTCTCAAGGTCTTTTTCCCCTGACAACATAGCCCCAGTGATTTCGAAACAAATGCGCTAGTTGCCTGTCCCTAAAAACAACGCCTTCAGACATCAACATGCATTTTTTTTTCCTAGGACGAGCGTTTCTCTTGTGACAAGTTTAATTTGTGGAAGAGAAGCGAGCGGGAAACACAGAACCTTCTGACCTACTCTTCTCTGATATTTCCCCTAGCAGCCATTTTGCCACACCGATGGATAATCCGATTAGAGCAGGCCTGACTTGTCTAATGACTGTGGAGCCGGATGCTGACGTGGCCTTCGGTTTTTGGACTTCGTGCACACCTGGCAATTAACATCTGGAACCCCCGTGGGCCCAGAGTTTCTCCACTGTTTGCAAATAGTACGGGTTTCTGCTTAATTGCTTGATTATGTAATCGGCACTGTTTGCAACATAAATTATAATTGAATAGTAATATGAGAAATAATCAGCATTTATGAGCTAAATTACTAAAACAAGCATTGGCAAAGTCGATAGAGTTGTTTTGCATTTTGAGTCCAGGCTAAAACAATTAAAAAAGGCATGCTGCAACGAACAAACAAACCCAGATTGTTCTCTGTATACAATACATCTATAAACTAATTAATAGAAAGTGCGATGTTTCAGTACATTTATTAGATATAAAATAGTCCCTCACGCATTGCTATGCAAACACTCCATAGTGGAATCAATCATTCACCAAGTAGCCAATAGTATGAGGTGAGAAAGAATTCTGAACACAGCCAAAGGCCGATTTGAATGTATTTTAAGAAGTTGATGACAATTGGCAATGCCGACAGTCGGACCTAAAATGGATGCAGTATTGTATGTGCCGCACACCACTTAGTCCCTGTTTACAAGTTGCACATTGACAGGGTTCCGTAATTGCTGGGGCTGGAATTACTGACCAGTGATTCCACCCTTAAGGGCATATTATTGGAATGCCTTACACGAAGGTCAACAAAACCTAAGATTTTTTGTCACCCCTGGCTGCACCTATTGCTTCAAACAAATTATGTCAAACCTGACCCCAGCAGCAGCTGTTTTTCAGAAAATAATGACCTGTAAATTCAGTGGAAGAGATCAGCTGAAAGTGGAATTAGAAATTATGTAAAAGGCTGAAATTAAAGAGCCAATCACTGTCTCATAATGCCTCTACCCCCTAGTAATCACAATCAAGCATTCGCAATGCAATAGGTCTCACATCTGCAAGACTTTCAACTATTGTATTTGTAAATATAAAACGGGCACCGTGCTGCAACATAAAGTGCTAGGCTTGTGCTGTTAATATGAAGGCGGTTGTTGTGTTGAAACTTAAAGTGCGGCGCCCGTGCATATTTAAGTTAGTGTAGTGGGGCAGGACAGGGATGGGGGCTGTGACATGGGAGCGGAGGAATACGATCAAGCCATACGGCCGCCATTGTTCAAGCTGAAGTGCAGCGTGCCACGCTGTGTGCAGTGTGAAGATTGATTTAGTCGAGCAACGCATAGGAAAAGAAAGGTGTGGCCGCCATTGTTACATCTAAAGCTTACTGCGCTGGTGAAAAAAAAACACATAACAAAGAGCGGCTTAAAAAAACACAAAATTAAGCACGGCGTGCCGTGCTGCTTAAAAAAAATATATTAGGGTGTGTGCAGCGTTAATGGCGCTGCCACCATTGTTGAAGCAAAAACATAAGATAAGATAACGTGCAGCATGCCACGCTGCTTACAAAAAGACAAGCGGTTGCAGAAGAGCGTGTCGTATGTGCAATAGGGGAAAGTAATTTAAGAAAATAGTGCTCACAGACTGATAATAAACTTTACTGAGTAAAAACACATGTTCCAGGGGCAGTCCTCATGGAGGTAACAAAAGGAGAAAATTAGGTACTAAGGAGGGACTACTAAGCATATTCACGAATCAAAAGCCACCATTTACAAAGGACAGTAAGAGGAGCAATTTGAAAAGATGGGCTGAGATGAGCATTCATTCACAAGAAGGCTGGGACCTCCCATCACTCTGACAGTGTGCTGGACAAAGATCTGGCAGCACGCTTACCTTGTCCTCAACTGGCACTGCCTTAGCACTTTTTCACATAGGCATTATGACACTTTGATACTGATGAGGTGAATCCAAAATATGGCAAACTACTTAAAGTGCATCGTATAATTAACAATCTAAAAACACCGGCAACCTCCACTCCCGCAAACTACTTTGTGTTACAGATTGCATAAAACTGTGAGAAAGATGCTGGTGGTTACATTTGCAGATGGACACTGTTTTCCATAGAGAGCTTGAATTGGCATTCTTAAAAAACAAAGCTAAGGTGTGGCCACATTTCTAGCAAACAACCCACATTTGCCATACAGAACGAAATGTTTCCAAATAAAACAGGGATGCTTAATATTTCTATGCAGTGCCATTTGCTTGCATACACTCCGGTGTGATTGCACGTTGAGTTTCTGTGCATAAACTATAATTTTTCCCTTATGCATTACATATGCATTAACCTCCATTGCACTTCCATGAAAAGCTTGATACCCATTGTTTTCTATTTACTTCAAAGCCACTCAATTCTTAATGCTTTTTGTTAATTTGCTCAGTCGGAATGCTACATAATTTTAATTGGGGACTGAACGCACCTGAATAAAACAAAAACTGAGTCCTAAATATCATAGCTCCCCCTTGACCTCAAGGCTTGAAGGATGGGATGCAGCAACCAACTTTTAAAATGTATTTTGATAGAATATTACATGTGCAGTTTTCTGGAATATGCATTAAGCATTATATAAACGTCACGAAGCAAACTTGTTTATCTGCAGGGCTGTGCTGGTAAAATGCTGCATGGATTACTGAGTGGAATTACATGTCTCCAAAGGCCAAGGAAACAGCCAAGTTTAATATAGTGCTGTTTTGCCTCAATGGACAACTGCGGTCTAGGATTTCAATTTTCCAAGGCGTTGAAATGTTCCTGTACAGTGAAGTGAGGTATTGGAGGAAATGGTCCTAAATTAGGTTTTTGGGCAAGACTCTTGGCTTTATTTGTCCTCCATTAGCTCAAGTAACTCTATGCTCAGGCTTAACCTCCGTGTATGCTTGCTGAATAATAATGCGGGAACTCTGTGCAGACTGTGACTGGTTAGTGGCAGTATTGGCTGGTGTGCGGGCTGAGTGGCGAGGCGGAGGTGGGGACGATAATGAATGACAAGGAGAGGTGGACAGAGGGAGGGGAAACGGACAACAAAGTAAAACATTAAACAATAGGGAAAAATTAACTTACCTGCTGCCCGCAGCTTTTCTTCTCTGTGTCCTCGCTGCATCACCGGCTCCCAGACTCTACTGCGGCCAATCCTGATGCTGCTCTCATACTTGAAAGAAGCGTCAGGATTGGACTGAGCTCTGTGAATTTGCACTCCCAGAGAGACTGGGAGCCCATGCTTGCTGTCTCCAACCCGGCAAAGCAGCTGGGTTGGAGACAGCTCAGTGCGCATGTCAGTTTGCCTGCCCTGAGATGGCTGGCCAAATCAACATGCACTGATAGCAGTGCTCACCACACCCTCTTGTCACTGTCTTCACAGTGGCCCTGCCCCCAAGACACGCCCCGCCCTTAGAATCTGAAAAATAGAACGATAATAAACCTGTTTTATTGTGGTTTTATTCTTCAAGTTTTGAGGCTGACGGGGGGGGGTGAGGTTCCTCCACCATAGTGGTGGAGCCGCCACTAGTTAGTGGGTCCAGTTGCAGGAATTGGCCCAGAACAAAACCCCAGTCCCAAACAAATAAAGGGTCCATCCTCTTGTGCCAGTGAATCTTCGGTCCTCTGCTCACCTGCAAAATAAGCACAGGGCACCGTTTTGGAGGCTGGGACACGATCATGTTTCTTTCCCTGGTCATACTTTCTCTCTATATATATTTCTTCTTGGTTGGTGCACCATGCCAGTTATGATATAAGCTGTATTTGGAAGGCAGGAAGACCCACTGAAGTCCTTAGGTGGGCCCCATAATCCCTCCCATACTAGTCTGCATTTTCTGCTTGTCCCTTCCACTCAGGCACAGCAGCTGGGCTCATCTGAGAAGCCTCCTCCTGCTTGGGCCATCTTCCACTCCCCTCTCTAAGGAAGCCAGACAGGCTCCAGTACGGTGACAGCCCCCCAGCTTCTCCAGCAGATCTTTGCAGACTTTGCAGGAGGTTGTCCCCTCACCTCTGGGAGAATGTCTGTCAATGACACCAGCTCTGGATCTCAGGAGTTCCTCTAGTTCTCTGCTGAGCACCACCTCATCGGTCAGCGGAAAATCTGAAACCAAGTGAGGAAGTTTCAGGCCATTATTCTAGCACTGATCCAGATGGGGAACGTTGATTCAACAGCTAGGGTCCCAGAAATACTTTGAAGTAGTTCCCTCTCCTAAGTGTATAGCTCTTATGCAGAGCAGACACTGTATTTGTTTCAGGTGATGGCTTCCACTGCACATAGCGATGAGAGATATTTCAAACTGTATCACTTAAATATGAGCAAAATCCCCCTAGCATGACTTGAAACTTAATCCCTCTTGAGTATACCCAAGATTAGGAGGGATGCTGAATTTTGCACTACCTGAAGTTCCCTGATCCTGTACTCCGGAAGGCCAGCATATAGGCTATTTGCATACTCCAGTCTGGATGTTATCAATGCATGAACAGTGGTTCGGCGTGCCTCTAAAGGTAGAATTTTGAGAAATTGATATTTGGTGTTTGGCCATACCTGTCCATTACTTGCCGTCCCATACGTATAAGCCTATTCTTGTCTTTTATCTCAGAATGAATGAATGAATGAATGGGGATATTTCTAGAGTGCTCAGCTACTCAAAAGTGTGTACCTGCGCTAGACATGCACGGGCAAATTCAAGAGCCAGACTACAAAGTGAGAAGGTGAAAAAGAAGTGATAAGTTTTTAAGGCTTTCCTGAATGCTGTTTCTTGAGAGACAAAAGAACGATGGATTTAACCCAGATCTCTTGACTGGGGGAGAATGTCTGCATTGTCAGCATTCCGTCCATCATTTGTTTGTTGTAACGCTTTTCGCCCTAAGTGGGATGGGTATTCCCAGACGTGGGACCCGTGCTCACTACGCCACTGGAGTCAAGCTATCCTGGCTGATGACGGCTGATAGCCAGAAACCGGTCCTAGGATGCTTGATTCCGGTCCAGGGAAGACATGGCTTGGCAGTTCGGGCTGGACTGTTTCCATGAGGCAAAGGGTCAAGACTGATTTGCATATGGCCATGTCTAAACTGGGGTGGTGTAGTGGGCAAAAGAACGATGGATTTAACCCAGATCTCTTGACTGGGGGAGAATGTCTGCATTGTCAGCATTCCGTCCATCATTTGTTTGTTGTAACGCTTTTCGCCCTAAGTGGGATGGGTATTCCCAGACGTGGGACCCGTGCTCACTACGCCACTGGAGTCAAGCTATCCTGGCTGATGACGGCTGATAGCCAGAAACCGGTCCTAGGATGCTTGATTCCGGTCCAGGGAAGACATGGCTTGGCAGTTCGGGCTGGACTGTTTCCATGAGGCAAAGGGTCAAGACTGATTTGCATATGGCCATGTCTAAACTGGGGTGGTGTAGTGGGCAAAAGAACGATGGATTTAACCCAGATCTCTTGACTGGGGGAGAATGTCTGCATTGTCAGCATTCCGTCCATCATTTGTTTGTTGTAACGCTTTTCGCCCTAAGTGGGATGGGTATTCCCAGACGTGGGACCCGTGCTCACTACGCCACTGGAGTCAAGCTATCCTGGCTGATGACGGCTGATAGCCAGAAACCGGTCCTAGGATGCTTGATTCCGGTCCAGGGAAGACATGGCTTGGCAGTTCGGGCTGGACTGTTTCCATGAGGCAAAGGGTCAAGACTGATTTGCATATGGCCATGTCTAAACTGGGGTGGTGTAGTGGGCAAAAGAACGATGGATTTAACCCAGATCTCTTGACTGGGGGAGAATGTCTGCATTGTCAGCATTCCGTCCATCATTTGTTTGTTGTAACGCTTTTCGCCCTAAGTGGGATGGGTATTCCCAGACGTGGGACCCGTGCTCACTACGCCACTGGAGTCAAGCTATCCTGGCTGATGACGGCTGATAGCCAGAAACCGGTCCTAGGATGCTTGATTCCGGTCCAGGGAAGACATGGCTTGGCAGTTCGGGCTGGACTGTTTCCATGAGGCAAAGGGTCAAGACTGATTTGCATATGGCCATGTCTAAACTGGGGTGGTGTAGTGGGCAAAAGAACGATGGATTTAACCCAGATCTCTTGACTGGGGGAGAATGTCTGCATTGTCAGCATTCCGTCCATCATTTGTTTGTTGTAACACGTTTCTTGAGAGACGGCATGCAATGATAGCAGAAGCTCCTTCCTTGCTTTGTTGGTGAGTACCGAAAACGAACACCCATCAGTCCTCACCCGACAGAATCTAGGTACCTGAACAAGCAGTGCCGCAGCAGAGTGAAGAGTTTTAAAAGGATTGTAGTGTACCGTCCTCTAAATCAAATACTTTGGGGCACACTTATAGTCCTGATGGAGGAAAGTTAAGTGCCTGAAACAGAATTTGTTTCTTTATGGGGAGACAGTGTAGCACTCTAAGATGACTTGAAACAAATTCTTTCTTGGATATACCCAAGATTAGGCGGGCCACTGCATTTTCCACCACCCAATGTTTCCTGATCCTGCACTCCAGGAGGCCAAGATATGGGCTATTCGCACACTCCAGTCTGGCTTGTTATCAATGTGTGGACAACCGTTCTGTGCACCTCCTAAGTGATTATTGAGAAATGTCCTAATTCAGCATAGTATGCCAAAACAAGTTCTCATAATCGACAAAACCTGGGAATGCATGGACAACTTATCATCTATCATAACTCCTAAATTCTTAGCAGCAGGAGTAGGCAACGGGGGAGGGCGGATATCCCCTAGCCACTTGTTATTTATCCAATGATCTCTGACCTTCCAAAACAACATAATCTCCATTTTGACCACATTACATTGCAGGTGGCTCACACGCATCCAATGCAGAGCATGCATCAAATACACAGCAAAGGTTGAAGCCATATCTGTGGCAGAATGGCCAAAGGAGAGGAGCAGCTGAGCTACATCAGCATACGAGAGAGTCGCCAATCCATGCAATTCAATACGTTTAGCTAAGGGGATCATATAGATGTTAAACAAAGTGGGGCTGTGGGAAGAACCCTGTGGCAACCCAAAACATAACTTCTTGCTGAACAAAGAATGCTGTGCTAGCCAAATCTCCTTTCCTCTTCCTTCTAAAAAGGATTTGAACCAGAGCCAACCCCAACCCTCCGGCTAGCTCAGCCATAGGATGCAATAAGATAGAATGAGACACAATATCAAAGGCTGCAGACAGATCGAGCAAAATCAGGACTGCACTTTTACCTTCATCAGCGCAAAAGTAATTGTTTTTGATCATCTCAAAAAGGGCAGTTTCTGTGCTGTGCGGTGGGTTAAAGCCTGACTAAATACGATGACGGAAATGAAACATTTGCTGTAGATTTGCCTTCATTCAAGCACATCATCAGCTTTCTACGGACTCGGAACATGCTTGACTGTCTCCTAAAGGATTAATTTTCATACATTGCCTTATTTGGACCCCCAAGCCTAAAAACTCTGGTATTACTTGCCGTTGACTGATATGTGAACTTAGTGAAAACTTGGATTAAATCTCCATCTGCTTTTGGGTTACGTATGCCATTTCTTCCCTATGGGCTTCTATTATTTGCCAATTTTGGATTAAGAAATGACACGTTTTCACTTCCAGTCTTGTTACATACTGTTCACAAATTACGTTTTTGGCAACCTATGCCCTTTTTGCTAGCATAATGACCAGCAGTCTGTGTCTTGCTTCACTATCTTTGGGCTATAAGTTTCGGCGACCTTTTATCAAAGGTGCATCATTCCTTACACTATAGAGTGGATAGGGCTTTCCTCAATGGATCGGGACACCTACCACCAAGTTGTTCATGAATTGTAAAGAATATTGCAATACTGCTGAGTCAACCCAATCTCAGCATTTACAGATCCTCAAAATGCACTCTTTCCAACAGGAGAGAAGATATGTGACAGAAGTGGACAAAAAGGGCACAAAGGAGATGGAAGACTGTAGAACGGGAGAAGAGCCTACATTGGCAAATGGAGAAACAAGATACTTAGGGTTCCAAATGAGAGGAAACAAACACAAGTGAGGGGAAAAGTGAAATGTGGAAGAGAGAGTAGAAAGGCATAGGAAAAGAAGACAAAAGAAATGCAGATAGAAAAGTCAAAACAAAAAAGCTGAAGAACATGTAAAAATATTCACATGCAGTAGATTTTAGTTGAATTCTTCTTTTTCAAGCTATCATATGGTAACTCACTCAAAATGTGGCTAGATACGTTCAGTGTTACATCATTGCATGCATATAACCTTGAAGGCATTATACTTGTCAAACATGGGAATTCCTGTGCTTGTTTTCTTGTTTTCTGCCACATGTCATACTTACCTCTAAGTAAGCCAAAGCGCCAAAGAAATCTGCTATAGATCCTAGGACAGAAAAAAAGGGCTGTGCAGCAAAATAAATGTGACCTCCATTAGCAAACCAGATAGCTAAAACAGTGGCCCACCTTTGAAAATCAGGTGATTTTTTAACTTGTAAAGACATGCTGTATGGATATTTTACAAGGAATGGGAGACTGCATGCATTTGTACTTCAGTCAATGGTGGCAGTTTTTAGAGAAGTCAACAGTAAGAACCGGCCAACTAGTCCGTAAAACAGGCCCACAAACTGCTAAAATATAAAAAAGGCTCCCACAATGATCTGTCAGACCAGCCCATCGGGCACTGCCTGATTGCCCTATAGGCCAGTCCGAACCTGTGTAGATCTGCGTTTTTTAAATCCCACAAGCCGACCAAAAAGAGAACTCGCCTGACCTCCTGCCGATTGCAAAAGCAGAACAATGTTTAAAAATAGTGCCTTACATAACCTACCAACAGTGTTTTAAATGGGCCGGTACTCAAAGTTACTGAGTACCGGCACTTCTTATTTTTATCACTCTGAGTACTGGCTCTTCTCTACTGCCGTGGATAGTACCGGTACTCATGAAGGGTAGGCGCATTGTCCTCTAGTGGTGGTAACCTGTCTCTTTGACAGCCAAAGCACTTTTATAGCCTTGAGCTGAGCCCCCGCTGACTATTCAGAGTGGGCTCATTTGCATGATATTCGGGTGTTCGCTGTGGGTTGCAAGGAATCGAGGCAGCCCAGTGATACAACAATGAGGAAAGCCATGGGAGGGAAGGAGGTTAAAAGGGCTTTAATCCCTCCTGATTCTTTAGTGAGAGTGTATGCTTATGTTTGCTTGTTTGTGTGTCCGTGTTTTTGCGTGAGAGATAAACCAGAGAAATATTACAAAATAAGGAAATGTTAAATATCACTGTGTCTGACTTTCGTTTTGTAAAATGAATTAACCAGTTTTGTTTATAGAAACAAGTTTCTTGTGTTTTGGTACGTGCTGCAACTAGTATATATATCAATAAGCTTCGCATGTCTTGCCTTTAGCCCCTGCCCCTAGCCCCGCCCACTTGCCATATTTAAATGAGCACCTGCACTATTTTTTCCCATTTAAAGCACTGCCTACCAATCACAGCAGGGTAAACCGAGCCACGCGGACAAGAAGAGGTCGCGTTATACAAAAGCGGAGATAGAAAATATTTACCTGGGGCAGATTCCTGTGTCCCTGAACCGTGGCCCAAAAAGCATTTTGTAATTAGGCTAAATAAGACCTTTAGGGTTTTCAACGCGGACATAATAATTTTGCCTTAGAGATTTGGCACCGTGTGACGCATCAGCTAAAACTGTCGAGCTGCAGTTATCTGCGCACCTTTTCCATCCTGCTCGCGCAGCTGCTTCCAACTGCCTACTGCGGCTGGAACAGCTGATCTCTCCTCGCCTGAACCAGAGACACCTCTGACGATTGCGGATTTTCAACCCGGTTACTCGTTAACAGCTGGAAGCCTTCTGTGGTACCATTAAAATACCTTCCTCGTCTTTGTAATGCACAAAGTACGAAAAATTAAGGGACCCGTCGCGTGCCTTTGCAGATAAAATGTATGATATTGCACAGTCATTTGATAAGTAATCTCTGTAGAGAACAAGAGCAGTAACATTTAGCAGTAACATTTATAGGGGCATATCAACAACAACCGGCGATAATTATCGCTCAGCGCTCTTAGCGTGAGGATAATTATCGCCGGCTAGCGTGAATTTTTATCGCTGAGATAGCGTGCTATTAGCAACGCTTATCTCAATAGCGATAAAAATTCTCACGCTAACAGGCTAACGTGAGATTATCGCTGGAAACCCAGCGATAATCACACGTTACCTTGTTGATAGGGACAGGCAAACTTAGCCATGATATCCTCCTTCCATAGGATATCATGGCTAAGTCAGAAAAATACCAGACGTAAAAAAGCAGTGTTAACCGCGGTTAGCGCTGCTTTTTTTGTCTCTAACAGGGTTAGCGACATTCTTGATAATAGGAGAAATGTCGCTTAGCGACATTTCTCCTATTATTTAACTCTGGAACGCCCCCTTTGCATCTCATTAGAGATGCAAGGGGAAGCGTAGAGTAAAAGGGTGCTAACTTGCAAATTTGCGTGTTAGCACCCTGTTGCTGATAGGGCGCTAGTTTTATCTCTGCTTTTTTGGCTTTCAAAGCCAAAAAAGCAGAGATAAAGCCCTTGTTGATATGCCCCATAGTTCGTGTGGAGATAACGCTCAATGCTCTATCGAATATTGAGTTGTGTTGGTATGTATGTACTGCTTTCCATGCTAGGAATAGTGGAAGAGACATCACAGTTCTTTTGAACCCTCTGAGGACATCACAGGAAGTGAAATATCATGATCTTTGACCCAGATGACATCACACAAAATGGTGCCCGTGTCTTTTTGCTTGCAGACATAACCACAAATGACACAAGCATTGGCATAGCCAATAGGTCTCGCCTTTGGGACCTTATAAGTGTTTAGCCATGCAACAGTTGCATAACTAAATACTTATAAGGTCCCAAAAGCGAGACCTATTGGCTATGTCAAGCGGCCGTGGGGCCGCGAAAGTGATCGTGATCAAACATCAAAGCGGCCGTGTGGCCGCGAAAGTGAAAGTAACTGCGGTCAAGCGCGTCGCGCGCGCCCGCGCACATGCACTGTAGCTCTAGGCTGTCCTGGTAGCACTTTTTGGAGCCCTCTCAAAAAGTCTCGCCAGACCAGCGCATGCGCTGGGTCATGCGAGACCTAATAAATTAAGTTAAAAAAAAATAAGTGCAATATTATTAAAAAAGTACCTAGAGGTATATTTTAGTTAACATTTATACATTGACCTCTTGCTTGCCTGGGTGTTTGCACACCTCCGTGCTGGAGCATTTTTCAGAATATTCTGCATTAGGTTGATCAACCTCATTGGTCTCTTTGCACACCCATAGAAATTATATTTTTGGTATATTCAGGCCTGAATACTGATGCAAACTTTATGTCAATATCTCATTGTAGCAAAAACCAAAGGAAATGATGGACGGAGTGTTGAACATTGCAAGCACTCACCCCCCGTCAACTGATCTGGGTTTAATCCATCACCGTTCTTTAGCCCACTCTGCCACCCCAGTTCAGACATGGCCATATGCAAATCAGTCTGACCCTGTGCCTCATGGGAACAGTCCAGCCCGAACTGCCAAGCCATGTCTTCGCTGGACCGGAAACAAGCTTCCTAGGACCGGTTTCTGGCATTTCAGCCATCTTCAGCCAGGCTTGCTTGAATCCAGTTGCAAAGTGAGCAAGGGACTCACGTCTGAGCATACCCTGCCAACTTATGGCGAACAAAGCAAAAACCAAAGGAAATGATGGACGGAGTGTTGAACATTGCAAGCACTCACCCCCAGTCAACTGATCTGGGTTTAATCCATCACCGTTCTTTAGCCCACTCTGCCACCCCAGTTCAGACATGGCCATATGCAAATCAGTCTGACCCTGTGCCTCATGGGAACAGTCCAGCCCGAACTGCCAAGCCATGTCTTCCCTGGACCGGAACAAGCTTCCTAGGACCAGTTTCTGGCATTTCAGCCGTCTTCAGCCAGGCTTGCTTGAATCCAGTGGCAAAGTGAGCAAGGGACTCACGTCTAAGCATACCCTGCCAACTTATGGCGAACAAAGCAAAAACCAAAGGAAATGATGGACGGAGTGTTGAACATTGCAAGCACTCACCCCCAGTCAACTGATCTGGGTTTAATCCATCACCGTTCTTTAGCCCACTCTGCCACCCCAGTTCAGACATGGCCACATGCAAATCAGTCTGACCTTGTGCCTCATGGGAACAGTCCAGCCCGAATTGCCAAGCCATGTCTTCCCTGGACCGGAAACAAGCTTCCTAGGACCGGTTTCTGGCATTTCAGCCGTCTTCAGCCAGGCTTGCTTGAATCCAGTGGCAAAGTGAGCAAGGGACTCACGTCTGAGCATACCCTGCCAACTTATGGCGAACAAAGCAAAAACCAAAGGAAATGATGGACGGAGTGTTGAACATTGCAAGCACTCACCCACAGTCAACTGATCTGGGTTTAATCCATCACCGTTCTTTAGCCCACTCTGCCACCCCAGTTCCAACATGGCCATATGCAAATCAGTCTGACCCTGTGCCTCATGGGAACAGTCCAGCCCGAACTAACAAGCCTTGTCTTCCCTGGACCGGTGTGGTAAATAATTTAATTACCGGAACTTAATTTGATGCGGAAAATCTATAATAATAGCTCAGTAAAATAAGAGGCAGAATCCGTGGTATTAGAGGTTCGGAACGGGCTTTATTCCAAAATCAATTCGAATTGATGGACTCCATATTCCATCACCACGAAGGTTCAGGAAGTGAAGGACAAACTTTATTGACAAGTAATCATTTTTATACAATAGGCATTACAGTGAAACAGATGCAGGAGGCGTAACAGTTGATAACAAAGATAAGAACATACATGCGTAACTAAAAAATAGGTGTAACTGGGCGTAACTTAAAGAACGTCATTGGATATGATGTCATAAATGGGTGGTTCCATGAAAGAATTTCGCAATGTCAGCAGAAATACTTGGCAGAGATGCGCGCGCAGCAGCATGACGTGTGATTGACGTGCAACTAGGGGGTGAAGGGGACTTGACATTTAGCTCTACATGTGGAGACAGAAGTCTGGGGTCATGTCAACCTAATCCCAAATCATATCTAACATCCTATGTTTAAAGAACTGTGTTATCCAAAAAGAGAGGTCTCTTAGGATAGAATCTTATTCTATACTGACTATGCTGACTGTTAGTGCGTGTACAAGCGTCTAAGTGTCTACACTAGAAGCGAGGGGGTAGGAATATTCCATGGTAACAGGGCTATGAATTACTTGCATAAAGACAGAGAAGCCGGGCCTTTTGCTCGGTAGCTGAAAGAATGTTTACTTAAACTACTAGACAGGAATGCATTGGATGAGGAGCGGAGCAGAGCAGATAATCTTGAAGGTGAAATACAGTTTTTTTGGCAAGCAGACAGGTCGAGTCAGGCACCGTTAGCCGCACAGGGAGTAGGACAAAGTTCATGGATACAGATGCGAGCTCAGACTGGAGCTTTCAGAGGCAGAAGGCAGAAAAGGCTTGATGGCAGAATCAGGGCCTACTCGCCTGGACTGTAAAATGGGATAAGTGAACCATATAAAGCCGGTGGCCTTTCATACTTAGGAATAGAATATCCGGCCCATTCACGGCGGATCTGAAAGAGAACATGTTGACGGTGGACGCACATGTGTTTGCGTCTTCATAACTGGAACTGGAGGAAACATACATGTACTTATGATTTATACATGAAACCGTTAGGGTCCAAGATAGGGGACATAACTGATCATAAAAATCCATATTTCCACATTCCCTCCTTGTCCCCTACTTGCCCTTAAGAGATATCAATCTTCATCAATCCGTTGATTTGTTCATATAACATCATTTGTTCTTCTTTCTTCTTCCGGAATCTTGAGTGAAAACTTGGATGTGGGATACACAAGGTGGCACATAGACCACAAATCGCTGGCCCACATTGTAGGCATAAGCAGCAACTGAATAGTATGAGAAAGCCAATACCTAGGAAGGATAGGACCCTCCATCCAAAGGTAGATAATACACTCCAAAACCAACCGGACCAAGTCCAGGTGCCTGGATTCTGGTGTATCTGGCTTACAATCTTATGAAGGCGAGTTATGGCTTTATACACAGATGGCGAATTTTCTGGTATGAAAATGCAACAATTTGATCCGATGACCCTACAAGCTCCGCCCCTATCGGCCAGGATGACGTCAAGGACAAGACGATTTTGAAGCACAACAATCCGCATAGCAGACTGCTCTTCTGTTAAATTGCCTAAGGCGGAAATAGTTTCGTTTACTACTGCTTCAAGGGTTCTGGTTAATCTACGTATCAGCTTACTATTAGTGACTGTACCTATATAGGGAAAGAGACCTTTATTGAAATCTGTGTATTTTTCCCATGCTGTTTCAGTGTAATCGACGATTGGGAGATCTCTCCATTCTCTATTGTGTACTAAATGAGTATTTCTATGATAATCAGGAGGAGCTAAGAAAACAGGTGGCAAAAGGAATCCGATGTAACAGGTACCATCCCAATCTAGAGGCAGACGTATATATGCAGTCTGACCACATACAAAGTAGGAATGGCGAGAAGCTCTAAATGTAGATTTGCCTTGATCACTGAATTCTATTACAGTGATGCATTTACTATGGCCCATGTGTATGGAGCCATTCTTTTTTATACACAATTCACCTTTAACTGGAAATACTGACATAGCGGGCAAAATTGGTGCAGCTTCGGATTCGACATTCAGGATCATGAGATTAAGCGTGAAATTACCTAATCCATATACTTCATTTTCTAGATCAGTTCCTGTTCTTTTGGGAAGTCCCTCCTTGTTAGGGTAACAGACTTTAAGCAGGACTAAGTTCAGGTTTCCCCAAACCCAGTTGTCTTGATAAACCGCGGAATTCGAATCTAGGGAATTAATTAAACTAAACCATGCTCCACAGGAGCCATTGTGTGTAAACGGATATGGAAAGAGAGGCAGAATTCCCTTATAGTTCTGATAGGGAGGGAGTCGGCCACATATCCAACAATTTGTAGCATTGCTAGCCTGATGGGAATGATGTAACATACTAATAAAAGTGTTATTGCGCAGCGCAAATCTATAGGACAACTCATGCGGGGGTAATTCACTAAAAGAATGTTCAGCAGTAACATTGTAAACATGTTTAGAAATAGGATAATATATGTGCAACAATATACTTGCAGCGATTATTAAAAGACATAAGAAAAACAAAATTAATAACGTCACTGTACAATGACTACGCAGTGATTTACAGTACGCATGTTTTTTCAACTGGATTTGATTATCTCCTTCTCTATTCCGGTCCAGAGGATACATGTCAGAGACAAATTCAACCGATTCACCTTGGAGAGGACTTAAACAATCAAATTGTCTGACTTATTGGACCGTAGTTTTAGTCTATATAGTTCTGAGCTCGTTTGTTCAACCAAAGGAAGCTTTGAGTCTGTCTTTGAGGAAATACAGGGTTTAGTCTCTATATCGGATGGTAGTCCATGAAATTTCTTGATATGACTTGAATGTATCCAGCCTTTTCGACCTTCGATCTTCACGGCTGTCCTCGTGGTTAACAGTACGAGTTGAGGCGATTTCCACCTAGGATCCAGCTGAGACTTCCGGTCAAAGTTCCGCACTAACACCAAATCCCCCGGAACTACGTCGTGGGGTTTCACCTCGGTGTTGTCGGGAAAGGCTGCAGCTACCTGTGAACGACAAGATTGTAGTGCAGACATCAAGGAAGCTAGGTAATCTGTCAGCATATTACAGTCTACATCAGTTATTTTGCGTGGTATAGGCGTCCCCCACATATTTGGTGGTCTACCGAAGATCACCTCATATGGAGATAGCCCTGTTCGAGAATGTGCTACCATTCTCATGTAAAAGAGTGCAACTGGTAAGGCTACTACCCAGTCGACACCTTTCTCTCTACATATTTTGGACAATCTAATTTTCAGAGTTTGATTATGTCGTTCCACGAGACCTGCTGCCTCGGGGTGTCGGACACAATGAAATCTCCATTGATATCCTAACAAAAGTGAAACGTGTTTCATTAGTTCGGATGAGAACGGCTGGCCGTTATCTGAGTAGACAGCACGTGGTAAACCGTACCGTGGGAAGAATTCTCGAACTAACTGTTTGGCAGTAGTCGGGGCAGTGTAATCTGAAACCGGGTATGCCTCTGTCCAACGGGAAAGAGCACAAACAACTACAAGAACGTATTTGAATCCTCGACATCGTTCCATCTGGATATAATCCATCTGGAGGACTTCAAAAGGGTGATCAGGAGGCTGAAATCCACCTTGTTCTACGGGAATGCTTTTACCTGGGTTAAACTGACAACAGATCATACAGGTACGGACTTTTTGTTTAGCTGCTGCTCGTAAATGTTTGTTGAACCAAATGTGTTGAATGCTGTCTAGCATAGCTTTTTCTCCTAAGTGGGCAGGACTATGTATTGTATTTATGATAACTTGGACCATTGAGTCGGGAAGAAACCATACAGATTTTTCCTTCGTCATCCATCCTTGATCTGTTTGGATCCCTCCTAATTCAGTCCATTTCTTTATTTCGTCTGGTGTAGCATGTGTCTGTATGTCAATTACGTCAAGA
The DNA here is from genome assembly GCF_964204655.1 of Triturus cristatus. Classification (NCBI taxonomy): domain Eukaryota; kingdom Metazoa; phylum Chordata; class Amphibia; order Caudata; family Salamandridae; genus Triturus; species Triturus cristatus. The sequence goes on from NC_140588.1 coordinate 272,095,743, forward strand.
GCGGGATCCTTAACCATCATGCAATGTGTTGGTGTCGGAACTATTGTCTTTGTCATGTCAGATGTGTGAGTTTGAGCAGTCTGTTTAGCTGTTTTGTCAGCTAGATCATTGCCTTGGGAAATGATATCAGTAACTTTCGTATGAGCTTTACATTTCATAATTGATATTGCAGCGGGTAGATGTATTGCATCTAATAGGGCATGAATGAGGGGTCCGTGCTGAATGTGGGCACCGTGAGAAGTTAAATAACCTCTCTCTCGCCACAGCACGCCGAAGTCATGTACAACTCCGAAGGCATAACGTGAATCAGTGTATATGTTGACTTTCTTATTTGTGGCTTGAATACAGGCTTGTGTCAGAGCGATGAGCTCTGCTGCTTGAGCTGACAAGGTATTGATACGATTTGTTTCAATGACTTCAGTGTCTGTCGTGACTGCATACGCGGCCACTAGCTCTCCTGTACTTGTTCTTTTACATGAACCATCTACATACAACGTCAGGTCTGGGTCTGACAATGGGACGTCTGTCAAGTCTTGTCTGGGTTTCGTCGTGATAGTAATAACTTCAATACAATCATGCGCTAATGGGTCTGTTCCGTTTACGGGTAACAGTGTGGCAGGATTCAATGTACTACAACGTCTGATTTCTATGTGTGGCTGAAACAATGTTAGTTCGTAACCAGTGAGTCTTGCTATAGTCAAGTGTTGTGTTTGCGTTCGGTTCAAGAGAACCTCTACTGCGTGTGGTACTTGTACTGTCAATTGATGTCCTAACACTATGGCATCGCTTTGTCTGATTGCTAAAGCTGTCGCTGCCACTGATTTCAGGCACGCAGGCAGAGCCTGAGCTACGGGATCTAATGTACTAGAAAAATAAGCACATGGTTTGTGTGATCCTGCTTGTTCCTGTGTGAGTACTGACAAAGCAGTACCTTCGCGTTCTGTAACAAAGAGTGTAAACTGTTTACTGTAACATGGTGTTGCTAAAACGGGTGCTTGACATAAAGCTTTCTTTAGGCTTTCAAAAGCTTGTGTATGTTCCTGAGTCCAAGGGAGGACAGTCGATGTGGCTGCCTCCTGTGTTGTCAACTGAATGAGTGGTTTTGCTAGAAATGCATACTGAGGGATCCACTGCCTACAATATGAAGTGAGGCCTATAAAAGCCCGCACCTCCTTTTGTGTCTTGGGTATTGGCATGTTAGCAATTAACTGGATGCGATCGGGTGTAAGCTGCCTTCCCTCCTTGGACAGCGAGTGACCAAGGTAAACAACTCGCTGGACACAGAATTGCAGCTTAGAAGGGGACACCTTGTGCCCCTTTCCGGCCAAGAATTGTAAAACCGTCAGTGAGGCTTTTTCACATTCAGGTTCGCTTCGGGCGGTGATCAGCAGATCATCGACATATTGAAGCAAGGCAGTGTTGACTGGCATGTGGATACTGTCAAGTTCTCGTTTCAGTGCTTGGCTATAGATGCTGGGGCTTTCTGTGAATCCTTGAGGTGCGCGTGTGAATTTAAAGCTTCGTCCATTTAAACTAAATCCGAACAAGTATTGGCTTTCCGGATCTATTGGGACGCTGAAAAAGGCATTCTTGAGATCAATTACAGTAAAGAATGTTGCTTCGGAATCAATGGCTGTCAGTAATGAAGAGATATCTGGAACTACGGGGTATTGTGGTACAATACATTTATTTAATTCGCGCAGATCAATAACCAATCGATATACTGGCGGGGCTTTCGGATCAATTCGTTTAAGAATCGGAATTATCGGTGAATTACATACATTGGAGTCGGTTTCCACAACCACTCCTTGGGTAATAAGTTCGTGAATGATTTGCAGTAAAGCCACTACAGCATCTGGGGGTAACTTGTATTGTCGCATTCGTGGTAGTACCACTCCTGCCTTTAGTGTGACTCGATATGGTGTAATGGTCATGCAACCAACATCTGTAGGGCCTTGTGCCCATAAATGTGTGGGTAAAGTCTGCAGTCAGTGATCCATGTCTCGGGACACATAGTGCCCTTTGAAATCACGTAGAAACAATCTTACTCCTTCCGGAGAACAACATATTATAGCTCCTAGAGCTTTCAAAGTTTTTATACCTAACAGGTTTTCTGGACATGATTTAGTAAGCAATAAATCTGTAGTTCGTGTCAAGGGACCAATCGTAAGTGGAAGAGGCTGTGATACTTCGTTAATGATAGGTTTTCCTGAAAAACCAAGGGAAATATTCTGTGAGCCTGAGAGGGGTGCCCCTGGAACTTCACTTCGTTTTATCGTTGTTCGGCTTGCCCCTGTATCAAGCAAAAATTTTCTATCCTGGCCTAATAGTTCACTGTGTACATAAGGTCCTTCTTGATCTACAGGGACCTCAATAAGGGGTAAGCCAACTTCCCTCTCTAGGCTGTTTCATGAGTATCGTTGATAATCAGGATAATCATACTGTGCGGTCTGGTACATCTGTCGTGTCGTTGTTTGTGTGGCAGCAATAGGCTGCGATGGTGGAGCTGTCATAGATGGTTGCGGAGCTGGCATGGATTGTGCATGCTGCAGAGCTCCTTGTTGGTTCTGATCCTGTCTAAGTGGCCGTGGTCTTTCTTTTGTATTACCTGTGGCGATATTATGTTTTAAAACTGGGCAATCGTGTACATAATGGCCTGGCTGTTTACAATAGTTGCATGTCCCTTTTACAGGACCGGTTGAAACACTGGACTGTGTCATACCCTTTTTATGACCGTCAGCTGGAACTGTCTGAGAAACTAGCATTTTCATTTTCGTGTCTTTCATGCGTCTTTGTTCATGTTCTTGTTCTTCTCTAATTCTATTGTGATGGTACTGTAGCATTTGTAACATTTGTGACGGAGTGTTACCTTGCCAGGTACTCTCGAATTTCAATACTCTATTCTTAACTTGGGGCAAGGAATTTTCAACTAATTTTGTCACAAACAGATGTGGATACGATTCGCTACTTGCTTTTATTCCACTATTTATACCAAAACATTTTTCGAATCGGGCATAGAAATCACTAGTGTCCTCATCGTGCTTTTGTTTACAGGCTGAGATTGCACCCCAGTCTTCCTTTTTCGTAGTTAATAAACGTGGCAGTACCTGTACTAGTAAACCTGGTAGTGTTTTGGTCTTTTCCCCAAGCCCTGAACCTGGACCTCGAGCTTTTTCTTCGTTTTCTAATGCTGTCCAATCTATCTTCTGGTCTCCCACCTCCCAATCCTTTTCCTTGAGTTTTTCGTAAATGCCCGCAGGCATTAATACCTTCAATATTGTCATAATGTCGGGATAGGTATATTCTCCCATGAGCAACATGTCTTTAATTTCACGGTGGAAACCCGCTGGGTCTTTGTCATGACTGGGTACCACTTTCTTCATTTCTAATAGTTCTATTTTAGATATGGGTGTGTATACAAACACACGTTTAAACTGATTGTCATCACCTTTTATCGGGTGCACTTCGCGTAAGGGATTCTGTCTATCCATATAATACGTCGTTCTTTCTTTTATGGGCAGTGAGACATGTTCGGGACATACAAAAAGAATGTACTGCTTTCTGGATTCTAGTATTTCTCTAATTAACTCAGTACCTGAACCTCTCCATTTATTCGTGAGTAATTCAGTCAAGATATTAGGTAAGGGGCCAGGATCGGAGTGCTGGCTTTTATATAATATAAGGAGTTGTTGAATCATATAGATACCAGCTAAACGCTGTTCATCTGGGGTGAGGTTCAAAAACGTGTGCGCTAATGTATCATCACTATATTTTCCGGGACTGTCAACCCAATGAACGGCTGACCTGGCTAATTCTTGTTCGTCCATAGAATCGAGTAGATGATAACCCCTTCGTTCCCGGAGTAATTTGTCAGCGGCTTGGAACGAATGTTCGGGGGACCTTTTTTTTATTATAGGGGTTTGGAAATTTCTGTTATTATCTGGACGTATCGGATCAGTAAAGCCTCTAGTATTATTACAAGATCTTCCTCTACCTACATAGGCCATGGTTTCTAACTGTCCTGTGGGTAGTTCTAATTCTTCCTCCTCCTCTGTTTGTTCAGGCTCGTCTACTGCTAATCTTTCTTCGTGTATTCGTTCTACTTCTTTGCGGATCTTGCGGCACATAGCTACTATACATGATCGTTTATCATGTCTCCCCTCTGATATATTCCGACTCCAGGTGGTAAGAATTTGCATTTCTTCCGGATTTACCCCTGGTCGGTCTTGATTTCTGATCACACAATTTATGAGGAAACGTAACAGTTCCCCCTGTATCTCCACTTTCTGGTACTCCAAGGCTCTATTAATACTTTCGGAATCTCGTCCTGACTGGACAAAGTGATATATATTTTCTAAATGTGCAGTCATTCCTGGTAGCCTCCCTAAATATATTGCAGCTCGTCGGATACGTAATGATGCCAGCAGCATTTCGTCCCCTTTTCCGGGCACCGGGTCATATCTACAATCTATTAGAAGTTCCTTAAGCGCGTCGGGAGTTACTAGTTTGGGCGTACGTTGGTGGGCTAATTCTTGAAAGGAAAGTTTATTTACTCTGGGTGGCGTGGAAAAAATGTTGGATGCACCTCCTGTAGCACCGCCTGGGGTGCTGGATGTGAAGGGATTCGTTGAACGTGATATAGCAACCATAGGTGTGGGTACAGCTGTAGAAACAGATGTGCTTGCCGGAACTTGTATCGGAGTTTGTTGTTGCGGAGGTACAGACGGAGGAGGGTCTTGGCGTTGAACCCCCTCGGCAGGCGGTCTATGTGGCGCAGCATTAGCATACTCGGGAGCTGCGTCGTCTAAATAAGAGGAAAGAAAAACATCTTCTGCGGTTCTGGGATGCCCCTTAGGATGTACTTTTATCGGGAACAATGGGGGTGGCAAGTCTTTTGGTATCTCTGGAGTAGCCTTAGGTAATCCTTCGGCCAGAAGAGGATACATACCATTCATAAGGGTATTTCGTTGTCTGTCTACTTGTTCTGATTTTACTCGAGTACCTTCTTCAATTAATAGATTTTCTCGAACTTTATTTGAATTCTCCTTACTCTTCTCTTCCCGTCTACGTGCTTTTTCTGTACGTCTATACGATTCTTTACGCCATAATTCAATGGCATCTTTCTGTGATTGTCTAGCTTTCTTTTTCCATAATTCTTCCTCTACTTTCACGATGCAATCTGCATCCCAGGTCCCAGCTGCGGGCCACCTCTGACTTTCTGGTAGTTCCTTGGTGTAGTCTACCCATAAATCAAGAAATAATATGGCGTCTAGGCCATGTTTATGATACATGAAGTACCCTGGAGTGTCCCTAGGAGGAATGGGAACAGCTTCTTCGAGTACCCCTTTTCTAGTTTTGATCTGTCTTAATTTCGAAAAGAGCGGCATTTTTGAGAACTGGTCTGATCTGATACCTAATTCTGAACACGTTTAATACAACAAAACACAATACTGAACAGTCATTCACACCACAATATGCAGAACGGATTTAAAACATTTTAACATTTAACATTTAATGAACAACAATGATGGCCATTTAAGGAACTAGTCACTTAAACATGATACTCGGCACTAACTAGGTAATTCTGGATTATATACTAGACATACTTGATATACTGCTAAACAGTACAGATACACTGCTGAAACAGTGCAGACCGGATTTGTGTACCCAAACCCGTCTTGACCGGCACAACCTATGTGCACGTCAGAACGCCTCCCCGACAATGGTACTCACCGGGTAGCTCGGAACGGAAGGCCTCGGAACTGAACTGAACTGGACTCGGACCGGACTGGACTCGACTCGAAACTTCGGAACTTCGGAACCTGGTGGGCCTCTGTATACCTCGGATCTTGCTCTCTCAGCTAGGCTCTGGTCGGGATACTTCGCACTTCTCACCGCCTCGTCTGGGTGTTGATCGCAGCCTCAGTTACCCCCGCTCGGCAGGAGGGAGATACAGGAAATCCTGTGGGTACGCGTTGTTGTCCGTCCAGCTGTGACAGGAGACCGGGCCTGCAACGCACCTCCGGCGCGTGAGATGAGAAAGTGTCCCTGTTCGGGCGCCATTTATGTGGTAAATAATTTAATTACCGGAACTTAATTTGATGCGGAAAATCTATAATAATAGCTCAGTAAAATAAGAGGCAGAATCCGTGGTATTAGAGGTTCGGAACGGGCTTTATTCCAAAATCAATTCGAATTGATGGACTCCATATTCCATCACCACGAAGGTTCAGGAAGTGAAGGACAAACTTTATTGACAAGTAATCATTTTTATACAATAGGCATTACAGTGAAACAGATGCAGGAGGCGTAACAGTTGATAACAAAGATAAGAACATACATGCGTAACTAAAATAGGTGTAACTGGGCGTAACTTAAAGAACGTCATTGGATATGATGTCATAAATGGGTGGTTCCATGAAAGAATTTCGCAATGTCAGCAGAAATACTTGGCAGAGATGCGCGCGCAGCAGCATGACGTGTGATTGACGTGCAACTAGGGGGTGAAGGGGACTTGACATTTAGCTCTACATGTGGAGACAGAAGTCTGGGGTCATGTCAACCTAATCCCAAATCATATCTAACATCCTATGTTTAAAGAACTGTGTTATCCAAAAAGAGAGGTCTCTTAGGATAGAATCTTATTCTATACTGACTATGCTGACTGTTAGTGCGTGTACAAGCGTCTAAGTGTCTACACTAGAAGCGAGGGGGTAGGAATATTCCATGGTAACAGGGCTATGAATTACTTGCATAAAGACAGAGAAGCCGGGCCTTTTGCTCGGTAGCTGAAAGAATGTTTACTTAAACTACTAGACAGGAATGCATTGGATGAGGAGCGGAGCAGAGCAGATAATCTTGAAGGTGAAATACAGTTTTTTTGGCAAGCAGACAGGTCGAGTCAGGCACCGTTAGCCGCACAGGGAGTAGGACAAAGTTCATGGATACAGATGCGAGCTCAGACTGGAGCTTTCAGAGGCAGAAGGCAGAAAAGGCTTGATGGCAGAATCAGGGCCTACTCGCCTGGACTGTAAAATGGGATAAGTGAACCATATAAAGCCGGTGGCCTTTCATACTTAGGAATAGAATATCCGGCCCATTCACGGCGGATCTGAAAGAGAACATGTTGACGGTGGACGCACATGTGTTTGCGTCTTCATAACTGGAACTGGAGGAAACATACATGTACTTATGATTTATACATGAAACCGTTGGGGTCCAAGATAGGGGACATAACTGATCATAAAAATCCATATTTCCACACCGGAAACAAGCTTCCTAGGACCGGTTTCTGGCATTTCAGCGTCTTCAGCCAGGCTTGCTTGAATCCAGTGGCAAAGTGAGCAAGGGACTCACGTCTGAGCATACCCTGCCAACTTATGGCAAACAAAGCAAAAACCAAAGGAAATGATGGGCGGAGTGTTGAACATTGCAAGCACTCACCTGAAGGTATAATTAAAAATGTGGCAGTATTTTTATTTTTTAATAGATTTGTTCAGTATTTGGATGCAGCTCTCAAACAGAAAAACGTAAATAACTAAACACTAACTAAGAAAATGTTGCTCTTAAAAATTCAATAAAATACTTTGAAATAAAAAAAAAAAGAAAATGTTGCTCTGATTGTCTGGAGTCCGACAATATCAAACATGTGTGAGCTTTCCTATGGAATGTTGGCCGCATCATCAAATATGTAAAATGAGCATAGATCATGCAAATCTATTGCATTGACATTGGCCACAACCAGAACTAGTAAAGGCTTTCATTACTACCTGTGTGAGTCAAGATATTGCTAAAGTCACAGGCTAGCTTGAATCCAGTGGCGCAGTAAGCATAGGACCCACGTCTGGGCATACCCTTCCCACTTAGGGCAACAAAAGCAAAATGAACAAATGATGGAAGGAATGCTGAACTGCTTGTGCCACCCACTTCAGTAGCCTTAAACATGGCTCAGGCCTGCCACTGCAGATATTTTGTGTGCAGTTTTGAACAGCCATTTCGACCTGGCAAGTTAAAGTACTTGCCAGGCCCAAATTTTCCCTTTTATTACATATGTCACCTCTAAGGTAGGTCCAAGGCAGCCCCAAGGTCAGGATGCAGTGCATTTAAAAGGTAGGACATGTACTTCTGAGTTTTACATGTCCTGGTTGTGAAAAACTGCTAAATTCGTTTATCACTACTGCAAGGCTCATCTCTCTCATAGGTAACATGGGGATTCCCTAAAAAACATCTTGTACATGTAATTTCTCATTGGGAGTAGATATAAAATTGGAGTTTGGTGTCTCTAGACACACAATTTGAAATACACATCTTTTAGTAACGCTAGTTTTTAAATTGCAGGTCTGAAAATGCCACTTTTAGACAGCTGGCATTTTCTTACTTTAACCATTCAGTGCCTCTGCCTGTCTCTGAATACACGTGTGGGCTGAGTGACAGCTGGGCCGTGTGCATTAACTCTAGACCGTCACACAAAGGGAGCTGGTGTGTGACATATGCATCCTGATGGCCCATCACCAGGCTGATGGGCATACCCTTGGTAGATTGGGAGGGCGGCGCTAACACATGCACCTGAATAGGGCGGGGCCTGTCCCCACACAAAGAGCTGCATACCTCCTGTAGTGTGTCTGGAGCCAGAGCAGGAAAGGCTGGGACATTGTGACCTTCAAAGGCCTCTTTGATGTCTCTCCCACTTTAAAGGCACATTTTGATATAAGTACTGTACCCTTGACTCCACCAAATCAAAACTCTACTGGAACCAAGGACATTCTGTCTGGAAGAAGAGATGCTGTGCTCTATGAAGGACTGCCACTTTGCTACCAGCTCCGTTGTGTTGTGTTGGTCTGCTGCCTGCTGAGCAGGAGGGACTGTCACTTTGCAACTAGCACTGCTGTGTTGGTCCTGCTGCTTGCTGTTTCTTGCCTGGGAGTGAGAGGGACAGGACCTGCTCTCTACATTTTCTGAACTCCAGATTCTCCAAGGGCTTGCTGGCTTGCCTCCTGTTTTCAGAAGTCTCAGGGACACAAAAGACTCCTTGCAACTCTGCTGTTGCTGCTGTACTCTGCACTCTGTGAGTCCTACCATTGCCAGAAGTGCCCCCTCCAGTCCTAGGCCTCAGAAGTGGGTAAGCAGTTGTTATGCTCTAAGACAGGTGAAACAACTTGATTGCGAGAGAAAAACCGCCCATTGCCCTCCAATGCCGACACAGTGCCAATCCAATGATGACGCGGGCCCAAACTGCGAGGTTTGACGACGACGCAGCACGGATCCCTTGACATTGTGTGCGTGGCTCAACGACGACTCTCTGCACGGGTTGACGACAACGCATTGTCTGTAACTCAATGAAGTCGGACAGTGACTCAGTGACCCGACTGCGTTGAAAGATCAACACATCATGTTCTTGCCGCGTTTCTCCATACAAGGTACTTTTTCGGTGGACCCTGCATGGTTCTGTCGCTGGCCTACTGTAGTATTGTGTCCCCGGAGAGGGAAATGATCCGCTGTACACAAGAATAAGGGGGTTTCTGTTGTTTATTGAGTAGCATAAAAGTCAACGTGGAGGTGTGTGTGACAACGTCTTCCCACTCTTTCTTCCTCTTGTGTATCGCCTCCTACAGGTTCTGGCTCTCCCTCCGACTCCCTCTGGTTGGGAACATGTGAAGACAACAAAACAAAAGGGGCACCGGGGTGAGATGAAGTCCGTCGGACGGGAAGGAAGAAGGACTAAGGGAGTGTGGGAACACCGGGGCTGCCACCACGTTATATTCGCAAGAAAAAAATGGAGGAATACTCGTAGAGGAATGTGAGGGGATAAAGATAGAAAAGTAACGGTATCCAAAAACAACACTCACTCCCCCGTGACCTCCCCGACTCCCACTATCCAGTCCCTCCCCGTGGAAATGCAAAACCCAGGACTCGGTCCCGTACCTTTCCCAGCCACGCTCCTCCAGGAACGTGGCGGGGCGAGTCGCGTTGACGTAGGCCTCCTGGCTCTCCAGTCTCTCCGATTCCGCTCTCCCCAGCTGCTCCACCGTCCCTCGCTCTCCTCTCTTCTCCGCTCTCCCCAGCCGCTCCGCCGTCCTTCGCTCTCCTCTCTTCTCCGCTCTCCCCAGTCCCCAGTCGCTCCGCCGTCCTTCGCTCTCCTCTCTTCTCCGCTCTCCCCAACCGCTCCACCGTCCTTCGCTCTCCTCTCTTCTCCTCCGCTCCTTCCTCCGGCTCTCGCGGCTCTGTCGTCTTCCGGGTCTCCTTTACTCTCCATTGCGCCTTCTGATTGGTCTACGGCTGCTGACGCCGGACCTGCCCATCCTGCCTCCTTAAAGCGCCAGTCCATGGGAAAGGAGTCGTCAGTGTCCTGTGGTCGGGGTGGAAACGAAGAATTGTTAATGTCTCCACCCCGACCTTCCTCGGTAGCGACCCCATGACAAATCCCCCCCCCCCCTGGAATACCCCGATCGGGGGAACAAGGAAAGCGGGAGAGGAAATAAGCGTTCCCTTGAAGTGTCCCTTTACGATGACGGACGCCTATATGGTAGGGTTGTAAAGCCAAAAACCAACGCAGAACACGTTCATTATGTCCCCGGTTTCGCTGTAGCCAGGTGAGGGGGGCATGGTCTGTATAAAGAATGAAGGTTCTGCCCTCCAGATAATACCGGAGCTTGTCCACCCCCCACTTCACTGCCAGACATTCTTTTTCCACAGTCGAGTACGCCTGCTCTCTTGGAAATAGTTTTCGGCTCAGATAAAGAAGGGGTCGCTCCTGTCCCTCCTCATCGGTTTGGGAGAGCACCGCTCCAATCCCAACACCCGAGGCATCCGTCTGTAGAATGAATGGTTTAGTAAAGTCCGGGGTCATTAGTATCGGGGAGGTGGTAAGTGCGGTTTTTAGGGCCCGAAAGGCCCGCTCTTCCTGCTCAGTGGGGGCACATAACCGGGGAGAGGGATGTGATTTTTTTAGGAGATCGGTAAGTGGTCCGGCTAAATCAGCAAACTGGGCAATGAACCTACGGTAGTACCCTACTAAACCTAAAAAGGCTCGTAACTCCCGTTTAGTCTGGGGATATGGGACGGCTAGTATAGCGGCCACTTTCTCAGATTGCGGGGCGATATGTCCCTCCCCCAAGAGATACCCTAGGTATCTAACCTTCCGAAAGGCCATCCTCGATTTTTTTGCGTTAATGTGAAGATTGGTTTGTCTGAGACTGTCAAAGATGTCTCCCAAGTGTAACAGGTGGTCTTCCCAGCTCTTGCTAAACACTACGATATCGTCTAAGTAAGCTGCTGAATATCGTCGATGTGGAGCCAAGAGAGTATCCATTGCTCTCTGAAAAGTGGCTGGTGCTCCGTGCAATCCAAAAGGGAGCACCGTGAAGTGATAGTGGCCTGAAGGCGTGGAAAAGGCGGTTTTCTCTTGGTCTTTGGGGGACAGTGGGATCTGCCAGTACCCCTTAGTGAGGTCTATGGTTGTTATATAACTGGCCTCACCCAGGCGCTCGACAAGTTCGTCCACTCTAGGGAGGGGGTAGGCGTCCTGTTTAGACACCTGATTCACGGCCCTGAAGTCAATACAAAATCGGATGCTGCCATCCGGTTTTGGTACTAGGACCACGGGAGAACACCAGTTACTATGTGACGGAACGATTACTCCAGATTTTAACATTCGGGATATTTCCTCATGAAACGCCACCCTTCGGGCTTTTGTTTCACCACAACCCCTGGAGGAGTGGAGATCGTGTGTTCTGCAAGGTGTGTTCTCCCTGGTTGGTCGGATAAGATATCAGAGTATCTTAACAATAGAGTGTGGATTTGTTCACCCTGTGAGGCCGTTAGATCAGGGTTAATGGGGGTTTCATTGACGGTGTGGGGCATGTAGGAGGCCATAGAGACCGTATGTGTTAGGGACGGAGGGGGTCCTAACCACTTTTTCAAGAGATTAATGTGGTACATTTGCGTTTTCTTTCCTGATAACTGTAGGATATAGGTGGTTTTTCCTATCTTCCTGAGTATCTGAAAAGGGCCTTGCCATTCCTTTTTTAGCTTGTGGGAGGAAGTAGGTAATAAAACTAGCGCCCAGTCCCCTATGTCTAACTCTCCCCACTTGGTGCCCCAGTCATAGAAAGTTTTCTGTTTGACTTGACTCACGGCCAACTGGTTTTGAGCCAAAGAGCGGAGCTTATGCAACCTAGTTTGTAGTTGTTGGGTATAGTCGAGTAGGGCTTCAGCTTCTTGTAGTCCCTCCCTCTCCCAACTGTCCTTAGTGATTTCAAGCAGGGTTCTTGGTTTACGGCCGAAGAGCAATTCAAAGGGGGATGCTCCTAAACTGGCTTGTTTTGGGCTACGTAGTACAAACAGGGCTAATGGAAGTAGCTGGTCCCAATGCTTACCATCCCCAGACAGGAGTGTTTTTTTTTTTTTTTTTTTTTTTGAAAACCTTTATTTCGAAATTCAGGACACAGCTATTCAGCCGACAGCCCGAAGGTTCGGCAGCATTGCAAGTTAGATACAGTGATGTGCCCCCAATACAGTTCAAAGAGTAATGCAAAGGTCCAATTTTAAATAAACACAGAAAAACACACAACAAACCCCAGCAAGGCAGAACATTGAAAGCCCATGGCGAAAGCCCCCAGGGGAGGCCGGACCCCACTCATCTACTAAGTATAAGACTGTGTGCGGAGGAAGAAGGGGAACAGCAGAGGCCCAGAACGGTTAATAAAACCAAACTGTGCTGGAAAGTAGGTCAGGGGGAAAGCTGTTCCTCGGGAGGTTCCAGTTCCGGGGCAAGACATATTCCCCCCCTGTATTGGTTCCACCGCCCCCAGATGGGATGCCACTTCCGGGGGCGACCTCTAGAGCAGTAGACCGTCTTCTCCCTAAACATGCTCCAATCCATGTTCTCCTTCCACGCGGTCAGTGTAGGGGGTCCCGAGGAGCCCCATAATCGTGCGATATCCCTTTTAGCTACCATGTTACCCAGAGTCACCCATTGGATCTGCGCCTCATCGAGGTCAGTGGGCCCCCAGACGTTCAGGAGGCAGCACCGCGCCTCCGGCTGTACCACAATGCCCGTCACCTCCCCCATAACTGCATGGACTCTCCTCCAGAACTCCACAATGACACCACATTCCCAAATGATGTGCAGGAAAGTACCCACCATACCACATCCCCTTCTGCACAGGCCGTCCTCCGAGAATCCCATGTGGACCAGCCTTGGCCCCGTCACATACACCCGGTGCAGTATTTTAAGCTGCACCAGCCTCAGACGCGACGGGATCGCAACCTCCTTAGGCGAAGAAACCGCTGACTGCCAGTCCTCATTATCCAACTCAAGGCCATCCCTGGTCCACTGTTCTCTCAGCCCCAATAGCAAGTCTGCCCGGACGTTTATCAACTTCTTATATATGAGCGAAATCGTGCTCTCGGGCATATGACCATCAAGGACTCGGTCCTCAAGGGGAGAGGACTCCGGCACCTTCTCACCCTCCACGAGGACTGATCGGAGGGCGTGACGCAGCTGGATATACCTAAAATACTCTGAGGGCCCTAGCTCAAACTCAGTCTGCAACTCCTCGAAGGACTTCACCCTCCCCTTATGCAGCACATCTCCCACCTTGGATATACCTATCAGATCCCACTTATCAAAGCCCTTCGTATGCCAGAGTCTTCCCAATCTTTCCGATTCAAACAATGGGGTAGCGAGGGTTAGCCTATCCTTCCAGCCCAGCGAGTCGGTCGCCATCTTCCATACGCGCACCGCCACACCTGTGGGCCCCATGAGGGACGAGTCTAAGGACCGCGAATACAACGCCCTGTAGTAGTTGCCGCCGCGCAGCAGCCACCTATCCATGGCATACCCAGGGCTAAGGGCAGGGCCATAAAACCCATGGTTGATCGCACTCAGCTGCGTGGCCCAATAGTACCGTCGGATGTCCGGGAGCGCAATGCCCCCATCGTACCATGGGAGCGTCAACTTTGAAATAGCTATGCGCGGCCGCCCATCCCACAGCAACGTCCGTTGGAGGCCTTCGACCTCCCGAAAGTATTTGGCCGGTACCCAGTCCAAGGTGTTCTGGAGGGCGTAGAGGAAGCGGGGAAGAGACATCATTTTGAACAGGGCCGCACGCCCAACAAGGGAGAGCGGCAGCCTCCGCCAACCTTCAACATCTCGCCTCAAGCGTGCCAAGGGGGGGAGCAGATTCCTCTCATAGCGCACAGCAGGATCCATGGATATAAAAATCCCCAAATACACGAAGCCCTGCTGGGCAACCTGTATCGAACATGTTCTAGGGATCGGTGGGACCTCGCCACTAAGAACGTACAAGTACGATTTGCCCCAATTAATCACCAGCCCCGAGTTCCTGCCGAACGATGCAAGTACGTCACAGACCACTATAAGTGACTTCTTAGGTGAGGCAAGATACAGCAGGATATCATCGGCATAAAGCGAAATACGGTCCTCGTGATCAGGCGACCACCGAAGGCCCCGTATATCCGGGTGCCAACGTATCCACGCAGCCAACGGTTCGAGGGCGAGAGCGAACAACAGAGGCGACAGGGGGCAGCCCTGCCGAGTACCCCTACCAAGCTGAAACGGAGTAGATGCCCGACCATTCACCACAACATTCGCTAGTGGCCCCTCGTACAACAACCGAACCCAACTCACAAACCCGCGACCGAAACCAAACTTGGCCAGCACGGCCCATAAATATGCCCACTCCACCGTGTCAAAGGCCATCGTGGCATCAAGAGATGCCACAACAGCCGGTTCACGCAGCGTGTCCGCCCTAATGATGACGCCATGTAGCCGCCTAAGGTTCAATGCTGTGTTTCGGTGCGGGATAAAGCCAGATTGATCCGGATGGACCAAATCGCCAAGTACCCTAATCAAACGGGTAGCCAGGAGTTTGGCCAGAATTTTCGGCTCAGCGTTGAGGAGTGAAATGGGCCGATAGGAGGCGCATCTATCTCGGGGTTTACCCTCTTTATGTATGACCACGATCGACGCCAGCCGCTGATCCAACGGAAGGATCCCATCCCCCCGCGCCTCCAAAAACATGGCGCGCAGGTGAGGGGCGACCCTATCCGGGAACAATTTGTACAGGTCGATCGGCAGTCCGTTCGGTCCAGAGGCCTTACCCGAGTTCAACGCGCGAATCGCCCCCGCCACCTCGTCAATCGTGATGTCACCATCCAAATCGTCCCTATCTATGTCAGAGAGGCAGGGCAACTTGATATCACGGAGGAGATCAGACGAGTCCTCGGGCGGCCTGTCCGACACAGAGGAATAAACCCTATGAAAATACTCCGCGAAACACTCCACAATCCCCTCAGGTTCCACGATCGCCTCTCCCCCCTCTCCAATCAACTCTGGCACCACTCTATTAACCCGTTCTTTCCTGTCTAACCACGCCAGGAGTTTCCCTGCCTTATCCCCAACGTCATAAAGGCGGCCCTGTTGTTCCCTGCTGAGGGTCTTGGCGGCGTTCGTCACCAGGTCCCTATACTCCGCCTGCTTCAGGCAAAGCTCATGCAATGAAGACTCTGTAACATCCTCCTCCATATTCCCCTCAAGGGCCGCAATCTCCTCCTCCACTTGCCGCACCTCGCAATCCCTCCGGTTTTTGGCAGCCACCACCAGGGAGAGGGCCTCCCCCCGAAGCACGGTCTTAAAAGCTTCCCACAGCGACACCGCCGAGTCCACGGTTCCCAGATTGTCCTTAAAGTAATTATCTACCTTCTTTACCAGGGCGCTGCGCATCTTGGGGTCTCGGAAATACCATGGGTTGATGGGGGCCACCCTCCCTCCTCCCTCCCGACCTAGATCCAGCCGGATCCACACTGGCGAGTGATCAGAGATACCACGTGCCATGTGCCTCGCCTCGGATATCAACGAGGCATGTGCGGCCAGAGTGAGCAGGTAGTCAATCCTGGAGAGGCTACCATGCGCCCCGGAGTGAAACGTGTATTGACTCTGTGTGGGGTGCCGGAGCCTCCAGCAGTCTATCAGACCAAACGTATCCAGGAAGTCCGGAAGCCATTTCTGAGCCCCCCCTGTGTCCCTGGGCGGGTATCTATCCAACAGTCCGGAACCCACAGCGTTGAAATCCCCTCCCACTACCAGCATTCCCCCCGGGAGAGTCAGCAAAGCCCTGCCCAGTTCAGCAAATGTGGAGGCCTGCAGGGCCGGCGGGACATAAACCGAAACCAAAACCAAAGTCCTTCCTTCCCACCTCCCCGCCACCGCCACAAACCTCCCCCTATCGTCAACAATGGTGGAGTCCACCTCAAAAGGCAACGATGCTCTAACGAGGATGCCCACACCCCTGGACCCAGAAGAGAATCCCGAGTGTGCAATGAATTTATACCCCTTCCTATTCAGGGCATAGCACGTATTGCCTATGAGATGCGTCTCCTGCAGCAGGACAACGTCTGGCATTGAACGTTTCAGAAATTGCAAAACAATCCCCCTCTTGATGCGATCCCCCAAACCATTAACATTCCAGCTTATAACACTCAAGCCTCTACCCCCCATCCTCAAACGGAAAGAGGCCCACCCCACACCCGAGGCGCCACCATGGAACAGTCCTGAGGATAATCATCATGCCTTGCAGAAATAAACCCCCCAACAACAAACTCAAAATTCCCATACCTCCCCCCACCCTGCACCCCTGCTGCAGCTTAAAAAGCCCCCCCAACTTGCAGTGTGCCTGTCGCCCTACAAAAACAAAAATCTACAAAAAGTACCCTAAGGGAGGAAAAGAGCACCCCTCGTCCTCCCGCAACCCTCCACAGTTACTGCACTCTGTTCAAATCTTCAAGTATGGTCAAATCAAGTCAGGCCGGCTTTGAGATTTCAGCCCTGTCCATCCCGGCCACTGTCTCCATGCTCGGCTGTATCGTCCCCGGTCCGTCGCCGGGGCAAAGCGTCCAGCCATTCGTCGGCCATAACAGGAGAGTCAAAAAAGAATGTCCGATCTTCATGCACCACCCGTAGTCTGGCGGGGAAAAGCATGGCATACTTCAGGTCCAGTTCCCGAAGTCTCCGCTTCACCCCCAGGAAGCTCTGTCTCTGTCTCTGCACCTGCTGGGTGAAGTCCGGATAAAAATTCACCGACGCATTCTGGAAGGGGACTGGGCCCGTCACCCTCGAAGCTTGCAGGATAGCGTCCCGATCTCGAAAATGAAAGAGCCGGGCGACAATCGGCCGCGGCGGGGCACCCGCCTTGGGCCGTCCGCCCGGCACCCTATGGGCCCTTTCCACCGCAAAAAACTTTCCAAGGCCCTTAGGCTTCAGATGATTGAGGACCAAATCTTCCACAAGCAGGTCCGTCGAAGCCTCATCCGAGGACTCCGGGACCCCGATGACGCGCACGTTGTTGCGCCTGGACCGGCTCTCGAAGTCCTCCAGCCGGCGGGCGGCTAGGTCACTCTCGGCCCTCAGCTTCCGGACCTCATTCTGCAAATCCGCAACATCATCAGTGAGGCCCGTGGTCTTGTGGTCCAGGTCCTTAACGCGGTCGTTTGTCTTGCCCAGGTCCGAGCGGATCAAGTTGACATCCACCAGGATGGCATCCACCTTATGCGCCAGGGCCTCGAATTGCCTCCCCATCGAGGTCTGCATCCCATCAAGCGCGCCCATGACATCCTGTAGGGAGAGCTCCAGTGTCCCAGGCAAGTCCTCCTTCTGGGCATCCGGCGCCTGGCTCGATCCACTCGGCGATGTCTTCAGGAGGGCGTAGCGGTCCATACTGTTGACTTGGGAATACGTTCCCCGCCTGGTGGACTTAGTCTTCAGCTGATCCCCTTCTGCCTTGCCCGACATAATGGACTCCAGGCAGTCCAATGCAGTGAAGACCGTTCCCTCTCAGAGAGAGGAATAAGGAGTGAGCAGGTCCGCCTTGTGCTGCCAGAGTAGCCCGCCGAGCGTCCTTGGGGTTATAAAGCCACCCAGAGCTCTACAGTGTCCGGGCAGACAAAGGGAACAAAATCGAAAGTGAAAGAGCGAGGGCCTCCGTCCGACAGTTCACACCTCACCAGGCCGTTGTTGATCAACTAGGAGTCGGGCATCCTGCCAACTCTAGCCCCTGGCATCTCCGGGAGTTAGGCCGCAATCTTTCGCCAGTCATAAATCCGGTTCCCTATGGGCGATCCGACCGCGGGTAGCATCAATCGCCTCCCTGACAACTCAGCAACACGGTGCCATGTATACCAGCAGGATTAGAGACAGGATAGTCGACGGAGGGCGCGAGGGTCTCGGGAGCTCTAAGCTCACGCGGCCATCTTGGTCAAGCGCTAGGCTCCTCCCTCCAGGAGTGTTTTTTAAGGTAAGCTTAAGGCTTTTGTTATAACGTTCTACCAACCCGTCTGTCTGGGGATGATAAACTGATGTTTTTATATGTTTTATATCCAATTGGACACATACCTGTTTCATTAGTCTAGAGACGAAAGGGGTTCCCTGATCGGTAATGATCTCTCTAGGGAACCCCATTCGTGAAAACACCTCTACAAGACGTTGGGCAATAGCGGCGGAGGTAGCCGCCCTGAGGGGGAAGGCTTCTGGATATCGTGTAGCATAGTCTAATATCACCAAGGCATACTGGTGTCCACGCCCCGATTTGGGTAAGAGCCCTATAATGTCCATCCCTAGTCTATCGAAGGGGGTGCCAATAATGGGTAGGGGATGCAGGGGGACTGGAGGAGGGACGTAAGGATTACGCCGCTGACAGACCTGACATCCCTGACAATATTTTTGGATTTGGGCATATACCCCCGGCCAAAATAAATGTTGTAAAATGGACTGTCCTGTTTTTTCTGCTCCTGAATGACCAGCCAACAGATGCGTGTGAGCAAAAAAAAGGATTTGGTCCCTGAACCCTACAGGGACCAATAGTTGTGGTACCGCATCCGGTTTAGCTATTCTATAGAGTAGACCGTTTTGTTCGATGAACGTGGGGTAGACTCTATCTTGAGGGTCTCGGGGTTCTCGGGCTTTTTGCCAAGCATGAGTGAGACTAGCATCGTTCAGTTGGGCTGTTCGAAAATGGTTGTCTCTCGCCCATGGTTCAGGGGTAAGAAAAATGTCATGGTTGGGGGCTCTCAGGGCTCCTTGCATCATTGAAGTGAAACACGGGTTATCTATCCCTATGAATAGTTGTTCGGGAAGAAATTCCAAGACCCCCACCACCACCTCCGACTGTACTCCGAATTCGGTCCCCAAGGTAAGTTTAGCTACTGGGTACTCTTTCACATCCCGTGTATACACCTAATATGGACGGTTCTACCGGATATAAGGCAAGAGGGGCTTATCAATTCCTGTCTCACCACGGAATGTTTACAGCCTGAGTCCAGGAGAGCCCTTATCACCCTCCCGTTGAGGTGTACACTTACGTAGAACACAGGCCCTGTTTCTTGGGCGAAGAGGATAGAGCGGGGTGCATAGCTCACATCCATGGGTTCTTCTTCTCTTTCTCGTTTCTTACAACAATATCGAGCTATGTGACCCCACTCTCCGCAATCATAACATTGGGGCCCGGAGTATGTCGGGATGTCCATACGAGCCATGCGGGGATGGGGTGGTATGGGTTTCGGGACTTTCTTTTCTGGTTTTCCTGGAATACCAATCCGATTGGTTTTTTCTGGTTCACTGACGGGGTCTCGTCCTTGAGTCCGGGCAAAGGAGGTTGCCATTTTGATGGCTTGTTCCAGCGTTACCCCGGCATGTTGTCTTAGCCAGCGCTGGGTTGCATAGGGGAGTGCTTCCAGGAATTGCTCAAGATAAATCTTGTTCATCACTTCTCCTAGGTTGCCTTCCTGGGGTTTAAGCCACAAGTGTGCTGCCCCTTTGAGTTTGTAAAACAATGTTTTTGGCAATTCTCCCACCGTTCCCTTTTCCTGGCGGAACCGCAGTCGATGTGTTTCGTCGTCTACTCCCAGCCGATCTAGGATATACTGTTTCACTAATGTATAGGTAGTGGTCCCGTCTTTGTTTATCATATGGTAGGCCGCTTGGGCCTCTCCTGTCAAGAGAGGAGCGAGGTAGAAGGGCCACCGCTCTCCTGGACAAGCACTGGCCCTCGCGGCCCTTTCAAAATTAAGAAAAAACGCCAATCCCCGGTACAAACTTTTGTAGAGGGACTACGGTCCCAGGTGGGTTGCTGGCCCTACTTTGTCCTAACGTGGCTAACAATTGTGCATGTCCTTCAGCCAGTTTTATCATCGTATCTGCTTGATTCTGCAACGCAGTTGTGAAGACGGCGCGGTCGGCCTCTGCCTGAGTCGAGGTTTTTTCCACAGCCCATTCTAGTTTAGCCTGGCCCTCCTTCATTTGGTGTATCAGGGCCTCCATCCTTTATCGGATGGAGTTCCTTTGGCTCCTATCTGGCTCGCCACTTGTAGTATTGTGTCCCCGGAGAGGGAAATGAGCCGCTGTACACAAGAATAAGGGGGTTTCTGTTGTTTATTGAGTAGCATAAAAGTAAACGTGGAGGTGTGTGTGACAACGTCTTCCCACTCTTTCTTCCTCTTGTGAATCGCCTCCTACTGGTTCTGGCTCTCCCTCCGACTCCCTCCGGTTGGGAACATGTGAAGACAACAAAACAAAAGGGGCACAGGGGTGAGATGAAGTCCGTCGGACGGGAAGGAAGAAGGACTAAGGGAGTGTGGGAACACCGGGGCTGCCACCACGTTATATTCGCAAGCAAAAAATGAAGGAATACTCGTAGAGGAATGTGAGGGGATAAAGATAGAAAAGTAACGGTATCCAAAAACAACACTCACACCCCCGTGACCTCCCCGACTCCCACTATCCAGTGCCTCCCCGTGGAAATGCAAAACCCAGGACTCGGTCGCGTACCTTTCCCAGCCACGCTCCTCCAGGAACGTGGTGGGGCGAGTCGCGTTGACGTAGGCCTCCTGGCTCTCCAGTCTCTCCGATTCCGCTCTCCCCAGCTGCTCCACCGTCCCTCGCTCTCCTCTCTTCTCCGCTCTCCCCAGCCGCTCCGCCGTCCTTCGCTCTCCTCTCTTCTCCGCTCTCCCCAGTCGCTCCGCCGTCCTTCGCTCTCCTCTCTTCTCCGCTCTCCCCAACCGCTCCACCGTCCTTCGCTCTCCTCTCTTCTCCTCCGCTCCTTCCTCCGGCTCTCGCGGCTCTGTCGTCTTCCGGGTCTCCTTTACTCTCCATTGCACCTTCTGATTGGTCTACGGCTGCTGACGCCGGACCTGCCCATCCTGCCTCCTTAAAGCTCCAGTCCATGGGAAAGGAGTCGTAAGTGTCCTGTGGTCGGGGTGGAAACGAAGAATCGTTAATGTCTCCACCCCGACCTTCCTCGGTAGCGATCCCATGACACCTACCCTACATCATGGTTGGCCTCAACTTAGATTTGCACTTCTCCCTCATGACGTCAAGTAACCTTTTGACCACTAGTGACTTCTAAGCACTGTTTTCACATTTAATCTTTAAAAATTCAAATCTTGACTTCAACTTACTGGATTTTTGTTGTTTTGGTCTTGTTTTAATCAGATAAATATTCTCTATTGTTCTAAACTGGTTTGGAGTATTTTTGTGGTGTTTTCACTGTGTTACTGTGATTTAAGTGTTACACAAATACTTTGCACATTGCTTTTTAAGTTAAGCCTGACTGCTCTATGCCAAGTTATCAGAGGGTGAGCACAGATTAGGGTGTGTATCTGATATGCCCAGACTAGAGTGGTGGTCCCTACTTGGAAAGGGTGCATACCTCTTCCAACTAGATACCCCATTTCTAACAGTACATAATCCATTTAGCAATTCTTTACAGCTTTTTTGAATTGCTTGAAATAAAGTAATACATTTTGAGTTTCTAGAAAAATCTTAAACCTCTATTTTACCTCTTTTTTGTTCAAAACAGTATAGATTTGAAGGGCCTCCACAGTCCATAGGCTTTCTAATCCGGTGTTTTGTTGAGGATTTTCCTTCCATTAAATGCGCTAAATCTGTGCTTTGCTCTGGGAAAAGTATCTGTACCCAAACAAGTTGTATGGGAACTCCATCCACCTCCTGCTTCTTAGGTTGCACAACCACACCTTATAACAATATGCGCCGGAATCACCCTAAAATTTTACACCTCCACCCTAACATTTCATTCCATGTGCCTCACTCTCCTCACTTCCCTCACACCCCTAAAAGTCACTAATCCAGTGATTCTTAACCTTTTGACTTCTGTGGACCCCCACAGAATCACTACTGGAAGTCAATTTCTATATTTAAAGAATAGATCAAAATGCAAAAAGAAGTAGACATCAAACACAAATAAAGAAATATTTTTTTTATTTCACACACCAAAAACAAATAGAAAATCAAATTTCTATTTAAATGGAAGGTTTGGAGCTTTTCAAAGCTTATAGTTTTTTAAGAGACAAAACAACATACTAAACTCTAGCTTATCACTGTCTTTTCTGCCCTAATGCATGTTTCTTTGTTTACAGTGCACATCATTGAGGCTTCAATCGAGGCCAGCAGTCGTCCATACTGGTTTCTGTAATACTTGCACAAATCAAGGTACGTAGACCAACTTAATTTGTTAGCAGTCCAGTTGGACTATTTGGAAGCATTCTTCCAATACCTTTTTGTGTGATAGATCTAACTCTTTAAGTGGATAAGGGTATGCCCAGATGTGGGTCACTTGCGCATCTGCTGCAGGATTGAAGATGTACCTTACTGACAAGGCCTAAGAAGGCCGAACCGGTCTGGAGTTACTTGAGTTCTGTTATGGGGTATGCCTCACCTGCTTGGCAGTTCAGAATAGACTGTTTCCATGAGGAGCAGGGTCAGTACTGATTTGCATAAGGCAGGTCTTTGTCTAGTGTGCGAGATGGGTTGGAATGTTACCCTGAGCTATTGGTTAGACTGTTTTCAAGCATTCCTCCCGTCATCCTTTGTGTGATTACCATGCACATAAACCACAGTAGAGAGTGGCATTGCCCACTGGACACTGCACTTGCACAACACAGTTCATGTTAACATGAGGAAATCATTATGAAAAAACCCATAGTATCAACAATGAAATGGAGAACAGAATTTGTTTTAAAAAAAATGTAAGTAATAAGAAAGAAAATCTTTTAAATATTGTAAACCTATTTTCCTGAATAATGATTTCCACATAATATGATTAGGTTGAAGTTACCAATAAGATTAGGTTTAAAGTTACAGGTGTCAAAAGTTCGACTTTACTAAATGTATGTTTTTTTACCAAATACATTATATTCACAAAGCTGGTTAAGTTTTCATTTAAGCACAGGAGATGAATAATCTTGTAATGTATAGGGTTTTCAGAAAAAAGCTGCAAACTTGCAAATTCTGTAATTTTTTGAGAATTCTTAAGTATAGAACAATTTTGCAGCAAGCATATGTGATGCATTTTACAGCCAAGTGTTAAGATTTGCAAAGGTACCATAACTTTGTGAAGTTTGTCATCTTCATTGAAATTAATTTTCTATACTTCTAGTTGTGGTTAGGATTGTGCCTGAGTTATGTTAAAGTTTAGGGTTAGTTCTAGTTTTATGGAATTGAACAGGGTCAAGTTGAGGGATAGCGTTTTGATATTTGGTTAGGGGTAGGATTTAGGGTTATGTTCAGGGTTAGGGTTAAGATTAGGTTTGTTTTTTCGCGTTATGTCTAGGGTTAGGTTATGAGCTATGGTCTTAATTAGTTTGAGAGTTAAGTCTAGAGTTGGGTTTGAAATTAAGTTTTGGGACATGGTTAAATTTAGGGTTAGTTTTGTAGTATGAGATTTTGTTTATTTAGGTTTTCTTCTTAAAGTTGCTGTTATAATTGTCAGGATATGCCGCATGCTTTAAAATAGCATTCCTAAAACAATTTGCAACAATGTGGTTAAGGATTATTAGTGTTTGATTCCTTTTTGCTCCACATTAGATGTAAATAACATTTTAATATGTTTGCTAATCTCATTCACGTGCTGAGAAACCATTGGATGTTGTATTAGTCTGCTTAGAATATAAGCAAAGCCCATGGTGTACAGTGTTTGGGGGCATTGAAGGTGAAAAGAATAATTAACCTGGAAGTTAAAGCTTGTCAAAAGGTAGAGCTCAAGATCTGGGGCTGTGTCATGATCCCTTTCTGTGTGCTGAACCCATGTAGAAGGAGTCTGTGCATATGTTATTGCCTACGGTGCATTACATACATGCCACTCTTCATTGGTCCAATCATAACCATATGAGGTGATCTCCTTCTCCAAGAAAGGAATCCTGAGATGGAGCACTGAGAATGCCCTCACCTCACTGGGTGTCATAAAGAGGGCGGCTATCCCAGCATGCTCCTCTTTTGTGTCCTACAATTCTAAGACAGTTTTTTGCTGTAAGAGATTTCTGCTGTTCTGTTGATCTCTTTCGTCATCTGCATTGCCATTCACCTGTTGTTCGTTGGAATGAACTAAATGCGTTGTAAGAGTCTCTGCAAAGGCGTTTAAGAAGGTATCCCTGCCTCGGAAGTCCTTCATATGGTGATATGTTAAGTAAATAATCCTTGTATTATGGACTTGCTTGATGTCTACATAGACTGGGCAGAGCCTCGTTATGATATTTTACCCGTTCATCACAAGTGGGCGTACTGAATTTGATGTTTCAAAGTCTGACGCAGTGCCAGAAATGCAGAAAAGTGTATTGTGCTAATGGCAGTGCTCCATCTAGGTAAGGGTGAGTATGTTATTGGTTTGTGTCTGACTGCAGCCCCGGGCAAACATTCTAGGGAGAACAGGCTTCTGAAGCCTTCCTCGTCATCATCTCGATCTCCATCTTCAATTCCCTCTGCTCACTGACATCGAAAGAGGGAAGGAAGGAGTATCCATCTAAAACAAAAATAAGAAGGGCTGTGACAAACTTCTTGGCAACTTTCCATTTCTCAGGGTTCAAAGAACAATTCAGATCCTTCAAGCCTGGAAAATACTGATTTGGCTGAGGAATTTGGTTACCCCCAATAATGAGCCAGGCCTGCTAGCCAAACAGGGCAAATACATTGGGAATGTAGATCGTATCTCCAGTGTATCCAAGAACAAATGCAACATGGGGTACCCAGTTGCAGATGACCCTAGTACCTCCTTTTCATTTGTACTTAGACAATTCCAGCAGAACCACCAGCCAAGCATTTCAATTAATTTGTTTGTTAAGCATGTGGTGCATAGAGAATAGCAAGATCCATATTGAATCAATCTTCCAAGTTTCACTTCATGATTATATCCCCCGCTGGATTGTGACTCTATATTCCCCCTCTATTCCTTGACCAAGTGCCTGCGGATTCCTTTGTGGAGTGCTTGGTGAGCTGATCTTCAGTGACAGAGGATGTGACAATTTAACACCCAACGAATAGGAAAGTTTATCCAGCCCTGCACGTGTGTTGTCTTAGAATAGGTATGAGCAGTTGCCTGAACAGAAGATATTTTGATTGCAGCCCATAGAAATATTTTGCTGAAAGACCGACATCCAGATTCATCTAAAAAACGTATTGATCTTCCCATGCCTTTTACAGCAACCAGCCTTTTTGGAACTGAACGGGAAGAACAAATTCATAACACTTTGAGAGTGCAAACTTTCTTTTCCCTTTAGGAAACAGTATTCTTCTTCATACTGAGAAGGGTACTCATCTTGCCAACCACGCCGGAAACAATAATCTTCACAAGAATCCAGGGGTCATGTTGGAGGGATGTGGAATTTGAGATTTGAGAAATGCTGGAATGAGTAACCAGGTTGAAACTAGTCCTCCTGCCTATGACAAGTATGGCCTCCAATGGCCAGTTAGCAGAAGAGTACATTAAATTCTGCCAACAAGGGTGTCTATTTCAGACTGGTGGGTTTTCAATGTAATCCAGTCAGGTTATTCCATTGAGTTCACATTTCCTACCCAGGAGGCAGAGAGATCATGACTCAATCCCCTTGCTCTGGATGAAGCTGTGTATGATTAGCTGGAGAATTAGATCATGCCAGTTCCTTGGAATCAGAGGGGTCAAGGGGTGTATTTAGTCATCTTTCTAGTTACCAAAGCCTCGGGGGCTTCTGTATAGTAATAGATCTTAAGGATGTGAATAGGCGGGTGACATATCATCTCTTCAAAATTGAAATATTTCAACTGATGTGATAACCTGGGATCTTACTGTTGCCATCCTGCATATTTCAATAGCACAGAGCTCTTGGTTGTTATTCCACTTCGCTGTTCAAAATCAACATTTACAATTCGAAGTTCTTCCATTCAGCCTCATCTCGTTCCCATGGGCTCACCTGCGAAAGTAAAAGAACATGCAAGTTAAAGGTTGGCTCTTCAATCTGGTGAAATCAAATCTGACAAAATACAAAAAATGGTTTGACAACCAGAGGGTCTGAGGGAAAATATTTATAGAGACCACACAGGGTTTGTTCCCCCAACGAATACTTAATCAACAACCAAGTGCAAAAAATTGTTGACTAGTGGTGCACTTACGTTTTAATTGTAGCCAAGGACGCACTATGAACAAAGCGGTGCTCTGACGCTCTTGAGCTATTTTTACTTTCACTTGCACTTCATATCACATAAATTATAAATAACAAAAATATTTTTTCCTGCGCTGCGCCCTCACTTATATCACTGGCTCGCCATTGTGGATTTAGTACATCCCATTTATCTGAACAACAAAACATCCGTGTGCTCCTCCCTCACAGTGAGGGAGTTGTAGCCCCCAGAGGAACTAGGGGTTTCCTCTGGGATTGGAGAATCCCAATGATGAAGCATGTCACCTCTGGTGAGTGAGGGATTTCGTCCTTTCAAGGGATATGCCCATTATCATTATTTTTCTTAGGCGGTGTTTCACTTGTTTCACTTGTGTATCTGGGATCTTTTGACCCACCAATGATATTATAGTTCTTTACATTTTATAAAACTTCAGCGTAGACCCCAGGGTTTCACTTGGTTGTTGATTAAGTATTCGTTGGGGGAACAAACCCTGTGTTGTCTCTATAAATATTTTCCCTCAGACCCTCTGGTTGTCAAACCATTTTTTGTATTTTGTCTATGAACAGCCACCACGGCTGTGGGTCTTCTTCTTCTTTTTTGTAACATAACTCTGCTGTAGGGTTTCTAATGTTTGGCAGGTCTCTCGTAATTGTTCACTAGGTTTTACTTGCATTAATTATGGCTGAACGACAAGGTTTAGCCTTTGATGATACTCTGGCCCAAGCAATTCTTGACACACCTAGTATTATTGACACCTTTCAGGGGAGTAGTACTAGCCAAGGAGATGACTGGGCGAAACTCCTGACTCTCAAAAAATCTCATTCCCGAGTGTACATTCATGGAGCCATTATGACCGAATACCTTAGAGGCAATTGTGCTCCTACAGGACTTATTGTCACGAATGCCCCTAGGTTGTTCCTGGATGATAAGACCTTCATCAACGATTGGTCTTTAATAGCCTGGAGGTGCACCCGTGATTGGCTCATTCTTATCATTAGTACTGCCAAACGGGTGGCCGATACTATATTGATTGAAATTCAGGCTTTAGAAGCACAGATTAAAATCACATTGACTGGTGCACTTTTCAAAAAACAAAATGAAGAATGCAATAAAAGCAATAAGGATTTCAAAGACTCCGTTTTGATGACTAAAATCAATAAATTTAAAAAAGATTTAGCTAAGTTTTCTATGGAAAAAGTCTATCCATACACCAGCACGGATTATGTTAATCCTCAATACAATCGACAGGGCCGTAGATATGGTTCTGACTACTCTACCTCAGGCAGTGAGGGATGGTCCAGTGACTCAGACAACTCCTTCCAAGGCGATTCGACCAACAGAAGGAATAACAGAAGAGCAAGAGGTTTCCAGAGAGGTCAGAGAAGAGGTCCACCAGGTTTTCCTTCTCCTCAATGGTGGCCCCCTGGTCCTGCACAGTATCCTCCTTTCCAACACTTTGGACAACCTTTTTTGTATCCACCACAACCCCAAATGTATCCTAATCAGCAGTCTTTTTTAGGGTATGGTCGGGGCCGGTCCAGAGGCAAGAGGCGACAAAATCAAAACCAAGTCCATTGGGCAGACAGTTCAGCCCCACTCTCCACTCGAGGATCGATGGAGAACATAGCAGGACCCAGCTCCCACATGACCTCGTGATAAATTTGAGCAAAAAAACCCTGAATCCGGATGAGTTATCATTACTGAACAAAGGTTTGGGATTTGTTCCTTCCTTTGGAGGTGATCCTTTCACGATTCAACAAGAACTTGCACATTTTTTTCGTAAAATACGTTTGCATTTTTTCTTTCGGAAGGAACCAACAGGCTCTCCTGATGTGCTGGTCAATAACACAGGATTATGGAACAAATCAAAATTCAATCCACTTACCAGTCAGGTCCCAGCTGCAGTCTCAACCTTTGAAAAGGCGGTGACTGCGCAGGTTACCAAAATCTGTAAGACCACCAAGAGCCAGTTTCAGAATCTCAACAAGAGAGAATGCAGAGCCCTAACATCACTCACTAGTGATGAGACTATTACAATCAAACCCGCTGACAAGGGCGGGGCGACTGTAATAATGGACACCATTGCTTATCGAACTGAATGTCTCCGACAATTGAATGATGATAAGTCATATCAACGACTTACAGCAGACCCCACGCCGAGACTCTTATCGGAGATTAAAATTCTGGTGAATGAGGCTAGTACCAACGGCTGGATCACAGCAAATGAAGCCACTTATTTAATCAGAAGTTTTCCGGTTGTACCGTATTTTTACATACTTCCCAAGGTGCATAAGAATCGTATACCACCTCCAGGCCGTCCTATTATTTCAGGACTAGGTTCTTTACTAGAACCCCTTTCTTCTTTTTCTGACTATTTTTTACGTCCCTTGGTTGAACAAATGCCTACATACCTGAAGGACACCAAAGACATCTTGGTACTAGTTAACGACTTGCCTTTTGATTCCCAGACAGACTTTCTGGTTTCTTTCGACGTTGAGTCGCTTTATACTTGCATCCCTCAGGATGAAACACTCTCGATGATAGAGACACTATTGCTTAACAATCCTCCGGATTCAATTACACCTGTGTCTTTCATTGTAGCATGTGCCAAATTGGCAATGAAAGAAAACTTTTTTCAATTCGAGGAACAATTCTTTCTACAGACATCGGGTACATCAATGGGGAGCATTTTTGCTCCCAGCCTGGCGAACCTGTATGTACATGTGTTCGAGTCTGAGAATGTTCTTAACATCATCAATCCCTATCTAACCAATATTCTCATATGGAAGAGATATATTGATGATATTTTTGTAGTTTGGCGGGGCTCTTTGCCATTACTACTGGAATTTAAGACATGGCTGAATAACTGTAACACCTTTCTTAACTTCACGTGTGAATACAGCAGAACACAACTTCCTTTTTTGGATGTTTTGATTACACCTTCCAACGGGGGGCTTGATACTGAACTATATAGGAAACCACTAGCAAGGAATTCCTTATTGCTGTACGACAGTTACCATCCTAAAGCCCTAAGGGATAATTTACCCTTTGGCCAGTTTCTGAGGGTTAAGAGGAACTGTTCCACTACAGCCAAATATCGCGAACACGCCAAAAACTTGTCCCAACAATTACAAGTGAGACGATACCCCAAGAAACTGATTAAAAGATCTTTCAAACGAGCACTTAACAACAATCGTGAAGCATTATTGGAACCAAAACTGAAGAAAGAGACTCAGGATAGACTGACGTGTGTCCATACCTTTTGCAAATTTTCCAATCAGATTAAGAACACCATCTTATCTCATTGGAAGATTCTGAACATAGATGATGAAGCACTACCACGTCCATTGTTTGCATTCAAACGTAGTACTAATCTAAAGGATAGGTTAGTGCACACCCGACCCCGGGTCAAAAACAAAGAAACTCAGAACACTCTATGGGGTTTGCCGGCGGTACAAGGACATTTTCCTTGTGGTTCATGTGCGGCTTGCCCGCATACCACCATGACCACTGAGATTGATATAGGATCACCAAGACCTTGGCACCTCAATTCTCACACCAACTGTAACAGTAATAACCTAATATACATGATCACATGCCCGTGTGCATTACGATATGTGGGCATGACCACTAGAAAGGTCAAGATTCGTATATTAGAACACAAGAGTACAATACGCTGTGGCAGGGCGTCTACAAAATTGACAGAACATTTCTAGACCATGCGACATAATTCCAACGATCTCAAATGGACAGTTTTGGAGAAACCATTCATTCCACCTCATCACACTGATATCTCAGCATTCCTATTCAAACGAGAACAATGGTGGGTGTACAAGTTACACACAGATACCAATGGCATGAATGATGATATTCCGTGGTTGTCACTATAAGCCTGACCATGAGATTTTTTGGTCGCATCATTCACATCATGTTTTCTTCTGACACTTCACACTATCTATGTGGGTCTTAAATGAGGCACCCTAGTGTCTTTTGTCCTCTTTTTTCTTTGTACTTGTTGGAGATTACATGGGGTTCATATAGTTCCTTTCTAGTACTCTTACATGCATTTCCAGAACCATATAGCGCTCTTTGGTTATTGATATACTCTCCATCCTAGCACCAGCACTTTTGGGAATTACAACGCTGTGTTGTTTATAACATTTTTTTATTCCCCAAGAATAGTGTTAAAGAGAAGGACTGGCTCGCCAAATGATCAATGGTGCATATGTGCTTGTTCTGGTTGTATCGTCTAGGCATGACGATTAGGCTCCGTTTCACGGTGAGAGAGATGATGGTCCCGATCGGAGCGTTCATACATTTACTTACGCATGCGCTATCCAGAGACCAGGATTGGTCAGACGCGCATGCGCGAAGCAGTGTTTTCTTGACGCATGCGCGCTGGAGTCAATTGCAGCTTGCTCCGTGTGATCTTGACCGACCACCATTAGGGTACCTGATTGGCTATTCAAACCTGTTGAACTGCCTTTTTTAAGCAGAGGATTTCCTGTCCTCGGCACCTCCGGCATCGGGCTCATTCAGGCCACGGTGTACCGACGGACAGGTAGGTCGCTCATGGGGTAGTCTCCTTCTTTTGAAGTAATTGCTCTGAATCTCGTTTTACTCTGTTTAGGGTGTACTGTTGAGTACTACTAGGTGGCGTATGTTAGGTGTGGATATCATTAGTGGTTTTATCCCCTTTGTTAGTCCACCCAATGTCTAATGCCTAAAACTTTTGTGCACCCTGACAAACAACACTTAGCCTGCTTGTTTAAACTCAGTGGCTTTCTTTGCGAGTCCCTGTCGTTACATTATGTTACTCCTACTTTTTAGATAGACTCTCCGGTAGGGTTTGGCTGTTTTCATCCCCTAAGGATAGAGATCTGATTGTTACTATAACAGCGATCACCTTACTTTCTCATAGAGCGGTGCACTCTTTCCTGAGCAGTTGCTAGTGAGAGGTTGGCTGACTTACCCAGTATTCACGGGTAAGTCCTTCCTTTTTTGACAGCATACTGTCATTAATGAATTGCTTTAATCCTTTTTGTGCGTGCAACACCGTTTTTTCATATTAGTGGTTTTTGGGTCTCTTTCAGGTGGTCTTTTCTCATGATGCACTTGACTTAAGGTGTTGGACCCAGAGTATCCTTTTCTGGTTTTTTGATACGCAGCAGCTGTTTCGAGTCCTGACGAAAGCCGTGCCATATCTGTAGGCTCTAAGGCTGAAACATGTTGACAACTATCACCATCACCATGGTCTAAACAATTGTTGACTAGTGGTGCACTTACGTTTTAATTGTAGCCAAGGACGCACTATGAACAAAGCGGTGCTCTGACGCTCTTGAGCTATTTTTACTTTCACTTGCACTTCATATCACATAAATTATAAATAAAAAAAATATTTTTTCCTGCGCTGCGCCCTCACTTATATCACTGGCTCGCCATTGTGGATTTAGTACATCCCATTTATCTGAACAACAAAACATCCGTGTGCTCCTCCCTCACAGTGAGGGAGTTGTAGCCCCCAGAGGAACTAGGGGTTTCCTCTGGGATTGGAGAATCCCAATGATGAAGCATGTCACCTCTGGTGAGTGAGGGATTTCGTCCTTTCAAGGGATATGCCCATTATCATTATTTTTCTTAGGCGGTGTTTCACTTGTGTATCTGGGATCTTTTGACCCACCAATGATATTATAGTTCTTTACATTTTATAAAACTTCAGCGTAGACCCCAGGGTTTCACTTGGTTGTTGAAATCAAATCTGACACCAGCTCAGAACAGAACCTTAATTAGAAGATGATTCAGGAGATTTACGACGAGCAATGTTGAGTGCTGTGTACCCTGTATTGTATCATAAGTGGTGCCTTGTGATACTGTGGTGGTTTCTCCTAAAAAAATGCACGGTCAGAGGTATGTCTTTTTATTGTTTCTTCCAACTCACCATCTTTGCAGCACTGTTGCCATCCCACTATATGCCAGTACATCTCTCACATCTCATTGTCTGCACTCTGCTTTCTTTCAGTCAATGTATGGCAATCATGCACCCAGGGCCTGCAGGGCTGGACTGGCCGTATTGGGCATCGGGTGTTTTCCCAGTGGGCCGGGATGGTGTGTGCCGGTTTTCGAGCAGCGGGGGCCATTTTTGCAGCAATGCTGCAATTTCGGCCGCCTGTAACAAAAGAGGCCGACAGCAGTGCTTCTCAACTAGTCTACCCCCTCTCTACTAACAGATGACATAGGGAAATGCACTGACATGTTCCTTCCTAAAGGTTACACACCACAGGGTTGCTCTGAATCCAATATGAAATGGTATCATCAGGGAGTACACTAGTGTTGTGTGATTGCAATTGCAGAGGATCATACTTGAGAATGATGAACAAGCTAGTGCATCTAAAAGCCTGCTTATTGGGACAGAAATGTTCCCTGCATGATATCGGGGTATGTTGCCCGCCCCTAAATGCATGACTACTAGTGAATCTGTTTTCATGAATTTTAGATTGGCACAGGCATAATGCTAATCTAATGTGTGCTTTGGCCTGCCCCTAGCTGTTCAAAGTTCAGGACCTGTCCTGTGTCTGGGGGCACACCAAATATGCCCTGATAGTGGACAGAGGACTACTGTCCTGTCTTAGGCGCAGCACATAAAGCGGTGGTGGCAGCTTACTGTGTTTTGTGTTTGCATATTTTTTTTTTTTGTCCTCATCTCTATCATGACTGCAAAGGCCAGACTATACAAACAAGGCTACAAGGGCTTATTGGTTTAAGGCGTGCTGTCTCAGTAGTGAGCTGGTGTGGGTTGCCGGCTGAACGAGGAAGACCCGACCCTACAGCAACAGCCAGTATCATACACAGCCTGATGCCCAGTTGTTAAGTCAAAAACAACAGTCTTGGGTCTTGGCTTAATGGCAGCAAGGCCTAGACTAATAATAGCAAATACCAAAGAGTGTGCCAGTGCTGCACCTATCTTAGAGACAAATCTTTCTCTACGTGTATTGATTGAAACAATACCACTGATGACTGTTTTTTCTGTCCGATTTAATCAGCAAAAAAATGTTTGAATTACATTAAATTTCACAAAGCAATAAATATTCCATAAACCAAAACATACATCTCATTATGATGTCCGCAATGTTTTTTCACCAAAATGTTTTTCTTTTTAATTTTTTGGACACCTCCTAGTGTAATACCACCATATTTACATACACTTCACTCACTTTCTACACACTCATACCCACACATACCCATTCATGTTTTTCATCTCATTAAAAACAAACTAAATAATGTTACATACATCTACAAAGAAGACCATCAACATAGACAATTTGTTTCTATTTCAATGAATATGAATCTCTCTTATTGAGTTTGCACTAATAGATTGGCCTCAATACAAAAGGTCTACGCGTTTCGAATCCCTTTACATCCTGGGATCCTCATCAGGACTAGTTCTCACTGCAACTTAAATGCAGTCACAAACCTTCAAGAGTGGAAAGCGTCCAAAACCTTTGCTTGAATTATCAACTGGTTCAAATTGCTCGAATCGTTCCTTGCATTAACAATCTTGTAATGGCTCTTAGTACGAGGATCGGAGTGGCTCCGGTGTTGCGACTTTGCTTTGTCTCGTGATGCGTTTGGTAAGCGAATCACCGGCGTCTCTGTGGTGGGCTTCCGATCAGCTGCTCCGCTGTTTTCAGGTGCCGTAAAATACCCACGGCATCACGAGACAAAGCAAAGTCGCAACACCGGAGCCACTCCGATCCTCGTACTAAGAGCCGTTACAAGATTGTTAACGCAAGGAACGATTCGAGCAATTTGAACCAGTTGATAATTCAAGCAAAGGTTTTGGACGCTTTCCACTCTTGAAGGTTTGTGACTGCATTTAAGTTGCAGTGAGAACTGGTCCTGATGAGGATCCCAGGATGTAAAATGATTCGAAATGCGTAGACCTTTTGTATTGAGGCCAATCTATTAGTGCAAACTCAATAAGAGAGATTCATATTCTTTGAAATAGAAAAAATTGTCTATGTTGATGGTCTTTTTTGTAGATGTATGTAACATTATTTAGTTTGTTTTTAATGAGATGAAAAACATGAATGGGTATGTGTGGGTATGAGTGTGTAGAAAGTGAGTGAAGTGTATGTAAATATGGTGGTATTACACTAGGAGGTGTCCAAAAAATTAAAAAGAAAAACATTCTGGTGAAAAAACATTGCGGACATCATAATGAGATGTATGTTTTGGTTTATGGAATATTTATTGCTTTGTGAAATTTAATGTAATTCAAAGTTTTTTTGCTGATTAAATCGGACAGAAAAAGCAGTCATCAGTGGTATTGTTTCAATCAATACACGTAGAAAAAGATTTGTCTCTAAGATAGGTGCAGTTGTTAAGTCGGCAGCTGCTGACCATGTGCCAATGACACCAATACTGACCACTTAAGCAAATAAGAGCTACGTGGAGTAGCAAGGAGATTGTATCAAGGCTAGATAATCATCGGACTGGGGGGGAAAAAAAAAAACCCAACTGCTAAGCAATCCAATCTAGCAACAGCCAAAAAGCTCTTCTCCTTGGATTTCCAATCCTGGCTAGGTCAAACTTCGAAATTTGAGAAATTGATAAACACCAATCAAGTAGGGTTGGGGGATCAGGTTCTTTCCAACGTTTACAGAATTCCCTGCGCGCTGCCAGCATACAAAAAAAAGGAGATTGTTTACTGGGCTCTGAATCAAATCAAAGATTCCGAAGACTACTAGCCTATGATCAATGACCACAGGAAAACCCAGGGAAGATGTAAGATTCTTGCCGATGGCGTCCCAGTAGGATGACAAGTAGGGGCATTCAAAAAACATATGAGTGTCGGAAGCTGATAACGAACAACACCGAGGACAAGCCACCTGGTCGGCTTTAGAAAACTTGGACAGCCTCTGTGGAGAGTAATATGCCCTGTGTATAGTGAATAGGTGATTTCTTCGGAGCCAAGCTGGCATAACTATGTCCCACATAACTGTGCAGGATTTAGTCCAAAGATCATGCACATTACAGCTGGATATCACGGGGCCCCAAAGTTGCTCAGGTAGATTAAATTTCCCATCAATCTCTTCATGTATTAGATTGTACCACAGGGAAATTTCTTTTGAGACAGGTGGTTTGTCCAATAAGAGAGATACCGGTTGGCTACTGCCCCCCACTGGAGGGTTCTTATGACGTGGGTTTTGACTGTGAAGAGCCTGTGCCCAACTTGACATTTGGAGGAATTTAAATCTAGAAAAATTGGAACCTATTTTATTGCTTAAGAGTTCCCAAGGAAGCATCACCCCTTCAGCAAATAGGTCCCCCCAAACTGATATACCCGCCTCCTTCAGTGGAGCTGATAATGCATCCCTTGTCCAGACCAGGGGTACCGGTAGATCCCAAATGGGTGCCCTGTCCGAATAGTATCCCAGTTTAATCGATGATCTGATATTAGACCAAGTTTTGGCCAAACTCTGTAATACTTTGAGTTTAACCTTCTTAAAGTACTTGGGATCGCCGAACTTAAATAAAAAACCAGACTGTCCAAATCCTTCACCCTCCAACATGGCCGAAAACATCGTCCCTACCCCCTGATCAAATGGCATTTTTAGCAGCATGCGGGCGTGAGATAATTGGAATGCCCAAGCATAAATCTGTAAATCAGGCCCTGCCAGTACCCCCTTCTCACGACGCCGCCTGATTTTTTTCCATGCAATCCTGGCATTCTTTTTTTTCCAAATAAACAAACTAATATTGGCTTGTAATTTAGTCAAAGAAAATTTATCAAACTAAAGTGGAATTGTATTAAATAAGAACGAGAATTTTGGCAATATAGACATTTTAACCAGATTTGCACGTCCCAGAACCGACAAGGGGAGGTGTCCCCACGTATCCATTAATTTCCGACACTCTTTAGCTACTGCAGATAGATTAGTAGATGCGATTAGATTAATATCCTTAACAATTCTTAGCCCCAAATATCTCAGGCTTGTGCTGAGTGGTGCAATAAATCCTGTTAGATCAGTATTCCAAGCCATTATTTCGGTTTTTGAGGCATTCACCTCATACCCCGAAACATTTCCAAATTCGAGGGCTAGCTTGATGGCAGTGGGAAAGGCAGTACTAATCTCTGATGTTAAAATCATAACATCGTCCGCATACAGGGCCACCTTCTTCTCCCATGCCTTATACTTAAAGGGCTTGATGATATTATTATCCCGTAATGTCTGAGCAAAAGGCTCAATGTAGAGATCAAAAAGCAATGGAGATAGAGGGCAGCCCTGCCGCGTTCCTCTTGTGATGTTAAAGGACTCGGATAGGCCCCCATTAACCAGAACGGATGCTGATGGACTATGATATAAAAGTCGTACGGCTCTACGGAAGCCCTCACCCACGTTGAACTTAGCCAAGGCACCCGACAGGTACAACCAATTGACTCTGTCGAATGCCTTGGTGGCGTCCAACGTGAGGATAGCAAATGGCAAAAAGTTAGTGGTAGCCATATCTATAGCACCCACCAGATCATAGGTTAATTCAAAGAGCTGGCGACCCCTTACAAAACCCTTCTGGTTAGGATGTAGAATGTCCGAAGCAACCTTACCCAATCTCGTAGCCAGAAGCGATGCAAAAATGTTATAGTCGGCATTGAGAATGGAAATAGGACGATATGACCCACAATCTGTGGGAGCCTTGCCAGGCTTAAGTATCAAAGTGATAGACGCGTTGTTCCAGGAGCTAGGGGGAAGTGCCCCTTCCTGCAGTATTTGATTAAAAAGCAAAACAAAAAAAGGAGAGATCTCTTCCACCAACTTCTTGTATATTTCAGCTGGTAGGCCATCCGGCCCTGCTGCCTTACCACTCTTACTACGACAAATTGCGGCCGCCACTTCTTCCTCCATAACTGTCATATCTAAAAAAGCTCTTTGATCCAACGAGAGCGAAGGTAGGGATATATTATTTAGCCACTCTCTAATGCATTCTGGGGAGGTGTATTTGTCCTCTTGATAGATCTCCTGAAAGAAATCTTTAGATGCCGTTCTAATTTCTGCATCAGACGTTAAGGTCCCAGAACTGGAAGTGATTGAATTAATTGTGTTACGGACCTGGTCAGTTCTGGATTTCCAAGCGAGCAATTTGCCAGCCCCTTCGCCAAATTCAAATTGGGCTAGTTTGCTAACTTCCCATCTACGGAGCAGGCGTTGACTTAGAACTGAAGCCAATTGCATTTTAAGCTCAAGCAGTTTCTCTTTTTTAGCTGAAATAAGACTGGGAGTGCTACTACTACAGGAGTCTAATTCCGCCTGTGCTAATAAGAGATTGGCTTCAATAGATGCTACTTCCTGAGTATACTGCCTTCTGCGAAATGTGACCTTATTTTTAATAGCTCCGCGCAGGAAGCATTTAAACGCATCCCATACAGTGTTGGTATCTGCTGTAGTTATATTAAGTTGCATAAATTCACGTGCCTCCAATTTGAGGTAAGCAACATTATCCGGTGACGAAAGAAAAATACGATCAAAAGACCATGATCTATTAGGGAGCTGCACGATGCCTGCAAGATCTAACTTTACTGCAGAATGGTCCGACAGATGAGAAGGCAAATAACTAACATTTTTTATGAAGCCTTGCAAATCGCGACTAATCAAAAAGAAATCAATCCTGGACTGCTGGCGATATTTAAAATTTCGAAAGGAAAATCCAGATTGCTGACCTGCCCTTATCCACCAGATTTCAATATACCCATATTGCTGCATACAATTAAGTAGAAACGCTCTAGACTTAGAAAGAACTTGTTGTCGACTCGATGGCGTTTTATCTAGAGCGTAGTCAAGCACGATGTTAAAATCCCCTGCGATAATAGTGGGTTCAGGGAAGTGCAAAAGCTGTGAAAATAGAGATTCTAATGCTGAGGGGTCATCTCTATTGGGCCCATAATACCCTACCAATGTTATTTGAAAACCTCCTATCTCTACCGTGGCAATTGCCATCTCCCAGCCGAGTCTACCACCTGACTAACTAATCTAGTGGTGATAGTTTTCTTTAAAAAAATAGATACCCCTCTCACATTAAGCGACTGAGAGGTAGAAACTGATAAATCTATCCACCTATTATTTTTAACCAATTCAAATACCTCACTCTCCACCAGATGAGTCTCCTGCAGAATAATGACCTGCGCATCAGAATCACACAGATATTGTAGGATTCTGTTTGCCCTTGGCTTGGTGCGCAGGCCATTAACATTCCAGGAGAGAATCTTAAGGTTACTCATGGCAGTAAAGTCTATAGAAAAAAAACTTACAATTCTTAACTAAATTATCCAACACTAGAAAAACAGATAGTGGACAGAGGACTACTGTCCTGTCTTAGGCGTAGCACATAAAGCGGTGGTGGCAGCTTACTGTGTTTTGTGTTTGCATAGTTTTACAGGATCTTTTTTATCTGTATCAGTGAAAGTATG
Source organism: Triturus cristatus (assembly GCF_964204655.1). NCBI lineage: Eukaryota > Metazoa > Chordata > Amphibia > Caudata > Salamandridae > Triturus > Triturus cristatus. The sequence continues at coordinate 272,134,661 of NC_140588.1, forward strand.
GCCTACTGACCCCTCTTGTGTAAAGGTCTGCTTTTATGTGTCACCCAAAACCTGGTGCTGATATCACATATGTATGTTGAGTGCATGTGGGTGTATAGTGACCAGGCTATACATGTGTGGTTGGAATGTATGACAGTATTCTGCATGCGTTCAGGACTCATGTGTTCAGAATGCCATCTTTAGAATGCATTTGTCCAGCACGCAAGTCGTTTTAACGACTTGCTTTAGGGGGGTGCTGGATATTGGAATAGTTTAATTTACTCCAGTCTGCGCTTCAGTAGGGAAGGTGTTGGACTGTAAATCCAGCACCATTCCACCAATGCGCCCACCCCTAAAAGCAAGTCGTTAAGACTTTTGTGCTGAACGAATGCATGCTAATGCCGCATTTTTTCTATTGACGGCACTGTGTTGGCACAGCGTGATTCCGGCTTCGTTCGAAAGGACATGTCCCATGTGGTAGCAGGACCCTGTGCGTGTGTGAGACTGGGTACTGAATTCAGTGAGATTCATTGTGGATGCCCCCGATTTAGCTTGGCACAAGATGGAGGATGAGGACAGCTTCCCCAGATAGTGGAAGAATATTGCCTGCATTCCTGTGACAGAGGGTGAAGTTCCAGACACAGAAGTGAGTAGAATGGATGCATAGCTGCCTATAGAAATCTAACTAAGAATTTATTAGCAAGGTGCTGCTGATTAGTTCTTCCTGAAAATTGCCATATAGTACATAGTAGGGTGACGGGTAAAACTGCAGTTTTTGTTAACGCTGAGGACGCTTTTCGGACAGGCCTGCCCTTTTGTTTGTCCCTGACTACTGCTTTAGAAAGGCTGATGACAGACAGGTGCAGAGATTTCACACTTCATTGTGACCCTGATTTGGGTGCTCATGCTTGGAGACAGTGCCATCACTACCTGCTGTGAGAAGCCTGATTTGACACAAAGGCTGTATCTGAGGAGCAGCCTGAGAAGGGCACTTGAAAGAAAACCACACCGAGCCAGTCCTAATGTGTGACAGAGTGGATCCATATCCCTGTCTACAAAATGTATATAAATGTAGAATCTAAACCACTAAACTTTGTTCCAGTCCAAGTTCTTCATGGCAAAGGAAAGGAGTGCTCCACAGATTGCTTGAAAAGCTATTGTGGTGCCTGACAGTCAATCTCCCAGAGGTTAGGGGACATCACTTGAAGTCTGTACTTTCTGTTGAATGAGCTGATGACTTGCTTGGTGCCTAGAAGCCTTCCTGCCTGCTGAGAGATTGCAGGAGTATTCCTGGCACTAAGAAGGAGAGACTGTGAAGAAGGAGAAGCTTAGCAGATTTCCGAGGTGTGGAGCATGTGCAGAAAGCAGACTCTGACAGATAGCAAAGCCAGGAGAGGCCCATATTCTCAGGCAGTCTCTCTGTGTGATTCTTGACCAAGAACTGTCCCAAACATTGTACCCAGCCAAGCTAAGCCATACACCCTGCCCACTGTGGTCATGACCCTCGCCGCTGACTGCCTGATTAGCCAGGGAGGTCACAAGTGCACCTCGTCATTGAATACCTTGTCAGCCCAGGAGGCCAGATTGCTACACCACTAAAGAGAAACTACACTGTCAGAGAGACTGACTCGATGGTCAATGCAATACCGTGACATCAGTACCTGTGCTGTCTTCTGCCAGCACTATCGCTCCCTCCACACCCTGAGAGCTATTTATTCGAGTGAGGACTGTGCCAGACCTGCCACCCAATCTGGCATGCAAGCATGGCGAGGCTGTTTGAATCAAAACAGCTAAATGGAGGCACACTGGAAGAAGAAGCATGCCACAGTCTTAACACTTGGTACCTGAAGGAGACTGGTAAGATCAAGTGAATGTGTTACACTTTCAACCCCCATCAAGTGAATGCGTTACACTCTCAACCCCCATCAAGTGAATGCGTTACACTTTCAACTCTCATAAGGAGTGTCTGTGATAATCTGTACCTGTACCTAATTCAAGCCTCTGCCACTGGCATAGAGTATTATAGAAGAAGTTACATGGGTATTTAATTTTTGTGTGTAATTAGAGTACTTGTTTTTTAACAAAAGACTAGCACTGGACTGGGCATTCAAGTTATCTTATTTGTTGGTTTATTTATGAGTTCTGAGCTTTTGACTCCCACTACACCTCCCTAAGAAGCCTTGAACCGTCCGCCCATGGACTCTAAGAGTCTAGCGTGGAAAGTATTATCCTTGGCTTAGTTTGCGGACCTATCACAGGATGGACCTCAGAAAACCAGTGGCACATAACCTCAGCCACCACGGTTGGGGCGTGGTAGCTCCTGTCTGCACTGTGGCCACCTGATGGGGTCTGACACAGGTAGAGCGGGAGGAGAGACTACCAGAAATCCGGCATGTGCTTCTGAGCAAGTGGTATAGCTGTGTCAGTCAATGAAGTCAGATACTTGGTTGGGCTAAGGAAGAATTGAGCACAAGACATGTCTGTGACTTTGATAATCTTATGTAACTGTGAGAGAATCCCTCACACACAATATGAATCTTCCTTTGAGAGGCAAGTAGGGCTGCTGCAGTGCTTGTCGGGATTGGGCCCATAAAAGACCAGTGGGTATGAGGCAATAAGTCCTAAGCCAGACCTGTGCCTCAATAAGACCTCTATGACTGTGGCAGAGTCAATCACAAGCCACCCTGTGCCTCTTAAAGGTTAGCTGCTGAGCTGGAACGTTTAGAACTGAACCACAGGGCAAACTCAGAGATGCTCCCACCATAGCTTACCTGAATATTACCAAATGCAAGCCCTGTCAGCAGCATAAACAGTAAAGGTAGACAGCCTATTTTAGACAGCTAAATTCAAGGATAGTTTTTATGCTCTCCATTTCCGAAACTTGGCCGGGGTCACTTCAGGCGAGAGGCAGCTTTCACAGAGTGCGGATATGTTTGAAGATGGAAGTGAAAAGCAAGACCAGGCCCTAGGAGAGGCACGTCAAATATACACTCAAGTGACATCTGCTCAGACAAACAAAAATCCTTTGTTTTACTTCTCCCACTTGCATTAAATTCTGCCAGCATATACTTCTCTCTACCCTTTGATGGCCTTGAAGCAAGTGTGGGAGTTACAACATTGCAGTTTGACGCCTATCTGGTTCTTGCTTTAATATTATGTTCTGCACCAAAGCTAAAGGTTAGATAGCAATACCAAAGTGAGGGACATTATATAGCTGAAATGTAAAGTACAAGCCAAAGTCCTTTAGTACTCTAGGGCAGCATGCGATGTACACAATCCAGCGCTTGTGTCTTTTTTTGGAAAAGGGGAGCAATTTCAATTTGTTTGGATATTTTTTATGCTAGTGATACTTTCATGTATTGATTTCACAAGCTTTATTGTTGGAAGGGCTTTTAAAATGTAATCATACCCTCACACATGCTTGTGACTCCCTGCCATACGTAATTGAGCTCTCCAAAAATGTCACAAACATAGATCACACTGCCCGTTTTTTATCACACTGCACATTTCTCCACAACACTGATGTGCAAACTTTGGCCCTCATTTCGAGTGGCCTGGTGATTCTGTTATATACAGGATATACTGGCTATTAGAACATTGGAACGTTGGCAGCTCCATTGAAAACAATGGAGCACTCCGGGCTAATACTGGCCGGTATAAGCCCGGAGCACCAATATTCCAATGTGTCTTTGTTCATAGCTCTGGCTGTGAACAAAGACTTCAGGGAGCCTGAGGGGATTTCAATCCCCTCGCGTGCCCTGAAGGGCTTTGTTTTGTTAGAACATTCTGCCCTCTAGTGGCAGAATGTTCTAATAGCCTTATAGCCCTTCGTAGCAGGGCTATACCGCTGTTAATGGCCCGCTGCTGTTGTTAAAGTCCCTCGCCTTCGGCTCGGGTCTTTAACGCTGCAGCGGGCCATTAACAGCCGGTATAGCCCGCTACGGCGGGCTATAAGGCTATATTAAAGCCCACTCCAGTGTTTGGCTCGGGCCTTTAACAAGGGAGCTGGACTTTAATGCCTGTATAGCCCAGCTACGGAGGGTTATAAGGCTATTTGAACATTCTGCCACTAGAGGGCAGAATGTTCTAACAGATAAAACAAAGGTCTCATGACAAGGGAGTTGAAATTCCCTTGGGCTCTATGAGGCCTTTGTTCACAGCAACAGCTGTGAACGACAACATTGGGAATGTTGGAGCTCCGGGCTTCTGCCGGCCATTAGAAGCCCGGAGCTCTCCATTGTTTTCAATGGAGCTCTCAACATTCCAATGTTCTAATTGGGCTTGTAACACCTGGTATCAGGCCTGCCTCAATTCAGAGATCCACCGGGACACCTTGGATTGCTTTGATTTCACACAGATGCTTCAGTTGCAGAAAACAGTCAAAATCTCCATGTGAAAGTCTGGGAGAATATTGATGAATTACCAGGGAAATCAGACCCAAACCTACTGGTTCTCCTGGTAATTCCTTTTTTATTACTGGCACCTCAGGGTCCAATCATAATGGGATGGATTTTCTCCAACCTTGGGGTTACCAGTTACATGTACCAACAGTATCAGTAACTTCAGGGATGGAGAAATATCACCCCGATTTTAGGCCGTTCATAATGAATGCCTCAAAAGTGAATGGCACAACAATAAGATTATTGAAAACAAGCGCGCATAAAAACAAGCCTTAGATACTCTATTAACTGCCCTTGCCAATGTTAGATCGATTTACTAACAAAACCTCATTATTTCTTTTCAACTACATTCATGACTAGCGCACACAACGTAAACCATCAAGGTACCCTATGTCTACATCTTCTCCTTCTGCATAAGTATTTGCTTCCTAGTCTTCTTCAAAAATTACCACAATCATTAAAACCTTTGCTTCACTACTTACCCCACACCCTTCTCTTACATCCTTACTATGCCCCAAGTTCACAATGGGACTTTTGTTAACTTTACCTTTACGTTCCCCCACACATTATCCCAATACTCAGATTTGCAAACCCTTTGTGCATTCTCTGTCTGACATCCCTTTTTTATTAACTATTGACTCCTGTGTGTGTGTTTTAAAACTGAGTTGATTATACCCTCATTAAAAAAAAAAATGTTCCCACCTCTCCATCTAACTACTGACCAATGTGTCTACTTGCCTTCTACAAACTACTCGAATGCCTCGCCTTCAACCGCCTTACTCTCAATGTCAGTTCCAACAATCTGCTTAACTTCCTCCAGTCAGACTGCTGTCCCCTTCACTCCACACTGACACAGTGGCGTGAGCACACATAGATAACTTCATTACTTCCACCCACCACAATGACCTTTCATCTATTATTATACTATTTGATTTATATGCAGCTGTTGATAGCACCCTCCTGCTCTACTCGTCTGAGAAAGTCTGTTTTTCTCCCTCCTTCCCCAGGACTAATCTCTACTCCTGGCTGTTTTTGCTCACTTTTGCCTAGAAATTTAGGGGCATATTTATCAAAGGTTCTGCATTGCCCTTGCACCATACAAGGTGGCTCAGGGCAATGCAAAACATAGAATGAGATTTGCCACTCAAGGCCACCTTACGTGGCCCTACGTGGCTAGGTAAATCTGGAGTAATGCAAAACCACACAAGTCACTGCCTTGCATTACTCTGCCCCAGGGAGGCGGTCCGTGGGTGGAGCGCAGGTGTTCCCACGCAACCACCCATGGATTTTGGTGCAGTCCCAGATTTACCATGAGTAATAGACTGGGGAATGTGTCAAAATGCTACTCCGTCCCAGAGAAGACATAAGGAGGAGAAATGTGTTTATTTCTTCTCATTGTTTTCCTCTTTTTACGTGTGATGCAATCTGCAGCACACATAGAAATGAGAAAAAGCCGCAGAGGATTGTTTTTGTACAGAAAAGTGCCCCTTCCTGCACAAAAACAATCCTGCCTGCAACACAGGCACCCTTGCACCATGGTGCAATGGAACCTGCTTTGGGGCAAGGCAGTAGATTGTGCACCAGCGCAAGGGGAGGGCATGATTGCACCATATAATGTTAAATATGGTGCATTCCTTCCCTCTCCCATTCATGCTGCGCAGCAAGGTGTCTTCCTGCGTTGCGTTGCGTTGCATGAAACTTCGATAAAACTGGGCCCCAGGCTTTCTTTTGAAATCTTCATTTCCTGTAATCTTTCATATTCACTAATGTGCAGGTAGTTGCAGGCAGTGGACTCTGACACTCATTTTTGGGAAGCAGAACTTATTTTTCTTCATCAGACTTCGACCAGGGACAAGAGAAACACAGAAAGGGGAGAAAGAAAGAGGAAGCAAAAGGTAGGAAAAACAGAGAACTTACTACAAATGAAAAGTCAAGAAGTGTAGGGTACTGGAAGAAAGAGGCATGAGGTGGAATCAAAACTAGCCAGCCTTAATATTCACAAATCTGGCATTCGGTTCTGTAGGCTCCTAAGAAACTTTAGGACACTGTATTATTTACAATTTTTTTTTACAGATACAGCACTTCGGCCCTTATGTATTAACACATTTCTCCGTAGACACAGAATGGTGAAAAACATTTCTTCCACCAGGTCCTTTGTTCTCTCATGAAATGAGGATCTATTTCTAAGTCGAGAGGCCTTCTCTTTTCTCCCTTTTTTCTAGGGCTGGGTAAGCTGCAACCATATCCCCTCCAAGTCACAATGAGAGGTACACACCCTGAGGAGGCTACAGAGCCGTCTGTACCGCACTAGAAAGGAGAAGTGCCCACAAGTTTCTTTTAAACAGTTTGGTTAAACCACGTTGAGGCCTTAACCGACATATAGGAGCTCATTGCTCGACCGCAGTTGAGATGCAGGGCCTCCTGCCAGCTTGCTCTCGGGGGTGGTTCTTTATCCTTTTCTGCCTGGCGTTCAGACATCCGCTCTCTTAAAAACAAGCATTCCCATGGGCTTTAGCTGTTTTTCTCATGTAATGTTTTCCTGTGACTGAAATGTGACGCGAGGGTAAAGGCTTTACAGATATTTTCACAGAGCATAGAAAGTATTTTACAATGCAGCAATTTATGAGATGAGTATGCTACGGTCTACATGTAAGGAAAAGGGTACTCCCAGGGCTTTAAGCGGGCCGGGTCCTGCCGGTGCTCAGCACCGGCAGTTCTAAAAAGCAGATGCTGAGACGGGTCCCTATCGTGCTCTCCCTTTTTGCCCTCACCTTCAGGGTGAAAAATAAATCGTAACACTGCAGCAGTATCTCCCTTCACTGCCTTTGGTGTAACTTGAAAGAGACTTGTTATAGCTCTTTCACAGACTCACTATTTCAGAACTGGAGCATTTTGAATGTTATTTACAACACGGTAGTTGTTGCTTTTTTGTCTTATGTAACTAAGAACCATTGATAAAGCCACTAGTCCAGGCTTCTTGCAGGTGTAATGTTACTTGTTGTATTATATATCTGGCGGCAGTGACAGAAGCAGCAAAATACTAGTCGGGCGGCGCACTATCCTAAGCACAGATGTTTAGTTTATGTGTTTTAAGCCTCACCCTTAATTACATCAACCACGCCCCTTTGAGAGACCCCCCCCCCCCCAATTTTTTTATCCCATTTAAAGCCCTGGGTACTCCTTACGAGATAGATGAACTGTTTGACTGAGGGGAAGCTTACCTCAGGGGAGCCCAAGTCCTACGCTGGTTCCATCAGCGTGTGCATCGTCCCCACAACATCTCATATTCTATTGGGCGGCGCTACACGGGACTGAAGGAACTCGGAGAGGCTGCACTACAAGGAGGGCGGCCAGTCTACCTCCTCCCCACAACCTATGGGGCCCTTTTGATAATATAATAAGAGGAGAACAGTGCTTTCTTTAACACTCTCAAAGGGTGAAGACATCTGACACAGTCCAAGCCAGGGGATATTGTACCGACTGGATCAGAAAAGGTATCCATCCATTCAATTGGTCCTGCCAAAAGCCATCGACCCGCTTGGGTGCAAGTAGGCTGAAACATGTTGACCTGATATGTATTTTGATGTGAGGGACACCTTATATTTCCCTGGACACATCTCTTCTTTGTTTTTAATCTTACCCCTAATACATTTCTGTGGTTTTGGATTAGGAGGCAATTTTAGATCACCATTTGGTCAAAACGGATCCCACATCATCTCTTAGTCTCAAGAGACTGCCTCCTGGTGAAGGTAAAGACCTGATGATGACGCTATTGGTTATGAGTACGTCAGTGGGAAAGCATACCATTGACCAAAAATATCTTTTGAGGGTCCCAAAGAATTTTTCGAAGAGATCCTTGGACGACACCATCTGGTCCCACTCTTTTTTATGGTTGGTATCCCTGACAGTCATTCTGAGGAAAGAGTGTCTAAAGGAACCCTGCGACTAGGGGCTCTTGCCCAGGCTGTGGTGATTAAGAAATTAAGAGACTATGGGGCATATCAACAACAACCGGCGATAATTATCGCTAAGCGCACTTAGCGCTAGGATAATTATCGCCAGCTAGCGTGGATTTTTATCGCTGAGATAGCGTGCTATTAGCAACGCTTATCTCAATAGCGATAAAAATCCTCACTCTAAGTGGCTAACGTGAGATTATCGCTGGAAACCCAGCGATAATCTCACGTTAGCTTGTTGATAGGGACAGACAAACTTAGCCATGATATCCTCCTTCCATAGGATATCATGGCTAAGTAAGAAAAATACCAGACGTAAAAAAGCAGAGTTAACCGAGGTTAGCGCTGCTTTTTTTGTCTCTAACAGGTTTAACGATATTCTTGATAATAGGAGAAATGTCGCTTAGCGACATTTCTCCTATTATTTTACTCTGGAACGCCTCCTTTGCATCTCATTAGAGATGCAAGGGGAAGCGTAGAGTAAAAGGGTGCTAACATGCAAATTTGCATGTTAGCACCCTGTTGTTGATAGGGTGCTAGTTTTATCTCTGCTTTTTTGGCTTTTAAAGCCAAAAAAGCAGAGATAAAGCCCTTGTTGATATGCCCCCAAGTTGCTCAACTATTTAGTAGATATGAAAACCTACATTCAATCTTCTGTCAGATTACTGAAGACAGACATTTCTTTCCTGCTGTTGTTCATTTACAACTGCACTCATTTGATCTAAGACACTGCCTGCCTCCACACTGATAGTACCTGCTGGAATAAAAATTGACACATTTTTTCCCTGTTTCTACAAGGGGAAAACAGTTTTTCCCAGTGACAACATGGTGGGTTCAAACCTTATACCCTAATAGTGACTCCGAACCCCAAACTGTGGGATAACAGGCTTGTGGAGGATGGGCAGGGGCGAGGGGCGGGGTGGACAAGAAGGTCCTAGAGACCTTGTAGAACTGTAGTTTGAGCTCTGAATGTATGGAGGGATCTCCGCACCCATTTACCATTACTGTTTTCTAAACTGTTTCCCTGGATTTTTGCCACTGTCAGAGGCCCAGCGAACAATCACACCAAAGCCACTCTGGTTGCTGTCAGCCTTGGTTTCAAACTTCATTTGCTTCAGGTGTGGTGCTCAGACTGCCTCACCTTCCACCACCTGCTACAGTTATTGGTGGATTCTACTAACAAATCTACTTTATACCTAGCACCGTGGTCCTAGCCCTGCCTCCCACCTTTGCCTACCCAGATCCTCACATCATCACCTGTGCACTCCCACAACTGCGAACCACTTCTGAGGGCAGAAGTGCAATTTATGAAGAAAAATGGAATCAGAAAGAGTCATGTGAATAACCGGCAACAGATGTGAAAGCCAGCGACGGATTGATCCACTAGTGCGAACCCCGCGGAGTCAACACCTCTGCACTGACAGAGCAGCAACCATCCAACCTACCCCCAGAGGCATTCATCCTTCACTGGATTAAATGGCCGATTAATCACAAACACCTCCTTGCTACTGCCCACCCACAGTAGCCTTGCAGTGAATCACTTATGAATCCAGCTTCAGAGCACCTTTGTATAAGTCCCCCAAAATCATTACATCCCAAATTTGTAATTTCAGTAGAGGAGAATTTCAATAATGCAGCAGGTGAAGTGGCACCGGAGTCCACGGGAGCAAGGAACCATTACTCCGCCGTTAGTGACTGCATATGTTACCAATCCATGGTGTGGGGGCCCAATTTCCTTGCTTGCAGGGCCGGCTTTAGGGCCAGCTTTAGCGTTGGTGACACCTGATGCGACAATGTTTGTTGGCGCCCCCTCATGACCTCCTTCTTCAAGGATTCTCTTACTATCCCCTTCCACTGGGGACTCTCATCTCTCCTTAGAACCTCTCTCACATTTATGTTATTTTATAATGCTACTCTTCGTGCCTGCCCATACAAACTCCAAGCATGCTGGAAGCGTAGAACATGGACCACAGAAACACAGGAGTGGTAACTTGGCTTGTTCGGCTTCCCTGACTCTTTGGTGGCTGTGCTTGAGTTGAGGACACCATAGGTGGCAATTTTCCTACGCATGGATTTCTGACTTAAATCATTTTGCCTCAAATTGCTTTAAAGGGGTCTAAATTAAAGGAGGAAGTAAGTAAGCCTCTGAGAATATATAAATATTCTCTTGATGCCTCTGCAATGTGCAGGGGGTCCATGCATCATTATTTTGCGGCAGCTCGGGGACACTAATTACCTCTACCACTGCACCAGCCCCTCGGGGAGTCAGGTGTACAGACGTGCCGGAGGGTGTGCAGAAGATGTGTTCTTGGATACCATATTGGGTGTACTCAAAGCACACCCAGCTGGAAACTGCTGTAGTTTTTCAATCAGAATGGATCTTGGATTGACCTCAATTTTTGAATCCGATGTCAGTCAAGTAGCACAAGGATTAAAAGCTCAAAGAGGGATGGTGGTGGTAGCATCAGCGGCAGCAGCAGCAGCAGTCCAGGGGGAGGTAAGTTTCTCAGTTTGCATAAAATGCTGATTATAAGGTGGAATTCTGCCAGCCTTTGGCAATTTCCCAGTTTATTGGTTCTGCTGCCACTTTTCTGGCACCTACCAACCTGATTAAGAGAATTAAGGAAATAGTGGTTCACCGTTAGTAGGGTAATTTGGTCCAAGAGATGCCAGTACAAAGAGAAAAGCTTGCTAAGCCACAGACGGGACTGAGAAAGGGGGATCTGGATCCAGTGTCAAAGCGGCTGTTGGTGTTTCTGAAGAGCCACTTGAGGACAAGAGAATACAGAGCCCTCCTGTAGCGGTTTTGCGATTGCTCAGTTCGACGGAGTGCTTCCTTCTCAGTCTCCTCAAGTATGCACTCCAATGGTGTCTCTAGCCTCTTCAATAAAGGACTTTGTGGATAAACAATTAAAAAATATAAGTAAAAGGCTACCTGAGTCGATATCTCTTGCAATGCCACAAGTAGTAGCAATGAAAGTGCCTCATGGAAAGAAGAATTTGGTACAAGAACAAGAGGGACTGGAAACCACAGAGAAGGTAGTCATTGTCGAACCTCATCTATCTCCCTTGCTGTGTATCTCTTGTGTGCCCCAAATAAGCTCAGTCCATTTTGAGAGTGAGAGCGCATCTGCCTGTGGGGTCAAGGGGGTGGGGCAGCCTCCCAGAGTGACTTGTTCCTCAAACTACTTGGTAATTTTAGTAGGCTACAGTAGAAAGATAATACATTAGGAGAGGTCTCCAAAAATTACTCAACAAGAAGTTCATTTTTCTACGTCTAACTTGGAAACTTCAACCTCTGATCCTTCGCCAGTGCTGTATGTTCTTCTGCGATTGCAAAAAACCTTATATAGCATCCTTGAAATATTAGTTCTGACACATGACAATCTGAAAAATCAGGGAGGCGTTCTAAAGGAAGTCGTTCAAGAACTGAAATTAGATAACTCCTATATGCCATCCTTGGTAAGACTGATAATCGACTCCGGATGGTCGAGTTGTCTGTGACGAAAATGTTAAAAAGAAGGAGGATGAGGAATCTGCGTCGGTATATGTCTCTCGGTTCCCAATATTGATAAAAAGAAGGGATAATGCATATGTTGGCAAATTGCATCTTCCCCACTGTAGACAGAGAAATTATATAAAGAGAGACAAAGGGGTGAAAAGTTTGAAAGGTTTGGGGCAGGTATAGGCGAAAATGGTGAATATCAGTGGGAATAGCCAGGCAGTTGTAAAAGCTACAGTGCCAACCTGAATTGAGGGAAGGGATCAAAGGCCAAGGGAGAAAGGGCCTTTCTCTATGAATGGTCACAGGAGTAAGAAGGAACAACCTAAAGGGGACACAAATGTAAACAATGGGTGGTCTGAAAGCAGTGCTACAATTCAGGGTAAAACCTTGGGGAAAGGGGTCCCCAGGAAAGTGAGACTCCAACACTCAGCTTCTGGGAAGGATCCCTGTATTAGTATTCTATTTAATAAACCCCTTAAGGGGACGCCCAATTCACAGAGCTCTGCTAAAATAAGTATCTACATCTACCTAGATGTCCAAAGGGACGGGAAAAAACAAAATGGAAACCCTTGAATAGGTCAAACCTGTTGAGGGCTTTTCAAAACTGTCTCTCCCTTTGTGTCTAGTGATATTAAGTAAGTGACTTTCTGCAAAAGTAAAAATGGTGGAGAAGTTACAAAAGTCGTACTTTACTCTAGTTTAGTAGTCAATTCCATTGCTGATTTAGAATGATTTGGAAGGCTGAGTCAGAACCTAATAGCATCGGCCTAAGACTACTTTTAGAAGAGGAGATTGAGTAATCCAAAGTAATAAAATATTTTTTAAATAATCATGCTGGCTTGAGTGATCAACAAAGAAGCTTGGCAATGAGAGAGGAGGTGTTATTAACCAAAAGCAGTCCGTGGGGTTTACTCGAGGAAGTTCACAAGTAACTGTACTCAGTAAAATAACTGATCATTTAGGGATGTTTCTTCCATCTTATAATCATTTTACATGTTGCAGTTCTCCTCTCCTCAAGTGGATGATTCCTGTTAGTTGTCATGTGTAGACTAGTCAGCAGGGTCACCAGGTGCCCTGTGTGTTTTCTCCTGGAAAGTTCATGGTGTACATCAACCATGTAGTACTGACGATCTCGCCAAGGTGTGGATAGACCATGAAATCATATGTTTCCAGGGGGAGCTGGTGAAATCCGGAATCAAAATGGCTTTATACAGCACGTTGCCTAGGTGCCATGGCAGTGGACATAATCAGCTGAGCTCCTTCTACTGAGAGGAGCTGAATATCCTGAGTCCCGACACCTGTGGAGAACGGTACCAGCGGGGTGAATGCCATAGCCACGAGCAAAGATGTCAGCATGGCCGGACGGAGCCCTGGGGAAGCTCCTTCACTGAGGTTTTACAGGTGGCACACTGAAGACAGGGGCTGAAAGCAAAATGGCGGGAGGAGCTGCGCGTTGCGCTCAGGGCCGCCGCTAGTTGCCGTGAGGACGCCTGGCTTACTTGCTCTGTGAGGAACCCCTGGGAGCCATGGGAACCCATCAAGGCTGCGGCGCTCATAGGGGCAGAGCTACCCAGACATCACCGGCAGAGAGCTGCAAGGGTCTGGATCTACGGGCCTGGACGAAAGGAGTGTGGCCTCCAAACACTGATTGCAGCTGAGTGAAGTCGCAACTTGGGGGGGCACACTTGCTCCTCCTCCTCCGCCTCTCGCCCTCCTCCCAATGACCCCCCAGAGACAGAAAGACGATCCGGGGGCCACTGGAGAGATTGCAGGCGCAGGACAAATTAATACTGAATACCCCAGTGAAGTGGGTCTGAGGACAGGCTGGATTGCGCCTGCTACCTGCCAAGCAGTAACAGCAGCGGGGCGGGGGCAGGGGAGAGATGTTTGAAGGTCCCCTCTTGCTGCTGCCTTCTACAGTTGGGGCTCTCTGCACCACTGGCCTCCGTGCCCTGATTCAGTGGCATGCATGAACCAGGTAATCGCTGGGCACCTGGTTGTGCTGTGCCATGGACTATGGCCTGCAATAGGGGAGAGGCGGGGCATGGCATGGGCCCAGAACTTCCCATCAACAAGTCGACCGGCAGCTAAGGCAGAGGTTGGAGAGTAGTGCCTGGTGAGCCATGGGAAAACCCAAGCCAGCAAAAGGTAAAGGGTTGGACGTGCCTCTGGAAGGGGTGGGGGAGGAGGCCCAAGCCCAGGGGCAGAAGGAGGATCCCCTAGCGGCGCATGCTGTGTTGATATAAGCAACCATTAAAGATACCAAAATGACGCTGGAGCCACAGATAGTGACTGTGACGAATAAAGTGGGCATACTACGGGCTGACCTCAGAAAGCTAACAACCCGAGTCCGAGAGGTGGAAACTAAGTTGGACATGACACCCCCAGCCATATAGTTCCCCACAAGATGATGCGCGAAGCTGGAGAAGGGGGTGGCTGTCCTTACCAACCACCTTTAGGATGCGAAGGGGAGATCCATAAGGCATAACGTGAGGCTGATAATAGTCCCTGAGAAGGCAGAGGGGCCATTTTGTGGAAGATTGGCTGGCCCAGACTGTGCTGGAGTGTCATCCCTCATGCTTCTTCTCGGGGGAGATAGCACACAGGATACCAGGAAGGGCTCCAGCCCCTGGACAATCCCCTCAAACCTATCATAGCCCAGTAATGCACTAACGAGACCAAGACGGTATCCTCCAGACTGCTCGTGGGCATGGCCCATGGCTTATTGAAGGGCAAGAAGATAATATCTACCTGGACTATACTACATTGGCCCAGAAACAAAGGGTGGCCTTTATTCCATTCAAGAGGGTACTAAGCCAACTGGGTCTTAAGTATGCCCTTATTTTCCCAGCAAAAACGAGGATTGTCCACAGAGACAAGGCACATTTCCTCTTCTCTGCACAGGAGGCAGGGACCAGGCTGGAACAACAGGGGTATTGGTCTAGACCAGAATCATCGCCCGAGAGTGCAACAGGCTGGCAGATGACGAAAGCAGGAAAAAGGAGAGCCGTCAGCCGCAGATCTTCTTCGAGAAAGCGCAAATGAGGGTGGAACAGGACAAGGCACGAAAGCATATTAAGAACTGCAACACCATTCTGGAGAACAAGGAATGGAGGGTGCTTGTGGCAAGGGGAGTGGGCCGGACTCTGTGGGAACCATCACAGAGACTGAGGGAGAGAACCTGGCGGTAGGGACTCAGACAACATCAGACCATATTATCTGAACTTGCTGCCCGGTTGTTGTCCGCAGACTGTAATTATGAACAGAGCTCTGAGAGGCAGTGGACCGGGCTTCAGTGGGCGGGGTCTCCCGCCCGACGCGCAATATGATCAGTAAGGTATGCTTCAGGAATGCGAGAGACTCAAGGTGGGCCAGTCGGTAGCACGCTGTATCATTGGTGTCATTGCTAAATTGTCAGTGGGGATCGTTCTCGTATGACGAGTGCATAGAGTTTTTCACGTGTTGCTTTGGTTTAGCGCAAATGCATACCATGAATTGGGAGGGTGTTCGTGTTCCAGATCACACCATGGTAGGGTGGAGGGTGTTTTGGGTACAGTTAAAACATTTACATGGGCACCACTTTGGACAGATAGAGGTGGAAGGAACCCCACCCGATAGGGCGCAGTTGACCCTGTATACCAATATCAAGGTATTTTGGTGCAAACAGAGCTTGACACTGGTCTCATGGAATGTTAATGGCCTCGGCGACAGGGTGAAGAGGGGCCTTATGACCAGGGCCTTCAATAGATATAGGGCAGGTGTGATGTTCCTCCACGAGACTCACCTGATGGACACGCAACCTCCTATGTGGAGCACACCTCTGGTTCACAGGGTGTTGTGCTTCTAATCAGAAAGTCACTTTCGTTCCATGTCCTTCACACATGGTCAGATGATGCTACACTGCCGTGGAGGGACAGTGGGAATGCGAGACACTGGTGCTTCTCAATGTGTTTGCATTGCCGGGCCTTCAGGTGCCCTCACTATATAAGTTGGGACAGCTCCTAGCTGGGTTTCCCTGGGCACTCACCATTACTGTGGGAGATTTGAACAGAATTAGCACCCGGCTGGAGGGGGAGGCCACAGGGGGAAACTAATGGAATTCATGCAGCACTATGCTTGGTGATATATGGTGGGTCCCACATGGGCAGGAAAGGGAATACTCATACTCACACACCACGTCTGACAGACTTGACAACTTCTTGACACCTAATGATACCCTCGGCAGTTTCTCGAAGGCCAAGTATTTGGCACGAGGGATTTCTGATCACTCTCCACTAGAGGTCACCCTGATCACAAGCAGGGATAGAGATCCCCGAGAGTGGTGGATGGTCATCGTAGTGACTTACCAACGTACATGAGGCTAAGGCACTCATTAAGGCGACATCGCATGAGGGTATAGTGGAAAGTGCTTGCACATTCTGGGAAGCGCATAGGGCCATGATGAGGGGCGTACTGATCGCATGAGAAGTGGGAGACAGAAGGGAACTACGTAAATGCTTAGAGACATTGGAACAAGAGGGGGTGGCTTTAGGGAGTGAATACAGCACTCACTCCACAATCCCTCTTGAACAAAGCCTAGAACCCAAATGCTCTGAATACCGAGAGGCGGCCCACCTTGAGGTGAAAACATCTTTCCTTGCAAAGCAGAAGCACATTTACCAAGCTGGTGATAAAGCCGGAAACCTGTTGGTTTGGGTAGGTAGCAAGGAACGGGAAAGTATGCATGTTCAGGAGCTTAGCCTGGAGACAAGAGAGACTATGAGGGGCGGTGAACAAATTGCAGCAGCATTTGCGGCCTACATGGCTGCCTTCTATAAGCCCAGGGTAGAAGCCTCGGAGGAGGAGATTAGACGATTTGTGCATGACTGCCCAGTGAAGACCCTGAGTCAGGCCTAACGGGAAATGCTGGAGGGGAACATTACAGAGTCAGAAATTACGTTGGCACTGTCTCAGATGCAGGCAGTTAGGCCCCTGACTTGAGTGGGCTACCCATAGAATTATTCCACAAAATGGCCAGTAAAGTGGCTAAACCATTGCTCTCGATGTTTCGCATTGGGACGCTGTTGGCAGATTTACGCATGGCATCCATTGTCCCAGTACCCAAGCCGGGACATACGAAAATAAATGCGAATCATATAGACCGATTTCCTTATTCAATGCGGATGTAAAGATCCTTACCAAGCTGCTGGCCAACAGATTACGTGCGGTGCTGACTGACCTGGTTCATGCAGACCAGATGGGCTTTATGCCATATTGTTCAATGAAACAGAAGCTGCTGTGCCTTCATAACAACATAAGGCAGACAGGTGTGGAGGGGGGACCCTGGGCCATTGTGTCATTGGACGCCTATAAGGCGTTCAATTCAGTGGAGTGGCCTTTCCTGTTCTTACTCTTGGACCAAATGGGGTTCGCGTTCGCAAACTCTTCCAAGTATTTGGGGAATTCTCAGGATTTGCCATTAACTGGGAGAAATCCCTCCTCTTTCCAATGGGTGGCTGGAGACAGCAATCTCAGCTGCCTCTGCCCTTGTGAGTGGAACCCCACTGGTTCAAGTTTTTGGGCATATGGATCACCAGAGATGCAGTGTCATACACCCAGGTCAACCTCCTCCCGTTGATTCAGAGGCTGGAAGGGTTTGTTAAACACTGAACCATGTTACCGCTGTCCCTATTAGGAAAGGCAGCCGTGTTTAAAATGATTGTTCTCCTCCGGATGTTGTACATGCTGCAGAACAGTCCTTATGTGATACCAGAAAAACGCTTTCACCCGAGTGGACGCCCAGTTGCGGACAATGCTTTGGGCGAGAGGACAACCCTGCATAGCAATGAAGACACTCTATGATCCAAATTCGAGGGAGGCATAGGGCTCCCAAATGTGCAAAAATAATATGAGGCAGCACACGTTATTATGGTGAATGATTGGGTATATGCGGAGAGAGCTGACCCGGCAGGTTCAAATGGACAGATGGGGGAATGGGTAACCAGAGTCATATGCACCTGTCATATGGGGGTAACCTCAACAAATGGGCATGACCAGCAATGGTCACAGTCCTAGCAGTGTGGAGAAGATTCGCACACCACTCTTGGAAAAGCACACAACTGAGACAAGAGGTTGGCACCTGCAAGGAGGGGGTAGGAACTACATAGGTAAGAAGGAACACGCTTATCTGTCATAGGCATTTGTGCTAGGTGGCTTAGTGGAGTACAGTGGATTGCTGGAGGGGAGGTGGGGGCAGAGACGCTAACTGTATCGTTTGATTGGCACTGTGCTGCAGTGTCGGATTGGTGCTCATCTACAATTGTTATTTCATTATAAATGAAAATAAATAAAAAGAATTAAAAAGAAAGTCTTTATGCAATTTATGAAAGATGCAATTTAAAAGGGAGCAAGGCTCTTATCTGGGGGTCTTTTAAACTACATTTCTGAAAAATGTGTTAAAGATGCCAGGTTATTTAGGACCAGCTCTGATTGGGTGCTGGTCTGTTTGTTGAATCTGTATAATGGTTCTCTGCCACAGATACGTTGATTGAGGTCAATGTGTATATGGACCTTGGTTCGGTCTATAAATGGGGAATTGCATGTATCCTGTCTCCTATATGCAGATGATCTGGCAATTGTGGATTTGATGCAGGTGGGGCTTCAAAGAATGCTTGAGGTCTTCAGTAAATAGTGTGTGGCAAAAGATTTAACCATTAAGATGGAAAAAACGAAGATTGTTACATTTGTGAGAAACTCCAAGCCATTTAGGTGGTTGCTGTGGGGATAAAGTTATGGAAGCGGCCAACTCGTTTAAGTATTTTAGGATGATATTTAAGGAAATATGAAATTGTAATTCACACCTGGAAGCTATGGAATCCCAGGCTATATCAACTGTTGTGGAGTTGAACTAAATTAAAAAAGATATTGTTGGTCCTTCCCTTGCTCGGGTATTCTCACCTTGCAGGGCTATGATGCCCCCGGAATTCTTGCATGGGGTGAAAATGTTATGCCTAGGTTCAAATTTGCATTGGGATAAGAGGGCAGGCTACTGCTTAAAAATTACTTGGGCTACATAATGCTGTAATGTCCCAGGCTGTAAGACCAGAATCTGCCCTGCAGTCCTGGAATCGTGTTGCCATGTAAACTGAGTTTGTCCTTTTGATGTAAACTCAGAAGTGCGATTGATCAAAAAATCTCAACTTTTTATGCTATGGAAATTTCTAACAGTGAGCTGAAAGGGTAAGAGTCCAAAGATCGGTAATGTAAGTAAATCAGATTATGGAAAACTATAATGTGGAAAAGCCTCAAGCACTCTCGAAAAAAGATTGTAGTGATATATGTGTGACAGAATCACGGTTCAAAGATCTACGTTATATTGCCACATATAAATCTATTTGGAATGTATTGGAATCATGGCAAGCAAACTCAGTGTACCCTTATCAATCGACGTTAGCTGACTCACAGATGCGTATGTTATTATTGAAACTTCGTTTGGCTTTTAATTTCTTGTATATAAGTCCTGATAAGTTTTTATAGTCTATTAGATGCTGATGATCAATGCACTTGTGGAAAAATTTAATGTGCATTTACTGTTTGAGTCCTTACATTTCTCATGACCCAGATGCTTAACTTTAAACCCTATTCTTCAAAGTATAAGATACAGGATAGAAAAGAAGCGATCTGCCTCCTGTCTAACATAGAATTTTTGCTGTAACGTGCACGCTGGGATGGCTCTTGGTTAATGGTATTGTAATTTTAGATTGTTTTAATGTATGTTAATGTATTTACTCGGTGTTTACAAACTATGATCTAATTAGACCTTCTTTTTGCTACTACCACTTGGAGAAAAAAATGAAAAATGAACTATGTTGACTCAGGTATGGAGAATAAACCAGTGCTCTTTCTTATTTTTCTTTGCCAGATTTTATTTTCCTGTAAGTGCTGCTTTTGCGTGAACAGCACCCCTGGAGGCATCCGTCATCCAGCTCAACTTAAGTAACTGACCTCTCACTGGCATAATCAACCCCAGAGATGTCAGTAAATTGAAAACTACAGCCCAGATCTAGACAGCTTCTGCATGCGGCTACTTGATCTCCATATTGAATTTGGTTGCTCAATATATTGGCATCTCCAAATTAATTATATTTTAATTACAACAGATATTCAGGTTCACACATGGAGACACTAAAAGTGTGTTGTTAAATCTTGAAAAACACAAGATTTCCAGGACACAAAATTTACGGTGGGGGGGAGGGGGTGGCATTGTGTTTACTTTCTGTGTTTGCCTTAGGAAGAGGATGATTGGAAGGAGCTCTCAAAGCCTCGAAATGTTAGGTTGTTGACCAAATAATATGCCCATTGAATTGATTGTCTCTACCATGAATAACTGCCTTAAATGAAGTACTCTGCCAGGGTTGTACACCAATATATCACCTACAAGAACTATAGTTTGGGATAAATAATATGTTTCTAAATATCTTTTACAAAAATCTTTTTATAGGCAAGTTAAGTAATGTCCTTGTCCCAGCAGGGATGTAAAAGGAGCAGTGCTTAATTTGAGCCGGTTGTTTCCGATGCTCGACACAGGCACTTAATTGTCTACACCAGTGCTTGTGACAGTCTGCCACAAGGTGGTGCTCTCGAGCTAATTTAAAGATGACCAGAACAACAGTTGATTACTAATCAAATATACATAAAAAATGCTATTACCTGCCACCCAAGCCATTCTTATTGCTTTGGACGCCTGGATTAGTCCGATTCTTCACACTTGTAGGAGTGTGATGGTTAGTAGTTGTGTTGTTACTATCTTTGGCAGCACGGCAGGGGCAATATGTGGTGCAAGTTACAGTGGCCTCTTGACGAGAGCCCTGGCACTTATTTTTCTAAAAATTAAGCACTGAAAAGGAGGAACAGGGGGATTGAGTGATTTACACAGCGTGGCTAGTGTTGGAGCCCGGATTCTCCTTCTGAGCTTTGCAGATGGGAAACTGATAAGAGAAACAATTAAATATATAATTGTATACATATAAGTTTCGTTTTCTTGTCTAACGCCAGACATTAACATCTAATTAAAACCCTTATGTAACAGAGTAAACAGAAAATTGAATAGAAGCAGTATAAAATATCTATAAAAAGTAATTAATATAAACTAAACAGCCAGGCTGAGATTCAACAAAAGACAGACAATAGTTCAATAATTAGAATGCCACATTTAACACCATCAAAGTGTAAAACTCGTGAAGTTTCACACGTATGATGGTGAAGTGAGGATGAATTAATATTAATGTGAACTGTTGCCATAGGACTCATGTCCAAATGCAAGATCACACATTGCTACATCTGTGGTATGATCTTTCAGGGTAGTGAGAAAGTGGGCTGTTAGGGAGCTGAAAAAGTATAAATATACCCTTTCTTTGGTCAGCTGTACGGCGACTTTTTTGGAGTCTCTGGACTAGTGTGGTCATTCCTGTTGACAAACAAAAGGGAGCTGTACACTATTGGACTCCAAACTGGCCACAGATACAGAAATATATTACAGATTAGCACAAAGTCATCTCAAAGCAATTGTCAGTTTTATGTAAAGTTCCTGCAACTTCATCTTTGTCCATTCATCTGTCTGAGCAAAACTGGGCATTATTCACTAATGCTTATTTAGTCTGGCTTAAGACAGTAGCAAGACTTTCTTTATCCAGGGTACAATGGCATAGTGTATTGAGGACTTTCTCTGAGTTATGACGGCCTTTGGGCCATATTAAGCCCAGAAGGACAGACTAAAGTAATCAGTCGTAATGCTGACAAAAGTCATTCTAAATTGTCGCTACGTCTCCTGTTGTAAGATTATTTTAAGCCTGTTTTCTACCAGGGAAATGTCCATACTTTTCTCTCTGGGGAGAGGAAGTGATCAGAAATCCATCAGAAACAAGCATTAAAAATGCAATAGGCCTCGCCTTTTATTAAGTTGAAGCCATTTGCTTTGCTACACAATACCATTAGCAAAGCAAATGGCTTTAACTTAATCAAAGGCGAGACCTATTGCATTTTCAATGCTTGTTTTTTCAAGCATTGGCCGCGCGCGCACACAACTCCCGCTTCTGCCCCTCCCCCACCACATATCGTGTCTCGCGGCTGCATTTATAAGATGTGGCCTAACGGCTAGAGCGTACGGCCTCGAAGCTTGGTAACCAGGTTCGAGTCTCTGTGGCTCAACCTCTTGTGATTCTGGGCAAATCACTTCATCTCCCCACGCCTAACAAAACATGGATGTGCCCGTCTGGAACAGCTGGTGCTCGTGTAAAGCGCCCTGATACCTCCGGGTTGAGTTCGAGCTATATAAACCTACAAGACAAAAAACACGGCTCTGCGGATCTCACACGCCCTCACACGTGCACTCACTGTCATGGGCCTCCTAGATGCTCTTGTGCTCGTGGGGGATGCACTCTCCCCCCTCCATAAGTGCCCCTCGCTCCCAGAAGATTCACGCACTTCCTGCTAGTTGGCGAAGAGTGAGACACAAGCTCTCACGTGACAAAGTCGGGGTATAGCGCCCACGAAGCGCATCTCGGGTTTAAACAAGCATCGTCATACAAATAGAACACGGTGACCAGTACGGGGTTGTTTGCTCTCCCCCACGCCCCAGTGACACACTCAGGAGTGACACCCTCAGTAATGACACACCCAGTAGTGATACATCCAGGAGTGATAACCTCAGGAGAGACACACAGGATTGACAAACTTAAGAGTGACACGCCCAGGAGTGACACACTCAGGAGTGACACCCTCAGTAATGACACACCCAGTAATGACACACCCGGTAGTGATACATCCATGAGTGATAACCTCAGGAGAGACACACAGGACTGACAAACTTAAGAGTGACACACTCTGCAGTGTAAGTACATGGGCCCCTGTCCTTGCAGGCTGGACTCATTAAGATGTGGCCTAACGGTTAGAGCGTACAACCTTGAATCTGGGTAACCAGGTTCGAGTCTCTGTGGCTCAACCTCTTGTGATTCTGGGCAAATCACTTCATCTCCCCACGCCTAACAAAACATGGATGTGCCCATCTGGAACAGCTGGTGCTCGTGTAAAGCGCCATGATACCTCCGGGTCGAGTTCGAACTATATAAAACTGCAAGACAAAAAACACAGCTCTGCGGATCTTACACGCCCTCACACATGCACTCACTGTAACGTGCCTCAGAGGTACTCTTGTGCTCGTGGGGGATGCACTCTCTCCTATCCATAAGTGCCTCTCTCTCCCAGAAGATTTACGCACTTCCTGCTGGTTGGCCAAGAGTGAGACACAAGCTCTCACGTGACAGGGTTCGGGTATAGCGCCCACCAAGCGCCTCTCGGGTTTAAACAAGCATCGGCATACAAATAGAACATGGTGACCAGTACGGGGTTGTTTGCTCTCCCCCACGCCCCAGTGACACACTCAGGAGTGACACCCTCAGTAATGACACACCCAGTAGTGATGCATCCAGGAGTGATAACCTCAGGAGAGACACACAGGATTGACAAACTTAAGAGTGACACGCCCAGGAGTGACACACTCTGGAGTGAAAGTACATGGGCCCCTGTCCCTGCAGGCTGGACTCATTAAGATGTGGCCTAACGGTTAGAGCATATGACCTCGAAGCTGGGTTACCAGGTTCGAGTCTCTGCGGCTCAACCTCTTGTGATTCTGGGCAAATCACTTCATCTCCCCACACCTAACAAAACATGGATGTGCCCGTCTGCAACAGCTGGTGCTCGTGTATAGCGCCATGATACCTCCGGGTTGAGTTAGAGCTATATAAAATTGCAAGACAAAAAACACGGCTCTGGGGATCTCACACGCCCTCACACGTGCACTCACTGTCACGTGCCTCAGAGGTACTCTCATGTTCGTGGGGGATACACTCTCTCCCCTTCATAAGTGCCCCTCGCTCCCTGAAGATTCACGCACTTCCTGCTGGTTGGCGAAGAGTGAGACACAAGCTCTCACGTGAAAATGTCGGGGTATAGCGGCCACGGTTGTTAAAGTCACCAGAGAAGCCAGAGACACTTTTCTCTTTTAGAGCCGTCTCAGTTGGACCGGCTCGCCTGACTTCCTTTTGTGCTAAAAGGTTTCTTATCTTTATGGGGCCATATGTTTGGCCCCATAAAGATAACAAACCTTTTACGCCAGCAGTAAGTCGGGGCAGCCAGTCCAACTGGGACGGCTCTAAAAAAGAGAAAAGTGTACGCCACCGTTTACCATATACGGTGACGCCAGCCAATGGAAAAGAGGGGCGGGGCTTAAACCCCGCTAGTGAAAGCTACCCTAAATCATTAAATCTCGCCAGCGAGACTGCGCATGTCTGCGCAGCCTACGCCAGGCGAGACCTAAAAAGGAAGTGTTTTCCAGCTCTGAAAAAAAATGCCTCGAGCTCCCAGGTTTCACAGGTCCATGCAGGAGTAGTTCATCCACCCAGGAAAAGACTACAGATCCCAGAATGCATAGACTAATCATGAAATGCGTGAGAAAGTGGAACTGAGGAACCTGAACGCTCTGTATACCAACAAAAAGGAAAGGGCAGGGGCACGAATGGAGCTAGGAAAAGGAAAGTCAGAGAGAGACAAACGCTAATCTTTAGAGATGAACTAAAAGGAAAAGAAAAGCTAGGGAAGGATTGTTGGAAAGAAATATGATAGCATCCAAGGAAATCATAGCATGCGTTCAGGGGGGTGAATAAATGGTGGTTACTTACCGGTAGTATTCATTTCTCCATCGTAGACCTCCCCGTCACAGTGCTGGTTCCCATCCCTCCCTCCCTGTGTACGGCTTCTTGTGCTTGGATTTACAGGATGTCCTGAGGTAAGGTCAGGAGTTATGTTCCACAGGATGTCGGCCTGGCCTCGAGGGTAGAGATGGGAGCAGGGGAGTTTCAGCTTGGGAATGTCTGTGGGATGGAGCTATCGCTCACTTACATAAGGACTGTGACAGGGAGGTCTGATGAGGAGGTAATGGGGCCCAGTGTGCCTGCAGTGTCTCACGTGGTCTCACCTGCAACGTATTTCCAGTTGCCTGCGTCAAATGACACATTGAACCAACTGAAAGAAATCTTAGTGCTTGGGGAATTAGTTCACGTAACCTGCAACCCTCTGTTCCTCGGCCCCCTTGACACTCACTGATGTTTTCTCGTCCACCTTCTGCTTTAAAACTGTCAAGTCCTTTGTCTAGTGTGGTAATCACGCCCTTGTTTTGACCCATTAATTCAACTGATTTGCATAGTAATAAATGTGTGAATAAACATTGCGTTAGCGCTGGACTCTGCAATGTAATTAGACTAAGGCTTTGTTGATTTAGGTTATGAAATCCTGTTTAGTTGCAACAAGCAATTTGGAAAAGCATACAGTTCAACAAATATATATCACAGTTTATTTACAAGGATTTTCTCTGAAGTAGAAGTTGCACAGAAGAAAGTAATAGTAAAGTAATAGGACCTTCTATGCCTTTAAAGAAATATCAGAACAGTAACTTGTCCAAACAACCTACATGAGGGAGGAGGTTGGGGAACAAAGAACGGACAGTGGGTGGAGGGTGGTAAAAAGAATGGACAGCAGGTGAGGTGGGGAAACAGAACAGTGTGAGGAGGGCAGGGCTGTGGAGAAACAGAACAAACAGAGGGAAGAGGATGCGGCAGTAGGGAAACAGAATGGACAGAAGGAGGATGGCTAGAGGGTGAGGAAGCAAAATGGACAGTGGGAGGAGAGTGGAGGGTTGACAAATGGACAGCGGGAGGGTGAGGGAGAGGACCTGCAGACACACACACTTTATAAGCATGAATCACAAAATTAAAACAAGGGGGATGGCAGGAGAAATGAAAGTACCAGGTCTGTCACAGCCCGAATTGAGAGGAACACTGGCAACAAGGGCCAGAGTGGCTTGGTGCCAATGTGAGGGGAAGCGGACTCCGGAGCTCCGTCCGTGGCTTCCCCTTGCTCGCAATTATCCTGATTATGTGAGGGGGCCCCATATCCCAAAATCGGTGGCAGAACTACTGGTGCCACCGGAGAACACTCGAAGAGCGACGGAGGTGCCCTCACAACGGAGGAACAATGAAATATGCTTGGCTCGGCTCCGGGCGCGGAGCTCCCAAGATGGCAGCCAGACACTGCTGAGATCGGTACCTCCGCGCAGAGACCAGCATGGAAGCTCCCTACTCAGGCTGGGCAGCAGCGCAGAACCACTGAAACAGGGAGAGAACCCCCCCGGTGGCCACAGCTCGTTGCAGACAGTCCGGTCCAGAGCCACGGGTGGAGCCTCCAAGATGGCGGAGGTGAGACGGTAAAAAGCGCTGTTCCCGAGGGGGCAGCGAGGCTCGCATTTCTCGGCCGCTGATCTGGTTACAGCCACCGACTGGTGACACAGCGAGCGAGATCTGGGAGATTCTGAGGACCGGGGAGAGTCTGCTCTTCCACGATCCCGGCGGCTGCCTGTAAGCAGGAGGGTGAGAGGAATCAGAAGGGCCCTAATCGAGGAGCTGCAGTTCTATCACAAGTAAGGCGCCGACTCTGGGAGGACTACTACAGTAGGTGCTGGCTGGGATTTCGATCCAGTGGACTTGTGGAGCAATCCGTTGTGGCTGTGGGACAGGAGTCTGGAATCGGGGAAGACCCGGTGAAGGAGACATAGATGCCGGAGGTCGGTGCTGGGTGAAGGAAGCCAGGCCTGCCACATTCGCCACTGCGCTGCGCTGGCTGAGGGGCGCCAGAGCGCTGCCACTCTGATCGGGAGGGCAGAGAAAATACCAAGCTGCTCCGAGGGACCAACTACCTCAGGAAGAGTACACTGACGTGTTTGGGGGGGGCAGTCTGCCCGAGTCTCCTACAGCACGAGAGGGCTAGCTCGGCGTCCTGCGCATCTTGGGGGACCTCGAGGGGGTGCTTACTGGATAAGACTGCGCTGCTGCGGAACACCTTTGGTGGGATTTGACCTCTCCTGTGTTCGCAGCCTGGGAGGCCCAAGTAGCCCATTGCAGTCCTACGGGGACCTGTTCGACCACGCGTTACGACATTGGCGACTGGGTGCTCCCGCGCTTGGTGAGGTACTACGCGGCCCTCGGTGACCCGCAGCGATGGGGCGGGGTTCCAAAAAAAGGGTTTTGCAGCCCCCCGGATGACAAAGAGGAAGTGGCGTAACATCACAGTGCAGCTGCTCCAGGGAGCCTTACGCTGGTGGACATAATGCAAGCCATTACCTCGTCCACAGAGGCTCTCAAGACAAAAATTGATGCCATTGGGGTGGACCTCTCACTACTCAAGAACGATCACAAGAAACTCAAAGAGCGGGTGAAAGCAAATGAGAAATCCCTGGAGGAGGTCCCGGATGCAATATCCACCTTGCAACGCTCCTTGAAATTGGTGGAGGACAAAGTTTGCGTCTTGGAAGCGAGAGCAGAGGACAGCGAAGGGCGCTCCTGAAGGAATAACATCCGTATAGTGGGAATTCCGGAACGGGCGGAAGGAGATGACTCTATACATTATCTGGAAGGGTGGCTCAAGGCAGAGGTTGCCCCTGAATGCCTCTCACCATTCTTTGCCCTTGAGCGGGCCCATAGAGTCCCGGCCAGGCCCCCGAAGCCAGGAGCACCCCCGCGACCGATGGTGGTGAGGCGCTTGCATTACCGTGATAGAGACCATCTTTTGCAACAGGGGGAAGCAACATCTCCAAATCGAGAACTCCAAGGTGATATTGTTCCCGGACTTCACCAGGGAGGTCCAGAGGCAGCACGCTTCCTTTCTCGTGCTAAAACGAAAATTGCGCCACCTTCAAATACCGTATGCCATGCTCTTCCCGGCGTGCCTGTGGGTGGTAGATAGTGCTGAAACACACTTCTTCACCACTCCACATGAGGCTTGGCAGTGGCTAGAGATGCGCCAGGCGAGATCCAGGCGGAATTCTGTGACAGACAGCATGGGGAAGGGATCTCCTATACATGGGGCCTCGCCGAGAGCCCTTCCGTTGCCTGATCATCGCCGAGAGAGGGACAGAGCAGTGCACGCAGTTGCAGAGATCAGCCGGGGCGAGGCCAGCCCAACTTCTGTTTCCACTGGACGAGAGCTGGGTGGATCTGAGAACTCTCCGACAGGAAGCACAGCAGGGGACTCGGAGTCTGAATTGCCAGTGGTCACTCCACAGACTGCGGATATAATAGTGTGACCTGCAGACCGTCAGATGGGTGAGAGGGACTTGCATCATTACTCAGAATGAACCAGTGATTGGGCTATGTTCTGTGGAGGGAGAGCTGGTGGCACTGGTTGAAAAGGACTGCTGGAGGGCCCCGAGCTAATACAGTGTGGGGGGGGGACCAGGAGGAGCTGTGGGTCCCATAGGGTCAACACACGCCTCACTACATTTTTGTTTTTTGTGTGCACAGTTTAGTAGTGCCAGTTTGGATGGGAACTAGTTCGAGGGAACCTGTTCTGGGGAGCGGGAGTTGGGGAAAATGGGGAACAGGGGGGAAGGGGATTCTTGGGGCCAGGCATGCCGTTGGGTGGGGACGAGGAAGGTAACGTACGGGAAGGTACGCCATGGGAACCGCCGTAGCTATTAAGTGCTTGTCCTGGAACATTAGGGGGATGCACACTATGCAACGCTGCCACAGGATACATACATATCTTACGCGAAGAGGGGTTCAGATTGCCATGCTGCAGAAAACGCACTTAAACAAGCAGGATGGTCTGGTATTACAGCGCAGATGGCGGGGGCAGGTGTTCTGTACAACATATTCTGCTTTTGCACGGGATGCGCTGATTTTGATCAGGGCCGGGGTCCCATTCCAGTGTACTGAGCAGCTGATTGGCCCTGATGGCAGGTATGTTGTGGTGACGGGGCGCCTGGACGTGAGGGACATTGCTCTAGGGAGTATATATGCCCCTAACATTGATCAAGCCTCGTTTTTTGCACGTCTGTCTGGGAAACTGGCACCTATGCTGACAGGCTCTGTGTTATTGGGGGGCAACTTCAACTGTATAACTGTTGTCTCCTTGGACCACTCCCACCCTCCCCTTGTAGATGCCCCTGTACATAGACTGGCGGCGGTGCGGCGAGCCTGGCAGCAACAGTGGGGATTGACTGATACATGGAGGGCTCATCATCCCACCGGCAGGGATTATTCTTACTTCTTGTCGTTGCATGACCTGCATGTTAGGCTAGACTCGATCCTTTGTTCTCTGGATGTGCATGGGGGAAAGGTACATAGAGAATATTTAGCTAAAACGTCATCCGATCATAATCCACTGTTGGAGGTATTACACTGGCTGCGGGTCCATCCTGCCATCCCCACATGGTGACTCAGGCCAGACACATTCGAAGACCCAGTGTTCCATCACACTCTAGGGTCAACGATAGAAGAGTATTTTTGGCTTAACGCTAACACCGCATCCACCCTGCTTGTTGAGTGGGATGCTTTTAAGTCAATGATTAGAGGGCGCTACATAGGAGAAGTGGTGGGAGTGCGAAAAGTGCTGTTACAGGATACAGCAAGGGCGGAACAGAAGCTACGTGAGGTAGAACAAGAGCACCTGGAGCAGCCGGACAAACATGCTGAGCTGCTTGCGGCCCCGGAATAAATGGCGGTTAAAGTCGAGAGATTGCGATGTTTCGACTATAAGGCTTATACGGATAAGGCGCATGCGGAGCGGGACAAGTCTGGTGCGCTGCGTGCATGGTTGGCCAACCCAGCACGCAGAGGGACAGCGATCTTAGAACTGAGAGGCCAGGGAGACGACGTTTTTTATACCCAACGAGGTATTAATCACCAATTCTTGCAGTATTATACCGCGCTATATCGGAGCAGGTTGAGCCCTGGGCTCCCCGGAGATGAGGACTTTTTTGCCGGGAGCAGGTCTCCCTAAGCTTGAGGTGGACGAGGCTGAAGCTCTCGGTAGGGACATTGAGGCGGGCGAAGTATGGACGCTATAAAGCATATGGCCAGGAACAAAACCCCGGGCACAGACGGACTGCCAGTGGAATTTTATGCCACCAATGCAGAGGCCCTGATTCCTTCCCTAGTAGCAATGTATAATAGAGCACGGCATGAGGGCGCCCTCCCTGCTTCCACCCGAGAAGCAATCATAGTCCTCCTCCTCAAACCGGGCAAACCCGTTTGAGACCGCTTCTCTTACAGGCCCCTCGCGATGCTTAACCTGGACTACAAGATCTTGAGTCGGGTCCTGGCTAGTCGCATGTTGCCTCATATGACGACGCTGGTTCATAGGGACCAAGCCGGATTTATACCATCCCGGAATACAGCAATGAATGTTCATAGACTCATGCGCATCTTGGGGTCCGACACCTATGATAAAGAGGAGGCCTGCATTTTCGTGGTCGATCTTGAGATGTCTTTTGATAGCCTGGAGTGGCCCTATCTTTTTAATGTTCTACGGGAGTTTGGTTTGGGGGATAACTTTATAAAGTGGACCGCGCTGTTATATAGTGCTTCCACCGCCAGGGTTAGAATGGGGGGCTTGATGTCTGCTGCCTCCGAGGTGGCTCGAGGGACGAGGCAGGGGTGCCATTTGTCCCCTCAGCTGTTTGTCCTGGCGGTGGAACCCATGGCTGGCCATGCTAGGACTGGGAGATTCTATTCGGGGCTGATGGTGGAGGGGCAGGTCCAGCACATAGCCCTGTACGCAGACGATATGCTCCTGTTCCTGGCCAACTCGGTAGAAGCACTACGGGGAGCAAAGGACTTACTGGAAATTTTGGGGAGAATTGCGGAACTCCGCGGGAATTGGGCCAAGTCGTGCTTCTTCCCCACAAAGTCAGGCAGGATGGCTCTACAAAGTGCAGAAGGGGTCCCATGGGAAGCCCACTGTTTGCCTTACTTAGGAACCCGGATCTACCATGATTCTGAGGACCTTTTGGAAGGCAACGTGGGGCGAGCGATACGCAGTGCCAAGACTTGTTTCGATTTATGGGGGACTCTTCCTTTATCCGTGGTGGGCAGAGTTGCCTTGGTGAAGATAGTCACCCTCCCAAGGTTCCTCTATTACCTTGGGACACTCCCTGTTTGGAGAACGAGTAGGGTGTTTGCGCAGCTCAAACACCATGATCACAGGGTTTTTATGGGGGACCGGGAGAAGGAGGGTTGCCCTGGTCACTATGCAACGGTCCAGGGCGGAACGGGGCCTTGCGCTGCCAGACCTCGAGGTCTATTATCATGTGGCGCAGGTTCAATGGTTCACAAAATGGGTGGCGGGTCGCATACAGCAACCGGAGGAAGTGGAGGGGGCAGATCCGAGTTGGCGCCTGTTGTCCTGTGTACTGTTGCAGGCGCCGCTGAGAGATGGGGAAATGCTGCTGGATTTGCATGTGGTGCGACTGACCAGGAGGGCGCGCGTCCGAGTCCCGTTTGCACCCGAGATTCCACTGGGGATGTGCGAGGTGCTACCTCATGGAGGGGACTGGAGCAAGCTGCGAACCTGGGAGGAGGCAGGGGTGATCACAATCGAGGTCGAGGATGGAAACCTCCTTCCTTTAAATGACCTCATGGAGCGTCATAATCTCCCGAAGGGGGACTTTCTATTTCATGCGGCCCTTACGGTGGCTATTAAAAGGCACTGGCGGGGAGGGATGGTGGAGCCTAATCTGTCTCTCGATTGTCACTACATAGTGATGGCAGCAGGAACTATTAAAGCGGTGACCTGTCTTTACCGGAGGATTACCCAGGACTTGCGCCAAACACTGACGGCGCTACGCCTTAAATGGGAAGCGGATTTGGGGATACCCATTGTGGAGAAACCATGGGGGGAGGTTGTTGAGAGAGCATGGAAAAGCACTCGGAATGCGCGCTTTCAGCTGATCCAATACTATGTGTTACATAGGGCGTACTTAACTCCCGGCAAGATCAACGACTATTTTGGGGCGTCGACCGCATGCCCTCGGTGTGCTCTAGAGGGGGCGGGGGTTTTACACATGTTTTGGAACTGCCCACAGTTGAAGGACTACTGGCGAGGGGTGACAACTACCTTGACAACTGTGACGGAAAGCGAGATAGATATGACACCAGGGGTTTGTTTGCTCCATTGGTTTCCATACACTGCTAAGACCAAGGTCACCAGCAAGTTCATTGATTTGGGGCTGGTCTTAGCAAAAAGGGAACTTACTACCCATTGGAAGGCGCGTAGTGGACCTGCTCTTATGCGCTGGCGCAGGGATTTTGAGAAGTGGGTAGAGAGTGAAGGAACTGCAGGCTACGCCAGGCTAAGTGCACTGAGAGTGAGAAATCAATGGAAATGGCTTGGGCGTGAGTGGCACTTGTGGAACTAGTTAAGCACCCAATTGAAGATGGCGAGGGAGTGCCAGAGGGGGCTGGGGGGGGGCGCAGGCTGAGTGAGGCTGAATGAAACGGTGGGCACTTGACGGAGGTAGAATGGGATGAGTCCGGAGTCGACTTGGCAACAAATCCCTCTAGTGGTCCTGGACCTCATTAGGATGCGGCAGGTTTTCTTGGCGTGGTTTGCGGGGGGTTTAGGTGACCATGTGGGGTGGGAGGTTTGCGTTGGGGTGTTTGAGGACTGGGGGGGAGGGGCGGGATTTAGGAGTTCTTATTTGAATCTCGCTGTTGGGCTGTATTGGATGCGGAGAATTGATGACCTGAGTGCTGTACTGGCCACCGGAAGGGAGGGGGGCCAGTTGACCACTCACAGGGGCCTTTTGATGGGAACCCGGTAGCGGCTGGATCTGTGAGGACTTTAGGAATACTGATGACTGTATTTGCAATGTATTTTGTCTTCCTAACTGCTTCTTTGCATTGTCCATGAGATTGTTCCTCTGTCCTTTTGTTATTTTCTTTAAAAATCTGTTAAAAAAAAAACAAGGGCCAGAGGGCTAAAAAATGAAACTGGACCTGGTGCGCCAGCATATTGGGGAAAGGAGCTTGCAATATACGAAACATGCCGAATAACAGAAACGGCGGAAGATGGTGGCCGCCATATTCGAGACAGGCCGCAATGAACTTGAATGGTTTGTACAGACACAGGGGGCAAAACACAATATATGAAATAGATAAGGGACATAATGAAGGAACGGGCCCATTGCCTGGGGAAAAAATAATAATTAAACCAAAAACGAACAGCGAGAAGGAAGCTGCAATAATTCAGTGTGGTGTGCACCTGCATGCTACCAAGAAGGGCCACAATCTGCCATAGCCAAAGTAAGGCAGGGGTAGTTAAGCGTAGTCAAGGGAAAGCAGACATGCAGAGAGACAAGGCAGACAACCTATCATAACCTGTCCTAACAAAAGTAAGGCAGGCGTGGTCAAGTGAAAGCCTCAAAAATATATTAAGACCTTGACTGTGGCGCGAATTCCGCCGCGGTGCTTTATTGAGTGGGTGGGGCTCGGACGCCCCCGGCCGTCCTCCGCACAGGCCCACTGTGATGTCGGACAGCCGGGGGCCGTCTGAAGCATGGAAGGGGTTAAACCATTAAAAAAATCAATATTGAAATTCAAAAACATACGTACTGAAGTGGATGCCTGCTTGTGCCCCAGTAGCACTAGGTAGTGCATGCTTCATCCGAAGTGCAAGAAGAAATAAAAGGCACTTAATGATAATAACAGCACGCTCAGCCCCGGGCACTCGGGCAGGGCTGTAATTTTTTTTAAAAAGGTGTCGTACTTGTATTGACAGCTAGCTGAGAACTTAAAAGAAGTTCCCCCAAAGCAGATGGACACAGTACTTTGCAGATGGAAAACTGATAAGAGAAACACACGCAGAAGAACAGGAAATAGAACACCTGCAACCAACAGAAACTAGGAAAAATAAAGTGACAAGCACAAGGACTAACAAGGAGTGAAGGCAGGATGTAAATACTTTTTAAGATATATTTACTACAATAGATTTCACAAGCACAGCGTAAGTGCTGTGCAGGCGAAACCTAAAAAAAGCATTACCTGGCTATGTGTGAAGTCTTAACACCAAAAGAAACAAGATGCTAACAAGGGAGAAGTGAAATATGTCCTGCGATTCCTACATATAAGATGTGCAATTGCCACAAAAATACACATTTTACTTGCTTTACACTTGGATGGCTTAACTTGTGTTAAAAATTTGCCCTGGAGGTTGTACCTTGAACACAAATCTCAGGCAAGGCACCACTTGGTCATCTCTGCGCCACAGAATTAAGATTAGCATTGTGATAAAACATCATTTTTTGTCATGAGCTCAGCTAAAGACATCATCAATCTCAAGTTTTGTTGAAAGTTACTGTTACACTGATTTTCCTCATTTACCAGTGCTTAATTAAAAAAAAAAAAGTGCTGGCACCCAACGTTTCCTTAGGAGGGGATATGCTCTGGTAGGATGCAGGCCTTACCTATAGCTGCAGTTCCACTGTCTCCTGGAGCCTCTGAGAACCTCTGCATGCTGGCCATGGAGCCTGGAGACAGAGGAAAATATAGACCTACTTTTATTTTCCATTGTGGTTTATAGACATAAAAGAAGGACTGATATGCTGGTTGCTCTGCTTAGGGCAGGACAGGCACCGTGCAGGAGGAGGCAAAAAGTAAGAAGACAGTAACTTCTGCGCCTATGTGATCCCACTTGTCTGCACTGTAGGAGAATACAGGAAACACCACATCCTTGTAGGTAAAACCTACAGTACTTCAAGTCCATACCAAATGCAGACGCGAGCTAGTCAGATATCAAGTACATAACATAACTTACCAATGCTTGCCTCTGTGGTTTTCTTTTTTCATGGAAGGGGATTCACTTGCATCTCGAAACACAGATCTTTCTGCAGGATTTGCCTTTCAGCTCTTCTTTTGGAGACCTTTGATCAGAAAACCTTCTGTACCTTTGGAGGGTATTCTTCCTGTAACTTCAGCACCCTATGCTTGTCTATGTTCTAGGAGACATAGACGATGAAGCATTATACCCTCTCCTCTGACAACCTATTGCTCCCAAAAGCTCTCAAAAATGGAACAAGCATTGGCAATGGCAATGGATCTAGCTTTAATGTGACTCATCCTTCGCTCTCACAAGTACAACACTCACCCTGCACTCACCTTGGCAGAGTCTATCACCTCTGATGCACTCAAATTAGGATCTATACCCCTAAAAGAGCATCTGCATGCTCTGGTACAATGAAACATGGGCACAACCAAGAGTGCATGTGAAAAGGAATCAAGCATGTTTGAAGCCACATAGGGCCGAGTCCATGACCTGGGGTACACAGGACAGAGAAAGACCCATTTAAACACTTTAGAAAGACTCAAAGTATACATTAACATAAGCATTCCATCTGCCTTTGGAGATATGAAGCATTATCCGGTACAGAACAAAAAAAAGGAACATATATATAGCAGCCCTTCTTCTTATTGCATTTGTTAGAGTGTTCAAAAATGTAATATTCATTCCTATTGTGTTTGTTAGAGAATTCACAATTTAAAGCCCCTTCCTTTGCTATCTGGCATGGACAAGGCCACTGGAATTATGTGGTCATGAGGCAGTTGCAATTTTCACATAATTATAGATTTGCCGCATTTGACACATAATCTATCTTCTGCCACATAATCTCCAGATTTTACCCCAAAAATGTGTTTCTAGCTTTAACAGATTAAAAGTTACTTAAAATGCGATGAAGTGTGTTTCTGTCCAGTGGAAGGATCTTTGCAGAGCTGGACTGCACATCTTTCTGTTGCTTATTGCTATATTTGAATATTAAACTGGTACTAATTAGGTGCAACCAATGCCCAGAGAGTGTTACCACGTTTACAAATGACGAAATAAAGAAGTAATACCATTACAAAATGTGGCACATCTTGCTGCATAATGTCCTTTTTCTTGCCACATAATTTACTCAATCCTGCCTCATAATTTGGCCATCTCCTTCCGCATAATTCCAGTGGCCCTGGTCATGGAGTTCACAATGTAAAACCCATTCCTGATGAATTCATCAGATTTCACATTGTAACATCCCTTCCTATGGCATTTGTCAGAGGGCTTACAAAGTAAAGCCTCTTCCTATTGTATCTGTCAGAATGTTTACAATGTAAAGCCACTTTGTATACTATTTGGCAAGCACTTCAATGTAAAACCCCATCCTATGATGTTTTTCAGAGAATTCACAATGTGAAATCTCACTCTATTGTATCAGTCATGAAGTCACACCATGCAATGCCCCTTTCTACTATATCTGACCTGTGGCCTACGTTAACAGTGACCCTATCAGTTATAAACAATAGAACTACTTCTTCAGTCAAATCCTTGTAGAGAAGAAAGTCAGTATGTGGGTGGATCCACAGCCCCTTTCACAGTAGTGTTTCTTAAGACTCTGTTTTTCTCCCAGCGCCGCGCAACATCCTGTGATTCTATGCAAATCACTTAATCTCGTCAGGTGATAAATTGTTACATAAATATGCTGCAATAGTAAAAGGAAAACTTTTATGAAAATATTGTTCCACCAAAGCGGATGTTAACAGTATTTCAGAGGCGGGAAACTGATAAGAGAAGCAGACGTGGAACAAGCATTGTTAAATGCAGGAAAACATGCTACAGCCAATAGAAATGGAGGAAAGGTAAGTTGCACGCACAGGAACCAATGAGAAGCCAGGAAAGAGAGGAGGGGGGATGTAAGTCCCTTTTAAGTTTATATTAAAACCAATAGATTTCTCAACAGGCGAAACCTAAAAAGGAGAAAAACTGTCACTATTCATTTGCTCATATCTGCGAAGTAACACCATCACATCCAACTATCCATTGATGCAAGAGTGTGTTACTTTCTTTCCTTCTGAGGGAAAGAAAATAAGCTCTGTGGGGTAATTTGATTTTGAAGAGTTCATCTTCTCCCCACTTTTACCCCTTGAAACAGCAGAATTATTTATAATATAATTGGAAGGAACAGATCCAATTCCCACTGCACTTCCAAATGGTAGAAATGTGATATGGAAATGTGCCCTATTTGCTCACTTCCTGAATGAAGTAAATGTAAAACTGTTACAAACACACTGGACAACATGAGCTGTTTGTCACGAAACTGCTCTCCTAATAATTATTTGATTTTGACAGACAGTACGAGTTTATATATCAAGTAATTTTTACATTATTTTGGCCTACATTTACACAGTAACTCACTAGAATCCTTGGAGTGTCATTTCCGGCGTTCTTCCACGTGACTTGCATATTTTCTGTCGAGGTATTGCGTGGCAGAAATGACTTGCTGTTTTCGGGAGCCCTTCTTGTTTGGAACTAATAACCGCTGGACTTCATGACTGTTGACTTTGAATTACTGTCACATGAATTTCATGTTTGTTGACCTGGACTAAAACGCACTGCAGTGTTTGCTTTGGCTTTACACCAATCCGTTTATGAGTTTTCCGCTTTGCTGTTGTTAGTCAGATGTGGAGGGAGCAGGGGGTAGTAGCAGCAGTGCTTAATTTGCAAAACAAATAAGTGCCAAGGCCCTCGACAGGAGGCAACTGCAGCTAGCCACACCTACTGTCCTTGCCAGCTCTGTCCATGAGAGTACCAACATAACTGCTAACCATCACACTGCAACAAGTGTGACAATTCAGACTATTACAAGCCCCAATGCTATTAAGAATGGCTTGGGGAGGCAGGTATTAGTCATGTTTACCTTATATTGAACTAATAAACAACAGTTTTTGCCCTTATCTCTAAATGCGATGTACAGCGCCACCATGTGGCAGACTGTCAAAAGTCCTGTGCAGACAATTAAGTGACTGGTGCAGAGCACTGGAAACCACCGGCTCAAATTAAGCACTGAGTGGCAGGTTTTCTTACTCCTCCCCTTCATGTCCTTCCTGGCAAGAATAGCTGCTGGTGAGGTCATTCGTCCATTTTATAGCTCAGAGGGCCACTTTCCTATCTGTGGGGAAGCAAGCTGTGAGTTGAGCATGCTCATAGGTAAAGAGGGCTGACCCCAAGCCGTATCTAATAAATGGATATATGTATGTATTTTGTATTTATGATTTATTTTGATTACAGTACAAAGTTACGTTCAAGAAAGGAAAAAAAGTCTATTTACTTATTCATACATTTGTACTGTGAGGTACAGCAGTATGACATCTTTTGGATTTTCAAATTATATATAAAGTCAATCAAACTTCAAGATCAGGACAAATACATAAAAATGTAGACTGGGGTGAATTAGGCAATTTTCATTTCCACTTAGATGTCTTACCCATTCACAAATAGACATGTGTGCATACACACATGTACATCTTGCAGATAAAACAATACAATCAATATTTCATTAGACTTACTAATCGAAAAAAGTTATCATATAATCTCAAAGTTAGACAATACAACTCTCTCATAAGTAAGATCCGCTCAAAAGAGATATCAGTTGACAAAAAAAACAGCCTTCTATTTTTGGTATTGAATGTATGTTCAAACACGGACAATAAATAAATAATCTTCTTTGTAGTTAAAAATATTCTGATTAAAAACTGTCGTTCACACCGTGTCAGAGTCTTGAAAGATGAATCTACCAGTTGTAAATTACCAACTTTGTAGATCCTCTATTTCCAATATATTAAGTTCAATCTTTCAAAGAAGCTATCCAGCATTATTCCACTTTCTAAATCGATTTATATGTTAATAACAACTGCCTCCATGACATAGAAAATACAACCACTCAGGGAGAATTTCAGAATCCCAATGAATGCAATTAATACAAAGCCAATAGGTCATATTATACATGCATAGGAGACATCTTCCGTGGGATACGGCAGACATACTTTCATGTACATGTTCTGCCTCAGCACTGCAAGCTCAGTGGAAAAAGAGCAAACAGAAAAGCATTCTTTCAAATGTGATTTTTTATGCCTGTGTCTTATACTTTCTAGTTTTCCAGGAGGTTTCATTTATTGATTTTATATTAGGGAGGGAAGGGGCCAGTGCCCGGATGCTGGACTGGCATGCCAGTTGGATGGGAAAAAGGTCTGGCCACGAGGCCGAAGACAGATATATGGCCCAAGCCAAACATAAAAGTATTTATGTTCTGAAGGTCATTAAGAGCAATAGTCGGTGTAAATATTCGTCCCGACTGGTAAGGAAGATCGCGTTCTGCCATGATATGCAGCGCGCGCAGGCCGCGTGGTACAGGCCGCAATGAAGAGAGCACACACAGTGTGGTGTTTACTTGTGCTCGCCTGTCTCGGCTCTGAATCTGGGTGCACGTGCACAACTATTTATTTTAACGCGCCCGCTTAGCGCGGGCCAAACCATGAACAGTGACGTAGTCGGGCGAGATCACAGTTCACCCCTGTGGCTAGTCACTGCAATGGGCACAACTCACAACCACGTATCGCGATGAGCTATACAACATTCCTCCCCACAATAAACTCAAAGAAATATAACGAAAACCTTATTTTATAAAAACAGCCACACTATCACAATGTCCATCATTACCATGCAGCATATCGAACTCCAGCCCCAACAGGTGAGTTTCTAGCAAGGATAGTCTCGTAGTTGTCGTGTCCACTCCAGAACAGACTCACGGAGACAGGTAAGTATCGATAATGCTTTATTCGGTTACAGGATATTCTTCTCGTGCCCCTGCACGTCTGCCCACGTCGTCCCCTCCGCTGCAATGCCCTGCCCACACCCCTTGACCGGATGTGGTGTCCGGTTCCCTCAGTGTCCATCTGGTGTAGTGCAGGGTCCTAGTGCCCTGCCCCCAGGTCACTACATCTTCCCCTTTTGTCACGAAGAAGTGACAAGAAAAGTGAAACAAAGAGATGTGTAGATAGAGATAGATGCAAAGTCTGCCCGGGCACAGGTCGGTGTGCCTCCCATCATCACATTTCTTCTATTAGTCTTTTTGGACGTCTGCATACCCTTCTCTGGCTTGCTTCCATCTGATGCTCTTCTGCTGGCCCCTCACCGTTGTTATGCTCCTGCTCTTCTTGTTCTGCTGCTTCCTGATCCTGATCTTCTCTTTTTTCCACTTTTAGCTCTTTGAAATGTGAACTGTTTCGTGTTATCCGCTGATGTGCTGACTCTGCCGTGATCATTGGTCCCTTTACTTTCGTTATTGTTAGCTGGTCTTTGGAGAACGTGCTGTCTGATTTCCTTTGTTGCCACTGACGTACTACAACCCTGTCTCCTTCCTTTAGGTCTGACACGCTGGCATGTCGCTTGGCGTCTGCATATCTTTTAATTTTTTTCTTCTCCTCTTTATCTCTTTCTGCAATGCTGCTGTGATCCGGTGCCATTGTTGCCTCTATTTGCGGTAGCCTTGTTCTGCTTGTTCGTCCCAGTACTAGCTCTGCTGGGCAACTTCCTGTGGAGTTGTGTGATGTGTTTCTGTAATCACGCAGAACTTGGCAAAGAGCTTGGCCAAGTGAGATTTGCACCAGTTTTGCTCTTTTAACTGCCTTTTTGATGTTTCCCATGAACCTCTCCACCATTCCATTCGCTTGAGGCCACAGAGGAGTTATTTTCCTGTGGTTTATCCCTAGGTAGGCCATAAATCTGCGGAAGTCTTCCCCTGAGAATGGAGGACCATTATCTGTTTTTAGTGTTTCCGGTGAACCCCATGCTGCAAAGATGTCATCTAGAATTGGTAGTGTTGCTGTTGCTGATGTCGACGGGACGTGTCGTACTATTGGAAACCGTGAGTATTCGTCGATGACCACCAGCAGGTAGTTGCCTGTGTCTAGGGGCCCAAAGAAATCTGCCGCTAGTGTTGTCCACACCGCCCTCAGAAGTTCCGACATTTGTAGTGGTTCGTTTCGGGCCGGTGATCCTGTTATTTGACAGAGGTGGCAGGTCGTTATGGTGTCTTCCACCATGTGGTCTAGGCCAGGGCACCATACTTTCTCTCTTATCAGCTTCTTTGTTGCTACTATGCCTCAGTGTGACTCATGAGCCAGGTTTCCCAGTTGCCTCCTGAGTGAGCTTGGTATTACTATTCTTGTCCCTCTCATCATTATCCCGTTATCTGTCTCTGACAGTTCTTCATTAATCTTTTTGAGAGCTAACACTTCTTCCTTGCATACTCCTGTTCCCCAGGTGCAATTATTGTTGACATGCCTCCATCTCTGTCTTCTTGTTATTTCTAAGGCCGTTTGCATCGTGGCGTCTTTCTTCGTCTCAATTGCCAGTTCTGTTAGTGTTATTGGTGCCGGGGTGTTTTGTTTCAGTACGAAATTTTGGTACTCCTCTGCCATCGATGTAGTCTCGTGGGCTTGCGGTAGTGGGTGTCTCGACATGTAATCCGCCGGGTTGTGTTCTTTCCCTGGCTTGTGCACAATCGTGAAATCATAATCCTTCAACCTTATGCCCCAGCGTTCAATCCTGGGTGGCATTTTGGCTGACGGGCTACCATAGATCGTCACTAGCGCCTGGTGGTCAGTTATGATGGTGAATGACTTTGCATAGATAAACATGTGGTAGTGTTCACATGCCCACACCACTGCTAGGCTCTCTTTTTCTGGTTGCGAATATGCTCTTTCAATGTCTGTTAAACTCTTACTCGCATATGCAACAATCTTCCTTTGTGAATCTCTCCCTGGCAGATGCTGCGCTAGTATTGCTCCTAGTCCCACTGGGCTGGCATCAACGGTCAGTTCAGTGCACAGTAGGGGGTCAAAGTAGGCCAGATGTTCCACATTCACCACCACTTTCCTTATTTCTTTGAATGCCCTGTTGCATTCCTGAGACCAGATGAACTTCTGTCCATGTTTGGTTAGTTCTCTTAGTGGTGTGCTCACTGTGACAAAGTCCTGTATGTACCGCGCACAATAGCTGGCGAGATCTAGAAATGACCGTACTTCTCCAACGTCCGTCGGGTGGTTTGCGTTTTTCAATGTTTCAACTTTGCTTGGGTCTGGCCTCATCCCTCGTTTGGAGAAGATGTGCCCGAAGAACACTAGTTCCCCTCTTCCCAGCTCGCATTTCTCTCCATTTAACGTGAGGCCTGCTCGCTCCAGTTGTGTGCACACTTGACGCAGAGCTGCATCATGTTCTTTGTCTGTTTTTCCAAATACCAAAATGTCATCGCTGTAGTTCAGGCTGCTCCGTACTGGTCTTATCTCTTGTCTTATTGTCTCCTGGAATATCTCCGCTGCTGACGATATTCCAAAACTCAGTCGCTTGTATCTGAACAGACCCATGTGCGTGGAAAATGTTGTTATGTACCTGGACTGGTGGTCCAGTTCTAACTGATGGTACCCTTTGCACAGGTCCAGCTTCGAGAACCGTCAGGCCCCAGTGAGGCAGCTGATCATGTCATTCAGGTGTGGCCCCGGGTGACGATCTCTTGCTATTGCGGTATTCGGGATCCTCATGTCCACATATATGCGGATCTTTGAGTTGTTCTTCTTAGGGACTGCCACGATCGGGGACACCCACGGCGTTGGTCCTTCAGCAGGCTCAATTATGTCCTGTGCCAGTAAGCTTGTTATCTCCTCCTCAACTTGTGGTTGTAAGTGAATTGGTACTCGTCTGTGATGCTGGGCCACTGGCTTGATTGCTTCATTGATATGTAATGTTATCTGTTTTCCTTTTAGCTTGCCAAGACCCTTCAGTATGGCTGGGTATTCTTGTAGGATGTTTTCCGATTCCGACATGTGGTATGTCATTGCCACTAGCCCCATTACCTGGGCCGTCACGTTGCTGAGCAGGCATGGTGCTGGGATGTCACCCTTAA
Source organism: Triturus cristatus (assembly GCF_964204655.1). NCBI lineage: Eukaryota > Metazoa > Chordata > Amphibia > Caudata > Salamandridae > Triturus > Triturus cristatus. The sequence goes on from NC_140588.1 coordinate 272,177,132, forward strand.
GCATGTGTATTTCGTCATGGTATGATTTGCCTTTGTACGTCAGAGTCTCTGTAAATTTTTCCATGTTTTCTACTGGCCGTTTGGAACCCCACGTGAACACGTCCACCGTTGACGGTGACAGCTGTGGTTTCACTATCATTTTTTTGTATTCTGACATGCACATGATGTTGCAGGTTGCTCCACTGTCAAGCACAAACTTTGCTTGGTCGTTTCCTACACTGATGTCCACAGTGGCCGTTTTCTTTATTTGTTGTTTTTCCACGAGATGCACGTGTTCTGTCTCTTTGTCCTCTCTTGGTGCGTCTGACATCAGATATAGTCTTGCCTCCCTCACCGGTGCTGCCGTCTCTTCGGACTCGTCGGAGGAGCTGCGATTTGCCGTTTCCATGTGTCGTGCGTATCTGTTACTGGTCATCCGTGGTCTCATTGTTCTGCCTCTTTCACTTCTGAACTGTCTTGTCATGCACGTACTTGAGAAGTGATTGTCCCTGTTGCACTTCCTGCACTTCTGACCCATTGCTGGGCAGGCACCGACGTGCGGGAACTCGAGGCCACATCGATAGCACGTTTGTTTGCCTTTCTTCTGTGGGACCGGCGCCTGGAATTCTTTCTTCTTGAAGTTCCCAGTGACGCTATGTGCTAGCTCCACTTTCTTCTCTTTTCCCATCTCCATCTGCTTCGCTTGCTCCGTGGCTCTTGCTTCTGTGCGAGCCATCGTCAGGATCTTCTCCAACGTCGTTGGTTCCTTCAGAACGCGTGCTCGGAACTCCACTGATTTACACCCTGCGATGATGCGCAGTCTTATTGCTTGCTCATTGTCGAACTTATCAAACTCGCAATATGCAACCAGTTTCCTTAGTCTCGTTGCAAAGTCGTCCAGGCTCTCTTCTCCCTGCTGGCATGCCGTGTTGAATGTATACCTTTCAAACTCGACATTTCGTTGAGGGTCGAACTTTTGTGTGAGACACTGCCTCACTCCTATGTAATCCGCGGTCTGGTCAGTAGGGAATGTTAATAAAAGATCTTCTATTTTATTCCCTGCAAAATTCAGTGGTAGGTGCAGTTGCTTGCTATCCGGGACGTCCGTGGCGCTCATGTAGCGCTCAAATTTCCTGACCCATCTTTCCCACCTGATGCTCGCTTGTGGCTCCGATAGGCTGAATGGTAACGGCCTTCGGAAGATGGCTTGCGTGCTCTGCTTCTTCTCGTTGTCGCTCATTTTTTTTTCTTTTTTTTCACTTTATTTCTTTATTCCTTTGTTTGTTCCTTTTCTTTTTCCTTCCTTTTTGCTTTATTTCCCTCTTTTGTTCCTATTATTTGTGCCTTTGTTGCACTTTTTCTTGTTTTCCAATGCATTTCAATGGGCGCCTGACTTTAAAATGGCCGCCTCTGATTCCTGGCTTCTGATTGGCTCAGTTGCCTAATTCCAAGATGGCCACCATAGTCTCACGAGGTTTCTTTTGTCCTCTCTCGCTTCGCCTGACCTTTTAAAATGGCCGCCACTCTTTTCTTGCTTTTGATTGGCCCGGGATGCCTGACTGTAAGATGGCCACCGTAGTCTCGCGATAGTTTGTTCAAACTAACGCGCGCCTTCCTTTTGCTCAGCGTTATTTTAATACGCTCTTGGGTGCTGGCGCCTATCTGCTTTTCTGCTCTCCGGCGGATGCCCTCTTTATTTCTTTTGTTTCCTCGCTATCAGCGCGCTTACCGATGTGTCGGTCGGGGTGGGCTCCTGTGTTGCGCTGTTCTCTGGCTGCACTGCTCGGACCAGGGTGGGCTCCTGGCTCTGCTTGTCTTTTCCCGTCGCACCACTCCGCACGAGCGTTTCCTGAGTTGGCCAGCGGACCAGAGTGGGCTATTGGTTCCGTCGCGCTTCTTCTCCAGGAAACATACGTTTTGATCCACTTCTGCCTGACTATATCCCGCCTTCATTCGCCAGCTGTCGTGTCCACTCCAGAACAGACTCACGGAGACAGGTAAGGATCGATAATGCTTTATTCGGTTACAGGATATTCATCTCGTGCCCCTGCACGTCTGCCCACGTCGTCCCCTCCGCTGCAATGCCCTGCCCACACCCCTTGACCGGATGTGGTGTCCGATTCCCTCAGTGTCCATCTGGTGTAGTGCAGGGTCCTAGTGCCCTGCCCCCAAGTCACTACAGTAGTCTAATGTACGGCTCAGGGTTTTTCGTCAGTTTATATTGAGTGCGATTTTCCCGGTACTCGCTGTCCTCCTCAGTGGTCACGGTAGGTGCAGATGAATCTCGACTACCCTCCTGATGTCATGTAGAAGGGTCCACACCGCCAGTTCCAGTTGTTTCAAGGTTGACTTTTGACCAGTCCTCCCAGACTCGATCACGGGAAACTCGGTCCGGATGATTCATCTCTGAATCAGGACATAAGTGAAAATTCTTGAAGGCTGACACATTTCTGGTGACCAGTTCCAGGCCCCTCTTTGCCATGACTTCTGTGCCACGAATTTGGGTAATGCACCAGGGATCTTTTTCAAAAGGAAGCCTGAACTTGCTGCCTGGGTGTCTGTCTTGGACAAGGACTAGATCTCCTACTTTGAGACGTGATAGTTCCTCTCGGTGACGCCAGCTGACTTGATCATTCGACCTTTTCCTTCTGCGATCAACAGCTTGATCATTTATCTCCTCTGGAACCCATCTAGGGTGGTGTGGGATGGAATCACTCACTACTCACCCCATTGATAGGTGTCCGGGAGCACGACCGGTGGTGGCATGAGGAGTCTGCCTGTAATCCCTAAGAAAAGAATATATGGACTGTTCCTCAGAATCCCCATTGGCCACTGCTATTCGGATAATTGTGTTTAAAGTTCTCATGAGCACTCAGCTTCTCCATTGGCTTGTGGCCACTTTGGTGTAATTTTTCTGTGCACAATTCCTAGAGACGTCAGGTATGATGCAAATTCCTGCCCCTGGAAGGGAGGACCATTTTCAGTTTTTATCTCTTTGATGAGTCCATGGGTAGCCATCACCTTTTCCAGCTTTGGTATTACCTCTCTGGCGCTCAGTGATGACAACACCTCAACTTCGGAATATTTAAGTAATCATCTATTACTACCATGGAGTGTCTCCCATCAGGGAGGCTTCCAAAATCCATGCTTGCGCTCATCAATGGGCCTTCAGGTCACCCTTCAGTCACAATGGGTGCTGGAGGATTCGGTTCACCAGTGGCTTGACACCATGGACATGATCTTACCACCTCCTCTACTTTGTCATCCATAAAAAGGGGACCAGACTTTAGTTCTGAGCCTACCTTTGGTTTTTACCATTCCCTGGTGACCAGCATGGGCTAGCCCGACCACTCTGTCCACTAAGGTTGTCGGAATAACCAATCTGTGACCCCGGAGTAAGTACCCATTCGGATCAGCGCTCAGTTCATGCCTTACTTGATACAGGCTCTCGATTACTCTCTGGGACTCAGGAGTGAATATTACCCCTTGACTTCTGAGAAGATGCCATTTCTCGGTTTTCACGGTCTTCAATGCCTTCTACAGACATTCATCCTGGGTGGTTGCTTGCCACAATACTCCCAGAGAGATGGGTAACGGACGCGATCTGTCCGCTATGTATCGAACATATTCTCCCATCTCCTCGGCATCCTCCATCTCACGAGTGTTGCTTCTCGGGGATGACGAGACAGGTAGTCTGCTGGATTGCCTGTCCCTGGGTGGTATTCAATCTTACAATTGTATTCCTGCAACTGCAGCATCCATTTCTCTATGCAAGGCGGAAAGCTTTGATGCAGTTCCGGTGAATAGAGGAATAAGGGGCTTGTTGTCAGTGGTGACAAGGAATGGTTTTCCATACACATATAAGTGGAAATTCCGGCACCCCCAATGCACCGCAATCGCCTCCTTTTCTATTTGTGAATATCTTTGTACTGTGGCAGTCAATTACCTGCTTGCGAATGCCACTGGAGCCCACTCTTCCTCTTCCTTTGGCCATTGTAGGAGAACAGCTCCTAGCCCTTTTGGGCCGGCATCCACGGCAACTTGAGTGTGCTGTCCGGGATCGAAGTACCTCAGCGTGTAGGTGCTAGACAGCGCGTCCTTGGTAACTCACTCCTTCTCGATGTATTCCCCAAGCAAACGTGACTATGCCCAGGGCTTCTGCTGACTTGCACCCAAGAAACGTTCCATGTCCTTACTCCGTTACATACTCTAGCGCTTCCACTTCCTGTTTGTCATAGGCGATGGTGGTCCTGAATTTACCTCTGATGGCCAGTGGTTTGGTTTGACCATATGCAAAAACTTTTATCTTGGCAGGTATCAGTTGTGGAGGAGGTGTCATCTCTTGGTTGGCTTCACGGGACATGATGTTTATGGTAGCTCCGGTGTCTACTATTGCAGTCGAGGGGCGCCCTCCCACCAGGACTTGGCACTGTGGTATTTGAATCTGTGTGTTAGATGCTGACCCTACTGTGAACACAGAGAGTATGTGTGTTCTTCTCGGTCATCATCGTCCATATCACTGTTTTGTTCCTGAGACACCGGGATCATGTTCACGTGGGACCTCGCGGCCCAACCTTTGCTAGATCGACATACTTTCATGAAGTGGTTCATTTTCCCATATGCCGTGCACTTCTTTCCCCTAGCTGGGCAGTCTGACGGCTGATGGGAGGGTCCCCCGCAGTATCCACACGATCGAATTCTCAGACCTCGTGTCCGGATTGGCGATGCCGTGATAATCGGGGTAACTACATTAACAGGCTCAGTCTTGATGGGAGCTTGAAGAGCGGCCACCATGTGTGCCGCCCGTACTTTTGAGAGTTCCTTCATTCCTCCCAGGGTAAGTATATCTGCCAGCGACTTCCCCGACTCCTTCAGGATTCGCTCCCTAAGTTTTACCGAGGCACTCCCCTGAATAGCCTGGCCCCAGATCTCCTCTGTCTCATCTTGAAAACCACAGGTGCTTGCTAACTCCTTTAAACGTGCATGAAATACATCTATCAACTCTTCGGGCTGTTGCCTTGCTTGTCTTAACACGAAGCGTTCATAGTCTTCATTCGCCATGGACTCGAGGTGAGCGTTAAGGGCTGTAATGTGTGTGAGGTGAGTCTTTGGTGCTGCCTCTGCCACTGTCTTGGCAATCTTATATACATCTTTCCCTCCAAGATGAAGTATCATGGCACGCTTCTGTTCATCTTCAACTTTTGTGGCCTCAAAGAAGAGGAGCACACGCTCCACCCATTCCTTCCAACTCGGGACCTGAGCAGAAGAGGCCCCATCTGGATGTGGGCCATGGTGTACACACCAGCGTCACCAGTATGCTGCCCTGGAAGACACTTGCTGTGGCTGTGCCGCAATGCATCCATTGGTATATGTGACCGTGCACTTTTCCGCTGCTACTCACAGTTGGCTGTGCACCCAGATGATCCCAGATCCTGTCACCACACGCTGGATCAGCAGTCAGTGCTCGATGTTGGCACTCAAATCCAGTTGCTGCTCTTAGTTCCCCACCTCGGTCACAGGTAGCTTGTGGGTGTGGCGCCAATGCAGCACGAGCACCACGCACACTGGAGAATGTTCGCGGCTGCTGTCTAATGCCATGTGGTTCCTTAGCACCCTCGTTGCCAAATGTAATATCGGGACGGTAATACTTGTCGTACTGACTGGTGAGGAAGATAGCGTTCTGCTGCGATATGCAGCGCGCGCAGGCCGCGTGGTACAGGCCGCAAAGAAGAGAGCACATGCAGTGAGCAGTGGTGCTCATGTGTCTCGGCTCTGACGCTGGGTGCACGCGCACAACTATTTATTTCAACACGCCCGCGTAACGCGGGAAAACCATGAACAGTGACATAGTCGGGGGAGATCACAGTTCACCCCCGTGGCTAGTCATCGCAATGGACACAACTCACAACCACGTATCGCGATGAGCGATACAACACCGCTCACTAGTGCTTTCTTGTCTGTCTTGGGTTTGAGTGGCATAATGTCGTGTCTCCTGCACCGATGTTGGAACGACGTGCAGGCGGACACTAGGACCCAGCACAGGGCATTTGAAGAGGTGACGGGACACCGGGCACCTCCCCAAAGGCCCTGTGCCCGTCTGCACATGTTCTGACACATAACAGGGAGAACCAGAAGGCAGAAGGGTATGCTTTTTTCAGATAGCAAATGAGAGTTGTATGGCAATGATTCATTTATACCTTGACAGTGGACAAAACATAAAGAAGTATTAACAAGCAAGCATGCAATATTTGAGACCAGGTGAGGTAGAGGTAGACAAAAAATATCCCCGGATTTCAAATCGAGTGAGGAACACCAACTGTAGCACCATGCCATACTTGCAATGATGCTGAGTTACTACGGCATACTGGCACTGTTAGTGCCTAGACAGCATTAGATGCTGGCACTGATAAATCGCCACCATGAGATATTGCCGCTAGCACCGGGTACTATCAGATGCAGGCACTCTTGCTGTGTGATTATGGGATGCTGGTACTTGTTCTTGGCCACTGTGGATTTATAGCATACATAAGACCACTTTGGAAAACTCGACGGCCAAAGTCTGTGATTGATGGTGAGTATTGTACTGACGTGAGCACTGATGGGGACAATGAGAGGACTACTTTGACGCTGCTAGTTTCTAAAAGCTACTGCCACTGATGCCAAAGGCCGAAGTACGATTAGACAACCAGCATTGATGGTCAGTATGGAACATCAGATGTGATTGTGGTATTTAGAGTCTGGAAATAATACTGCAGCTACTCTGTCAGATTTGTAGAGGCTTTGACATACTGGTGAGTGGGGACAACCCAGGTAGTATAACATGCTGACCTACTCCTGACAACAGTGAGGTCAGTACCAGGCTGCAGAGGGAGGGGAACATGGTATGCAAACTGTTCGAGAGACATCGCCTAGTAATATCTTGTGTTGGATATTATCACAAATCAGTATTTCCTGTCTAATTCTAACTAAGGGGCCCTCTCCCTCTTTGCGGTGTATCACCCAGGTGCAGCCCTCTTTAAACAAGATCACAGTACTATCATTCATGCTGCCTCTGTTATAATAATTAGGGGCAGATTTTCAATGGTCGAGTAGAATTCGCGCTGCGCCAGAGCACCATATTGCTGCGTGCATGAAAGTAAATAGCGCTGCGTCATATTTTCAACAAGAGGCATTGCAAACTAGCCCATCTCGCGTCGCATCATGCATGTCCTTACAAAAAAACGCGAACACCGCAAAAGGATGCAACATATTTTGGTGGAAGTCCAAACTCACGAAATGGCAGACAGCCTTGCCCCACAACCCAATTCTGTAATGCAGCAGTCAGAAGAGGATCCAGCTACCTGTATCTTCTGGGAGAATCACAGGGAAAAAAAGAAAAAGTAAATTTCCACCAGAGGAAGTAGAAATTTTAACCCGTTCCCTGCTCATGACGGAACCACTCCGTCATGAGCCACGGGCGCCGTGTGCTCATGACGGAGTGGTTCCGTCATGCTGCGGCCGTTGGCGGCCGCTCCGCCCACGCGGCGCTAATTCCCTGCCTGTGCGGGCGAATAGCGCAGTGGGCGGAGTCGTGACGGAACCACTCCGTCATGAGCACAGCTCGCCCGTGACTCATGACGGAGTAGTTCCGTCACGAGCATGGCGGCGCCGCACTGCCCCCAAACCCCCCCAGCGCCGCGGCGGAATTCGTGCCGCGGCGAAGGGGTTAATAGCTAAAGTCAGCAAACTGAACACCAGCTATTTGTAAACACAAACATAACTCAAGCCAAATAAAACGCTTTATGGAATTCCATAGTAGGCAAAATAAATGCAGTGGCACCTACCTCCAGGACAGCTGAGGAGTGTAAAAAGCAATGGCATGACAACAAATGCCATACTAAAGAGAAGTTAGCACGTAATCGCCGTGCTGCCCTGAAAACTGGGGGTGGACCTGAAAGCAAGGTTGAGCTTACACCTATGGAAGAACAAGTTGCAGCTGTAATAGGACCTGACTTGGTTGGTGGGGTGCAAGGTCCAGACTCTGCTGAGCTTGAGGAAAATGTAGTTCATGGTAAAGTATAATATTACACACATTTCTATGGATGACTGAAAGTACATGGTCCATGCAGTCACAATGAAAATGTGTAATGATCACTGTAGTAATTATGTATGTGTATGGTATATGTGTTGTTGGAAAAAGAGGCAGTATCTGTGAGGCCTGCACAAATAACATGTCACATTTGTCCTTCACTGGGAACCAAACACCTTAGTGTAGCGCTTGACTCTCAGAGGGTAGCGTTGCAGAGCAGTCCAAGGCTTACTCAAGGGAGGTGGTGTGGGCTAGTAATCACCATTACAGGTGCGCAGAAATAACACTCAATAATTGATTGTCCAGTCTGTACTTTGCTTTATAAAAGTAAGAGTACATTTATTAAACACACAACCTACCTAATACCATGCACCAATTTACAAATATACATAAGCTGTTGGAATTACTTTGTGACATTGCATAACATCTCCACCCCTCCCGCGGGGGGGTGGGGTCTAGTACCACCACTCCCATGTATGCACATCATCTTGCCCCCTAATGCAGTGGGTTGACACAACCTGGAGCGAGGGCCTTGCCAAATGGCACCATTACAGTGGTGACCCCCCATCATCTCAACGAGCATTAAAATAGGTACACCTGCCCTGGAGACACATAACCCTGACTGAGCATCTCATACAAACCATACAGTATACATCTCTACATTTTAGTGGCTAACAGTCTGGGTTGTCCTTCCCCTAACACAGTAGCAAGAATACATGTTTGGGCATCACTTTAAATGAGGTACTTTTCATAGCTGATAACAGTTGGAATGCATTTCAATCACAGCCTCTAAAAGGCATCACAGGTAAAATCACAGGATTAAGCATTTACAGCCAGACACCCTAGTAGGAATGTCTGGCAACATAACCCCACTTTGCTTATGACTCCACCTTACACAGGTACTTCACATTACACGTGTGACTTACAGTCCATTCAAAAGAAATACCATTGGTAAATGCATTTCTGGTGCAATTACACCTCTTCACCTCCAGGGAATGCCCTCTTCCAGACATCCCCCAACTGAGCCCTTCACATTTCACTCCTTGGCGCAATCCTTAACACACCCCCAGCTGAAGAACAAAAGTTCCACCCACATGATGCTGTTGCAGCCGATGCTGAGCCCTTGAAGGGTTATTCTTTCCAAGTCCCCAGAGACTTAGGGAGGGACTTTCTTCCTTTGTGCTGGGGAAGGCTCTGTTGCTCCTGCAGCTTCCCCTGCACCTTTTCCAACAAAAGGGAATGGCCCCCTCCTGTGGGGGCCACCTGGCGACTATCTACTATGCAGTCCCCTTGCCTTGCAAGGCATTATGGGGCGCTCTCGGAGCCCAGCGCGCATATTAGAACAGCGGCTCTCCCGCTGTGTTGCGGAGAGCCGCGCAGCCTGGTCCTGCAGCCTGGCGCCGCATCCGCCCTTCGTTGGGGGTCCGGTCCCACCTGGACCCCTGCTGCCATCCAGTGAGTGTTTCGGCTTGGGGAGCCCACCCCCGGCCGCTCCTCTCTTCACGGAGGCCCGGTCCCACCCGGGCCTCCCGCAGTGCAGCAGCAATGGAGGGCAGCCCGGGGAGCTCACACCCGGCTACCCACGCCGGCTCCCCAACTGGCCAGCACCTTCGCGTGCTGCCATGGGAACCGGCACATCTCTTCTGGTCGGTTTCTCTCGCCGGCCAGCTGGACCTCGGGGGAGTGTGACGGTACTCCACATGCCTTCCTCTAGCCACAGGGGAGTGCACCGCCACACCCCCAGCCTCGCCACCAGCATCGGTTCCCAGAGTTGGGATCCCAGGCCCCCAGCTCATCCTCATGGGGAGTGTGACAGCGCTCCCCGACTTGGCTTCAGCGGTGCCTGGCCCGGAGTTGGAATCCAGAATCCCAGGGACTCTACATGGGGAGCGCAACGGCACTCCCCGGCTTATCTTTGGGGCCACGGGGCCCGGAGTTGGGATCCCGGGCCCCTGGGAAATTCTTCGCGGGGAGCGTGATGGCGCTCCCTGGCTTGCTGTCTCCCACGAGGGGGGGTGCGACGGCGCTCCCCTCCCTCCAGTCTCGTCGGGGGCCAGGGTCGGCTCCTGGCACCCCTTGGGGGAAGTTTCATGGGGAGGTCGACGGCGCTCCCCTGCTTATCTTCTTGTGGGAGCAGGCCCCGGGACCTGACCCACCCTGGGGGCTCATCTTAGACCGGCGGCGGGGCCCCCGCACTTCATCGTCGGTCCTGGCAGAGGTCAAAGGTCACCTACCTTCTGGGGGCGTTTCTCGGCCCCCAGGTGCCCGATCAGTGCCAGGCTCCAGCACCAGTCGTCCTCCGCAGACCACACGCCAGCGAGAGCTCCTCTTCCTGTGCAAACTCTTTTTAAAGAATGGGGAGGGGGCTGGCAGGAAGTCTCTGTTTGCCCTACCAAACAGTGACACATCACTTCTCTGCCCCTGCTCCTCCTTCCTGCCCAGGCCTCTGGGTTTGTTCAAAATGGCGTCGTCCAGGGGTCTCATGCCACATAGTCTCTAAGAGCCCCTTCCCCCTCGCTGCCTTCTCTCCAGAGCAGCTTGGTGCCTAAGACCAGGTGTCAGCTGCTGATGGATGAACCTGTAGCTCCACCCATCTTCTCTTCTTGGAGTGGAGGCCTTCACCCTTGGAATGCTTGTCATGCAGGGCTGGGCCTCTGATGCTACAGCTTGGGGAGGAAGGTCATTATTACAGCCTGGCAGGGTCAGCCCCAGCCAGGCCCTGGTTATGAGCTGACTCAGAGAAATATGACATTTCTGGATGACCCAAAAGCAGTATAACTATGACTTTGGACTCTGCAGAATACTTCTTCTCACATAAGTTAGAGTGGACTGGAATTTGTAGGCCCTAGGAAAATAAAACTATCTCATGTGCTCCCCATCCTCATAGGAGAATAATGGAATAAAAACAGTAAAGCACACTGACTTTCCCTCAAATGTTTCTTCCCATTGAAGAAAGCCTATTCCATGTCACCACCCAGTTCTGCATAGGTCATGCCACACCATTCAATTTGTAGCTGATCCTGGGCTGCGTACGCCAGGAATCACCCCTGCGCAGCCCTTACAGTTGTGCACACGCATGTACACATGTGTCTGCATGTAACCAGCCCGGTTCCCCTTACTCTGGCTGCCGTGCAGTGGCCTACTCGCGCCAGGGGGGCACCGGTAAAATACACATGCAGTCCCGTTCATCAAGAGTTCACCGTGGGTGAGTCCCAACTTATGAGGCTCTCCCGCAGTAAAAGCGCAACTAATAGGTGTTCAAAAAGTTAAAAATCCGGGCGGCTCCGATGGTCAGAACCAACTTCTAACATGTGTGTTGGGTAACATTTGAATGGGTAAGTGACTAAACATTTTGTGATGGGTTAGAGTTACAAAAGTGATGAAAACCAGGACTAAATGTATTTGTTCATAAGTGACTTACCATTTCCAAACTAAGGGCCTCATTTATGAGACTCTACCGGCACTATTGCACAGTCGGAACGTCACTTTTTAGACATTCCGATGGTGCAATGTGTCACTGGCATATTTATAATGCCACGTTAAGCCATGTTACGTGGCTTTTTAAGGCCTAATAAATATGTGCCACTTTCACGCAGAAAACTGTGTGAAAGGAGCATTCCATGGGTGTTGCTAGGGCCGTTCCTAGCAACATCCATGACTTTTTGATACTGTCCCAGATTTACGAGAAATCGTAAGTCTGAGGCAGCGCTAAAAACATACGCCTCCCCAGCAGAGGCGTAAGGGAGGCACAATAAGGAGAAATAACTTTATTTCTCCTTGTTTTTCCTCTTTCTATGTGGCATGCATTCTGTAGCACACATAGAAAGAGAAAAAAGCCCTTGAGATTATTGTTGTGCAGGAAGGTTTCCCTTATTATCCCCGCAGACGTTATGGTGCAAAGGTGCCTGCGTTGGCGCACCGGAGCCCATTGAGCACCGGCGCAGGGGAAAAGGACAGGATTGCACCGTATCTAATAGATACGGCTCATTCCTGCCCTTTTGTTTTCCCGTAGGGCTGCACAGCAGCAAGGCCTGCTGCTCTGCACTACAGCAAAAAAACCAGAAATGAGGCCCTTAGTTTAGTGCTTGCAATGTTTTGTGTAACTTAGGAGGGTTACATGGTTACTACATGGGTGTTCCCATGCACACATCCATGCCCTTTGACCCCAATCCCTATCTACAAACAAATAGTAGACTGAGTTTATTGTGAAAAGGTGATACCAAGTAATGTATTTCTCCTCTCTTCTCTGCATGTGTGCTGCACTGTGCAGCACACTTTGTGCAGCACACTTACAAAGTAGGAAAAGTCATAACATTTGTCTAAACGCAGTATTCTGTACTGGAGGAGTACCTTTCCAGTACTAAACCTATGGCAGAGTAAGGCACACACCCTTGTACTATGGTGCAAAGGTGTGTGCCAGGCGCAGAGCATTCAAAATTAGCCCTGGTGCCAAGGAGAGGGGAAGAGCGAGCCATAGCGCTCTAAAACATGGCTATCTCCTGCTCTCTCCCTGTCACGCAACACAGAGCAGCATAATTTTGCAGCTGTACTGTCTACCGTGATAGTTTTTAAGATGCACCATGGTGTAAGGTTGTCTGCGTGAATGTAGAATACAATTTGTACTTTAATGGATATTTCACAGTACAAAATAATAAGCCAATGCTAACAATAATAATGTGCAACTTTGTCCGAGTGGGTTACGTCCAAAGGCGTGGGTGGTTGCATGGGATCGCCCATGTACCACCACCTCCGCGCTAAGTAACGCAAAGCAGTGCTTTGCGCTGCTTTGCTCTACTTTGAGGGTGCTTTCCAGCACAAAACTTAAGTAAATTCCCTCCCCCCCAAAAAATGTGCACTATTTAGCGTCACTTTTATGATGCTAACCGAGCACTAAATGTTTGAAAATATCCCCCTATATTTGTTGGGTGAGATATTCTATCCCATGATGAAGGTGCTTACAATGTTCAATCTTAATACCATGCACACTGTGTGCATTTCTGTGAACTGGTTATTTCTAAGGCCATATTGATGTGGGAGCTTTCCAACTGAAGTGCAATACATTAATCCTGTTACCCTTCACACATTGGCCGCTCCTGATATGTATACAGATGATGATGGCAACAAATTAGGCCACATTCACCCATGTAAGCACAAACTGTGGACCATAAAGTATGTTATTCCACAATCATGGCCTTCAGACTGTAGCCTTGAGCGACTGTCCTTCTATACCCACACCTGGACAACTTCAACCATCCTCTAGAGATGGCACTGCTTCTATGGGCAGGATTTCATCCCTCATCTGTAATTTATGCAACTTGCATATGATTTACTTGTGTATTTGGGGGAAGCACTCAGCAGGGTCACTAGCTGTAGGACAACATATGCAGTGTAATTATTATAGCTTTGTGTCTTTGACATCAACACATTTGATTTGCCATTTGCCATTAATTGGGCCTAAGTCAGCCTTGTTAGTGTTCACTGATGTGACCTTTGTAATTATTTCTACTGTGTGGATTGTCATCTGAAGTCCAAAATGTAATTTTTGAAGCACTACTATTGTACTGGTTCAGTTGGACATGTAGTTGTAACTCATATATGATATATATGGTATTTTATACAAATTCTCAGCTCTCTGAAGGTGTTCCTTACACTCTATTTGGTGTACCTCGTGAACATCACCTCAGCACATTTTATGAGTGCGCTTTTGCCACTCTGTATTGAACCACCATATACCAGCTTATTTACAGACATTCTGCTGTTTTAGGTGATACTTTCACCCTCCTTACATACTGTTGTAATAGCATTTGACGTCAGCTGACCATCACTCTGCTGGCATGAAAATGTACACCTCACTCCCCTATAGAGTTATAGATTCTGAATATTTTCAGTCTATATGGGAGGGTGCCCATACATATTTGGTGACAAATGAGACATTGTAAATATAGTATTGTTTACGTTTCTTGCTTAATGTTCAAATATTTTAAGGCCATGCACAGGAACAATTTATCCTGTGGGAGGAATTCAAGCATCTATTTCAAATCCACATTTGCAATTTGCCAGGCACAGTAATTTTGTATTTACTATCTGTAGTGACATCTGGATTCAATGGATATGAAATGTGGGTCTTGCCTGCGTATACATTGCCCCCTACACTCAGATTACAATGCAATCTGGGTAGTGAATTGAGCTAAAATAATACTTCCACACACCCAGTACAATGGGAATGCTTGCTTAAATGGTGACGGACAACAACAATCTCCATGGTTGCCACAGACAATAGATATTTGTTGTGCTTCTGCTGGTAGATCTCCCAGTAAATAGCTCTATCTCTTTTTGCGCCTGTTTTGTACCAGCGCTATTTTTTCCACGCTAATCTTTTTTGCCCTATTTTTCGTGACTCTTGTAAATACTTGTGCCGACAAGGTTTTGGTGCTTTTTGCGTGGGTAACGTCCTGAAACACCCACTCTGTATACATTAACTTGACTTTGGCGCAGAGAGACGCTAAACCGTTTGTGCATCACGCTAACTTTAAAATATGGTGCAAAAACGTGTGTGTGAGATTTTGCGCTTCTTTGCGTCACACAAGCGCCAGCCCAAACTCTTTGAAAATCTGCCCCAGGTGTCTCCATTTAATGTGTGTGTGCGCGTGAGCGAATGTGTGTGTGTGTCTGTTGAGACTGAGTGTGTTTGTGTGTCTGTGTGTGTGAGACTGTAGAAGTGTATGTGGAGATGTGCGTGTGATGTATGTGTATCTGTGTAGGGGTGTGCACATGTGTGTGAGAATGTGTTTGTGTCAGACTGTTGTGTGTTGTATGTGTGCGATGTATGTGTGTGTGCATGTGCTTATTTGTGTGCATATGCTTGTATACTATCTGTCTGGGAGAGACTGTGAGTGTCTGTGTAAGATTGTGTGTGTGTATGCCAGTGTCTGTGAATGAGGAAGAGGAAGAGGCCCTACCACACCCCCATCATGTTGAATGACCTGCTCAGTAATCATTCAACCAACAGGTCAGAGAATAACAGAGGCAATGCAAATGTTTTCAAGGAGGCGAAATGCACATTTAGAATGTCTTAGCAGCATCCCTAGAAGGCTGTCAGCTGAAGAGAAGATGACACATGAACAAGTGACAAGTGCAAGTGCTTATGTGGACCTAAACAGTCCTCCCCATCCTGGGTACTCCCCAATGACTACGCCACACATGGAACTTAGAACGACACGTCTTTATTCTTCTGTGTGTAACCGCCAATGCAAAATTCTAAACTTGCATTCATTTCACTACGCACTATTGCTTAAATCACAGTTCTACAGAATCCATCAGGAGTCACAATGGTTCCGTCATTACAAACTCACACAACACTACATCTCCCCCTCTGTTAAATAAAAAAGTACAAAAATTTACAAATATATACAATTAGAGCTCTTCAATGGGTCTTCGTGGCGCTTGGATCACAACTCCCAACCGTGTCTTCGTAAACTGGGGACAGGCAGTAGTAATGTCCATGACTGGCATTGGTGATGGAGAAAGAGCAGCAGTCAAGTGTTCTTCACTATGTCCTTTAAGACCCAGTCTCTACAATGATATCAGTGCCTGACAAGCGACGAGCCACATGTTGGAAATGCGAGGAGTCTCACGTAAGGGACTTCCCAGGACGTTGGGTAGTCACCATGTGTCCTTTGCTAGTCACAACAAGAAATGGTTCAGCATCAAAAGAAGCATCAAACTTATATTTTGTATGCTGACGAACAAGCAGTCAATCTCTGCTAGTGAACATGATATCTTTTGCACCACGACACTTGTCTGCATAGGCCTTGGTTTTACTCTTACAATCCAAGTTTTTCATGATTGTTTCTTCCTTGGAATTTGCTTTTCTGTTGGTCCATTTAGGTAACTTGGTCCTCATGGCTCTCCCGAACATCAAGGTTGCAGGGCTTTTAACTGTAGTCGAGTGAGGAGTTGAGCGGTAAGCTCGAAGAGTGGATTTTAAGACATCTTTAAGGTCGAGCTTTTCTAGTACAGCATACTGGACAGCTTTCTTTAAAGTGCTCATGAACCGTTCAACAAAGCCATGACCTGTGGCCAAAGAGGGGTGCTCTTTTCATGCTTCACATTAAGATGATTAAGAAAGTCTCTGAATTATCAACTGATGAAAGGTGGCCTGTTGTCAGACTTTGAGATCACAGGAACACCCCAGGTTGCGAAAATGCTGTCTAATCTCTCAATTATACATTCTTGAATGATAGATGAGAGATCGTCGATCAATGGAAAACAGGAATATATTAATAAAAAATAAAGTGATTTGTAGAGCGTCTAGTTACTTCTACCGAAGTGTCCCAGCGCTGAGGTCTCGCTGCCGGAAGTCAGAACCAAACAGCATACTAAAGAGACATCGTTAATCGGGCCAGCCTGAACAGCCAGGTTTTTAGATTTTACGGAACAATAGTTCAGTTTTTTCCAGTCTAATTGAAAGGGGAAGGAAATTCCACATCTTGGCGGCTAAAAAACTAAAAGAGCATCCTCCAATGCATGCTCTCTTTACAGTGGGAATGCATGCCAATAAAGCCCCTGCTGATCTAAAATTCCTTGTAGGAGTATGGGGCTTGAAAAAAGATGCAAATATCGAGGGCCCTAATTTTCAAGGACCCTATAAAAATACCACATGGATTTCAAAGACTGACTTTTCTTCAGAGGTAGCCACTGCAGTATTAAAAGTGCAGAGTCCATGGAAGACCTCCTGGGAAGATTCAGCAACAGATGGGCTGCCTCTTTCTGCATGCATTGAAGTCTCATCAGCCAAGACTGTGAGACTCCCAGATTACAGGACATTTCAATAGTCCAGCCTGGATGTGACCAGGGCCTGGACTACTGTCTTTCTGGCGGCAGCATAGAGAAGTCCAAAGATGTTTTTAAGGGTTTTCAAGATCCCAAACCACTTGCCCGCTAAAGCCGTCATCCGGCTGTCAAAACAGAGCCTAGCATAGAACCAGATGCCAAGGTTCTTGACTTTAGGCTTTGGGGCAACATAAAGTCTGAGATAGTCTGGCCACTAGGCAAAGGACCAATTCAAAGGATGCTTACATAAAATAGGGACCTCTGTTTTCCCAGCATTAAGCTTGAGACTACTGAGGTCCATCCACTCATCCACCTCCGATAAACACGTCCTAAACAAATATTTATAAACGATCACCATCAGGTGATGTCTGTTGTCAAGGGGCCCCAAGAAGTCCACTGCAGTTCCTTCCCTTGCATGCATTGGCAACTCTAACATGCTTAATGGGTGTTGAGTAGTTTTCGATGACAGGCAGTGACATAATGACAGCCTTTAATTATCTTTCAACTCTCTTGTCAAGATGTGGAAATCAGACTCTTTCCTGGAGAGCTCGTTTAGGGGCAACAATTCCACGATGTCCTTCATGGGCCACTTCAATACTATGTTGTCGCAGACTCTTTGGAATGACACTTCTCGAACCTTATAGAATAATACCTTCCTGAGTAAAGGACAGTTCATCTTTGACTTTCTTAAACTTCTGATATTCACTGTCACAGGTAAGAGGTCGAGGGTGCTGGTACTAAGACTGATGGTAATAATGTCTTTCAGTTTCAGCATGTCACTATCTTGACATGTGGCAGTCACAATTTGTTCCAACGAAACGGCAGCTGGGGTGCTTGATTTCACTATTAAATGTATGTAAGCTTCAGTTGTCTTAGAAGGGGTACCATGGGATTGTAGAGGCACTCGTGAGAATTATTTGGCAGGGTTCTGATCTTTCTCTGGATGATGCACGATGGTGTAGCAGACCTCACCGTTCAATGCGAGGGGGCATTTTTGCTTATGGATTGCCAAAGATAATCAGCAATGCTTAATAATCAGTCACAAGCGTGAAGGGCTTCCCATACAAGAATACATGGAAATGTTCACAAGCCCACACCACTGCTAAGCTTTCTTTCTCAGGTTGTGAATAAGCATGTTCAGATGGGGACAAACTGCGGCTTGCATACGCCATCATACATCTGCGAGCATTTGGGTGTCCACTGTGCTGGGCAAGGATGGCACACAACACAACAGGGCTAGTGTTAACAACAAGCTCAGTATGAAGCTTTGGATCAAAATATGCCATTTCAGTAGTGTTCTCAATAGTTTGTGTGATTTTTTGGAAGCTTTGATGCATTCATGTGACCAAAGCAAAGAAACATTCTTTGTTGCTAAGTCTCTTAATGGCACACTGACAGTGAGGGGCATGTCTTGTATGTATGTAGAGCAATAGCTGGCCATGCCAAGGAATGAACGTAACATGGAAACATCTTGTGGGGACTGGCATTTGACAGCCCTCAAACTTTAGCTGAATGGGGTGTCATGCCTCCATCTGAAAAGATGTGGCCAAAGATTTTTAACTTTGTCTTATGGAACTCATATTTCTTGGCATTCAAAGTTAAACTGGCATCAGCAAGCAAGTGACACACTGGCGTGAGAGCTTTGTCATGCTCCTTTTGTGTAGCTCCCAAAACCAATATGTCATCACTGTAATTGAAAGCCTTCATGACAGGCTGTATGATACATCAAATGACATCTTGGAATTGCTGTGCAGCTGATGGCACACTAAAATTTAGTCCTTGTAACGGAACAGACCAACATGTGTAGAGAAGGTTGTGATGTACCTGCAATTCTCCTCAAGTTCCAATTGATGATATCCATTATTCAGATCAAGGCGAGAGAATACCTTTGCACCATTCAATCCTGTTATCATGCCGGCAATGTGCAGACCTGGATGTCGTTCCCTTTCAATGGCCTTCTTCGCTTGACGCATATCCACGCAGATGCACACAGCTCCTTCACTGTCCTTTTTGGGTACTACCACCATGGCAAAAACCATTGGAGTTGGACCAGTGGAAAGCTCAATTATATCATGTTTAAGTAAGGTTCCAAGTTCTTTTTCAACAGCATCCTGCAATTGAAAGGCAGTTTGTCTGTGTCTTTGAGCAATAGGATGGACGTCCTCATTAATGTGTAATTAGACCTTCATAGTCTTGAGTTTGAGCCAAGCAGTTTGCCAGGGTCGGTTTCAGTTCCCAGTCTGGCCCTGAGTAGAGACACTTCATTATATTTCTCTTCACACATAATATTTATTGACACACTGCTATCAATAGTGAAAGGTATTGTTCAACCATTGACTTTTAGTGTTATCATTGGAAAATGTTTGAATGACTTTGGTGCTTTGAAATGTCAATTTCTCTTTGACTGGTGTTTTTCCACACAGGAGGCCAGTCCAACATGCTCACGCTTCTCTGAGGTAAACATCGACATGGCACACCCATCTTCTTCATTTTCATTTGATATTGATATGGAAGAACCATTTAAGAAAGATCTAGATGTTGATTGACTTCATTTGCCTCAGATGACAATAGTCGCTTGGCCTTATGGGCATGCGTCAAATGTCGCTTCTGGCACGTTCGGGCATCCATTTTCTCTTCACGCTATGACGCATGTCCTTTTTTCTTTGGTTTGCACACCATCACAGAATGGTTCTCCTATCCACAGACATTGCAGATCTGCCCAAATGTGGGACATTTACCTTTGTGTGGAAACAAAAATCCACACTTGAAACACAACTTCTTTTTCTGTGGTGGTCTCTCGGCATTGTGCTTTGGCTTATTTCTCACATTCATGACTGACTCGCTCTGTGCACCCCTTGCCTCCATGTCAGCTTTTTGTCGATCAGCACACTCTTCAGCTCTGGCAGCGATGAGAACTTGCTCCAGACTCAGAGTTTCTCTCAGCATTCTTCATCTGAACGAATCTGGCAAGCATCCGTCAATCACTCTGAGACCTATAGGTTCCTCATTATTAAATTAATTGAACTTCCAGTGTTTGATGAGTCTATCCAGTCTCTCAACAAATTCACTGGCTTTTAGTCATTCTTGACTGAAGATGTACCTTTTGTAATCTACATTTGGCATTAGATAGAACTTGAGATTCAAGGATGCTTTGATCTGACTGTATATGATTTCATCAGCCCGCAGCATTTTCTTTATGACTTCTTTTACACCTTCACCTGCAAGATTCTTAAGGTATTTGATCATCTTTTTGTTATCTGCTTCGTCAATCGGATCAATGAAATCATCAAATGTCTCCATATAAGCATGCCATCTGTCCCCAATATTCAACTTTTTGGCATTATCGAATGGGCGGTGGTGGTTTCAAGAAGGCGGCAACATTGTAACCATTTACGAGATTGGCTGACCCTGCGGGTGTAGTTCCTTCCGACGCTGTCTGCTGTCCGCTAGGACCTGCTTCATCCATACCATCTTTAAGGCCCTGTTCTATGCTGGACTCATCTTGGACAGCTTGGAGAACCTTGACCTCCCTCTTGGTCTCCATGGGAGCCCTTTGCTTTTAGGAGACCTTGTGAGTTGTTCTGAGCCACCACCAAGCAGCTTCTGTGGTAGGCCGCTTCGAGTATGGACAACCCCGGGTGCTACAACCACGGCAGGGAGGGGTAGCAGTCTGGGGAGTCAATGCCTTTGCACCAACGCAGAACCCAAACATGCAGTAACTCAAAAATCCCAATGTGAAGCATCCATTTTTTGCGCACTTCAAAATTCACTGTACCAAAACTCAAAAGAAGGATTAGGTATTCAAACCTTTACTTTCATTCGGGAATTAAGAGCTGCTGAATGTGTTTTATAGATCGGGTATCCTCACTAGAGTCCACCATTCAGGGTACCTGTGGGAGACTAGGCCCCACTCTGCTGCTGATCCCCCAGGGTGGGGGAGGCTGACCACACTCCAGGGAGAGGGCAGTCTGACGAGGGGGCAGGGCGGCTCCCTGACCAGTCCTTAGAAGCAGGCACCCAGGTCTCCATAGCCAAATCCAACTGGGACAAGTTCCGATCACCAAATCGAAAAAAAAACACTCTCGGGCACCCAGCCCGTGGGACATAAAATTCCTTCATGGCATGTAGTCCCAACAGCGCCATCAGAAGAAAAAAAAACAGAAGCCTCCAGCCAAATGAAGGCTTCCTTTTACTTCTAAAACTAGGCTGTCCACCAGTGTTGGGAGCCAGGTTTTTTTGTACGCTTGGGTTAATGAAGACCCCATAACCTCCACAGTATCCACTCAAGAGCTGACAGGTTGCGAAGCGCCACATGGTGTCAAGCCAGTTGGGGGGTAAGATTCACCAGGACAACCAGCTATCCCAGTCCATCATTAGGCGAGTTTCAACAAATTCTTGGCCTAAAACCCCGAACTCTCCATGCAGCAATTTTTCTCTTCCTTGCCCTCAAATCATCCTAATGTCCAAAGTCTGTTCACCGGGTCATGTCCTTTCAAAACGACAGAAGCGCGTCACAGGTTAGAAGTCGCTCGCCACAGCTGGGAAGTGCACGTCCAAATACCCTGGGAAAGACGTGGTCCGAGGTAGAGGGGGGTGCCGGGGAAAAGGGTGTCCGCAACAGGCCATCACAGCTCTGTGCGAGATTAGAACACAAGAATGTGCTCACCCCTGTATCAGGTCTAGCAATCAACCATCACACAAGACCTTACACACACGATCTGGAAAGCCGTAAGCCCAATCTCTGATGGCACAATATCAGAGGCACAAAGGGGCTGCAGAACAGCTCTCCGACACCCACCAGTTCATGATTTGTGTGAATGGAGTGTAAAGAACACACTCCTAAAGAAAAGCTCAGGAACTCCAAAGAAAATGATTGACAAGGGCACATGCAATAATGCACTGTTTTCTGAACTAACCAATGAACGTAACTCTTATTTAACAGGTCATCAATCGAATATCCAAGTGCACCACCTTTTCAGCAGCCACATCAACACCCCGAGGAGATCTACAGTGTGCAAATTAAGAACTTCGAATTGTATCTTGAACTTTTTGTTTTGAACTTTTAAGTCAATAAGCTCTATTATCAAAGGACTGCAGACGTCTCCCCTGGATTCATCCCAAGACCTGCAATGTTCAATAATTAAACAATACATAATTTATTGACAATAAATTATGTATTGTTGTATATTTGTATACCCTCTGTTTGCTATAGGTGTTGCCGCATCCATTCATCACCAAAGAACTGCCTAGTCAAATGGAGTCCACCCGAAGCTATCACAGCTCATGTGCAGGGACCTCTCCCATATCACTTATAATTACGCTGAACCCAACACTCGCATTCTACACGCACTACACAGCACCCTCTTACACAACACATGGTGTCAGCACATGACCGCTGTGGACTCCAAGACATAAGCCAAGTCATGTTACGTCTGTTTGCTGATACCACTTGCAGTAGGCGCAGACAGGCTTTACCTGACCCAATAGATAGCCCCCAAAAAAGCAAAACGCCTTCTCCACCTATACCTATGTAGGATTAGAGCCAAAATACAACCCAAAAGAGTTGAACCCCATAGTATTTGGGAACAGTTGACCTGATTTAGGCCGCATAGGTTATACCATGTATAATTGATGTATATATGTCACGTTACCTCTCCCCTGTCCACCACCTTCACTCATTCACTTGAACCCCAAACCCACTTACCTCCCTCTTCCTACACCAAAAGCACTGTAAATACAAATACACCTTTAGATGTATGAGCAACTGCGTTGCCTTATCTAATCAATGCTTTGAATTATCTAATTGCATTAATTGCCAACCACTGTGACAATAAATGACTTGTTTGCAGTTCAAGTAAACTTGGCTTTGTGAATGCAGATATTTCTTTTCTTTTGAAACTGTTGCCATTGCAACCATTTACTTATTGTACTGTTACTTTGACCCAGGTCGGGTAGCTTGTTTTGGGTAACCCCATTAATACTTAATACATGTTTTGATTGGGCAGAAGTTGGGAGGTTCCACAAAAAAGTGCTTGATCTCCACCAGCTGTGATTATTTTGTTTATTTATCCAGCTGCCTAAGCTTGCACCTTCAGGGGACCACGCCTGACATTTGAATGCTATTAAAGTGACTTAGATAACTAGATACTACATGGTGTTTTTCTCAGACAGCAACACAGATGGGAGGAGGCGAGTCATTAACCTACATGGATTTTTAGGTCTGGCTTGACAGTCCAACTTTCACCTTACCGCTTAACCTACACCAATATTATTCTACAGTTCTTTGCTTCCACACAAATACATATCTATTTACTTGTAATGCTTCACAATACCATACAACATTCCATTAAAGTCAGACTTATTGGCACTGACAATGCTTGTTGATTATTTTAGTCAGGACGCAAAATGAAAGCCAGACCTACTGTCTTTGCTAATGCTTGTTTTACTTTTTCTTTGATTTTGGCTCCATGCGTGCACATTCACTGCTCAGATGTCAGAAGGCTGAGGCGGGATAGTGATGGTACAGCATAGTGCCTGGTGGATGTACATGGGTAGCACAGAAGTGACGAACAATGGCAAGTGAATGGTGACAAGGCTGGTGGTCGGAAGGGAGGTAGGATGGAATACTGGCATGGGGGCGGACCTTTAGATATTCAAGTCATTTCTGATTTACCTGCGTTGCAATGGTGCGTTACATGCTGGGGCAATTGTTCATTACCGAAATAGTGATAGTATTTTACATGCATGCAGCATTTGCCTGGTAATAATACTTACAATGCCTGGGGGCAATTTTGAGTAAGGGGATGTGGAAGCAATGTGGGATACAAACAATGTAGGTTACTGGCCAGGCAATGCATTAGATGCTGGGGAATTTTCTGTATTACTTTAGCTCTTTATGTGCTGAGGACAGTATTGATCTTTGACCCAGCAACTGTACTTACATGCTGGTGGCAATTATGGATATTGGAATCATGGGTCTGCACTGATGAGGCTGTTTCTGACAGCAGAGCTGACTGTGGGTTTGCCTGTGGAAACACAGCATTTCACACAAGAGTAGTGCAGATGGAGTAGATGACATGTTTTGACAGATGTAGCCGCCCAACTCTATGGGCCTCATGTAGGTAGCATACCAGTTACCACTTCTAAAATACCGAACGTTACCGAATCGGTATTTTAGAAGTGGTAACTCGTATGTAGGTAATGAGTCGGTATTTTTTACCGATTCGGTACAATTCGGAAATTACCGAATCGGTATTTACCGATTCGGTAATGAGGCATACCTTCCCATTGAGGGGAAGGTATGCCTCATTACCGAATCGGTAAATACCGATTCGGTAATGGTGGAGAACATGCAAGGGTGGCAGGGTGTCACATTGACACCCTGTTGCACCCCTGATTCGGCCATGTGTGCACATGTGGCACACATACATGCCCTAAGGGCATGTATGTATGCCACATTGCACACTGCTACGCGCTTCAAAATGCATACACACATACATTAATTATTTACCACCAACTATAAGTTGGTGGTAAATACCGACTCCTAAACACACCCACACACTCCCCCTACATATCATTTCTGGAATCGGAATTTACCGATTCGGTAAAATTACCGAATCGGTAAAATTACCACATCGGTAACGTTACCGATTCGGTAATTTTACCGATTCGGTAGTTTTACCGAATCGGTAAATTCCGATTCCAGAAATTGACCCCCTACATACCAATAGCCAAAATACCGGTCGGTAACGGTATAATTACCGAAAATCGGCCGTTACCGACCGGTATTTGGCTACCTACATGAGGCCCTAAGTGAGGCCCAGAGTCTGGTTGACCAGTGGAGTCAGGCTACGTAGCCCACAAAGGTGAGAGTATCATTTAGCAAGCTCCATGTACTGCATCACTGTATTAAGAGATAATACAAAAGGAGAAGGTGCTATATAAACAAGTATTGACAAAGCCAATAGGTCTTGGCTCTAAAATGTGCTATTGGCTTGTTATTGGTTTAATATTGCATGTGTTGTGACGTTGGTGGATATTTTTAGTTTACTAATCCAACATATCCAGGCGTGAAATACAAGCGAGATGGGTAGTGAGCAACACAGGGGGTAGAGAAGGCCCATGCACTTCTATGGAGTGCGTACAAAAAATGAAAAACGTAGTCCCCTGAATGCAACCAAGGATAGCGGTGGAAGTATACAAGTCAAAACACTATGAGACTGAAATGCTTCACGGTGGGACATATGTATGAATAAGGAGGAAACCCATAGAATCTGAAACAAGGAAGGGAGATAGGCAGTGCTTAACTTGTAAAAGAATAAGTTCTGAGGCCAGGGCCTATCAAAGGTCAGAGTGCCAAATACCAAAGCTACACACTCTTGATTTCTAATTGTTCAGATAGCATAGGCATAAGTCTGGCAGGTATAATGTCATCTGGACTACCGCTTTTAATCTGTGTAATTAATGCTAGTAGATCCTTAAGGGTGATGGGAGGAAAGATGTCTAAAAAGTGTACATTGTGCACATGTTCCGTATCTAGAAAAACAAGGGTAGAATCAGAAGTATTCGCCTTGTTACAACCGACTATTTTCTCATAAATCGTGTCTATCTTATTTGAAAAAAAAGAAGATATTTGGTCACAAAGCTGTTGAGACGCCAACTCAGAGCTTTAACAGGCAGCCGGTTTAACAAAGGACTGTAATACCTGATAAAGTACCCTCGGGGAGTTCTCTGCAGCAGCAATTCGGGTAGCTATATGGGTTTTCCTTGCCCCACGAATGGCTTTATGATAGTTAGACAAGGAATCCCAATATTGCTTCCTATCATTCTCCCGGTGGGAGGTTCTCCATTTTTTCTCCAACTTCCTAGCGGCCTGTTTTAATGCCCTGAGATCTTCAGAGAACCAAACTTCTTGTTTGTTAACAGGCCGAGGTTTAAATTGTTTCAAAGGAGCTATAGTGTCTATCGTCAGCCTAGTTGCTAATTCATATCTCCTTAAGGCATTGTCAATGTTCTCTGAGGCAATATAAGGAGGTTCAGTAAAATTGTCTTTAAAGGTTACTTCATTGACTTTATGCCAAGGACGCCGTATGCAGGGAAGGGAGATAGGCTCATGGCCAATATGTTTATACTGAGAAGTATAAAATTCAATAATAAAATGATCAGTCCAGCTGATTTGAAGAGGGGGTAGACAGGACACTGTAGGAAAGTTGGCTAATATCAGATCTAAAGTATGTCCTGCCTGATGTGTTGGCCCTGAATTAAATTGTGTTAGCCCAAGTAGGGAAAGGTCATGTAGTACAGACTGTGCTTCTTTGCAATTTTTTAGTTCACAGTGTATATTAAAATCTCCTACTAAAAGAAAATCTCTATCATTGCTAATAAATGGAGCAAGGGTCTCAAGTAACATGTTAGAGAAGTTCGTACATGGACCCGGGTGGCGATATACTAGTGCACCCATCTGTATATCCTTTGATGAAGAGAAGGTTTTGAAAATTAATAATTCAATATCTGGTGTGGTTAGCTCAGTTACCATAGTACAATTAAGTTCTTGTTTATAAACAATAGCAATCCCCCCTCCTGTTTTCGAGGGACGGTCTAATCTAATTATTTTAAAGCCGGTGGGAATTGCTAGTGCAATAGCTGGAGTTGAGTGCGGTTTAAGCCACGTTTCCGTGAGGAAACATAAATCCGGATTGCTAGAGGAAATTAGGTCCCATACCTCAGAAGTATGTTTAGGTAGCGACCTTATATTACACAGTACGTTTTTCCTTCCTGTGTTGGATTTTAATAGTATTCTGATTAATATTAGCAGCGGGTGTATGAGCAGTTATACCCTCATGAGTATAGGCTTCATGAAAACCTGTAATAAACTGGGCACGACAGTAACGGCAGGAAAATGGACCCTCTAATTCCACATTACCTCCCAGGCCGCATGTCCGCGTTACATTCCCGGCAAGTTGTCGTAGCGCCGGACCAGAGTAGGTTATCCTTGTTGTAGGGGACGTTAGTGGGTTGTTCATGCTAGGTCCCATTGCCCCTTGCCCCGTCCTGTCACGGACGGGCGCAGACGGGCTGGTCTTAGGCTAGTCTTTGGCGCCGTCGAAGGCGCCCCTCTGCGCGCAACCACTGCGCGCTAGGGCCGACGACTGGCTAAATTAAGTCCATTCTTGACAGTATGGTATTTCAGAAGGAGTTCACTTTCTCTTCTGTAGAGTTTCAGTTCTCGATTCCCGCCTCATGGACTTTTAAGGACTTTTATATACAATTTCAATGCCTGCGAAGGAAAGGTTTTTTGCCGTGGATGTGAGGTATGAAAGTAATCCATCAATGGGTATCCTGTTGAAAATTTGTTTATGTTGCGGTAGTGTTCCTGTATCCTGGTGCGTACGTGAAACAGGAACAGATGGTGTGTAAGGGCCTTGTGGTACTTCAAATGTATGATTGATTGCAAAGACAGAAGATGATGTATGTAACAAATTTGCTATTGCAATCAATCTATTCAGGGATTTTGATATGCTGTCCAGGGCTCACTATCACTTTTTGTGCATTGTCAGTCCCAGTTTACAAATATTACAATTGTGGCAGGTTTGGAAACCCATTTGTCTCACAAAAAAAGTTGTTTTTTGTATTCAGTTTATCCATAAATTCTGACATGATCAATATTTGTTTTAAGTTCTGTGCTCGGCAGAAACCAATTACAGGAATTTCTTTGAAGCAGCCTGAAAGGCATGGATTATTGCAGGAGATGCCAATGTCGTTTAAGCATTGTCCTTATTTTGTGTTGTCTATTATGGTAATCCATTTTCAAGTGCAAAGACTCCATGTCATCTACAGGGACATTGATTTTTGGTTGAAGGGTCTCACTTTGGCTGATATTTGAAACTTCATTCATGATTCTCTTGATATACATGGGCGGTATCCTCTATATTCTAGTCGAGTTAGTAATTCCTACCCCCTCTGTAAATAGATTTCTTCCTCACTGAATTATTTTATGCACAGTAGTTCGCCTTTGGTAATGTTGCACATGTTGTGTTTTGGGGCGACAACTGCCTGCATGTAAGATGGAATTAACAGCAGTTTCTTTCCAGAAAAGTTTTGTTTGAATTTTATTATTGTGTATGTAGATTGTTAGATTAAGAGAAAACCAACTTCTGTTTTGGAGATGTTGAAAGTAGTTTTTATGTTCCAAACATTGTCATCAAATTTGCCCAGGAAGGTCTTGAGTAGGTCAACGTCTCCCTCAACATCTCCTTGCCAAATACAGAGAATGTCATCTATGTAGAGACCCCAAAAGTTTATATGCGGGTATAGTCGAAGAACTGGTTGTCCCAGAGCCAAAATCTTTCCACATTGCCCATAGAAATACAGGCATACGGCGGTGCAAATTTTGTGCACATCGCGGTCACTCAATGTTGGTGATAGTATTTTTTTGTTAAAGCATATTGTAGTAATCAAGACCACGCTGGTATGTTGTAATCCAAGTAGGCTTATTCAGGTAAGTAAACAGGTAGCCTAAATCCTCATCAGCAGGTGTATAAGTGCTGTAGGGCAGCCCCACCAGGAGCAGCCTGCTAGCTGCTCAGCCCCATTCACCAACTGTCATCACTCATCCAGTCACCCAAACATTCCATTCAAGGTCCATTCACCAACATTCCATACAGAGCACACACACACAGGCTGAGCAGCTAGGACAAGGTAACATATGGCATGAAGAATAACGCAAGAATACTACATATCTCTTCCCTATTGAACAGAAGAATAAAAAAAGCAAAATATTAAAACTATGAGCATGAGAGAAAAACTATAAAGATGAAAGTACAGCAAACATAAACAGTCTGCAACGCAAAGATGAGGGGAAACACCACCTGTCACGGTTACCAGGTTATCCTCAGGATTGGATTGAAGCTCAAATGGGTCCACCGCCTGACAGCCCCAAGTCCGGATAGAATTAATCCCCTCGGACTAGTGGGATGGTCAGGCGAGGGAAGGAAAGGGTAGGAACAGCGGGGAGGGAGACCTGAAAATAGATAAAGAGAGAGAGAACAATATCACCATACAATTCAATACCTTCACTGGGTGTTGTCTACAATGAGGTGATGCAAAGGGGAACTCACTATACCTGTAAAGGAAAATAAGGAAGGCTCTCTAACGGGCGAGATGTGAGGGTGAGTACAAGGTAACTGCACATTCGTATTCAATAGAAGAAATTAGTCTGGTTAATAACATGTCTGTTCAAGCACAGAAATAAACAACCTCTTTTGTGATCAACTGAGCTTGAGCATACTACTCATACCTGTGTCATAGAACGTGCTTGCCCTTACCGGACCTCCTGAAAAACTATCTCCCCTAAAGGATGAGAATATAACAACAATCAGCTAAGGTTTGTTGCAGGCATGGGGTATGCACAGAGTCTCTGAATGATCTCCCGATACTCCAATAGCTCATTGGTTAGTCTCCTCTCTTATCCAAGGAGTAGGTAGATCCCCATCAGTGTAGAGGCTCACACCACATACCAAAATGTCTGATACATCCAGACTTTGCAACTTACGTAACTTGTAAACAAAACGTGCAATCTCTCTTTTAAGCCAAAGCGAGAGTGTTAAGAACGCGCTATTCAGAACCTACAGGTTCAGAGGTCAACAAACACACAACGTTTCCTTCCGCATGAGACCGCCGGAAATCGCGTGTCTCTCCAACGGGGGGAACCAAGGAAAGATGCACCGGAAGCCTCCGGCGCACACACGGACAAAGACAAAGTACTTAGAACAGCTGGTGGTGCGAAGTCGCACCCTTACCCGGACCGTACTTCCAGCATTGCGGGCATCTCCAGAATAATCGGCGTCTTTGGGAAGGCGCTATCTCCTGTTATAGGACTCAGCTGACGGCACGTCTACTGCATGCAACGTCATCGCGCATGGCTGACGGCATCGACGGGTGACGGGAAATGTAGTTTTTGATCCCGTTTCACTCCGCTTCCGTAGTCAGCACGCGTTCACTTTGTGTTCCCTGACATCACCCGCATCATAAAATGAATATGAACTATTACAATAAGAGTCAAAAGCCCAGACCCAGGGATGACGGGAACACCGCATCACGAGAGGGTAAGGAACTAAAGGCAAGAAGGAAAGATGGATACAGAATACCCATCCCCCTCCTCTAATAAAGAAAAAATGAACGTCAAAATGTAAGTTCTCCATGGAAGGAGATTAGTCATGTGGACCAAATGGACTGAAACCCAATATCCTGCCCTCAACTTACACAAGGGACAACATGTAAATTCATATATACTCTCCATGTGAGAAAACACAACATGTGGACTAAAGGGACTGAACCCAATGCCCTGCCCCCACTTTTACGAGGGACAACAATGTTACATAAATGCTCTTCATGTAAGGAGACATGGGTTCGAATCCCATCCTCGTCGCCAAAATGAATGTAGTAATCAAGACCACGCTGGTATGTTGTAATCCAAGTAGGTTTATTCAGGTAAGTAAACAGGTAGCATAAATCCTCATCAGCAGGTGTATAAGTGCTGTGGGGAAGCCCCACCAGGAGCAGCCTGCTAGCTGCTCAGCCCCATCCATCAACTGTCATCACTCGTCCAGTCACCCAAACATTCCACTCAAGGTCCATTCACAAGGGAACATAGGGCATGAATCATAACGCAAGTATACTACATGTATCCATTATCATCTGGTTGGTTTTAAAATAATTTGCTGGTCTTGTGCAGAGTGCACGTCGAATTGCAGCGATTCAATCTATGTGTTTAATTCATGTGTAAAGGCTAGCAATGTTCAATGGTGGCCTGTTAGACTTGACACCATTGGCGTGAGTCTCCCTTCCACTTTTTGCTGTTGCCTCATCTGTTTTTGTTGGTTTAGATGCTTTGGGCACTTTGCCACTGCTGTTCGGTGCCAAAGTGCAAGTGCTCCGTATTATAAAGTGATGTAATGGATTAGTGATTCCATGATTAGTTATTTGATTTACTTGTCAGACCCTAGTACAGTGCACCATGTGTGCCCAGGGCCTGTAAATCAAATGTTGCTGGTGGGCTTGCAGCACTGATTGTGCCACCCACAGAAGCAGCTTGTTAAATGTGGCTCAGGCCTGCCATCACAGAGTCTGTGTGCAGTCTGGCATGTCGACTTGGCAAGTGCACACACTTGCCAGTCCCTAAACCTTCCCTTTTCTGCATGTTAGTCACCCCTAAGGTAGGCCCAAGCTACCCCTGTGGGCAGGGTGCATTGTATGTGAAAGGTAGGACTCGCTCTGATGTGCATAGCCTGTCCTGATAGCGAATTACTGCCAATTTCGTTATTCACTATTGCAAGGCTATCTGTTCCCATAAGCCAGAATGGGCAGTTAATTTATAACATCTTATAAATATAACTGACCCAGGGAACAAGATAGGAAAATAAAGTTTAGTATGTCTGAACTCAGAATGTTAAAGTGCATCTTTTAGCGTGGGTGATTTTAACATTCTGTGTTTGAAAATACCACTTTTAGAAAGTAGGTATTTTCTTGCCTAACTATCCAGTGTGCCTCTGCTAGGTTTGTGTATTGCATGTCTGGCTTGTGAGTGACAGGAGCTGGGAGAGGGCTGCGGCTCCAACAGTCTGATGAGTCAGGGCTGGGCTGAATGTGACCTGGGTTGAATTTAGAGTAGGGGGAGGAGATTTCCTTTCACTTGCCTGAGCCTACAAAGAATAGAGAGTAGGGGGAGGAGATTTCCTTTCAGCTACCTGGGCCAGGTCTACTTTCAACAATGCTGTCTCCACCTCCTGCCAGGAAGCTGCACCAGAGAGGAGAGAACTGGTTTTGGCTGGGTACAGACACTCTCTGCCTTCAGAGCCAAATGATTTGTGTGTATAAAAAGGGGGACCCAGACCCCAGAACGTTAGATCACTTCTGGGAAATCAAGAGGAACCTTTGCCAAGGAGAAGAAACCGGAGAAGCTGAAGGAGGATTACTGCTCCTGTGCTGTTTGCTGTTTGGAGTTGGCCTGCAGTGGTTACTTGTTGCCACGGAAAGGAGAAAAGGACTTTGCTGTTTGCTTAGCCATATTGAGGAAGATCTCCAAGGGCTTGAACTGAGCTTGCCTCCTGTCTGAAGTCTCAGGGACACAAAGACTTCACCGCCAGCTCCCCCTGAATTTCCTTGCGGGGAATTCTAACCTACAGAGAGGTGCCTGCAGCTGTTTAGGCCCTCTAGAGACTGTTTGTCGCTGGGAGCTCGAAGGACGACGCAACAGTGAAGAAGCGTGTTGGGGACACAGGTGCACGACCATGTTTTCCATTCCTGTTCCCCTATGTTGGGCACTTTCAAGATACAGACGCTTGTACACTGTGTCCTCATTATATATTCCTTCTGGACCTGAACAAGCTACTAATTCACATTGGGTAACCTTTCCCAGTCTCCCCCATACATAAAGCGTGCAGCACTGATACGAATGAAGATGCTTACCGATACATCTCCTTAATAAATTCCCATATATTTTACCCTAATTATGACATAGACCCTCATGGAATGAAACATTGATTTTGACCATTTTCGTCAAATTCGTATGCACCTCTTCCTATTTTGCTGGCATATGGACTACACATACCCCTGCTTTGATTTACAGTTGGATTACACATTACATAAAATTGTCCAGTCGTGTGAATTAATCTCACGTATTTGATGAACCTTGGGCGTGACTGTGGTGAATTTCAACGTACGTTATCAATACACGAAGATTTGTTAATATCTGCACATCTTTATATAGACATATAGAGTATGTGTATGTATGTATATATATATATATACACACACATATATATTAACTATGTGGCTTTTACTCAGCTAAGGAATTATTGCTGGGCAACCATCTTGAGTTACTTATGATTTCACTATATAATATGATGAACACTTTAGTTATCTCACTTTTCGCTTTCACTATCAGTCTTGAGAAAGCCCCAGGCCTGCACGCCAAGAAGAGGGTGAAACACGTGTTGACTGTTTTACGGAATTTGTGATTCATACTATAAGAAGCTCATTGAATTGATGACAAGAAATCAAAATAAAGAAATCTGATGCACTAATTCAGGGCTACAGTTTCCTTCAATAAATTGGAACACAAACAACGTACTATACACCAATTCAGCTCTGTCCTTTTTCCTTGTTGCGAAAAACAAAATTATGTAGCAGGTTGCGTCAAAAGCTTTTTTTCCCGTTTAGCTGTGTTATACGGCAACAAGTATGATGTACAGCATGGCTAAAAACTATTGACAAAGTCAACCGGTCTCATAGGAGAGAGACCTTTGCCAAAATATGTTGGAATCTCAAAATTAAGATGGCATCCTTTCTGTAGCGCCGACAGCAGACTCTAAGAAAATCTGTGGGCTCCTGGACTTTTTTCACAAATGAAGCAGTGTTCATGAGCACTACTGTATGTCGTCTGCTCACCACGTCACAGGAACAAGGAACTCGGTGGCACACAGGCCCACAGGACATCACCAGGTGATTTCCTCCTCCCAGATCCCGTTGGTATGCCTCCTCTGGGGCAGATCATGTCATTCCTACTCTGAAAGCTTGTTAATTACAAATTACATTAGCGTTAGCTGTCTGTTGCAATTGTAAACCCTCAGCTGCTCCCTCTGCTTTACAATACACCCGGGGCTTGCAGTTATTACACCGCATAAAAATAATTTTTTATGCATTTGCAAAGTCCAACGTGCATACGTTTAACTCGGAATTTCTCCGAATTACATACCACAGATCTGAAATAATGAGCAGCTATTACCTCCCACTTTATCCGAACTCGTGCATTAACTCGGAGAAATTCCAGTGTAAGTGTTTGCTTTTTAGACAATTGGGAACACAGGAAAACTGTCTCTGAGCCTTCACGACTGTTCTTTGAATGGCCCCAGAATTCTTAGTAACTTGTCGTGCATGTGCAGGGCTGTTCGACGGGAGGGCAAGAGAAACAGGAAGTCGGTTTTAAACATATCAGAGACGCCATGACGTGCTCCGCTCAGCCGACATTTTAAGTGAAACAAGTGAATAAACAGGAAGGATTCTGTTTTTAGTCAGTGTCTTATTTTCAAAATAAAACGCGTAGGAATTTCTTCAGTGGCATGTTTTGGGTGCAGGTAAGGAGGGCGTGCCGTGCACCCGGTTGTGTTTTACTACTTGAGTAATCCACGCCCAGTTGTATCTTGTTTATAAATAGAATAATCTGAGTTGTATTTTCAATTGATATTACAACTCATTATTACGTTTATTGCTACAACACCCTTCAGGATGTGAGCTGTTTATTCGGATACTGGTAGTTCTTTCAGGGCGAAAGAAACTTGCTGTTTCCCGCACATTCAAGTGGCACAACCCATATGTGTACCTTACGTGATGTACGTAATTAGGAAGCTTCCAGCATGTTGCTAAATTCCTTCTGTGCCTAGTGCTCGACTGCTGAATAACAGGGGTTGGAAGCAGCGTACTGTATTTAAGGGCTACCATCCAGAAGGCTCAATTCTATTCATATATGCCTCAAAAGCCCTCTAGTAATAATTTCTTTATTTTGGACAATGTTGGCTATTTAAAGTAATCATCATGTGAAGAATGGGTGCACTACCCTCTTTTCCAGGGAAGTCCCTTACGGGTATAGGAGTAGGTAGGAAGTGACGACACAGAGCGGGATTAGGATTAGCAAGAAGTAATGACAATGGACAAAGAAAGGGTGTTCGCTTTTTCCCTCACAGGGCCAGGCCTTCTGTAGTTTCCCTCAGTAAAGGTATTGACTTGGAATAAATGTTTATCAGATCAACATCAGTGGATGTTTGCTGTGTTGTCACCCACGTTACTATAGGGGACCAAAAGTCGATTTGATTTTGAATTTATATTTATAGAGCGCATACTAATGCCTAAGGACATCTAGGTGCCACAACCTGACAATACACTGAGAGAAAAGAGAATGAGGAAAAGCAGCAGATACCTGAAACCGATTTAGATCATGACTACTGGGTGAAAAGCCAGGTTTTAAGGTCCTTCCTGAATAGAAGCAGTTCCAAAGAGCTCTCCAAGTGGGTGGGTTAGGTGTTCCACAATTTCAACATTGAAAAAACAAAACTGCTACCTCCCCACCTAGATAATCAGAATCCCGGGATTTTAACCAGATTGGCTTTAGCAGAGCGGAGATTTCTTTGTGGGGTGTCCCAGCGGAACTTATGCCTTAGATAGATTGGTCTAGAATTGTGTAAGGACCTAAAGGCAGCACAAAGTGCTTTGAGATCTCTTAGTTTCTTGATATGCAACCAATGCAGAGAAATACGTGCTTGTTTAGCAGACTGATACGTGGGAGTTCTTGTCAGTAATCGGGTTGCTACATTATGAAGAACTTGTAACTTGCTAAGAAGACCTTTCTGTAGGTTGATCAAAAGAGCATTGCAATAGTCTAACCTGGAAAGGACAAGAGCAGAGACAACTGTTTTTAGGTCTCGGCTAGCGAAGGCTGCGCTTGCGCAGTCTCGCTTGGCGAGATTCAACGTTTTTCAGTAGTGGGGCTTGAACCCGCCTTCTTCTCCATTGGCTGGCTTCCTAAACGGAGGCCAGCCATTGGAGGAGAGGGGCGTCTGTCCATTTAAGCCCCGTCTTTTTCGGATTCGGGGGCGTGTTTTTTTGTTTCTTTCTCTCCTCTGGAATGTAAACATTCCAGCCAATGGGAAGAGGAGAGAAAGAAAAACACGCCCCCGATTCCGAAAATGACGCTGCGTTTCTCCGAGGCATTTCTGCTTGACCTCGGAGAAAGATGGTGGTGTTCATGACGTCATCCCCGTCCACACGGCCCGGCTGGTGCTCATCCTCTCCCCCTGCTCTCGGCTCCCTCGGTGCTCCAAAATCGACACCTCTAAGTGAGACGTGATCTCGCTATCGGCTCTCCAGTGTATGTCAGCACTGTTTGTGGGATCAGTGCGCAGAGACAGTGTTGTCTTCACTCGGATCTTGATTGACGCTCCTGTTCGTCTTTCATCCGTGAGACCTCACGCCTCTATGGTCCGCTCTCCTGCCTTATTTTTGCTCCTGCAAATTGGTGAGATGACACCTTCAAAGGAGGGGAAATAAAACAATCAGAACCACAGAGGTTGTGTTTTCAGGCCGCATTTGTGCCACTGTGACCGAACCTGGTGCAGCAGCTGTGAAAGGATGCGAACAGGGGACTAACACAGACCGCACAGTACAGACCGGCTGGCTCTTGTTGGCGGAAGTCGGCACACCGGCGGTCAGATTCGCATGGGTCGCAGGGGTCTTCCGGCTGCTTCAACTCATTGAGAGCAGCAGAGGAAAGGCAGAACACGAAGCAGGTACATAATTATTCTGTACCAGCAGAACCTCTCTTGGGAATCCAGCAGCGTCAATGGGTCTCGCTCGTTCAACACGAAAGTGCGGTCCTAGTTTTAACGCACTCTCATTGTGGCAGTTTTGAGCCGGGCAGCGGCTGCTGCAGTGATAGCATTCATATCTGTGTAACTCTTTCGTAATTAATTTTTACAATTAACTAATGATTACGTTTCTGGTCAACCAAAAATTTGCACTATTTTTTTTATGTAACTGGCGGCAGTCTTTGCTTGTTTGCACTGAAATTGTATATTGTAGTATTTTTATTCTGTGCTTATATGGTCTTCGACCGAAATAAAGTTATTTAAGTAAGTTATATGCTGGAGTGCTTTGCGCCTCCCCAACTGCTTGGACCTAGCAGCTATGTCCATGTCAGCCCGGCATCTCCCGGTCTCTGTCACACCAAGGCGGACACCCGGTTTGGGTGACGTGTTATGTTATCACGACAAACACTTGTTAGGACCAAGGTGCATGTTAGTGCATCAGTATCTGTGCCGACCTGCATTCTACGTACTGATGGGGTTGCATTTCAGAGTAAATAGTCTTTTCAGAGCAATGCCTGTTACACTTGGCTCTCTCGTTTGACAGCGGATTTTACAGTCCTCTTTGGGATGTCCTCGTGAAATACCAGACTTGTGGAAAGGTTCAGTACTCCATTCTTAATATAAGGAGGCCATTCATGGGGAACCAGAAATGTATCACTTAATTGCTCTCATCGATGTGTATGCTTAAGCTCATGCAAGGCTTCTCCTTAAATAATCGGAGTATTTAGAATAAAAGCCATCTTTTACCTTTTTGTAGGGGTTTCTGAACACATTATGGGGCTGTTGATAATATGACACTTTCAATAATGGGGGTATTATTCAATTCACAAAACCAGGAGTACAGTTCCTCAGAGGAACTGTACTCCTAGTTTTGTGAATTATTCTTTCGGAGCACAGTGCAGGACCTCATATATAAAAAGCTCTTGGTTCCTCCCCCCTTTTTTTGTGGTATTATTCAATTCACATCATCAAAAAGTGAATGGTTGCTTGATTTGTTGATCGGAATCCACTCCTTGATGGTGTGGATAGTGCTTAGCTTTGAGGCAAGCTTTCTGCATGTTGTGTTTCACCAGCTTTAAGAGATCTTCTCTCATTGTATCTAGGGACTTGGGAATATTAAGCAATAGGGGGCTGAAGCCGAGATGCCTTTTAGCACATTTTCTAAGCTTCTATATAGTTGATCTGAGTCCTTTTTTTTTTGTCAAGAAATAGATTTGGCTAATGGGTAATAATTGATCACACTCATGTTGGCTTACTTTGAGTCCCACAGTTAGATGTCTGTAATACAGCATTTTGGTGACTAATCAACAGGACCAAAATCCTGATCTTTATTAGAGGCCTAAGGCATTGGGGCAGGTAGCATTAATGCATTAAGTTTGCATTTAGGCAATAATTAACTGTGCTCTGTGTCTCCATATAACTACCTTGGTGTGTGTGTGTGTAGGTGGCTCTATTTGTGTGTGGGTTGCACTATGTGAGTGGCTCTGTGTGGGTGGCTCTGTGTGTGTGGGTGGCTTTGTGTGTGTGGCTGCAAATGTAATAGGTCTCGCATTTGAGAGTGATTAAGCTATTGACATTGTAAATTACAATGCCGTTTCTTTAAATGATTTAAAAACAAAAACATAAACAAAAACAATATCATGAACAATTCCAATAGCTGTAAATGCTTGTTTTTTATAGATCCTGAAGTATAAAAGGAAGTATTTTCCTTGTCATTTTTAGTATGTAAAAGGTTGAGGAAGTAAGAGCATTAATCTGAAGTTTAAAAGATAGGGCTGTGTCAAAGGTGACTCCCAGATTCTCTGCTTTTGTTGCTGGGGTGGGGAGGTTCCCAAGTTCCTGGGGCCACCAATTTGATGACCAGACGGACACATCTGATATAAAAAGCAAGACCTCAGTCTTTCCTGAGTTTGATTTCAGACAATTCTCCAGCATCCACCTATGTACCTGTTGCATGCAATTATGAATCCTGGTTGGTGTGTCCTGGATGTTACTAGTTACGGAAACGACAATTTGGGTGTCGTCTGCATATTACACCGTGGCAAAGCCAAAGGATTTCATAAGTCCTGCCAGGGGGGGTGATATACAAATTAAAGAGTGAAGGGCTGAGTGAAGAACCCTGCGGAACACTACAGGGTAGTTGAAAGGGAGGGGATTCATAATCGCCAAATTCCAATGATTGCTGTCGCTCAGTTAAAAAAGATTTCAGTAGGGAAAGGGCTGGACCTTCAGTACCTAAGCTATGGAGACGATTATTCAATAAGCAGTGGTCAACAGTGTTGAACACTGCAGAGAGTTCTAAAAGAATCAGAGCAACCTTGCATCCTTTTTCTACTGCATATCTGATTTCTTCCGTAGTGGTAATCAGGGCCAGCTCCGTTCTGTGCTTGCTCCTGAAACCACGCTGCGTTACATCTAAAAGATTATTGTTGCTAATAAAAGCAGTGAGTTCTTGATTTATTATCTTTTCAATGATTTTAGCGGGCAGTGGGAGACGAGAGATAGGGTGATACCTGCTGGGATCCAGAATATCTAGATTGTTTTTTTTTTAAGAGTGGGAGGGTGGACTTCTTTTTCCATAGCTTTGAAAATACGCCAGTCTTAAAAATGAGACTGAATGCACCCAAAAGATGTAGTGCAACTATCTCTGGTGCCAAGTGTATGATTGTAGGCGGGCAGTGATCAGCTGGTGAGCCAGACATAGCTGCGCAGAGAAGTTTAAAAACCTGCTCGTAGGTAAGGCATGAGAAAGCAGATAAAGTAATTGAGTAATTACCAGCCTGGTTCACAAGAAGGGTGTGGCTACCACTAACACAGTTGTTGCCAATAGGCAGGCTACCAAAGGTGACACCAATAGGCAGGCTATTACTGTTAGAGTATTGAGTCATAGAAAAAGCGTCAAATATGTTGATACATTTTTGTCGAAAGAAAGAAGCTAAGGTGTTGCACAATGTTTGATCAACCGATACATTCTTTTTATCAGGCAGTTTGGTTAATTTTCGAACCGTAATGAATAATTATTTGGGGTCATTGTTGATTTTATTTTATCCATATAGTAGTTGGTTTTAGCTTTCAGGATCATCTCTTTATAATTCATAATCATTTTCCTACAGGTTAGTTTCTCAGAATTGGCATAATTCTGCCTGCAACGACGTTCCTGATGGCGACAACGCAGTTTTTCAAGCCTAAGTTCCACAGAGAACCGAGTCTCAGATGGCCTAGCTCTGCGACCCCTTCCCTTTTACTGATATTGAATAGTAATTGTAATCAAAACAATACATATCATTAGCGCAGTACATTTTACTGCTTTTGTGTCTATTTCTGTGAACAGACCTACATGTCTAGACTCCTCCAAATCTGATCACTTTAGGGATACTGCCCCTCCTTTCCTTGGCACCTTAGTTCGCCTTTTTCTCTCAGCTTGTTCTCCTTCAAGCCTCTTCTCTTCCCAGGCTACATGTCTAATATATGCTTTAATGCAGCAACTCCCCCTGAAACATGTTCAATATCTGTTCTTCTTCCCTTCACTCATCTTTAAGTCTGTTCTCTACAATTAATTGCACATCTCTGCCTCCCTTCTAACTACAAACCTGCACGTCCTTCTTCCTCCGCCCACCTCTGCGACTAAATTCTCAGCTTTACTTATTCCTTCTTGTTGTCTGTTTCAACTTTCCTCACATTTGTACCACCTCAGTCTCCTTTATAATTTGACTCCTGCGTGTCTTCTAGTCGGTTGGCACCTTTTCTCACAAGGTATACACTTTCTGTCCTCTGCACTATTCTCATCACATCATCCACATTCCTATTGCCCTTCTACTCCTTTTTCACAATTTCCTTAACTCCAATATCCAATAAATCTTCTACAGCCTCACTAGTATTTCACTCAGCCTAACCTTCATAAGTTCCTTATGCTCTTTAAAGTATCACATTATAGGAAATCGTTTTCCATTGTCCCAGTTACTCCACGCTTCTCACAGTGTTCATTTTTATGTTTTCTTTCTTGTGCAGTCAGTGCCCTTAACAAACCCATGTACACTCCTCTAAAGCAGTTCCTAATAGCCTCTCTAATTCTTCTAAACTATTTTCTCTTATTTGGCACTTTCTCCATCACTTTGTCCTGCAGATCGTACACCAAACCTTCCCTTTTGCGCTTCTATTTACCTTTTCGCCACACTGCCTCAACATGTATTTATTTATGTATTTATTTATTAAAGTTCTAGTCTCATCATCGCTCAATGGTAGAAGCACAACTATTGTTTTCCTATTCTAGTGCAGCATATGTAGAACAATCCACCAGAGCGTTCCCTTGGAACCCACATTTGGCTAGGTAGCCATCTCAAATGTCCTTCGTTCTCCTTCATGCTTTCTCAAACTATACCATATTTTAAAAATTATTTCTTTCCTGTCCCCTTCTCCAGTTTATATTGCTTGTAAAGAGCTTAAAACGACAGACTATAAGGGCACTGTGCGCATCTGTAGATCGGTTAATCTCATAATACCCATGATGATAATCATAAACGTAGCCATGCATATAAATAAACCGTCAGAGAAACCCACCGTCCTGAACTTCTCTAAACATTCAACTTAATAAGCATTATGAATCCTTCACTTTCTGAACCATGCATATATATTTCCTCCCATGTTTCCCATAGTTCCAAGTTTAGATATTGTCCCTTGTAAATCTTTATTTTCAGAAACTTCCTGTTTCAACTCCATCCATACCACATTTTTCGCCATTGTCCAAGTTGACATCACTACTTGGTTGGTATGAGTTACTCTGCTAATGTCCCAAAATCCTAAATCACTAGCTCTTTTCATCACATGAAACTTGCATGTACCACCTTTTGCTGTCTGTTTGTCAGACATTCTCCTATTATATGATATCTACTCTGTGATGTATATTTTACTCAGTATTTAATTTCAAACAATTGTATCTGAGCTGTGAAAACACAACACTAATAGGCTCCTGAAAATATCACTGCAATTCAGAATACAAACTCCTCAACGCAACATATTCTTTATTTATATAGAAACATTATGGGGCTTATTTTGATGTCGTGCGGAAGTTTCTACCCGACACCGACTCGGTTCTGGGACCGACCGACACCCGGTCGTCAGTCCCGACCGACCCATTTCAATACGACCGAACACTGTTCGGTCGCATGCTCCCTTTCCTCACTGGGAGCTCATGTTATGGCCATAAAACGGCCGTAACACAAGCTCTATTGAGGAAAGAGGGGTGCAGCTCATCCCTCCACCCCGTGGCAGGTACCGCAAAGTGCCTGCTACAAGGTGCAGGGATCAACAAGGGGGATCGTCCTCCAACTGGAGGCCGTGCACCAAAGGGGGCCCTGCGGGGGGCCCTGCTGGGGGCCCCCAAACACACTTCCCGGCATGGTTTCCATGCTGGACAGCCCGGCATGGAAACCATGTCGGCAAGCGGGCATCCTAATCTCAAGGGCAGAAACGCCTGCCCTTGAGATTCCTGGCCGCCTTCCAACTGGTCGACAGGTTCTCTGAGCCCGTCGGAAGCCAGCCAGAATGATCGGAACATGGCACAGGCGCAGAGGTGAAGTGAGTCCCTTATTTGCATTGGACCACGCCCCATGGGAAATGAGGGCACACCCTCTCTGGATAGCACAGAAACTACATGTGCTGCAGCTGCAGCCCCTTCTGTAATACCATAGTCCTAGGGGCACTTAAAACAAATGCACACGCCCATTGCACCCTCGGAGTACTGTGTATAATACGGCTCCAGATCCATTATTGTTCTCCCTTTCCTGAACTCACTGTGCTTCTTTTCCTCAATTTCTAAGAAATACATTAACTATCTGCAGGCCATTTCCCACCCTTTAACATATAAAGCTTTTTAAAGCAACAAAAGTCTATATAATTTTCATTCTTGCCCGATGTTAACATCAGGACAATGTTTGCTCTATTTTTGTTTGTCAGAAGAATGCCATTCTCTCAAACTTTGTTATACAATAGAGCAATGCTATTTCGCCGCTTTCTGGCATGTTTTCCAGATAGCAGTGTCCAACATCATCCTCACACGGATTTGAAATCTTGCCCTTTTGAAGATTTTTTTTTAACTTATCCGTATAAAATTGCATATCCACATCTTCTCTCCATTCCATATACCACTGTAGAACTTAATTCCCTTGCATAATTGTTTGAATTCTTTACTTCCTGAAAAATCTTGCATTCACATTTTCTTCCCTCCGAAGCCTTCAACATTAATTACAAATAGTGTCACCTACTCTTTTTGCTTAATTTGACTGATCATGCTTGTGTACTATTTTCTCACTGCCTTTGTTCCTGTGTCACCCTCAAGGATGCCACAAAGGTCCTTCTAAATATGTGTTACCATGTTTCATAATCTAGTCTCTGGGCTATGTCCACTGCTTTCATGAAATATAAACATCCTCATTATGGGAGTCTTCATTTTCTTATTCTCATCTTGTGTTGCTACTTTACACTCCTCACCTCACCTTGGTACCTATCTTTGATTTTCATTAAAAAAAATGTCAGAACCATATTTGTCATTGCTTTTAGAGCCTGTCCAGTCAGTGCTTAATTTGAGCCGGTGGATTCTGCTGCTCAGCACCAGCACTTAATTGTCAACACCGGCGCTTTAGGCACAAGGAGATTACGTGATTTGCCAAGAATCACAGGATGTTGAGCTGACGCCGAGACGCCATCCTGGTTCCCCAGCTCCGAAGTCAGCAGCTCTGGCCATTACACCACATCCTTTCCTCACTTTCATGGTTCTTTTTTAGGCGGTGCTAACAGGAGAAGTGGGCTGGTGCAAACTGCCTCTTAACAAGAGCCACAGCACTTATGTTTTTTACAAATGAACCACTGTACACAACATAGTGAAGGTCAACGTAGAAGCAGTATTTCTGCATGGTTTTCCCCATTCATTGTTTTGTTTGAAGCACCCAATAGCGGGAAGAGATTTTGCCTGAAGTTAAGTGATATTATCAAATTTAACAAATATGGGATTCTATAATCCTTGTATAAAAACCTGTCTCAAATTTCTTTATAATTGGCAACTTGTGACATACCAAGTCACCGATTATGAAGAAATGATGTCAGAACTCATCTGTAATAACTTAATATAGTTGAATTCTGACTTCACAATACCTGCTGCCAGAGCCACCAGTAGATGGAAAAGGCAGGTCAGGTCATGGAGCATAATTAAAGCTGCTGCTT
The DNA here is from genome assembly GCF_964204655.1 of Triturus cristatus. NCBI lineage: Eukaryota > Metazoa > Chordata > Amphibia > Caudata > Salamandridae > Triturus > Triturus cristatus. The sequence goes on from NC_140588.1 coordinate 272,220,641, forward strand.
AAAGAAAAACGAAGCCTTGCTTTTCTTTCTACATTTTTCTAATGCTCCTTTTTCTTTAAACTGACTTGAATTAAACTCCTTCTAATATCTTTTTGCAACTAGTATCTAACAACTTTCTTGATGTGTTTAATTTTGCACTAGAGCATCTATTTTTTTTCTTAATGGTTGCATACATGCTCTCTCTTCCATATGAAAGAGCTACAAAATAATTATTTAAGAGGTTCATGGGAAAGCTGAGGTTTGACCATGTATTATAAGAAAAAAAGTACCGCTTGCCACACATGATAAGGATGTTGTATGTCACCTCAAAGTTCCATAGCCTTATAAAGTAACTTGGCCTTCAGCCTCATTCCTCTATAGATTCATGGGACTCTCAGTGACTTGCAATAGCCTTAAAATGTACGTAAGAGAGTACTTTATGCCATACATAATACAGTAATACCATGTCACCTTAAAATTTAAAAGTGTCTTAGAAACACATTAATATCTCAATTGACCACATTCTCAAAATGTTCTGGCTATAATATCAATTGGACTAAATGTGAGGAACTATCATTAACTTGTACCACTACTTCTGCTTCCTGTAGGGATCTCCCATTTAAATGACTTCATTTAAAATTGAAATATTTAGGGCTACTCATAAATCAAGTACCAAAAGATAAGATCATGGATAACTTGAAACCACTAGTTGAACAAATCAAACGGGACATTCATCAATGGTCGTTTTTAAACCTATCACTATGAAGAAATTTACAGATCGTAAAAATGAACTTGGTTTCCAAATGTAATAATATTTTTGGGATAGTACCATTACCTATTCCAAGTTCAGTTTAAAAACAATGACTTCCATAATTTCCCAATTTGTTTGGTGGGGATTTAGACCCTGATTGAAGGCATACAAATTACATTCATCTTCAACTAAAGGGGGCCTATGCTTACCCCATTTAGAAAAGTATTGGATTGCACAGCAACTTGCACATTCTATATATAGGATACCCACCAGTGGCAGCTTTTCCACTATGGCGGAGGAGCGTCGCCCCACTTTTTTAAAGCAGTGTAACTAAAGGAAAAATAAAATGATAATTACAGAACTTTATTATCATTTTATTTGTTCCTGTGGCCAGGGTGGACCGGGCTGCTCTGCTCTTGGAGCGGGCGGACCAAACTGTCATGCACACTTTCCATGTTCTCCATGCAAGCTGAATTCAAGCCTGCGTGAGAACATGCCCAGGCTCCCTGTTCCTAGCTGAGCGTCGATACAACGACGTTCAGACCAATCACAATGCTGCATTGCAACATCGTGATTGGTCAGGGGAGCCATGGTGCTTACCAATTACAACGCTCCATTGCAGTGTTGTTATTGGTCAGAGAAGCCTGGCTTCTTCCCGGTTCCTGAGTCCTGATGCGGAGGATCGATGCGGCGGTGATAAGGTGAGTTTTGACAAAAAAAATTACAATCCCACCCTCCTCCCCCAACTCCCCTTCCCCCCGCCACTCCGCCGCCAGTGATCTATGCCGACTGTCACTGATACTGACTCCCTCCTGGGTCAAATTAGAACAGACATTACTTAAAACTGACACAGAAATTGTGATCTATTATACCAAAGATCCACAATTTACAAATTCACAATTAGCTCGGCAGAAAGCACATAAACTTATGACCACATAATCGCCTACATGCCCACGCTCCACTCTGAAACAATGCGGACATTGTACATAAGGGTGAGCTTAACTGGCCCTTCTGGGCCAAACATGAAATAATAAAGGGTAATGATATATTCACGCAAACACAGGCTTTCAAATCATTCTTAAAAATATAAAAAGAATTTGGACTCCCTCATTCGCGACTCTCTAGATATCATCAGCTTACAGGTATCCTTTCATCAATAATGACAAAATCTCAAGACATAACTTCTGTATCTCCAGTTGCACAATATATACACACATGGAAGGTTTGCAAGGGAATCATCTCTGGTTTATACAACATCTTAATTGAATATTCTTTTTCTACTGACACCACTTCCTCATTACAACAATGGTGGTTTTCATGACTGAAAATACAGTTGTCGGATGAGGAATGGGGACTCTACTGGAAAATTTCATTAAAGGGCCCAGAGATTCTCGTCTTAAATTTAGTTATTTTAAAATATTGCATCGCTGGCACTGGTCACCTTCTAAATTATCTCTAGCCAAACTTAGCCCAGACTTCCTCTGCTGGAGGTGTCAAGAACCCAACTGTGGCATTGTTCATATACTGTGGGAATGTCAAAATATTTTTCCTTTTTGGTCTTAGATTGAGAAAGATTTGAATGATTGCTCTCCCCTTAGGTTTTTCCTTATCGGCACGACTATCACTCTTGCATGATATTTCAGATGAAACCCCCTATGTCGGTACACACTTACAAGCGGCTTTCCACTGCCCTGGGTCCTGCTAAAGTCAATATACTATGGTGCTAGAAGACAAATATACTCCTGACAATTCAGTCTTGGCTTGAAGATATGTTCGAAGTGGCAACATTTGAGAAAATGATGTATAACCTAAATGATGAATTGCAAACATTTACTTGTATTTGGGGGCCCTTTTCTGGAATTACGATAGTGAAATAATGCTACCTCATTTATATTTAGGAACATAGCTACTCTGGAAGTGTTATCTACTTGAGTGTTATTTCATGTATTTACAAGGTATACTGAGATGATTGTTCTCATATATATGTGAATGTCATACTTGATTGTTCTTTGTAATTCCCCTTCTTTTTTTTTACTTAATTTATCTTTGAGTGTGTCATTTGCATTTTATATACAATTATATTTATATGCTGAACATATCCAGTTTTATATTTGAAAAGGCAATAAAAAATTGGAAGCAAAATTGTGTTAGGTATGTGGAAATCGACTTGCCACCAGTGCTTAATTTGAGCCGGTGGTTTCCGGTGCTCGACACCGGCACTTAAATGTCAACACCAGCGCTTGTGATAGCCTGCCACAAGGTGGCCCTGTCTGGCTATGTTAGAGATGACCACAACAACAGTTAATTATGAATGCAACATCCGGTAAAAATGACTATTAACTGCCGCCCAAGCCATTTTTGTAGCTTTGTGGGCCTCAAATAATCCCATTTGTCACACTTGTAGGAATGTGATGGTGAGTAGTTGTGTTGTTACTAATATTGGCAGCCTAGAAGGGGCAATGTGTGGTGCATGCTGCAGTGGCCCCCTGAGGAGGGCCCTGGCATTTATGTTTTTACCAATTAAGCACTGCTTGTCAGCAGGGGTTCCTCTGTGGGAGTGGAGGAGCGTGGCCCCCCCACACTGCTGTGCAGAAAGCATCAAAAATAAAATGGAAATAAAATGATTTTGTTAACATTTTATTTTCGGAGCTTTTTGCCAGCAAACGGAGTGCAAGGGCAGGGCGGGACCAATACGTCACTGCTGCCAAAGATTGGCAGCAGTGAGGAGTGGCTACTTAAGTTTGCCTTGCAGCATGTTGGTTTGGCCAGCTAACTTGCTACGGCCAAACCGACCTGCTCAATTCAAACCTCTCCAACCCGGCTATCTTGGACAGCTGGGTTGGAGAGCAGGCACAGGCCTACAGTGCCTTTTGGAGCGTGGAGCCAGCCTACTCCAGCCAATCAAGATGCTTTTATTTAGAACTGCGTCTTGATTGGATGAGAGAGTTGGTTGTGGGATTCGCGCTCGGAGGACGTGCTGTAGAACAGCGAGGATTTACTGCAGAACAGGTAAGTGATTTTTTAATGTGTATATTTATGTTAATGTGTATATTATTGTGTATTTATTATGTGTATGTGTTATGTGTATATATGTATGTGTATATATGTGTGTATGTTGTGTATTATGTGTATTTGTTATGTGTATATTTTTTGCACCCCTAACACAATGTGATTTACCACCAACAGCCACTGCTGCTTGCACACTTTAAACACAATTTTACCACATTATACTTCTGTAAAAACGGGTATTTTATCTTTTTTCAAACCCCTCGTGTTTCCCTCACAAACCTTCACATAGGGCTGTTGGCTCAGGCTATCTAGTTTGTTATCACCGCCTGCCCACTGTTATGTCACCTCAGTTTCTCGCTGCTCGGTACACCCATGTCCCCTCCTACGAGACGGGATTTTGCTTTCGGTGTGCCAAGCCATGCACAGGACATTTCAAGATGTTCTGGAGCACAGTATGATATTTTTGGGATATTTTGGGATATTTCTAGAGGCGTGCTGCGCCAGTAACCACACTTCCGGGGTGAGGCCGTGCAGTGTACCTGGAGTGCACAGGGCCGGGTTGTTATCACAGCACACCCCACGCCCGGCTTTGCTAATTACCATAGGAAGACAGGGATATTTTTAATTTCGAAGCTATTAATTATGCGGGCCAGCAAACCGTGTGGGTGAGTTATCTTCACTGGCGACTTCCCTCGCAGAAAGGGATTAGGTAACACTTCAGGGTGGGAGGTGTTAAAACCGAAACAAATTGTATAATAAATTATGTAATATGAATAAATTATGTAATATGGAAGATTATTGTCTGGAAGGGAGCCCGGTGAGTCAAAACTGCTCAAGCACTACAGACAAAGGCAACTACATGCTTAAAATACAGACTGGCTGCTGTTCTGTCAGAGAAGGTTTAGGATTATGCTTAATTTATCAAAATCTCCCATAATCCATTTTAGAGTGGGCCTTACTTAAATAATGTATTAATCCAGAAATGCATCGATCCGTGATTTTTAAATACATAACACATTTATAAGACTGCCTCTGAGGTCACGTATTACTTCAACACTGGCATAGAATTAGGGTTGCAGTTAGTTTCCCTTAGGATGATGGTTAGTTCTGTGTTACGGTAAGGTTTAAGTTTAGGATTTATTGTTATGGCTAGTTTTCTCTTATGATAATAGCCATGGTTAAGTATAAGGTTACATTTAAGGACATGGTTAGGGTTAGGTTTCAAATAGTGTTGTGGTCAGGGCAGGGTTGCGTCTAGATTTAGGGTCATGGATAGAGTTAGGTTTTTTGTAGGGTTGTGGTTAGGGCCAGGTTACGGTTAGATTTAGATTCCCGGTTAGTGTTAGGTTTCTGTTAGTTGTGGTTAGGGCCTGTTTATGGTTGCATTTTGTGCTAACGTTAGAGTTAGATTTATGTTTGCGAAAAGAGATTACGGGTAGGGTTAGGTTTATGGTCTGGACTGTGGTTACAGGCAGGGTTTGATTGTGGATCACAGGTTGTGGTGATATGTAAAGCTAGACTTAGGATAGGGTAGCAGTAGAGGTAAGGCCACGTTAAGCATAAAGAGGGTGATTACAAGGTCCTCTCGATTCTCGATAGGGCAATAACAGAGTTACCCTTTCCACTGGGAGTTAGAAGGTCCATGGTAAATCCGGGGAATCAGTATGTGTCACCCAGGGACAGCAGCTGCTGAAATTAACCAAAGTCTTTGGATGAGACTAAGGGCAAAATGAGGAATTACTGTGGCATTGGACCCAGAATTACCGATTCCCCTGTTAATTCCTAATTTTTCAGTGGAACTTCAAGGTTTCATCTGTAACCCCAAGTCTCTCCACCCCGGTGTTAACGGTACATATGGAATTGGTAAGTCCGGGGGCAAACTTAACGGAGCCTTACCTGGGCACTCGTAATGAATTTTTGTGGCAAATATAATGCTGTGCCCTATTGTGACGGAATGCCATACCTCTGTGCACATTCGTGTGTCGGTAGAATGCCCATGTAGCTGCTAGAACATGCTAGATAGGTGACAAGTGCAATAATGAAGAAATGTCTGTTTTGCACCCTGCCTTCCATAAAGGTTTGGAATAAATGCCAGGGTAAGGGAGGACATTAAGTAAAGCCTCCTAACTTAAGGGATCTTTGAGCTGTTTAGAAAATCACTTATATAGCAAGACTCAAGGAAGGGCCGGTTCCTGTCCCCACACTCTTGGCAGCTCCATGTGTTTTCCATTATGTCAGTTTGTTCTATCTCACTTTTTACAGATATGCCTGTTTGCAATGCGCCTACAGGAACCACGTGATGGAAAGGAAATGGTGGCTTGGGTTAGACCCTGAAAACATTGGTATTGATATAGGAGGGAGGAGGAAGGAGTCAGAGGAATAATATAAAAAGTACACATGGTAATGAAATCCTGAATCATGGGGAGGCCGCTTTTGCCCTGCTTGGGCCAAGCTGCCAGTTGGCGAAGGAGACACCTTCATGTGCCAGGTACCAGTTATTTTCTTTTTCACATTTTAAGGTGGTGGTACTTTACTATCACATGGAAAGAAAAATGGTGTGGATTATTTCATTACCTGCCTGCCAGGAAGTAGCAGGATCAAGGACACATCTCTTCTTTGCAAAAGGAATGCTTGCATAAGTCTGCACAGGCATTGAGGAATTCATTCTGTGTAAGGATGATGTATTCATGCTTTTTATTGAAATGGCTTCCTCACTTGTTTGATGCTGCCCTTCATCTCCTAGCATGCCTCACATATGTTCCCACCCATTACAGTTTTCTGTCCTTTGCGCAGCTCCCTTTTGGCCACTGTGTCTGTTTCTGCCCTCTTCCCACCTTGTGCTTGGCGCCCCTCTCTCATAACCACTGCCCGAATCACTGGGTTCAATCCCTTGCTTTCCCCGAGTTTACTGCTTCTCTGGGGCCGACTCCCGCAGTTAGTTTCTTGCAGACCCTGCATGCCTCGCTTTTCATGGCGTCACCTGGCCCGAGGGCCGTTCCTCAGTGGATAGCCTCTCTTCCTCATCCAAATGACAACTCGAGATTTTTCCCTAAATTCGTTCTAACAGGTGTGGAGATGGGAGAAGCAGTACTTAATTTGAGCCAGTTGTCGCAGGTGGGGCCCACCGGCAGCCATTTTCAGGGCCGGCACTTATTTTTACTCAACAGATTTTGGTTCAAACCAAGTGAGATAAACACAAAAGGGGGAAAAAAAGAAGAGAGAGATGGAAAAGCAGTGACAACTAGAGAAAGCAGGGATGAAAAATAACCTGGAGGAGTGAGATAAAGTGGCAGGGAGGGGCATGCGGTGGTATCAAGATTCCACAGCATTAGTATTCGGCACCCCGACCTTTGATAGAACCAGCCGCCTGGCATGTATTCTTTTACAAATCAAGCACTGGGCAGAAGCAGATATATGGCTTGATAGCAAGTGACACTGGCATCCACAGAGAGATGGAAAAAGTGAACCAGAGCCAACAAGTAGGAGGTGTCGATGGGGATCACTATTTTGCATGCGATTTATCACAACAAAATACTGCACCCACTATATTGACCCCTACAATATCATCGAGGTAAGTAGGTGTGGAGATAAGAATAGCACATTTATACTTACATACATATACATGCCTTGACGATACTGTGTTAGGTGATATAGTGGACATAATGTGATCGTACGGCGATATAGTGAGGTGCATCCAAACAGGCAGACCATAGGTGAAAACTGCAGTGGTATTCTTTGCACCACCAACATATTCTGCCCCTCTTGCCTCAGAAACCCCTTTTAACCCCCACAACACCATTGGCTGCTGAAGAAGATTAGGGCTTCCTTGCAAAGTAGAGCCTGCCACCATTTCCCTAATGCATCTGGCCCCAGCATGGTCACAGATAGCGCTCTGTCCCATATTTCCAGTGCTGAGAGGGCCTGATGGCGCGAGCTGGGTATTGGCTTAAGGGCCAGGATTTCAGTGGGTGCTGCAAGTCAGCTGGAGGAACATTGGCCGAGCTTATTTTGGTCCCACAGAGAAGTATAGATAACCATTGAGGTGGGTCACTGCCTGGATTGGGTCTGATCTTCCCTGGAATAAAAAGAAGATCTGCTAGATTAAAGTGATTTGATTTACCGATCTACTAGAGGGCTGAGGTGCTACAGACCAGGAATGGGCTGCCTGTGACAAGCTAAGTGTCCCTTTAATAAACATTATGGGTGATGAGGAGCAGGATTAAGAAAATTTATTGATGGTACATGTGAGAGTCTGTAGTGGAATAGGAGGTGTAACAACAGACAAAATATACTTTGGCATGCATATTTTTTGGTTCCAGGAGAGGGAACGGTGGAGTTACTAGGTGGTAAATTTGTCAAGCTATTGTGTTGGTCTCAGGGTTAGAATAGCCAGGGTTCTGCAACAAGAAATGTTTTGGAAAAGTTGCATTTGGACCCACGTTCTTGAATAGCATCTTGTGTTAAAGGTACGGATTAAGGCTCCTGATAATCACTTTATTTACAACAAGCTCATGATAATCATTCTTTATCATTTCCTCACGTTCATAATGTGTACTTACGTGTGATTTATATTCAAAGCATATGTAGTATAAATAAATCTTCAATCACATCTCCACAGCCTTCGCCACTTTATCTTACAGATTCCGTCAATTACCTTGTTGTGGTTTCAGTACAAATCTTGGTGAATTCTATGACTCTTGATGGTTTCGCACCTCGACTTTTACTGAATGTCAAGTCACTTTGATTCACTGTGTACACCACCCTCACCCTCAAGGGACACATTGATAACACAAAGATTGTCTGGTACCAGCTCTCTCTGCTAAAGAAAATACAACTGTTTCTTCAAGAAAGTGACTTCAGTATTGCTATCAAGCCCTTCTACTCTTGCATCTGGATGGTGGTAACGCCTTGCTCAATGGCCTTCCAGTCTCCACACTGGCACCCCTTAATGGAATCCTAGACACTGCAGCACTTCTAATCCAGGGCCCACAGAAATATGATCACATCACCCCCTTCCTGATACAACTTCATTGGGTCCCCTTAAAAAAGCTTCAAAAAAGCTGCATCATATACAAAGCCATTGTGACAGGCACTCCGGCTTATCTTGCAACCAAGCTCCCCCTTTCCAGCAGTTGGTGGTACTCCCATCAATCAGGACACCATCGGACTACAGACTAAGAAGTGTTAAAAAGAAAAAACAAGACAGCCGGCCTTTTCCATCTATGCACCCAGGATCTGGAACAGCACCTCTGTATCTATCAGGACCACTCCAACCCTGCTCCAATTTTGGAAGCAGTTGAAGACTCACTTCTTTAAACAAGCATTTGCAATGCAATAGGTCTCGCATTTACGCGAGTTTGAGCTATTAACATTGCAAATAAAAATGCCTTTTTTTTGTTTTTGTTTTAAAAACAAATAAAAGGCATTGTTATTTACAATGCCAATAGCTGAAACTCTCGTAACTGCGAGACCTATTGCATTGCAAATGCTTGTCCTGGACTTAATGTAGCTTTCGCCCGACTCTGCCATGGACCGGATCAGGAAAAGTGTTGTTGCAATGCCCAGCAGGTTGATGCACTAGACTGGGACTTTAAAGAAAGCAGAGGTACATCTTCTGGTTTCAGCAGAACATCGAAGCAGTGGCACATCAGGAACGACGAGGGTCATGTGAAAGTGACATCAAGTCCCAAAAGTATGCTCGGACAAACAGCAGGCCTGCCCTTTAACTACTGCAGAAGAAATGTAGATGTTACATGCAAAGCAAATGAAAACGGCAGGCTGCCACAAAACGGAACTCATAAGTTAAAACAAAAGCAAAATATGCCTTAAGACTCTTCAAGCATTTAAAAAAAAAACAGTACTAAAGCTTTGTATTATTTTTATAGGATTAGTAACGCATTTAAAGCAGTTTTTCACCACTCAGATTTGCACATTCTGGTCATTTTGTGTGATGTACCTCGAGCATTGCTTCAACCCTACAAATGCTTCTACTGCATACGTTAAAATAATTACTTATGAGTGACATTATTTTTCTTCAAAATGTGTTCGTGTTTTTGGTTTCTTGGAAGATCATTGTTACCAGGTATATTTCAGTCCCACACTGGTCTGTATTCTAAATTACACTGAAGCTGGACGATTTTTTTTGGTACCTTGTTAATATTAACTCCGTCATCAGTTGCTTGAGAGGTCAATATGTACATTAGGCACCTCTATATATTAAATGAAGTTCTGTTATGATCAGTCCTCAGGGGGGACAGCAGCGAGGCTGAAACCACTTAGTAGAAAGCTGACGTGTACCCAAATACACAGTTCCAATAAACAGAAGTGGAGACACAAAAGAAAACATAAAAACAGAACATACGTGAATCTGCACACCAATGACAAACTGCAGAGAGGGGTGAGACGAAGAGGGCCAGCAACACGGTGACAGTGATGCACGAGGATAAAAGCAGAATTTAGAAGCATGCACAGTAAGTGAAACGAGCTTTGGCAACGCGGCCGCAAAAGTGAAAGTGATCGCGATTACGGGAGGAAAGACACAGCGAAAGTGAAAGTGATCGCGATCGCGATTACGGGAGGAAAGACACATGGCGCTGCGCGCGTGCACGTTCACGTGCACTGTAGCTTTAGGCCACGGCAGCACTTTAAAAAGCCTGTATACAAAATGTCTCGGCCAGATCAGCGCAAGCGCTGGATCAGACGAGACCTAAAAACATGGATTTTTATATCAGCCTGTAAAATAACTGGAGGAAAGCGGCCATGGGAAAGGTTATAGGTGCACCACCAGTAGTAGTAGTGGAAGGTTACTGCCAGTGGACCTTTGCTCTGGCTTCCAAAACATTGCAAGCCGAGCACCGAGCTGCACAGATGCTTCCTGGAGTGCTTGCAGGATTGACTTGCTGCAGTTCAACAAAGCTTAATTGCAAGGAGATAGTCTAGAACCCTAATGGGACCCTTTTCTCATATATGGGTTCAGTGCCATTAACAAACGAACACTGGCTCCTGTGCACAGAATGTTTTTGCATCTGCTCTATCACTGACGTCTAACCGTACTGTCAAAGAAAGGTGCAGTTCCAACTAAGGAATATATCAGATTCTGCTCATAATGCCCACATTTCAAGAAAACCGCATTTAAAAAAGGTGGCTTAATAAGGTGTGCCTGTTTGTCGAGGAAGTGGAAGTGTTAGGGGGTCCTGACTGGAGTAGTAGACGCAGAGATGGAAATAAACACAGCAGTTGTAGAGCACGTTAACCCACATTTGCAGAGCACGTGATCGCTCCCAAGGAGGTATCTGGGGTATATAATCACATTCCTCCTGCGTGGAGGACGGGGAGAGATTAGCGCCCTGGGGCCCACAGATTAGGCGCCCGAGACAGTGAAAGGGGCCCGTCAATCCAATCCTCGCCCAGCACGAGGGCACAGCTCGGAGGCGGCCGGGCCGCCGAGGCAGACAGAGGCTCCTGGCACCGGGCGCTGCGCACTTTCAAAGGCTCTCAGCGCCCCACGGGGCTGCTGCCAGCTCAGGCTCCGGGCACAACAAACACAGCGGCTGGAGGGCTACGCTGAGAACTTTACTGTGCACGCATTTCAACTCCGTGTGCATCTCGCCCGCTTCGGTAACACTCCAAGAACAGACACGAAGCCATGAATTACCAGCCGGCTTCAATTAAAGAAATTAATTTGTATTTCATTTGGGGTGGAACTTTAACGCGATCAATGGCACAGATCTAGCAGTGCTTGGCGCACGAACACCACTACATCATATGGCCTCAGTTTACGGAGATTTTCCGAAGTAATAGTCGTGCACACGGCAGGGTGGCCAGGGATCCCACACACAGTAGGCATTAAAGTCACGGTTTTCACGATACTTCACCCCACTTTAAAAAAAAAAAAAAAAGTGTGTGTTTTAGTTACAGACCTGATTCGAATCGGTAACTAAAAGTAAAACATTTAAACAAGAACAACAGCAGGAAGTGGGATAAGGGAGGGGGTAGGGGAGAGAGGCAATGCAGGCTAGCAAATGGTGAGCACTTTTCGCGGGCGGCCGTGCGGCCGCGAAAGTGAAAGTAAACGAATGCTTTCAGGCTGCCAAATGGTGCGCGCGCCCGGAGCACATGCACTGTACTTGGCGGCCTGAAATGCACTCGTTTCCACTTCCAAAAGTCGCTTACTATAAGTCTCGCCAGAGCAGCGCTAAAGCGCTGTCTCAGGCGAGACCTAAAAACACAAGATCACAATGCAGTTATCTCTTCTGTTACTCAGTAACTTTATGCTTGGCTTTGACCATTTTGATCCTTTACAATGACTCCGCTGCTTTTGAAATACCATATATGTAGATACATACATATATGAATGGAAAGAAGACATACGCAGCACAGAAGATGGATCAGATCATGTGCAAACAGGGTTATGTTGGAAGGCTCCCAAGCAGTACTTTCACTATTGAGCATGGTGAATGGTTCACTTGCTTGTATTCTAGCCTATATGTACGAGCTTAATGCTTAAATGGAATACAGATCTCGAGGTAATGTTTTACTTATTACATTAACCACTCTACTCACCCATCCAGCCACACACTGCCACTTCTTTCCAACCAGTAACAGCCATCCATCCATTCAGGCACTCCCTCGTGCTTCTGATCACTCACCTAATCCTTCATCCATCCATTCACTAGACCATCCAACCACTTCTCCATTCATTCATTTACCCATTCATTCACATGTGCATCCTTCATCCACCTATTGATCCACTCACCAGTCATCGACCTACTCACCTATTCACTTTTAATCCACCTACATATTCACTCACCATTCGTCCATCTACTCTTGAACCTTGCTATTCATTCTCTAGTGTTCCAGCCATTCATACACCCATCCAAATACACATCCATCCATTTATCCATCCATTCACCTATCCATTTTCCCACACTTTCACTCATTTACTGATCCACTTATCCACTGTTACCGTCTTGACCACCAAACACCTACTAATCTATGATTCACGTATTCACGGACCAATTTGTTCACCTACTCATAAACCATTGCACTCATGTATCAATCTTCTCATCTCACTTTCCCAGCTAATCTACTCACTTATGCACATGCCTACTCTCTCATACACCTGTCCATCTGCCTTTTACCCATTCATCTATTCACTCATTGCCTACTCACCCATCCACTCACATATGCATTCATTCATCAATGATTTTCTTACCATTCATTCACCTACTTATCCACTCACAATTCATCTGTCAACTCGCTCACTCACCATTCATGACCACACTGTGCTGGCCTTCTAGTTATTCAGCCATGCACACATCCATCGACTTAGCCTGTACTCACCTCCACTAACTCACTCACTCATCCATTAACTCATATGTTTAGCCATCCATTCTTTCACTGGTCCTCCATCGCCTTACTCATCCACAAACAATGAAATCACCCATGATTTATCTACTGATTACCAGCTATGCACTGCCATCTACTGTAATAGATGATATATTAATGCACCTGCTCACTTATATAGCCATCTGATCATATAGTAACTCATCTACTCATCCATCTACATAATCCTTCATCCATCTACTATGTCCTTCAAATAAAGATAGCAGTGAGACAGATTTACATAGTGCGGTGGTTCTGTACACGGTTGTGTGGATGTTATACAGAGTGAAGAAAATCCAATGTATGACGTTACAACGCAAACATTTACAACGCATGACTTTACAACACAGTTTTTACTTCGCAACATCCATTACAACGCATGATTTTACATCGCATGCCATCACAACACATTTTCAGAAACTACATTTACAACGCATTCCATTACAACGCATACCATTACAATGTATACCATTACAACGCATATTACTTTTTGGGCACCAGTAGGGTAAGTGTTCGGTAGTGTAGGGGTAAATATTACTATTCCACCCTCCAGTGAGTGCAACAGTAGGGTAAGTGTTGGATAGTGTAGGGGTAAACATTATTATTCCCACTCCAGTGAAGGCAACAGTAGGGTGTAACTGTTGGATAGTGGAGGGGTAAAAATTACTATTCCCCAATACTTACCTTATATTACGTTGTAATGGCATGCGTTGTAGTGACATGCGTTGTAATGGCATGTGTTGTAGTGACATGTGATGCAATGGTTGCGTTGTAATGGCATGCGATGTAAAGGATGTTGCGTTGTAATGACTGCGTTGTAAAGGTAGTGCGATGTAATGACTGTGTTGTAAAGGTTGTTTCCCAAGAAAGCGCCTCATGGAGCTCTCCTTAACCTATATTTATAAGAGAAAATGGTTACTTTTTAGGTCTCATCTAGCGAAAGCAGCGCATGCGCTGCCCTTCCTATTGCAAGTACCTTTTGGAATCGATTCTGCCGAGGGCTTGCATGCACGCGTCTGCATGACAAACATGGCAGCTCTTGCCATTTGTCCATAGCAAATAGCATGCGCGTATCCGTAGTCCGTAGGGACTGTGGACAGCCCGACGCCATTTTGCATTTTGCATTTTGGTGTCCTAGCAACGAAAATGCTGTTTCCTGTACGGCATGGAAGGTGTCCTAGCAACGAAAATGGCTGTTATTAATATATTATTAAGCGGCACGTTTCTTAAAAATGCCACTTACACCGAGTTTGTATTTATTATGTTGAAACGCGCGCCGTGTAACTTGGTGCGCTTTTTGGTGTGTTTTTGTTGTTAAAAAGGCTGCTTTCGGTACGCGGCCTGCCGGGGTTTGATGACTTTGAAAGTACGCAGCTTGCCGGGGTTTGAAGAGTTTGGAAGTACGCGACTTGCCACATTTTGGTGTTATAGCAATGGGAATGCCGTTTCCTGTACAGAGCTTGTCTAGTTTGATGACTTTGTATTTATTTTGTTGAAACGCACGCCGTGTAACTTGGAATTGGCATACTACTCACTCTCTACCCCTCTACTATCCCTCTACCCCTCTACTACTCTACCCCACCCCTCTACTACCCCTCTACCCCCTCTACCCCTCTACTACCCCCCTACTACCCCTCTACCCCTCTACACCTCTACTGCCCTACTACCCCTCTTCCCCTCTACTACCCCACTACTACCCCACTACCCCACTACCCTACTACCCCTCTACTACCCCATTACCCCACTACCCCACTATCCTACTACCCTACAACCACTCTACTACCCCACTACCCTATTACCCCACTACCCCCACTACCCCACTACCCCCCTACTACCCCACTACCCTCCTTCTCCAGTACCCTACTACTCTACTACCCCTCTGCTACCCCTCTACTACCCTACTACCCCACTACCCCTCTACTATCCCACTACTACCCCACTACCCTCCTACTACCCCACTTGCCCCCTACTACCCTACTACCCCACTACCCTACTACCCCACTACCCCACTACCATACTACCCCTCTACCCCTCTAACCCACCCCTCTACATCCCCTCTACCCTACTACCCCTCTACTACCCCACTACCCTACTTCCCCTCTACTACCCCACTAACCTACTACCCTACTAGCCCACTACCCCTCTATTTCCCCACTACCCTACTACCCCTCTACTACCCCACTACCCCTCTACTACCCCACTACTACCCCACTATCCTACTACCCTACAACCCATCTACTACCCCACTACCCTACTACCCTATTACCCCACTACCTCACTACCCCCACGACCCCACTGCCCCCCTACTACCCCACTACCATACTACCCTCCTACTCCAGTACCCTACTACCCCTCTACTACCCCTCTACCCTACTACCCCTCTACTACCCCACTACCCCTCTACTACTCCACCTATATACGGAATCTAAATCTGCACACAACAACCCCACTACCCCCCTACTACCCTACTACCCCACTACCGTACTACCCTACTACCCCACTACCCTACTACCCCTCTACCACCCCTCTACCCCTCTACCCCACCCCTCTACTACCCGACTACCCTATTACCCCTCTACTACCCTAATACCCTACTACCCCACTACCACTCTACTACCCCACTACTACCCAACTACCACCCTACTACCCCCTACTACCCTACTACCCCACTACCCGACTACCCTACTACCCCTCTACCCTACTACCCCTCTATACCACCCCTTTACTACCCCTCTACCCTACTACCCTACTATTCCACTACCCTACTACCCCTCTACTACCCAACTACCCTACTACCCCACTACCCCATACCCCTCAACTACCCGACTACCCCTCTACTACCCCTCTAACACCACACTACCCCACTACCCTACTACCCTACCACCCCTCTACTACCCCACTACCCTACTACCCTACCACCCCTCTACTTCCCCACCGCCCTACTACCCTACTACCCCCCAACTACCCTTCTACCCTACTTCCCCACTACCCCTCTACTACCACACTACCCCTCTACTAACCTACTACCCCACTACCCCTCTACTACCCCACGACCACTCTATTACCCCTCTACAACCCCACGACCCGCTACTACCCTACTACCCCTCTACTACCCCACTACCCTACTACCCCTCTACTACCCCACTACCCTACTACCCCACTACCCTACTACCCCTCTATTACCCTACTACCCCACTACCCTACTACCCATCTACTACCCCACTACCCCTCTACTACCCTACTACCCTCTACTACCCCTCTGCTACCCCGCTACTACCCCTCTACTACCCCACTGCCCTACTACCCCACTGCCCCTTCACTACCCCACTACCCTACTACCCCTCTACTACCCCACTGCCCTACTACCCTACAACCCCTCTACTACCCCACTACCCTACTACCCCTCTACTACCCCACTACCCCTCTACTACCCCACTACCCTACTACCCTACTACCCCTTTACTACCCCCCTACTACCCTACTACCCCACTACCGTACTACCC
Organism: Triturus cristatus; assembly: GCF_964204655.1. NCBI lineage: Eukaryota > Metazoa > Chordata > Amphibia > Caudata > Salamandridae > Triturus > Triturus cristatus. The sequence goes on from NC_140588.1 coordinate 272,237,267, forward strand.
TACTACCCCACTACCCCACTACCCCTCAACTACCCCTCTACCCCACTACCCCTCTACTACCACACTACCCCACTACCCCACCACCCCTCTACTACCCTACTGCCCTACTACCCCTACTACCCTTCTACCCTACTTCCCCACTACCCCTCTACTACCCCACTACCCCTCTACTAACCTACTACCCCACTACCCCTCTACAACCCCACGACCCGCTACTACCCTACTACCCTACTACCCCTATACTACCCCACTACCCTACTACCCCACTACCCTACTACCCCTCTATTACCCTACTACCCCACTACCCTACTACCCATCTACTACCCCACTACCCCTCTACTACCCCTCTACTACCCCGCTACTACCCCTCTACTACCCCACTGCCCTACTACCCCACTGCCCCTTTACTACCCCACTACCCTACTACCCCTCTACTACCCCACTGCCCTACTACCCTACAACCCCTCTACTACCCCACTACCCTACTACCCCTCTACTACCCCACTACCCCTCTACTACCCCACTACCCCTCTACTACCCCACTACCCTACTACCCTACTACCCCTTTACTACCCCCCCTACTACCCTACTACCCCACTACCGTACTACCCTACTACCCCACTACCCCACTACCCCTCAACTACCTCTCTACCCCACTACCCCTCTACTACCACACTACCCCACTACCCCACCACCCCTCTACTACCCTACTGCCCTACTACCCCTACTATCCTTCTACCCTACTTTCACACTACCCCTCTACTACCCCACTACCCCTCTACTAACCTACTACCCCACTACCCCTCTACTACCCCACACCCCCTCTATTACCCCTCTACTACCCCACGACCCCGCTACTACCCCACTACCCTACTACCCCTCTAATACCCCACTACCCTACTACCCCTCTACTACCCCACTGTCCTACTACCCCTCTACTCCCCCACTACCTCACTACCTCTCTACAACCCCACTACCCTTCTGCTACCCCACTACCCCTCTACCCCTTTACTAACCTACTAACCCACTACCCCTCTACTACCCCACTACCCCTCTACTACCCCTCTACCCCTCTACTACCCCACTACCCTACTACCCCTCTACTAACCCCACTACCCCTCTACCCATTACTAACCTACTAACCCACTACCCCTCTACTACCCCACTACCCCTCTACTACCCTCTACCCCTCTACTACCCACCCCTAACCTACCTCCAACTACCCCACTACCTACTACTACCCCCTTTACTAACCACCACTACCCCTCTACTACCCCTCTACCCTACTACCCCACTACCCCTCTACTACCCCACTACCCTACTACCCCTCTACTACCCCACTGCCCTACTACCCTACTATCCCTCTACTACCCCACTACCCTACTATCCCACTACCATACTACCCCTTGACCCCTCTACCCCACCCCTCTACCCTACTACCCCTCTACTACCCCACTACCCCTTACTACCCTACTACCCCTCTACTACCCCACTACCCTACTACCCCTCTACTACCCCACTGTCCTACTACCCCTCTACTACCCCACTACCCTACTACCCCTCTACAACCCCACTACCCTTCTGCTACCCCACTACCTCTACCCCCTTTACTAACCTACTAACCCACTACCCCTCTACTACCCCACTACCCCTCTACTACCCCTCTACCCCACTACCCCTCTACTACCCCACTACCCTACTACCCCTTTACCACCCCACTACCCTACTACCCCTCTACTACCCCACTGCCCTACTACCCTACTATCCCTCTACTACCCCTCTTCCCTACTACCCCTCTACTACCCCTCTACTACCCCACTACCCCTCTACTACCCCTCTACCCTACTACCCCTCTACTACCCCACTACCCTACTACCCCTCTACTACCCTACTAACCCACTACCCCCTACTACCCTACTACCCCACTACCCTACTACCCCACTACTACCCCACTACCCCTTTACTACCCTACTACCCCCTACTACCCCACTACCCCTCTACTACCCCACTACCCCTCTTTTACCCCTCTACTGCCCCACGACCCCACTACTACCCCACTACCCTACTACTTCCCCTCTACTACCTCTACTACCCCACTACTACCCCACTATACCCCTTTCCTACCCTTATACTACCCCACTACCCTACAACCCCTCTACTACCCCACTACACCACTACCCCTCTACTACCCCACCCCTCTACTACCCCACTGCTCTACTACCCCACTACCCCTCCACTACCCCTCTACCCTACTACCCCACTACCCCTCTATTACTCCACTACCCCACTGCCCCCTACTACTCCACTACCCCACTACTACCCTACTACCCTACTACCCCTTGACCCCTCTACCCCACCCCTCTACCCTACTACCCCACTACCCCTCTACTACCCCACTACCCTACTACCCTACTACCCCTCTACTACCCCACTACCCTTCTACCCCTATACTACCCCACTACCCTACTACCCCTTGACCCCTCTACCCACCCCTCTACCCTATTACCCCTCTACTACCCCACTACCCCTCTACTACCCCACTACCCTACTACCCCTCTACTACCCCACTACCGTACTACCCCTCTACTACCTCACTGCCCTACTACCCTACTATCCCTCTACTACCCCACTACCCTACTACCCCACTACCCTACTACCCCTTGACCCCTCTACCCCACCCCTCTACCCTACTACCCCTCTACTACCCCTCTCCTACCCCAGTACCCTACTACCCCACTACCCCTCTACTACCCCACTACTACCCTACTACCCTACTACCCCTTTACTCCCCCCTACCCCTCTACTACCTCTCTACTACCCCACTACTACCCCTCTACTACCCCACTACCCCTCTACTACATTCTACCACACTACTACCCCTCTATTACCCCTCTACTACACCACTACTACCCCTCTACTACCCCTGTACTAACCCACTACCCCTCTACTACCCCACTATCCCACTACTACCCCTCTACTACCCCACTACCCTACTAACCCTCTACTACCCCACTACCCCTCTACTACCCGACTTCCCTACTACCCCTCTACTACCCCACTACCCTACTACCCCTCTACTACCCCACTACCCCTCTACCCCCTACTACTACCCCACTACTACCCCCATTACCCTACTACCCCCCTACTACCCCACTACCTACTACCCCTCTACCACCCCACTACCCCTCTACTACCCCACTACCCTACTACCCCTCTACTACCCTACTACCCCTCTACCCCACTACCCCTCTACTACCCCACTACCCTACTACCCCTCTACTACCCCACTACCCTACTACCCCTCTACAACCCCACTACCCTTCTGCTACCCCACTACCCCTCTACCCCCTTTACTAACCTACTAACCCACTACCCCTCTACTACCCCACTACCCCTCTACTACCCCTCTACCCCACTACCCCTCTACTACCCCACTACCCTACTACCCCTTTACTACCCCACTACCCTACTACCCCTCTACTACCCCACTGCCCTACTACCCTACTATCCCTCTACTACCCCTCTTCCCTACTACCCCTCTACTACCCCTCTACCCCTCTACTACCCCTCTACCCTACTACCCCTCTACTACCCCACTACCCTACTACCCCTCTACTACCCTACTAACCCACTACCCCCTACTACCCTACTACCCCACTACCCTACTACCCCACTACCCCTTTACTACCCTACTACCCCCCTACTACCCCACTACCCCTCTACTACCCCACTACCCCTCTTTTACCCCTCTACTGCCCCACGACCCCGCTACTACCCCACTACCCTACTACTTCCCCTCTACTACCTCTACTACCCCACTACTACCCCTCTACTACCCCTTTCCTACCCCAATACTACCCCACTACCCTACAACCCCTCTACTACCCCACTACACCACTACCCCTCTACTACCCCACCCCTCTACTACCCCACTGCTCTACTACCCCACTACCCCTCTACTACCCCTCCACTACCCCTCTACCCTACTACCCCACTACCCCTCTATTACTCCACTACCCCACTGCCCCCTACTACTCCACTACCCCACTACTACCCTACTTCCCCACTACCCTACTACCCCTACCCCACTACCCCACTACCCTACTACCCCTTGACCCCTCTACCCCACCCTCTACCCTACTACCCCTCTACTACCCCACTACCCCTCTACTACCCCACTACCCTACTACCCCTCTACTACCCCACTACCCTTCTACCCCTCTACTACCCCACTGCCCTACTACCCTACTACCCCTCTACTACCCCACTACACTTCTACCCCTCTACTACCCCACTACCCTACTACCCCTTGACCCCTCTACCCCACCCCTCTACCCTATTACCCCTCTACTACCCCACTACCCCTCTACTACCCTACTACCCTACTACCCCTCTACTACCCCACTACCGTACTACCCCTCTACTACCCCACTGCCCTACTACCCTACTATCTCTCTACTACCCCACTACCCTACTACCCCACTACCCTACTACCCCTTGACCCCTCTACCCTACTACCCCTCTACTACCCCTCTCCTACCCCAGTACCCTACTATCCCACTACCCCTCTACTACCCCACTACTACCCTACTACCCCACTACCCCTTTACTCCCCCCTACCCCTCTACTACCTCTCTACTACCCCACTACTACCCCTCTACTACCCCACTACCCCTCTACTACATTCTACACACTACTACCCCTCTATTACCCCTCTACTACACCACTACTACCCCTCTACTACCCCTGTACTAACCCACTACCCCTCTACTATCCCACTATCCCACTACTACCCCTCTACTACCCCACTACCCTACTAACCCTCTACTACCCCACTACCCCTCTACTACCCCACTACCCTACTACCCCTCTACTACCCCACTACCCTACTACCCCTCTACTACCCCACTACCCCTACTACTACCCCACTACTACCCCCATTACCCTACTACCCCCCTACTACCCCACTACCTACTACCCCTCTACCACCCCACTACCCCTCTACTACCCCACTACCCTACTACCCCTCTACTACCCTACTACCCCTCTACCCCACTACCCCTCTACTACCCCACTACCCTACTACCCTACTACCCCTCTACGACCCCACTACTACCCCACTACCCCTCTACTACCCCTCTACTACCACTCTACTACCCCACTACCCCTCTACTACCCCACTACTACCCCACTACCCTACTACCCCACTACCCCTACTACCCCCTACTACCCCACTACCCTACTACTACCCCACTACCTTCCTACCCCCCTACTACCCCACTACCCCTATACTACCCCACTACCCTACTACTCCTCTACTACCCCACTACCCTACTACCCCACTACCCTACTACTCCTCTACTACCCCACTACCCTACTACCCCACTACCCCCTACTACCCCACTACCCTACTACTACCCCACTACCTTCCTACCCCCCTACTACCCCACTACCCCTATACTACCCCTCTACTACCCCACTACCCTACTACCCCACTACCCTACTACTCCTCTACTACCCCACTACCCTACTACCCCACTACCCCCTACTACCCCACTACCCTACTACTACCCCACTACCTTCCTACCCCCCTACTACCCCACTACCCTACTACTCCTCTACTACCCCACTACCCTACTACCCCACTACCCTACTACTCCTCTACTACCCCACTACCCTACTACCCCACACCACCCCACTACCCCTCTACTACCCCACTACCCTACTACCTCTCTACTACCCCACTACCCTACTACCTCTCTACTACCCCACTACCCTACTACCCCTCAACTAACCTAATCCCCTAATACCCCACTACCCCTCTACTACCCCACTACCCTACTACCCCTCTACTACCCCACTACCCTACTACCCCTCTGCTACCCTACTACCCCTCTACTACCCCACTACTCCTCTACTACCCCTCTACTACCACTCTACTACCCCACTACCCCTCTACTACCCCACTACCCCTCTACTACCCCACTACCCTACTATCCCACTACCCCTACTACTACCCCACTACCTTACTACCCCCTACTACCCCACTACCCTACTACCCCTCTACTACCCCTCTACTACCCCAACACCCTACTACCCCTCTACTACCCCTCTACTACCTCACTACCCTCCTACCCCTCTACTACCCCACTACCCTACTACCCATCTACTACTCCACTACTCCTCTACTACCCCAATACCCCTCTACTACCCCAATACCCCTCTACTACCCCAATACCCCACTACCCCTCTACTACCCCACTACCCCTCTACTACCCCAATACCCCACTACTACCCCAATACCCCCTACTACGCCACTACCCTACTATCCCCTACTACTACCCCACTACCTTACTACCCCCTACTACCCCACTACCCTACTACCCCTCTACTACCCCTCTACTACCCCAACACCCTACTACCCCTCTACTACCTCACTACCCTACTACCCCTCTACTACCCCACTACCCCTCTACTACCCATCTACTACTCCACTACTCCTCTACTACCCTACTACCCCAATACCCCTCTACTACCCCAATACCCCTCTACTACCCCAATACCCCACTACCCCTCTACTACCCCACTACCCCTCTACTACCCCAATACCCCACTACTACCCCAATACCCCTCTACTACCCCACTACTACCACTACTACCCCTCTACCCCCCCTTTACCCTCCCCTCTACCCCCCTCTATTACCCCTCTACTACCCCTCTACTACCCCTCTACTACCCCTCTACTCTCTACCCCTCTCTACCCCTCTACCCCCTACCCCACTACCTCTCTACCTCTACCTCCCTCTACCTCTCTACGCACACACATATGCACATATATATATATGCATATATATGCATATGCATTTATATATAAATTTCGAACCAGTACTCCTTCCACTTCCACCAGAGAACCCCCGGCGGCGAAGAGAGAGACACGAACCACTTCTGATTTCAGGCAAGATGTTTTAATTCACCAAACAGCAGTCGACAGATGACGCGTTTCGGGCTCAGGCGCCCTTGTTCACATAAAGGCTGTGTGTAATAGATGCCATTTTTAAATAAAATGCCCTTCCCACTAAGGTCACATGTTCACAGAACAAACCAACGGACATAGCAGAAAGACTTAATGGTGTGTTATGCATCACTGTACTAACGCTGTTCCATCAGAACTAAATTCATTTTTCAAAAAAAGTTTTGATGCTGAAATTACAAAATATATACATTGAGGAATTCATTTGTAATATTAGGGCGTTAGTGGTTATGAAATTATAATTAGTTCAATTTCAAAAGTACTTAATGCAACAATAGCATTAAACCAGCATTCCTGGATAAATCCAAACACACCAAAAAACACTGCTATAGTTCACTTATAACTGCTTAAATGCATGTTGTTGTACTTCGAGTAGTGACTTCTGTGACAATAAGGGAAGAAGCGATATATACAAGGCTAAGTGCATGAAGAAGCTGCATGATTAGATTTCTCTGCAGAACATAGATACCCAGTGTAAATAATAAGTTACGTGAAAAATGTGTTAAACCAAGTGAAAAGATACAATAGTATCCATCACCATAACCTCGACTAATACGAGACATGATACAGTATCTCTACCATAGTGACAAAAAGTGAGGTGAAAAGAATATATAAAAAATAGGTTATCATAATTCATATACCCAAGGACAATTTATGTCTGTAATATGGTCATGAATATGACTAGACACATTTAATAAATCGGAAGATATTAACACGATTTACTTTAAGAAATACATTCAATTTCCAATCCAAATGATGCACAGTATATTACACACAACGTATGGGGGCTGCACACAGAGTATCGATTTACAGGCATGTGTACATGTCTTCGGTGTTGTTCAAACCGTTAGGGCACTTGCTATCGAAGTTTAGTATAAATTTGGTCTCTAATCTTCTCAGCGAGGCTTCTCGGTTACCCCCTCTACGTGGTTTGGGAACTGCTGATACCACGAAGTATTTCAAACAAGATAAGTTGTTATTATGTACTTGCTTGAAGTGGCGTGCCACTGGGTAATTAGGATCACTATGAAGGATGGCACGGAGATGTTGGAGTATTCTCTCGTGTACCTGTAACTTCGTGCTCCCAATGTAATTTAGCCCACAAGTACAGGTAAGAACATATACTGCAAAATCGGTTTTGCAGTTATAGTTACCTATTATCTTGTGAGGTGTGGGGCTAAATGGGGTGTTATATTCAGTGGTGCTGATCCCAAACTTACACGCCCGGCACGAGGAGCATTTGAAAAAGCCATCTTTGGGTTTTAACCAAATAGAGCTAGTTTTGATTTCGGGGCTCGTTGGATCTAATTCCGCTCCCATGGTTCTACCTCTACTGAATGTTATAGTAGGGCTGGAAGGTAAGCTGGTTTTTAGAACTGGATCAGTAAGAACTATTCTCCAGTTCTTGTTAATGATGGATCTAATTTTGCGCTCGTTCTCACTATACATACATACATACATATATAAACTGTTGGGGACCGGCACCAGAAGCGGGCGGACTTGACGAAACTACGGAAAGTAGCGGATATATAAACAGATATATACATCTGCATATCTATATAAATACGAATATAAATGCATGCATACATATATGCATACATATGCATGTTATGTACATGTAAGTTTGAAAAACACTAATAAAAGCAAAACTAAAAAGCAATCTAATGACAAACAGAATTGCTTTAACTTAAACAAGGGCGAGACCTATTGCATTTTCAATGCTTGTTTTATTTGTGTCTCACTTTACTGCCTTTTTTTCTCTTCCCATACCCTTCTCCCCATCTGTTTCTCCTCCTGCCGACATTTTGTCTCATATGGCCATCTCTTTTTGATCTATCCTTCACATCTTCTCTTTCCTCTCCCCGCCCCTGTTCCTTATCTTAACCCTCTTCTCTGCCTTCTCTTCCTCTCACCTGCTCTTTGTTGTCATTCTCCTCCATCAGGTCATCTGTCTTTTCTCCCCTTCTATATTACTTATCTCTGAATCACCTGTTTCTCTCTCGCTCTAAACTTTTTTTCCCCTGTCTTTTTATCACCACCCCTGCCCTGCTCTTTTAGTAGTCTCTTTGTTACCTATTTGTTGCTTTATCATCTCTTTCACTCTTCTCCCCTCTCTTGCTCAGCTATCTCTCTCTCACAATTGTCTTTTTACTCCCTGTTTCTCACCTCTTCCTCATTAACTCTCTCTTTATATCATGTCTGCCTGTTTATCAACTCACTATCTCTCCCCACCTTCCCTGTATTCTTTCTAACCTGTCTTTGTAACACCATGTTCTCTCCTATCTTTCCCTCTTTCTCGCTCTCTCTCTCTCAACTCTTTCTACATTGGTAGGCGGTTGTGGCCACCTTTCAACTGCACCTGGAATGGGTATACTGTGGGGGAGCTTGAAGCATGACGGATCAAATCCAGGCGTACTTGGACATTCCCAGAGTGGGGGAGGTGGTTCAAAGGGAGCTGGAAGTGGATATAACGTTGGAAGAGCCAAAACATAAAGCTCCTGGGATGATGTGTTCCTCATCGAATTCTATCAGAGGTTTTCAGTGGTGTTGACTCAGAAATTGCTAGAGGTGTTCTTGGAGGCCAGAAAAGTGAGGTTACTGCCACCCAGTATGCAAGAGGGTCTTATATGCATGATGCTGAAACCGGGTGGGGACAAGGCGGACCCGGCAATGTATCGCCCCTTACAATGATCATTTTGGAGGTGAAGATATTATGTAAGCAAATAGCTAATCGTCTACGCCCAGTTATGAGCATGTTGATCAATATGGCTTTATTCCTGGTCGCAGTACAACCATGAATCTGCGGAGGTTGGTGCATGTGATGCACAAGGTGGAGGGCGATCAGGAGGAAATGGTCTTGGCCTCCATTGACATAGAGAAGGCCTTTGATACGGTTGATTTGGAATATCTTCGGGGGGGGTCATGCAGGCTATGGGATTTGGACCTCGGTATCAGCCCTGGCTATGACTGTTTTACACTGATCCCGGAACACATGCCCGGGTAGGTGACTTCTGTTCAGCTCGGTGGGACATTGAGCACGGAACCAGACAACGTTGCCCATTGTTGCTCCTTTTGTTTATCTTTGCAGATGAGCCGCTCGCCATCCATGTCCGTTGGGTCATGCATGATTGGGGTATTGAGCTCAGTTAGATTAGGCATTCCATATCCCTTTATGCTGATGATGCCTTGTTTTATCTGCTTGCCCCTAGTAATTCTTTGGCAATATTACTCCAGTTTTTGGAGGCCTTTGGTGCTGTGTCCAGTCTCTGTGTTAACAGAAAGAAGTCCCTGCTGTTTCCAAAGCAACATTGGTGGGGGTGCCCACGGAGCACCTACCTGACCTTGGACTGCAATGGGAACTTGATCATTTCTGGTACATGAGGGTGATGGTGGCACACACCAAGGAAAAACAACTGCAGTATAGTATTGAGAGAGTACTGGACTCCCTTCAGGTTTGGTGTGGTTCTGGAACCTTCTACCAGTGCATCTCATGGGTAGTATAGTGGTGGCCAAGATGGTGATGCTGCCCGGTTGTTTATACAGCATCCAGAACTCATTGTGCCCCCTTGGGGCTCGAGTGTTTGGGAGACTAAATACCCATTTTGCCTCGCTTATCTGGGCAGGCAGATGGAGCAGAGTGACATCGAGGAAGGGGTATTTAGGGCTTGGAGTGCCAAATCTAGAAGTCTACTATTATGCATTCCACCTGCAACATGCCGCCCCATGACTAAATGAGGGAGTTAACTGAGAAAAAACATTATTTGCTGGAATGGTGGCAGAAGTTAAATTGGCAGAGCTGTTGATGGTGGCTCTCTGTATTTGCCCCAGACTGCTGTGATATGGCAGAGAGTGGTCACTGTGATGATTAGGAGGACTCCCTTCAATTGGGAGTTGCCGGGAGCACTGCTGTTGTTGGGCTCTGGGAGTCATCTTGTATTCTTGACGTACAAGGCTATGCAGGCAGAAGTGGTACAAGGGCTTGGGAAGTGGATGTTGGGGTTTCCTTTTTGGATGTTGATTGTGGTAGGATATGTCCATCACTGATATCTGTATAGGGCAATGCACGAATCAAGTTGATCCACATCAAGTTTTTACATTGTACATACATGATGCCCGCGTGCATGCATAGGTTCAATCCAGAGTGGTCCTCTGGCTGCTCCCGGTACGGTACAGTGGATGCTGATTTTATGCACTTGGAATGAGGTTGCTTGCTGGTTGGGCCTTTTGGTTAGTTGTGGTGGATAGATTGCAAAGGACCATTGCCTCGGCCTGTGACCTCACCCCACAGCATTGTCTGCTGGGAAACATTATTCACCGTAGGAGACATAAGGTGGCTTTCCGCTTCTTCCAACTGGCACTCGTGTTGGCTAGGAGGAGAGTGGCCATCATCTGGATGGGAGCTAGGGCCCTGAAGGAGGTACACTGGGTTCGGTGTGTGTCAGAATGGGGATTAGCTGAGGCATTGCACAGCTGACGTGCACGAATGTAGGTCTTTGGGGCACTTTGCGAAAAATTCTTAGGGAAGAATGAATAAACGCTTGAAGATGAATCAACTGATAGTGACACATCTTGTGCACTGGGTGAGGGTTATTGGCGTCTGTTACACCCTGTTAGCTGTCTGGCCTATCCATATCACTGTACACTGCTGAACAGCGGTTTCAGAGTCACTGGTGGAAAGTTTACTGTACTGTTAGGAATGATACCATGCAACATGCTGTTCTTTTTATTTGTTAAAATTGATCAATAAAGGCAGTTGTCTTTTGATTTACCTCACAATCCCTCCGCCCACTCTCTCTTTGTCACCAGTCTCTTTATCATATATATCACTTCTCCCCTCTTTCTTTCTCTGAGCTGTCCAATTATCACCTGTTTGCCCCTTAATCACTTCTTTTAGCCTTTCCTTTTCTCACCTCTCTCTCTAACCTGTATGTGTCTTTCTACCATTCTCTCTCATAGCTCTCTCAAACCTCTTCCTTTTTCTGCTAACTCCTTATCACCTCTCTCATCTGTCTCCTTTTTTCTGTCCCAGCTGTCTTTCACCTGTCCTCATCTCTCTCAGACACCTGTTTTCTCCCTATCTCCGTAGCTATTTCAATCTAACAGTCTTTCTTTTTATTTATCTCCCTTCATTAACCACTCTATCTTGCTCACCTTTCTAACCCTCTCAGCCATTCTCCCTCTCCCATGTCCCCCCTTTGTGTCTTTCTTTTAGTTGTTTCTTTCCCACCCCCCTCTATGTCTTTATCACATCTCTCTCACGAATCTCTCCTTCTATATCTCTCAGCTATGTTAAGCTTATCTTCCTCTCACACAACTGTCTCTCTCTTTCTCAACTGTCTCTTTCTTACTGATCTGGCTCTATCACTTCTCTGTCCCTCTATCCCTCTCAGCTGTCTCTCACCTCTCTGTCTATACCTCCCACACCTGTTGTCCTTGGTAAAGTGGCTGTCTCTTTACAGTACCCCTTTCAATCTCACTCACTGCATCTCTGTCTCTCTCACGTAATCCCACCTCTTGGTCTCCCTCTCTCTGCTATTTCTTTTTTCCTTTCAATGTCTTTGTTAAGTCTTTTGCTGATCTCCCCTTCTATAGCGCTCAGCATTCCTTCACTTGTCTATTGCTGTCACACACCTGCCTCTTGTACCCCCACTGACCATGCTAAGAGCCTAGGCATCATTCTGGACAACAAGCTAATCATGACAACTCAGGTCAACTCCGTCTCCTCCTGCTTTTTCATCCTTGGCATGCTTATTAAAATGGCTACCACAGAGCATCACCTAGGTCCTCATTTCCAGCCGACTCGACTACAGCAGTGTCCTCTACTCAGGGATCGCAGCTCACCTCCTCCGACGACTACAGACCATACAGAATACCGCAGCCGGAATTGTCCTGGATCTCCCTAGATGAACACACATCCCCCTACCTCAGGGAACTCCAGTGACTCCCTGTACAGAAAAGATGTCAGTACAAGATCCAGATCCATATATACAAGGACCTACACAACTGCAGGCCTGCCTACTTGAACCACCGCCTGAACTTCCATCAGTCCATCTGACAGCTCTGGTCCATGTCCCTTTCTTTAACCTTCACCACCCGAATCTGACATAGCATATGCGAAGGTTGCTCCTTCTCCTACCTAGCAGTGAAGACATAGAACGAGCTACCCTTGTGTAGGAAAGTGCCCTTCCTGCACGGTTGCCCCTATCTTTTTTGCCAGATACCTGATACAATTTGACTGAGTGAGCCCTAGGCTCCTACCGATCAGGTTCCCAGAGACTGTGTTCTTTCCCTAAACTGTACCATTGTTTCCACAATTAGCAAAACTCTGGCCTACCTGTAAGTCCCTTCTAAGAGGTACCTATGGTGCCAAGGGCATGGTGGCCAGGGAAAGGCCTCTGAGGGTGCAGCATGTATTATGCCACCCTCAGAGGCCTCTCACCACATACAAGCAACACTGCCACTGCAGCCTGCGTGTTTTAGTGCAGCTAAAAGTGAAGAGTCGACATGGCAGACATCCCTGTATGCCATGCCTGTCCAGCACTGCATGAGGCCCAGGTAAGTCACCCTTAAGGGAGGGTGCTCTTTGTCTCATGTGAGGGACTATCTGCAGGAGCAGGCAGACCCCTCTAATAGCTAAGGCCATTCTTAGATATTATACGTGCTCAGTAAAGCCATCCTCAGTATATAGTCAGGAAACTGGTCATTACGAGTTTCATAGCACCATAATGGCTTTACTTAATCCTTGGATTTTTGGTATCAAATGTCTCAGAATAATAAACTTGCACTGATTCCAGTGTCAGATTTATTATACCCTGCATGTAAGGGTCCATTCTAGAGGGGACCCCTGAACCAAACCAGTCTCTGCTGGGTTTCTGACTGGTGACCAACAGCATGCCACCATGGGACAAGTTTCTGGACCCCTGGAGTCTTTGCTCCTTCGGCTCAAAAACAGAGCCTTTCCTAATCGGAGGTGTTCACACCTCCCCAAGTTCAAGGAGAGCAATCTGTGGCTGGGGAGCGTCCGAGGCCTTGCTGCCTTTACAAAGAACCCTCCTTCCTGCCTCACCACCTTTTCGGTGGGAAGACAGGCAGAAAAAAGTGGATCCGCCAAAAATTGTTCACACCTCTGCCAACCCCACCCCTCAGGTGGGGAAGGCGAGGTGAAGCCCACTCTTCAGTACTCGCCATCTTGCAGATGGCAGGCACCCTCCAATCAGGGATAGGGACGATTCCCACCACACCACGTGGGTTAAGTACCTTAAAGTTGTAGTCACCCCAAGGTCAGTATCCCATTGGCTACAACGTTGAGTCCCCTAAGAGGCAGCTCTGAACCCAGAATTCAGATTCAATGTGACATGAAGAAGGACCTAAGAGCTGTGCTGCAGAAGAAGAGGATGAAGACAACTGCCTTGTCCCCAGCCCTACCGGTCTGTCTTCTGCCTCGGAAACCCTGCAAGCTGAAACAGGTGTGTCCTGCAGCCTGCAGCCTCCAAGAACCCCAGGGACCTGCCCTGCCTTCCAAAAGACTCTGATCTCCCATGGACACCGGATTTGTCCAACAGCAACCCAAGCCAGGGCTCCAGAATCCAACTTGAACCGCAAGACCTCACCACTCTGCACCCGACACCCACGACCCAACTCTGTGTGGCCTAACACCCCAGCAAGGTCCCCCCGGTGATCCTGATCTGAGATCCAGCATTGGACGACCTCCTCCGACCTTTGCTTTGACGGCTGCAGCCTTATCCTGAAGTGCTGGAACCGGTGAGAAGAACCCAACACAAAAAAATACCCCGGCACCCACTGTCCTTGAGTCGTGAGGTGCCTGATCGACGGTGTCCTGGTGTCTAGCAACTCTCTAAGTTCATCCTCCAGTCGTTGGCTCCCTTCTTCCAGTCTTCTGGCTCCAGCCTGCAGCCTTTTACTTCAACCGACATTCTCCATAGGAGAGCATTGGGCTCCCGACACCTCCTAAGCAGCCTGCACCAGGCTGTCCCTACGCTGCTAGTGGTGTGGACTTGGTGCTAACCTCGGACCCCCTTTGCCCTTACCTTAATCCCAGGAACTTGCCTCACAAGACCGAGAGGCCTGCCTGTGAGCAGCCCCTAACCTAGGTGCCCCCTAGCCCCATTGTCTAACATTGGCACCCTGCACCCGACCACCCTTGTGCTACCGCTAGTGCAGCTTGAGTGCCAACCTGAACCTTGGTTCTACCCCCCCACCCCCAAAATTCCTTATCCAAAACCATTTACTTACCTGTATACCTAACACTTCATTTTTCTCCATAGGATTGTACAGTCGGTTTTCTCAGAAAAATTTTGTGTTGAACGTGTCTTGGACTGCAACAAAAGTACCATAGTGTCTTCAACAGAGTTAACCTGCTTACTGATGTCCTGTGATGCTTAGACTGTGTTATTAGTTTGTTTCACTCCAAACTAGAGAAGTAACTAGAAAGTAAATCTCTAAATGTCCCATCTCAAGATATGTCACTAGGTGTCTTGGGAATATATATAGAGAAGAATATATTGAGCATGAGAAGAGTAAGCATGATGAGGAAGTCTGAACTTCTGAACTTGTTGGCCCAGAAGTGAGGGGAGGAATGATGTATCGCCTTGTGAAAAATGCACATGGGCTTAAAGATGATTCACTTTGATACTGGAACCCAGTGCAATTGAGAAAGAGCTGAGGAGATGTGATTATGTTTTTGAAGCCTAGAAGTAGGTGGAGAGGGGAATTTTGTACATATTTTAGACACTGGCGAGAGAACTTAGATGAGCCATGATGGACATTGTTTCCATTGTCAAGGCAGGTTAGGGTGCAAGCTGCTATAAGTAGATGGCTGGGGTTTAATAATGAAAAGACACATCTTCAGAGCTAAAGTTAGAAAAACCTCACAGATGCAACATGGGTGAGACTGGTAAATGCCTGATGTTTTGTAAAGAATCGGAAGTGCGCCTAGTGCCGACTGTTGCAGTGTGAGGAAAAAGACTACCTCATAGAGTAAACAATGACACCAATTAAAGTATTCTCAACCACGGAAACTGATTAATAAAACTCCCAAAGGAGGTGAAAAGGAGTGCTAGGAGAATTGAGTCTCATAGTTGTTTTGTTGATGTTCAGATTAAAAGATGACCATGTAATGCATTGACCATGTATTTGATGTTGAACATGTCATCAGAGCAGTGAGGATTCGTGGATTTATTATGGATGGAGAATTCAGATTTAAGGAAGATTGGAGGCTTGTCAAAAGCTTCTATCAAGAATAAATTACGCTCAAGTACAGTATGTACTACGCTATGCAAAAGTGCAATGTATATATGGACAAAAAATGCATTTCAAGCTATGAGAAACGATGCATTAGACATGTTTATTCTAAGACCTGAGTTGAGCAGAGTCTTTGACATATTTGTCATATAGTATAGTTTTAAGGTATATACAATAGAATGTTTTACACCCACATCGGGTGTGGATCGCATTTTATTCCTATTACAAAGAATCAATGGCCCAGATTCAGAAAGAATGGAGTGGCTTGCTCTTGTAGTTCTCCCTCCTTACTCATTTGAATTTGAATTTTTAAAAATTTATAGAGCGCACGTTCACTATGCAGTTTCTTGGCGCTGGAGGGATTCCTGGGCGGGGAAGGGCCCGGGAGGCTAGGGGGCTAGGGATTAAAAGCTTGCTGGAACAATAGGGTCTTAAGGGCCTTGCGGAACTCCATATAGGAGGGGGAGAGTCGGATGGTGAGCGGGAGGGTGTTCCAGAAAGTAGGCGCGAGGACCGAGAATTTCTGGCCTCCCGATCTTTGTTTCTTGAAGCGGGGAATGACAAGTAGGGATTTAGTGGGTGAGCGTAGGTCTCTAGAAGGGCAGTAATTGGTGATAGCAGAGTTGATAAAAGCAGGAGCTGTACCCGCCCGATCTTGAAAAGTGACCTACTCCTGGAATTCAAGAGATCTCCATATACACTTTATCCAACAGAACTCACTTAGTCTGAGACACAAAAAGCATGTCATCCAGGCACATAATCATTCTTATGCCTCGTTATCTCTACAAAACCGTATTGGTTTCAAGAGCTTTGCAATGTGCCATTGGACCAAGGAGAGGCTGAAAGAAAGAGCCTTGAATTGGTACCTCTTCATACCCAAAAGGAACTGATGAGCCAAATAGGAACTGACAGACATGCGTCTTTGGGACATACATTTGCCATTCATTCTGCTCCCAACGGCGAATCTCTTTGGAAAGGTATGCCCTCCATTTTGAAATATGGGTAAAGGATGAAACAGTTCAAGAGCTTCAGATTTATCAGGGACCAAAATCCTTCATCACCCTTCTTCACTAAGAAAAGAATGCCGACAGAACTCACAGAATCTCAAGCAATTAGCTCTAGTGCCACTTAGTGCAATAATTATTGCTAGATCTCTCTGCACCAGATTTTGGTCCTGCTGAAAACCTTAGGTCAGGGAGAAACTAACTGAACTGGTTGATGATGAAAACTCTATTTTGAATCCCTGCACAGTCTGGTCTGTAGTCAAAATTACCAATTGATAGAGAAAGAGGTAGAGTTTACCTTCTAATGTTCTTGAGGACGACCTGACAGTGAATGGCCTACCAGAGTTTGGAGAAGAGCAGGCCTTGTTAGATAATGCCTCTCCATGGGTCTTTGACTCTTTGAGAGTAAATGGGAAGTTGTGCATATAAGTAGGCGCGGGTGTAGAACTCTGCTCCGCCCGCGGAGTGTGTGGAGATTTGCCGACTCTGCATTCTGCGGAGAACGCAGAGTAGGCAAATCTCCCCACACTCTGCAGCAGAGCGGAGTTGGCCAGCCCCCGCCTCCACCCTCCCACATGCACAGTTTCTGCAAGGATCACCCAGAGAGAGTGAGGAAGAGGAGGAGGGCAACCCTGGGACGCCGCAGTACAGGTATGCATTTTTTGTTTTAGTTTTCATTAATGTCTAATTAATTGTTAATAGAAGTGGGTGGAGACGGGTGGCAGAGAGGAGTTTGTTCCCAACTCCGTGGACCGCCGTGTAGTCCCGCTACGCCCAGGGTTAAATATAGGCACGTATTATGAAAAGTAGAGTGTGTGTTTGTATGAATTCTGTTGGGATGGATCAGAAGAACAAAGTGAATTGTGTCCACCTGTTATAAAAAACATATGTTTTACACCTTGCTGAGAATCTGCTGGGCAATATCAAGCGAAGTAAAAGTTTTGATGTAGCTTGAGATTTCTCTTATGAACCTGCCACCAAAAAATGGTCTTTAGCTTTAGGATCCAACTCTTTGTCTACCATCCATGTCCACATTGGGCAAAGTCTCATTTAGAAAACGCTGGAGTTTTTAAATGTCAAATTCAGATTTGTATTCTCAAGAAGAAAACCACCATTTGGCTCCAACACCTAAGGCCCATGATTTGTTCAGCATTCCGTCCATCATCTGTTCTTTTTTTGTTTATAATTCTTTTTATTAAACAATAGATAATCAACAGTGCTGGTTACAGAAGAGAGGGATAATATCAGAATTAAATACGCATACACAAATGTTGACCATGAACAGTACAAATGACAAATGATAAATAACAGCGGTTATGGCGAAGTAGGCTCTTCAAGTGAGGGGATAATGGGTGGAAAACAGATATTGCCTCAATAGGCATTCCATTTGCTCCATATAGAGGACCATTTTTGGGGGCAGCCACGTGCCACATACACGTTTTTTTCTCTGGCCATACACCAGTCCATATCAGCTTTCCAGGTTTCAACTTTAGGCAATACCCAGGCACCCCACAACTGAGCTATATTTCTTTTTGCCACCATTAGGCCCAGCGTAACCCATGTTTTGTCTTTGCTGTTCAAGTCTGTAGGTTCCCAGACATTCAAAAGGCACCTTTTGGCTTCAGGTCTAATGTTATGCTCGAGGACCTCTCTGATACAATTATGAATTCCCGACAAATAATTCTGGATATGCCCACATTCCCATAGAATATGCATAAAGGTGCCTGCTTGTCCACAATTCCTTCTACACATTCCCTCGTCGATTCTACCCATACTGACGAGCCGGGACCCAGAAACATAGACTCTGTGGAGGATTTTAAGCTGAACCTGGCAAAGTCTGGAGGAGATTGCAACCTCCCTTGAGGAGGCCACTGCCTCCTGCCATTCCTCATCATCGAGCTCCAGTCCATCCCCCTCCCAGCGCTCCCTGACCAGTTTAAGGGGTCCAGGGTATTGTTAATCAACTTTTTATAGGTCAGATATATCACTTTTGTTGCCAAATACCCATCAAGCAACCTATGCTCCAACGGCGAGGGTTCTGGGGGAGAGGCATCCTTCGGTAAACATGACATGAGCGCATGGTGCACCTGCAGATATCGGAAATATTCTGTCTTTGCTAGCTCGAACTCCTGTTGCAGAAAAGCGAATGTAACCACCTCACCCTTTTCCATAGGTCTCCAATCTTTGAGATCCCGATCAGATCCCACTTGTCAAATCCCTTTGAGGTCCTTAGCATGCCCAACTGTTCCGTATCCCACAAAGGAGTAGGCAGCATGAGTTTCCGGTCCCACCCCAGGCATCTGTGTGCAGCATGCCATACCTGTACTGAGTGCTTGGTTGGACCTGTTAGGGAAAACCTTTGGGGCCTGGATTATAGGGCTGTATTGTAATTACCACCCGGCAGTAGCCATTTATCCATTCTGTAACCCAGGTCCTCCCCGCGGCGGTATGTGCAGTGATTAATAGCCGCTAGGTGGGCCGCCCAATAATATTTTTCAACATTAGGAAGACCAATCCCCCCATTCTACCAACTGGCAACGTCTTGCCTCAGCCTCTGCAGGGGGGGAGCAGATTACGCTGGTATCACATCTTGGGGTCTGCTGTGATGAAAATTCCCAGGTATCGGAAACCACCTGAATAGGACATCCCCTGTGCGGGGGAGGGGGATCTCCACTGAGGACATATATTAAGGACTTGCTCCAGTTAATTGTGTACCCGAATATTTACCAGAGTTTGTAAATATATTGAGCACTCTATGGAGCGACGCCGTAGGGGAGGCAAGACACAGGAGGATATCGTCCGCATATAAAGAGATACAGTCCTCCCATGCATCAGTCCACTTCAGCCCCCGTATGATGGGGTCTCTGCAGATCCATGCCGCCAGGGGATCCAGGGAGAGTCCTGACGAGTCCCACGGCCCAGAGCAAACACCTCCGACTTTTTATTGTTGACCACTACTTGTGCTAAGGGTTCTGTGTAAAGGAGCCGCACCCACTCGATAAAGCTGGGCCCGAAACCCATCTTCGCCAAAACTGCAAACAGGAATGGCCACTCAATTGTGTAAAGTGACATCTTAGCATCCAACGAGACAACTACTGCAGCTTCTTGGATCGTGCCCACCCTTTCCAGCACCCCCTGCAATCTCCCCAGGTTTAATGCAGTGTTTCGATAAGGCATAAAGCCCGACTGGTCAGGGTGCACCAAGTTACTTATTACTTGGGCCAAGCGACTCGCAAGCAACTTAGCTAAAACCTTTGGCTCTGCATTTAATAGGGAAATGGGCCTATATGATGAACACTGAGACCTTGGTCTGCTCTCTTTGTGATTAGTAACCAATGTTGCTACTCTTTGGTCGAGGGGGAGCAATCCCAACTCCCTGCTCTCCTCAATCATGGCCCGCAGGTGCGGGGCTATTTTATCTGGCTTTAACTTGCACAGCTCAATAGGTAAACCATTAGGGCCCAAAGATTTGCCCGGCTCCGTTATTGTCCCACCCAACTCGTCTATTAATTCTGGTACAAACTACCTGCCAGTTCTTTCTTGTCTAACCAGGCAAGCAATTTCCCTGCCTTATCACCCAAGTCATAAAGTCTGCCGTCTGCCGTCTTTGTCCCTGCCCAGTGTTTTGGCCATATCAGTAGAAATGGATTTGTATTGATCCCTTTTGCGCTTCAGGGCATGAAGACTCTCCAGCGTCGCCACCCCTTCACCCCCCTCCTCCAGACGGAGGATTTCGTTCTCTAAGCGGGTTAGGTCCTTCACTTTCTCCTTATGTGCTCCTGCAATGAGTGAGAGTGCCTGCCCCCTCAGTACAGTTTTAAATGCTTCCTATATGGTTTGAGACGAGCGCACCGACCCTTCGTTTTCCAGGAAATAGTTATCAATGGCTTGCAGGAGTGCGTTTTTGACCATCGAGTTACGAAGGTGCCAGGGATTGATTGGAGCAATACTCCCTACTCTGTTTTCACCCAGAACCAATGCAACCCATACTGGGAAGTGGTCGGAGATACCCCGCGCCATGTGCCTAATTTCTCGAATGTTCTCTATCTGAGATGCCGGGGCAAGAAGGTAATCAATACGGGAAAGACTATTGTGTGCTCCTGAGTGGAAGGTATGCTGGATGCTTTCAGGGTGATACGCCCTCCATGCGTCTACGAGGCCCAGAGCCTCTAAGAAGTCTGGAAGCCATCTGTGCGAGGAACCTATTTCTCGGGGGGATGACTGTCGAGTGGTCCCGACACTACCGAGTTGAAGTCTCCACCCACGACAAGGTAGCCTTCTGGAAACAAGAGCATAATGGAACCTAAGTCACAGAATGCATGATCCTGTAGACTCGGTGGGACATACACTGCCATTAGTGTGAATGTTTTCCCCTCCAACTGCCTCGAAACCACGGCATATCTAACCATCTCGTCAATCCAGGTGTGCTGTATAGACAGCGGGAAGGAATTTTTAAGCATGATGCCCACCCCCCTGGAGTCCGTGGTGAAGCCAGAGTGTGCCACTAGCCTATAGCCCCATCTATTCATTGCTTTACAGGAGTTGCCTACCAGGTGTGACTCCTGAAGGAGTACAACGTCTGGGGCGTGTAGTTTGATATGTTGTAACACAATGCAACGTTTTATTTGTCCCTGAGTCCGTTGACATTCCAACTCAGGAGCCTAAAGCTTTTATCCCAATGTGTGCTCATTGACATATTTACAAGCCATATATCCCACTTCCTGGCTACGGATTAACAATGCCGCCTTCTCTAAACAGTGTGGAAAAAACTCTTCCCCAACCCAACCACCCCCCTCCCTGCTCCCCTGCACCCTAGGCCTAAAACTGCCATTAAATACACCATGCAGAGTGCCTGTTGCCCAACTAGAACTAAAAGTAGTAAAGAGTGGTGGTGAAAAGCTCCGTCACCTTGAACCCTCCCCTGATGCAATAAACTCTTTAGGTTCCCCAGGCAGGGCCAGACAACAGCAGTAAGATACCATAGGATAAATAGTACTGCTACCAAAATATAGTTCTGCAGTTTGACTCTGTAGACCACTGCCAGTCAGAGGAGTCTGTTTGATTAAACAGTCAGAGTGAATCTAAGGCACCTTACTTTCTCAAAACAGTTCCAGCTGCGGACGTGTTCAGGTTCGCCACTCATCGGGCATTATGTTCTCCTGCCCCTCTCCAACCCTCCAGCCAGTCTGCAGCCACTTCAGGATGATCAAAAAAACAGGTTTTGCCCTCCGCCTCTACTCGAAGTCGGGCTGGAAACAGCAATGCCTATTTGGCCCCTTTGTCTCACAGTTTTTTCTTTACCTCAAGAAAGGATTGGCGCTGCCTCTGCACATTAATGGTGAAGTCCGGGAAGAAAGAGATTTCTGCATTCTCATATCATAGGGGTGGGGCCCCCCTGGTATTCTGTAATATAACATCTCTGTCTCTAAAGTTCAACAACTTTGCCAATATCGGACGAGGAGGCACACCAGGCTTCGGCCATCCCCCAGGAACTCTATGTGCCCTTTTGTATTACAAAAAATGTTGATAGACCTTTAGGTTGCAGGTTATTAAGTATGAGGTCCTCTACAAATAGGTCAGCCGGCGGACCCTCCTCTTTTTACGGCACCCCAATAATTTGCACAATATTTCGTCTGGTGCGACCCATATAATCATCAAGCTTATCCTCTGCGGACTTACGGAAGGCCTGTAATTCTTTGATATCTTGCTGCATTTGGGATGTGCCTCCGACGAGGCTAGAGGTGATGACTTCCTTTTGTTTCACCTTCTCGACGATTTTTGTCAGGTCTTCCCTGATGAGCGTCACCTCCAATGTGATTGCATCCATTCTTTGCTCTAGAGATGATCGAACCCCCAGGACAGCGTCCATAACATCCTTCAGTGTGAGTTTGGGGTGTTCCTCTTCTGATCCAGCCGCCATTTTGCCTTTGGCGTGATGTTTGAAGTCAGTGGGTTTCGGAAGCGCATATTTGTCCAGCTTTGTTTGCTAGGAAGCTTATAGGCCTTTCGATCCCGAGATTTCTCCCGATATTGTAGGGCTCACACCTGTCTCCCAAGCAAGGCCACACCCCCTGCAGGTGGGTGTACACAATAGAGCCGGCTTTGTTGAATGATTAAGGATTACAAAGGTCCGACGCTTCGATACTGCGTCAAGGTAAGTGAGGTCTCAACACCTGGTACGCCCTTAGTCAGTTGCTTAATGGATGGATGCCACTTGTGTGACACTCGAGCCCAGGCCGCACCAATATTCCAATGCACTGAACACTCCTCACTTATACATAAGCGGTGATCTAAAATGGATCAGGGCGGTACCCCTTCAGTGTCCCTCTAGGCCGTAGGCCTTTATTGTCTTGAGCCGGATATCCACCACTCACCGCTGACCTTCAATCGGGGCAAACCATACCTGGGCTCACATACACTGTCTGGGGCGCAAGGGTGCCCGTCAACCGCTCCCACAACTGCCCCAGATCCAGGGTAGTTTGCCGCACTGCGCCCGATAATTAATATGCCAATAAACAGTAGCGGATCACCGGGGCAGAAACAGCTTGATAAGGCGTCCGAGTGCGCTCACTTCAGCGCACTTTCCAGCAGTTACTTTGCCGCTGCTATCAGCGGTTTGGGGGCTCACCTGCGGTCCGTCAGCTCCGGGAGTGCTCCAGTGACCTTTGCGACGCGCAGATCCATAGCACCTCCACGTCCCCACCGGCTCCTACCACAGGCCCCGACCACGGCCTCACGCTGGTTATGGGCCGGATCTTCAGCATCGCCACGCCCAGTTCTGTGGTGCGGCAGCGCCCCCCTCAGTTGTGTGAGAGGCTGTCTGACGCACTATCTGCAACTTTGGAATTATGGGCTCCCCAGAGTCGGTTCTTACTTCGGCAGCACCCCCAGCAATTCCGACGGCTCACCCGCCTCTTGGGTGACGGATGTGTGTAGCGGATTGCGGGGAGGGATCCGGTGTGTTCGGAGCTACTCTATCTCGCGGCCATTACGCTCCACGGCATCCATTATCATCTATTATTTTGGCATGGGAAGATCAGCTACCTATAGGTGGTAAGTGAAGAGGGCGCATATATGTGAATGGCGGGTGATGCTACTTGTGGATACAGGGGTGTGCAGTAAGTTCTGGGGGAGGGTAGGTAGTGCAGGGTGAGTCTTGAGCCGCCACATGTGCGGGGGGTGTGTCCAGTAAGTTATAAAGAGAGTGCATTGGGTGCATGCTGGGGACAGGTACATTGGGTGTCTGCAGGAGGGTATGCAGGCTAACTGTAGAGGGTAAGTTTGGGGTGTCTGCATAGTGTGCACATGGTCAGTGACTGGCTACCGCCCTCCCCCTATGACCACACCACCCCCGGACACAGCACCCAGACGTGGTATCTTTGGAAGGCGGGGGGTCGCGAAACCCCCCGGCCGTATTTATTAAGTACAAAAACAATAAATTTCAAATTTGCATGATAAACGGTTATACAAAATTCAGCAGGACATTAGATACATAATTGTCAACAGGTGTGAGTGTCTATCCTTAACAAAGACTCTAATACAGATTGTTTCCTAACCGAATCTAACATCCTCCTCTGCATTTTGTATACTAACATTTCTGGGCCATATGGCAAGGTCGCTAACCGGTGTCAGGTCCTACTAGCTGCGCCTCCCCTACAGGTGTGCGCATGCGCAGCCGGGCCCGGTAATTACCCGGTCCACGCCGTGAACTTCATTTACCCACTAAAGGAGGGCCCTTACTCTGCGCCATCCGGTGACGTCATGAGTATGCGCGCGCGGGGTGGCTACCAGCCTAAGGAAAGCGTGACTCCCCAACCCGCGCCCCTTTGAAGCACCAGTTACCTTGCCCCTGAAGTTCTAGGAGGGGCCAATGGCCCCTCCCCCTGGGCGGGCACCTCCGTAGGATGATGCCCGCCCCCTCAGACCTTCAAATAGTTGCTCACCGGTCATGACCTTACCGCATGCCCATCATACCTAATAAATACGACGACCTAAGGGAGAAAATTCTAAAGGACAACTACACTGACTAAAATCACAGGTCATGTATAACATCATAAAGCTACAAGGGAAAGAAAAGACCTAAACACGACTGCAACAGTTACACATAATCCAATATCATTCGCTACCTTGGGAGAAAAAGGCCTACAAAAAAGCATAGTCAAGAACATAACTGCACAATACCATATTGATCACTACAATGGGAGAAAAAGTCCTAACAGAAAAACCTCATCAGAAACTAACATCTCATGACAATTTCCCGCGCCCAATGCCCGCTAGTTGGGCTAGCAACACATCAACCACGTACTCCAGGGATGGTGGGTGGGGAAAAGTTATCCGCCCCGAGCGCCGGGGCACGTCCTATGTGGGGGAGCGTCCAGGGAACAAGGGGGTCACCTGGGCGCTCCCCACCGCTTTATCCCCCCCCCAGTGGCCCGCCCCCCCCTCCCTTCCGACCCGGATGTCGATTAACGACATCCGGGTCATTCAGGCAGCCAATCGGCGGTAGGGCGCGCCCCCTCAGTGACGCGCCCCACCACCGAGTAGTCCGGGGGGAGGTCGCCGCACAGCCATGCAGGCGGGGGGGCCAAAGCCCCCCCTTTCCACATGGTCAGTGACTGGCTACCGCCCTCCCCCTATGACCACACCACCCCCGGACACAGCACCCAGACGTGGTATCTTTGGAAGGCGGGGGGTCGCGAAACCCCCCGGCCGTATTTATTAAGTACAAAAACAATAAATTTCAAATTTGCATGATAAACGGTTATACAAAATTCAGCAGGACATTAGATACATAATTGTCAACAGGTGTGAGTGTCTATCCTTAACAAAGACTCTAATACAGATTGTTTCCTAACCGAATCTAACATCCTCCTCTGCATTTTGTATACTAACATTTCTGGGCCATATGGCAAGGTCGCTAACCGGTGTCAGGTCCTACTAGCTGCGCCTCCCCTACAGGTGTGCGCATGCGCAGCCGGGCCCGGTAATTACCCGGTCCACGCCGTGAACTTCATTTACCCACTAAAGGAGGGCCCTTACTCTGCGCCATCCGGTGACGTCATGAGTATGCGCGCGCGGGGTGGCTACCAGCCTAAGGAAAGCGTGACTCCCCAACCCGCGCCCCTTTGAAGCACCAGTTACCTTGCCCCTGAAGTTCTAGGAGGGGCCAATGGCCCCTCCCCCTGGGCGGGCACCTCCGTAGGATGATGCCCGCCCCCTCAGACCTTCAAATAGTTGCTCACCGGTCATGACCTTACCGCCACGGGCCAGCATTGTTAACCGACGATCTGGCCTCCCCCTCTACCCAGACCTAAACCAGGAGCGCGCCTATTTTTTAAAAACCCCTCCAACCAGGCCCAGACATTATTAGACCACAGGACATTAGCTGCCTCCGTCAAGTGCACCCCGTCCCTCAAGTAAAAATGCTCACCCCAGATACACCCATGTGGAATCGTCTGCAACTGGGGGGTCCGAAATAATTTGTCCAACTGTGTGTTGACCCTCCGTACCGAGTGATTCAACGCCCTGACCGAGACCCCCCCTCGCCACTGCCACCGAGGAATAAGTTGCGACCAAACTACTGTGGAACCCGGGCAAGCCCTGGCCACCCACCCCGCAGTGGAAATGATCTCCTCAATGAGCACGCGCCTCCCCAATTTTGCCAAATCATTCTCCCCCAGGTGAAGTATCACCACTGACGGGGGGGGCCGCTGCTGAGCTAAGATTCCCTGGAAGAAACTCCGAAACTGGCTAAGGCATAAACCCCCCCTCCCGAAAAATGATATATCCAACCCCTTTTGCGCTGCGCTCGTCCTACGGTCTCCTGAAAGAAAAACATGTTCCACGCGCCTAACATAAGAATGGCCCACAATCCAAGTCACCAGTTTCTTGTGTCCTCCGTGCTGTGCCGATGTCGATCGTTGTCGCCCGGTGACGAGTTCCTCCCCTGCGTGACAGGTTTGAGAAACTGTAAACAAAAGAAACATACAGGGCGTGAGCACCATCATGTCACAACATGTCAATTCGTACATAACTCTTGTAACGTTCAGACGACCATCTTCCCAGTGTCTTCACACTCTCCACTGAGAGACCCCTCGCCACTGCCTCGGTTGCTGCCCCAATCCTAAATGAATGGGTGCCGAATTCCTTTGGATCGAACCCTGCCAGACTGACCGTTAGCTCCAAGACTCGCCTAAACTGGTACCTAGTCAATGGTGTACCATCGGCGTGACACAGCAGTGTGTCCCCCGCCGTGCACTCCCGCTGCCTACAGAAAGCCTCCACGTGAGAAACCGGGCAGCACGGGTTGGCCCGCGCCCGATGGAGCACTATGGTGTGACCCCGAGAGTCCTGATCGGTTTTTGATTTCTGAATTGTTATTCGCATAACGTCTTCCTTGATCTCAACCCCGGCCCACTGCAGTCCCCCCACTCTATCAGTTTTTGACCCAGCAACTAACTCCCCAACCCTCAAAGCCCCATAAAAGGCCAGGGAAAATGCCGCCTTGAACAAGATAACCTCCCACTGGGAGCTACAAACAGTGTGCAGTGCCCCCAATAAGGCCGTCAGCCGTGCCAATCCAATGGGCCTTCTCCTATCGCCCCGGTAACCCTGTACACGGCGCCAACCCCTCAACGCCTTGCGCACCAGAAAGGTGTTAGTGGGATCTCGCATACCCCTACTCTGCGCAAAGAAGGAGATTGCCGCCCTATGTCTGTTCGCAGTCGCAACTGAGCGCCCTTCCTTGTGCATTGATTCTAGGTAAGCTGCAAAGCTGTCCTCCTGTGCCCACCTAGCCTCCCATTCCCGCCCCAAGAAAGCCCGGTAAGACAAAAACGCCCCTTCGTAAGCTGTCTTGGTCCTGGGGGCTAAGCTAGCGACCACGAGGTCCTGTAATCTGGGGCACCAATCTGCCAAAGTACTGCCGGGAATTGCGCCGGCTGGGGATCTGCCGCCGGAAGGTGTTCCCTGAAAACCTGCATTTTAAAGCGAGAAAGGGAGTCAGCTGCATTATTGAGGACGCCAGGGACATGCTTGGCTCTGAAAACCACATTCCATTTTAAGCATTGCAACACAATCTCCTACAGTAAGCGGAGTATGAATGGACAGCGTGCCCCCTGCTGATTTATGCATTCCACCACCGTCATGTTATCCGACCAGAACACCACGGATTGGTTACGCAAGTGTTCCGGCCAGACCATCAACGCTACCCATATCGGAAAAAGCTCCAGAAAGCCAATATTGGTAGTCAGACCCTGTGTCCTCCATTCCGCTGGCCACCGCTGGGCGACCCACCTGGTACCCAAAATGGCGCCGAAGCCGGTACTCCCAGCAGCGTCCATCCATAGGCCCAATTCCGCCGATGTGGAGGGAGGACCCGGCCACACTACTCTGCCATTAAAATCCTCCAGAAATGCCATCCAAATGAGCATATCCTGGCGAACCTCAGATGACAACCTCGTGTGGTGGTGTTTCTCCCGTAATCCTCTCATTGCTTGGGCAATAGAGCGTGAAAAAGGGCGTGCCATTGGGATAACCCGAAGCGCAAAATTCAATTGCCCCACCACCTCCTGTAGCTGTTGCAATGTAACCTTGTCTTTGCGTAGGCATTGCCGTAGGGCTGCCCTGAAGCTAGCTACCTTAGCCCTGGGTAACCTGAAGCATCCCTCCACGGAATCAATTTCGATACCGAGGAATTCCAAACAGGTGGACGGGCCCACCGTCTTCCCCGGGGCTAGCGGGACACCAAAAGCCCGCATGAGCGCGCAAAATTCCTGCAACGCCCAAGCACACTCCTGAGATCCTGCCGCACCCAAGAAAAGGAAATCGTCCAGATAATGCATCACCTGCCGATGCCCCGTCACCTCCCTCATGACCCATTCCAAAAATGAGCTAAACGCCTCAAAGTACGCACATGAGATAGAACAGCCCATGGGCATACATTTGTCCATATAAAACTTGCCATCGAAAGTGAAACCTAAAAGATGATGGTCCAGAGGATGAACTGGGAGGAGGCGGAAGGCAGATTCTATGTCAGATTTTGCCATCAATGCCCCTGGCCCCAGTGCCCGCAATAAATCCACTGCCTGGTCAAATGATGCATACTTGACGCTACAAATTCCCTCATCAATCGCATCATTCAGTGACGCACCTCTCGGAGCCGACAGGTTGTGGATCAATCTGAACTCCCCTTTCTCTTTTTTGGGTACCACCCCTAGTGGAGAACACACAAAATCGGGGACAGGCACCTCCTGGAAAGGGCCAGCTAGTCTACCCAGGGCCAGTTCCTTGCTAATCTTAGCAGCCACCACTGCGGGGTTATGTTGCACCGACAGCTGGTTCCTGCAATGTGTGCTACCTGTGTAACCCCCTGCCGGGATCCTAAAACCTTGAGAAAAACCTTCTTGCAGTAGAGTGGCCGCTGTGTGAATCGGGTACCTATTCAACCAAGGGATCATTGCCAAAACATCTATAGGGGTCACGATATCCCGCATATCGGCCCTACACTGGCTTCCCCCTCCCCCTCTGGCTGTGGTTGCCCTGCTTGGACCTGCAAGTTGACTCGGGGTGGGAGGGGTGACCGCAGATCGAACATGCATGTCTGAATTTACAGGTGCCCGGGGCCCTCGTGCAGATACGCTTATTAAAGTCCCAACACACCCCTTTTCTCTCAACCCCCCCCCCCCCCCTACCCCTACCCGGGACCTCACTCCCCTGAGCCGCCCGAAAGGGGTGCTGAGGTCTGGTGAAGTACCCCCTGCCCGCAGTGGCAGACTGTAGTGGGGCAGAGCTCCCAGAGAACTGCCTATGCCATGACACAGAGTCCACCTTATCCCATGCCAATGACGCGTCAAATTCCCTAGCTTTCCTGAAATTAACATCATACTCCTTCCAGGCATCCCCCGGGTACTGCTCGCTCCACCCCACGATTCTACTCTGGTAACAAGCCAATGACGCCTGCACATTAGGAGGCCGCTCGGCCATGATGGTCGTGAACACTGCGAAAGCCCTAACCCAATTGAGCAAAGATTCTTCAACCCTAAACCTAGCACACTGTGCCCTCCACTCACTTGGAAGCATCCACTCCTTTAGTGTCTTTGCCTGGTCCATCTCCCTGTGATCCAGTAGTAATGAAAAAATGTAAACATATTTCCCCGCCCAAATGCATTCCTTCGTTGCCTGGGACACATGTTGTGCCAAATTCTCAGACCTAGAGGGCAATGACCCATCGCCCAAGAGGGGCAGTGCCACCTCCTTACCCTTTTCCTGCGCCGCGACCGGTTGACCACCATCTGCCGTTGGTTGGGCGGGGCTGGAACCTGTAAGTGAAGAAGAAAGGGGAACCGCAGCTCTATCCGCTGCCGCTGCTGCTTTAATCTTTTCTACCAACTGTGCTGCTTCAGCTGCATGGTCTGATGACGCTGGTAAAACCCCCCCCTTTTTTAGCCAAGGTAATAAAGCCGCTATCTGAGATGCCAATTCAGGCGGGACCGAGTCTGGGCTATCTGGTGGGACTATGGGCCCCCCGGGAGGCATAGCCGGTGGGGCTGGCCTGATAGGCGATGGAGAGACCGGTACCGGCAGACCCGGCACTGGGATCGGTAGCACGGGCGGGGGGGTAGGCCCCCCAGGAGGTGGCGGCGGCGGCATGGCAGGAGCCAATGTAACGGGTGCCGGGACAGGTACCAAGGGTACTGAATCAGAAACCGTGGGTGTGATTGAAACCGGTACCACCGGGGCTGGGGCACTGCGCCTTCGCCTCTTAGCCTTGGACGACTTGGGCGGGCTAACAAAATCCCCCCTGGACAATGGTGCCTTCCGCTGCCGCGCGGGCCTGCCTGCAGGTGCTGGGGGGTCAGTAAACCTTTCATTCAAGCGTGCTTCCAATTCATCCACTTTACTCAATCTCTTATTGATGCTATTCATCTCCTGCATCATGGCCTGCAACATGACCTCCATCCTGGACCCCCCTTCACTACCCACTGGCCCCGCCATGACTTGGGTGCACCGCCCTACACTAATACCCTAATACAGGCGTCAGTACGCTTATTACCTTCACTAGGTGGAGGATCTACAGGGGGCTGTAAGCACCATGCAACCGTAACCGCAACGCCCCGGCTTATCCGGTTTGTCAGGGGTGAGTGAACTCTAACGTAGACCCACCCGGCGGCTACCAGAAGCAATGTAATGCGAGCCCCCCGCTCTCCTCTTACCGATCGAATCCTGCGTACTCCCAGCCGGAATTGAAGGTACCTGCGACCACAACCGCTGGCCACCACTCGGGGCTTACCACAAGAAATTACAGGGACGTAGTAATAGCACCTGAAATAGAAAATGTATTAAATCCCGGTAGTTATGAAAAGTTACACACGTATGTACGAGCTCCACCTTCCTTCACTGCCCAGTCCACTGGCCTTGGCTGTTGCCCCTTGCGCGTGTTTCAGTGTCACACAGTCCCAGCAGTAAAGCCGATACCCTGTACTTTCCTTGTAACCCCTTGCCCTCTGCCTGAAATTCAGCAGCACCCACTTCCTTTAACTGCCTACCTAAGCAACCACCGGGCGCTTCAATATTAATGTGTACTACGAGTACTTAAAACTGTGCTCAGTAACAGACTTATTTGCACCTATGATCGACCAATCCTTGCTTTTGTTAGGCACGGGGAGATTAAGTGAGTTGCTCAGAATCACCAGAGGTCCTGTCTTCAAGTCGAGGCTAGGTAAAACCACCTTAATATATAGCTGAATGGGGTCCTGGTCAAGTAATGCGTATCAAACCTCCCCCATCAAACTCGACACCAATATATTGTCGCTCTCTTTCAGGCTCTCTGTATTTCTATTTCCCGCATTAAATACAGCATGTGAACATCAGATTCAGGCCTGTTGGCTATGCCAATGCACGTTTAAAAGAGGGTGTGTAATCTAACACTCATCCCTTTACTGACCGGCGGCATCAATCTATGCATAGATCAGAAACATCTGCTCTGCGGTGCCACATGCAAATTCAAATAAAAACGTAACAGCCTGGGACCTCACACACTCAGCGCACGATCGCAGGAGGGGCGTGCCACCGCCTCCCAGTACCTGCTACCTTCCTTGCACGCTGCCGACGCCGGATCACACGCTCGGTTCCCCTCTCGTGGGACGCGGACCACAGAATGCCTCCGTCGCTTCCGGATCGCGAGATCGTATCCCAGGAACACACGATGCCTCCTGGCGGACCCCCCGAGGCCGTCCGGTGATTCTTCGTGCTCCCGAAGCCGCTGCCTGCCGTCCGACGCGAACGCGAATCCTCAGCTACGAAGCGAACCTGCAGATTAAAAATAAAACAAGCGAAAAGTTATCCGCCCCGAGCGCCGGGGCACGTCCTATGTGGGGGAGCGTCCAGGGAACAAGGGGGTCACCTGGGCGCTCCCCACCGCTTTATCCCCCCCCCAGTGGCCCGCCCCCCCTCCCTTCCGACCCGGATGTCGATTAACGACATCCGGGTCATTCAGGCAGCCAATCGGCGGTAGGGCGCGCCCCCTCAGTGACGCGCCCCACCACCGAGTAGTCCGGGGGGAGGTCGCCGCACAGCCATGCAGGCGGGGGGGCCAAAAGCCCCCCCTTTCCATATGAGTGATTGGAGGGGGTGTGTGTAGGGTGGTGCCAGCACTGAGTGTTGGTAGTGGGCGAACACAGTGTGTGCCTGTAGGGGAATGAGTGCTGGGAGGTACCTGCATGAGTGCTTGCAGGAGTGACTGTTGAAATGCTTGTGCTCCGGCCCATTTTAGTATCCCGCAATTATCTACTAGAACCCACTCTGGTCAGATGGAACTTTTTACTTGCCCAATAGCGTGGAGGGAAAAACACAGCTATCAAAATTACTGTCCGCAATTTGCCATAATCAAGGACTCGAGACTTAATCTCTTGGCTCTCTGGTTTTTATTATCAGCATGAAGATTTGCAGATACAAAGTCCTCAATACGAGGCACAACAAGTACATAGGCACTAACACAAAAGCTACTCTACGGAGAATCCGCATACGGCTAAAAATAACTAAAAGTACAATCTCTAAAAGCATGAGGTAGAACACCACCAAGCAAATGTCGATACTAGGGACACTGAACCATACCATCTCTGTCCCTACTCTGCACTAGATGACATCCCTATTTAGCAATCCCTTGAGACCCTCATCGAGTAAAAGGTGTCAGAGTGAAACTTCATAAGAAGACTTCACTTAGAGAGCTTGGTCTAAGTTGCCCCCTCTATCCCTTCGCCTAGCCTTCCTCTGCTCTGGGCTGCTCTGAACTGCCTCCACCCTCGGGGCGCTGTCCCTAATACAGAACCCCAAATCCCAGAACACGCCCTTTGCGCCTCCTCTTCTGCGGGGTCGTCTTTCAGTAAATTTCCACAGAGCGCTGTCCAGTTCCATCGTCCATCGCTTGGCCTTGAGTCCCAGACGCCATCCGCACTAGGAGTTACGATTGGCACATTCCAATACACTCCCATGTCTGGCTTTTACTACATAAGTCAATTTGTGAACAAAGAGCTTCTCTACTAACGAGCAACTGTCCTTGCACCTGGGGTGAGATCATGCAAAGCAGACATTCTTCACATCTTTTAAGTTGCAATTTACTACAGCCTAAAACCTCTACTGGAATAAATCCTTTTTGGCCTATTGCCCTTGGCTAACATAAGAAAATACCAGGCCTTTCGCCTCAACGATATATGCGAATTCTGGCCACTACTTCGGTTACACAAGCAGGTTTAAATCACAGTATTGACATTTACGTCTTTCTTTCATGTGTGGTCAAACTAAACAGTCTACAGACACGAATTCTAATCTACACGTTTTAACATCACATTGTTCAAAAAGGACTAAGCTCTATGCATTGCTTCAATATATACATAAGATGCTTGTACATAGCTAACACTTCTATTAAAATCGATATAGGTTATACAATTCGTAATACATTGCACATAAAATACCTGAGCACACATTTGATTATATGCGGGTGCCAACTAACAGTGAATATAACGCACCCCTACAATTTTCAAACTTTTAAGCGCTACATCAGTTCCCCCCTTTGATGACATCCGTCATCACATCATTACAATTCTCTTCTTTAGAACTGACTTAGACCGCGCTAGTCATAACCTTGCCATGTCGAACTCCCTCCAGTCTCTTAAGACTCTCATATTGCTGTTCCTGGA
Organism: Triturus cristatus; assembly: GCF_964204655.1. Taxonomy (NCBI): domain Eukaryota; kingdom Metazoa; phylum Chordata; class Amphibia; order Caudata; family Salamandridae; genus Triturus; species Triturus cristatus. The sequence goes on from NC_140588.1 coordinate 272,271,757, forward strand.
GCTTCGCCATCCTTTTTTCGTTTGCCTTAAGAGCCCTTTCAACCTTGCCTCCTTGATACCACTTCCATGCCTTCAAGCATCCCCACAAACAAATCACGCAAACCACAGCAATGATAATCGGCTTCAATACTGATCCCAGAAATCCTCTTCCCAAATTCGCAAACCAAGTTCCCACTCTTCCAAATCCTAATCCAATCTTCTCCCACACATTCTCCTCCGTCAAATCCATAATCTCCTTGTGAATAGTCGTGATGTTGTCTATGTACTTCCCTATCTCCTTCGTGTTGTCTGGAATATATGTGCAGCATTCCTGAACCTTCAATAATTTGCAGACTCCGCCTTCTTTTGCTAATAATACGTCTAAAGCAAGGCGATTCTGCATAACCATATTCCGTATCGACAACATCTCTCCAGCCACCAACAACAAAGATCTCGCCGTGTTCATAGACAACTCATCAACCACAGTCGCCAACCTCCTGATCTTCACATCATTCAACACCACACCCATACTAGGTATCATTGCTCCGTATATGTCTCCAATCACTGCACCGGCGTTCGTAGCCCTACGTTTCCTAGACTGTCGCTTCGTCTCTAACAACTCCAAGTCCTCGGTGTGATAGATCTTCGGGAATATAATAGCCAAATAGCATATGCCATACCAATTCGCAGGTAGCCTGACATAAGCATTCTTCCCACATACATAATATACTGTCGGAATTACCTCTACTGGACCTACCATAAAATTCTTAGCAGAAGCTTCCACTGTGAAGGTCTGAGAACAAGTGCTATGTCCTACTGCGACCTTATCCGTATCGGATTGAGGCCGTCCAATACACAAATTCCCTCTCTGTACCTCATCTAACGCTATTGGTCCATAACTTCCCTTGGATCTGTGAGCCCTCTCCTCGTCTGTCCAATCTACTGGACTATCTCCGGTGTGTCGTGTCTGGGTCAACTTTCTGTATCTGTCCTCTACCTGATCTATGAATTTCTTCTCTGTCTCAGATAACGCACATGTCAGGTTATTCCTGTGAGCATGCGCCGTATCCAACTTCATAGTCGGTCTAAAATACTTCAGGAGTCTGTCCTCTTTCTTGTTAGAATCATATTTGTTCAAATGCTTGATTGCTGGAACTTCAGGAAGTACCGTGTCAAAATTTGAAAAGAAATACTCGAACTGTCTCCTGTCATAAAATAAACTGAGCAATAAACTACAAGAAATCCCATATGTCAATGGGAGATGATGATACTTGATACCCTCATCCACTGAAGCAGGCAACTGCATGCACACATAGCAATCCTTCACATCCATCGCATCAACATACTCATACAGCAACTTTGCATAAGCATTAAGCTTAAAATCACCCCTCGACAAATCCATGTGGAGTCTGCGATCATCCCTCAACTTCGATATTTCCTGTTCTCTAATACTGACACCACTCTGCCCTGGGGTATTAGGTGTGGGTGCTCCCTGAACCTTCCCCTCTTGCCTGTGAGCCACCATGTATGAACTTATCACTACCGCAAATATGGTGATTATCACAACTCCTACCAATGTGCCTATTATCAATTTAGCCCTACGATGTGGGGTTGCAGGATCTGCCATCTTCGGAATATACTCAGTGTCCAATACAGTCTCTGAAAGGGTAAGTCTCTTTCTCATCAGTGTCTCTTTCGTGAACTTAGGCAAACCTCCCTAACTTTTCTTCGTTCTATAACGGAAAAATCCCTAATTTTGTTCTTCTTCCACTCGGATCTAGGTTATCTTCTTCTCTGCTTGCAACCTTCTCAAATCAATCTAACATAAGCGCTGGTCCCAACAGTTCCAAGACTCCTTGCAATATTTCGAGCTTAAGAATGATCAGTTCCTGTGGGTCTGGCACAGTCGTGAACGTCGGGAACTCCAAATTGTCCAAGATCATACCTCGAATGACACTCAGGAATGGCGGACTCGGAATATGAATCGTCATAATTCCTTCGATCTCCAATCCCGGAACCTTCAGCAACACTTCCACCCTCTGGAGCGGGACACTGTTGACCAATGTCATCGACCTCAACCTTCCCGTGCTCGGTAACCCTGGCATCAGTCACTTGATATGCCCACTCTGGTGAAGCGTACTTCCGACTTGGCACTCGAGTTCTCTTGGACCTTCTCACACCACCTTGAGGATTCTCCTCGTCTCCTGATTCTTCTTCTGGTTCCTCCGAAACTGGTGCAAGGTCTGTGTCCGGAGCCAACCTCAGGTTTACCCGGTTCTGTCTTGCGGGCCAAACCCTTTCTGCTTCGGTAGCACCTCCGGTCTTCTCTTCAGTACCCGGTGCACTGACCTCCTCTTCTTCGGCAGAACTTGATTCTGTACTACCCACTGCACCTCTTGCTCCTTCGCCGGTTTCTGGGTCAGTACTGCTTTCACGCTCTTCCCCAACTCGATTCAGTGCACCATCAGCCACTTCAGCAACCCTTACAGCTTGACTGGCCCTCTCAGGAGGCTCGGTCGGCTCTCTGGGATCTTGGTTCTCGAGAGGGGCTGTATTTTCCACGAGTGCTGGAACTCTACGGGTATGAGAAGCATGCACCCAGTTCGGTAAACCTCCACACTTGACAGCTGTGTTCGTGACAAGAATCACTTGGAAAGGGCCGCGCCACCTAGCATCCAAACAACTCTTCCTCACGTGCTTTCGGACTAGGACCCAATCGCCTGGGTCCAAGTCGTGGCACCGGTCACTCGCAGCTGGAACCGTTGCTGTCTGCACCTGCTGAGACACAGAACGGACCACGTCAGCAAGGCCTTTACAATAGTCCAGGATCATATCATCAGTGATATTTATCAGAGCAGTAGCAGGTATTGCAGGCAAACGCATCGCTCTTCCCATGAGGATTTCATGGGGTGACAGCCCAGTCCTTCTATCAGGCACACTTCGGAGGCTCATAAGGACCAAAGGCAATGCGTCAGGCCATTTCAGAGACGTAGACGAACACACTTTCGCCATCCGAGCCTTCAGAGTTCCATTCACCTGCTCCACTATCCCTGAAGCTTCTGGTCTATAGCCACAGTGTAACTTCTGGTCTATATTCAAAGCAGCACAAAGCAACTTCATAACTTCGCTGTGGAAATGAGTTCCTCTGTCCGATTCAAAGGACGTCGGGAACCCGTACCTTGGAATGAGTTCTCTCAATAATAGTTTCGCTACTGTGAGTGTGTCACATCTGCGTGTAGGGTACGCCTCCACCCACCTGGAAAAGACACATACTATCACTAATATGTACCTCAACCCATTACACTTCGGCATTTCGACAAAATCCAACTGCATCCTATTGAAAGGTCCCCCTGACCTCCCTATGTGGCTCAACGTCACAGCGGTTCTTTTCCCCACATTCATCTGTTGACAAGTGACACACCTCTGGCACACAGTTTCAGCCACTGCACGAAACTTCGGGTTGTACCAAGTCTGACGAAACACTCTCATCATGGCATCCCTACCCAGATGTACAGCACCATGTATCAACCTCGCCATGGGATTCAACAAACTTTCCGGCAACACCGCTCGTCCATCATTCGAAACCCATATATCCACCTCTCCCTTCTCACATCCAGCTCGTATCCAGCTGTCACGTTCCTGATCCGAGACCCCTTCCTGAAGCTGTTTCAGTTCCTCCCATGAGTCTGCCATTGCTAACATCTGACCATACACCCTCTCCTCCCCAGTTTCCTCCATGTAGGTCTCAGTGAAGTTGCATCCCTGTTCTGCACAAAATCGGGCTACTTCATCAGCATAGTTATTTCCCAATGAAACAAAATCATTTCCCTTTGTGTGTGCAGCACATTTAACAACAGCAATTTCATCAGGACCTTGCAATGCTTTTAACAGTTTCCGTACATGTTCACCATTTCTTATAGAAGAACCTGAAGACGTCATAAACCCTCTCTGGGACCATAGCTGTCCGAAGTCATGAACCACACCAAACCCATACTGGCTGTCCGTGTAAATAGTTACACGGATCTTGTCGGCTGCCAAACAGGCACGAGTCAAGGCAATGAGCTCAGCCACCTGCGCGGAGTGTACTCCTTCTAAACAAGCGGCTTCAACCACACCCGTGATGGTGCATACAGCAAACGCTGCTCTCAATCGACCGACACTGTCTCTTAAACATGAACCGTCCACAAAGAAAATCTCATCTGACACTGGGAGTGGTTCATCGACAATGTCAGGCCTCGGTTTGGTGCATAGTTCCGTAACGTCGAGACAATCATGGTCCTCACAATCTTCATTATCATCCATAATTGGAACAGGTAACAATGTAGCAGGATTTAAAACAGCACACCTCTTCAATGTCACATTATCGGCTGCAAGGATAACTTGCTCATAACGAGTCAGCCTATTATTCGTGAGGTGCTGTGTTTTAGTCCTAGTCATCAACAATTCAACAGAGTGCGGCACATGTACAGTAAGAGGATGACCCATCACAATGCTCTCACATCTCTCGATGCTGACACCTGTTGCCGCAACGGATCTGAGACATCCGGGCAACGCAGAAGCTACTGGATCTAAAGTAGCTAAGAAATAGGCAACTGGTCTACGGACACCTCCATGATTCTGGGTTAACACTGCTAATGCGCAACCTTCTCTTTCGCAGCAGAACAATGCAAATGCCTTGTTGTAATCCGGCATTCCCAACGCAGGAGCGCTACATAAGGCTTCTCTCAGCCTCAGAAATGATTTCAAACAGTCGTCGTCCCATGGTACCGGATCACTTACATCCTTTCGCGTCAGCCGCTGTAAAGGCTTCGCTTCAAAGGAAAAGTTTGGGATCCACTGGCGGCAATAGCCCACCATTCCCAAAAACATTCTAACTTCCCTCTGCGTCGAGGGAACTGGCATTCTCAGAATCGCATCAATGCGATCTGGAGACACTTTCCTTTTACCCTTTTCGATCCTGTGCCCCAAATACTGTACCTCAGGTAAACAGTATTGCAACTTGTTTGGAGACACCTTGTGACCATTCTCTCCCAGGAAATTCAACAACGCAATGGTATCGACCCTGCAAGCGTCTTCTGTCTCTGACGCAACAAGCAGGTCGTCAATGTATTGCACCAAAACAGAGTTTTTCGGCAACACAAGACCTTCAAGATTCTTCTTTAAGAGCTGATTAAAAATTTACGGGCTCTCCGTATACCCCTGTGGGATACGACACCATGTTAATATACGATTCTCTAGCCTAAATGCAAAAAGAAACCTACTCTCTTCATGTAGGGGAATCGAAAATAATGCCTGACACAAGTCAATCACTGTGAACCATCCAGCTTCGCATGGGATCTGGAACAGTATCACAGATGGATTCGGTACCACTGGACAACATGGAACAACTATGTTGTTTATTTTCCGCAGGTCTTGCACTATCCTGAACTTCCCACTTGGTTTCTGCAATCCCATAATGGGCGAATTACATGGACTACCCATAATCTCCACCAGAATTCCCTGCCTAATCATAGACTCGATCACAGGTTTAATCCCTGCAATTGTTTCAGGCGACAGTTTATACTGGGGTGTTCTCGGGAATTCCGCGTTCGGCTTAACCTGTATTCTCACTGGTTCCACTCCCCTGACTAAGCCAATCTCCTCTCCGCTTAGATCCCACACATCGGTCGATACAGACTCCCTCAAATCCTGTGGAAGCTCCTCCACTGTCAAAGCCGGGTACATTTCCACGCACACCCGCTGATTTGCAACCTTAAAGGTCGCGTCATCATCCCTTGTCTGTACCTCTACTCCTTTCGGGGTACAGTAGATTGTGCAATTGAGCTTACACAACAAATCTCTTCCCAACAAACAAACAGGACTAGAATCGCACACCACGAACTGATGTCGATCCCTAAAGTTTCCTATCCTGACTGGAATCGGTTCCGTTAAGGGGCTCACTAGCCTCTTGTTCGCCACTCCAACCACTTGTATGCATTCCCCCGAAAGGGCTACCCCCGGAATTACTGCTGATCTTATAGTTGACCTGGTAGCCCCCGTATCTACCAAAAAGGTAGTAGGGTGTCCATCGAGTTCTGCTTCCACAAAGGGTCCTCTCTGATCTACCTCTAGAATAGCCCTAAGTATGCAATCATCATCCTGACCTAAACTTAGCTGCGCCAGCAAATCTGCATCCCTCTCCTCTCCCACTTCGAACATGGGCATCTGCAAATAAGTCCGAGCTCCCTGCTGTATGTTCTGCATCCTGGGTGGCTGGGGAACCTGCACCTGCGAGACGCCGGTCCCCCCTTGCATCATTCTCGGTACAGTCACCGTCTGTACCTGTTCTGCCCCAGGGACCTGACCCATTCCTCCCTCCATCTGTGGCTGATTATAGGGGTTCAAGGGACACTCGCGCCTCCAATGTCCCACCTGGTGACACTGGTGACAAGCAGTCGTCTTCTTCAAGATCGCTACATCTATGCCTGTCCTAGGGTCAACGGGCCTCGGCCTTCCCTGACCCTGCGCGTTCTGATTCCCTGTCTGGTAGTTTCCCTGTCTCCGCACCACCGGACCCCCATTCGGCGGTCCCTGAGCAGCTTGCATCTGAATGAGCAATAGGTTATCCTTCATCTTCTTGTGCTTGGACTCAATCTCATCCGTGCAGTACCTGGCGTACCGCAAGATCTCATCCACAGGCTTATTCTGCCAACAGATCAAATGCTGCTGTATCATGAGACTGACCTCGGGCTTCAAACCCAGCACGAACTTAGACACAAACTGTCCCATGTCCTTCGTTTCCAGCTCATCTAGGCCACTGTACTGCTTAAAAGCCTTCAAAAGTCTCTCATAAAATTCATGTACTGTCTCCTTTGGCTCCTGCACTGTCCTATCTATCTTCACCCAATCAATGTCTTGGGGTGAAACCTTCGATTTCAACCAGGTAATTACTTTATCGTACAGCCTCATCACTACGGGCGACGGACCATTTGTAATCATGTTCCTATCAGGCTCATAGTCCGGCCAATCAACAGCAATTTTACATGCGTTCCACAGATCCCCTGGAACCACAATATCGAATAAGGTGTTCAGGTCTATCCACAACACCTTTGAAATCTTAACAAAACGCTCAACTTGCTTGTACCACTCTGCAGGCTTCTCCCTGAGCCTGGGAAAATCATTCGTAAATGATGCCAAATCCCCCCTGCTCCATGGTACATGCACATATCCTCCATTCGCCACTTCCCTAAGGGGAAAGGTCTTAGCTAATAGCAACCCCTCTGCCGGAGTTCCTCCGTCCGCTCCCCTTGGAGTCTTTTTCTTTGACCATTTCTCTTCCCATTTATCAAGCGTCAACCATGGCCGCATGGCTAGGACCAGTTCTCTAGTATGTGACCTCAGTCCAACAACCCTCTTCTCCTCTAGCTCCCGCTCTGTATAATGCATCCTATGGCTTCCTTGCAACGCTCTAGTCTTGGACAGATCCACACCATATTCCTTCGCCAATCCCCTCAATTTCTCGTGTGCCATTCGTGCTTTCCGCGTCACATCTTTCACCACGAAAAACAGGTCATCTGGACTGTAGGATACTATCCTCTCAAGAGGTAGACTTCCATATATAATTTCATCTGCCTCTGCCTTAAGCCTTACTACGTCTATCATCCCTGCCTTCAAGGCTCCTTTCAACACCTGACAACTTGCTCCACGTCCCTCTTCATATTCACATTCTGGCTCCTTCTCCCTCCTCTCTTCTGGTGGTTCTACAGGAGCAGAAGGGCTCTGAAAGGCAACTGGAGTTGTCCCCGCTTTGCCCATATTCCAGCTCATTTGCTTCTTTGGCGGTACCCATGACCTTAAATCTGATCTCGACTCCATCAGAGTCCTCGGCCTCTCCGATCTCTGGTCTTCCTCGCCCCTAGATGTGTCTGATACCGCTGCTAATGGTGTACTCCATTGTACAGGGCTTGGAGGTCGGGCCGTTGCCCCTTCCAACTCACTTTCCCCGCTTTCTCTCCTCGTTCTTTCTGTCACTCGTTCTGACCTCTCTCTTTCCTCTGATCCCGGACTGTATATCGACACAATCGGTCCAATGGTGACCGGTACCCTCAAGGCATCCGGTAACCTCATCTCTCTTTCAATCCTCCCACTAGCCTCAGACTGACCCTGTGAACTCGCGGTTTCAAACGAAACCAACCCTTCCACTCGGGACTCAGGCTGGATTGTTACCCTCCTAGTTTCTCCCCTCTCACCCCACCTATCATCCGCTTCATCTGGATTATAAGGGGGTGGTCTCTTGTCTAGCAATCTTTGCAGTACCCCATCATCGGAATCACTATCTTCCTCTTGTGCCTCCTCCTTTGCTTTCACATGGCGTATCCCCGTCAAATCTATTATCACGGGATACAGTTTCGCTTCCTCAATTGTCTGCACTCTCCATCTTTTCTCCGCTGCGTCCCACTTGGCATCCTGAAATGCCCAAATCGACTTCCTCATCCTCTCCTGACTTCTTCCCTTTTCCTTATCATGCGCTGCTCTAATCCACGCATGTAATGCTTCGAACTGTGCTGGTCTTGGCAAGGGTCTTAAGGACCCCATCACCGTCTTCAGTTGGTACAGCACCGCTAGTCTAAATGAGCCATACCTCGGGAAAGCTAGTTCCCCTTCGCCTTGTGTCATCTTGTGCCAATTCTCGATCCAAACTATAGTATGTAACCCCACATTCTGTGCCATGTAGTGTGCCGGGGTATCCTCGGGAGGGGCTTCTTCTCCCCCACGAACAACCACATGCTTATCGCCTCTACACAACTCTCGCAAAGCCCTAAGGCACTTCATAATGAGCAAATTCAATCTCGCGCTCTATTTACTTCTTGTTCTCGAATCCTCCAATAACAGCGCGACTCACACCAACCGGCCTATCACAGCGCGACACTCTCTGACGTCACCTTCCTTCGTTCGCAGCAGTTCCCTTCTCCAAAACTCGTTTCACGCTTACTCACGTCCCATTCATACACTGAAATAACCAATTAAGTTACTTCTCTGGCTGTCCGTCCACAGCCTCTGACTGTTCGTCCACAGTCTCTCGACCTTGTTGACCTCAATTAGCGCCCGTCTGCCCCCGTCCGGCCAGACAGATCGCCTCTGATAGGTTACTAACACTCCGATCTGCACACCACAACCCACGACCAGCGTTAAGTTGCCATACACACACGCATTCGTTCCCCCTATCTCGGTCCAGGTGATCGATGGTACCTCACGATCTCCTTTGGGTGGTCAACAAAATCTATCTCAGGTGTCTTCTACACCACAATTCCCGGGCTGCGCGCGCTCACAGCCTGATCTCACAATCACACGACATACACAACAACTCCGCAAGACATCACACAACAAATCAACACCGCAATCTACAACATCTCATTATGTTCATACTCACTCCTGGAACTGCTGCTTTCTGCCGCGCTGCTACTCGCCGTCGATGCTCATCTGCTGCCGTCTGCTGCTCGCCATCTGATGATTCAGCATCACTTATCGTCTCTTGGGCCTCAAGGGTCACTTATCCTTATCTAATCTTCCCTCGCTATCAGAAAGAAACCATCCTCGTTTGCTACCAACTGCTCCGGCCCATTTTAGTATCCCGCAATTATCTACTAGAACCCACTCTGGTCAGATGGAACTTTTTACTTGCCCAATAGCGTGGAGGGAAAAACACAGCTATCAAAATTACTGTCCGCAATTTGCCATAATCAAGGACTCGAGACTTAATCTCTTGGCTCTCTGGTTTTTATTATCAGCATGAAGATTTGCAGATACAAAGTCCTCAATACGAGGCACAACAAGTACATAGGCACTAACACAAAAGCTACTCTACGGAGAATCCGCATACGGCTAAAAATAACTAAAAGTACAATCTCTAAAAGCATGAGGTAGAACACCACCAAGCAAATGTCGATACTAGGGACACTGAACCATACCATCTCTGTCCCTACTCTGCACTAGATGACATCCCTACTTAGCAATCCCTTGAGACCCTCATCGAGTAAAAGGTGTCAGAGTGAAACTTCATAAGAAGACTTCACTTAGAGAGCTTGGTCTAAGTTGCCCCCTCTATCCCTTCGCCTAGCCTTCCTCTGCTCTGGGCTGCTCTGAACTGCCTCCACCCTCGGGGCGCTGTCCCTAATACAGAACCCCAAATCCCAGAACACGCCCTTTGCGCCTCCTCTTCTGCGGGGTCGTCTTTCAGTAAATTTCCACAGAGCGCTGTCCAGTTCCATCGTCCATCGCTTGGCCTTGAGTCCCAGACGCCATCCGCACTAGGAGTTACGATTGGCACATTCCAATACACTCCCATGTCTGGCTTTTACTACATAAGTCAATTTGTGAACAAAGAGCTTCTCTACTAACGAGCAACTGTCCTTGCACCTGGGGTGAGATCATGCAAAGCAGACATTCTTCACATCTTTTAAGTTGCAATTTACTACAGCCTAAAACCTCTACTGGAATAAATCCTTTTTGGCCTATTGCCCTTGGCTAACATAAGAAAATACCAGGCCTTTCGCCTCAACGATATATGCGAATTCTGGCCACTACTTCGGTTACACAAGCAGGTTTAAATCACAGTATTGACATTTACGTCTTTCTTTCATGTGTGGTCAAACTAAACAGTCTACAGACACGAATTCTAATCTACACGTTTTAACATCACATTGTTCAAAAAGGACTAAGCTCTATGCATTGCTTCAATATATACATAAGATGCTTGTACATAGCTAACACTTCTATTAAACTCGATATAGGTTATACAATTCGTAATACATTGCACATAAAATACCTGAGCACACATTTGATTATATGCGGGTGCCAACTAACAGTGAATATAACGCACCCCTACAATTTTCAAACTTTTAAGCGCTACATCACTTGCAAAGAGTGTCCGGCTGAGTGCAGCTATATTTGTGGGACATAAGTGAAGAATACACTTATGGGGGAACCTGCAAGGGGATAATAAGAAGGGGTGCATGGATGGAGGTCCTTGCAGGGGGTGCGTGCAGGGGATGAGCACAGGTTGTGCCTGTGTGAGTGCGGGCTGTTTTGGTGGTGCTTGTGTGAGTGCATGGTATTGCTGTGTGGAGGTGCATAAAGGTGCCTGTGTGAATGGAGGGAGAGGAGTGTGAGTACAGGGGGACATGTGTGCCTGTTGGTGTACAGGGTGAGTCTGGTGCCTGGGTGTGAGTGGGTGCCAGGAGTTTTTGTGTGAGTGGGTGTGGAGAAGTACCTGTGTGAGCGGGTGCAGGAGTTGCTTGTAGGTACGTGGGTGCAGAGGGTATATGAAGGGGGAGGGTGCAAGTGGTCCCTTGGTAAGTGTAGGGGATTCTGCATGCGGTGAGTACAGGATGTGCATGTAAGGGGTGAAAGCAGGAGGTGCATGCAGGCTGTGCCAATACAAGGTGAGTACGGGGTGACTGAGTGCAGAGTGTGCATGCTGCAAGGGAATGTGTTATTTATGTGAGCAGGGGGTGTCTGTAGGGGATGAGTGCAGGTAGTGCATGCATGTATGGGTTTGTTCAAAGGGTGTCTATAGGTGGTAAGTTCAGGGTATCCCTGTGTGTGAGTGCAGGGGTAGCTTCTGTGTGAGTGCAGGGTGCTGTTATGCGTGTGCATTAGCTGCATATGCACGTGCAGGGGGAGGAATGTGTGTGCAGGGTGAGTCGTGTGTAGGGGTTACCTGTGTGTGTGCAGGGTGTGAGCATATTAGGTGCCTTTGGGGGTGATTGTGGGATGCCATTTTGAGTTAAATGCAGGGTGTGTCTGTGTGGGAACACAGATGGCGTGTTCAGAGGGTGTGAGCAAGATTGTGCCAGTGTGCATGCAGTAGATGAGAGCAGGGGTGTCTGTAGAGCATAAGTGCATGGGGCTGTCTATGTGAGTGCTTGCTGGGGGGTGACTGTAGGAATGCTTGCTGTGGGGCCTGTGTAAGTAAGTGCAAGGGATGTCTTTAAGGTGGGAGGGTGAGTGCAGGGACTGCCTGCCGAGGATGTCAGTGGGCTGCATGTGGGAGTCCATCTGGTGCCTATGTGGATTCAGTGCCTGTGTCCGTGCAGTGCATGCCTAAAGGTGGATTTGTGCAGGATTCAGTAAAGGGTGGGTAATAATGTGCCTATAGGGATAAGTTGAGGTGGATTCGTGCTGGAGGTGGCTTTAGGGGGACAGAGCAGCAGGTGCCTGTCGGTGTTAAGTGCAATGCATATGTGCGAGTGCAACGTGTAGCTATGTGTAGGTACAAGGGATGTGTGCAACAAGTGAGTTAATTGGGGAGGTTTTTGAGCACAAGGTGAGTCTGACTCTTGACACTGTGCGTGTGCAGGAGGTGGGTGCCTGTGAGTGTGTTCCTAGTGAATGCCTTTATAGGGTGAGTGCAGAGGTCCCCATAGTGAAGTCAATGGTTTTTGTCCCTAATGGGGTAAGTGCACTGGAAGCCAGTGGGGACTTACTGTGAGGTGCGCCTACGCGAGTGACAGGGTGCCTTCAGTAGATGAGTACAGGATGTGCACATAGGGGGGTCTCTGCAAAGAGAGGAGTGAAATGTAGGGGGTGAGTATAGGTGGTATGTGTCTACAAGGGTGCCTTTGTTTGAGTGCATGGTGTTGCTGTGATTGTGCATTCCAGGGTTGCCTAAGTGAGTGCAGGGTGTGTGAGTGCAGGCGTAGATGCTTGCTTGAGGGGCTGCTGTGGTTACCTATATCCATATGGAGATGATTGCAGCAGATGTGCAGGGTGTAATTGCACGGGGAAGGGTGTAAATGCGGTGGGGAGAAGGGGTGGCTCTGTTTATTTTTGCATTTATATAGCGCAAACTCGACCCGAAGGTATTGGAGTGCTTTACATGAGCACCGTATTTACATTGCACATTCAGGCACGGAGATTAAGTGATTTGCCCAGAATCACAAGATGTGGACGCGACCTCGAGGTTCGAACTCTGGTTTCCAGCACCAAAGTCGGCAGTTTAAGCCGACGGACCACATCCGCCACATGGGAGTGCCTGTGTTGGTAACTACATAGAGTGCCAGGCCTTCGTGAGTTTGTGTTGAGGGTGCTTGTTTGGGATCAGTGCAGGCCGGAGGTGCCTCACTAGTGTGAAGGTTGTTATTTATAGTCAAAACGAAAACCACACATCCTACCCGGCTGTTGACTTGTTGCGCAGCGCAGGCCTTGCAGCAGCTGCGCGCAATAACGGAGACCACACTCGGTATCAGGGTCGGTGCGCGAGTGCCCCACATGGGCACGCCCCCTTTATTTATAATCTACGCGTACGCCACCGTCGTGGCGTACGCACGTCACCAGTGACAAGAGCGCTCTAGCGGCAACCGCTAGAGCGCTGACTGCAACATCCCTATCCAACTTTGGCTAAATGAACCTTGGACCAAAAGTCCCTTTTATCAGTCACTTACTTGACAGGCAAAGTCTTTGAGACGGCTGCTTGGCGGGGGGTTCCGTCGCAGTTCATACCTGGCCGTCGCTCGGGTGTTGGTAGTCGCCGGGTCATCACGTGCCACTTCCTCAGCTTCGGAGCGGGGCCCGTCCCGGGCTGCCGTCTCTTCAGGCTGGTCGGGCGGTGGTGACTGCCCTCTCACGGGGCCCCGGGCGTCCTCTCCCTCCGACTCCGGCCGGTGTCTTGTGGCTGTGGGAATGCGTTTGAGCCACGAGATGTTTCGGGTGGCTGACTCGTTTCCCCGGCGAACTGTGACCATTGTCCCCCGGCGTCGTTCTACCGTCCAACTTCCCGGCTCATATCGTGGCTTGAATTTTCCCCCCGGTCGTCGGTCCTTGATGAGGACATTGTCTCCCGGCTCGAGGGCGCGCTCCCGACACCCTCTCGCCCGGCTCACCTGCTGGTTTCGGTGCGCTCGTCGTCGTAGCGCTTGTTTCGCATCAAACGGTGGAGGAGCCCATCCTGGGACTGTGGGTAGACCGTCCCGGCGGGTCCCCTTCAGCATGAGGGCCCAGGGAGTTTGCTTGGTGGAGCAGTGGGGTGTGCTTCGATATTCTCCAAGGAAACGCTGAATTTCTCGCTCGGGGTCCAGCTGTTCGGCGCTGGCAATGCGGAGGGTCTTGTTCAGTGTCCTCATAAAGCGTTCGACCTCGCCGTTTGCCTGAGGCCACTGCGGGGTGATCCGCCGGTGTCGTACTCCTTGGACAGCGAGGAACTCCTTAAACTCGTGGCCTTGGAACGGCGGCCCGTTGTCACTTTTTAGTTCCGACGGGCGTCCGAACATGTGGAATATCTTCTCCAGCGCTGGCCCTACAAATGTGAACGCGGTGGATGGCAGCGCCTCCACCAGTGGATACTTGGAGAAATTGTCCATCACTACCAGCGTGACTCTGCCATCAGGGAGGGTCCCAAAGTCAACGCTGATTTTATCCCAGGGGTGTCTTCCTGGTTCTTCAGTTGTGATGGGGGCCGGAAGTTCTGGTCCGCTGGTCATCTGGCACGCTGGACAGCTCTTTACGACATCACCCACCAGGGCATCTAGTCCTGGGAACCACACCTTCTCTCGCATCCTGGCTTTCATTTTCTCTGTCCCTTGATGTCCATTGTGGGCCAGAAGGGTGGCTTGGCGTCGCAAGGCTGTTGGCACGACAATACTGGCCCCTCGTAGGACTATTCCGTCTCTGGTGATACTGAGCTCGTTTCGTATTCTCCAGATCTGCTGCAAATCCGCTCTTTCTTCCGGTGTCCACGTGTTGGCGGACTGTAGGAAATTGGCCCATGATCCTTGCAGGAGGGCTTCCTTGGTCCTGGTCATCACGGGGTCTTGTTCCGCCGCTTGCAATATCTCCTGTATCGTCAGCACTTGTGGGCATGTTAGGGCCGCGATGAAATCGAGGTGCGCTTCTGCGTCGTCTTCCTCCGTTGTCCCCTCCGGGATGTGCTCGCGAGGGCCCGGGTGCCTGGACAAGAAATCGGCTGGGTTCTTGGCTCCAGACCGGTACGTTATGTCCATGTGGTACTGTTGCAGCCCGATAGCCCACCGTTCTATCCGTGGCGGGGGGTGCGGAGCTGTTCCTCTGAACAGGGGTACCAGCGGTTGATGGTCCGTCACGACCGTGAACGGATGTCCACAGACGTACAGGTGGAAGTGTCGACAGCCCCATCGTATAGCCAGTGCCTCTCGCTCAATCTGGGAATATCTCCGTTCGGTCGCTGTGAGGGCCTTGCTTGCGTAAGCCAACGTGGCCCACCGGCCTGGTTCTTGCTCTTGGGTGAGGACTGCACCAAGTCCCACTGGGCTGGCGTCGACTATCAGCTCTGTCTTCTTTTCCGGGTCGAAGTATACCAACGTGGCCTGGTCAAGGAGCGCCGTTTTGACGGACTGGAATGCCGAGTCTTCTTGGGGCCCCCATTGCCATGGGGCGTCCTTTTTCGTGAGCTGTCGGAGCGGCTCTGCAATCGTTGCTAGGTTCGGAATGAACCTTCCACAGTATGTGGCCATACCCAGAAAACTGCGCACCTCTGCGTCAGATGTGGGTGCAGGAGCGTCCTTGATGGCTTGTGACTTGCGGGGGTCTACTTGAATGCCGTCGTTTGTGAATGTGTATCCGAAAAACTCTATCCGCTGCTGAAACAGCTGGCATTTGTCTTTGTGGAGAGTGACTCCGTATTCTCTGAGGCGTGTCAGTGTGGCTCTGACCCGCCGATAGTGTTCGTCTACGGTCGTAGAGTGAATCAGGATATCGTCGCTCACATTCATGACCCCAGGCAGGCCTTGTAGGATGTCTCTGATAGTGTTCTGGAATATCTCCGCTGCCGATGATATCCCGAAGTTGAGTCGCCGGTACCGTCTCAGCCCTAGGTGCGTACTGAAGGTGGTGATGTACCTACTCTCCTTGGCTAGTGTTAACTGGTGATAACCTGCGTTGAGGTCCAGTTTGGAGAACCACCGCGCGCCATTCAGGTCTGCGATGATGTCATCCATGGTGGGCGTGATGTGCCTCTCCCTCTTGATGGCTTTGTTGGGGAGCCTCATGTCGATGCACACCCGGATCTTGCCTGGTTGACGAGGTTTTTCCGCGATTACCATCGGGGACACCCACGGAGTGGGGCCGGTGACTGTCTCTATGACCCCCTGTTCTTCGAGCTTCCGGAGTTCTTCCTCTACCAGAGGTCGTAGACAGAACGGGATTCGCCTGTGCTTCAGGGCTGTGGGAGCGACGGAGCGGTGGATGTGGAGTTTGACCGGTGGACGTTTGATGTTCCCCAGGCCGGTGAACAGTTCGGGGAACTGATCCAGAAGGTCGGCCGTTTGCGTGTCCTGAACTTTCCGGAGGAACATCAGGAGCCCCAGGTCCTCAGCGGCATGCCCACTCAGGAGGGTGTCTACCTCTTGATTGATGATGTGCACTTCAATGGTGATCTCGGCATCCTCCGTCCCCACCGGCACTGTCATCTTCCCCAGGAGGGGCAAAGGAACATCACTGCCGTAGGCATGGATCCGGGCCTTCGAGGTTCTGAGCTCTGGCTTGGGTCGAAGGCGGTTGTACTGCTGCACTCCCATGACGGTGACAGACGCCCCTGTGTCGATCACGGCGTTCACCTTTGATCCAGCGACCATGATGTCGCACCGAGGCTGGGGACGTCTCGTGCTTTTTAGTGCCCTGGTGAACGAGACCACGTATGTCTCTTCTTCGTCGTCGGACTCCGAGTCGTCTTCTTGTAGGGCTTGTGCGTGTCGCTGCCCTGTGTCGGTTCTAGAGGAGAGGGACAGGTGGGACAGTTGCCTCACCATGCCTCTTGTGGGCCTCTTCCCTCAAGCATCCTTCCTTGTGGCGCGCTTCCTGCAGACGGAGGAGAAGTGATTCAGCGTGCCACAGTTCGTGCACGTCTTCCCTTTTGCTGGGCAGGTTTTCCCTTGGTGTTCTTCATACCCGCAGTAGTCGCACTGCGTCGGGGGTGACTGTCTGGCTGCTGGCCTGCGTTTCTTCTCGTGTGTCCGCACTGCGTCTGCGCGCTCTGTTTTGATGGTCACGCTCGGCCCTGGGCCTCGCGTAAGTGCCTGTTCCATCTCTTCTGCCCGTGCGTCGGATAGGTCGTGGGAGCGGGCTAGCACTAGGATGTCGGCCATGGGATTGTTCGGTTGGCGGAGGATGAGGGTCCGCACCTTCTTACTGCGGATGCCGTAGATAAGCTGTGCTCTAATTTCCTCCTTTGCGCGGTCGCCGACCAGGTGGGTGTCCGCCAGCACCCTCAACCGTGCATGAAATGCGTCTACCGACTCCCCCTCCTTTTGCTTGGCCTGGCGCATTTTGAACATTTCGAAATCCGGATTCGTCTGGGGGTCAAAATGCGTGTTAAGGGCCATCACAGCTGCATCGTAGTCGTCTGCGCCACCAGTGTTCGGGAGGTGCTTGAATAACAGGTAGACCTCCTCCCCTGCGTAGTGAAGAAGGAGGGACCTCTTCACCGCGCCATCCGTCTCCCGGGAGCCGATGAAATAGTTGTTCAAACGCCCAATCCACGTGTGCCAGCGCGGTGCGGCGGTCGCCGGGTCAGCCGTCTCACTAAAAGGAGGCAGGACACCTGTGGGCGGGTGGAACGGGTGGGCAGGAGGCGGAGCGTTGTCATCCGCCATGGCACAGCAGCGGGGGGGGGTGACTCCGGGTGGTGGGGTGCACAGAAATTGGACGACAAGCAGCACAGCCGGGGCCTCGGGCAGTGGGTGGCACGTGGGCCTTGTCAACAGTAAGGGCAGGTGCAGGCTCGGTGCAGGGCCAGAGGGCGGGAATCTTCGTCCGCTCAGTCGTGTGGTCTGTGGTTGGTGCACACGTGCTCACCTCGCAGGGCAGGACTGTAGCGTGTGGAGATCGCTGGAGCAGGGCAGGCTCGAGGGCATCAGGTGCGCGATCGCGGGTCTGCCGCGATGCGCTCAGCTGGGGGGCGCCGTCGAAGGTGTACGCGGCGGGTCCGACCGCCTCGTCGCCAGTGTTGACTTGTTGCGCAGCGCGGGCCTTGCAGCAGCTGCGCGCAATGACGGAGACCACACTCGGTATCAGGGTCGGTGCGCGAGTGCCCCACATGGGCACGCCCCCTTTATTTATAATCTACGCGTACGCCACCGTCGTGGCGTACGCACGTCACCAGTGACAAGAGCGCTAGAGCCGCTAGAGCACTGACTGCAACACCGGCGTAGCTTGCTGTCCGTGCAGGTGAACGCTTCAGTGACCCACATAGGGGTGTATTAAGCGCTATATAAATGTTGCAATGCAATACAAAACAATGATTGTGGATCGTAAAATTATGGGAAGTGAATTATTTATTTATTTATTTTATTTATTTATTATAAGTGTTTGCACGTGGATACCTGAATGACCGGGATTATGTTCACGAAGAACGTGAAGATAGGTAGACGGGTGAAAGGGCAGTTTCCTGCCGGTAGCATTGGAACGTTCGTTATGTGGAAGCTTCTGACAAAGGCCAAGATTCTGTGAGCGAATAATGTACAGCTTTCTTTGGCTATTTACTTTTCTTTGTAAGCCGGAGGGCTGCAGTGCATAAAGGTATGCAGACCGGAGCCCTCGGGAGCACAGTTCAGTTGGTAACTACAGTGATAGGCAAGAATAGGATCGATGTGTATGTGTGATTTTGTGTTTCAAACGCTTTTTTGGCCATGCTCCATCGATGCTCTGTGACCTTTAGGATTTCAAAACCTGTCGTAAATGTTGTCCCTACCATTGTTTCAGGGCTGGGATTTAACGAATATACTGTTTTATGCCACAGTGAGTTCTTCCTACCTATTACTGATAAAAAACATATTTCTATTTTTATTCTCGATCCGCCTCCCCCGCCGGAGGCGGCGGAGAACTAAGAGACAGCTGAAAAAGGACGCGCGTGCTGTTCTTCAACCGAGAGCCAGCTAACTTGACTGAAAACAAAACTGAGCAATCAATCCTCAGGCACAGCCTGGAATGTACTTCTGCAGATAGCCATGCGGTGGCGCCTATGCGCACACTTCAAAAGCCCGAAGGGCTCGCTGGAACTACCGTCGCTCTGATTGGTTGGCGAGGTGCCTAGGGAGATGAGAGGCGCACGGCGGTTGGTTTCGGCGGGACTGGGGGCCGGCGCTGGGTTCTGTGTATAGGGAACCGAGCGCCTAGCTCGAGATACCAGAGCAGGACACGGCGGCGGCGGGGGTTGTGTTTAAGGTCGGTGCAGACCGGATTCCTTGTGTGGCAGCAGCATACGCTAGAGCAGCCCTGGCGGCAGTACCCACCATGCTGTGCTTCGTTACGAGGCCGGACGCCGTAGTCATGGAGGTTGAAGTGGACGCCAAAGCAAACGGGGAAGATTGCCTGATCCAGGTGAGATGACGACCTATCTAGACACCCCCCCCTCACCGCTAAATATGGATCGAGATAGAGAATTCTGTTGGGACCCGTTAGATCCATAGTACCCTAACTAATATGGTCCCTCCACACTGGTGTACATGAGGTTTTTTTTTGGGTGGGGGGGGGCTTCTCCTACGGTGATGTTGGTCCGAGGTTCTCCTGCCTTATGCAGGCTCCTCTGTATATTCTCATTCCCTCTTTGGTGGCACGATTGAAGTAGTGTTTCATTTACCTTAGTCCTCCTCTAGAGTCCGTCTCTGAAGAAGAGTCTTGTAATTCCCCTCATCTTTAGACTCTTGCTATAGTTTTGTGTTCATGGACTGCCCCCCCCCCCCTATCCTGTCCTGTAGATAAATTATTTCAGCCTCCTCTTGCACCTTTGGTGGTAGTAATCCGGAGGCTGGGGAGCTCTCAGTTATAATCTTTACTCTGATGACTTCTCTTGTAGGTTACTCACACTATAATCTTTGTTGTAGTTTCTTTCTTCTGGGCCTATTTTTGTAAGAAATGTAATATTGGGAGGGAGGGGTTCTATTGTCCCATCCCTCTCGAGGGCCCTCTTAAAGACCCTCTTCTGGGACCATCCCTGTAGCAGTGTACTCCATATTGCCCACCCCTCACCAATAAGGAGGCCCTTCCGTGGTTTCATTTATCTGTGTATTCTCCTGTCGTGCCCCTTTCCTTAAAGTCGCCTCTTGTAAGTTCCCCTTCTGTTAGAATCTTCGATCTAGGTTCTTTCATCTGGGCTCCCCGATGAGGGTACTTCCAAAGCCCACCCTCAATTAGTATCACTGATGTTTCGCCCCTCCATTGCTGATATTGATTTTGGGGCCCACCATCATTGCTCCTTCTCTAATCACTCCTCTCGTAGGTTGCTCATCCCACGACCTTTGTTGTAGTTTCACTTTCGGTACTTCATCTGCGGGTCCCTCTTGTAATTTCTTAAATCCTGTAGATAGTCTCGACCTGCATCACTAAGGATCTCCTTTTTTCCTGTATTTTCTGACTTAAGTTGTTATCTCTAATAATATTGGCCCCTGTCGCTCTATATGTTGTGCACCTCATCAGAGATTTCCAAACTCTGTTTGAGGCTCTATGTATCTTTGTTGTGGTCTGTGTGCTGTGGTCTTAAGCCTTCACGGTACCCCCTCACTGCCCAGTTGTGGCATGTGTTTTTGTTTGTACCGTCTGTAGTGACCGCCATCCAGTATTAACTAGAGGAGGGACTTCGCTTGTCTGTGGTATCTCGCATGTGTACTAATAGCCAGCCACCTGTGAAGCCCTTCAGGCTCCGATTTCTAAGTGACCACCGAGATACCTCAAAGCTTCCTAAATCCTCCTGGTTCACGCGTGGTGCCACCTGTGGGACTACCCGGGGTGTTGTGTGAGTGGAGTTCATGCTAGTGTGGCAGGGCCCATACATCCTTTAATAATTATACGAGGGATGGGAAAGTACACCTTCTCCTCGGGTCCTGCCACTTATTAACCCAGACGCCTTCTAAAAGGCGTCCTCTTGGAACTGCTTTTGGAACAAATCCGAGTGTATTTGAAGAATTTGTGAACGCTGGTAAGGTTGCTCATCGGCTCCCAAAAAATAATCAAACCACCTCTCCTGGAAGCACCTATTGATAAAAAAACACAAGTATGTATGTGTGTGTGTATATATACATATATATTTTCACTCTTCTGGAAGCACTTATTAAACAATACAAGAAGCAACTACATACATATATATATTTTCGTGGGTGGTCTCCCCCTAGGCGTGCAATATGCAAGTAATCCAATAGCTCAGTTGAACCCATCTGTCCGAAAAGAGCGTTTAAGTGTGTGTTTTGTTGTTATCCCTCTCATCTGGGAGGGCTGCTCTTGGTAGTCACCCTGAGTGTGCCTTTCGTTGTCTTTTGTGGCGATGGCTGTACGTGCAGGCGCTTGGGTTCGATGTATAGAAGATTGATGGGGTCAGGCAGAGAGGGGGCAACAGCTGCCCCCATGCTTCAAGAGGGACAGATGCTTAGCCGCTGTCGGCAGATGGGCTCCTGTGTTGTGGCCGTCCTCTCTGTTCCGCCTCCCCTCTCCCTCGGGCTTTTGCTGTCTTTTGCCCCTTATGCGTAATTGGCTCTGTCTTTCTAATTGGTTAAACAAATTGAAACCAAAGCACGCGTTAGCTTCCACTTTGAAGTTCCAAAGTGTAGCCGTAATTTTCTGCCCACATGCTGATTAGACTTCTACAACAAAAAAAAAAACATATTCGCAACTGTATCTAGTTGAGTCCATTTGTTAATAGGGGACATGAATGTATTTCCAGTTTGGAATTCCTTACTGACTTGAACAGCGGCGTGTGGATTGGGGTGGTGTTACATTTTGGTTCTTAGTTATCGCGATTGTTTTTGTTACTTTCCGGAGAAAAAAAAATCTTACTACGTTTGTAACTTGTTTGGTTTCCCAATTTGCACGTGGCTGCCATTGAGTCAGTGCATATGGTCACGAGATGGCATGTAAAGTCATCTTTAATGATCACAGCTCGGCAAAGTAAATACAATGAGCAAACGGTGGCATACAGGGCAGTCTTTTTAAGTTGGGCATTATATTATTTTAAGATATCTCAGTGAGTGGAGAACAGCTCATCTTTTTGAAATAGATAAGCAGGTATTGCTCACCGTACCAAAGTTACTTGAAAGAGGAGACGTTCTATATGGGTGGCTACATAAGTGATGTATATACTACGTTTTAGCGTCTTTGCCTGCAAGGTTTGGGTCAGTCAGGAAATTGTTTTAACTGGGTACCGCATTTGTTGGAAAGGAACATATCTGAGCAAAGGTTACTACATATGTGCCTTCCATCATATTTAGCATTCAAGGCCACTGGATTTATGCCTTTTGGCGGCGGCATTGCTTTCTCCTAATTATAAATGTTCTGCTCAATCCAGGATGTGCTGCATAATCTTCACATTTTAATAAACATTTTCGGTAGTTCAAACGGTTTAAAAGTTATTAAAACACAGGCAACGCTTGTTGAGGCAAAATGGAAAGAAAGGCTTTGCAAAGTTTGATTGGTAACAGTTCTGTATCTTATTATTGTTTTGGGGTGTTAAACTGGTGTACTAATGCGAAACTTTTGCCCAGGTTAACATCTGTAAAAATGACAAAATAATTCGACAATACCATCATAATATGTGCCACATTATGCCGCATAATTTGCCTATTCTTGCTGCATAATTGATCAACCTTGCCACATAGTTTGACCCTAATCTGCCACATAATTCCAGCAGCCCTGTGAATATTGAGTGCACCGTGTTGAACGAGGGTGTGATCATGCCCCCTTTTTCTGCAGGTCTGCCGGAGGTTGGGCATTATAGAGGTTGACTATTTCGGGCTCCAATTCACCGGCAACAAAGGCGAAAATTTGTGGCTCAATCTTAGGAACCGGATCTCCCAGCAAATGGACGGCCTGGCACCATACAGAATGAAGCTACGGGTCAAGTTTTTCGTGGAGCCCCATCTCATATTGCAGGAGCAGACCAGGTAAGAAGCAGCACTGACCCTTCAGAAACAGAAAAAGTGTTGTGGTTTAAAAAAAAAAAAAGTGCATTGCAGGCTTTACTATGTCTCTCATTTTTACTTGCTTATCCTACGGACAGCAGTCAATGTTTCTTTTGTTTGATTTATAGCTTTTTTTTTTTTTTTTTTGCATAGATGAATCTGTTTGAGCCATTGGCAGCTCTCCAATGTTTGGAGCAAATTTAAACAATTCCTGAGATTTTGTATCTCACTACTACGCCCAAAATTGTACTGAAGGCGTAGCACCTTTCCAGTACTTGCTGCTGAATTTTCACCATTTGGAAACTTGTATACAAAAACGTGACTGGGTTATACATTTGCAAATTTAACTTATTTTGTTTTCAGCGAGGGAATTCCTTTGGAGAACCTCTTATCCTACCCCTGCATTAGTACTTGGGTAATTCCCTCCCCATTCCAATTTTGCACCTTCATGACTGGAGTAAATGTGTGTATGTATGTATTTCCAATAACAGGACACTTTCTGTAGGAGATGTGTGAATACCTACAAACGTGTGGGTTCAGAAATCAATATGCTAGATGTATACTCGCTCAATTCATCGGACCCCCTTCCCCCTGAACTTGAAAGTGTCGAAGTTTCGCGAGTAATTTCCTTAACCCTATGTAAGGTGTACATTTCAAGACCGATTGGTTGCAAAGCCGTAATCCGAGACGTGATTGTGGGAACTGCAGGGTTGAGTTCTTTTTCCGTGTTAACACAGTTTGTTTTTCAGTTCAGTATGTGAGGGACGGACCGATCAAATGACAGGATATTTTTCGGTCTGGCTTTTGCGGGCGCCTTATGAACGCTAGTAACCCTCGCTGCTGTCAGTGTTACTGCAGGTCATATGAAACCCGCCTGCATAGGAAGGCAGGAAATGGCTCCTCCCCACGTGTTGATATAGTTCAACTTTTTTCAGGCGTGCAATTGCCAGGTCTTATTTCACATGAAGCATTCTTTTTGCTTGCTGTAAAATGTTTCCGAATTTTGAATTAGCGATTCGCTCCCCACCCCCATAAGTAAATGTGTAAAAAATGTTGGAAGCCAGACTGCCTAAGAGAAGTTCAGGGAAGTGTATAACTTAAAGTCCTCAAAAAAAAGTTTTAGTTTTTGATTTACCTTTCTCTCAAATTAATCTTGCTACCTTTTTAAAAATTGCAGCGATACCCAGTTTACCTCCTTTTACCAAGTACAGCAGGCAAAATAAAATGTCAGTGTTTTTCAGAAACCCTTCAGAGTAGCAGAAGTCCCAGGCCTCCTTGTTAAAGCCTTGGGCCTCACGGAATATTCGTTTTTTGCAGTGGGGAGACATGTCTTCCCATTTTTAGATTTCTATATTCGAATCCAAGAGTTGGCGGGACATTGTGTTATTTCCCCGAGACTAGCAACTTTTCAAATTGGAGTAGGTGTGATGTACCTTTGCATTGCCAAGAACAGAGGGATGGGAGGAGGAGGAGGGTGACGAAGACCATGGGCCCGCCTGTACATGGCCTTGGGCCTTCCTTCATAGATTGTGTGGGCAGCAGTGGTTCTCTTAACCCTGACAGAACTTACTATGAATTAATGCACACAAAAGATCCAAGGGACGGGCCCCAAAAATTAGGCGAGTGCACTGCTCCCTCTCTGAATATGAACTCGCTGGAAGTACGTTCTCAAGAATGATCAAATCACGAAAAAGGGGAAACCAAGTAGAGGGCCTTACATGTAATGTAATAACAATATAAGGGCCTAGGAGTTGAGTGCACTATTCATAACGTGTAGAGTCTTTTCTTAGAACAAGAACCCTCACTCACCCTAGGGTGACATGCTTCATCATAGGGTTCCCTCCTCACACCAGGGCCACAAGGTCCCTGGTTTGGGCTACAACTCGTCTGAGCCAGAAGAGGAGCTGAGGTGTTTTGCAGAGAGGGGATCGAAAATATGGTTATTGAGGGGTAGAGTGCAAAAAGAATGGAAAATTATATTTAAAACTGTCTCTAGGAGACCAAATGTCTTTATTGTGCGGGACAGGATTAAAAAGCAAAGAGGATTAGGGGTTACTAGCAAATATACCCCTAAAATAGTTCAACATGTTTCTGTCTTTCAAGGACCCGAGCCGGGGTTCACGGACATTCTGCAGGACCAAAAAAAGTAAGTCACTCTGCAGTCAAATTAATGAAACCACATTAAAATCTTATGTAAATGTGTATACTGGCCATGACGTGATAATAGCCGGTATATTTCAGTGATGGCCCAAAGGTAGTATATACTAAGGGTACACCGTCTCATCTTATCGGTGATATTCAGTTACCTCCCTTTGGCCTGATGGGTACCCCACTTAATGCTCAGCTGCGGAGCAGTCAGTGTGGTTCTCAGTCATGGGGGTTCCAGCGGGTAAATATTCCGGCTATTATCACGTCGTGGCCAGTATACACGTTTACATAAG
This sequence comes from Triturus cristatus, assembly GCF_964204655.1. Lineage (NCBI taxonomy): Eukaryota > Metazoa > Chordata > Amphibia > Caudata > Salamandridae > Triturus > Triturus cristatus. The sequence goes on from NC_140588.1 coordinate 272,297,069, forward strand.
ATTTTAATGTTGTATCATTAATGTGACTGCAGAGTGTCTTACTTTTTCTGGTCTTCAAGAATACCCTTGAACCTCGGCTGGGGTCATTGAAACACGTTGACCTATTTTTGGGATACATTTGCTAGTAACCCCTAGTCCTCTTCGCTTTTTAATCCTGTCCTAGGTATCCTTTTCCATTCTTTTTGCACTCAGCCCCTCACTAACCATATTTTCGGTCCCCTCTCTGCAAAACACCTCGGCTCCTGTTCTGGCTCAGAAGAGTTGTAGCCCACACCAGGGACCTTTTATCCCTGGTGTGAGGAGGGAGCCTTATGATGAAGCATGTCACCCTAGGGTGAGTGAGGGTTCTTGTCCTAAGAAAGGTTTCTCCCATTTAAGAATGGTGCACTCAACTCCTTGGCCCTTATATTGCTATTACATTACATGTAGGGACCTCTACTTCTCAGAACTTACTATGATCCCTTCATTGAATTCTCTAGCTATATTGACTTTTTTGTGTGTATTAGATAGCTGTTCTCTTTTAAGATTCATATCTGTTGAGATTTGTAATTGTGTTTTTTATTAATATGTTTTGTAGTTCTATCCATGCATTTTATTTTGATTATTTCGAGGATGGTTTTAATTTATATGTACATCATGGTCTGTCTTACTTGTATGGTTTTAATTTCCAAAAGCCGAATAAAGCTTACATTGATTGATTTGACTTACTCAAATAAGTCCGTGGTGTACAAGTATGGCATGGACGCGGCTTCAACGCAATCCTTCACTTCTGGACTAGATGGTCAGGTAGGGTAGCCCGCTGCATAAACTCTGTACTGCTGCTAGCTGACTTTCTGAACAAAAGACATGGTTGCCGATTGTAAGCTCCCACACACTTTTGGGTTGGACCTAGGCGGGCAGCATGGGTGTTGTAGATTCCTCTCTGAACTGTTTTGCTGAAAGTACCTTTATCATTTTGGTCGACCCCACTTCTTTTCAACTGGATAAAGTGCACAGAAGCATCCACCCCGAAACCTGGGTGAGGCCTCTAGAGCTGGTGTTTTGTGAGGAGTATACTCTGCTCTTTCTGGGTGAAGGTGAGAGTATGAAATGGTCTTCAGCATGCCTGAAGGTTTATTGATATATTGTAGTACTTGTAGGGTGCATCTGTAACAGTGTAACACAGTGATGTGTTCAGGGAAGATCACTTTCACATGGAGCTGTTTAGTGTATAATCTATTGTAGGTTATTCAGTGTGAGAGGTCAATAATGCCCATAGACTATAGAAGCATGCTTTTCTGGTTCCTGTGCTGTAATGGTATTGTGTGGTTTAAGGTTGCTTGCTTTGCTTCTCGTTCTTACCTGTTAGTGGTGGTCCAAAAACAGTTTAACACTAGAAGAGATTTTTCCTGTGGTCGTTGGTGTGATTTCTGTCCTGAAAATGAATGATTTGCTGTTTATGAACTCTGCATTTTTTTAAATTTTGTTTCTAACATTGATAGTAGAGGAGGCTGGGTCTAAGGTCCCTTTAAGTGTGTGGTTGTTTTGCAGAGAATTAGGTCTCTGCGGTGTTCTTTTCTTTTGTTTGACGACTGAGTAATCTAATATTTGTTCAATTCGTTTTGTATTTAGGTGATTTGGCGTGTGGCCTCGTAATGCAAATATAAACAGTGAATTCGGCTTAGCAGCTGCCTTCCTTGGTGGTGATGTCATTTTTGTTCTACCTTTGCTTGGACAGGTTGCCTACGGGAATTCTTGTAGAGTCCTTGGGCCTCATGTAGGTAGCCAAATACCGGTCGGTAACGGCCGATTTTCGGTAATTATACCGTTACCGACCGGTATTTTGGCTATTGGTATGTAGGGGGACGAATTTTGGTTTCGGAATTTACCGAATCGGTAAAATTACCGATTCGGTAATAATACCGAATCGGTAATGTTACCGAATCGGTAACTTTTCCGAATCGGTAATTTTACCGATTCGGTAAATTCCGAAACCAAAATCGAGATGTAGGGGGAGTGTGTGTGTGTGTTTAAGAGTCGGTATTTACCACCAACTTATAGTTGGTGGTAAATAATTAATGTATGTGTTAATGCATTTTTACGTGCGTAGCAGTGTGCAATGTGGCATACATACATGCCCTTAGGGCATGTATGTGTGCCACATGTGCACACATGGCCGAATCAGGGGTGCAACAGGGTGTCAATGTGACACCCTGCCACCCTTGTATGTGTTCCCCCCCATTACCGAATCGGTATTTACCGATTCGGTAATGAGGCATACCTTCCCATCAATGGGAAGGTATGCCTCATTACCGAATCGGTAAATACCGATTCGGTAATTACCGAATGGTAACGAATCGGTAAAAAATACCGACTCATTACCTACATACGAGTTACCACTTCTAAAATACCGATTCGGTATCGTTCGGTATTTTAGAAGTGGTAACTGGTATGCTACCTACATGAGGCCCCTTGTTTCTATGAAGTTCTGTTCATAGGACTATGTCTGGTGATACCCGAGGGTACTGTGTTGGTGTTCGTGTGATGTCTTGGTCCTTGCTTTGAGTAGGTATCTTTGAACCTGGTTGACTCAAGGTTGCAATTAAGTCCTTCTCTTCCTACTTTCTGGTCCACTGCTCCTTCTCTGTTCTACGCCCTCCTTCCTCTGTCTTTTAAGAGAACACAAAGACTGACAGAGGCGACGGAATAACCAGGCTGCACCTCATTTAATTTCCAATTGTGATAATCCCCTGTCTTTTAAGGCGTGGCTTAATACTGAGATATTCCCAAAACTTCATCAGATTTCTGTGGCCACATTAATGGGCTGAGGAAGCAGGCTTGTTCTAATAGAGATACCTTGTAAGGAGGGCCACTGGCATTATGCTGTGCCAAATTATGTGGCAAGAAAAAACAAATTGTGCAGTGTAATGCAGCACGTTTAGTGATAGTGTTACTTCATTCTTTTGTAACTTCTACACACGTTACCACTGTGTGCAGATGCTTCATCTCATTAGATCCAGTTTGATACACAAATAGACAGCAGTAAGCAACAGAGAGGGGAATAGTCAACCCTTACAAAGTTCCTTCCGTTGCACAGAAACACGTTGCTGTGTTTCTAATAATAACTTTTGATCAATTTAAGCTTGGAAAAAAGTGTTTGTGTTTAAAATCCACTGATTATTTTTTTTTTATTTTTTTTACGGAGTTTTATATAGCACGAACTTGACCCGAAGTTATCGGGTATCAGAGCGCTTTACATAGCACCAGTTGTGTTACTTGAGGGCACATTTATTTATTTATTTTGTTAGACATGGGGAGAATACGTGATTTGCCCAGAATCACAGGATGCTCAGCGTCATTGCCGAGACTCGAACCCAGTTCCCCAGAATCGAGGTCGACCGTCCTAGCCGTTAGGCCAACTCCTCCCCCATGCAGAAGGTCATGGATTATGTGGCAAATCCATAATTACGGAGAAAACACTACAGCCACAATATTACATCGTTCCAGTGGCCCTGATTGTAACCACGTTGCTAAAGCACATTTCCCTATGTCCTCCACCCTATGATCACATTTGGAGTTTTCTGAGATCAAGTAGGTATTTAGAAGATTGGCAATTTTGGGGCTTTAGCCACCTCTTTTTGTGCGGTCTTCTTAGGACTGCCAAGGGATGGATATGTGTGTCCTTTTGTATAAATGTGCTTACGGGACGTGGGTGAAGCAGTGTGAGCGAATTGTTGCTGGTACTACCCAATTTGATCCTTTGTGTAAAGGGAACACTGCTGACGGTGAATGTGGAAGAAAACAGAACCTAAAAGATGGCAGACATTTTGTACTTCTCAGATTAAAGCAGAAGCTCATTTCATTAAAAGTGACTCCTAAGCCTCCAACATTACGCAGGCAAACTCCGCTCTATGGCTACCACTTTGTTTCGAAGAACTATTATTCTCTTTCGCTAACAGTTGTAATGTTATCGCGGCAATGTCAGGACCCTGCCCACAATAAAATGGACATTATTGTGAATAATATTGTCCATAGTAAATAAGTGAGTGAAAGTTTTGTAAAGCGCATAAATGCTAAGGCGTCTTAGGTCAGGTCTACGGGCCCATACTTTGGATACAAGTATTTCTTCCCCATTTGGAAAATTCACTAAAATATACTTTTAAGTTGATTAAAGCTGTGCCACTTCAATTTACGGCCAGCACAAGCTCTTTGCGCTTTGATCATATATCCCCAATCATTGCTTAGACAGGAGGGGGATGTCTCAAGCAATCACTATGCTTGGAAACTGTTTGTTCCAAGCAGTTTCTGTCCAGTCGTCATTATTCCTGCTGTAACCATGATTCTGTTTAAGAAAAGGTAGCAGATAACTTCAGTCTACCTGAAGAATGACATGGTGGTGGCTACTGGACAGGTGCTTTGGGATTTTCCCATGTTTGGTCCACCTTTGTACCCTAGAAGAAAATGTTCTTAGCGAAGATTACGATATCTTTACTCTGAAAGGCTTGTTGTAAGTAATACGTTTATTGCATAGTTAACTAAAACCATAGCTGAAAGTCGTGTTTAAAAAATAAAAACGAGTAAAATATCCTACATGATGACTGCATTTTAATGGTGTGTGTGTGTGTGTGTGGTTTTAAAAAAATATATATATTTGCAGTTATAAGGTGGCCGCGTTTGGGTGGCTGTTTGTTTTTGTGTTTCTTTTCGCGTTTGGGTGACGGCATATTAAATGTTTTCCTTTTTATATGTGTGGCATATGCTTGCCGTAAAATAAACGCACCTGCTTGTCAAGGGCTGACACATTGGTTTTGTCAAGGACTGTTCTAAGTTAAGCTTCTAGAGGTTGTTAGTGTGAACACTGGGTAAACCTGAAGCGAATTGTGTATTGTTTATTTAGAATACAATAACTTCCATCTCCTTTGTATCCATATAGGATAAATTACCAAAAACCTAGAGAATACCACAGTGTGCCGCATATTGTACCTAATAACTCTCATTGGCGCAAGCAATTTGATCCTCTTTTGCTGAATATTTCCTGTGACCTGCCCCTTAGCCCGTGTGACTTTCAGATCCCTTTTTATTACACCCATGTAACAAAGTGGGACAAAACAGTCGTGCTGTTCCTGCTTCACCCGTGTAGTGGGCTTGCCCTAATGTCCTGCCTTCAGCCTCTTCCTCCCTTGCAGGGGGTCGGCGTGCTCCTATTCGCCTGCATTGCTACTTAAAGTTTGCTTATTCCTTCTGTTAGTAGCAAGCAGCTGTAAACGTGTCCTGCCTGAATAGGCGTGACTTTAAAAAGCCTGAGTTTCCTTGGTGGGGGATGTGGTCTTTCAGTGCGGTGTAAGGTTTGTGGTAGTGGGTTCCGCACCAATAGCCTTTACGGTTCTCAGCACAGGACCTGTTTATCCGAAGCTGCTGGGTGTGTTTTGAGCGGTGGTTTCCAGCGCGGTTGTTATGAGGCATTTCATGTCATAGAAATGGCATGTGACGATGTAACTGCAGGTCAGTGACTGCGAGTAACCCCAGAGCGTTCCTTGCTATACAGTACGGCAAGTTCAGTTGATATGTCTAGTCTACGGCGCTTCCTCGTTTAGGCAGACTCCGGGCTTCTCATTGGCCTACGGCTCCTGTCTCCACGCGGAAGTATCTGCGTTGTTATTTGACACCGGCCTCTCTGAAGTTGGTTCCTTTTTTAAGGCAAGTGAAACTAGCTCCGAAAAACAACACGAAGAGCAGGCCTCCATTTTAGATTCAGACCGAGTTAGGAATGCTTTCTGTAGGCTTTTCTTTCTTTCATTATTCCAAACTACTCCAAAGCTTCGAACAAGTTGTGTAGCCATGGTGTTTTTTATGTTAGCCCTCTCGGAATACAATGCTCTAAAACTTGCAAATGAACGTTGAATTGTTACGAATAATATATACAGTTTACCAGTTTTTTTTTTTTTTAAGGGGCTGTGGTTCTCAAACTTTTAAGAACCACGTTTTAAAATGGCAAACTTACGTAACCTACCTAGCATTAATGGACGTGGAGAGGCGATTTTGTTTTTTTATGTAACTGAAGCATCGTGTGGAAAGAAGGAAGCGCATTTACAGACCGTACATTTCCTATTGAAGCGGCCACTAACTTTACACAGACTTACAATTTTACTGCTAAAATTATATAGTTTACAAACGATAATGCGGTTTCTCTGAACCACACTGGGGCACGTTGCCCTTGAAAGAACTAAAATGTTTGACTATCTGGGCATTCGCTTGGTGGATACAATGAAATGGGACTGCCACTTGACCAAAATGTTGTTGAGCTTAAAAAGAGTGACTGGGGCCCTGTTGAAAGAACAGAGAGCAGCATCCACAAGACCAATAGCGGCATTAATGGATATTTACTCCGCCAGAGGAATAAGTGCAGCACTTTACGGAGCGGAGCTCTGGGGGATGTCAAATGTGAAAGTGCTAACTCTAGCTGAGAACGCCTTCCAGAGAAGCCTAATGTCTCTCGGCCCTTCTGTTCCCATTTTACCCCTGCAATTGGACATGGGTTGCCGGGCGATCGAAGATCAAGCAAAACTACGCCCCCTGCTACTATGGGCCCGCATCTGGAGAGTGCCAGAGCTCTCAAGTTATGCGGAAGGCCTACGGGAGATAATTAATTGCCCCGGCTGGGCAAAAATAAAATGGCTAAGGGACGTCAAAGCTCTACTTATAAATCTGGGTCTGGAAGAAGCATGGCACCAACAGTCAGCCCCGCCCAAATCCATATTAAAACAAATCTATTGGACATGGGTAGCAAATAAAAGGAATTCTTCCTCAACAATTTGCAAATCTACCAGAAATGTTTTGGAGCTCAAAGATGTCCCTATCAGAGAACTGTACCTGGACATTGTTACTGCCCCATGGGATAGATCTTTGTATTTCAAATTCAGAACAGGTCTTCTCCCGGTCATGGAACTCACATGCCACTGGAAAATACCACACCAGACAGCGCCATGGTGTCCATTTTGCCCTCAGCGTCATGAATCTGTCCCCCATTTGTTATTTGAGTGCCCCGCCTATAAGGTCCCCCGAATGAAATGGTTAAAACCGATGTGCCTTACTTTGGGCACTAGACATTGTAACGTGGCATTACGTATTTTACTCACAGACACTCGCCCATTCTTCGCATGCGCCACCTCGAAGTATCTAGGTTGGGCATGGCGAATTCGGTCAAAAAGACTTAGGCAAATTGTTTAATCATGATTTTAACTCTTTTTAGCTAATTTAAATAACCTTCCTTTTAGTCAAATGTAGAAAAAATGATGAATTTTAGAATATCTAGGGTTTTTTTACGTTTTCTATTTAGCAAATGCTCTAAATGACCTCTAATGTATGTACGCTTTTTAAGATATTTTATGTCGAAATAAAGCCTATTTGACTTGACTTGACTTGAATATGTATCATTTGTTTATCCACCGGTAAGTGTCTTCATTTGTTTTTGTTTCCAGCACACTTCCGAATTATACAACATTGTTTTAATTTTGCTTTTCCCAACTGCCGAACGAATACAGTTCATTTACATGTATCTAAGTTTTGTTGTAAAAAAACAACGCACTCTTTCCTATACGCCAGCAAGATTTTCACATAATTCACTTTAGAAACTCCTGTCACTTTGCAGTTGGTGAGAGAAAAGTAAACATCAATCCCATAAGCAGCAATTTGTGGGTAGACCAGCACCAAATGTGAAAGACAAACACAGAATTTAAAGGCCTCTTTATTTATTTATCAAGCTTTTGCGTCCCACAGTTTGGGTAACACTGATGTAGATTGTTTTAGAAAGCTATTCTCTGCGAGGCGGTTATATAGTTGGTGCATTAAGTGGGCAGGTACTGTCCGTTACTTAGTACCTTCACTTCAGTTTGAGAGGAAGAGTACCTGCACTTCTCGTGGGCTCTTAATGATTAATATTAAAATATATAATATATATATATATCGGCACACTCGCAGTTAAATGGGGGTACAGAAATGTCATAGAAAGAAGGACATGTAACAGAGTGTGTAGAGAAACAAGCTGTTTTACATATGGAAATTCACATTTGTTATAAATTTTCAGTGCGGAGTATCCCGAGTTTAAAAAAAAAAAAAAAAAAAAAGTGAAACCTAGGAGTATCGATTTGTGACTTTTGTGATTATAAAAACAAGGTGTCAATGTTACAGAAAGGACCATTCAATGGATGCACAATAAATGTTAGCAGCCTCCTCCTATACTAGGAGGCTGCTAACCTTTATTGTGTATCCAATGAATGGCCGTATCTGTAACCACATTGAGACTTTTGTGATCTAAAAACTAGGTTTCAATCGATACTCGTAGGTTTCACCTTTTTTTTACTCCGCACTGAAAACAATTGTGAATTTCCATATATAAAACAGCTTGTTTCTCTACACACTCTGTGTTACATGACCTTCTTTCTCTGACACTTCTGTACCCCCATTTAACTGCAATTGTGCTGATATATATTAATCATTAAGTGCCCACAGGAACCACTGTATTTTTTTTTTTGTCTAAATTGTAAGTAACCTTGTTCCATGTGAGTATGGTGTTCCTTGTGTTTTCTTACACGATATCTGCACTTCTCAGCACTGCTACAATACATTTAATTGGAGAGTACCTGCTCTTCACAGGAGTAAACAAGTACTCTAAATAGTGAGTCCCTGCACTTCTACATTTCCATTTAAAGTACCCTGTATAGTTACACGGAGGCTTACAGTTCTCCAAGTGGTGTGATAGCCACCAGTTGAACCAGGCTGTACCTCCTCATTTATAGGCGGAAGTGAACACATCATTAACTAGGAGGGATGTGTCGGAACTATGGCCTCTGTGTAGCTGTTGGATAGGGGCGTAGGATGTATGAATCCTGCAGTACTGTGACTCGTTCTCCAGAGCTGTTGGCACCCACAGAAGTGCTAAAAGCAGGGTGTGGGTGAGTGTGGTAGGAAAGGTGTTTTCTGTTAAGGTGAGTAAAGGGGGGCGGGGTGAAGGAAATTGGACTGGGCACCCAGAGATGCGCATCATATTTATAAGTGATGTGGGGAGGTAGGTAGGGAAGTTGGGTGGGGGGTCGGTACTAATGACTGATGAAATCCCAGATCCACTAGCTTTGAGCATTCCCAGCCTGCAATACGCTGTGTGGTCCATTATAGCAGTTAGTTGTGGCTCTTAGGCTGGGAGCATATGCAGTGTTATTAGTTCCAGATGTTTTCGTTGTTGGGGACTTTACGTTTGTTGTAGACTGCTCTAGCCTTGTTTTTCAATACTTCTGGTCATCTTATCTGATGTATTATGTTCAGAAGTACTTCATTTGTCTAACTGTTTCAAACTTGGTCTTTGATTCTCTATTATTGTCTGATGTGAGGTTCCATGTCTGTTGCTACTCACTGGTATTCTTTTGTTAATATGTGAGTATGCAGTGTTCTTATCGAGTCCCACTCCCTGCTACTGTGGCCTGGCTTCACTGCTACATTTGAGGTTGTTCCAAGTTACTGATATGTCTTTCTTAAAGCTGCAGCGTGCACGAGTGAGATCTGGGCCGCTCTGTGTCTGGGTGGTAATGGAGCACTTTAACTACATATCTTTGGAAGGGAGTCCTTGATTGCTGGATACAAGTACAGTGGTTTGCTATCCAGCCCATGGCCTCCAAACAGAGTTGAGTGCACAATCCCCATTGTCTAACATTGGTCCTGGGGTGTCCATTCATGGTGGATTTTCAGGATAGGAGCGCAGGATGAATTGGCTTGTAATTATTCCAGATAGGAGCATGTTAGTAGCGGTTACCCTGAAAATGAAGCATCGATTCTATTGTCTCTTCCAACTAACTGGACCACACTGACTAATCAAGCACGTTGCCTAAACGAAACCTGTAATCCGTAGTTGAATGCTTCGTGGTTGAAACTGCACAGTGGTTCAGAATAGGACCCTGGATCGAGCCCTTCCAGTGGAGAGTGGATGATTAATTTTATGTCTGTTTCACATTTACCTCGCCAAAAGCGTGCTTCATTTTTGTCGTAGGGAAAACTGCTTTGCTCAAATTTCTGGTTTTGACCAACGGCCATTACTAGTGTTTGTCGTGTCAATAGACCTCGACTGCCTTTTGTGTACTGTCCGACCCTTGTGACCCTATGCTTGCTTTGCTTGTTGGTTTTTGTCTTATTCAACGCTGTATTTGTTTACCGAAGAGGGCTTTTGACAGTTGCCCCGATAAAAGCGGCCATTAGCGGCGTAGCCTTTGTTGACCAGGAATATTGGTGCGTGTGAAGCTGCTGTTCAGTCAGCAGCCCGTGGCCTTACCCTGGAAAGTAGGGGAAAGGTTACTCGAGTACACCGCAGCGAAGCCCTCGGGGCCTTGCCGTAGGCGCCGAGCTGCCGTGCTCCTCCCCGCCGTGGCTCCCGCCCCAGCCCGCACGGTTCACGTGCCGCCTCCGTGAATCATCAGATGACGTGTTCCCCCTGCCGGACCAGGAAGCGTGCACGCACTGACCCGGACTGCACAGAGCTCATTTTAAATGCGCACCGCAGCTGCGTTCTCAGGGATGGGACCGGCTGAGAAGCAGGGGCTGTTCCTTTCTTGGCCACGAGCAACCCACCTACCCACATGAACAAGGGCCTTTGTTTGGTGTGGTAATCTTAAACCATGGCGAACCTCAGGTTACCAACGTCTGCGCGGAACAACTCTTGCGGTCATCTTTAGGTCAAAGTCTTATCGGGGCCATCATTTAAAAAATTTGCATGAAAGTATGTTTCATGTGTTATGCCACCCAAATAATCGAAAAAAAGGCTCATTCAAGTTGGCATAGTGTGTGATCTTTCGCATGTTGCAGCATTTAAGACACTGCTTGAGAAAAATGACGTGCACAGGGCACAACAGCATGATAATCTGTTCATCTTGCAACGTTGCTGGGCCCACCCATGTACACACACCAACACTTTTTTGACTTTTGTTAATTGGCTAACCATATTTTCTTTACTGTTTCTTTCACCTTGTGCCCAGACCATTAGACCATCTGTGATTTATTACATACCTGAGCAACTTCCTCTTTCTGTTTTGGATTATGGTGCCGTTAAACTCCCTGCTTCTTTTACCGGGTCAATTGAGGTAAGAAAGTACCTCCACCCTCCTCTAATCCCCCACTTCCTCCAAGTCGTTGGTACCATTGTATTTAATGCACCTCTACTTGAATGAAGAGTAGTGCAGTCACTGGACCCCTTCTTGATGTTACTAATGGACGCCTCAGTCGCTCATCATTGAGGTTGCCTTCAAATGGGTGAGATGAGATGTCTACGGATACGCTGCATGGAGCCTTTGCAGCAGAGCAGGGTGTTGGTGTTCAGCTCCTCCTGTTCTGGAACTGTATGGTGTTGGCACATAAGGCATCAACCTGGTCATTCTTTGAACTTGTGGATGGTGTAACCGTGCCATCCTTGCTGGACTCCTCACCTGCTTTTTGAAACGGTTGACTGTCCGTTTCTTTGCTGTTGTTTTATCAGAGGCTGGGATTAGAGGTGCAGCACTATTCGGGATCTGGTTGTCTAATGACTGGAAAGTGGCTTTACCCACCTACAAATTGAAAACCCAAGCAAGTTGGCAGTCCCCCAGAGCTTGGATGCACGAGATAAACATAATTTGTATTCTCCAGTTTTCTATTGAAGGGTGTGCTTACTTGTTCAGTTCAACATTTAAAAAAAAAAAAAATGTTTCCAAGCTGATTTCTGTTCTGTGGTACTTCTGTTATGAACCTCTCACATGGGAACATGGATGGCCAAAGCGAGGAGATGATACTCAACGGTATCATGCTTCCTCCTAAAGAATAAATACAATAAAATAAAGAGTCCGTCTCCACCTGTTTCTACCCTGCATTCATTCCGACTCGCCATATGGTCGATGAGACTGTCGACAACACCTCCAGTTTTGCTTAAGTCGTCCGCATTTATCTTGGATTGCCTGTCTATTTGCTACTCTCAACGCATACACTATTCTGCAAGTGTAGAATTATACTGAATGGGTTTTGAACACAAAGCACCCGACCTTTGTTCCCTTAATTGGTTGCCATGCTAGTTATGCATCTATTGTAAAAGCTAGTGTGTGAAGTACTTTCACACTCTCTGCCAGGTTTGGGCTCTCTTGTTCTTTGCCATGTCATGAATGTAGATGCCTACTTGGTGTAGCGCAAAATGATGCCCCCCCCCACGTAGAATACGATGAGGGACTCGAGTGTCATATTTCATAAATATCTGAATTGGGGCCCTCAGGAGGGTTTGGGGGATGGGGTAGGCCCTCTACCTCTGGGCATGCGTTACACCACTGCTTTAATTTGACAGTACATCTTTATAAATGAAATTAGCTAAAATGAAGAACCATCTGCTCGGTTAAAAAACAAATTCAGTCCTCTTTAATCTTGAAATCAATTTACAATGTAGTTCTTTTGATCTGAAACTAGGCCAGTGTTGTATGAGGCAGGCACCGCGAACATGTCATCACCGTTGTGTGCGTTTTTTTTTTTTTTTTTTTTTTTTAAGGTCTGGCTTTTGAGACCGCTTTAGCTGTTTTGCAAGTCTTGTTTATCCAAAAACCTTTGTAGAGTGTCTTTTGTTCTGTGGCCTGGGCACACTTGGCTGTTAAATTTTCATGCATGACTGCACTGTACATATTGTCCACATCCACCTAAAATGGTTCCTTTCTCTTTAGTAACAAATCCAGTTCAAAGTGTTATTTTTTTTTTAATAACTTTTAACACTGGCTATTTACATTTTCTTTAAATTGATTGCCGTTTTTTTTTAGATGGCGATTAATTTTCGATTTTCATTAGGTCGAGCCTAGCAGCGATTATGCACTGCTCTGCGAGGCATGGTGTATTCAATACATGGACTCCAAGCCGGCCTATTGCTTGTCATTGGTTGTTTCCTGCCCATTTGTCTATCCTTCTGGTCTGTTGTTCCCTCTCACAGCGACTGGCCCTGTTACAGGGTTCATTTAGTTCACGCACTATTTTTCCCGATTGCCCGCCTCGTGTTCTGGAAATGTTGCAAACGCGAGCAGCTGGCCAGTGTTACTGCTTTCCCCTCCCACCCACCGTTTTTCTGTGTGTTCACCACTTCGCACCTTGGCTTTCACTTATGATCGACAGTCTGTCACTGAAGATCGAGTTGAGTAGTCACAAAGTTAAAATGTTAGTAATGTGACTTTGCTCGCTCGCTCCCTTTAACCAACTCTTTCGTTTTAGCATTAATTGTTTCACTTGCTCTGAGCTCTGTTTCTCCATTGCTGTAAACAGGGCTGTAAATCTTGTTCTTTATCTGGTGACAAATGTGTCGGCTGTGTCTCTTTTCCCAATGGTAATTTCTCATTCTTAGTCCTCTGGTCAGTGCTGCAGCTACGTCTCTGGTTCCAGTGGTAATTCCGCATTCTTAGTCCTGCTCCGGACAGTGCTGCTAACTGCTTCCTTGGTCCCTTTAGTAATTCCTCATTTTAAGTCCTCTCTACACAGTGCTGCAGCTGCTTCTTTTGTCCTGTCAGTAATTCCTCCATTCTTAGTCCTCTAGACAGTGCTGCTACTAGGGGTGGGTGGTAAATTCCACTCTGCCGGTGGAGAATGCAGAGTTTTACCACTCTTAGCTATGCTTGGATTTGTGCGAAAACTCCGCAACCACCAGCGGGGCGGAGTTTACTGGCGCGCACTCCTAAAAAGAGTAACTGGTATCTTTTTGGTGCTTGTGGAAACGTTGCCCTAATGTGCTCCCGATGGCCTCAAGGATGTTCACTGCCGGCAGACTCTTGCCCGAGTGCCAAGCGAAAGTCTAGTCTCATCAGTGACTCCTCGTTCTAAGTCCTAGACAGTGCTGCTAGCTGCTTCTCTGGTCCAGTCAGTAATTCCTCATTCTATGTCCTCTACACAGTGCTGCTAGCTGCTTCTCTGGTCCAGTCAGTAATTCCTCATTCTATGTCCTCTACACAGTGCTGCTAGCTGCGTCTCTGGTCTCCATATGTAATTTCTCATTCTAAGTCATCTATGCAGTGCTGCAGCTGCATCTCTGTTCATACATCCACTACATTCCAAGCCAAAACACATAGATAAAAGACATTGTCATTTACAACCCCAATAGCTCAAACAGTGAGAAATGTTAGACCTATTGCATTGCAAATGCTTGTTCTTAAAGTTGATGTAGTAACGTGCTAAGGTACATTGTAATATTGTAGCTGCTGACAGTTTGACTGCTTGGTTAGGTAATGATTTGTCCAGGTCTCCTTCACAAACTATAAAATGCATGGCTCACCTGATGGGCAAGTTAATTAATAAACATCACTAGTAATGCTGCCATACTTGGGAACGTTTTTTAATTAAAAGTTGTCTTTTTTTTATTTTTATTGTTAGTATATGGTGTTCACCTTAAGGTGTCCTCGTGTTTTTTCCATTTTGTGGCATACGCTTTCAGTTAAAATAAATAACCATTGTACTAGCTTTTAGAAGGATTGACTCATTACCTTTGCCAGTGCTTGTTTCATGTTGGTACAGAGTCAAATAACAATTTGAGTTTACACACACACTCTTAGAGTTGGAAAGCGCCAGAAGAACGAACCACCTTTGCTGTTTTTATTTGTCTCAGTAGACGTGAAAGTATGTCCTATTATCTATTGTGTAAAGATACCTTTCTTCTTCTATATGATTTTATTTATTTTGTAGGTCTGCAGATTCATGGGCGCTCATCCTGCATAGGGTCACTATGTGACTTTATTCGCTTCAAATGTGGTATGAAACCCCTATACCATAATCTATATCATTTAGTCATACGTTACATAATTATTTAATCTTTCCTTGGGGGTGGGGGAGGGTGTAAAATATTATAGCAAGGAATCCAGTTCTGTGGATGTGAAATCGCCACAGACCCGTGCATTTCTTTTCTGGTGAGGGCGCGTTTGAGGGGACTCTTAGCTCCGAGCAGCTGCCCAAACATAACTACATGCGTGACAATTGACTGGTTTAGCCGCTCCAAAGAGCGTCAGCTGCCGGATTATGGGAACAAAAGCCCATTTTTTTTTAATGCTGTTAGTTACCTATGAGTGATTCACCCACCTCTCCAGGTAAAGCTTGCGGTGAGGTTATCGACCCGACCCCTGCCAGCCGGCAGGAGCATCTGTTCAGAGCGCCTTCTGTGCCTCAAAGAAAGGGGTGCTTCTTGCCTTCTGCTCTTTGCATGACTGCCTTTATTCTCTCTCACGGAGAGATCTGCTCCTGTTACGCGAGAGAAATGCAGCCCCCGCACCTCACTCTTCCGGGTTAATTGCAAGGTGACTTGTCCACAGTTGTTCTTATCCTGAGAAACTATTCTGCTTATTTTTATGCGAACTGTTTCTATGGTATAAAGTGGGTCATAATGCACTTCTCCTTTTTCTTGGGCATTTATAGTGCTTCACTGATGCAGGGGTTGGTAGTGTTCTCAAGTTTAGAAATACGTAGAGGATAGAAGTACGTAGGGGGGGGCTGAAGTAACCACTCAACTTTGGTGGTGCATGCTTACTAAGCAGAAGATTGCTATTGTTTCTGGAGCAGATGCTCATTAAATTTATTTTTCTTCTTTCTTGCAATATGTCTGCACCACTGAGCAATGCAGTGCTTAATTTGAGCCGGTGGTTTCTGGTGCTGGGCACCGGCACTTGACTATCCACACCGGCACTTATGACAGTTTGCCACACGGTGGTGCTGTCAGTCGAATTCGGAGATGAGCACAACAGCTGTTTATTAATTCAATACACAATAAAAATGACTAATACTTACTGCCCAGGCCATTTTTGTTATAGCTTTGGGAGCCTACAATTGTCCGACTTTTAAGCTCTGGCAGGGGCAGCGGGTGGTGCAAGCTGCAGTGGCCTGACTAGAGCTCTGGCACATATATTTTTTTTTTACACATTAGGCCCTGGAGCCATGGGAGGGCTATATCCTGCTGCTTTTTACAGCTCGCTGCACCATCCTGCCAAGGAGGATCTAGGTTTTACAGCTCGGGTAGCATAGGCAGCAGCTTATGATGTTGTATGTTCTACTTTATTTTGTACAACATATATACTGTACAAATGAGCCACAGGGGAGGTGTAGTTAGCCCCTTTAAAGCATCCATACAGTGGCATGAGCCAAGGCAATTTATAGGTAAAGTATCCATGCACCATGGTGTATCTAGCGCCTCTTTTAAACATGAACACTGTATGCATCTAGCCCCTTCCCACTGCATGCGCTGGTCATGTGTATCATAGAGGGTCTTGCCCCATTTTGTCTCCTGAGCACCTGTCTATAGTAGAAAGCGTCATGTAGTCTTGAGGACTCCATGACCTAAGATTTTTTGGGGTATATTGACATGGGTCTCAAAGCTTCCCCCCTACAATAACGTTTTTCAAAAAGCCAGGACAAAACACACGCGTTGACAAAGACAAAAGGCTAGCGGCCCACCCCTGACACTTTGGCTTTGCCAGTGTTTGTTTTGGGTTGTTGGCAGTTCCAAAGACGGAGTAAGCAAGGCTGACCGGAGCAGATGTGTGTCCACTGCTTCCTTTTCTCCGCGCTTCCCAATTCTGACGATCTGTTTGCAGCAGGACTTGGTGTAGGGAGCATTGTGGTGCTTCTCTAATCTGCCATTGGCTTGAAGAAGGCTGGACGTTTATTGGTTCTGAGGCACTTCTCTTTAAAGGTCAAATCCCTTCCCTTGAAGGGCAATGTACCAAGTTTCTTAAAACAGAAAAAAGAGTGAGTTTTCAAAGGCTTAGGTCATGAAGAGGCAGGTTGCTAAGTCCTACTTAAGCATGAGACAGGTTACTGGTGATGAGTGTAACTAAAGGCCGGGCACTGGAATTATGTGGCAGTAAAGTATGCAGCATGAAAACACAAATTATGCGGCACATTTTGTGATAGTTTTACTTCATTATTTTGTCATTTTTAAGATTGTTGACCCAGTCTGAGCATTAGTTGTGCCTTATTAGTTACAGTAACACCCAAGTATAGCAATTAGTTAAAGAAAAATGAACAGGCACCCTTTGCAAAGGACCATTCCCTGCGCTGCAACGCGTCACTGCGTTTTTACTAAATGTTGACCCGTTTGAGGTAGAAATATTTGTTTGTTAAACTGCAAATTTTATGTGGCAGATGATGGATTATGTGGCAAATGTACAATAATACGAAAATCGCCACGGCTGCACAATGCATAATACCAGTGGTCCTGACTAAATGCAGGCAGTGATGGCTTGCGGTGGATGTTGCCAATAGAATTTTTTAGGGAGTACTTTTTCCGTGTCTTCTGAGTTGATATATGGGTTTATGGATTCTATACAAAGTGAATGACGGATTGGCTATTTCGATGTAAACTAAAAATGTTTGGGCTCCAAAAACAGACTTGTGGCATGTGTTTTTCTAAAGCTGGTCCGTTATGGTTTTGTTGGTGTTTTCAAACGGGGTTAGTTTTTGCATACGCATACACACAGCGAATGTTCTTCACCTTCTCCTGGGGTGGAGCAGGCTAGCACAGCGCCTTCGCTGCCAGGTACAGAACAAAAGCTCCTTTTAACCCTTTTCTGGGGTTGCTGGAAGATACCAACCATGTTGTGTTTTTTCCAGATAAATGTACAGGACGTCAGGTGCGGCTTTATGTCCTGGCCCTTTCTTGGAATTTAGGTCTCGTTTGTTGGCTGCGGCGCCAGTCGGCTGACTTCTCTTTCTTCAGTTTGTTTTTACCCATGGCTGGTCGCTCACGCGTTAACGACTTCTTTTTGTCTCCAATCCCGTCTCGGTGGTTTTGTTTTTCACGCCTTCCTGCTTTTATTAATGGAACATATTAAAATGCCGTTTTATTTTTGACTTTTTTCTTCATGACCCACTGATTCAAGATCTGTTGGTGGTGTTTACTAACTTGGCCACCTTATTCGCAACGACATACAATAATAGGCTAGAAAGCGTCTCCGTGGAAATATTCCCCCCCCCTGCCAGCTACAGTTTAAGGATTCTCTTGCCCGGACAAGTTTTCTCAAAAGCTGCCGGAGCGGGATTGAAAGAATGCAGTGAGTGGGTGTCACTGGAAGGGCTGGCAACCGCGTGCTCCTCGAAAAAGGAAAAGATGTAACGTTAGGGAGCCGGGTCCATAGAAATACAGAAGTGGGGAATTTCGGGAAGGCTTTCCAGGTTTGTACAGTACACAAAATGGCAGCCCCCGAATTTAGTTCGTGTCTTTCAGTTTCGTATGCTAGTAAACAACTCCAGGAGGCTGAGCACGCCCCGTTGAGCACCAGGAAGCGCTTGTGCAATGTGTGCCTCGCAGGCAGAGGGTGGGGGGCGGGGGCGAATTATTCACCCTCTTCTGCCAGCTGAATCAGGAACCTGTTTCTCTTGGTGCTCAAGTGTTCAAACCGGTTTGTTGGAGTTCATCCGAGCTGACTGTCTGCTTGTCATTTATGCGCCCATCATGTACGATGACCATAACATAGGTTCCTAAAATATCTCTTGGGAATGGTTTCGTTTGCTTTGTGTGATCTTTGCTTGTTTTAGTTTTGGCACTATGGCCTTACTAACTTTGTGGCCCTGCACTGGAGCCCAGCAAGGTGTGTACACATACAGATAGGCAGGAGAGGTTGGAAGGGTCTCTTCAGTTAGTTGCTACCTGAAACCGGCCATAGTTACTGTGGCTAATGTTTCAAGGTGAAGTAGCAGTTTTTATCTTTAGTCCATACAGTTTGGTTTTGACTATTCCTATTGCGACAAGATCAGGGCTCATTTTTTGCATACGACTGGTCTGTGTCTAGAGTGGCACAGTGAGCGAAAAAAGATGGCCCTGTCTGATCGCCAATGGCTAGGAATTATTGAGGCATCTTTCCATTGCTTTAGTTTTTGCTGCAGCTGTTCTAAGTCCTCAAACATCTGGGTGAATACCGCCATCTTGTGGTTAGTATGTGAACATTTGCGCATCTCTAGTGTGGTGTGAGTGCTTCACAATGAAAGGCTTATTTATGTATTTGTAAATATCAAAGGAGTCTCTTATCGAAAGTGAACCAGTGAAATAAGACCGTGTAGGCAATCTATTTCAATTTGTAATGTTTTTCTTGCCTCGTCGAAAGCCCCGTTTTTAGTGATGTTTTATAGGTTTGTGCAGTTAATTTAGCAGTCCTCGCTAATGTCCAATTAATCTGTTAGGAGTTTGCAGTCTCATCTGGAAAGTAAAATGACCCGGGAAACATAGCGGGTCTCCTGGCCTCAACAGGGCCTCGTCTGTTAGAAATGAAAAGATGTAGCATTTCAACCTTTTCTTCTCCTTGTTCAGATCCTCTTCTCAGAAGCTAATGGGTTTTGTGTTTCATCTCTTGCAGGCATATGTTTTTCTTGCACGTCAAAGAGGATCTGCTGGCAGGCAATCTGCAGTGTTCCCCCGAGCAGGCAGTGGAGCTCAGCGCGTTGTTGGCACAGATGGAGTTCGGGGATTACAACCAGAATACTGCCAAGTACTGCTACCCCGAGCTGTGTGGGAAGGAGCTCGGCACCGCCATTTTAAACCGGTAAGAGGCGCGCGATGGCGCCTGGGGAGGCTGAAGGAATAGTTTTATGTTCATTTCTGGCCCGTGGATTGTGTGGCAGGGCTTTGTGGTTGGGAATAATTGTTGTGTTCCTGAAGGGCAGAAGTGCTCTGATCTTTCATTGGAACGTTTGTGACCAACCCTACTCTCTGGAGTGCCTACTTGACATGCTCACCCCCGTTAAAGCCTGAATACTGTAATTCGGCTCGGTGCAAATGATGCAGGGTAATGTACAAGCACCTGCCTGCGTCACTGCTCCCACAACATCACCTTTGATCCGCAGCCCTCCCAATTCGATTTCTCCCCAGCTGGTGATCCTCTGCATCATGCTTCCTTGTTTGCTTGTGACTATTGCATTGATTTTCTCCCTTGTGATCTTTAAAAATATCAATTTCGGCAGATGCCGAACACGGATGGCTTCAGCTTTATGCTTTTGATTTGGTGTGACCCGGGCACTGCTAGTCGAATTGACTCACCACGTGGTCTTGTAGTGAATACTCTGTTGGAATGCTTTAAAAATATATATATATTTAAAAAAATATATATATATATTTATCTTTAAACAAGAAACGCTCTTATGTCTTGATGACGCTTCCTTTAGATTCTCCTGTTCAGTTAGGCATTTAGTATAAAACAGCTTCCATCTCTGACAATTGCATTTACCGTGGATTATAGATGCATTTATACAGATCTTCAGACCCTAGACACCAAAGCGCATTTGCGGATGGGCGTGCTTGGGTGGAAGTGTGTTCCTGTGTTTAGTAGTTTAATGTGTGCTTGAGGAACAGGGCTGTGCTCTGCCATGTCTTTATTTTATCTGCCTTCGTCTGTAGTGGAGCTAAAGGAAGACTTGGGTTGGGTTTGTAAGGTGCTAGCGTAAGTGTCGCGAGAAAGCTTGTGAATGCACAGTAGCCTATGCAGACAGTGTGGATGTGTCGTTCATAAATGGAGGAGGCTGCTGTGCCCTGTTGCTCCGGACTTGTAACTGCGCCTGTGTGTAACAGAATACTGGGTTGGTGGGTTCTAGAGTTAGACACACAATTCGGTCAGTTGCACTGATTTACAGTATGTATTCTTGCATGTAGGCACGTTACTTCTGTGAATTGCTGTTTACTTACTTGGCACTTTGATCTTTCCACAGCATCACTGCAAAACACAAGGCACTGGAAGGGGTGAGCCAGGCGTCTGCTGAGTACCAAGTCCTTCAGATCGCGTCAACTCTGGAGAACTTTGGGATGGAATGGCATTCTGTGAGGGATAACGAAGGGCAGAAATTGATTATCGGCATCGGGCCCGAAGGTGTATCCGTCTGTAAAGAAGACTTTAGCCCTATTAACAGGTACAATATTTCCATGTTAATAGTCGTGCTAGAAGCATCATTCCATATTGTCATTTGAGAGTCACATTTCAAAGTATTGAAGATGTACAATTTGAAGAAATGTATTCTTGAATTGAACTGTCTCTTGCTGGTTATAGAGGCCTTTGCAGTTTTCACTGAACTATTCAACCTGCTTTGTGGGGACTATCTCTCTTGCATGTGGTGGACTCCTAACTTGATACCCAGGTGAACTAAGAAGTTACTCTGGTGATGGTCATCTGGTCTAAGTTGGTATCACTAGTTCACCATACATGTCATTGGCAGATTTAATCGCACCAAGATGCCATATTCCACGATGCAGATCATTCCACTTATTTTAGGCTCTTCTTGATTTATTTATTTTTTCTTTCCCTACATCCCCTGCTCCTGTTCTCAGAGATTGATCACATTCTGGTTTCAGCTAGGCAAATGTTACCTACTAAATAATATTTGACTCTGAATTTTCTGTCTGCTTGATTTGTGCCCCCGACTAGATCACCCACTCTGGTGCTTTTTGAAATAAGTCGTGATCAGGCAGTTCAGCTTTTATGCTTTTTGTATGATCCACCCTCTCACTCTTGCAGAATACTCACCTGAACGTAGAGATTTATTCAGTGTTGATGTTCCTACGTTTTCTTCACCCTTTCTAATGTGGCGGCATAACTAAAAGTTAGTTTGTTTTCCTGCTCCAGAATTACGTATCCAGTAATCCAGATGGCGACCCAGTCAGGCAAGAACGTCTACCTGACGGTCACGAAGGAGACTGGCACGAGCATTGTGCTCCTCTTCAAGATGATCAGCACCCGGGCCGCGAGCGGACTCTACAGAGCAATAACTGAGACCCATGCCTTTTACAGGTGTGTATTCCAGGCTGTTTGATGTGCATAAGTTACTAGCACCTTGTCTAGTGGTGGTAGGCTGTCCAGTACTTTTTTCTTTACAAGCCTTGTAATGGGATACTCAAAACTAGAAATACCTGAGTTTAAAGCATTGATGTCTGTGCTGATTAAGTACTCATGCATAGAACAAGTATAGAGCCGAGGCACAGTTCTACTAGGAGCGAAATCTAGTATGCCCTGTCGGCAGATCTATTAGAGTTGTGAAGGAGTTTGAAAACGTTTGAAGACTATGCAATATGCCTTAACCTGATACTTCTGTTTCTAAATGTGCAGTGCTCCTTTTCTTTTGGTTATTCACATTGCAAGTTCTCAGAAATTTAAAATAAACAGTCCTTTCTAATTCTTACCCTGGGTGAGACTAACCCTTTGCCTGAATTGTGTTGTAGGAAAAAAAACAGTTGGTTTGGTGTGGTTGCCAGCAGGCGCCCTTCCGCATCATTAAATCCCTCTTCACTTTTTGCACCTCTTGTTGGCAGCCTTCAGAGGTTGATGCATCAATGCCACTAGAAACTGAGCGCCTGCAGTCAATCTGGCCTCTTGACTTCGTTCACAAACAACTCCTTTCACATAAATACTAAACCCCCTGTCCGCCTTCCCCAAGGGCTCGAAAGCATTTTGAGGTGTGCTTTGGACACAGAAAAGCCGCTCCAAAAAGCTCCAGAAATAGTCCATTCAAAGAAGCAATGGTTGTCGAGGGAGAGCGGCTGGTGGTGGGCAAGGGTGGTGCTCGACTGTAGAGCTGATGAGCTTTGGCTTGAATAGTTAGCTGGCAAACTTCAAATGGGTTGGAGTTGATGGTACAGCAGCATTCAGTTGATACTCAACTGCTGTTTGTGCAAGATCTTTCAATTGAGAAATTGCTTCAAGTTGGTAATTTTCACAATTTGTATTAGTTTATTTTGGGATTTAATTTTACTTTGATTATGTCTGGGCCACTGGAATTGTGTGATTCTGCGGCTGCTGCGTTTTCTGCATAGTTATGGATTTGCCACATAATCCATCATGTGCTGCATAATCTGCAGATTTTTAACAAAAAAATATACTTTTATCTCAGACAGATCAAAAGTTACTTATGTGGCAACATGTGTTCCAGTGAAGTGAAAGGCCTTTGGCAAAAGTGGACTGGTCATCTTTCAGTTGCTTATTGCTGTATTTGGTTGTTAAAATAGTATGAATGAGGTGACCTTTTTGCCCAGACAGTGGCAAATGTAAAAATTAACAAAATGGAGTAATTTTATCCCTAAATGTGCCACGTTACGTCACATAACTTCCCTATTCCTAATGCATAATTTAGTTAACCCTGCAGCATAATTAGGTATTCTCTTGCCACTTAATTCCAGTGGTCCTGGTAAATCTTTACATATGTAATTGCATGTTGTATTTAAATAAGCGGTTTTCCAACATAAAAAAAGAAAACTTAACTGTAGTGTACACACTGTTGCGTACAGCAGCCCTTGTTAACACGCTCTTCATTTCATAATAGATGCGACACCGTAACGAATGCCGTCATGATGCAGTACAGCAGAGACCTGAAAGGCCACTTGGCCTCTTTGTTCCTGAATGAAAACATTAACCTTGGCAAAAAATACGTCTTTGACATTAAACGGACTTCAAAGGAGGTGTACGACCATGCCCGGCGGGCGCTGTACAATGCTGGCATTGTGGATCTGGCCCCCAGCAGTAACCAGAGTGCCACCAATTCCCCCCTCAAGTCTTCAGAGCATGGCCTGGATTGCGACGGGTGCGAGGGCCTTCACTGCCACCAAACCAAGGCCCTGCAGGAGAAGCTGCGGAAGCTGAAGGAGGCCATGCTGTGCATGGTCTGCTGCGAGGAGGAAATCAACTCGGCCTTCTGCCCGTGTGGTCACATGGTGTGCTGCGAGGGGTGTGCTGGCCAGTTACAGGTAACTAGCTTCTTCGTTCAGGCATCCCACGTAATGAGTGCTTGTGGTTATCTGACAATGCGTTAACTGGAGTCTTGTGTCCTAATGATTACCATATGTAATGCCAAGGGGTTTTAAAATATTAGATCCTGCATGACATTCTCCCACTGCCCGCAGGGTGTTTCTTTAGTTGGATTGAAGTTGGAAAGGCTCTTATTTGCACTTGGCTTTGTGTGTGAAATCTTTCCTCTTGAAACTCCTATTGTCTACTCCGAACCTCTAAAGAAGTTTGGAAAATTGACCAATTTTGAATGAGTGACTCATACGATTTAGCTGGCATGGAACTCCATGTTGGATTTATGTTTTCATTGGAAGTTGAATTTTGAAGTATTTAGATTTGTACCTGCCCTCACTTCTCTGTTTTTGGACCATCTTATTCAAGTCCAGAAAAATCCTGAAATTTCAATCTTTGAGGTCAAGGCTTCCATCACATCTCATCAAGAAGGTGGTGATGAATAAGACCTATTTATTACCCAGCACAAGAACTTAGACATTTTAATCTTTTAATGCATGTGGGGCCCTACCCATCTCATACCTGGGTAAGAATCCAGGTGCAGACCTATAACGTACACATCATTGATGGGAGCATAATGGCTGAACTTGTAGCTCTGTAAGATGATCATAAAGCGGTGGATTGGTTAATTTTTCATCTCGAGAACCTTTTTTCATCAGAAGGGCCTTAGCCGTCACCATAAGCCGTGATTGTAATGAACAACGATTGGCACAGAGACCAGGCCTCCACTGTGGACCACGATCTTCGATCTGATGGTGCTTGGTGGTATACTCCATTCATAAAAATGCAATAGATCTTCCATCCTTTAACACTTATACGATGTTGCCCTGAACATTGGTAACTTAAAGAAGAGGAAGCTGCTTTAAATTTGCAGAATCCTTTGTTCTAACCTGTAGTGATGGCAGAGAAAATGTGAATGATATGTGGGTTTGACATTTTTTGTTGTAGTCCATACACTAGGACATTATTTGTGCCCAGCTCTTTGCATTTATTTCTTCCATTGGGACTGCTGGGTAGAAGTGAGCAGGGTTGTGTGGTTAAAGTCTCCTTGATCCTCTTTTAGTAGCCTGTGGCGTTTTATCAGAGTTCTAGTTTCTGAAGAGTTTGTTTTGTGCCTTCATAATGGATTTGTGATAGAATAATGAGTTGCAGTGCACCTCGTATTTGATCTATGCTAGAAATCCTGTTGGGCAAATTCCTAAAATGTATCGTTGCTTATACATTCATGTATATCTCCAGAAAAAGCCCTGTATTTACAAACTCTGACCCCCCACTCACAAAAATTCGAATCTGAACTAAGCGAAATGGTTAAGATATGAAGTTGGAACCATTTCTAGTTCGGGGACAGTTGAAGTATTGTGTCAAATTGCTATTCACAATTTGTTCTACAAAAAAACCTGATGTGCAATTGTATATAACGGCATTATTTAGTCTTGGTAAGATATTGCCTTTCCCCTGCTATTTTCCAGAGACTGTTAGTACTGTATGTTCAAATCGTACAAGTCACCATTATTAAGAGTATAAAACAAGTAATTGAAGAGCTTGTGACTCAAGAACAAGATCACCTTGCAGAACCTGGATTCGGGGCCGCCCTGCGATAAAGAACTTGTGCAGACACCAACTGTATCGTGCACGTAGTTGTATCACTTCTGTTTTTTGTGGAAAGTCTGCTGTGGTGGTGCGCACAGGTGCATAACACATCCTGCAGCATCACATAGTGGTTTGTCACATCCCTGTAGTGAAAATGCAATCATAGGGGTGATATAGCCACATACCTCTAATGTTTATTCTAATGGTGGATAACTCATCCTCTGGAATGATAAATGCAGGGCCCACGCCTCCCCAACTCCCCCCCCCCCCCCCCCCCCCCCCTCACTCCCGTATTGTCACATGACTCTTTTGTGTAAGTCACCCTTTCCAATTGACCACATCCTATTTGTTCCTAATATGCTAAGGTGACTTTCCCTTTTTCTACTACTGTCGATGAAAATACAGCACACTTTTAGCTACCGTGTAGTGCTTTCGCGTTTGTGTGGCAGTACTTTCCTGTTGTGAGCAATGATGTTGCCACATCCTTGTTCAGCAGTGTGTTGCGTGCACCGAGATCCCCCACTATACACTGCGGAGCAGAGATTGCGGCCAACTCAAAATTTGAAAATGTGCCTTCACACAGGGGTTCTTTCGCGGCTCAAAATGCAAATATTTGAGCCATCTGGCACTCCGTATTACTGATCTGCTAGCAGTTATCTTGTGAATCTTGGTTAATTAAAAAAAAAAGCATTTGCAATGCAATAGGTCTCGCATTTGTGAGAGTTTAAGCTATTGGCATTGTAAATGACAATGCCTTTTATTTATTTGATAATTAACACATAAATATAAGGCATTGGCATTTACAATGCCAATAGCTCAAACTCTAGTAAATGCGAGTCTTATTGCATTTTAAACAGGAGGCCATTTTCCCGGGCTGCTTGGATAGTGAAAGCATGCATGGCGCGCTGTTTGTTGCAGGAAAGCATGTCATGCCTTCAATAGGTGAAACTCATTAAAGAAAATAGTGCTTAGAGTATCCGGTGCAACAAACTAGGGCCAGTCCTCATGTGAGGTAACAAATGAAGACCAAACCGTACTAAGGAGGGACTCACAAGTCTATTAACGAATCATAAGCCAGCATTTAGAAAGGACAGTGACACAAGCCAATAACAAATATGGGCAGAGAGTCGGCAGGACTTCAAGTCATACTCGAATACAGCATGCCTTGCAGCGCATGTGCTGCCCAGGCTCGACCTAAAAAGAAAATGCAAGTGGTTTAAAAGAGGAAACTTAATTCCTGCCTGTAATCTGTTGCTCATATGTGGAGGTCTGTCAAGTTAAACTGTTGGAAGAAGTTTTTGGTACATAGAAATGATTGCTCTAGTTACCTGTCGGGTAATGCTCATTTAGGCATAGCACAGCGTAGCCAATGGAAGGCTGAGAAATCTGGTGCCACCTGTTTTATGACATCTGACTATTGAGAGCTTTACAGTCAATCTAAAAAAGCATCTTCGAGCCCATTGTGTGATTTTTAATGTAGTTTAAATCAGCCAATCATTTATGCCCTTATGTTAGTGCCTAGTGCTAGTTTCATGTTTAGTTGTGTTTTTTATGAACTATATTCGTTTTTCAATTAATATTATTGTTTATAATCTGGCACTTCAAAGCAGACTGTTCTCTGGCTTTGAGCAGTATCAAAATAGTGTAGATAAATGCAATGCTCTGACTGCGTCCTATTCACCAGCTTGTTTTCTTTGTCTTATTAGGTGTGCCCGGTGTGTCGATCTCGTGTGGAGCATGTCCAGCACGTCTACCTGCCGACCCACGCCAGTTTGCTGAACCTTACTTTGATATGAACATTGCACCTGGATACCCTCTGGTTTGAGACCCAAAGTACTGTACTTAGTTGAAAGGAACTGCACTGTTGAGCTGCAATAATGGTGACATGGTCACCAGCATCAGCCAGAGTCGAGAAGCAGAAATACTTAGCCGGCGGGTGTGTATCTGGCTTTAAATGGAGGTCGAATTTCACCAGCTTTCTCGTTCTTGAGGAACCCATGAGAAGTGTGTTGATGGAGCAGATTGCCTTTCTCTTCCTATAGCCGCGCTCCTTCCGCTATAGGTTATGTTGCCAAAGGACCTTTACACAGTGTGACTGAGGGGGTGACCACAGACACTTTACACTGAACAATGAAGATTACCGCCAGCTACGTCAAGCATTTTATTTGGTTTTTATCTGTTAATTCTTTTTGTATTTTTTGATCTTTTACTGAATCTGACTCCACTTTTTTTTAAAATTTAATTGAGAGAACAAAGAATGCGTTAACATTATTTCTGACCCGTTTTAATTGTGTGGCATCCAAGGTTTGTTCTTTTTTTGTTGTGCTGCAGCTAGCTTTTTTAGTAGAGAAATAGGTTCAAACAGTATTATAGAAATGTAGTTGTTGGTTCGTAAGAATTCCATGCGGATCTCTCAAATCCAATGATTGTTACCAAGGCCCTCCTTGCAAATTGGCTGTTGAACTCCAAAGTATGTAGTTACTTCTGTTCGGGCATAGATTATACATACAAGTATGGTGATAAAAATCTCATCCCCAGATCAATGTACTCAGGATAAACCTGCTGATATTTATTGGCGAGGGGAGAATGCCCCGTAAATACTTCAGATTGTTATTCCAATTTATTGGCGATAAACTTCTATTCGGGTGGTATTGATCAAACCCAATTAATTCCGACTTGGAGAAGTCTGATTTTATCAGGTGCTATAAATAGCATACCAATTATCAACCAACTCGTAATGAGGGTCCCTATTTGGCATCCTGGTCAGTTCATATGACCACACTGACCCAAGCATTTTCAAAGGAAGTGGTTCTTCGCTCTGGATACTGCCCTGGATTTTTAAATGAACCTTAGGACTTTTATTTAAAAGACAAAACAAAAAAAAAAAGTTTTTGTGTGAGCAGATTTAAAAACGGGTTTTGAATTGCAAGGTTGTTGCATTTTTATTTCTTGCTGATATCTGCATTTTAGCCTCACTTTCTCAGGAGTTGGTGTTGTGGGACTAATCCAAAGGAATGAACTTTGTAAGGCACATGGACGATGCAAACTGTTTTTGTGTACATGTAGGAGTGTTCACTAAACCTTTCCTTTATATGAAAATTATTTTGGGTGGACCACTTTATCTTCCACCCTTCCTTTTATCCCAATCTCCCACTATCACTATTTTCTCTTCCTTTCTTCATAACTACCAAATCTGGGCATTTTTGGTCTTTGGATAAGCAGGAGTAAAGGGGAGACCATTTTGTGTGCAATACTAGCTGTCTGAAAAGCTGGACAAACCGACTACACCGTCACTTTACAGCAAACGTTCCTCTATCTCCTCTTCATATTGCCTTAATGTAGCAGTAAGTGTGTTCTTTATGCATTTTGTTTCTTTGCACAGACATTTTGTCAAAAACTATTATTGGAGAAAACTACTTTTTTATGGCACATGCACATAGCCTTGTAATTCCCAAGAAGTATTTATTTTTTCACTTTGTAAATTGAATTTAGTTTCTCAAAAGAGGTGACCGATAACTCCCATGTTCCGTGTAGTAGACAATTTCTGTCTTGTTTTATATTCTGTTCTGTAAAATAAAGGTCTACATTGGATTTATAAAAAAAAAAATTCTGCATCTGATTCTTATATACATGTCCTAAACATGCCAAAGTTTGACAGTTCTGTTGTAATTTCCTGGTATGGGGAGCATTTCATGTTCTAGATATTGCCATTTATTGAACACAATGGGGTTGTTAAAGTTGATTTCTAAATGAGGTGGATGGGAGGGGAAACAACCTTTACATCGTCGTCATTAGACCGTGATGCCATTACAACGATCGCGTGGTTACCACGCAATGCCATTACTACGCAAGTCATTACATCTACTTGCAGTAGATGACGCGCTAACATAAAGAATGGTATAGCTTACTCTTCCAACACCTTCCCTACTGTTGCGTAGGCTGGAGTTGGAATAGTAAATTATACATTCCTAATGTTAGCGCGCCATCTACTGCAAGTCGATGTAATGACTTGTGTGGTAATGGCATTGAGTGGTAACAACGCTGTCGACGACCGCATTGTGAAGGCACGCGATGTAATGACTCTCGTAGCAACGAGTCGTATTTGGATGGGAGTGAACCACACAGTGTTACGGTAAAACCGTTTTAACCATTTGAACCTGGACTTAATCCTGTGGAATCGTTGGCACAGAGCAGACTGGATTAACTTAAGAAAGTGGGTAAGTATTTAGCAGTAACAAAACTGTTGAAGTCAGAAATCAGTTCAAAAATCGAATACAATTACACCAAAATGACTTAAAAACCAATAGCGGTAACCAGAACTAGGAATTTATAATGTTTTAAGGCAAAAAGGGGCAAGAAAAAGTAACTTTAATAAGTAGTCACTGTTTGTGTTTAACCAGAACCTAGACACTATGTTTGACTGGTATTGGTGGAGTGTGGGTCAGATACACCAAGCGGGTTTGTCCTGGTCAAATATTTTATTTTCCGGCGTAGTCTCTGAAATGCAAGTCGAGATCTCCAGCCGGGCAAGGTTGCCCGGCTCTATCTGCAGAAGTCCTCAAAAACTCAAATGAAAGCTCAGTGAGAGAAATTCGAATTTTGTGGTCTGAGGATTTTGAGTCCTCGCTTCATACCGATACTTTCCCCATTTTCTCTCGGTCAAGGTTTCTTCTTTCTGAGTTGGTCTGTTTTTTATGGATCTCAAAATCCTTCAGTGGGCTGAGCCTGAAGCTACATCTAATGATGGTCCTTCGAAAATAAACCTTTGCCATGAGGTCCCAGTGATGCTCCAAGGTCCTGGAAGTCTATACATTTTCCAAGTCCCAGATTTTCCAGAGCAGCTCCACCTGTAAGGCTCCCAGCTCCTCAGGGACAGAACTTAGCAGCCAGGATTCATTCAGAGGCCACCAGCAGGGTCCAGTACAGGTCCAGTTGTTTGTGGTCAACCGGTTACTTCAGGAAACAAGCATTTGCAATGCAATAGGTCTCGCATTTACGAGAGTTTGAGCTATTGGCATTGTAAATAACAATGCCTTTTATTTATGTTTTACAAACAGACACATAAATAAAAGGCATTGTCATTGATAGGTCTCGTAATTACGCGAGTTTGAGCTATTGGCACTATCAATGACAATGCCTTTTATTTATGTGTCTGTTTGTAAAACATAAATAAAAGGCATTGTTATTTACAATGCCAATAGCTCAAACTCGCGTAATTACGAGACCTATTTCATTGCAAATGCTTGTTATTTTATTCGTCCTTCACCAGCAGGATTTACCTTTTAATAAGGATAGGGGTGGAAAGTCTTTCCTCTAATGGCCCCCTTCTCCATCAGGCCGTCGGCGGAAGCTTTCCATCGATTGAGCCTACAGCGGCTCCGTCAACGGAAGCTGGCAGTATACCCAAGTCTAAATAAGTTGGAAGGGGCAAGGTTTTGGGGGACAGGGTATTCCGCCACATCTGTGACAGAGTACGCTGTCTGCACAATTGTAAATCAGCACCTTAGTAATAAGTTTGTTTCTCTGCAAAGCGTTATGCCTATTCATCGTTTCATTCTTCAATTGCTGATATCAAGGCTACTGACTTAAATAAAAGAGCTTTTTTAACACAAAATACACCTGTTGTGATGTGTAGTGTGTCTGTAAAATTGCAATGGGTTGCATTACAAAAGTTACAGGTGACTCACAGAGCGGTGCCAAGTCAAACTATCAGGGGAGAGGATGTGGTCCGTCGGCTAGACTGCCGACTTTGGTGCTGTAAACAAGGGTTCGAGCCTCGGGGTCGCGTCCACATCCTGTGATTCTGGGCAAAACACTTAATCTCCCCATGCCAATGTAAATACGGTGCTCGTGTAAAGCGCTCCGATACCTTCGGGTCGAGTTCGTGCTATATAAATATGCAAAAAAACAAAAGGCCTAGATTGCTTGGTGGGTCGATGAGCGGGTTCGAAGTAGTTTAATCACGGATTTGAAAGCCATCTAACTCTAAGCTGTATCAGCCAATCAGCCTTCCGAGGTCAGTAATGAGAACTGCTGACTTGGTAATAAATAATTCAGCTATTCCTTTAAATTGAAGGCCTCTGTTTTTGTGCTGCTAAGGAAACGCAACAAAATTATGTCGGGTCACTCCTCCGTTGCCAGTATCATAAAATCGAATGAGTGTTCAGAGAGCTGAAACGTTTCAAGTTGCATCTAATTGTACAAATCACGCGCCCACAGTGACTGAAAACGGGCTCCCTTCAAACAAGCCAGTGGCGCACGCTCTCGTCGGCTTCCGCATCTCCCTCTGTCGTGGCTTGCTGGGAGCACTAATGATGAAGGAGGCGAGGCCAGCACGCTGCTGTCTTCTCCCAGCACAGTGACACCAAGCCTGCTGCCAAACCTGGAGTGGACGAATGCAGGAGGAGTTGGATCTGAAGTAAACACACACTGACGGCTCGCAAGCCCAGGACCTTTAAGGCCACCAGTAGGCTGTAAATCTTCTAACATAACCTGCCTGAGAAGGACCATTATTTCCAGGATACTGGTACTGAAATGTGTCTGCCGGATCAAACCAGCATTGGCAAAGACAAAAGATTTGACCTAAGGAGGCTATTGCATGCAAATTGCATGTGTGCATACCTGTTCTACATGTGTTAGCACATACAAGTCAGACTTGTTGGCTTTGCCAATGCTTGTTTTGCTTTATGCAGCTGGATTGTGTGCCCTTTTGTGTGTGTGAATTAAAATATGTTTATATATGTGTGACGTGCACATGATTCCTTTTCCAAACATTGGCAAACATGTTGCAGTTAAAAAAAACAAGCAGGAAGTGGGATGAGGGAGGGGGTAGGGGAGAGAGGCACGCAGGCTGGCATATGGTGAGCACTTTCGGGGCCGCTTTGATGTTCTCAGTGGCCGCACGGCTCACTGAGAACATCAAAGCGGCCGCGAAATGATCACACAGGCTGCCAAATGGTGCGCGCGCCCGGCGCACATGCACTGTATTTGGAGGCCTGAAAGCACTAGTTTGCACTTCCAAATCCCCCATTTACAAAAGCTCTTGCGAGAGCAGCGCTAAAGCGCTGGCTCAGGCGAGACCTTAAAAGACCTCTTGCAGCTTGCGGTATCCCTGTAGCCACACAGGAGGTCAATCAACTGACCCTTCGAATCCACTTTTTAGTCCCGTGTACATGTGAAAGCAAACCCAGAAAGCAGGTCCAGTTCATTTCTTTTGTTCCACAGTACAGTAACTGTTCTAATGAGCTGTGAGTGAGGTGCAACTTTTACTAGCCAGTGGGTCGGTGTGAATCCTGGACACTTTTTAACCACCGAATGTTCCCAAGGGCAACCCATCCCAAGTTTAGAGCACATTGTGTTTGCCTTCTTGCATACCATCTGAATGTGCATTATTTGAAGTAAAATCAAAGATGGCTTATCCTTTCTGCCCTTGGAGGTGGCTAGCGTGTGCTAGCCAGGAGTATTTTAGGGAACTGAGCTGACCTTCCTTCTCAGCTACACCAAACGGATTCTGGGAACAAACATGCTTCTTTTCCCCAGGTCTCCCTTTAAACTTGACTGTCAATGGTTCATTTCAAGTTCATGGAAGTTCCTGAAACCCTCCCCTGATACACTTCCTGAGATTGATTTGCTTACCTCACAGCTAGCTGAATGGGAAGAAACCTGAGCCACTGTTTCTGCTATAGTAGCAGTTTCCCCACATTTTAATGCGCAAATATGAACAGGCCAGCTGCTGGCAGGCTAATGCTGATTAGCCTTCTGAAAGTTAAGAACAGGCAAAGTTGCTTTTGCTAAATATTTATTAAAAATCTGACTTAGCCACCAAATTGGATTTTTAATAAACATTTAATAACATTTCCATTATTCTGGTAGCTTGAGCCAAATCAGAGAGCATAGTTATGATTTTATTCTGATCTTTGCCTTTTTGTCATAGGACAGCTGCAGTCCATCTCAGGGAAAATGCTTTTGATGGCTAGTCACTTTAGGTAAATGCCAATATTAAATTCGTACATGTAATGATTTTTAAATACTAGGACGACTTCTTAGGGATGAATCCTCTATTAAAAGTAGGGTTCTTTGCTGTCAAAAAGATTTTGACCAGGTTCTCAAAGTTTAAAAGCTACTGGTGCCAGGCTACACAGGGAAGCCTGAAGCTAGGTTTTCTTGGTCCACCTAGTGGATGGCACAATATGTGCTGCAGTCCACAGTGATATTTAACTTATCCATGTCATTGGTTTAACTTCCCAAAACTAACTAAAGTTGAGTGGCCCAACTAGGAGTTAGCAATTTGACCATGTTTTAAGGGTCCGAGCACATACACTTGAGCCTAGACAGTGCCCCAGTGTGCAGAGTTCAAAACCCAGCAATGCCAGCCGACAAAAATGGGGGTGGGCACAAAAAAGGAGGCACTCTCACAGGGCTAGTTCAGTCATTCATGAGTCATAAATCAGTCCTACAGGATGGTTACATCATGTGCCCATTAACGCCTTTGTTAACTAACCCTGAACTATCCAACTCCCTATTTAGTAAATGTGCAAAGCGGGCATTTTCCTTTTATTTGTACTAATTGTGTATGTATAATTCCCATTTTGGATTTTTTGGGGACCAATTCACAAGTTAATTTAAGAATATAAAGTAGTACTAATTCACATACCAATAAATCCCTTTGAGTAGGCGCTATACATGTTAATGTTCAGTTTGCTTTGACGCTACTTTAAAATTGACACACAAACAGTTTTTAATGAAGGTGTTTGTCAGTTCTGTGAAGCATTTCATGCATTGAATTGGCCTGGACAGGAGTACCTATAGCACCGTTCTTTATGAAATTAGTTCAGTGACTCAGAACCTAGTCCAGTGGCGGTACTCTGTAAAATAAATTGATGGTAGTGTTGATTTGCCTCCACTCTGCTCCTTGGTGTAGGATTAACTGAGGAGCTCTGTAAGCCTGTGTACTGTGGCTCCTCAATGTATATCAGCAGTGCAGCTTTGTTTCAAAATGTATCCATTCTGACGCGGATCGAAGGATCATAAAAATGATACTGCAGATTCATTGCATAAATATCACCCAAGTATAAATTTGTTGTTTAAAAATAAATAAATAACTCAAAACTTGTTGAAAGCAATAGAATGTGGTTTTCTCTGCATCAGACCCTACCTGTTAACAAGCATTTTGTTAACCCTTTTCTGCCGCGGTGCGGTACCTTTGAGTGGGCGGGGTTGCGGCGGCCAACGGACGTGCGCAGCACTACGGAGGTAGTGCGCGCGACGGTGGTTGGCCGGCAGAAGCACGCAACGTGTTAATGCACGTCTACTATTTATGTGGTTCTGTACCGCTGGCAGAGTGATGACCTTTATGGTTATGGGAATCGCATTATTCAAAGTAATGTAGTCTGAAGTCATTGTATGGGGCTGTCGAAAAACTGCCTGTCCGGTGTATTGTTTAGTAACTGTTTGCATTGTATGCTAAGCAGCATTTGGCCCAAGCACAGTGGAAAGGCCTTCTAATAAGTCTGTATTCTTCACACAACTCTTTAATTCCGTATCGGCAGCCTGAAATGTACGCAGTCGCATCAAATCCGTCTCTAAGACTGCTGTGAAGCACGATATAGCAAATGTATTTTACAACTGGCCACCTCATTAAGGCTGCTTCAAAAAATAATTGGGATTTTCTTCCCCAGCTGTACAACATCCGCATAGTCTAGATCGTCTTTGATAGATATTTTTGTACTGCTGACGATAGACCCTTAAATCTCAAAATGGATGGCTGTAGTGACGGTGAGCTGTCAATACTTTTTGTGGGTGAGTGCATGCCTGGCACAGAAGAGCACGTAAAAGGATAAACTAACACCTCCTGTGATGCTCCGAGTCAAGGCAGATCTCTCTCCGAACTGCTCTTGAAAAGAAATCTTGGAGCAAGTGGCCTTATGGAACAACACTCTTACAAACACTGCAATGTTTTCAATATTTATGCCGAATTTGCAAAAATTACAAACCACTATTCAGCAGTGAGAAGCGGGTTTCCCTTAAACTGCCTGACAAAGACTGTTACTACAAGTTATACACCAAAAGGTTACTTTTTAACTCACAATTTTACCTAGAGGAATAAATTGTTGTAGGTAGTGATGTTCCCTCCTAAAACTGCTGGTTTCAAACTATGCTTTGATTGCAGAAAACTGGTGATGGACACTCATGAGGTGTGGCGTGTCTATGATTTTAGGGCACGACTCCCAAGTTGTGCAATGGGTGCGCCCTAATGCTCTTGATGACAATCCGGTTCTTAGAAGCTGCACATTGCCGATAACCTAAAGAAATCATGGGCGTCTCATAAGTCCCACTGCAAGTCAAGGGCATGGGCCTGCTCCTGAAGTCACAAGAAGTCGTCTTCACAGTTGAAGTTCAAGCAAAAACATAAGAAAGCAAAGCGGGACTCAACCCATATTTCACCTCTATTAAGAGAAGTCAAAAGGGTGTAAAAGTACAATCTATTGCCTTCCTGATCTCTGATTGAGAAGCCGATCCTGATGTGTCCGAAGTTTCCTGGGCTATCAACAACCAAGCTGGAGCTATCAACCGGTTCTGCACATCTTTGGCACTTTTTCACCCCAAGGATCTATCGGGGTTTCTCAGTCGGTGGATCAGTCCGTGGTGTCATCTGAACTCCCTCTGCACCTCATGGGTTCAGCATTGGCTCTTGTGCATACTTTCACCCATCTCCAAGACCTGCATTGGTCCTTCCTTCATCAATGACGTCGATGGAGACTGCTACAGACTCCAGTGTCTAACCCTTGATCCAGCGTCAATCAGGGATCGATAGTCCACAATAACCCAAACAGGCTCATACTCATACACCCAACAAATCCCTGGTAGTGCTGTTTGACAAAAATCATTTGTTTCATAATACAGACTCTTATTTAACACACTAAATATATAACTGAGTCCGTATATCAACTCCTTTCCTCTGGTCGATGGACCTAAAGTTGAGAAGTTGATGGCAATAATTAGTACTATCTATCTGTACTGCTTAAATAATCACAAACTCAGTGTAAGGGTAACTGTGTTTGTCGCAAAATAATGTGAAGGTAAAATGCTCATCATATACAGGTTTACAAAGCAAACAAAGAACCAATCACAGAGAGAGAGAACATTATTAATGCAAACAGTGTCAAACCCATATCAAAATGAACAAAATGCAAATGAAGGAGTGGATAGGTGAAGAGACAAAAGTTTCAGAGACAAAATTACATTTGCAAATGATTATGCAAAGTACGGATCATTTAGCTATACTAACCTAAGGAAAGCTACTCCTCTCGCCAAAGGGAAAAGTAGGGGGGTTCCCCAAGTAAAGATTTCAGGGAACAAAGAATAGTTCAGGATATAGCATTCAGGTCAAGAAAACAGGAGACAGGTAATCCTCTATCAGCAAACCGATGGACATTGACTATCTCCCTCAAACACAGCTTCACCTCCCAGCTTTTTTTGATAATCAAATGTATTTGCATTTGAGAAACCAATTCACAAAATGACCGCATACAATTACATAGTAAAGCAGAGATCATTTCTAACAGACCACAAACCTGATTGAAGTACTCTGGTAAGCCTTCCCATTTGAAAGGCAGTATGGCAACGTATGAGAAAAGCGGAGCAGATAATTCAAAACAGTAAACTCAGCCATTTGCCCCATACCTTGTGGAACTTCCCAGGGCATTCCCGGGCCTCAAAGAGGTTCTTCCTGGGCCGCGCACCAGTCCACCCCCATCACCATTTTCGCATGGTTGGAGGTTTGGCCTGAACCCAGGTCGCTGCGATGTCTTGCTTGGCAACCACCACCGCCATGCCCAGAAAGTGTCGGCTCTGGAACCGTCTAGACCATCAAATACCTCCGAAAGAAGACGTATGGGATCATGGGGTACATGCCAACCCAGAGTCTGTGTAAGTTTAGATTCCACAGCTGACCAAAACGAGGCAAGACCAGGGCATAATCAAACCATGTGGAGAAAATCAGCCGGGGCTTGGCCGCATCATGTACAGTCTCGGAAGGGCCACAATCTCGCCCTATATAGGCGCCCTGGGGTAAGGTAGGCCATGTGGAGATAGTAGAGTTGAATGAGACAGAGTTCAGAGGCGGTCATAAGGGTTTTGGGAGCCATAAGGGCGTTGTGCTAGTCTGCTTCTTCTAGGGGACCCAACCAACACCCCCAGCGGGTTTTCAGCGAGTCCAGGGTAGTGGGGTCATTATTCACTAGGGAGTGGTATATCCACGACACTCCTCCCCTGCCCAAGTTTCCCATCATTACCTGGGCCTCCAACAAGCTAAATTCAGGAATCGTCCTTCCTGGTGGAATGTGTGCGGCAAGGGCATGGCGGAGCTGCAGATATCTCTAAAATTGGGAGGTATGAAGGGAATGACATTGTAGGTTGGGGAAGGCCCTGACGTGATCTCCCACCCAGACGTCCAAGGAGCGAGATCCTGACGTAATCCCATTGCCGAAAGCCTACACGGGTTGAGACCTCCCACAGCCACATGCCATGCCACAGAGGTGTGTGTTGAGTGAGTCGCTTGTCCCAGCGCCTAAATCGCAAGGCAGAGCGCCAGAACCGCTCTGGTGACAGGTGGGATAGTCTGCGGGATGGAGGCCTCATACAAGTAGGTTTGGATTTGCAGGAAGTCCATGGTTCGAAGCTCAGTCCAATAGTCCGGGTCAGTCCACCCCCGTAAACCAGTCCTGGATAACAAGAGTGCCCCTCTTCCGAGGGGGTTAAGTGGGAGGGCTTGCCAGCGCTTAAGGCCGGCTTTGGCTTTCGCGACCAGGGGTGCAATGTTAAGCGCCCATTCCAACTCCGGCAGTAGAGTCACCCAGATCCCAAGGTATTTAAACGATTGTCTCCTGATAGGGATATTGAACTGCCAATCAAATCAAGCCCTTGAGAGGGATAAAGGGTGGACTTCGCCGGGTTGAGCCGCAGGCCCGAGATGTTCTCGAAAGCCCGGAGTACCTCCAAGCAGCGGGGGCCGGAGCGCTCCGGATCAGCCAAGAAAAGCAGGACACTGTCCGCATATAGGGCGATCTTATCCACCTGGTGGGGGTCTCATGACCAACCTCGGATTTGGGGAGTCATTACGTATGAGGCAGGCCCGGGGCTCCATTTCCAAAGCAAACAAGAGGGGTGAGAGGGGGCACCCCTGACGCGTGCCTCTTTGAATTGAAAATGCCTCAGAGAAGGCCCCATTGGCCAGGACCCGAGCTTTGGGGTTGGAATACAGGACACGCATGAGACGTCAGAAATGGGGGCCAAAACCCATCATCACGAGGACATCCTCCAGGTACCTCCAGTTCACCGTATCAAAGGCCTTTTCAAAATCTATAAGTAGGAGCGCCAAGTATGGTGTGAGGTTGTGGCGATGGGCCAGGGCGAGGTGGAGACGCCGTATGCAGTGCAGAGTGCATCGTGCCGGCATGAAGCCACATTGGTCCGGGTGAACCAGTTTGTGTAACAGGGGGCGGACATGCTGGGCCAGGGCTGTGGCAGT
The DNA here is from genome assembly GCF_964204655.1 of Triturus cristatus. Lineage (NCBI taxonomy): Eukaryota > Metazoa > Chordata > Amphibia > Caudata > Salamandridae > Triturus > Triturus cristatus. The sequence continues at coordinate 272,335,937 of NC_140588.1, forward strand.
GTTGATTAAAGATATCGGACGGTAGTCTGCACAGGAAGGAGAAGGTGTTTGGGTCTTCGGGATGACCACTATATTGCTGCCATGTCCGTCTCGGGGGGGGGGGGGGAGATTAGGTGTGGGAAGGAGCCATCATCTGCCGTGTGCTGGAAGAGGTCCACCAAATGGGGCACCAGTACGGCCGCATAGTACTCCAGCAGGAAGCCATCTGGTCCTGGTGTCTTCCCGGAGTTCAACAGGGAGATAGCCCCGTGTATCTCCTCTGGGGTGAGGGGGAGATCCAGGTCCATCGGTTAAGCCTGGGCAAGGCAGGGGAGCCAGACAGTCTCCTGTCCCAACAGAGACGCCCCAGGGGGGTGGGCTGAATACAGCTGGGCATAATAGCCCATGAAAACCTGGGCAATAGCCCGTGAGGTGCAATGGCTGGTTCTAACTGCGTCACTGATTTCGGGGATAATTCTGTTGGCCTTGGGGTAGGAGACTAAGTTGTGAAGCAACTTTCCATTCTTGTCACCCCACCCGTAAACACAGGCCACAGAGGAGCGCCACAGCATTTTAGCCGAGTCATGGGAGATCTGACAGATCTCATCCCGGATCGCTGCAAGCTGTCTGGCAGGTTGAGCTTCAGTCGTATTTACGAGAGTCTGCTCCAGCCTCATGGCCAAGGCCTCAAGCTAGGTTAGGCGAGCGTTCTGCGCTGCACGTTTTGTGTGGACAAGACCTCTGGCTACGCCACGTAAACTAGCCATACCAGCCTACCAGAGTGTGCCCGGGGAGGGGACTGATCCCTTGTTAATGAGGAAATAATGCCGAAGCTCCACCACAAGCGTGTCTTTAATCTCTGCGTCCTGCAAAAACCACGCTTTCAGTCACCAGACCATCAGTGTGCCATCAGTGGTGCCCCCCAGGCACAATGAAATGGCTGAGTGGTCCGAGACTCCACGGGGGAGAATGGAAATGTTAGAGACCTGTTGGCAATCGGTGGCGGGCAGGAGGATTAAATCGATACAAGTGTGTGTATGGTGGGCCGCCGAATTGTATATTGTTTCCCCCGAGGATTCCAAATTCTCCAGGCGTCACACAGACCAAGGGCAGCCGACTGGTCCGACAGCCTCTTGAAGTGGGAGAGACGCGACGAGGACGGTTCTCCGGTAGTGTCAAGTGACAGTTGCACAACTGCATTAAAGTCACCCCCAATTACTTTCTGACTCGGGGGCAAAGCGGAGATTACAGCTGTAAGGTGGTGGAGAGTAGAGGGGAGTGTGGCGGGCGGGATGTACGTTGAGATTAAGTTCAAGATGTGACCCTCTAGCCTACCGGATACGGATACATAGCGGCCTTGTGCATCGGTCGTCACCTGTGTAGGGGTGAAGGGAAGGCCCCTTCGGATTAGTATAGCTACTGCCCGGGAGCCCCTTGCGAAACCGGATTGCCACACCCTGTCGTACCCGTATCTTGCTAAAAATGGGCAGTGGGTCCCCAGGAGGTGAGTCTCCTGGAGGAGTAGCACATCGTAAGCATGGCATTGGGCATATCTGAGGACTGCTGCGCATTTGATGCGATCCAGGAAGCCATTCACGTTCCACGACAGGACGTGAAGAGGTCTACTGCTGGTGGATATCTGGAAAGTATGTGGAGTGAGGGCCGGGAGGGCAAAAGGGGCCTGGGTCCCAGGGAAAGGGATACGTCTCAGCCATGCTAGAAGGGTGTGGCATGCGCAAGGTAGTATGGTGTCTGTCAATGGTGATGTGTGCAACTGGCAGGCTGTCATTAAAAACAAAAAACAAAGGCTCAAATGGAGATACAACAAAAACAAATCGGAGGACAACGGCCTTCTCCCCCCAATCCCCCCACCCTATACTTCCTAAACTGAAGCATCTGTCGGAATGAAAAAAAAAGTGATTAACAATAACAGATAGCTAAGCTAAAACGTTTGGCCGGGCAGTTTGTGGCAATGATGGATCCCTCAGTATTGACAAATATCATAGTATCATCAGCTGATTAACGTAAAATATTGCAAAAGTTCTGCCATAGTTCCATCCTCGTGGACATCTGCTCAGAGTCCTGTGTCCTCACCGGATCCCTGGAGTGCGGGGCTTCTAGAGAGGTCGGAGTCTGACAAGACGGGGCGCAGTGCCCCTGATGGGTCCGGACCATGGCTCAGGTCACTCAACGAACTGGCTTGGCTTTGGTTGTTTGGAGCTGGAGGAGCAACAACTGGGATCTGAGACTCGGCGATTTCGCCATCTCCCCTCGCTGATCCCTCCTCTTGTGGGACCGGGTGTGTCTCCGCTGTGGGTTGGGAGGAGATGAACGTGTCGGTGGAGGATCAGACAAGGTTGGGGGGAAGCAAAACGGATCCGCAGAGGCTGCTCCTCAGTGAGCCAAGTCCAGGCAGCCTGCTAGGTGTAAAAAAAACTGTCTTGCCCTGAAAGACAACTCTGAGTCGAGCCGGGAAGAGGAGGCCGTATCTCAATCCCAGAACGCAGAGTTTTTGCTTGACTTCTGCATTCGAGCGATGCTGGGCCTGCACTTCTCTCGTATAGTCTGTGAAGAGCATAATGGTGCTGTTTTGGTATTTCAGGGGACCCTGGGCCCAGGCCTCTCTAAGGATAGCATTTCTGTCCCGAAAGTTAAGAATCCTGAAGATGATGGGGCCAGTAGGGGCCCCGAGAGGAGGCTTAGGCGCCAAGGAGCGATGAGCGCGCTCGACTGTAAACCACACAGAGAGAGCGTCTTTGGGTATCCATGACTTTACCCAAGTCTCCACAAAGGTGTCTGCCCATCCCTGCTTGACCCCTTCAGGAAAACCTATAAGGCGTAAGATGTTTCACCGCGAGCGGTTTTCTGCATCTTCTGCTCGACGGTGCAGTTCCGTGGTTTGATTCTGCAGACGGGCCTCTTGGGTTTTCAACTGCCCCAATTCGTCCTCGGCCAGAAAGAGACCAAACTCAGCCTCCGAAATCCTCGCCGTGGCGTTGCGAAGATCCTGGCGGATAAGGGCATGTCCACCCGGACCTCGCCGATCTTCCCCTCCACCGAGGCCTGGGAGGTGCCGATCACCTGCAGAATGGTAGCAAGGTCTCCTCTGGCAAGGGAGGGATCGCCAGAAGCCCCTTCTGTTGGGTTTCGCTCGGTGGTGGTGTACTGGTACATTTTATTTTGAGGCTGTGGCGCGGGTGTCTTCATGGCGCTGTCTCTACCCATCTCGGCCGTGAATGTGGGATTCTGACTGTCCAGCCGGCAGAGGGATAGAGGCTCACGGGGCGGACGGCCCTTGGCGGAAGAGGCCCAGCGCCCAAGCCGTCAATACTCAGACCCGGGCACCAAATCCACCCCCTTGCAGGACCACCAACCTCGAGGTACAGGCCAAAAGCAGGTTCGGACACCCCGTCCCTCGCCGCCTGAAGTGGCGGCCGATCCAATAAGAACAAAGTGTCACTCAGCTCGGAGAGGGCGCCTCCGGACCACAGCTCAGGTCAACACACCCAGGCCAGAAGCACAGGATCAGGCGATTGGGCCAGCAGGGCCCGCTCAGGACCCCCCAGGAGCAGCGCCAGGGCAATGAGTCGGCGGAGGGGGCCTGGCACCAGCCACTGCACGCCGCACGATGAGTGCGGCTGATATGAGCCCCTCCGGTCACGGTGGTGGGGGTGCTGTTGGGGCTGGAGGCACAGAGCTGGCCGCGTAGGGCCTATTGACGGCAGCCCAGTGTTCCCTCGGGGGTACTGCAGGGACGGGATCGTGGGTAAGGAGCGATGGAGGTGGCCACCACCAGGACCCCACGTCGCTTGACAAATGTGGCCGATTCCACCTGCCAGTGAGTGGCTTTCTGCACCCGGGGAGCTCCAGAGCCAGGTCCAAGGGCAAGGAGCCATGGAGGGGGCCCACACCCTGGACTCCGCGCCGCTTGATAGATGCGGCCAGTTCCTCCTCCCAATGCATAGGTCACTACCCCCATTGCGCCGCCCCACTCCGTACTGCAAAGTCAAGTTCCAAGAATCCCGGGAGGCCCCCGGCAGCAGACACAGGGGGGCAGGCATTCAGACCGCCGGTTCAGGCAAATGTGAAACCCAAGGTGGTGAGGGGGCAGGAGGTATCCGGTGCATGTTGTATGAATACAGCAGTCCCGGGTGGGCCAGGGCAGGCCCGGCCTCAATGGGAGGTCGTCTCAGAGGCAAGTGGCAGGTCAGGATGTTGACCCTCTGGCCAAACCAGGGGGGAGGGTGGGGCTCAGGCCAGGAAACCCCCTCCATGCACCCTTGCCAAGGATGGAGCACACTCAGCCACCCCAACGCAGCAGGGATCCATCACCGGACCCAAGGCCTGGGACCAGCCGATCGTTGTACAGGCTGCCTCTATAACGCAGCTCAAGGAGGAGCAGACCCAGGCTTGTGGCAGTGAGGGTGGAGACCAGGGACCCAGAGTCCACAATCGCACTGGCAGCCAGGAGAGGTCCCACACACCTAGGCCTCAGGAGCGTCGGGGGGCGACTATGAGAGATCTCACTCACCGGGTCCCAAGTGCGGCTGACTCCGATCCCGCCTCCAGGAAGTGCTGGGCAGCGCTCACTGTTCAAGACTGCAGGCGGAGGGCAGGACAGGAGTCCAACCCGGACCCGGAGTGGGAGGAGGGGATGGCAAAACTAGGGCCCCCGCCGCTCGATATTGCGGCCGATCTTCCAGACCCCGAAGGCGCAACTCCCAACAGCTGCCCGCAGCCCCACAGGTCGGGCCGATGGAGGCAGAAGTGGCCAGGCAAGGGGGAGGGGGGCCGCCCCCTCGCTCAGAGCGCCAAGTGCCACAGCCCCAGCCCTGACCAGGGCAGACACCGCTCAGATCGATAGGGCACAGCTCCGGAGGGCCTCCAACACCAGGCGGGGGATCAGACCGGGAGGATGAGGTCAAAGCAGTGAGGCTCAGGAAACGGGTGCCCCCTTCTTGGGAGCCGACAGGCCAAAGTCCAAGGTGGAGTAATCCCAATGCTGACAACCCCACGAGCTGTTCCGCCACGCAAGGTACTCTCCACCGCACTAGGCACAGTAGGGAACTGGCGAGGGTCTGTAGGGGCACTGCTGGTGGCGGATTTCGACACGGATGACGGAGGGGTCTGGAGCACTCTTAAAGTGCGACCGCCATCTTGACACGTCGGACATGCCCCCCTCGCCTCCCAGCTTAGCATACAAATCACACCCCCAAAACACGCCAATTATACCCTAAAAATCCACATTTCCAACCAACATTTGTTAAAACATTTTCAGAAACTCAGTCTCTCATTGGCTAATTCAGGGGGTGTTCTATCACACCACCATAGTCACGTTCATAATTTTCACTGCGTTCTTTGGTATAGACTTTTCACATTACGTTAGCCACGTCTCATGAATACACATTTCCTCCAACAAGTAACATCTTGTAAGTCTCTACACTTTCATTGTTTGCCTCTGCAGTTTCTGCGGAAGAAGTTTTTACATGTGCACTTGATCCCACGGCCATCCTTCAGTTACTTGGCAGACCCAATAATCCATGAAGGTGATCAGCCTTTGCTTTCTCCATTCTCTCTCAGAGCTCGATTTTCAGCTTATTTATTCATATTTATTTTCTTTAACCCTCGACTGACATGCAAAAATGTAGACCCATGCGTGTTTCACTACAATGAACAAAACAGACATTATTAATTTAATGAAATATATTTCTCACTGTTTACCACCCACCATTGTACTATCCCACGTTATATTCCTAGCAGGAGCATTAATATGCAAAAGTGGCATTATTTTAATTTTATTCCAAAAGCAGAACGCAAATGCAGCCTAGTCTCTCATGCATTAGACCATGCATTAGTGCACGCAAGCGCAAAAGCATTTCCCGATGTGTTTTTGCAAGTTATTTTCACCCCACACTGTTAGTAAATGTTACGGAGGACTTAATCCGAGCAGGTTTTATTTTCTCAAAACCCTGCTCCATTAATCCCCCCCTTTGATGGCATTTTTGTGCCATCACAAAAATAACCATCATACCAATTGCCACCTTTATCTTCATCTAAAGGACTGTACTTCTTTCCCGTTTTGCCATTTTCTCATTTAAATCTTTCATCATTTCATAATAATTTCCCTCATATCTTCTAATTCTATCTCTTCTCTTTTTCTTGCTCTATGTTTATTGTCTGACTCGGTCATCTCTTTTTTTCCACATCCATATTTGCAACAGTTATATGTCATTATTACTGACAATGTCACTTCAGCTATTGAAATAATTGGTTTTAGCATTTTCCCTAACAAGCTACTTCCAAATGTAGAAAACCATTTACCCACAGAGGAAAAACTCCTACCAAGTTTCTCCCAAACACCGTCAACTTCCAGATGAGTCAAATCTTCATGCAATTTCGTAATGTTCTTAATATACCCCCTTAAGTCTTTTACTTTTATTAGGAATATAAGTACAGCAATGTTGGATTTTCAACATGCCACAGACTCCGCCCTCTTTTGCCAATAAAATATTAAGGGCAAGTTGATTTTGCAAAACCATTGATCTAATTGCAACCATTTCAGTATCAATCATCAATTATTTCTGAAAAACTTGCTCTCTTTTTGCGTATTAGTCCATGCTTTATTTCATTGATTTTGTTTCTATCTACATGATACACCTTGGGGAATACAATTCCAAAATAACAACTAGCATACCAATGTGCTGGCAACCTATAGTAGGCATTCTTACCACACACATAATAAACTCCTAGAAAAACAGGATCAGTTCCACCCTTCAACCCCCATCCGCCAGTTATTAGAAAGGTATGTTCACATTCACTGAACATGAAATAATTGTTATAGTCAGTTTTAGTCTAAGCAAACAAAGTTACCCTTTATGATACCAATCCAGAGACATTGCAGCGTAAGTCTCGCCTTTTTAAAAATAATTTCCCTCTCTGAAAGACCATGGTGGTACATGTGACTTCTGTTCAGCAGCTTTTCTTCGAAAATCCTGTCTTCTATCTTCTACTATGTTAATAAAATCTTTTTCTTCAGCCCCCAAACTACAGGTAAGATTATGTCTATGAGCATATACTATATCTGTTGTCTGAGTAATAAGGAAAAATTCTCCCATGTATCCCGCATTTCTATTACTATACACCTTATTCAGCTCTTTTCTAATTGGAATTTCTGAAAACACGAAATCTAGGTTTGAATAATAATATTGTAACTTCGCCGTCAGGTAAAATAGACTTGTTAATACACTGCACGACACACCATATGTTAAAGGTAAGTGATGGTAAGTCACCCCCTCTGAGACAGACGAAGGTAATTGCATGCACACGTGACAATCTCTTATATCCATCGTGTCGACATACTCAAACAGTAATTTTGTAAAAACATTTAACGAGAAATCATTAATTGATTTATCATGATGATAAATACTTTCATCTATTCTTTCTATATTAGTATTAGGTGTTTCTTTAGTAACAGAATTCACTCTTTCACCTATTACATTATTAGTATTATTTTGGTTATTAGTCACCATTAGAACATGCACAATGACAGTCAATATTACCCACATCAACATTAGTAGTAGGACACTACCTAAGAAAGCTTTAATGCATCTATGTTTTAGACTTGGTTTTTGATGTCCAGTCACTATTATGTCTACTATAGAAATATAAAAACTAAAAAAATCTAAGAAAAATTCTCACAAACTCTCTAAAATTTTGACAAACTTGTCCAAAAAACTACCGGAAAATAGTGTATCCTACACTTCAAAGTTTTCTTCTTTACCCCACCTCTTTTTCTTTTCAAGAGTGTATTTTAGTCTTTTCACTCCACTTGGCCAATTGTCTCCTTTTCTTGCTCTCTTAGCTTGAACCTCTTCTTTACCATTCTTTTTCTGGTTCACAAGTTCTTTTATTTAGCCCTTTTCTTTGTTGTACTTGTTCTTGATTTTCAGTAACATCCTCCTCTTCTTGCTCAACAGCAGTCTTACGAGACCCAGGAGCTGGTGCCTACTCTACTTGACTTGTGCTTGGTTGTTTATCATCCACATGCCTGTAAGAATCTGTCACTCTAGATTCTTTAGCTTCACAACCTCCAGCTCTTTGTTTCTTATTTTCATTGACCAATTGCTGCTCACCTTCTTTTTCAAGTGGAATTGGGACTCTTCTTGTATGACTTGCATGTATCCAATTTGGCAAGCCACCACACTTCACTGCTGTCGTTGTCACCAAAATAATCTGATATGGTCCATGCCACCTGGGTTCTAAATACGACTTCCTCACGTGGTTTTTTACAAGAACCCACTCTCCTGGACTCAGATCATGTGCTTGATCCGGCTGTATTGTGGTTGCAATTTCTTAAACCTGATGAGACAGAACGCACCAGATCAGCCAATCCTTTGCAATAATCAAGCAATAGATCATCAGATATATTCATCAGTTTGTTTGCTGGTACAATTGCTTGTCTCATTGCCCTTCCCATTAGGACTTCATGAGGACTCAATCCAGTCTTTTTATCTGGAATGCTTTTAAGACTCATCAATATCAGAGGTAAAGCGTCCGGCCATTTCAGTGTGGTAGATGCACACACTTTTCCCAGTCTAGACTTTATAGTGACATTGATTTGCTTGACCACTCCAAATGCTTCTGGTCGATAGGCACAATGCAGCTTTTTCTCAATTTGTAATGCTGCACAGATCATACAAATTATCTCATTGTGAAAATGTGATCCCCTATCTGTTTCTAAAGTGACTGGAAATCCGCACCTTGGTATTAATTCTCTCAGAAGCAATTTTGCAACGGTAAGACCTTCTTGTCGGATAGGCCACTACCCAACCAAAAAATAAACAAACAACCACTAACACATATTTTAGCCCATTACATGGGGGAAGCTCGATGAAATCGAGCTGAAGTCTCGTAAATGGTACTGCTGCTTTTCTAATTCGTCCCCAACTAACAACTGTCTTTCTGCCTGGATTTTGCTGCTGACATATAGCACACCTCTGGCATAGACTCTCTGCAATGACTCTGAATTTAGGGTTATACCATGACTGCTTAAGGAGCCTGATCATTGCATCTCTTCCCACATGTGCAAATCAAAGATATACACTTGCCATCTGAGAAGGTAAACAATCTGGCATGACTGGATTTTCATCTTTGTACACCCATACTTCATCTTCTGCTCACCTTTTACAGCCTGATTTTATCCAAAGATTTTATTCTCGTCTCCTACCTCTTCCTGCAACTGCCTAATTTCATCCCAAGTTTCCAAAGAGGAAAACATTTGGTGGCAATTAGTATTTTTCTTCTCCACACCTCTGTTGATTGCAATTGAATTTTGTGCACAGAAACGCGATACTTGATCAGTGTATCTGTTACCATTCATCACATAATCATTTCCTAACTTATTTACAGAACATTTTACCACCGCAATCTGTTTGGGCAATTGTAAAGAATCCAACAAATCTTTCAAATTTTTACTGTTCCTTATTGGGGAACCTGAAGAAGCCAGGAATCCCCTTTGCATCCATAACTGACCAAAATCGTGAACCACCCCAAAACCATATTGAATGTCAGTAAATATGGTTACTCTCAGTTTTTTGCCAATTTTACATGCTCTAATCAAAGCTATGAGTTCAGCAATTTGTGCAGAGTTTACCCCTTTTAGACAGGATGCTTCTAGAACTGCAGCCAACGTGCATACTGCATAGGCAGAACTCAATACACCCTTTTCATTTCTCAGACATGATCCATCAACAAACATCACACTATCTGACTCCTCTAGCAGTGTATTCTTAATGTCTGGCCTTGGTTTCATGCACAGTTCTGTCACATCCAAACAATCATGATCTGCTTCATCTTTCACTTCTTCACTTAATGGACTAGGTAACAGGGTTGCCGGATTTATTGTCGTGCATCTCACCACAGTCACATTCTCAGCACCCAAGTTTACTCTCTCATACCAAGTCAGCCGACTGTATGTCATGTGCTGCGTTTGAGTTCTTGTCAATAGGATTTCAACAGAGTGTAGCAAATAAATGTATCTGGCTGTCCCATCACAATCACTTCACTCTATTCCAGACTCACACAAGTAGCAGCTACTGCGTTTAAACAGCCTGATAACGCTGCAGCCACTGAATCCAAAGTAGCAGAAAAATATGCCACTGGACGTTGTGCCATTCCATGTCTTTGAGTTAAAACGGAAAGTGCACACCCATCTCTCTCGTAGCAGTACAACGCAATGTCCTTTGCATAATCTGGCATTCCTAATGCAGGTGCTCGACAAACTGTCTCGTAACTCAATAAAAGCTTTCATACTTGATCGTCCAACTCAATCGGATCAGTCACATCTTTGTGTGTCAACCTCTGTAGAGATTTTGCAATCAGTGAAAAACCACTGATCCACTGTCTGCAGTATCTAACCATTCCGAAGAACATTCGCACTTCCTTCTATGTTTTAGGAGGGCTCATTTGCTGAATCACACTGATCCGTTCTGGTGTCACCTTCCTGACTTCCTTCTTCATTTTGTGTCCCAAATATTGGACCTCCTTTTTACAAAACATTAATTTTGCTGGTGACACTTTGTGCCCACTTTCTGCCAAATGGTTCAGTAAGGCAATTGTATCTGTCACACATGCCTCTCGTGTTTTTGATGCCACTCGTAGGTCATCAATGTACTGAACCAAAACAGATTTTTCTGGCATAATTAACGTCTCCAAACACTTTTTAAAAATTGAAGGACTCTCTGTGTACCCTTGAGGAACTCGGCACCATGCCAAAACAGTCTCAGAACCAGAAAGCAAATAAATACTGGCTATCCGGATGTAAAGGAATCGAGAAAAATGCTTAACACAGATCAATTACTGTGTACCATTCTACGTCACAGGGGATTTGATAAAGAATCACTGATGGATTTGGCTATATTGGACAACAGGGTACCACAATCTTATTAATTTTGCGTAAATTGTGTACTATTCTCTATTTTCCACTTGGCTTTTCAATTCCCATAATAGGTGAATTACATGGACTACTTTGTATTTCTCTTAAAATACCCTGCTCAATCATTTGGTCACTCAGGAATAACTCCTGCTGTTATCTCACGACTCATCTTGTACTGAGGTGTGTTTGGATAGGTTGCACCCTGTTTCACCATAACCTGAATTGGATTCACACCCTTCATCAGACCAATTTCTTTTCCTGTAAAATCCCATACATCAGAACTTACTGTATTTCTCAACTCTGCAGGCAAGTCTTCTTCAGTGAGAAGTGAAAATCACTCATCCGCTTCTGTCCCTTGCTTTGCTAGCATCATTTTAAATCCAATTTCATCTGGTGTTTGAAAAGCAATACCATCCGTGTACAATAGATGGTGCAGTTCATCTTGCAAAGCAAATCTCTCCCTAAAAGATTCACAGGACTCGTATCATATACCATGAACCGCTGCATGTCTCTGAATCTTCTAATATGAACTTCTATTGGCTTTGTGATTTGGGGTTTTTGATAAGCTCATTTGAGACTCCTACAACTTGGATAGTTTCTACCGAGAGGGGTAGGTTTGGAATTTGTGCTGCTCTCACAATATAACGGGTAGCACCAGTGTTCACTAGAAATTAAATATTATTACCTTCCACTTTTCCATCAACAAAGGGACCTGACTGATCTATCTCTAGAGATGCGCCAAGCGCGCACTCTTCCTCCCCCCTCAGGCACCGTCATTGAGGTAAGTGTGAATCACTCATTGCACTGCAACAAGTATTGCCAAACCATTGGCGCATTTTGATTCTTACCAATTTGTTCACCTGCGTGAAATCTAGTGTTTTCACTGTATCTCTGCACCTGAGCATTCACATTATTTGGCATAGGAGCTTGTGGCACCTGTAACTGTGGAGTAAATACCTGCTGCTGCTGTTGTTGATTCACAACCACCTCATTCTGCATCTGTGTATTTACATTTGGATTAATCTCACTATTCTTCAGAACAGATCTACACTCGTTCTTCCAATGTCCAAAATTTCCGCACGCATGACAAGAATATTTCTTTTCCAATTCATCTTTATTCATTTTACCTCTACCACCACTGGATACTTGACCGGATGTATGACGTTACAACGCACACTTTTACAACGCATGCACTTACAACGCATTTTTTACAACGCATAATCCATTACAACGCATGACATTACAACGCAGGACACTACAACGCATTTTAAAAAAATACCTTTACAACGCATTACCATTACAACGCATACTACCTTTACAACGCATACCATTACAACGCATAATATTAAATTACATTTAAGGTAAGTATTAGATAGTATAGGGGTAAAAATTACTAATCTAACTCCAGGGGGTGCAACAGTAGGGTAAGTGTTGGATAGTATAGGGGTTAAAATTACTATTCTAACTCCAGGGGGTGCAACAGTAGGGTAAGTGTTGGATAGTGTAGGGGTAAAAATTACTATTCTAACTCCAGGGGGTGCATCAGTAGGGTAAGTGTTGGATAGTATAGGGGTAAAAATTACTATTCTAACTCCAGGGGGTGCATCAGTAGGGTAAGTGTTGGATAGTATAGGGGTAAAAATTACTATTCTAACTCCAGGGGGTGCATCAGTAGGGTAAGTGTTGGATAGTATAGGGGTAAAAATTACTATTCTAACTCCAGGGGGTGCATCAGTAGGGTAAGTGTTGGATAGTATAGGGGTAAAAATTACTATTCTAACTCCAGGGGGTGCATCAGTAGGGTAAGTGTTGGATAGTATAGGGGTAAAAATTACTATTCTAACTCCAGGGGGTGCATCAGTAGGGTAAGTGTTGGATAGTATAGGGGTAAAAATTACTATTCTAACTCCAGGGGGTGCATCAGTAGGGTAAGTGTTGGATAGTATAGGGGTAAAAATTACTATTCTAACTCCAGGGGGTGCATCAGTAGGGTAAGTGTTGGATAGTATAGGGGTAAAAATTACTATTCTAACTCCAGGGGGTGCATCAGTAGGGTAAGTGTTGGATAGTATAGGGGTAAAAATTACTATTCTAACTCCAGGGGGTGCAACAGTAGGGTAAGTGTTGGATAGTGTAGTGTAATATTATGCGTTGTAATGGTATGCGTTGTAATGGTAGTATGCGTTGTAATGGAATGCGTTGTAAAGGTAGTTTTTAAAAATGCGTTGTAATGGTATGCGTTGTAATGTCATGCGTTGTAATGGATTATGCGTTGTAAAAAATGCGTTGTAAAGGTAGTGCGTTGTAAAAGTTGCGTTGTAAAGGTTGTTCCCCTACTTGACCATTCCGATTCTGACCTCTCATCTGATAATCTGTTTGGGAACCACTGTTTCCTTCTTGCTGTTCTGCCACTTTCACTTGTGCCCACATCATTTTCCCTTTTAACTTTTTATGTCTCGACTCAATATCATCACTACAATATTTTGCATATCTCAGAATTTCATCAACTGTTTTACTCTGCCAACAAATCAAATGTTGCTGAATCATATTACTAATTTCTGGTTTCAATCCAAACACAAACCGATACACAAAATGTCCCATATCTTTATCTCCGATATTCTCAAACCCACTGTACTGTTTGAATACCTGTAACAACCTTTCATAGTAAGCATATACGGACTCTTTTGGTTCTAGTGTTGTCCTGTCTATTTTAACCCAATCTGTTTCTTTTGGAGAAATATTACCTTTCAGGTAAGTGATTACCTGATTGTATTTCTTCATCACCTCATCTGAAGGTGCATCTGCTTTCGCATCGTTAGGATATTCCTCTTTAGGCCAATCAATAGCAATCTTACACTCGGTCCATAAATCAGCTGGAACAACAATCTCAAACAATCCATCTAAATCTTTTAACAAAATCTTTGAAACCTTTACAAACCTCTCTACTTGTTTGAACCACTCAACCGGCTTTTCCCTGTATCTAGGAAAATCATTTTCATTTTCATTTGATAACTTTATTTCGGTCAAAAAGACCATAAAAGTACACATACATACATAATCAATTGTATAAATCCAGATAAGACAATAAATAACATTCAAAGTCAAAAAGTTTTTTTTTTTAAAAAAAGATTAAACTACATGTCATCAATATGAGATATTTATGTTAAAAACGTTTGTCTCCTACGCCACATACTGTAGAGATAGCGGGATACAGCAAAAACAATAATTGGATCAGTATCATAAATTAGGGTCCTACAAGCCTGCTTGAAATGGCGAAAACCCAGGTTCCTACAGATGGGAATCAGCCAACGTTTCCTAATGAGATGGTAAGCAGGACAAAAAAACAACACATGTGCAACAGACTCTGATTTGTAGTTGCAAGCAGGACAACTTTCCAAATTTCGTACCTGCCACTTAGAGGAAAAGGACCTAACCGGTAGGGTACCATATCTTAATTGAATATACAATTTGCGAGCAAGTGGTGGTTCTATTTGATCCATGAATTTCTCAAGTTTAGGGTCTTGTTTAACCATGAGAAATTCTGACGTTAACCTACCCTTAGCAGAAGAGCTCAAGAGTGAGGAAAGGTTTTTCAAGGACAACAAAGAAAGAATTTCCTTCCTTGGTATCCCTGGACAACTTACCTCCGGGGTTGTCCACATTTCCGGGAGTCCTAGTAGAGTACAAACTGCATTAATGTGCCGAAGCCAAGGGATATTTTTAAATTTAAGAGCAGGCCAGATCTCTAGAAATTCTAATTTGTACGAGGACAGTTCAGGCACTGACCACAGCCTTTTCCAGTACAAAATAGGTCTTGCACTAATAATCTCCTCTATTGGGACTAGCCCAAGATCAAACCTAAGGGGGATCAATGGTGTACTGGAAGGAAGCCCTAAAAGGGATCTTAAAAAGGATTGTTCGGCCCTAGAAAGAGACACTAACTGCTTATGTCCCCAGAGCTCAGCCCCATAAATTGCAGCCACTCTTGCCTGTCTACAATAAATTTCAAGTGCGGAGACACAGGTTTAAAACTCGATCTTTTAAAAACTTTATTCACACCCCCTGCCAATTGAACGAGCTTCAGCGTTGACTTGGCAATCTGAGAATTCCAGCCGAAATCCTCCGTTAAAGTCACGCCCAAATAAACGAAAGTTTTAACTCTGTCAAGGGGGATATCGAATAAAACAGGATTTGGACGCACCCGCTTAGGGGGATTAAAAATCATGTATTTAGTTTTCCCCAGGTTTATTTCTAGTCCTCTTGACTCACAAAACTTTGCAAAGCCGTTCAATATATTTTGTATGCCTGAAGATGTTCTGGACAGTAACAAAGTATCGTCTGCGAACATCAATGCGGGCACACGTCCTGATAATAATTTAGGGGCGTCATTATTTACTACACAGTTCAGATGGTCAATAAGACCATTAATGTAAAGACTGAACAGTGTAGGGGCCAGGACACACCCTTGTCGAACGCCTTTTTGAACGGGAAAGCAATCCGTAAGCTCACCATATTTACCACATCTCACTTGGGCGTAAATATTAGTATGAAGCCTGGATAGGACTGTCAATAAATAAGATGGAAGGCCCATGTCTGCCAAGGCTTGCCATAGTTTAGTTTGAGGGACTAAATCAAAAGCTGCCCGCAGGTCCACAAATACCAGGTAGAGGCTGCCACCCTCAACCAAGGCTGTTTTCCAGTACAAGACCTGCAGGCGAAAAATCTGGTCTAAGGTGGAAATACCAGTCCTAAAACCTCCCTGGAAGGTAGTCAAAATCCCATTCTCCTCTATCCAACCCAGAACCCTGTCCAAAAGAACCCTCCCCATTAGTTTTTGTGAGGTATCTATAAGACTAATAGGTCTGTAGTTGGAGGGAGTTAATGGACAACCCTTTTTAAAAACGGGTACTATTTCAGCCCCAAGCCAAATATCGGGTACTTCACCTCCCTGTAAAATACAATTGAATAAAACAACCAGGTAGGGTGCCCAAATTTTTGGCTGGGCCCTAAATAGATCCCCAGGTAGCTTGTCCAAGCCCGGTGCTTTATTCGGAAGCATTTTCCCAATTGCTGATTCAACCTCAATCAAGGTAAAGAGTTCAGAAGGGGCGTGGCCCGCTGGGACAAGAGAGAGGCCTGGGTTATCAACAGACAAGCAATCAAAATCGCGTGTACCATATAAGTCACAAAAGTGACTTTCCCAGGATGAGGCTGCGATATTTGGGGCAGGAGCAACTGAATACCCACTAACTCCAGTTGCAACAATAGACCAAAATAATTTAGCGTCCTTGCAACTGAGCGCATGGCCCAATTGTTCCCAAAGTTCAGCCTCCCCTTCTTTCTTAGCATCACTAATTGCTTTTTTGTACAAGGAACGGTTCATTCTAATGGCTTCTCTATCCTTGGTTTTTATTACCAACAGCAGGGCCTTTTTAGCTATACGGCAGGTTTTGTTAAACCACCGTGCTGATGCAGCCCGAGGCTGCATGACCCTTTTTACTGGATACAAAATATCTCTTAGTGCGATAACCAGCTTACCATGGATATCAGTGGGACTACCCAACAACCCAGCTTCTCCCATCTGTTCAATAAATGGAATTATTGTTCCATACAATTCCGCCAGCTTGCTATTGGACATTTGGAATTCTGGCCACTTAACTCTCCTTCTACAATTTCTAATTGTCAAAGGATCAATCACAAGATTTTCACCCAGGACTGAATTTTTAAGTCCAAAACTTCCTATTTTAAGGAAAATCATTAGTAAAGGATAATATATCTTGTCTTGTCCAAGGAACGTGAACATATCCACCACCTGGAACTTCTCTCATCGGACACACCATTTCAGCCTGTCCTGACTCTCTTAATGGAAATAAAGACGCATTTTTGTTGGCAATTATTTCTCCTTTCTTTTTCGCCCATCTACCTTTCCACCGTTCTACATCTCCCCATTTTGTCGAAATACTCATCAATTCTTTTATTTGCAATCTTTTGCCAGACGCATTCAAACTCTCCAAATCCTTTTCAGTAAAATCCAGTCTATACGTTTTCTGTAACACCCTGGACTTCTCTATGTCTACTCCATATTCATAAGCAGCCTTTGTCAATTTATCATGAAGATTTCTTGCTCTCCAAGTAATATTTTTGCACAAGAATAACAACTCTTCGTCTCGGTAAGTACTCAATCTGTCTGGACTTACAGTACCAATAATCATTTCTTCCAAATCCACTCTCCGTTTACTCACATCTATACTCTGTGGTTCAGACTGACCTCACGGAAGTGGAAAAGCAACTAACCACACTGGGCTACACTTTAGTCAAGCGTGAGATTGCGAAACAGTGGGGAGTGGCGGATTGGCTTTCTCATCGAATGTGGGTGAGGGAATTTGATAAATGTATGATAGCAGAGAAAGAGGTATTTAAATCGAAAGGGTGTCCAAAGAAATGGGACAGAAAATGGGGCAAATGGAATGTATATAGAGGTGACCTATGCGTTTCCCCATTGGTGGAAATGGAACTGAAACGCAATAGATAGCGGCCTTGGGAGACACTAGGACCGCACTTTGTTTAATTTTCCTAGTGGCTTTAATAAAATGTATGAGTTGCCGAACTGCTGACAAACTCTGTGTGTGAGTTTTGAAGTTGCGAAATCAATAAAAATATATTTTAAATTAAAAAGAAAACATCTATACTCTGTGGTTGAGGTTTTCGCTTTTCCATCCCCCTTATCCAATCATCCAACTCTTCTGGCGAAGGACCCATTGAACTCCCTGACACTGGAGTGACATTATGCGCTATTCATCTCGGATCAATTTGCGCACCTCTCCTAGGGGTTTCAGTTATCAACTCACAGAGTGGAAGATCAATTAATGAAGTACTTGTTTCAGCTTGCCCAGCCTGATCAGTTACCGTTACCACCTCATTCCTGACACTATTCATTGGGACTGTGAACACATGTACTCTCAATATATTCTTTTCCCCATACAATGGAACTATGGGACCAATTGTTACTGGCACTGTTAATGCTTCTGCATTCAGACTCAATTGATTAATTTTCGGAGTCAACTCTTCTCTTGCCTTACTCAACATGTCCATTTCATTCTCTTGTATTTCTCTAGTAACTACCAGGACTTGTGGAACCTGCAGAATTAATGGGGTTCCCATCAATGGTGCATTTGGAACTGTTTCACTTGAGTTTTCCTTATACGGGGGATGTCTTTTAATCAAGATGTCATCTAACAACTCGTCATCAGATTTACTTGGGTCAAAATTTAATCTTGATGTCTCTACATTTTTCTCCTTACATTTGCCTCCAGTTGCCTCCTCAGCAACTAAAACTGGGTACAGACCATCCTCTAGCACAGCTCTTCTCCATCTTTTCATTTTATCATCCTGTTTTTCAAAAGGATATCTAGACATTATAGTTCTGCATCTTTTCCCACCTCTATATTTCTCTTGTTCCTACGCCTCATATTCCCATTCCGCAAGTGCTTCATACTGAGTAGGTCTAGGTCTTGGTTCTTGAGGGTTCATTCGTCCTCTCAAATTCTGTAGAATCCTTACATTAAATGTACCATACTTTGGGAAAGCCAAGACACCATCATCTTCCGTGTATCTCACCCAATTCTATAACCAAGTACATGTATGGTAACCATATTCCTACATCATAAAACAAGCGGGCGTTCTTGAAGGTGGAATAGGAATTCCCTCTCTAGTTACTATTGATTTGTCCTTTTTAAAGAAACTCTTTATTTTAATAATCAGCTTTATTCTTCCGACTCTTCTCGCTAAAATATAATTCAAATAAACAAGCAACAAACTCTTCATACTTCTGCTTATTCTGTTTGCTAGCAGTTGTCCAATAGCAGAGCGACTCACACCAGCCGACCAATCAGAACACTCCTACGTAATCATTACCTCGACCAATCCCAGCACGACTCAGAGCATTCAACCAATCACAGCTCTCTAAGCGCCCGCTGTCTGACCAATGGCAGCGCGGCTTTTTGTGACGTCAGTATTACTCCTTCTAGTGACCCTCCCTTTACAAAATAATACAGCAATGTTTTCTATGCTTTTCTCAACTAAACTTGTTAGGAAACAACATAAAACAATGCTACCTTGTCTGTTCCTCTAAATAAAGAGATAGTTTCCACTTCAAAAAGAAAGATTCTTTCACTTCAAGTAAAATAACGACCAGCGCTATTCTACATCCAAACAAGCTTCAGGAGGACTTGGTACTCCTCTAGGGATACTAGCCAAAGTTTAGGAAGAGGACTTTCTCATACAAAGAGGTATTGGTACTCCTTTGGGGATGTAAGGCCAGAGATTCCCTTCACCATTTCAAGCACAATCTACTCTCAAACGAATAGTCCCTAATATAATACCAATAGCCTTTCGCCCTTCAGTATTATGACAACAGAAAAAGTACTTCTCCAGTGTGATACCTTATCCACACTATTCTTCTGCCTCTTCAGGCTAAAATAACATTATCCCGGGATCTCAGGTAACTCCGTACCCCACTTCAAGACAACATAGAACAAAACACAAACTTTTCATGTTAAGAAACAAATAATAAATAATTGATAATTAATGCCAAACGAATCAATAATTCACCATCCTCTACTACCAAAAACTGTTCCAGTGCCAATCAGGGATCGATAATCAATAATAACACAAACACAGGCCCATACTCATACACCCAACTCAATAAAGCCCTGCTAGTGCTGTTTGACAAATATCAGTTGTTTCATTATACAGACTCGTATTTAACACACTAAATATATAACTGAGCCTGTATATCAACTCCTTTCCTCCAGTCGAGGGACCTAAAGTTGAGAAGTTGATGGCAATAATTAGTACTATCTATCTATCTGTACTGCTTAAATAATCACAAACTCAGTGTAAGGTTAACAGTGTTTGTCGCAAAATAATGTGAAGGTAAAATGCTCTTCATGTACAGGTTTACAAAGCAAACAAAGAATCAATCACAGAGAGAGAGAACATTATTAATGCAAACAGTGTCAAACCCATATCAAAATGAACAAAATGCAAATGAAGGAGTGGAAAGGCGAAGAGACAAAAGTTTCAGAGACAAAATTACATTTGCAAATGATTATGCAAAGTACGGATCATTTAGCTATACCAACCTAAGAAAATCTGAGGAAAACTACCCCTCTGGCCAAAGGGATAGCGGGGGTTCCCCGAGTAAAGATTTCAGGGAACAAAGTAGTTCAGGATACAGCATTCAGGTCAGGAAAACAGAAGACAGGTAGGCCTCTATCAGCAAACTGACGGACAGCGACTATCTCCCTCCAACACAGCTTCACCTCCCAGCGTATCATAAAAATCACCCCACAGGACACCTCAATTATACCCTAAAAACCCACATGTCCAACCCACATTTGTTGAAACATTTTCAGAAACTCAGTGTCTCATTGGCTAATTCAGGGGGTGTTCTGTAGTCAAATCTGAAGACCAATTGGGCCCAGCACCAATGCAACCTGTCAGATGTCATTCAGACTTGAAGGTGACTGCACATGATCTGAAGTTGTGGCTGATCAACCATAATTGGACCATTTGTAGACACCTCTACCTTCCCCCTACCCTGACTGATTCGTCTCTGCTATGTTGGGGAAGTCATCTGTCACCACCCAGAGATGAAAAAGGTGAGAATAGGGATGAATTACCCTCCTTCCCCAAAATTATGATGAGGACACTCTCTACATGGATTCACAGGAGGCCAGTGGGCTCATCTTCCCCCCTCCCCACTCCTGATACAGGGTTGAATTCACCTTGTGGGCTTACTTTGCTGTGGTAATTCGACAAGTGGCTCAGGTCCTGGCCCTACAAGATGACTGCACATGATCAGCAGCTGTGACTGGTCAACTGTAATTTGGCCAATTACAGGCTCCTCTCCCTTCCTTCATCGCTGCTGGGTTGGGGAGGTCATCTGGGGAAGATAAAGATCACTCTGGTCTCTGGAGGAAATATGACACCTCAACAATCTATTGGAGTTGTTGGCCATTCATTCTGAGCTGAAGGCCTTCCTGCTGTCCATTAAGGACACAGTTTGCCACTGACAACATCACTGTCGTGATACTGCGATGGGGTTGTGGGTCCTGTGCCGAGGGCTCTGCGCCGTCTGGAGTTGTGAGGATTGTCATGGGTATATCCCTGATCGTGAACCACGAGATGGGATCCTTGAATACCAGGGTGGACCAGCTCAGCCAGAGGCACTTGGCAGATCGCAAACAGCGTCTGCATCCCGACAGTGGGAGGGAAACGCTGTTTGAATGTTTTCTTCAAAGTTGAACGTGCAATGTCAAAACACTTGTGTGTTGGAGTTCCTGTGAAAGCTCTCACTAGAGGTGCATTCTGGCTGAAGTGGAGCACATGACACCTGTACACCTTTCCACCTCTGCTACTGTTGCCCAGAGTTCTGAAAGTGAGCAGGAACATCCGGACCCAACTAACCTAGTGGCTCCAAACCAGGCCAGGAAGTGTGGTAGCAGGAACTCACGGGCATGAGCCTCTGTCACCTGATCTGGTTACCCCTCAAGAAGGATCTATTACACAAGCATGGCAGGGTTTTGCAATAAAACCTGTGCAATATACACCTCCACGTATGGAGATTAAGCAGTAAGAGTTTACTGTGCAGTGGCGTAACGAAACATTAGGGGGCCCCCCTGCAAAGTACATGGAGTGGGGCCCCCCACGCTCCGGACCCAGTAAGGAGCTCTCGGGCCAGTGGCTTGTCACCATGCACAGCAGGGCAGAAGTGGGACCTCGAAGCAAGTGCTCAACCAGTGACGGCTGAGGTGATGATCACAACACAAAAAAACAGAGCAGCACAACTACTACTAGAGGTGGGCGAGCAACTTGAAGCTCAAGCCATATGCATGGCTCTGGCTCAGCTTGAGGTCTTCCTGGTAGCATAAGCCTAAATCGAGCTGAGTTTTCATGTTTCTGCCTTCCGTGTTCGCTATATCCTCTTGCACACAGAGTTAAAGGCAAAGCATTAATATTTCAGGTAAAATGGAGCAACAGACACCGATTTAGTCGCTGATTTGTACAAAGTGAAACTAGAAAACATGGATTAATCTTAGCTTCCCCACTTAACCAAATTGTGTGGTCTTTGTCAAATATGAAATTTCCCCGATTCTTGCCGCATACGAAAGCACCTTCAAATACACGAGTTCAGAATACCAGCAGTAGTAAAAATAATTGTGTTAAATTTAATAGACAATAATGTTGAATTTATCTGTAAGAATCTGGGCGGCATACAGGGTGTACATAACTGACTTGCCTTTTAGTTCCTTAATTACTTTGTCACCAGGGTTGTGCAGGAACGATCCTAGGTTTGTGCTTTAAAAATATCTCTTTTAATAAGTACCTTATCAGTGCATTGACATAATGTAATGCTAAAGCACCGCACGTTAAAGAAATACACTTTTACGAACTCTGAAAAGACTTTGTCATGTTTTACGTGAGGTTTATGGCATGATTTACATGGAAACATTTCGAGGGCGTGGCTCGTATATGAGGTCTTAGGGCCAAGCCAGACCCTTGACTTGGCTCACTCCCTTAATTTGTTGGCTCGCCCACCTCTAAATGCCACCCCACACAGTGCACACAAGGGATTATCTAGAGCTTTTCCCAAATGAAGGGGGCTGTGCCAATTTAACGATGCACAGAGAGAGTAAAAGAACAGCGTTCAAATGACCTTGATGACATGCGTCAATAGGTATAACTTAAGGTAATGCAGAAAATATTCTCAAATGCATTAGGAGGGAGGAAATAGGGCCTGCAAAGACAAAAATCAAAATGTGTTCCATCACTTACCCACCAGTGTCCATCTCATTCCACCATACAAAATTGACCAAGGAACTGTTCCACCTTCGTATGACCAGGTGGCAGCATTTCCATCTCTTGTCAAGCGAAGCAATGGCATTCTATTCTCTACTCCTGCCTGCATCACCATCTGTCACCATATGAGCACAGAGGCTGTTGTCTGTCTTTTATCTCAACAATTACTGATGTAGTGGAAATGAAAGACGGACTTCGGTTTCTCTGTCTCGGACTCATGCCTGCACTGCCTTGACGCCCGGGCTGGAAAGTGACTGGGCTGCTGATTTTGTTACTGGCCCTTGGAGCCGATTTTGCAACAATGCAAAATAGGCCTACAGAAACGAAACCGGTCTCCACCTTCGTAGCCTCCCAGGACCTGTCCAGCCATGGTGCACAGTGCCGGAAGGGGCCCCCTGGAGCTTGGGGGCTGCGGGGGTTATTGTTACGCCCCTGCTATGGAGCTGTGTCCCGTGATGAGCCGAGAGTGTAGAAGCTCATTGTAGCCAGGCTCACGAGTCATCTTCAGAAACATCTTCAAATCCCACCAGCTCCCTGGACAGGACGTTTTGCAACTACAAAGAGAGAGGCAATAAAACCACAATAAACTCTTTGGCACTCATTCATTTGATGAGCAGGAAAGTGGGCCATGGAAGCATAAGGGAAGTGGGTGTAACCACCCACTACCCTGACCCTCCTAGAGGAGTGGTCATAGAGCTAGTCCCTCCCATCTTTTCACTATAAGATACCAAAGCTTGCCAATGCAACTTAGATTACACCTGGACGACGCTCTACTAAGAAGAATCCTGGCCCTTCGACGTTCCACTATCTCTGGAAGACTGAAGGATCTCCCTTGGAGTCTAGGAGTGACTCCCCTGCTTGGCAGGCACCAAAACTCTTCTACAACGGTTGCAAACTTTACCGCTCCCGCCAGAGCCCGAAGTCCCTGCGTCCCCTGAAGCGGATTTCCTGACCTCTCGACGGCCATTTTGAGTCCCCAGTGAAACTGTGGCATCGGGACCCCACGAGTGACGAGGAACAGCAATACCAGGGAACCGTGCACTGATTTTGAGTGCAAGCCCTAATCTACATCCAACGAAGTTGTGCTTTGGACCACTTATTGTCCAAGTCCCTAGCAGGTTTAGTACTGAAATTCAGCGGCCTACCCCGTCCCGAGTGACCGTGGGCTGTTGTTAAACCTTTCCTGCAAAGGCGTCTTTGCGGTTGCTTGCCCGTTGGCTAGTAACTCACCTGAAGACTTCCACATCGACTTCAAGGGCTCCCCTAGTTGCTCTGGGCCTGCCCTCACTTACTCTCGCTGGGTAAGTCAATCAGACCTTGCTGGTTTGCACCATTGCCAATCTTCACTCTACACGAGACTTGCAGTTGCCAAGGCTTGTTGGCTCCAATCCGGGTGCCGACACCGTCATCAGCTGCAGACGTTGTGAGAACCTCCGAAGCCAGCTGGTGGTCATCTTCGATCCCTCCTGGTCCTCGTGAGCGAAGAGACAAAACACCGTCATCGACCTGAAGAGACGCGACAGCTGTGGTCATCCATCTTGCTGGCCACCGGTCACTGGCAAGTGACTCTGAACTCTTTCCCCTCAATTTCTAGGTCTTCTGCAACTCCAATCCATCGTCGGACTCGAATGGACACCTCTCCAGTCGTCACAAGCAGCAAGTCTTCAAGGATCTCCATTGAAAACAGCATCGCGACCCGACACCAAAGGACACCTATGCACCCGGCTTCCCTGGGTGAGGTAACTCGTGCACTCCGGTGCCCAAGTGTGTGTTGGCTCTCGAAATACTTACCCTGTAAGTTGCTTGCCTGTTGACTTTTGCGAAGTGCCCTAGAACTGTAAAATACAAACAGCGACATTTGCCATTGAAACGCATTGAAAACCCGTGTGTGTGTTTAGACACTGCACGCGTCTCCTGTGCGCTGATTACTTACCTGCTAACACTGCAGAAGTGAAGCCCCAGCGATTCCCAAGGCCCTAGGCCTCTTCATTTTGCAAGTCGAGTTTGTTAACCCATTATTTTAGTATATGGGCTGGTACGCCCCTAGGGCTACAGCCATATTTGTGCTTAATTTATTGAGAACTGTTGATCTTCTGAATGTTTACCTGGCTCTAATCTCATAAAGAGATTAGTAGAGTATATTTAGAAATAAATACATATATATTTGATATATATAGCTGTGTGGTGTCTTTTCATTTGGTAATTCAAGAGATTATAAGGTAAAACAAGCTGCTTTACATTCCTCAGAGACTTAGCCTGAAGGCTGCTCTCCACAGCTACCACTAGGATAGCTTTCTTTAAAAGGTTGTCTTTAAACTTATCTACCAAGAGTCGAATTGGACTGGTGCAAGGTGGCCACTATAACTAGTGACCAGCATATGCCAGGCCAACTTCTCACATTGCGTCAGGAGAGTGCGGGGCCCTGGGCAGCTGCCCACACTGCCCATGCCTAGCGCTGGCCCTGGCTCAGATGGTGCAGCTCAGCTCAGAATGGGGTTCAGGGCTGCAAAGATGTGGGGCGCGGTTAATCCTCACAGTTCCTGCAAACATTGGCTGCCTCCACTTTCTGCCCTTTTGAATCAAATATGATGAAAAGAGCTCTAAAAAGTTCTAGAATGTGTCTGCGGTATTCACTCCTTTCACCCCATAGCACACGCCTCGGCCTCATCGGGAGTATCTGAGGGTGATTCACAGCAAAGGAAGCAATATCAGAGAGACCCACCGGAGTCATTCTTATCACTCCGCAGGTGGGACTCAGTCTGGGCTTAGAGTTTATAGCTCTCTGATCTCGGCTGTGCAGCCTTCAGGGTGCTGGAATCAGGAAGCGTCCGTCAGCCCCACCCCCTGCATGCACCTGCCACCCTGCTGACTCGGAGCCGAGGTGTCTGCGAAAGTGAGCAGTGTACTTACTAATCATAGCGAAAAATTAGCTGCTTCATAAAAAGTTAGAATAAAATAATTTTTGTTGCGAGGGAATGGGCTGAGTAAGTGCTCTGCTGCAGTAGGATAGGAGCAGACAAAGATCACAAAGGGACACTGAAAAGAAAGGAGTTATAAGTCACACTAATTTTCGCTCTCTCTTTCTTTCTCCCTCTCACCTGTGCCTTTTAAGTGCCTGCTTTTTCTCGTTTGCCATTCTTCTTCCCTGCGTTGTCTTCCCCCTCTCTCACCCTGGGCTCTGCATGTGTTTCCTTCCTCACTGGCTTAAAGAGACATGGAGGCGGGTTTACCCAGGGGCCCCCTCTGCCAACATTGTTTCATTTTGCACGTTTTTTATGTTTCACTGTGCTGTGATATCCCATCCTGTACAGCAGACGTCAGCCAGGCAGCAGCTGCAGTATTTTTTCCCAAAGCCTTTGCGAGAAGGCTTCGGAAGTGGATGGGGGCCCCCTCCAGAGTAAAGGTACCTGGGGGCCCCCCACACTGCGGGGGCTGCTGGGGCCTGTGTTACGCCCCTGTTACTGTGTTTGATTTGCAACCTGAGGTTGTGCTTGTAGTCCTTGCTGCTGAGTATCCATCTATGCATTCCCTGTAGAAGCCAAACTGTAGGATGGTTTATTATTTGTTTTGTAATTGGCCCAGCAAGACCTTGCAGTGGGCATTGTTATAGGTTATTTGTCAGCCCTTTCAACCTTTTTGCATTTGCTGGACTAAACATCCTAGTTTAACTCCCCTGTTTTGGTGGAGTTTATTAATGGTTTAACATGTTCCCTTCCAAGCAGTTTGTGACACCAGAATAAGACATAAACTTGGTCTTGACGTGTCATGTGTACTCCCTTCCAGATGATGTGCAGCTGCTCATTTAGTGTTGTGTCCTTAAAGACTGTCTTCCTTATTGCAATTGCTTCTGCTTGTCAATGAGTGAAATACAGGCTTTATCGGTACAAATGCTCTACACCATCGTTTTTCCGGAGAAACTGGTCCTGAGGTCTTGGATGTCCTTTTTGGCCAAAGGTGTGACTCCTATACACGTTGAACAATCAATCACTCTTTCAGCACTCTCGGGGGTGAGAGGAGAAAAGGTTCCATCGGTTGGACCCAAAAAGAATTTTAAGCTTGGATAATCGCTGTTTGTGTGATTATCTGGGGTAAAGAAAGAATAGGCTGTGGAGAAATTGACTCTTTTCAGGATGGATAGTCCTCTGTATTAAGATCTGCTATGCATAGACCCGAGAGCTGCCCCCAGAAGGTCTGAGAGCCCATTCTACCAGGGCTAAGGCTGCTATCACTTTGTTGGCATGCAGAGTGCCTGTCCTTGACACCTGTTAGGCCACATGTGACGTGGTTGTTGCTGCATATGTTTACAAAGCACTACTGCGTTGACTAGCAGGTCTGAACGGAAGGGAATTTAGCCTTTTTGGTGTTGAAAGATTTCTTGTCTAAGCCCACTCCACCGACCCTCCACCATTGAAAATTACTGCTTTGGTATGTATCTATAAGAACACGTTACCTTTGGTGATGCTTTTTCTGGTGGATACTCTAACCACAGCTTCCTCACTGCCCTCGAGCAGCTAGGTTATGTAGGATGGTTTCTTTTAGCCATCTAAAAACTTCCCAAATTAGTGACCTGAACAGGAGTACTGACTATTATAATGTGGTCCACGTAAGAGAACATAGAAAGAGTCAACCAGAAAACTATCAGCGCGTAGAGGTTCTGCTTATATGTGGCTCCGCTTTATCACCTTTGGGTTGGAAGGAAGGCCGCGCTGTGCTGCACAACACTACCTATGGCATGCAGGAACACTCCTACCCTGCTATGAAAAGTTGCTGATTCCAGTGTGGTGCCTGGGGATATTTTAAAGGTGAGGAATATACAGTTAGATAGAATATACACTAGAAAGAGTGTTACTAAAGGTAAATAACTTGTTCTTCAGACTCCCAAATTACAAAACAATGCTGTTCTCTAGTACATCTTTTCTGGCATTATCCAGAGAAACTTGGAAAGCTTCCACTATAAGAAACTGGGTTATTAGATGTGCGGAATAGAAGTCCTGGGCAAGTAATAGGTCCACAATTGTTTCCTTACTGAGAATGAAATACCCCATTGTAGCACGTAACTCTGAGTAGCAAAGCAGAGGGGTTCATGGCCCACTCCTGAGAGGTGATGTGAGTTATCAATCTCCATTGCTGGCACGCAACAACTCAATAAATCATTGTCTAGTCAGTGCTCTTCATTTATAAATGGAAAAGTACATATATTACACACACTACTAAATACTGCAAATTAATTTACTAATATATACATCAAGTAGATGAAAATACACTTGATGACATTCTCGATTAATATTTAACCCATAGTGAGTCATGACCCCCCATAATAAGAATACCCCCCATGTATATATCTGATGCAATATCACAATATAATAGGGTGACATTAAAGACGAGGTAGGCCTATTGACTTGGTCAGAGGATCACCACATCAATAAGCACATATTATGATAGACCATTTAAACCAAAGAAATTCTAAGTGTAACATTGTAATGGTCAACAATAATCACTGTCCATAAGGTATTCTAAAAGAAATATTTTGACTAACGTTAGAGTTTTCCTTAATAACCTTTGGGCCGCATAATGCAGCCATAGGATAAAAAACAAGGGATCCCTGCTCTAGGTGGGCATCTTACAACAATGGGAGAGAAACGCTGGTTAGAAGGTTTCCCCAAAGTTGAACGTGCAATATCAACACATTTGTGTGTTGGAGTTCCTGTGAAAACTCTCACTGGTGATGCATTCTGGCTGAAGTGGAGCACAGGACTCCTGCACACCTCTGCCACTGTTGCCCAGAGTTCTGAAAGTGAGCAGGAACATACGGGCCCAACTAACCTAGTGGCTCCGAACTGGGCCAGGAGGTGTGGTATCAGGAACTGGTGGGTATGAGCCTCCGTCCCATGGTCTGGTTACCTCTCAAGAAGGATCTATTGCACCAGCAGGGCAGGGTTGTACAATTAGATGATGTGCAGCTGCTCATTTAGTGTTGTGTCCATAAAGACTGTCTTCCTTATTGCAATTGCTTCTGCTTGACAATGAGTGAAATACAGGCTTTATCGGTACAAATGCTCTACACCATCGTTTTTCTGGAGAAACTGGTCCTGAGCTCTTGGGGGTCCTTTTTGGCCAAAGGTGTGACTCCTATCCACGTTGAGCAATCAATCACTCTTTCAGCACTCTCGGGGGGGGGGGGGGGGGGGGAGAGGAGAAAAGGGTTCCAGCGGTTGGACCCAAAAGAGTTTTGAGTTTGGATGATCACTGTTTGTGTGATTATCTGGGGTAAAGAAAGGAAAGGCTGTGCAGAAATTGACTCTTTTCAAGATGGATAGTCCTCTGCATTAAAGATCTGCTGTGCATAGGCCAGAAAGCTGCCCCCCAAAGGTCTGAGAGCACATTCTACCAGGGCTAAGACTGCTCTCTCTGGTTTGGCAGGCAGAGTGCCTGTCCTTGACGTCTGTCAGGCCGTGTGTGACGTGGTAGTCGCTGCACATATTTACAAAGCACTACTGCGTTGACTAGCAGGTCTGAACGGAAGGGCATTTTGCCGGTTTGATTTTGCAAGATTTCTTGTCTGAGCCCACTCCACCGACCCTCCACCTTTGAGAATTACTGCTTTGGTATGTATTCCAACGGTGAGGAATCTACAGTTAGAAGTATCTATCAGAACACGTTACCTTTGGTGATGCTTGTTCTGGTGGATACTCTAACCACAGCTTCCTCACTACCCTCCAGCGGCAAGGTTCTGTAGAATGGTTTCTTTTTGCCATCTAAAAACTTCCCAAATTAGTGATCTGAACACGAGTACTGACTATTATATTGTGCTCCATGTAAGAGAACATAGAAAGAGTCAAACGAGAAACTATCAGCGCGTAGAGGTGGTGCTTACATGCGGCTCCGCTCTCTCACTTTTAGGTTGGAAGGAAGACCACGCTGTGCTGCACAACGCCACCTATAACATGCAGGAGCACTGCTACCCTACTATGAAAAGTTGCTGGTTCAAGTGTGGCGCCTGGGGGATATTTTAAAGGTGAGGAATATAGTTAGATAGAAAATTCACTACTTTAGACTCACAAATTGCAAAACAATGCTGTTCTTAAGTACATCTTTTCTGGCATTAGCTAGAGAAACTTGAGAAGCTTCCACTATAAGAAACTGGGTTATTAGTTATGTGGAATGGAAGTCCTGGGAAAGTAATAGGTCCACAATTGTTTCCTTACTGAGAATGAAATACCCAATTATAACATGTATCTCTCTGAGTAGCAAAGCAGAGTGGTTCATGGCCCACTCCTGAGAGGTGGTGTGGGCTAGCAATCTCCATTAGCTGGCACGTAAAAACACCACTCAATAATTAATTGTCCTGTCAGTGCTCTTCATTTAATAAATGGAAAAGTACAATTATTACACACACTACTAATTACTACAAATTAATTTACTAATACATACATCAAGTAGATGAAAATACACTTGATTACATTCTCAATTAATATTTAACCCATAGTGGGTCATGACCCCCATAATAACAATATATATATATTTTTTAAAGCACAACATTCATCCAAAAGGATATTACGGTGCTGGAAAAGTGAAAACCACGGTAATGGAGAGGTGGTATTAGATGCCACTGTGTCTGGAACGAAACCTTAGGGAACAAATGGGTCTTCAACTTTTTTCTAAATGACATATAGTCATCAGTAAGACGTAATTCTAGAGGGAGTTCATTCCATTGAATTGCAGCCAAGTGGGAGAAGGCGCGACCCCCTGCCATGGCTTTCTTGATACGTTTGGTCTTGGCCCGCGCCTGGTTGCATGACCTTAGAATCCGTACAGTGGAATAGAATTGAAGTTTGTCTTGTAGAATTCTGTGACTGCAATGATGCATGGCTCAGCAGCTTGAATCTGGCTCTCTGGTACATGGGCAGCCAATGGAGCTGTCTCATGCATTCTGACACCGAGCTATACCTACTCTTATTGCACACCAGTTTTGCGGCTGCATTCTGGATTACCTGCAGGCATGTGAAAAGATAATCGGCCATGCCCACGAACAACCCCACCGTATCTATATCCAGTAGCGGCCTGTGGAGGGAGTTCCGTGAGGTGGGGGAGGGGCAGGATGGGGGGTAGTAAACACCGGAATATGGATGAACGGAGGTAAGTAAACAATTAAATAAATAAAACAAATTTTGTTGTGCGCACTTCAGCGCAAGCAATGAATTTAGTTTTATTTATTTAATTGTTTACTTACCTCCATTCATCCATATTAAGGTGTTTACTACCCCCCACCCTGCCCCACCTCACCGCCCCACGGAACTCCTTTCACTAGGAACTATGTCTGATGCAATATAATAGGGTGTCAATAAAGATGAGGTAGGCCTATTAGCTTTATCAGAGGATCAATACATCAATAAGCACATATTATGATAGACCGTTAAAACCAAAGAAATTCTTAGTGTTGCCATTGTAATGTTCACCAATAATCATTGTCCATAAGGTATTCTAAAATAAATATTTTTACTAATGTTAGAGTTTTCCTTAATAACCTTTGGGCCACATAATACAGCCATAGGATAAACAACAAGGGATCCCTGCTCTCCTGAGCCTGGATACAAAAGTGTAGGCTGCAGGGAGGCTTGAACTCAACATAACACCTCTCCTAGGGTCATGAATTAAATTCCCCTGGAGACGAAGAGAAGTTTTATAAGAATATTCCTGGGGGACTGCTACACTCCCTGAAGTGGCCCACAACTCGCAGAAAATACATTGGTGGTGCCCCTACACCTTCGTTGGGCACCTCAAGTGTGGAACAATCTAAAAATTAATTCAGCGAGGGCCATTATGGGAGTGTTTCTGGCCCAAACTCGTGAATATGAAGTGAGCAGCTCTAGCCGTTTGTCCACATGGCAGCATCAAAAGTTGCCCCCAATTTGTTTTTTGGGTCCTGGGACCAAACATTCCTTTGCGCCATCCCAGAGGAGATGGGGACCCCATGCATTCTTTCTTGTTCAGCTGCAGGAGATCAATGGTCAAATCTTTCCCAGAGCTTAACTCGGGCTCATTGCACCAATTTTCACGATCTTTAGCTCGTTTTTGTTCCTAGTGGCGAGCTTTAGTCACCAGGGGCATTTTCAGTAGGCTTCTTAGACTGTAAAAGGGTGGTCCCTGCATCAGCTGTATCCTCTCCTTGAGCTCCTCTCCTGCTGGTGGGGCATATTGATCCGTAGTTCTGCAACTAGTTAGTAGAGCACCCTCCTACCTGCACATCAAGGCTCCTGAGACTCCTGGCTGTCCTGCCTCTAGGATGCCATCCAGGGTGGCAGTGGAGTCCAGGTCTTCCCCCAACTGGACATAAGGGGGCACACAGCCCCAGACCTTGACAGATCCATCTAGTCCTTTGGGTCTGCTGCAAATGAAATCCTTAGCCCATCAGGGTATCATCTGGCTTCTTCTTCAAGCTGTCCATGATTCTGCTGTCATTGCCTTCCAGGTCCTAGGTCTTGTTCTCCATGTGTCTCTTGTGCAAGGGTTTAGAAGTGAGGTGGAAAGTTCTAGATACCAGGCACTCCTGGTCAATCTTGGGATGCCACAGCATCCATCAGCCCCTGTCCCAACCCTCGTGGACAGCATTCTGGAACAATCCAAAATGCAACTTTCAAGTTGTCAGAACAGAGGTCCTGAGAGCCTCCGTTCCACCCCTAGCTGACATCACTGCCAGAACTCTACCCAGCAAAACTTGAAAGGGAAGCCCCCTCTGTGTTTGCTCCTGATGCCTGTACTTCCTCCTTTGTTTAGAGCTGCCCAGCTCTGGAACAGTCTTCCACCCTCACTAAGGGCTTCTCAAGATCTGCTTTGCACTAAAAAACCTGGCTTTTCCCTACAGAAATGTTGCGACTGTTCTTAAGATTTCTTTCCCTCCAGGAGGCTAATGCCCGGATACCTTTGAGGTTCCATCCATCTCTCCCTCCCCATTGAGCCAGAGAAATATGAGAGTGCTTCACCATCTATAAGGTGCATGTATGTTATTGGAACCCTTCAAACTCGGCATGTATATTTCACCTGTTTGGCATGGGACTGGACTCTGTAGGCCTAAGTGGCATGAAACCGCACTGTAAGGTAGAATTCCCCTATGTATAATAATACAGTGAACATTACTGACCTGAATATGAATGGCTACTAACATAAGGCCTACCCTAGGCCAGCACCTATCCTTGCAGAGTCCCACTGCACCAGGCTACCTGTACACAAGTACCGGGCAGTGCACAACTGTAGTCTAACATGTGCAGCCCCCCCCACGTGTGAATGTTTTTCACATGTCACCAGCCCAGTGCCCTTAAGCCTATATCGCTACACCATGATGGCCGTATCTTAAAAGGCAGACACTGGCACAAAACAGGCTCAGTCCAATTACTTTGAAACTAAATAGACCACTGTGCCTGTTTTAGGAACTGTGTGGCCTACTGGATGCACTCAAGTTCAGTTCTGCTTTGATGTAACTCCTAGGGGAGGGAGGGAGGGAGAGAGAGAGAGAGAGAGAGAGAGAGAGAGAGAAAGAGAGAGAATTAAAAAAAAATATATATATATATATAAATATATATACACACACACAGTTGAGTGGGTGTGCACAGGATGCAGTAGGTCAGCGTGATGCTGGACAGGAGAACCCTTCCAAGTGAGCAAAGTTTAAAGCACTGGTGGCAGTTCTGCCACAGATCTAATGGCTCTTTGTAAGTGCTCAGGATACGAGCTAAGTGCAATGGGCACACAGCTTAATGCTCACGTATATATGCGGGTCCGTGAAAACAAGGCGATAGTTTTTGCCTTTGATTTAAGTTACAAGTCAGACCTATTGCCCTTGACAATGCTTGTTAATCATATTCAGAAATTAATTGGCAGATAGAGGGCAGTGCTTTGTATAAACACTTTGCACATCTGTGAGGTAGCCTGGGAGAGTCCTCAGTGCTGGCAGTGGACAGGACTCCCATGGATGCCTCAAAATATATTGTACTTGACCATCACCATTTTGTGCTACGTCATTGCGTTATCAGGTTCAAGCTGGTTTCTGAGAACAACACAGAAAAAAAGCAGTGTTAGACGGCGACCTCAGAGGAGCCCGGAAAGGGGGTCCTGACTTCCCTGAGTCCCACCCGTGTTGTATTGTAGCCGGGCACTGGCGAGAGATTCCCCAGGGGGAGGAATCTCGCAACTAGGATCGTACTTCTGGCACCACACGACACAGAGAGACCACACTGGGTATTCTCAGAAACAAGCTTTATCAAATAGGTATCACTGCAAATATGTACAAGATGAGCACGGGCTCAAGAGTCTCGGAAAGGTAGGGGGTAGCGGGACTGTCTCTGGTAACGGTTCAAAGCAGGGACGTATCCGGCGCACAGCTCACAATCCTCGAGCTGGGGGATACGTGGTCGGAGTCGGGGTCCGGCGGGACCGTGAGAGTCTGGGGGAGCCGCGAGTCACTCAGCAGGGCTCAGGTACAAGTTCGGAGGTCTTACGATCTTCAGGGAGCCGCGAGTCACTCAGCAGGGCTCAGGTACAAGTTCGGAGGTCTTACGATCTTCAGGGAGCCGCGAGTCACTCAGCAGGGCTCAGGTACAAGTTCGGAGGTCTTACGATCTTCAGGGAGCCGCGAGTCACTCAGCAGGGCTCAGGTACAAGTTCGGAGGTCTTACGATCTTCAGGGAGCCGCGAGTCACTCAGCAGGGCTCAGGTGGGTTCCAGTTCCAGGAGCCGCGACCACGTCAGCAGGCTCTCGTTGTTCCAGCGTCGAATCTGCCGGACAGTCTCAGAGCACCCCTTGTTATAGGTCGACCCCGCTTTGATGTCCGGAGTCTGCGCAGGCAGGGGTCTTGTCACCTGGGGGCCGCGTGTCGGGGTTTCCTGCTATTGTCTTTTGATCCTTTCAGGGCCGGGTCGGGAGGAGTCCCAGACACCCAGCAGGCACGGAGCCAGCCCGCAGGGAGGCCGGAGGGCCGATCGAAACCCATCGTCCCAGGGGAGTTCAGAGGTGCGATAGAAACTGCTCCTCCCTCTCTCATCCCCTGGAAGCGTGATGTCCTCCAGCCGGAGTGGCGCCTCGAGGCCCGGGTCGCGCTGGAGCCGGGCGGCCATCTTGTTGCAGGGAGTGGGCACGCGGGCCCGGGGTGGCCGAAAGGAGAGAGGCCATGGATGGGGATGTCCGGGGTTGGTGCAGGTGTCCTGGTGGGAAAGGTCGGCTGGGCCGCGTGCTTGGGCTGCAGGCACCAGGTTTCGGTGGTGCGGGGGCACGGGGGGGCCATTCTACGAGGCCGGGTCCAACACGCGTCCCCCCCAGCTGAAAGCCGGAGAGAACTGCCCATTACCTTGGGGGGTTCTCTTCGCTGAGGCGGAAGAACCGGGAGAGGCCGTCAGCGTTGGCGTGGTCCGTACCAGGGCGGTGTTCTACGGTGAAGTCCATTCCCTGGAGGGAGATTGACCACCGCAGTAGCTTGGGGTTTTCTCCTCGCATCTGCATGAGCCATCGCAAGGGCCGATGGTCAGTTTGGACCCTGAAATGAGTGCCGAACAGGTAGGGTCGTAGTTTTTTGAGTGCCCAGACCACGGCAAAGGCTTCGCGCTCTATGGTGCTCCACTTCTGTTCTCGGGGTAGCAGCCGCCGACTGAGGAAGGCGACGGGCTGGTCTAGGCCTTGATCATTCACTTGGGACAGGACGGCCCCAATGCCATGCTCGGAGGCATCGGTCTGGACTATGAACTCCTTGGTGTAGTCGGGAGCCTGGAGGACGGGGGCCGTGCACATGGCCTTTTTTAGAGCATCGAAAGCTTCCTGGCAGGCAGCCGTCCATTGCACCTTCTTTGGCTGTTTTTTAGACGTGAGTTCCGTGAGAGGGCCGACCAGGCTGCCATACCCCTGAATGAATCGGCGGTAGTAGCCCGTGAGTCCCAGAAAGGCTCGGACTTCCGTTTGGGTGATGGGTGGGTCCCAGGCCAGGATGGCGTCGATCTTTGGCTGTAGAGGAGCGACCTGTCCACTCCCGACTTGGTGCCCCAGGTAGACTACGGATCCTTGCCCGATCTGGCACTTGCTGGCTTTTATGGTGAGGCCTGCCTGGCGCAGGGCGGTTAGCACTCTCCGGAGGTGCTGGAGGTGCTCACTCCACTCTGAACTGAAGACAGCGACGTCGTCCAGATAGGCCGCGCTGAACTGTTCTAGCCCGGCCAGGACCCTATTTACCAGTCTCTGGAAAGTGGCCGGGGCATTTTTCATCCCGAAGGGCATCACGCGGAAGCGGTAGTGCCCATCGGGGGTGGAGAAAGCAGACCTCTCCTTGGCCCCTTCGGTGAGCGCAATCTGCCAGTAGCCGCAGGTGAGGTCGAAAGTGCTGAGGAACCGGGCGGCCCCTAGTCGGTCAATGAGCTCGTCGGCTCGTGGAATGGGGTGGGCATCGGCTCGGGTAACGTCATTGAGCCCCCGGTAATCCACGCAGAACCGGAGCTCGGGGGCGACACCGGGGGCTGCTGCCTTCGGAACCAGGACCACGGGGCTGGCCCAGGGACTGTCAGAGGGCTCGATCACCCCCAGGGTCAACATCTTCGAGACTTCGGCTTGAATACAGGACCGGACCCGGTCGGGAACCCGGTAGGCTCGGTGTCTCACCGGCGGGCTGTCCCCGGTGTCCACATCGTGAACACACCAGTTGGTGACCCGGGGGGTCAGGGAGAAGAGGTCAGAAAATTGTCTGAGGAGCTGGCGGCAGTCCGCTTGTTGCTGGGCAGTGAGGGCTGGGGAGAGGTTCACTCCCTCCACGGAGCCATCCTGCTCCTTGACACACAGGAGGTCCGGGAGGGGATCCGACTCATCTTCGGCCCCGTCATCGGTGGCCAGCAGGAGGCTCAGTTCTGTCCGCACGAAGTGAGGCTTGAGGCGGTTCACGTGCAGGACCCGGAGGGGATCCCGAGGCGACTGGACGTCCACCAAGTAGGTGACTTGGCTCTTCCTCTCAACCACTTTGTAGGGCCCAGTCCATCGGTCCTGGAGAGCGCCAGGCTTCACGGGGGCCATGACCCACACCTGCTGGCCCGGCTGGAACTCGACCAGAGTAGCATTCTGGTCGTACCAGCGCTTCATTTCTTCTTGACTCGCCTCCAGGTTGGCCTCGGCCAGTTCTCGGAACCTCCTGGTCTGGTTCCGGAGGGCCAGGACATATTGGAACACATCTCGGGGGGTGGTCTGGGGTGCTGCCTCCCACCCTTCCTTAACCAAACTGAGGGGACCTCGGACGGGGTGCCCATAGAGTAATTCAAACGGGCTGAACCCTAAGGACTTCTGGGGGACCTCCCGGTAAGCGAACAAGAGGCAGGGGAGCAGGACGTCCCACTTACGCCGGAGGGGCTCTTCTAGGCCAGCGATCATCCCTTTCAAAGTCCTATTAAACCTCTCTACTAGGCCGTTCCCTTGGGGATGGTACGGGGTTGTGAACTTATAGGACACCCCACATTGTTGCCACAGGGACGTCATATACCTTGATATAAAATTAGTGCCGCGATCGCTCACGACCTCGCGGGGGAAACCCACCCTGGAGAAGATCCCCATCAGGGCCCGGCCCACCACGGGGGCCGTAATGGTGCGCAGGGGAATAGCCTCTGGATAGCGGGTGGCGTGGTCTACTAGGACCAAGATGAAACGGTGACCTTGGGAGGTGGGGGGGTCCAGTGGCCCCACGATGTCGATTCCGACTCGTTCGAAGGGGGTACTGACGACCGGGAAGGGTTGGAGGGGAGCCTTGCGCTTCCCCCCACTCTTCCCACTGGCTTGGCACGTGGGGCAGGACTTGCAGTGTGCCTCTACCGCTGCTTTCATCTTAGGCCAATAAAAATGGGTCACGAGACGGCTGTAGGTCTTGTCCTGACCCAGGTGACCGGCGAGGGGGACATCGTGGGCTAAGCCCAGGAGGAAATCCCGGAAGCGGAGGGGTACCACCAGTACCCGTCCGGATCCCAGCTCCACTGACTTCTGCTCACTATACAGGATGTTATTTTCCCAATAGATTCGGTGCGTTCCGGTCTGGTCACCTGCGGCTTGGCCCTCGGCCTGGCGCCGCAGCCCGACCAGGGAAGGACAGGTGGCTTGCTCCCGGCAAAATTCTTCCCGGGTGGGCCCGCCCTCGTGGCGCCAATGGGCCAACTCGGGTAGATCCCCCAACTCGGGGACCGGGGCGGGGTCGGATGGTGCGGGTTCATCGCTGGCGACGGACCCTTCCGATGGGGGAACGGGAGGACCCTCGGCGGGGACGGTACGGGCTTCTTCGACCGGGGTGCTCTCGACTTCTCTCCGGGGAGTGAGTCGGGCTGTCATAGATCGGGTGGTGGCACACACCCACTCAGGGAGCCCCATCATTCCTAGGTGGGCCTTGCGCTCTACGTGCTTCCAGGGAGAACTCTCCAGGTCGTTCCCTAAGAGGCAGTCGACCGGCTGGGAGGTTCTTACGGCCACTCAAATGGCACCAGGGCTACCTGACACATACTTTCCCTATTGTCTGCAGAGATTACGGGGCAAAAGACATTGGGGAGGATCTGCTCCTCGGGAACTAGGTGCCTGAGGACACCGGTGATACTGGCCCCGGTGTCCCGCAGGGCCTCTACCTGGTGGCCATTGATCTTGACGAGCTGCCCATATTTCTGTGTGTTGGACGGTAGGAGGCTACCAGGGATCATTTCCCTATCTCCCAGGGATACTAGGGCCATAGCGGCGGGTTCCCACTCCTCGGCTTCCTCAACCTCCTCCCCCAGGGCTACGTTGGCTATCTGTCTCGCAGGGGTGACTTGGGTGGCCATGGGGCACTCTGGGTCATTGGCGTAGTGCCCGGGTTTCTGGCAACTAAAACATGTGACGGTCACCCGGTGTCCTCGTCTCCCAGGGGGCCCTGTTACGGGTGGGGGGGGCGCCGGGAAAGGTGGAGGTGGTGTCTTCGGGGGGCTAGGCTGGGACTCTCTCGGCCCTCCCTGGTTCCCTCCCCCTCTCTGGCGGGGTGGTCCCTGACTGGTTCGGGGGTACTCTCCTACCATGCCCCGGGAGACCCGGGTGTTGGTCCAGCGGTCGGCCTCCACAGCCAGCTTCCGGGGATCTGTAAGCTTGCTATCCAGCAGATGTTGACGTAGCTCCACGAAGCAGTTCGCAGCCAGATGTTCCCATAACATGAGGTCAGTGAGTTCGGCAAGGGTGGTGACCTTGCTGCCCTTGACCCACCCATCGAAGGCCCGACTAAAAAAGTTTACATACTCCACCCAGGTGGTGCCCGGGATCTTCCTGCAGTCCCGGAACCGTTGGCGGTACATTTCTGGGGTGAGGCCGTATCTTGTGAGGAGAGCCTCTTTCATGTGGCTGTAGGAGGTCTGCAGGGAGAGGGGTAGGTCGAGCAGGGTGTCCCTTCCTTCGCTCAGAAACCGCCCCCACAACCCCGCCCCCCAGTCCTTCTGTGGAATCCGATGGGAGGTCATGGCGACCTCGTAGGCCCGAAACCATTGCTGAATGTCATCGTTTTTATAATATTCTTTGACCACATCCTTGGGGATGTGGACCTTCTGTTCCGCTGGGGGGGCCGTCTCTCGGTTCCCCGAGGGCCTCCCGTCCTCATTTCGGGCCTTGAGCTCGAGTTCTTTTAAGCTGCGTTCGTGCTCTAGTTGGAGCTTTCTTCCTTCGTGCTCCCGTTGGAGCTTCTTTTCTTCTAGTTCGCCTTGTACGCGCATTTGCTCTACCGCTAGCTTTTTCTCCGCTAACTTCAATTCGCCCTCGATTTTGAGTTTGGCTAACTCGAGTTCATGACTGCGGCTTCTCTCTCTGTCCGCGAGTTCTCCCGGGGATAGGCCCCCGTCTGGTACAATGCCTTGCACCTGATTGTCGCTGCTTTCACTAGGAGGGGGTTCGGCTTCGTCGGGGCGCTCCCCCGTGCCTTCCGGGCGGGATGCCCCGGTCTCCACCCAAGTTTTCAGTGCTTTCTGCAAGTCTTCCTTAGTGTTGAGGCCAGTGGTAGCTATTTTAAGTTCTTTGCAAAATTGTTTTAGCTCTTTGTGTGTGTATTCTTCCAGATGCTCCACCTGGAACATTCTGTTGGCGTTGGTTTCTGCGGAGCTCATGGCGCTTCCTTCTGCCATCTTTGTTGGTCGTGCGTCCGTTGTTCACTGTACGATCTCTAGGTGATGGGCCCGAATCCCGTCGCTTGCCACCAATGTTAGACGGCGACCTCAGAGGAGCCCGGAAAGGGGGTCCTGACTTCCCTGAGTCCCACCCGTGTTGTATTGTAGCCGGGCACTGGCGAGAGATTCCCCAGGGGGAGGAATCTCGCAACTAGGATCGTACTTCTGGCACCACACGACACAGAGAGACCACACTGGGTATTCTCAGAAACAAGCTTTATCAAATAGGTATCACTGCAAATATGTACAAGATGAGCACGGGCTCAAGAGTCTCGGAAAGGTAGGGGGTAGCGGGACTGTCTCTGGTAACGGTTCAAAGCAGGGACGTATCCGGCGCACAGCTCACAATCCTCGAGCTGGGGGATACGTGGTCGGAGTCGGGGTCCGGCGGGACCGTGAGAGTCTGGGGGAGCCGCGAGTCACTCAGCAGGGCTCAGGTACAAGTTCGGAGGTCTTACGATCTTCAGGGAGCCGCGAGTCACTCAGCAGGGCTCAGGTACAAGTTCGGAGGTCTTACGATCTTCAGGGAGCCGCGAGTCACTCAGCAGGGCTCAGGTACAAGTTCGGAGGTCTTACGATCTTCAGGGAGCCGCGAGTCACTCAGCAGGGCTCAGGTACAAGTTCGGAGGTCTTACGATCTTCA
The DNA here is from genome assembly GCF_964204655.1 of Triturus cristatus. Classification (NCBI taxonomy): domain Eukaryota; kingdom Metazoa; phylum Chordata; class Amphibia; order Caudata; family Salamandridae; genus Triturus; species Triturus cristatus. The sequence continues at coordinate 272,376,523 of NC_140588.1, forward strand.
GGGAGCCGCGAGTCACTCAGCAGGGCTCAGGTGGGTTCCAGTTCCAGGAGCCGCGACCACGTCAGCAGGCTCTCGTTGTTCCAGCGTCGAATCTGCCGGACAGTCTCAGAGCACCCCTTGTTATAGGTCGACCCCGCTTTGATGTCCGGAGTCTGCGCAGGCAGGGGTCTTGTCACCTGGGGGCCGCGTGTCGGGGTTTCCTGCTATTGTCTTTTGATCCTTTCAGGGCCGGGTCGGGAGGAGTCCCAGACACCCAGCAGGCACGGAGCCAGCCCGCAGGGAGGCCGGAGGGCCGATCGAAACCCATCGTCCCAGGGGAGTTCAGAGGTGCGATAGAAACTGCTCCTCCCTCTCTCATCCCCTGGAAGCGTGATGTCCTCCAGCCGGAGTGGCGCCTCGAGGCCCGGGTCGCGCTGGAGCCGGGCGGCCATCTTGTTGCAGGGAGTGGGCACGCGGGCCCGGGGTGGCCGAAAGGAGAGAGGCCATGGATGGGGATGTCCGGGGTTGGTGCAGGTGTCCTGGTGGGAAAGGTCGGCTGGGCCGCGTGCTTGGGCTGCAGGCACCAGGTTTCGGTGGTGCGGGGGCACGGGGGGGCCATTCTACGAGGCCGGGTCCAACAAGCAGGAAGCCATAAACGCTTTGAAACCTGAGCAAGTTTCCCGACCAGACGGTCGCATAAAAAAGAAATAGAAAGTACAAAGTATTTGCCGAGGAGATTAGTCACACAACAGTAAAACCCAAGCTGGCGTGCACGCGCCATGCTCAAAGTCAGTCACTTACTCTTTTGCCCTGAAGTACATTATTAATTGCTCTGCGCACTTTGCCCCATGACGATTTGGTATTTTAGTGCTACAATCTCATCAGGGGACAGTGGTGACGGAGTCTGGCCTTTGGAAGACACATTCCTCTGATAATGAACACGAATACAATTATGCAAATATTTAGATAAATAACACCATTTAATTAAAATTCTGGGGGTTTTATAATCTCTCTTTCTGAGGGGCAGCCAGGTCGTCTGTTTGATTTGCCATCGGTGCACGCAGCAGTCAGCAGTCCTCAGCAGGCAGGAGCCCTTGACACAGGGGATGATGGAAAATTGCAATCAGGACCTTTACCTTGAGTTTGTGGGGCACGGGTGCACTAGAATTAATCAGTCTTCGTAATCTTCTTTTAAGTCATGTTTAAATGTGTCTTTTTCTTTACAGCGCCCACGGCGCGAAACGAGAATGTAGAGTTTAATATAAAAATTGTATGTGAATTCATGGAAGCCATGGTTATGTGCCTGCGTGGCACTTAGGCCCTCATTTGGAAAAAGTCTGAAAATGTAAACATTTGTGTTAAATGTTCCCAACGCGGATATCTGTGCATTTGACACGAATTTTGTATAAAGGGACAAGTGATATTATTATCGCATTAAAAAAATGCAGAACCACCACTTAAGAGCATGGAAAATCCCTGCCAAAAATATGTGCATCACGGTACCGTTAACTTTGTAAAAATAATACAAAAGTATAATTTCTACATATTATTTCCCGTTTTATTTAAAAATCGCTGTCATATCACAGTTAAGGTTGCAGTAATGCAATTACCGAGCTCTTGTATTAACTGTGAAATCTAAAACATTGTCCAGTGACTTCCTTACACTCTCATTTAATGGGTCTCCGAAAGGTCGTGGCAAACCACATTTTATGATTTGGCATTGCCCCTTTCCTTTAAATACAAAACCACGTTAAATGCTTGGAAAACTACTTTCCACATATTTAGCACCGTTTTTTTTAATCGCAAACCCATCTGTTACCTCATTCAAGGTTACTGATGTTTTTACTTGCCTAGCGGGTGCTCCTTGCAAGAGAGCTATAAAGCTAGGTCTCACTAGGTCTGGAGCAGCCATCCCGAGGCAAGGCGGGGACGAGTGTGTGAGGGTAGTGTAGGAAAGGCTTTCTAAAGCCGCTCTCCCCATTCTGAGTGGTCGACAGATGCAGCTCCGGCATCCAGGGTAGGTATGACCATATATGGTGTTAGGGAGGGGACTCCTTTGTCATGGTGTAAGGCTATTGGCCAACTGCCATAGTTGAATAAAACACTTCTGCACTTCCCAGTCTCACATAAGGCAGGAGGAGGAGGCTCATGCCCTACTTGAACTTAGGGTCTCAGTGGCCTTTACTACCTCCTTCAGCTTCAGACAGACTGAAGGGAGTGCACAGGTTAGCCCTGCCACAGTATGTACCTCTCCAGCCATGCCAGAGACATCATGGAGCGCTCCACATAATAGTTGTGTTGATGTTTCAGTCACTTTTAGTAGATGCAGGGCCACAACTGTCTATCAGAAAGGATTCCCTTGTGGACTGGCATACGGATTTATGCCCCGGGCTAGAATTATTCCTGCATAGAGAAGGCTTTAATTGTTCATATGACATTCATTCGTACATTCATTCATTTATCATTCAAGTCATACTCATGTACTCCAATAAGCATTTTGGCGCTGAGAACCCACGAACCAGAAGTTTTCAGGTACAGAACAACAAGGATCAGAGTAAAGGTCAACAGAGCAGCAGTGTTTCCAGGACCCTCCTGAAGGAGAGATGGTCCTGAATGCAACAAACATGCACCTGTAGTTTATTACACTTATAGGACCCAAACAGGTGAGGGAATGCCCTTTTGCTAGTGCGTTGACTCCAATTGACATGCATTAGGAGGCGTGTATTCGCTGAAATACATATTGCCAAGGTGTTCCTGGAAAATCTGTCTTTGAATCCAATTTTTCGCCCTTTTGATAGGTCTTGTTCAATGTAGATAGCACTAAAGCATTCCTTTTGCTTCACCAGAAGCCATTACAGAGGTCTTCTGGGAGAAGAGATGCAATCAACACCCTTCAAGCCTCACCCTTTCCTGACAGTTATGTTTTTAATATGCTGCATCTTGGAAATAGCAGGTTATGTGATTCTTGTTGTAGTCTGTATGTAACATCACTAGCAGGGTGTGACAGTCATGTGATTTGCTGTTACGTAATTACACCATATTTCAGGAAAATTATGTGCAAATATGCGGAATGCAAATCAACCAAACACATCTTTTGAAGGTCCAGGGTACCCTAGACCAGTTGGCAGGCATCTAAAGCTTGTCTGGAGGGGAGCAGGACATTGCTGGTCTGCTAGGAAGCCAACGGACACTTTCTCTCGGAAGGACAAAGAATGCACCCAGATCCCAGAAGCATTGCGAAATCTTTGCCATTTATTAGGAGACTCTGGTGGGATTCTACACCCCACTTCCCACTCTCCTCATTTTTGCTCTGGCTCCATGCACCCATCAGAAGACATGCAAGAGGTCTTTCTTCAGAGGCAATGTGACATTACCAGCCTTGATCCTTGGGCCTCCAACCCCACTGACTCATGGTAACTTTAGCTTGGATGATTCATCAAAGTGGCAGCATGTACATGGCATTACTGCTAGCTCACAATGGGCCCTATTACTACAAACCTACCTACTATTGTCACTGACCGCCCAATTTGTAGGCTTATTCTTTCTTTCGATCAGAATAATTTTTTACACCACTTCTATAGGATCACAAAAACTTGTCTTTTATCCATAAGTTCTCTTGCACACCTGTGGCTGCAATACAGTAGGTGCCCCAGGGGCACAATGGGCATTTGGGTACACTTCTTGCACCCCCAGGGTCTTTGGCATGATGGAAGTGGCCTCAGATATGCAATGGCACAACCATAATGGAATGTTCCCTCAGTTGCATAAGGCCTTGGTCTCATGCAAATGAAGAAACACTTTGCCTCTGCACCTATGTTGTATTACAGACAAAGCTGAAGAGGCAAAGAGTCTACCAGGAGGCGTGCTGTGTGCCTCATAGAGGTGCACGCCAAGAACACTCCCTGAAAGGAGGAATCAGAGTCCCAGGGACACACCAGGCTGTTTACTGCCCCGGTAAATATTTATGACAACATTAGGGTGGTTTTTACAATACCAATAGTATACGTGATCAGGTGCCAACTGATTATGTTGCGTTGTTTTTACTTGTGTCTCCCGTAGGAACACTAACACTAGACAAAAATTGGTGCAGGGTGGAGTGATTGACCCACGCCCTGAAGAAATTGCAGAGAGTTTTCCCCTGGCAATGAAACATGTCGGCTTTTAAATGAGCAGACACACAGCACTGAATAAAATTTAAACAGCTAGTGTGATCTAGCCCGGTTTTACCTGGGACGGGCGGAGCTACGGTCCACACCCCGCAGTCCCAATTTCTGGGTTGATTCTACCACACATTGAGATAAACTGTCTGGTGCAGAGGCAGTTTTTGATATCACTTCCTAGCACCATTGTTCACTTTTCTTACTTTTCCATTGACTTTAAACACAGTTTTGTTATGGGTTGGTGGTTGCTGATGATGAGAACCTGAGGAAGCAGGCGAGTACCTTCCTGCTCACTCCCATGGTGTTACTTCCGTGAGGCACCACCAACCAACCGCCTCTCACTTTTTTCCACTCTAAAAATCTCTTCTCGCTCACCTGAAGCACTGACACTTCACATGAGGGGAGGGGATTGACCGAGGGAGACACCAGTTGGAATCAACTCAATAGTTAACATTTTTAACTCTTTTCTTTTGCAAAAATAGTGATCCAGATCCAAAAAGTACAGATGGTATATGACTAACCGCTGGTTCAATAGAAATCATAACAGATTGGCAGGGATCTGAGGATGAGTTTAACCGTGTGAACAGGTCCTGCCTTGTGTATGATTATATGAGTGGGGGATGACCTGTTTTTACCCCTGTAGCTCCTTTGTGTATAAGGTCTTGAGAACAGCAGCTTAGCCGTGAGAGCTCGCTAAAGAAAAATTCTTTTATTAGCACAAACACTGTCTGTCATAACAGAGTTTGTCATATCAGTTGGCACAAATCCATTACCGAGGGGCTTCTTAGCCCCCCCAGGGTTATCATAAATACTGGAGCATGGATACATTTTGTCTAGCTTTCACTGATGACCATATAGCATCCATACTCTGGGGTCCTTCACTACTGCCTAATGTTCCTCTAAGTTGGACGTCATCAACCCGTGACGAATGGGAAAAGTTATCCAACACTAGGAAACGTCAAGTCAGGATTGCGCTCCATGGAGCGCTAATGACGGAGTATCTGAAAGCAGATACAGCACCAGCAAGCCTCTTGGTCCGTATTGAGCCTAAAATCTTTTTGGAGGACAAGAAATTCCGGGTGGACTGGAGCTACATAGCTAACAAGTGCACCTGGGATTGGCTAGTCCTCATTATCAGCACGGCCAAGAGATTGAGCGAAGAGCTTTTAAAAGAGATCCTAGAGATAGGGGAAGCAATTAAAGCTGATACCACAATAGTAGACACTAAAAAACAACTGGCTAAGATCCAAAGGGATTTAGGCGAGTACCAGACCTATATGGTCAACCAAAAAATTAAAGGACTGAGAAGGAATCTGGACAGATTCAGCCACGAGTGGGCATTCCCATACGTAGAAGATCATTACTATCAACAAGCCTCAGAACAGATAGTACAACCGCAGGGCCCGAGGGGTGGGCGACGAAAGGGCAGGAGGACTCCCAACAACTGGGCGTTTGAGACTACGAGCAGTGAGGACTAGGACTATAGCGCCCAACCATCTACCTCTAATCAAAGGGAGAGATTTAACCCCCAGGATAGAACTAACGAGGACCTAGGGGCTCTATTTAGTTTTTTTTTTAGGTCAACAACCCCCGCATCCCACAAACCAAAGAGGGGCCAGTTACAGGGGCAGAGGGCGGGCCGTGCACGGCAAAATTTGAACTCCACATGGCAGATGTTCTCCCCGAGGATAACACGCAGCCGGGGCAAACTTCCCTTTAGTTATGAGTGACAGGAACATTGTGGTCAATCTCTCACAACATCAATTGACTGAGGATGAGCTGAGGGTCCTGAATAAAGGCCTAGGGTATGTCCCCACTCCAAAACATGACAGTTTTAAACTTCGGGTTGAACTATATGGCCTCATGAGAAAGATCAAACTCAAAAAGAAAATTGAGGGTAAAGAACAGGATAATCCCTCTATTTTTTCGACCAACCTACGGTGCCCCTCAACATTTTGTCTACCTAACAATCTAGTAGGCCCAGATGTGCAAGTTTTTGAGCAGAAAGTACTGCAAAACATCGTAAGCCTGGAGCAAAACATGAATGGCACCACACATAGTAATATGAGTGGTCGGGATTGGCAGGCATTAATGACCATACAAAACAACTCTGTCATCACCATCAAACCGGCCGATAAGGGCAGGGCGGTGGTGGTGATGGATACTGAAAAGTATGAAGCCGAAGTAGCTAGGTTATTGGGTAACCGCCAAAATTATAGACCACTTGCTAGGAACCCCACGAAAGAACTTCAGGCAACTATTGTTGAGCTGGTCACAGAGGCCAAAGAAAAGAAATGGGTGACATACAAAGAGGCAGAATTCCTGATCAACCTGAAACCAAGGGTGCCAGCATTTTATATAGTGCCCATAATCCATAAACCCCAGCGACCACCGCCTGGGCGCCCAATAGTTTCGGGGATTCAATCATTGTTGGAACCCCTGTCACAGTTCTCAGACTATTTCCTGAGAGAATGTGTCATAACACAACCTTCATATGTTCAAGATACCACCGATGTACTAAGAATATTGGAAGATGTACTTTATGATCAGCACAACCAATTCTTGGTAACCATAGACATTTAATCATTGTACACAAGCATCCCCCTGGAAGCAACGCTGGTGGCAGCAGCACGCGCCCTGGGGGAATGCGAGTGGTTTTATGACACTCCTCAACCATTTGTCTTACAATGCATAGAAATTGCCCTCACTCAAAACTTTTTTGCTTTCAAGGACCAGATGTACCTACAAGTCTCTGGTACCTCGATGGGGGCTACATTCACTCCCAGTCTGGCCTGCATCTATGTAGGCCAGTTTGAGGCACATTACATCAATCATGACAGCAACCTCTTCCAGAGGAACATTGTCCTCTGGAAGAGATATATAGATGATGTGCTCTGTATATGGACAGGCTCAGAAACTAGACTGAATGAATTTCTTGAGTGGCTCAACAATTTAGATGAGTGCTTGAAGTTCACATTGACAATCAGCAGATCTACAGCGACTTACCTGGATCTCGATTTCCAAGCAGTAGACAACAAGTTGGTGACTAACGTGCACCAAAAACATACTGATAAAAAATCATTATTACATTACAGATCATATCACCCCAGGTCCCTCCGAGACAATTTGCCGGTGGGACAATTTTTGCGTAACCACCAGAATTGTTCATCGCTAGAAAAGTATTCCGAACAAGCTGAGGAACTTTCTAAAAAAGTGGAGGAGCGTGCCTATCCCCAGAAGGGCATCAAGCAGGCAAGAAAATGAGCACTTAACACCCCCCCGTGCCGCCTTGCTAGAAAGGACTCCTAAGAGTAGCGGGGACTGCATTCCGGTGGTCACCACTTTTGGACCACTCTCTACCAAAATAAGACACATCATCAGGAGGCATTGGCACCTATTGAACACCAAAAGCATGAGAATGCCCCAACCCCGATTTGCCTTCAAACAATCAGCTAATCTTCGCGATCGTCTAGTCCACACCCGGCCGAAACAGGAATTGAGAGAGACACATGTGCCACAGGGACATTTCCCATGTGGCAGTTGTTCGGTGTGTGAGCTCACAGCCCCGGCTAAAAGCGTTATCCATTCAAGCAACAAAACCTGGTATTTGAACAGGTTTAGTAACTGTAACACCACAAACGTCATCTATAGACTCACGTGTTCGTGTGACCTACATTACATAGGTCTCACGACATGGCAAGTCAACGTCAGGATACAAGAACACCTGAGCACTTTGCGTACAGGGAAACTAACAACTAAATTGGTGCAGCACTTTCAGGCATTAAAACACACCCCGAGAGACATCCGGTGGGTAGTGCTTGAGAGGGTAGTGGGGGACCACCACAACATGGAAAGCAGATTAAGCACAAGAGAGGCACGTTGGATCTATCAAGAGGGGGTGGACCAATCGGCGCTAAACGACCTAATTGAATGGAATAAGGTCAATATATAATTGAGAAAATCACACTCTTCTAATAAGAAGCTGTAATATATCTGCAGGACCGGTACCTACTGACTGTAGAGGCTATATTGGTCCTTTTTGTTATCACAGAATCCTTTTTGACAATAGTGGATCACACTCTAAATAGCTGTGAATTACACAATGGTAGGAGGAAGGGCTCAATATCTCCCCTAAGTATAGTACATGAACCCGTTTTTCTTTACAGACTATAATGTATGTTATTACATCTGGGGATGAGAGGCACCCTTGCAATAGTGTAGTGTGTCCACTATTTTCTTAATTAAGTTACCGAGAGTCTAATACCAGTTCCACACTTACAATATGAACTCTCCTTTGCCCGCCATCAGCATTTTCAAATTAGCACATGATTTTTAATGCAAACGTTTGTGAACATGAAGTTAGATATTATAGTGACATGAATCATCTTGATGAGCGAGTTATAACATTTATAAACGGATGGGTACACATATAATGAAAAGAAACGATCTAGAACTTATCGGTAGTATTGTCATAACTGCCCCCCTTACATGTGGTGGTAATGCACTGTATACCAGCGTAATATATGGCGGGGCCATGAGGCGACATCCATCCTATGATGGCGCCCGCGCTCGCACTCGCACTCTATCTGTAGGCACTATTGGTGACAGCGGGAATAAGAGCACGTGACGCTCGTGATGATGTGCCGCGTCGGTAAAAACAGTTACCGCAGACCGGACTAGCGTGGTGCTGAGACAACGCCAGACACCGACGCGGTCATGGTAAGCAGGATCCTCTCTGGGGGTAAAGAGTAGGAAGAGATCCACACCCAGGGGGCCTTCAAGCAGCAAGGTAGCTGGTGAGTGCATTTGAGAACAAGCTATCCTGGTTAAGGTCTCCACACCGACAACGAGGGGGCGTGTTTGCGATAACAAAAAGGGCTAAATTGCTTCACATTTCGGGGATCCTTGCACAAAAACGGGGGCAGAGTGCAGTATAAATATATCCTAAAGACAGATGTATATTTTTCTAACAGCAAAAAGTGGATAAAATCTGTGGTAAGGCAAAATACGATATATAGGACATTGACATGCCTTTTATTTTAAATGTTTTTTTACCACACTACGCTATGTCTTGCAGATTGACGGTGGCAGTTATTGCAAGAGCCAGTGAGACAGTGAATACGCACACACCCACATGTGCATAAGGGTACAGGTATGCCCATGAGGGGCAGTATCCCGGTAAAGATTTATGACAACAGTAGGGTGGTTTTTACAATATCAATAGTATACGTGATGAGGTGCCAACTGATTATGTTGCGTTGTCTTTACTTGTGTCTCCCGTAGGAACACTAACAATAGACAAAAATTGGTGCAGGGTGGAGTGATTGACCCACACCCTGAAGAAATTGCCAAGAGTTTTCCCCTGGCAATGAAACATGTCGGCTTTTAAATGAGCAGACACACAGCACTGAATAAAATTTAAACAGCTAGTGTGATCTAGCTCGGTTTTACCTGGGACGGGCGGAGCTACGGTCCAGACCCCGCAGTCCCAATTTCTGGGTTGATTCTGCCGCACATTGAGATAAACTGTCTGGTGCAGAGGCAGTTTTTGATATCCCATCCGAGCACCATTGTTCACTTTTCTTTCTTTTCCATTCACTTTAAACACAGTTTTGTTATGGGTTGGTGGTTGCTGATGATGAGAACCTGAGGAAGCAGGCGAGTACCTTTCTGCTCACTCCCATGGTGTTACTTCCGTGAGGCACCACCAACCGCCTCTCACATTTTTCCACTCTAAAAATCTCTTCTCGCTCACCTGAAGCACTGACACTTCACATGAGGGGAGGGGATTGACCGAGGGAGACACCAGTTGGAATCAACGCAATAGTTAAAAATGTTAACTCTTTTCTTTTGCAAAAATGGTGATCCAGATCCAAAAAGTACAGACGGTATATGACTAACCGCTGGTCCAATAGAAATCATAACAGATTGGTAGGGATCTAAGGATGAGATTCACCGTGTGAACAGGTCCCATTTTGTATATCATTATATGAGTGGGGATGACCTATTCTTTACCCCTGTAGCTCCTTTGTGTATAATGTTCACTGCCCCCACCTGCAGTGGAAGCTCTGTTCACCTTTAAACTGTAGGGCAGCTTGCCGTCTTTCGCTAAAGTATTGTTCCCATTGCAGGTGCAAATTTGTGACAGCACTGGGAACAGGGCATTCAGTGTAATAGGGTGCAATGTCACTGTCTGTGATTGGTGCACCCAGTTGATGGTTCCCTTTCTTCTATTGAAATTGGGGCATATTTATGAAATAGTGGCACACTGCAGCGCAGCAAGTCACCTTGCTGCGCTGCACTGGGTCACTGGGAAAGGTCAGAAATGCACCATATGTAAGGCATACAGCGCATTCCTGACTGTTCACCCTGGGCTGGCCCACGATGGTCTGGCTAGTGCCAACGCAGGCACCCTTGCACCATGGTGCAAGGTTGCCTCCGTTGCATGCAGGGTTGTTTTTTTGTAGGAAGGGACACCTTCCTGCACAAAACAATCCCGAGACGCATATTCCTCTTTCAATGCGTGCTGCAGAATGAAACACACATAGAAAGAGGAAGTATCGAGGAGAAATATAGATATTTCTCCTCATTACGCCTCTCCTGGGAAGGTGTATCTTTTTGGCACATTCCCAGGTTTACAAGGTCTTGCAAATCAGGGAATGCGTAAAAAAAAATTATGAGAGTTGTGTGGGAACACTAACGCAGCACCAGTGGAATACCTCCCCAGAGCACAGTAACGCAATGCAGCAATTTGCGATGCGCTGCGTTGCGTTTAGCCTGATTTTTAGAGCCACGCAAGTGGCTTTGTGTGGCTTCAAAAATCTGACATAAGTTCGCGTTGCTCTTGCACCATGCTGCTTTAGAAGCCACGGACTCAACATCGAACCTTCGCTGACGACACCCAGCTGATTCTAGCCCTCATAGATGAACCCACAACCGCCAAGAGCAACTTCCACAACAGGATGAAGGCAGTTGATACTTAAATCAAGGTCAGCTGCCTCAAGCTTAATTCAGACAAGACCGAAGTCCTCATCCTGGGACGACTCCTCCTGGTGGCCCGCAGCGCTCGAAACACCACCGCACCCACGGGTCATGCACAAAATCTCTGCATCCTGGACTCCTCACTCTCAAAGAACTGCCAAATCAATGCCTTGTCATCCTCCTGCTTCCACACGCTGCACCTGTTTCGTAAGATCTTGAAGTGGATCCCCACCGAGTCCAGGAAAACGGTCACCTATGCGCTCGTCAGCAGCAGACTCGACTACGGCAATGCACTCTACACTGGCACCACCCAGAAAATCCAAAAGAAACTGCAGAGCATCCAGAACGCCTCCACCAGACTCATCTTGAGCATCCCATGCCGCAGCCACATCACCGACCACCTGAGAGACCTTCACTGGCTACCCATCAACAAAAAAATTACTTTCAAACTCCTCATGCACGCATACAAAGCCCTCCACAATGCCGGACCTGCATATCTCAACCACTGCTTCTCCTTCTACACTCCCACCAGATATCTCTGCTCCGCCCAACTGGCCCTGGCCATCATCTCACGGATCTACCAGACCCTGGCTGGAGGAAGATCCTTCTCCTACCTCGCTGCGAATACCCAGAACTCCCTGTCTCTGCACCTCAGGCAATCACCATTGTTGCTGCAATTCAGGAAGGACCTCAAGAACTAGTTCTTCAACTGAACGGCAGATCCTCCCCCCCCCCCCTCCCCACTCAGTGCCTTGAGACCCTCACAGGTGAGTAGTCATGCTTTATAAGAAACCTGATTGAGAGCAACGCAAACCGGGTCATAAATAGGGCCCATAGTATCGTAAAGGGTCACCTCTCCTCTAACCAATACCTTTTCTTGCATTCTTAACCTGTTTGTGTGTATCAAAGCCCAGTTCCCATAGTAATTCATCATACAATCCCACAAATTTACAGGCCACAGCTAACACTTATCACAAACTCATCTGAACGCTCATTCTCTCCATGTTTCCAAAATAAAAAATCCACACCTGTCTAAGGCAATGCAAATTTTTAAGTGCATAATACATACCACGCTAAGTCATGACGTCTACATATATATTCACATCACGTAGTTTCCATGCAGGCCTTTTGAGATCCCACCTAATGCTGATGGGGTCAATGACAGCATTTACTGGTTCCACCAGGAATACATTGTCCGCAGGAACAATCTGGATTAGTTTTGTTACCCTGGAGATTTCAATCAATTCCCCTGGCAATTCTTCATCACTACGGGCAGATCAAGGGTCATCTTTCAATCTCTGTGTGACCCCCTTGGAGATACAGGTGCCCCAGGTATCAGTTACTCTTGCAGGGAGTGGAGTTACCAGTCCAATACAGGGGCACTCAGAATGGTGCCCATACCGTGCTGTACAAGCATTTTTAATTCCATTTCATTTCATCAACCACATCAATGTAAGCTCACATGTAGCTACTCATGGTAGATCCTCTGACCAGGAGACCCTAATGAATGAAACACTAATTCATTTTTCTTAGCTGAAGTGAAACAAGTATGGATCCACATCCATTTCAATCTCACAGACATGCATCCTTTATATTTTCCGCCCATGATCTCTTTAATTCACATCAGTGCTTAATTTGAGCCAGTGGTTTCCGGTGCTTGGCACCAGCACTTAATTGTCAACACCGGACCTTACCAAAGCCTACCACATGGTGGCACTGTTTTTCTAATCTAGAGATTAGCACAGCAACAGTTGTTTATTGATTCAACATACATTAAAACTGATTAATGCCTGCTGCCCACGCTATTATAGCTTTGGGAGCCTGGAATACTCACACTTGTAGGAGTGTGATGGTTAGTAGTAGTGTTGTTAGTGTCACTGGCAGAGCTGGCAAGAACAGTGGGTGGTGCAAGCTGCAGTGGCCTCCTGACGAGGGCCCTGGCACCTATGTTTATTTACAATTTAAGCACTGGTTCACATGGGTGCTTATCAAGGAGTAAGGAGTCACTTGAGACTCCAATAGTGTAGCATACTGGAGAGACGAATGACATTCCGGTTGGTCTGCCATGTAGATGCATTATTACAAATATTTTTTTCACTTCATTTGGTCCTTGACAGCAGAACAAATTCGCAGGACAGCATTATGGGCCAGATGTACTAAGGGCAGTCCCCAAACGCGTATGAGCTAATTGTGCAAAGACTGGTTTGCGAACTTCTCTCCATTTTGTGATCTCACTGATGTACGAATCAGTCGCAACGTTAACGTATATTTCAAGAGGACCTCTAAACCTCCTGCCTCCCGGGTATTAGTGATGCAAGCTGCATGTTTTGCAACTCTACCAATGGCTGCAAAAGCAGGGATGGATGCCTGCAAGGGACAGCAGACCGACATCCCCGTATTTGCATTCCCAGCCTGTCAAAATGATTTAAATCAGCGTGTGTCCCTTAAAGGGACAGGTACTGCTTTAAAAAAGATGTTGATATGATGGGTAGACATTGGAGAGAGCATGCAGTATTCCCGGAAACATTATCTGCTCCTCTTGAGGGTGCCCGACTTGATTCCCAAATGGGAAACTGTTCCAAAGGGCCGCTTACCACTGCCCCTCCAGTGTCAGTATCTGATCAATTGCGCTCACAAATCATTGATATTTCCTATTGCAATTGGCAAATGGGAGGGGCACACCCACCACATACCCTCTCCTATTTGCAACTCAGAAGGGGTGGGAAAGGTTACTCTGCGAGGCCGAAAGATCTTTCCGACTCGCGGAGTAACTTTTGTACACTTCAAAGCACATTTATGTGATCGCAAAGTCTGCGATTTTGTGAATCTCATCGGTCTTTGTGACCGCTAAAGCGTTTTGAATATCAGACTCGATATTCCCATGTGTTCTTTTCCACACGTAGGTCATTTGAGTACAAAATATGGTCTGTTGCGACTTCACAAGCTATGTGAAACTCAGAAGCAATAATGTCTTTCATTTTTATGCACAATCTATTTGACGTAATTATTTTGAAAGAAGATGCAATTTCCAGGCGGAGCGGCTAGAGATGTCAACTCTGGAGCTGGGGATCCGGATTGAGTCTCGTCGTCAGCTCAACATCCTATGATTCTGGGCAAATCACTTAGGGCCAGATGTACGACCCACCAATTTGCGACTCGCAAATTGCATCGCATTTGCGACTTGCAATTTGCAAATCGCAATTTGCAACTCGCAAATTGGGATGCACAACAATATCTCAGACACTGTTGGCGATTCCAAATAGGGTCGCAAATTGCATGCCTCATTAATATTAATGAGGCATGCGCAATTTGCGACCCCATTAGGAAAGGCTAGCACTCACAGAGATGGTGGCCTGCTGGGGTCAGCAGACCACCATGTCTGCAACTGCTTTTTTAGGTCTCACCTGAGCCAGCACGCATGCGCTGCTTGGCGAGACTTTTTGTAAGGGGGCTACAAAATCTGACCACACGCTCGTGTGTGTGGTTTGTTTTTGGTCAAAGGCTATTGGCCTTTGCGTGCGTCTTTCTAAGAAAGACAGCACGCAATTGGGCAAAGGCGGGTGCATGTCCCGCCTTTGCTCCGCCCACGGCCTATTGCTTGCGGTTACCCGCACAGGCAACATCTGTTTTTAATTATCGTGCCCAGACACCTGTGCGATAATTCAAAACAGATGTCTCGCAGTGGCGCGGGCGCATGCACCACTCGCGTGCTTGTTGCTTTTTGTCCCCTTCCAGTCGTCTCTGGTTCGTCTGATTTCTGCCTATCTTTCTCTAGCTGATCTTTCTTTATTTTGTTATCTCTCCCCGATTCTCCCTTGCATGCTCGTTGTTTTCCCTCTGTGTGTGTGTTTCGCTCTCTTGGTTTCCGAGTGTGCCTGCTACGTATCAAGCTGTGTGCGTGCAGCACCCCAGTAGTGTTGTGACCCTGCTCTTCACAGGCTGGTTGTAGGGCCTGTCATTGTGTGGCGCGTTCATGAACCGCACTGTCTCGGGGGTAAACTTCACAGACTGAGCATACAAATCGGTCATTGCAGGTATGGCAGTGCCATGGCGGCACTATTGACAGAGCCTTGGGCTAGGTCAGTGTGTGGCACGTGTAGGTACCACAGTGCCTAGGGGGCACTTGTCATTGGCTGATTGTAGAGCTAGGGCAGTGTGTGGCACGTGTAGGTACCACAGTGCCTCGGGCCACTTGTCATTGGCTGGGAGACTGGCCACCTCAGCTGAGACACCAGGAGCGGCACCAACGACCCGTACCTGCCACCCATTGTAAACCAAGGAGCAGAGTTTACAACTCCCTTGTGTAGGGTGGGTTGTGGGGTGGGGGGGTGAGTTAGTAGCGTGTTGGGTTACATGCTCGTGGTGGGGTAATTCCGCAATTCCTGAATGGGCTGCGCACACACTTTATCACACACACACATGTATCTGAACTTTTTCTCAAGTTGTCCATCATGCACACCTTCTCTCAAACACACGCACCCACGTTCTCTCACGCACGCATTTCTCTCAAACACATTTCTCTAAAACACATTTCTCTTTCACACATGCTTTCAGAAGCGCTCACTTCTCTCACAGTCAGACAGTGTTTCACCCTCACACTCTCTCTCTCACTTGGACGCGCCTCCCTCACGCACGCTCTCAGCTTGCCTTATCTGATGCGTTGCATCCCGTGTGACCCTGGAAATATTGAACAGGTGCAGCACAGGGGCTACTTCAATTAACAATGACCTGCTAGGTAAGGGCAACATCTCGATACGTGGAAAACCAAATAATTAACACGAACTCCGGGATTTTGTATATTGTGCCAAGCTTTCATTTTCTCCAGTTTCCCGATTAAATATCAAATTCATTTTGAAATCATCATTGCATTGATTTTGTACAGCTTTTTCTTCTCAGATCTTATCATCAGTGTTGCTAAGACCATGTTGCCAAGAGGTGGATCCTAGAATTAACAAGCATTGGCATAGCCAATAGGTCTCGCCTTTGGGAGCTCATAAGTGTTTAGACGTGCAACAGTTGATGCACCAAGGATATTGTACTGCATAACTAAATACTTATAAGGTTCCAAAGGCAAGACCTATTGGCTATGCCAATGCTTGTTAATAAAGCAGTTTTTTAAAAAATGCATCCCGTTTTCCTTAAGGGAAATCGGGATGTATTTAAAAAAGAAAAATTAAACTTTTTTGTTTAATTTCTTTTCTAGGGCAGGCAGTGGTCCCTGGGACCACAACCTGCTCGTAAAAAATATTTTCTCACTTATTCGCAATGCCTCAACCACCGCCTCTGCTTCTACACTCTCACCAGACATCTCCACTCCTCCCAAATGGCCCTAGCAACCATCCCATGGATCCACAAGACGACCACTGGAGGAAGATCCTTCTCCTACCTCACTGCTAAGACCTGGACCTCACTGCCTCTGCACCTCAGGCATTAGCAATTGCTGCCACAATTTAGGAAGGCTCTCAAGACCTTGCTCGTCGACTGAATCGAAATCGAAACCCCTCCTCCCGCAGCACCTTGAGACCCTCACGGGTGTGTAGTCATGCTTTATAAGAATACGGATTGATTGATGGCAGAGTCCAGTTGCTGGGTTCAAGGTTGGTGGACCCATCTGTCCCCGAGGCTCTAGTCAGGGGGCCAGCCAACTAGCCCTTGGAGTCACTTTGGAGTCTTGGGTTCGGCCGATGCAGGTTCAGTCCTTCTCAGGTTTGCACTACACGACAACAGTCCAGTAAGACCCTAGTTACGCAAGGCAGCAGTCCAGAAGGGTGGCAGCCCTTCTTCCTGGCAGAGTTTCCACAGGTCCAGAGTACTGAAGAGTGGGTGTCTGAGGTCCAATATTTATACCCAGTTCTACCTTTGAAGTGGGTAAACCTTCTAGAGGTTTCCCTTTGCAGTCCCCAGGCGTCCTGCCTTCCCTGCCCTGGCTCCAGACTAAATACAGGGGATATGCAGCCCTTTGTGTGGAGGCAGGGCACAACCTGTTCACCTGCAAGTAGGGCTGTGCCCAGCTTCGCCCTCCTATCCTGCCAGTGACGGCCCATCCAGGCACACCTAAGCTCCCTATTGCACGTGGTTGTCTAGGAAGAACATACAAAACCCAGGGACAGGCTACAGGCACTAAATGGCTAAGGCAGGAAAAGGCCAACTTTCTAAAAGTCAATTTTAGGTAGCAGAAGTCACAAGGGAAGGGGAAGAACAAAGGGAGACCACAGCAGGAATGGTGCAAGGAACTGGAATATTTTATATAAGTAGTTATATCAGCACTACAGTATAATTAAATAAAACAGTGACCATACCATACAAGTGTGCACTGAACATGCAAGTGACAGTGAGTGGTGCAGTGACACAAGGGTGAAACAGTGTGAATGGCGCAATAGAAAAACAAGCATTGGCAAAGCCAATAGGTCTCGCCTTTGGGACCTTATAAGTGATTAGCCATGCAACAGTTGCATAACTAAATACTTATAAGGTCCCAAAAGCGAGACCCATTGGCTATGCCAAGCGGCCCTGTGGCCTGTGAAAGTGATCGCGATCAAACATCAAAGCGGCTGCGAAAGTGAAGGTAATCGCGGCGCACGTGCCCGCGCACATGCACTGTAGCTCTAGGCTGGCCTGGTAGCACTTTTTGGAGCCCTCGCAATAAGTCTCGCCAGACCAGCGCATGCGCTGGGTCAGGTGAGACCTAATGAAATAAACAAAAAATGGGTCAAATACAAAAATTATGCAGAGTCAATCTAGGTCAATTGGGTAAATTAATTTGACCACAATAGGCGCCAACGTTCTGAGCTGAGTAGTCAACAGCGTTTCGACCTGTTCAAATTCAGGTCATCATCAGGACAAGGGTCACTTGATTTGGGAATAGTGCTGTATAGGGGATAGGGAAAAGAAGAAGGAAGGGACGGGAGAGCGAGGGTCCCATGTTGGAAAAGGCAGAAAAAAGGGTACATTAAGTTACCAGAATGCAGCATGTGCGGTGGCCAGAAGGGTGGCGTAGGACGGTCCAACATGCAGAGGCGGTCAAAGCAGAAGAATCCTGATGGGAAACAGAGGGGGGGGTGTGAGAGCTGCAGGGTCTAGACGAACCAAGGGCAAACCGCGGTCTACCAAAGTGCCAGGGGGGGGCAAAAAAATTACCTTAATTGAAGCAAGGTCCGGTGTAGCACTGCACGGGGGTAGAATCCCTCCGGCGGTCCACGAGATTCAGGGGTTGAGGGTCTCTCTGGGAGGAGGTATGCATTAGGGTCAATACTGTTGGGATAGCGCGGGAAATGGTACCGCTGTGTAAGTGGAGAGGAAACAGCGCACGTACCGTGATTAGGAGAGGTTTTGGCGAAAAACGGCCTGTGCAGTTCAATCAGTGAGATGAGTCAAGTTCGCCGGTATGGGAGACGATGAGTGATTCCCAACAAAGGTATGCTTTGCTCCATCTCCCATTCTGTAAATCTCCTCGCCCAACAAGACAAAGGAGCATGTTAAACAATCTACAGTGTAGTCACGTCACAGGTGACATGGATGCCACACACATCCATGTTAAGTTAAGTCTTATCGATGGATTGTTCTTCCATTTTATAACCTATCATGTTGAAGATGTGTTGTTTGGCTCTTGAGGGGAAGATTAGATGTTGTGTTTGTGGTATAAGAAACATCAGGTAAATGATCACCCTAAAGTTGATGTCTTGCTTATCTGTGCTTTATCATTCATGTCATCTCTTTTACATGGTTCCTCCATTTTTGGGGGGTTTGTCTTTACCTATGCTGGCACTGTGTTGTCCTGCCCTACAATGTCCTGCTCCTACCTACACTTCCTGTCAAGCTCCTGGAACGGGAGGTAAATGTAAGTCTGTTTTTATTTAGCGCAGCTACTCACCCTTACGGGTCTCAAGGCGTTGGGGGCCGTCATGGAAATTAAGTGAGCTAACTGCTGCCGGAGCCGGGGATCGAACCGTGAACCCTCTGCTCCGAAGTCAGCTGCCCTGGCCGCTGCACCACACCTCTCCGGTGATGTTTAGTTTTCTGAATGTGGACCTGGAAGTACTTTGTCCTGCAGGGTACCAGTGTCCTCACTTCATGACATAAGCCCACTCTTTTTACGGAAGCCCTCAGCATGTAGAATTTTGAGTTTCATCTAATAACAACCCCCACCGTTAGTAGGCAGCAGGGCAGATGGTGTCTCATCACTGCAAACATTAGGATATTTTTTTAAGGGGAGTTGTGTCACTCTTGCACCTGTCAACATTGTGCATGCGCGATACAAGCCCAAAATTAGATTTATGATGCCACTCAAGACCACCTTGCGTGGCCCTGAGTGGCTTCATACAACTGAAATAAACCAATGCAAATTGCTGCTATGTGTTACTGTGCACCAGGGAGACGTTCCCTGAGTGCTGTGTGATTGTTCCCATGCAAAATCCATGGTTTTTTACACATTCCCATATTTACCAAACGTTGTAGACCTGGGAATGCGCTAACATGCTATGCCTTCCCCGGTGAGGAGCAACAAGGAGAAATATTTTTTATTTTTACTCATTTTGTCACCTTTATATGTATGCTACATTCTGCAGCACACATAGAAAGAGGAACTTGCCTCAGGTTGCATTCCTTTAAATACGGTGCATTCCTGCTCTTTTCCTGTGACGCAGAACAGTCCAGCAAGGTGACTTGCTGCACTGCGTCACTTTCTAATAATTATGGTCCCTTGTGTAGCTTACACATGGACAGATCATACAAGCATTTCCTAGCACGTCTTCTACCAGGCCACACATATCCACAAAGCAACTCACAACCATATTTACAGTTTGTGCGAAATTTGGAATGTGTACTGCCACGATTCAGTTGATCTGTGACATAAGCACTGCTATCAGGAATCAGATAGCTCGACTGTAAAGACTGCGGATGAAGCTTCTATAACACCAGGAGGTCCAAATGTCTCTGATAAAAAAGGCCTTGAGAGCATTTTTTCCTGCAAGCTCGGCATCCTACAGAGCTGCTAGCCCAGATAGTGTCTCACCTTCCTGCTGGTAGTCATACTGCTGGAATTGGTGGTCACACTGTAAGCAATGAAACGTCTGCAAGCCCAGAAACTTACCTTTGGCATTTTCTCCTGAATTACTGTTTGAATTTGATAAACCATTATCTCTCTTTAGGGTGAAAAACAGGGAATTTAAAGAACACCAGGTAATGAATGAATGAATTAATGAAGGAAAGAATGAATTGTGGATCTAGAGAGCGCACTGTCACTCACAGGGGAGCATCCTGGCGCTAAGCTGGAGACTGACTTAACCTGTATGTGATGTCACGGGATAAAGAAGCGAGAGACTGATCTAAATTAAAGAGTGACAGAGAGAGTCCAGCCAAGAAAAAGACAAGTCTTCAGGCTTTAAAAAAAAAAAAACCTGGCTTCAGTGTTAATAAATCGAAGTGAGCTTGGGAGTTGGTTCCAAGCTTTGGGCACCATGAAAAACTTCCCGCCCAGGGATTGATGTCTGAAGGGTGGGAGCTTCTGAAGGTTGGCACTGATAATGATGCATCTCATGTTTGTAGAGCCCGTTGTTTATTAATCTCCTTTCTAATAATTTATGCAGCTTGGAGGATTGGGATCACTGGCATTTTCGCCTGAGTTTTCTGGAAGCCACACTTAAAACTTCTCTGCAATAACCCAATTGCACAAAGCACATTGCCTGAGACCAAAGGGGCTACCCCCGAGATTCCATTCAAAAATACTGTTCTTGTCACAAATAATTCTAGGATGCTCCTGGAAGCTGGTAAACAAAGGTGGTCAAATGAACCAATATTTAGTTATACAACTCCTTCTTTTACTGTTACACTAACATTCCACTATCAGTGGCGGTCGGGGACCCTCAAAAGAGGAGGGTCGTTGAGTCAGTGCCAAACCCAGAGGCAGACACTGTGATAAATCACAAAGCCTTTAAACTCACATTCCAAGCTCTCAATTATGGCTCATTAACAGATTTTATAAAGGGCTGTGACTGAGAACTCTGAAATGAAGTGCTGAAGAAATGCAAGTTTCTCACAATGCCTGCCAGTGGATGAAAAAGGTAAAAATAAAATAAAAAACAAATGTACCTTTTTAGGTCTCGCCTGACCCAGCGCATGCGCTGGTCTGGCGAGACTTATTGAGAGGGCTCCAAAGAGTGCTACCAGGCCAGCCTAGAGCTACAGTGCATGCGCGCGGGTGCGCGCGCCGCGCTTTACCGCGAGTACTTTCACTTTCGCGGCTGCACGGCCGCTTTGATGTTTGATCGCGATCCCTTTCATAGCCAATAGGTCTCGCTTTTGGGACCTTATAAGTATTTAGTTATGCAACTGTTGCATGGCTAAACACTTATAAGGTCCCAAAGGCGAGACCTATTGGCTATGCCAATGCTTGTTCTTCTTGATAGCAGTTGAGGCGAATACTCCTTGAGCCTCAGCCAGCTCTCCTCTCCAAATACCCACGATGCTTTCATGCTGCAAATGAGCAGCATGAGAGCAGCACCAGGATTGGCTGGAGCGGGCTTCCTCCACGCTCCACCATGCACAGGGGGCCTGTGCCTGTGCACCACCCAGCGGTGTAAGACAGCTAGGTGGAGAGGTTTACACTGCAAATGTCAGGCTCGCCGTCACAAGACAGCCAGCCAAAGAGACATGTACACTCTACACTGGTGGAATGAGGGAATGAGCACCACACCCCTGCCACCAGTCAGCAGCAGCCTCACCCTCAAACACTGCTCAGGCTGGGAGCAGTAAAAAATAAAATAACAATACATTTTATTACCATTTAATTTTCCACTTGTGCTGCACAGGCAGCCGAGGGGGGCGACGCGACGCTCGTCTGCACTAATGGGGGGGCCACTGCTGTCCACTATCATATATGTGGTTGAGTTTCAGCTAATATTCTACTCAGATTAGTATGGTACTGGACATTTTGGACAATATCACAAACCGGTACAGTTAATGTCTCAAAATTGAACATTGGCAACAATAAATCTCACACAAGTGTTTTTCAAGTCAAGCCCATCTTTTCATTCAGGGCCAGGTGGCATTGGGCACGTTTTTAGGTGACGTGGATGTTGGGAAGTATATAAGGGTTGGACTGGCCTACAGGGCAACCTGGTAGTTCCAGAAAGGTTTGTCTTACAGGTCAGTTTGTGGGTGCTTTTTGGCTGTTTGTGGGCCTGTTTAATGATCTGATAGGTCGTTTTTTTTTCATTTGCCTGTTATTACCAGAAACATTGCCTGAAGTAGGCACAAATGAATGCAGTTTTCCATACCATTTAAATCACCTATACAGTGTGTCTTTACAAGTTCCAAACTGCTCGGATCCTAGCTCTCTGATTGGCAGAACTCTGACCATGGAAGTTCTGCACTCCCTTTTCAGGGTCCTATCCTGTCATGCTCATGCTGCTGATGAGAAAACAAGTGATGATTTCAGTGCAGTGCCCATTCCAGTACAAACCATGCCACCCTTTGTTAGGTTTCCAAAATATAAGATCTGGGTAACACTGAGCATTCAGAGTTGTATGGACAGAGCCAATGGCGTTCACTGCACTGTACAATGATGCTGGTGTACAAAGAAAATCAAATGTATACTCTATTGCCAGATTTCGTGACCGGCCTGAGGTCAGAGAGAGGTTGTACAGCAAGGTGGCTCAGTGAGATGAATGTTTGTCATGCAGTGTTCTACAGATCACGAGATTGAATCCCAGAAAGGCTGACAGAGAGGCGGGAAAAAGGAGTGCCTTGGAAGGATGAGAGGCTGAGCGGACCTGACGTGATTTAATCCAGTCATCATGAGGTCAAATACAGATTCCTGTAGTCGATGCACCAGTCTACTTCAAGGAGTTGTTTAGAATTTGTTGGAGAAGGGACGGTGCCTTAGATCTGCGGTGCTCCATCCGTGCCAAAGTAATGGTTCCCTCACTCTATTTAGAGTTGGTGAAAGCTCTGTGCCTCGTTTATGAGGTTTTGCCGTAGGGCAGCACCGCGGGCCTTCCTGCAGTGCTGCCCTATGGTAAAAGAAAAGGGTAGGAATGCATCCGAATCTAGCAGATACGGCGCATTCCTGTCCTTTTCCCATGTGCTTGCGCTTAACGGACGGCCTGCGCCAACACAGGGCACCTTTGCGCCATGGTGCTAGGGTGCCTGCGTTGCGGGGATGATTATTTCCGTGCAGGAAAGGAAACCATCCTGAACAGTAACAATCAGAAGAGGCTTTTTCCCCTTTCTATGTGTGCTGCAGAAAGCAGCACACATAGAAAAAGGAAAATACGAGGAGATATAAAGATATTTCGTCTCATTCTGCCACCCTTACGCCTCCCCTGGGGAGGCATACGTTTTTGGCTCTCCCTCAGATTTACAATTTCTCGTAAATCTGGGGGCATTGTTCCCTTTAACGCAGAAAACTGCGTTAAAGGGGGACAATATTTACGAGGTAGCATTAAGCCAAAAAAAGTGGCCTCTTAAATATGGAGCAGGCTCCTGCGCCACGGATCGTCACAAAAAGTGATGCCCCGGCGGCGCAAGTGACCTCATAAATGAGGCCCTTTAGTTTTACATTCACTGTGCCTAAGCGGACTCCAATGTGGTAAAACATTGACCTGATGGCCGCCTGCCACACTGCCTTTAAGTCATGGTGATGCCCATCCTATGCATAGGGGACCCTGGCAGGGAACGCACACATTGGCCACCATGTGCAGCTAGAAACTCCCTGCATGCTACTGCCATTACTTTTTAGTTTTCTGAAAACAAACTTGCACTTTGGGAGTCTGTTTCCAGAAAACAATAAGCTTCCCCGTGTGTGCAAATCAAGCACTGGTCACTGGGCAAAGCTTTAATGACTAACAAATACATTGCTACTGTTGCCCCATTGAAGGTGCAGAGAAATTGACAACTTCCTTTTCGTACTTTTAAAAATATAGCGCACAAAGGACTACTTCTCTAGTTGTCCAAGGATGGTCTTATGTTCCCACTGTAGCAAATTTTGTTAAATCTGGCTTGAAGGGATCTCTGAAAATGGCGGGCAATCATCCTCTGCCAGGATAGTGGAGCCCATAGCCACTGCTGACCTGATGGGCCAGCGGGTCACCTGGCAAGCTCTCAATGAAGACCTTTGTCAACAGACCCCTGTCAAATTGGTCATTTGAACCAATACCATCATGAGGGTTATATGTGTATCACAGCGGAAGAAAAGTCTCAATCCCTGAGGGTGTTGGACCACTCCTCAGACTTTGATAACGATGAAGATGATGGCCTGTTTATTAAACTCATAGATTTGATTCATGTAAAAGAGATATATCTAACAAACCTATGCCCTTTTCCTACTGATATCTAAGCGTTTGATCGCGTTTTTCACCTTTTGTCTTCAAACCCTCTCCCATTTATTTTTCTTTCAGTATACAAAGACATTTCACCCAAATGATGAGTTTGAGTCACTTGGTACCAAGGAAGGAGTTTGAGCCATGGCTGATGTTTGATCCCAACGTGCAATTCTTCATCCTATTCGGCATGAAGACCTATGAAAATAATCAACCTCCACTTCACATAGTTGGATACCAATCACTATTGAAGTTTAAATACATGATGGGGAAGTTGATGATTATTTATTTACACATTATATGTTTTCTTGTATTGTGCTTCATCTATTGCTCGCGGACACTCCAGAGCGCATTTTGCCTATTGGAAAACTTATTTAACCTTTATGCACAGATGCCACTAAATTTGAACCATCTTGTCTAGATTAGAAGCTACAAGCATGTGTAGCAGATGTGAGTGATATTATGATGTTATATTACGATGTCCGGCTGTATGAGCTGATCCATCTGCCGACTGGGCCAAAGTGGAGGGACCAGGTTCCCACTGGGAGTTCTGGTCTACGACTCATCCTAAAAGTGGAAGCATGAGGTCTGTTCTTTTAGATATTGCTAGTTTGCAAGCTTCCTGAGTGGCTACTCCATATTTTATAAAATTATGGCGCTAATTTACTATTGGTTAGTATGGAGCTCACGAGAGGCAATGCGGCACAAATGCAGCCTTGATCAACATTTGTATGGAAAAGGACATTTTGCATCAAAAATTGATGAGGAATCAGCCCTGCATGCCTTTGAATCACAGAGCTAAGGCACTGCTAATCTATGCAAAGGGGGTGCAAAGGGGCTAGAACGATTCAATCCCCTCTGGGATTCCATGCAAAACAAAGTGGCGCCACCTGGCTTTGTATAGAACCCTAGCATCAAACAAGACCAGGTGCAAACAATGGGGAAGGGGGCGGACTATAACATGATATTACACACATAACATGTAAAGTCTGCAAATTGCACATTTTATGTGATATATTTCCTCCGGCGATCACTGGGTGCAAACATTTGTACTGAAGGACGTTCCTCGAGTGCATATCACATGCATTCGCTTTTGTCCAGTGATGCGGTGTCTAGTGTGGTGCTAAAATAGCATTTTTAGCACGAGGTCGACCGATTACATTATCTGCACATGGCACTTTGTGAGTTTGGCTGTGCAGATTTTTTCCTGATCATATAATGCAGCCTTGTAGATTTTCAGTCACAGCTTCTCTGCACTACATCCGGAGTGCGGATGTTTTCTCCATCCTTCGTTCACCTTTTTTCATTTGCAAATCACTGCAGATGGTTTTGATCTAAGGTTCCTTGATGAGAAGTATCAGGGAGTGATGTCTGAAGATCAGTGGATCCTTTCTTTCATGCAGAAGACTTCATGGGGGATTTTGGGCTTTGCTTCAATGCAAGCCAGCAAAAGGGTTTTGTGGGTTGGGCAGTACAACATTCTGCTTTTATTTAGATTGAAGCACGATTTAGTGAACTGTTTGTCTCTGGCTGTAATTTCAGGGCTTCTTCCTTGGACAGCACTACATAGATAGACAACACTGCAGAAGTCTACTTAAGGGAGGATCAGGACCAGCATTAGTTTTTGCTGCTGCCAAATATTTACAGATCCTTGTAAATCTGGAGTAGAGTCAAAAAGCAAAGGGTGTTGCATGGGAACGCCCACGGCTGCACCCATTGCACACCCCTTTGCCGCAGAAAACGGTGTTATTTACAAGGCGGCGTCAAGGCACACAAAGTGGCTTAGCACCACCTTGTAAATGCGGAGCAGGGCACAGCGTTATGGTAGTGTTGAAGAAAGTGATAATCCGTTTGCACTATGCCCTTGAAATATGTCCCAGTGCAGGGCCAGACAGGGAACCAAAACCAGACCTGGCAAAGTGCTCGGCCGGCCCCCTGTGAGGGTTGGGGGTGCAGCCAAGCTGTTTGCCAGGGCTGGTTTAGGCCGATTTTGTTACAGGGGCCAATATTGCAGCTATGCTGGAAAATGGCCCTGTAGCCAAACCGGCCCCCAGGGACCCAAACCGGCCCTCACCCTGGCGGCCCACTGGGGAAAAGCCCGGTGCCCGCTACGGCCAGTCCGGCCCTATCCCAGTGTGTCAGATCTGCAAGTGCACCCCAAGGGTAGTTTTGTCGTATGGGCTACATTTCTGCTCTTAGCAGGGTCCCTACGTAAGAGTGCTTCTGGCTAGGGCATAAGTCTTCTTTCCCCAAGCTTTATTAGTTGTATGAGCTAGGGTTGATTGTTCTGGGTAGCCTCAAACAGACATTTTTCATCTGCCGTGTGGAAATTCTCTAGAGTTTTCATTGTTATGTCCGTCTGTACTTAAGTAAATTGGTTACTTACGGTCTTGTTGATTCTTTTCATACGCACAAGACTCAGGTTGGGATGTCGACAGAGCTTTCAAAACGAAACCAAGGCATTTTGCTTCTTTTTCCCAGTTGATGGCCAAATCACATAATCTGAGTCTGACAGAAGGAAGTGCACGGAAGGCCTTGACTGACATCATACATGGAAGCAGCCTGCGCCTGTCTCTGATGTTTGGGATCTGTCATCTGTGACCCTGTCTTCTTTCCCCCACTTGTCTGTTTGCCTGCCTGACACAACAGGGATGGATCTGGGTGCAGCCCTGGCCTTCTCTTTCATCCCACCAGAAACAGTACAAGGTGCAGAGACGAGAAGTTACGTTAATAAAGAGCTGCCTCTGGTAGAAAGGTTAAGTTTGTCTATGTGTGTGTAGTTGTATGTGTGTGTTTATCTGTCATTCTGTAGTGCACGTATGCATGTCAGACTGCGGGGGATATTCTCAAGAACGTGCGATAATCATCGCCAAAATAGGTTAACGCAAATTTTTATATCGCTGTCTATCGCAGGAAAATAACTCTGTATTAACGTTGTATTCACAACACGGCGGTAACATGCGATAGTTTCCCGATAACGCCTCAAATGTCTGTGAAAAATCACTGGGACGGCGATAAAAATCTAAACTCGAGCGTGAAAAAAGTTGCAATGGGTCCAACCGCGATAAAAAAATCAGTGATAATTTGCGCCAGGCCTGCAATTCACACACGTCAAGCGGTATAATCACTATAGAAGCAGAAAACCCCCCACAAACAAAGCAAAAACCACTGTAAAGCACAATGGAGGTAGCCATAGCAAGTACAGAGGACAACCAGAACCCCACTAGCCCCACGGAGGACCAGCCTGGGACCTCGGGGTCAGGGAAGGGCAAGCAGAAGAAGAAGAGGAAGACGCGGTTCAGTCTGCAAGACAACTGGATCCTGATAACGGAGGTGGTAGAACACCATCAACTACTGTTCGTTACCTCCACTGTGTCATTGGCAACAAAAAATTTATTATGGCAGTCCATCGTGGACAAGGTGAATGCAGTCGGAGTGCTGAGGAGGACAATGGAAGAGGTCAAGAGGCGCTGGAATGATGTGAAGCACAAAATCAAGCAGAAACTCGGCAACAACCAGAAGGCAGCAATGCATACTGGAGGTGGGGGTCCAGCGCCACAGGAGGAGCTGGATGAGATGGAGGAAATGGTGTCCACAGTCATCAGTGTGGATACAGTAGCAGGAGTTGGGGGACCGGACACTACTCAACATGACTAGACACAACAGCAACAGGGTGAGTAACGACCAGGGACTGGGGGGACGGGGGAAGATGGGCACAATGGCACACATGCACAATTAAGTATAGCACAGTGCATACCCACAATGACTCTGGATCATGTCCCTTATCTACTTGGCACACTGCAGCACACCTAGAAACAGCAAGTAGGCCCCCTTCGACTATGTGCCCAGAGGGGGCCCTTCCCACACATCACCAATCTCACAACCAACCCATGCACATGTGCTAAACCCAGCAAAGCGGCGTGTCTGTGAGCACCACTGACAATGCAAGTGACACTGCATGATGAATAGCATTGCTGCAGTCAATATATCATGACATGTTGCACGCCATGACACTAAGGTGGCTGAGTGTGGACCACATCCGTAAAGGAGCAGGTCACACTCTTACACATCCACATGCACAAACAACCCCTGACGTCAACAACACATCTGTGGACAAACCATGCCCCATATTCCCAACTCCCACCAAGAGCCCAATGTACCCAAGTATGCAACATCTCAGCACTGTATAAGCACAGAAGTCAAAGGCACACTACCTGAAAGGGATAAGGGGCAGCAAAATCAGAGCTGCAGGGGCGACTCTCCCAAAATGCAGCACACACACATAACATTCAGAGCACATCAACATTGACAACAATGTGGTACAAACTGC
The DNA here is from genome assembly GCF_964204655.1 of Triturus cristatus. NCBI lineage: Eukaryota > Metazoa > Chordata > Amphibia > Caudata > Salamandridae > Triturus > Triturus cristatus. Next base: position 272,405,289 of record NC_140588.1, read on the forward strand.
AACATGTTCACAACAGAACAGAGGACACAACTGGTGCCACTTGTGTGTAGAAACTGGCCAATCACATTTGGCATAGCAGGGAAATGTGAGTTGATAATGTACAAGTACAAACACAAATCCGTGATGTTGTCGAAATGTCCACTGTCCCGCATCAAATAGGCAGCTCCTCCCAAACAGTCACAATGTACATTGTCATGCAGTCTGTATGTAAACTTGTACAATGTGTTAACATACATGTGAACACAATGTTAAACTGCATCTCCCCTCCACATTGCAGAGGGAAAACCAACACCTCCTGCAGAGCAGACCAAACATCTCTTCTCTGATGACAAAGAGGACCTCCACACCATCGACCCAGACGCCCTCCAACAGCTCATGGACAGCCTCAGCACCCCACCTCCAGGAGCAGGGCAGCCCAGCCACACGAGGAGACCCCAACCCCTTCACAGACCACACAGCAGGAAGCACCCACCACCACGGCTGTCTCCCAGGACCTCCATGAACAACACATGGCCTTCCAATGCTGTGTGTTGGGGTGCCAGGAGAAGATGGCTGAACAGGTGCGGGTGGGGTTTGACCGCATGGCATCCAAACTAGATGCCATATGTGGGTGTCTAAGCCCCATCAGAGACCACTCACAGCCTTTAACAGACACCCACAGTCTGCTCCATGCTCTCCACCGATCCATGGCTGAAATCGCTGGAGTCCTGACTCTGAGACAAGAACAACTGTCTAGTCAGAGTGGCTCCAGTGATGTCAGCCGGGAGTTGGGACACATTTGGAGGATCATGGAGAACATGGAGCGGACGCAGGTGGAAAGAACGGCTGCCACGACTGCACACCAGCGAGAGGTAGCAGGGTTCTTCCATGCCCTCCAGACCCTCATCATGGCTTTGCTGCCACAAGGCCTGGTGCGGATGAATGCTGCTGCTACCACTCCATCCACATCTCCGTCCCCTGAAGTGTCAGTGCCACACAGTGCGGCAGACATTTCACCTCCAGCCCCTTATGTGTCACTGCCACACAGTGATGCAGACAAAACAACACCACTCACATGTGAGGCACATTAAACTTCAGAGGATGAAGATGCGGATGAATCTGCCTTAGTGGTAAGAAGGAAGCAGTAGCATTCATATCCGCCATATGGCCTGTTTCTGCTTGGTTCTGCCCTCTGCATCAGCACCTTCCACTGTCACCTGATACACTCTGTGACACTCACCTTGGACCTCGACATGGACTGCCATATTCTGTTTGGTTACCAATGACACAGCAATTAAACTGCGGACTGAACTTTTCCTCTTCCGATGAACTTGTCAATCCCTAAAGGACTCTGGCTGGCCCTCCATGGGCAACAATGTAAAGTGGGGTTTGCATGGCCCTGTACTGCTCCAGCCTCAACACTCCACCGAATGTGAATAAAACATTCTAATTCACACAGATGTGTCATGTCTATGATCAATCAATTATGAAAGTATGGATGAATGTAGGGGCAGTGATTCCCCCTCATGTCCATGTTGCTAATGTTGTGGGACTTGAGTCACATGATGCAACTCTCTCTGAAGACAATGAACATAGGAACAACGAAATCAAGTAATCAATATAAAATATGAATCAACCATATAAATGCACTGATAAGGAAAGCCTACTTTAAATCTATTTGCACAATTGTGGTTGAGGATAAAAAAAGACAAAGTATATTTCTCAAAAGATAACAATTGATCCGTGCATGATTCAGTAGATCTTTCCTGTGTCTTGGAATTATCTTCCTGCTTTTTCTCCCAATTTTGTTTGCTGCTATCATAAGGCATTATTTGTCTTTTCATGTTTGTTCTAATTGGACTATATCCATTGTCTTAAAAAAGTTTTTTAATTGTGATTTTATTATGAATTTAGATATGGACTACAATTTGTAATGAATGTTTTTATCTAGCAATCATCATATGTTGTTACACATATATATATATATAATTGTATTTTAATAAATGTGTGTGGTTGATTCATATTTTATATTGATTACTTGATTTTGTTGTTCCTATGTTCATTGTCTTCATATTGGTGACTTGAGGTTCCTACTTTGAGTGTGGATTGGTGTATATGCATTTACCCAAAGGTTTTTTTTTATGACTAAGGTCTTTTCTGGTACCCTTCTCCTTTGTTGTTTGGGTCCCTCTCTCTTTCTTTGAGGGACACATTTGAACCCAAATGACGCCGTGTTGTCTTTTCCTGGTCACAAATGACAGCCTTTATGTCATGAATTTGGACACATGTGATACGCTGCTGAGTGGGATTACGTACTATCTTTGACACCCTGAAATGGCATTTTGAATATGTGACTCCCTAAACAGGCTTTTCTGTACAGAGGTGACACACCCACTATCTAATTGCCATTTGTGAGATTGTTAGCACTAAATGTTGCACTCACACTTGTCAGAGTGATGTGTTTATGCAGAGGAGTGACATGCACACAGGGAATGTGTGTTGGAATGAATTTATTTGCACATGCTGTGCCTGTGGTCATTTTGTCCTGTACCACAAATGAAAAAACTGTAATGCCTGGGACAGGAGAGTGCATTTTCCAAAAATGAAAATCTGATGTTTGGTATCAAAATGATTTCATTTCCTAACAAGCACTGGCATAGCTGCCAGGTCTGACTTGCATTTTCAGTTGTATGCCAGACCTCTTGGCTTTACCAATGCTAGTGGTCTTGGGGATTTGAACAGACATGCAGCCGTGTAGGCAAAAAGGGGCATATTTATGATCCCCTTGCGCCACCGGAGCATCAACTTTTGTGATTGTCTGGCGGCAAAAAACATAAAACTGAAGCTACAAAATCATATTTATAAGGTCACACAAAGCCACTTTGCGAGCTTTGAATGCCTCATAGATATGGAGTGATGGAAGGCAGGGCAAATCAGATCGCTGCTTTGCTTTACTCTGCGCTAGGAAGGCATTCCATAGGTAAGTGGGGGTTTCCTACGCAACACCCATGGATTTTGACGCCTCACCAGATTTACAAAACCATGTAAACCTGGAGATGCGCCTTATACTTCCCCAGTGGAGGCGCAATGAGGAGAAATAACTTTATTTCTCCTCATTTTTCCTCTTTCCATGTGTGCTACATTCTGCAGCATATATTGAAAGAAGAAAAAGCCTCCCAGGATTGTTTGTGTGCAAGAAGGTTCCCCTTTCTGCACAAAAACAATCCTGCCGACAACACAGGCACCCTTGTACTATAGGGTCCTGCCTTGGTGCAAGGCTGCTGAAACGGCTACAGCGCAGGGGGAAAGGACGGGAATACACCATATTGGACAAATATGGTGCATTCCTGCCCTTTCATTATAACGTAAGGCACCTCAGCAAGGTGATTTGCTGCACTGCCCTACGTCAAAACCCCATAAATGAGGCCCTAATTCTAGAAATTTAGACAGAGTTATGGCATCAAAGAGTCACCAAGAGAAGCATTATAATAAGCACAAGATTGAACTCAAGGAGAAAGACGTGTTTTGAACTATAACTAGAGCAGGCATTCATTAATAGACCCGAATGCTTTCTTTTATTATAAGTCCCAGAAGTGAGAACTCATATTACTGTTCAGAAATATCAAACTGGAGACTAGCACTTTGATGAAGGAGTGTTCATTTTTGCCAGAAGCATCTTACGTTTCAGAAATCGTAGCACCAGAAAATTGGTGAAACCCGGACACCACGGACAGAAAAAAACAGATTGCACTGCTCAAACAGGTTGAAGTAGCAGCTCAACCCTTCTCTTCATGGGACATATTTATAAACCCCTTGTGCCACTGGATCGTCACTTTTTTTGACGCTCCGGTGGTGCAGTGTGCTGGCCCATATTTACATGGCCTCACAAAGCCACCCTGCGTGGCTTTTCATGGCCTTGTAAATATGGCCCCTTCCGTGCATTACTCTAAGTGAAAAGGGCATTCCATGGGTGCTGCTGAGGGTGTTCCCACACAACACCTATGGATTCTGACACATTCCCAGATTTACAAGGTTTCGTACACCTGGGAAAGCATCCCCTTCTGCAGCACACATAGAAGGAGGAAAACACAATCAATGATTGTTTTTGTGTAGGAAAGTGTCCCTTTCTGTATCAAAATAAGCATCCCTGCAATGCAGGCACCCTTGCGCCATGGTGCAAGGGTGCCTGCATTGGCACTAGGCAGCCTATTGTGAGCCAGCACAGAGGAAAGCACATGGATGTGTTGTATTGTTGTAAATATGACATATCCCTGCACTTTCCTAATCACGCAGCTCGGCACAGCAAGATGGCTTGCAGTGCCGCGCTGCGTCCTTATCTTGTAAATATGCCCCCATGTTCCTAAAAATACGGGTTATACCACAAACCTCATTAGACATGTAAACAAAGGACAGCCTCAGCTTACGGGTGTTTGTGTATACACATACAATGTGGGCAGAGTGGGCGTCTTTCAACTGGTCGGCATTGGCAGTGTTATTTTAGAGAATTTTGAGCCCCTGGAAAAGACAAACTTAGGGGACTCTGCCTGGAACAGATTTACATTTTATTACCTGTTTTCTGCCAATTCAAGCTCCATGATGCCAAATAATATAGAATAATATAATAAAGGTTGAAATGGAGAAATAGACAGACGAGAGATAGAGAGGAAGTTCACTTTCCAAGGGGGGTCCTCAGAAAGTGGGGGCCCGGGGCAATTGCCCACTTTGCCCATGCCGTAAAACGTCTCTGGACATTGGTGGACTGAAGAAAGGGCCATAATTGAGAAGTAGTCAAAGCCAGATTGTGAACAGACAGATCTAGGCTGCCCTATATATATATTTATATATAAGATGGTGTCTTCTGGTCACCTTGTCTCGCAAGATAAAATGAAATCTATGGTGGTCGATATGAAAATGGGAGCTTTGACCATACACATAAAGGCCAGAGATATAATCATTCCCAAGGCTTGGAATTTGTACCATCCAAATCCACAAAGTAATATCAACAAAAGTCTGCTTTCCATTATCCTGTTCATCCTAACAAGTCCCAAAGCTTATATTACAGCCCTTCTTTTCTTTCAGAGTCCCAGAATACACTTCCTATGCACGCACAAGGAGTATAGAGAAACATCAACATAGGGCATAAAGGAATTCCAATGACTCACAGTACTGTTCACTAGGATCTATGTGCATCACTCTTGTAACCTGATTGCTGAACATAAGACACACATATATGGGAACTGGCATAAGATCATACACTACATAGGACATGAACACTAACTGCTCGCCACGCACCCCCTGGGCAGCCACGGTCAAGCACTGTTAGCCTCCTAATTCTAACACATCAGATCGAAGTCTTAAAACTAAGAGGCATATTTACAATATTTTGGCACAGGGCAGCTCCGCAGGCCTTCTAGCTGCTCTGCCCTACGTAAAAAAAAAGAGCAGGAATACTCCATATCTACAAGATATGATGCATTCCTGTCCTTACTTTCGGTGCACAAACTGCAGCCGAGCGCCAAACCAGGCAGCCTTGGGTCATGGTGCAAGGGTGTCTATGTTGTTGGCATGATTGTTTTTGTGCAGGAAGGGACAGCTTCCTGCACAAAGCCACATCAAAGGGGGCGATTTCCTAGTTCTATGTGTGCTGCGGAATGCAGCACCCGTGGAAAGAGGAAAAATTACGTCTGCTTTGGGAAGGCATTAGTTTTGGTGCTACCCCATATTTAATCTAACCAAAAGAGGACCCCTGAAAACTGATACTAGGAGAAGACAACCGCAAGGGAAAACTAAAAATGCATCAAAAGAAGACAGACTTTTCCATTTCTTTTCAAAAGCTATAACTCAATAAATAATTAGTATCAGGAGACAGACCTATTCAAAACATATTTTATGATTTAATACATATTCATTTTTTTAGTACAATAGTTTAATTTATATACATTGACGCACCTGCATGTAAATTCAGGACGCTGCTCGCCCGCTACTGCAGGGTTCTTTAATTTTCTGTACAGGTATGATACAAATTATTTATTGAGTTATACCTTATGAAAAGAAATGGAGAAGCCTGTCTTCTTTTGATGCTGCCCCTAATTTACGCTATGTTATAAATCAGGGGCTGTGTCAAAAACCATGGGTGTTGCGTGGGAACACCCACAGCAACACCCATGGAACTCCTCTTCCATGCAGAGTAAGGCATTGCCTTACTCCATATTTACAAGGCCATGAAAAGGGTGGCTTGGCATGCCCTTGTAAATATGGGCTGGCCCACTGCTCCTCCGGAGCTTTACAAAACTGACACTCTGGTGGCGTAAATGTGTCCCAAGGGCACTGTAAATATGCCCCTGAGGGCTCAAACTAAATATTTTCAACATTCAGCGTTGAAGGATTCTTGCTTTGTCAATCTTTCTCAAGTAAATGCGTGTGTCTTGCACCGACATGCTTATACATTAAACAATAGTGGGAACATGTTCTTTGTGTGGGTGTATGACTTCTATGAAATAGAGGAGGGGAATTCGAAGTAAAGATGTTGGGAGTATACCTGAAAGGCTGGGTGTTGGAAAAGATATGTGTTCCCTCTAGTTAATTAAACAAACTGATTTACAACTATTAATTGTGTGTGACACAACTATAGAGTGTGTGTGATGAGCAGGGGTGGGAGTAACCAGGGCACAATTTGGGGGTACACGTAAGGAGATGGCGTCCACCCACTATTTCCATAGAGTGGACCCATACTCCCTGCCAAGAAGTTGGATCCCACTGAATTATGCTGAACTGGTCCTGGTGTAATTTTCTGACATCAGGAGCCATTCAGCAGCGCGTGCATGTTGTCAGCTTTTATTCCAAGCAGCAATGTACACGCAGAGAGGGGGCTTAGTTATTTTAAATTCTAGCTGGGCTCAAAACAGAGGCCGAAGTTGAGGGGCCATCAGGCCTTCTTTTGTTCGAGTATCCTGGCTGGAAGCAATCTGGGTCTCTACTCCTAGATGCAAATGCAACGGAGAAGAAACAAACAGCTTGTTATTTAAGACAGTATTTAAGAGAGGCATGGGTTTGACTTTTTTCAGTCCTTGTATTAAAGACATATGCATTCACTGTAAGAATGTCAGATGTGTTGGTCCACCCTAGAACTTTCACAAATAACAATTTGAAAAATCACGATTTTTTAAAATTTCTTTTATAGCACTACTCATCCCAGTGCAGGTTGTCAAAGCGCTTTACATCCCACATACACATTATACATTGACAAATCATATAAATGTGTAAATCAATTAATAGGATGTGTTAAATAAGACAGTGAGGGTTACAAGGTGTAGGAGTCACATGTCCTACATAGCTCACTGTGCTATATTAGAAGGATTACAATTTATGAACTTCAAGTAACAAAGGATTCCTGTGTTAAAAACAGTAAGCTACCTAAACTAAAAATATGTCATCTGGATGTTAGATGATGTGCTTTGCAGGAGACACTTTAATTCAAAACTGGGACTAGACAAAAAACAGATCTCTCCAGAAATGTGTTAATCTACAGAGTTATTTTACCATTATTATTGTTCCCTGAGATTTACTGGACACACAATGATCTCTGCAGCAGGTACCTTAACCCCATAAGATATTTCAAAATGCAGTCTTTGTAACCAATTAAGCATAAGATACTTACTGCCACATTTCTCTTTTTTGTCAATTTCTTTGTGGCTCAGTTAAAAAACATATATGTATAAGTTGAGGCCCACATTTTGAATCAAGGTTACATAACTTTTCTGCACAATCACAGTGCAAAATCTCATTTGTTAAATCTCATAATGCACTCAGATGTACCCGTGATAGACCTGCTAAATGTAAGTGTGAGGTGTTAAGATCGATATCACTTGTTGTGATGTCACTTCTTGTGAGGTCATGGGTTGTAATGATACTTTGTGATGTCACTTCCCGTGATGGTGTCATGATGTCATTAGTTGTGATTTCACGTGCCATGATGCCACTTGCATACTGCCTAACTTGGTTAGTCCCCTCAATTCTTTTTTTAGGACTTGTGCCCTGGGTGTAACTCACGTAATTCAGTGTCGCGTAATCACACAGAGTAGGAATTCCGCAATCTGTATAATCATGTGAGAAGGGTAATTCTGTGGTTAGCACTATTTCATAGCACAAAAATGCCCCCTCGCATCCAAAATGGGGGTGAGAATGCACCATGCACTTAGGAGTAGTGCAAAATGCAACAGAACACGAATAGTGAGTGCAAGCAGTCGCTCCCTTAATGTGCTCCTGGGATAGGATTTCCCCCGATGTACTCTGGAATTTAGCATTATTTTCTTAGTGCAAAATGCACATGAGGATGCATTTTGAACTAAGAAACATAGCAGAACATGAATAGTTATCATGAGTGGCCCACCTGTTGCTAAATGGGCTCACATGATAGGGTTGTTTTCCTCCAAATTACTATTAATTACACATGGAGGAGTAATCCCGTTATAATTGGTAATTCCACAGAATTACCAAAAATACTCCGATTACAATAGCATAATTGAAATTTCACCAGAGCCTAACTTGAGTAGCAAAGGAGATGGTGTGCAGCAGTGCAGTTAGGAATTTTGGGAGAAAATGGGATGCTGGGATATTGCATAATAAATGAGAGGGAGGGGTACTCCCTTCTGCTGATAGAATGCAATGTCCCAGCAGCACATGTTCTTCCCACATAAACACTCCTTTTTCTGCTTGGAGTTTGCTTGTTTTGGGGCAGCTGCCTTGTGTTCATCTACTCCAGGATATAGTGAGTGTGTTGAAGCCTGTGCAACTGGCAGGCTGACGGGTAAGGTGTCGTCCTTGCAGGAGGAGAGAGAGACTGTATGACAGAATACATCAGCAAAACTATTGTTTGGTGGAAATATCATGACCTAAACATGTTACACAAAAATATAATTTCATTGGATGTAGATATTTAGGGGCAAATTTATGAAATTATATGCAGCCCAGTGCAGCAAGTCACCTTCCCGCGCTGTGCTACATGATTGGGAAAGGGCAGGAATGCGCTGTATTTAACAATCATTTCTCAGCACTGGTGCACAATGTGCTGCCCAGTGCCAACACAGGCTCTCTCTTGCACGCTGGTGCGAGGGTGCCTGTGTTGTATCAGTATTGTATTGCACACAAACAACCCTGAGAGGCATTTCCCTCTTTCTACGTGTGCTGCAAAAGGCAGCACACGTAGAAAGAGGAAGTAACAAGGAGAAGTATAGATATTTCTCCTAATTACGCCTCACCTGGGGTGGCGTAGCATTTTAACGCATTCCCAAGTTTACCAGTTTTGATAAATTCTGGAATGCGCCAAAATCCATGGGTGGATGTGAGGAAACACCCACGCTCCACCCATGGAACACCTTCCCAGGGCAGAGTAACGCAATGCAGCAATTTGTTCTATGTTGCGTTACTCTGGATTTATCAATCCATGCAGGGTCACGGAAGCTCGCCCTGCATGGCTTGATAAATCTGATTTAGGTTTTGAGTCATCCTTGCGCCCTCTTGCGTAGTGCAAGGGCGATGCAAAATCTTAATAAATATGCCCCTTATTACCTACTCCAGTGGGTAGATATGCTTGTAAGTGAAATATCGGACATGATATTTTTGTCAGTGATATATTGGTTAAAATATTCTGCTCCCATACTGGATGGAGAGGTGGAGGAGTGGGCCCCTAAGCTATGCTGCAGGCAGGAGTGCAAGAAGAGGCTCCAGGCACTCAAATTTACTTTACATGAACATTCAGCAGTGGGAGGACAAGGCTGATTCATGCAAGTCCCCCAACAGCTTGTGAGCCTGCCAGGGGCAGGTAAATGATAACAGCTGAACATGCCAACCAACTTAGGGCCTCATTTACAATATTTTGACGCACAGCAGTACAGCAAGCCTTCCTACTGCGCAGCCGTGCGTCAAAATAAATGAGCAAAAATGCGCCGTATGTACAAGATACAGCACATTCCTATCCTTCTTCCCTACGCCAGCACACAAACAGCAGCTGTGCGCCAGCTCAGACACCCTTGCGTAATTTTGCAAGGGTGCCTGTGGTGAGGGGATGATTATTATTTGTGCAGGTAGGGACACCTTCCTGCACAAAAAAATCATTAAAGGCATTTTCCTCTTTCTATGCGTGCTGTAGAAAGAAGAAAAAACGAGGAGAGAAAAAGTACTTCTTCTCGTTGTACCTCCTTACACCTCCCCTGGGGAGGTGTAGGATTCTGACGCATTCCCAGGTTTACAAAATGTTGTAAATCTGGGAATGCACCAAGTTCCACAGATATTGCGTGGGAACACCAACAGCAACACCGATGGAACTCCTCTTCCACGCAGAGTAAGATATTGCCTTTCTCCATATTTACAGGCGATGAAAAGCCACGCAGGGCAGCTTTGCATGCTCTTGTAAATACCGGCCAGAAAAAAACACACAAAAGACAGAGGGGTGAGAGGATAGAGAACCCTCTTCAACCTCCCGCTCAGTAATTAAATCACAAAAAGAAGAGGGATAATAATAATAGTGCGTGAAGGTGGGTGAGTATAGTGGGAATGCACCAAACTTATACTACTCATCCCAATGCAGGTTGTCAAAGCGCTTTACATCCCACATACACATTATACATTGACAAATCATATAAATGTGTAAATCAATTAATAGGATGTGTTAAATAAGACAGTGAGGGTTACAAGGTGTAGGAGTCACATGTCCTACATAGCTCACTGTGCTATATTAGAAGGTTTACAATTTATGAACTGCAAGTAACAAAGGATTCCTGTGTTAAAAACAGTACCTCACTTACATTGCTACCTAAACTAAAAATATGTCATCTGGGTGTTAGATGATGTGCTTTGCAGGAGACACGTTAACCCTCTATACTACTTTAAGTCAAAACTGGGACAAGACAAAAAACAGATCTCTCCAGAAATTAGTTAATCTACAGAGTTATTTTACCGTTATTATTGTTCCCTGAGATTTACTGGACACACAATGATCTCTGCAGCAGGTACCTTAACCGCATAAGATATTTCTTTTAATTTTTAAATCCGAACTGGCGGGGGAGTGAAAACAGCTCCCTATTAGCACTCTTCCTTGCGAGGTAAGCTGTCGCCCAACGTAATCCGTCTCTCCCTCAGCACCACGTAGAACACGTTCACTCCCCGTTCACTCCCCCGCCAGTTCGGGTTTAAAAATTAAATAAACTTGTTTCCTCTCCAAAAGTGAGGGGCTCTATGAAAGGTGACATCCCCTTTTCTTCTGGATTTATAGAAGGGAGGGTGAGTACCAAGGGATCACAGTGGTGAGACTCCTGAGGAAAGCCGGGGTATTGCTTTTTACGGCTGAAACATATCGACACTTATGCAGAGTGGAGGGGTTGGCGTCTCATTATAAGCTCCCCAACCCAGCATCCACATTTTTGTCTTAAATCTGGACAGGGTACCTAATATTAAAACTGTAATAAGGACTCCCTGAGACCAGTTTTATATCACTTTTTCTGCACCATTTCTCACCTGTGATCTGGCACTGTATGTTGTATTGTCTTCCCCTCCCTATTGCTCCACCTCCAGCGTTGGGCTGGCGCGGAGGTGTGTTAGCAGCCCTATGATGAAGCATGACAGCTTGCTGTGTGTGAGGGCAGCTTTATAAGTTTGGTGCATTCCCACTATACTCACCCACCTTCATGCAGTATTATTATTATCCCTCTTCTTTTTGTGATTTAAATATGGGCCAGCAGACTGCACCTCCGGAACTTCACAAAAGGGACACTCCGGCGGCATAAAAGTGAAGCAAGGGCATTGTAAATATGCCCCCGAGTGCTCCACCAAAATATTTTCAACATTCAGCGTTGTTCTGTAAGGTGAGGGATCCTTGCTTAGTCAATCTTTCTCAAGAAAATGCGTGTGTCTTGCACCGACATGCTTATACATTAAACAATAGTGGGAACATGTTCTTTGTGTGGGTGTATGACTTCTATGGAATAGAGGAAGGGAATTCGAAGTAAAGATGTTGGGAGTGTACCTAAAAGGCTGGGTGTTAATTAAACAAACTGCTTTACAACTATTAAGTGTGTGTGAGACACAACTATGGAGTGTGTGTGACGAGCAGGGATGGGAGTAAACAGGGCACAAGTTGGGGATACACGTAGGGAGATGGCGTCCACACACTATTTTCACAGAGTGGACCCATTCTCCCTGCCAAGAAGTTTGGCCCCACTGAATTATACTGAACTGGTCCTGGTGTAATTTCCTAATACCAGGGCCCATTCAGCAGCGCCTGTATGTTGTCAGCTTTTATTCTGAGCAGCAACATACACGCAGAGAGGGGGCTTATTTAATTAAAATTCCAGCTGGGCTCAAAACAAAGGCCGAAGTTGAGGGGCCATCAGGCCTTCTTTTGTTCGAGTATCCTGGCTGGAAGCAATGTGGGGCCCTACACCTAGATGCAAATGCAATGGAGAGGAAACAAATAGCTTGTTATTTAAGTTAGAATTTAAGATACTCATGGGTTTGACTTTGTTCAGTCCTTGTATTTAAGACATATGCATTCACTGTAAGAATGTCAGATGTGTTGGTCTGTCCCAGCACTTTCACAAATAACAATTTAAATATTACATTCCACATAAACATTATATATTGACAAATCACATAAATGTCTAAAGCAATGTAAAGGATGTGTTATATAAGGCAGTGAGGGTTAAAAGGTGTAGGAGTCACATGTCCTTCATAGCCTACTGTGCTATATTAGAAGGATTACAATTTATGAACTGCGAGTAACGAAAAGATCTCTGTGTTAAAAGCAGTAACCCACATACCTAGTAACATAAAATAAGAATCGGTCATCTGCGTGTTAGATGATGTGCTTTGGAGGAGACACATTAATCCTATATGACACTTTGATGCAAAGCAGGGACTAGACAAACCACAGATCTTTCCAGCAAATGTGTTATGCTCCAGAGTTATCTTACCATCATTATTGTTCCCTGGAATTTACTGGGCACACAATTATCTCAGCAGCGGGTACTTTAACCCCATAAGATATTTTAAAATGCAGACTTTGCAACCAATTAAGCATAAGAGATTTTACTGACACATTCCACCTTGTTGCTGACTTCTTTGTGGCAGAGTTTAAAAAAAAAAAATGTATAAGTTGAGGTCCACATTTTGTATCAGGGTACCTACCTATTTTGGCATAGTCCCAATGCAACATCTTATTTGTTAAATCTCATAATGCACTCAAATGTACTCATGATAGACATGCCAAACATAAGTGTGATCTAAGATCTGATATCACAAGTTGTGATGTCACTTCCTGTGCTGTCATGGGTTGTGATGACACTTTGTGATGTGACTTCCTGTGATGGGGCACCATGATGTAATTCACTGTGATGTCACACACCATGATGTCACTTGCATACTGCCTAACTTGGTTAGTTCCCGCACTTCTTTTTTTAGGTCGCCCCTCTCACGCAGAGTTATGTGTGAAAGGGAAACATTTACAAGGCCATGAAAAGTTATGCTGGGTGACTTTACTTCGTCTTGTAAATATGGGGATGCCTATTGCCCTGCTGGTGCGTCAATAGAAGTGATGCACCTCTGGCGCAATGGGTTTGTAAATAAGCTGCATAGAGAAGAGATGGTGCTCTTATCGGCGGTTGTGGCAGAGAGGCCTATGAAAAGGAGGCAGTGAAAGGTTGAAAATGTTGGTCTGAACTGCCCTGCAGCATTACATTTCAGACTGTGTTAAAGCTGATCAGCCTCTGTTTTGCTGCGCCATGGGAAATTGTTGCATGTTTGCATGTCACATCCACAGAGACACAAAATACCTACTGTTCCCATCACTAAAACATTAACTTAAAGTTGATGGCACAATGTAACTATCCACACAATGCCGCAAACTTGACGAACAGCCCATCCAGGCAACAGCAAACCATGAATAACTCATCTAGCCAATGAATGAAAGGGACTGATCCAAAGCAGAGTCCATTTCTATACTACTTATTATTGTACTTTTTATAGTTATGATACCATGAGGCCTGTGCCAGCTAAAACTGTAACCAGATCTAAACAAACATTAGTAAATGCATTAGGTTTCACCTATGTGATTAATAATATACTTTTTTTGTTGTAAGTAGTAGCTTGGTGAGTAGTTGTACAATAAAAGGTACAGAAAGTCTGTTAAAGTGATATGACTTGTTTATGTACACAAAGACAATATATTGTGCTGTTTCTAATGGTATAATGCAGTGGGGTGATTAGGTAAATGGTGGAGGTCAAAGATAAAAAATCATGTACCTAATGAGTACGCGTGAAAGTTGTGCAGCTATGGGGAGAGTGGTTAAAGGGTAGATGAAAACCCATGCAAATCCCCAAAAACAAGATTTCGAAAACTTGATCAAAAGGCGTTGTTTTGTTATTGTCCATTGTTAAGATAAATAAATAAAAATTTATGTTACATTTTTCAAATGAGCATTTGAGCAGTTGTGTAATATAAATTAAAGAATCACACTTAAAGTGAGATTATTGTTTTATTGGGGCACTTTTGTTTCTTTTATTACAGATTTCTCTTACAACGTTTTTCTTTTTATTTTGCACTGCATATTTTTTTCTTTTATTCTTGCAAAAATACCTAAACATGAACATAAACTCTGAAACAAAAATGAGCATGTAGCGAATATTTGAACTTGCATTGTTATTGGCATTGTGTTACGTATGGTTTACAATCTTTCTTAATTTAAACAGTACACTGTGACATTTTCAATTATTGTGCTATATAGATTGACGTATGCTGTAATAAATACTGTAATTAAAGGGATTTGTTATAATAAGTCCCAGTGCCACTGCACCTGCTGCACCATTGAAATCGTGACCCTAGTGCTTGCGAGATAACTGCACTTTGCCTGTTTTAAGAATGTGCAGTTGGGGGAGGAGCCTAGCGCGCATCCAAGATGGTCGCGTGAGCACAGGGCTCCCCGGACCCTCTCTGCTCCTCGGAATTTATCCTGAGAATATCCTGACGTGGCTTATGGAATCTGGGAGATAAAGACCAGCTGAGCGTATATCTCTTTTCAAAACTCAAATCGGACCTGGGAATCCTGAGTTGTCGTCGTCGGAACTTTTGGGACCCACCCGACGGAGGTGACCGGGGTGAAGGTGACCCGAGGGACCGGGCTGCAATTGAACAACAGCGGCTTCAGCGCGGTGCCAGCTGCCGATCCACCACTTTTGGTTTCGGTTTTGCACTTCAGGAGACCGGCAGGGAGGTGCGCTCGGGGTGGAGAGGTGCTTCCTGGGCCTCTGCATGAGGTTTTCTTTCATCTGCCGCTAGAGCGCCTATCGCCTCGGACCCCCTATACCGACATTTTGTGGTCTTCTTGCTGGTGCCTTACACCTCTTGATTGGAGGTCCCCTCGGGTGACCGTGTTCACATGGGGGGCAAAGGGGGTCCCGAGGGCCGCAAGACCAAGGCTTCCCTCCGCGGGGGGGCAGTCCAGAGCAATAACATGGACCGCTACACCCAGGGCAGGGGGCCCTCTGGCGCTGCTGGCCTCCCCTCGGATACTGCGGAAGGAGGCGCGACCGCCACTACGGAACTATCCTTGCAGGACATTATGGGCGCCATTGATGGCATCAGGGAAACCATCGCGACGCAATATGAGGCCCTGGCCCGTAAGATTGACACTGTCGCGATCGATGTCACCCTGATCCGGGCCGACCTCTCCAAAACTAACGAGAAGGTCCAGGCCCTCGACGCACGGACCTCCACCCTCGGTGCGGATGTGTCGGATCTGCGGGCCGCGCTTGGAGACATCAGGGTGGTTAACGACCATATGGCCCGGCGGCTTGAGGACTTCGAGGGACGGGCCCGACGCAACAACATCCGCGTCATAGGTGTACCGGAGTCCTCTGACGGCCGCCCGGTTGACCTCGTGGTCGAGGAACTTATCCTGAAACAGTTGTCCTCGGCTGGCCTAAGTAAGTTCTTTGCCGTGGAGCGGGCCCATCGAGTTCCGGGCGGTCGGCCACGGCCGGGGGCCCCCCCGAGGCCTATCGTGGCCAAACTGTTCTATTACAGGGACCGCGACGCTATTCTGCAGGCCTCACGGACCCACGGCCCGGTTCGTCATGAGAACTCGACCATCAATTTTTACCCGGACTTCACGCAACTGGTCCAGAAACAACGGATGGGATTCCAAGGGGTGAAGCGTCGTCTTCGTGAGCTGGGCCTAAAGTATTCGATGCTCTACCCTGCAAAACTCCGAGTGGAACATGGGGATCGGACAGCCTTTTTTGACTCTCCTGTGGCTGCAAGTGACTGGCTGGACTCTCTGCCGGACGGAGGTGGCCGTCCCGGACCCTCTGCGGGCACCGCAGGTGATGGGTCCCCTTTAGAATGACTTTTGGTCCTTGATTTTGCCTTTTTGCACTGTACAGTCGGGTCTTATTTCATTTGCATATTGTGTTTTACCAGGACCAGTGAGGGGGGCGGGCGGGGACGGGTCCCTTACCTCCTCTGGGTTCTTTTCGTAGAATGGGGTTAGTGGGGCGACAGGCACACTGCAAGTTGGGGGGGTTTTTTGGCCCGCAGGGGTGCAGGGTGGGGGGAGTTGGTCCTGGGGTGGGGTTGGGGGGGAGGAGGGTTTGTTTTGCTGTGTGTTTTTTGTTTACAGGGCGAGGTACTGATTTTTGTCCACATTTGGGAACGGTGCGGCAGGCGGGGGGACCCTTGATCTATTGGGGGGGATGGGGGGGGACGGGTTGAGGCTTATGTCATGGAACGTCAATGGGTTGGGGGACCGTATCAAGCGGGGTGTAGTACTGCAATATTTGCGTCGTTTGACTCCTGATGTGGTGTTTCTCCAGGAGACGCATCTTGTTGGCAATGTTTGTCATGCAATGAACAGGGGGGGATACCGCCTCGTGGCCCATTCTGGTTTCACAACTGGTTCCAGGGGGGTGGGCATTCTGCTGCGAACCTCACTTCCGGTGGAGATCACTAAGATAGTCTCGGATGACAGAGGGCGCTATGTGTGTTTGATTGGGAAGTGGGAGGGGCAGCCCCTTGCCCTGGTTTCAGTTTATGTCCCCCCGGGCCTCCAGAACTCCACCTTCACTGACTTGGGTCGAATGCTGCTTGACCTTCCGGACGGCCTCCTGCTCATGGGCGGGGACTTTAATTCTGTGGTTTCGGGTGAACTGGATCGTCACCCACCAAGGACCCTCCCCGCTGCCCAGGCATGGCTGGGTGGGATGCTGGAGACCTTCGGCCTGGTGGATAGTTGGAGATTAATGCATCCGACCCAATGTCAATTCACCTTTCACTCGGGGGCGCATGGGAGTCTCTCTAGGTTAGACTACTTCCTTATGCCCGCGGCGCAGACTGGTCGGATTCGAGAGGTCAGGCACCTGGCGCGGGGTATCTCCGACCATTCTCCGCTGTGGCTTGTTTTTGACACCGGGCCGCGGTCTGCAGGGCGGATCGCTCCCATTAACCCATGGTACCTGCGAGACCCTACGACTCGTGACAGCCTGGTTAAGGCTATGGACCAATACTTCCTGGATAACGAGGGGTCGGTGTCTTCTGCAATGTCCCTGTGGGAAGCCTTTAAAACCGTTATCCGCGGACACGCCCTTTCCCAGATAGTGGTGGCTAAGAGGGTCAAGAGTGAGGCAGTGGTGAGGCTGGAGACTGACATCTTGGGGCTGGAGTCGGCCTTGGAGGCGAATGTTACTCCGGACGGGCTCCATGCCCTCAGCTTGAAACAGTTTGAATATAGGTCCCTGGTCACTGACGCGGCCAAAACTATGTATAGGGAGCAGCAGGGTCGACTGTACGATGCCGGGGACAAGGCGGGAAAGTTGATCGCGTGGCTGGACAGGAAGGAGAGAGTGAATCGTGTGGTCCCGGAGTTGCGTGCTGCGGATGGTGTGTGTGTGACGGAGCCTGACGAGATTGTGGAATGTTTTGCCGACCACCTCCGGGCTGTGTACTCCCCAGTGACTGACAGGGATGAGGACGACTCTCGCCTTCTACTGAGGGATATCGCCTTGCCCTGCCTGTCCGTTGAGGACCGTGAGCGGCTGGAGGCCCCCTTGTCGGTGGATGAAATAGCGACCGCGATCCGCTCCCTTCGTTCGGGCAAGGCTATGGGTCCCAACGGTCTGCCCATTGAGCTATATAAACTGCGCCCTGACAAGCTTGCGCCCTTCCTCAGTCGCATGTTCCATGAGTCTCTGGCGGCGGGTTCCCTCCCGGCCGATCAGCGTTTGGCCACGATAGTCGTTATCCCCAAGGAGGACAAGCCGCGAGATCGCTGTACTTCTTACCGGCCTATTTCACTGCTAAATGCGGAGCCTAAGATCCTGGCGAAAGTCCTTGCCAATCGTCTGTTGAGCGTCGTGTGCGATCTGATTCATCCGGACCAATGCGGATTCATCCCGCATCGTAACACCGCTCTTAACTTGCGGCGTCTTCATGGCGCCCTTGCCAGGGCGGAGCTCCTCTCCGAACCGGCCGTGCTGGTCTCTTTGGATGCCACGATGGCTTTTGACACCATCGAGTGGCCATTCCTCTGGGCTGTCTTGGCTAAATTTGGCTTTGGGGAAGGATTTATTGGCTGGGTGAAGCTTCTGTACACGGGACCCATGGCTCAGGTGGTGGTGAACGGGCGGGTCTCTCGGCCCTTTGCCCTCGGCAGGGGCACGAGGCAGGGATGCCCGTTGTCCCCTCTGCTCTTCGCTCTCGCCCTGGAGCCACTCGCGGCTTGGCTCCGCTGGGAGCCCTCGCTTCGAGGGATCCGGTGGGCCCCGGGCTTTGAAGATCGGGTTTCGCTGTATGCGGACGATATTCTCCTATATCTCACCTCACCGCGGCAGTCGCTCAACGTCCTCTTTGACGTTCTGACTTCCTTTGGGAGTAATTCGGGTCTCACGATCAATTGGTCTAAATCCTGCGTCTATCCGATCTCCGGTGGTCCTCCACTCCTACCGCCTCGGCTTCCGATCCAGGTATCACTGAGCGGCTTTAAGTACCTGGGGATATACGTTTCGCTGGACCCGGTGGCTCGCTATGAGCTGAATCTCCTGCGTCCGCTTCGGCGATTGCGAGAGGATACGGCCCGGTGGTGCAGGCTGCCCCTGTCCCCGCTGGGTCGGGCCGCGCTGTTCAAAATGATGTCCCTTCCCAGGTTCCTCTATGCACTCCAGAATTCCTTCGACGTCATCCCAGTGGCCTACTTTCGGGAGGTAGAGAGCCTGCAGAGGAGACTGGTGTGGGACGGGCGGGCGCGTATTGCTCTTGCTAAGCTTACTCTCCCCTGGTATGACGGGGGCATCGCGCTTCCCGACATTCGCAGGTATTATTGGGCCGCGCAGCTTTCGGCCATCAACCATGCCACGTATGCGCCTGGCCTGAACCCGGCGTATGAGATGGACAAGTTCCTGCTTCCCGGCGGGGACTATAACAGGGCGCTGTACTCCCGCTCGGCTGGCCGGACCCTTACGGGTCCTACTAAGATCGCTGTGCGGACCTGGAGGGCCGCCACTGCGGCCACGGGCTGGGGTGAGCGACTGACATGTGCTACTCCTTTGTTTGCCTCCGATCGCCTGGGGAGCCTCTGGACTACGAAGGGGTTTGACCAGTGGGACACGATTGGTATCAGCAAAGTGGGAGACCTGTGGCATAAGGGCGCGGTTAAGACTTTCGCGGCTCTTCAGGCCGAATATGAGCTTACGGACAGGGAGTTCTTCCGCTATGCCCAGGTTCGACACGCCCTGCTCTCGGTCTTTGGAGAGGGGACCACGATCCCGGTTTCCTCGCCCCTCGAGGACCGCATACTTGACGGACATGTCCCGGACAGCACTATTTCTTTAATTTATAAGAAACTGATTAATCATCGGGCTGACCTCTTGGTGCGCCTTCGGGAGGCTTGGACGGGGGATGGGGTGGAATTGGACGACGAGGACTGGCAGTCTGCACTGTCGTCCCCCAAAGAGGTCGCCATTCCAGCCCGTCTCCGGTTGGTACAGCTTAAGATTCTTCACCGGGTGTATGTGACGGGTCCTCGCTTGGTCTCGATGGGATATTCCGACGATGGGCTCTGTAAGCGGGGTTGTGGGCTCAGTGCCACCTTTCTCCATATCCTGTGGGAGTGCCGCGAGGTGGCGGACTACTGGCGCCGGGTACATACGGTTATGGGACAGGTCACTGGGGTTGTGCTGCTGCCGGAGGTGCGTCGCTGTGTCCTGAATGTGTGGGAGCCCAATGATTATAGCGCGGCTCAGACTCGGTGGGCGGCCCTGGGGAACATGATTGCCAAGAGAGATATAGCGCAGCTTTGGGGTGCCCAGCGGCCGCCCACCGTGTCAGTATGGAAGGAGAATATGGACTGGTGTATGTTCAGGGAGAAGACTGTGTATGTTGCCCGTGGTAAGCCGGGGGCATGGGGCAGAATCTGGGGGCAATGGAATGCTTATCGCGGGGGTATCTGTACGCCCCCCCTGGTGGACACCGATATCGCCCTGTCCCCCTGACCCTTGACGGTTCCGGGCACCTTTTGGAATGACTACATATGGACGTTCAGTTCCCTTGGCCCCCCCCCCCCGTCCCCAGCCTCCCGGTACTCCTTCCTTTCGTGTGCTGCTTAATGGTCTGACCTGGAGTTCCCCGGAGGAAGCCTGACCTGCGCCGTTTGTCTTTATGCCTCGCCTTTTGTTTTTCTTTTAGTTTTCTGTGTTTGTTTGATCTAAGTCTCCTGTGCCTCTAGAACTATCCGGACTCACTACGGGGCCGACCCCCGGGAACCGACTGCAGCGTTGATAAATGTATATTTCATTCTGTACTTAGCGGCCGGCCCTGGTGGTTGTAGGCCCGTGCTTGTAATCGAATTATTGTTCAATAAAAACTTTTAAAAACAAAAAAAAAAAAAACAAAAAAAACAAAAAAAAAAAAGAATGTGCAGTTGGTTCTCTTTATATTATATAACAACGAAAATACAGGCGGCTTGTTAAATTACTTTGGACAACTCAAACCCTTCTTAGCAATTATTATGCTAAAATAGCAGGTGTTAAGCAAGCTCCATTAGACAAAGCATTCAGGGGCGGCTACTCTACAGTGGAGGAGCGTCATCCCACTGGCTCAGAGCCAGCATGTGAAAAATAAAACTATATGCTATAATCGTTTTATTTTTCATTTGCTGGCTCTGAGCCAGCGTGTGCAGGGAGCGGCGTAATCGGGGCCATGGGAGGGGGAAGGAGGACTGGTGTGTGCACTTATAAGTGCGCCTGTGTGTTTGGCTGGCCGTCCCAGGCCGGCCAAACACACATGCACACTTGATTTTTTCCAACCCGGCTGTATTGAACAGCTGGGTTGTAGAAACAGCACAGACTCCCTGTCCTGAGTGGAGGGACAAACCAGCCCACTCAGGTCAATCCCCGCTCTGCTCTCGTAGCATGAGAGCAGCGCGGGGATTGCACAGGGAGTCTCTGCTGATGTCCCAGTGTCCCGTAAAGCAGCAGAACACCAAGGCACGAGGAGGGATGCAGCCTCCAGCTTCAGGTAATTGTTTTTTTTAAATTATTAACCTCCCTGCGCCCACGCGTTCCCCTGCACCTCGTCCACCCGCCCCACCACCTCTTCATTGTGTCAGCAGTCACTGAAAGCGTTTCCCTGTTTTAAGAATGTGCAGTTGAAGTTCCTTCTATCATATAACAACGAAAATACAGGAGGCTGTTTAAATTACTTTGGAGAACGCAAACCTTTTTTTGCAATTATTAAGCTAAAAGATTATGCGTTAAAAGTATGCAAATAAATATGAATGCATTTTACATCCATGGATAGATTAACAATAACATTCTCACTATTTGGGAATAACTCCTGCTTCAGATTACAGAGTATCGTTCATTTACCATGTTGCTTATTCATATGGGCAATGGAAATGACAGCAAACAATATAACATGTTTTTGGTGCCAGAACAATACAATCTGCACAGTAAAGACCAGTCCAAACAAAAAACACCAGTCTTACCACCTACCTGCTTACTAAGCTAAATGCTCAGTGTTAAAAACGTGGAGATATCACATCAAACAAGAAATAAAGTGTTATTTTCTTTAATTAAATGGTATTTCAAAATAATTGATACCTTCCGAAAAAGAAAAGCAGCACAAATACCATACACTCACCAAATATGCTTGCTCACAGACAAGCTTTGACGCAATGCGACAACAACGGTCAGCAGCAGGAATTTTCAAATTCACTGATCTTGAAACTATACAGCCTCCTTTCCCGGCCAGTAGAAGGAACATGCTGCAATCACATAGCTCAAGGAATACTTTTAGAACAGGAACATGACTGTGTTTACAATCCAAGACTATGCCGCAGTTGTCTGGCGCTATAATGTTAAACAGACACTGTACCAATGGACTACTGAGGTTAAAACATCCCTTCAGAGCACCACGGAGCGTGCTCATGTAAAACACTGCAATCACTTTGTTCGGGTTTACGCTACATAATGCGCCAACAGCAAACACATGACACAGAAAAAAAACTATTTTATTAGTGGCAAACACATGACACAGAAAAAAAATCAATTTTATTAACAGAACAATATCATAAAGAAAGTGAAAATTAGTTCAATGTTCCACCCACTAAATCACAGTTAAACAAGCACATTTGAAATGCGTGAAGCCAGGGGAAGATAACTGTCGGTAAACAGCAAGGAGCAGCCTTAACATAAGAAAATACTTCCACAACTTTTGGGCACCATGCTACTGCACCTGCTGCACCATTTAAATCATGACCCTAGTGCCTGCAAGATAACGGCACTTATGACTGCCTGTTTAGTTGTAAAATATAACAATAATCAGTGTTTAGTGGGGTGCCTGGAGCTTTTGGTCCCAGTGCCACTGCACTTGCTGCACTATTGTAATCATGACCTTAGTGTCTGCTAGGTAACTGCACTTATGACACCTTGTTTAGTAGTCAAATTTAGCAATAATCTGAGCTTAGTGGGGTCCATAGAGGTTTTGACCACGGTCGTACAGCACCTGCTGCACTATTCAAATAATGTCTCTTTTAACTGCAAGGTAACTGCAATTGTGACTGCCTGTTTAGTAGTAACATTTTGCAATATTAGGTGTTTAGAGGAGTTGTGGCAACTTTTGGGCCCCGTGCCACTCCACCTGCTGCATCATTCAAATCATGACCCTGGTGCTTCCAAGATAACTGCATTTGTGACTGCCTGTTTAGTAATAAAATATAGCAATAGTTGGTATTTGGAGGGGTTCCTAGAGCTTAGGGCCCTGGTGTCACTGCACCTGCTGTACCAATCAAATCATGACCCTAGAACCTGCAGGATAACTTCATGTGTGAGTGCCTCTCCTGTTTAGTTGTAAAATATCGCAATAATTGGTGTTTATTGGGGTGCCTAGAGCTTTTGGTCACTGTGCCACTGCACCTGCTGCACCATTGAAATCATGATCCTAGTGCCTGCAAGATAACTGCACTTATAACTGTCTGTTTAGTAGAACAATGTAGCAATAATCTTTGTTTAGTGGGGTCCCTAGGGCTTTAGGTCCTGGTGCCACTGTACCTGCTGCACCATTCCAATCATGCCCCTTCTAACTGCAAGTAACTGCAATTGTGACTGCCTATTTAGTAGCAAAATATAGCAACTATAGGAGTTTCGAGGAGTTCTGACATCTTTTGGGCCCGGTGCCACTGAACATGCTGCACCATTCAAATCATGATCCTATTTCCGGCAAGGTATCTACACTTGTGACTGCCTGTTTAGTAGTAAAATATAGCAGTAATCGGTGTTTAGTGGTTGTGTCTAGAGCTTTTGGTCCCAGTGTCCCTGCACAATGTAGCAGCATTGTAATGATGACTCTGGTGCCTGCTAGATAACTGAACTTGTGACTGTCTGCTTAGTAGTAAAATTTAGCAATAATGTATGTTTAGGGGGGGTCCCTAGGGCTTTTTGTCCCTGGTGCCACTGCGCCTGCTGCACCATTTAAATCAAACTCCTTTTAACTGCAAGGTAACTACAATTGTGACTGCCTGTTTAGTAGATAAATATAGCAATATTAGGTGTTTAGAGGGGAAAGATAACAAAATGCAAACAGTGAACAGTATGCAGCGTTAACCAAAAGAAAAAACACAGATGGGAATGAGTAGTTAGGCCACGGAAAACTGATAAGAAAGACACAGAAGGGAGAACAGGCTACAACCAATAGAAATGGAGAAAAGTAAACTGGCAAGCATACTGACCAATAAAAAGGGAAGGTGGGATGTAAGTTCTTTTTAAGATATACAATAGATTTCACAAGCACAGCGCAGGCAAAACCTAAAACGGCATGCTGGAATGTGTATGCTAAACGTATAGCACTTTCATTGTAAGACAAAAAAGTTGCGTTTTCAAAAAAATATAAAACTTGTAGAAACTAGTTTATTGGAGATATTTTAAATATATGCAAGACACCTGTATTTTTCCATCACTGTACATTTTCTGGAAGTGACAAGATGATAATGCATCTTTTAAACATATAGAAAGATGGTATTTGAGGGATGATTCATGAGGTGTAGGAAACACCTGTTGCTAATTTTTTGGCATAATTTCTTGGGTGCAAGGGGGTTCTGCTGGCATCGGCATGCCTTGTTCACCTCCAAACTCGAGAAGAGGGAGATAACAGAGCCTACTCACCTCACCAAGCGGGCCCAACAGGGTTATGAAAGGACCACATTTAATCCAACATCTTTATTCGTGACGCGTACTGTAGTTAAAATACAATTGGAGCGGATGCCATGTCTTAAGAGGAATTGGTTGTCTCTGTTCTTATGCAAATGCAGCTGTTATATGGCAGGACTGCAGTCAGTCTATCTAAATTACTTCCAGGGCCCTATAACTACATCAATAACAAAGGATTGCTATGTTTGTTTCCCTATATATTTGGCAATGGCAGACCCCCTAAGAACAGAGCCATGGTATCAGGCTCTTTGCATAGATAAGTAGCTCATTTCGACTAGATGGGATTTACATTTTAGGTGTTGTGGGCATAAGCTGCAAAAAGCTAGACAATTTATTCTTTCCTCTCAGTTGCCACCCTGTGCTGTGACAACTCATTCAGTAAATGTGCTTGTAGCTCCTGCTGGTGCACATAGAGCAAACTGTGTAACAAGCGCACTTTGAACTGGAATTCTGTGGCAGCTCCAGCATTGCCCTCCACACGTCTTTGTCTCCTTCAGTGGACATTCAGGCCCAGATCTGTCAAAGGACTGTGGTGCCCTTTAAACACGCAAGGTTACACAAGGGCAACGCAACCTTAAGTAAGATTTACAAAGCCAGCTTGCGTAGCCCTGCGTGGCTTGGTAAATCCGAAGTAACACAAGGCTGCGCAAGTCACTTCTTTGCATTACTCTGCGCCATTTAGGTGTCACATGGGAGGGGAGTGGGCATTCCCACGCATCCACTCATGCTTTTTAGCGTATTCTCAGGTTTACTGAGAGTCGTAAACTCGGGCATGAGTCAAAATTGTACGCCTTCCCGATAGAGATGCACTGGAGAGAAATATCTTTATTTCTCCTAGTTGTTTCCTCTTTCTAAGTGTGCTCCATTCTGCAGCCCACTAAGAAAGAGGTTATCAGGCACATGCATCAATCAAAATACCGGTCGCAAACGGGCAGATTCTCAGAATCTGACCCTTTGCTCCCGGTATTTTTGCATTTGGGATGCATCATCCCAAATGCAAAAATCGCTATTTAAGGAATCTCAAAATTGGGATTCCTTAAATAGCGATTGCATTTAAGGAATCCCTAATTGAGATTCCTTAAATGCAATGCATTACAGTTTAAAAAATAGCGATTTCGCTATTAGCGTGAGCAAATTACCATGAGGCTGGACCTCATGGTAATTTGCGAAAACTTAGAAAAATGCTCTTATTTGCATTTTTCTAAGTTTCATGTTGCCCACACACATGCCCTTAGAGCATGTGTGTATGCAACATTTGTGCAGAGTGAACATACATGGGTGCAATAGGGTGTCATTTTGACACCCTTGCACCATCGAAATTGCGGGAGCAATTTGCGAGTACCTACTGGAACTCGCAAATTGCTCCCGCAATCTCTAATTCATTCCTATGGGCCTGGAGGCCCATAGGAATGAATGGGAAGACATTCCTTAATTGCGACTCGCAATTTGCTAGTCGCAATTAAGGAATTTGTGGGAATCGCTATTTCTTTAGCGATTCCTACATGCATAGGGTTTTGCTATTCCTTAATTGCGATTCCTTAATAATCGCTATTAAGGAATCGCAAAACCCTATGATGATGCATGTGCCTGTAAGCCTTTAAGGATTGTTTTCTGCAAGAAAAATCATGCCTGCAACGTATACACCCTTGCAGCACGGCACAGGTGTGCCTGCATTGGCGCTAGGCAGCATATAGTGCGGCAGCGCAGTGAGAGAGCCGGAATGTGTCATATTTGAGTAAATATGGTGCATTCCTGCCCTCTTTATTGGACGCAGCACAATGCAGCAACATGTCTTGCTGCATTGCTCTGCATCAAATATTGATAAATCTAATCCTCATTCTACAGCCTAAAGCAACCTTGGGACTCAGTAATAGAGTTGATATTACAGCATTGAAGCTTTCAATACCTCTAGCTAGACTCCTTATTGGACCAAGGAGTGATAACTATCTGAATATTGGAGACATAACCAGTGTCCTCCTATGGTTAAGAGCCATCTAGTGAATCCTATCAACAATGAATATTGTCCAGTCATTGTCATAGCTGCGATGTGTCATTTTTTTCCAAGAAGGTGGTAGATGTCATGTCATAATGAGGACACTAGGAACCCCATTTGACCAGCCAGGCCACTGGACACTGCTTTCTGTTCCAGTGAGTGGAAAGGAAGTGTGGAGAAGTGCCAGGCACTCCAGAGAGGGGTAGTGTAGGGACCGCTTGGGTAGAGGCACGCTTCCCTAGAATTGGATGGACCGATGTACAGAGCGGGTACCAGGAATGAACAACAGACTGTCTCTTAATCTGTGTCTCAGTGGTTTGCTCACCCTGAATCCAAGTCACCAGACTGGTGACTTAATTCTTTACGAAAGAGCAGTAGCCATTCTTTGAAACCCACCAGTCAAGAGTGTTAAAGCCCAAATACATTTTGAATGGAGCCTGCTGATGTACGATATGAAACACAAATAGGCCCTTTCGATAATATGCAATGTGTGGGACTGCAGTTGATTTATTGAAGCTCAAACTTGGGGGCATATTTATTAAAAAGATGCATCACCCTTGCACCACACAATAGGGAGCAAGAGCAATGCAACTCTTAAGCTCGATTTATCAAGACACGAAAGGCTACCTTGCGTGGCCTTGCATGGCTTTATAAACCTCGAATAACGCAATGCAGCGCAAATAGCTGTGTTGCATCACTCTGCCCCAGGGAGAAGTTCCATGGGTGGAGGGAGGTTGTTCTCACGCATCCTCCCATGGATTTTGGCTCATCCCAAGACTTACCATTTCTGGTAGACCTGGGGATGGGTCAAAATGTGTGCCTCCCCGAATGTTATGTTATGTTATGTTATGTTATTTACTTTTATTACGCGCACAGATACTCGAAGAGTGTCCCGGCGCGATTCAGGGATGACAAAAATAAAAACTCGACCCTACGAGAAGAGGTAAGTTTTTAGTAGTTTTTTAAAAGCCCCAGAGTCTTCAACCAATCGGAGAGAAAGGGGGAGCTCATTCCAGGCGCGTGCCGCAAACAAAACCAGGGAGGCGCCACCTAGTCTATGGCGCTGGAAACGCGGCACCTTCATAGAACGAGAACCTTTTCTGAAGGTATCCTGGCCCCCGACTGTGCAGGGCGCGATGTGCAAGGGTAAGAGATTTAAAAACAATCCGGGCTCTGACCGGAAGCCAGTGGAGGGAGCGACGGTAACCCTGAACACTCTGTCTGGGACCCAGCCCCTCCAGCAGGCGGACAGCCGCATTCTGGGTAACTTGAAGCTTATTGAGAGCATAAGCTGGGAGCCCAGCATAGAGGGCATTGGCATAGTCCAAGCGGGACACAATAAGAGCCCGAACCACAGATTCCCTAGCCGCTTGAGGCAGCAACGGAAGGAATCTTCTCAAAATTTTGAGAAGACCGAAACAACAACCTGTCAGACGAGTAACCTGGCTAGAAAAGGAAAGGTTACTGTCGAAAAAAATGCCCAGGTTCTTAACGGTCTGGCTGTTAGAAACAGGTGGTGGGAACTCAGGTGGCCAAATAGCCTCCCTGAATCCAGAGGGGAAGTCACCAAACATCAACACCTCGGATTTGTCCTCATTGCATTTTAAATGAGCCGACGCCATCCAATCAAAGACCGAGGAGAGACACCTCTGTACACGGGCCACTGAGGACCCCTGTTTGTCCCAGGTGAACAGAAGTTGCGTATCGTCGGCATATGCAATGACCTTGGCCCCCAACCCCTCTGCTAAAAAGACCAGAGGAGTAAGATAGATATTGAACAGGAGGGGGCTAAGGGACGAACCCTGGGGAACACCTGTACCAACTAAAAGTGGTGTTGAAGCCGCCAGGGGTAACCAGACTTGCTGGTAGCGGCCATCCAAAAAAGATTTGATCCAGTCCCAGACCGGGCCCGACACACCAATCTTCGAGAGTCTGTCCAGCAACAAAGAATGGGGGACAGTATCAAAGGCTGCCGACAGGTCGAGCAGCACAAGGGCAGCCTTCCCGCCGGCATCTAGACAGTCCCGAATTGCTTCAGAGATTTCCAGAAGAGCACCTTCCGTACTGAAGGAAGGCCGGAAACCCGATTGTGCAGGATGAAGGAGATTCGCACTTTCGACAAACTCAGACAACTGCCTGTTCACTATCTTCTCACAAACTTTAGACAGACTAGGGAGAAGAGAAATGGGTCTGTAGTTTCCCGGCACTGAAGGATCGAGAGTCGATTTCTTCAGTAGAGGGAGGATTTTGGCCTGCTTCCAACAACTAGGAACCCTGCCCTCCTGCAAGGATAGATTAATAATAAAATTCACTTCCTCATTGACTGTTTCTGCTACCGAAGCCAGGAGTCTTGCAGAGCAAGGATCGTCCGGAGAACCGGACTTCAGACCCTGAAGAATTCTCAGAGTGCCCGGGAGATCCACCGGGGAGAAATTGGACAAGGAATGAATAGTAGGCAGAATCACTGGAGCAGAGAGAGAGGAGACAGAAGGAGCCATAGGCCCAGTAGAAACCAGCGAGGCAGAGAAGCTGTTTTGTATCTTTAAAATCTTGTCTCGAAAGAAAGTAGAGAGCGTCTCGCACCAAGCGGTAGTTGCAGGTAGGATGCAGCTCTGCGCCACAGGGGACAGAAAGCTTTGGACGATGGAAAAAATTTCTTTTGAGTTGTTCTTGGCTTGATCGATCCGACTGGCGAAGAAAGCCCTTTTAGGAGAAGAGATCGCTTTATAGTAAGTCTTTTGACCTAGCCTGAGTTGCTTCTTCGCTAGCGGACAATAATTACTAAGACGCCAGGCGCGCTCCAATTTCTTACAACCCTGCTTGAGGAGACGCAGATCCTGCGTAAACCAGGGTTTAGAGGGGGAAGCTCTAGACTGTCTAGCCGAGGTGGGTATGGCAATGGCCGCCCAGGAGCCCAACAGCCAGTTAGAGCTTAACGAGGAGAAATATCTTTATTTCTCCTTGTTGCTTCCTCTTTCTGTGTGTGCTGAGTTCTGCAGCATAAATAGAAAGTGAAAAATGCTTCTTAGGTCCTTCCTGCACAAAAAATCCTGATACAATACAAGGAGCGCATTGGTGTCTGTTTGGCGTTAGGCAGCACTTTGTGCACCAACCAAGTGAAAGGACTGGAATGTGCTGTAGAGTTTGGGCCCTAGGCTCACATGCTAAAGAAAGGATGACACAGACACAATGATATGTTTAGTTAACTGTCCAAGAGCACGTCTACTCAGGCCATTTTATTTTCAGGTCTCGCATGACTTGTAATGCCTGTGGTGGATGGGTGTGGGATGCGAATGTGTTCAGCCCTCAAGGGACTGGCTGGTAAAACTAAGGCCTGCTGGGACACTAGAACGTGTCCAGCACAACACTACATTCTCCCAAACTTTATTAAAACAAAACAAAGTCCAGCCTATGGGAATAAACTATGCACGTAAGACAACACTCAGTCTCTCGGTCTTGAGAGGCAGTCTGTGGGACAATGATGGACAGGTGCAGCTGGGAACCCCCCGGGCATCTCGGCACATGTCCATAATTTAACCAGCTACCTCTGAGCATGATCGATGTGTTGATGGAGTCGGGATTATTTGGCAGCCTGTCCGTCGGATCAATGTCCACCTACACACTGTTGGATGGACCTGTGTGCTCTTGTGGTGATGCTGTTGGTGTCAGACAACTCAAACATGGTGCATCAGGAGCGTCAGTGGAGTCCCGCTATAGAGCCTTCTCTTGAGGACACCTGGGCACTATGATGACCAATCTGCCAAGACTGGGGTGGAGTCAGTGATGCTTAGGATGCTATCCTCCAAAGCCCCGGTGCCTTCCAGTACCTTGTCGTGG
Source organism: Triturus cristatus (assembly GCF_964204655.1). NCBI lineage: Eukaryota > Metazoa > Chordata > Amphibia > Caudata > Salamandridae > Triturus > Triturus cristatus. The sequence continues at coordinate 272,435,839 of NC_140588.1, forward strand.
AGCTGCTTCCAGACCATCTCTTGTGCCGCAATCCCTGGGTGCAGGAATGTCCTTGAGGCCCCTATGCTGGGCTGCCACAATACTGCGTGGATTGTGCAGGGCTGCTTGTGGGCCGCCTGGAGGCCGCTGCAGGACCACTGACAGGATTCAACGATGTTCGTGCTACCACCAGGGTAGGTGACTTAATGGTTTGTGTGCTTGCCAACAGGACACAGGGGCTGTCAGATAACCCCTGCACACTTGGTCTCTCACTTCGATAGGAGTGCCTCGGTTTCTTGGTGCTTTGCAGGTGCAAGGCTCCACCCTGGTGACGATTTACTCCTTTGATGGATTGGGGGATGCACATTGAAACTACAGTGTGGCTGCTGTTAGACTGGACGACAGGTGGTGATGGCTCGCCTGGAGTGAGGATGACTGGAGGGGCTGCGCTGCATGACTTTTTAATAAATATGCCCCTTGGTGTACACACCAGCAAAGAGCCAGAGGTAGATACAACCGCGACAGGACCTTGTTTGCATTGCACCAAAAGCATTTCTACCATTTCCACTTGCCTCCTTTCTGGCTGGCAATGAGGGCTTACGCTGTCACGGTCCCTACAGCACAGTGCCTGTCTCTGCGTATATGTTCGTGGGATGTTTAAATATCTGTGCGTGCTACTTCTGTGCGCCTGCTCTTCAGTGCTTAATTTGTAAAACAAATATGTGCAAGGGCCCTCGTCAGCTTGCACCACCCATTGCACTGCCGACACTGCCAATGGCAGTACCAACACAATTACTAATCATCACACTCTTATAAGTGTGACAATTCAGCCGACTCTAGGCCCCCAAAGCTGTAAGAATGGCTTGGGTGGCCGTCAATAGTCATTTTTAGCAGCGGCACCATGTGGCAGACTGGTACAAGGCCCGGTGTTGACAATTACGTGCGGTGCTGAGCACCGGACACCACTGGCTCAAATTAAGCACTGCCGCTCTTTAGTATTGCTTTCTAAACGCAGACTTTTGGTTTGCGTGGGAAATACATACTTTAGTATACAGTTTCAAAAATGTTTCGGGAAGTGGAAGTGGAATACAAATAATAATAAAAATACGATAAAAGTATTATGCACTTTCAAATCGTATTTTATTATGCTGCGGGATCCTCAAATTCTTGGACAAGAACGCCCATCCTGCATCAGTCACCACCCTTATATGTTGTTGCCAATAAAGCGGGACAGGTCGCCCAAAACACGTTTGCCAATGCTTAACCTTATTCCATTCGGTTATTATTTTTGACTGGTGATGCGAGTAAATGTATAACTATGGAGCATATTGCCATCTAGTGACCATTTACAGAAAGACAGCCATTGCAGAATTACAATTCTTCAATTCAGTACTTCCCACTCACTGTAACGTCAGTTTACCCCGATTTGATTGTGAAATGGTCTCAAATAGAATGTACCCAGGCTACCAAGAATAGATTATAAAACAAAATAAAAATAGAATAAAACAGTATATAAATGCGCCCCATTCTGGTAATCGCCGCAAAGTAATTTCAAAGGACAAAATCCTGCGAATATATTACCAGAGTTCTTCTCAAGGCGCAGAGAAAAGGGAAGGAGAAACATGCTGCTTTCCTAGAGTCAGATAACGACCAATTTTGAAATAAATAACAAAATCCAGATTAAAAATTAGGGAATTCTCTCTGATTCACAAGCTTTCTTCCGCATCTAAGTAGAAAATATGTGTGGAAAAAGAAGCAATAATCTTTCATTTTCAAGTTTAAGGTTTTCGACTATGTACCCTATACTTGGGAGTTTAGTGTGGGAATATATATTTTTCCATGGAAGAAGCAGACCTGTGGCCGTGGAAAGGCTAGGTGTTTCTATTCGAGGAACGTTAGTTCAAGGAACACCATCCTCCTCTATAGTTTATATATATAAATTGGGAGCTTTCTCACTCCCTTCCCATATCACTAAACTGAAATGGTTTTACGTCACAATGTCGACCACAGAAATATTGAGGTACAAAAATATTATAGCCCAAATATATAATCAATGAAAACATGGACTTTCAGTTCACAATCTCTAATGCACCAAAATATTGTCAACATATATATCTGCAACAAAAATGTCATTAAAAGAAAAATATAGAGAAAAATATTGTTCTCCAACTATTAGAATGGAATTGAGAAAAATATCAACAATATGAATTATGTGCACTAAAATAGCGACAAAACATTTTTAGAAAAAGAGCCAGTCCTGGCCTTGATCACATACGCGTTGCAGTTTGAAAGACAAACATATAGACAAACATCTTAGTGCCGGATTAGTCTCCTGAGGCGGAAGCCGGGAGTTTAACCTTTTTAATATTGTATTTCACTTATTTTTAACGTGTTTTAAACTTACTGTATTTCTTGTGCCACTTTCCCACCTGGTTCCTTTCGCACCGCACAGCAGAACGAAGCGCTGTCACGGTGATTGCCGCCATTACAGACAAGCCCTCGAGCCTTGCCACGCCCCCTGACGCTCGGCCACGCCCCCCCGCCACACTATTTAAAGCGCGCTATCCCCCTAACGCGTCTTAGTGCCGGATTAGTCTCCTGAGGCGGAAGCCGGGAGTTTAACCTTTTTAATATTGTATTTCACTTATTTTTAACGTGTTTTAAACTTACTGTATTTCTTGTGCCACTTTCCCACCTGGTTCCTTTCGCACCGCACAGCAGAACGAAGCGCTGTCACGGTGATTGCCGCCATTACAGACAAGCCCTCGAGCCAGGCCACGCCCCCTGATGCTCGGCCACACCCCCCCCACCTCCTCAAATGGGATGGTTTCCTCGGCCGCGCAACGGCCGCGCGCAGCGGGCGCGCCGCCGGCGCGCCGAAGGCGCGCCAAAGGCAAGCCCGTCTGCGCCCGTCCGCGCACGAACGGGCCTAGGGCCAGAATCTATGCCGGGCGTGGATACCAATAAGGTGAGCTACTCGCGTCGTGCCTTACTCAGTCTTAGACCTATAAAGAACACACAGTGTAATTATGTACACGAATTAGATGAACCCTTTATAAATTGTGTACTCTGCCACCCGGTCAACCTGCAACTGTCTCAGGCACCAATTTTACACTCTGGCCTAAAATTAGCAGAATTGAACTGTAGGTCGCTCCCCATGCATGCCCTGCTTATTAACCACCTGCTCGTGGACCGTGAGCTAGACATCCTGTTTCTTACGGAAACTTGGCTCACATTTCACTCGGACTCGGATGTAGTCTTAGCTCTGGCCCCGGGGTTTCTTAACCAGTCCCAAGTACGTCCCTCTGGTAGAGGGGGCGGACTGGCCATTTTGCACAGAGATTATCTCTCTTGCAGAATTAGCGACGCTCACATCACAGACTCAGAGAGCTGCCATTTTACCATTAATCTGGGCCCGACAACCTCTATGACAGGTCTTTTGGTGTACCGCCCCCCCGGCCATTCTGGTTCCTTCACTAGCGCCCTACTAGAATCTATCTCAGCACTTGCCCACTCTACATCTAACTTTACCGTGCTAGGGGACCTCAATATTCACTTTGATGATCCCCTAGACACAGGGGCTGCTGATCTGATACTAGACCTGGCTGCCTACGGCCTTCATTTGGCCAATACCGGAGCCACTCATATCAAGGGCCACCTGCTAGACCCAGTTTTTACAAATATCCACACTCTCTAGGCTAAACCTTCTTGCCCCCTTCCTTGGACAGACCACTTTTTGGTTCCTCTCTTCTGGCCAGGAAAATTCAGGAAACCCCATAAGCCCGTCAAGTACACCCAGGACAGGGCATGGTCCAGACTCTCAACTGAGGACTGGGCCAGAACTTTGGAATCAATGACCTATGTCCCCTCAGAGGATCCTGTCGCAGCTGATAGCAATTTTAGGAAGTGGATTTCCGACTCACTCGATTCTATCATACCTATAAAAACCCGTGAAGACAAGAGCGGAAAGACAGGCTCGGCCCCCTGGTTTAGCTCGGAACTTAGAGTCCTCCGTAAGGAATGTAAAAAAGCGGAGCGACTGTGGAGGAAGGACTGGCTCCACTCTAGTAAAGACTCCTACCGGAGGACTGTGAGAGTATACAAATTTGCCCTAAAACTCTCCAAGGCCTCCTACTATGACAATAGGATAAAAAATGCTACAAACTCCGCGAGAGAATCCTATCTTATCGTCAAAGAACTCCTAAAGATACCGCAACCCCCCTCACCGACCAAGGCTCCACCGGACAGGAGTAATGAACTGGCAAAATATTTTGACTCTAAAGTCTCCCATATTTTAACTTCACTTCCACAGCCTAACCAGCCACCCTGCTGGGATAACGTGACGCCTGATACTTGCCCTGCGGGCGACCTTCACCCGCAGCTTAATGCCTTTAGGGCGGTCTCACTGGACGAAGTTGAAAAAACTCTGGCCAAGATGAAAAGTGGCTCTCCCCGTGACCCTGCTCCCATGAGGTTTTTGAAAGCAGTCGCCTCTGTGATTGTCTCTCCAGTCTTGGAGTTGATTAATGCCTCACTGTCCCAAGGCTCCGTTCCTCCTAGTTGGAAGGGGGCGGTAGTCAAAGCCCTTCTCAAAAAACCACAATTGGACCCCGCCGATCTGGCCAACTACAGGCCGATCTCGCTCCTCCCGGGCATCAGCAAAATTGCTGAAAAACTAGTTAACGTCCAGCTGTCCCAGTTTCTGGAATCTAATAATCTGCTGCGACGTTCCCAAACGGGGTTTCGCCCTGGCCAAGGCACGGACACTGCCCTCCTCTCCGTCATCGAGGAGGCAAGGTGCATTTTGGATTCGGGGGGGTCAGTGGCAGTGATCCTCCTGGACCTTAGTGCAGCCTTTGACACGGTGAATCACCGTGTCCTGCTCCACCGGCTGGCCAGGGCAGGACTTGGGGGCACCGCGTTGGCCTGGATAGAGTCATTCCTGTCGGACCGTTCGTTCCAGGTCTGGGATGGCAACTCCCGCTCTGCCTCTCTTCCTTTGACAAGTGGGGTTCCCCAGGGCTCCTCACTTAGTCCCACTCTTTTTAATGCATATATGGCCCCTTTGGAGGATGTAGTCGCCCCCTTCGGCATCAAGATTGTGAGTTATGCGGACGACACGCAATTGGTCGTCTCTCTCTCACATCTTGAGCAATGCCCAGATAATCTTCTGCACGGCCTCCAGAAAATCCATCTCTGGATGTGCGAGTCCTCACTCAAACTTAATGGGTCCAAAACAGAAGTTATGCTGATGGGGAAGAAGTGGTCAGCAATTCCATCATCTGTCTGGCCCGATATTATGGGTGAGGTTCCCGCCCCTAAGAAAGAAATCAAGAGTCTTGGGGTCTGGCTCGAACCGGACCTTTCCATGAAGACCCAGGCAACTAAAACAGCTGGAACCTGCTTCGGACTTATGCGGTTAGTCCGCAAGATCCTTCCTCTGCTTCCCCTTCAATCCAGGAAACTCCTGGTTCAAGGACTGGTCCTTGCACGATTGGACTACAGCAATGCGGTCTACTTAGGAGCCCCTGAAGCCACTCTGGGCAGGCTACAACGAACCCAAAATGCGGCGGCCCGGATGCTGATGGGTCTTCCTTCCAGTACCTCTGCTAGACCTGCGCTTAAGACTCTGCACTGGTTACCAGTCCGAGAGAGGATTGAGTTCAAGGCAATGTGCATCACTTACAAGCTCCTCAATGGACAAGGTCCTTTGATCTTAGGAGATATGGTTACCCCGTACAAAGCTCCGAGATCTCTGCGCTCGGACAATGAGCGACTGGCCACTGTTCCCAGGTTTAGGAGGGTGCGTACTGGAGGCCGTCGCTTCTCTGTAAGGGCAGCCACTCGCTGGAACTCGCTTCCCCGCAGCCTGCGGTTGGAACCCTGCTACCTGCGTTTTCGCAAGCAGCTTAAAACTTTGCTCTTCCCTAAATAAGTTCTCCCTCCCCTCTTGACTAATTCATGTTCTCACAGCGCGGGGATGCCTTCGGCTCACCAGGCGCTTTACAAATATTTAAATAAATAAATAAATAAATAGGTCACAAGATGTTTGGACATAGAAGACATCCTGTGCAAATCACCGCAAAGTGCAAAACATAATTCAACAATTATGTGCAAATCAGGCAATGTATTAAAAATTTGGTTTAAATACTTTCATAAAACTGTTGAGATTATTCAAAGATTATGTGGATTATGTTGTTGACATCTAAACAGATATTGTCATATCTAAGATGATTTCATTTCAGGATAAATCCATTAACATGGGCTAAAAGTAAACAAATCATATATGTTGATTGTGATAAAACAATTAGATTTTCAGGTCGATGTTTTAACAGTGCAGAGTTGGCTGGAGATGCTATTAAGCCTAATTAAATAATGCCACCGTTTGCTCTACTGACACCAATGCATTGTGGAACCTGTGGTGCACGAAGAAGGTCACATGACTGAATCAGCAGCACTCGCACTTTATTTAAATGTTTCCCACCTGTGAACAAGGCACAAGGATGCTGAAACACGTAAGGACTGGCATACGTGAATAAAGCTGCATTAACAACTCAGAAACCAGGCTCGGCAAAATCTTTTTTTTGCATGTTTTGGACGGGACCCTCCATTCCCGTTGTCACCAGGGCCGCCCTGCAGGGTCGGGGCCCCCATGTTGGAGACGTGTATTTTGGTGCTGCTAACACCGCTGGGGGCATGACCCGCTCGCTACACACCAGATCTAATGGACTGCCAAGGTATTTCGTGGAGGTGAAAGCGAGAAAGGGAGAGGGTGAAGGTGAGGGCACACCTCACTCGGACAGTTTCTGAGTCTTTTTGCAACTTCAAAAGGTATTAACTGCCGTTTTTGGGAAAATTGGATGCACACAGACACTTTATTCCACTGGCGATGTTTTAACAGTGCAGAGTTGGCTGGAGATGCTATTAAGCCTAATTAAATAATGCCACCGTTTGCTCTACTGACACCAATGCATTGTGGAACCTGTGGTGCACGAAGAAGGTCACATGACTGAATCAGCAGCACTCGCACTTTATTTAAATGTTTCCCACCTGTGAACAAGGCGCAAGGATGCTGAAACGCGTAAGGACTGGCAGACGTGAATAAAGCTGTGTAGGACCTGGGGTCTCCAGGCCCTATGGGGCGGTAACGTGACACGAGCGGTCGGGCCACCAAAGGTCTGTGTGTAAAGCAACCATACAACACGCACCTCACATGCGACGGGGAACACACACAATAAGTGACGCCACACTGTAGGAATTATGTAAATACTCAAGTTTATCCAAGTAGGTCACGTTAAATGCAGTTCATGAGGTAGCAGTACATTTCATATGCGAATAATACAATAGCTAGCGATGTACATATCAGTCATGAGCTATAAAGGCTGTTTCTACCACATATGCAATTTATGAAATGACAGTACTGCCTGGGGCACAACTACCACTCACGTAGCTGCACACGCGCGTTGGGCGCGCTAACCGGTGACGACCTCAGAACGGGGCACCTAGCATGGAGAGCTACTCGTGATCTCTGGCACATAGCACTGTAATAGGGAATATAAATAACAGAGCGCTACTCGTAATCAATAGCGTTTAACACATCAATATGGCACAGGAATAACAGCGCGCTACTCGGACTTGATAGCACGTAACACTTCAACCTGGCACATGAATAACAGCGCGCTACTCGAACTTGATAGCACGTAACACTTTAAGGCAGGGCATGTAAACACAAAGCGCCACTCGTAATCGATGACTCTCAGTACCTTGGAGCGGAGCGTATAACATAAAGCGCCACTCGTAACCAATGACTCTCAGTACTTTGGAACGGAGCATATAGCATAAAGCGCCACTCGTAATCAATGACACTCAGTACTTTGGAGCGGAGCACATAACATAAAGCGCCACTCGTAACCAATGACTCTCAATACTTTGGAACGGAGCATATAGCATAAAGCGCCAATCGTAATCAATGACACTCAGTACTTTGGAGCGGAGCACATAACATAAAGCGCCACTCGTAATCAAGGACACTCAGTACTTTGGAGCGGAGCACTTAACATAAAGCGCCACTCGTAATCAATGGCACTCAGTACTTTGGAGCGGAGCTTCCAGCGGAGAGCTCCGGTGCAGTTCGTTGGGCACCACGCTTCAGTATCGCTCGAGGGGGCACACGGAAAGGATCCCTCGGCGGGGTCTCTTCCGTCGGGAAGACAGGGGGCGAATCCCACGGAGAGGAAACCCGGCTAAGGGTGCGGTGTGGCTCCCAACCCGCAGGGGGCGCACCGGGGGCGATTTCAGCCTCCGGGCTTACCTCGATCTCGGCGTCAGCAGGCGTCCGCTCCCACGATGATGGGGGAACTCGGCCCCGGCCTCGCACACCTCCTCACGCAGCTGCGACGGCAGCGGCGGGGCCCCGGGCTTCTCCGCGGGCCTCGTGACAATGCAGGGCACTTCTCCAGGCCTCCAGGCCACGGCGGTGAGCGCGCTGGCCTCGTCGTCACCAGGGGGGGCTCAAATTAAGGATGGGGTTCTGTGCTCAGCGGAGCACGCTGCCGGGGGTCCCAGACCAGGGCAGGGAGCGCAGGGGTCTCAGCGCTAATACCTGGTCGATCCCCGGTGGTTCTCCAATCAGCTTTGCATCAGGGTTCAGGGGTCAGTCTGGACACGCAGTTTCAGTGCTTGGTCAATAGGTTTTAGAGTTCAGTCTGGACACGCAGTCTCAGTGCTTGGTGAATAGGTTTTAGAGCTCAGTCTGGACACGCAGTCTCAGTGCTTGGTGAATAGGTTTTAGAGTTCAGTCTGGACACGCAGTCTCAGTGCTTGGCTTGTAAGTTTCTGTTCTTAGATGTCAGATAAGGTCTTGTTGGCGCAGATGTATCTGGCGCCCTTAAGGGGTTCCGTTACAGGGGGTTAGGAATGGAGAGGGCGACTAGATCCTTCCTAGTCAGGCTGGGCAGAGAGTCTCTGGGTCCTCCTACTGCTGGGCAAGATCAGTGGGTTTCACAGGGTCCCTCACTCACTTAAGAGGCAGCACCTAAATCCTGTCACTCTCAGAGGCATAAGTCCCTGGCTAGGCCCTACCGCCTACACTCCTGGTGGATTCTTCCAGCTCTGCTTCACCCCAATGGCCAACTCACCACAAAAGTTTCCCTCCCTCTCTTAAGTAGCCCTAGGTCAGGTGACCTCTGGCCAAGGCGGCAAAAGAAAAACCACACCTCCCTTCTAGAAGGTTCCAGCACATTCCAGGAGCTTCCCCACTCTACCTATGGGACAAAAAGGCGGGCTGGAGTCGCAACATTGTTGTGGGGTTCCAGCCAGCTCCTGGCAGCTAGGGTGCTACTAGAACAGGCCATTCTGTAGTAGCAGGGGCCTGTGGCAGCCATCTTGGGTGAAGGGAGCACCTGCACCTTAACACTACAAAAACGAAAAAATTCAGGGAAAAAGGGCCAAGTCCAACAAGCTGCATTAACAACACAGAAACTAGGCTCGGCAAAATCCTTTTTTTTGCATATACATATGTATATATATAAATATCTATAAATAAATAAATAAATAAATAAATAATATATATATATATATATATATATATATATATATATATATATATATATATATATATGTATAGGTAAGGAGAAGCATCTCAATAAAGTAAACTTTGCACGTACCTGTGGTCCGTCCTCCATTGGTGTCATAACGCCGATTCAGCTTTGGAGTTCAAGATATATATATATATATATATATATATATATATATATATATATATATATATATATATATATATATGTATATATATATATATATATATGTATATATATATATATATATATTATCTACTGGCGGCCAGTAGAAAGTTATAGTTAGGACCGTGTTTCCATAGGAAATCTCAAAATTCTATTTTGAATAACTTTGGCGCCGGTTGACGAATCTTTGCGAAATTTTCAAAACTAATGGGGCGCTCCGCTCAGCTCCTACCCTGAAAGTCTCGGGGGGATTCGTCAAGCGGGGGACGAGAAAAAAGGGGGGTCCCAAAACGCGTTTTCCCCATGCATTTTCCCATAGGACCTTTAGTCGAAGGTACAGCCCGAACGGAATTACTTGAAATTTGGCAGAGAGGTAGTCCTCAGGTCAGGGATGTGCCTTTTGCATATGTGGAGTCAATCTGTTTAGTAGTTCCAGAGAAAATTGCAGTAAAAAGCACATACATATCTATAGCCGCGCACCGTGCGTGCACCGTGCGCGCACCCTAACGTGCGCGAGCGTAATTCTGATTGGTTGTTACTTGTCAGTCAACGTTCGAATCGTTTGAAATCAGGAAGTGTCGGTCGCCATTTTGTTTGTTTTCAGTGCGAGAGTGGAAAAGGAAGGTGGCAAACGTGAAAAGGGGGCAGGGTAGAGAGTTCCTGACCCCCTAGCCTTTGTCAGGGGGTTCCTGAAGGACCCCGAAGGCAGAAAAAAAATGTAAATTTTTTTTTAAAAAAAATTGCGGGGGTGCGCGCACCGTGCGCGCACGGTGAAAAACCATTAAAAAATGTAAAAAAAAATTTAATACGTAGTTTATTGAAAAATAAATATATATAAAAAAATAATACATACATAACTTAGCATTTAAAAAACCATACAAATTCACTGAAAAAACCATAGGTTTCACACACGTTATAGTTTGGAATTAGCATTTAAAAAACCTTGCAAATTCACTTAAAAAACCATAGGTTTCACACATGTTATAGTTAGGTGGATATTTCACTCGTAAAAAACCAATGAAATTCCCCCGTTATAGTTACTTCAGATAACTATAACTTGCGCGACCGCCACTCTATCACAAGGATGATGTCATCAGTGATGTCAAGAGTGATGCCACTGACCATGTCATGAGTGATGTAATATGTGACGTCATGAGCAGAGGATTGCGGGCGCGCGAATTATAGTTATCTGAAGTAACTATAACGGGGGAATTTCATTGGTTTTTTACGAGTGAAATATCCACCTAACTATAACATGTGTGAAACCTATGGTTTTTTAAGTGAATATATATATATATATATATATATTTATATATATATATATGATTTCCAAAGTCCTCCACTATGCACCGAACTCCGTAACTTTTTGGAAAATAAGGTGCTTTTATTCTTCTGACAGCAGCATGACGCGTTTCGACCGGGGAACCCGGTCTTGATCACATGACATCCAAGAAAGATCGTAGAGTTTAAATAGCGTGTAGAATGCCGCCAAAACTGCTCACAATAAACATAGAAAACATACTTTTGAAAAAATCTTAACAGGTCTGACCAAATTCATGCTGAAAGAGTATAATGTGAGTATATATTCTTTCGTAACTTCTGAAGTTTCAACCGACAGGCAAAAATAATTGATAAAAATTATTAATCAATTCTTTGTATAACACCCTGCACACAATAAAAGCGAAAAAAAGTACACATAAAATATATGAAATATCTGTCACAAAATTATCGCACCATAGTATGTACTAAAAAAACAGGGGAATAGAAATGTGTTGGGCAAGTGCCCATAGACTGTCGGTAAAGAGAAAAAAGTGAGGAAAAGAAGAACAGACCTGTATCCTAGATTTAGTTAGCAACTCAATGTATAAATGATACATACACATCAAGTTAATGAAACAACAAACGAATATTAAGTCATACTCAAAATTAAATAAGTGAGCAAAATAACACATCAAGTAGCAAACTAATATAATCATGCAAGAAAACATATAATGTAAACAATAAAACTTTAAGGAAGAAACCAACATATCATAATGGAGAAAGTGTCCATAAAGCAATTTATAAATATGAAATGAATAAATTCATAAATAAATACATTAATTTATGAAAAGACCGTGCAAGAAGCCGTCCTATTATGGAAATTGCGTAATAGGCCTTCCAAAAAGAAAAAAAGCTAAGAACTGGACAGCAATCTTACAGCTGTACATATATATATGAGACCACAAACCCAGTGCTTTCAAGTAAAAAGGCATGAGGTTGGCAAATATAGCACATCTCCCAAGTAGCAATTAATTCACCACTGAATATGGTAGCTATCAACACCACTGGATAAATCCATATATGCATAGATAGTTCACAATCTCTAATGCCCAAAAATAATGTCAACATATATATCTGCAACAAAAATGTCATTAAAAGAAAAATATAGAGAAAAAATATTGTTCCCCAACTATTAGAATGGAATTTAGAAAACTAAAACAATGTAAATTATGTGCACTGAAATATCGACAAAACATGTTTATAAAAAAAGGGGACATTAAATATATGAACCCAAAAATAAATATTTCATAACTTAAAATGCCAAACCGAGAAACACATATTAAATTTAATATAACGTGCAGCTAATTCCACCAGCCAAAAAGTAAAATAAATTACATAGCTAATCAGTTTCATGCTTAAAATCATAAAAGCAAAATACATAATTAAAAAAATGTGGGAGATATGCAGAGCACATAATAAACAAATAAACATCCTGCCAAACCTACCTTAGAATAGAGAACAGTGTTACTCTGCACAATAGAAGCATCTAATAACCAGAGAAAATAAGGTGCAAATTATTTTTATTTCTCGCTATAAATATACGTCACATAAAACTTCTAAGAAACGATATATATAAAATTACATATCATTCTAAAAATTATACCCCTATTATATTTCCACTACAGATAGATCACTTAAACATCTTTGGAATTTAAAATACTATTAAAGAAGACAAGAACAATTATACAGATTGTATAGGAACATTTTGAGATTATTCACCCAAATCTAACAACAATCAGTTGGCAGGGTAGGCCCAGACGCAGGTCCCTTGCTCACTTTGCCACTGGATTCAAGATAGCCTCACTGATGAGGGTTATGAACCCGAAACCGGTCCCAGGATGCTTGTTTCCGGTCCAGGGAAGACATGGCTTGGCAGTTCGGGCTGGACTGCTCCCATGAGGCACAGGGTCAGACTGATTTGCATATGGCCATGTCTGAACTGGGGTGGTGGAGTGAGCTAAATAATGATGATGGATTAAACCCAGATCAGTTGACTGGGGGTGAGTGTTTGATTTGCTCAAACGCTCCGTCCATCATCCCCTTTGGTATCGCTTTGTTCGCCCTAAATTGGCAGGGTATGCCCAGACGTGGGTCCCTTGCTCACTTTGCCACTGGATTCAAGATAGCTTGGCTGATGAGGGTTATGAACCCAAAACTGGTCCTAGGATGCTTGTTTCCGGTCCATGGAAGATATGGCTTGGCAGTTCGGGTTGGACGGTTCCCATGAGGCACAGGGTCACACTGATTTGCATATGGCCATGTCTGAACTGGGGTGGTGGAGTGAGCTAAAGAATGATGTTGGATTAAACCCTGATCAGTTGACTGGGGGGTGAGTGGTTGATTTGCTCAAACGCTCCGCCCATCATCCCCTTTGTTATCGCTAGTACATAATACGGCAGGGGGATTAAAACTACCTCTAAGTCCCTAGCATATAATAGGGCATGGCAGTTTAGAGGGCAGCAGCCCTTTTCTGCACTTCATGTGTGCACTGCTGAGCCTGATGTCAGTTTAAAAGTAGCCTTGTGTGTGTGCAGAAAGAGGCAAGAGAGGTGCAGAAAGAGGGAAGAAGGGTACAGAAAGAGGCAGGAGAGGTGCAGAAAGAAGCATGAGAGGAACAGAAAGAAGCAAGAGAAGTACAGAAAGAAGCAAGAGAGGTGCAGAAAGTGGGAAGGGGGTGCAGAAAGAGGCAAGACAAGTGCAGAAAGAAGCAACAGATGTGCATAAAGAAGCAAGAGAAGTTCAGAAAGGCAGCAGAGGCATTGAAACAGACAGAAGGGGTGCTGACAGAGGCAAGAGGGGTGCATAAATTTGCAGGAGAGGTGCATAATGAAGCAAGAGCAGTGCAGTGCAGTAAGAAACAACAGAGGTGCAGAGGGAGGCAAAAGAAGAGCAGAAACAAGCAAAAGAGATGCGGAAAGTGGCTAGAGGGATACAGAAAGAATCAAAAGAGGTGCAGAAAGAGGGAAGAGAGGTGCAGAAAGAGGGAAGAAGGGTGCAGAAAGAGGCAAGAGAGTTGCAGAAACATGCAGAAGAGGTGTAGAAAGAAGCAAGAGCAGTGCAGAAAGAACCATCAGAAGTGCAGAAGGAGGCAAGAGGGGTGCAGAAAGTTACAAGAGTGGTGCAGAAACAAGCAAGAGCGGTGCAGTAAGAAACAACGGAGGTAGAGAAGCAGGCAAGAGGGATGCAGAAAGAGGCAAGAGCAGTGCAGAAAGAACCAAGAGACATGCAGGAAGAGGGAAGAAGGGTGCTGAAACAGGCACAAGGGGTACAGAAAGAAGCAAGAGAGGGGTAGAAAGAAGCAAGAGAATTGCAGAAAGAAACAACAGATGTGCAGAATGAGGCAAGAGGGGTGCAGAGAGAGGCAAGAGAAGTGCAGAAGGAAGCAACAGTGGCACAGAAAGAGTCAAGTAATTTGCATAAAGAGGCAGGAGAGATGCAGAAACAGGCAAAAGAGGTGCACAGAGAGGGAACAGGGGTGCACACAGAGGCAAGAGAGGTACAGAAAGAACCAACAGAGGTGCAGAAAGAGGCAAGAGGAGAGCAGAAATGTGCAAGAGGAGAGTAGCAGATAGAAGCAAGAAAAGTGCAGAAAGAACAAACAGGTGCAGAAAGAGGCAAGAGGGGTATAGAAAAAGGCAAGAGAAGTGCAGAAAAAGCAAAAGAGGTGCAGAAAGAGGCAGGAGGGGTGCAGAAAGAGGCAAGAGATGAGCAGAAGGAGGCTAGAGAGGTGCACACAGAGGCATGAGGGGTGCAGACATTTGCAAGAGAGTTGCAGAAAGAAGCAAGAGAAGTGCAGAAAGAACCAACAGAGATGCAGAAAGAGGCAAGGGGGGTGCAGAAAGAAGCAAGAGAAGTGCAGAAAGGAGGAACAGAGGTGCAGAAAGAGTCAAGAGGGGTGCAGACAGAGGCAAGAGAGGTGTGGGAAGAGGTATACAGAAAGAGGCAAGAGGGGTGCAGAAACATGCCAAAGAGGTGTAGAAAGAAGCAAGAGCAGTGCAGAAAGAACCAACAGAGGTGCAGAAAGAGGCAAGAGGGGTGCAGAAAGAGGTGAGAGGGGTGCAGAAATTTGCAAGAGAGGTGCAGAAACAAGCAAGAGCAGTGCAGTAAAAAACAACGGAGGTACAGAAGCAGGCAAGAGGGATGCAGAAAGGGGCAAGAGCAGTGCAGAAAGAACCAAGAGACATGCAGGAAGAGGGAAGAAGGGTGCTGAGACAGGCACAAGGGGTGCAGAAAGAAGCATGAGAGGGGTAGCAAGAAGCAAGAGAATTGCCGAAAGAAACAACAGAGGTGCAGAAAGAGGTAAGAGAGGTGCAGAGAGAGGCAAGAGAAGTGCAGAAGGAAGCAACAGTGGTGCAGAAAGAGTCAAGAAAAGTGCATAAAGAGGCAAGAGAGTTGCAGAAACAGGCAAAAGAGGTGCACAAAGAGGAAACAGGGGTGCACACAGAGGCAAGAGAGGTACAGAAAGAACCAACAGAGGTGCAGAAAGAGGCAAGAGGGGTACAGAAAGAGGCAAGAGAAGTGCAGAAAAAGCAAAAGAGGTGCAGAAAGAGGAAAGAAGGGTGCAGAAAGAGGCTAGAGAGGTGCACACAGAGGCATGAGGGGTACAGACATTTGCAAGAGGGTTGCAGAAAGAAGCAAGAGAAGTGCAGAAAGAACCAACAGAGGTGCAGAAAGAGGCAAGAGGGGTGTAGAAAGAAGCAAGAGAAGTGCAGAAAGGAGGAACAAAGGTGCAGAAAGAGTCAAGAGGGGTGCAGACAGAGGCAAGAGAGATGCAGGAAGAGGGATACAGAAAGAGGCAAGAGGGGTGCAGAAATTCATAAGACAGGTGCAGAAAGAAACAAGAGCAGTACACAGTACAGAAACAACCAAGATATGTGCAGAAAGAGGCAAGAGGGGTGCAGAAAAAGGCAAGAGAAAAGCAGAAAGAAGCAATAGAGGTACAGAAAGATACAAGAGAACTGTAGAAAGAGGTAAGAGACTTGTAGAAATTTGCAAGAGAGGTGCAGAAAGAAGCTAGAGCAGTGCAGGAAGAAAAAACAAAGGTACAGAAGGAGGTTAGAGGGGTGCAGAAAGAGGCAAGAGCAGTGCAGAAAGAACCAAGAGACGTGCAGGAAAAGGGAAGAAGGGTACAGAAAGAGGGACGAGGGGTGCAAAAAGAAGGAAGAGAAGTGCAGAAAGAAGCAACAGAGGCACTGAAAGAGGCACAAAGGGTGCAGAAAAAAGCCAGAGAAGTGCAGAAAGAAGCAACAGAGGTACAGAAAGAGGCAAGAGTGATGCAGAAAGAGGGAAGAGAGGTGTAGAAAGAGGCAAAGGAGTTGCACAAAGAGGGGAGAGGGGAGTGGGTAGAGGCAAGAGGGGTGCAGAAAGAAGGAAGTGAGGTGCAGAAAGAGGCAAGAGAGGTGCAGATAGAGGCAAGAGAGGTGCAGAAACAGGCATGAGAAGTACAGAAAGAGGGAAGATGAGTGCAGAAAGAGACAACAGAGGTGCAGAAAGAAGCAACAGAGGTGCAGAAGGAGGAAAGAGAGATTCAGAAACAGGCAAAAGAGGTACAGAAAGAGGGAACAGGGGAGCAGACAGATGCAATAGAGATGTACAGAAACAGGTAAGAGGGTGCAAGAAAAGGCAAAAGGAGTGCAGACATGTGCAAAAGAGGTGCTGAAAGAAGCAAGAGCTGTGCAAAAGATCAAACAAAGGTGCAAAAAGGGGCAAGTGAGGTACAGAGGCAAGAGAACTGCAGAAAGAGACAAGAGGGTTGCAGAAACAGGCAAAAGGGATGCAGAAAGAGGGAACAGGTGGGCAGACTGAGGCAAGAGAGGTGCAGAAAAAGGGAAGAGGGGTGCGGAAAAAGGCAAGAGGGATGCAGAAATTTGGAATAAAAGTTCAGAAGGAAGCAAGAGCAGTGCAGAAAGAACCAACAGCGGTGCGGCAAGAGGGGTGCAGAAAGGGTTGGGGGGGTGCACTAAGAGGCAAGAGGGGTACAGAAAGAGGCAGGAGGGTTGCACAAAGAAGGAAGAGAACTGCAGAAAGAAGCAACAGATATGCTTAAAGAGGCATGAAGGGTGCAGAAAGAGACAAGAGAGGTACAGAAATTGGAAGAGATGAGCAGAAAGAGGCAAAAGAATTGCAGGAAACAATGTTGCAGAAAGTGGCAAGAGAGGTGCAGGAAGAAGCAAGAGAGTTGCACAAAGAGGGAAGAGGGGTGCAGAAAGAGGCAAAAGGGGTGCAGAAAAAAGCAAGTGGTGTGCAGAAAAAAGCAAGTGGCGTGCAGAAAGAGGCAAGAGGGGTGCAGAAACAGGCAAGAGAGGTGCAGAAACAGGCAAGAGAAGTGTTAAAAGAGGCAAGAGAGGTGCAGAAGGAGGCAAGAGAACTGCAGAAAGAAGCAACTGAGGTGCTGAAGGAGGCAAGAGAACTGTAGAAAGAAACAACAGAGGTGCAGAAAGAGGCAGGAGGGGTGCAGAAAGAGGCAAGAGAAGTGCAGAAGGAAGCAACAGTGGTGGAGAAAGAGGCAAAAGAGTTGCAGAAAAAGGCAAAAGAGGTGCACAAAGAGGGAAAAGGGATGCACACAGAGGCAAGAGAGGTACAAAAAAAGAACCAACAGAGGTGCAGAAAGAGGTAAAAGGAGTGCAGAAATGTGCAAGAGGAGAGTAGCAGATAGAAGCAAGAGAAGTACAGAAAGAACCAACAGAGGTGCAGAAAGAGGCAAAAGAGGTACAGAAAGAGGCAAGAGAAGTGCAGAAAAAGCAAAAGAGGTACAGAAAGAGGCAAGAGGGGTGCAGAAAGAGGCAAGAGAGGAGCAGAAAGAGGCAAGAGAGGTGCACACAGAGCATGAGTGGTACAGAACTTTGCAAGAGAGTTGCAGAAAGAAGCAAGAGAAGTGCAGAAAGAACCAAAAGAGGTGCAGAAAGAGGCAAGAGGGGTGCAGAAAGAAGCAAGACAAGTGCAGCAAAGAGGAACAGAGGTGCAGAAAGAGGCAAGAGGGGTGCAGACAGAGGCAAGAGAGGTACAAAAAGAGGCAAGAGGGGTGCTGAAATTTGCAAGACAGGTACAGAAAGAGGCACGGAGGGGTGCACAAAGAAGGAAGAGAACTGCAGAAAGAAGCAACAGATGCGCTAAAAGAAGCATGAAGGGTGCAGAAAGAGACAAGAGAGGTACAGAAAGTGGAAGAGATGAGCAGAAAGAGGCAAAAGAATTGCAGGAAAAAATGTCGCAGAAAGTGGCAAGAGAGGTGCAGAAAGAAGCAAGAGAGTAGCACAAAGAGGGGTGCAGAAAGAGGCAAAAGGGGTGTAGAAAAAAGCAAGTGGCGTGCAGAAAGAGGCAAGAGGGGTACAGAAAGAGGCAAGAGAGGTACAGAAACAGGCAAGAGAACTGCAGAAAGAAGCAACTGAGGTGCTGAAGAAGGCAAGAGAACTGTAGAAAGAAACAACAGAGGTGCAGAAAGAGGCAAGAGAGGTGCTGAAAGAGGCAAGAGAGGTGCACACAGAGCATGAGTGGTACAGAACTTTGCAAGAGAGTTGCAGAAAGAAGCAAGAGAAGTGCAGAAAGAACCAAAAGAGGTGCAGAAAGAGGCAAGAGGGGTGCAGAAAGAAGCAAGACAAGTGCAGCAAAGAGGAACAGAGGTGCAGAAAGAGGCAAGAGGGGTGCAGACAGAGGCAAGAGAGGTACAAAAAGAGGCAAGAGGGGTGCTGAAATTTGCAAGACAGGTACAGAAAGAGGCACGGAGGGGTGCACAAAGAAGGAAGAGAACTGCAGAAAGAAGCAACAGATGCGCTAAAAGAAGCATGAAGGGTGCAGAAAGAGACAAGAGAGGTACAGAAAGTGGAAGAGATGAGCAGAAAGAGGCAAAAGAATTGCAGGAAAAAATGTCGCAGAAAGTGGCAAGAGAGGTGCAGAAAGAAGCAAGAGAGTAGCACAAAGAGGGGTGCAGAAAGAGGCAAAAGGGGTGTAGAAAAAAGCAAGTGGCGTGCAGAAAGAGGCAAGAGGGGTACAGAAAGAGGCAAGAGAGGTACAGAAACAGGCAAGAGAACTGCAGAAAGAAGCAACTGAGGTGCTGAAGGAGGCAAGAGAACTGTAGAAAGAAACAACAGAGGTGCAGAAAGAGGCAAGAGAGGTGCTGAAAGAGGCAAGAGAAGTGCAGAAGGAAGCAACAGTGGTGGAGAAAGAGGCAAAAGAGTTGTAGAAACAGGCAAAAGACGTGCACAAAGAGGGAAAAGGAGTGCACACAGAGGCAAGAGAGGTACAGAAAGAACCAACAGAGGTACAGAAAGAGGCAAGAGGAGTGCAGAAATTTGAAAGAGGAGAGTAGCAGATAGAAGCAAGAGAAGTACAGAAAGAACCAACATAGGTGCAGAAAGTGGCAATAGAGGTACAGAAAGAGGCAAGAAAAGTGCAGAAAGAAGCAAGACAAGTGCAGCAAAGAGGAACAGAGGTGCAGAAAGAGGCAAGCGAGGTGCAGAAAGAGGCAAGAGGGGTGCTGACATTTGCAAGACAGGTACAGAAAGAGGCAAGAGAAGTGCAGAAAGAAGCAACAGAGGTGCAGAAAGAGACAAGAGAACTGTAGAAAGAGGCAAGAGAGTTGCAGAAACAGGCAAGAGATGTGCAGAAAGGGGGAACAGGGATGCAGAAAGCGGCAGGAGAGGTACAGAAAGTGGGAAGAAGGATGCAGAAAGAGGCAAGTGGGGTGCACAAAGAGGCAAGAGGCGTGCACAGAGGCAAGAGAGATGCACAAAGAAGCAACAGAGGTGCAGAAAGAAGCAAGAGGGGTACAGAAAGAGGAAGAGAAGTGCAAAAAGGAAGCAACAGAGGTGCAGAAGGAGGCAAGAGCAGTGCAGAAAGAACCAACAGAGGTACAGAAAGAGGCAAGAGGGGTACAGAAAGAGGCAAGTGATGTACAGAACAAAGATAAAGAGGTGCAGAAAGAACCAACAGAGGTGCAAAAAGAGGCAAGAGGGGTGCAGAAAGGGTTAGGATAGGTGCACAAAGAGGCAAGAGGGGTGCAGAAAGAAGGAAGAGAACTGCAGAAAGAAGCAACATATGCGCTAAAAGAAGCATGAAGGGTGCAGAAAGAGACAAGAGAGGTACAGAAAGTGGAAGAGATGAGAAGAAAGAGGCAAAAGAATTGCAGGAAAAAATGTCGCAGAAAGTGGCAAGAGAGGTGCAGAAAGAAGCAAGAGAGTTGCACAAAGAGGGAAGAGGGGTGACGAAAGAGGCAAAAGGGGTGCAGAAAAAAACAAGTGGTGTGCAGAAAGAGGCAAGAGGGGTACAGAAACAGGCAAGAGAAGTGTTAAAAGAGGCAAGAGAGGTGCAGAAGGAGGCAAGAGAACTGCAGAAAGAAGCAACTGAGGTGCTGAAGGAGGCAAGAGAACTGTAGAAAGAAACAACAGAGGTGCAGAAAGAGGCAAGAGAGGTGCAGAAAGAGGCAAGAGAAGTGCATAAGGAAGCAACAGTGGTGGAGAAAGAGGCAAAAGAGTTGCAGAAACAGGAAAAAGAGGTGCACAAAGAGGGAAAAGGTGTGCACACAGAGGCAAGAGAGGTACAGAAAGAACCAACAGAGGTGCAGAAAGAGCCAAGAGAAGTGCAGAAAAATCAAAAGAGGTACAGAAAGAGGCGAGAGGGGTGCAGAAAGAGGCAAGAGAGGAGCAGAAAGAGGCAAGAGAGGTGCACACAGAAGCATGAGCGGTGCAGAACTTTGCAAGAGAGTTGCAGAAAGAAGCAAGAGAAGTGCAGAAAGAACCAACAGAGGTGCAGAAAGAGGCAAGAGGGGTACAGAAAGAAGCAAGACAAGTGCAGCAAAGAGGAACAGAGGTGCAGAAAGAGGCAAGAGGGGTGCAGAAAGAGGCAAGAGAAGTGCAGAAAGAAGCAACAGAGGTGCAGAAAGAGACAAGAGAACTGTAGAAAGAGGCAAGAGAGTTGTAGAAACAGGCAAGAGATGTGCAGAAAGGGGGAACAGGGATACAGAAAGAGGCAAGAGAGGTGCAGAAAGTGGGAAGAAGGATGCAGAAAGAGGCAAAAGGGGTGCACAAAAAGGCAAGAGAGATGCACAAAGAAGCAACAGAGGTGCAGAAAGAAGCAAGAGGGGTACAGAAATAGGAAGAGAAGTGCAAAAAAGAAGCAACAGAGGTGCAGAAGGAGGCAAGAGAAGAGCAGAAAGAAGCAAGAGAGTTGCAAAAGAGGCGCAGAAAGAAGCAAGAGTAGTGCAGAAGGAACCAACAGAGGCACAGAAGGTGGCAAGAGGGGTGCAGAAATTTGTAAAGAGATGTGCAGAAAGAAGCTAGAGCAGTGCAGGAAGAAAAAACAGAGGTACAGAGGGAGGCAAGAGGGATACAGAAAGAGGCAAGAGCAGTGCAGATAGAACCAAGAGATGTGCAGGAAAAGGTAAGATGGGTACAGAAAGAGGAACGAGGGGTGCAGAAAGAAGGAAGAGAAGTGCAGAAAGAAGCAACAGAGGTGCTGAAAGAGGCACGAAGAGTGCGGAAAGAGGAGAGAGAAGTGCAGAAAGAAGCAACAGAGCTACAAAAAGAGGTAAGAGGGACGCAGAAAGAGGGAAGAGACGTGTAGAAAGAGGCAAGAGAGTTGCACAAAGAGGGAAGAGGGGTGCAGAAAGAGGCAAGAGGGGTGCAGAAAGAAGCAAGTGAGGTGCAGAAAGAGGCAAGAGAGGTGCAGAAACGAAGCAACAGAGGTGTAGAAAGAGGCAAGAGTAGTGCAGAAAGAGGCAAGTGAGATGCAGAAAGAGGCAAGAGAGGTATAGAAAGAGGGAAGACAAGTGCAGAAAGAGACAACAGGGGTGCAGAAAGAAGCAAGACAGGTGCAGAAAGAAGCATGGGAAGTGCAGACTGAAGCTACAGGGTGCAGAAAGAGACAAGAGAAGTGCAGAAAGAAGCAATAGAGGTGCAGAAGGTGGCAGGAGAGATTCAGAAACAGGCAAAAGAGGTATAGAAAGAGGGAACAGGGGTGCAGACAGAGGCAAGAGAGGTGCAGAAACCGGTAAGAGTGGTGCAGAAAAAGGCAAGAGGAGTGCAGACATTTGCAAAAGAGGTGCTGAAAGAAGCAAGAGCTGTGCAAAAGAACCAACAAAGGTGCAAAAAGAGGCAAGTGAGGTACAGAAGGAGGCAAGAGAACTGCAGAAAGCGGCAAGAGGGTTGCAGAAACAGGTAAAAGGGGTGCAGAAAGAGGGAACAGGTGGGCAGACTGAGGCAAAAGAGTTGCAGAAAAAGGGAAGAGGGGTGCAGAGAAAGGCAAGAGGGATTCAGAAATTTGGAACACAGTTTCAGAAAGAACCAAGAGCAGTGCAGAAAGAACCAACAGAGGTGCAGAAATAGGCAAGAGGGGTACAGAAAGAGGCAAGTGATGTACAGAACAAAGACAAAGATGTGCAGAAAGAACCAACAGAGGTGCAAAAGAAGCAAGAGGGGTGCAGAAAGTGTCAGGACAGGTGCACAAAGAGGCAAGAGGGGTACAGAAAAAGCAGGAGGTTTGCAGGAAGAAGGAAGAGAACTGCAGAAAGAAGCAACAGATGTGCTGAAAGAGGCATGAAGGGTGCAGAAAGAGACAAGAGAGGTGCAGAAAGAAGCAACAGAGGTACAGAAAGAGGCAAGAGTGGTGCAGAAAGAGGCAAGAGAGGTACAGAAAGTAGAAGAGATGAGCAGAAAGAGGAAAAAGAAGTGCAGGGAAAAAAGTCACAGAAAGTGGCAAGAGAGATGCAGAAAGAAGTAAGAGAGTTGCACCAAGAGGGAAGAGGGATGCATAAACAGGCAAAAGTGGTACAGAAAGAAGCAAATGAGGTGCAGAAAGAGGCAAGAGGGGTGCAGAAAGAGGCAAGAGAGGTGCAGAAACATACAAAAGAGAAGTGTTAAAAGAGGCAAGAGTGGTGCAGAAGGAGGCAAGAGAACTGCAGAAAGAGGCAAGAGAGTTACAGAAAGAAGCAACTGAGGTGCAGAAGGACGCAAGAGAACTGCATAAAGAGGCAAGAGAGTTGCAGAAACAGGCAAAAGGGGTGCAGAAAGTGGGAACAGGTGGGTAGACAGAGGCACAAGTGGTGCAGAAAGAGGGACGAGGGTTTCAGAAAGAGGCAAGAGGGGTGCAGAAAGAGGCAATAGAAGTACAGAAAGAAACAACAGCGGTGCAGAAAGAGGCAAGAGAAGTGTAGAAAGAGGCAAGAGAGGTGCAGAAATAGGCAGGAGAGGTGCAGAAAGAGGGAACAGGTGTGCAGAAAGAGGCAAGAGGGGTACAGGAAGAAGCAAGTGGGGTGCAGAAAGAGGCAAGAGAGGTGCAGAAAGAGGCAAGAGAGGTGCCGAAAGAGGCAAAAAAGTACAGGAAAAAAAGTTGCAGAAAGAAGCAACAGAAATGCAGAAAGTGGCAAGAAAGGCGCATAAAGAAGCAAGAGGGGTTTGCACACCATTAGTACCAATTTAACACCCACATTTAGCAATAAGTAACAGGTGACCATTCTAGGTTTGCACAGGGCCTTCCACCACGCTGTAACACTTGTTGCTGCATATTTGGTAACATTTCAGCCGTTTGAGCTAGAAACAAGGCTTTTGTGTTCAAATCTGCAGATTAGGCAGCAGATGATGGATTATGTGGCTAATGCGGAAAATGTATAATTGTGCAAAGGTCGGTGCAGCCAAACAGTGGCATAATTCAAGTGGCCCTGCTCATACCTCTGATTAGGTCCAGAAGTGCTCCTCGGTGATTCCTTCTTTTTTTGTCTCATAGAGTTTACATTTTAGCTTCTATGGAAAAGAGGAAGACTAAACCTGAGGTTACCACTCCACAACACAGACTACCATACCACATAATTACTCTCCATAACACATAATCTCACACTACATAATTCCTATACACTAAATACCACATGCTTTCTAGCTACATAATTTCACTGTGCAACATACCACATAATTCCACTAGAGACAAAGTACATCCACTCTACTCCAAAAAACATTAGTAAATACACTTTTAGATTTACAATGCCAATAGGTCTAACTCTTGCAAATAAAATACCTATACATTACAAATTCTTCTTTAACTGGTAGTCGTGTTTGCAGAGTGATGGAGAAAGGGGGTTTGGCCTCCAACCAGCACTCAGGTATTCCCCTGTGTACGACTTACAGGAGGTACCAGGAGGGTTTCTTGGCCCCCAAATTCCCTTAGGAGCAAAGTATACTTCATCCCCCAACCAGTACTGTGCCAGGAGGCGCGTTTGCAGAGTGGTGGAGAAAGGGGAGGGCATGGCCTCCGAAGATCTCTTAGCAATCCTACTGTGTGATACTTAGTAGAGGTAACAGGAGAGGTAGTTGGCCCCCAAGGACAACCTTGGGGGCCAAATACCCCTCCTATAACCTCCAGTAAGTCCCACACTGGAGCATTGCTAAGTTCTCATGGTAGGCCACACCCCCGTTCCCCACCACTCTGCAAACGCGCTCCCTGCGCACTCTTGTGTGGGGATTAAAGTCAACTTCGCTGCTGGGGGTCCTTAGGGGTCAACTAGCCTACCTGTTACCTCCACTAAGCCCCACACAGTGGGATTACTGAGAGGTAGACACAGACCACGCCCCTATTGTCCACCAATCTGCAAACGGGCCTCCTGGGGTGCTCTTAGTTGGCGGGTGAAGTCTCTTGCCTCCTGAGGGTCCCTGGGGGCCAACTAGCCCTTCTGTTACATCCAGTAAGCCCCACACAGCTGGATGGCTGAGAGTGGTCCGAGGCCATGTCCCCTTTTTACACCACTCTGCAACCGCGCCGCCTGGAGCTCTGCTGCTTGGGGATGAAGTCCACTTTAGTCCTGAGGTCCTGAGGACACAAGAGGACCTCATCACCCCACCAGCAGTGCTCCAAGAGGCGCGTTTGCAGAGTGGTGTAAGAAAGGGCATGGCCTCGGACGGCCTCTCAGCAATCCCACTGTGTGGGGCTTACTGGAGGTACCTGGTGGGCTAGTTGGACCCCATGGACCCTCAGGATTCAAGGGGACTTAATCCTCCAACGTAGAACGCACCAGGAGCCGCGTTTGCAGAGTGGTACAGGGAGGGGGGCGGGCCTCCGGTGAGATGCCAGCTTTTCTTTTTTTTGTTTTTGTTAAAAGGGGGACTGCGTGGCCCCCCTTCTCTTAATAATTTTGGTGCCCTGGGGACCCCATCACCTAGGGCCTAGCCAGCCTTTTCTTTTTTTTTATTTTGGCGGGGGGCCGCGCGGCCCCCCTCATGAGACCTTTATCGGCACCGGGTACCCCATCCCCCGGGGGTATGCCTCCTTTTTGTTTTTGTTAAAAAAATATTAAATATTCGGGAGTGGGACCGTGTGGCCCCCTCTTCCCTGGGCCACTTCTGGCCCCGGGTACCCCAACCCCCGGGGCTGGCCTTCCATTTTTTTTTTTTTTTTTAAATTAAAGTGGAGGGGGGTCGAGTGGCCTCCCTCCTGGGCTACTTCTGGCCCTGGGACCCCGTCCCCCGGGGTCGGTCGCCAGGTTGGGAACCATGGCGGGAACCCCAATGCCCTCGCTAACATGCAGCTCCTCTTGTCCAAAAGCAATTCTGCTTTGCTTCTTACTTCCAAGAAGCAAACTAGTGTTTGCTATAGCAGGGCAGGAGCCATGCTCTTGCCCTGCCATACCAAATGGCAATGTCCCGGGGTGGGCACCCCAGGACGTTGCAGGAGCCGGCCCTGGGGGGTGGCGGTCCCAAGGGCCATTGAGGGCTCCAGGAGGAGGGCTGCACGGCCCCCCTCCCAACTTAAGCCCTGGAGAGGAGCTGGTCCCCGGGGCCCTCAACGTACCCCCGTATTTAAATAATTAGTGCCCCAGGGAGGTGGTGGTCCCGGGGGCACTATGGGGGGCTCGAGCCTCCACACACTTTGTATTTCTAAGTAGCTCTGGGAGATGGCGGTCCCTGGGGCTTGGGGGGCCCGCGAGGCCCCCTGACCTAAATAAACGAAACCCCCGGGGAGGTGGCAGTCCCTGGGGCTTTGGGGGGCCCGCAAGGCCCCCCGTCTGAAAATAACAATGCTCTGGGGAGGTGGCGGTCCCCCGGAAGCAGGGGGGGCAGGATTCCCCTACTCATTTTTTTATAAATACACCCCAGGGAGGTGGCGGTCCCTGTGGCTGACGGGGGGGGCTGCGTGCCCCCGCACATTATGGATGAAGCCCTGGGAGGTGGCGGTCCCTGGGGCTGCAGGGGCCCCCGCTACATAATTAGGTATTGCCCCCGGGACCTGGCCCACCCGGGGGCTTAAAGGAAACAAAGCACGAGAGCCCACGCTTTGTTTTAAAAAAAAAAATGAGGGCCGGATTCACGCACCCAGTGCAAACTTGGCCGATTTTCTTTTTTTTTAAATGTTTTTTTTGGCCCTGGGTGTCCTTGTGGGACCCCCTGAGCAGGCCTAGGGGTCAGGGTGTTTCTACCCTGCCTCCTTTTCCTGTTTTTTATCCTATTTTTAACTGATTTCTTGTGATTCGGTTTTACCGAGCCACAAGGTGGCTGCCAACACATTTTGGTTTGGAGTGTTGGCAGCCAATCAGAATGGTGCTCAGATATCGATATTTTTAGGTTTTTTATTTCTCAGGAATTGCTGAACGGATTTACACCATTTAAAAAAAAGCAAGAGCTACATTTTTGCCAAATTTGGTGTAATTCCATTCAGCAGTTTGGGCTGTAGCCGTGTCTAAAGTTCCTATGGAAATTAAAATGGGGAAAACGCGTTTTGGGACCCCCTTTTTTCTCGGCCCTCACTTAACGAACCACCCCGAAACGTCCAAGACAAGAGTTGACCTGAGCGAACCATTAGTTTTGAAAAATTTGCGAAGATTCGTCAAACGGCGTCAAAGATATTAGCAAAAGAAAAAACGCTTTTTGAATAGAAACAAGGTCCTAACTATATATATATTCACTGAAAAAACCATAGGTTTCAGGGGCGTTATAGTTAGCTGGACTTTTCACTCATACAAAACCATTGAAATTCCCCCGTTATAGTTAGTTCAGCTAACTATAACTCGCGCGCCCGCAATGCACTGCTGATGACGTCACATATTACATCACTCATGACATGGTCAGTGACATCACTGATGACATCTCAAATGACATCACTGATGACATCACTGATGACATCATCCAGTGAATGTGTGTTTTTCTGAAAATGCATCTGTTTTATATATGTATATCTCAAGGTCGATGGAAGAATAAATAGGTATATAAGTGTCTAAATGGATGATTTGTTTTTGAAAAATTGATTGTATAACTGACTGATTAAGTGTATCTTAGTGAATACATGGCTTAGTGAGTAATGTTTAAATATGTAAATATCTGTATCAGTCTCCCACTTTGTGTATAGGTGGCTGCATGGGTTGGTGAGTAGCTACATGAGTGTCTATATAGGTTATTACTTGTTTTTTTGAGTATCAGTATGAGTGTCTGAGTGTCTGTATGGTTCGGTGGGGGTATTACGTAGTGCATAGGTGCATGAATGAGTGACTCACTGTTTGTATGTGTTGAAGACAGCATGTGTGCAGGACTGTATGGGTGGATGAAAGTGTGCATGGGTGTGTTAGTGAGTGAATGACTGTCTCAATAGTGTCTTTATGAGTAACTACATATGTTTTAAACTAGTATATGTGACTATTGGTGTATATAAGTGAGTATATGTGAGAGTGAGAGATTGAAAGAGTTCCTGTATGAATAAGTATGTGTTTCTATAAGTGATTGTTTAAAAGACTAAGTATGTGTAAGTTTCTGTAGAAGTAAGTGTGGTGGTGTGTGTATAACTGTATATGCAAGTAAATGGATGTTTGATTCTTTATTAGCATGAGTGACTATGTGTGTGAGTAACTCTATGGATGAGTGGCGTTGTGTAACAGGATGTATAGGTGTATGAGTACATATGATGAGTGAGTACATGTATGAGTGACTGTATAGGACTGCTGGTGAATGAGTGGATGTGTATGTGGATCTTAGAATTACTTATTAGGTTGTTGTAACTGATATTGGTATGTCCATTGTTTTGAAAATTTTTGTTTCTATTTTTGAATGTGTGTATCAAAGGTTATATTAGGGGGAGAGGAGGTCTGCCACTCTATCACAAGGATGATGTCATGAGTGATGTCATTTGAGATGTCATCAGTGATGTCATGAGTGATGTCACTGACCATGTCATGAGTGATGTAATATGTGACATCATCAACAGTGCATTGCGGGCGCGCGAGTTATAGTTAGCTGAACTAACTATAACGGGGGAATTTCAATGGTTTTGTACGAGTGAAAAGTCCAGCTAACTATAACGCCCCTGAAACCTATGTTTTTTTCAGTGAATTTCTAAGGTTTTTTAAATGCTAATTCCTAACTATAATGTGCCTGAAACCTGTGTTTTTTTCAGTGAATTTCTAAGTTTTTTAAATGCTAATTTCTAACTATGCCTACAGAGATAGGACATGTGAAGAAAGAAGAAAAAACGCACAGAAAGAAAAAAAAGAAATGCAGAAAGAAGCAACAGAAGTCCTCAAAGACGAAGAAAAGTGCAGGAAGAAGGATAACGTGCAGAAAGAACAAACAGAAGAGCAGAAAGAAGCCTTGCTGCAAAATCATCCTGTACCCTCAACTTTTTCAGACGGATACTGGTGGTAACTGAGTCTGACTAACCAGTCCTAGAGCCAGTGCTATGTTAAAAAACACTCAGAATACAGTGAAAACACCTACATACACTAGGGAACACTATGCGTTGGGGTCCACCTGTGATCAGCATGACCTCCTCTGTAAGCCCCTAGTATATAATAGGGCAGGGGATTAAAACTACCTCTTAAAATGCGCCACAGGGCGAGTTTGCACATGTCACCTCAGACCCCGTCCCCTCACTTCCCCACTGTGTAAACTCGCCCAGTGGCCGTTTTAAGTTGGGAGATTAAGTCCCCTTGAATCCTAAGGGTCCCTAGGGTCCAACTAGACCACTAGGTACCTTCAGTAAGCGCCACAGAGCTGTGTTGCAGAGAGATGTAAAAGGGGCACGGCCTAGACCACATCTCTGCAACGCACGCAGTGGCGCTTACTGGAAGCACCTGGTGGGCTAGTTGTCCCCCAGGGTCCCTCAGGATTGAAGGGGAATTATTTCCCCAACTTAAAACACGTCACAGGGCTTGTTTGAACACGTTAACTCAGGCCCCGTCCCCTCCCTTCACCACTGTGTAAACACACCCTGTGGTCGTTTTTAGTTGGGAGATTAAGTTAATTTGAATCCTGAGGGTCCCTAGGGTCTAACTAGCCCACTAGGTACCTCCAGTAAGCGCCACAGAGCTGCGTTGCAGAGAGGTGTAAAAAGTGGCACGGCCTGGACCACCTCTCTGCAACGCAGCTCAGTGGCGCTTACTAGAAGCACCTGGTGGGCTAGTTAGCCCCCAGGGGCCCTCAGGATTGAAGGGGAATTATTTCCCCAACATAAAACGCGCCATAGGGCGTGTTTGCACACGTCACCTCAGGCCCCGTCCCCTCCCTTCCCTACTGTGTAAACACACCCTGTGGCCGTTTTTTAAGTTGGGAGATTAAGTCCCCTTGAATCCTGAGGATCCCTAGGGGCAAAATAGCCCACTAGGTACGTCCAGTAAGCGCCATTGCAGAGAGGTGTAAAAAGGGGCACGGCCTGCACCACCTCTCTGCAACGCAGAGCAGTGGCGCTTACTGGAAGCACCTGGTGGGCTAGTTGGCCCCCAGGGTCCCTCAGGATTGAAAGGGAATTATTTCCCCAACTTAAAACGCGCCACAGGGCGTGTTTGCACACGTCACCTCAGGCCCCGTCCCCTCCCTTCACCACTGTGTAAACGCACCATGTGGCCGTTCTAAGTTGAGAGATTAAGTCCCCTTGAATCCTAAGGGTCCCTAGGGTCAAACTAGCCCACTAGGTACCTCCAGTAAGCGCCACAGAGCTGCGTTGCATAGAGGTGTAAAAAGGGGCGTGGCCTCAGAACACCTGTCTGAAACGCATCTCCCTGGCGCATACTGGAGATACCTGTTGGGCTAGTTTAATTAATTCCCCAACTTACAACTGGCCAGGGGGCGCGTTTGCAGAGTGCTGCAAGGAGGGGGCGTGACCTCCGGCGCAATGCCGGTCTTTTATTTATTTTATTTTTTTAAGAAGGAGGGCTGTGTGGCCCCCCTTCTTTTTCTAATTTACTGGCCCTGGGGACCCCATCCCCCAGGGCCTGCACCCTAATTTTTTTTGTTGAAAAAAATTAATTTGGCCCTCCCAAGGCCTTAATCGGCCCCGTGGACCCCAACCCCTGGGTCATGGCGTTTTTTTTTTTTTATTCTTTAGGAGGGTGCTGCGTTGCCCCCCTCCTCAGGCCACTTATGGCCCCGGGGACCCCATCCCCCGGGGCCGGCTTTGTTTTTTATTATTTAAAAAAATACATATATTTATAGAAACACCTAGGACTTGCTGGACAAACCGTATGTACCTATCACCATGACGATTTGCGTGATATTCATTAAAAGGCGACTATGCATAGAATGAATCCACATGGAATGTATTTACACCGCTAGTGAAGCTCTGACATGTCTGACGCCCTACCGTGCCTAATTCCGGCGCCCCCGCCGGTGGGTACTCTCCAAGTAGACACCCTTGTCGTTTATTTATACAAACATAGGTAGCTATTGACGGGCACATTTAATATACACGCACACCAAGCCATTCAAAGGGGTTTCGACAAAAATTCGACCAAACTATGCAAGAAACCCCCCTCACGGTTAATAAAACACACATCCACCGCCGGATGTGTAATACTTTTTATTTTATTCTCTGGAAAGGAGACGAACCTCACTTGAGAGTCACAGCGTGCTTCTGGCTGAGCCCTAAGCTGTGTTACACCCACCAGTGCCCGCCGAGTGCCTCACACCTCTGTGTTGTATTCCACCAGCTAGTGCGTATGCTATGACACTCTCTAGCCCATGTGCACTGTAACACCACCCCGTGAATATGTCATGCCACACTTGCCTTCGCACGGGTTATATTGCCCCATCTAACGTGCCTTCCTCGATGCCTATGTTATAACGCACAGCGCTATGCCATACATATTACAATCTGGGATCCATATCTTTGTCACAGTGCATTTGCAACGTTACTCTCCCCAGCACATATTTTATATTACAACTTTAGAGCCTAGTTAGGTTACACAACACTGCCCTGTGCATATTACACTCCAAGGCGCATATCGCATAGCACGCGCTAGTGCCTGTGCTATCTCGCGCTCTCCAATGAATCTGTCATTGCGCACAATGTATTGCTTATTATATTTCACGCCCGGTTCATCTTATATCACACTTTTTGGTGCATAGTTTATACCATATACTATATCTAGTTTTCATTTTCAATCGTGCTCTCAGGACTATGTTCTATATAACACTGCGTCCACCTACCCTTTTCACGGGCATTACATTTTGCGATGGGGGGTGGAGGGTCAGGGGGTGTTTCTGCCAAGTGAGCCCGGAGTCACAGTCACAAACGTCCTCTTCTTCCTGAATAAAAGTGAGATTATGCTGCATACTTGTTAATATTTTAAGTAGTTTGCACAGACACACATTTTAAAAACAATAAAGTTCCTAATACCCACCTTCTCTGAACAGTTAGCTTGCTGCCCCATCCACCTCCTCCCTATCCTCTGTTGTCTGAATCCATGGACTAGCATCCTCCCTCCTGCCATGCATGGTCTGATGTGCTGCCACTCCATTTAGCATGATGTACCAGTCCACTCCTCTTGCCCTCCATTGCCCAATTCTATGGCACATCATTGACCTCCTGCTTAGCCTCTGTGCTTAGCTTGCTGCCCCTATTCTTCTTCCCCCTGCCCTCCGATGTCTTTGTGCATGCCCCTGCTCCATCCTTTTTGCCCACCATGTTCCATGGACCTGCCACTCCTATCTACTCTGAGTGTTCTGTTGAGCTGCCACTCCCGTCCCACCTGCCTAGCATTGTCAGATGACTGCAACCTGTCCCTGCCACCTCCACCCTGCCTGTCCACATGCCATGCCCCTATCCCCTTCCTCCTGTCCTCCATTGTCCATTTTACTGCCACACCCTTCTGCCCTCCCTGGTCTGTTGTGCTGCAACTGCTCCTCCTGCCTGCCCCGCGCGGTCTGTTGTGAGGCCCCTTCCCCTGAACTCTCTTGTCTGTGCCCAGGTCCTGACCCTCCCTTCTATCCTCCATGGTTCTTTGTGCATGCCCCTGCACCCTCCTTCTTGCCCAACATAGCCATTGTGCTGCCACTAACCCTCCCACTTGCCATGCATGGTCTTCTGTGCTGCCATGGCCCCTCCCACCTTCCCCGTGTGGTCAGCTAGCTGCCCCTGACCCCCTCCCACCTTCCCTCCATGGTCTGTGTGTATGCCATCATAGTCTCATTGTTGCTCTCCATGGTGTGTCTTGTTTCTAGTGCCCAACCTGCCTGACCTCCATGGTCATCTTGCTGCTCCTGCCCTGCCCCCTTGCCCCCAGCCCTCTTTTTCCATGTGCAGACCCCTATTCCCTCCCTCCTGGCTTGTCTGTTCCATTGTAATGCCCCTGATCCGTTCCTCCTGCCCTTTATGGTCTGTTATGCTGCAGATTTCTCTCCTGTCTGTCCATTATGGTCAGCTAGCTACCATTGCCTCTTGCCCCTCTGTTCTCTGTTGTCCATGTGCATGGTCCTGTCCCCTTCCTCTTGCTTTCTATGGATTGTTGTGCTGCACTCCCGTCCCGCATGCCCTGTGTGGTGTATTGTGCTGCTGCAAACCCTGATGCCTGCCCTGCAGGGTCAGTTTGGTGCACCTCTCCATGTCCCTCCTGTCCTCTGTTATCCAAGTCCATGTCCCTACCCCATTTTCTTCCATGATCCAATGTACCATACTTGCGAACATTTTGAACTTGGTAAGAGGGAGATTTTGAAAAAAAACTGGGGTATTGATTTTCCCCTTTGAGTTACATTGAAAAAGAGGAGATTGTAGACAGGAGACAGATCAAATAAAGCCCATTTGAGCTTAAAAACATTGGACGTTTCCTGGATGAATCGGGTCTGTTGGCATGTATGGTTGTACTACCATTGCCTCTTCCTTCTGCCCACAATGGTCTATTACATTGCCACAGCCTCTCTTGCAAGTCCTGTATTGTTGGTTTGTTGCCCCTGCCCCCCTTTCCACTGCCCTCCATAGTCTGTTGTGCTGCCACGGCCCTTCCTGCCTGCTCAGTGTGGTTAAATTGTTGCCTTTGCACCCTCCTACCTGCCTTCAATTTTCAGAGTCTGTGCCCCTGGCCTCTGCCTCTCAACAGTTTCCTAATGAACAACTAGATTGCTAACATTCTATATTTATTACAAAAGTGTGGAACGCCTGACGTCATCTTGATGTAATCAAAACTGTAATACCTAGAGCATTTCCTTTAGAAATTACATATATGAGAGGGTCTTATTGGCATCAAAATTATGGTTAGTGCTCTAAAAGACTAAAATAAGGACATATTTTCTGAGTTTTCAAATAGCGACAAAGCACTTTTAAATTATTTGTTATCTTTATGTTTTTTTATCCAGTTGACCACTTGATTAAATGTTGCACTTAGGGGAGAGGATGTGGTGTTACTTCCAGAACTGCAGACTTTGCAACTGGGGAACCAGGTTGGGGTTTATGCTTCAGCTCGACATTCTGTGATTCTGGTCAAATCACTTAGTCTCCCCATGTCTACAACCAAAATGAATTTGTTCTTGTGTGATATAACCAATGCTCATGTAAAGCACTCCAATACCTGACAAGTCTGCACTATATAACACTGCAAAAACACAAAATAATAAGTGTTTTGCACACTTCTGTCATTGGGCTATATTCGGGCTACATCTGGGCGATTTTGGGCTACATTTGGGCTCTTTTGTCTCCGGTGGCCATCTTGGGAGATTTATTTGTTTTGAAGTTTCCTAATTTCCTTGTGTACTGCAGTCTCCTCAGTAGGAAATGCTTTCAGTTTTTTACTTTGATTCCATCATGAAGGTATTCAGATATGTCACACATTTGCCATAAATTCTGAATGTTAGCACTCTAGTTGCTCATTAGATCACTGTAGTAAAACTACTGTTCACCATGGAAGTCTGCTCCTGGTATTAAAAGTGCATGTTTCAGTCTGCATGTCAGAATTTTTTAATGAAATAGAAGAGGATTTGAGAAGTCACTCAAAATGTGCCCTCATTTTCTTTCTGTAGCATTAATCATAATTTCTATGGCAAAATGAACCCCCTCATTGTGTTCCTTTTTAAATTAAATGTTTTAAGTGTTACCAGTTTATTCCAATCAAGATGGCTTCAGGTGTGCCATAATTTTGTCATAATGAAGACAGTAAGCGCTCTAGTTGTTTTTAAGAACACTCTGGGACATTGTCATTGGGCTATACTTGGGCTACATCTGGGTGATATTTGGGCTACATTTGGGCTCTTTTGTCTCTGGTGGCCATCTTGGGAGACTTATTTGTTATGAAGTTTCCTAATTTCCTCATTTACTGCAGTCTCCTCAGTAGGAAATACTTTCAGTTTTTTACTTTGATTCCATCAAGAAGGCATTCAGATGTGTCACACATTTGCAATAAATTCAGAATGTTAGCACTATTTTTGCTCATTAGATCACTGTAGTAAAGCTACTGCTCACCAGGGAAAACTGCTGCTGGTATTGAAAGTGCATGTTTCAGTCTGCATGTCAGAATTTTTTAATGAAATAGAAGAGGATTTGAGAAGTCACTCAAAATGTGCCCTAATTTTTCTTTCTGCAGCACTAATCATACTTTTTATGGAAAAATGAACCCCCTCATTTTGTTAGTTTTTAAATTAAATGTTTTAAGAGTTACCACTTTAATCCAAGCAAGATGGCTTCAGGTGTGCCATATGTTTATCATAAGTAGGACTGTTAGCGCTCTAGTTGTTCTTTGGAACACTCTGGGAAGCTGCAGTAGAACACAAAGGAATCAACTGACAGTCTCTGCCCTTGTTGGATGTACATGTTTTACTGAGAATGTCAGACTTCATTCTCACATGACTGAGAAAGATAATGTGAATTTACAGAAAATAAGCTCTCAGTTTAGCTTATAGATCACCTTCCAAACCTCTGTGGGAAAAGCATGAGAAAATATTTTTCTCTCAATCATGACATCCCAGCAGAAGGCTTTTTCACATGGTGAAATCACCTTAGAACATACCACAATTCCTAAAATGAGTATGGTACCATCAACAAATGATTTATAATGTAACTAAAGTCTTAAAACCTTCTATTAACTGCAATGCTTTTTAATGAGGTGCTATCATGTATATTGGTCCCAAGATGGCTGCCAACACTTCTTGGATGAAGTGCTGACAGCCAATCAGATCTCAGGATGAGATGTGTGGTTAGGCTCCGCCCACATATATATATGATTTTACTTTTGATTTTCTCAGGAACTACTGAACAGATTGACACCAGACCTGCAAAAGGCACTTCCCTGACCTGAGGACTACCTCTCTGCCAAATTTCAAGTAATTCTGTTCAGCCGTTCGGGCTGTACCTTGGACTAAATGTCCCTATAGAAAATTGCATGGGGAAAATGCGTTTTGGGACACCCCTTTTTTCTCAGCCCCCTCTTGACGAATCCGCCCGAGACTTTCAGTTTTAGGAGCGGAGCGGAGCGCCCCACCTATTTTGAAAATTTCGCGAGGATTCGTCAACCGGCGCCAAAGTTATTCCAAATAGAATGTTGCGGATTTCCTATGGAAACACGGTCCTAACTATAACTATCTACTGGCGACCGCCAGTAGATAATATAAGTGTAAATATATAATAGAGAGCACAAACCCAGTGCTTTCAAGTAAAAAGGCAGGGAGGTTGGCAATTAAATAGTTATAGCACATCTCCCAAGTAACAATAACTTCACCAATCAATATGGTAGCTATCAACATCACTGGATAAATCCATATATGCATACATATACTTGTGTGCCACTATCTTAGAGGAGCCAACACCCCCAAATTATGTCCCAAATACATATTACACTAACACTAGTGAATAAGCAAAATCACTAAAATCACCAATCAATACATAAAGATAAAAAGATACATTAAAACCCACGTAATTAAATGTGTCAAATTCAAATGATATGAATAGATGTTACAATTCAGATGCCCATATCACCTGCAGAATTAATCAAATATGAACTCTAAATCATTCACATTAACCTGCATTAAAACCATTAAACACAAGAGGTTCAGCACTATTCGAACGATAGTGATAATCCAACAACAAAATTTCAAAAACAGTGAGCACACGGAAAGATGTCCAGGTTCAAGAGATAGATATCTTAAAAGGATTTCTCTTTATTTCATGTTTTCATAAAAGTAGAGGATCATAGCCGACGCGTTTCGTCTCAAAGAAACTTCTTCAGGGCTTCACAAACTAACAAGTGTATTCACATGGGCGTTTGTACAGTTCAACCAAATGTCCGAGATTCCAAATTTTTGGAAAAACTTCTACGTAGTAGGTATTATCAAAAAGACCTGGTAGCCCGTTGCTTCTGTATTTCTCATTTCTTGATACCTTGATTAAAACATATATGCACCCATCATGTGAATATCCTACATAAAATTATAGGGAAATGATAGAGAAATGAGCCGCCTAGATTTTCATGTATGTTAATGTTCCAAATCATAAATTAGCAGGAAAATGCAATAAGAAAGTATGAAAATCATACTCCTGGTTCAGGCTATTGGGAATGCTAGAATCCAAATTTAGGATATATCTAGTTTCCAACTGTCTTAGCATCCGCTCACAATTGTCACCCATGATCAACTTAGTGATCGAATCAATAACAAATATCTGATTCACTTTGGATTACTATTATGGTATTCAGCAAATTGACAAGCAACACAGTAGGCTTGATCAACATTAGAAATAGCCCTACAATACTGGAGGATTCTCTTGTGGACATTCAATTTGGTATTTCCCACATATTTTAATTGATAGTCACACTCCAGGACGTACACGGCATATTCAGTTTTGCAACTAAATATGACTCTGATTTTCTTTGGTTTCTCCCTGAAGGGTGTGGTGTATTCACTGATGTTATTCCCAAACTTGCAGGTACTACAGGAGCTGCACTCATAGAAGCCCTTTCTAGGTTGTAACCAATTCTTCTTATCCACTCATTCAGGGCTGTTTTTCACTAAGGCATCCCTCATGGAGGGAGCCTTCCTGAATGCGATGGATGGCGCTTTAGGCAGGGTGGCCCTAGCTTGACGTCTCCCTGGACCAATGACCAATTCTTTTTCATAATGGCCCTTAGTTGTTTCACCTGTTTGCTGAAACCCCAAGATCAATCTTGTGGTGGAGTCAGAATTTCAAGGGCACCTATTAAAAAGCAACTCCTCCCAACTCTTTTGACTGGCCATCTTGAGTGCATTATCAAGCACGTTTTTATGGTATCCTCTTTGTTTGAATCTAAAGACAGCCTCATCTTGGCCTGCTGATATGTAATCAGGGCAACTACAATTCCTCATGAGTCTAAGCATCTCTCCCTAGGGGATTCTGTTTTTGAGATGTATCGGATGGAAACTCCTGGCATGAAGCGTAGATTTACCAGCAGTAGCCTTTCTGTGTAATCGTGTCTCAATTTTATTGCGTTTAATAACATAGGGCTTGGAGGTAGAACAGTAGATCTCTGATTCTCTGGTCCTCATTTCGAGTGGGCTGGCATATCTAGTTCACCCAATAAAATCCAATTCTGATGAATTGGGTGTGATAAATACGACCCATTTATGAGTTTTTCCATGAAAATGGGAAATAAAAAGGAGGAAAAATACTGTGGGGCAGATTTACAAGCCCCTTGCGACACTTTTACGCCGCCGTTGCGTCACTTTCGTGACGCAGCAGCGGCGTAAACAATGCACCACTATACGACATATTTACAACATGACGCATCTAGTGAGATGCGTCACGTTGAAAAGCCCTGCACTACATTATACCTGCGTCAGGTATAATGTATGCAGGGTGGGCATTCCGTCGCAAGGAAGCCCCGTAAAAGTGACGCAGTGAAATCTACAAGTCAAAGTCTAAGTCTAAGTCACTCTTACGTCCCCGCTGCATGAAATCCTTTACGCCTGCTTGAAGCAGGCGTAAGGAGTGACGCAGCATATTAGGTATAGGGCACCCCTAAGCAGTGCTGGAGTTGCGTCGCGCTTACGACACAACTCCAGCACTGCGTCACCCTTATGATGACAGATGCATCATGCATCTGTCTATCCTTGCGCCGCGGTGCGCCGCATTGTAAATGCGGTGCATCCATGGTGGCGCAGGGGTTACTTGAGTTACGCAAAATAACTGGCGCATCCCTGCTAAAATGCAGGGATGCACCAGTTATTGTAAATCTGCCCCTGAGTGCTTTGCTACGGAGTACAGAGTATGTAGCACCCATCGTGATGTTAGATGCTTCAGCTGAGCTCTACCGCCGAGCTATGCTGCGAGGAGGTGTACAGGTGGGGCATTGGAGCAGTGGGAGAAACATCTGAGACCGGCCACGACATGACATACCGGGCTGTAGAAGATACATTTCCTGCTCGGTAATCGGACCTAAGGGAAACGGTTCAGGGAGAGCCGGCGGAGCCGCGTAGAGCCAATCAGGAGGCGAGGTAAGGCCGGAGTGAGGTGATAGTAGCTAACACTCCGTGAGAGTGACAGAGGCGTAGCTAGAGCTTGTGGCGCCCGGGGTTATCCCTCAGATTGCCGCCCCTGGTGGGGGGGGGGGGGGTTGCTGGGGAAAAAGGACAGCAAGCACTTGAAAGAGGACCGAGAGACACGTAGTATCGCCGCTAATAGTTACCTCAATCATGCAAGTTACATGCACATACATGACATGGTCCAAGGCTACACAGTTGAATACACCGGTGACTGGCAGTGACTGGCAGGACAAAAGAGAACACACAGACTGCATGATCTATCTGGAGACTCAGAAAAACCGCATGTGACATCCATCAGAGAGCTGCGTGAACAAGTACCTGGTAATCCCCTCAGCACAATGCAAACATGCACATACATGACACTGTTCAGGGATCCATCATCTACAGCTGACATTAAATGACTATTCATCATGGCCCCCCATTAAAGCAGTGCACTTTGTGATCTGCATGGTATATGTTCTTTGCAGCAGGCATATTAATCCTCTGTGCTACCTTTCCAGGAGCCAACCCTTCCACCAGACAAAACTCGGATCTCTCTCTAGGAAGAACATTAATCACCAAAGTTATCATGACATTTTTATTGTTTCTGAAAATTGCCGGAGGCCAGGAAGGTGGAAGCAATTTTTTTTTAAACCATAATATACTTGCAAACACTACGCACCCACCCGAAATAGGTACCCAGTGCGGTCACACCGTTTGCACCGCCCTAACCTGCTCAAGGTTCATGTGACCTCAGTGATAGAGTCACAGTGACTGGATCACTGTTGCTCTAGGGTGTGCTGCTTTGTAGGCCTGCCCGCAAGACTGGAGATTAACTTCAGTATGGATTGTGGTGGACAGGCCTTCAAGGTTAACTCACAATTGACACCACTAGGGTACACCTGCTTGTGCTAAGACATCAAGCCTTCTAAGGTCCAGTGGGGCCTTGTAAGGTCTAGCATGGGAATATGCTCCCTCAGTAGAGTGGTCTGGTGGACTGGTCATGAAGGCTGAACCCAGTTGCCCAGTTCCAAATTCGACAGCTCTGTTCATAGTGCCACATCCTACCTCCCACTGAACACCATACTGCCCCACTGAGAGAAACTCGCACTGCCTTCAGCTACAACCTAATTGTGCCCGCTATAAACACTTGGATGTGGCTCAATTCAAATTATGCACTTGATAAGAGTAATATGCTGCCTAAAAAAAAAAAGTAAAAGCAAACACTCATAGGGAACGCAAGATTAAGTAAAGCATGTGAATTATAAGCAGAAACAACATGGTTACCTTAACGATCTCTCACTCACTATTCAGAAATCAGCCAGTGGTTTTACCTGAAAAGTTAAGGACATGACTAGAGGGCCCTGAAGGGAACCGATTCAATGTCCATTGCTTATATCCTTAATAAACGTAAGCAGTATGGTTTAAAAAGACCACATCCATAAACAGAGCCATGGTACACATTTTGTTTTCCAATTCATCCATCAACCAGGTATTGCAGTACCTCCAGGAATGGTGCACTTCCCCACCTGGGGACAACAATGCTGTTCAAAGATAGACAAGAAAACAAAAGTAGCGCTTCACTGCAAAGTCTGTAAAGGGAGGCTGATGTGTTTGGATGTGAATAAAACCAATCTGGCCACTTTGCAACCACTCTGTCTTGCTTTATTTAATTATGTATTTATTTTTCATATTTAAAACCTTCTATTTCTCTCCATCCCGCTGCACTTTGGAATAGGAAAATGTCAGAAAAAGGGCATTCTCTGCAAGAGTGTTTTTCTTTTTTGGATCCATTTCACAGGGAAGCAACTCAATGAAAGAAGGAAAGAGGTTGTGAACCGTTTCTTCAAGTTACAGTTTTCAGTAAGTGAGGAGCAAGATAGAAAGAGAGGGAATAATAGGAAGAGAGGGGTGGACAGCTGCCAGCACAAAAAAGAAGAGGACATTTCCCAAGTATTATTCCTTCTCTGCCCGTCCCCGAACGTCCACGAAAGCAAGCCGAGCCTTATCTGAATGCTTTTGTCCGCCCTCAAAATAGTGCCGCCTGGGGCGGACCGCCCCCATCGAACACCCCCCCCCCCCCTGGCGTGAGCCCGAGTCCTTCACGAAAGCGGGCAAGCTAGGTCAAGATAGATCTAATGCTTTTTACTCACCAACCCCCGATGCAGGGAAATTCAGACTCATGCTTCTTGATTCTCTGTATCCTACTTCTTGAATTAATAGTCTTGTTAATGCTGCACCATCTAAATTGGATGAGTAGATTTGGCTTCATGCTGATTTCTTTGTGTTTCTATATGCTTTTGTTGAGGTGTCTCTAAGTCCAGTTATTTTTTGGCTTTGCAATAAAGTAACTAACCTTACCTTGTTGTCCTTGGATTAATATGCGGTAAGAACTATTGACTAACTGACTGTATATTAACGATTTTCTCCCCTTCACACTTTCATGCGGCAAAAAAAACTATCGGAGTATGTCTCTAGAATAGGTTTAGAACTAAGGTTTAAAAGGCAAAGATGAAAAAGATCCGTAGAATAAATAAGAAACTAACGAAGAGACTGCGCTTCGATTAAAATTAGCTCTTGAATACCATCCTGATTGCAGCAAAGGGGGAAGAAGGGCAAATTGAAGCCATTAAAAGAGGCTCTTTGTCGTCTCCAAGGAACCTGCATGATCCAATTTTGATCAAACAAGGAGGTAGCACACGTTTCCAGTCCAGTAATGGTGCCATTGCATAATTTGAACCCTAATGCTGCATTATTTTCTTCTACACTAGGGGATAATGGTATTTACAATCCTAATGGGAGTGAGCATAGTAGGGATATCTTTGCCAGTCACCCGATGTCAGTGCCCCTCCCTAAAACTTTCTTCCATTTTTGTTTAAGAGCTGTTTTTGAATAGGACATTCCTATTGGGTTGTTTTTCAGACATCCCTGGTGTTCAAATGGTGCAGAGTAATAATCTTGATTTGGTCCAAGTGTTAAATCGCAGTAACTACGGGGGCCAGAGTTTCCTTTTGCTCTAAGGTGATTTCTAACCGTGATGAATTGTAATATTGTGGTATCGATGTTCTTGTTCCACGGAAGGAGAGAGCTTTCAAAAATGTTTTACTTAATTTTAATAATCTTAAGGGCCAGGTCAGCTGTCATTTTGACCTCTCTCTTTTAGAAGTCCCTTACTTGGAGGGAGAAAATATAATGCAGGTCTCCTTCGGAAAAGGTGGCAGGAGAGTTTCTTTGCTTGTATAGAGAGAGAATAAACAAATATCGACTATAGATGAGGAGGATAGGAAATAGAGCTGGTTGGCGGGGGCTCTCAATACTAATAGCTCTTCAGTGCTAAATTTTAGGAATTATTCCTAGTAACTGTCTCAAATTAATCTCTTGGAAAGCAGCTGGCTAATACACTGATAAAAATAAATAGCTATTTCTGAAATAACTGAAAGCTGGTATAATATGTACACAAGAATCTTGGATTGCAAATAAAGAATATAATGAAGAATATATTGTGTTAAACCGTCCTGCATGCCCAGTGAATAGAGGACATGCGAAAAGAGGCATTGCCATATTACTTAAAACTAACTCTAGGTGAATGTATAAAGATATTCCCCATGTTTCTAACTTAATTCAGGTAGTCAAGATAGACTTTAATAAGGAGCAAGACAGTATAGGTACATTACTAATTGTAAATGCTTATATCCCCTGACTCCTCTCATGTGTACCTACTAAAGGACGTATTTGTTTTTATTTCCTCTACTGTGGCAAGAGAGGATTGCACACATTTTGTATTGGTTGGCGATTTGAACGCCAAAGTTTCTTCCCACAGTATAAGGCTGTTCGCTAATGAGTAGGAAGAGGGAGTTTTATAAAATCCCCCTGGTATGTTTCCGAATAATAGTCAGGTAAATAAAAGTAGCTTCATCCTATTAGAAGGCTTGAAAAGTATAGATCTAACAATTGCCAATGGGAGAACAGGAAATGATATTCCAGCAAAAGTTACACATAAATCGACCTCTTGTGGGTCTATTATCAACTACTTAATAGTTTCAGCTGACACTTTTAATAGGCTGTCCCTTATGGAAGTTTTAGAAAACTCTTATAGCAATCATATGCTGATCTCCTGTAAAATGGAGGTCACACCAACAGAAGTAGGCCTGTGGAATTTTAAAGATAAATCTGAAGGTTTAAAAAAAACAAATGATAGAATATACTAAAGCTGCCTCAAAATTAAAAGAGACACTAACAATTCTAATAGGAGATCAGCAACATACAATACTAGGAGATCAGCAGCCTTTTCAGCCAGACCCATTGGTATCTTTCAGACGTTGTATAGACACCTTGGTTTCTGTATGTAAAGCAAATTATTTACCATCCTGGCTGAGACCATATCCAAATCCGGCAATACTTTTAAATAGGAAAATAAAAAAAACAGTGAGGGCTCAATTCCTGAATTTTTCTCTTGATCGAAGTAAACTAATTAATTTATGAAAGAGGAAGAGATCAAGGAAAAAACGATTTCTAAGGCAAGAAAAGAAAGATAACAGTTGGGTCAAGTTAAAAGAGACGGCCTCAATGAATAATGCTGAAAGGTATTGGGAAATAATCTCAGATTGCGGCGGCTCCGGTGTAAAATCCCTCCCAATCCCCATAAAAGAAGAAGACTGGAAATCTGAGCTCATGGATATTTATTCTGCCAACTCCAATTCAGTTTGGTCTTCTATAACTAAAACATCTAAACTGCCAGAATCTAGCTTTGCCCCTCTGAGAAGTGAGGTTGTAGGACTCATTAAAAGAATGAGAGCTTCTGGAGCAACGGGTCCTGATGACATTTCCATCTCAATAATGA
Source organism: Triturus cristatus (assembly GCF_964204655.1). Classification (NCBI taxonomy): domain Eukaryota; kingdom Metazoa; phylum Chordata; class Amphibia; order Caudata; family Salamandridae; genus Triturus; species Triturus cristatus. Next base: position 272,479,362 of record NC_140588.1, read on the forward strand.
AAAAAGAACCTAAGTTGGGGACTGCATACCTTAATACCTTTTATAACTACTGCTATCAGCAGGGGAAGACTCCCACCTCCTGGTCTGGTAGTATTTTAATTCTATTCTTTAAAAAGGAACCCAGACATCTCTCAGGTAACTACCGGCGAATAGCTTTACTAGATGTAATAAGGAAAGTATTTGCACGTAGTATTTTGGATCATCTTACCGACTGGGTGGTAGAGGAGAAAATTCTTCCCATAGAACAAGCAGAATTTAGCAAGGAACACTGCACTATGGATAATATCTGTATGTTAAAATTAATAGAGGAGAAGTACAATTTAATTCGTGGGTCAAATGTATATGTGGCTTTCATAGATTTTTCAACTGCCTTTGATAAGGTAGATGAGCTAACACTCTGGAAAAAATTACAACAAATGGGAGTGCCTGTCCCCCTTTTATCTCTTATTATTGCTTTGCACTCTAATACATGGTGCCAGGTGCTATTAGGTCATGCATCAAGGCCTATTGGCCGTAATATCAACAAAAAATGCCCTAAAGCAAGGCTGCTTGTTACCACTACTACTTTTTTCCTTGTATGTAGCAGATCTACCCAAATGCTTCGCTCCCCAGGTCGGTGATGAGCTGAAGATAGGTGGCTGCCCTTTCTCTCATTTGATGTATGCAGACGAGATTGCAATTATGGATTTAACTCCCAATGGGTTGAATAAGAAATTGATGTCACTGCAGAAATATACGATGGTACAGTATTTGAAGATAAACATCTCTAAAAGTAAAGTCTTGAATTTAAAAGTAGAAGGAGCAGAAAGATTCACAATTTTGTTTAGAGATTTGGCTTAGAGAAACTTGGAATTGTAGATTCATACCTTTTTTTAATAGCTGGTAACACAAAGGACAAATCCCACATTGAACACAGCTTTTGTAATGCTGTCTTATGTGCAAATGGTCTACACAGATTTTATATACGAAATGATCAAAGCCATTTTTTGCATATGATATCTATTTTTAAAGTGAAAGTCCATCAACACTATTATATGCCATTGAATTTATCCACTTAGATAATTGGACCTTCCTTGATAAGATAGAAGGCAATTTTTACGCAAATTATGTACTTTTAACACATTGGTCCCGACCCCAGCAATCCGATTTCGTCTGATAAGCTCATTTGTCCATGGATTAGCTAGAGTGATTCATTGGTGATATGAGCTGAAGAACAGTGAATCAAGTACAATAAGGGGTCTCATGAGTCAGGAAAGTTTTGGTGCAAAAGCTGATAAATATTCCTTCTCCCGTGATTTTACCTTTGTGTATAACCATTTTGAAGCACAGGAGGAGCTTGTGATCTTCTTTCCGCTCTTAGATTCAAAACCTTTTTTTAAAGCACATGTTATGTCATTAGTTTTCAAAGAGATCTCAAGTACTGTAGGATGAAGAAAAGATTGGAGATAATAGCCACATCTATTAACCCAAGAGTTGCTAAGAAGTATTTAGCCTGGAATTTGGATCCTGGTAGTCGCCATTTGTTGATTTTATTTCATATGAATTTACTCCGTTAAATGATTTAACTGCAAATTGGTCTACCTCTGTGAAAACAGGGAAATACTGTAATATGTCTAATTTTGGCATCCAGAACCTCAATCCTATTCTGTTTGTTTGTCCAGTTCTGTTACCACATCGCCTTTGGCTGTTTCGATCAATGTTTACACAGAATAATAACAAAACTGTAGTGACAGCACACTAGTTTCTCTTTAACCTGAAGAATGAAATAATGTGTACAAAAATATTAATCTTTTTAAGGAGTTATTGAATTTGTTTTACGCTCTTAGTATACTGCTATTTGAGAGGAAGGAAATCATAGGTCTTTTTTGCAGTAGTATAACCATCTATATAGTTTATAGCTAGAAAGGAGCAATTCTCTGTAGGAGCTAGGAGATTGTAACTTAATTCCCGCTGTCATTTTTTTCCCACGGTCACTGTTACAACTAAGAATACAAATATTGGGCCTGCCTGCAGACCTCTGTTATGGCTGACAGTGTTTTTATACATTCTGAAATAATTTTGCATATAACTGTTGCCGCTAGGGGAGAAAGGATTTTTATACAAAATTATGTTGTTTAAAAATTGATCTATTTAATATAATTACGTATGAATGCCCATTTACTATCTAGGCCCATTGTAACAATTTTAGTAAGTTTTAAAATTTTGGGACTATAAGAAGATTCAGTCACAAATGTTATCAATTTCTCTCTATGTAGAATAATTTGCACATAAACGTTTACTGCTATTTGGTTGGATTTTTGACAACATTTTTTACTTTTATGAATAGCTCTTATATGGAAGTTAATAATACAAATTGATTGAGTATTTAATTCAAGTCAAAACCACTTTATTCGATTAGTTAAAATCATAAAAGTATGCTAGACAAGTATATATATAAAATCTTATAAATCACAAATATAAATAAAAACATTCCAGTTAAAAAATGTCATGGTCGACCATAATCAACTTAATTACTTAGTGCAGGTTCAGTTTCCTAATGTTAGATGGGGTCCACATCTTGTAGTAATTTTAATCTAACCCTCCTTTCTCTGACAGCTGCTGCTAAAAAGCTGGCAACACAAAACATGATTAATGGACACTCGAGCAAGCTTAAAAACAATAAAGCAGGCTTATACTGTGTAAAATTCCTACTTTTTAACAGAGGAATAATATACTTTTTCCTGGCGTATTTAAAAAATGGGCAAAAGAGCATAAAGTGCGTAGTGTCTTGCGGAGAAAAGTCGTCACACTTGCACGGGGCAACATATTCTAATCTATTCCAACCAACCACATCCCATAGTACTATATGTATTTGGTTGAACCGCAGTTTGGTCAACAGCCATCTATGAAGAGGATTGGAAACTATTGTAAGGTATAATGACAACCCTGAAGACTGGGATACCAGGACATGTCCCCTGACAGAGGGTTTACGAAGTTCATCTTCTTCCCGCTCGGCCTCCCTTAGTTTCTTAAAATTAGATTTTACCCACTCGAGATCTGCCTTACATAAAGTTTCTGGGTTAAAAAAGATTTCAGGTCTCCCAATGTAGGCAGATAACGACTCTATATTAGACAGCCATTTAATTTTATTCATGTTGTCGAGTCGAGTACAGTCCTTTAGGATTTTACGATTTAAAGTAAGATTCGGGTTTAGCCATATTTTAATACATAGCAGCAGAGGGGCTAATTTGATCATATCTGCTATGTAACCAATCCCGAGTTCCAAATGGACTGAATAAGAAGCGGTTGATTGAGGGAGGCCAAGGAGAGAGCGCAAAAATTTATTTTCCTCCGTTTGGATCACGTCGTGTTTAATGTAACCCCAGATTGACGCCCATACCTTACAATGGAAATAGTTTTAGCTTTATAGACTGTTAGTATTGCCTCTGTCGGCTTTCCTCCCAGCCTCTTTGCAAACCAAAGTACTGCCGCAGATGAATTTCTCGCGGAGTTTACCTTTATTGAGAGCTGAGGGGTCCATGAGCCTTTATCATCAAAGACTACTCCCAAGTAAGTGAATACCTTCACTCTTGAGATTTCAGCTCCCTTGCAGAAAAAAGGCTTAACTTTATTTTTTGCTTGCCCTAACGACATAACATGTGATTTGCCGTTGTTAACCACCAAATCCAGGTTATGCATGAAGTCCCCAAATGAGTCCAACAGTCTTTGCAGTGCCAGGGGGGTCCTGGCCAGCAGGACAGCATCATCCGCGTATAGGAGGACCGGAATCGGGGTACCTCCCATACGCGGAATGTCCTGCGTTGCTGCCAGCAGGTTTTGCTCCAAGTCATTTATGTATAAGGTGAACAACATGGGAGCTAAAATGCATCCCTGTCGAACCCCTCTGCTGGACTTAAAACTAGACGTACACTTCCCATCAGTCGACATCCTTATCGATGCGTTCAGATCTTTGTGTAGCTCTGAAAGAAAATACACAAGTGGTGGGTCAAGTCCCTTCTCCAGGAGCATTGTCCACAGCTTTGACCTATTTACAAGATCAAAAGCCGTGGACAAATCCATAAATCCCAGATGAATGGAGCCCCCGGCCGCCCTAGTGTATTTAGCTGTTATTAATAGGAGGTTCAAACATTGATCCTCCGTGCTCCGGCCGGCTCTAAAACCGTATTGTGCGTCTGACAAGATGTTATTATCCGAGGCCCACTTCGTAATCCTAGCAAGTATAACCTTCCCCAGGATTTTTATGGAGGAGTCTATCAGGGATATGGGCCTGTAGCATCTAGGGTCAGCCCTTTGGCCTTTCTTGAACACCGGTATTATAATGGAACGAGACCAGGATTTAGGAAAACCCACACTAGCCGAGGTATTAAATACGTTAGTTAGTATATTGGCCCAAAACACCGGATTGGCCTTATACAAATCGGTGGGGACTCCGTCAGGGCCAGGAGCCTTCTTTCCTGCGGAGTCTTCAATCGCTTTAATAACCTCTCCTATGTAAAACCTGACTGGTGTGATGGTGGAACCCGGGGCGAGCCCAGCAAAGGTTTCTAAGTCGAGGTGGCTACCATATATATTTTTAAAATGACTCAACCAGTCCTCCTCTGCAATATTAGTTTCCAACACGCCATTTTTAATGTTGGAAAAAAGAGGGGTATTGATAATTGACCAAAATTTCGCACTATCTTTTAAGGTTGCTTTATCCATAAGATCGGCCCAGGCATTTTGTTTAATTTCTTTTTTCCGGACCAGCAATGCTTTTTTATAGTCGCTTCTTAACTGCGACACCAGGATTTTATTCCTCGGACAAGCCTGAAGCGCTTTTTTGAGATTATTATGAGCTTTGGTACAATTATGATCAAACCAGCCAGCAACTACATTCTTGGGGGCTGGTCTACTCTTACTGGTTAGGTCCTTTGCCACTATGGAGCAGATAACTTCAAACGAGGAAATTACTTTCTTCCCCGTGGAGTGTTGGTCACCACAGATTTCCAGATCCAGGGCCGCCTCGAGCCTGATTGAATTGAAGAACTCCTCCGGAATTACCTTAGACCAGTTTAGCCTCCTCCCCTGATCCTTTGCCTTAACTTCAGTGGCCGTCGTATGTGGGGTTAAAATATTTAGAAAGGAAAAACCATCTAACAATTCAATTACCACTGGATTATGATCGCTAAAAATAGACTGTATAGCATTGTAAAAACATACATATTTTAAAAGACCAGAAGAAAGAAATATGTAGTCAATTATTGTGTTACTATCCCTTCCAATAAAGGTGGGAACCCGTGAATTTTGATCATAGAAGCCTGGATCAAATAGCTGGTTTTCCGATAGAAGTTTTTCCAAGGCTTCCCCCTTACTTGAATGCTCAAAATGTTGAAGGGATGTCAAGCCTGGCCCATCAATATCGTTTAAGCAGCAATTATGACTACATAAATGTATATTAAAATCTCCTAACAAAATATAATGACAAAAAGTGGTTTGCTTCAAAGTATAAGTATTTAAAAAATCAGCCAACCATAACAAGTGAGCATTTGGTGAATCCCCTTGCTGAGAATTATAGCAATTTATCAATAATAGTTTTGTATTATTGGCGAGTTTAAACTCCAATATAAGAAAAGTATTACGTGGGCAAGTTATCCTGCTAACTGTTCCTTTTAGTTTCACCGAAAGCAAAACCATTAAACCCCCTATAGCCCTCCCAGATGCTGATTTTATTGCTGGAACAAAATAAGACGTATAACCGTCTAACCAGAAATCACATTCGGTTTCCCAGGTCTCTTGAAATGCCAGAATGTCATAATCATTCAGAAAACTTAACCAGGGTGTATTGTCTCTCTTGGAGCGTAAGCCCGCAATATTCCACGTTAACATTTTAATTGATCCCCCCTTGCAATTATCAACAGTCGGGTGACTAACATTAATACATACGGTAGATGCGGGAGGTTGATTTTCTACAAGAGAAACCTGAACGGAGGATAACTCGTCCCCCCCACGAGTACCATCCTTCTGTCAATCACACAAATCCAATAAAGAGAGTGCCTCAAAACGATTACACGTGGGAATATTAGGCCCACCCATAGACTGATAATCGGCTCCTACACCCTGATGGGGAAACGGAGTCAATTCCGTCACTGGAATGTGGTTTCTCCAGTTTGTCAGATGGAAACGTGCTCTGGGAGGGGGGTGAGTATAAAAGAAACCAAGGGGACGCACCTGAATACTATTTACATCTTGTGCCAAAGATGCTGCCCTCAGTAGAACGGTAGCCACGTGTTGTGTGTGTCTAAAATTAACTATGACACATTCTCCAGTGGTTGATTTTTTGGAAGGCCCAATCCAGTTTACTCTACGAGTACTTAAGATGTCATTAGAAAAATTAAGAGGAAACCCACACTTCCTATGTAGCCACGAAACTGTTTTTTGCTTGAGGGAATCATGCGATTCCTTATGCAAAGAAACTGAGTGCCTGTCCTGGGGTGGAACATTAGTTAAAATCACGACATAAGGGGAGCATGCCGGGGGTAAATTTATGGTTCTACTTTTCAATTCCACCTCATCTTTATGCGTCGAGACCGAGTCCTTTACTGCTGGGATAACAGGATTAGTGGCTATGAAAGTCGCTGGGGGAGTTGGCGTGACTAAAACATTAGAGTTAGAGGGCTGAGATGGTAACTGTTGATGTTTTACTCTATCTAAGCTCTCTTGCCCAGCTACAAACTGCCCCTTCTTTTTGTTGCTGTCTACCCAATTTAAATGTTTTGTCAATAATCCTCCTACCCTCTTAACCTCGTCAGCGACCATATCAAGTTTCTGTACTAGAGGTTGCATGAGTAGTTCTAATTTAGCATCAAGAAAGGCCTCAACAGAAGTGAGTAATTGGGAGAATTGATCAGGGAGTAATAGGGTATTTACACCATAGCTGCTATTTAAAGGCTCGGTTAAGTCGGTCTGTGCTTTTTCCGTACTGTCGACCCTTTTTTTTTTTTCCTTTGTATAAACCCCCCTCTTTTTGCTTTGTTGCTTTCTACAGGTCCTAACGGGTCTGGGTACAAAAGTGACCTCTTCTATCTCTTCACTCGCTGTATTTGAGTCCAAGTCTAAAGGATCCATATGAACCTGAACTGTAGCCATAACAGTGGCATTGGCTGGAGGGGGGGGGTCACAAATACCTTTATCCATCGTACCCATCTCAGCAATTAAAGGGTTATGAATACTATCTTGGGGGCTATCCATCCCCAAAGAAGCCCTACGGTCACTATTAATTTTGTTGACCTTTTTCACTAGGTAATTGTCAAGAGGACCTGTCCCCGATATACATAAATCCCTTTGGCTTATAGGCGTTTTAAAGGCAGAACAGGATTACAAATGTCAATAACAGTAGGTTAAGCACTAGCTTGGTAACACTACTGAGCAGTATGCTAGTTAACAAATTTACCAGTGTAGATGTCTTCGCAGTCCTGGTAATCTTAAGCACAGTAGTAAAGGGTATGGCCCAGCCCAGCCTCAGACAGTCCCGGACTGTCACAGACTGTCCGCCCTTTGTCCGGGCTTCGTCCGGGGCGTCCCGCTCGCGTCCCGCGAGACGGCAGGCAAAACGTTTATATAGGCGTGAGTCAATAGACGGGTGGGCGGGGCAGCAGCGCACCTGTGGCCACGCACGGACTCCTGGGCAACGGAGTCCCGTGCAGCAGCCTAGCTTTCCTTCCTGCAACCCCCGATTGCTTTCGTGGCTCCTCCTGCTAAGTCGGCGTTTTCCTCTGCGTTTCCTCTGCACGGATACTCCTCACGGCGATGCGGGACCCGCGCCAGCGGGTTCCGCGAGGTCCTTTCAAAGGAGGTGGGCGGGTGGGCGGGCAGCAGCGTACCTGTGGCCACGCACGGACTCCTGGGCAACGGAGTACCGTGCAGCAGCCTAGCTTTCCTTCCTGCAACCCCCGATTGCTTTCGCGGCTCCTCCTGGTAAGTCGGCGTTTTCCTCTGCGTTTCCTCTGCACGGATACTCCTCACGGCGATGCGGGACCCGCGCCAGCGGGTTCCGCGAGGTCCTTTCAAAGGAGGTGGGCGGGTGGGCGGGCAGCAGCGCACCTGTGGCCACGCACGGACTCCTGGGCAACGGAGTCCCGTGCAGCAGCCTAGCTTTCCTTCCTGCAACCCCCGATTGCTTTCGCGGCTCCTCCTGCTAAATCGGCGTTTTCCTCTGCGTTTCCTCTGCACGGATACTCCTCACGGCGATGCGGGACCCGCGCCAGCGGGTTCCGCGAGGTCCTTTCAAAGGAGGTGGGCGGGTGGGCGGGCAGCAGCGCACCTGTGGCCACGCACGGACTCCTGGGCAACGGAGTCCCGTGCAGCAGCCTAGCTTTCCTTCCTGCAAACCCCGATTGCTTTCGCGGCTCCTCCTGCTAAGTCGGCGTTTTCCTCTGCGTTTCCTCTGCACGGATACTCCTCACGGGATGAGTATTTAATTCATTTTATCTGTTGCGGTAAAGGATTCAAATATGTAAACGTAATTTTACTACTGTGTTATATTTGTGACCATCCTTTTGTATATTCTGCTTTATTTTAATGTGGACCTCATTAGAGAGCCAAATATTCAGAAAATAATTGAATTAAATTGAATTGTGTTTAACAAACACTTGCAAATTGAGAAATTCCACTTGGATCCTGCTAATATGCGCTACGAACTGGAGGTTAATCGAATTATGATTGATTAAGTCAACAAATGACACGGCTGACTCCAATGTACCCCTCCAAATCACAAAAAGATCATCTACATTTTGTAGCCAACATACCACATGATCATTCCATAATGGATTGTGATCAGCAATGAGCACTTGCTCCTCCCACCAGCCCATGGGTAAACATGTGCAACTGGGGGCAAAGCAAGTGCCCATCGCTGTGCTGCCCTTCTGGTGGAAAATTTCTCGATTAAAATAGAAAAAATTATTTTCCAGACACCACTTGATCATACACAGAAGCATAAGACTTTGTTCCAACATATTTAGTTAATCGACTCCTGAGGAAATGTTCAACAGCATTCAAGCCATCCAGGTGATTAATGCTCATATACAACAAATCGACACCAAGGGTCATTAGCAGATAGTCAGAATGCCAAGGGATGTCATAGATGTGTTCCAAGAAATATCCAGTATCTAACATAATGGATAGAAGGTTTTTAAAAAAATGCAGAAGAAAAAGATCAGTGCAACGTGATGTATTTTCAAATGTACTATCGTCAGTACAAATTTTGGGTCTGCCTGGGGGACGCAACTTGTTCTTATGTACCTTTATATTTATATATATATATATATATACATATATATATATATATATATATATATATATATATATATATATATTGCCCAGTGGAAATCTCCACTGGGTAGTTATAGTTAGGTCAGCTTTTCCATGGACAAGGTGTTTTTTGGTTTGCTAATAACTTTGGCACCGTTTAACAAATCTTAACAAAACTTTCCCAAAAAAACAAATTCACAAATTTCTCAATGCATTTTCTATTTACTTCTTTAAGAAGTACTAACACAAAAATTGCTGAATGGAATTGCACCAAATTTGGCAGGAACTGGATCTTGGTCTACAGATTTAATATTTGAGAGAAAGTAGGTCGCACACCGCTCGTCACACCAGCAAGTTGCCCCAAAGGACTGTGGGAAATGTAGTGGCGACGGCGGGTACGCCTATGCCACAAAAAGTCAATAGAACAGTATGTGTATGCGTTAGCCATCCCTGGACACGTGTTTCGAGGTAGTTGCCTCTCGTCAGCAGGGAGCAGGTCAGTGTAAAGGGGTGCCGCGTGGACTGCCAAATGTAATTAAAAGCAGGTCAAGTACCTCTCCTGGCGCGCAGGTGCAGACTCAAGGCTCGTCAGCCCGCCGGCCGAAGCCGTTTAAATTGAGAGAAAGTAGGTCGCACACCGCTCGTCACACCAGCAAGTTGCCCCAAAGGACTGTGGGAAATGTAGTGGCGACGGCGGGTACGCCTATGCCACAAAAAGTCAATAGAACAGTATGTGTATGCGTTAGCCATCCCTGGACACGTGTTTCGAGGTAGTTGCCTCTCGTCAGCAGGGAGCAGGTCAGTGTAAAGGGGTGCCGCGTGGACTGCCAAATGTAATTAAAAGCAGGTCAAGTACCTCTCCTGGCGCGCAGGTGCAGACTCAAGGCTCGTCAGCCCGCCGGCCGAAGCCGTTTAAATTGAGAGAAAGTAGGTCGCACACCGCTCGTCACACCAGCAAGTTGCCCCAAAGGACTGTGGGAAATGTAGTGGCGACGGCGGGTACGCCTATGCCACAAAAAATCAATAGAACAGTATGTGTATGCGTTAGCCATCCCTGGACACGTGTTTCGAGGTAGTTGCCTCTCGTCAGCAGGGAGCAGGTCAGTGTAAAGGGGTGCCGCGTGGACTGCCAAATGTAATTAAAAGCAGGTCAAGTACCTCTCCTGGCGCGCAGGTGCAGACTCAAGGCTCGTCAGCCCGCCGGCCGAAGCCGTTTAAATTGAGAGAAAGTAGGTCGCACACCGCTCGTCACACCAGCAAGTTGCCCCAAAGGACTGTGGGAAATGTAGTGGCGACGGCGGGTACGCCTATGCCACAAAAAGTCAATAGAACAGTATGTGTATGCGTTAGCCATCCCTGGACACGTGTTTCGAGGTAGTTGCCTCTCGTCAGCAGGGAGCAGGTCAGTGTAAAGGGGTGCCGCGTGGACTGCCAAATGTAATTAAAAGCAGGTCAAGTACCTCTCCTGGCGCGCAGGTGCAGACTCAAGGCTCGTCAGCCCGCCGGCCGAAGCCGTTTAAATTGAGAGAAAGTAGGTCGCACACCGCTCGTCACACCAGCAAGTTGCCCCAAAGGACTGTGGGAAATGTAGTGGCGACGGCGGGTACGCCTATGCCACAAAAAGTCAATAGAACAGTATGTGTATGCGTTAGCCATCCCTGGACACGTGTTTCGAGGTAGTTGCCTCTCGTCAGCAGGGAGCAGGTCAGTGTAAAGGGGTGCCGCGTGGACTGCCAAATGTAATTAAAAGCAGGTCAAGTACCTCTCCTGGCGCGCAGGTGCAGACTCAAGGCTCGTCAGCCCGCCGGCCGAAGCCGTTTAAATTGAGAGAAAGTAGGTCGCACACCGCTCGTCACACCAGCAAGTTGCCCCAAAGGACTGTGGGAAATGTAGTGGCGACGGCGGGTACGCCTATGCCACAAAAAGTCAATAGAACAGTATGTGTATGCGTTAGCCATCCCTGGACACGTGTTTCGAGGTAGTTGCCTCTCGTCAGCAGGGAGCAGGTCAGTGTAAAGGGGTGCCGCGTGGACTGCCAAATGTAATTAAAAGCAGGTCAAGTACCTCTCCTGGCGCGCAGGTGCAGACTCAAGGCTCGTCAGCCCGCCGGCCGAAGCCGTTTAAATTGAGAGAAAGTAGGTCGCACACCGCTCGTCACACCAGCAAGTTGCCCCAAAGGACTGTGGGAAATGTAGTGGCGACGGCGGGTACGCCTATGCCACAAAAAGTCAACAGAACAGTATGTGTATGCGTTAGCCATCCCTGGACACGTGTTTCGAGGTAGTTGCCTCTCGTCAGCAGGGAGCAGGTCAGTGTAAAGGGGTGCCGCGTGGACTGCCAAATGTAATTAAAAGCAGGTCAAGTACCTCTCCTGGCGCGCAGGTGCAGACTCAAGGCTCGTCAGCCCGCCGGCCGAAGCCGTTTAAATTGAGAGAAAGTAGGTCGCACACCGCTCGTCACACCAGCAAGTTGCCCCAAAGGACTGTGGGAAATGTAGTGGCGACGGCGGGTACGCCTATGCCACAAAAAGTCAATAGAACAGTATGTGTATGCGTTAGCCATCCCTGGACACGTGTTTCGAGGTAGTTGCCTCTCGTCAGCAGGGAGCAGGTCAGTGTAAAGGGGTGCCGCGTGGACTGCCAAATGTAATTAAAAGCAGGTCAAGTACCTCTCCTGGCGCGCAGGTGCAGACTCAAGGCTCGTCAGCCCGCCGGCCGAAGCCGTTTAAATTGAGAGAAAGTAGGTCGCACACCGCTCGTCACACCAGCAAGTTGCCCCAAAGGACTGTGGGAAATGTAGTGGCGACGGCGGGTACGCCTATGCCACAAAAAGTCAATAGAACAGTATGTGTATGCGTTAGCCATCCCTGGACACGTGTTTCGAGGTAGTTGCCTCTCGTCAGCAGGGAGCAGGTCAGTGTAAAGGGGTGCTGCGTGGACTGCCAAATGTAATTAAAAGCAGGTCAAGTACCTCTCCTGGCGCGCAGGTGCAGACTTTGGGGCACACGCTGATAGGACTAGCAGAGTGCGGCCAATCGGATTTTTGTTTAGATTTAATATTTGTACATCTGGATGGTTGGGTTTGAGAGACTCTCACCAAATTCTTTCGAAACCAATTTAAAGAAATAGAGTATTCTGATTGGCACAGGGACCTTTTTTCCTTGGGCCAAACCCCTCCCCCAGGAGTCAGACTCCTAAGAGGCCTAAAACATTGGGGGAACTGCAAAAATTGTTATGGTGGCTAATATATACTGTTCTAACTCGAGCAAGAATTGGGAAAAGTGTATTATTTGGGGGGGAGGTTGTACTATACTATTCTGACTCCAGTCCCATAAACTGTGGGGAAAATTCATAAATTTGAGTGGGTAGAGGAGAGTTGCTATTCTTTTTCTCTAGTCCCACAAAGACTAGGAAATTGCATAAATTGGGAGTGGGGTGGGGGCATGACACTTACTATTCAAACTCCATTCTAAAAATATTGTGGAATGTGCATAAAGTTGAAAGCGTTGCTGATTTAGGGTCTGACTACGTCTTCGGCAATGTATCACCCATTATAAAATAAACTACATAAAAATATCTATTTTAAACTAAACCCCAATAAAAACTAAAACTTAAATAAAATAGCGATTAATTTAGCACTAAAATATTACTCACACAAAACCCCCCAAAAAAACCACAACTGCCAAAAAGGAGATAATTGATTGCTAAAAAAATCTTATACAACAATTAAAAAAACATACATTTTTTTTTAATGACATAAACAGTAAAATTACTCAAACATCATATTAGCTAAAACAATATGTACTTCTGTACAGCACTAGGTTCCATGATATTTGTGCTGTCACAATATTTTGACCAGCATATTCTTGTAAAACGATTTTTAGAACTTGATATTCAGGTATTGGACCACTGAAACAAATTCGAATTTTGGAATTCAGTTTTTTCCATAGCCACTGCCAAAAGTCTAGTGCTGTTCTTAGGACTCAATTGTTCTATAGAAATTTCAACTCTTTTCTATTTCAGTCCCTGTCAAATACCATCGTAGCATGTGCTATCTCGAATTCCACTGGGTAGGTTCTATTTTTGGCTCTGTCTGTTAAATTAATTGTTTGATCCCCCCAATCAAAGGTTTCATTGGATCCCAAATGATGAATGGTGTTGCTGAACGTTTACTGCTACCATAAAATTTATTTGTATCTATTCCTGTTTTATATAGATACTGTTAGCCCTTAGTAATTCTCTTTTAAATTTACGAAAACAGAGTTGTCAAACCTGTGCATTTGGTATGATTTCCAAAATGAGTGGTTAAGATCAAAGAGCCCCAAGGGCTTTAGATGTATATTTGCGCATAGTTGCAGATTCAAGCTACTTCTTAATAATGAGGATTAATAGTGCCATATTTGGTCTGGTTGCTGCTTCTGGTTATTCAAGAGGGGGCATCACCTGGCAGTTCATAATGGACTGTTCCTATGAGGAATAAGGTATTAAACATGTCAGCCTTAGGGTAGTCTTCCCCCACACCTTTTGCCTTTTCCCCTCCTATTGGCTGAAATGTGTTTATGTTGGCTCTAGGACTCTGTGCACTTTACCACTGCAAACCTGTGCTAAAGTGCCTAAGTTCACTCCTTAACACATTGAATTATCCTACACCTGATTGGCACATTTATTTTACTTATACGCCCCAAGTAAAGTGGTACAGCATGTACCCAGGGCATGTAAATGAAATGCTACTAGTGAGCCTGCAGCACTTATACTGCCACTCACTTAAGTAGCCTTTTAAAGCATGTCTCAGGCCTGCCATTACAGTCTTTGTGAAGATCTAAACTGTTAATTCGACATGGAAATATAAGCCCTTTGCCAGGCCTAAAACTCTTTTTTAACACATATAAGTCACCAATGAGGTAGGCCCTAAACAGTCCACTAGGCAGTGTGCATTATATTTAAAAGGTTTGTCGTGCTTTTAAGTTTTACAAGTCCTGGTAGTAAAAAGCAATTCGTTTTTCACTAATATGAGACCTACGTCTACCATAGGATAACTTTAAGTTACCTTATTGAGAGGGCGCCGGACTGTAATGGCCGCACATCCGTGAGGCTCTCGCCAGCCGGGCAAGATATAGCTTCATCAGCCCATCCTACATCCTGGAAATACACTCCTGACCAGCGCCGGGTGTGGAACTGGGGCCGTAGCGCACCTGTGGCGAGTCCTGGGCCGTTCTGCCTAGTGCATCCGGAGAAATAGCCGCCGATACTTCCAGCGGGAGCAGCTGTGGGCCCTTCGACGCGAGGCGGCCGGCGTGAGCGTGTACGCGACGCCGCGGCTTGCACGTGGGCTGAGGGCCGCGGGACGCGGCGACTGTAGGAGGAGGCGAGAGGTGATCGGCGCTGGAGACGGGACCTCCTGGAGCTGCGACTGCCCTCCCAGAGTGCCGGTAAGGCGGAGACGAGCTGGAGGGTCGTTGGGGGGTTGAGCTGCTTACGGCCCCCTACCTGATAGAACTCGGCTTCTCGAGACGGGGGGGGAGGTGCGCCTCCGGCCCGAAGATTGCCCTGGAGATACGGGAGGATTGGACTCCTGGCTGCCGGGGCCCCCCCCCTTTCCTCCCCCCCTCCTCCCGATCCACAACGGGGAGTCACTCGCTGCCTGGGTTCCGCCACGCCTGACCCGAGGGGGACCCTACGGTAGTGGAGACCCCTCCGACACCAGCTAGCCTTCTGAGGATAGGTGGGGGCCCACGGAGAGTAGCGCTGCTGGCCCTCTACATTGCCCAAAAACGTGCATGATGTGCCCGGTGGATTGGGACCCTGACCGGGGTTGCTCCTCCTGCTGAACCGGGTGGTGCCGTCCCCTCTGGGCTCCTGAGGATTTCGTGGAGTGGGGCTGGTGGGCTCAAGGCGGTGCGCTGTGTTCCCTCTTCGAGACAGGGCATTGCAGTTGACGCTTTGGATGGGGTGGCTCCCCCCTCTTGACAATCTAGTGCCCTTTCATCCGCTGACAACAAGTGGGGACATGTGTGAAGGCGGCAAGGGCTGCGAGGCTGCTCCCTATCAAACTACGCGACGTGGTCATAGCAGCTCCGGAGAAGGTTTCCCATACCGTTGCACCTACAGGGTACTTCAGATTTGATATCTTGCTATAATGGGGAAGGCAGACACTAAGCAGTCTCGGCTCCCCTTTGAGACTCAAAAGAAAAGATCCCGTACCCCGCCACCGGGAGACGGCGATTCTGATGGAGGGGATACTGAGGAAGTGGACTGGAAGGCGCTCCTACTTAACATGCAAACGAGCCTCACCTCCATAGACTCGAAAATTGACGGTATGTCTCACCGCCTCGACTCTGTGGTGCATAGACTTGATCAACAGGAGGAGCGAGTTAAGGAGTCCGAACAGCGGATCTCTGGCCTGGAGGATGGGGCAACGGCCACCGCAGCCAAAGTATCGCATATGGAGAGATTGTTGAAGGTGATCGCCGACAAGAATGAGGACTTAGAAGCGCGATCACGCCGCAATAACGTGCGCCTTCTTGGGCTGGCGGAGTCTACCTCGGTAGGCAAAATGGAACTTTTCATTGAAAAGCTGCTGTCTGACCTGTTTGGCGCAGATACCTTCTCTCCACAGCTGGTGGTGGAGCGGGCCCATCGCACCTTGGGCCCTCGCCCAATACCTGGAGCCCCCCCACGGCCTGTCATTATCCGATTTCTGAACTATAGAGACCGCGATACCCTACTTCGCCTTGCCCGGGAGAAACAGCCTGTCCAGTTCGAAAACGCCACCCTCTCCTTCTTTCCGTATTTCACACAATCGGTGCAGGATGCGCGCCGTAAATTTGGACCGGTCAAGAAACGACTGATGCAAAGCGGACTCCAATACTCCATGTTGTACCCGGCTCGTCTCAGGGTGGTCCATCAGGGCAAGTCCCACATTTTTCAGGACCCTTCTCAGGTGGAACTCTTTATGAAGGACTACGGGCGGTCCCGCGGAGCTGCCGGGTCCCCGTCGGAGAGGGCTGGCTCTCATTCGCCCACTTCTGCTCTTGACTGATCGTGAACTTCACACCTACTACTCTGGTTCCTCATTATACTGAAGTTTTGGCTTGCTCCCGCCTAGGGTTTTTGTGTGCTGCTGTGTGCTCTAGCCTGGACTCGATGGGCTACCAACTGTTGAGCTTTGATTTTCTCATGGCTTCCTAGATGTTCCCTACACTTGTCATTGCCCTGGCTCCTACCCCCCCCTCCCGCGTCTTCCGCAGGCTACTGCCTCTTGCGGACAGCGGGTGCAATACCGGGGGAGTTGGTCGGCGGGTCCGGACCCCTTGTGTCCCCCAATTGGGTATTCCCCAGTAGGATATGATTTGGTGTTGTGGGATAAAGTGGGGTGGGGGAGATGCCCGACAGGTTGGGGATGTCGGAGTGGGTGGGCGGGGAGGATTTCAAGGGGTTGTTCTTGTTTGGTTTGAAGTCAATACTGATAATGTTACTTTGCATAGTGTTGCTACGCCGTTCGACACCTTCAAGGTACAGTGGCACCAAAGAGGGGATGGCACAGTGCGCCCCTGACCTATTCTCCACCTATCTGCAGACATGAGTCACGCCGCAAACCTTGATATCAATGGGAGGGGACTGCTCTCCGCTGTCACCTGGAATGTAAGGGGGCTGGGAGACCCTAAAAAGCGGAGACAAATTCTGGGAGCCCTTGACAGATTGGGGGCCCAGGTTGTCTTCTTGCAGGAGACCCATATGGATCCCCGGCGCAGAGGTTCCTTTGCCGCCAAGTGGGCAGCGCACTCTGCATTTGCGTCCTACTCGTCCTATGCGAGAGGCACCGCTATCCTGATAAAAAGAAATGTCCCGTACACTCCCCTGGGCGACGCTGTCGACCGGGAGGGACGGTATTGCATAGCTTGGGGTAGGATGGGGGTTGAAACCGTCACCTTGGCCTGCTCCTATGGCCCTAATTGCGATGACCCGAGCAGCTTTATTGCTCTCTGGAACAAGATCAGAGAGGTGGGATCAACACATCTTATTTGGGGAGGTGACTTCAATGCTGTGCTTAACCCTGCTTGGGATAGGTCCAACCCCTCTGCCCAACACTACACCAACACACACAGATACCTATGTGACATTTGCGACACTCAGGACATCGTAGATGCCTGGCGCCACTTACATCCGACTCAGAAGGAGGGTACACACTGGAATACCGCTCATGCCACGTGGGCCAGACTGGATTACATTTTAGTGTCTAGAGGTTTGGCACCCTCACTGGTCGCGGTCCAACACGTGGGCCGCACGTTTTCTGACCACTCCCCGGTATTGGCCAAATTCCGCTTACCTGACATAATGGGGAGGCCACCCTCCTGGTGACTCCAACCCAAAATCTTACTCGACGAATTATTCCGCTCTGAACTGGGTCAGGACATTGAAGACTTCCTTACACATAACAAGGGTTCGGTGGAGCGAGTTGCTACTCTGTGGGAGGCGCTAAAGGTCACAGTGCGGGGTATTTGTATCTCTAAGAGCTCCGGAGTGCTGAGAACCTTACGTGCCACATTGCACACATTGGAAACTACATTACACACACTAGAAACTCGACCTGATTATGCCACCAACTCGGATACACAGGCACAATACCGGAAGGCACTGTCAGAATACACCTCCACCGCCGAGAGGGAGGTCAAATTCCGGGGCAAATACTTCAGGGCGAGGGCTTATGGGGAGGGAGAGCGGCCCGGGAAGTTTCTGGCGGGAGTAGTTCGGCCCCCACGAGGCTCAAATTTCGTATTGGAGCTGGAGGGAGACGACGGGGTACCTCTATACGAGACACAAACTCGCTTCTGGCTGCCTTCACTGCCCATTATTCGGCCCTTTACTCAACTACTAGAGTGGGTGCACTGGATATGGACGAATACTTGAGGGAGCTGACGCTGGGTTGGCTTTCAGACCGTCAACGGGAGTTCTTAGCTGAACCCATAGGCCTGGATGAAATTAGGGACGCCATCAGTCAGATGGCACCCGGGAAGGCCCCTGGCCTGGACGGGCTGCCTATGGACTTCTACAAGGCATACGTGGATCTCCTTGCGCCAGTGCTTCATGAGGTTTACATGGAGGCTCATGAGTCCGGCACACTTCCCCCTTCCATGCAGGAAGCTCTAATTACCTCTCTTCTAAAACCCGGGAAACCGCCTCAATACTGCGACTCTTACCGTCCCCTCTCACTAATCAATTGCGATGCAAAAATTTTGGCCAAGGTGTTGGCCAATCGATTGCAGTTGTTACTGGGGGGCCTGGTACTGTCTGACCAAGCGGGATTCATCCCCGGCAGAACCACCTCCCACAACCTCCGGACCCTCTTCTCTATAGTGGAAAATGTGGACCCTGACTTGCCTCTGGTGGCTGTCTTACTGGACGCCACTAAGGCTTTTGACTCCCTGGAGTGGGATTATCTCCAATGTATCCTGCGGAATATGGGGATGCCGATAGGATTCACGCAATGGATCGGTATCCTTTATCGAAGGCCGGTGGCTCGGGTGGGGGTGAACGGTCGGATATCTGAGGCCTTTGCTATATCGAGGGGGACTCGTCAGGGGTGCCCCCTATCTCCATTGCTGTTCGCCATAGCGATGGAACCGCTGGCTGCTCGACTCCGACAGCATCACCGGGACAAGGCTCTGCGATGTCTTCAGAGGGAAGTGCTTATATCATTGTATGCGGACGACATCACGCTGTACATCCGTGACCCTGCTGCTAACCTTAACCCTATCTTGAGGGAATTCATTCGGTTTGCGGGCATGTCAGGTATACACATTAATTGGGGTAAATCCACTATATTCCCGCTCACCGCGGCCGCCCGGCCGTTTCAACTAGATTACCCCCTGAGATGGTGTGCCGATGAGGTCCGGTACCTGGGCATACTACTCTCTCGAGATCGGGAAGAATTGAGGCGGATGAATTATGGCCGCACATTTGACCATATCCAAACTTGCGTGACCAGATGGATCACGCTGCCTCTCTCTTTCGCGGGACGGGCATCTCTCATTAAGATGGTGGTCCTTCCCAAGCTACTTTACCTCTTCTTAAATATCCCATATTATCCGGGCAAGTCCTTTTTCCAACTTCTGCGCTCCGAGCTCATTCGGCTGGGGTGGGGAGGGAAGCGGCCGCGCCTGAGCTGGGACATCTTGACTCGTCCATTCGCGCAGGGGGGCTTTGATTTACCGGAGTTCGAACTTTACTACTACAGCGCTCAGGCCCACTATGTTCACCACTGGATCCACCCCACTTCCTTTATGCCACATATAGCGGTGGAACATTGGTTAGCAGATCCCATCCCATTGGAGGGGGCCATATTTAGTGCGCCGGAGGCTAGTGCTGCACACCATACCACAGTCTCCAGCTCAGTCCTCGCATGGCGGAATATAGCAAAAAAAGCCCGCATAACACTGCTGAATTCTCCTCTGCTTCCCCTGGCATACCATCCCCTGCTACCCATTCTGCAGGAACAATTATTTAAGAAATTCATGGCCAAACTCAACATTAAGACGTGGGGAGACCTATATCAGAATGGACGATTTCGGTCCCAGACACACTTACTAGCCGACCTCACACCTACTCCCATGGATACATTTCTTTACATTCGTCTACGCAGCGGTGTGCGTGCACTGACCGAGGGATTTCCTGACGAACCACCCACTTTAGAACCTCTACATCAGCTGCTCAAAGCTGTCACTCCGGCACACGCGGTCTCCAATCTATATCATTCTCTACGCACTATATCAGACCCGGGACCCTGCAGGGCACGTACTAAATTGGAGGCAGACTTAGGAATACCCATAGACGACGAGCTTTGGAGTTTTTGTTGTCTACAGACCGAACAGATCTCCTCCAGTAGTCGATTCAGGGTTATCCACTATAAGTTCCTGCATAGGCTTTACTGTACTCCAGCTCACATGTGTAGGGTAGGCCTCCGAGGGGATGATCTTTGTTGGCGCTGCCGCACACCAGCGGCAGACTTTCTGCACATGGCTTGGGGCTGCTGGGAAATAGCCGACTATTGGCGACAGATATATTCCGGTATTTCGGAAATGATAGGAGTCTCACTGACACCTTCTCCGGTGCAGGCACTTCTGGGTTACACGAAAACCATCAAGAAACCGATTCGTCGGTTTGCCACAGTTGCTTTCCTCATTGCGAAGAGGCTAATAGCTTGCAGGTGGGGGAGGGGCAGGGCTCCTAAATACAAAGACTGGATCGAAGACATGGTGCACTGCCAAGACACGCTGCTCTGGTATGCTGAGCTTCTGCCTACAGCGTCCAGACCGGTAGATATTTGGGGTCCCCTTACAACATATTTGTTATCACACCCGCAGACATAGCGGACCTTCACTTACCCGATTGCTCGGATTCTACACTGCTGCTTCCACTGGGGCGAACTACTTGAGCGGTGGGAGGTGGAGATTCGTTTGGGTAGGGGATGTCCTAGGTCTCACTCTTGTCCGGCAGGCCGGCGCTCCCGTTGATAAATGGTGGTCCCTCCGAGAGTTAGCACGCCCCACTCCGTTGGTGCGGGGGGGCGGTGGGACTGTGGTCCTCCCTCATGTTTTCTTTCGACAACTAAGGAGTTACTACTGTGACTATGATGTACTATATTCCTCAGGTATGGCATGAGAGGCCACTACACCTTGCGGATTCAACCTATGCACTAATTGTACTGGTTTGTAAGGTTTAATGACAAATACAAATTACATACATAAAGTATGTTGCAGCCCCATTGAATATCATACTACTGCATTGATGTTTACTGTGACGCTGCCGGCCCCTGGAGGGGTTGTAGGCGGACAGCTGTGTACTTCACCATCATCCAGTTCGTATACTACGCTGCCGGCCAGTTGCTGGTTGTAGGCACAGGGGCTGTGTACTGCTTATTTCAGACTGAATAAAGGTTTTGGAAAATTAAAAAAAAAAAAAAAAAAAACTTTAAGTTACCTTATTACATGTAATAAGTGATCATTTTCATTTGGAAACAAATAGAATTGTAATGTAAAAGACTCTTCAATAGTAATGTCAGATAGTCAGATTTTACGTAAAAATTCTGAAAATTGTATGTTTAGAAAGTTGCAATTCTCTTCTCCTCATCATTTGGTGCCTGTATCCTGGGTCACATGATTAGTGTCACTGAAAGTTGACCTTTGTGTATTCCTCCCGGACAGAAACACAGAATGGGCCATCCTGCCAAGATGGCAGGGGTGGAGCTGAGCACAACTTCATTTACATTTCAAAGGAGCTGCCTCAACACACTCACAAAAAACTTCACACTACCTTTTCATGACCCAGACCATGTGGAGCCTGGACAGGGAGGCAGGAAATTCCAGAACCATCTGTGGGGAGACAATATTTCAGTGACGGAAACAGACTCCTCCAACTACAACACCTTTGAGTGCTTAACTGTCAACTTCAACACTTGCAACAAAAAAACACTAACCTGCTACCTTATCTACCACCCCCAGGCAACTCCACCACTTTCACTGAACACCTGTCTGACCAAATTGCCCACTGCTCACTACGGGATGCGAACAACCTTATTCTGGTTGACATCAACCTACTCTGGAACGAAGATAATAAACCGCTAATCCAAAACCTGAGCGAGTTACTATGCAATAACAACCTCACGCAACACTGCACAGAAACAACTCACAACAAAGGAGCAACCCTAGATGCCATCATAGCCAATCGTGACACAGTGACGATAAACCACACCTTGTCCGTAGACTGGTCCGACCACCACCTAATCCTCTTCCACCTCACTCAGCCAGCCACTATACAACCCCCCACCCAAGAACAGCCCAAATGGACCAGACATCTCACTCAGATCAACATGACTGACCTGGAGGAAAAAGTCAACTCTCTCCTCACTACCTCCTCGGACGATCTATCCATGACAGAACGCACTGACCACTACAACACATCTCTGGCATCCATTCTAGATCAGATAGCTTCTCTGAAACAAAAAAAAAACAGGGCCATCCCATCAATCCTTGTTCAATACGGACATCAACAACGAAAGGAGACAACTTGGACCCATAGAAAGACACTGGAGAAACAACCCCTCCACTAGCCTTCTCGAACAACTCAAAGCAGCTCGGAGAAAATACAAAAAACACATACGTAATGAAAAAAACAACTTCTTATGCTCCGCCCTGAACAATGCTAAAAACAGGCCCAACAAACTATTTAAAATCATAAAGCCCCCCGTACCTTCCACCCAGGCCTCTAAGGAACTGTGCGAAAACTTTGCCATTTTCTTCGAAGAGAAAATCTCCAAGATTGAACACTCACTAGACACCAGCACCAATCCTGCCAGCGAAAGCCTCCCCCCAGCTCCAATAGAAAGCACATGCCTACACCACACAAATACATGGAAGTCCTTCAATCCCATCACGGAAGCCGAGATTATCAAGCTAATCTCCACCTCCAAACCCGCTTCTCATCCCCTGGACCCTTTACCCACTCAATTGACCAAAAAAAACTCAAACTCTCCATAGCCCTTTTCTGGTGCAGAATCATCAACAGCTCCCTGAGATCCAGCATCATACCTGAATGCCTTAAAGTCGGCAAAGTAACGCCACTACTAAAAAAAACAGGCCTCCTCCTATCCAAAATCCTCGAGAAATGCGTCCTTTCACAACTGACTCAACACAAGGACAACATCAACCTTCTTGAGCCCCACCAATAGGGATTCAGAAAAGGTTTCAGCACTGAGACGGCGATCCTCAATATCACAGACGACATCCACAAGTCACTGGACTCCGGTCAATGCTGCCTTCTCATTCTCCTTGACCTATCGGCAGCCTTTGACATGGTAGACCACCAACTTCTCATCAAGGCCATACAAGAAAGGGTTGGTGCCGATGAGAAGGTCCTCCGCTGGTTCTCCTCTTTCCTCCAGAACCGCTCGCAGAAGATAAAAATCAAAAACTTTACCTCCGACCTCCACCCCATCAGCAGAGGTGTGCCCCAAGGCTCAGTACTCTCACCACAACTGTTCAACATATACATGGAACCCTTCACCACCATACTTAAAAAGGCAAATATCCCCTTCCACCTATACGCCGATGACACCCAGATCTAGCTAGAAACCTCCTCCCCAAACAACATCCTCAGACTTAACAACACTCTAAAAGAAATTCAATGCTGGCTGTCCCAAAATCACCTTAAACTCAAGCTGGTCAAAACGGAGATCCTCCTTATCTCCAACGAAGAAGAGAACCTACAAATCGCAAAATGGCTTAAAGCTATGGATGCCCTAAACGGTAATCTCACCCTGGCTAACTCCGCAAAATCCTTAGGAATCACCCTAGACCCCAAACTGGACATGACCAACCACATCAAAAACTCTGCAAAGACTGCCTTCCTCAACCTGAAGCTTCTCTACAAAATTAAACCATTCATCCCTACTAAAGACCTCAAACAAGCCACCCAATCACTGGTGCTATCCAGACTCGACTATGGCAACGCAACCTTAACCGGCGCCACAAAATCCCACCTGGCTCCCCTCAAAACAACCCTCAACACAGCAGCCAGGATGGTCACTGGAATCAGAAAATAAGACCACATTTCACCAGCACAAAGAGAACTAAAATCGCTCCCAGTTGAACAGCGAACTAATTTCAGAACGGCATGCCTCACGCACAAAGCCCTCCACACTGGAAAACTGGACTATCTGGCCGCCAAACTCAAGAGGGCCGGGCAGACAAGAAACCTCAGGAGCTCGAACTCCCTCCTTCTCATCTCCTTGAGAACACGCAAACATAAAACATCCGTGAGGTCATTTGCTGGAAACGCACCAGAAATCTGGAACTCCATCCCAGCAGATGTCAGAACTATCCCGTCCTTCACAAAATTCAAAAATCACCTAGAAGCCCTTCTCCTTAACCTCTCCCTCCCGAATGGATAGCCACCGCCCTCACGCTATTCCTGACACTGGTGCTCTCTGACTATACACTGCTCAGATCCTCCTCAGCCCGCTTCAAGACAAATGTGCAATAAAATTAAGCTGCCTCACAATTTTCGGACTCAAACACTACCTCAAGAAGCCTCAGCACTCTTGGACTGCCGAACTTTATGTTTAAGACTGCTCTACTATGTTAACTATCATGAAACACTGTTGTAAAGCGCTCCGATACCCTCGGGTCAGGTCAGCACTATTTAAAACTCCAAAAATAAATAAAGAAATAAATATATTCCAGATGTTTTTTCCACTTCAAAGCTGGCATCAGGTATGAAAATAGAATCTCCAGACCCACACGGCAGAAACTCAGAAGGTCTGTTCTATATGTCAGAGGACTACCCTGTTGCTTGAAGCCTGCTTTGTACTTTCAGAGGACTGCCTGCTGCCACTGGCATAACAAAACTTGAGGGGACCCCCTGCAAGCCACGTGGAGGGGCCCCCTGCAGACTCGATCAGGAGCTCTCTGGCCAGAGTACTGTGCTGAGGGGGTCCCCTGGAGCTTGGGGGCCCCCTGCACCACGGTGGGCTGCGGGGGCCTGTGTTATGCCACTGCTGCTGCTTGAAGCCTGCCTTGTTCCCTCAGAGGTCTGCCTGGCTGCGAGAACCCAGTACTACCAGAGTGACTTCAAGGGCTAATTTGATGGCCTCCTGTTCAGAGCTACTGGGACATAACAAGCTCCAACAACTTGAACCCTGTAACTGGACTCTGCCTGAAGTGAGTCCTGACCCTCCAAGTAGTGCCCACCATGTCCTGGACCCTTGGAAGTGATGCTAAAGTTGCCCAAAAAAGGCTAAAATGCAAATGGGCTTTTAAAATGTTCTGCCAAAAGTGCCCTGAGAAACGGCACAAGACCAGTACCTACCTCTTTCCTGACCTGCCCAAGATGCATCTCCAGTTGGGCTGATTTCACGGTAACTCCTGCCACATTCTTTTCCACAGCAACAAATCATGTTAAGCGGCTCCTCTTAGGAATGGTATCCAGCCTTGTGGAGCCCTCGTCATCTACAGATTGCAACTTCGTCTCACTGGAGATTTATTTTCGACTTCCAAAAAAGAGACTGAGTTTGAATCTAGAAATATTCACTGCAACTTCGTCCAGCGGCTCCCAATTGCCTTGCCCCGCTGAACTTTATCTTCCCGGCATTTTTCTACAAAAATTCCTCTAAGTACGAAGGTAAACGGAGACTGAGTGCTCCATCGCGGTTGGCCATAACTTTTGACTTTGCTTGGTTCTGGCATGAATAGATGTCCGCGGTTGTTGTTTTGAACCTTAAGGTGCTAGTTTTGACAAAAAACCTAAAAAATATATAACTCTAGTTCAACTTACTGGATTTTTGTTATTTTGGTGTGGAATAATTTAGTAACTTCTACTCTATTTTTCTAAATTGGTATGGGATTTTCCTTGTGTTGTATTTTCACTTTATTGCTGTTTAAGTGTTGTATAAATATGTTCTTCATTGCCTCTACGTTAAGCCTGATTGCTTTTGTGCCAAGCTATCAGAGGGTTAAACAGATGTTAATTTAGTTCCTTTTGTAGTCCACCTTGAGAAAGAGTGTGGTTGTTGCTTGAGAAGGGTTTACCCCTCCCTCAATCAAAAACCCAGAGGCAGGTTTACAAGCCCCTTGCGACACATTTACGCTGCCGTTGCGTCACTTCTGTGACGCAGTGGCGGCATAAACCATGCGCCATGTTGCACCTTATTTACAACGTGACACAGCTAGGGAGATGTGTCACGTTGTGAAGCCCTGCGCTACATTAAACCTGCGTCAGGTTTAATGTATACAGGGTGGGCGTTCTGTCGGAAAAAGCCTCGAAAAAGTGATGCAGTGAAATCTACAAGATTTCACTGAGTCACTTTTCCGATGCTGCTGCGTCAAAACCCTGCGCCTGCCTGAAGCAGGCGTAAGGCGTGACGCAGCATGTTAGGTATGGGCAGCCCCTGAGTATTGCTGGAGTTGCGTCGCGCTTGCAACACGACTCCAGCAATGCGCCGCCCTTACGCCATCAGATGCGTCACGCATCTGTTTATCCTTGCGCCACGATGCGCTGCATTGTAAATGCGGCGCATCTGTGGTGGCGCAAGGGTAAACTTGCGTGACGCATCCTACCTGGCGCATCCCTGCTGATATGCAGGGATGTGCCAGTCCTTGTAAATCTGCCCCCCAGTTTCTAACACAAGGTCAATACTGATTTGTATCAGGTAGGCCTCTGTCTAGAGTAGCACAGTGGGCAAAAAAATGATGAGTTGGAATGCGACTTAGTATGACTGCCAGTGTTTTCAAATATTTGGAAGTATTCTTCCAATCACCTTTTGTGTGTTTGATGTGACACCCTAGGCAGCCAAGAGTATTCCCAGATGCAAGTTCATTGCACACTGCGAACAGAATTCAAGCTATACCTCACTGATGAGGCCTAAATGTTGAAACCAGTCTGAGCTAGTTTGTGGAGGAGACTGACCTGGCAGTTTGGAATGGTCTGTTCCCATGAATAGCATGGTGGGTACTCATTTGTATAAGGTGAGCATCTGTCCAGAGGGGCAGAGTGGGGGAAAAAAGATGGCTTTAAATGCTACCCAGAGTGGTTGCCAGTGGTTTAGATTCTTTGCAAACATTCCTCCCATCACCTTTGGTGTTGTTGATGCTTTCCGCATTAGTGTCAATAATGACTAAAATAATCCAGTCTTCTCATACCCTTGCAGGCAGCTGTCAAAAATGCACCACGCCACCATCACCTCTCTTCCATAATCGTCACCTCTCTTCTAAAAAAACCAGGGTATGAGCCAGAGGTTTCATCTAATTACAGATGTCCAAGAATAGCTCAGCAGAAAAGGTCCAGGAAACTTGATTCTTGCAGAAGATGGAAGGCGTGGCAGTGGAAACTACACTCATGCAGGGCAGACACTTTCATGCCTTTGCTAAAACTGCATGCTATCCCAGGCAGTACAGTTCTGGTAGGCCATAATTACACCCACAGATCACAATAGGTAATGCCTTCTCCTGAGACTAGAGAGGAGGTGTCTGGTAATAGCAGCTCTATGACTCTCTCTCACTTTCATATCAGTTCGTACCCAAACTCATTTACTCATCTGTATTGTTTTTCTCCTCCTCTATCCCTCCTGCTTAGTTCCCCCCTATTGACTCTGATGGTACTGCCTTCCAGTTTTGCCTCGATTTGTATTTTACAGTGAATCCTATTCTGCAGTCCTGTTTGGCATCTCAGGATCACTCAGCATTTCCCTAAGTCCAAGAGTTCGACCATCTTCTGTTCTCGGTGAGTTTCCAAGTTTGCCTGGTTAATAGGTGCAGTGAAACTCCTCTGCTCATGGGGTAAGCATTTATTTCCTGTCTCCCTGGTGTTTATATACATTGATTTTACATCTGTTTCTATATCTATCTTACTCCTGTCTCTCTGTGTTCCTACAGCTATTGTGCCGCAAATGTGTGAAAATGTGATGCCTGTTATCTGAGAGTCCAGTCCAGGTCTTCCATCAAACAGACTGCTGGCGCGAGTGTCTCTCGCTCTCCTTCCTTCACAACCCTTTTCTCATTAGATCTGGATTCCATTCATGATTCTGGAGATTAGATACTCTCCATGAGCTAACTCTTCATGGATGTTGGTGGGAAGGATTGCCACAATACCAATCTCAGGTCTACCTGCAAACTTAAAGTGCTCAACGTCCCAAAACAATTTCCACACTTCTTGAGAACAATGCCTTATTATGGATCGATATCCAATATGGATTACCTCCACACCAAGGCACTGACACTACAATACTCAACATTAGATAGGAGCCTCTCACCTTGTGTATGTGCCATGATATAACTAGACTGATTTGCAGCATTTGACACCATATATCATAAAATACTACTCGGTCAATCATCGGTCTATGCTGGAAGTAGCAGTATTGCACTGTCCTGATTTAGGACCTTTCTTGACCATCAAATTCATCAAGTCAAAATAGGCACATTCTTCTCTGATACCACAATCATTTCTTATTAAGTTCCTCAAACATCTTGTCTTTGACTGAGTTTTTTCAATAGCAATACCTTGCCCTTAAATCATCAGTGTCAGGTATATGAACCCTACACTGATGGAAGCTACACAATTACCTCGGCTTTGACAGTCAAACCATGGAAGCCATTTTCCTGGGCACTGCAAACTTATCTTATCTCCATCTTATCTGACCTGATTCCATGGGTGCCTGACCCACTTCTTTGAAAAAGTCCCACAATTCTGGAGAGACAAACCTTACCTTCTCCCACCAAGTTAACGCTGTCACCAAATCTGACTTTCTTCGCATTCAAAGCCTTTTCAATTGTATTGTTATTACATGTATGTTGGATTTTTGTCGTTTTGGTCTTGTTGAAGTTTAGTTAAAGATACTTTATTTTTCCTAAACTGGTGTGGTGTCCATTTGTGGTGTTATCTCCGTATTACGGTGTGTTTTGAGTACAAATACTTTACACATTGCCTTTGGGATAAACCTGTCTGCTCGTGCCAAGCTACTAAGGGTGTGAGCAGGGGTTATCTAAAGTTTGTATCCCCTTAACCTGACTAGAAGCAAGGGTCCCTATTTGGACAAAGGTACCTACCTCTACCAACTAGACACCCCCATTTCTAACACTTATGATTCTGAGAGTGAGGCGCTAACAACTGAGCAGCAAGCAGGGCAACCCTGTGGGTCCTTGTAATTGTCTAAGCCCGTATTGGTGGCATGGGGATCCTAAAACTACCCTTTATAAGAAACCCTGAGAAGAATAGCTCCTCTCCCTTGAGATAGATAACAGCCTCTGGGGCCTAAGGGCTGGATTGTCTAGCGCTACGTAAGGTCCAATCCACCAGTGGAAAAATTCCCCAGGGCTATCTGTGGCACAGCCTGTTCTCATCAGGCAAAAACCACCAAGATGAGGAAGAGTCACCAGAACCCAGACCCATGATTCCTCTGTAGGCACTAAGTGGGTGATACACTGTGGGACACTACTGTTAGGGCTCGGTAGGTTAGATGTAGAACACTGGCTTGATCCTGCTTTGCTGCATGGATTAGGATCTTCTAAAAATACTGACTCACTGTGATGTATGTATGCCTTGGCTTCTATATAGAAACTCAACACAAGGCTGTGTGATTCCCATGCTGTATCACTCACCGCTGTTCTATGGCCACAGAGTATATGTAGGTCACTTCTGGTTTACGTCTGTCAGGGAGCGAAGAAGGTTCTCCTTCCCCATGGTGAAAGGAGTGAAACATAACATTATTGTAACTATGTGAGTGTACTCCATTATGGCTTTAACAATTGAAAAGTACTGTGATTGGTGTGCCTCCCTGAATTAGTGGGAATCTGTGAGCCGAACTGGATAATGAATATATGTTTATGCCTGAATTTACTCTACTTACGCTGCCAGTAATTCACAAAGGAGTTCCTGGAAGGTGTAAGCCCATTTACGTGCGTGGAGATGTACGCCATTAGTCCGGATTTCTAAACATCAATATACTACTCAGAAAGTGGGAAAGTGGGTGTTCCAAGCAAGACGTGATTAGCCTTGGAAGTTTGTAAACAGCCACAAACCTGGATGTTTATCAGCCACAAACCTGGACATTTATCAGCATTCACATACTCTTCTCCTTCCCCTTCCTATTCTGGAATGGGTCGGATTTTTACTTCACCCAAGGTATGGCATTACTCCCTTTCCAGAGTGGAAAGAGGAAAGACTCTGGGGTGTAGTGGAAGGGGTTTCTCCATTAGGAAAAATCTTTTCCCCATGGAAGAAAAAAAAATGTGCGTTTGCATAGGGGATCCTATTTCCCTGCGGAGCTCTCTGCTGTGGAGAGCTCTGCACAGTGGAAATAGATTGTCACTGCTGAGATTGTCACATGACCTTTCCAGGAATACACATGGAAACCTGCACCTTGTTCAGTTTTCCATGTGAATTCCATGGAATGTTAGTGAATCCGAGAAAGTAGTAAATCTACACTCAGAAAACATAGGGCCTGATTCACAAAAGTAATTTACACTTTTGAGTAAGTCTACACTTTGGAGTAAATTTTATCATTTTGGTATTCAGAAACTCTGAGAGTAAACTTACTATAAAAGTGTGAGTTACATGTCTCCTCTCCCAGAATAATACAGTTGGCTTACTCTTGTGTGGGTGGGTGATATCCCACCCTAAACCCCATCCATGACCCTCTCTAAACACCTCTTATTCCTCTCTAAATCTATCCTCTTTTTTAGTAAATCTGCCCCTTTTCCCATCCACTCCCTCCAGTCCCATCTACATTTAGTACTAAAGCGAATAGTTAAGTGTGCATAGACTCCGCAGTCTCGGTGGAGAACTCCTCACACATATGTGTAGGTAATGCAGAGGCACAAAATTCTCCATGTAGTTTATTAATTGCAATTGCATAGAGTGAGGGGTGGTTAGATATCAGCATAGTGAAACCAGAGATAGATACCTTATTATACAGGGTCTTAAGTAGTAATAAATATTTTCCATTGTTTAGTATTTTATTTTTAACACATTTTATTGAGATTTTTGTGGTACAGTATGGCCGGTGCAGAATACATAAACTCAAGTTGAAGTACATTACAGAATAGTACAGTATATCAGAACCATCAGCAAGAGCCTGTGAATGCACAGACCAACAAAACAACCTTGGCACAGGCTACACACTTTGCTCCCCCTTTGTGGGATATGTCCTTTAAGCCTGCGTATATGGCCGAGTCTAACTACCATGAGAGTATAAATAATTCAGTGAATGTGCTGCCTGGTTATGGAGGGTCTAGGGACTGTAGGGGGTGGGGGGTAGGTCCATACCTTGTTAGGCTGCCCAACTGGACCAAATCTTCCTATGCTTTTGCGGACAACCTTGTGCTTGAAACACAACTATTTCTGTCCCCATGCACCTGTCCATGGCCCACCTCCACCCACCTATCGATGGCGGAGAGGTCCCCTTCCAAAGTTGGGCGATATCCCACTTGGCTAGGGTGAGGCCTAGGAATAAGAAATGCTGCTTATAGCGGTTTTCACCAATCACCTCTGTACTGTGTAAAAGAAATAATTTGGGTTCAAGGGCTAAATGCCAGGATGAAACATGTTCCAGACAGGAGGATACATTCCGCCAGAATGGCTGGAGTGCCCCACAGCTCCAAACTGTGTGTAGGAAGGTCCCTTCTGCTTCGCCACATCTAAGACATGTGGGGGACAGTATCGCACCCATACGCCAGAGGCGAGAGCGTATATAATATGTCCTGTGTACATACTAAAATTGAATTAAACGGTATAGTGTGACTATAGTAGTACCTCGGGGCTAGCTATGGCCTCTGTCCAATCATCATCTATGAGGTCTGGGACGTCTGCCTTCCATGCTGTACTTGTTGTGTTTAATATACTTTGGTTATGGGCATCAATGTTTGGTAGATTTGCCGGATTTTGTGGGCACCGAGGTCACCCATCAATAAGCATCCTTCTAGAGGGTGGAACTCCGGTAATCCTTCTATAGAGCGGATTAATGGTGTCAGGGCATCCCTAAACTGTAGGTATCCGTAGAATTGAGTGCGGTGGAGGTGGTATTCTGTTTGTAGCTGCTGAAAGGAATTAAGTGCTGTCCCTTGCATTATGTCTCCTAGCGTTGAAATCCCAATATGATCCCACGCACGAAAGCTTGGTAGCGCAGCGACTGGTTCTAGGTAGGTCCCATGCCACAGTGGGATCGTCTGTGTCAGGTGCCCTCCCCAACCCATCTTCCTCACTATGTGGTGCCATAACTGCATGACTACTTTCTACGCTGGGGGTAGATGTTCGGGTTCGTTTGGCTATCGAGGAGATCCAAGAGAGAGGTATTGCTCATCGTAAGTCTCTCCACCGTGAAAGCCGGGTCTGTCAGCGAGCCATACCACGACTCGTTAATGTTTAGTAATTGGGAGGCTGCATAGTAAGAATATATATCAGCTGCCGCAATCCCACCACAATATGTAGATTGTGTGCAAGTCCGCAGCGCAACTCGTTAGTGCCGCCCCCCCACAGAAAATTATTGAGGAGTGAGTTTACTTGTGGAAACCACGCTTGTGGAATAGTATAGGGAAAATTTGGAGTCGATATAGAATGCGTGGCAGGGAGACCATTTTAAAGATAGCGGACCGCCCAAACAGGGATAGAGGTAGGGTTGACCAACCCTTCGTTTCCTCTCGGAGATGAGATAGCAGTGGGTGGATATTATGTGACCAGGATGTCATTGGACATGGTGAGATGTATACACCTAGGTATTGACAGCCCTCCACGGCATGGGACAGCTGGGTCGCCCATGTACGTCATCCCTGGTCTCCGCAAACTGAGAACAGCACCAACTTCGCCGGGTTAGTTCCAAGACTTGAAGTTTCCCCAAGTACGCAAAGTATCTATAAGATTTGCAGGCCAGAGAACCCAAGGAAGAACAACACATCGTCCGCGTATAACGCAATCCTGTTGGCTGCCTCTGCTGACCAATCGCTAATGCAAATAATAGCAGGGAAAGTGGGCAGCCCTGTCTTGTACCCCGATTGATTGGAAATTGCACTGATTGTACTCCTGCCACCCTTATGGAGGCAGAGAGATCCGTATATCAGGTTGAATATAGCACAAAAAACACTGTGCAAAATTGAGGGCACAGAGTAGCTGGAACAGATAATCCCAACTCAGGGAGTCAAACGCCTTTTCAATGTTGGCTAGTATGAGGGCCGCGGGGCACCCCAGTTCTGGGGCCATCGCAATTGCATTATGGACTTGCCTAATGTTGTGTCGGGTGAATCGGTGTGGCATAAATGTAAATGTCAAGGTACTTATAGAGCGCACTGTCACCAGACGGCCACCTTGCGGTGTCGCCTTTGCAGTTTCCTGGCGCTGATACTCACACCGCTGTGGAACCCCTCCTGGCTTTCCCTGTGAAGTGTCCACTCCTGGGCACCCCCAGGGTGAAGCCAGGCATCCTTAGCGCTGTTGGGGCCGGTGTGGAGGCGAAGGAAGCTATTGCCCAGAGTTGCAGCTTGGGGCCCGTGATTAGAATAGGCACCGAGGCGAGAATAGACAGGTCCGAGGAAATTGAGCCCGAGCCTGGCCGAGGCGGTAATCGAACCCTGGTCCCTGGCCAGAACTCTGCTTCAGGGTCTGCCGCTCTAACCATTGAGCCACACTCCTCCACCATGCTGCCATGAAGCCAGCATGGTTGGGATGGACAAGCTCGTTAATGTATGTGCAAAGGCGATCAGCGAGAACCTTACCCAAGAGTTTAGATTCAAAGTTCGGAAGAGATATTGGGCAGTAGGATGAGGGTTCTTCGGGTGGACGTCCTGGCTACAACGCCAAATCGGCGATGCAGCGCGCAATGTAATTCGTTTTATTTATTTATTTATATACACAACTCCGTTCAGTAGCATTCCGGAGTTTACTATCCTCCCACCCTGCCCCTCCCCGCCCCGCAGCACTCGCTCGAGGAGCCGCCAATGCTCGTAAATGAGGCCCTGTGTGTACAGATATTCCTTCATGCTGTGGATCTTTCTTCAGAATAGCAGTGTTTCTGCTTTCTACCGCTGTCACCATTTCGGGTGGTTTTGAGGATGCCACCTTTTTCTCAATAGAACCAAGCTCTTCCCCCTTTTCCAGTTCACCGCCTGTTACTTTCACTAACTTTTTCGACATATCTCTTTTGCTCAGCATTTCTCCACCTATCATTTTTTTACATTTAAAGTCCTTTTTGCAGTAGCAGCTGCTACCGAACAGAGGTGATAGGGCTGGGGGAAGGTGGAATGGAGGGGGTGGGAAATAATAAAATTTAAAAAATAGCATTTACCTTTTTACCGCCAGCCGCTGCCTCTTCTTCCTCCGTCCTCCTGTCTGCACTCAACAGGAAGCACACAGCCTCCCAGAATCCCCTGACCAGCGTTGTGATTGGTCTGAGCACCGTGGTTCGGCACTCAGACAGGGGCTGGCAGGCTGTGCAGGTTCTCCACCCAGGCTGTAATGCAGCCTGTGTGGAAAACATGCACAGTGGCATAACACTTTGGCCAGCCCAAGACAGCTGGCCAAAGTGTCATGCGCACTTTAGGTGCTGCCACCACTCCTTCCCCTGTGATGCAGGGAGCCAGCCCTGTCTGTCTGGCTTCAGCTGCAAGCTGAATACAAAAAAACAAAATTATAATATTTTCTGTATTCCGCTTGCAGTTGAAGCAGTGGGACGACGCTCTTCCGCCTTAGCGGAGGAGCCACTGCCTTATTGGTAGGCAGTCCTGCCTACTTTGTAAGCACGTCATTCCACAAAAGAGCTCTGTTTTTCCAGGTGACATTGTGGAACTCATGAATAGTTTGTTTCGGAGTTTGTCTTCCTAAGCAATGAGGATTTCCACCGTGTCCACATCTGTAAAGAATAGTTCTCCTGCCATCACTCCCTTCTGGTTCCTAGCTCCCAAGATGCAGCTGGCTCACAGGCTTTTTCGGCCTGCCAAACTGTGACATTAGTTTTACCTTAATCACTTCCGTGTGCGAGGTCCTGCTGTGCTGGCACACTTCAACACATTTTTGTGAGCTTCTGATGACGTTTTTTCTTTTGTGCAATACTGCAACACCATCTTGCATGTGTATCTCACTCACATTAGGTTGTCAATATTATTGTTTCCATGTGCGCATACCCAGATCATTACCATGTGATGATTTGCAGGTGCAACACAATGCAGATTTATGGCATTGGGGCAACACAAATCTTTCAAGTGTTGTTCTGTTCAGCACCAACATTAGTACATTTCAGGGGTGATGTTGGTAACACCCTGCGGCCTTTCAGACCACAGACTGTCACACCCTAAGTTCATCCAACATGCTGCAGAAAGTCTCATCCAGGGCCTGAAGAAATATGATTTGATCACTCCCATCCTGATGGCACTCCATTGGTTCCCCTTGCCAGCACAAGGCATCTTCAAAACCAGCTGCATCATTTACAAAGCCATCACAACCAGCACCCCTGCTTATCCTGCAGACAAGCTCACTATCTCCGATGGTTCTCCGCACATCCGCAGCTAGGACACCATCAGAGTGCAGACTAAGAAGTGTAAAAAAGAAGAAAAAAGTCAGCAGGCCTTTTCTATCTATGCATCCCGGATCTGGAACAACATTGCTGTATCCAACAGAACAGCCCCAACGCTGTTCCAATTTAGGAACGAGTTGAAGATGGACCTCTTTAAAGAACACTACATCACAATGCATTAACCATCCACAACCCAGCTTCCTCTTCTATTGCTGCTTTTCTTTGACCATGTACAGTGCTCTGCTGACTCTTGGCTCACTTTGCGCTATAGAAATGCCACATACATATATACCACATTCATATATGATTCCCTTCTATATCAGTGTAGTCTGAGGACTGGGGGTGTTCAGGATAGGTAACATCATCATTTAGGAGTCTCCGGCAGTCCACTGTGTTGCTGCTTGTCACTTCTGTCCATGCACTATCATCGCCAGACTGGGAACCTTGAGCTGACCTGAAAATTTGGCGGACCAGCCCCGGGTGGTGGGAGGGCTAGTCTGCACTGCTGCTTTTGTTACTGGGGGGCGATATTGCAGTGCTGCTGCAAAACCGGCCCCCACCCTTCCAGCCTCCCAAGAAAACTCCTGATGTCCGTTGCGGCCAGTCCGGCCCTGTGCACTATTGTTGAACCAATCAGACTGCTGGCCTCATAAAAGGAAGTTTACTTTTAGCATTTGCCTACTATAAATAGTTGTTTATTTGTGCCTGTTAACACTCACTTTAATTAGAACATAGGAAAGTCGAGAGCTCCATTGAAGACAATGTAGGGGCTCCTGGTCACCAGTGGCTGCAACAGACTTGCTGCTCTAACATTCTAATGATTGTCTTTCTATTTCTCCCTGTTTAATTTAGAACATTCTACCCTCAGTGGATGGAAACTTCTAATGGTAGTATAGTCCTTTTTCCATGGCTAAACCATGTGTTAAAGGGACCCTCCCTCGTCTTAGCTACTGACCTGAAGCGCAGGCCTGTAACAGGAAGAAATGCCTTTAACAACCATTGTGGCCCGTGACAGCAGGCTCTAATTCTATATTAACACACTTCTGAAAATTTAAATGGAAACTTTTTTAAAAAACAGACATGGCTTCTTTGTTTCTTCTTCGTCACTCATTTAGCTTGAATAATGATTTTGACAGAGATCATAAATGATCCCTGTCCATCCCATGGGAATGTGTTTTTTTTCTATGTGGAGCTCCAAGGTGAGGGTGTAGTCGACTTGATGTCCTTGTGTATATATTCCAGAGTCAATTGGTTAAATACA
This sequence comes from Triturus cristatus, assembly GCF_964204655.1. Lineage (NCBI taxonomy): Eukaryota > Metazoa > Chordata > Amphibia > Caudata > Salamandridae > Triturus > Triturus cristatus. The sequence continues at coordinate 272,515,948 of NC_140588.1, forward strand.
ACTGTTCACTTTGGGCTCCATTAAGAATGTCTGAATACATTGTATAATTGAAATCACTCAGAGGTAGAACTGCAGTCTGAATACATTTCCTGGTGGACAAGTCAAAGAACAGTGGAATGGAATATCCACCCACAGAGTGCCGTGTTTTTGAGCAGCACTCTGCAGATGAATCATGCCTTAGCCACCTCATCACCTTCTTCCTCCTGCTGTCTCATCAGGAGCCTGGAGAGTATGAACAGGCTGGCCTGCACACTGGCAGTGTTCATGAAAACATGAAAGTCATGTTTACATGATATGCGGCGGAAGAGGAGAAGGTGGCTTAGGAGGCTGAGGCATGATCCATCTCAAGAGTAATGTTTAAAACATGACACTCTGTAGGTGGATGTCTGGAATGAGCATATCTGATGAGAGTAATTCAACTACAGCCCCCTCACACAGGCACAAGCCATTTTATATAGTAGGAATACCGTGTATGCCTCACACAGCACAGCATTTTTGCTAAAAAGGGGTTGTTAGAGCACACAGAAGTACACCCCGGTGCTCAGCAAGAGACTGGAAAGAGAAACAAGGGGGATCTCAAGCCCTGCCTCTGTTTCTTAAAAAAAAAAAAAAATCAAGTGAGATTGCTCTGTTTATGTGCGGATGAGAATGCGAGTGGGTGAGTGTGTGTGAATATGTTTATGATTGAAGGAGATTGAGTGAGAGTGAGTGGAGGTCTGAGGTTGTGTGTTTATCTATAAATAGGTGAGAATGACTGGGAATAAGTGAGAGTGAGAGTAGATGTGAGTATGATTGAGAATGATGGCGTGAGAGTGAGGAAGTGAGAGGGAAGGAGTGTGAGTGAGGCAGTATGAGTATGAGTTATGGAGAGGGAGAATGAGTGAGAGTAAATATTTGTGAAACTGAGTGTGAGTGTATGTAAGAGTGAGAATCAGTGAGTGAGACCGAGTTGGGGAGTGTGAATGAGTTAGAATGAGGAAAGGGGAGTTAGAGCCAGTTAGTGACTCTAGTTGAGAATTAGTGAGGGAGACTCAGGGAATGTGAGTGAGGAGTGTGAATCACTTAGTAATATTGAGTTGAGAGAAGTCAGTGAGTTTGTGAGAGTGTATGTGAGTGTGTGTTAGGCTTGTGAGGCTGTCACAGGCTACAGTGTACTTAAGGTTATTCTTGGCTTATGGGGGCACACATCGCACCATTGTGGCACTGGCAAACTGGATATAATTATTGGCATAAGAGTGGTCCCCTGGTACAAAATACTGGTCCAGGCACGCTGGAGGCAATTCTTCGCATATGGGGGCATTAATGGCAAAATGCAGGCCTTGGCATACTGGAGGCAATTCTTGGCATATTAGGCACCTATGGAAAAATGATTGGCCTCAATGAGGGTAACACAATGTCATACCGGGCGGGGGTGGGGTGGGGGCGAGGGGTAACCAGGAGTAAATGATGCCACTGGCATATGGATCACCGATAGCATAAGCAGCATCAATGCTAACAGTCTGGTACTGGCAAGTTGTATATATTTCTTGGCATTAGGGGGATTCAATGGGATTTGAGTGATACCCATGACAAAATGATGGCACCGGCACACTGGGGATAGTTCTTAACATATGGGGGAGGGAGACCCATGTCAATATTTGAATAATTATGGTCAACTCATGGTAAGATTTGAGCTTCATTGGCAAGCCGTGAAAGTACTGGAATGCTTCATAAGTTCCCTCTAGCTTTTGAGCAAGTTTTTAGAATTTTCTTGGTGGGAGACAACACGAGGCTCACATTGTTTGCTCACTGGAATTCAGGGCAAGTATGACATACCACCATTTTTTAAGATGACCAGACGCCACTGGGCATATGATCAATGCAATAATGGAGCAACTGTTGTATAGGCACACATTGATGGCCAGTGACTCAATTATTTTGGGTTCAAGAACTTTGAGACTTGTAACCATGAAATACATTTTGCAGCTCAGGATTCCTTTCTCTGGGGTTGTAAGTATGTTGTTAATTGGTCTGAACAGTTGTATATCGACCCTCCTTATGTTGCTAAACCATAGGACAGAATCAAGATTCTTTTTGAAGTTGCATCATTAAATCGTATGATTCTGAGAGTGAGATGCTAACAACTGAGCTGCAAGCAGGACCACCCTGTGGGTCCTTGTAAATGCCTAAGCACAGTGTGGGTGGAACAGGGACCCTAAAACTACCCTTTAGGAGAGCCACTAAGAAGAATAGCTCCTCTCCATTGGTATGGATAACAGTCTCTGGGAACTAAGGACTGGATTGTCTAGCACTACGTCAGGTCCAATCCACCAGTGGAAAAATTTCCCAAGGCTATCTGTGACACAGCCTGTTTGCTTCAGGCACAAACCAGCAAGGATGAAGAAGAAACACCAGAAACCAGACCGACGATTCCTCTGTAGGCAGTAGGTGGGTGATACCCTGTGGGGCACCATTGTTAGGGCTCGCTAAGTAAGATGTAGAGGACTAGCTGGATCCTGCTTTGCTGCACGGATTAGAATCTTCTTAAGATACTGGCTCACTGTGATGTATGTATGCCTTGGCTTCCATCTAGAAACTCAACGCAAGGCTCTGTGGTTCCCATGTCGTATCACTCACCGATGTTCTATGGTCACAGAGTATATGTGGGTCACCACTGGTTTAGGTCTGTCAGGGAGGGAAGAGGTTCTCTTTCCCCATGGTGAAAGGAGTGAAACATAACATTACCATAACTGTGTGAGAGCACTCCATTATGGCTTTAACAAATGAAAAGTACTGTGTCTTATGTGTCTCCTTGAAATAGTGGGAATCTGTGATTTGAACTGGATAATGAAAAGGGGCCCGATTCACAGAATTAACTTAAAACAAAATCCTAAACTTACTACCATTTTGGTATTCACAAAAGGCACTTACTCATTTTGGTATTCACAGAAGGCACTTACTCATTTCGGTATTCACAGAAGTTAGGAGTCCTAACTTTAGGACTCCTAAATGCCTTCTGTGAATACCGAATGTCTTAAAGTTAGAATTTTTCTCAGTTTAGGAGTAGTAAAGTTAGGACTCCTAACTTTAGGACTCCTAAACTGAGAAAAATCCATTGTTTAGTATCTGTTTTTATTGAGATTGTTGTTGTCCATTACATCCGGGGCTGAATACATAAACTCAAGTTGAAATACATTACAGAATAGTACCAGTATATCAGAACATCAGCAAGAGCCTGTGAATGCACAGGCCAACAAAACAACCTTGGTACAGGCTGCACACTTTGATCCCCCTTTGTGAGATATGTCCTTTAAGCCTGCGTATATGGCCATGTCTACCGATCATGAGAGTATACATAATTCAGTGAATGTACTTCCTGGTTATGGAGGGTCTAGGGACTGTAGGGGGGTAGGTCTATACCTCTATAGGCTGTCCAACAAGACCAAATCTTCCTATGCTTTTGCAGACAACCTCGTGCTTGAAACACAACTATTTCTGTCCCCATGCACCTGTCCATGGCCCGTCTCCACCCATCTATCGATGGCGGAGAGGTCCCCTTCCAAAGTTGGGCGATATCCCGCTTGGCTAGGGTGAGGCCTAGGAATAAGAGATGCTGCCTATCCCCTATGTACTGTGTAATAGAAACAATTTGGGTTCAAGGGTTAAACCCCAGGATAGAACCTGGTCAAGACAGGAGGATACCTTCCGCCACAATGGCTTGAGTGCCCCACAGCTCCAAACTGTGTGCAGAAGGCATGCCTAAGCTGTAGGGATCTGTAGATTGGAGTGTGGTGGAGGTGGTATTCTGTTTGTAGCTGCTGAAAGTAGTTAAGTGCTGTCCCTTGCATTATGTCTCCTAGCGTTGAGATCCCGATACAATCCCACGCACGAAAGCCTGGTAGCGCAGCGACTGGTTGTAGGTAGGTCCCATGCCACAGTGGGGTCGTCTGTGTCAGGCGACCTCCCCAACCCATCTTCCTCACTATGTGGCACCATAACTGCATGACGACTTTACACGCTGGGGATATATGTTCGAGATTCGTTTGGCTATAGAGGAGGTCTGGGAGAGAGGTATTGCTCATCGCGAGTCTCTCCACCGTGAACGCCGGGTCCGTCTGCGAGCCATACCACCACTCGTTAATGTTTAGTAAATGGAAGGCTGCATAGTAAGAATATATGTCTGCTGCGGCAATCCCTCCACAATATGTAGATTGTGTGCAGGTCCACAGTGCAACTCAATAGTGCCGCCACCCCCCACAGAAAATGTTCGAGGAGTGAGATTACTTGTTGAAACCACGCTTGTGGAATAGTATAGGGGAAATTTTGGAGTCGATATGGGATGCGTGGCAGGGAGACCATTTTAAAGATAGCGGACCGCCCAAACAGTGATAGAGGTAGGGTTGACCAACCCTTCGTTTCCTCTCGGAGACGAGATAGCAGTGGGTGGATATTATGTGACCAGGATGTCATTGGACATGGTAAGATGTATACACCTAAGTACTGAAAGCCCTCCGCGGCATGGGACACCTGGGTCACCCATGTACATCGCCCCTGGTCTCCGCAAACTGGGAACAGCACTGACTTCGCCAGGTTAGTTCAGAGACCTGAAGTTTCCCCAAATACGCGAAGCATCTGCAAGATTCGCGGGCCGGAGAACTCAGGGTCTGTTAGGAAGAACAACACATCGTCCGCGTATTACGCAAGCAATCCTGTCGGATGCCTCTACTGACCCAGGGGGTCCTGCCTCACCCAAACCACCAGCGGTTCTATCGCTAATGCAAATAATAGTGGGGAAAATGGGCAGCCCTGTCTCGTACCATGATAGATTGGAAATCGCACTGATCGTACTCCCGCCACCCTACTGAGGCAGAGAGATCCGTATATCAGAGTTGTATATAGGACAAAAAACACCATACAAAATTGAGGGCACGGAGGAGCTGGAACAGATAATCCCAATTCAGGGAGTCAAATGCCTTGTCAATGTTGGCTAGCAAGAGGGCCGCAGGGCGACCAAGTTCTGGGGCCTTTGCAATGGCTTTATGGACTCGCCTAATGTTGTGTTGGGTGGATCGGTGTGGCATGAAGCCAGCTTGGTCAGGATGGACAAGCTTGTGAATGTATGTGCAAAGGCGATCAGCTAGAACCCAAGAGTTTAGATTCAAAGTTCCGAAGAGATATTGGGTCAGTAGGATGAGGGTTCTTCGGAGGGGCATCCTGGTTTGAGGAACACCACAATTTCGGCATGGAGCCAGTCAAGAGGAGGAATGTATTGTCCTATGGCTTCATGGAGTGCATCCCAGAGGTGTGGGCCTAGTTGGGACATATAGGATTGTAAGAATTCACTCGGGAATCCATTAGGACCCAGTGCGCGGCCGGGGCTTATGCGCGACAAGGCCGCACCAAGCTCCTCTACTGTGATTGGTGCATCTAGATGATCACGGACATGATCAGGCAATGCTTTAGGTGGTATATCTCTTAGGAATTCTCCTACATGATTGGATCATGTAATTACCTTTTTAGCATATAGAAATAAATAGTAGGATGCTTAGGCTTGGACGACAGTGTCTGGGGTGGTGCATAAAATCCCTTCCGCGTTTCGCAGCACAGGCACCGAGGCGGGTGACTGTGAAGCCTGACAAAGGCGATGTAATAGCTTAGTCGACTTATCACCCCATTGGTAAATTCTAGATTGGGTCGCTTGCCACACCTCTTGGGCTTCGTTAGTGAGGTGTTGGTACAAATGTTGCTGTGCCAGGAAGAGACTGCTATGCTGCGGGGCCTTTGCCCTCCCTCACCTCGGCTTCCAGAGCCTGCTGGACGTTTTCCAAGTCCACCACATGTGCTAGGCGGCGGCGCTTTTCTCCTGCGCGATAACTGATATCTATACCTCGGATCGTGGGCTTAAGGGCTTCCCACAGTATTGTACCAGAAGGAGCAGTATCTGCATTAGATTCCAAATAGTCTGTGATTGCCTGTCAGAGGGTGGTTTGATATGTTGGATCGCGTAAGTGCCAAGGTGACATTCACCATCTGAAGGGGAGTTTGTGAGGTCCGATAAGCAGCTTTAGGGTGATGGGGGAATGGTCCGAGAGACCCCTGGGTAGAATGGAAATGGATGAGACCTTGTGAATGTAGGTAAGTGGAAGAAAAAGGTAGTCTAGCCTAGATAGGGATCCATGTACTGCTGAGAAGAAACGGAAGCCTGATTCTGCTGGATGATACGCTCGCCATGCATTCGACCACCCTAGAGTAGAGACTAGATGATGAAGTTTGAATTCTCCCGTTTAGGGACTGTGGTCTGTCTCACGCCATCGATCAATGGACCACATAGTGTCATTCTAATCACTACCCATCACCGATAAACTGTCTGGGATTTCCCCCCATAGCTGTGTGACTCTATCTTCGAAAGTGTGTCCTGGGGGGGAAGTGGGTGCGCAGAAGCTACCTAGCGTCAGTAATTCCCCATATAGTGTGCCTGTCTCTATGATGTATCGTTCACCGGGATTGGACCAGGTTTTGGATGGGCAGTAGGGGACCCTATGGTGTATGAGGATAGTCGTGCCTCGTGACCCGCGTGCAAACCCTGAATGATAAACCTAGTCATAACCAAAGAGGGCCACACGTGATGCTTTGTTACCCATCCTGTGCGTTTCCTGTAAGAGGAGGATATTGAGCTCCAGTCGTTTGGCTTGCCTGAGGACGGCGCCCCGTTTGATTTTGTCAAGTGCCCCATGAACATTCCAAGTCATAATATTGAGCCCTCCAGGCAGAGAATTAGTAGTATTCGCGGCCTTCTACATTCCAGGGGGGATGCCAGATGCAGAGTGCATGTGCAGAAGTGCTGTGTCACTGTGCCTGTGCCTAAACTGGAATAACTCTTGTGGAACCGAAAACTATACCCTATCCCCCCTCCCCAATACTTCCACCAAAATGAAATATCTGACGCAGCTGGAGGGCTCACAAGGCCCCAACGGGAGACCCCGGGATACTCCCAGCAATGGTTCCCAAACTTCCCATTGTCATTAACCATGATTGTTCAGGGCATGCAAGTAGCACCGGTTAATGACCCCCAAGCCTGGTAGTGCTCCATGGATCGACCATGTTCTCCAGGCCAGTGAATGTCTGCAGCAGGAAACTGTGGCAAAGTTTCAGCTGCGTCTCCGCTGCGGTTACGACTCATCACCCTGTGTCTGGGAGCGCCAGTTTGATCTCGATCTGTGGCATCTTTTGGAGGTGGATCTTTTCGGATGATTCCTGTGGGTGCCTTGTGAGGAGTCAGACTCCAGTGGTGGCGGGGTGTGTGGTTTCAGGTGAACCGCCTCCTCAGTCCATGTGAAAATCGCCTCCGGAGTATCGAAGAAGAGAGACTTAGATTTGTAGATGACTCGCATTCGTGCCGGATATAACAGCATATATTGAATATTTAGTTCTCTGAGCTGACGCTTAGCTGCAGTGAATGATTGTCGTTATTGTTGAACAATTCGGGTATAGTCGGGGAAAACCATGCTGGCATGAGAATTGTAGAGCAATTTATACTTATGGCTTCTGGCAAATTGAAGAATGGTGTCCTGAGCCAGATAGTTCAACAGTTTGGCTATGACTGGCCGGGGACGTTCTTCCCCGGGGTGTGGGGGGTGGGGGGTGAAGGGACGCTTCCTTGTCAATGCTCAGTGGGCTCGTTCTAGGACAAGGAGTCCTCTGGCAGGAGGGATTTCAGCCACCGTGTGACGAAGCGTTCCATAGAGGTACCTTCACACCCCTCCGGAAACCCAAGAAGGCGCAGGTTGCTACGTCGGGAGCGGCCCTCTTCGTAACCAGTGTGTCGCTGGCATGGGTTATTGAGGCGAGCAAGGCAGAATTATCCGGGACGGGGGCCTCCATTGTGGGCATTGCTTGTCCCGCCGGGGCCAGTAGTGTATTGGCCCAGTGTATTCTGCTGCGTGGTGGGACCTTATGATTTGTCCTTCATCATGGTGGCCAATAGGGGGGCCTGGAGGCTAGGTGCTGCCTATTTCTCCATCCACAACAGGGACAACCGCCTCTCGGGTATCTTTGCAGGTCTTCTCGCCTCTCCGGGTGCCTCTCAATGTGTGCATCTGGTTGAGCCACTGCGGTCCGGGCCTCATGGAAACAGACCGCCCCAGGTTGCAAGCTGCAAGCTGCACCAGGCCTAGCTCAGCCGCCTCTGTAACCTGGGGACGAACAGCCAAGTGGGCCCACTAAAAGGACCACACTTGCCGAACCCCCAGCCCACAGCACCCACCCGTGTGATTGCTGTCCAGCGCTGGCACTGGCACTAAGGCCACCAACCTTCCCACAATGTAGTTTAGGGAAAGGGTCTGGGCCCATGGCCTCATGTAGCACCGTCAAGAATCTGATGTCACCATCACAGGAATATGATGAGGGGCGCACTTCCAGGCACTCACTGCACCACCGTGTGAGTGGGGGCTGCCCTGCACCCTAAACGACCCCAGGGGAAGGTCTTGCACTACTGGCCTGCCTTAATTTATCAGCCAGTGCTGGGAGGAAACGCCGGGCCTCGCCTGAGGCCCTGGAAAGCAATGGTCTTCACTGACTGCCTGGCAGGCGTGGTGTTACATGCAGATGCGGCCACTGATGGGGCGTCCACCTTCCCCGGAGGGATCCACAAGGGCCGCCGCTGGGCTGACTCCGTCAGTGGCGGCCCCGCTGTCCAGGCGGCACCGAGCAGGGCAGCAGATCCGCCTCACTTCCTCGCCCCTCCCGACATCGCGGGCCCACCACGGGGTCCCGAGGCGAACAGTGATATTCTTTGCTTTTGCAAGCGCAGTTCACACCAGGCAGTTCCTCCGGCTCACTATTTCTGCATCAGCCGGACTTCTACATGGCAGTGCAGGCCTCAGCTGCAAGGCCGCAGCTCCTCCCTTGTAGAGACGGATCGCCTTGTCTCCAAGCATGCCGCTGGTCTGGAACCGGAACATCAGTCGGGGGCTCCTCTGCAGGATGTACTAATTCCTGGTCCGTTTAGTGGGATTTTACACCGGATTTCGTCAGATCATGGGCTTGGATGGTCTGAGCTCAACTAGGTTGCGTCCGCCATGATGGCTGTCCAAGCCACGCCCCTTGTTTAGTATCTTAAGTGGTAAGTTATTAACGATTTTTGCCATTTATAACAAAGGACTATTTTACCTGTTATGATCATTGTTAAATCTATGATTTCAGTGGGGTTAGTATGATGTTTTCTTCAGTTCTTCTAACATGACGCTGTGTGTGAATTAGAACCATTTGTTTTTTAGGTCTCGCCTGACCCAGCGCATGTGCTGGTCTGGCGAGACTTATTGAGAGGGCTCCAAAAAGTGCTACCAGGCCAGCCTAGAGCTACAGAGCATGTGCGCGGGCGCGCGCGCCACGCTTTACCGCGATTACTTTCACTTTCACGGCCGCACGGCCGCTTGGCATAGCCAATAGGTCTTGCTTTTGGGACCTTATAAGTATTTAGTTATGCAACTGTTGCATGGCTAAACACTTATAAGGTCCCAAAGGCGAGACCTATTGGCTATGCCAATGCTTGTTATTTCTGTGATTGTTTCTGTACTTTGACAAAAGAGGCCATTGGGCAGGTTTTGCTTGACGAAGAGTATAATTGTATGGACAGGTTCAAACATTCTGTCACCTTGCCACCTACCTAAACAGAGGTCGAAAAATGGGTGGGATCTGTTGGGGATGACATTCCCAAGCTTTTTCAGTTTTATAAAAGACAGTTCCCATACCTTATGGCAAAGAATAACTGTTCCTGCAAGGTTAATGACGACCCCGAATTGCCTGAGGTTGAAAACAAAGAAGAGGTCTCCAGCACTGTGAAGGTCAGTTTAATTAACATTTGTTTTTATTTAAAGTGTACGCTTTTTATATACAGTTACTTACCTCTAGGTTAATGTCCCGCAATATAGTTACAGAATATTTTGTTCTTTTTAGATATGCATTTGACTCCACTCCCATTGCGCTAAGGATCACAGTTCCCATATTTGTTTTACGCACTTCGACCACTGACCGATGTCCTTAAGAGGGTAATTGACCCTGGCTTGTCCCTTGTGGCCCCTGGTACTGCCCTTGTGATCCCTGGCCTCAGAGGAAGCAGGAACAGTGCATCAGATAGGGAAGAAATGCGGGGTTTGCAGCTCTCTTTAGATTTGGCACATGGGAAATAAAAGGACTGCTGCTCCTTGCGGTCTGTTTCTACTGTTGATTTCCCTCATATTACCACTGAGATTACCTGCAGCAAGCTCAAATGCATGCAGCCTTTCAACCTTGCAAACTATCCATACAGCATCTTTACAAATCCAAAATTGCCTCAATTTTCGAACATGGGCCACTTTTTCAGCTATCTTGTTCACTAATAGGAGCCACTTTAATTTTGGTTCCCAGGTACTTTCTATCCCGGACCCTGAAGAGTGGTGCTTCGGTCAGTGAGGTGCTTTAGACAAGAGGGGTACTTTATACAAGATGGGTGCTTTACAGGAAATTGGTGGTTTACATTATTTATTTATTTTTGTAACTTTTTATTGGCATTTTCTGTATTTACGTACATTACAGCAGTAATGATGGCATTGTTATAAACTAAAAAAAATCTCGCATACTCTACATCTTGGCATGAGATCAGGTAACATCATGGTCTGCAATCTCTCGCGTAGCCCCAGAGTCGATGAGGAAATTGGTGGTTTACATGACAGAGGAGTTTTACCAGTGTGAGGTTCTTTACAGCAGAAATGTGCTTCAGATGAGAGTGCTTTGCCAGAGAGAGAGAGTGAGAGAGAGCGAGAGAGAGAGAGAGACAGACAGAGAGAGACAGAGAGAGAGAGGTTCTCCTGAAAGGGATGCTTTACAAATGAGATGTGCTATGAAGAGGTAATGCACCATGAATGGGAACATTGCAATGTTGAGCACTCCATTGAAAACAGTGGAGAGCTATGGGCTACTAATGGCTGGTAGAAGTCCGGAGCATCAATATTCCAATGTTTAACAAAGGCTCATGGAGGTCGAATGGATTTCAACTAACCCTGGGCATGTAACTCCGCTCCGCCAGTGGAGATTGCGGAGATTTGCCTACTCTGCGCTCTGTGGCGAACGTGGAGTAGGCAAAAACTCTGTCTTCGTGGCAGAGCGGAGTTAGCCGCTCCCTCCCCCTCCCAATTGCTTTAAAAATATATAAAGAAGGCACTTACCTGTATTTCTGCCGCCTCCCCTGCTTGGCCGCTCTCCTTCCTGCTCCTCTCGCTTCCTCGATGACGTCCTTCATAAAAAAAAAACCACTACGTTGCAAGTCTGGTGCGTGCGCCAAGCAGGGGAGGTGGCAGAAATACAGGTAAGTGCCTTCTTTATATATATATATATAATAGGGTGATACCTTACCGTGTCATGTGATCAAGGCCCAAGGTCGGGCTGAAACGCATCATGGCGGCATTGTGCGTGTTGAAATAAAGAAAATTGCACTGAAACTGTGGTCCGTATCCGTTGTCCATGAGGAGGCAGTAACGGAGTTCTTGGGATATATATACATATATATATATATATATATCGATAAAAGTTCCTCTCGCTTCTCCTCCAAGTGTTGAAGGTACGTCGTCGATAAGAATCACAGCACCACAAAGCACATTCCAGTAGTATTTATTTTAGATGGAACAGGGCATACGCAAAAGACGGTCTACGCGTTTCGGCACTCGGCCTTCGACTGGACCATATATATATATATATATATATGTTTGCCATGTTGTGTCCAAAAACGAAAGAGCACTCCACTGCAGGCCACTTATTTCAAAGCTTTATTCGTTTGCAGGAGCAAAGCCGCTTGAAGTTGTCAGACATATAGTGCCTAACGCGTTTCGAGTCTCCTGACTCTTGATCACAGGCTTAAGACGGCATCACGGAACAAGAAGCAGTTCACGGAAGTTATATCCCCCAGATGGGACCACACAGGTGAGTTCAATTACACGCCGTGCACTATGGGATCTGTAGTGCTGCTTTAATCATTAATACCCTCCAGTGGGTTTGTTACCGCTTTGCCTCTTTTCAAAATTCAACACAACCCTCCAGTGGGCTACTGACAACACCAAGCAGTTCAATTCTTGGTCCGCTGTGACCGGATTGAGGCGGCGAAAAGTTCTGTGCCCAGCGGCTCCGTTCCACATTTTAACAGCGGTGCTTCTTTCACGGCGGGACAGCCGTAAATATGTTTGCCATGTTGTGTCCAAAAACGAAAGAGCACTCCACTGCAGGCCACTTATTGCAAAGCTTTATTCGTTTGCAGGAGCAAAGCCGCTTGAAGTTGTCAGACATATAGTGCCTAACGCGTTTCGAGTCTCCTGACTCTTGATCACAGGCTTAAGACGGCATCACGGAACAAGAAGCAGTTCACGGAAGTTATATCCCCCAGATGGGACCACACAGGTGAGTTCAATTACACGCCGTGCACTATGGGATCTGTAGTGCTGCTTTAATCATTAATACCCTCCAGTGGGTTTGTTACCGCTTTGCCTCTTTTCAAAATTCAACACAACCCTCCAGTGGGCTACTGACAACACCAAGCAGTTCAATTCTTGGTCTGCTGTGACCGGATTGAGGCGGCGAAAAGTTCTGTGCCCCAGCGGCTCCGTTCCACATTTTAACGGCGGTGCTTCTTTCACGGCGGGACAGCCGTAAATATGTTTGCCATGTTGTGTCCAAAAACGAAAGAGCACTCCACTGCAGGCCACTTATTTCAAAGCTTTATTCGTTTGCAGGAGCAAAGCCGCTTGAAGTTGTCAGACATATAGTGCCTAACGCGTTTCGAGTCTCCTGACTCTTGATCACAGGCTTAAGACGGCATCACGGAACAAGAAGCAGTTCACGGAAGTTATATCCCCCAGATGGGACCACACAGGTGAGTTCAATTACACGCCGTGCACTATGGGATCTGTAGTGCTGCTTTAATCATTAATACCCTCCAGTGGGTTTGTTACCGCTTTGCCTCTTTTCAAAATTCAACACAACCCTCCAGTGGGCTACTGACAACACCAAGCAGTTCAATTCTTGGTCCGCTGTGACCGGATTGAGGCGGCGAAAAGTTCTGTGCCCCAGCGGCTCCGTTCCACATTTTAACGGCGGTGCTTCTTTCACGGCGGGACAGCCGTAAATATGTTTGCCATGTTGTGTCCAAAAACGAAAGAGCACTCCACTGCAGGCCACTTATTTCAAAGCTTTATTCGTTTGCAGGAGCAAAGCCGCTTGAAGTTGTCAGACATATAGTGCCTAACGCGTTTCGAGTCTCCTGACTCTTGATCACAGGCTTAAGACGGCATCACGGAACAAGAAGCAGTTCACGGAAGTTATATCCCCCAGATGGGACCACACAGGTGAGTTCAATTACACGCCGTGCACTATGGGATCTGTAGTGCTGCTTTAATCATTAATACCCTCCAGTGGGTTTGTTACCGCTTTGCCTCTTTTCAAAATTCAACACAACCCTCCAGTGGGCTACTGACAACACCAAGCAGTTCAATTCTTGGTCCGCTGTGACCGGATTGAGGCGGCGAAAAGTTCTGTGCCCCAGCGGCTCCGTTCCACATTTTAACGGCGGTGGTTCTTTCACGGCGGGACAGCCGTAAATATGTTTGCCATGTTGTGTCCAAAAACGAAAGAGCACTCCACTGCAGGCCACTTATTTCAAAGCTTTATTCGTTTGCAGGAGCAAAGCCGCTTGAAGTTGTCAGACATATAGTGCCTAACGCGTTTCGAGTCTCCTGACTCTTGATCACAGGCTTAAGACGGCATCACGGAACAAGAAGCAGTTCACGGAAGTTATATCCCCCAGATGGGACCACACAGGTGAGTTCAATTACACGCCGTGCACTATGGGATCTGTAGTGCTGCTTTAATCATTAATACCCTCCAGTGGGTTTGTTACCGCTTTGCCTCTTTTCAAAATTCAACACAACCCTCCAGTGGGCTACTGACAACACCAAGCAGTTCAATTCTTGGTCCGCTGTGACCGGATTGAGGCGGCGAAAAGTTCTGTGCCCCAGCGGCTCCGTTCCACATTTTAACGGCGGTGGTTCTTTCACGGCGGGACAGCCGTAAATATGTTTGCCATGTTGTGTCCAAAAACGAAAGAGCACTCCACTGCAGGCCACTTATTTCAAAGCTTTATTCGTTTGCAGGAGCAAAGCCGCTTGAAGTTGTCAGACATATAGTGCCTAACGCGTTTCGAGTCTCCTGACTCTTGATCACAGGCTTAAGACGGCATCACGGAACAAGAAGCAGTTCACGGAAGTTATATCCCCCAGATGGGACCACACAGGTGAGTTCAATTACACGCAGTGCACTATGGGATCTGTAGTGCTGCTTTAATCATTAATACCCTCCAGTGGGTTTGTTACCGCTTTGCCTCTTTTCAAAATTCAACACAACCCTCCAGTGGGCTACTGACAACACCAAGCAGTTCAATTCTTGGTCCGCTGTGACCGGATTGAGGCGGTGAAAAGTTCTGTGCCCCAGCGGCTCCGTTCCACATTTTAACGGCGGTGCTTCTTTCACGGCGGGACAGCCGTAAATATGTTTGCCATGTTGTGTCCAAAAACGAAAGAGCACTCCACTGCAGGCCACTTATTTCAAAGCTTTATTCGTTTGCAGGAGCAAAGCCGCTTGAAGTTGTCAGACATATAGTGCCTAACGCGTTTCGAGTCTCCTGACTCTTGATCACAGGCTTAAGACGGCATCACGGAACAAGAAGCAGTTCACGGAAGTTATATCCCCCAGATGGGACCACACAGGTGAGTTCAATTACACGCCGTGCACTATGGGATCTGTAGTGCTGCTTTAATCATTAATACCCTCCAGTGGGTTTGTTACCGCTTTGCCTCTTTTCAAAATTCAACACAACCCTTCAGTGGGCTACTGACAACACCAAGCAGTTCAATTCTTGGTCCGCTGTGACCGGATTGAGGCGGCGAAAAGTTCTGTGGCCCAGCGGCTCCGTTCCACATTTTAACGGCGGTGCTTCTTTCACGGCGGGACAGCCGTAAATATGTTTGCCATGTTGTGTCCAAAAACGAAAGAGCACTCCACTGCAGGCCACTTATTTCAAAGCTTTATTCATTTGCAGGAGCAAAGCCGCTTGAAGTTGTCAGACATATAGTGCCTAACGCGTTTCGAGTCTCCTGACTCTTGATCACAGGCTTAAGACGGCATCACGGAACAAGAAGCAGTTCACGGAAGTTATATCCCCCAGATGGGACCACACAGGTGAGTTCAATTACACGCCGTGCACTATGGGATCTGTAGTGCTGCTTTAATCATTAATACCCTCCAGTGGGTTTGTTACCGCTTTGCCTCTTTTCAAAATTCAACACAACCCTCCAGTGGGCTACTGACAACACCAAGCTGTTCAATTCTTGGTCCGCTGTGACCGGATTGAGGCGGCGAAAAGTTCTGTGCCCCAGCGGCTCCGTTCCACATTTTAACGGCGGTGGTTCTTTCACGGCGGGACAGCCGTAAATATGTTTGCCATGTTGTGTCCAAAAACGAAAGAGCACTCCACTGCAGGCCACTTATTTCAAAGCTTTATTCGTTTGCAGGAGCAAAGCCGCTTGAAGTTGTCAGACATATAGTGCCTAACGCGTTTCGAGTCTCCTGACTCTTGATCACAGGCTTAAGACGGCATCACGGAACAAGAAGCAGTTCACGGAAGTTATATCCCCCAGATGGGACCACACAGGTGAGTTCAATTACACGCAGTGCACTATGGGATCTGTAGTGCTGCTTTAATCATTAATACCCTCCAGTGGGTTTGTTACCGCTTTGCCTCTTTTCAAAATTCAACACAACCCTCCAGTGGGCTACTGACAACACCAAGCAGTTCAATTCTTGGTCCGCTGTGACCGGATTGAGGCGGTGAAAAGTTCTGTGCCCCAGCGGCTCCGTTCCACATTTTAACGGCGGTGCTTCTTTCACGGCGGGACAGCCGTAAATATGTTTGCCATGTTGTGTCCAAAAACGAAAGAGCACTCCACTGCAGGCCACTTATTTCAAAGCTTTATTCGTTTGCAGGAGCAAAGCCGCTTGAAGTTGTCAGACATATAGTGCCTAACGCGTTTCGAGTCTCCTGACTCTTGATCACAGGCTTAAGACGGCATCACGGAACAAGAAGCAGTTCACGGAAGTTATATCCCCCAGATGGGACCACACAGGTGAGTTCAATTACACGCCGTGCACTATGGGATCTGTAGTGCTGCTTGGCAAACATATATATATATATATATATATATATATATATAATTTTTTTAAGGCATTTGGAAGTGGGGAGGGAGTGGGGAGGGAGCGGAGCTACGTGTAGCTCCACAGAGTTTTTATCTACCTCCGTGGAGCTACGCGTAGAGGCACTACGCCAGCTAAAGCACACGTACACCGATTGGTTTCATGGCGCTGCTCTAAGATGTGCTGGAGCCCTGTTGAATTACTCGTATTACTCATCTAAACAGCCAAGTCTTGAGGAGTCTCCTGAAGCTCAGGGGGTCGGTGTAGGAACAAATTTCGGAGGGAAGGGAATTCCAGTATCTGGGTGCCATTATTGCGAACCTACAGCCACCCTGACGCTTCCGTTTGACGGAGGGTATTGTCAGGAGGTGCATCTGAGCAGAGCGCAAGTTGCGCAAGGGTGTGTACCTTTGAATAAGGCTATTGATGAATTTGGGACTCCTGCCATTCAAAGATTTAAAAATAAGGCAGCCTACCTTAAAGGCGCCTCGCTGTAGGATGGGGAGCCAGTGCAGCTTCCTCATGAGAGGGGTGACATGTTGCCACCTAGGTTGCTGAAAGATCAGTCTAGCCCCCTAGTTCTGCACCAGTTGTAATCGTTTGTTTAAATATAGTGGGATGCCAAAGTATAGAGAGTTGGCATAGTCTACATCTAGAACAACCTGTATCAGTGCTTCCTGTGGGAGAAATCTATAAAGGAAAAAGTGCGGAAGAGATGCGCCGAAGGGGTGGTTAGTGTTTTGAAGATGTGCTTTAAAGAGGATTAAGAGCTGCTTAAATGACTTACAGGTGCTCTAAATGGACTCAGTGATGTACAACATAAGTGTTAATATTTCACAAAACTGCAAATTAACATTTAACCCTATGATCCAAACACATACATTCAGAGTGCCCTAATCCACTTGTTACATTTTTGGAAGTAACACAGACATGCTATATATAATTTTACTTTTTCTTGTCCTGCTTTTGGAGTGATCCCATACATCCCCCATTCACTCCTCACTATTTAGTGTTGGTTGTTCCAGTATGATTCTCTATTCCTCTATCCTTAAAATGTTGATAGCATAATGTTCTTATTTGAATCTGAGGACAGTCTGTAGAAAGGATGTCGATGACTAGGGTCCTTACATCATCTGCTGCTTAATTGGGTCATTGTAAACAGACTCTCCACACGGCCTCTGTAGAAAATCTGCGTTTGCACGTCTGCCATACCTTTCCTCTGCTAGACACTGCTTGTATGGGGGTTCTTAGTGCATGTTTACATGGGTGCTTGTACATGCATGTAAAGGTGCTCTAGTTCTGGCTGCAGGTGCGCAGACTGTCTGTTCTTTGCATGAAGAATCTGGAGAAGGCCCTGAGCAGGGTCCCATCTGCAGGGACCCAAAAGAGTATTCTATAAAGCCAGAAAGAGGCTAAAGGGCAGGAATGTGTAGCATACAGGTACTGGGGAACTTTCAAGGACAACAGCGTGCTGGGAAATAAAACTACACAACTGTACTTTAATACTTGTAATACTTTTCCTGTGCTCGTTTATCTACGTTCCAAGACTGAGATTAAATTACATGGTACTCTCAGTTTCTAAAACAAATTATAAAGTGAACTTGTTTTGAACATTATAGGCCCATCAACATTCCAATTTTAGAAGTGTTTTGATATTGATAATGGTTGATTTCAACTTGACTAGTGTATTTTACATTGTTGTACAATATTTGATAGGCTTTTAATCAATGCTACATTATCTTAATTGGATATCTGAACATACTACCAGAAACAATGCACGTAGCTGCATTTTCAGTAGGATTTGATGTCTGTTTATAGGGTACTTCTTTTGTATCCATAGAGAGTTTCCAGCTTCTGTGTGTGATGTAAGTAACCAAAAGTTAGATGCATCACTTCCTGTGATAGCACCAAGCCAAAGGTCATGCAATGTCTCTTCCTTCAATTTAATGGGATCCAAGGGTCACGTGATGACACTATCTGTTATGTCATCAGGTCAAAAGCCATGCGATGTCACTTCCTGTTACATTGGGGTGGGTCAAAGGGCAGGTGATGTCACTTCTCGTACTGTCACCAGGTCAAAGTGCATGTGATGTAACTTGCTGTGACATCAGGCGGGGGCCAGCTGGCATATGATGTCGCTTTCGCTGCACCTGGCAAATTGATGAATCGATGTCCATGGAAGAAATACACCACACGTCTGCTCCCTCGCATTTGATGCAATTAAACGTCAACTAAAATTGAGTTCCTGTACAAATATGAGAAGAACAGTGAGTAAATTGGACAGGCTATGTGCATAAAACAAGGATATTCAAGTAGACAGGGTCAGACAGGAAGCAGAAACGTAGAATGTGATTTGTTTATACTTCCTTGCATGGCCATTCTCATCCATGCTCTCTCTGTCATACCTAATAACATTAATGTTAGTTTTAAAAAGGTCTTAGGCTACACCCACAGCAACCCAATATGACATTTGTATTTCTTTGGGTATTTAAGGTTAGCCAGTATAGTGCCTATGTAAAACACAAACTTGAAATGATTTGAGGTTGAGGTTTACGTGGTTGAGGTTTACGTTGTTAACACACTGTGCACTCCCTGAAACGTGCAGGTGGGCTGTGTAGACATTACATAGTCATCATTATCATTCTGACGGAGCACACAGAGCGTCAACATAAAAGAATGCTCCAAAAGCTGGCTTTCCCCCCCTTAGGCAGCTTAATAATTGAAGGCTACATGTATTAGGATGGCTCATGAACATGGGTTGTTTTGTTGTTGCGCCGGAATGTGGTCATAGTTTTGTAAAAATTCAGTTTAAAATGTGGGTGACCTTGTATGTTCTGCTGTCAGCAGCCAACAGGCATCAGGAGTAAGTGAAGCAAAGCATCAAAGCAGCATCAGGCTCTGATGATAATGAAGAAGCTACTAAATAAGATACAAATCATTTAAAATAACAGCTATGTGTGCAATGATTGAGGTAAAATGGAAAGCTGAAATGACACGCATTTTATATGTGCAGACTGCACTATGCAGAAATAGTTATTTATATAGGCCGCAGAAACGCTTAAATGCAAGTTTTATTTTAACTAGAAGTGAACACGACAATGTTGAAATGTCCGCCATGGAATTTAGAGGCTTGACCTTAATGTGACATGCTTAGAAATATTCATCATAACTGCAGAATGTTCTGTTTTAACAAATGTATTAAAAATTGCTACATAACATATTATTGTAATAACTAAACTTCGTACCTCCCCATATTGCACATAATGCTGAAATAGAATAGTTGCACATTTTTAAATAGTATTTCTTGGTTGTGTTAATGAAATGCATTACTAAACAGTGTTTTCGCAAGTCAATGTTTCTCTTCTTTAGCACAGTTCATTGTGTACGCAATTAAACATTTAACATTAGATTGTTAAACTGTGTTTGATGCCTATGGGAATGGAGGCTTATGGATCGAGAAACTACATACGTAAGATGTCTGTAACAAACTTTGTGATAAAACTTTGAGAGCTGAATGTTATTTCATGGGAAAGGAAGAGCTGAACTCGCTCTGAAATAAATGCTGCTGCCTAATTGGATCTGAAGAGGAAAGACCTGATACAATGTCTACAACATATTTTGTGCCTTTTTATATTGGTGCGGGTTCCTGGTGTAGTCAACACTCATTCCACACAGCGATTCCCAGACACCCTCCCAGTTTCCCTTGTTCTCGACTGACAGCTGTGGCTACTGCTGCTGCTGTTAATCCTTTGCTTTATTAATGTGCTCAAGTATTACAGATTGCTACTGCAACTGTATGCGTATTTGCTGGTCGGCGGAGTTTCATGAACTACTCTTAATGGGAGGTTCGGCTGCTTTCGTTTGGTTTTGAGCTTTATGCTCTCTTTTACTCACTCTTATTCTTTTAAATTTGAGTTCTCCTTGAGTTCTACTAACTCTAAATTTTGGTACTGTTCTTTAGAATGGGTATCTGTCTTTTATGGAATGCACTTGACGCATTATTTGATGATTTGTTCTAACCATATCTTTATGAGACTTCTGTAAACGTGCTTGAATTTATTGACTCATCTGAATAAAAAGAACAAAAAGAATCTTACTAAACTCTTAATGAGAAATAAACTTTTAAAACTAATTTAAACTCTCATCATTGACTGAACTTAGAACTATCATTGTGATTTAACTTATGATGAAATAACTCCTGATTCAAAACTCGGTGGCAAAGATCCATCACCTGAATCGAGTTATACTCGGAAGTCAGCACAGGAAGGTGGCTTAAATCTGGAATTGATTGTAAGAAAAGGTCGACCCATATAATTTACATTTTGACCCAACTCCGTGCTATCAATAACAAGCACTGATAAGACAAATGGGTCTGGTCTTTTCTATAAGTTAAAGTACTTTTTCACTAATAGGCTGTCAGAAACAGCTGGATCAGGGAGGAGACCAGACGACGTAGGTAATGCTTATGGGTTGTGTTTATTTTCGCAGTTACAACAATAACCAGGGGGCATATGTATCAAACGATTTTTTAATCGCAAACGCTGCGATTCGTAAAATAACAGTGTTTGCGATTAAAAAATCACTAATCGCGATGTATGAGCCAATATCTCATCGCAAAATTAAGGAATTGCTAATTTAGCGATTTCTTAATTTTGCGTAAGCATTTAAGAAATCGCAAAATGCGATTTCTTAAATGATATGTAACACGCACCCAAGTTGTGCGAAATATCCTTAAGAAATCGCAAATTACCACCAACTTCTAGTTGGTGGTAATTTGCGATTTCCTTTCAAAATGCACTGTTTTGAATTTTACAAAGTGCCACGTGGCGCACATACATGCCCTTAGGGCATGTATGTGCGCCATATGCGCACACATGCTCATTTCAGGGGTGCATCAGGGTGTCATCATGACACCCTTGCACCTTTGAAATTATTCTCAAATTGCGATTATCAAATTACGAATCGCAATTTGAGAATTACTTCACATTCATTCCTATGGGTCTCCTGGCCCATAGGAATGAATGGGAAGGTATTCCTTAATTGCGAATTCGCAATTTGCTAATCGCAATTAAGGAATTTTAAGAAATCGCAAAAGTTTTGCGATTGTTTAAATACATCCCGTTTTGCAATTCTCAAATAGCGATTCTTTAAAAATCGCTATTTGAGAATCGCAAATGGAGATGTTGATACATATGCCCCATAGTCTTTAGTTCAGCCTGAGGTATTCTTCGTGAGCACTGAGGCCTTCAGTTGGCGTTTTCCCTCTTTGGTCGTCTGTCTGGGGCCCCTCGTATCGTTCTCCGTCCCGGGCTCGCCACATAGAAGGGTGATGATGTAACAGAGGGGGGGTTAGTGAGGGGGTATAACGCACAATAAGTCCCACAACGTGAGGAGAGGGTAGTTCCCAATCACCAGAGCGAGTAGAGCAGAGTGGACACCCAGAAATCGGCAGCCCACTCTGTTAAAGGATTCTTCCCTGAGCGTTCGTTCTCCCCGTAGAACCCCGTAACCCCTCCCTGCGTCTCAACTCAGAGAAACGAGAACGCACCTGTTGTAGCCACGACCCTCCGGGGCCGTGGCAGGGCGAATCGTCCTCCTTGCAGTCTTTAGGGTCTTCTCTCTCCCTGTTGCCAGCAGCCCTTCGCTCTCCTCCGATGCCAGGTTCCGCAGCTCCCTCCTTCCGGTCGCGCGCCCAATGGACGTCTTCATCCGGTTTTAATGGCCCCTGCTCGTGGACTGCGTCTCCGAAGGGGGCGGGGTTTCCGATCTCCTCGTTCGACTTAAAGGGCCAGTCCATGGAAGGGATACTCGTGGTCCGTGTTGCTCTTCTCCAGTACTCGTCAGGGGGCTGGGAAAAAGGGAAAGAATCGGGGCACGAAGGTGAGTCTTGCTCATTGTTACTGTCGGAGGGTGGGAACATCCGACATAGGCACGTTTGTGTGTGCTAATGGGAGATTGGATGAATACAAGAAGGAGTCAATGGCTAGATGAATGGATTAATGAGTTTAGGAATTACTTAGTGTATGGGCGAATAGAATATGTGAGTGAACTCATCCGTTCATCCATGCACTCACTCATGGTTGAATGGGTGAGTGAGTTCATGGATAGGTACCAGATGAATGAATGACCACACCGCTGAATGGATTAGTATGTTACCGTTAGACCTAAGTTTTTCAGCGGGTTTATCCCCAGACTTTTTGCTTTTGGGCCTCCTGTTTGTTTTTGACCTTGTTTATGTTGGTTTTAGGACTCTGGGCACTTTACCACTGCTGATCAGTGCTAAAGTGCATATGCTCTCTGTGTAAATTGGTAATGTGGATTGGTGTTTCCATGATTGGCTTATTTGATTTACTACTAAGTCCCTTGTACAGTGCACTGTGTATTCCCAGGGCCTGTAAGTCAAATGCTGCTAGTGGGCCTGTAGCACTGATTGTGCCACCCACACAAGCAGCCTTGCAAAAGGGTCTCAGGCTTGCCATTGCAGTGTCTGTGTGCAGTCTTGTTGCTAGGTTTGTGTATTGACTGTCTGGCTTTAGAGTGACAGGGGCTGGGGATGTGCAGTCTGTTCAGACAGCTACTTGGGGGGTGAGGTGTGTCCTGCCTATCCAGGGTGAGTCAGGACTGGGCTGAATAGACCTGGGCTGCATTCAGAGTAGAGGGAAGAGATTTCTTTCACACCTGAATGGGCCTGATGTGCCTTGGACAATGCTGTCTCCATCTCCTGCCGGGAAGCTGCACCAGAGAGGACAGAACTGGTTTCGGCTGAGCACAGTGCCTCTCTGACACCAGAGAACAAAGAGAAATGGACTATAAAAAGTGGGGCCCAGACTTTTAGATCACTTTTGGACTTCAACAGGAACCTCTGCCAAGGGGATGAGCTGGAAGAAACTGTAGGAGGAGTACTGCCCCTTTGTTGTGTGCTGTCTGGGGTTGGTCTGTAGTAGCTGTTTCTGCCAAGGAGAGGAACTGTGTGTGTATCCTGCTTGAGAACGTATCTCCAAGGGCTTGGAAGTGGAGCTTGCCCCCTGTTCAAGAGGTCTCAGGAACAGAAAAGGCCTCACCATCCTTCTGGGCACCGCCTTTGGAACCACCAGTTTCAGTCACCGCAGAAGAAAAGGGCAATCTACTCTGTCATCGAGTCCGTCGCAGGATTCCGTGTCCTGAAGGTCCTGCAGAAGGCACCGCCGTACTTCACACCGCGTCCTTGGTCTCACCAACACCTTCTGGAAGAACGTCACCGAGCCGCTGCTTGCACCACGTCCTGTGGACACCGCACTCAGCACACCTCTTCTCACCCTGCCTGGATGTCACCGACACTGTCGCTGCCCGACCCGTACATCGACTGGCTCCGTCGCCTGTACCGCAACCTGCCAGCACCGAATGGAGCACTGCCTCACCCCGCACTGTAAGCCTTAATCTTACCGACGCCGTCTGGACGATCGTCACCGAGCCGCTGCCTGCACCGCATCGTGAGGGCACCGCACCCTACACCACTTCCATTTTTTGCAACGCAATGGCGACGGTTGCTCCGAACATCTCACACTCGTGTGTCGGCCGCAACAAGAAAGGAACTGTTTTCGAGTCTGTCTACGATTTAGTTGACCGACACTGACGTGCTCGGCTGAAATTGTTAGACTGTTGTTTTCAGCATCGAGGTAGCTCCGGACGGAGCTACCAACTTGGAGGAACTGTGTTTTTTGGATATTTTCTACAATTTGAAGGTTTTTTTTTAAAACTGCATATTTTTAAGAACTGTATTGTGGATTTTTGTCATTTTTGGTCTAGTTTGGTTTAGATAAAGAATTGCTTATTTTTTTTAACTGGTGTGGTGTCCATTTGTAATGTTACTGTAAGCATGCACAAATGCTTTACACACTGCCTCTGAGATAAGCCTGTCTGCTTGTGCCAAACTACCAAGGGGGTGAGCGGGGGTTATTTTAGAAGTGTATCCCTCTTACCCTAGGAAGAAGGGTCCCTATTTGGACAAAGGTGCAAAACATTGCCAACTAGAGACCCCCATTTCTAACAGTTATGTTGATGAAAGGGTGCATGACTGGATGAACACTTACGCATTCCTCTTCCTGCCAGTCACCCAAACATAACATGACTCCATCAACCCAAGCAATCATTCATCCATTCTTCCATCCATATACATCCCCTCAACACACATCTAAATATCCATTAATCAACCCACAGTCATATATTGGGTACATCATCCTTTTATCCACTCACAAGCATGAATCCATTGATCATCCATCTACAAATCCACGCATTACCCATTGACTTGGGTGGTGTGTACATGGATGCATGTATCTCTGATTTTGTATACGCCTGCATGTGTGTTTATGTGTTTATTTTTGCCCAGGTATGAGTTACTTGTATGTAAATAGGTGTTTGTATGTTTGTCGCTCTGTATGTGTCTGAATACTCTTAGGTGTTTTTGTGTATCTCTTGGTGCCAGCCTGTGCATATATGCATTTGTGCCATCAAAGTGCAATAGTTCCTATCTACATGATGATCTGTATGTGCATGGAGACCTGTAGGTGGTTTGCTCTACCATTACAGAGGCATCATGGCTTGCTGTTCTCCTGCTTCAGGATCCCGCCAGCATAATGGAATAGTAGAAGATGCCTTTCCTGAGCAGACATGTATTCCTATTCCAGTGCAATGACCGCATGCCATTGGAAATGGAAAACTCCATAGGTTGTGATTGACAATTGCAATAAAAAATGCTGATTAATGTGATCTTGTCCCGATTTGAATTCTGCTTCCAACTAATAGCTGAGGGAGACTGGCATTTTGCCCCTAGTTCTGTATAGATTGTATAAGCTTTTGGGAAACAACTAAGCTCTTTAGCCAGACCTAAATACTCATTAGGTAAAAAAAGCCTGTGCAAGAGTACCATGAGAACGTGAAACTCTAAGGCCCTGATTAGAAATCAGCCACTAGATAAAAGTGGTGGATAGAATGCTTAAATTATTCACAGCCACAGGCATTCACTCTGGTGCATCCCAGTCCATTGTTTTTTCCACACTATGCCACTGTGGATGGAGACCAGTCGTATTCAAATCAATTTTGGTCCTGCTCCAATAGGAACAGTCCAGCTCGAACTGCCAAACTAGGTGTCCTTCAGACGGGAACACAAGCAGCTGCAAAAGAGTTTCGATCTACTTAGGTATCGTCGGTTAGTATTAACTACGAGTCCTGTGGCACAGTAAGCATGGGACACACGCATGGGCATAATTGTCACATTTAGGGCATCTATTGCAAAAAAAAACAAGCACTGGCAAAGCCAATCGGCCTCTCCTGTGCAAGAGCTATTGGCTTTGCTAATGTGTTTTAGTCATGTTGTACATCAGCATGGCTGCTGTTCAGTATGGCTAAACGTTAGTGGCATAGAGGAGAGTGGCATGGAGTGGAGTGTTGTAGAGTGGAGTAACAGGTTGAAGTAGAGTGTCGTAGAATGGAGAGGCGTAGAGTGTTGTGAAGTGGCATAGCATGGAGTGAAGGGTTGTGGAGTGGCTTATAGTGAAGAGGAGTGTTGTGGAGTGTTGAAGAGTGGAGTATCGTAGAGTATAGTGTCATAGAGTAGAGTGTCATAGAATAGAGTGTCTTAGAGTAGAATGAAAGGTCATGAAATGTACTGGAGTGTTGTGGAGTGCAGTGGAATATAGTGGACTAGAGTATAATAGAATGGAGCAGAGTGGTGTAGTGAGGAGTGGAGTGGAGTAGAGTGGAGTAGAGTAGAGTGGAGTGGAGTAGAGTGGAGTAGAGTAGAGTGGAGTGGAGTAGAGTAGAGCAGTGTAGAGTGGGGTGGTGTAGAGTGGAGTAGAGTAGAGTGACGTGGAGTAAAGTGGAGTGGTGTAGAGTGGCGTAGAGTGGAGGGGTGTAAAGTGGAGGGGTGTACAGTCGTGGAGCATACAGTGGTAGAGTTGAGTAGAGTGTCATAAAGTGTTGTGGCATAGAGTGTCATAGAGTGGAGTGGTGTAGAGTGGAGTAGAGTGGCATAGAGTGGAGCAAAGTGGCTAGAAATGGCATAGAGGGAGTTGCGTAGAGGGGAGTAGAGTGGCACAGATTGGAGTAGAACGTCATAGAATAGAGGGGCATAGAGTGGGGTAGAGGGACGTAGACTGGAGTAGATGGGCATAGAGTTGAGTACAGTGTTTTAGAGTGGAATAGAATGTAGAGTGGAATGAAATGGTGTGGAGTGTCATAGAGTGGAGTGCTGTAGAGTGGAGTGTCATAGAGTGGAGTGCCGTAGAGTGGCATAGAGTGGAGTAGATTAGAGTGGAGTATCGTAAAGTGGAGTAGAGTGGAGTGGTGTAGAGTGGAGTGAAGTGTCGTAAAGTGGATTGGAGTGGAGTGGTGTAGAGTGGGGGTGTAAAGTGGAAAGGTATACAGAGGAGAAGAGTGTCATAGAGAAGGGTGGCATATATTGGCATAGAATGGAGTAGTGTACAGTGGAGTAATGGAGCAGAGTGGAGAAGTATGTCATAGAGTGGAATGGAGTAGAGTAGAGTGGTGTAGGGTGTAGCAAAGTGGCTTTAAATAGCATAAAAGGAGCTGTGTATTGTGGAGTAGAGTGTCGTAGAGTGAAGTGGTGTAGAGTGAAGAAGATGAGCATAGAGTAGAGTGGCACAGAGTGAATGTGAGGATCCATTCAAAACCCACCCCGGTACCCCTTTACTCACCTCCAGCTCCGCCTTCACGGTCTCCATGCGTCCTGCGGCTCAATGATGATAATGAGAGCCGAGTGTCACGGTTGCCAATCCCAGGGGGTTCGGCGAACTACAAAAATGGCCGACTCACGGGGGCACACATGCGCAGTGGCCGGCCAGACAGGTCAAAGCGCAGCCACCCCAAGCAGTAACGCTTCGCGTTCCAGTTTTGGGAGAGTGTGGCTTAATGTCCGGGTCTAACACAGCACTTCCGGAGCGTCGGAATCCTCATCCGCGTCCTGCTTCGTTGCGGTGTTCTTCTCCTTCCTAGATCTCCTCTTCTCGGTGTTCCTGTTCCGTGCGCCTCCTCCGCTTGTTGGATTCCGTTTTCTCTGACTACCCGCTGCCTAAAAAGAAAAGAATAGAGAAAAAAGGGTGCATTACTGAACAAGACAGTAACAGCGCTTTGCGCTGATATTTATTTCAGTTTTCCTTGCCCCTGTGTATACTTATCTGATACTGTGTTCCTGACGCTCTGGTCATCCGCTCTTTCTGTCTAGGATTAGTTACCTGTTACAAGGTAGAAAAAGGACATTAGTTATTCATACCTGAATATTAAGGCGACACCTTTTGTTTGGTCATTAGAAAACATTTATTTGGGGAATTACATTACACAAACAGAAGTCTTGTAATAAGGTGGGTTCATTAGCATAGGACCTTCTATACCGTTTCCTCCTTTTATTTAGGTCTCCCTCTAACTAAGTAGTTCCTTGTTTTTCCCTCCACACACAGACATATGCCTGACAACCTCAATTACTTGAATGACTTAGAAGAAGGCAAATCCTAAGGTATGGAATAACACATTTAGAGAGAATAAGGGATAGAAAGTGAACCCTTCTACATACTTATCAGTTCTCTGTTCTTCTCTCTTTTCTACAGCTTTTGTGCCTTTTCCTTGCCTGATTCTGTTGCAGCCTCGGGTTTGATGTGGGACCCTTATCTCTCTCCTTGTTTTGTTTCCCTTCTTCCCGGGTAACCATTGTCACTTTGACCTTGTTGGGTGCAATAGGTAGTTCAGGAAAGTTGCAAATCTTTCTTCATGTCCATGACGTTCCTGCGGAAACATTGTTGAAACCTGACAGCGGGAACTGCAACACCGCGTTCCGAAGACCAGACCAACCACATGACAAGGAGGTGGTTTCCTTGGGCCAATCGGAAAGGAGAAAAGGAGGAGGAAAGGAGTCAGGGATATCAACGAGGG
The DNA here is from genome assembly GCF_964204655.1 of Triturus cristatus. Lineage (NCBI taxonomy): Eukaryota > Metazoa > Chordata > Amphibia > Caudata > Salamandridae > Triturus > Triturus cristatus. The sequence goes on from NC_140588.1 coordinate 272,544,112, forward strand.
ACACCCAGAACCAGGGAAAAGACTCAGATTTTCAGGAGGACGCGGAAAGAAGGAACGCCAACGAGGAAGTCAACTTGGGGGAAAAGGAGGACGTGGCGGTCGTGGCAAAAGGAAACGTCCACTTAAATTCCGAGAGCAAAGACAGCCCCATCAGGGACGTGGAGGACGGGGAACCTCCTTACAGCTGGTCCGAGGAGTGGTGGTTCCTGGAGGAGGCGAGCAGTCCGCCGCAACTCTGAAGACTTGCGGCCTCACGCGGTATGTGATGCGGGCGAAGGGAGGGGAGGCTGATATTTGAACAAGACGCTAAAGGGAGAGCGAATGCAATAGAAGTCCGCTTCTAGGACATATTGTATATAAAAATGTTTTTGTTTTAAACCCTTTTTGCCCACGGTTTTCCTCACCATCCTGAAACCAAATGACCCCCCCGCACCCCTGTTTTTTTTTCACTAAAGAGGCTTCCAACACATTGTTAAGAAGCCAGATAAAGAAAAGGGAAGAACAGAAACGTGAGAGAGAGTCTGCCTAGCCTACCCATATGCATAGGCCTGCCTTTACTTCTTTCTTTGGTTTTTTTACTCCACTATTTCACACATTCCACTACTAGGGTGTGGTGAAAGGATAGCTTTAGCCTTAATAGCCATACTTACCGCTTCTTTTCTTTTGTGTTGTTTCACTCCACCGCAAGCTACCCAGGACCCCACCTTGATGACATAGAGCACCTGGAAGAAGAGAGAGAGAGAGAACAGTGAAGCAACTGTATATCATATGAACTCCTACAACGAAACAGTGTACTCTAATGTTGAAACAACCCACATTTCAATATTTTGTTATGGATTAACCAGTGAACCACCGCAATAAAAAGATCCACTATTAACTCTATAAGGCCTCTCGCTTCTGTTTCCGCCTGACCCTCCCACAGTGGAGTAGAGTGTTTTAAAGTGGAGTAGAATGAAGAGTGGAGTGGCGTGGAGTACTGTAGAGTGGAGTGTCATAGAGGGGAGTGCTGTAGAATGGCCTAGAGTGGCATAAAGTGGAATGGTATAGAGTGGAGTAGAGTGTTGTTGAATTAAGCGAAGTAGAGTGAGATAGCTTAGTGTGTCGTAGAGTGGAGTGGCATAGAGTGGATTGGGGTAGAGTGGAGTGGCATAGAGTGGAGTTGAATGGCATAGAGTGGAACGGAGTAGAGAGGATTGGCGCAGACTGGAGTGGCATAAAGTGTTGTAGAGTGGCATAGAGTGGATTTGAGTGTTGTAGAGTGGAGTGGCGTAGAGTGGCGTATGCTTGGTGTGGTAGTGAACTGTCATTACAGACAAAACATTTTCAATTGAAATGGCCATTACATTTGCACAGACATGTTTGAATGGGAAAATTCTAAAGCGCACAAACAATAAAGTGTGGAAATGCCATTACCTAGTGTATTAATTTGTTTTAATCGTACTAAAACATTTGTTTCCAGCACACTTCGGAATTACAAACAAACATGCTTCATTTGTGCTTTCCTAATTCTAATATATTCTGAAATATTTGCACAGTTCATTTACAAACATTAAAATGGTGTGTGCTAGAAAAAAATGCTTTCTGTTCACACTCACAGATTGTCAGATAAATCCGCTCACATTGGAATCAGACAAAGAAAAGTAAATAGCAAGCTTCCACAGAAGACAGAGCCTGACATTTGACCTTGGTCTTTGGATGCACAGCAAATGTGACAAGGTAAGAACAAAGGGGCAAATTTACAAACCCCTTGCGCAACCGGTGCGTTTCTTTTTTTGACGAACCGGCGGCGCAGTGTGGTCCTCCATATTTAAGAGGCCACGAAAAGCCATCCTGCGTGGCTTTGTAAATACGGCCCCTTTTCACACAGCACTTTGCGTGAAAGGGGTGTTCCAAGGGTGTTGCTGTTGGTGTTCCCATGCAACACCCATGGATTCTGACGCATTCCCAGATTTACGTTTCATAAACCTGGGAATGCGCCAGAATCCTAAGCACTAGGCAGCACATTGTGCACCAATGCAATGAAAAGAAAGGAATGTGCTGTATAATGTTAAATACAGTGCATTCCTGCCCTTTCCTTTTCACGCAGCGCAGTAAGTTGGCTTGCTGCACTACGTTATAGTTTGATAAATGTGCCCTTGAGTATCTAAAATGGAATGCACTACAACATCATGGGGTCAGGAAGAGTGTGAATGTACTAATATGGTAAGCAACTACTGTCTGTGAGCGAACTAACTTTAGAGCTCAGTTGATTTCACGAGTTAGCAGAATATTCCAAAGAATGAACACAGTTGCAGAGGAAGCAAATAAAATTTGAAACTACTGGTGCCTGGACAGAAACGGTTCTCTATCCTTTAGAACGAATTGTAAAAGGGGTACACCCAAAAGACAATGACAGGTTAATCATATGGTCCCATTACAGTATCCTCGTGATTTTCTGTAGGATATAGACTTGTCAACAATGGTGCAAACATCTGATAGCTTTACAGAGTAACTTAAATCAAATCTGATGCTTTGTAGGGTATCAACGGAGGTTTATCATCGCTGCACATACATGTCCCTGCTTTTTCAATCTAGAGCCAACTTAGCACCAACATTCGGTTCCAACTAAAAATGATATATTTAGATATTGGCTTAAAATATTTTCTCTAATTAATCCTGTCCTGACATTAATAAGAGCTCCAGGGCCAGATTTATCATAGTGTTGCATCGCCCTTGTGCCATGCATGTGGATGCAAGTGCTACGCAACACTTAAGTCAAATTTATCAAGTCATGCAAGGCTACATTACATGGCCTGCATGTCTTGATAAATTTGCAGTAAAGCAGGGCAGCGCAAATTGCTGCCTTGTGTTACTCTGCCCAAGGAAGACGGTCCATGGGTGGAGTGTGGGTGTTTTCCATGCAACCGAGAAGGGATTTTGGCGCATTCCCAGATTTACCATTAGTGGTAGACCTGGGAATTCGTCAAAATGCTACGCCTCCGCAGGGAAGGTGTAAGGAGAAGAAATATCTTTATTTCTCCTTGTTTTTCCTCTTGCAGCACTCATAGAAAGAGGAAAATGCCTCTCAGGATTGTTTTTGTGCAGGAAGGTGCCCCTTATAGGAGTCAGCGTCAAATCAATGGTTGTTGTTGTGGAACGCCCACCACAACACCCATTGGCCTCCCCTTTCACGCTAAATACAGGGGGGCAGATTTACAAGCCCCTTGCGCCACTTCTGCGTCACTTTTAACCTTGGAAAAGTGATGCAAAAGTGGCGCAAGGGGCTTGTAAATCTGCCCCAGGGTGCCTTATTGACAAGGCAGCATTAAGCCAGATTAAGTGGCTTAACGCTGGCTTGTAAATAAGGCAAGGCGCCTATCGCCATCACAACATCACTGAAAGTGACGTTGTGTTGGCGATAGGGGCTTGTAAATATGCCCCCAGAGTTCGGTAGTAGTAAGCTGAATCATTTGTGCACATTATCTCCTTCCTAACAGATGTAGTAATATGGACCGTGTAGAAAAGGGGTATTACGCGCACTTCCTAAAATTTCATGAAGTTTTCAAGGTTGTGCCGTGCTCACGGGGTATCACTCTCCGAGATGGAGTGAAAATAAGAACATTGAAAAGCACCCCCAATGATATGGGGTGTGTCCCCCAGGCACTGGCTAATTGCCGCAGGTGCGGTTTTTAATTTGTTGGGCGAAGATAGTTCATCACGAGTTGAAATATTTTCAAGGTAAAGTTTTTATTGTTTTCTATTCATTCATAGAAAAACGAACAGCATTTTTACTCCTTGACTGACGAAAGTTCCGTTGTAATTCACAATAACATGATCATTCCCATAATCGTTCCCAATGCATTTCGGCAGAATTTGCCTTCATCAGGGGAGATCTACAAGCAATTATATACATAGTGAATATACAATATACGACATTCATACAAAACGAGGATATGATGCAATGTATATGACTGGAAGAATAAAAAGAAAATAGTAAAGCGTGGGTTGTTGGAAAAGCGTCGAGTGACGATAGAAACATGACATGAAGAGATGGTGACGGTGAAGCTAAGTGACTTATGTTATAGTTGTGAAGAAGTATAAACGAGTGCCCGTGATTAAACGCTAAAAGGTAACAAAAATAGGGTGTAACTAGCGCGTTTGTAGTGTTAACGAATAACAAAGAGAGTAAAGTGCCTTAGGTTGTGAATTCAAAATGATCGCGTTGTTGCAGGTTGTGCCGGTACCGGTAGTGAGGTGTCGTGCGGTTAATACGAAGCTGTTAGAGTTAACATGTGAAAACGACGTTGCTAAACGTGCGAGAAATTAGATTACGTTTTCCGCCAGTGGTTAAATGCGTATTCTCCTGCCGGGTGTGCCGGTAGAGTAACCGTGTATAAACAATGTTGCTAAACATGCAAGAAAGTTACATAGTACGCCGAAGTTTAGATGCGTATTCTCTTACCGCGTGTACGGGATTCAGAAGCGTGGATTCAATGGTGAAGTGGTGATCTGGATTGGTGCGTGAATTTTTAAAAAACGAAGATGTGATCACGTGATTCAGATTACTGGGTCAAAAAGTGAAAACAGACTATAAGTTAGTGGTAAGTGGTGATGTGACCTAGAAGAAGGACTGAGAACGTAATGTGGAGCTTAAAATGTGTGTACAAATTAACGTGGTCATTAAAATTGAAAAGAGGTAATTAGAACGAGGTAACATACAAATAGAAAGGAATTAAAGTAAGTTTATATAATGAATTGGTTTTGAAAAGGTGTAAGGGGGTTGAGAGTGAAAAGGTGAAAACAAAGAAGGAGATTGAATGAAGAAAAAACATAACGTGTTTAAGGGCAGTGACAACATTTTAGAACAGAGCATGGTTTGGGTAAAACAATGTTAATGGATAATGCTACTTTGGATGCTGACATGTTAAAGGTAACAAGAAAATTCTGTGCGATCATTCATTCCTTTAGGCTTCATAGAGTTCAATAGGTAAATCCAATGGTTTTCTCGTTGTAGGAGGAAGTTGTGGTTGTCTCTCCCTTCTTTTTTCTCGATAGTTTCCAAAATACAGAATTTTAATTGGCTTACTGAGTGTTTGGCTTCGGTGAAATGTTGGGCAACTGTAGACTTCATTTGTTTGTTTCTTATGTTGGACTTGTGTTCATTTAATCTAACTTTGATTTTTCGTTCGGTTTGACCAACATAAACCATGCCACATGGGCATTTAAGCATGTATATGACGTTGTTGGTGTCACAAGTGGCTGTTGTTCTGATTTTAATTTTGTGTCCTTTCAGGGGATGTGTTATATAGGTGCCTTTGATGATATTATGACAGTTATTGCAGTTTAGGCATGGAATTGTGCCTTTTACTGTTTGTTGGATGGTTGGTTGCGTTTGTTGTAGAAGTTCCCCTACGTTCTTATTTCTAGTAAAAGCGAATATGGGAGTTTCATCAAATATGTGATTGAAGTCTTGTTCCAATGTGAGGAGTTGCCAGTGTTTGCGAATAATTCGTTTATATGAATTACTCAGAGTTGAATATTTGGAAACTATGGTGATTTGATTTTTTGGATCTTTGATTTGAGGCTTCAAGAGTTCACTGCGGGTCTTCGTGGATGATCGTTTTCGTGCTTCATGCAATACCTGATCAGGGTATCCTCGAGATCTGAATCTATTCATTAGGGTGTCCGTTTGTATGTTGGATCTGATTGGGTTGGAAACAATTCTTTTGATCCTGAGCATTTGTGAGTATGGAAGGTGTTGTTTGAGCGGTAGGGGGTGGAAGCTGTGAAAGTGAAGGGTATTGTTCCTGTCTGTGGGTTTACGGAAAAGATCTGTTTCAAAGTTAGTGGAAGTTCTGGTAATGTTAACATCCAAAAAGGTGATAGAATGGATGCTGGTATGGTAGGTGAACTGTATGCGCTGGTCGATGTGGTTAAGCTGTTTCAGTTGGTTTTCAAGGATGTCATTAGGGCCGTTCCATATTATGAATATATCATCTATGAATCTTAGGTAGAGTTTCAGGTGATCCGTCCAGGTTTTTGTGCTCAGGATGTGATCTTCTTCAAACCGATTCATAAAGATATTGGCGTACGCCGGGGCTGCGCAATTACCCATAGAAGTGCCCGTTAGTTGCTGAAACCACTCATTGTTGTATTGGAAATAGCTATGTAAGAGAGTGAATTGCATCAGTTCCATTAGAAAAACTTGTAGGTCCGGTGGATAGTTGGTTTGTAATAATGCGTGTTCTATTGCTTCCAAACCAGATGAATGGGGGATAGATGTGTACAGAGAATTCACGTCTACTGTACATAAGATGATGTTCTCATCACTGTTGATGGTTGTTTGATGTAATTTGATTAGAAAATCAGTTGTATCCTTGATGAAGGATCTCATGTTGTAGACGCTGGGTTGTAAGTGGCGATCGAGGTATTTGCCCACTGGTTCATGAATGCTTCCTCGTGTGGTTACAATGGGTCGGCAAGGTGGTTGAGTTGGATGTTTGTGAATTTTAGGTACCAAAAATATAGTTGGACTTTTTGGGTTGGGTTGTATGAGGTATTTTTTGACTTTCTCGTTGATAGTACCCATTTCAAAGGCTTTTTGGATCAAAGATTGTAGAATTCCCATAAAAGATGTAGTGGGGTTGAATGCCAGTTTCATATATGTGTTTTCGTCATGTAGGTGAAGAGTTATCTGGGAGTTGTAGTACTGGGTGTTGAGGATAACGAGCGCTCCTCCTTTGTCGGCCTTAGTACAAGTAATGTCTTTGTTTTGTGCAATGGCTTTAATGGTGCCTAGTTCCTTGTTAGTGAGATTTTGGAATTTAGATGTCTTCTTAGGGTTGAGTCTCGCTATGTCTTTCTTCACTATTGATTCAAACAGGTCCAGACTTTTGTGGCTTATGGGAGCCATAAAGGTACTTTTGGTTTGTAAACCCATGAGGGGATCCTGTTCCTGTTCTTTGGTGGTTTTTAAGATGTTATCAAAGAAGTGACTGGCGGAAAACGTAATCTAATTTCTCGCACGTTTAGCAACGTCGTTTTCACATGTTAACTCTAACAGCTTCGTATTAACCGCACGACACCTCACTACCGGTACCGGCACAACCTGCAACGACGCGATAATTTTGAATTCACAACCTAAGGCACTTTACTCTCTTTGTTATTCGTTAACACTACAAACGCGCTAGTTACACCCTATTTTTGTTACCTTTTAGCGTTTAATCACGGGCACTCATTTATACTTCTTCACAACTATAACATAAGTCACTTAGCTTCACCGTCACCATCTCTTCATGTCATGTTTCTATCGTCACTCGACGCTTTTCCAACAACCCACGCTTTACTATTTTCTTTTTATTCTTCCAGTCATATACATTGCATCATATCCTCGTTTTGTATGAATGTCGTATATTGTATATTCACTATGTATATAATTGCTTGTAGATCTCCCCTGATGAAGGCAAATTCTGCCGAAATGCATTGGGAACGATTATGGGAATGATCATGTTATTGTGAATTACAACGGAACTTTCGTCAGTCAAGGAGTAAAAATGCTGTTCGTTTTTCTATGAATGAATAGAAAACAATAAAAACTTTACCTTGAAAATATTTCAACTCGTGATGAACTATCTTCGCCCAACAAATTAAAAACCGCACCTGCGGCAATTAGCCAGTGCCTGGGGGACACACCCCATATCATTGGGGGTGCTTTTCAATGTAATATGGACCGTTCCACTTCGTCATCCTGTTTTTTTGGTAGACATCATGTAGTTTTTCAAACAGACAATCATGTCTCAATTTAGGGGCTAGAGTGGTATGGTCACTAGACACGTTAAAGTGTTTGATTCGTGTGTGATGTGTCTTTGCGTTATTTCTGGTTTCTCTTATGAGTGCTATGCATAATTAATGACCCACTTTGCTGTGGTAGTGCCTTTCCTTCCTAGTGTTTTGTCATATGCGCATGTGCGGTGCTCGAGGCTGTTCTGGGTTTCTGATTTTTCTTGGCCGCACACGCTTTTGGATTTCCTTCACGCCTCATTTACACCCTTCGATTTGTCTGGAGTATGTCATCACAAGTTTTCTAAATGTCAGTAACCATAATTTTCCTGCAGGCTCTGGAAACATAAATGAACCGAAAATAATGCATATTAAACTATTTTAAACACAATTCACTCGATAATTGGGGGGAATGGCCTTTTAAAAAGGTACAACTGAGACGCTCCTTAAAAATCACTCCAACACCTCTTGCCATTGGTAAGACTATTGGTTCTTAAAATAGAGCTCATTCCAGACGGCAGCAGTTTATCTAAGGTAATCAGTGCTGCCTGTCAGCCTTGTTTGCCTTAGAAATAAATAATCAAGGTGCCGTTATTAAAATGATCGGCAATTTGCAAAGCATACTTGACAGCAGAATGTACACTGATTACTGCAAACTGAAGTAAAGGTGTGATGAAGGCTGTCATGATATGTTACATGAGTACAGAGAGTTTTCTGAAAGTTGCAGTCTCAAAAATAAATTTTACTGAGACTGCAACAGGTCTTTTATTTTGTGATTTTTAAAAAAAACTTTTTTTTTTAACCTTGGTAGTGCAGAGAGTCACAGTGCAAAGGTGGCTGTATGCGAGGGTTAGTGCACACTGTTATCACGGTGGGCTTGCATTCGCACACTCAGGGAGCTTTAGGTTTTGGCATGCACTGCTGTGCCTTTTCACCTTTTGAAAATTCTACCCAGGACCTGGGCTCCATTCTCCAACATGCAGTGGCACTTAGAGCCAATTTTGAGGTGGCGCAGGCCCGGCGAGGTCTTCTTTGCTTGGCCTGGTTGAGAACCTCTGAAAGGCCCCAGGGAAGAGCTTCGGCTGGCTCGGGGAGGCAGCTGTAAGTTCATAGCCCAGGGCTCCATTCTCTGGCCCGCCGTGTCACCACGTGCCTGGGACAGAGCCCAGCAGATACTGGAAGGGCTCCTCAGCTTGGCCAAGTTAAGATGCTCTAACTGCACCCGGATCCAGCTGTCTCAATGTGGTACCCACCCCTCTGATCCATACTCCATCCACCATGTCACTTAGAGCCCAGGAAGGACTCCTGCAGGTCCAGTGAGGTCTCCTCTGCTTCGCTGGGTTTCGAAGCTCTGACCTGGCCATGAGTCAGAGCTCCAGTTGGCCCAGGGTGGAAACCATGGTCACGGGGCTCCATTACCCAGCCTGTCATTTTGATAAGTGCCAAGGAGGTCACCCCTGCTTGGACAGGCTAAGAAGCCCAAGAGAAGCCCAAGGTAAGAGCTCTGGCTGGACCAGGGTGGAAGCCCCTGGGCTTTATTTTCTGGCCCACCATCTTGCAAAGCACCCGGATTGGGGTCACGTATGCACTGAGAGTGCTCCCCTCATTTCCGAGGTACAAATGTGCGTCCGGGCTCCAGGTTATAGCGCCATGAGGCCAACCCACTGCAACACTGTTGGGAAAGGTGCCTTAGACTGATAAAACACAAGCAGCATTTGCATTGGAGAGCTACATGTAGTATTTCCCCAGATTGTGCATGGTTGCACAGGTGACAAACATGGCCAGATTGTTTGGTGCATCAAGTGAGAGACCTACACGACTCAAGCACCATACACAGCTTTGCTTTTTGTACAAATATTTATCACCCTGTAGGCTAGTTTTTAGCTGAAGGACCTCACACTGACAGCCTGTTTAATGTGGAGGTGTGAGGAGATTAAACAGACACATTTTCGGTGGTGCATACCTTTTAAACATTAAGGCACAGCCGGAAAGTAATCCACATTTACCAGACTTCATTGATTTGAGCGGGGCCAACTTAGAGCACATTTGTGCTAGTTGGGAAACAGATTTTGTCGTGGAGTTTAGCCCATGAGACTGGCACAGGACTGCAACCTTTACTGCACATGTACCCCAAAAGGTCCACCTTAAACTAATTCAGTTTAAGGTTTAGGCCTCACCTCCAGACAGCTTAGCTTAGCTGTCTGTATCACTGGTTGGCTTTCTTGTCTGTTTTATTTGCTTGGATTTTATTTGATGACGTTTCTTCCTGTGCTGGGGTTTGCTTTTGGAGCATAGCTTATTTGGAATCTTTTGATTGAATGACATGTATCCTTCTACAACTTTCAGGAAACTCAATTTCCCTTTTGCTTTTACACTTCATGGTACTTCATGTGTTTTCTTGCTTTCTCCTGTGTACTGCTTCCCTCTTTCACACCTCCTCTGGTGCTCTCCGTGTTACTCTTCCACCCCCAACTCACCTACTCACCAATTACTTCCCCTGCACTTAGCCATCCCACATGGCTTTTTTTTTTTTCGACTCTTTCTTCATTGCTCCCCCTCGCTGGCCGGCAGCTTTTAGTGATTCGCTCAACCCCCTGCTTCCAGGGCTTGGCTGAGCAACTCCCACACAGCATTGAAGTGAAGCCCACACATGCATCATAGATTGAAAGGTGGACATTGATTAGAGCGGTAACACCAATATCTCCAACAACTGACCATCACAAGCCAAGTTACACAGGGCAAATCTAGCATGGGGAACACTTGGGTTAAGAGTATATTTGAAGGAACAACACTACATAAATTGAGAAGACAGCACTACACATCTTATCTCCTTATAAAATGAACAGACATATGGAAATGAGGGCCAGGAGCAAGTCACTGTCAGTAAGAATAAAATGAAAAACTTACAGTTGGTGAGAGAAGAATGACAATCGCTGATGGTATGCCAAGCCGAGCAATAACACAAAAAAAAAACAGATATACAAACTGAATGAATTGGCAAAAGTTATTCACACACAGAATCTTCAAACATCTTAGAAGGTGTAACCTTCCTCTTTGAACTCCTACACATAATTACTTCATCATCAATGGAGATGCTGCAAGTGGAGGAACTGGTAGCAGATGATGGTGAATTCCTATACTCAAGTACGGGGGTGTTGTAAATGGTATTCTGTCTGTGTCTCTAATAAGAACACTGGAAGATTGTACCCTGGTGCAAAAGAAGAAGTATCTTCTACCTCTGGCTCAGAGGAACACAAGTTGATGTTGGAATCTTGAGTCACAGGTGACAAATGGTGTTCATTCTCTTGACACATCACATCCTTGTGCAAGTTAATATCATCTACATCATCCAAAACGTTCTCTGGGCACAGAATGCGAAATGTGATTAAATTTAGGAGGATTACACTGGACCACTCGCTTTCAAAGCCAGCACTTTCACTCAAACAGATAGAGTTCCTTATCACTTTTACTATTTCGCAAGGTTCGTAGACCCTCTCTCTGTTGGGAACCTTTCTTGTTTGCTTATTTTCACATGGATCCACTGTTCCACTATCACTTTGTCCCCTTTTTATGGGTGTAGTAGTCCTTGTATCCCTCATCAGTTTTTTTGTATCCGACCCTTCACTACATCAGTGGACCATTTACCAACTTTTTGAATCCCTCAACCATCTTGAGTTACGTTTAGAACTTGGTGTGCTACCTCTCACAATTTCAAATGCACAGAAACCAGAAGCTGTGACAATTGTCATACTCTTAGGCCCCATAGTTCTTAAAACGATTTTGCTCCCAATCACAACTATTTCTCATGACTAATTGGATAGCACCCTTTAAAGCTCTATTAAATTATCCCGCTATACTGTTACCACTGGGATTCTCGTTCTGTGCATGATCCCTACATCCCACATATATATATTTTTTTTTGATGGAGGTAAGTTGTACTCCATTGTCACTCAGTAAATATGGAGGGACAACTCCCCCTTGAAAATCCTCAGCCAAAAACAATGAGACACAATCAGCATCTGCTTTGTCCACAAAATGGCCACAGTATGGAGAAAACATCCATCAGAACGATTAAATATTTAGGTGTCACTCCAGTAGGTCCCATGATGCTATCCGCATCAAACTCCCAGAGAGCGTCAGGCATTCGGAAGGAGGTCGCAAGGTCTTCAAGGACTTGTCAGAATCAGCACAACTAAAACTTTATCTATTTCACTGTCTGTGCTGGGTCTGATGCCTCTCTTGGTTTTGACAATACAGAGATGACCCTCATGACACTGGGATATGACTTTATGTCTTGGTGATTCCAGTGGCAGACTCACATCTCCTCTAATCAATGCCCTATCTGAACAAGAGAGTTAATCAGGTACTTCACAAAATGTTTTCTCAGACTATAAAACCCTCTGTCTTGCCATCCTCGTAACACAAAACATCTAACATTTTAAAAACATATGCCTCACTTATCATTTCTTCTGGGATCCACACAATCCACGATCACAAATGAGTGCCATGTGAAATTCCTCATGTTTTTCCTCTTCATTCTACATACCATGGTGGGCATCCTTGACAAGAAGTCTGCTATCACATTTTTTTCAGGCAAATATCCTACCCTATATACTAAATCTTTTAATCTAATCGATAATTGAGCCATGTGAGCACGTCCATTCACCATTCTGCGATTAAGTGGTTAAGTGAGAGTCCTGAACTGCTCAAGAGCCCATGCGCGGGCTAGTGCTTCTTGCTCTATTACAGTATACCTTTCTTAAGAAGGAGAAGCAAAAGAGGCCACAACATAATTTCCTTTATCATCACATTGGGTCAAAACAGCACATAGACCTTTAAAAATTGCATCCATGTGAAAATACTGGTACATTGGGAAGCGTATTTACTAATCTTTCGTGAGACGCAGGGCAGCAAGCAAAGTAATGCTCCATATTTGTAAATATATGGTGCATTTCTGCCTTCTGCCACAGCTGATGGACTGTATGCTTCCTAGCGCCAATGCAGGCATCCTTGCATCATGGGTGACTGCATTACAGACAGTGTTGTTTTATGCAGGATGAAGCACCTTCCTGCATAAAAACAATTCTTAGAGGCATTTTTCTCTGGAAATGCAGGATGAATCACTCATAGAAAGAGAAATTAACGAGGAGAAATAAAGACATTTCTCCTCCTTACGCCTCTCTGGGGAAGGTAGCTTTTTGACGTATTCCCAGGTTTACTAGCTTTAGTCAATCTCAGGATGCGCCAAAATCCATGGGTGGATGTATGGTAACACTCATGTTCCACCCAAGGAAAGCCTCTGAGCTTGAAATGTAGCGTCATGTAGCTCTAGCAGCAGAGTTGCATTACATTTCTTTGCAAAGCCACACAAGGCTGTGCAAGTCGCCTCTTGTGTGGCTTTGTAAATATTTAAGAAGTCTTTCTGTTGTCCTTGCATCTCCTTGCGAGGCACATCGGCAACGTAAAGGTTTGCTGGGTGTCAAACCCTTGCAATGCAAATGTAGTACATATGGCACTCTTGATTGCTTCTAAACTCTCTTGGCCTTCAGCAATCCACAAAACGGTTAGATTTTGACTTCAACAATTGCCTAATATGGTGTATTTTGTTTGTGAAGTTACAAACAAACTTGGCATAAAATTCCAACATGGCCAAGAAGGATTTAACGTCATCCTTGCCTTGGGGAGGAGAAGCTTGAGTGAGTGCCTTCAGCAACTTTGCTTTAGGCTTTATGCTTGCCTCAGTAACCTCAGGTCACAAGTATGCTATGCTCTCCTCTGTAAACTTTCATTTGGAATAATCCACAATCAACCCATTATTGTTCAAAACCGATGCAGTAGAAGCGAAGCCAAAGGGTATTCTACTAAATTGGAAACAACCATCAGGGGTGATGAAACCATGCATTCTGTTAATTTTGGGTAATGGGAATCTGTTGAATAAAATACTGTTATTTAACTTGTGAAGATCTACAGAATGCTTGATTTTTCCGATGGTCCAGTGTGGCATGACGAGAGGGGCCAACAAATCTGAGGACCCAATTGGCTCGATAATTTCTGCCTCTACCAACTTTATCATTTCCTTTCAAACTTTTCCCATGATCAGGATAGGAATACTTTTGACCTTATGGGGTTTTAAGCAGCGATTTTCCTTCAATACAATTTTGTGTTCAAAGCCTTGTTTGCAACTTGCTGATTTTTCAAGTGAACACATCATTAGATTTAACTGGCATGGCTTTCTTTGTAGTCTCATCTTCTTCATTAAAAAAAACTGCTCTCTACCGTTGGGATCCACAACTATGAGCAGGTTAATTTGAACCACCCACACAAAGACTAAGGGGCTCTTCTTTTTTACATAGAGTTTGAAGGTGTTCCTACTCTTAAGTCTGAAAACTAAGTGCAAGTACCCTAACATGTCTATGAACTTCCCATTGCATCCCTCCAGATTGATGTCAGTCTCAAATAAATTTGGTCCCAAATTGTTTTCAAATTGATTTCTCCATACACTCACCTACTCAATGCCTGAAACATGTTTATTAACAAAAGGCAAAGAAGTTAGTAATTGCAAAACAACCCAACATACCTTTGCCCTAACAAGGACATTGTGCATATAATGCTAATATGTTTAGAAATTGCATTATCTTTTTAAATCTGCTCCACATAGGCAATCAAGAAGTCATGTCACATAATTAAGAGTGAAACTTCTGAAAACAGGAACTAATGAAGGTGCCCTTTGTTATCGTGAGAAAACGGTTGAGAGACCTTTGAATAAGAGACACACAGTGGAGGCTTGTATGCTGAGCTAGCAGTAGTCTAACTTTCTCACAAGCACCTAGGTGAAAGCAAGACTTCGACTCTCACAGATGAGAAGGCCTACACATCTGGTATAATATAGTAGTACATTATACATGCAGCTTAAATCAGAATGGCTAATATAAAAGTGGTACTTTCATAGGCGTAAATCTATGTGTATGTTTAAGCACTTCCCTCTCCTATGGTGTAAGGCGACAATATGAATACAGACATCTCCTATGGTCATACAGCACAAAGGTTTGTTCATAAGTTTCACAAGCGAGAGTGTCTTCATGCCAGAATATGTCCCAAGACATACAGACTAATCAACAACCTCGCAGAACCGAAAGCACACCAGAACAAGACACAAACCCACCCAAAATGGACTGTTCCACATCACAAGACTCACTGATTACAATGCAACCAAATCTGTTCTACAACACAAGCGACCAAAACCCTAACCCAGCTGTCTTCTAACACCCTATCTACCCTTTCTATAAGAAACTCAATAGTTCTACAACAAAGACAAAAACTAAGCAGGATCCTAGTCAAATCTAGACCCTATTTCTCTGGTGCCTCCTCCTATGACTACAGCGACCACAGGATAAGAATGGAGAGTAGATGGGATCACTACAGACAAATCAGTTATAACAGAAAGGAGCCAAAAAACAACACCCCTCCAGAACAAAGGCGTTTACTGATGCCCAAATGGGTTTGACAATCAAAACACAAAAACACACTTCACTGCTCTCAGTAGGCCCACTGGTTGCACTTCTAGCTCAGGATGTCAGAAGATTCTAAGAAGTAACCACACCACAATTGAATCCCCATGAAAGACCCACTACATTGACCTAAATCATACACTGAATGAACACGTACGGTCACCTACAGTAAGGTGAGGACCAAACCCAGACAACTCGATATTCAAAGAGCACACACCCAGAACAATCTAAAGCGATGACCAACATACTGAATCAAAAGAAGAAGGGTACATAGTTCCTTGGTGAGTCTAAAATCTCAGTCAGAGAACTTGTTGTTTTCACGATGGCAGGCTGTCTTGTTGTACAAACAATAGGAGGAGAGGGATTCCTCCTTTCGGAACTAGTGCCCTCACACACCCAGCAAGCTAGGTGTCCTGCTTCATCATATGGGCCTGCTCCTCGTCGGGTCGGCGCTGCAATACCCGACGGGCACCCATAAAGGGGCTCTTTGTCGGAGATCTTTCGTTCCTCGCCTTAAGGTGTCATGGGTGTGAGGGCCTTAGTGTGTGTAGATGTAGTTGTGAATGTGAGAATTAAAACAGCTCAGGACTCCTATAAAACAAACTTTATTTTAGAAGGGCCCCTGCCTGATTAAAAGGGAAAGGAGTGGCGGCTATCTGACTATACTGGGTCAGGATATGGGTGCTCTACTCCTCGTGGGTCGACATGTTTCTCGCCTATTTGTCTGGTGGATCAGTGGCAATTATTCAGGACCTTAAAGTGAAACTATCTACACCCAGTGGTAAGGTGGGAACTTACCTACCACTCAGTGGATAAGCGGGATAAGTACCCGTGGATTCAGAGGACAACCTAATCTCTAAGTAGATCGTGCCTCCTCAGTTTCCAGCGGGCTCTGGACACATTAAAGATTTGTGTCTGGTTCAAGTAGAAGCCGAGTGGTAGACCTACCCCGCACTGCTGGATCCGGGATGGTGTGGGGTAGAAATAACACTCTAGTCAAAACTGAGTCCTGGCTGTCTCAAAACAACCTCAAGCTGAACTCCCCTCATAACAGCTACTCACACATTCAATATTGGCTCAATTACCTAGACCCCCTCAACTGAAAAACTACTGTTATTGATTCCACCAAATCCCTCGGAACAACACGGGACAAGAATCTGAACATGCTAGCACATAATATTGCAACCATGCGCAGAGCGTCATTCCAGCTCAAACTATTGAAGAAAGTGAAACCATTGCTGCCTCCCTCAGACTTCAAACAAGCAGGACAGTCATTAGTGGTCTTCAGACTAAAATACAGATCTGCAACCCTTTAGGTCTCCCCAAGGTGAGTACAGCTTCACTCAAAGGGACTCTCAACGCAGCAGCGAAACGGGTAATAGGCACTAGACACTTTGACCACATTATCCCAACGCTTAGGCATCTAAACTGGCTCCCTCTCAAGGCCAGAACTCAACTGAAAATTGCTTGCCTCTCACACAGAGCCTTACATTTTAACAAACCGATTCCTCAGTTAGCCTATCCCCTGAGCTCAATGGGCACCACAATGACAGTATTATCTTTACAGGACAGAAGCGCACCCATCCTTCCAAAACCACATTCAATCTTTGCTCCCGTGGTACCTGGAACTGAACGGATTCTGAAAAGACTCAGAAAACCACACTGGAGATTCTATTGCGTGGCCTAATAAGTGAATGACGGACGTTTAATATTATCTCTGTAACAACATACAATATCTTAGTTGAGTTTGTTTCTTTTGATGTATCTGTTTTTATTTATCAACCATATGTACAGTGTTCTGATACCCTTGGGTCATATTTGAGCTTTATAAAAAAAAACTCTAAACAAATGACAAAAAATAAAACAAAATCTAGAAAGTTTAAGACCACTTTTCAATTAACAGTCAACACTCCCCCAATACTTCCTTTTTCTTCACTTCTAAAAGATCTGTTATCATGCTCCTTACACTATTTATTTGGGGATTTTCAGGTTTCCTCTTATAAACTTAGTGAAAATGTCCAACCTTACCACACATGGCATCAATGACTGCATAGTAAGTGGTTGTTACCATCCTATCTATAACAGCATTAGTCTTTTTTACCTGAACATGCAGCAGATCTACCCACTTTCACTACAGTCATGAACATTTCCCCCGATTGTTTCTCCGTGATCACCAAGCACATAACTTCACTGTATAATTTAATTTTTGGAGCTCTGAATCCCCATTTATCCCTACCTTGTCTTGGATGGCAGGACTATACGCATTGATAACAACCTGTGCCATATGAATAATCAAAATTTACAGCCCAGAGCCAACCTCTTTATGGCTGTTAGAGAATCGTTGAGAGATTAGTAATTTTGTTGCTTCCTATGGAAAAGTATACCTTGCTATTCCTGTGCAGACCTTCAAAATAAAGTATGCATCCAAGGGGTGGGTGGAACTCGTGGAGTTTCACTATGTGGAATTCTGTGGAGTTGCAGTGCGACCGGTGCAGCCGCACTGGGCGCTGACCTGTGGAGGGGGTGCTGACCTCAGGAAGACAAATGCAAAAACAACAATTGATGGACAGAATGCAGAACAATGTCATACATTCACCCCAGTACAGAGATCTGGGCCTAAATCCATCGTTTTTTTGCTTCCCATGCCATTCCAGTTTGAACCCAGCCATATGCAAATCAGTCTTGACCCTGCGCCCAATGGGAGCAGTCCAGCCTGAACTACCAAGTCTGGTCCTCCCAAATTAAACCCATATCCAGATATGTGACTGGGGGTAAGTGTCTGAAAAGTTTCAGCGCTCCGTCCATCATCTCCTTGGGCTTGCTTTGTTCACCCTAAGTTGGCAGGGTATGCCCAGACGTGGGTCCCTTGCTCACTTTGCCACTGTATTCAAGCTAGCCTGGCTGATGAGGGCTGTTAGCCCGAAACCGGTCCCAGGATGCTTGTTTCCAGTCCAGGGAAGACATGGCTTGGCAGTTCGGGCTGGGTTGTTCCCATGAGGCACAGGGTCAAGACTGATTTGCATATAGCTGTGTCGGAACTGGGGTGGCAAAGTGAGCTAAAGAACGATGATGGATTCAACCCAGATCTGTGACTGGGGGTGAGTGTCTGAAACATTTCAGCTCTCCGTCCATCATCTCCTTGTGTCTGCTTTGACCTCAGGAGTGGGGGCACTGTGTTTAGCAGTAACTTATGATTGGAGAGATGAGAGGCACCTTTGCCCGGTGGTCTTGAGGGAATAGAGGAGGTCATAGGGGGGGTTCCAAAAATTATTGTCGCACTGGGCACCTCCAGCACTGTCAGCCAAGGATTAATGTACCTGCTGGAGAGAGATTGGAATTTTTTAGTGACAGTTTTGACTCAACTAGCACAGAGGGTTAATAGGCCTGCAGCAAAGAACGTGTACCATGCAGATTATGGAACAGTATTTTATGTGCAGAGCTCAGTGGGTTACAGCTTTTGAAACAGAGATCCTTTTGTTACTGTGCAGTTCATAAGTTACAATCATAATCTAGCACAGTGGGCTATGACCTGCCTTCAAGGAGCTGAATGCACACTGCATTGTGCAGTTTAGAATGTTATGTTTTTTCCCAGTCTTTCATTATTCCAATGTTGCTAAAAAGGGTTTGCTTGGGTAGAAATACATTCTTATTAGTAAAGCCAACCATAACCACTGTTGTTCGCTCTGAATCCTGTTTGTGCTTCTCCAGACCAAGCTCTCTTAAAAAATGCTTATTAATATGAATGACAAGTGAATCCTACACCTTGTAGTTCCCTTTTTCTTATGTCTCTGTATGTGTGTGTGATGTAAAGTGCTCCCACACCCTAAACTGGTATAAGAGGCGCAATAAAACAAATGAAAAACGTGTGAGAGGGGCTATGGCGAGATTAGAGGCATTGTTGGAGGGTCTTAGTGAGGGAATCATTGAGAGCCCCAACAAAGATTGTCATTTCCTGGTGCACTGTAAGATCATCATTTACTATACGTTAAGGGAACATACAATTGAATATATAATGACTAATATAAATGTGTTACAGAATGCACATTTTTTTTGGGGGGGGAGAAGCCACAACATGTGAAGCAGTGTAATTTTCCTCTTCCACATTCTCCCCTTTGATTGCTGGGAAAGGATCCCTCATTTAATAGTCCATCACTGCATTCACCTCCTTATGTTCTGCCCTTTCTTTCTATGGAGTCCTTGTGTGACACCTTCTGTGTTTTGATATACACACAGCTCCTGGATTCGAGGCAGTGATGTGTAAATCTCAGAATGCTTGTGCCACTAAGTGCAGTAACAGCAGTAGTGAGTGCACACAATTTTCTCTTTAAGTAAATTATCTTACTACCTTCACAGGCCCATAATACAGTGATGTCCTTGGGGTCCTTCTTCACACAATGATTGGCATGAGTTGATTACAGCATTCAGTACCAAATGTGGTGAGCTGAGAGTGTGAAGTCACACACACATGGAAAGAGCACTCACTATCCACCCCAGTCGTTAATTAAGCTTGTCACCAATGTCCTGATGTCAAGTCCACACATACATCAATATTAAAAGGTGGAAGTCAGTTACCAGGTAGCACCAATATCGCCAAAAACTGACCAATTCGCATAGGACCATTCTAGAACATAGAACATTTGGGATAAGGATAGAATTAAAGGGACAGTACCAAGAGAATGAATTGAAAGGGCAACACTGCAAGCATCTGTCTTGAGCTTCCTCAAAAACTGATTTCTGGTGTTCGTCATGCTCAGAATGGGGTTGGTATGATGTCCAAATATCTGAAGTTTGATCAAGTAATTCTAGATCTCAGGTCAGTCCATTGGCTGTCTGTGGTTAGTACACTCAAAATCAAGATTGTAGAAAATCCACACCGTGCCTCTTATGGTGCCATCCCTCCCTGTCTCTTGAACAAACAAATGGCTGGGCTGGCGTCTGTCTCCATCATTTCCGGCTTCACTAGAGGTTCTGGAACTGCAAGGCAGACCCGGCTGTTGTTAGGGTTTGGGTCCCTGTGTATTTCACTGGAAAGAAAGACAGAAGAACAGGCAGGGCAACCATCAATGTTTTAAACAGGGGCAGCACTGCTGGGATTGCACAGTGCCTAGTGCACAAGCATTTCAAACCTGTTTGAAAGGTTTGGCACTTGTGTACCTTTCAAGAGCATAGTTACTTAGGCTGCGTCTACACTGTCTCAAATAACAATGACCTAAATAACGGCACCGTCTCAATACTTGGAAAACTAAATGGGTTTACCCCCAGACTTTTTATTTTTTGAACTCCTGTTGTGACCTATATTTAGTTGGTTTTAAGACTCAGGGCACTTTACCACTGCTATTCAGTGCTAAAGTGCATATGCTCTCCGTGTAAATTGTGTTTATGGATTGGTGGTTCCAGGATTGGCTTATTTTATTTACAACTAAGTCCCTAGTGCTGTACACTCTAGGTGTCCAGAGCCTGTAAATCAAATGCTACTAGTGAGCCTGCAGCACTGATTGTGCCACCCACACAAGTAGCTTTTCAAAGGTGTCTCACACCTACCACTGCTGTGTCTGCGTGCAGTTTTTAACTGCTATGTTGACCTGGCAAGTGCACCTACATGCTAGGTCCTAACCATCCTTTTTCTCACATATAAGACACCCCTAAGGTAGAGAAAGGACTGGACTGTTCTTTCTGCATACTAAGTGCCTCCATGGGCTTGATGTAGAGCTTGCCTCCTGTTGGAAGTCTCAGGGAAATCAAAGACTTCAAACTCTCCTGGGTAACGGCTTTTGGAATTGGATGTTTCAGCTGCCACAAAGAAGTAAGATAACCCGATGCCATCAACAACGCTGCTGCCGGTTCCATGACCTGAAGGCACCGCAGAGGGCACTGCCACACTCCGCAGCGCAACCCTTGACTCACCGACGATGATGTCCGACGCTACCACTGATCCGTTGCTTGCACTGTGACCTGTAGGCACTGCATTCCGCACCGCCTTGCTTTACGCCGCCACCCTGGTATCCCCGACGATAAAGCAATGCCGTCACTGATGCCACTGCCTGCACTGTGACCTGTGGACACCTCTCATGGAGAACACAGAGCTCCGTTCCGCTTTGCACTGCAGCCCGGGTCTCACCAACGAGGCCACTCCAAGCTGATATCGATGCCGCTGCTTGCACCATGGTTTGGGGCAGTGTTCATAAGTTACACAACGCAGTGTCCTGTCCCACACCACACCCTTATCCCACCAACGCCATCGACTCCAGATCATCAACTGATGCTGCTGCTTGCACTGCGACCTCTGGGACCCGCACACTCCATTGTCCTGTCTCGCACCACAGCCTTGGGTCTACCGACGACAGCGCTTCAGCAACGATGCTGCCAATGTTTGCCCTGTGACCTGTTAGCACCGCAACAAGCACCGTCCCACTTCACACCGCAGCCCTGGTCTCACTGACGGTGTTGGATGACTGTCACTGAACCACTGCCTGCACCGCGACCTGAGTGCACCGCACGTTGCACCGCTCCAGTTCACACCGTAGCCCGACGCCTGCTGACGCTGGTGCTCCTGACTTCAAACTCACAGAGTTTGACCTAAAAACACACATGCCTTCAAGGGCCCGATGACTCCTGCACCGACTCCCTGAATCAACGCCTGCCGCCGCCGCTCCTCTGGAGCTAACCGCAAGGTCCAATGCCCTCCATCTCCAAAGGTACTGTTTTACGGGTTTCCCCAACACCGCAGCTGGCCCGCGACACTGCGGTCGGCTGGAACTGTTGGATTTGTTTGCTCACGATGCCGTGATAGCCCCGGATGGAGCTATTGAGTTCAAGGAACTGTTTTTAAAGCCTAGTTTTGCATTATTTGTAGTTTGAACACTGTATGTTGGATTTTTATCATTTTGGTCTTGTTTTACACAGATAAATATTGGATATTTTTCTAGAACTAGTATGGTGTCCTTTTGTAGTGTTTTCACTGTATAACTGTTTGTTTTGTGCAAATGCTTTACACATTGCCTCTGAGATAAGCCTGGCTGCTCATGCCAAGATACTAAGGGGGTGAGCAGGGGTTATTTTAGATGTGCTATACCCTTATCTTGACTAGAGTTGTCGATTCTCCCAGGCTTAGGTGCTTACCGTGCATACCCTAGCCAACCAGAAAACCCATTTGTAATACTAAATAATCAACAGAAACAGCTGGCCATTGAGTGTCTGCAGCAGGACTTTAACCCCTTCAGCGCTGCGGGAATTCCCCCGCGGTGCTGAAGGGTTCGAGCGCGGGCGGGGCCATGACGGAACGGTTCCGTCATGAGCACAGCGCAACCGATGCTCATGACGGAACCGTTCCGTCATGGGCATGGAAGGGGTTAAGGATGCTGATTTGGAGTATCACCTAAGTGAGAATGGTGTCTGTGCACTCCTCCACCTATACAATCCTCTCAGTGAGTTAAGGACACACTTTTGAGATCTCTCTATAACCTATATTTAACTCATGCCTTAGCTGTACATGTTCTGTGAGCGCTGAAAGCTTGCACTAGTCTGCCCTGATGAATCTGTTCTGCAGGGGATGGGAGACTGCGGTGGCTGCCGTCTGTGAGAAAGTGAAGCTTGCTTTCTTACTTCTGTGCTGTATCTGTTCTGTGAGGTATGTGTCATAACATTGATAAAGTTAACACTGCATATTCCCTAGGTCTACCTGTCCTCTGAAGGAGGGAAGGCTGCAATGTTTCCTGTTCTATCAAAAGGGGTGTTTTCACTGCTGTTGCACAATTTTATGAGAAAGGATATAATGAGTGTACTTACAGAACGTCCCTTAAGAACCAGAGACTGTTTCATAATATTTGAGACACCAAGGGGGATAGTTACAATAAAATGTAGGACATTTTTAAAATGCAGGGATGCGCCATATTTACAAAAATACAGCGCACCCCTACGTTTCCCCTACCGCTGGAGCTAAAAAAGCGGCCAAGCACCAGCGCACACACCCTTGCGCCATGTTGCAAGGGTGCCTGTGCTGCAGGGGTGATTGTTTATGTGCAGGAAGGAATACCGTCCTGCGCATAAACAATCTTTAAAGGCGATTTCCATTCTGCAGCATACATAGAAAGAGCAAAATACAAGGGAAATGTAATAATTTTTCCTTGTATCACAATACTAAGACCAGTTTTACATGGCCTTAGTTTTTTACGCTGCCACATCCTTGTAAATATGGGGCAGCATCAAAAAGCAATGGGTGTCCTGGTGGAACACCCACTGCCCTCACCTTTGCCTCAGCGGGCTGCTGTGGAAAGAGGCATATTTACAATGTGTTGTTAAGCCACGTTAAGTGGCTTAATGCCACGTTGTAAACATGGGGTATGGCGTAACGCCACCGGAGCGTCAGGAAAAGTGACTCTCCGGTGGCGTTAGGATATTGTACGTATGCCCCTCCCTCCAGTTTTATAGTCAGTCCTGAGGAAACCCCTGCAGGGGCAATATTCATGTGCTGTAACATGTTGATTGAAATAATCAGGCACTTGGCCCTCCTATTTCAATCTTCTGGTAGAGAAACACTTGTAAAACCCGTATTAGCTCACCCATCTAGAATTTTTAAATAAGTTTGATATTTTAACAAAGAGAGAACATAAATGAGCATTATAAAGGGAGGACATCATTTCACCAAAACTAGTGAACCCATAACTATACGATTGTGCAACCAGTAAACAGTGTCCTCTTGGATGCTTCTCAATGCTATAAGAGCAACCAACTGATAAAGCATACATATTAGGTCAGTGAGGGTTTTAGCTCCATAAGAGTTTTGGCTGCTTCTTCTAGGACTTTTGTGCTTCTGGTTTGTTTATGTTATGTCTATATACAAAGAATGCACAACAGCCCTTTAACTCCTCTGATTCCTTGTTCATAGTGTGTTAACTACTGCTCTGAATGTGTGAGAGAATTGTGTAATGTTTTACTGTTGCGATCACCTGTACATTACTTGTTCTTGGTTTAGGGAAGACTGCTCTGCTGCTGTCCATGTTGTTCCTTTTTTATGACGCTAGGTATAAAACTTTCCACTATACAACAGACAAGAACAATTCACATTGTCAATGCTTGTTTTAATGCATGATGTGAATGAGAGTGTGAACCTGCTCAAAATATATGAGCAGATTTTAAATTCAGTTTTACGTGTAAAACAATCTAGTTTTTTTTTTTTTAATGGACGAGGCAACTTTGTAAAATTTTAGAACATCGTTGACAAGCGGCTCCAATATGGTAATGTATTACACATTCAGCGAACTATGGCATTTTAGCCAAAAGCACTTTGCATGCTGGGGCTTTGATCTGATAATGACAATGTTAAAACCAAATGTACGAGCCCCATAATGCATCATGTTGTTGTTTGAAAAGTCAGGAATTGCAGATGGTATCATATGTCATAGTGGCACTTGGCAGACTTGAAAAAAAGCAAAGGAAAATTTAGTTCCTGACATTCTTCATTTTTCTCTCATATGCTGCTAGAAATTGGGTTCTGGGTTGAGTAAGGTTTTTCCCCTAGGCCAAGCAGAACCAACCACTCTAGTCAGGGTAAGCTAGATACACAACTAAGATAACCTGTACTCACCCTCTGGTAGCTTGGCGCAGAGCAGGCAGGCAGGCTTATAAAAAAAGAGTCAATGTGTAAAGTATTTGTGCAGCACACACACACAGTAACACAATGAATACACCACAAAAAGACTCTCCATAGGTTTATAAAAATAGGATTTTATATTATCAACACAACGTGATCAAAATTACAAGAGTCCAATACGTACTTTGCAAGTTATGACCTTTAGGCATAAAAAGTAAACACAGTGCCAAATCAGCATTCACAATAATAAACTTATTGGCAGTTATAGGAGTCAGATGAGAGAACGACTCTCAATCAGTTCAGGAAATATGAATGGTTACTTCTTTGTCGTGTTGGGTTAAAGTAGTGCACAAAGAGTACCCGATGAAAGTCCTGCATTGGTCTCTTGTGACAGGGGTGTGCTGGAAAGCTCAACTGCCTGCGAGCGAGCAGGAGGATTACAAGGACCCTGCGGGTCCAATTTCACAGTAACTCATCTACAGGCAAGGAATGGGATGTTAACCTCATGGTTCTTTTGGTGTGGCGAAAGGGCAGACTCAGTGGTCTAATGGTGAAGAGACACACAAAGGTGGTGATCTCTTTTTGAGTCCAAGCCCCTCCCGTGGGATTGCGGCGAACGGCTGATGTCGTCCAGAAACTCCATGTTGCCACGACACCATGTCAGGCCATGCTAGGAGGGCTTCCCTTGGTGCTGCAGAGAGTTTTACAAGCAGGGCAGATACGACAAGCCCAGACAGGGCACCATGAAGGTGGGGGCAAATGCAGAAGCAGGCACAACTGTCGCCACTGCAATCTCAATGGTAGGGCAGACAAGACAAACCCAATCAGTGCCGGTGAAGTTTTTTGGCAAAGTCGAGTTAGCGATCAGGCATGGCTTATCTTTGTAAGGTTCAGGCCGCTGAGCTCAACAGTTGCAGTGTCCCACGGCAATAGTATGTTGAAGTGTTTGATGGCCCTGAGACTTCAGGAACAGTGGGCAAGCCAGAAAGCCCTTGGAGAACACTTTAGGTCAGCACAGCACAAAGGTAGCAGGCAGCAGGGCAGCACCACAAGGCAGGTAGCAAAGTGGCAGTCCCCCCCACAGCTCAACAAACAGCAGGCTAACACAGCAGAGCAGTTGGCAGAGTGGCAGTCCCTCCTGGAAGCACAGCGGTCCTTATGGCAATGTACAGAAGTAGAGCCAGCAGTGTCTGGTTACAGGTCCAAAAAGTGTTTGATTTGAAGGGGTCAGAGCCCCAGCACTTATGTGCAACAGTGCCTTTGATGTAGGGGTGACTTCAAAGTAGCCCTCTAAAGAGCACCAGTCCCCTTTTCCTCCCAGTCCTGTCTGCCAGTCTAGCTATGGGCAGCAAATCAGCCCTTTGTGTGGGGACAGGACACTACCTATTCAAGTGGAGTGTGAGCCCCTCCCATCCCTTCTGCCCAGGAAAATCCATCAGTATGCAGATGAATGCAGATGCAGTTGAGTGTCTTGTATTGTGGCTGTCTAGAGGGAATGCACAAATGTAGCTGTCACTCTGGCCAGTCCAGCTCAGATGTGTATTGGAGGCAGGGTGTCAGGCACACAGAGCAGTAAGCGTAGTGAAATATCCACTTTCTAAAAGTGGCATTTTTAAAACAGTAAGGTTAAATACAACTTCACCAGTAAAGAGGAATTATCCTTTCCAATCCAAGGATATAAAACATAAACAAGTTACTCCTCTCTGATCAGGAATTACCACTTAAATAGGTATAAGGGAATTCCCAATGCTAACCTATGGGAGTAGTGAAAAACAAATGTAGCTGTTTGTCACTACTAGGACACGCAAAACATAACAGAACATGTCCTACCTTTTATTTACATAGCACCCTGCCCTTAGGGCTACCTAGGACCTACCATAGGGGTGAATTAAAGGGGAGTTTTAGGGCTTAATAAATAGTCGAAGTGGTAGTGAGCTGTCCACACATGCACCGCAGTGGCAGGCCTGAGAGAGGTTTGAAAGGCTACTTTTGTGGGTGGCACAATCAGTGCTGCAGCCCACTAGTAACATTTAACTTACAGGCCCTGGCTATATGGCATACAACTTTACGCGGGACTTACAAGTAAATTAAGTAAATTAAATATGTCAATCAGGTATATACCAATTACACACATGTTTAGGGAAGAAGCACATGCACTGTAGCACTGATTAGCAATGGTAAAGTGCTCAGAGTCCTAAGGCCCACAGAAAGATACAGCAAAACTTGGTGATAAAAAGCAAAATGATTGGGGGAAGACCACCCTAAGGATGCCAGGTCTAACACTTGTCCCCCCAGCTGAAAGTGGGGAGATCAACCCAGTCTCTAGGGAGTTCTCTTCACTAAGGTGGCAAAAACCTAGACCGGCAATCAGCATTGGAGTAGTCTACTCCTGGTCTGTGTTCCACTCTGAAGTCCATACCCTGTAGGGAAATGGGCCACCTCAACAGTTTTGGATTCTCACCCATCATTTGCATGAGCCACTTGAAGGGCCTGTAGTCAGTCTGAAATAGGAAGTGAGTGGCAAACAGTTATGGACTCAGCTTCTTTATTATTATTATTATTATTATAATTAAATTTCTAAAGCGCTCAGCTACCCATAGGTTTCCCGGCGCTAAAACCAAAAAGTGAGAGGGAAGAGTCAGAAGAGAACTGTTAGATATCAAATAGCCAGGTTTTTATCTGTCCACGGAACCTGAGATAGTTAGGTTCAGTTCGTATCTGAAGAGGGAGAGAATTCCAGAGTGAGGAAGCCAGCCAAGCAAATGAGCGGCCACCCATTCTGGCTTTCTTGATTCTAGGAACCGACAGTAGGTTTTGATTAGAAGATCGAAGATTACGAGAGGGATGGTATGATTGTGCCAAGGGGTTGAGATAAGAGGGGGCTAAGCCAGAGTTTATTCTGTGGATGATGCAGAGGGCCTTGAATTTTGTCCGATTTTCAATTCGGAGCCAGTGCAAGGAACGAAGGGCATTGGAGGTAGGAGAAGTGTTAGGTAATTTGCAGAGAAGTCACGCAGCCATGTTTTGAACTGTCTGCAGCTTAGGCCCTCACTATTGAGCTAATTAAGTTGTGATAGAACTGCCCTTATGCCATGCTCTGAGGCATCCGTCTGAATGATAAACTTCTTGGTGAAGTCAGAAGCCCTGAGCACAGGAGCTGTGCACCTGGCTTGCTTCAGGGAGTCAAATGCAGTTTGGCATGCCTCTGTCTACATCACATTCCTGGGCTGCTTCTTGGAAATCAGCTCAGTCAAGGGCACAGCAATGGTGCTATGTCTCTTAACAAATCTTTTATAGTACCCAGTGAGGCCTTAGAATGCTCTGACCTCCTTCTGGATTTTGGGGGGCAGCCAGGCCATGATGGTTTCTACCTGGCGGGTGGGAGGGGCGCACCTTCCTCATTCCCACCAGGTGTCTCTAGTACACCACAGACCCCTGTCATATCTTGCACTTACTTGCCTTGATAATCAGGCTTGGCTATTGCAGATCCTGAAGCACTTCCTGGAGGTGAAAAAGGTGGTCCTTCCAGCTGCAAACTGAAGACAGCTATGTCATCCAGATAGGCAGCACAGGCTGCCTCCATACCAGCAAGGATGTGGCTCACCAACCTCTGGAAGGTCTCAGGGGCGTTCTTTAATCCTAAAGGCATTCCCTTAAACTGATAGTGGCTGTCTGCAGTGGAGAAGGCTGACTTCTCATTTGCTCAGTCCGTTAGGGCGAACGGCCAATACCCTGATGTAAGATCAAAGGTACTTAAGTACTTGGCTGCCCCTAACCAGTCAATCAGCTCATCCTCACTGGATATGGAGTGAGCACCTGTTTTTGTCATTAAATTTAGCTCTCGATAATCCACACAGAACCTCACTTCAGGTGTGGTGCCCGCGGGGGCCGCTTTTGGTACCAGAACCACAGGACGTGACCGGCGCTACTAGCAGTTCCATTACCCCTAACTTGAGCATTTTAGACACATCAGCCTTAATGCTGGACCTCACCTTATCCGACAACCGGTAAGGTTTATTCTTAACAGGGAGGTTGCCCCGTGTGTCCACATCATGGGTACACTGGTGGGTAGTCCTGGGGATTAGGGAGAACAAAGAGGAGTACTGTCCCAATGCTTGGTGGCAGTCTCTCTGTTGTTCAGAATTTAGAGTGGGGAAAAGATTACTTCTTCCACAGACCCATATTTCTCCTCACAGGCTAAGAGGTCAAGGAAAGGGTTCCATCTCCTTTTACTCCTTGCCCTCCATCACCAGCAGGCGAGACCTCAGACCTCTCAAAGTGGGGTTTGAGGTGATTGACATGCAGCACCCGGTGGTGTTGCATAGGGGTCTTGAGATCCACAAGGTAGGTGGTCTCCCCCTTCTTCTCAATCATATCATATGGGCCAGTCCAGCAATCCTGGAGAGCTTTGGGCTCCACTGCAGGGAAGGCTCCTCCATTAGGGCAGAGGAGCGTCGCCCCACTGCTTTCTCGCAGTGCGAGAAGCAGAAACATAAAATGGTAAAACTCTAGGGCCGACCAAACCAGTCATGCACACTCTCCCTTTTCTCCATGTAAGCTGCATGCAGCCTACATGGATAAAATGGCCTCCCCATAAGCCCCCGGCTGGGCGCCAACCCAACCAATGTTGCCATTGCAGCGTTGTGATTGGCTTAGGGAAGGGGAGGGAGGCTGCCTGCTTCCTGTTCCACGGGACCCAGCCAGGAGCTGAGACGGGGTGGGACCCGGGAAGGTAAGTTTATTATATTAAATCCCCCCCATGCGAACCCCCGTGGAATCCCAAAACCCACCCGCCCCCCCACCAGCGAGTCATGCCGGCCACGACTGCTCCACTGGCTCCATTTGTCCACACTTTCTGATCAGACTGCCAATCCACAGTAATAGGATTTTTTTCATACCACTCCTTTCTGACTCCCTGGCTGGCTTCTAGGATACTGGAAGTTTGCTTCCATGACTTTGCCATTTGGATCCTGAAGGACAGCATGTAGCTCACCACATCCTCGGGAGTTTCCCTGGAAGATTGCTCCCAGCCTTCCTTGACTCCAAACACAGGGGTTCTGTAGGAGGCTGGCTAAGTATCTGCTGCACACTTATTTAAGGGAAGCATCTTGCACTAATCCAGACACCCTTATGTTGATTTTAGTGGTCTTAGACAACCATAGAAAGCTCTCTAGGGGTTAGCTGTGGAGAGCAGCCTTCAGGCTTGTCTTGAAGGAGTGTTAAGCAACTTGTTTTACCAGATCTAATCATGTAGTGTAGGTTAAAACAAAAAGGATGTGCACAGTGTATGTATACAAATATGTCTATTAATTACACAACACTCACTAACACATTGGTATATCACCTCCACGGAGATATCAACACAAATGCACACTAATACTTCTTCAATTGCAATAGGTAAGTAAGCACAAAATACAGTGGTCTCCAGGGGGAGACCAAACCATATATTAAGAAAGTGGAATGTGAACTGCGATCGAAGTTGGGACTTGGACCAGGAGACACAGTGGAGCTGAGGACACAAGGAACCACCCATGGTAAGTACCCAGGAACCCCACGGAGGCTGAATGCAGAGTGGAAACACAGCTGTGTGTCCAATAGGAGTCAACGGGGAAGTCACAGTTGCAGTTTTGAAGAAGAGGGACCCTTGCCAGTGCACCCTGAAGAAACCCAGTGGAAGACAGAAGGTTGGAGAGTCTCCCCACCCGTGGATACTCCAGGAACCAGGATGCCTATACCAGGGAAGCCGGATGCATAGGTGTGAAGTGACGTCAGAATCAGCCGTAGACCACAATGGAGGACTTCAGAAAAGATGCTGTTGGAGAAGACTGTGCAAGAGTCCAGTGGAATCCAAGGGTTGATTCTGGACATGAAGTACCTGTAAGCAGAGAGGACAGTGTCCATGCTACTCGGAGGTGACCAGGAGGCACAGAAGAGCAATGCCCACTGATGACGGATGTATCAGAAGTGATGATGGTGACCTTATCGCTGCAACTGTGAGGACCAGGCGATGCCGAGAAAGACAAGGTGCCATGCTTGAGCTGTCTCACATCGAAAGTCGAGAACCAGGGGATCGGTGTCCGGCGAGTGCACTAACAAGCCTTAGCAGCTGCAACAGTTGTGGAAAGCGAAGAAGGAGCAACGTTGTGACCAGAAAAGTCCAAGGAACTCATTACAAGCAGGAGAGTTAGAGCAGGGCCTAAGCAAGCAGGGGACCCCATGGAAGCAGGAGAAGACCCTCAAGAGGACCCATAGGCTGAAGGCACAGGAGTCACAAGAAGACACCTCAAGCAGCTCACCAAGAAGGAAGGCCCAGGGTACAGAGGATGCAGTGAAGATGCTGTACTTGGCAGGAAAAGATGCTGTAGGCTGGAGCTTCTTGTAGCCTGAAGATTTCTGGATTGCACAGCCAACAAGCCTTGGCAACAGCCAGTTGTTGGGGTGCACAGGGGTTTGGTCCCAGCAGTTCTGACAAGGGATAATGGCCTCAGAATTGCAGAGAGGACAGCTCAGGCCTCAAGGGAGTTGTAGAAGCACCACTTGTGTTGCTCAGCCTTTTGGAGTCCACAGGACATCAGGGGCAGCAGATCGGTCAGCTTTATTGAGTTGCCTGCAAATGCAGGGGAGTGACTCCTTCACTCCAAGGGAGATTACGTAGGGTTTCCTTGATGCCACAAATCCTGGAAGAAGCATAGACACAAAGAACGAAGAAGACTTGCAGAACAGCAAGACCAGGAGCAGCAGGGGTACTCCTTGATGCAGTCTCGATTCCAGGATAAGTCCAGCGAAGTCCAAGTGTCCAGACAGTCGAAGTGTGATGTGGTTTCAGGCTTGAGTCTTGTCCCACTGTGAATCTGAAGAGCCACCCACTGGTAAGCCCTTAAGTACCCTAGGGAAAGGGTTGGAACAACTCAGGGATCCCTCGCAGAGGAGGGGCTGGACAGAGTGGAGGATACTCCTGTGCCCTTTGTCCAGTTTTGCACCAGAGTCAAGGGCTCCCAAAACTTGTTCCAACTGGATTATGCAAGGAGGCCACCAAATGTACCCTTCAAAGCAGTCTGGTGGCGCTGACAAGTGCCCCACCCAGCCCAATACGCTAAGTCCTGTCTGGGAGGTAGTCACAACTCCCTGCAACAGCAAAATATATTGTTCTACCTTCCCCTGCTCAAGCACAGCTCAGCAGCAGGAGGGCAGAATATTGTCTGTGGTCGGCAGCAGCACTAGCTTGCAGTCAGACCCTGAAAGGCTGCAACCGGGAGTACGGAGGGGTTTCCTAAGGGAGCCCACCAGTACATGGGATCATACTTCCAACACTGGAATCAGTGTTGGGGCATGATTCCAACATGTTTGATTCCAAGCCACTATATAGTTATACATCTCGTAATGGCTGATATCCAGTATATGTATTAAAATGACTGACTGCACCTACAGAGCCTGGAGAATTGACTCCAGGGTTAGTAGGGGTTTCCTGCTCTTGCGTAGACACCTTCACACTCATAACCAAGCACACTGATTCAGGACTAAAAGGCCTGCCAAAGGGGTGATTTATAGGTTTTAAGTGCAGTGACCTCAGCTATAAGAAAACGTATATCTGTTGTGAGGGGTGCTAGCAATGGCAGGCCTGTAGTCACAGTTTGAGTGGTCTCTCATGGGTGGTACAATACATGCTGCAGCCCATGGGAGACCCCTGGTGTACCTATGCCCTTGGCACTTTAGTACCATATACTAGGGACTTACAAGGGTACACCAGTAGCCAATTGTGGCTGTACAACAGTACTTACCATGGTGAATGTAGGGAGGATGCACAGTGACTGGAGTCCTGATTAGCAGGATCCCAGTCAGACTAGTCAAAAGAATATACTGACACCAGCAAAAAGTGAGGGCAACCATGAAAGCAGATCCTACTTTCCTACAGGTCCTCTAACAGGGTGCCCACACAGACGTTTAAATGGGCTAAAGCCCACTCCCTTCTGTGGTACCTCCCTGTAGGCAAACAACAGGCATGGTAAGAGGATATCCCACTTTATCCTTGGGGCCTCTGGCAGACCTCTGATCATGCCCTTCAGGGTCTTTTTGAATCTCTTAACAAGCTCATTGATTTGTGGATGGTAAGGAGTGGAGAACTTATAAGTTACCCCACACTCCTTCCACATTGACTGCATATATGCAGACATGACGTTTGTGTCCCTGTCAGACATAACTTCCTTGGGAAAACCCACGCAGGTAGAAATCCCCATCAAGGCCTTTGCCACTGCAAGTGCAGTAGTGGTTCTTAGAGGGATTGTCGCTGGGTACCTAGTGGCATGATCTACCAAGACCAGGATGAACCTGTTGCCTTAGGCAGTCTGTGGATCTATAAGCCCTACAATGTCAATGCCTACCCTCTTAAAGGGTGTGCCGACTGGCAGTGGGTACAGGGGGTTACTATATTGCACAAGGAGAGAGATCAAGGGCATTAGTGGGCTCATGTCTGCCCTTATTCACATAACATACCACAAAAGGGTGAGACACCTTTGGGTTTTGCTCTGAGCCCAGTTGGCTTTCAGCTAAAAAAGCAAGCAAGCATAAAACGTCCCTACAGTCTACTGTAGCTACCTACTCTTATCCCAGTGTCAAGGCAATTCCAAGAATTGGACGAGGATGGCTCACTCACATAATGTGACATGCTTCATCATTTGCCATCTCGTTCCACCCTGGTAAGATGGTACTACCAGGGCGGACTCAACCTCAGATGGGGGCTGACCTGAGGGACTTCTTAAATATTTCTTATCTTTTCTGGATAATGCTATGATCCAGTTTTGTTATTTTAAAAGCCTTAGGAGTTGCCGCCAGGTTGATGAGGGAGGTGGGGTGCTATTCTTGTTCTGCTTGATTCCGTCTCCCTGATATGGATGATTGAACAGCTGCAGAAAATCAATATGGGTGGATCTGCTCTCAAGGTCCTTCACTATTTTCTCACCAACAGAGTTCAACTAGTTAACTGTGGAGGCTTCTAGGCTGAAGCCTTCAGTCTCCCGTGTGGAGTCCCTCAGGGTTCTCCCCTGAGTTCAACTCTGTTCAATATTTATGTTGCTCCTTTGGCTGGATTGGTGCGCTATTTTGGGTTCCACGTACTGTCGTACCTGGATTACACCCAGATCATTGTGCCCATTTCCAATGACCTGACCTCTGTAGCTGAGAATTTAAATCACTGTATGTCTAGCATTAGCAGATGGGTGAAAGACAACACCCTTAATCTTAATGCTGACAAGATCGAGGTCTTGGTCTTTGGCACTCAGGAGGCTATTTGGTCTAAAATCTGGTGGCCGGAAGACTGTGGACTGTTTCTCACCCTGGTCAGATTCGCCAACAACCTGGGCATCTTGTTTGACAATATCCTGAGCTTTGAGTCGCAGGTCCATCATACCACGAGTACTTGCTTTCTCATTATAAGGACTTTGAGAAGCACTTTTCCTTATATTCCAATTGATTTGCATCAATCAGTCATTCTCGCTCTTGTCACCTTGCAATTGGATTATTGCAACTCTTTGTACCTCAATATTAATGCTTCCTGTTATGTTATGTTATGTTATGTTAGATAAATTTATAACGCGCGATAGTTACTCCAAGGAGTGTCCCAGCGCGAAGCCAAATGAGGAGAACTAAAGTAAGAGGCTATGGAAACAGATGGGTTTTGAGGAGACGTTTGAAACAGAGTGGGTCCTTAGTGTTGCGCAAGAAGAAAGGGAGAGCATTCCAGGCCGCGGCAGCTTTGACCGCGAGCGAGCTGCCCCCGATCCTGGACCGGGAGAAACGTGGAACCTTGGCCAGCAGGAGGGCTGAAGAGCGGAGAGCTCTGGTCGGGACATAAAAGGAAAACCGCCTCTGCAGATAGATGGGACCCAGGTTGTGAAGGGCTTTGTAGGCAATGACCAATGCTTTAAACTTAACCCTTTCGGCCATGGGCAGCCAATGCAGGGCACGGAGATGAGCGCGGACGCTGCTGCTTCTGTCGATTCCAAGGAGGAGCCTTGCGGCTGCGTTTTGGATCACTTGTAGTTTATACATGGAGTAGCCAGGTAAGCCCACATACAGGTCATTGGCATAGTCCAGGCGGGAGAGTAGCAGGGCTCGAACAACTGTTTCCTTGGCAGTTCTAGGGAGAAGAGGAAGAAAACCCCTAAGAACCTTGAGAAGGCCAAAACAGCCACCCGAGACCTTCTTCACCTGGGCCGCGAACGACAGGTTATCCTCGAACCAAACTCCGAGATTTTTAACGGAGTTACCATTAGAGGGAGGAGGAGGAAGATCCGGGGGCCAGATCTCATGTCTGAAGTTCAAGGGGAAGTTGCCATACAGAAGGATCTCTGATTTGTCTTCGTTGCACTTGAGTTGGGCTCTAGCAAGCCAACCAAATACCGAAGACAGACACTTCTGTACAGGCAAGACGGAGTCTTCCCCCTTGGCCCAGGTAAAAAGAAGCTGTGTGTCATCCGCATAGGCTATCACCTTAGCCCCCAACTTCTCGGCCAAAAAGACCAGAGGAGTAACATAGATGTTAAAAAGGAGGGGGCTAAGGGATGAACCTTGGGGGACACCAGTGGGGACCTCCTGCCGAGAAGAGGCGGCCGGTGGCACCCAAACCTGTTGGGTACGGCCCTCCAGAAAAGACCTCAGCCAAGCGAGGGCCAAGCCAGAAACCCCAATCTCAGAGAGGCGGGAGAGCAGTCTGGCATGGGGCACCGTGTCAAATGCTGCTGACAGATCAAGCATTACCAGAGCTGCTCTGCCACCAGCATCTAAGCAGTCCCTAATCGCCTCTGAGATCTCCACTAGCGCTGACTCTGTGCTATATGATGCCCGAAACCCAGACTGGGCTGGGTGCAAGGCCTCAGATCTTTCCACGAATTCGGAAAGT
Organism: Triturus cristatus; assembly: GCF_964204655.1. NCBI lineage: Eukaryota > Metazoa > Chordata > Amphibia > Caudata > Salamandridae > Triturus > Triturus cristatus. Next base: position 272,579,861 of record NC_140588.1, read on the forward strand.
TGTCGGGTCACTACCTTCTCACATACCTTAGCAAGGCAAGGGAGAAGGGAGATAGGGCGGTAATTGCCGGGCAGCGTGGGGTCAAGGGACGGTTTCTTCAGTAATGGAAGAATTTTAGCCTGTTTCCACTCCGGCGGAACACATGCCTCCCTAAGGGAAAGGTTAATAATAGCATTCACCTCAGGGTTGATGATCTCCGCGACCGCGGCCAGCAGTCTGACAGGGCATAAATCCGAGGGTGAACCGGACTTGAGGCCCTTAAGTAATTTCAGAGTACTAGCCATGTCGACAGGAGGGAAGACCGACAGAGCGTGTATTGGAGCGCCCCGAGAGGGAGCAATCAATCCATCTTCTGCCTGGAAAGCTGAACACACAGGCAAGGACTGCTGTATCATACGGATTTTATCCTTGAAAAAGCAGGAAAGGGTATTGCACCAGTCAGTCGTGGCCGGGCCCGAGCAATTGAGAGCGACAGGGGATGTAAAGCTCTGAACTATATGAAAGATCTCCTTCGAGTTGTTACAGGCCTGTTCAATACGCTCGGTGAAATATTGCTTTTTAGCCTGAGAAATGGCGGCGTAATAGATCTTTTGCTTACTCCTCAGAGCGGCCTTAGCCAGAGGACAGTAGTCCTGACGGCGCCAGGCCCGTTCCAGTTTTTTGCAACTGTGTTTAAGCGTGCGCAGCTCAGCCGAAAACCATGGTTTTGAAGGCGCTACTCTCGAGGGCCGAGAGGAAGTAGGAGTAGCCAGCAAGGTCATGGACTTGTCCAGCCAGTTGGAAAAGCCAGCAAGGCTCCCCTCGAGATTATTAATGAGGGAAGGCCTGGAGGCCGCCAGGGCCCCAGCCAAAGAAACGGGGTCGACCTTCTTAAAGGCTGGTTTCCGTGAAGTAGAAACAGCAGCATGATGTTGGTCAGCCTTCCAGGAAAAAAAAGTGATACAGTGGTCTGACCACACAAGGGGAAGAGGATCCTCAACTAGGATGTTAAAATTAGAACAGATCGGGTCAAGGATGTGGCCACCCTGATGCGTAGGGTGGATAACCCATTGAGACAGTTGAGTCATCTGAAGAATCTCTTTAAAGGCACAAGCCTCGGTAGATGACCCTTGATCCAAGTGTAAATTCAAGTCACCAAGGAACAGGAACTGGGAAAAACGAAGCGCCCTTGCAGTAAGCTCATCTCCCCACTTCTGAATGGAAGCATGGGCAGAGCCAGGGGGACGATAGACCAGCGCCCCACCAAGTAGAAAATGGGGGGAGAACCTAATACTGAAATCCAGCGCTTCACCAGTGCCCCAAGCATGGGTTTCGCCCCTAATAAATTCCCATTTGTCTCTGAAAACAACCGCTACACCGCCACCCCTGCCCTCCGAACGGTCGGCCCTTGCCATTTTAAAGCCCTCCAGGATAGCCAGAGTAACATAAGGGTCAGAGTTGGAATCGAGCCAGGTTTCCGTAAGGAACAGAAGATCAACAGGGTGGTCGGAGAGCAGGTCGAAGATGTCGGCGTGATGTTTTTTTAAAGACCGTACATTAATTAGGGCGGCAGAGATAGATGGAACAATATCCCGTTTATGCCGTTGACCTAACAAACATGAGGCATCAGGAGAGATAGCCGGGAGACGAAAGCCACAAACAGCACAAACATGCTTCTGAGCATTCAACATATCAAACTGAGAATGTGAAAGACCTAAAGTCACATTGAGACTCAGTAGCTTGTCCCTACCATAGGTCAGCGCAGCACGAACGCCCCCCATTGGAAGAGCAGAGTAACGGGCGCAGGGCGCATCCGCGGCGCGGACGGGCGCAGACGGGCTTGCCTTAGGCGCGCCTTCGGCGCGCCAGCGGCGCGCCCGCTGCACTCGTCTGCTGCGCGTCCGCCCCGCGTGCATCTTTGTAGGCCGGCAGCCAGAAAGACTAGAGAGCGCACTACAAAAATGGCGCCTCTCTATGGCTGACCGGCAAGACCAGGAAGTGAGTGAAGTCCCCCCTGAAGCAAATGGCAAATCACCCCACAGATTCCCTCGCCAAGAATAAAACGTTCACAAGCTTTTTAAAAATGCCACCCTTTCACCCAGCAATAAAAACAAGCGGGATACGATCTGACAGATGAGTAATTACATTAACATTTACAATTGCTAAAAACAGTGTCAAAAAAGGAAACGAAGTCTTGTTTCCTCTGTTAACAAACTGCAACTGGCTCAGAATGCAGCTGTTTGACTTATCTTGAACATCCCGATGCATCTTTTGGAATGAGAAGAGATTCGTTCCCTCCACTGGCTCCCAGTAAAACAAAAGGATTCTCTTTAAGTCTCTCTCCGTGGTTCTTCTGGCTTTGCATCAGAAAGGCACTTCTCAGCTTAATTCCTTTTTTCAGTGTTATTCCCCGAGCAGGTCCCTCAGATCTTCCTCTCATAGGCAGGTGCTAGGTCCCAGATTCCCCAAGGCCAGATGAGGAGGTTGGTCCATCTGGGTGGCTCCTGCTAAACTGTAGAATACCATGCCTACACACATCTCAGATGCCAATTCTTTTACCGTTTAAAAAAAACTGCTGACAACTTGGCTTTTCTCTCTCCATCTTCTTTAGCTATGGGGTTCTTTGTTCTCTGTCCAGTTTTAGGTGCTCCCCACTAGCACGTTTACACCTTAGGGTACAGTGTGCTTTATAAGTTCCATTAACATAACATAACAATGAATACACCACAAAAAGACTCCACACAGGTTTATAAGAAATAGGTTCTTATATTATAAACTCAATGAGAGCAAAACAGCAAGAATCCAATAAGTACTTTGCAAGTTATGACCTTTAAGCCTAAAAAGTAAACCCAGTGCCAAATCAGCACTCGCGATAATAAACTTAGTGGCAGTTACGGGAGTTGGGGAGAGAATGACACTCAATCTGTTCAGGAAATATGAATGGTTACTTCCTCGTCATGTCAGGGTTAAAGCAGTACACAAAGAGTACCTGACGAAGGTCCTGCATGTGTCTCTCGGGATCGGGGTGTGCAGAAAAGCTCAATCGCCAGCGAGTGAAGAGGGTGAATATAAGGACCTCACGGGTCTGATTTCACTTGACTTCTTCTCCAGCCAAGGAATGGGATGTTAACCTTGTGGTTCTTTTGGTGTGATGATGGTGCAGACTCTGTGGTCTGATGGGGAAGTGACACACAGAGGCACAATATCTTTTGTAGTCCACGCCCCACCCTTGGGGTTGCGGTGAACAGCTAAAGTCATTGGGGAACTCCCGGGCCGTGCTAGGAGAGCTTCCCCCAATGCTGCAGCGAGTTTTACAAACAGGGCCAACATGGCAAGCTCAGCCTGGGCACCACGAAGATGGGGGCAAATGCAGAAGTAGGCATGACTGTCGGCACGGCGATGTCACTGGAAGGGCAGACACCGCAAGCCCAAACACTGCTAGTGGAGTCTCTTGACAAAGTCCACTTAGTGATCAGGCATGGCTGATCTTTTGATCTTTGTCAGGTTCAGGACTCACCAATTGCAGGGTCCCACTGCAGTAGCAGACTGAAGTCTTTGATGGCCCTGAGACTTCAGGATAAGGGGTAAGCCAGCAAGCCCTTAGAGAATGCTTTAGGTCAACAAAGCACAAAGGTATCAGGCACTAGGCCAGAACAAGAAGGCAGGTAGCAAAGTGGCAGTCCCTCTTGCAGCTCAACAAGCAGCAGGCCAACACAGCAGAGCAGTTAGCAGAGTGGCAGTCCCTCCTGGAAGCACAGCAGTCCTTCTGGCAATGTGCAGATGTAGAGCCAGCAATGTCTGGTTACAGGTCCAAAAAATGTCTGATTTGCAGGGGTCAGAGCCCCAGTACTTAAATCCAAAGGTGCCTTTGATGTGAGGGGTCACTTCAGAGGAACCCTCTGGAGTGTACAAGTTCCCCTTTCATCCCAGTCCTGCGTGCCTGTCTAGCTATAGGGGGTAAACCAGCCTTTGTGTGGGGACCGGACACTACCTGTTCAAGTGGAGTGTGAGCCCCTCCCTTCCCTTCTGCCCCAGAAGACGCATCAGTATGCAGATGAATGCAGATGCAGTTGAGTGTCCTGTTTTGTGGTCATCTAGAGGGAATGCACAAATATCAGCCCAGCCAAGATGTTTATTGGAGACAAACTGTCAGGCACACAGAGCAGTAAGTGAAGAGAAAAGTCCACTTTCTAAAAGTGGCATTGCTGAAACAGTGAAGTTAAAGCCAACTTCACTAGTAAGGAGGATTTATCAATATCAATCCAAAGATATAAATCATGAAAAAGGTACTGCTTTCTGATCAGGAATTACCACTTAAAAAGGTATAAGAGAAATGCCATACATAGCACCCTTCCCTTAGTGCTACATAAGACCTACCTTATGGGTGACTTATATGTAATAAAAGGGGACATTTAGGGCTTTGCAAGTAGTTTTAAATGCGAAGTCAAAGTGGCAGTTAACTTTCCACACAGACACTTTAGTGGCAGGCATGAGACAGGTTTGAAAGGCTACTTCTGTGGATGGCACAATCAATGTTGCAGCCCACTATGAGCATTTAACTTACAGGCCCTCTGTATATGGCATACCACTTTACAAGGAACTTACAAGTAAATTAAATATGTCAATCAGGTATACACCAATTACACAAGTTTAGGGAAGAAGCATATCCACTTTAGCACGGATTAACAGTGGTAAAGCGCTCAGAGTCCTGAGGCCACCAATTGGTAACATAGCACTCTCTGGAAAAAGAAACTGCCATGCTAAAAGTACTTTTTTACCAGAACAGTGCGAGCAAAAGCAGCTCGAAGACACAGAGAAAAGCACTTTGTCAGGTCCGGTTTTGGTTCCCAGTCCGGCCCCGTTCAACACCTTTTTACTTTTCCCCCTCTACCTTCTATTCCCCATAGGATGTGTCTATGTTATGCTATGTTCTAGAAACTCATGATGTAATCTTTGTAACTCGCTAATCCTCATGTAAAGCGCTCTGATACCTCCGGGTCTAGCCAGCGCTATATAAAACTCTGTAAATAAATAAATAAATAAACAAATGCTGATTCTAAAGGAACCGTAAGGCTTTTAGTGTTATTATAATATGCGGCAGTCGCGCGCTCTGGGCGTTCAGCTCATGCAGGTGAAAAGCAGCGGTGCGCCCTGTAGTAGTAGTTCACCCCCACCCCACCCTTCTGAATGGAAAACTATCGATCATCGTACTGCAGTGCCTTGGCTCTGACAGAGGGAACTGCGGCGGGGAGCTCCTGGTCCGGCTCATTAGCATATACGTACACGCAGACGCAGAGCCCAGGGGAGGACGGCAGTGCGGGAGGGAGCTCGTGAGGACTCAGTGCTGCTGCCACCACTACCGCGGGACCGTGAAGAGGCGCAGTCTAAAAACAGCCCTCTCCTAATAAAGCGATGGGGCTTGCGCTCTCGAGCCTTCCTCCCCGGGCGCTATAAATACCCGAGCGGCAGAAGAGGAAGGGTTTGGCTGTCGCATCTCTGAAACCTAATACGCACCTGCCAAAGTCAAAGAGAGGGAAGGGAGCGGGAAAAAAAGAAAAGAAAGGATAAACAAGAGAAGTGAAGAAGAAAAAACACACAGACGTGTGGAAGGACTAACACGCCCAACAAAATGCCGCGAGTTGATGCAGACCTCAAACTGGACTTTAAAGATGTGCTCTTCCGGCCCAAACGAAGCAGTCTTAGAAGCAGATCGGAGGTGAGCGCTTTCATTCTTACACTTTTTTCTGTTTTACAAAGCCAGTTCAGTTGGAAATGCTTATTCATTTGAATTGTTATCGCGCTTTTATTATAGCGCTTCACAAACGTGAGAAAACGGTGCCAAAAACGTAATCAGGTGTGATGCAGGTGCTTTCTTTGTTTTGGATTTATGAGACAGGGCTTAAGTGGCAGTGGTGGTACTGGGATATTCCGGCTGTTTATTGTACATTTGTCAAGCAGGTACTTTGGTTGGCCGCTAAAGGTCCCCCAAAGCGCGGTCTTTTATATGTTGCTATGTTAACTATCCAGAAAACATTGCTTACTAGGAGCAGGTGCATCGGAGGAAACAGGTTGCTGACGGTGACCTAACCTGTATTTATCCTCTAGTCTAGTTATAAGTACAGTATATCGCAAAAAGGACGCCCTTCTAAATAATTAACTGAATATACTTATTTACATGTCACGGAAACTTGATTTTTGTATACCAGTTTATGCAAGCTTAAAATCTATTCTGTAAACAGTTAAACAAAATAAATGTGCTGATTTTCGGACATGGAGAGCACAAAAAGCTAGGACAGCTCTGATGGAAGTTCATTCAGTAAACTGCAGATTATTCTGTGCTTGGACAGGGTGAGCATTGACCCCCTGAGCTATACATTCAGCTTTCCTGCATTGAACAGGGATGCGACGCTCACCTTTAGCCTAGTCTGCGCCGAAACGGTTTCGCACAGCCTGAGGGGACCTCATTTGACAGTCCCTTCCCAGGTCAGTAATGAGAGCCCCGGGCTAAATTTACGCTGTCGAAATTCTGAGGGAATGGGATCGGGGGTGGCACGCTTATGTTCGAGTAATGTCCGAACCCCCAGGGCATTTTTCATGGGGGCCTATCAGTTTGCATCACGTCACTGACAGCTCGGTATATGCCCTTCCGATGACCTCTCTGTGACCCGCACTGGTGTCCAAGTCCAGACTGGATGACCTTGACGTTCAGCGTGACCCAGGGCTGCAGAAAGTTCCCCGTGGAGTAAGTTTCTTCAGCCCACGTCACTTACACCCGCCAGAGGGATTCATAACAAACGTGGCCTGTGGGAACCCAGGGCTGGGAACTTAATTGTTTTCCCACCATCAACTTCAAAACGATTTGTCATCTGAACTAAGAGAACTGATCCAAGGACTGCTTACACGCAGAGATAACTGAATGACTAAACCACTGGAATGACAGCCTTGAAAGGCCAGATGTTGGGATGCGCTGGCCTAAGCAACTATCATGGGAAGAAAGATAATGGGTCAGCGTACTTCAGCCAGTGGCTCTCTTGCAGTGTGGGTGATTGAATTGCCCCTAATCATATGTGCACATCCACCTAAAAAGAAGGGCACATGAGTGCCTGAGCTGCCGGGCAATACTTTGCCAATGCTTTTTTCTTTCAGTTACTTACCCTTTTTACTCAGGCATTCATGAATGTTTAAATTACGACCTACTGGCAGGGACACTGGAGTTATGTGGCAGTGAGAACCAAATTATGCAGCAAGGTTGACTACATTATGGGGCAAGAAAAGCCCAACAATGCGTCATAACGCTGTCACGTTTGTGATAAAGCATTGCCTAGTTATTGTTATTCTTTTTTTTAGGCACAGTAGCACTGTCTCATAACAAGTATCAGTTTAAAAAACAAATAAAATGATAAACAACTGAAAGATGACCAGTCACCTGCGTAGGAACACACATTGCCAGGTTTTTAATATTTTTTGATCCTATTGAGCTAGAACCATTTTTTGGTTAAAATCTGCAGATTATGCAGCAGTTGATGGGTTAAGTGCCATATGCGGCAAATCTATAATTATGTGGAAAACGTAGCAGTCACAGAATCGCATAATTACAGTGACCTTGCCTTTTCGCTTTGCCAGTGCTTGTTTTCTTATCCAAGTACTCCACATACAGGACTATGTAGGCCCATATTTACAATACAGGAGCAAAACTAATCCAGGTCAAGGGTGCTGTTGACTAAAAGAAAAAAATACTTCCTGCCGGTATCCCTGATGACGTGGCCAGTTTCCATCTTTGTGCATTGTAATGCATTGGATTAAAATCCCCAAGTTATGGAGCGCCCAACAAACTGAATTGCCTCTTTATGCTTTAATCGTAGGCCTCTTGATCACCCAACTGGAAGGTCCTCATTGGCAGTAACCTTAAAATATTTATGTTACTCAATGTAGACCAGAGTTCAAAAAGCAGCAAGTGCTTTACAGAGAACTCTTTTATTGTAGTAGTAGCATCTCAAATACAGGGCACTATAAGTTTGTGTGAAATTTACAAATAATGAGACAGAGGAAGAAACAAGCAATGGCATAGCCCATAGGTCTCGCCTTTGGGACCTTATAAGTGTTTAGCCATGCAACAGTTGCATAACTAAATACTTATAAGGTCCCAAAAGCGAGACCTATTGGCTATGCCAAGCGGCCGCGAAAGTGATTGCGATCAAACATCAAAGCGGCCGCAAAAGTGAAAGTAATCTCGGTCAAGCGCGGCGCACGCATGCACTGTAGCTCTAGGCTGCCTGGTAGCACTTTTTGGAGCCCTCACAAAATGTCTCGCCAGATCAGCACATGCGCTGGGTCAGGCGAGACCTAAAAATTGCACCTATCACATACAGTGAGACTAGTTAAACTAATGTGGTGCTCTGGTCAGAAGAGCAGCCTCCTCATCTTCTTCCTAGGGGTATACCGCCTAAACATATTGCACAAGAGTGACCACCACACACAATTTTACTTCCTTATGCATGTAACATTCATAAGATAAAGAGAATGGCAACATAGCTGGTTTTCAAGTCAAATGAGAACTAATAGAATGCATACAGTTGGACATGACCCATTTTAGAAGATCGTATAATTAATGAAACCCTGAAGAAGTCTCTTGTGAAGAGACGAAACGCGTTGGCTACTTGAAAAATCTGATTTTATGAAGATTTGACATTTTCTAAAAAAACAAAAAGAATCTGTAAATTAACTGTGTGAAACCCATATCTTGAAAAAAATGAATGTTACATGTATAAGGAAATAAGTTTGTGTGTGTGGAAGTGCATTGTAGACTAGTTGACATATACCAGGATTTAAAGGGGAAGTATGTCGGAGGGACACCAATACTCAACATAATTATCATTTTTGCGAAATGTATGAATTTTAAGCCTAGTCATGCTCACTTCACCTCATGCACCCGTAAGCATGCCAGACCAAGATACTTCCATGTATGTGGAATACTTTCATGTATGTGTGTGTGCTGCACTGTTCATTGCACAACTCACCATTGCCTACTGTCTCCGAAAGCTATGGTTGACTATGGCAGTTCTGTGCACAGTGCTAGGGCACAGTGCTAGGTAAAAGTGATGGTGAGTAGGTTAAGGAATTTGTGAGCAGCTCTCTTAACTCTATGTCGTGTCATTATACAATGTCAAGTTCCTTCACTGCGTTCAATTCTGTAGAAGGCACACACCGGTGAAACTATTTTGTGTACCGAATAACCTATGTTGTGGCAACACTCCAGCAAACCTGCATCAGTGAGTTTGAGGTGGTACCTTGACCTTAGGATGACCTTTCTCTCTGCTTGGCCTTCCATTGCATAGCAGGCATTCTAGCAGCATATTTCACTGATCTCTTGCTACGTCATAAAAACACACATTCTCATGTACCAGTTCGCTATACACCTGGATTACTACGATGATCATATACCATTCGTACATTATCATTGGTGCTTTAAAAAACCTGTATTCAACAGATGAAGTAAGAAATACACAACTGCAAGTTACACAGTGTGCAATGGCAGGCGAGAAAGAGAGGAGGAGCTACTAAAACCAATAAACAAGCCTGATAGTAATTGATGCTTTGTTGAAGTGTGGCTTTTCAAGTCTTTGCTTCATAGGGTCTGGTGGGTGTGCGCAGGGCTTGGGTGGTGGGTGGGCAGGAAGATGAGGTTCCCCTGCTGCACAGGTTGTTATTTGAACAGGTACTGTCGAAGCATTATGCTGCAAGATGTTTAACAGCTTATAAGCTGTTGCTGCTACGCTCTTCTTATGAGATCCAAACAGCGTCAGGCATAATATGAACTAATTGAAGCAAAATGTCGGACAGCGTTTTTCCTGCCACTTGACTAGCTAGCTACAGTGACTATAATGCTTTGGGGCACGGGAGATTGTGCTGTTGAATCATGAAATGGTGTTGTGAGAGATGAGCAGTGAAACACATAGCCACAAGAGCCACAATGAATGCATTAGGAAGTCAGAAGAAAAGGGCAATTAAAGCCAAGATATTCACCGGATGGTCACTTAAGCTGTCTTCTTTCAGAGCAGCTACAAGACATGTTTGTGATTTGAAACTATTTCCTAGCAGCCAAGGAAAGTGAAACATCTGTAGAGCTCGATCTCCCAGACCACTTTGTAGCCAGAGATATTCACAGTCTGTTCTTAGTTACCCAACTCCCTGGCTGATTATGGTTGTAGCGTGGCGGTGATAGCTCTCAGTCCCCAGGTAAACATGGAAAATAGCAAACCAAGCATGAGCAAGCTGAGTTAATAGACACTTTTCACACATGACTGAGGTAACTCATTAGCCCATGTGCACTAAATGAGTTGCAAGAGGTCACCACTGCAGATCCACAAAATGGCGCCGGCTTATCCTGAGCGCAGTGTGCATCTCTCTGGTGAAGATGCTGGGACTATCGATTATTCACAAAAACTGTATTTCTGTAGGGCAGCGCATGTCAGCAGCTTTTGCAGATGTGTCCATCAAAAGCACTAGAAAATTAGGAGTCTAGGCTTGTGGTAAGGGACCCTCGGTAGGTAGGAAGGGGACAAACATGGCAAGCAAATGTATCCTATCTATGACATTGACCTGGATATCTCCTATACTCTTCTTGCTGAGCTCGAAATGGTTACATCACTCAATACAACGCTTAACGTATCTACTACTAGCATTCTGCACGTTTCTTCTGACCCTCCCCTTCACAGTGTACGTATCTCTCTTCTCCATGTGATCCTGACTCCTCCAGCCCGCTCCCAGATAGTCACCCCCTCGTTCAGCCCTGCGTTCTCCCAGCATTTCAACTATTTTAACTGATTTTTTTTCTTTCTTCAATCTCACACCTGAACTTCCATCTTCCAGCCTTTCCACTGTCAACTGATCCACTCTCCTCCCTCAATGTCTATGCTAAACTGCATCCTCCTTCCCTTTATCCTCTATGTTTTCACCCTCTTTTTCCAGCCTCTATATAGTCCTCACCCCTCATTCAAAAAGCGTACTCTTGCTAGCTCTGCCTCTAACTGACCTTGACATTATTCACTATTGTTATAAAAGAAAGATACCAAACTGAGCAAGAGTCAAGCAGCAGCCTCAGACACTGAAACCGATGGCTGGCACAGCCGCATACAGGCTCATTTAGGGGTGTAACACCAGCCCCTGAGGTGCAGGAGGCCCTCAACTCTTCATGGACATGGGGCTCCCCAATCATTCAGTGGGCCCTATTCAGCATAAGGTCAATGAATATGTGTTTTACATGGGAGACTCAGAGGTCTTTCTAAACCAACAAAACCTGAAGCAGGGTACACACCTTGGACCGAAGGGGCCTTAGTTAGGGGCTGAAATATGTCAACAAGTTGTTAGGGCTAGAGGATCATAATATCCTTTTTCCTCAATTGAGACTTATTTTAACCATTCCCAAACAACAGTTGTTAAAGGGAAATCAAGTTGGTTTGAGGATTTGTTTTTTTTGCTACCCCAGCAGTGAAAATATCTAAAGTGCTCCCTGAAACATGGTCACACCCATCCTGGTTTTTAGGGACCGGGATGAGACCTGATGATGAATCATGTCACTACTAGAGTGGGTGAGGGTCTTTCAAAAGAAAAGGAATATTTTTTCCTTTCTTCTGATACTGACAGGATATATATTTTTTACCAGAAAAGTCTCACATTTAGGCAGGAGATACCCAACTGGTTTCTTTCAGACTCAGGGGTCCCTAATCACATTCTGTAAGGGGGGCACCATGGTGCATTACTCCACTGGAAAGATTATCCCAGACTGGAGCAATCCAATTCTTGGTTTCAGGGGTCTGAGACTTCTAAGTGGAACGCTGCAGTGTCATCCATACAGGAATCCCCAGACACTTTAGAATTAAGTCCTGCAGTGTCTAAGGCTATACATCAGTCAGGCTGTCACCTCAACCTCTCCCAACTCATCTTAGGGTGGGGGTTAGGAGACTCACATCCGCATCCAACTGTGTGATGAGATAGGAGAGAGGGTGTGGGAAAAAGTAAGGAGCTGAAAGCTGAAGCCTGCATGCACTGCGCATACTTCATCTTTCAGTTTCCTGCTTTAATGCTTGAGGTGAGAATGAGCTCCATGCCGTCCCCCAGGGTCCATGCACTGAGGTGCGGGAGTTGAATAGTGCAGACAGCTGAAGGTAAGTAAAACACGCATTTACAATGTAATGGTGTCGGCATTGGTAAAGTTAGAGCTATTGGCATTGCTCATGACATTATTTTTGTTTATGTTTTTGTTTTTAAAACATTTAAAGAAACGGCATTGTCATGAGCAATGCCAATAGCTCTAACTTTAACAATGCCGAGACCGTTGCATTGTAAATGCTTGTTTAGCTTGTTGGAGTGGGCGAAGCAGTTTAAAGGGAAGGGTGGGAGTAATTTGGCACTTGCAGGTAGCAAGAAGTTAAAGGTTTACAGTGACATCCTACGCACTCCAAATAACTGACTAATATCCACCACTCACATTACTTTCATATTTCACTATATTGATTCACCGCTAATGCTTAATGGGTTCCAGAGTAGCGTGCTACTCGCCGAAAATGCGCTTTGACGCCTCTTCAGTGGTAGTAATCGCTATATAAATGCAATTACAATACAATATGAAGTAAAGTCAGTTCAGGATGTGTAGAGCATAGATATACTGAGAGGCAGTTGAGCTGGGGGGAAATTGTCGAGGAACAAATAAGGTCGGGGGGGCAACCGGTAGGTGAATACTGACATATAGTGAGAACAATAGTTGTGCAAGACGATTTGCCTAGGGTTGTAGAAATATTTGTGATGTGCACCTGCTTCATTAAGTAGCCTTTTTCACACTACAAGTTGTCATGGTCTGTGCTGTGTCCTCTTGCCCAATGAATATCGTTCCCTTGTTTAAGTACAACTGTGTGCAGGTTTGTTTTATTACTACTTGGGAATGCACACAAACCATTCCACATTCACTTCCTGTGACATCTTTTGCAACCATGGTGCAGAATCTTAGTAAATCCGGGCCCAACTTTTAAGCCGGAAAAGCACATGCTGAAAACTTTGCAAGCGGCATGGAGTCCTTTTTAATACTCACAAGAATGACAGGGGTTTCACAAAAGAATAACTTCGTGTAGACCCAACTGTGCTTGGAGAGATACTGTGCCACGGCTGAGTCTGTACAGAGGCGACTCAGTGCATGCTAAAATAGGAAGTATTAACCGATGAAGCTCGTCAGCAAGAGGCGAGGAAACTGCGTCACTAAGAATTCTTCCCAAATAATGACACTTATTATTTAGAAAAATCGCATTTTTTTTTTATGTGTTACTCCATTCCACTGCCGTGTGAAAACATCACTCTTAGCAAGTCCCACCAAAAAGAGACTTACTGCTAACATGTTAACCCTTTAAAGCATGAAATATTGTAATAATCATCGACTAATCGTTGTCTTATGGCGCTTCAATTTCTTAACCTACTAGCCACGGCGACTCGTGTTTTCGTAGACTATCCGATCACCTCTGGCCCTGGAAGTATCCTTCACAAATACCGTACAATACGGTATTTTAAATACGCGCCTGGTTTCCCACTAGTTGCTATCATGTCACATGGGTTGTTTGTATAGCGCTTAATGGGCAGCACTACAGGAGAGACAATGAGGTAACCTGTTAGGGGAGGGGGGGTTATGGGGGCGCGGCAGGGGGGGGGGGAGGAGAGGCAAAGGAAGGGGGAGAGGCAGGAGGAGGAAAGTGGGTTGTAAGGTGCGGCAGAAAGGTGGAAGGAGGAATCGATCGCAATCATTCAGTCTGTCCTCTTCACCTGCGCAGCTTGAAAACAAGCCTTGCTATGGAGACGGGTTATCTGCGGCCACGAGCTCAGACATACAGGACCGGCCAATGCGGTTTAAGCAGTACACACAATGGCTACAAATTCACATCATGCTCCGCGGGAACTTTCCATTGACTTTTACTTCACAAAAATTATTTCTTTTAAATGTGTTGCAATTTAGCCCGACATTTCCTGTTCAGCAGCGGCGCTTATCCCTCTCCCCGACCCACACTCACTCACTCGTCCGTCAGTCTAAGTGACCTTGGGTGTCTGGCACTGGCGTGAAACTCGGGAGCCGCCTCTCTCCGGACCAGGTAAAAACTAAAGCCTTCCCAGAGGAACAACAAGGCAGAGCAAAAGGCACACCACTGCCTTTCTCCGAGGCAGAGCAGAAATGCCTCGGAGAAAGGCAGCGGCATTTCGGATTCGGGGCGTGTTTGTCTTTTCTCTCCTCCAGCCATTGGCTGGAGGAGAGAATGAGACTTCTTGCAAAAAACACGCCCCCCGATCCGAAAAGGACGGGGCCTAATCGGAATGACTGACCTCTTCTCCAATGGCTGGCCAGCATTCAAGAGGCCAGCCAATGGAGAACAGGGGAGAAGAGGGGCGGGTTCAAGCCCCTCTTCTCCAAGTCATTAAATCTCGGAGCTAGACTGCGCAAGCGCAGCCTTCGCAGCCGAGACCTAAAAACTGTCAAATATGATATGGGTGAGTGAGATATTATGTATGTCTGTGTGTGAGTGTATGTGTAAGACTGCAAGCACGTGTGTGAATAAGAATGAGTGAGCAGGAGTGAGTGAAAGTGCAAATGAGTGAGAATGAGTGTGAAATTGTGAGCGGGAATGAGTGAGTGCAAATCAATGAGAGTAGGTGAGACCAGAGATGTTTTTAGTCATGGGCAAAGTGGGCTCTGACCCAGGACCCACTCTGTTCTGCAGATAGTCTTGCTCTGATGACCGTCAATAATTCTTAAACATATTATTTTAAATACCGTTTTCCTTTAATTTATTTTTAATGTGGGTGATGTATGGGATTCTATTACAGGCATTTTGCAAGGAAATGTTGTGTTTATGTTTCATTCAACAGCCGTAATTTTTTTAATTTTAGATCAAAACAGGACCTCACATGTGAGAAATGGGAGGGGGTCACAGAGATTATTTGCCATAATATGAGTGAGCTGCTGCTGTGTTACAAAATTGAAAACACACGTCGCTATCCCTGAATTTTAGATGTAAACACATTTAGGGCCTCATGTAGGTAGCGAAATACCGGTCGGTAACGGCCGATTTTCGGTAAATATGCCGTTACCGACCGGTATTCAGACAAGTGAGATGTAGGAGTCCAAAAACCACTTTTCGGTAAATATGAGGCGGTAAATACCGATTCATAGTTACCGAATTCTAAAATACCGATTCATATTTACTGAATACATAATTAACGAATCGGTAAATATGAAGTGGTAAATATGAAGTGGTAAAAATTTAAAATGACATGTAGGAGCAGTCGGTAATTAAGAAATCCAGTAAAATCGGTAAATAAGAGTCGGTAATTAACACGGATGGAAAGCAGGTGGTAACCATCAACAATGCACATAAGCAATCCCAAAATGCAACAGCGTGGACAACATGGCCGCCATGTACGTCATTGCAAGGCGCCTACGTCTACAGGCAGCAGGACTGAGGGTGTGGCGACGGGAGGAACAAATCTACAGACAGCGCATCACACTATTACAGCTGACTGATGCAGAGATACATGAGAGGTACAGGCTACACCCCGAAACCATCATGGACCTGATAAGGGACCTGCACCCACTCCTGGACCAGCCAACAAGAAGGGCGCACGCCATACCACCACATGTGCAGGTGCTCTGCAGCCTACATCTACTGGCATCCGGCAGTTATCAGGTGGTGATAGCTGCGGTGGGTGGTGTATCCCAGAGTTGCCTGTCCCGTTTCTTCAGGAAGTTCCTGGATGCCATGATGCAGAGAATGCACCACTACATAAGCTTCCCAAACACACAGGCTGCACTGCAGAAAACAAAAACAGACTTTTATCACATGGCACAGTTCCCCCATGTCATCGGCTGTATTGATGGTACACACATCCCAATCTGTCCACCAGCTGATACAGAGCACATCTACAGGAACAGGAAGTCCACCCACTCCATCAATGTGCAGGTGATCTGTGATGCAGGGAACATCATCACAGATATTGTTGCAAAGTTTCCTGGGAGCACCCACGACTCTTACATCTTCCAGAATAGTGGGATCTACACACGACTGAGTGCCGGCGAATTCGGAGAGGGATACCTGCTGGGTAAGTAACAGTGACGCCCCTTGAAACCTGCAAATCAGAGTGTATAGAGGCATGTAACTGATGGTTCCCTTTTACTCATCCAGGCGACAGTGCATATGCATGCCGGTCATTCATCCTCACTCCCTACCTACACCCAGCAACCCAGAGTGAGAGACGATACAACGTGGCCCACAAATCTACACGCAATGTGGTGGAGCGCACGTTTGGACTACTGAAGAGCAGGTTCCGCTGCCCCCACAAGAGCGGAGGCGCACGCCAGTACAAACCCATCACCTGCTGCAAGATAATTGCCACTTGTGCAATGCTGCACAACCTTGCCACGAAAAAAGGTACAGATGTGGAACTAACATATTTTGAGGACAACGAGGATGAGTCAGGCCAGCCAGAGGGCAGCGCAGCTAGAGTGCCAACTGCAGTCGATGGGAGAGAGAGACGGGCAGAGATCACATGCAACTATTTCTGAGTAAGTGAGGGGACACAGCGAGTTGTGAGAAGTCATGACGTAGTTTAATGTGGCACCACGCCATGAACAAATGAACAGGCCAATCTGGCAATATGCCATCTATACAATGAGTATGTCCAGGGTTACGTCACCCAATGGCAAGTGGATAAGCAGGGCCACATCAATGTTTGCGCATACGCGCTGCAGTGGTGGATTGCACGGCCTGTGCATCCTCACTAGAGCCAACCCCAAGCCGCCTGCTGCTCCTGCGTGCTTCGGGGACGGGGGGTGTGATGCTGCTGCTGGTGTCGATGCTCTCCGCAGCATCCCCTGCAGCAGTTGTCGACGCCTGACTACTCAATAGCACCCCTAGTGCACTTGTCACCTGCACCATCCCCCGAGACAGGTCGCTGCAGCACTGTGTTAGGCCCTCCTGCATCGTCACAGAGCGCCGGCAAAGTAGGGAAGTCGCAGTTGCCAGACGGTTGAGTGCCCTGCTGGTAGTGTCCCTTCGCTGGCGTTCCCGGCGCCGTGCTTCGATGTCAGCATCTAATTTGCTGCACAACTGCTGGATTGACTGGGACATGTCCCGAATGCCCGCAGCCATGCCGCCAATGTTTGTGTCCATGTTGACTAAGCTTGTCTTCATCACCCGCATGTGCCTCTGGACTGACATAACTGCCTTTGATTGCAGGCGCTGTTGCTTCAACATTTGGCCCTCGAGCCCCAAGAAGACACCATGGCCGTCAGTGGGTGCTGGTGGACTCTGGACACGCGACCTGCGGCGCCCTCTTGCTCCCGTCTGTGCTGCCTGTGAGGTGTGGGGCACAGTGGGATGGCTCCCTTCCTGGGGCCCGGTGCGGTCTTCTGGGCCCATGCTGTCGTCTGACGAGGTGTCTAAGGCTCGTAGCCTGGCTGCTGGACGCCTCCTCATTCTCACACCTGCAAGCGGAGATGTGGCCGGTGAATCGAACATGAGTGGCGATGCTGGCTCTGGTGGTGGTGATGCTGGCTCTCGGTGAGGTGATGCTGGCTCTGTGTGCGGCGAGGCTGGCTGCGTAGGTGGTGCGGCTGCAAGTGGGCCTGCTCCCTGGTCTGAACTCGTGCTGGCTAGAGGTGATTTTTGTGGCCGGTGTGCCGTCTCCCCTGCAGCATGCCCTGTACTGCATGATGTCACATCTGTGGACAGAAAAACAACATTGGCTCAGTGTCCCCGAAGGGCTGCATTGCAAGCGTCACAATAAATCATTTCACATTCCAATCTGTCCTCTGTCTCCTTGTGCCTCGAGTGCGTGACATGCCTTGTTGCCCTGTGACATTTACGTCATGGTTAGTGTTGCCCTGACTACATCTCCCGGAATGCATTGCCTGTCTGCACTGACACGTGTGGACTGCAGTGTGATTCTCGTTTCACAATGGGGGATGTGGGATAGGGGTAGGGGAGGCTACATTGCTGTGCTTTCGTCTTACCTTGGTGTGTTGCGGCTCTGGCAGAGCTGTCGGCGTCCCCAAGACCCACGACGCTCTCTTGCTCGAGTGTGGCCGCCACCAGCTCCTCCAGTTCGGTGAGGGCAGGTGCCCTGTTGGTTCCACCTCCGGTCTGGCTGGCCTCCTTCTGGATGTCGCCCATCTTCCTCTTGGTCACAATCCTCAGGTCATACCAGCGCTTTTTGAGGACCTCAATGTCCCTGTGGGTCACTCCCACAGCATTGACCTGCGCCTGGATGGCCAGCCATATGTTGCGCTTTTCGGCCTCAGGCACTTGCAGGGATTGCCTCCCAAACAGCTTCTGGTGCTGCTTCACCACCTCCTCCACCAGCACCTGGAGTTCCTTGGGGCTGAATTTGAGCTTCCTCCTCCTTTCCCCTCCGTCTTTCTGTGTTCTCTGGCTGGACATGCTGTTCGTTTCCCGCTCGCACATGCAACTGCTCCCTGCCTCTCCTCTGCACTCCAGGCCTCTCCAGGGTCGGCTAATTATGTACACCTGCCTGGGTGTGGCCACTTCGGCTAATTGTGTACACCTGCCTGGGTGTGGGCAGTTCCTGGTTGGGTGGGCTGTCGTTGCACAGGATTAGCTGTTTCGTCAAGTCATGTGATGTTATTTACCGAATCCGTACGTACCGATTCGGTATTTTCCGAATCGGTAGATACCACCTCGGTATTTTCCGATTCGGTAGATACCACCTCGGTATTTTCCGAATCGGTAATTATCACCTCGGTATTTACCGAATCGGTGAATTCCGATTCGTATTTACCGAATGTTACCGAATCGGTAACTGTTACCGAATTTTTACCTACATATAACTTACCGATTCTAATTTACCGATTCGGTACGGCTCGGTATTTAAGAACCGGTAAAATTTATTTACCTACATGAGGCCCTTAGAGTTTAGACGAGTGTGTCTGTGCACTCTCCGTTACCTGGCCAAAGAGGGCATAAAACAGCTGAAATTGTATCATAAATCCAAAGCTGTTCAAAACAGGGGTCCCCAAAAATAAGTTTGGCCCAGGGCTCCCAAAATCCTTAAGATGTCCCTGAGTGAGTCTGGGAGTGAGTTGGAGCAAGAGAGAGTGCTGTGACATACTAGAGGTAATGTTTGACATATGGATCATCATCAATGCCAATTTTGTGGCACTGGCATATTGTATGTAATTCTTGGCATAAAGCACACCGATTTCTTATGGGGGACCCATAAACAAATGTTGGCCCTGGTGCAATGGAGATAATTATTCACATATGGGTGGAGGATACACCAACTGTACAGTTTGTAAAAAATGGGGTTAACATCTGGGGTAGGTCAGACTGCATTGCCTTAATTAACCATGAAAGTACCTGAATATTTAATGAGTGCTCTCTCAGAACCTATAGCTTTTGAGCAAATTTATGTGAGAATTGTTCTTTAAAATGCATTATTTCCCCCAGTTTTTTTCAAAATGTTCTCAGGATAAACTCGCAAGTCCTACTAGCTGAGCTACCTCGTTTGACTTGCTTGATGGTACTCAGGGCACGTACTACACCCTACTACTTTCAAAGATCACCACCACCACTGCTTTCCAATTTACCACCTCGTCTTCACTGCGAGTATTTTATTGAAAAACTTGACACCATTACCCAGAAGCTTCCTCTTCTGAACTCTAATTTCCATTTTAATGCCTCATCCCTATCATCCCCTCTGAAGACTGTAAAACTCACTCTCCAGTGGCTGTGCTACCACATCCTGTTGTGCCTCCCCCTAGCCCCTTCCTGGCTCTTCCCCCTTCTCTGATTTTCTACTTCCACCCTCCCTTCTTCTATTTTCACTGCTCATATTCTCCTAATTCGTATGAGCCAATGCCCTATGAAACCCAGTGTGCTTGCTAGAAAACCTTGTCCTGCGAATTTCAGAAAGATTGTTGCCTCAGATGACCCTATCTGCTTGACTTGAAGCTCTCTGCTGCCTAAACTACACCCTCCTGAACTTCAAATTCAAATTCTAACAGCACCAACATAGCTGCTACTATCCTTGACATGACCTTGCAATCCTCAGTTTTACTTGCACTTTACTTAACCAGTCCTCTCAACCCTGTTTAGATATTCTTGTTCCTACCAATGATTCAATTGTCAGAGAGGATCACCTGGAGAAAACTGTTTGGGGATGCAACATACCCCATGTTTTTCTTCTTTTAAACTCTTTCAAGTTGATCTCTTCCCTAGTCACACAAGACTATGAATTGTTGCTATCTCCTTCCTGGGAGCAACTTTACTTTCTTATATGAGCTAATTGAAATAATCACATCAAATCTCCTCCAGACATACATCATCTTTTGGGAGATTTTAATATCAGGTGCAATAATTCCTATGGCTCAGTCACTTCTTCACTGGTACCTTTGTCTCAGCTAGTGGCCACCTTAAACTTTGCTGTAAACCTACCCCTAGCAAATGCCCTATTCTAGGCCTTTCTACTGCCAAACAAGATCGCACACAAACTTTGAACCTTATCATCTTGGGTTAGTCTAATTACAAGATGATCCCCTTCTTCTTACCCCACATCACTACAGGTACTCTCACACGGGCTAATACAGAGCATTTGTGGGGGCAAGATTATCAACTTCTAGAAAGACATCATTTGAGACCTTTGATCTCCTCACTGTTACCTAACGTCCTGCTTTCTACACCTCGGATCTCTTCTGTGAAGAGAAATAACCTTTCAATCAAAGTTGTTGTCAAGGATATCACCCTGTCTCAAAGAAATCACTGAACATCTCCAAAGCTCCAAAGTGATTCTCACCTGGCCTCCTACACCTATTAGCTCCACCCTTCTATCAAAGTCATTGTCAATGATATCACTGTAACTCTAAGAAATCACTGAACATCCCCAAAGCTTCAAAGTGATTCTCATCAGGCCTCAGTTTTAAGAAATGCTCCATCAGATCTATAAGCTTGTGAGAATAATGAAAACTCCTCTGCCACTTACCTAGCTAATACTCAGAAGACACAAATGCAGAACCTCCATTCTCTAAGTGAAAACAGCATATCTGAATTCTAAAATACAGAGACCTAAGAAACTGTGAAATGATTACCCCTCAAAAATAACTATTCTCCTTCTTTTCCTGCTGCTACCAGAAGCAGTGAATTTAGCAAATTTTTATTTGACAAATATACAAATTATATAGAAAATTGAATTCTCTAATGAGATCTCTTTAAAATAAGGCAGAACTCTAATATCCCTTTCTGTTTCTCTTAATGCCATATTTGCACCATGTTGATCTCTCCTTGGAGCTTCACTCACCCATCCATCTCTCAGAACATCCCTCTATCTGCTGTTTCCAAAACAAAAACCCTCTTACTACCCAGAGGGCGTAATCTCTTGTCAATTGGCAAAATCTTTGTTTAAGCCTTTCTCCCTAATTGGCTGGTCCTCATTAACATATCTTTTGAAAATTGTGTTGTACTGAACTGCTTCAAAGTTGAAACTGGCATTCAAAAACATACCTTTGTGTGAACTGTTGCCATCTCATTGCATCAACAAGCGGATTGCATACAGTGTTTTTCTCAAAATTAACTATCCTGAACCCATCTCCAACATATCATATCACATTAAGTATATTTGTAGAGCACTGTAAATCACCTGTGAGGGTCTCGAGGCGCTGGAGAAGCTGGCTGTTGCATGAGGTTTGATCATTCAAACATCCAGGTCTTTAGCTCTCTCCTGAATTTCTGGAGTGGCGGAACAGTCCTGAGGCACAGGGGGGGGGGGGGGGTGGGTGGTTTGTTCCAGGTCTTGGCCGCCAGTGCAAGAAGGAGAGTCCTGCGCTGTTGGCTTTGTGGATCCATGGGGTGTTGGCGAGGGAGAGGGAGGCAGATCGGAGGTGTCTGGTACATTGGCGTTTCTTGATGTATTCTGGTCCTTCGTTGTGCAGGGCCAGCGTGGACGAGCATCTTGAACTGCATCTCTTCTGAATCGGGAGCCAGTGTAGTTTCCTGAGGTGGGGTGTGATGTGGGTCCATCTGTGGAGGTCGAATATGAGTCTTGCTGGGTTTTTTATCGTCTGGTGTCTCTTCATGTGTCGTGCAGTGATTCCCATGTAGAGTATGTTCCCATAGTCCAGTCTGCTGGTGATGAGGGCCAGGGTGACAGTTCTTCTGGTGGCTATACAGAGCCACCTGAAGATCTTGCAGAGGATGCAAAGGATGTAGAAACAGGCAGCTGAGACAGCGTTTACTTGGTTCTTCATGGATAGCTTGGATACAGGTTTTCCTATTCCACAATGGCTACAGGCATACACAACATTTTTATCCATATCAAGATGAAGAGGCATAAAAGCTGAGTTTTTGTGTGTCGTCAGCAGCTGAAGTTTTCCACAAAATCATTAGAAAAGTGATGGCTAACTTTCCAGGTGTCATCGATATCAGTGACAACATCACTCAGACTACATATGAAGAAAAGAGCACCATGGATTACAGAGTGGGATGATGAAGAATCTGTAAGAAAGAGGGTTAACTCTGCATTTTAACAGATGACTTATATAAAGCCATACCTGGAGTTCTATGGTCACGTTTTCACCATAGTTGGAGTATTCACACAGCCTAAGAATGTGAATGCTATAAAACAATGCCTAATTTACCAAATCTGCAAGTGATGAATCTTATAGGCATGTCCACCTGCCGTGGAAGGCTCTTTCCAAATCTAGCAACACTGAAAGAAGCCCTCACAACCTTGTTCAAGGTTAGTCAAATTTGAGGTGGATGATACAACTCAGGAAACTCTTCAAACCAGAAATGAGTCTCTCCTGGCAGACACAGTATTGGCTAAAGTCTCTCCAATATGGAACATTCATATAGTTTTAGATATCAGTGCCTGAGTATTTGGAACAGTGCTCCCGCGAAAGGTCAAAAAGAAGTCTGTCAAAACTATATTCAAGCGTGGTTCTGACTCTCTGAGTCCAACAATATTCTCAGATACAGAAGGAGGCAATTTCAAAACAGACAGTTTTACATATATGAACATCCATTTTGGGTAGTCATGAATCACAAGCTGTTAGTACCCCAGTTCCAAGGCTCTCCTTGCTCTCCTCTAAGGGTCATTCCAGGCTGACAAACCAGCTTACTATCTAAATCACTGCCATGATTTAGAGGATCTATTAATGATAGAGGAGCAGGCCATCAGCATCGTATTTGCCTTTATAGCGTTCTTAAAAGAAGAGGGGAAGCCATCTGCCCTAGGGTGCAGCACTTGAAAACCTGGTTCTTCGGAAACTCTTTGGTTCATTAGTACTGTAGTGGACTCTCTTACTAGACTTGCAGCTGGAATCTAGCACAGGGAAGCTCCGGACTGGAGTAACCATGCGCTCTATAAATCTCTAACATATGTGAAACCATATCCTCTCATGAGATATGGGCATTGTCTAACCTGGGATGGTGGAGAGAAGAAGGAGACTTAACAATAAAGAAGTTACTAATGTTAAAATGTCATGTTGGATTCCCATATAGGGATCCTGGCACTTGACTGGGGCTGACATTCTGGCATTCAGACAAGTTCTGAGTGCCTTTTTTACCCTTTCATGTTGTGAGCTCTCTGGAACCACATGGATGTCAGCTGATTAGCTGGACCCTTTACTGGATGTGGAAAGGCACGAAGTAGAGGGAACCAAAGACATTCTAGCATAGGACAGTGTAGGGACTGCATAGGAGACAAGTTCCACTAGATGTAGAAGACCTATTACAAAGGGCCTTCATCACAAATGAATAGGTTTAGCATTGTGCTTGTGGTCATTTCATCCTAAAATGGAGACGCAACAAACTGATAAACTGCCACAGAGAAAGAAATACCGGCACCAGCAATGTGAGACATGGATCCTTTGTGAGAAATATTTCAAGTTATGCCTGGGGTGGGGTGATGCTCTAAAGAGGAGGAGAGCTATTAAAGCCTAATCTGCACAGGATGCCTGGCTGCCAACTCCACTCTCCCACGTGAGAAGCAGCGGTTTAGCTATTGTCGCAACATGTTTTGTGATGTTAACTTGTATAGCGCACTAATCACCCAAAAGAGGATCCAGGCACTTGGGCGCGGTGTGTAGGTGTGTGGTCCCAAGGTGCTTATATGAAGAGTCAGGTCTTCAGCTTCTTGCGCACTGTATAAATGAGGAGGAGACTCTGATGTGTGGAGGGAGGTCGTTCCATGTCTTGGGTGCGATGTAAGAGAATGAGCAACCTCCAGCTTTGCTTTTACGGATGCAGGCGTGTGTGTGAGTGAGGCAGAGAGTAGGTGTCAGATGGGTTGGTAAAACTGTATGTCAGATGAGGTATTCTGGTCCTGTGTTTTGTAGGGCTTTCTATGTGTGTGAGAAGTTTAAGTCATCTGCACTTGTGAATGGGGAGCCAATGAAGCTTCCTGAGGTGCGGTGTGATGTGGGTGCGGCGTGGGAGTTCGAGTATGAGTCTTGCGGCTCGGTTCTTGATGGTCTGGACTCTGTGTAGGAGTTTGGAGATTCCACCGTAAAGAGAGTTGCCGTAGTCCAGCCTTCTGTTGGCGGTCCATCTGTTGTTCTGAAGCAACCATTTGAAGATCTATCGCAGTATGCCTAGGATGTGGAAGCAGGAGGTTCACACAGCCTTGACTTGAGCCGTCATGTTGAGTTTTTCATCTAGGATGATCCTTAGATTTCTTGAGTGGTCTGTGGTTGTGGGTGTTGGTCCTATCTCCGACAGCCACCAGGTAGATCCCATGGGGAGGTCTTGTTGCCGAAGACCTGTACTTTCCGTCTTGTTGAAGTTGAGCTTCAGGCAGTTGGTTTGCATCCAGTCTGCTTCCATACCTGCATATTCCTGTGCTACCAGAAAGCTAACAAAACCGTACCTGGTAAACCAGCAACCTATTCAACCAGAAGTAAAGCGACTTCTGCTGCATTACTGAGAATGATGCCGATCTCTGAAATCTGAAGTCTTCTCCCTTGTGTGGTGTTCTTTCTAGATATTTGGGCATAAGTGCTGGGCACAACCACAATTCATTTACCTCTAAAGGATCTTAAAGAGTACGCACAGAAGATGGTTTTGACCTCCTAGTACATCCTATTCTAATTACCCGACCATGGAGTCTGCATGCTGCAATGCCACTAAACGGAAAGTTTTGCTCAATCTTACAGTGTAATGTACTGCTAAAACCAGGGACCCGACAGGTAGCTCCATTCTACCCCAGGTGCCTGGGCAAGGCCACATAATACCTGCATCCCTTTCTGCTGTTACAACAGTCACTCCACTACGCCCCCTACAGCATCATAAAACAAGAGGGCAGAAGTCATACTGGAAATGATAGTTGCAGAAATGAGGAAAAAACATTGCTGAAGGCAGATATATACTCTGGATCTAAAACAACATGCACGGATTGCATAATATTGGATTACTCAGCTGATTTTCAGAGTATTAAAATAAACATGAATATCTTGAAATAAATGAATGCACAAAAGATAATGCATATAGGTGTAAGAGGCACTTGGCTTGCCTGTGTAAGGGGACCACTGCCGCCTTAGTAAAAAGTTTTCAACCCACAACTCGCTAGGTTTATGGTTTTTGGGAGGAAAACTTTATAGAAAAACATGGAAATAGGTGGAGCCGTTCAGCCGGGCTTTGCGCGAGTGCACACCTCACTAGTGCTATCCTGCAGGACAGCCACACAGACCCTGGGCCCTGCAGTGTGTGCGTCCGTTATTGATGCCCCCACGAGATAATAATGAACGTTTTTGCAGTACACACTTTTTCACATTACAGATATTTAAGGCATGGAAAATGAGTATTGAAGTAACCTGTATAAAATCACACAATATGTAGTCAGGGCCAGGATTGGAACCTAACTGAACTTAGCCTTAATACTGGCTGGTCTCCATCGGTGTAAACCCTCCAGATTGTGATGGGGAGGCGGGGAGGGAGGGTGGGGGGAGCTGTATCTCACATATCCGACTTATATACATTGACCTTGTGCTGTATGCAGTGGTCGAAGTGGGGAAAAAAAAGTAGGGGAACTATGGGCGGAGACTCAGGGGGCGGGGCTAACCCAAGGTTTGGATTAGTGGGCGGAGTCGGAGGTGTGGCTAGAAAAAGCAAAACATACCAATTTTTGAACGTTTGGCATTTCACTGACCAGTTACAGCTTATAACGTTATTTAATTCAAAGAATCAATAAACATGTTTATTTGAGGTTTAATATATAAGTTGTTTATATTTAATTCATTTACAATGTGGGACATGTTTCCAATCACAGAATATTCCAAATACGCTTATAAGTGGAATCATAAGCCATTTGTCTCCGAGCCATGCAGTTTCTTTCATCTGTACTTCTCCTCCCTTTTTCTAATCATTTCTGAACATAAAATTCAGGTTTAAATTCTATGACAGGTGGCCCCACGATATTTATGAACATTGTAGAAGACAGACGATTGATTGATATTCTGTTCCGCAGTGGTGTGAGCACATCATTCATTACACTAAAGCCCCGTTCACATTCAGCAGTTGAGGTACAAAAGGTGTTTATAATGTGCATTAATGGTTTCAGGCTTTCAGAGATGCAATTTTTATTTTGTTTGTACTCTCTGAAACCAAGGATGTACTGCCTGGTCTCAAATACATGCAACCTGCTACAAAGGTTTTGTAATTCTCCCTCACCGTATAAGATGTCTACTGGATCTGGCCAATAAACTGGTTGTAGGAGTTTCATTCTATGTACTAACTCTTTGTATTCTATTTCATCATTGTTTGTGGTTGTGCATCTAGAAACATTTGATGCATTAGGCATTGTCATCCTTTTTCGCAGGCTATTTGCTAAGCTCCTAAAGAACTGTGCCCTATTGATGCTAACACAGCCTTTGTTCTGTTGCAGTCCTACACCAGCAAACTGCGTCCGTTCAGCAGCATCTAATGCAGTTGTAGCAAACAAAGGGCCCGGGTGAATCAGCCATTGATTCAAACACTAAAATCTGCATCTGTATTGAACGATCGGCCTCATATATGGTCATATCACGCCGCTGCAGCCTTCTGGATAGGTCACCCTATTCTGTGAGAGCATCATATAAAATGCCCATATTTTCAACAAACACCAGGGAGGTTAATAAACGGTTTAAACCAGCATATTTCCTCTGCTCAATGTCACTCCTCGTTGAGTCTTCGGAAGATTCCATGAAATGTTTAATAAGTCCTTTGTAGTTATTCCAAACAGCTCTCACAGATCTTTCACTTGAGGACACCCAACGTACATCTAGCACCTTTCCAATTGCCAAAAGTCTTACTTCTACCTCCAGAGCACATTCCCCAAGCTCTCTCTGATTTTTCGGAGCGGCATGGTAGGTGGTATATAGCTTATCAAAAAAAATTTGAGCTGATTAATGCCTGCGACTTCTTTACAAACATCACCCACAGCAAGCTCCAGCTTGTGGTTAGCACAGTGCCATACACTCAACTGTGGATATTTCAGTTTCAGAAGAGTTGCCACACCAGATTTCCTACCTATCATATTGGAAGCACCATCTGTTACAAGCTGAACCAAATGACTTTTTAAATACTCATCAGTAAAACTGTGTCTCTCTAAGCATGCAAGTAAGGCATCTAAGATTAGATCTGCTGTTGTGCTTGGCAACTCAACAAGGTCCAAGAAAAAGGTCAGTGGCTTATTGTGTTTATCAATACATGCTCTTACACAGATAATTAGTGTGGTCAATTTACTATTTGTGAGCTTAGGGACATATTTATGGGAATGGTGGCGCAGGGCAGCACAGCAAGTTACTTTGCTGCGCTGCCCTGCGTCACAGGGAAAGGGCGGGAATGTGCCGTATTTATCCAATATGGTGCATTCCGGTCTTTTCCCCCTGCACTGGCGCCATTTCGACAGCCTAGCTTCAACGCAGGCACACTTGCCCCATGGTGCAAGGGTGCCTCCTTTGCATGCAGGATTGTTTTTGTGCAGGAAGGGGCACCTTCCTGTACAAAAACAATCTTGAGAGGCTTTTTCATCTTTCTATGTGGGCTGCAGAATAAAGCACAGTTTGAAAGAGGAAAAAGCAAGGAGAAATAAAGATATTTTTCCTAGTTATGCCTCCTCTGGGGTAGCGCAAGATTTTGCCGCTTTCCCAGGATTACAAGTCCTTGTCAATCTATGAATGCGTCAAAAACCGTGGGGGTTGTGTGGGAGACTTTTATTATTGCAGGAAAACTACTGCGTGACAAAGCCACTGCTGCTCTAGGGTGTGCTGCTTTGTAGACCTGCCCGCAAGACTGGTGGTGAACCTGGGTATGAATTGTGGTGGACAGGGCTTCAAGTTTACCCAACTGGCCACCGGTAGGGTTCACCTGCTGGTGCTAAGAGACCAGGGCTTCTAAGGTCTAGTGGGGCCTTCTAAAGTCTATCATGGGTGCTCCCTCAGGAGTAGTCTGATGGAAAAGGCATGAAGGCTGAACCAGGTTCCCCAGTTCCAAATTTGGTAGCTCTGGCCATAATGCCACATCCTATCCCCACCGAACACCCTTCTGCCCCACTGAGTGAAACTCGCACTGTCTTCACCTACAACCCAATTCTGCCCCATTATAAGCACCTGGATGTGACTCATTTCAAATTATGCAGTGCCTGAAAAAAAGTAACAACATTCTGGGAAAAGCAGATACTCATAGGGAATGCAGGATTATGTAAAGCATGCAAAATATAAGCAGGAACGACATGTTACCTTAACGCTTTTACTCTCGTTCAGAAATCAATGAGTATTTTTTGTCTCAAACATTGAGGACATGAATATAGGGCTCCTCCTGTACACGTGTTAAGCAGGGCTCAGAGACAAAGGAACTCTTCAAGAGAATCTGATCTGACTCACGGAAACCCACAAGGGCTCCTTCTTATCCACAAATTGTGCACTCTTGATTGTCAGCGCCAGGATGCCTGTTAGGTGAGAGTGCGCTTTACAAGTGAGATAAATAATTCTTATTCATGTCAGCCAGCTAGCTGCTCAAACATAGTATAGCACATATGTATTCAAGTGTCCTACAAAGAAGAATGAGTGCGAGTAAGTAAATGTGGGTGTGAATGATTGAGTGCCTGAATGTAACTGAGCATGAGTGAAAGAGTGTATGTCGATGAAAGTGAGTGAGAAGGAGTCACGTAGAGTAAGTGAAACTGTAAGTTAGAATGGGAAAAGTGGTGAGACTGAGTGAGTGAGAATGTGATACCGAATGTTGAAGAGTGAGTGCAAGTGAGCAATTTTCAGTAAAAGGGAAAGTGAATGAGAATGAATAATGGTGGTAGTGAGCCTGAGTGAGATAACATGTGAGCAAGCAGGACAAAACACAGGCCTTGGCAAAGTGGAGCTAAATATTTACTTATAGGAGGAACATATTGTGCATCTTGAAAAAAAATGTGGTCAACTCCTGGGGATGTTGTCTTGGCACAGTAATGGCTTTGGAGAGAATTTGTGTAAAAATGGGGTGTTGAAAATAAAATGCAGTATTTGACCCTATAGTTTTTTTTTCAAAATTATCTTGGGAGTAGCAACACCCAGACTGCAAATCCTCCGGGCCCTCCTTTATCTCTTCTTAGTCTTACAAGGCCCAGTAAATCGCACTCTTTTCCAAATCTCTTTCTAAATATTATCACTCTCAAAAACTGTTTTTTCTATGTAATTTTCCTTTGATGGGAAGAGGAGGTTTCTGAGGTGGTAGTATCAGGCAAGTGACACTACTTGGGCTCCCTCTGTTCGAGCCTTCATGGAGGATCCCTCTTCATTGCTACCTCCACCTGACCCCAGACTCCGCAACGCACTCCCTTACAGGCTTGATTATCCACTACTCCTCTCCAGTGCACCTTATCTCACAGCTGACCTTGGGCCCCAGCCCCATATCAGGCACCATCGGGCTCCACTTTCATTTTTCCCGGTAAAAACATTAGTAAAATCACCTTCAAACTTAAAACATTGAATATAGCAGTAAATATAATTAGCACACACTTTAAAGTATGTTCCACAGTAGCCCTTATGACCCGACTGCTAATTAAATAAACAAAAACAGAAAGGCCATGACAAGGCCGGCTTTAGCGCTGATGCGAAAGTCTTTTTTGGCGCCACACCAATAATCACTGCCATACGCCACAAGTGCTCCTCATCTCCCCATAGCCGCTCCCCCTCATGACCTCCTCCTCGGATTCCCTCACTGCCACCCTCCACCAGTGCCCCTCATTTCGCTGTAGCCCCTCCCCCTCATGACCTTCTCCTCAGAATCCCTCACTACCATCCTCCAGCAGTGCCCCTCATCTCTCCCTAGCGCCCCCCTCCCCCCCATGACCTCTTCCTCGGATTCCCTCACTGCCACCCTCCAACAGTGCCCCTCATCGCTCCATAGCCACTCCCACTACCTCCTCCTCGGATTCCCTCACTGCCACCCTCCAACAGTGCCCCTCATTGCTCCATAGCCACTCCCACTACCTCCTCCTCGGATTCCCTCACTGCCACCCTCCTCCAGTGCCCCTCATCTTTATGTAGCCCCTCTCTCATATGCATTTCATTTGTTGTGTAGCGCTACTCATATCAGTGTAGTGTGTGTCAGTATTTTACACCACGCATACATTATACAGAGACAACGAATCATACAAGTATGTAAATCAGCCTACAGGGAATGTCACATAAGCCAATGAGGATTACAAGGTGTATGAATCACATGTCATCCATACTGGTGGGCAGTTATTTTAAGAGGGTTTGGTCTGGAGAAGCACAAACTCAGGATTTAAAGAGTACTCCAGTGGTTAGGGGTTGGCTTTACTGATAAAAATGTATATCTGCCCAAAGATACTCATTTTAGCAACATTAGAATAATGAAAGACTGGGGAAGTTCTAACTATATCACAAAACAAAAAACGCGAAGTTCTAACTATATCATTCAGGTTTGCATGCAGCTCTTTGATGACAGTTCATTGGTCACTGTCCTATGTTAGGATTGTAACTTCTGAACTGCAAGTAACACAAGGATCTCTGTGACAAAGCCAGTAACCCACTGAGCTACCCACATAAAATACAGTTCATCTGCACTTAACTACTAACAGAGAAATGATTGCTCTCCAGCGGGATCATTAATACCCAGCGTTATCTGGGCATTTCTTTATTGTCCTATTGTTGTCCTGCATCGGCCATGATAATGATAAAAACGGATTAAATGAAGCGCACACGAAGTACATGTCCTGCTGCGCCTGTGCAGAATTTAAAAAGAAAAACAAATAGTGACACATTCTCCTACCTATTCCATTAGTCAATCTTAGTGTCGCAGCCTGAAGTGATAAGCAGCTGCAGGGGTTGGGAAAGGTGAATCAAAATAAACAAACTTCTTTTCTCCTGCGCTGCTGCATAGAAAAAGAATATCCACGCAGCAGGACAGTGGACAAAGGTTACCACGGCCAAAGAAAGGATGTGTCGCCTTCGCCATGCCCCTGTTGGAGATGAAGGGGTGAAAAAATAAACAAAGCCTCGTTAACATGTAAATGGTCTTTTAAAGACCTGTGAAGTACTCAGGTACGGCTGCGTTAATCTCTGAAACTGTCTGTGTGTGCGCGCCCGGGCTTTGAAGCACTTTGAGCCCCATGGCGTTTGGCGCCTGCCTTCAAGCCCTTACTAGAACCGGGCCTGAATTAGGGCAGTCCCGGGACGCTTTTTTAAAATCAAGAAGTAGGGGAACGGACTAGCATAATTTTTAAAAGTAGGGGCACGCCGTGCCCTTCCGTTCCCCCCCACTTCTAACACTGGCTGTATGCCCTTTTTCCTACCGGAAGGGCTGCACTCCGAAAGGTAGCAGCGCTACCCCACTTCGCCCCCACCCTCCATGTGCTGCAATGGCCCGTGTTACGCCCCTAGTGGTCTCCTGCTGATCAGCACATACCAAACATGTGTTCAAATATTCACGCTATTTCGCAGTTGGGCAAGGCTTTGAATAAACGTGTTTTTCTTGTAGAACCAAGACTGCCTGAAGGAGGCCGATAAGCTGCCCTGTCCAATTATCGGTCTGTTGTGTGCCGTTGAAAGGACAGCGCGTGAACAGGTTCCGCCCGGCGCGCTCCGCTCTTGAAAGAACGGTTGGTACGCGGCGTGAAAGGCAGCCAAGGTTAAGGAACATGAAGCCGTCATTGGACTGTACCAGAAGAAAGGAAAGAAGGGAGGGACGGTACACCGGGCGGCTGCCAGACTGGCATTATATCGGAGCTTAGCAACCCCTCGGGCTTGAAACGGGCGCTGACTCCGGCTTTCGTTGCGGGCTCTCCTTTCCATTGTCACGAACGAACTTTTTAACCACCTTGGTATGGGTGGGCCACAATGCAGGCGTCAGCTGTCCTCGCGGAGAGACGCAAAGAGAACGCAGAATGGGGGTGGTAGACAGAGATGGACCCAGAGAGAACTATACAGAAACAGGGAGATCAAGATGGAGAGAGAGAGAGAGAGAGAGAGAGAGGGGAGGGCAGAACAGAGTGTGAGTGACTGATAAAGACAGAGAAAGACTGAAAGGGAGTGAGAGAGAGGGAGAAAGGCGAGCGAAAGATAGAGGAGGACATAAAAAGGATACAGTGAGGGCAGGGCTTTAAGTGGGATGAAAAAGCTAGGGATTCCCAAAGGGGCGTGGCCAATGTAATTAAGGGTGTGGCTTAAAAAAACATAAGCTAAAAATCTGTGCTTAGTATAGTGTGCCACCCAACTTGTATTTTGCTCTTTCTGTCATTGTATCCAGATATAAAACACAACATGCAACATCATTCCTACAAGTTAGGAATATCGGCTTTGTCAATGGTTGTTGCATAAGATAAATAAGCAGAAACTATGGCTTATATATAATATTGAAAAAGCTTCGACTTAAAGCCTTGGTGACAATGTTGCTACTCCCGAGTTTCATAAAGAGAAGGGAAATCCGGAGAGAAAATTGTTGTTATCACAGTTACTGCCAACAATAGCTGACTCGCGACTCTCCTGAGCGAGAACAGGCACTACGTGGCATCACTTTTCCTCCCCATTGGTTTCCCCAACATTCCACATTCCACGGCTCACTGTTACTGCCAGTAGTTTAACGTTTCCACTGACAGTTGCTTGCTCCCCAGCAGTCGTACTGCACAGACGTGTATGGGGCTGTTTAATAAAGACTTACAGCTTCGAACCTTACGAGTTTGCTTCGTTATTACAAGTGGTGATGAGCGGACAGCCCCTCACATCAACCACCTTCGTGTTTGAGTCAATCAAGACTTCTATGGGAGCACCGTACTCACCACCTGCTGTGAGCTATTTTGAGAAGGTGAACTTCAATTCTATCCAGAAGGCTGAGGAAGGCCATCGCCTTTGATGTCTTCAACTAGCAGTATCCTGAATTTGCCATAGACGATCTTCTAAACCTCCTGAGGAGTATGTGTCTGCTTTAAATTGCGTGGCTTTAACATGTAGATTTGGGCAGTTACAAGAAGAGTTCATACGTGATCAGATCATAATGCATGCCAGTAACCCCAACATTCAGGACAAACTTTGGGTCAACGGTGAATCCTCGGTAAAAGAATTGGTTGCTTTAGTCAGAAAAGCAGAACTCACTGGTAGGTGTGCAAAAGCCAATTGAAGTCAGGTTAGTAAACACAACCAATGCTGACAAATGCAAAAATAGGGAAAACAACAATAAAAACATGGCAAATGAAGATTATAAGAAAAAGAGCAATGATGGTAAAACCTACGTGAAGAAATTCAGTGAAAACACTGATAGAAAATGTTATCGCTGCGGATCTTCTTCCCACCTTGCTGACTTCAAAAAGTGTCCAGCGAGATTTCCAAAATGCACCTCTTGTGGTTCAATAGGGCATTTTTCCACCAAAGTTTGCAATAGGAAATTCTACAAACGTAGCAAGCCTGTTAGACACATTCAGAGTGAGTGTTGTGAGAGTTCTGATGAATCTGAAGGATCTGATTCCGATAAGATCAACTATGTATTTTCAATTGAGTACAGCATTCTGGATGTCAATCCCACAAAAGCCAAGAAACCCATATGCGAAATTAAAATAGGTTATGTTATGTTTGTGGAACTTTTATAGCGCGCTAGGGTGTCCCGGCGCTTGCTGTAGTTCTCCCAACACCCAAAGCATAGAGAATCAAAAA
The DNA here is from genome assembly GCF_964204655.1 of Triturus cristatus. Lineage (NCBI taxonomy): Eukaryota > Metazoa > Chordata > Amphibia > Caudata > Salamandridae > Triturus > Triturus cristatus. The sequence continues at coordinate 272,614,014 of NC_140588.1, forward strand.
AGCCATGTTTTAAGCGCTTTCCTGAAGTATAGAAGATCCTTCGAATTTCTCAAATTAAAAGGAAGCTCATTCCATGCCCTAGCCGCCCCTGCGACAAAACTTCTACCGCCCCATCTGGCTTTCCTTATGATGGGGAGAACAATCAGTTTTGCTCCTAAGAAGTGCAAAGATCTTGCCGGTACATACCAGCGAAATTGTTGTCTCAGATGTAGAGAACCTGTATTCTGCAGAGCGCGAAAAACTAAGCAAAGGGACTTGAAAAGAATTCGCTTTTTTACCGGCCGCCAGTGAAGTTTTCTTATTGCGCCGGAAATCGGGGTAAACCTCGAAGTTCCCGTAAGCAACCTGGCTGCTGAGTTCTGGAGCATTTGGAGTTTACGTAAGTTGCCCTCGTGCATGTTCAGATAGAGACCATTACAGTAGTCAAGACGTGACATAATCAAGGCTGTTACCACTGTAAATTTGCAATCAGATGGCAAAAGCGGAAGAACCTTCCTCAGGCTCCTGAGTATGTAAGAGGTGGTGGAGACTCCCGCATTCACTTGAGCTTGCATGGAAAGGCACTCATCCAGCACTACGCCCAAATTGTTAACTTTTTTTGAAGGGACTGGAAGAGTGCCCATAGTCTCAGGCCACCAACTAGGAGTCCAGATATTGACATTATTGCCAAATAGCATCATATCTGTCTTACTTGCGTTAAGCTTTAAGCAATTCTGTGACATCCAACATCCTACTGCACCCATACAGTCATGTAGCCTCTCCCCTGACGCCCTCTCCTGGCCTGGTTGCATAGAAATTACTATTTGAGTATCGTCAGCATAAGATGTTAGACAAAAGCCGAACGACTCAATCAAAGTGGCCAGAGGAGATACGTAAACATTAAAAAGCGTGGGGCTAAGGGAAGGACCTTGTGGAACCCCACAAGGAAGAGAAAAGGGATTGGAGACAAAGTCACCCAAAGCCACTGACTGTCGTCTGTCGGAAAGGAAGGACTTTAAGGGAGACCATGCTTTGTTCTGTATTCCGCATGCCGACAACCGGTCCATTAACACTCAATGATGGACCGTGTCGAAGGCCGCGGAAAGGTCAAGTAGGATCAGCACCGCCTTACCACCTTGATCCAGCCCTCTCCTAATCTCATCCGTAGATTTGAGAAGGGCGGTCTCAGTGCTATGCCCTTCTCTAAAACCAAATTGGGTGGGATCCAAAACATTAGTGTCACGCAGAAAGGCACTCCGCTTATTATTCATATGTTTTTCCACCAGTTTCGCCGGTAAAGGAAGGCGTGAAATAGGTCGAAAATTGTTTGGATCGTTAGTATCCAAGTTAGGTTTCTTCAAAAATGGAAGCACCAAGGCTACCTTCCATCGTTTAGGAAACTGCCCAAGAGAAAACATAGCATTGAAGAGAACCGTCAATGTCAAAGCTATGGGTTCAGGTGCCAACTTTGCTATTGCCACTGGACAAGGATCATGAGGCCACCCAGATTTAGCAGTTAACAGAAGATTAAGGGTGTCTAAGTACGCTATAGGAGGAAAAGTATCCCGGGTGGAATTTAAATCCAGACAGGCCTTTGGGCCTAAGTTAGTGCACGCCGGGTGTTTAAAAGTATTAAAAATTGTTGCTACTTTAGTCTGAAAAAAAGTAGCAATTTCCTCACAGAAATCCCTAGTGGGAGTAAGGTGGACAGGCAATGGGTGCGCTAGCCTAGTGACTATTTTATAGAGTTCCTTTGTTGAATTACTCGCGAGTTTAATCTGGTTTGTGAAAAACTCTTGCTTAGTTTCCATCAACAGGTGTTTATAACACAAAATACTTTGTTTATAGATCTCTTTTGCAGATGGAAGATAGCCCTTCCTCCACGCCCGTTCCAGCTGTTTACATTTTAGTTTTTGGGATTTCAGGTCTGGCGAGTACCATGGAGCTGTAGGTTGTAGCCTTTTAGGAGTAATAGTTTTTTTAGGTGCTAGAGTAAGGCACACCTCCTCAATCCATGCTGTATATACAGAGGCGGCTTCTTCAACCTCTGAAGGGAGGGGTCTCTGAGTGGAGAGTAAACGATCCCTAAGATCATTTCCTCCAACCTTGTTCCAAGTTCTAATTTCCTTAAGCTTCCCCACCGAAGGGACTCTGCCCATATCTTTCAGGCCGATTACCTCGAACCTAATGGCATAGTGATCAGACAAGGCCAGAGGAAAAACATCAATGACCGAAAGGTGTGTGGAATTGGAAAAGATCCCATCCAAGGTATGCCCTGATTGGTGAGTAGGAACCCGGACCAGTTGTTTTAGCTCTAGACTACCCATGAGATCAAGCAGTTTTTCTGTGTCTTTATCACTGTCCATTTCTAGATGGATATTAAAATCACCCAAGATGGTGAGTGAGTCCATAGACAAACCTTCCTCAAGGACAACTCCCACCTCTGCTAAAAACGGGCTCCTAAGTCCCGGAGGTCTGTAAATTAGAAAACCCCTAAACATGTAACCATGATGGAGAGTAAAAGCGAAGGACAAAGCTTCAAAACACGAGTTGACAATTATGTCAAAAGTCGCTTTAATAGAACTATCGTAGATCACGGCCAGACCTCCGCCTTTCTTAAAAGGTCTGTTTGCAATATAGCAAGAAAAACCAGGGGGTGTGGCTTTCACGAGGTCTGGCCCCGACACTTCATCCATCCAGGTTTCCGTTATAAAAGCTATTTTAATGTTATTATCCTCTATCAATGTTGCACACTCGACACTGTGTTTAACCAATGAGCGTGCGTTAACCAATAGGCATTGAGACACAGCCGTTGTCCTGCCTTTGATAATAATAAAACCATTTTCGCGAGCTTCTCTTAGCGTTTTGCCAAAACCAAGCACTGGCAAAGTTGTAGAACAGGCCGGGCAAAGCAGTGGTGTAAAACCCACCCCAGAACCGGGTGTAACACAAACACAATCAGGCAGCCTTGTAGCGTTGTTCATTGCTCGTAATTGCCCACTAGAGTAGCTGAAAATGGGAAGGTCACCTAAAAGTGATTGACCAGGGGTTTTGGCGCATGGCGCGGTACGAGCGCGGACGGGCGCAGACGGGCTTGCTGTGGGCGCACCTCCGGCACGCCAGCGGCGCGCACGCGCCTTGCGTCCTCAAATAGCGAAGTGCCCCAAGAAGCTGAAGCGCCGGCCACCACTCCTCCTAAGATGGCGGCACCTGCCAATCCGCGCACTCAAGCAGCTGTGCAAATATGCAAAAGTGCAAAAAGGTTGTAGTGCCAACAATGATTAAAACAAATACTGTGTCCCCTAAACAAATCAGCAGCAAGCACAGTAAACACGATTAAAACTTTAAAAATGTTTAAAGGATACCGTAGCGTGATGCAGCAAGTGATTCTCCCGGCTCAAGCCTCAGGAGATTACAGCGCTGCGCGCACGCGCCATGCGTCCTCAAATAGCGAAGTGCCCCAAGAAGCTGAAGCGCCGACCACCACTCCTCATAAGATGGCGGCCCCTGCGAATCCGCGCACTCAAGCAGCTGTGCAAATATGCAAAAGTGCAACAAGGTTGTAGTGCCAACAATGATTAAAACAAATACTGTGTCCCCAAAACAAATCAGCAGCAAGAACAGTAAACACGATTAAAACTTTAAAAATGATTAAAGGATACCGTAGCGTGATGCAGCAAGCGATTCTCCCGGCTCAAGCCTCAGGAGATTACAACCCAGATAGGTGGGGTGTCAATGATCACTGTTGCTGATTCAGGCTCTCCTTTTACAATTGTCAATGAGAACATCTGGAAACAACATTTTGTTAATAAGATAGGTGCTTCTCTTGAAAAATCTAACGTAACAGCCAAGAGTTATACAGGTGACAATATTGAGTTCATAGGGACGCGAGAACTTGAATTTGAATTAAAAAATCGGAAAGCTTTATGCAAACTCTTCGTGGCAAAAAGAGGACCCTCGGTCCTTGGGTGGAACGACCAAGCTGATCTAGGGATCATTTTGAATCCAAACTGCACTAACCCAGTCATGTCTATTGAGGATGTACATAAAAATAAACATACAGTTGAATTAAAAGATAATGCTTCACCATGTGTATACAAAGTCAGACATTTACCAATATCAGTCAGGGATGACGTTCAAATTGAACTCACCAGTGGAGTCATCGAGAAGGTTGAATCCGCCGAATGGGTCTCTCCCATGGTCGTCGTTGAACGTCCTAATGGAAAGATCGAACTCTGCTTTGATCTGAGAGATCTCAATAAGAGTATTATTGTTGACCAATTTCCACTGCCTCGTATAAAGGACATTTTTGACGCCACCAAGGATATGAAACTGTTTCCTATTATAGATTTAAAGTCTGCTTACCACCACGTACCTTTGCATGTCGATAGTAAAAAGTATACAACCTTCATTACACCGTTTGGTTGCTATCGCTTCACTCGGTACCATTTGGTTTAGCTTCAGCTGCAGCACTTTTTCAAAGAATAATGTCATCCATCTTTGAGGGCACTGTCGGCATAAAGACCTTCCAAGATGATATCCTTGTCATGGGCAGTAACAAAACGGAACACGATGCACGTTTCAAGCAAGTGTTTGAAATTCTAAAGCATAATGGGCTAACTGTTGAATTAGACAAATGTACATTTTCGCAAAACAAAGTTGTTTATCTGGGTCATTGCATTAGTCAAGATGGCATAAAACCCAAACAAGGCCCTGTTGAAGCCATCCTCAAAGCACCCTGTCCCACCAGCAAAGATGATGTTAGAGCATTCGTCGGTTTAACCGAATACTCTTCCAAATTCATTAATACATTTTCAGAAAAGACATGCGACATCCAGCAAATTACTTAAGAATAAAGTTAAATTCATGTGGTCCCCTGCTTGCCAAAATGCGTTCGATCTCATTAAAAAAGAAATAAGTGGTGCACCCTTCCTGAAAGGTTGTGATCCCAAAGCTCAAATATTCGTTATAACTGATGCTAGCAACAAGGGACTTGGGGCTGTTCTTTCACAGATGGATTCTGACAAAAATGAGTGGGTGGTAGCCTTCGCGTCTCGATAACTGACCACTGCAGAAGAAAGGTATTCATTAATAGAATGTGAAATGCTTGCATGTACATGGGCCCCAAACTACTTTAGAGTCTATGTCTGGGGTTACAATGTTCGCTTAAGGACAGATCACAAACCCCTTATCAAGATTCTTTCAGCTGCTGGCTTACAAACCGCTTCTCCCAGGTTGAGCAAAATGTCTGTCAAATTGTTAGATTACAATTATACAGTTGGATACTGGCCTGGGGTCAAGAATAAAGGTGCAGACTTTCTAAGTAGATTACCTTTACCTAATGAGGAAGTCTTGGAAGATCAAGAAGATATTGAGAAAGTAGCTCTACTTTTTGATGTGGACTTCGATGGTGTTACAAAATCTGAATGGATTGAACACATGGAAAGAGATCTCACACTGCAAAGGGTCTGTAATGACATCAATAACCATTGGCCCGAAAAGAAACATCTTGACAAAGATGCCAGAATTGTTTGGGAACTAAGGAATGAATTAAGTGTTGAAAATGATGTGCTATTTAGGATAGGGAAAGCTGTTCCCCCCCGAATCTCTTAAAAAGAAAATCCTTAAACTTTGTCAGATAGATCACCTTGGTATCTCCAAAACTAAACAAAGAGTCAAAAACAACTATTGGTGGCCTAGAATCGATAAACAAATTGAAGTCTTAATCAGAGACTGTGTAAGTTGCAACAACTCTGACAAAAGTCTCAAGGTTTCCAGAGTTCCTTTAAATCCCATAGAATCCCCAAGTATGCTGTGGGAAAGAATAGGGTTGGACATAACTGGACCTATAGAAGATCATGATGGGGTACTCAAATACATTCTGGTGGTCGTTGACCATTTTTCAAAGTGGCCAGAGATTAAAATTGTCCCAAATGAAGACAGTTCCAGTGTTGTATCATTTTTGGACAAACTTTTCATGAGTGAGAGACTGCTGAAGTACATTCTAACAGACAATGGACCCCAATTCTCCTCCGAAGCATTCAAATTGTTCCTTGAAAGGAATTGTATAACTCACAACACCTCTTCGCTTTATCCTCCTGAAGATAACGGCCTTTTCGAACGTTTCAACAGAGTAATAAAAGGCAACATACATTTGTTCAGAAATAGCAATCTCAATTTGGAAAATGAGATATTTAAACTCATTTGGGCATACAGAATCACACCCAATGCCAGCACGAATGAATCTCCATTTGTCCTCATGAGGAGTAGACAACATAACAGCAGAGATTTAGGATGGTTGCCTACGTCAAAACAGATTGAATGGTCACCTGAAACCATCAGAAGCAACATTGAAAAAGCATAAAGGTGTTATAAAGAATGGTATGACAATAGACATGGCGTCAAGCATCACACGTTTAAGGTTGGAGATCTGGTCAAAGTTCGTCTTGAAAGAAAGGTCAGGAAAGGAGAAAGTAGATTTACTACACCCCTTTGCATCTGCAAATTGTACAATAATGCGGCTAAACTCAGTGATGGCAAAGTGTAGCATATGAACAGATTATGCAAATGTAGTACAGTTGGCCAACAACCTAATCAACAACATTCGAACAGATGTAATAATGATTTATAGGTTGATAATGATGAACCAGAAAATGTACATAGATCAAGGAATGTTTGTGATGAAATGCATCTAAGAAACTGTGACTCCAGTGTAGATGATGTCCCTTCTTCCACTAATCCAATTGATCATCACGCACCTGACTCAGTGATGAAACTAATTTGCACTCTGACTTAGAGATTGCTGGTGACAGTCATGGTATTACTGGAAGATTTGGTAGACACATACAAAAAAAAAATCATCGATTTTGTATGTGACTAACAGTACACAGTTAACAATGTTTTAAGAGAGGAAGATGTGTTGTGATCACAGTTACTGCTGCGTGCCATGAACATGGCACACAACAATAGCTGACTTGTGACTCTCATGCGCGAGAACAGGCACTACGTGGCATCACTTTTCCTCCCCATTGGTTTCCCCAACATTCCACGGCTCACCGTTACTGCCGTTAGTTTAACGTTGCCACTGACAGTTGCTCCCCAGCAGTTGTACTGCACAGACGTGTATGGGGCTGTATAATAAAGACTTACAGCTTCGAACCCTTTCGAGTTCGCTTCGTTAAAGGATTTCCCTTCCCCTACAACGCTCACCTGGCATGACGTCATGACGTAACTTCTCCACTAGTGAGAAGTGAGCAGTGAGCAGTGTGAGCACGCGCACATCGATGTGCCTGCTGTCACTGCAGTCTGGGAAAAAATGGCCCGCATGTGCCAGGGCACAAAACAGAGCCAGATAGAGACCCGGTTTGAGGCCCCCTTTATCAAACTGCTGCTGCGCAGCACCGGTGAGACCCAGCCCACTTAAAGCCTGACTGAGAGTGACAGAGAGAGGGGGAGCCGGAGAGAGGGGAAGCAAAACAGAGAGATAGAGGGGAGTGTTGAACAAGATAGAGGGAGAATGAGCGTGTAAGAGAGAGGGCAACAGACCTCAAGTTGACGCAGTCTCCTTGAGAATGGAGGAGAAACACATCCTTTATATGCAGTCCTGTGGAGAAAATGGGCGTGTCCATGTACAAGGACTGAATACTGCACTGAATGATATCACGTTTTAGATTTACAATGTGAAATACATTTACAGTGTGCGTTTAGAGACTAATGCTGCTTCTGTTAGCAGATGGATCCATATATATGTTAATTCTATACGCAAACCTAGCTAAAAAGCATCGGAGCACTGTACAAGGTCAAAGGCAAGCTTAAAGTCAGCGAGTAATAGAGAAATTTGAGTTGTGAATGGTTAATGTATTTTCGTGTAGTATTCTTTAAAGAGATGAGGTTTTAACTCTTTCCGAAAATGGGGCATTGCTGGGGCGTTCCCAATGGACATAGGGATGTGGTTCTAGATCCTGGGTGCATGGATAGAAAAGACTTGCTGCCTTGTTTTGTTTCATTTTTGCACTTCTTAGTCTGCAGTCTGATGGTGACCAGGCTGTGGGTGTGCTGAGGACCACCAGAGATGATGAGCTTGTGCATGAATAAAGTGGGGTGCTCGTAAATGAAGCAGCTAATTTTGACGATGGTGCAGATCTGCAAAGGGAGCCAATAATTGCATCAGGATGGGGGAGATGTAATCATATTTCTTTGGGCCCTGGATGAAGCATGTAGGATGCCCTTAACAGGTTATAGTGTGGACTCGTGAGAGGCTGTAGAGCAGGGCATTACCACCTTCCAGATGCGAGAGTACTAGGACTTGAACTGCAGTTCTGAAGTCACTTTCTGGAAGAAACTGTTTCACTTTTTTTAAAAGAGAGATCTGGTACCAGAAAATGGTCTCCTTGAGGGTGAGGCTGGTGTCCAGGGTGAATCCAGTTGACTTGTTTCCATTCGAAAGTTGAGGGTCAAAGCCATCAAGTTTCATGTCATTGAGCTAAGTTCGTCCTGTTTCTTGTTTGTTGTTCTTGGAAAATAATAAGAATTCTGACTTGGTTGCATGGAGCTTCTGGTATGTGCTAGACAGCCAGATCTTGATGTTGAGCGGGTAGCGTTTGGGATTTTTGTTGTCTGAAGCAGAGGAGACTTTCCAGTACAATTGGGTATCATTGGCATATTGGAGGATCTTGATGCTGTTATCGTTGAGTAGAGAACCAAGCAACTCAATGCAGAGGCGAAGATGTCAGGGCTCCGCAGGGACATCGATCTTCTGATACAAGGAGGTGCACATGTGAACAACCTGTGTCGTTTGGAAAAGTAGGAGGAGAAACAGTGAAGTACATTGCCATTGAATCCCATTCTAGATGTTGGGGTGCATATGAGGGCAGACTGTTCCATTGTGTCTAAGTTATCTGATAGGTCCAGCAGTATCAGGAGACAGGGGTCATCTTCATCTATGGTCAAGAGGGTATCGTCTATGATGTGTAAGGTGGCAGTCTCTGTCTGGAAAGTGACCTGAAATCAGACTGATAGTAAAGCAGAAGATGGTTAGCAATAATGGGATCTTGGAGTTGAACATAAACTGCCTTTTTAATGATCTTGCCAATGATTGGTACATGCGTGGTGGGCCGGACGTTGCTGAGGTCATCTGGGTCAAGTGTAGGTTTGTTCAGGAGTGGAAGGATCTGTCCTTTCTTGAGAGCTTCTGGGAAGATGTCTTGAGTGAAGGAGGCATTGATAATGACAAGCAGGAGAGAGAAAGCTTCCCCCAGAGAGCTTTGATGAAGGACAAGGTTAAAACTTCAGCTTCATATGTAACACGAATACTCACATTGTCCACTGTTCTCTATTTATTTTCCTACTATAAATGTCATGGTACTCAATGAAAGGGAGTCTTTGCCGATTGCTTGTCTGGGAAGTTCCTTTTCTTTAAGACAAACTAGAGGTGGAATGTTTGTAGTACATGTGTATTCCTTACAAGGAGATATCGGATTGCTCATATACACCATAACACAGCCAAAACTTTAAGGTTTCGAGAAGTCGGGCACTGGAAGGACTCTTCAGTTTAGTGGCTTGCACTGCCCAAACAGTAATGCTTAACAAACCCCACATCAAGAAAGAACTCATTTGGAACATCTCCTAAGTTATGATGAGGTTTCAAATGGAGCGTCGCAGGGCAGAGTTCACACCTGATCTGGAAACCTATTCTTTGCAGGAATTTTTAGCTCACTGTGTGATAGTGGCTCTTTACACTGAGTGGATATCTGATGAGAGATAAAGCTGCGTTTCACACAGCGGAACCATGTGAGTTGGCAGGCCTGGCATTCTCAACAACTGTGTGATAATCTTTCCTGAGTCTTCTTCTACACGATTTAATTAAGAAGCGACAACATTCAGGCAGAAAAAAAACCTACACTTGATTTCCTTCCTCTGACAACTCACAACCACAAAACTGTGACTACTTTACTCTTTTACATCAATTAATGGGACCACTCTTATTGCCTAACTGGCTCTCTAGGACTCGTGCCCAGCTAAATTCCTCGAAACATCTTTTCCGTTTTCTCAAAACTCAAGACTTAACTATCTGTTCATCAGGTCAAGATATTATCCCCATTGTGTGAAAACTGCCACTGTGGAACTCATAAAAAACACACACCTTGGACCACAAGATCTCAGCAACTTTCAGCCAGTCTCCCTTCTGGCATTCTTTGGCAACCTTGTGAGAAAACAAAACTGGTGTTTAAACAGCTCCAGCAATTTGTCGAAGACTTCCAAGCATCCATTCCCAGCCTAGATATAGTATGCAACTGGTGATCCTATCTGCTTTGGATGACCTTGGCTCTCTGGTCGAACATGGGGGTGGTGAGGACTATTACCTTTGGACTTTTCAACAACCTCTATCACCATAGATCAGTCCTTCCTTAAACAACCCTAGGTAAAGTGGGTTTGGGCAACCATGTCATCAAATGGACCATGTCATTTCTCTCTCACCATCCGAAGATTACTGTGTTACTTTTCATTCCCTATCTAACCAACTGAGCAACAGGGGTTGGTCCTATCCCTGCTACCTTTAAATCTATACATATGACCTCTTGCTACTCATGTACAACACCTTGGGGGCTGTAGATGACAAACAAATCTTATTTGGCCTGTATAATCTGATTGAAATAAAATGGAAAGATGTTAATAACCTGCCTTACTTAAACACAATGATGGCGGTCTTTGAACCTGCTGAAGTTAAATCCTACCAAAACTTAGGTACAGCTAATGCCCAAAGCATCTCCTTCCTGGCTCTCAGCTTGCTGGTGCAATCGAGGTAAATACCACTCCTCTGCCCATCGAAAGGCTGGACAGTAAAATACAGCCATATATTGCAGGTATTGGGTCCCTAACACCCCTGGCCTCTGTGCCACTGTAAATACTGCACTACTGATAGCTACACCCCCTGAGAAGGGCCTAGCAGCCATGGGCCACTGCTGTGAATCCTAGAGGGCCATACTAGATCTTTGCAACAAGGCCAATTTCAGAGGATCCAGTGGTTTAGCAGTGGCACTGTGGTTCCCCCACCGTCCACCGGCTGGATATTAAAATACAGCCATAATATGGGTGCATTCGGGTCATAACACCCCTGGGATCCAGTGCCAATGCACGTGCTGCACTAGTGATAGCTACAGCAATGCGAGGAGCTTCATCCCCTGGGTCTCACAGCCAAGTTTCAGTGCTGCAAGACCCAGGGAGGGGACCTCTCTCTTGAGCCTCACAGTGCAAGGTCATGGCTGAGAGGTCAGGGGAGAGAGGAGTTAGTGGTGTAGGAGTGGTGTGGTGGGCCTTGGTGCAAGCACGGGAAAATGCTCCCAATCCGCTGGATGGACAGTAAAATACAACCATCATTGAGTGCAATGGAATCCCTACAAACCCCAGGGCCCCAGTGCCACTGCACTTTTTGCACTCTTGATAGCTAGACTCCTGAGAGGGTCCAGGTGAGAGTGTCCCTTTCCTTGGGCCTCAAAGTACTGGACCAAGGGACCAAGGCTGCAATGCTTAGGTGAGGGCATCTCCTGGGCTTGGCAGTGCTGGCCCCAGGGAATAGGGTCCAGTGTCATAGCAGTGGTGCCACTGGCCCTAGTGCAAACAAGGACAATGCGGCTCCCCACACCCTCTCCATTGGCTGCACAGTAAAATATGCAAAAACAACAGTTGATGAACAGAATGCAGAACAATGTCATACATTCACCCCAGTACAGAGATATGGGCCTAAATCCATCGTTTTTTTGTTCACCATGCCGTTCCAGTTTGAACCCAGCCATATGCAAATCAGTCTTGACCCTGTGCCTCATGGGAACAGTCCAGCCCGAACTGCCAAGCCAGGTTGTTTCCGGCCCAGGGAAGACATGGCTTGGCAGTTCGGGCTGGACTGTTCCCATGAGGCACAGGGTCAGACTGATTTGCATATGGCCTTGTCTGAACTGGGGTGATGGAGTGAGATAAAGAATGATGTAATCCCAGATCAGTTGACTGGGGGTGAGTGCTTGCAATGTTCAACACTCCGTCCATCACCCCCTTTGGTTTTGCACAGTAAAATATAGCATAATTTAGATGCACTGGACACCTAACACCCTTGAGGCCATGTGTCACTGCACCTGCTGCTATGTTTATAGCTAAGCCTTTGCAAGGGACTCTCATACCCTGGGCCTCACATCTATAGACCAGCACTGCGAGGCCCAGGAGAACGTGTGAGACCAGGGGAAGCATGCCTCTCCTGGACCTCACAGCGACGGATCGTATTTTGCACCCTGGAAAAGATGACCTCGGGGGTTGACGTTTCCAGGAAGGCCTGTAAGGATGATAGGAAAAAATTAATAGCAAACTATAATCAAAATATGCCAATAATTCCAGGTATACACATAAACGTAATCTGCAACTAGGTTTCCACATATATGTCAAAGACACACATATAATTTTACAATTTATATAATTTTTATTTATTTTCATCAATTATTTTTCTGTATAAATATATATCTCTTTAGTTTCATCAATTAGGATCACTTATTTGTTTTCTTTATAGAAAATTATTTACAAAAGATAAATCACAAATATCAAAAATTACATATAAAAGACGTTTCATAAATGGATATAATGATCTGATCTAATGGCGATAATGATACGGTCTATGTGTAGTCAATGAGAGCAATGCGGTAGATGGAGACTACGCGCGTTTCGGCAAAACTGCCTTCATCAGGAGACCGTCCATTGCAAAACGAATTGACATGTAAAGCTTCATTTAGTATTGTTGAGGCTCTCCAGAATATTTAGCAAGTAGTAGGACAACTCATTTCCTAAGTGTTGACAAAAATCATCGTTACAGAATCTGGCATGAAGTAATCGTGAAGTCTCCAAGTGACAACTATGTTGTCGACCAGCGGAAGTGCTCTTTGAAACCTGTCTGGGTGAAGTACAGCTCGGTTGCAGTGTGCTTTAAAATCTCGTTCGACAGCAGCTTCTCACACAGCCTTTTCGTGAATCCTTCTGTTTGTTATTCTTTTTTTCTTTAATGCTTTAGGGAAGCTGCTCCGCGAATAAATCCCAAAGATCGATCGCTCACATCGTGTAGCATGTCTCAAGAATTGGGAAAAGATGCTGAGTGCAGTGTTGGACCATTAATAAATCAGATCTTTTCCCAATTCTTGAGACATGCTACACGATGTGAGCGATCGATCTTTGGGATTTATTCGCGGAGCAGCTTCCCTAAAGCATTAAAAAAAAAAAGAATAACAAACAGAGGGATTCACGAAAAGGCTGTGTGAGAAGCTGCTGTCGAACGAGATTTTAAAGCACACTGCAACCGAGCTGTACTTCACCCAGACAGGGTCCAAAGAGCACTTCCGCTGGTCGACAACATAGTTGTCACTTGGAGACTTCACGATTACTTCATGCCAGATTCTTTAACGATGATTTTTGTCAACACTTAGGAAATGAGTTGTCCTACTAGTTGCTAAATATTCTGGAGAGCCTCAACAATACTAAATGAAGCTTTACATGTCAATTCGTTTTGCAATGGACGGTCTCCTGATGAAGGCAGTTTTGCCGAAACGCGCGTAGTCTCCATCTACCGCATTGCTCTCATCGACTACACATCGACCGTATCATTATCGCCATTAGATCAGATCATTATATCCATTTATGAAACGTCTTTTATATGTAATTTTTGATATTTGTGATTTATATTTTGTAAATAATTTTCTTTAAAGAAAACAAATAAGTGATCCTAATTGATGAAACTAAAGCGATATATATTTATACAGAAAAATAATTGATGAAAATAAATAAAAATTATATAGATTCTAAAATTATATGTGTGTCTTTGACATATATGTGGAAACCTAGTTGCAGATTACGTTTATGTGTATACCTGGAATTATTGGCATATCTTGATTATAGTTTGCTATTAATTTTTTCCTATTATTGTTAAGTCCCTGCGTATAGCAAACCAATTGGTTATGTAGGGGTCCCCTTCTTTAAAAAAAGGCCTGTAAGGATGTACAAAGGGCTAAATGGAGGCTTAGTGGCTTAGACATAGGGCACAAGAAGGAATGGGTCAGTGGACTAATATTGGCTGGGTGACAAGATGGAAAAGAGTTGGGGAGATACAATGAGATTTGAGTTTATAGAGAAACAGTTAAGCCTTAAGACACAAGATTGTGAGACACGGGGAGAGTTAAACTGGGGCAGGGAGACACAAATACAGAGACATGGGGTGGGGAGAGACATGTATATGGTGGCATAGCGTTATAATGCTACAGCCAGTGCTTTAAATAGGCATGTACTCTCCGGTATTGAGTACCAGCACTTCTTTAATGTGAAAAGTAGAGTAGCTGCACTTCTCAGCACTGCTCCAATACATTTAATGGTGGAGTACAGGCAATTCTCAGGAGCAAAAAGGTACTTTGAATAGTAAGCACTGCTTCTATATGTTCATTTAAAGCACTGACTACAGTCACTGTGGTACAGGGTAGGCACTGAGTAGATTGATGATATGAACAGGGATGAAATAGCACCCCAAAATGAACAATCTGACATACACAGGTTTCGTAGAAGGTCTCAAGACCCAACCAACCTACCCTAACTCCTAGGAAGCTAATAAACAGAAGACCCACAATAAATGAGGGAGCTGGCTAGTCACTTGGGTTAAGTAGAGGGTTGCAAGACCACCACAGGGAAAGCCCGTAACCTACAATCGCTATTCTCAACAATCACATGAGTAAGATGATAGCTTGCAAGACCAGTGACATCCAAAGGATTTGTGTGGCCCTGGGCAATGTATATTTTCGGGGCCACTGTTTGGAAAACCTTTACATTTATAACCCCTTTTTGACTCATTCAAGCGCTTGTGATGCAAAACAACATTCAAGCCCTTGTGATACCAAACAATTCTGAATTATATGTTACACCTTCAGAAACGGGGATACCCAAAAACAGCCAAAAGCTCAAGTTGCCTGGCATCCACCAGCTAAATAGTAGCAAATAAAAGCTCAAAGAATAATTGATAAAGCAAATTCTATTTCATTTGGGTATAGAATTGTTTTACTTGCAAAAACAAAAGTTTATGTGAATTCAATGACTAACCAACATGTTACTTTAATTGCGGGCAAAACATGTTAAAGGTAACTTGTTCGATGTTTAGTGGACCAGTGCATAAAATTAGAATAACGCAAAAGCACACATTGCTTGAAACCGTAGCTTTAGCTGTTGAATATTTGCACTCACATATATATCTCCCTTCACTACCATCGTTCTTGCTGCAGCAGTGAAAATCTAAGCACTACTCTGAGAAGTGTGACCCTTCCATTGAAACAAAATCTAACATCTTTGTCCCAATCTCTCTTCCCCTGAATTGTCCCTTATTTCCTCCTTATATGTGTGTGCACCTTTCTTTTTAGACAGTTACCTGTGACCCCCTAAATAATAGAAATGGGATGGGGCAGGATAGAGGAAATGGGACAAAGACATAAAGAGAATAGTATAGCAAGAGACGTGAAGTAGAGGGAGACGGGGTAGAGAAAGAAATTATGTAGAAAGGTATGTGAGATAGGAAGATATCTAAAGTAAATAGAGAAATATGAGGTAGCCCGAAGGCAAGATAAAGAGAGATAGAAAGAGGAAGATTTTAGAGTGTGGTGGGGGTAGAGAGAGATAGAGACAGGGAGAAGAAAATGTGTAGTGGGGCAGAGGAGTTCAGTACTCCAAGGACTGAGAGAGAGAGATAAGTATTGTAGAAAAGAGGTGAATCAGAGAGAGGTAAACGCTGAAAGAGAGATAGACTTGAAGAAAAACAAAGAGATGCAAGGTAGAGAGAGAGAAACATGTGAAGAGGAAATACTAGTTCACGTAAAGAAAGTAGTGGGGAAGAGCTAGAGAGAGGGGAGAAGGATAGAAAGAAGAATATGGTGTAGACCACAAAGAAAGTTGAGAGGCATACATGAAATAGAAAAATATATTTGGGATTACACAGAGGTAGAGAGTTCTGAGAGGAAGAGATGGTGGGGAATAGAGAGCAATAAAGAAAAAGGTTAAGAGATATTCTTGAGATGGAGGTCCAGAGAGAGATATGTTTGTGTGTGTGTCTGTGTAAGTGTGTGCATGTGTCTGTGTAAGTGTGTGCATGTGTCTGTGTGTGTGTGTGTGTGAGAGACAGTGAGTGAGAGAGAGAGAGAGAGGGAGAGAGAAGTTGATGATAGAGTAAACGGGGTGAAGGTTGAGAAATATATGTAGCAAGAAAGGAGTAAGATAGAGAGGTGAAGGACATGGAACAGAAGTAGAACAAGAGAAAGGGAAGGTAAAGGATTGAGGTATTAAAACAATGGTCAGGTAAATTGAGAGGTAGGGTAGCACCCTCCGCAAGATTTTCAATTGGCTCCCCATTGACACTAGATGCACCGTCACTCAAGCCCTGGTCTCCAGCAGACTGGACCACAGCAACGCGCTCTATACAGGGATCTTCATGATTCTCCTCAAGAGGCTGTAGACGATACAGAACTCAGCCTCCAGACTCATCCTTGAACGCCCAAGCAGATCTACATCACCCCCACCTCAAGAAGCTTCACTGGCTCCCCATTTAGAAGAGATTCCAGTTTATGATGGTGATCCTGGTCTCAAAGCCCTTCACAACCTAGGACCAGCGTACATCAACCACCGACTGAATTTCCACCTCCCGTCCAGACACCTGTGCTCTGCCTCCCTCTTCCTCGCCCACACCCCCAGCATCTGCCACAGCAAATGTGGAGGATGCTCCTTCTCCCACCTCGCTTCAAAGTCCTGGAACGACCTTCCACTTCACCTATGGACCTCATTCTCTCTGATGGAATTCAGAAAAGGACGCAAGACCTGGTTATTCAAATGAGCACCATCAGCAACACTCTCAGCCTGGATACCCTCACAGGTGATTAGTCACACTATACAAATCGAATTGGATTGGATTGGAAGAGAGATAGAGACATCAGTGGGGTGAAAAGAGGTAAGATAGTGAGGGAGATAAGAAGTAGCGAGATAAATTAAGTAGCAAGGTGAGGGAAAGTGGTGAGGTAAAGAAAGGGCTGCGAGAGAGATAGAGAGGTAAGCTAAGTAGGCAGTGGCGTAACAAAAGTTGAGGGGGGCCCTCTGCAAGGTACCTGTAGGGGCCCCACTCCGGATTTAAACTGGAGCTCTCAGGCCTGAGTACCTTGCTTAGGGGGCCCTCTGTAGCTCGGGGGCCCCCCGCACCACGGGGGCTGCGGGGACCTCTGTTATGCACCTGCTAGTAGGGACAGGAATAGAGAGCTGGAGAGGGGGGGTAAAGATAGAGATGAGGTTGTGTGATAAGTGAAGTAGATGGAGGAGGGATACGGGGTGGTCAGATGGAAAAAGAGCAGTGAGGAACAGAAACAGGGATGAGATAGAAGGAGCTTAGATAGAGAGAGAGAGAGAGAGAGAGAGAGAGAGGATCAAGAGTGATGGATACAAATTCAGGCACTGAGAGTGATAGAGGGGCAAGGTCATGAGAGAGGTTGAGGGAGTTGAAGTTGAGTGAGGTATAGGTTGAGTGAGGTATACTGGGTATATTGAGAGGAAGGCCAGGTACATAGAGAAGTAGAGATAGAGCGAGGGTTGAAGTATAGGAGGTGAGGTGAATTTAGGAAAGCGAATTCACACAGAAAGACAATTTTTCACATTAATTGCCACCAATTGCCTAACAGTTTGAGGGTGAACGCTAAAGCATACGCTTAAGATAAAACATCTTATGCCTACACACTTCTTAAACATTTCACACATTATATGTGTGCTGTGCAACATACATGCAATTTGTGAAATGCTTTGAGAAATGAAATTTGTGAAATGCTTTGAGAAGTGAAAACATTTTCATGTTAGCACCTGCTTTATAGGTGCTATTTGGTTGTGCAAATACCAGTCTAGCAATCCTAGTAAGCTTTGCATCACAAACTATGGGTGCTTGTGCTAATCTGGCCAAATTACACCCAAGTAATGCCCCCTTGACCCAAAGTGGTTTTTAAGCAGGGGAAGGAGCTATTAGTGCCGAGAAAAGGACAGCTTTCCAGCACAAATTACTGTTTGCCTTGGAAAGTAAATACCCTTGCAAAAGTTTGCTCTGCTTAGCGTCAATTTACATCACTTTCCCTCGGCGCACATCCTTAAGAAATCTGGCTCTAAGTTTCTATTAAGGATGTTCAGTTGTAAAAATTGAAAAAATAATCTGTATAGTGAGTAAAGCTATTATGGCAGAAATTACGACTGTCTCATTTACTTTACAAGGGATCCCCATGGAAGGTGGGGGCCATGGGCAATTGCCCACTTTGCCCATGCCTTAAAACATCTCTGTTCAAGCCCCCCCCCTCTTTTGTGAAGCCCTGTGTTAGTATTGAAGCGCACACCCTGCATCATATAATCTGCATTCTGAACATTTTAAACTATATTCAGTTGGCAAATGATACACATTAAAAACGTGTGTACCATCACATAGCATAGCACAATGCCGGGTTCATAGAATATGTGAATCAACTGCCTAAAACTGAGGCCCCATATTTTACAAATTTAAGTCTTGGGAGATCCGATTCTATGGCCCAGAGAGCTACAGGTGCCCCAGCTGGGCATACCCATTGCACTTAGAGAGTTTCCCTGAAAAGAAGAAAAAGGTGACAGATGAAATGCTTGAATTAATTTCAGCCCAAGCTAATTACTGCACTATGAATTCCAGTCCATTTTTGTTTTGCTCAGTGTTCTACAGAGAAGCACAAACCATATGCAAATGAGCCTTGGTCTTCCATAAGAAAACAAGGACAATTATTGGATTCTACATGAGTGTAGAGCAAGTAGTGTTGCAAGCAGCATGCTAGAGGAAGCAGTTCTCCCATTGGCTGCGTATTATTGACACCTGTCCAACATGGTTCAGAGGTCCCAAGGCAATTCGGGAATAATGGTTTCCAAGTGTCACGAATCTAGTCCTTTACCACTGTGTGTTTCACCCACTATTCTGATGGATGCCAAACTGCATACCAAGTACACCCCTGTACTGCTTTACACTTGCGTAGCAGACAAAGCCAACCAAGGCTTATGAGAGATGTTGAAAACTCAGTAAATCACCCTGACATCTCAAAGTACATCAATCTTCTGGAAGTGAATTATGAGTTACTTTTAGTAAAGGGGAAAGTACTTTATTAAACTCAAGCCTACATACTACACATGTAAGGCCAGATTCACAAAGGTAAGTTACACTTTTGAGTAAATTGCACTTTTGAGTTTACCACTTTTTGCTTATTCACAAACTTGTAGTATAAACTACTACTAAAAAACACACAGAGGTAAATCCAGCACCACACATGATCAGTCAAAATAATCTTTATTTGGTTACTTTAAACCATAAAAGATACACACAGAAAATAATGTTAAAAAGCTCATGATCAATCTGACAGTGTAAAAAAGAGGTTGTGTGAAAATCCTTTAAAGTCATACCATCATAAATAGAAATAAAACTACACTTTCTTAAAATCATAGAAGACCGTCACACACAATTCATACCAGAGTCACTATAAACGTTGTCTCTTTCTAAGTCTAATTGCACCCACTAAAAATGATGCTCCATTCAGGCAGACGTATTCATTGTGCAGCATCTGTAGGAAAATTAAGGCAGGTCTGGCTTGTGTTATTTGTTTCCCTCCTAGTAAAGGTAAAATAAACTAATTACGGAGAGCATTATAATATTCACAGAATAAAACAGAGTGCGATATGTGTTGTCAAAATATCAAAAGGGAGAGGTACGGGGAGCGGTTTACAGAAAAAGCTAAGGTCCAGCACCAGTGCTCCCAAGGCTGAATGTCAACAAAATAAATGGGAACTGTTGCTAAGGAAAAACTAGTTCTTTACAACCAATTTTGGCTTGAGATATAATGTGTCCAGGTATTATATAGGTGGGATCAAAGTAGAAATAGGGGAATTCCTCCTTATAGAATTGGTGCCCTCACACACCCTTGCGGGTGTCATGCTTCATCATCGGGCTGTGCTCCTCGTGGGGGCGGCGCTGCAGTCCCCCAGATTGAGGCACTGATAGTAGGCGCCTCAAAAACCTGTTCTCTATTACTTGTAACTCAGAGGCCTCTTTATAGCCCCAGATGTCCCTGCCATAAGACACTATAGAAATGCATTTGGAGTGATAAATCTTGATCAATGCCTTGATAGGCTTAGCCCCCAAATGGCGGGAAGAGTCAAACACTGAAGCCACTGCCCTGGCCATGTAGTTCCTTTTAGCTCTCAATAAGGGGGCCCATGAACTCTTCTCATTAAGTAGGACCCCTCGGTATGGGAAAGCTTTTATTTTGAATATCTTTCCCCCCTCAAGAGTAGATTTCTTAAATTCCTTTCCTCCTGGCCCCAATACCATGTATGAGATTTACTGTAGTTTGTACACCAATCCAACCTATTCATAAAACTAACAAAGGAATTGAGCAATTGCTGCAGACCTATTGCAGTCCTTGTTAGCAGCACCACGTCGTAAGCATATAAAAGAGGGGGAATAAGATGTAGTCCCTCTCGAGGGAGGTCTTTACAGGCTGCACATTAGGTCTACCCCAAATCATTTATATATAATATAAAGAAGAGTGGAGCCAATATACATCCCTGTCTTTCTCCCCGGGAGACCTAAAATGGTGCAGTGATGTTCCCTGCCTGATTATATCTGAATACTACGGAAAGATCTTCATGCAGTTCGTGTAAAAAGTGTGCTACATCTTTATCGAAAAACCCCTGTTAAGAAGAATGGTCCACAATATACTTCTATTAACCTCGTCGAAGTCCGACATGAGGTCCATAAATGCCAGATGCAGTTCAAAACTTGATCCAGGGAACTTCTGCTCACTCTAAAACCATACTGCAAATTGGACAGAACGTTTTTTTTGCCTAACCATGAGGACAACCTGGAAAGCATAACACATCCCATGACCTTGACTATTGAGTCAATGAGTGATATAGGTCTGTAACAATGAAAGGGGATCATTTCTTTCCCCTTTTTTGAGCACCAGAACAATGACAGACCTAAGCCATGATTGTGGGATGCCCTCTGTTTCTGCAGCATTTAGAACATTGGTCAGAATTATAGCTCCTTTCTCAGGTTCTGTTTTGTAGAGATCGGCAGGTACATCGTCTGGGCCAGGAGCTTTATTTTTGGACATCTAAGCAATAGCCTTGTCTTGCTCTTCCTTGCAAAAAACTAAATTAGATTTACCATATGTGTCGACCTCATCAGGGGCTGACACTTCAACTTCAACAGTATCATAACCACACAGGGACAGGCACTAAAGTGGCTTGCAAACTTTCTGGACCAGCGCACTCAAACTGTTAACCTGGGTCCCTTTCGTTATCGCATCCTGGAGCTCACCAAAGGGGTACCCCAGGGCTCCTGCCTCAGCCCCATCCTGTTTAATGTGTAGGTGTCCCCCCTTGCAAAAATGATCAGAGAACATGGGTTTACTCCCTATTCCTATGCAGACGATACCCAACTGCTCTCATCTTTCGATAGTGACACAGACTCAACCAAACGTCTCTTTGCTGAGGGCATGCTAGCAATAGCTGGTTGGATGACAGATCATTTCCTCCAGCTGAATGCTGCCAAAACCGAGATTTTTCTATTTGGCACCGCTCAGAAGAACTGGTCCCCGATTGGTGGCCCGCTGCGCTGGGCACAGCTCCCATCCCGAAGCTTATGGCCAAAAACCTGGGTGTCTGACTCGATCACTCTCTATCTATGAGAGACCATCATGGCCACCTCAGGCACCTGTTACCACACGCTGAGTCTGCTCCGTAGAGTATTCCAGGTGCTTCCTTTATCAGTCCACAGAACCCTGATTTAGGCCCTGGTTACAAGCCACCTTGATTACTGTAACTTTCTCCTTGCTTGGCCAATGAATCGCTTCTGAATAGATTGCAGGTAGTTCAGAATACTGCAGCACGCCTCGCTCTAAATATATCTCCCAGAACATCGTCTAGGCCATTGCTGAAGAAGCTTCACTGGCTTCCCATCCGCCAGCGAATAAAGTTAAAAATTTGCTGCTTAACCCACAAGGCACTTCATGGCGGAAACCCAAGCTATCTGGCGGAAAAACTTAAGCTCTACCTTCCTGGAAGATTTCTGCGTTCAGAGGGAAAAGGGTTGCTTGTTGTCCCCCGCTTTAGAAAACGTCAAACTGGGGGCAACACTTTTGCCTACCTGGCTCTGAAATATTGGAACTCCTTGCTCATTGAGCTCCGTAAGTGCAGCAATCTCCTTCTCTTTAGGAAACTCCTAAAGACAGAACTGTTCCGTTACTAATTGCTCTGACCTGGCATTCTCTTCTTCTGCAGCGCGGAGATACCCCTTCGGAGCGATTCCAGCACTTTATAAATCCTATACATACATACATACACATGAAATCATTAATATAATTAAAATACTTAGAAACATTTATATAATATAGTGGTAAAAATATATAAAAAATCATACATAATTTTAATTTCATTATAAAATAGTTAATGGAAACCTATTTGAATTATAAAAATTAAATTAACAATTACCATTTTCAATTATTTGCAATTAATTCTATATATACTTTAATTTAATTAAATATATTTCCATTAATGAAAGATCAATTTCAAAATTAACATAATTGTGCTATAGCATTCTATTATTTTGTTCTACATTTAAAGTATATAAAAACACTTACATTAATATTTAATATAAACATATTTTTAATATTAATTTTTGAGTTACATTTTAAAAAGATGTTCCCTATACCTTATCATGATGAAGTATAGTGAAAAATAAAATAATTTATTTAACTCAAAATTACATATTACAAATACTTTTATATTGCATTTTAATGTAAATTCATTTTATAAATTTATCTCAAATGTCCAACCAAATGGTACAGCACTATTAACTTAATTTTGAATTAAAATGTTACTTAATGGATTCAATTTCACGACAAATCTTTTTTTATGAAGTTTAAATTAAAAAAATAAATACACTTGGGGATATTACCAGGCTCCTGCATGGTCTCATAGGAGTCTCTCAGGCTCAAACCACTCAAAATTCCCAAAGGGCCCAACCCATCTAGGACATCTGGTTACATTACACAAGGGGAAAAACAAAGTGCCAATGCTCTGTGCACAATTATAAGAGTCTGCAGTTATTGAAAGGAATAAAAAGGTTTGTCCCGGCACCCATGCTCTGGAATCCTTTTACCTTTTAAGATGTTTATTTCAATAGCAAAACAACTCTGTAACCACAAACATTTTCATACACCCAGGTGAAAAGCTAAATCATAGGCACGGTCTATCATGGTCAGAACCTTTTTCACGCTGATCGATGCCCACAGATGGATCGGGGGAACAAAGACACAGTCATGAATCAGGGCTTCAAATGCTGATATCTGCAAAGGATTTCCAGGAGGTTTGCGTTGCGGAACTCAGCAAAGCCTCAACTAACTACCTCTCTGACAATATCCTAGCTGGGAGATGAGCGTATGCGGTTCATAAAGGTCTTATGGAGTCAACAAGGGGCACTCTTGCATCAGAGCTAAGGGGGATCACTACAAGTCAGTGAAGGCAATGATCTTTCTCCTGGGCCCTAAGAAGTGTAGATAGTTGATGAACCTGCACGCCAGCACCGCAACTGTGTAACCCCTTGTTCTGGCAACTGCTCCCAAAGGCCCTCAGTCAGCTGGGCATTATCAACTCCTTTCAGGCAGTCTGTCCTCTGCCGGGTGCAGCCAGGCAACTCCTTTTTCCAGCAGACAGGGTGAGTCCTTACTGCAGACTGTCTTACATTGTCTGTAGCAGGAACACTGACCTAGGCTCAGCACCTAGGCTCATAGGAAGGCAGCAGTCATGCCTGAATCACAGTATCTCCTCAAACACAGTGGTGTGTAGTTCATTCATCTACCAGGTCAATGCACAACATTCCTCCTGGAACCCCCACCGGTGAGTGAGAGTGCCAAGTTCAGACTCCTGGACCAAGACGAGCCAACCTCCAGGCTCTAATAATAAACCGTGTGGTCTACTGCCAGTTTGTTTTTTTGAATTAAGAGAAATGAGTACAACAAAAATACATAGCAGCACGCCATTTATTATTTATAAAGGGTGAGAAGGGGAATGTAAATTTGTATTTTGTATTCACATTGAGTAGAGCTGGTTGCACAGCCATTTTACACAGTTGTGTGATCCAAAGGTCTAGATCAGGGGTACTCATAGTACGGCCCGCAGGCCGCCAGCGGCCCGGCAAGCCTTTCTTGGCGGCTCGCTGACCTTTTAGACATCGTACCGGTGTTTTTTTTTTTTTTTTAACAGTGTCAGCAAACACAGACTCTGCTCTGTGGGGGCCCGGGGATTCAAGCGATAGTCGGAGTGGAGCTGCTGGGGCGCTAAGAGGTGAAATACAACAAAGCCTTGTTATCATGCAAATGGTCTCTTAAAGACATGTGAAGTACTCGGGTGGGGCTGTGTGTGTGCCCTGGAAGGGAAGCTGCCTCAGCTGCCACACAAGCAGAGGAGGGGGAGGGAGAGGTGACAAAGAATGACAAGAGAACAGCAGGGTGTGAGAGTCAGGTAAGGGGACAGAGGGTGACAGAGGGCAGTAGGGAGAGACAGAAACAGACAGAGACAGATAGGGATAGAGACTAACAGAGACAGGGACAGACAGAGACAGATAGGCAGAGACAGGGACAGACAGATAGAGGCAGAGACAGACAGAGAGGCAAAGAGACAGACGGAGAGGGAGACGGAGAGGGAGACGGAGAGGGAGGGCGACAGAGAGAGAGGGAGACGGAGAGAGAGGGAGACGGGGAGAGAGAAGGAGACGGGGAGAGGGAGCGAGACGGGGAGGGAGGGAGAGAGACAGAGAGGGAGGGAGAGAGACAGAGAGGGAGAGAGACAGAGAGAGGGAGGGAGAGGGAGGGAGAGAGACAGAGAGAGAGAGGGAGACGGAGGACGGAGGGAGAGGGAGGGAGACGGAGGACGGAGGGAGACGGAGGACGGAGGGAGACGGAGAGAGACGGAGAGGGAAGGAGAGGGAGAGAGGGAGGGAGTGGGAGAGAGGGGGAGTGAGACAGAGAGAGAGGGAGACAGAGAGAGAGGGAGACAGAGAGGGGAGACGGAGAGAGACGGAGAGGGAGAGAGACAGATAGAAGGAGAGAGGGAGGGAGACAGAGGAGGGAGGGAGATGGAGGAGGGCGGGAGATGGAGGAGGGAGGGAGACGGAGGGAGAGGGAGGGAGGCGGAGGAGGAAGGGAGACGGAGGACGGAGGGAGACGGAGGAGGGAGGGAGACGGAGGAGGGAGGGAGGGAGATAGAGAGAGGGAGAGAGAGAGATATGTGTATGCCGGGTCCGGTGGCTCAGTGGACGAAGGCGTCCGCTGCAGGGACCTGTGTTCCACCTCATGGTCACTGTTTTTTTTTGTTGCTCTAGCCCCGCCCCCAAGGTGCAGCCCTCGGCCACAAACCACACTGTAAATTTGGCCCCCAAGAGAAAGTTTGTGAGTACCCCTGGTCTAGATGCTTGAAATTAACTGACTCCAGTGTTTAAAACTGAACATTTATGAAAAACGTGATATAGTAGACAATCTGGATAAGTTCATTTGATCCAGATATTATGAGGTGATTTGTAAAGTGTTTTGTCAGTCCCCAAGGCCATGTCATAGAACTTTGAATGAGTGATAAAAGGCATCTTTTGCCTCTTTAAAACATATTTTTAGGTCCAGCATTAGCCAATACTTAAAAAAATAAAGAAATAAATAAACTATATACAGTATAACACTCACATAAAAGGGCTTTCAGTCTGCCTTCTTCATCCATTGTTCTGCCATAGTGTCATCGACATTTTGCTTTCACCCAACACAGGATACTGATTGGAAGACAGGAACAGCCCTCTTCAGACATTAGCTTACTGAACTTTGAGTGACAGCATTTTCTTTTGCACAATTTGCACATCTACACAACAAGTAGGTCCCTTCAGTACTGAGGACTGCTGGACCAATGTGTGCTTTCATATGAAGAAAATATTTGGACTTTTAGACAGTACTTATTTTACTTATGTGAAGACCCTGCAGCTGTCCCAACATGGCTATCAGCCTCCTCGTGTGTGATATTCCTTCATACAAAAAACATTCACAAACAGAATAGTTATTGGCAAAGCCAGAAGGTAAGCAAGCCTATTGGCTGTGCCAACGCTTGTTTTTTGTAATTATAGTTGTACATCACTGGTATATTAAAGAAGTCTCAAGCTCACTGCTTTCATCTTTGCAGATGAAGAATGAAGCCCTCCTTACGAGTGACCGGCTGGGAAGGGGATTATTATCATACCTTTTAAGGGTAGTGCGTGTGTATAAGCTTAATCAGTCCGTCAGCCAGTAACTATAACTACAGGTGACATCCACGCTTTTCTTTCTGATGCGTTCCTTAACAATGCGGGTGGAACAACGAATGTGCCTGAAACATCCATTCCATTTACAACGCAAGTTGTTACAACGTCTTGCCTTAGCGGGCGCTGTTTTTTAGAATATTATAACTTACTATTCCAACTCCAGTCCCCGCAACAGTAGGAAAGGTGTTGTACTTTAAAGTCCAACGCATCTTTACCGTATGCATGTCATTGTAACGACTTTCTCTGTAAATGGAATGCGTGGTTCAGCCGCGTTCGTTGTTCAACCCACGTTACAAAGGCAATGCGTTGTTCAGCGGTCGTCGTATTTGCTGTTTCCCATGTCAGTCATGTTGGTTACAGTTGCCAGTCATGTCGGGTGAGATGGTGTTGAAAGACTAGTGGAAGACTAGGTTGGCATACAGCTTAAAGTTCCTATTCTGTGGCAGGATGCAAGTCTGCACTTTCTGGAACAAGTTTGGCTATAAAATGGATAGCATTATTTGGCTATCAGTTCCTTTACTTCCTTCGTTGCAGTCGTGTTTAAGCACGTCTCTCGTAATCCCATCCATTGTGCATGCGCACATCAGTGGCATAATGCAGGCCCAACGGTGCAGTGGGCCCACAAGGAATGAAGGAAGCCCCTCAAGCACTGATGCCATGCCTGTACGACCTGAAAAAAAAACCAGAAACTGCTGCTGCCTGTTCAAAGCCGGTTCCATCAGATGTGCTTGGCTGTTTGCCTAGTTGCCAGTAGCGGTCCGTGGAGGGAGTTCCGTGGGGCGGTGAGGCGGGGCGGGGTAATGTAAACACCGGAATATGGATGAACGGAGGTAAGTACACATTTAAATAAATAAAACAAATTCCTTTGCGCGTGCTTCATCGCAAAATGCGATGCAGCGCGCGCAACGAAATTCGTTTTATTAATTTAAATGTGTACTTACCTCCGTTCATCCATATTCCGGTGTTTACATTTCCCCACCCTGCCCCTCCCCCGCCCCGCCTCACTGCCCCACCTAACTCCCTCCACAGACCGCCACTGCTAGTTGCAACATTTATTCTCTGTGTCTCGTCACACCTGAGGAAGAGTAAGAACAGGCCAAAACAGAGAGAAAGAACCACCAGGGAAAGAGAAATGACCTAGAGAGAGGACACTGTGAAGAGTCAAGAGGGTGTAAGAAATAAGCAAACTTTAGAGTTAAGTGATCAAGAGACGGCTACATGAGAGTGAGAGAGGGAAAGAGTGAGAGCAAGGTTATAAAGAAATAAGTGAGCAAAGAAGCGGAATGTGAGCACGGGAGAGAGACTAGAAAATGGAGAGAAAAAGAGAGACATCACACCAGTAAGAGCAGAGGGAGCCAGACAGAGAGACAAGCAGGCTATAAAACACACAGTTTAATAACAAATACCTAACAGAAAGACGGAGACAGGAAAAAGCGAGCAAGAGAAAGCGCGACATAGACGTTTTAAAGAGACAGGTGGAAAAAAGGGCAGAGTGAGAGAGAAAGTTAAAGGGAGAAATTGAAAGGGAAATACAACACTTAGGCCATGATTGCGAGTGCTCCAGAGGCGCAATCAGTATTTGTTGCAATCAATAAAGGCCAACATCCCTTCGTTTGGAATTTGCAAGTGCAATAAATACCCCTATAGAGCACCTATTCCCCAATGATGAGACATAACAATCATCAAAATCTGCTTGTCCCAGTAATTCCCGGCTCCTTTTCGCCCATTACACGAGTCTCTGTGCAGCTTTGTGAAGTTAAGCTATGGGGGGGACAATACTTTGGAGTATGGTATTATGATATCCGTGAAGACCTGGCTATTCGGCTAATCAACTAGACCCTGCCAGCGCCTGGATACCCTCACGGGTGATAAGTAGCTCTCTACAAATCTACAGATTAATTGATTGGTAGGCAGGGGTGCCTCATCCTTTTGAGCGGAGGAGTGTCGCCCTGCCTGCTGCGAGCGAAGCAATCATACATGAATAAGTAAAATGGCATATCAATGCAATTTTACTTAAAAGCTGCAGAGGAAAGGCAGGGGGTGGGACTGAATCCTGCAATTGCACGATTACGGCTGCCCCTGCAGTGCGCATGTTAAGTTGGCAAGCTCTTTTGCTACGGTCAGCCCGACATGCGCATTACGCACCCAGCAATTCACAGTCGGGGGGTGGCTGGCATAGGTCCCCAGCCTCAGAATAAGTGCAGGGTTAGCCTGCTCCCACCAATCCTGGAGCTGCTCTCAGCATGAGACCAGCTCCAGGATTGGTTGAATTGGTATCCAGTGAACAGAAAGGAAGGCCTTTACTTGCTTGTGGACGCCGATCGGGAGGAAAGGTGCGCACCGGAGGAGCAGTATATGGTGAGTGTGGTGCCATAGCGCCTCACCATATTTTTAAAGTTGTAGCCGCCATTGTTGGTAGGGAGACACCGTCATTGAAATTTGCAGAGGGGCCCGTACACGCCTCTACATACACTTGCGGATTGATGGAGAAAGATTTCAGTGTTTTGATGTGTCTGCTGGAGAGATTTGAGTGCAAGCTGAACACCCCCAGTTGAAATCCTTGTGGGCCATCTTGACCTTTCATATTTCCATTGTCGACAAAACCAACATGACTGAGGTGTTTGAAGAGTTTACCTGTCAGGTACCTGGAGACAATCCAGGCGGTAGATAACACTTTGCAAACATCTGTTATTAATATTTCAAGTATGGACATCCTGAATCCACAGATGAGATTAGCGATTTGTTAGTATAACAGTTATTAAGTGGATATCTTTTTTTTTGTTCTTTGCCTTCATCTGTCAGATTGTTTGTTTTGGAATGAACTATGCTACCGTCATTGTGATGAAAATTCAATAAAGCATATTTTCAAAAAATTGTGGCACTTACAGGGAAATAGCGTTCGCGTGAGAGTAATAGTGAAATAAAAGATGGAGCAAATGGACAGACGTAGTTTCCTTATCACTGTCGCTTCGCACGTGTTTTGTGTAACAATGCTTGAATGTTAGTTATTAGGCACGTACCATTTCTTTCAGAGATAATGCCCGGATGATTGATAATAGCTGTCTGCCAAGCTGCAGATAAATAAAGCTGAGTTTAGGAACAGCGGATGTTATTCACCCCATAGATTGTGTAATGCACTCTCCATATTTGATGGTTGTGCTCTGTTTAACAGCAGTGGCGGCTGGTAGGGGACAGTGGCGTGAGGGCGGGGAAAGGTGGTGGGTTAAGAAATACATTTTTTAAAAACGTACTGATCATCGCCAGTCGCCGCCTCTCCGCAAGGAACCGGGAATAGGAAGCACCCAGGCTTCCAGACGCCCCCAGCCCGGTCTGGTCATGTTCTCCACCCAAGCTGTATTGCAGCCTGGGTGGAGAACATGCAAAGAGTGCATGACTGTTTGGCTGGCTGGAGACGGCCGGCCAAACAGTCATATGCACTATAGGTGCAGCCATAGCCACTCCTCCCTCTGGGTCAAGGTGCCCAGGCCCGCCCCGCCCTGCCCTAACCTGGCGTTATTATCATTTAATTTTCCCATTGCATTTCTTCATAGCACTGGGGCACCGCTCCTCCGCCTTAGCGGAGGAGCCGCCGCTGTTCAACAGACGAGTTCCAGATCTTGCCCCATATTTATCATTTGTATACGCAACACAATGCAGCTAGCCACCTTGCTGTGCTGTGCTGCGTGAAAGGGCAGGACAGCTCTCTATTTAACGTTATACGTGCTATCCAGTCCTTTCCTAGCACTGGCGCACTTTCAGCTGCTTAGTGCCAACAGAGGCACCCTTGTGTCATGGTGCAAGGGTGCCTGTGTTGAAGGCAGGATTGTGTTTTTTGCAGGAAGGAGCACCTCCTAGCACAAAACAACCCTCAGGCATGTTCCTCTTTCTACATGTAGAAAGAGGATAAAACGTGGAGAAGTAAGGAGATTTCTCCTCATTACGCCTCACTTGGGGAGGCGTAGCAATTTGAAGCATTCCCAGGTCTGCCACTCATGGTAAATCTGGGAGTGCGCCAAAATCCATGGGTGGATGCATGGGAACACCCACGCTCCACCTATGGAACGCCTCACTGGGGCAGAGCTAATCAAGGCAGCGATTTGTACTGCCTTGCCTTACTCCAGATTTATCAAGGCATGTAGGGCAACGCATGGTAGCTGGCTTGATAAATCTCACATAGATTTTGCATCACCCTTGCTCTCCCTTGCGTGTCACAAGGGCAACACAAAACCTTGATAAATGTGATCCCTTATGTATCCCATGAAGTCTATGGTATTCCATCTCTCTTTGAGAGGCCTATAAGATTGCTCTGCGGATTAATGAATCTGCCACTGACGTTAATACACAACCTGCAGTCATGGGTTTAATATATATTATGAAAACGTAGCCAGGTCCGAGCAAATGCCAAATCAATAAAAATAAAGAAGATGGAGTTGCCCTCCTACACATTGTCCTAAAAATCTATGGGTCCTGTTTGCAAACTGCATTTTGTAGGACTACAGTGGTACCACTCAAGTACAAAAAAGGCTATTCACAAACCTACAGCTGGAGACCTCCTACTCTTCTGTCTTTTGTGTGCTTAGCTTTCTGCCTTGGTGGCAGAGATCTCCACACACATAGGCATTCGTTTCAGTTGTAAATGTGGTATGGAGAAGGAAGAATGGCTGGAAAATGGAAATAGTTAATATTAAATGAGAGAGGTTTAGAGAAATGTTAGGAGGAGTATAGAGAGGGACATGCTGATGCAAAGACACACCCACAAGAATAAGACCATTGCTATTCACAAACTACACTTCTAAAGATAGTGCTACCCTAAGGATCACAAAACAGATGTTATTGTTGTCCAGCCCAGCCTTGTAGTAAGTCTAGCTTCTTTCTGTTTTCGCATCTTCTCTTTGTTGGATTTGTAACCCAGCGTTTCTAATTGTATATTAATCTTTACACAGGTGTACATGATCTTGAGTCTGCATGCCAGTTTGGTGTTCCATCGATGTTTTGACTTTTTGTCTTTGCCTGGATTCTTCTTGCCTCTGACAATGGATTTTGTACTATTAGACGCTGTGTAATACCTCTAGTGTGAGCTTCTGTTTACTTTGGCTGTATTCAAGTTTTCACTAGTTTCATGCTAAAGTAGGATTGGTTTTCCAGTTTTAAGACTGATGTGATGTATTTAATTTATGCCTGCTTGCTTGGTATTGTGGGTATCTTTAGCCTTAGTATTTGTACTTTCCACATTTCATTATGTATTGTTGTGTTAACACCTATGTTGGCTGTCATATGCTTCCCCCCACCCTATATACCTCATCTATGCCTTAATTGTACTCGCAATGTACCTGTGATGCAGCTGTATCTGTAGTTATTCAATTTGTATGTGCTGGAAATGTTATATTCTATTGCTTATTTATTTTTGCTAAAATGAAAAAGTTTTAAAAAATCATTTATTTTTGTATTGGGAGGATTTTATCCTTTAGTTGTGTTTGGGATATGCCCATTTTCAGGATTTTACATTGTCACATCAGGTTCCAATAAGATGGTCAAACTTCAACTTCTAATAGAGGGTCAGCTTTTTCACTTGTCTAGCCACTGTAACCACATCGATATGATTTCATGGTGGATATCTGCCTACGGAACATTATATAACAATATGTTGGTTAATTTGGTGCATTGATATGAATGCATTTTGCTGTACTTTTATACAGGGGAAGTATATTTCACACAATATGATCTCAACCCCCATGATATGTATGATTAAATAGTATATAGTACTTATATTAATATGGTAGGAATCATGGAGATATTAATATAACACCTATCCTGTAACTTAATAGTATTTAAGTTTGATAGGTATGTATATTAGGCATCACTAATGAACTGTTTCTTATGTTGATTACATTGTATTGAATGTTAGGGATGACCTTGGTGGTGACTTGTAGTTATTAAAAGGGAGGTTTAGGCTTTTTAAAAGGGTGATTTTAACAGGTCAAAATGGCAGTTTTAAAACTGCCATGCAGGGCTGCTGTGGCAGACCTAGAGTCATGTTATACATGGTCACTTTAGTGGTGGCGCAATAATTGCTGCAATGGATTAGTGATATTTAAATTACAAGCCCTGGGTACGCTGGGTACCAGATAGTAGGAACTTACGTGTAAGCCGATAAGGAATTTGTAGCCAATTCGACATACTTTGAGGGCCCAGAGCACATGCACTGTAACCTAGTTGGCAGGGTCACAGTGCACAGAGTTAAAAAAACACAAGAGCATCAGTCCAAAGAAATGAGGGTGATTATACAAAAAAGAATATATTTTATTGTGAATATTTATTATGTATTATTTATAATGTAAAATAATATAATTGAATTATTGAATTATTTATTAAACATTAATTTTAAAGGGTTATTGTGCTGTAACATTTTAATTGTATTATTTGTGTGTTAAAAACATTATTTTGCATTATTTTGTAACAATATTTTTTATATATTATATTTAAATTAATACATTTCATTGATTTTCCCCATCCTTTTCCATTGGGAGATCTGCAGCAAAGTGGTGGAAATCACCACCTACATGTGAAAAGTTACTAGCAGTAACTTTCCACTAATAAATTAAATCTTAGATGTCTCCACCGATTGTCCGATGGGGTGGAGACAAGTAAGTCTGCCCTTAGGGGTAAAACGACGCTTAGAAGTAGTGAATAGCACAGAAGTATGCACGTGCAGAAGAAGATTTACATGTGAATAAAATTTACTCATGTAAATTTACCATTGTGAATTGGCCCTACCCCTAAATTTACCACTGAAAATAAATGCACACATTATGCATACAACTATTGCAGAATTTCTCTGCACAAGATCTCTCTGCAAGGCATGGCGATCCTGTACAGGGTAAAAAAAATGACCTGAGTCACAGGGAAAAAAACTCAAGTGAGCATCAAGGCCATTGTTATTTTGTTTTTCTGGAAGAAACTTCCACGTTGGGTGTATATTTCTGAAAAATAAAAAAGAATGCCGAGTAGTGACATAAAACACAGCACCACCTTAGTAATTTCATCTGCCACAGGATATCTACTCCACCTGTGACTGCAATGAAGGCGTAGGGATCCCCTTCAGGCAGGCAAGCATCACTTGATCTGGTGGATGATCCTCTAATAGGGGGTTTGGAGGTTTGGGTGTTCACTGACTTGGCGAGCCACACACCAATTTAAACATGACCCTCCGAGTCCTGCAGTAACAATGGTAGAGGACCCTGACCACCTGAGAAAGTTAGCACTGAATGCACACAAACGATAGATGCCACAAAATGCACAAAGATCTGAATTGTGTAAGCACAATTGACATGTCAGGACAGCAGCAAAATCTAAATTGCACCAAAAACATCATCAAAAGACAAAAACTCACAATGTTATTCATTGTGAAAACATAAACCACAGTAAAGATATGGATCAAAATATAGCTTTTATTGGGCGCAGAGCAAACATGAAAAGCAAAAAAGAGTAGACATGAATATTGCATCAATCAAGCAGAAATCATTGGGGAACACCACAACAAAATAGGTACACCTGCAATATCATAGTCAATGCAGAACAATGATCAACTGGACACTGGATGTCAAGCACCTGGGCCAAGCAACCTCTAACATAAAGATACAGGCTATACCAATAAACATTTAAGCTGTAAACAACAGCCATGGATACAGGCAATACCATAAACATGTAAGCCATAAACAACAGCCATACAGAAAACTCTTTTTCATTTACACGCAACGCTGCATGGCATGCCAAGTTCCACCTGACAACTAGGAAGGAAGCAAAGAATAAACAGCAGTCCAGGTATAGGACATCATTCCATCTGAGAGTATGAATACATGCAGGCATTCATACTTTCCTAGGACACCATCAATTTCACCAAAGGGACGGTGGACACAATATAAAGGGATGGTGGACACTATATAAATATCATCACTCATTCACCCAATAACCTTCTATTCCTTATTACCCTCCATATCACATCTATTAATACCAGGGTTCATGCCATATCTGGGGAGATAATGTGCCCCTGAGCACCTTGATACTGAGTCACTAGGTCCTTACAGCAGATTCCAGATACACAAATGGTATCTCAAAGCTGCCTATATGAAAGAGTGTAAGGCAAGTTACAGACACACTCAAGCTCCACATGGCACGTCACTTCCCATTTCCAGGCACACCACGGCAGATACAGAAAAGCATCAAGAGACATTTATAAAAATAATCACCGCCCACTCAATGACAATTGAGAGCAACCATACAAAGACAGAGGTTTCAAGAAGCTCATCAAGTATGCTATTGTCTACTTGAACTGCAAAGGATACACCATAATCAGCAAAAAGATGGAATAAGCTCACTCACACTTTATGGCACATTGAAAATGCACTCTGGTTTCATGGCATAAGGTACCCAGCCTAAATGTTGCCCTCTGACAATTCCATATGTAAATTGGGATTTCAAAGATGTAATATATTCCCAATCAATTGGCCACATTTTTATTGTTTGCTAAGTAGATTATCCTTTTTATCCAGGGCCCCAACCAAGGTAGATTAATATCCTGCAATTGGGTAAGTGGATAGTGATTCACGCATATCCTTGGGCTTGTACATATTATCATTGCTTATTTAGTTATAGAAATGCACCCCAGGTGACCCCTGGATGTAAGAGTGGATAGCTGTAATATAAATTACATAAATCTGTGAACAGAAGTGGGTGCACACTGTTTTACCTTAATATGATGTGAATGAGTTTGAATATGAATTGAGCAACACCCAACTAAGCCCCTGTTAAAGCCATCTTAAATGCTGCGGAACATCTTCATCACATATCTCCACTTCTGAGAGAACAGCACTGGGTCCCTTTGGAAGCAATATGACTTTAAAATAGCCATTCACAAATCATTGCACCATGTATAACCCACTTGTTTAGAGGATAAACTACAAATCGCAGCTGATGCAAAAAATCACGAAGCAAATCTCGTTAACATCTGGAGAATCTCAAAAAACGGAAAAACAATGTCAAGTTGGCCATTGTCCTTGGAAGGGATTCCATGCTCAGAGTAGCCCAACTCCAGGTACCCTCAACTCTGATCTCAGTGATGACAGAGTATTGGTTTGGGAAAGGTTTTAGGGGTTGGGTTCACCAGGGAAGGAGACCTGAAAAAACAAGCAAAATCGGTATTAACCAGTTCTCCAACAATTTATTTAATTACTCTAGAAAACCTGGATTAATGATATTTTGCCTGGGACCAGTAGCTGATTCTGAGCACTTTCTCTCTGCCTGCCACTTCATCTGCTTTGTCATTTTCAGGGATTAAGTGTTACTGTGAATTTGAATAAACAAACATTATCTGGGGGTTCAACACACAATATCTCTCTCGTGCTCTCATACTCTCAAAGATTTTCTAAACTCGCTTCTGGTGATTTTTTATTTTTTGATGTCTCTTAAATTCAGAGTCATTTTCTTATCCTAACCATTTGGTGCCTGCAGCCTGTGTCCTGGGTCACATGACTGTAAATAGTTGGCAGATGGACTTTGCATATTCCTCCCAGACTGTAAGACAAGGGGGA
Source organism: Triturus cristatus (assembly GCF_964204655.1). Taxonomy (NCBI): domain Eukaryota; kingdom Metazoa; phylum Chordata; class Amphibia; order Caudata; family Salamandridae; genus Triturus; species Triturus cristatus. The sequence goes on from NC_140588.1 coordinate 272,649,999, forward strand.
ATAGGTGTTGGAAGGATGGGTGGGGCAGGGCAGTTCCCTGCCCAACTTACATTTCAAAGGGCTACCTCCAGCACACTCCCAAAGGTACTTGACACCAGCCTATTTTCACCCTAGACCACTTGAAGCCTGGGCAGGGAAAGAAAGGAAATTTTCAGATCCAGATGTGGGGGTGGTCAGGATATTACCCCACTTCAAAGGCTAGCCCAGGTATAAATATTGGTCCTCCCTGAAACATCACTTTAGTGCACTCCTGGACCTGTGGAAGACTCCAAAAGGTCTGCCTTGTTCCCCCAGAGAACTGTCCTGCTGCTACCAGATGACTACTCTGTTGCTAGAGACCTCCTTGGACCCCCAGAGGACTTCTTCGCTGCTTGAGGCATGCCTTGCTGAAAGAGAAATGGACCATCTCCTTGTTCCCAGGCTACCCGAGTGACTCCAAGGGTCAGTTGGCTGACCTCCTGTTCTGTGCTGCAGGGCCACAACAAGCACCAGCGGCCTCCCTGCAACTGCCCATCTGACCTGCTGCACTGAACCTGCACCGTGATCTGCCTGTGCTCTGCTGACCTTTGCTGGAGTGAGGTTCTGAACCCCAAGAGGTGTCTCCCCAGCTCCTGGACCCTTGAATGCATCAGAGAGAACTCCTCCTGGCTTATTTGAAGGTTCCATCAAATCTGGCACAAAGAGATGCGAAGCTTCACCACACAGCTGAAAGCTTCATCTGAACCAACGCCAGGCCACACAAAGCTCTGCAAAGCCTCACCACATACCTACAAGCTTCATTGGAACCAACGATGAGCAACACGAAACCCCGTAAAGTCTCGCCGCACAGCTGAAAGCTTAAGCTGACCCGTCATCAAGCAACGAAACGTCCCGCAAAGCCTCTACACACTGCCTCATCGGAACCAATGCCGGACAGTGAGTAGCCTTGCAAGGCAACCTGGGCGGACCTTGCACCAAGGACTTGAGGTACAAACTTGGTCCTGTACCTGGCCTGCGCTTCATCGCAGTCTGTCTGAACTTATGACTTTGACCTGTTCCAGTGAGACATGTTACCCACAGTTGACGCTTTCTGCTTCTTGCTGCTATTTTTACTTAAACTTTTTAAATCAGTTCTACTGATTTTTGTTGTTCTTTTATTTATTAAAATGTACTCTACTTATTTTTCTTGTGTTGTGGTTGCACTTTTTCTCTCTGTGTGCTACAAAAATACTTTACACATTGCCTCTGAGTTAAGTCTGACTGCTTTTCTGACAAGCTACCAGGAGGTTAAGCACAGGTTCAATTATTGACAATTGTGGTTCACCCTGACATGAATTATGCTTGTTGCTTCAAAGTGGTTTCCACCCCCCTCAATTAAAAACCCACTTTGTTACAATAGTTCTCTTGGGTTCTTTGATCTTTTACTTTACAACTATCAATTCTAAACAACTTATTCTGATTTGCAACACTCCTTTAACTTTATCTACAAATCACTTCTAAGTCGTATTGTTTTTGCTGCTTGGCATGCAACTTTGATTAGGGAAAGGCATTTTCCTTCCAAGACTGTTTACATCCACAACTTAATCAATGGCAACAATTAAAAAACGTTGTTGTGGAACCTTTTGCTCTCACTATAAAAGCTTGTCATTTAGCTTTAGCACGTTGCGCTGCTCCTGGGATCCCCGCATAGCAAGGAACTGCTTCTCAGCTTAAGCTTCAATGAGAATCTCATTGTGATGATTCGACAGGACTGATCTCCTCACTGAAAAAACACAAGAAATGCTCCAGAAAGTTGCAGCTGCTACAGAACTTGACTTTGCTCTTTTTACTACGGGGGAAACTGAAACTGAGAAATGCAGAAAGAACAATAGATGGACAGAATGCAGAACAATGTCATACATTCACCTCAGTACAGAGATCTGGGCCTAAATCCATCGTTTTTTTGCTCCCCATGCCATTCGAGTTTGGACCCAGCCATATGCAAATCAGTCTTGACCCTGTGCCCCATGGGAACAGTCCAGCCCGAACTGCCAAGCCAGGTCCTCCCTGGACTGGAACAAAGCCTCCTAGGACCGGTTTCGAGGTTTCACCCCTCATCAGCCAGTATAGCTTGACTCCAGTGGCATGGAGAGCACGGGACTCACGTCTGAGCACATGTCTTTGGGTGTAGCCTCCCTTTTTAATGGTACCCACCCAAAATGACTGCTGTTCAAAGGATTCTGGGAATTAAACTCACAAACCAACGTTTGTGAGGTTTCTTTTAGTTCAGCTCCTTTTTCCATTACAACATTATAATGGAAGTTTACCCAATGCCTGATTCAATGTAAATATAAATTAGTCTTTTTTCCACACAGAAAAAGAACAAATGTTCCTCAAATTCCTCTGTCAAGCAGCATAAAGGCACAATTTAGATTCAGTGACCAAAGATGGCCAAGAAAATATTAAATTAGTTAACAGTAAAACACTGTTTCTAAATTTCAAATAAAGATATCTTGAGAATGGTGGATTATTATATTCTAAACAGGCTTCAGATTTAAACACTGTTTTTTGTGCAAAAATGATTGCAACAAAGTGTCTAAGGAAGCAGCAATTGAGGTTGGAGGAATAGCTAATGGATTGTACCAACTATGTCTCTGTCAAAGATGCAATAGAGACCTCTTAACATAATATAGCAAAGGAATTCTCGAGGCCCGTGGTCGGCTAATGATGTCGCTAAGCACGTCTCTGTATGGTTTTAATTCTTCAATGTAAAATAAGTGTAACCAGTACAGTCTGAGCCTTAATTTTGTGGGCTCTATGAAAGGTTTCAGTGCAAGATCTAATCTAAAGGGCAGTAAAGGAGTGTTCTGACTAATATTCAAAAGGCACCTTATGAATTTGTTCTCCTCAAACTCTTAGCGTGCCACCTCACAATATCCCCACAATTCTGTGCCATAGGGAGCAGCATTATCAGTTTGGGCTTCGTAGAGTTCAGTGGATGGGTAAATTGGGTAGGAGGATGTATACTTGGCAAACCTGAGGACGGTCGAAGCCCTTTGATTAATGAGTAGAGAACTCTTGGTAATTTGTGACATCCATGAGTTGGAATCCTTTAGCCTGATTCCCAAAGAATGGAATTCTCTAACACTCTCAAGGTGATTCTCCCCCAACCTTATCCTCCCCCTAAAGTTTGTACGTCAATTGAAAGCCATAAACCTGGCTTTCTGGGCACTGACTTCCATCCCATGATTGTCACAGAATAGGGAAAGCCTATGAGGCAGAATTTGTAAGTCCTTTAGAAGTGAAGAGTTTGTTTCAAGGGGTTCTTTGTTCTCTGCCTTACAAACTATAAAACTTTAACACTCAGCCAGGCTTTATTCAACACTGTGGAATTGCCTACCTGAAATATCGAACTCACTCCTCACTTGTCATTATTCAGGAAGGACCTTGAAACTTACCTCTTTGCATCTCACCTAGTTTCTTCAATTCTGTATCTCTGTTCCATTCTTTTTGCTGTCTCACTCCAGACAGCATTGTATACAAAACTACATAAAATAAGAATTAGATCAGCTCTTTCTCATGGTTGGATTGCTTTCTTGTCTATTTCAGTCTCTGGTCTATTCCCTGTACTTGTGCATATCCCGAACATGGAGAATTTAGTTTCCACCTTTGTGCTTGATTGGTTGAATGGTTGAATATATCCTTCTACTGAACTATTTAGTCCTTTGTGTCATTATTTGTGATTTAGCACTCCATGGGAGTGTGTGTCACACTCCCCCTCTCTCTTGCTAGTAATGCTGTGCACGCTTGCACTCCTTCCATTGCACCCCTATCTGCCTCTCACTGCACCAGTTCTTTTTTTCCCTTCCCTTTAACACCGAGCACTGCTGTTGCTCGGTCTCATGCTCTCTCTTTCTCTCTGTTTTCCATCTCTCTACCCTCCCCTGGATTCTCTCCCGCCACTGCTGTCCCTCTCCCACCACGCTTTTGGCCAATGTTGGATGTTTTTAAATTTGCACTTGCACTGACTAAGCAAACAGTGGCCATTTTGAAAGTGTATTTATTTATACTTCCACAAGCCATCATGTTGTGTGATGCAACATTGGATGACACAACATGGTTGCCATCTTGGAAGTATTAAAAATAATGTTCCAAAATGGCCAGAGCGTTATTTTCTATGCTTTCAATATGTCCTCCATGTTGCGTCTACATGCACCATGATAGCCATCTTGAAAGTATAGAAAATCACTTCCTAGATGTCCGGGCACAGCTATTGGCTTTGTCAATGCTGGTGCAATTGCAAGAGCATTGGCAAAGACAGCAGCAGCACAATGATGCCACTGGCAAAGAATTTGAAGTTCCCTTCCCTGTTCTTTCTCTATACTATATGTGACTCCTATTATCGCTCCCTCTCTCTCTCTTGGATTGTCTTTTCCCGGTATGTTTCTTCATGTTACCAGTAAAGCGCTCCTTTTTCCCTAGTGGTTAAGTCCGTGCTACTTAAATTTCTTTAATAAATAAATAATAAATAATTTAAATCCCGCGAGCCTGCTAATTGCACCCAGCCATGGGTGTGTCTGTCCCAATACTCTGTGGAGTCATGTCGGTGACATGTGTAGTGCCTCAATGTGCCGGGACTTCCACATGCATTGCACAGTTAACTGTTAAGATAGGATGACGAATGAGAAAATCTGCATTCCAACCATGAAACAGAGCATCACCTCAGGGAAACACTGCATGTGAAACCAGTAGCAGTAGAAGATATACAACATTCATTTCCACCTCCAAAATGCACAGTAGTTTTAGTTCCCGAGAAATAACTGCCAGCCCAGTACTCTGCAATGTATACATTTCCTCCTCATGTTTCTGAAATCTCTTTGGGAGAGTTCAACTCCTTTAGATGAAGACAGTTTTTAAGGTGAGTCAAAAATATATTTCACAAATCCAAATTGTATATACGGCCCTCGTTACTTTTCAGTCAAAATATTATTTCAGGGCACTCTGTTCATTTCTGTATTTGCATAATAGCCTTGAGTTTTGCTGCAGCCTCTTCAGTGAAAATGTCTTTCCCTTCTGGCTTTTATGTTTTCCCAAAAGCAGTTAACAAGCTCAGCTGTATTTCCTTATCTGTAGCTTCAGGGGCGGCTTGGGCAGTGCCTCTCGGCAGATGAGACAGGCTTTTGCTTTTCTCTTCGCCTCAGACGAGAGGGCGCCATCCATCAGCCTTTTTTAGTCGACCTGACAGGTTAATATGATTCTAATTTCTGTCTCTCTGTTCGTAAAAGGGGCACACAGCCTCGGCTTCTGTGCAGAGAGCTCGGAAATGAAGTACAGCCTTTGAGCGAAGCTGAACATTTTCGCCCATTTGATGTCCAACATGCCTGTCCTTTCTCCTGATTGGACTGCTGAATATTGAACATGGAAATATTGCGATACAGGAATATTGTGGTCACAATATCGCGATCCGAAATATTGAAAAGTAAGTGCATATAGAGGAAGTGTAGATTTACCATTCCTAGTCCCACAACTACACATCTTGAAGATAAGTAATGTCAAAGTACATCAATATGGCATCAGGTATAGACAATCTATACTTACCTTTCGGTATTTCGGTTTCACTATTTATTTTGTCCTCAATATTTCCATGCCATGATAGTCTGTCTTCGGTATCAGTCTTTTGATCATGTTCCAGGCTCTCAGTACTTTGCCCCAAGATCTTACAGTCACTTCAGAGTGAAAGGGGCACACCGCCTGAGAGCTGTTGAAGAGGAATGATTGGCTACAGTGCTTAGATCTGAGATGCCTATTTGACAGTTCTTATTTGGGATACCCGTCATTGTTTCTTTGGTTCCTGTCTTCTTCAGGCACTTAATGCTGGTCACATCATTTTTTTATGTAGCTGGAAAAGGTTTTCATGTCACAAGAGGGTAGAGTCTGATCCAACAGTGTCTGGCATGATGTTACTCCAGACCTAGGGATTTGTTATCAGAGATTTCCCAGGTACAAGTTATAGACTTCCTTGGGTTCAAGTTGGACTCAGTAGTGGTTGTGTTGACTTTACCTTCCAACAAAATGGAGATCTGCAAGATTCAAAAGGGAACAACAATTTGCCAAGGAATTAGGCCTAGCTGGTGATCCTCTTGTCTCCTTGACTCAGGTGATATTTCTGGGCCTGTTAGATTAATGGGATCTTCAGAGGAGGATAGTCTGCATTTGCAGTGTGGTTTAGTCTACTTGTCACGTGTTCTATGGTGAATAGAAGTCAGGAAAAGTGCTGCTATGCTGTTTGATTCACATGGACACTTAGACTGGGCATGCTAGTTTTGGAACAGCCCTGGAAGTGGTAATCGGAACCTATGCAAGTTGTCTGGGCTGGGTTGCAAATTGCAGCCAGCATTGACATGTAGAAGACGTTCAAGGCTGGACTTCGACATCAACTGCCTGGAGCTGTTAGTGAGGCCTTGCAGTAAAAGCCCTCATGAAACACTAGGTACAACGGCTCATTCTGCTGAAGATGGACAAGGTCTCTGCAGTGCATTATACCAACTGGGGAGTCCCAGGTCCTGACTGGTGTCTGAGCCAGGAAGAGGTTTTTGGCAGTGTTATCTAGAACACCAGGTAACAGCACTTGTGGAGTATCTGCTTGGATTGAAATATCAGGTGAAAGACCAGAACTCAAGACATTTCATAGATCAAAGCACCTGAAGCCTGGACCAGAGCGTGCTGGTGTGCTTTTAGGAGAGATAGGGTGGTGTCGGGTTTGCCGTCTCAAGAGATAGAAGAGGCAGTTTTATAGTTGAAGGGCAGATCAGGACCAGCCAACAAGTGAGCATTGTTTGAAGAGTAGAGGCCAGGTTTGAACAATGACTTCCCTCCCCTCAGACCCTCATGTAGTTTAGGAGACAGGGGATCTGGCAGGACTGGAGACGAGGGTTCATCCCTGCCTAAAGAAAGGTGAATGCAGTTTGTGTTGTGCAGGATTTCAGGGTGTAATGGAATATCAGGGAGATTTGAAGTTAGGGGTACCAGACTCCAAATACCCCTAAGAGTTCTTATAAAGACCTCTGTGTAGTGGGTGTGTGGAAAGCGGTGGGCATTCCACTTCAGCAGCTGCAGTGTACATCTTGAATGTCAGGGGAGCAAAGACTATACCCACTTAGATGGAGCACCAGTGGGGGCTCACCTTTTGGTATTCATACTTTTTAAAGGAATAAGGCAACAGGTCCTCCACAACCTCTGTACTCCTTGCTTTGGGCTGTTCATTGGGTGTTTTAGTTATTCTTGGATTGACTTGACAATGATCAGCTATTACTGAAAGACTTTTCAGGGAAGTTAGTAATGTTCTGGATGATTTTGTGCTGCAGAGTTTTGCATATCTTGGCATTAGATGAGTCCAGCAGATCTTTTCCAGAAAAGGAACAATACTACGTTAGCTTCATGCTACGCTTTTTGGGCAGAAATGAAATAATGATTGGTTAGATGCCTTAACGAACATGCATGAAGTGTGAACAAAGAAGTTAAGGGCCAAATGTGTCAGGCAGTTAGTTGTTCATTGCTATTAAGCCTTCTTTTCAGACAGTGACCTCTCCCACACTGGTAGATGAATAAATGTTGGCACATATTCAGTGTGAATGTGATTGCTTACAAGGTGTGGAGATGACAATGTGAGAGCTGTAGAGTGATCTGGTTGTTATTGGAGTAATTTAAACCTTCTCAATGGTCCGCCGGTCCGCCTTGGTGTTGCAGCCAAAGGTCTCCGCTACCCTGGCAATGAACAATGCACCCTATTTATAGATTCATGCCTGGCTGGTGGGGATCTCGATGTTGTGAAGGGAGCTTTTGTCATCGTGGCTCCATTCACAGCGCAGAATGTTTGCTCAATGGAGACTGTATTTAAAGAACCTGCTTGGCAAACGTTTTGGTTTAGAGAACGCAAACTCCCAAAGCAAGAGATTTTTTGCTTTATGCAAAAAACACAAATTTCCCCAACACACGGGGAATATTCTCCCGGCCTACGAGGGCCTTCATCCATTTACCCTGCCCATGTCTGCCATGCTTCGTGTAGCGGACAGAGCAGGGATATTGAATAGCAGCCGCTCTGCTCACAAATGGGCACAGTGGCTGTCATTGTGACCTGGCAATCGCTGTAGTTGTTTTATTTTATTGTGCTGCGACTGAGTAGTGAGGAGAATGCATAATACTCATCTCTGTGTCTCCAATAGAATACAGGCCATGCTTAGCATGGTTCAGAAAGTTGCCATTGCCATCCAAACCCTCTCTTGACATATTCTCAACTTTGAGTAGTAATGCAGTGTCTATGTAAATCGACCCAACTCAATACAACAAACCCAACTTTCTTGATTCTATTACTGCGTTTCCCAAATCTCTTCCAGCCGGGTTCACAGTACACATGAACGGAAATCTGAAATAATCCTACTAGTGACAGTTTTTAAAGTCAATCTGTATTTGTTTACAATTTAAGGAGTTACAGGTATCCACAATTTGTAAGTCATTATCCAATCCTTCTGTACAGTATTCCAGATTTGCTATGATAAAGGGTTTGTGTTGATTTGTATTTTCTGACAAACCTGTATGGCACCCGACTCTGGGGGCAGATTTGCTGATGTTTCACACAGTGCAACGCTGCAAGGCAAGCTGATGCGCTCCTTGTGCGAAGGGGAGAGAGCAGAAATGCACCATATTTACAAATCTATGTCACTGTTCAGCTCTCACCCAACACTAGCACACTTGTTGCTGGGGCTGCCTAGCACCAACACAGGCACCCTTACTCCACGATTCGTTGTTGGCATGATTGTTTTTCTGCAGGAAGGGATACTTTCCTAAACAAAAAAAATCCTTAGAGGCTTAATTCTATTTGTCTGTGTTCTGGAGAATGGAGCACACTTTGAAAGCGGAAGTGACAAGGAGAAATGAAGATACTTCTCCTCGTTACACCAAGGTCAGTTAGATGCACCATTTTGGCGAAAACCCAGGTTTGCAGACTTCATGAAATCTAAGTTTGCATCACAATCTGTGGGTGGAGGCACGAAAACTCCCATGCTCCACACATGGAACACTTTCCCTACGCAAAGTAAAGCTCTGTCTTCTGTTACTTTTTCACTAAGCCACGCAAAGCTATGCAAAGTTGATGGTGTAAAGTCTGCATGTTGTCTTGCAGAATCCCAGCCTACCACAGAGAGATGCGGCCAGGAAAGGTGCAGCCCATATATTGGTCCCCACCTAGGCAGGGAATCATTTTTGAACTTACAAATGCATTTGTGAAAGAGCTTTTGGCACACTAAAAATACCACACTATATAACTGTAAAGTTAAGAAAATTGGATTGGGACTACTTGTTTCACTAGCCATGGTATATTTGAATTGATTTATTGCAGCTTGATGGCCCAAAAGAGTGATGCTGTTAAAATTGTACATACTGTATTAAATAGGGTAGTTGACAGAGATACCAGAAACTTTGCAAGGAGTTAACTTAATTGCAGAATCAACTCAATCCTATTGAAATTAAACAGTACAGTTTGTTCCCACAGTCTATGGATCATGGCATGCACTTCCTGAGTAAGCCTCGGAAATAAAAAATAATGTGCCCATATCCAAGAACAAGCTGAAACAAGCCTTCTCCCTGGTTTATTCATGTGGGGTTTTCATATCAAGTGGGATAATCCATTTTAATTTAATTTGACCTTTGCACAAACTAGACTTGTAAATTTGCAATTATAAACTGAACCTTTGTTTTGGTACAAAGTAGAAGCATGTATGTGAATGGCAGTCGCGCAATAACTACACTCCACGCTGTTACTTGAAGCGTAAAAGGCCATTTTATTAGGACAAGGTTGCAACCATTTAAACTTTATTAAACAGTACATAAATGCAATACATATACTTTCCCATCCCATACCTACTCATTCTCCATTCATCCTTTTCCAAACCATCTCACCAGTTTGACTCTTCCCCATTCACTCGGTGACCTCCTTCCTCTCCCCATTCTGACCTTCACTTGCCCTCCAAGCATCCTCTGTTGAATCTCCTTCATTGCTTCCGCGCCCCGCTATTAGTCACCCATGTACCGTTCTCCCCCCCGAGGGGTGGATCCGCCCGTATGTGACTCACCACCCCTCCAAAGTACCGCCAACCAGGGATCCCCCCGTAGGGCGGTTCCCTGCCCCACCCCCCAGTTCCTGGGCACCTTTTGCCTCCCATCAGCCAACCCCGCGGCACCCGTGGACGACCAATCCACCACTTAAACTTGTGTCCCGTATAAAAGTACCATCGTTGTGACAATTGTTGGTTGCGAAAGGTGCCAAACCTACGCAATACCACTTGCTCCTCCAGTTCCAGTGCACAAAAAATGTCCCACAATGCGGTTGCTGGTGGATGACCATTCACAACTGCAACACACGTCCCGTGGAACCATTAACATTTCGAGCCAAACCTTGTCAATACAAGGTGCCCCCTAGCGCGGTGAACGACCATCCACCACCTGGGCCTGCATCATGCGTAAACCAGTAACCCGTTCGTGCTAATCTCTGTCCATGAAAAAATGCCACCACTGCGGTGAATGACCATCCACCGCCTGTCCCCACATCTGTGCCACAAGTAACCTGGTCAGACCAATCCTTGTCCGTGATCAAAGTGGGGGGCCCCCCCATCCCGGTGAACGACCATCCATCACCTAACTGCGGCCCGTGTAATAAAGAACCTCCAGGCCAACCCTCGACCATAAGAAATATCTCCTGTGAAACAAAACCTTCTGTTTCCCTTCGAGGTAGTCTCATCACCAGTGGGCCTTTACCTACCCATCCCCAACGATAGCATCCCACTCTCCACATCTGCAAGGCACCGTCATGCACATAACCAAAATTACCCCACCGTCCATGTCAGTGAACCATATCCCCTTCCATGTCCCAATAGTGCAAAGCCAAACCAGACATATCCCAGAATACCCCTTTCACCCACATGTATCCCAAATCCACTTGTTCCTCGTGACACCATGTCATCTGTACCGGCCACAACTCCCCCCATTGTCATTCACTGTTTCCCCCATCGCACACAGCCGGACGACTGTGTTCCCCGCCTGGTGACGTCTGTACGCCTGCTAGTACGCCTCCTGTGCAGTCCACTGCCTAGGCGAATGGCCAACCAACGAGGCGACCGCACTGGCGCCCAAACCACGCCCATGACCCGTCGCTTATTCGTTGTCTCCACCACAGAAAAAGAATGATCAGTCCGGCAAGCAATATGGCCCGCTCGATCAGTCCTTATTTGCTAACCCCACTCGCTATGACCCTCCAACACTACATCCATCCACTGCATCCCAAAGAACTCAACCACCCCCAGCTTCGCCAATTGTCCCAGGCACAAAAAACCCCGTCCGCACAAACGCTTCACTGCTCCGACCCTGGTCTGCCCTGCCTAACAAACCAAACCCCTGGACCACTCTAAACAGCTGGCCCAAGCAACCCTCTCATCCCAGCCCATGACCCGTCGCTTATTCGTCGTCTCCACCACATTGCCCGACCCCAAGGACCACTCCCCCAAACTAACCTCCGGAAAATACCACTGCCCTGTTCCTTGAATCTCCCACCGCTTGCAGCACCCCCACCCCCAACATGTACGAACCATCCTCGATCGCCTGCACTACCTGCACCTGTTGCATAGACCCATGTAGCCGGTGACTAATCAACCTCCCGTGCCGGATTTCGGGCCCCTTTGCAATCTGTCCCACGGTCCCCTGCCCAGACCCGGTCTCCCCCAGTCCACCACCAACTGCCTAATGACAAACTGGGAAAAGAAATCTGAGGGCGCCCAATCACTCCTCCTCCAGCCGAAACTGCAATTGAGAAAGACCACCCATGCAGATTCTCCTCTGGTAACGTCCCCCAGGCTGCAAAACGCACTTCCCACGTACCTCAGATGCAAACCCTCCTTCTTCCGCTTCAACAAGGACGTGAACTCTCACCCCTCCCCACCACACTACCGACCATGTCAACCCACTGAGACGTCCACAACCCAATGAACTCCCTTCTCACTGTGGCCCATAGGAGGATGGCAAACCGACAGCCAAACCAGTGCGTACTGCTCCACTGCACTGCATACCTAGGTCTGAAATCTGCCCATAGATCCTTATGTCTCCCCACATCCTGCGATGGAAGGAACTTGTTACCTTTCCGGACCATACAACAAAGTCTCTGATACCCCTGGGACTCACTAGTGCTCCATAGAATCCAAGAGGAAAACCAATGACTGCAGCACCCACAAACCCCACCCAGGATCATAGAACCCAGTGTCCGACAGCGTCCCCCACCCCATTCTGGTCAAGGCGGACATACCTATCCTCCACCCTACTGTATGACGCTTGCCTAGCAAGTGTGTAAGATACGTCCATCAAGAGCCCCATACCTGCCAAGTCCACAGGCACGTCCCCTACCCCCTTGTCGATGAGTTTGACCAAGTGCACCCCCATGATAGCCGAGCAACCGGACCACCAACCCCGCTGTTGCCTTGAAACCCCCATAGTCTGCCATCCCTCGTCATAAGCCTCACGTTGCACAGCGCCTGCCTCTCTTTCCCGACGCGGACCAGTCGCCACCCCCCAACCCATGCCAGAGAATCCCTGTCCGTGCCGCCGCACCGGCTGGCGATCTGAAAAAGACGCTCACCATAAGCCCCTGGCCTCCATGAACCGTATAAGGACCCCTTGCCCCGGACTTCTCCCCCAATCCATCCCTGCTGTGAACTACTTACTATGGCCTACACCTGTAGGGGAAGAAACAGATACATTGACACACCAGTAATTGAACATTCAACCTGGCAACTAGGAGTCCAAGACCCTAACCAGTAGGCCACAATGACACTTGCACGCCCGCTTAAAGAACCCCAGAGTGGCCCCCGTGTAACCCCCTATGAAAGGGGGTTCTTCTCAAGCCTCCAACCCCTAGTTAAGTGACCCATCAGGAACCCGCCGACGACACAAGTATACCCTCGGTGTGCCGAGAGGCTAGCCCAACAAATAAATGCCCCTTCTGGGTTATCTGAGTCAGGGCAAATCTCAGCCCTCCTCTCTCCATGCTCTGTCATGCAAAAAAAAAACAACCCACCTGCCATCATGGTGAATCCTCGGGGCAACTGCCCTGTTAAATTACTGTTGCCTACCTGATTAATGGAAGAAACTGATACATTGAAAGACCAAGAAATGACACGCGCCCTTGAGAGTAAGATTCTGAGACCTTAACCATTAGGCCACAGTGACTCTCCCATAAGACCCGATCCCCGTAGAGACCGATAGCCTCCTCCATGAACAAGCACCCCTGGCCCCCATCCGATACTCCTGTCCAGCCTGGCCAGCCACAATCTGAGATCCCTTGGGCAGACCCCCATTGCGTGTGGTACCACCATGTCCATCCGGATCCATCCCCACTAAAACACCAGGCTTCCCTTACTCCAGCAGGATGCCGCCACTGCACCCGGCATCATGCCAACTCCCTCACAATCCCCACACACCCCAGCCGGCCAGCTGAAGTCCCCTCTCACTTCATTCCGTTACCTGAGAGTCCGTCCAGGACCTCCACCACCCGTCCAGCGCTGCTGCGTTCTGTCGCTCCCCGTCCGCAGGTCCGTCCGAGGCCATACACACCTCCTGCAAAACTAAAACAGGCAGATTACCGCAACCCCCCCCACCCCCGGAAAAAAACCATTCCACCACCACAAACCACTTCTGTCCTCAGACAACCCCCCTCCTGTCACCACTTCACACTCCCCAGCACTTCGCGTCGCACCATACCAAGTGACCCCCAATCCCCACCCCGAAAAACCCCACTCATCCACAGCTATCTTCACATGTCGATCCCTCGTTGGAGGGGCAGGTCGCTGCGGACCCCCCCTACCGCTTCAGGCCAGCTCCCCGGGACCGTCGTGCAGCCTACTTGGGATGCCCCATTACTGCTGGCATCAATCGCCCGGTCCTGGTCCCCCCCCGCCAGGCTGCTCCAACCTGGAGTACCACCGGGTCTCACGCCGTACTGGCAGTCCCTCACCCCTACCCTGGTAAAGTCCGTGGCACCCAACAAACCCTCCCCTCTCACTCCCCAGCCCCCCCGCAGGAAAAACCCTGACCTGGCCTAACCGCACCCTGCCCCGCCCACCGAACAGGCCCCCCAGCCACTGGAGAGGACCAAGACACCCAGCCAATACCTGCCACGCCCAAAGGCGGTGATAACCTGCATCGCGACCCACCGCAGCTGCACACAATGCTACAGAAGGCCGTATGCACCACCCCATACGCGCCGGCTCCCACAGACCACCGAGTTTCGAATACATTCTGCATATGAAACACGTGACCCAGCTCTACGCGATCTCAAATAAACACTTGAGAGAAGGTCATGAAAACCCCCAAGGAAATCTAAAATAGCTCTTTGGGGCAGCGGGGGCTAAATTTTCCATCTGCTAAACTGCTTCTACCATCTCATAGGCATGTCATCTCGGGGGAGATTAGGAGTCCAGGTTTGTGGGGGAAAGTTTTTCTACAATGACCAGCTGTGTCAAATTTGATGCAGGCACCGGCCCCCCTGGAAACAGGCTCGGGCTCTACACCCAGGCGGCAACCCCACCCCCCACCCCCCACCACGCATCGCGGCTCACACGCACGCTTGGCCGGCTGCAGACTAGCAGGGCCCAGGCCGGCCTCCATGCACCCGCCGCAGCTCCAAACACAAATCCACATCAGCAATAGGGACAGCCGGGGCGGGGGGATCTTAAAGAGTTCCCTGTTAAAGCTGTACTCTTATGATGAGATTATAAGAAAGTGAAAGACTATAGACCCTACTCCCAAAACACAGCAGGGTGAAGTGCATGTCTCTGCATTGCATGTGCACTATGTTATTCAATCTATATGTTTGCCTGATTTGCAGTTGAGAAAGGTTGTACATATGTACGCACAAAAAACTAGGAGTGGATGTGCCCATATGGCATTTGCGAATACTGAGAAATACTTTTTATGTATACGAAGCCACAGGGGCGACTCCTCCGCTAAGGTGCAGGAGTGTCAACCCACTGCTCTCAGAGCAAGAGGAAGGACAAATAAAATGATAATAACTGTTATTTATTGTAAATAATCTAGGGCAACTTCAAAACAATGAAAATCTCAGAACATGTCAAAAATAAAAATAGTGACACTAGTGTTTAGAAAAGTACAAAAACAATTTATTCAAGATACATAATTCTATTTTAGATTTAAAAACATGATAAATCTAGTCTTACAGAGACCATACTTTGTGCATCATCCTAACTACACACATTCATCACACATTCAGTCTGCACTCTATTATTCATATCAATATATATCTATTTGAGAACAGTGCAAATCACAATTAAGTCAAAATTGATATAGCAGAACATCTCATTATAACAATGATTTTTTAGGGTGGTTTCCAGATTATCTCTACGCACGTTTCGGCAGATCACTGCCTTCCTCAGGAGTTCCACCACTGAATGTTGTGCCCAGGCAGGTAAGTATTTCAACAAATAACGATGTAGGATGAATAAGATGGAAATTCCAGGTTCAAACCCAAAATATGGTATATGAAGAATACCTAAAAAAGAGAAGAAGCCAGCATTTCACAGTTTGCTTATTAACTTCTCACAAGAGGACGAAATATATATTGTTCGCTTAATATGTTGACAATAAAGAGGTGGACGATTTTCTCTTAAGCCTCTAAACCTTCAAGCTTGCAAGAAATGAGCCTGACAGGATGGACGAGCTGCCAATCCACTAACTCTTGCAGCATGTGCTGAGTGCTGAGAATAAACGGTCACGTAAAGGAATCGTGCAGGCAGCTCTTTTTACTGGTGTCAATCACGTAGACTGGGACGCCCAAGATTTCAAACGTAGCATAACTCTGTTATTAAAATTTTATTTTCCATAACAGGGCTTGGTTAGTGTGGGGTGGGGCTGGGGTCACAGGGGGAGGAGTGGTGGCACACTGTAAGTGCGCATGACTGTTAGGCCGGCCGTCTTGGGCCGGTCAAACAGACATGCGCACTTTGCATGTTCCCCACTAGGCTGCATTACACAGCCTGGTGAGGAACATCCGCAGGCTCCCATTCCCTGTCTAAGCGCTGAACCACTGCTCTTAGACCAATCACAACGCTGCCGTGATTGGCTTAGAGGAGGGACTGAAGCTGAAAAGAGACGGGGGCTGGCAAAGGGAAAGTGTTTTTTTAAATTTTATTGCCCCGCCTCACCAGACCCTGACCCCCACTGCCCCCTCTCCCCCCTTTTCCCTGCCAGCTCTCACTGCAAAGCCATACATTTATGGATGAAATATTTGCAAAATGCTTACTTTTGTAAAATTATGCTCATCTGTTAGGTAAGTCTACATGGGAATAAACTTTCAATTCTCTTTTCATTTTTAAGACTTGGGCCCAGTGTCAGAAGATTTTCCATATTAAGATTCAATTTTGAAATGACAATGTGTTTGTAAGCTCAAGAAATATAGTAACCATAACATAATGGGAGAAATGAATGAAAGAATAGCTGCTGTTTCTGAGGCTAATGCATGGCATACATGTGCATAGCACTACCTGGTGGTTTGTCTTAATATGGGCACAATTCTGTGGGGCCAATTGATTAAACTATTGAGAAGTATTAGGAGTAGCTCTTATGGAGTACCACTTCACATACAAATAAACGACTGTTCACAAAGATACAGGCATAGTCCTAAACACTGCAACCTCCTGTCTCACTTTAGCATGCTACTATACCACATGTGCAGAATTGTCTGGAAAAGTAAGCCCAGTACTGAGTAGTAGTGTGGAAATTGAAAGGGAGGGATGGCCCACATATCTACTCACAATATGAGGCGCTGAGGCAGAGGGGAAATGAAGGATGGACACAAGGAGGTAAATAGGAAAACAAAAATAGACCTACAAAGTGTAATCCAGAATTCCGAATGGCCCTCAAGACCTGACTGTTCAAGTAAGCCTCTAGGGCATGCAAGCGTCTGGATACCCTATCGGGTGATTAGCCGCGCTTTATAAATCCTGATTGATTGATTGATTGAAATTGTACGTTAGATACAATAGACAGAAGTTACACTCACTTCTAAGTAAGTAGTACTGTTGGCCAAATAGTCTCTAACGTACTCATGTCTCACTTATAGTTCACACAGTACTTATGGGCACTTATAGGATCTGCAATTGAAACAAACATAAAAACAATGGAGGCAGTATTAGCACTATCAGGACAAAGGTAAATAAGTGAACAATGCATATACCCAAAAATTAAAGCATGTCCACACAACAGATGCTCAATTGTTAAAATATAGACATGACTTTAAAATACATGTAATTATGTAACACATGACCCTTGTGACAACAATCAGATAGTGACACAGAAATACACATAAGGACAGCTAAAAAGTCCTAGGAGCATACACACCAAGCATATGGGCACACACGGGTAAATAACTTCCTTCGCATCTTGTAGCTCTTGATCAAAGAGGAAGATGAAGGCAGACAACTATCCCTAACAAATAGGCAGAGAAATGAGCCAAGTCAAGTCATTCAAAAGAATAATTGAAAATTCTTGTTGCCAAGAGTAAAAATCTGGGACAAAAACAGTCGAGAGTGGTTGATGAAGACAATGAAAAATAAGGGGAAACGCACAGCTTGTGATGCATTAATCACTCATTAATCACTCTTTTAAATGTGGTTGAAAAAGAATCTGACATCACAAGAAAATATTCAACCTCATCTTTGGTGAAGAAGCTCACACGGTCATCTTCGGACAGACCACCTTAGTGGAAAGGGCATTTCCTAACCCCCAGTCACACCCCTTCATGAGGTACATGAAGAAGGCCAAGATTCACTTCTTTTCTCCAACACAGAGCTCCACAGTCTAGCTGCTGCTCTTTCCACCCACCGGCATTTGAATGCAACTCAAGAAATGCTAAGATGCAAGTCCGCCCGGCCATGCAGTGAGCATGGAGTCCACCACACTTAGTCTGGCTGCACACTAAGTGCACCATCTTTCCTTACTTGCTTATCATCTCAGTTAAGTGCGCTCAACAGTTCCAACTGATATCTCACACCTTGTTGAAACATTTTTTATTATTTTCCAAAACAACAATGACTGTTCATTACACCACGGGTCCCCGTGTTCATTAAGGGTACCTTCCCTCCCAACCCCAACTCGTCCCCTCCCCCCCACCCCCATGTCAGTGCGCCCCCGTCCCCTCCTTCTCCCCCGGTGTGCCCCCCCTTCCAAGGAGATCAGTTACAGTTGCTCACCCCTTCTCTGTGCAGGCAAACCGTCCCTCTTGTCCATGCCTCTGGTATATAGCTAGGGATCTCCTTCCTTCCCATCTCCTCTCATTCCCCAGTTCCCCTCATCTCTGGCCGATCCGACGTGCTCCCTCCTTCGATATCTCACACCTTGAGGGACCCTTTCAAGACTCCAGCCCTTATTCCTGTTTCTCCTCTTTAGAGTCAATTAAAAAACAAATCTATGTAGCATATTTTATCATAGCACAAGTGGAGCTTTCTAACATCTATGTGTAATTTGCTGTTAGGTAGTGGAATTGCATTATCAGCCATTGCTAACCATCTTTCACTGTGAACACAATCCACATATATCCTGCTAGTGAATTTGTATTAAAGCCCCCAAAGTAGCAGAGAAACACTCAGAGAGCCCTCACCCAATTTTGTTTCTGAAGAAATAGATATCCTTAGGTGAAGTCTTCCAAAACTATTGTCAGCTGTATGGGAGATGAGGTACCAAGCTGGCCAAGAGTGAATGTCTGGAAGTTTGGACAGAGATTGCCAGGGAGTGCACTGCAGTGGGTGACACCAACTCTGAGCTGTGGAGTGCAGCAAGCACCAGGAGGCCCTCTAGCGCAGGATCCATATCAAGGGCGAGGACATCTTAGGATTTGTGCCCCAGCCCCTCACCAGCTCACCCCACTGCAAAAGAGATAAGATAAGATAAGAAAAAAAAAATTATTGCACAATTAATTAAAATCATTGCAATGAGGCCACATATAAATGTACAATATAAAATGCATATATTCCAATATTAAAAAGAGTAGAAAAATTGGTTATTTCAATCGATTGAGTGAAAAAGCTAAAAACTCCGCTAAACATGATGCTTTAAAAGGAGAGAAAACTAGACTCAGCATTACAAGTTATAGTTCTGTGCAATGGTCGGAGTCACAAAATGCCTTTACTGCCATAAGGTATTTCAAGAAGCGTGCCGCCAGCTGTGCCGATTCGCCTTTCATGCACTCGACTAGGACAGCTTGACATGTCCGTATATTTAAAATACGCCAGATTGGGTGGAGCCAGTATATTCTCAGCGGACGCAGTGTCTCACAGATGCACAATATGTGAGTTAGTGATGCCTCTACTGCTCCGCATGATAGCTACGCACTCGTTGTACCCTCGCCCATATTTGTAGAGTGATTCTCTTAGTTACAGAGGAGATGGACAACCTGGAAACCACATGCCAGGAAGAGAGTGATGATTGGGATCCTTCTGGCCAGGACCAAAATGTTTCAACAGCAGGCCACCCACCATTGTAGCCACCTCCAAAAACATTCTCCAGGCCCCTCCAACATTAGTGCCTGAGGCTGCCTCTCCCATCGGGTTCCTTCCACAGAGAGTGCCTGTCCACCATTTAATGGTGAGATTTACCCCAGAAATCCTTGAGCCCTCTCGTGGTCCTTCTTCCACGTCCCCTACATGTGTGCCCTTGAGACTTTCTAGGAGGGCATCAGCTGGGTAGGTGCAGGGCAGCAGGCCATCCTGGATGTCTTTGCAACAATAAAAATGTTTCTCAAGGATTTAAAAGATGCCCAGGCTGCACACCACTAGTAGATGATCTGCTTGTTGTCCTTTTAGATAGGCACTATGCGTCGTCCTCACCAACCCTTTTCACTTCACTTGCTGTCTTTCTCAGCCCCTCACCCTCTGCTACGACCTTGTCCCTGGATTTCACCCTGTGTCTCAAATTACTTTGGAGGTGTCTGGTCCTGCCTCACCTACCAACACGCAGTACGTGAGCAGGTGGTGGAGTGCTCCTTACATCAAATGTGGAGAAACCTCCTCCTTCCAGAGGGATGGCTTTGCCCAAGTCAATCCTTTACACATGTGTGCCATCTCGCTCGCTAGCTTTGTTGTTGACCACTTGAAGGGCTGACTCATGGAGGTTGTGACATGGAGACTTCTGCGCTCACCTTGGAAATGTAGTCACTTTGGAGACAACAAGGGAGTTCTGCCTATGCTGGAACTGGGGACTCATCTGCCGGGTATGTTGAGTAGGTCAGTCGTGCACTGCCAGGACAGCATCCATGGCATTTATCCTTGGGGCTGGGGACTTTCAGTTCAGAATATCACTCAACTTTGGAAATTAGTGTCCAGCAGCAAAGTGGTGGTAGATGTGTCATCCTGCATGGGGCCACCAATGTCCTTGTCCTCTACACAGGGTTTTATCTTGGAATTGCACTGCATCCCATGCTACAGAATGGAATCTATCATTGTCAGGCTTGTCAGGCTTAAAGCCTCCAGGTACTGTGAAGGAAGTATAGATCCATATTGATCCATTGACATGGTGTGGTGGTGACACATATTGACTGTGACCTGGTTATTGCCTTCACATATGGACACTGTCCAATTGGATATGATTAATGCCTTTGTGGTACAGAGTTACAGGGTTCGAATGTCTGACCCACTAGTACTAAGGACTCAATGTGCCAAACCGAATTAGCAAACCAGGTGGACTGCATCAATACACAACCCACTGATAAATGTTTGTGTAAGATGTGTTTCTAGTAACACCCATTCCCATGAGAAAAAACACAAGGACAGCTTGTGGAAACCCAGACCCATTAATAAATCCCACACTCAGTTGTGCAGGAACAATTTTCAGAGTGGGGGCACTGCCATTAATGTTAAATCACTGAAGTCATGGTGATTGTGAAAGATCTAAGCGTAAAAAAAAAAACAGGTGTAGCAATTGTGCCATTCCCATTCAACAGGAGAGTGGGTGTAAGGATGTGGTAAGGATGTGGTATGTAACTGGTGGTGCATTTTGGAACACTGGAGGGGCAGTGCACTTTCATTTACAGACAGCATATTTTCCATTGAAATGGTCTCTAAATTTGCATACACATGCAGTTTTACTGGTAAAATACGTAGCACAAAAACAAATATGTGTTGAAATTGGGTTTCAGTGAATATTTGTGACTTGTACTTCACCAAGTAAAGGGGCATATTTACAAAAGAATGTTGGAGCGCGGTGCTATGCCAAATTTGGCAACGCCGTGCTCCAACATTTTTTAAACACAGAGATGTGCTGTATTTACAAGAATACAGTGCACCCCTGTGTTTCCCCTAGCGCTAGCGCAAAAAAGGTGCCTAGTGCCAGTGAAGGCACCCTGCCGCCATGTTTCAAGGGTACCTGAGCTGCAGGGCTGATAGTTTATGTGCAGGAAGGGGCACCTTCCTGCACATAAAAAATCAATAATGGTGATTTGCTCTTTTTATGTGTGTAGCAGAATGCAGCACACATAGAAAGAGCAAAAAAAAACGAGGAGAAATTAATAATTTCTCCTCGTATCCCCATTCTAAGACCAGGTATTCCCAGGCGTTATTGGCGCTGCCTCAGCCTTGTAAATCTGGGGCAGCGTCAAAAAGCAATGGGTGTTGCAGTGGAACGCCCACTGCAACACCTATTGCATGCCCCTTTGCCGCAGAGGACTGCAGTGGAAAGGGGCATATTTAAAAGGTGGCATTAAGCTACGTTAAGTGGTTTAGTGCCACCTTGTAAATACGGGAAATGACGCTAGGCCACCGAAGCGTCATAAAAAAATGACGCTCCAGTGGCGATAGGGGCTTGTACATATGCCCCAAAGTGTTTTGATTTCTTTTGCTCCTATTTATTTTTTATTTGCATCACACTTCATAATGACAAAAAAGTGCTTAATTTATGCTTTCTTAATTGAGGATGTATTTTGAAATATGTGTATAGTTAATTTCTGGATAGGTAAATGTTGTTGTGCCTTAAAAAAAACTGACATGCTACACCTTTTCCTTTCCCCTGTACCCCAGCAGGATTGTCACTATATCACTTTTATAACATCCTCTCAATTTGCAATCAGAGAAATAAAAGTATACTCAAGTTTCTGAATAAGCAGCCACTTGTCAGAAGATACAGCCTGATATTCGACCTTTGTCTTTGAACGCCCTGCAAATGTGACAGGGTAAACACAAAATGTAAAGGCATCTTTATTGCTCATTTAAACTCTCAACTCCAGTATGATAATTTCTGGGGGTGCTGCAGCATCCCAAGCCCCCCTACTTCCAGCACCTATGCACACACTCACGGGTCACTGGAAACGGAATATGGATTTTAAAATGTTTATTTTAAAATCGTATCTGGAGCATATGATATGAATTTTAACAACAGAATAAAAAATAAAGCAGCGAAGCTAATTATGGACAGTGAAAATACCAGAAAACATTTTTACCTGGGTATTGCCTTTTAATGCCCTAATACCCTCATTGTACTATTTGTAGGTCCTTTGCTAGTTCTAGCAGATTAGTAAATAATAGGCCTATTCTTGAGTCTCAAAGGTGGTGCGCATACCTGATTTGGGACAACAGGGTTTGCCGTTGAATCTCAAAAAGCGAGCTTGCTCTTCCTATCACCAGGGCAAGAGCAATTGTGTCTGTTTGAAAACAAACACAGCCCCCCGCACCAGTCAGTAAAGGTCAAACGTCTCGCAGTAGCCTTCGGGAAAGATGGCCGCTGATGTCGCGCCCGGTCTGTTTTGATTGCCTGGGTGAAATCCTCTCTGATCTCTGGCCAGATGCATGCATTTTTTATAAGGCTTAGTTAGAGAGCTTCGTGAAAAATGCAAAAGTAAACAATAAGAAAGGTTTAGCCAGAGAACTTGTTGAACACTGCTACAATAAACAGTAAACAAGGCTTAGCCTGAGAGCTTATCGCACAGTGTCAGACTAAACATTGAACACAGCTTAGCCCAAGAGCTTGTCGCACAGTGGCACGATGAGCATTAAACAGGGCTAAGCTAGAGAGCTCGCTGAACATTTGCTAGAGTAAATATTAAATATTAGGGAGCAAAGCGTTCTTGCAGTCTCTAAGATTAGATGCACCTCTAATAGATTCTAATAGCTTTGTTACTACAAAAATTCTGAGATGCATCTTCCCAAGGATTTCCACACAAGGTCCAGGCTACTATCTCTCTTGTTCTGTCTAAACTCGATTACACCAATAGCCTCTATCTTGGATCATCTTTAACATCTATGAAAAGACTACAGCAGATTCAGAACTCTGTTGCCAGACTACTCTTACATATAAAGCCACAAGTCCACATCTCCCCTGCCTTGAAGGCCCTACCGCCCCTTACCGGTTGCAAGAACATCCACATTCAAGCTGCTTTGTATCACCCACAAAGCGATACATGGAAGAGGGCCGCTCTTCATCAGAAATAAAATCACCACATACATTTGACAAAGGAACCTCTGCTCTAGATTGGTACCTTGCCTCAAAATCCCACTATACAATAAAAATATATAGGTGGCATATCCTTCTCTGTTCAAGCAGCCAAACTATGGAACTCTTTAAACCCGAACATAAGAGCCACAGATAACTACCTTATCTTCAGAAGACTACTCAAGAGTTGGCTCTTTCCCACTTATCCACCATACTCAAATATACAGCATAACCCTTTGTATATAAGCATCTATTTGGAATATACATATCTGTACCTAGATATGTGTATTCCTTTGTATAAATGTGTAGAATAATTATGTCTACAAATATATAGATATTCGTTAGTTCTGCTTAAGAAATGTGCATACTACTAATGGTTATATTATTCTGTGTTTAACATGCATCTTGGTCACTGAAAAAAAATAAGGACATTTTGTATCATAACTGTTTATCAACAATTGCTTTATTATTGAATTAAAAAAAAAATTAAACAATGAAAACTAATAAATTATCTTAAACTACAGCAACACTTGGAAGTCTGAGTTTATTAAATACAACCTAAATCTAGATATATTACGCACCTTATACATACCTACCTTCCATGTACTTGTGTATCTTTATATGTATTACTTTACTCCTAATTCAGCACCTCCAATGCACGAACCTATATCTCACCCTATACCTCTCTCAATATATCCTCTACCTCCAGTCTCTGACTCATCCCAAACCCCATTCTTCTACTATGATCCCCAAAAGAACCCTTTCTAGACTCTTACCTCTGCTTGCATCATTTCAAACTTCTTTTACTATTGCGATCTGTTTAAATGTTATTGATGTAGCACACAGGGGCGGCTCCTCCTCAAGAGTGGAGGAGTGCCGCCCCGCCTGCTGCGAGCGCAGCAGGCCCACAACAATAAGTAAAATGGCATTTCAATCTCATTTTACTTATTAGCCGCAGTGTGAGTGCTGGGGGTGCCTGACTCTTGCGAATGTAGGATTACATCAGCCCCTGCAGTGCACATGTTGGGTTGGCCTGCTGGTTTACTACAGCCAGCCCGTCATGCGCACCGTAAATTCAGAAATCACATGGCTGTGAAACAGATGGGGGATTGCTGGTACACGCCCACAGCCTCAAAATGAGCACTGGGTTAGCCTGCTTCCACCTATCCTGCAACAGCTCTCATGCTGAGAGCAGCTCCAGGATTGCTTTTTGGTGTTCCACTGAGTAGGAAGGAAGTCCTTCCCTTTCCTACTTGATGAGGACGCTGATCGGCAAGAGAAGTGCTGAACGGTGAGTTTGGCGCCGTCGCGGCTCACCATATTTATATAGCTCTTGCCACCCCTGGTAGCACAGTCAAACAATTTTTAATTTCAATATAGTTGCTTTCCATTCATATCAAGCGCAATAATTGGGTTTTTTGACGTTGTGCAGTCAACATGTGTTTCGTGGCTTAAAGTAAACTGCTGCTCCTTCAGGGCTTATTCAAATCTCCTCATAAGCTACTAAATTAGGAACTTCCTATATATTAAGAGAATCCATTGATTTTTGAAAGTTGTCGGGGTCCACTTTCTGTCACCTAATGCAGGACTGTTCACTCTTATAGGTCACGGAAGGGTGGCAGGGGCTCAATATAAAAAAGCATGTTCAGATGGATATTTAACTACACCTCAGGTCTAGTTATTGCTCGTTTACGCTAGCCTCTCCTGGAACATAACTTAAGAGAAAGTTTCTACAACGCACATTTTACTTGTCAGGATTGAAGTATTAATGCATTGGATGGCCTCCATGGCTTCTTGGGTGAAAGACTGGATAAGAGATTGCAGATGAAATTGAGAAAGATCGATTGTAAACTATTAGAAGACTTAGAGGTCTAGCATGAACTCCCTAGAAATCTTGTTTACCCCCTGATACTACACGGTCTGGAGCACAGTGTTCACAACCTTATAAGATGTGATAGGTAGACATGCGTTTGAACAAGTGTGTTGGGGTGCTCCTTTGCTCCTGTATGTATCCTGTGCATTTTGTAATCTCTTGGATTCTGCTTGCTACATAGCAATGCCAGCATTGTAATTTGACTGTGTTGTTCAAATTGTAAATGAATAAAATGAAAATAAAAAATATATTATAAAAAAAAAAACTTGAATGAATGTGTTCTGGTGGAAGCAGTAAATGATCATAATAGTATGCATGGTTAAACGGAGAATTTGTATAGTCTTAAATCAATGATTCCTTCATCTAGACAAAAATAGCTGTGTAGTACAGGCTGGGAATATCGAATCGGAAGTATTGACGGGTTACAATATCGTGACCGCAATAATGAGGGACAAAATATCGAAAGGTCCGTTTATATATACCTAACTCCACAAATATGTATTTTGGTACTATATATATCTTCACGGTTTGTAGATGTGGAATTAAGAGTAGTACATCTTCGCCTCCTATTGTGCGCTTACCTGATCGATATATTGTCCTTCGTCATTGTGATCATGCTATCGAGAGCCGTCAATATTTTTCGGATTCGACAATTCCTACTACAATCCAGCTGTGTGAT
Organism: Triturus cristatus; assembly: GCF_964204655.1. NCBI lineage: Eukaryota > Metazoa > Chordata > Amphibia > Caudata > Salamandridae > Triturus > Triturus cristatus. The sequence continues at coordinate 272,676,035 of NC_140588.1, forward strand.
GTCATGCAACGTAATTAATAAAAACAAAATATTCTATCAAGATTCTTTAAAAATTGCACTAATCTCAACCAGTTTATTAGAATCCCACATATGTGGGACCTACATTGTTTTGTGAGTCTTCGTAACACAATTGCACGTGGTACAGAATTCTATTATTAAGGGGGATGAGCATTGCCACATAAACATATATACATCCCTTTACACCTTTATAAAATGATTTAATATGTGCTTCTCTTTTAAAGGCAATTCTTGTATTCAGTTTATTTCTATAATAAAGACTATTTCGCACATGTAGAGAAATCTTTGGAAGGGCTAAGGATCCAGGCTTCTCGAGAAGACTGTTGTTTCTGTTAGCTGGGCCTTGCATTGGTCCTGTGGGTGCTTTGGAACCTTTAAGAAAAGGTGCAAAGTATGTAATGCTGTTTTTGGAATTATCTATCCATTATTGACATTACTATATGCCACGCCTCCTCAACATTAATAGAAAACGTTTTTCCAGCTAGAGAAAATTACAAGAAATAAAATATCATGAAGGTCTCCTGCTATATACTTTGAAAGCTTTCCAAATTTGTTTTTATGATCAGAGGTGAAAGAAGTCTCTTTGCCACACCTAGGGCCCTTTTTACAGTGCATGGTACAAGGATCACATGATCACTGGCCCAGTAATTATTGTTCCAGACCATTATTCTCACACTGTACCACACAATTACGAGTTTCAGGCTTGACATGGGGAATAACATCTGAGTCACAAAATGATCAGACCCTTTCCAGCAGGCGGTTCCTGGATTTCAGGGCAGTGGAGTTACCAGGTGCAGGTGGAATTACTTTGGAATTACCAGTTGCAAGTCCACTCCCAGCAAATCTAGCATCATACTCGCCGGAATCTCCTGCGGAGATGCCACTCACTACAATTCTTAGGTGGGCTATTGCTCCTGAATTGTATGTTTATAATATTCAGATTGCTTGTATTATAATCAGGTTGCAGTTTTATCATTGCTCGTCAGTCCAAGTATGATGAATGTTGAATATTGGTCTCCTTTTGTCACGTGCCATATATATATATATATATATATATATATATATATATATATATATATATATATATATATTACCTACTGGCGGTCGCCAGTAGGTAGTTATAGTTAGGACCCCTTTTCCATAGGAAATCCGCAACATTCTATTTTGAATAACTTTGGCGCCGGTCGACGAATCCTCGCGAATTTCTCAAAATAGGTGGGGCGCTACGCTCCGCTCCTACCCTGAAAGTCTCGGGGGGATACGTCAAGCGGGGGCTGAGATAAAAGGGGGGTCCCAAAACGCGTTTTTCCCATGCATTTTTTAATAGGACCTTTAGAACGAGCTACAGCCCGAACGGCTGAACAGAATTACTAGAAATTTGGCAGAGAGGTAGTCCCTATGTCAAGGAAGTGCCTTTTGTAGGTTTGGTGTAAATCTGTTCAGTAGATTCTGAGAAAATAGCCTTTAAATCAATATATATATCTGAGCCCGCTTACGGTACGCTTACCGTACGCTTACGGTAAGCTTACGGTACGCGTACGGTGGCGTGCGCGAGCGCGAATCTGATTGGCTCTTAGATCTTAGTAAACATTCGAATCGGCCGAAACCAGGAAGCGGCGTCCGCCATTTTGTCTCTCGCACTGAGTGTTATTTATCAAACATGATGCCAAAAAACATGTTACGGGGCTGTTTTGACAACTCCCTCCCACATAGTCATGTTGAGGGAGTCCCCAAACATCCCCCAAGAGCAAAAACGGTTTTATTTTTTTTTCGGCAATTTCGCCGAGTACGCTTACCGTACGCTTACGGTAAGCGTACGGTAAAAAATAGAAATAAAAAAAACACTATCCACACTTACCCCACCCCCTGTGCTTTTGGTGGCCGTAGGCCACCAAATGTACAGGGCTTATTAAATCAGTAAAAAAACTATATTTTGGCAACATGAAATTATAAAATCGAAATAAAAAAAACACTATCCACATTGACCCCACCCCCTGTGCTTTTGGTGGCCGAAGGCCACCAAATGTACAGGGCTTATTAAAGTTGATAAAAACCGTGCACGGAACGCACTGCGTTAAGTGGGCGCGCACGCCTCGAATGGCGTAAAGTAACTTAGCATTTAAAAAACCGTACAAATTCACTGAAAAAACCATAGGTTTCACACACGTTATAGTTAGGAATTAGCATTTAAAAAACCTTGCAAATTCACTGAAAAAACCATAGGTTTCACACATGTTATAGTTAGCGGAAATTTTACTGATAAAAAACCAATGAAATTGCCCCGTTATAGTTAGTGCTGGCAACTATAACTCACGCGACCGCAATCTTCTGCTGATGACATATGTGTCTTTATGAAAAAAAAATATTTGTAATATATGTATAGCTAAAAATGTATGGAAGAAGACATGGGCAAATAAGTGTCTAAATACAGTATTAGCATCAGCAGAGGATTGCGGTCGCGTGAGTTATAGTTGCCAGCACTAACTATAACGGGGCAATTTCATTGGTTTTTTATCAGTAAAATTTCCGCTAACTATAACATGTGTGAAACCTATGGTTTTTTCAGTGAATATATATATATATATATATATATATTACCTACTGGCGGTCGCCAGTAGGTAGTTATAGTTAGGACCACGTTTCCATAGGAAATCCTCAACATTCTATTTTGAATAACTTTGGCGCCGGTTGACGAATCCTCGCAAATTTTTCAAAATAGGTGGGGCGCTACGCTCCGCTCCTACCCTGAAAGTCTCGGGGGGATTCGTCAAGCGGGGGCTGAGATAAAAGGGGGGTCCCAAAACGCGTTTTTCCCATGCATTTTTCCATAGGACCTTTAGACACAGCTACAGCCCGAACGGCTGAACAGAATTACTTGAAATTTGGCAGAGAGGTAGTCCTCAGGTCAAGGAAGTGCCTTTTGTTGGTTTGGTGTAAATCTGTTCAGTAGATTCTGAGAAAATAGCCTTTAAATCAATATATATATCTGAGCCAGCTTACGGTGCGCTTACGGTACGCTTACCGTACGCGTACGGTGGCGTGCACGAGCGCGATTCTGATTGGCGGTTACATCTAAGTAAACATTCGAATCGGTCGAAACCAGGAAGCGGCGGCCGCCATTTTCTCTCTCGCACTGTGAGGGAGGGGCTGTAAACAAAGGCAAAAAACATATAAAGGGGCTGTTTAGACAGCGCCCATGCACATAGCCATGTTAGTTGAGTCCTCAAAGATCCCCCAAGGCCAAAAACAGTAAATTTTTATTTTTTGAAAATTTCACCGATTACGCTTACCGTACGCGTACCGTGCGCTTACGCTAAAAAATATTAAAAAAAAAAAAAACACACTCTCTGTGCATGGCATATTATTGTCATCACTTACAAATTAAATTTAACAGATTACCTATCACAAGGAAGCGCATAATATGTCCTCCATGTGCGCACGGTGCGTAACGTGCCTACCTTGCGTGTACGGCACTAACTGCGTAAAGTGGGCGCGCGGTGCGCGAAGCGCACCGCGTGCTCACTGTGCGCGCACGGTGCGCGAAGCGCACCGTGCGCGCACGGAACGAACTGCGTTAAGTGGGTGCGCACGCCACGAATGGCGTAAAGTAACTTAGCATTTAAAAAACCGTACAAATTCACTGAAAAAACCATAGGTTTCACACACGTTATAGTTAGGAATTAGCATTTAAAAAACCTTGCTAATTCACTGAAAAAACCATAGGTTTCACACATGTTATAGTTAGCTGGAAATTTTACTGATAAAAAACCAATGAAATTCCCCCGTTATAGTTACTGTAGGCAACTATAACTCACGCGACCGTAATCCTCTGCTGATGACATATGTGTCTTTATGAAAAAAAAAAATTTGTAATATATGTATAGCTAAAATTTAATGGAAGAAGACATGGGCAAATAAGTGTCTAAATACAGTATTAGCATCAGCAGAGGATTACGGTCGCGTGAGTTATAGTTGCCTACAGTAACTATAACGGGGGAATTTCATTGGTTTTTTATCAGTAAAATTTCCAGCTAACTATAACATGTGTGAAACCTATGGTTTTTTCAGTGAATATATATATATATATATATATATATATATATATATATATATATTCAAAAAGACACTGTGAGCTCCTCCTGGGATTTCGCCCGTTGTTGGGTGGTGCGCTACGCCGGTAGAGCCACCGCCGGCAAATTATATCCAAGTTGTCTGCTAATAAGCAAAACGCACTCTCAGTCGCTGTACAGGTAACTTTTAATTAGCACTGTAACGCGTTTCGGGAGACACGCTCCCTTGGTCACACAGTGTGGCATCTGATCACACGCATCCATAAGTACAAGGTGAAATCAACATAGTCAAAGGACTGCCGGTTTACAGTGCAAAACAAATTGTGATAATAGCGGCCATCTTGAAGTGGTGTAACGATATACAAACCAAATGGTATACATATACATAAACAAATCAGACTGGCCTAATGTGCAAGGTGACAGTTATTCGTTAAACCCATGTCAATACAATTCGTCATAGTGACTGGTTAAAGACAGAAATAATGGTCACATATACTGTCGGCTGTCAGTGCGAAAATATTCTTAGCGGCCATCTTGTAATTGTGTGAGATTAGAACCAAGTGGTATGCAATATCACAGATCAAAACCAGATTTCCTCTCTAAAATACGGAGTTATGCATCTTAATCATGTCAATACATTATGTCATAGTCACCGATTTATGAGAGGAACTATCTCTTACATAATATGGCAAAAGTATATAGTAAAGAAATTAAGTTGATTACTAGATTGAATTCAGCCTCATAACTCTATATACAGTACGACAGTAATTCATCAAAGCCATGTCAATACATCTCGTCTTAGTGACCGATTGATGAAAAAAGGGGGCTATCTCATTCATAGTTTGACAAAAGCACAAAAGGTGATTGCTTCAAAAATTGGAATATTCGCACCAGTTTGGATGTGCAAGTGCCGGGAGGAAGAGAATAAGGAGCATACATAGTAACTGAACCGGCTTATAAGTCCAAATGTACTCTAAAGTGTACTACGGTGCAGGCGTGATCCCTACAATACAATTCAATAAGACGTGAAATCTAGAAAAAGAAAGAATATGTGAAACAATACTGGTGAAAAAGAGAGTAAATAAAATCCAAATAGAAAAGGGGTGTTTTCATATCTACTTATTTGCAGATTTCATTCCAATGGAACCGAAGAAAAGGGTAGGAGCCCGTGAAGTGCTCGTGAGGATATAAAGGGCCCCTTCCTTTCCTCCTAAAATGATAAACAACAAAGAAAAAATTGTGGTTAAAATATTGCCATTATCATGTTATCATAAACATCTACACAGACTGTAAGAATTACACATGCATAATACGATGAGAAACTACAGCAAGGAGGGCTAGTCCTCAATCAAGTGTGTTGCCAATTCCTCATCTTGATTATGACCTTTCAGGAATTTCGTTTCAAGGTCCATAATCCACATAGATTCACGTTTCCTCAAGGACAGTTCCCTGTTACCTCCTCTCCTCCCCACTCTCACTTGTTCTACAACAAAATAACTGAGTAAATTGCTGTTGGAAAGGTGGAATTCAGCAAAATGCCGTGCAATGGGGTAGTGTGGATCCTTGTTATTCACTGCTCTCAGGTGTTCGAGAACTCTCTTCTTAGCCATGTGAGTGGTACTCCCTACATATCTTTTAGCACAGGGACATTCAAGAACATATACAACATATGTCGTGCTACAAGTAAGGAATTGTGTTATGCTTCTTGTACCAACTCTGCCAGGTATACTCAATTCTTTAACCATCTTGCTGTTTCTGCATGCCTTGCAATGTCCGCAAGGATGGAAGCCTTTCAAATTATAGTGATATGGGTCCTTATTAATTGTAATGTCACCATGTACTAATATATCTCGCAAACTTTTACTTTTGCGGTATGTTATTTTGGGTCTGATGCTGATTTTAGGGCCTATGATGGAGTCATTCTGAAGAATATTCCAATTGTCAGTTAGGATTTTTTGAACCTTACTTGAATCTTTGTTGTAAGTTAGGATCACCCTTGTCTCATTATTTTCCATCATATTTTCATGTGTCTTAATTTCTAATGTTTCCTCTCTGGTTATCTTTTCGATTTTAGAGACAGCCCTGTTAAGCACCCAATCCGGGTAACCTCGTTCCCTGAATCTTTTTAGCATTATCTGTTCTTCCTTGTGGTATCCCTCATTGTCACTACAATTCCGTCTTGCCCTCAGCAGTTCCCCATAAGGTATACTCCATTTAAGGGTGTCAGGGTGGCTGCTGCGGGCATGAAGAAGGCTATTACCGGCTGTTTCTTTCCGGTACAGTTTGGTTTCTAAGGCATTGCCTTTAACTGAGATCTTGATGTCAAGGAATTCTATTTCTTCTTTTTGTAAGTTGTGAGTTAAAACAATATTATAGGAGTTGTCATTCAGGAGGTTTACAAATTCTGTCGCTTCCTGTTCACTACCTTTCCAAATAAGGAACAGGTCATCTATGTATCTTAACCAGGTGTCAACTTTGTTAAGATGAGTGGCATGTTTGACATCATTACGCACTTCTTCTTCCCACAAACCTAGAAACAAATTCGCGAAACTAGGCGCGAAACATGTCCCCATTGATGTACCTGTGATTTGTTTGTAAAGGTCGCCGTTAAACAAAAATATATTATTGCGAAGACACATGTTCATCATCTCTATAAGCATTTTAGTGTGGTCAAGATACATGATGTCTCTCTCATTGAGGTAATGTATGCATGCTACAATTCCCTGACTGTGTTCAATGATAGTATACAAGGAGCATACGTCTAGGGTTAGAAACATGTAGTTTTCATGCCATACAATACTATCAATTTTGCGTAGGAAGTCTTTAGTGTCTTTGACATGTGTGGGTAATTTAAACACATAGTCTTGTAAAAAGTGATCGACATACTTAGATATATTTTCAAATACACTACCAATTGATGAGACAATTGGTCTACCAGGGGGTACAAGTGGGTCTTTGTGGATTTTGGGAAGAAAGTAAATGATGGGGAGTTTGGGATAATCTCTTTTGAGGAATAAAAATTCTTCCCATGAAATAAGACCCTGCTGCTGCCATATAGACAAATTTTCCCATGTTGTGGTAATACTTTCATTGTATTCTCTTGAGCTGCTCTTAGAATAGAATTTGTCATTTCCCAGTTGTCTGTATGCTTCTTTTAGATACATTTCTTTTTCTTGCAAAACTACATTGCCCCCCTTGTCAGCTGGGCGAATGACAAGGTTAGGGTCACTACCCAATGTAGTAATAATTGATCTCTGTTTCATGGTAAGATTAAAGGATTTGTCCTTCCCTTTATGTCGTCCATGCTTGCAATCTAGAAGTGATTTGGTGACTATATCATGGAACGTATCAATGTTGTCGTGTGGGAGCTTAGGATAGAATATGGATTTTGGCTTAAAGCCCGTCATAGCTGCTTTATCGGTAACAATATTGTTTATCTCTGCAAATGTATTTTCACTGCCTTCATCTGAGTTAATATCATACGCAAGATTCTGCATGGTACGTACCATGTTGGCATCCCCTACAGTAAGGCCAGGTTGGTCATCAGGATTCAAGGATGTACTGCTAAAATCAGACGTACCACTTTTGAGGGTGTGCCATTTGGTAAGTTTCAGCTTACGGATAAATTTAAACATATCTACTCTTGTATTGGAGTAGTTAAAAACTTCAGTGGGGCAAAAGGATAAACCAAGACAAAGTGTTTTCCTCTCGAGGTCAGACAAGTGTCGGGTAGTGAGGTTTCTAATGGTTTTATTTACCATAGTGTCGTCATCCATCATTGATTCTTCCTGTAGCCTCCCCGTCTGGTTCCCATTGGCTCTGTGGTTCTTCCTCTTGATTGTTCTGTGCTTCCGCCTTGTTCTCCTTTGTTTGCTGCGCCCCTGCCTCTTCCTCGTCCTCTTCCCCTCCCACGGTTTCCTCTTCCTCTTCCTCTCGGTGTTTGTTCCTGTGGAGGGGTTGATCTCCCCGACTGCCGCCCCTTCTTCAGCACTCGGAATTCGTCCAAAAAAGTGGCCGGTCGGGTTATTACTTCAACTTCGGATGTAGTGCTGGTTGTTCTTTCTGAAACATCCGTATCCGAGTCATCAATTGTAGTGGTCGTTTGAGCCGTAGTTTCCGTGATGGTAGTTATATCCTTATCTGTGTTGGATGTTTGGATATCATACATATGATCGTACTTCCTGCTATAAGTTAATATGCGACCTGTTTCATATTCTATGCAATCGCGATGCAGCTTTCTTTGTTTCCTTATTTTTATGTCCTCTTCATGCTGCGTGAGTTTTGTTTTTAATTCTTCCTTGAATTTTTTAATTACAGCTTGTTCATTGTGTGTTTTAAGTTCTTCTTCTAATTCTAGTATCTCTTTCATTATGCTCTCCCGATCTTCCCATGCATATTTGACAAGAATGCAGAGCATAGTTTTTGAGCTTTTCGTCGAGTTCTCAGACCACTCCTCCAACATACGCGGGTTAGGGGATTCATATGATGGTGTGGTATAAATTCTTAATCCGCGTTGTACCATCCCTTTGTCTATATAGTCTTGGAGGGAGATTGCCTCCCACCATTTTGATGTTTCAGATTTTTTTAATTTCTCGTATTTTCTAAGTTTCATCATGAGGGTAGCGTCAGTGTTCGGTCTTATAATCCCCTGTTGTATTTTGCCTGGTGCCCTTGCTAAGAGCGTTTGTGCTGCTAGCCGTCTTTGCGAGTCCTCATCTATATCCATGGGCAATAGAACAGTCCGTGAAGAATGTAAGTTAGCTTATTCTTTCACTTCAAAGTATAAAGTTTGTCAACAATCAGTAACCACGAAGCCTCGTTTTTTCTAGATTGTATCTTATGAAAACACCTGAAACTTTCTTCTAGTTTCTAAAAGTTACCAGCTCCCCTTCAACATATTTGAAGTTCCCAATGCCGCTTGAATATATTCCTTAGAGGAAACCGCCATCAAGGTTCTGCAGGGACCCAAAACCAGAAAGCGTAAAGTCAGCTTGCTGCTTGACACAGTCACGGTGAGGATAATACCCCGGTCCTGAAATATATGAACACAAACTCCCAATGCCCTCCCGTAGAACAGCCAACTAGAGACGCCTACCTCCCACTCAGAAACGCTGCCGAACAAGTCAGCGCGTATCCCACGTTAAACTTTCGGATGCGATCTGCGGGGCTGGCTTACCTCTAGGACGCTGTCGGGATGGGTCTTCGATGACACAGGCAGGTTTCACTCGTAGTTGATTCCAATCGTCTCGAATGATTCGGCGGCCGGCAAAATCCCTCCGTTAAATTCAAAAAGACGCTGTGAGCTCCTCCTGGGATTTCGCCCGTTGTTGGGTGGTGCGCTACGCCGGTAGAGCCACCGCCGGCAAATTATATCCAAGTTGTCTGCTTCAAGATGGCCGCTATTATCACAATTTGTTTTGCACTGTAAACCGGCAGTCCTTTGACTATGTTGATTTCACCTTGTACTTATGGATGCGTGTGATCAGATGCCACACTGTGTGACCAAGGGAGCGTGTCTCCCGAAACGCGTTACAGTGCTAATTAAAAGTTACCTGTACAGCGACTGAGAGTGCGTTTTGCTTATTAGCAGACAACTTGGATATATATATATATATATACATATATATACATATATATATGTTTATATATATATATTTATATATATATATATATTCACTGAAAAAACCATAGGTTTCACACATGTTATAGTTAGCTGGACATTTCACTCGTAAAAAACCATTGAAATTCCCCCGTTATAGTTAGTTCAGCTAAATATAACTCGCGCGACCGCAATCCACTGCTGATGACGTCACATATTACATCACTCATGACATGGTCAGTGACATCACTCATAACATCACTGATGACATCTCAAATGACATCACTGATGACATCATCCAGTGAATATGTGTCTTTCTAAAAAATAAATATTTTTTATATATGTATATCTAAAGGTTAATGGAAGAATAAATGGGTAAATAAGTGTCTAAATTGATGTTTTTTTTGGTAAAATTAATTGTATAACTGACTTATTAACAGTATCTTAGTGAATACAGTGATGTAATATGTGACATCATCAGCAGTGGATTGCGGTCGCGCGAGTTATATTTAGCTGAACTAACTATAACGGGGGAATTTCAATGGTTTTTTACGAGTGAAATGTCCAGCTAACTATAACATGTGTGAAACCTATGGTTTTTTTCAGTGAATTTGCAAGGTTTTTAAAATGCTAATTCCTAACTATAACGTGTGTGAAACCTATGGTTTTTTAAGTGAATTTGAAAGGTTTTTTAAATGCTAATTTCTAACTATAAAGTGTGTGAAACCTATGTTTTTTTTAGTGAATTTGTAAGGTTTTTTAAATGCTAATTTATGTATGTATTATTATATTTTTTATATATTTATTTTACAATAAACTACCTATGTATATAGTTATAGATTGACTGTATCCTGTAATATGGAATGGCTCGTTTAAAATGTTTTTTTTTTTTTTAAGGGTTGTTCACCGTGCGCGCACCCCGCAATTTTTTTCAGGGACCCCCTGACAAAGGCTAGGGGGTCAGGAACTCTCTACCCTGCCCCCTTTTCACGTTCTCCAACTTTGTTTTTCACTGCCACACACAAAATGGCGTCCGACACTTCCTGATTTCGACCGATTCGAATGTTGACTGACATCTAACCACCAATCAGAATTACGCTCGCGCACGGCACGGTGCGCGCATATAGATATTTATGTACTTTTAACTGCAATTTTCTCAGAAACTACTGAACAGATTGACACCATATATGCAAAAGGCACATCCCTGACCTGAGGACTACCTCTTTGCCAAATTTCAAGTAATTCTGTTCAGCCGTTCGGGCTGTACCTTCGACTAAAGGTCCTATGGGAAAATGCATGGGGAAAACACGTTTTGGGACCCCCCTTTTTTCTCAGCCCCCGCTTGACGAATCACCCCGAGACTTTCAGGGTAGGAGCTGAGCAGAGCGCTCCATTAGTTTTGAAAATTTCGCGAGGATTCGTCAACCGGTGCCAAAGTTATTGTAATATCTTTGCTGTGTTGCTGTTTTATTTGTACCCAATGAATTACTTTTGCATTGTTTTGAGCTGAAAGCCCATTCAGTAATACATGATGAAGGAGAGTCTATCATCGTTGATAGGTTTTGAACTGTGACGTCAGTTCTATACGTATAGCTCTTTAAGTAAACATAATCTGAGCCGGAAGTAAGGTTGGACAGATCTTTAAAAGAAGCATGTTAATGTGCCCTTTGATTCGGACCACATTTCTAGAAGTTTAACATCACAATTTAGACATTTGCAGTTCACGTTCATGTTTCCAGATCTACAATGCATGTTCATCATCATTTTTAGGGCCTTATTTAGAGTTTGGCGGATGGATTTCTTGTCACAAACGTGGCGGATATCCCGCCCTCTTTATTACAAGTCCTTTGTCTCTTTTGGCACTTGCATTAAGGCGGATCTGTCACATTTGTGCAGGAGTAAACTGTTCCAAACTCTAAATCAGGCCCTTAGTTTCTTGGATGATCATGTTGTCAGTAGTAAATGGAATAATTCATAATTTCTCCAATTAAAAATCCCTAAATCATATTGAGTCCTTTTTAGATTCAGCAGGAGGTGGCCTCCCTCAACTCTTACTTGATTTTAGCAGGAAGGCATCCTGATTCAACTTTCCCCCTTGCAGGCAGGTGTAAGACTAACTTTGGTGCCGTAGTGCCGTTGAGCAAGTGAGCAGCGTTTGGAGGAGTGGAAGAAAATCCCCTGCTCTAATATGTATTGCAGAGTTGAGATGTTGAATCAAGCGCATGCTGGAGGCAGGACATAATTATTATTATTTTTTTTAAAAGAGGCACAGGGACCGCAAGCTTTTCCCAGGAATTGACCACCAGCACTGCCACAGGCTATGCTTGCTGCACAAGAAGAGTGCCTAGATTTGATCCCACCTCATGCCTCCTACTTCCTTTTGTTTATGTCTCTTTATCTCACTCTTGCAGGTTGTTTTTATCCCCACTTTCTCCCATTGTCATTGTTTTCCTATTTTTATCTTCCTTATCCTTTCTCCCTTTTCTACCTCTGCTCTGAGCCAAAAGCCAATCATGAAAAATCAGTCTCCGCCCCCAAAAATGAGTGCTGGTCACCCCTGCCTGCAAACACAAGCACAAATTAAGCACTGGCTAGAGTCTCGGGAATAGGAGGATGGCAGCTTGTATGAAAATGGGTGGTATCAGGGTTTTCCTTATCCTAACACCTCTTAAATTCTGCATCTTACCCCCTGGTGAGATTCAGATACTTGAGCAGCTTCTTACCCCTTCGGAAATATTGACGGGTCACAATATTGTGACCACAATATTGAGGAACAAAATATCGACAGGTAGGCTTATATACATTTTCAATACCTAACTCCACAAATATGTACTGCAATGCTATATATATCTTCAAGGTACTTGGATGTGGAATTAAGAGTAGTATATGTTTACCTCCCTCTGTGTGCTTACCTGATCGATATTTAGTCCTTCGATACTGCTGCACAAGTATCTACCCCTCATGCTGCACAAGTATCTACCCCTCATGCTGCACAAGTATCTACCTCTCATGCTGCACAAGTATCTACCCCACATGCTGCACAAGTATCTACCCCTCATGCTGCACAGGTTTTTACCCCTCATGCTGCACAAGTATCTATTACTCATGCTGCACACGTTTCTACCCCTCATGCTGCACAAGTATCTACCCCTCATGCTGCGCAAGTATCTACCCCTCATGCTGCACAAGTATCTACCCCTCCTGCTGCACAAGTATCTACCCCTCCTGCTGCACAAGTATCCACCCCTCACGCTGCACAAGTATCTACCCCTCATGCTGCACAAGTATCTACCCCTCCTGCTGCACAAGTATCTACCTCTCATGCTGCACAAGTATCTACCCACATGCTGCACAAGTATATACCCCTCCTGCTGCACAAGTATCTACCCCTCCTGCTGCACAAGTATCTACCCCTCCTGCAGCACAAGTATCTACCCCTCATTCTGCACAAGTATCCACCCCTCATGCTGCACAAGTATCTACCGCTCTCGCTGCACAAGTATCCACCCCTTATGCTGCACAAGTATCTACCCCTCATGCTGCACAAGTATCTACCCCTCTTGCTGCACAAGTATCTACCCCTCTTGCTGCACAAGTATCCACCCCTCATGCTGCACAAGTATCTACCCCTCTTGCTGCACAAGTATCCACCCCTCATGCTGCACAAGTATCTACCCCTCATGCTGCACAAGTATCTACCCCTCTTGCTGCACAAGTATCCACCCCTCATGCTGCACAAGTATCTACCCCTCATGCTGCACAAGTATCTACCTCACGTGTTGCACAAGTATCTACCCCTTAATATTGAAGGTTAAAACATCTTCTTTTTTCTCAGGTGGATCTTGTGCGAACCTTCACATTCCGTAACTCCAAGCAGACGTTCACTGGAATTCCTATCATTGCTGCAAACATGGACACAGTGGGCACCTTCGAAATGGCGGTAGCTTTGAGCAAAGTAAGTCATGAAAGGGGAAGAGTTTTTATCTTTTTCCAGATTCCAAAGTGTAATGTAATGTGAGAACGTTTTTCAGCAAATTGAAAGCCTTGTAAACCTTTTCAGAGTCTGTATCTTAGAATGCTATAAAATGGTTGTTATCACTTCTACAGCAAGCTTTTGTCATACTCATTTTGTACTGGCCATGGAGGATTTCTCAAAGAGAAATAAAAAAAAACATTTACAGGGCTCATATCTTAAGTTAATTCGATCAGTTTCTCCAAATTATCCAGTTAGTGGGCACACCTTACCTCCATGGACTGACCAAGTTCAAATGGCATCGGAAAGATTTTTTTATTAGCCTGACAGCTCAACTCCACCCTTACTATCTCTATCACTCTCTGTCTACCTACAGCCCTCCATGTTTGCACTGCAAAAATCTAGAATACATGACATGCTTCAAATATACGATTGCCTTTAACTTTATTAGCAAATACTACTTTTTTTTGCAAACTGATTAAGATCAGGTAAGGTTCCACCTATCAATGGATGTCTCTTCAGAGGATTCCAGTTCCTTCTCAGAATTGTTTTTATAATGAAAGCATCAGTGCTGGAAGGAGAATGGAACGTATGGGAGTTTGGGCATCCTTCGTGCTTTGTTTTTTCATGGCAGCACGCAGTAGATTTTCTTGGGGTATCGGGCTGTGTTAATCTGAACAGGTTCACAACGGCCTTCTCAATGACCTCTGTGGAGTACCCTCTTATCTCAAATTTGGTAGCCATCTCTTGCTTGGCAAAATCAAAGCCCTCCCCAGTGGTGCAGTTTCTTCTGGCCCTCAGAAATGCTCCTTAGGGGATACTCCACTTCAGATAGTTCAAGAGGCTACTGGTGCCATGTAAAAGGCTGTTACCAGCTGTGGACTTCCTGAATAGTTTAGTGTGCAGCTCTAGTCCCACTGCTTCTACTGTCAAATCTAGATACTGCACCTGTGTGTTAGCTATGTGTGCTGTGTAGCCCCAATTAAGATCTTTAATGTTTAGGACTTCCACAAAGAGCTTAGCCAACAGGGAGCTGCCGACTCGGGAGCTGTGGATCCAGATTCGAGTCTCGATGTCGGCGCAATATCCTGTGATTCTGCACAAATCTCTTAATCTCTCAGTGCCCATGGACAGTGCCAGGAAACCCTCACGGGTGATACGTTGCGCTATATAGGTCTACAAACAAACAAATTCTGTGTGATACAGAGGATCCTTCCAAATGAAGGCGAAGGGGATAGGCCAAAGCCTTAAGGATCCTGGACTCTAGGGTTATAATAGACTCGCAGACTAAGGTAGCTGAAGGGCTTAGTTCTGGTAAAGAATTAGTGGTGCATATTAATTGATGTCTGGTGTCTCCACTCTTATCGTGAGCTCATAATACATAGAATCAGATATTGGACGTATGGAGATTTTGATTGTCCACAAGGCATTGATGTTGATTGATTTTTTTTTTTTTTTTAGCATTTTTGAATGTTTGATTTGATGGATACCTTGATTGGACTACACTGAGCATGTTTTCATGGTTAAGAAGAGATGGTGATGAACCACAAGTGAACAGAGGGATCTGACATCTTGCGATAATAATACCTGTACACCATAATGAGTGCACATCTCATTGAACTCCACTGGATGTCAAATCGTGTTATGGTACTCGCTGTAACTGCCCACAAAGGGCTTTATTTCCAGCAACAGTGGCCCTTTGCATTTCGATGGATCTTTGCAATATATTTATAAACTTTCTATATATATATCGTCACTCATTGAGGTTTTCTGGGATCGTTGATTGGGAATTTAAACATGTGGGACATGTAACAAGAATCGTGATCACCACATACATGATTAAGTTTACCTTTAGTATGTGTAGGAGTTGATTGTATCAGAGTTTAGTACTCAGTTACTATTACTGCACAAGTTCTTGAAGTGAACAAGGCTCGGGCCATTCGAAGCCTCAGAATGTTATCAATGGTGTCATTTGAGATTTCAGCAGTGATGTCATATAGCATTGAATGAGTGATGTAATATGTGAAGTCATAAGCAGTGTATGGCAGGGGCCCAAGTTATTGTAGCGAACCATAACAAGCGAATTTCAGTGGTGTTCAGGTGTTGTTTTGTAACCATAACTGACTTTAATTGTGTTTTTTTCAGTGAACTTCAGAGGTTCTTTTTTAAACATATATTATGGTGTTTTCATCAAACTAAACCATAACCTCACTGTAACCTTTGTTTTCTTTTATTGAATTATCATACTCATTGTGGAAGTGTTTTTTGCACCTCAATCTAAA
The DNA here is from genome assembly GCF_964204655.1 of Triturus cristatus. Classification (NCBI taxonomy): domain Eukaryota; kingdom Metazoa; phylum Chordata; class Amphibia; order Caudata; family Salamandridae; genus Triturus; species Triturus cristatus. The sequence goes on from NC_140588.1 coordinate 272,691,977, forward strand.
TTAAATTCTAGTCACTGCGGGGGACACATTTTGGCTTTGACTTGTAGGGCATAGCTGCAGTCTCTTTAGAAAACTTTTACATAGACACCTTAACCCATTAAAGAACATGTCTTGTAGCAGGGGATTGACTTCATATCATGTTTTTATGGTACGTCCCTGTTTCCTAAGTATACCAGGGATTGTGTTCACAGAAGCTGTTCTGTAGCCTATAACAGCAGCTAAACTGCAATGTGTTCTCCTTCAACTGCACACAGTAGGGCCTTACAGGCCAGGCCCTGAGCACCAACGTCAATAGGCAGACCTTTTCCATACGCAGTATGGGGTGCAGGATGTGACCTCTGGGCAGTCCATGAAAAACTTTCTTCATGGGCATTTAACATCCACAGTGTCCGGCCTTTGAATGTCTGTTGTCGTGGTGAGATCACCTGTTTTAAAGTTGTACACTGCATGGGCCTGGTGCGGGGCCTGGGCTCAGGTGAGGCCCTCTACCCCACCACCAGTATCCATTCAATCCCATTGCAGACAGTCTTCAGCCATGTGCAGTGGAGTTAGGCTGCAGGGCCTGGCATCTTGTCAGGTCCTGCACCCACCCAATGTGGCAGTATGACCTCTATTATTCACGCCCTGTGACAGTGGGGGCCAACTGCAGGGCCATGAGCTTCCAGACCCCTTTAGCCAATGAAGCTTGCCCTGGTGTCGGTATGCCAGGTAGGAGGTAGCTTGGTAGTGCCACCATATACTGTGCCTCCAGGCCTTGCACAGTTGTGAAGCTTACACCAGGCAGTTTTGGTGTACCAGCTAGGCGATACTACCACCTCTGTAGTGGCAGTGCTTAATTTGAGCCAGTGGTTTCAGAAACTCGGCACCGGCACTTAATTATCAACCCCGGCACTTATGACAGCTGCATCATGGTGGTGCTGTTTGTGTAATTTAGTGATGAGCATAACAATGCTTGTTCATTATTTCTGAATACATTCAAAACAACTAATACCTGCTGAGCAAGCCATTTTGATAGCTTTGGGGGCCTCGAAAGACTGAATTGTCATACAGATACATAGGTACTATCATTGGCAGCGCTTGCACGGGAAATGGGTGGTGCAAGCTGCAGTGGCATCTTGACGAGGGCCCTGGCACTTTTTACAAATTAAGCACTACGTAGCTGGTCACTTGAGTCTCTGAAGCTTGAACCTGATGTTAGTGTACCCGGCAGGTCCATAAAGCTGGCACTGCGTGGTGGTGTACTGGGTGTGTGTTGCTAATCCCTCCACAGCCATGGCCCTTGAACACCTGAAGCTTGCATAGGTGGTGGTGTACTGGGTGGGCAGTACTAGGACCTTCACAGCGGGCCCGTCAAGTCTCTGAAGATTGCACCCATTGGTGGTGTACCATGTGATTCGTACACAGGCCTCTGTAGTCTGGCCCCTTGAGTCTCTGAAGCTTGCACTAAGTGATGGTGTACCTGGCGGGTGGTACTAGTGCCTCTGCAACCAGGCCACTTGCGTCTGGGAAGCATGCATCCAGTGGTGAGGTGCTGGGAGGGCGGTACTAGACCAACCACACTGCACATGTCCAGCACAATGGCATCTGGCCGCAGTGTCTGGTCTATGACCAGACTATTCTATTTTTTTGTCCACATTATTTTTGTATTCACGGATCCAAAACAGGATCCTCGAATCAACAATGGAGAACCTCCCCAGGGCCACAAATCCACTGGATCTGTGGACCTTGCAACAAAATGTTTTATCTTTTTAATTTTAAACATTGGTGGACCCACCCCACATGGTCCTGGGGATCAGTGTCTACTGGCCCTGCCCCCTTACCTGCCCTTTACGGGTTTTTTTCAGGACTCAGGTCTTGTAATGGCTGCTACATTTCCTTTCAGTATTACTCAAGATAATCTGATTCTTTTGCATCTAGAGTTTCTCCTTTCTGTCTGCAGATTCAACCTGGCCAGCGGTTTTCTTATTTTTTTAATTCTAGGATTCGAGAATACCCATGGACCCTTAACTGCCAATATATTTCGAACTTTTTCTGCGGGTTAACCCGAAGCCCCTATTTAAAAACTATTTATCAAAACTTACTGAATGGATTTAGGGCAAATAAGAAAAAAACAATGCTTAAGTAAAGTTCTGCCTTCGTACCAAACTTGATGTAAATCTAATCCACCATTTTTTCTGTGTCGAGTAGTGAATTCTATGGAAATAAAATGGAAAATGGCACTTTGAGACCCTCCTGCTTGATAGATCTGTGTGAAACTTACAATGAAGGACTCAAATAGAATGAACTTTTTTTGGAAAGCTTGTGCAAATTAATTAAGCAGTGCCAGAGTTATTCAGAAAACAAAAAACGCTTTTCCTATAGAAACTCAGTGCTAACTATAGCTACATTGGCACTCTCGGTGTGTGTGTGTTGGTGTGTGTGTGTGAAGACAAGCAGAGTGTAATATCCTATGACTCGCGGGACTCGAAGCTTGCCCCCAATACTCCAAGTTAGCCACTTAGGTCCCCATTACATGTGACTTCATTACAGATGGCCCGTAATTAAGAGTAGTGCCAGTAATAGCGGGAACCCCTGTGCATTGAACCCTCCTATAATATTGCTTGCTTATTCTTCACATAATGTTCTTCAGTTATTCTGCCAAAATTGTGTTAGTTTATTCCTCTTCTAATGTTGTGCATTTACCCCTCTATATTGAAGCTCAATCATTCCACCGCATTGTGATGTTAATTTATTCCACAACAATATTGCTTGTTTATTATCCCTAAAGAGATCTAGCTCAGAGGGCTAATGTTCCCTCTACAAGGTTATTTGCATTACCTGCAAACCAAAGGCATACATTCTAGAAAGACTGGCTCATAAACTCTTTCAACCAGTGAAGCCAGCCCTCTCTTAAAGCCAGGCTGGGCAGGGCTTCCCTCAAGGTATCAGATTGGAATGTCTGGGACTGCATCTACCATTTTGACCCCTGTTTAAATTCAGGGTGGTCTGCAGCACAATTCATAGAGCAGCAGATCAACTCATTAGGTTAAAGTCCTCACAGTGACTTGAACATAATGAGACCTTAAAAAAAATATATATATTTTCAATACATTTTCATGATCACTATAAAAATGTAATAGGAACTAATAATAACAGTCTAACAACTGACATACACTCTAAACATAGACTCATGAGCAATGAGAGTTTGACAGGACGATTATGTCTCTTTTAATGATTTCCTTATATCTCCTCCATATATATCTCTTCCCACATCTTTTCCCACACTGTGTTTACCCCCCTCCCCTTCGAGCATCTTTCCTGCCCCGGCAGTTCTCAGTTCATTGCTCTATGGTCTCACTATTGGACCCAGATCTTACTAAATTTGTGAGGACATACCCATGCATTATAAATTGATTCCTCAGCCTGCATGCACCAGTCTACATTTTAGGAACATTTGTTCACCCTCAGTGTGACTTCAATGCTCCAAAGTCTGAATACATCTCTTTTTTCCACCACCAGGGCAGTATTACTGGATAGGAGATTATATTTGGACAAAGTCTGCTCTCGCCTTATCCTCAGTAGTGCCACCTTTACTGCTATCTTTATTGTTGTCTCCAATGCTCTTGAGATATGTGTCGTAACACCTTCCCAAAACAGCCTTACCAGTGAGCAGTCCCATAAAGTGTGCCTCAGAAATCCCCTCCTGGGAACAGTTCCTTAGACACCTACCATTAGCAATCCACTCAATCCTATGTAATCTACATCTATTAAAGTAGCTCTGTCAATGATTTTGAGTTGTTCTGGATGGAAGACCATTCGAATAGGCGCCTCCCAAGAGTATTTATATGCCTTGGGCCAGTCATCTCCATCTAGAACCCACACATCTTTTTCCCTTTGTTCCCTGAGGGCTGTCAACAGTTCTTGTTTGCTGTTTAGTACTGTCCTATAAATACGATAGATGGCATGCCTATTCAATGGGATCACAATCATTGTGCACTCCAGCGAGGATTCATCCACTAATTGATCAAGATAAGTCTTATATTTGGACAAATCAAGTATCAGTTGGGTATATTGGGAGTATTGTGTGGTAGACAGCTTGTATTCTCTCTGGAGGTCCGTGAGGAGATCAGTCCCTCCAGATCCCACACACCCCTAATCTTGGACATCCTCAGCAGATCCAATTTCCGGAATCTCTGGTGCCTTGTTAAATCTCCTAGGATCGCTGAGTCCCAGAGGGGCTTCTTGACTGTGAGCCTATTCCAACAGACCCCGCCTCTGTTGTTCTGATGACTGTCACTGCAATTTGAACCACCTGTTCCTGAAGGGTACCCTGCCATGCCATGACACTATGTAGGCAGCGGAGATTGTGGCAGATGGGTCTGAGTGGTTTACACCCAGATTGATCTGGGTGAATTATATGGTCTAAAGACGATTGGCCAAGACCTTGGACAATGTTTTCACCCTGGTATTAAGCAGATGGATTGGTCTTTAGGAAGAACAGGCTTCTAGGGGCTTTCCCTGTTTGTGGGTAGGCACAACATTGGCGGTTTGCAGGTATCAAGAGAGCAAACCTTTCTCCTATGCCTCAAGAAACACACATGTGAGTGGAACCTTAGCCGATGTGCCAGACATTAAAAAAATTCTGTTGGGAGGCCCGTTGGCCTCCCACCATGTAGCTGTCTAATCATTCCTGCTATTTCCCTAACCTCCAGTTTTTCTTCTTGGTGCACGATGTCCTCCTGGAATGGCCTTGGCGTGGGGATATCTCAGACAAAGTCCTCCAGATCTGCTCTGGGGCCATCTGCCCTGGACCTGTAAAGTTGCTCAAGATCTGTCGCAAAGCATAGTGTTATATGCATGGCAGATCTGTGACTGGGGGTGAATGTTTTGCCAATGTGCAACATTCCGTCTATCATCGTGTGTGTTTTGCTGTTCACCCTATGTGGGAAGGGTATGCCCAGACGTGGGTCCCGTGCTCACTACGCCACTGGAGTCAGGCTATCCTGGCTGAAGAGGGGTGAAACCCTGAAACCGGTCCTAGGATGCTTGATTCTGGTCCAGGGAAGACATGGCTTGGCAGTTCGGGCTGGACTGTTCCCATGAGGCACAGGGTCAAGACTGATTTGCATATGGTCATGTCTGAACTGGGGTGGCGGGGTGAGCAAAATACCGATGGATTAAACCCAGATCTGTGACTGGGGGTGAATGTTTTGCCAATGTGCAACATTCCGTCCATCATCTTGTGTGTTTTGCTGTACACCCTATGTGGGAAGGGTATGCCTAGACGTGGGTCCCGTGCTCACTACGCCACGGGAGTCAAGCTATCCTGGCTGAAGAGGGGTGAAATCCTGAAACCGGTCCTAGGATGCTTGATTCTGGTCCAGGGAAGACATGGCTTGGCAGTTCGGGCTGGACTGTTCCCATGAGGCACAGGGTCAAGACTGATTTGCATATGGCCATGTCTGAACTGGGGTGGCGGGGTGAGCAAAATAACGATGGATTAAACTCAGATCTGTGACTGGGGGTGAATGTTTTGCCAATGTGCAACATTCCATCCATCATCTTGTGTGTTTTAGTGTTCAGCATGACCCCGTGCTTGTTCATGACTCCCCTAACCCACTTCTGGTTCTCATCTATTTGAGCTAGCCAGGTGAGTAGTTAATTGACCCACCCTATTGCCCACATTGTATAGCTAGACTTGTTTGGCCTGAAACAAGGCTGTGCCTCCCCCTCCCTATATTCCTCTCTGATAAGCTCTATTTTGCACATCCTGTCTGCCCCTGCATGTGAATGTAGTCTGCCTCTCTAAAAGTCAGTCGCTGATCTAAATTTTATACTATCTGAATCTTTTTGTTATGATGACCAGAAGCAGTACCCAAAATGTGGCTTCACATTGCTGTTTTATAGGCTTCCCGTAATGTTTCCTCTGTGTCCACCGATCCTATATAAGTCAGTGGTATGTGTTATCTGCTTTTTGACCTCCCAGTCACGCAGGTACCATGGATCGAGTCTCGACCCTGGGCTCCGACCCTGCAGCCGCATGTATAGGAGAGTGCTCAGCATGGAGTGTCAATGATGCCACACGATAAGTATTGTGTATCCCAAATCTCCCCTCCCTGGGACGTTGATATGAAAAATTATCCAGGCTGGAGAGAGAGTGTAATCCCCCAGTGAAATAAGAATATTGGTGGGTTGTGGGGAGCAATTCTTTCCCAAGCTCAACCAAACCCAGAGCCTTTATGAACCTGCAAAGTCTATTGTCAGTCACCCCTCCCCAGTTGACCTGTGGCAGTGATCCTATCCATGTCAGCATGCAGTGTAATGTTTAGGTTCCCCATGACCATTATGGCATCCGGGACCTGGGCAATCCAGCTCCCCAGTGTTTCCTGTCTCACGGATTTCAGACCCTTGAGGAAGTATAATTGACTTAAGTACAATCGTTTCTCCATTTCACACCCCACTGATTGCTGCACAGCAGCTTCCTGGATCTGCCCAATCTAGAGTCACAACTAGTGGGAGAGACCTATGTAGTACAATGCCGGCCCCAGTGTGCCAGACTTAAACCTTGAATGGCCCTAAACCCTTTATCGAACCCTGCCAAGGAACCCACACTTAGTCTACACCAAATGGGTCTCTTGAAGCAGGACCATGTCGGGTCGTGTCTCGAAAAGAACTAACTCAGTTTCATTCTCTTCAGCGTACTTCTCAGGCCATTAAAAGTCCACACGAGTATTGTTAGTTTAAGCCAACGTGATCCCATTGTCCTTGTGATTCCTATTGTAATTGTTTCCTACGCTGTCCCATCTTCGTTCTCCTGTCTGAATAGCTTCTGCATGACCTCAGTGATGCCAGAACTCCCCATCCCCCCAACATCTTCCCCAGTACCTTACAGCCTCATGCTGCAACCTTAACACAGATTGCCATTCCATTGCCTAAGACGTCTATTGCCCCCCACATGCATCTCATCAAGCCTTAAACTTGGATTGTGTCCACAAGTCATCGTCTGCAATCCACTCCTGTTAGTGAGAATGGGGCTTTGCAGGTGCATCAGAGTGTTGTGTTCATCTTTCGTGCACTCTCTGGTTCAAAAAGCTCTAAGTAGAGTTGCAGCAGTTCTGTATCAGGATAATCAGGTCTTTTCCTCTAGCCGTAGCATCATTCCAACCTCCCTGTCTACCATGGTCATTTCCTCCACCCAGTCATCTGGCCTGACTGTTTTCCTACTCAACTGGGTGCCACCTTTCAAGCCATTCTCACACCCTTCTGGCGTTGTGAAGAACCACGACTGTCCCTATAATCTGTAGGAACAACATTATTTATTGTATGTCATGCTTTCTTAGCTCCATCTTTGCTCTATCTAAAGAGTGCTGCCTCATCTGCATTTCTTACATGCAATCCAGGAACATCAGTACCATCGGGTTTTCAAACTGTAGCGTGCCATTTTTCTGTGCTGCTCTAGGGATCACTTCGTTGTCACAGTAATTTAGAATTTTAACTACGAATGGCCAAGGTCTGGTTCTTGGTTTAGGCAATGCCCTAGGCAGCCTGTGTGCCCTCTCAACTACTAAATGGGCAGAGATATGCTCTGGTCGCACTGTATTCTTAACAAAGTCATCCAGGAAGCATTCCAGTTCCTTCCCCTCACAGCGCTCTGGTAGACCCACCAGACAGATGCTATTGCGACAAGACCTTCCCGCCACATCCTCAGCTCTAGCATGAGGGCTTTGAGTGGTCTCTTGGAGGTGATGAACCTTTATGTGAAGAATTTTGTGCAAGACACCTTCCTGCACAAAAACAGTAATTACAGTAATTAATGGCATTTCCCTTTTTCTATGTGCAAACCGCTTAAAAAGAAGAAAAAATGAGAACACCTGGGAGGCGTAGGATTCTGATGCATTCCCAGATTCACAAAACTTTGTAAACCTGGGAATGTGTCTGGTTCCATGGATGTTGCGTGGGAACACCCACAGCAACACCCATGGAGTGCCCCTTTCACGCAGAGTAATGCTTGAAAGGGGCCCATATATACAAGGCCATGTAAATTCACTCAGGGTGACTTTATGTGGCCTTGTAAATATGGGCTGGCCCACTGCGCCGCCGGTGCGTCAAAACATTGACACACCGGGGCAGCAATGACCTTGTAAATGAGGCCCCAATTTCTAACAGTCACTATATTTAGATATAAAGCAAGCCTATTGGTTTTAACTAAACAAAAAGAAACCAAAAAGGGTCTAAGGGGGGTGTCAATGTATTAAAACCAAGTAGTAGTGGGTACTGATCCCAAAGGATTAAGAGATGCCACACGTAAGCAATCATACGTACCAATTGGTTAGCACATCCAAAAGTCATGGCTTTTCATCCTCAATGTGCTCCTCTGTGTGCAGGGATGCTTGCCATGTCACACAACCAAATGTTACAAAGTACCCAGTATGTGTCCCTAGTGCTATCCCTACCACACTTGTGTTCCTCTACTTTGGAGTATACAGTTTCCCAAAGAGTTAGGTCTCAGGACCACAACACAAAAAATGTGTCCACAAGGCTATCTCCAACTTTTATTAGCATAGATCCTTGGCACATGATTAAAAACACAAAGACATGCTCAGACCATGATTTTGAGAAAGGCTAACATGTTTCAAAGCCAAAACAATATTTGGCATATTCATCAGGGCAAGAGGGCCCAACGTTCACCCATTGATTCACCACACCTGTTATAAGGAAAAAGGAAACAGAGACCATAGCAAGTCCCCGGGGAGGTCAAATTGAATTCCAAATTCACATAACAAATCACAGGTCTGTGGCATAAAGAATGATCTTATACACAGTATATTTACCAAGAGTCTGCCAGGTTATTGCCTACCAGTGGACAAATGAAATAATTAAATCTGAGTCAACCCACAAACACTGGGGTTTTAGAAGAAATCGCGGCGGAAACCCACGCACTGCGTCTTGAGCAGGAGTCAAATCCTTTGAAGTTGTATAACTTGAATTCCTATGGGCCAATTTCCTTGATCTTGGGTACATTTCACTACTGGTGGCAAGCTCTAGCCACAGGCAGCAGGTCTCCTGACTTAAAAGGGGCACATGCTGCAGGTAGCTGGTTTCATTGGCGCCCTGCCCCAACCTTTTCCTCTGCTCTCCACAGACACATTGGCATCCTGGCCATCTTGGTGGGCATTTGGGTGGGCAGTGGCGTCCAAGTATTCCCCTAACTGGTTCTCAGGGGCATGAGGGGGCCAGTGCCACTAGTCCTTGCGAGTCCCATCTAGTCCTGTAGGTCAGTTGCAGTCAAAGTCCTTAATCTATTAGGGGTATCAAGTGGCTTCTTTTTTCCAGCTGGCCATGGTGTTGCTGCTGTCGCCGTCCAGGGTCTTGCTGTCTGTCTCTACCTTGTGCATGTGTTTATAAATGTAGGCCGAAAGTTGATGCCAGGCACCCCTGACCAATCTTAGGGTGCCACATCATCCCTCCACCGCTGTCCCAACCGTCCTGCGTCAATTTCTGGGGAAGTCCCATATGGCAGAACCCTTCTTCCCTGGATAGAGCACCTGTGCCCTACCAGAGATAGGCATATCCTCTCATTTGGTCACTTCAAACCAGTTCTGGGGTCACTTCTGCCCCCACTGGGTTTGGAGAAAAGTTGGCTTGAGGCACAAAATAAAGAGAGAAGGCCTGGTGTCAATTTCATTGGCTTGTGACAGGGAAGCTCCTTTGAAGTGTAACTAGTCCTAGAGCACAGCCCCCAGGCCATCCTGTCAAAGGAAGACCAGAACCTGCCCACACCAAAGACCTTTGTCTGGGAGCAATAAACATCTCACCACAGGGGTGCCATTCGGCTTTCAGGTGGCAGTTGAAGGGTTACAAGCGAATGGCACAAGACGGGTAACTTTCTAAAAGTACCAGTTGCTCAATAGTAAGACAAAATTCGATTTCAACATTAAATTGGATTTTAAATTAGGATTAAAATGAGTCCCTAAAATATTTCTCTAGCTGCTAGTAATCCGGATTTAGCATTCAATAAATGTAAAAATGTATTCCATGTTTCCCTATTGAAGCAGCCAGCTTTGCTGCTGTAAAAATCGATTTTTGGGATATTTCACTGTAAGGACATGTTCAACATTAACTTCCACATGTCTTATTTTCAAGTATCATGCACCTTGCCTTTAAGGGCAAAAAGACCTACTTAGGAGTGGCTTATTTATATTAAAAAGGAAGGTGTAAGCCTGTCAAAACAACATTTTGACAGGTCAATTTACAGTTTAAAACTGCCACAGCCAAATGGTGGAAATGAATTTGTAAACTGGGTGTACAAAAAGGAAGTTAATAAGAGAGTCTTTGGAATTAAAACAATAACTGCTGTTTCTTGCACCAGCATTTTTGCCTCTTCTAATTACATGTGAAAGTTGCTCTTGCAACATCCCTCATCCGAATATTGCCAATTGTGATGAAGAGCTCACATAAAAGTATTGTAAGAGGCCTCTCTATCAACGTTTGTTTTTGATTGAAAGTACGAGTTGGTAAGATAGATAGATAGAAAGATAGATATAGTTTTTTGTGGGCTTAATTAAAATCATTATAACTTGCATAAAAATATTCAAATGTTCTTGATAGTTTATTAAATTACCCTAAGAAAATTAATGCAGTCAAGCGGACTGAACTATAGTAAATGTATTAAGTTATCCCTTGGACTGGTCTGCCCAACTTCAGAAATGTATGGGGGTTCAAGAGCACCTTTACAGGGTGACCAAGAAATAGAGCATCCAAGTCTATAGGAGGACCGTTCAGTAAGTTTTATCTCTATAGGAAAAGTGGTGAAAATAATCACCACAAGCCACCGTGACAGTGCCCCAGGTCCCAGCGGCTTACTGCAAGCGATCTTTAAATAGAACGCCCAACTATTGGGCTAAACATCTGCCCACTTTATGCAATCATGTCCTTACTGACCAGATTATCCCAGACGGTTGGTGGCGGTCGATTCTGGCCCGAATCTACAAAGCAGGGAAATGCACACTACCTTCCAATTACCGGTTCATCACTTTAATGGATGGGGAGGCAAAATATTTTGCTAAATGTCTGCTCCCCAAGTTGTCAGTCTGGGTTGAAACAAATTCATTGCTACCGGTAAACCAGACCAGGTTCATCAAGAGAACAGGCACAACCACTAACATCCAAACGCTGGCCCTGCTAAACGATCAAGCAGGCGATGCTCCATAAATCTATACCTGTGATGTAGATTTTCTTTCAGCATTTGATGTAGTACTACAAAACATCTTGTGGTCCAAGTTGCAAAGCTGGGGAATTTTTCCTCTCCTCCTAAGAGCTATTCAAATATTGTACACTGATACATGGACAAGGGTAAGGCTGGGAAAAGGCACGTTGGTTTAAAGAAAGGGCTTTATGAAAGGATGCGTACTGGTGCCATCTCTCTTCAACTTGTATTTAGTGGAGCTGAAAACAGCTTTAAATAGCGTCAATTGTCATTCCCCCATGGTGGCTGGATTTAATGTCTCACATTTGCTGTATGTCGATGATATCGTGTTGATTAGTGCCAACTAGGTCGGCCTACTGCACCTAATCATCGTAACCGCCCAGTATGCTGCAAAACATGGGCTAGGAGTCAATCTTAGCAAAACAAAACAATGCTAGTAACAGCGAGAAGATGCCCGCCGCCCATACTCTACCTAGATGGGTCAGCTTTGGAAACCATGTGGGAATACAGGTATCTGGGTGTAATTATTTTATTCAAAGGGTGCTTTTATGAAACAGTGCAGTGTGATACAAAGGAGAAATAACATGCTAACTGCTGCTTTTTGTTCATTACTGTACTCTCTGAGTGGGACGCCTTATTCCTCACAGAAACATGGCTAAATGAAGACAATTTGGCAACTATTCCTCTGGCTATCCCTCCGGGTTTTAAAATTAGCTTCTCGAACAGAGAGGAGGACAGAAGGGGTGGCGGAGTGGCTATTATCTTTAAGGAAAAATACATATTGGCGTCCTCTACACCTACCACTATCTCTGGCATAGAGGGGCTACACTTCTGCCTTCAAATCAATCCTCAACTATCGTTAGCCGGCCTGATTATCTATAGACCCCGGATTGCTCCCCGACAAACACTTGTGAACTTATGGATGTGTTAGTCCAAAGCTCTCTCGCTCACACACACTATATTATAGTAGGCGATTTCAATGTCCACGCGGATCGACCGGACTGTTCCCAGGCCAACCTACTTATCACTACGTTGCAAGCTGCCAACCTTGCTCAAATTGTTTCTGGACCTACGCACCGGACAGGCCATACGCTGGATTTAATTTTCTCCAACATATTGGATACAACAACTAAGACTCCGAAGCCATTGTTATGGACGGATCACTTTCTCATTCCTTTTTTAATTTCCTTTCCATCTCACTGCCAGACAAGGGGAAAACGCTCTTACGTGCGTAGAAACTGGGATAATATATCAGTCGATACCCTTTGCCCTGCCCTCGCAGCTGTCCCCTTAGCCCTGACTTTAGATGTGAACTCTGATGCAGTGGCATTGAATTGCTGGATAGGAAATATAGTAGAATCCATTGCACCTGCAAAAATTGCCATGTCTCGCAGAGAATCCCCTTCCGCCCCTTGGTTCTTCACAGAGCTGATGGCGGAAAAAAGCTATTGCAAAAGGCTGGAACGCCTTTGGCGAGTAAATTATTGCGATTTAGCAAAAACTCGCTATAAAAAAGCTCTACACGGTCTCCATCAATCTATAAAAAAAGCAAAAAACCTATTCATTGTGAATTCCATTCAGCTAGCGGAGCAATCAAGCAAAGAAGTCTTCAAGATTGTTCATTCATTTTTTAAACCTAGGGCCATTGAGACTGAAGTTACCCCGTCGGCAAGACTTTGTGAAGACATCTCGGACTTCTTTGACAATAAAATTATGAAAGTCTATAACACCTTCACGAGTCCTGAGCCCACAATTATGGCAGACTTGATTAAAAATGTGACGCCCTCCCTATCCTTAGCTCAATTTCTTCCTATCCCCCTTCATGAAGTATTGAAGGAATTACAAAAATGCAAATCTGGGGCCCCGGATGACCCCTGCCCGACTAAGCTCTGGAAAATGATGTCAGACGCTATTGCGGTACCACTCCTACATATATGGAATACGTCCATTGAAACAGGTACGTTTCCTGAGTGCTGGAAACATGCCACACGCCTTCCTCTGAAAAAGAAGCCCAATGGTGCTCCAGATGATCTGAGCAATCTCCGCCCTATCTCCTTACTAGCAGCCCCAGGTAAAATGCTTGAAAAGCTGATACAACGACAACTGAACAGCTTTATTGAGGATAAAGGCATTCTACATGAAACACAGTCAGGCTTCAGGTCCGGTTTTAGCACTGTGACCGCTCTTATTGAGGTAGCCGAGTCGATCAGGTGGTCCTTAGACTCAGGAGCATCAGCTATGCTGGTGCTCCTGGATCTATCAGCCGCATTTGATACGGTGGATCACGGTAGACTGCTGCTACGATTGGAGGACATAGGTCTGGAAGATAAGGCATTGAGCTGGCTCCATTCCTATCTTACAGATCGCTCTCAGAAAGTGGCATTGGGCACCTTCTCCTCTAAGCCTAAACGTCTCTGGTGTGGCGTCCCTCAGGTGACGGCACTCAGCCCTCTTCTTTTTAATGTTTATCTAGCCCCACTTTTCACCCTGATTGCCAACTGGGGGGTCAAGGCGATTTCGTATGCAGACGATACACAATTAGTCTTCCCCTTCCTGGAGGTCTCGGAAGCAGCCTTTAGTAAAATGAGGGGCTGCCTTCGAGATGTGGCTTGCTGGGTGAATGCAAATAAACTAAAACTGAACGCAAGTAAAACGGAGGTAATATTCTTTGGAAAAAATACTCATCCTCCTTCGGACCTGTGGTGGCCTCCTGAAATGGGCCCACCACCTTCCCCCGGACCCTATGCAAAGAATCTGGGAGTAAAATGGGATGAGAATCTCTCTTTTTCCTCTCACATACAGCAGGTCACTACTGGATGTCTCCATAAACTCAGAAATCTGCGTAGGTTTCTTTCTTTTCTTCCAGAAGAGTGTCGCAAAATGGTAGTCCATGCGACAATTACATCCAGATTGGACTACGCAAATGGCCTTTATCTTGGCCTACCTAAATATCTGGTGCAACGCCTTCAGATTGTGCAGAATGCGGCTGCGAGACTGATAAAGCATATTCCTTTTAGACAGCATGTCTCTCCGCATCTGCGCGCACTGCACTGGCTCCCAGTGGCAAGCAGAATAAAATTTAAAGTTCTCACCCTGGCGTTTAGAGCACTAAAAGGGACGTGCCCCAATTACTTAAAAATTAGACTCCCTCGCTACCATCAGGATAGGCGCTTGCGTTCCAACTCCCTGCTTCAGCTACAGGTTCCACGAGCAAAAAAAGCTAGACTTGGGGGCAGGTCCTTTTCTGCCGGCACGGCGAAACTTTGGAACGCCCTGCCCTCTGCCATTCAATCCGCTACGACAGAATCTAGCTTTAAGAAGCTTCTAAAGACCTGGCTCTTCTTGCAGCAAACCTAAGCAATTCCCCGTGCCTCCTTCTCCGCTGACTTGCTTACTTAGTGCCGGGACACCTCCTCGTGAGGTAGCTGTTCGCGCTCTACAAATATCAGTATTATTATATTATTATTATTCTCTAAAAGGCCCGTCTTTCCAACCACTCCTGCAAGTTATGACTGCCAAACATGTTGCTTCTCTTACGTATGCAATTGAGGCGTTGAGAGGAAGAGCTGATCAAATAATTGATAATGCTATAGCAGGGACATACCGACCTGTGCTTAATCTTCCTCGCCATGCCTCTCCTGCTAAAATTCGTCTTGAGTTTGCACTTAGAAAGCAGAGCATTAACAGCTTGGGTGCTTATTTGAAATTTAGCTATAAACTTAAAATAATCCAAGACCTAGTCCAAGTTCTATTGTGTGGAAGGCCATAATTGACCCAAGAAACACCGTTGCATATGATCATCTAAACCTGGCTATAACTACCTTTAAGGCAGAGGATCTTTGGGCCTAAACCCTCACACAACCAGCTTTCAACAGAATCATAAACTCAACAAGGAAAAAGATCTCATCCCTTATGGACAAAGCTGTGTCGACCAAGAGAGCTCACGCATGGATGGTAACAGGTTCATACGGCCTCCTTAAATCTCATTCGTATTTAGGGGCCCTGTTTGGCCTAAAGTTCAAGCTTAATTTGTTAAAACTTCGGCTAGGTGATTTTCAAACAAGCTTTAACGCCCCTGTGTGGAGGAGATCGTCTGCTGGAATATTATGTTGGCTTTGTAATTATCACATGGAAGACATATGTCATATCGTCTGTACCTGCCCAGCTCTAAGGACGGAACTGAAAGGGCTGTTGTGACAGTTCCTCCTAAGAAACAGCATACGCATGTGCCGGCAAGCGATTATAGCCTACCTACAAGGAGAGGACGCGATGTTCTGTGGGAAATTCCTCAAGCTCATGTGCATTGCAGATTCAGAATTAGCCAGCCGTGGTCCATGCAGGTAACAGCGGTGGGGGCAGGGGGGGCGCGCTGTGGGGGGATTTCGAGGGACAATGCCAAGGGAAAATTAAATAATTCGGCATCGTCCATCGAAATCACCCCCAACGAGGCCCCTCCTCCCCACCGCTGTTACCTGCACGGACCGCGGCTGAAGTTAGTAAAGACAGTGTTATGGAAGGAGGGATGGATGTTCATACATCGCGAACGATTTCAACGCGTGCATTTACCACGCGTGTAAAACATCGCAATGACCATTACATCGGCATTTTTAACAACGCACGGCGTTTCAACGCCAATGCGTTGTTTCCTATTGAAAGTACAATACCTCGCACACAGCCAAAGCGCACGCCATTACAACGCATGGTTGTTTCGAAACGCATGGTTATTTTGAAAAAGCGTGATCCCGCCTCTTACACCCGGAGCCCACTGCCCCCCCCTTCCCACGACGCTGATACTTTTCTATTTTTCTTTTTTTTTGTTTGCGGCCAATAATTCTACAATTGAAAAGCGTACATTACCTCAATGTTTCCCTTCACCTCCCTAAAAACTTCATGGGGTGGTATAAAATGTGTCGGACACCGTGTTTCCAGCCATTTGCGACACCATTGCTTATTAGCTATTATTATCTTTGAAATGTATTCTGGCTGTCACGTCGTTGCAGTCTTGTGAGCCGCTGATTGTCTGATCATCTGCCAAGGAATATATAACGAACGACGTATTTTAGTTGTACTCGACATCATGTCCAAACAGTATGACAGCCATCTAGTAGACGACACCGATTCACTTTTTGTGACAGTTACCAGGGCAATACAGCTACCTACTGCAAGTACCTTATCAAACACCACGTTATAATGCTTCATTGCCCAAAGCCCTAAGTGACAATTGTGCATAGGTTACTGTTTATGATACATTGATTAGCTTATTGCCTCAGGTTGATAAATGATGTCTTTTTAGAAGACACGGGCACTGGTGAATTTGTCATCTTTCACGTGCCCTTAACTGAATTGCAACAGAGCCCAGCCTGTCCATTAAGGCCCCCTAAGAGCCAGTGGGATAGAGAGTACCAGTGTTTTTGTATGACATACTGTTTAATTCTATAATTTCCCTATCATTTCTTTTTTTTTTTTTTTTTTTTTAAACCGTTTATTACAAAATTAAAAAAATATACAAAGATGGGCCTACAACCTTCAGGCCGGCCGCTAGCAAGCAAAAGGAGCATGTGATACAAACAATAGCGCGCATGCCGCGGCAAAGGGAAATGCACAGGAGTTAGAAGCGGTGGTAGCCACGCCATCCGGACCCCACATAACGGTTTCATTTTAATATGAATAACAACAAAAAACAAATCCACAAGGCAACCCACAATCGGAAACAGCAGCATGCGCTCCCCTAGAGGGGGGACCCTACCAATCCATAGGAGTATCAAGGGGGGGAAAAGGTCAAGACGGGGATTAGGTGGACTCAGTGCCCGGAACCGGGGAGATAAACTGGCTAAGGGGACGGGGCCGGTGACGGATCGGGCAATAACGGCGGGGTACAGATTCCCCCGCGGTAGGCGTTCCAGGGGCCCCATACGTTCACCCATGTCCCAGGCTTACCTCTCGCAACATACACCACCTTTTCCCGAAACATGCACCAATCCATGTTATCCTTCCATGCCGAGACAGTCGGCGACCTCTGGGAACCCCACAGTTGAGCAATGTCGCGTTTGGCCACCATATATCCCAGAGTCACCCACCGCGTCTGCGGCACCGAGTAGTCGGTTGGCTCCCACACATTCAGAAGGCATCTCCTCGCTTCGGGCAGCAGCGACACACGCGTAACCACCCGCAGGACCTCATGCACACCACACCAGAATCGCTCCACCTCCGGGCATTCCCACAAAATATGGAGGAAGGTCCCCAACGAACCACACCCACGCTTACACAACCCGTCCACAGCATAGCCCATACGCAGTAGCCTTGGCCCCGTAACATAGACCCTATGGAGTATCTTGAGCTGGACGAAGCGAAGGCGGGCCGGTATGGCCACCTCTTTCGGGGAGGCCACCGCAGATACCCAGTCCTCGTCATCCAGCTCCAATCCATCGGCCACCCATGCCTCACGAAGGTTAGTCAGCAGTCCCGAGCGGTCATTGATAAGTTTTTTATAGATTAATGAAATCGTGCTGTCCGGTACATGTCCATCTAACACTCTATCCTCCAGAGGGGAATACTCCGGGATGGAGGCAACGTCCGGGAATACGGAGCATAGCGCATGACGGATCTGCATATACCGAAAGTACTCCCTGTCCTGCAACTGGAATTCTGTCTGTAGCATCTCGAACGTTTTGAATCCCCCCCTCGTCCAGAGATCACCCACCCTACTGATGCCTATCATGTCCCACTTCTCAAAGCCCTTCGAGGTCCACAGGGAGCCCAACTGCTCAGATGCGTATAGTGGCGCCGCCCGGGTCAAACGATCTTTCCACCCCATCGCCACATTAGCCGTGTGCCACACTCATACCATGACACGCGTGGGGCCCGTCAGACGTGCGTCAAGCGAGCTGGAGTAGAGCGCTCGGTTATAATCACCACCCGGCAGTAACATCTTATCCATTTCAAAGGCCGGGTTTAGAGCGGGCCCGTACAGGCCGTGATTAATCGCAGCCAGCTGGGAGGCCCAATAATACCGTTTGATATCCGGGAGGGCAATCCCCCCGTCATACCACGGGAGCGTCAGCTTCGCCAGGGCGATACGCGGTCTACCTTCCCAGAACAGTCGGCGCTGCAAACTCTCCACCTCGCGAAAGTAGCGCGCCGGGACGACGTCCATTGTGTTCTGCAGAGCATACAGGAAACGCGGCAGCGACATCATCTTAAACAATGCCGCCCGGCTGAGCGGCGAGAGCGGCAAGCGCCTCCAACGCGCGACATCCTCCTTCAGGCGCTGGAGGGGGGGAAGCAAGTTCTGACCATATCGGGCCTCCGCGTCCAGGGTAATGAAGACACCCAGGTACCGAAATCCCCGCGGGGCGATCTGGATAGGACAGCCCCGCGGAAGGATAGGATCCTCCCCAGAGAGAACATAGACGCACGATTTAGCCCAGTTGATGACAAGGCCGGAGTTAAGACCAAATGAATGCAATACATCAACCAGTACTATCAGTGATTTACGTGGGGAAGCCAGGTACAGGAGAATATCGTCAGCGTATAGAGATACGCGGTCCTCATACTCGGGGGTCCAGCGGAGACCACGAATAGAAGGTTCCCACCGCAGCCACTCCGCCAGGGGCTCCAAGGCGAGCGCGAAAAGGAGCGGCGATAACGGGCAGCCCTGCCGCGTGCCCCTGCCCAGCTCAAACGGAGCCGACACTCTACCGTTCACAACCACCTGCGCCAGCGGGCCAGAGTACAACAATTTTACCCAACTGATGAATCCTGGGCCAAACCCAAACTTCGCGAGCGTCGCCCAAATATAAGGCCATTCAAGCGTGTCAAACGCCATAGTGGCGTCCAAGGACGCCAAAATGGCCGGCTCTCATATGAACGGGACACGTGCGAGCACCCCATGCAAACGCCGCAGGTTAAGCGCTGTATTGCGATGAGGGACAAAGCCGGACTGATCCTGGTGAATCAAGTCACACACTACGCCGACCAGCCGATTAGCCAACACCTTGGCGAGGATTTTGGGCTCCGCATTCAATAGCGAAATAGGCCGATAGGATGTGACCCGGTCCCGTGGCCTCCCCTCCTTATGGATAACCACGATAGTAGCCAGACGCTGGTCTAGCGGGAGGGAACCCGCCGAGTGGGCCGCGAGGAACATAGCACGGAGATGCGGCGCCAGCGTATCCGGTCGCAGTTTATACAACTCGTTGGGAAGACCATTAGGACCCATGGCCTTGCCGGAAGCGACCGAACGTATGGCGAGGGCAATTTCTTCGGAAGTTGGAGCGGCGTCCAACGACACTCTGTCCTCCTCCGAAAGGGAAGGCAGCGCGATATCCCTGAGCAGGGCATGGGAATCCTCTTCAGAGCGGGAGGACACCGGGGAATACACCCCACGGAAATAGTCTGCAAAGCAGGAGACAATTTCTTCTGGTTCAGTGACACACACACCATTCTGTTTCTCAATCAACGGGACAACTCGACTTGCTCTCTCCTTTTTGTCCAGCCACGCAATCAATTTACCAGCCTTATCACCCACATCATACAGTACCACCGAGGCCTTCATCTCAGCAATGGCGCCCATGACGTCTTGCAGAGTCAGATCCGTGGGCAAATCCGGGGCATCAGGGGGGCCCTCAGAGGACTTGTGCGGTCCGCCGGGAGATCCCTTCTGGAGGGTATAGCGGTCCATGATGTTGGCCTGATGTACGGCGCCACGCCGGGTCGACTTGGTCTTCGACCGATCTCCGTCTTGTTTCGTGGCCATCGCCACGGGTCACACACCCGCACCAGCTACGCCGTAGAGGGCAGGCAATCAAGGCCACGAGCTCCGGGGGGCCACCCCAGGTCGGCGGGGCGGGTCACAGCCGGCAGGCAGGCAGGGTCTCCCAGCGAGGCCACACCAACACAAAGAGCTCAGCGATCTCACTTGCAGAGACGGCAAGGGGGTGCGAAAGTGAAAGCGAAAGTGCGGGGTACGCGACTCGCCAGGCCCATCCCGCCGTTGTTGTTCACTTTGCCACTGGGTCACCCCCAGCGCAAATCCGGGGTCCGGCGAGAAGTGGGCCGCAAACTTCAATCGGTGCTCACTCCGGTACCCGAAGTCCGATTCGAGAACGGGGAACGGGTACCACCTCGGCTCAGGCTCACCGACACAGTCCCCTCAACCGAGGCAGGATGAAGACAGGATAAACGTAGGAGGTTGCGGAGGTCCTCGGGAGCCTCGCACCTACGCGGCCATCTTGGTTGCGCGCTAGGCTCCTCCCACCCCTATCATTTCTTTATTTTATTTTCCTGCTCTGTTCACGAACAGGCCAATGACGTCACCATACGTAGTAACCCAATTAATGTCCACTGTCCATAAATACATAAATAAGTCATATCACGCTGTCACAATACGTAGTAACCCAATTAATGTTCACTGTACATAGTAATGATTAACATTTGTCCTACCCAATGAATTTTCATTGTCCCCAATTAATATTCACTGCGGAAGAGGACAATGACGTCACCATACGTAAATAAGTAATAGCACGCTATGTTATCAATATTACTTGTCAATATTACCGTATTGTCTGTGCCCAATTAATGGTAACTGCGGAAGAGGACAATGACGTCACCATACGTAAATAAGTAATAGCACGCTGTGTTGTGTTGTTAATATTCCAATAAGTAATAGCACGCTGTGTTGTCAATATTACCGTATTGTTCCCAATTAATGTTAACTGCGGAAGAGGACAATGACGTCACCATACATAAATAAGTAATAGCACGCTGTGTTGTGTTGTCAATATTACCGTATTGCCCCACGTCACCATACGATCAATATTAACGTATTGGCTCACGTCACCATACGTCCATAAGTAAATGTCCCACGTCACCATACATCCATAAGTCACCATACGTAAATAAGTAATAGCACGCTGTGTTGTCAATCTTACTTGTCAATATTACCGTATTGTCTGTGCCCAATTAATTTTAATGCGGAAGAGGACAATGACGACAATGACGGCACCATAAGTAAATAATTAATAGCACGCTGTGTCAATATTACCGTTGTAATAGAACGCGCGATGTAACAGCATGCGCGTTGTAATCACATGCGTTGTTTCGTAATGCAATGTTAATGTTCCCGCGATGTAAAATGTGCGTTGTTATGCACCCGCGATGTTCGCACATCGTTGTAATGGGTGTTCACCTGGAAGGAGTATGCTGCATGCGCTTTCTGATTGCATTGTCTTTCCATGAATAGATATCTTCTTCTTCGGGCCCCAAGCTGGAGGATCCAAAGTCAAAGTACTAATCCCTTTCTCTCAGAAGAATCGCCATTACATTTTAGTCTTGGTAGTGTTTAACTGTAGTGTTTTTAATATGATTCCTTGCTAATCAAGTTATGCACTAAGCGCCTTTCCTTGAGCATTTGGCCTACCATGATTTTTGTAATCACTGAAAAAGAAGAGTCGCATAAGGGCAATTATTATGTTTTACTCTTTGCAGTTTTACTTCTTGACTTCGTAGGATGATGATTTGCAGTTCAATTTAAGCCCTGATCACCCTTACATGAGTATTATTACAATTTTACATTAGTAAGCCGATTATGTATGACTCTTGCACCTCTGTATGGTGACCGGGAACTCATGTCAAACCCCAAGCACTTTTCTAATTAATTGTGTTATTCATTTTCTTTCACACTTTACTGTGGGGGGTGTGAACACATGTTGCAGTAGCAAGATTTTGACGAACATAGGTCCTGAAGAAATCCGTGGGTAATATATCCGTATGGCTGAAACATGTCGACCTTAGAAATAGCAGTCATTTGCTTATACTGCTATGTTTTGCACTGTTTTTAATAAGGGTGTGTGGAGTTTGTTTAATTAAAGAAGTGTTTTTCTCCCCACAACTATTTTTAAGATTTCACTCACCATATATTTTTTGCACTGCACAATTCGCAGAGGATCATCAATTATAGACACAATTGTCTCTCTTTATTGTGAGGTCTAGTTCCACCTATTCATTTGAGTAAGAGAGCTTCCCATAGAGGCAGTCTCTATGATCAAGAGACAGGCCTCTTAATTGGGTGGATGACCAAATGATAATACTGATCATGGTAAAAAGATTGATGGGAATCCATCCTCTGCTCTTAGATTCTATGTGTTGATTCCTTATATATACATCCTTGTATTCTTGTGCTTCCTTCTATTGGACCCCCAGTTCTTATTGTGGTTGATATAGACCGGGAACTCATGTCAAGCCCCAAGCACTTTTCTTCGTGTATGGACACTAACAAAGCATCATCATGCATGTGTGCTGATTCTCTGATTTGACTTCTCACTTGTTGCGTGATGAATCTTGCATGTCTTATATCGTAAATGTACTTTAATCCTTTTAATCTGGTACTGGTTTTGGTGATTACATGTGATAAAATCTTTCGAAGGCTAAGGATACACATATATGTACATCATGGATTTTATTGCATGAGGTTTTAACTTGTGAACTTTTGACTAAATTTTAAGTTTTAATTAACTGAACAATAAAGTTTTAATAATAATAATAATAACTTGGACTAAAAAGACAGTACAAATGTACTAACAGGTTAAGGAATATGGTAAAAGAAACAAGAGGTGATAATATTACAAAAAACGTCTAAGTGTCTGGCACCTTACAGAAAGTACGTAAATGCAAAGAGAGAGGCACCACTACTCCAAGAGACAGGGTTCAGTCTTAGACTATCATTCTCAAATAATTTCCCTTACAGAAAGTGTAAAGTTCTCCCCCAAAAAATTATTTATAATAATATCCTCATCATTAATTATTTCAGGTAAAACAGAGTGTAGCAAATTTATTGAGATTATCAAAAGGATTTATGGTACTTAAGAATTGCCTATTAGACTAATCCTTGCACAATTTGGGTAGCACAGGATAAAATCTTTTGGAGGCAATTCGACTAGCAAGGCAAGTATGGACCCTTGAGATATCCCCGGGGATCACCAACCGAGCGAAAGTGCGATAGTGTACTCATAGTAAGTTTTACTGAGGTGGAGCTGCGCGCCCTGTATTATACTGTCACCAAGTCCTCTGAGGAGCCACAGAAATCGGTTTGTTCAATGCCTCACCGGTGACAGCTTCCGGAATCTTGGTGTTATTTTGTACATCTATGACACATTTCATTCATTTAAAAAATCTTGATTTCAGTTGCCACAAATCGTCCTTCAAGCCGGTTTATAGTGCCTTAGAGCAGCTCCATATACGTTGCTGATGGAGCTTCAGGGGTAGCCAGTATACCCTTTGGACCCGCGAGTTCCTACAAATGCGAACCACGTGAACTGAGGGCTCCTGTGCCAGTCTGCACGGATGGCCTTACTGGTCTGTACTACCAGTTAAGCGGTTGTAATGATATGCCTTGAGGGAATGCAGTCAATCCTAAGCCGTACCAGTTGTCTTTTTATGGCAAAGGTGAGTGAGTGGTTGACTTAAATATTCTAGTCAATTCGAAAAATCGTATAAATTCTCTACTATGTTTGCATAGGCCAACTGACGAAGTTCCAATCTGCCAAGCTGTATTGAAATTATTTTTGCCTGTTTTATCAGCACCTTTGAAAGTTGGTTGTTAGGGAGGAAGCTTTCCCTTAGATCTTAAGCTTCTAGGCACTGAAATGCCTCTTGTAAATAGGTGTTTCAGGGAACATAGCTTTTTTTTTACTGTCCAATAAAATATGTTTCAGGGTGCCTTCCACTGCCACTTTGAGCTTTGTACAGAACACTACGGGGCAGATTTACTAAAACCTCACTCAACGCAGGGCAGGAGGCAAAACATCTGTGTGGTGTTGCGCGGGAAGGAGAGAGCAAGAGAGCTCAATATTTACAGAAATATGGCACTCTCCTCCCGTCTCCCCAGAGCCGGTGCTGAAATTAGCTGCCCCGCGCCATGCACACATCTTCGCATAGTGCATAGTGCCTGAGTCTAGCATAGGTGTTATACTAAGAGGATAGCCTTCCAGTACAAAATACTACACTAACTTTAAACTGTTTCCCACTATGTATGTATACTGTACAGTGCAGCACATATACAAAGTGGGATAAGGAAGGAGAAATTAAAGCATTTCTCCGTCGAAGGGGCATATTATCAAGCAGGGCGCTAAAATTATCGCCGATTTAACGGCAGAAAACTGCCGCTAAAGCGGCGATAATGGGCTTAATAATATGCCGCAGAGAATTCCGATAGAAGCCCATGTTGACACCAGAACATGGGCTTCTATTGGAATTCTATAACGCATTTTAGCAAGCCCATTAGTGCCGCTTTAGCGGCAGTTTTCTGCCGCTACAGCGGCGATAATTTTAACGCTGTTTCATGATAATATGCCCCATAGTTCCTACTTGAAATGGGTGCTATTTTCTGACACTGAACCTGTCTAGTTTTTGAAGTAAATAGGACTTAACGTCAGACAGCTTGGGTGGTTGTATGGGAACGCCAATGCATCACCCATGGTTTGCCCCCTTGGCGCTCAGTAACGTGCAAAGCAGCACTTAGCGCTGCTTTGCTTTATTTAGCGCTGGAAAGTAAACCAGTGAAAAAGATTTTGCGTCACTTTTGTGATGCAAACACGGCTTAAAATCTTAGCAAATCTGCCCCCCAGAGTCTAGCCTGTAGCGTTAAATCTTGCATTGTTTAATTAATTCAAAATGAATTTGAGATGTCGCTGTCGAATCTGGGAAGTGAAACAGGTGGCCATAGCATCTGCATTGAGCTCTGTCTAGCCAGCTACTAGCTTATTTCTGAAAAACAGAGCTCCAAATGTGATTGACATCAGAAATGTGCTTGTTATTACCTTGCATTAGGCTGACAGGTATGGGCCTGTTAAATGGATTAAAAGCTTCTGGAAGGCGAAAATCAATGCTGTAGCAGTACTTTTCAGCATGTTTAGGTTGCTTTCGTAACAGCCTCTTTCCTTTAGCCAGACACCCACATATTATATGATCTAACTCTTTCCATTTTCTCCTTTTCCAAATAACAAGTATCCTTTTTAAGGAGGTTCCGACCAAAGACCATTATTCGTATTCGTCTTGCAGAACTTCACCAAAGTACCTAAAGATCTTTGCAGACCAGTGGGTGTTGCATTTAGTAAGATGCTATTGTCTGCTTATTGCAATGCTTCAACTGCTGTTCCTGACAGTGCTTAATTTGTAAAGAAGTAAGTGGCAGGGCCCTTGACAGGAGGCAACTGCAGTTTGTGACACCTATTGCCCTTGTCAGAGCTGTCAATGGCAATGGTCTGGTGGCTCAGTGGACTAATGCATCCACTGCAGGGGCCTGTGTTCCTCCTCATCGTCATAGGTTCAAATCTTGGTGGGTCCACTCAGCCTTTCATCCATTTGTGGTCAATAAAATGAGTACCGTTGGGTAACAATATACATCTGTTGTTCGGTGCCAAGGTGCCCTGTTGCTGGGGTGAACGTGCGCTTTACAAATACACATGTTATGTTACCAACATAACTGCTAACCATCACACTGCTACAGGTGTGACAATTCAGACTATTCCATGCTTTAAAAATGGCTTGGGTGGTAGGTATTAGTAATTTTTACATTGTATTGATCAAATAAACAGCTTTTCTTTTCATGACCTCTAATTGAGATATCCAACGCCACCATGTGGCATATTGTCAAAAGTCCTGGTGATGACAATTAAGTGCCAGTGCCGAGCACCGGAAACCACCGGCTCAAATTATGCACTGGTTCCTGACATCATTGTGGGGCGCGCTCTTGCAGTGGATAGCGTTGCGTGACTATCTATCTGCCATATAGAGTCTGAATAGTAGGGGTGTCAAAATGCACCCTGCTGTAGCCCCATATTTGTATACATTTTTTCAGTTGCAACCCAGTTAGTTTAGACATTTACCCACTTATCCGTATAGATGCCAACAATTTCCTTAAAATGAATACTCCACTTGAGTAGCATTTGTCAGACCTATTGAAGGGCATGATAAAGTCGATCAAAGTGGTATCGAGTTGCAGGCCTTGCCTAGACATTGCTTGCTCTGTCAAAGACCTCAATCAGAATATATTGTCTTCTATGGAGTATCCCTGTCTAAAATCATTTTGAGTGGTTGGAATGAGCCCATTGTCCGAATTCCTGGCTTACACTTTTGGCCAATCCCTTGCCTTCCACCTCCAGCAAGACAATTTGGTGAAAATGTTTTGGCTGATTTTAGGGGTCCTTTTTATGAATGGGCACCAACAAAGAGCCTCTCCAGCTGTCGGGAATGGTATTATTGAGTGAGCAGTTCTTAAAGAGAGGAAAGAGAAGGTCTACCATTCTTGCGTCCCCACTTTAAAAATCACTTTAGGAATTCCACTGGGGCAAGGAACCCCTAGTGCACGCATCATCTTCATGACATCAATTACTATTTGACATGGTAGAAACAATTTGGTGGATCTACTGGGTGGTCCTTCTGGTGGGTGCTTTGTGTCTTTATCTTCAAGAGTAAGTTCAGGAGTAATGACATATAATTGTTTGATTTAATTTGATCATGTTGTAGGGGAGATATTTACACTTGATGACTGACAGATACTGTTACCTAAATGATTTCCTTTTATTTATTTTTTAAAGTAATATCAGAATTGTAAGGCCTTTGTTGTATGAGGTAGCTATTCAGTTTTCTTTTCTGGGACTGGATTTCGGGTCCACAGGCATTTTGGTCATTGTAATTTGCTCCCTTGGCACATGGTTTATCTTCTATGGCAAACAGAAATAATAAAGATTTTAGGACAGTAGGCCAGTCAACATTGGGGGTGACACTTATCTATCTGTGCACGTCACCCAAATATTCTTTCATTACGCTCATGAGGTGATCGCATTTGTCCATGGACCACTTGACTCCTTCAACAGGCTCTACTTCTGCCTGAGTTCCCAGGAATTTCACCTGTTTCAACTGGTGCCGCTTTGCAGACAAACTGGCACATGCATCAAGCTAGGTTTTTGGGAGTCCTTAATTGCGAATATTAAGGATTCGCAATGAAGGACTCGCAAAATCCTATGCATGTAGGAATCGCTATAATAATAGCGATTCCTACACATTCCTTATTTGCGTGTCTCAAATTGCGAGTCGCA
Source organism: Triturus cristatus (assembly GCF_964204655.1). NCBI lineage: Eukaryota > Metazoa > Chordata > Amphibia > Caudata > Salamandridae > Triturus > Triturus cristatus. The sequence goes on from NC_140588.1 coordinate 272,719,256, forward strand.
AATAAGGAACAGCTTCCCATTCATTCCTATGGGCCTACAGGCCCATAGGAATGAATGGGAAATTGCAAGCGCAATTTGCGAGTAGCAATAGGTACTCGCTAATTGCGCATGCAATTTCAGGGTGCAAGGGTGTCAAAAGGACACCCTGTTGCACCCCTGGAATTGAAGTGTGCACATATGTTGCACACACACATGCCCTTATATGAAACTTTGAAAAATGCATAAAAGTGCTTTTTTCAAAGGTTTTGCAAATTACCATGAAGTTCAACTTCATGGTAATTTGCACACCCTATTAGCGAAATCGCAATTTTTTTTTACTTTAATGCATTGCATTTAAGAAATCTCAATTTGGGATTCCTTAAATGCAATTGCAATTTAAGTAAACGCAATTTAGAGATTACTTAAATTGCGAGTTTTGCATTTGGGATGATGCATCCCAAATGCAAAAATACCGGTCGCAAAGGGACAGATTCTGAGAATCTGCCCGTTAGCGACCGGTTTTTGCTTTGATGCATGTGGGCCTGTATCTTCAGACTCGTTCTTGTTCCCCAAGGGTGAGCCCTATTGACTCTTTGCCTCCAGATTATCGCCCAATGTGATTCCTTTGGCCTGTGACACAAAATGGGGTTCACTGTTAACATGGACAAACTCCAATTCTTCCACATCAAAATGATTTTTAGGCTGCGATTCAGAACTGATCATTTGCTCAGGAGGGCCCTCTTCCACAGGGACTAACTCAGGAATGGTCGCCTCAACTCCTTGCCCTGTGCAACAATGGTATTATGGAATCTCCTAATACCATATTCGCACTGTGTCTCTGGTGGAGACTTCTCTGGAGCAAGATAGCTCTTTCCAAAGTTCCCCTTTTCCTGCCATTTATGTGTGTCTTTTTGTTTTCTCAGTCTAGAGTGGGCCTGTAGCAGGAGGGAGCTACGAGTCTGCATTACTACCTACTTTATTTTCCTCAAAGGTACTATACAGTCGTCCTTGTTGTTTTCCTTTTGTTGGGGAAATGGATTTGGTAGCCTTGGCTGGCAAACGCATGGGAAAAGAGCAAGGTAAGGCCAAAATTGCATGCGGTGGCACAATAATCATACGCTGGAAAGTTGGAGAGTTTCATGCTTGGTTGTGCTTCCTGGCAGAAGTGTTTTAAAAGACATGGATGGACCGAAGGGCATGCGGTATATGGTCGTCATCCACACCTGGGGCGTTAGCCAATTGAACTTACACCCCCTGGGGACCCAAGCAAACCATGCCAGTCCCCTTCACCAGGCAGCCCCACCAGTGCTCCCTGCCCCCTCTCACTCAGCCAGCCGGACGTACCAGTGGCCTCCGCTGCTGGACGTCCACTGCAAGCTAAGGGGAGGGTTTGGGAGGGAGCATCAACAGCAGTGCCTGGCAATCTGGGCAATCTGGGCAATTAGGGAACTGGAGAGCTCTAGCTGACCAGGTGAGAGCTGATCACAGCACAAGCCCCCTGGTCGCCTCTGTGAACCTCTGTTAGCCTCCTGAGGCTTTGCCTCTGCCTATCCCACTCTATGCCTGCTCAGGGCTTCAGGAGCTTTCACTGGATTGTTCCAGGTCGAGCAGGTAATACATTTTTACTTGCTAAATCTCCTCTAATAAGCCCAAGTTCCCAAAATTAAGGCACACAATCTTAAAGCACTAATAGGCCAAAGTTACTTAGTGGGCTCTTAATATGTCAATGTGAAAACAGAATGAGCCTTCTGATCTAGTTAAAATAATGAGCGTTACGTCAAGTCGGGGGACTGCAATCTTGTGGATAATAGAACAGTTGCAGTGTTGGTAGTAGGGCAAACCACTGCCCAAACCACTGACCATTATCAAGTCTATTTGCATAATGTCACGTCCCGGCGTAGTTAGCGGTGGGAACCACACATGAGGTGAGCGTGTGCGAGTGAGTGCCTGGGTATTGTGTTGGGGACTACATCTCCCAGAATCCTGTAAGGGGCGTCACCCGCCTTCTCTCGGACTGCCTTCATAAGCTCCGCCCTGGGACTGCTCGGGGCTTGTCAATCCAGTTACTTTGTGCAACTACGTTTGACCCGCCGTCCTCGTTTCCAGAACTACTCGTCCCGCTGATATCCAGCTGAGACCGCCTACACTCCGGAGCAGCCTCTCTGAACCGGAACCTAATAGCTTCATCACGCGCAGAGCCGCGCGTCTGAAAACCGTTACGGGGATCTCGAACTCGAGACCGCAACTAAGTTCGCTGCTGTTTGAGACAGCTCTGTGGCGGAGAGTCTATTTCTGCACTTGCACTAAAGTGCTCGAGTATTTCAAACTCTCCCGCGCATTTGCGCGTCATTGTATATTTGCATCCTGGTTCGATAGGGTGCTCCTCGGCGAGCCGTTTGAAAGGCTCGGATCCCGTTTTTGTTATATAACTTTCTTGGCCCCAAGGAGGGGACTTCATGAGCCGTTTTGTAAGGCTCGTTTTGTTTTAGGAGTACTTTTACTCGCAACATCAACAGGCAAACGTCTCCAATTGGGATTGAAATCGTGTGAGCAGCCTCTGCCACTACTGGGTTCCTGTCTATCTACACGTAAGCTGATCTCTGTGCCTGGAGTTTCCTGCTCTAGCGAACCACCGACATGCAGAGCTAAGTACTTGTCCTTTTTATATTTCAGAGGGAGTGTGTTTGCATGCAGTCTGATGGGTTTAACACGCTTCAGGAGGTGATTTAATATGACCCTGGAATAGAGAACCCTGACCCAGGCACTGTAAGTGCGTGTCTGTTGTCCATACACATATACCACTTCCTTATTGACTGCTGTTGGTACATATGGTGTGTTGTGCTTATTTCTTGCTGCAGGGAACACGGGGTTTAGACAGTTGGAGACCCAGAGCCGGACCACAGTCTGTTACCTGTCCACAGAGAGTCATTTGCTGCTGTGCCTTTCTTGTTTCTTTTGTCTCTTTTTTCCCTTTCCCCTGTTGGGGAGTTGTCCGGTGAGGGATATATATATAAGTACTCCCGGGCTGCTCCGCAGTGGGGACAGGGTCACCTGACATCCTTCATCGCTCCCGCTGTGTCCGGCTTGACAGGTTAGTGGTAATCTGCCTACGGTCTGACAGATTGACAAGCCCACGGTTACTTACAGCCTGAGCGATGGATACCTCTACCATCCTTACTTCAGTGTTAGAAACTATGACCGTCTTACGTCTAGAAGTAGGCGCATTTAGGGGCGAGAACCTTTTGTTACGGAACGAGTTGGGTTCCCTGAGACAGGAGGTAACGGGGCTTTCGAGAGCCCACCCTACGGGGGGAAGGGGGGGAGGTTCCTATATTAGAGATTGGACACTGCCACCACCTGCCACTGCTCACACTCCTACCAGGGTTACCCCCCAAGCCCAGAATAGGGGAGTCCCGGGTGCAGAATCCCCTTCAGTGCATATTCTTCAACCAAGCCATCTACCCCTTGCACCGCCAGAGCGATTCACGGGAGACCCTAGGAAATTTGGCATATTCCTGAGCCAATGTAAGCTGCACTTTATGTGCAAACCCGCAGTGTTCCCCTCTGACCAGGCCAAGACTGCCTTTATAATGTCCTACCTGGGAGGTAATGCGGCCAGCTGGTCCCTTCCCTTGATAGAGAGAGATGACCCGGTCCTGTACAATTTCACTGACTTTTGCTCGGAGATGAGTAAGTTGTTTGGCAGGAAGGCGCACCACTTATCTCTTGATCGAGAGTTTCTCACTCTTAAACAAGGGTCACAGGACCTCCTCACCTATATTACTAGCTTCAACAGACTCCTCGTTGAAACCAATTGGCCTGTGGAAAAAAGGACCTCCATGTTTTACCAAGGACTCAAGGGCGAACTGAAAGATGTTTTAGCACAAGTCGTGCACATGCCAGACACCTGCGAGGAACTAATCAACCTTACCGTTCAATTAGACCATCGACTCCAAGAACGCAAAGGAGACCGGTACCGACCTGAGACATGGGCCTATTTACCCCGTCCCAAGTCTGTGGTAGAAGACCGCTCGCCTGCTCCTGATGGAACAGAACCCATGCAAGTGGGTGGAATAAGAGGACCTCTTAGCCAAGAAGAGCGAGACAAAAGAAGAAAACAGAGGCTGTGCATGTACTGTGGTAAACCTGGACATTTCATTAAGGAATGCAAGACCCGGGCTCGACTTGTGACTAAAGGCACTCCAGGGAGCCAGACCCTACCGGTTGTCGGCTACTCTGCAGGGGATGCGGGAGACTAAACCTCTCAAACAAGACCGAGACCCCTTGTTTGAGACCCTGGGAGGAAGCGGTCTCTTCGATGGTGGCAAATACCACGCTAACCGTAGTGGCTCACATAAACCTATGTGTGTCACTGGAATTACCCTCTGGAGACACTATTATGGTACATGCCTTGCTGGATTGTGGGGCTACCGGCAATTTCATAGACCAACAGTTCGCCCAAAGCATAGGTATCCCGTGTGAAAAGAAACAGAAACCGGAACACGTTAAGGCAGTGGATGGTTCTGCTCTGACATCTGGGTTGATACGGTTCCATACGCAGAAGGTCCTGATGCAAGTGGGGATTCATCACTATGAGTACATCCAATTTGATCAGATTGATGCCCCCCACTTCAATCTCATTCTAGGGATGCCATGGTTAACTTATCACGATCCCTTAGTACAGTGGGCGGCTCGCACAGTATCCATGAATTCCGTGTTCTGCAAACAGCATTGTACCAAGGACCTGATCAAACCACCGGAAGTCGTCCGAACCCCTGCGGGGTTACTCACTATGGGAGTGAGCAGTAAGACTGTGTGCTGTGCCTCTACATTTCCGGACGAATAACGACAGTTTCATTCCGTCTTCAGCCAGCAAGAGGCAGGGAAGCTACCCCCGCATAGAAGCTATGACTGCGTGATAGACCTACAACCAGGAGCCCTTATACCATGCAGTCGAGTGTATGCCCTGACAGAAGCAGAAACCACGTATTTGCGGAAATACCTTGACGACTTGTTGGCCTCCGGTTTCATTCGCCCTTCTACCTCCCCCGCCTCATCACCGCTCTTTTTTATCCCTAAGAAGGAAGGAGGATTAAGGGCTTGTATAGACTATAGAGCCCTCAATAGAGTGACCATAAAAAACAGGTACCCCTTACCCCTGATACCTGTTCTATTGGATCAACTGAAAGGAGCCAAATTCTACACGAAGCTAGACCTAAGGGGGGCATACCATCTAGTACGGGTGCGCAGCGGGGACGAATGGAAGACGGCCTTCCGGACAAAGTTTGGGCTTTATGATTATCAGGTCATGCCCTTCGGACTCTGCAACGCACCCGCCGCCTTCCAGTACTTCATGGATGAGGTACTACGAGGGCTATTGGATGTATCCTGTATCGTCTACATAGATGATATTCTCATTTACTCCTCATCTATGGAAGACCATACACGCCATGTCTCGGAGGTGTTGGACCGACTACAACGTTTTGCCCTATACGCCAAGTTGGAGAAATGTCTCTTTCATGCCACTGAAGTGGAATTTCTAGGATACATTATAGGCCCCAATGGGTTGTGTATGGACAGCAAAAAGATCCAAGCCATAGTCCAGTCGGAATCACCTCCCAACGTAAAAGCCCTCCAGAGCTTTCTAGGGTTTGCTATTTTTTACCGGAGGTTCATAAAGGAGTTTTCCCGTATTATCCAGCCCTTCACTCACTTACTGAAGAAGGGAGTTAAGTTCCTGTGGACCGATGCAGCAGAGCAAGCTTTCCAGACCCTCAAGAAAACCTTTACCCAGGCTCCTGTACTAAGGCACCCTGACACATCTCTGCCTTTTGTGTTAGAGACGGATGCATCCCATTATGCCATCGGAGGCATTCTCTCCCAACGCCACCCTAGTACGGGACAATTACATCCTGTAGCTTATTTCTCAAAAAAGCTAACCTCATGCGAGGTAAACTACAGTATCATGGACAAAGAACTTTTGGCTATAAAAGGAGCATGCGAAGAGTGGAGATATTATCTCCTGGGAGCCAAGCATACCGTAGAAATATTTACAGACCATCGTAATTTGCTGTTTCTGAAAACTGCAAGGGCGCTAACACCTAGACAACTCCGTTGGTCATTGTTCTTTTCAGATTTTGACTTCCTCATCAAATACCGTCCAGGACCTCAAAACGGCAAAGCTGATGCCTTATCAAGACCTGCCTCCATACCCGAAACTAATCAAGTTCTAGAACGTGACCTGCCTGTGATCCTGCAGGGAGCCTCTTTCCCTGATTCTCTCTTGGCCTCCGCCACTACTCTCGAGTTTTTGGACAAGGTAAAGGAACAACTAGGAGATGTTAACATCCAAGCGTGGATCAAAGAAGACCCTGAGCACCGTAAAATCAGTAACGACTTTCTGTATCATGATGATAAGTTGTATATACCGAATGGCCCTTTGCAACTTCAAGCCCTACGATGGATTCATGACTCCACACTGGGCGGACATCTCGGTATACAAAAAACTATACAAGCAATGAAAAGATATTTCTGGTGGGCAACCTTGCCAGCAGATACAACCACCTATGTCTCTGAGTGTGCCATTTGTACCCAAGGGAAAGCGCAACACAAAAAAACCAAGTGGTTTGCTACGAAACATCCCCGTACCTCCAACACCCTGGCATACACTGTCCATGGACTTCATAGTGGACATGCCTTCCAGTATGGGACATAACACTATACTGGCCGTAATCGATCACTTGACCAAAATGGGACATTTTATAGCACTATCTAAATTACCCTCATCCGCAGAACTGGCCCAAGTGTTTTTGCAACACATCGTACGTGCTCATGGAATCCCGGCGGTGCTCATCACGGACAGAGGGACCCAGTTCACTTCAAGATTCTGGAAGGCTTTATGTGACACTATGAAGGTAGATGCTCGCCTCTCGTCTAGCTACCATCCGCAGACAGACGGAAAAACAGAGAGGCTGAATCAAACGCTAGAGCAATATCTTAGATGTTTTACATTACAACATGAGGAGGAATGGACCAGGCTTCTGTGGTTGGCTGAATTCGCCTACAAAAACGCCGAACATTCCTCCCTAGGGTGTTCCCCTTTCTTTTGCTTAAATGGTTACCACCCTAACATGTTGCGCTTTGAGAGACCTGCACAGTCCAAACACCCTACCATACACGAGCACCATGCACATCTCCGTAGAGTGTTACAAGAGGTAAAAACACAGCTTAGCAAGGCCCAACTCCGGGACAAAAGATATGCCGACAAAAGACGTACCCCAGAACCTTCTTATGGGGTGGGAGACAGAGTATGGCTTAACACCAGACACCTGAGAATGAAAGGGAATACGAGACTAAAACCAAAGTTTGTAGGACTATATGTGGTAGATAGACTAATAAACCCTGTGGCTGTTAGGTTGCGACTCCCTTCTTCCTGGCATATCCATCCAGTCTTTCATGTGTCATTGCTACGACCCTGTCTTCCTCAGACCAGATTGCTTCGAAAGCCCCAACCACTAAACATTGAAGGGGAGGAGGAATACGAAGTGAAGCGTATCCTTGACTCCAAATTAATTCGGGGACGGGTTCATTATTTGATTGATTGGAAGGGATACGGACCTGAGGACCGTTCCTGGGAACCCAAGAGCAATCTTTACTGTCCAGACCTACTCACACACTTTCACAGGCGATTTCCGTCTAAACACGGCGGACCGTCGGGACGCCGGTCATTGAGAGGGGGTCCTGTCACGTCCCGGCGTAGTTAGCGGTGGGAACCACACAAGAGGTGAGCGTGTGCGAGTGAGTGCCTGGGTATTGTGTTGGGGACTACATCTCCCAGAATCCTGTAAGGGGCGTCACCCGCCTTCTCTCGGACTGCCCTCATAAGCTCCGCCCTGGGACTGCTCGGGGCTTGTCAATCCAGTTACTTTGTGCAACTACGTTTGACCCGCCGTCCTCATTTCCAGAACTACTCGTCCCGCTGATATCCAGCCGAGACCGCCTACACTCCGGAGCAGCCTCTCTGAACCGGAACCTAATAGCTTCATCACGCGCAGAGCCGCGCGTCTGAAAACCGTTACGGGGATCTCGAACTCGAGACCGCAACTAAGTTCGCTGCTGTTTGAGACAGCTCTGTGGCGGAGAGTCTATTTCTGCACTTGCACTAAAGTGCTCGAGTATTTCAAACTCTCCCGCGCATTTGCGCTTCATTGTATATTTGCATCCTGGTTCGATAGGGTGTTCCTCGGCGAGCCGTTTGAAAGGCTCGGATCCCGTTTTTGTTATATAACTTTCTTGGCCCCAAGGAGGGGACTCCATGAGCCGTTTTGTAAGGCTCGTTTTGTTTTAGGAGTACTTTCACTCGCAACATCAACAGGCAAACGTCTCCAATTGGGATTGCTATCGTGTGAGCAGCCTCTGCCACTACTGGGTTCCTGCCTATCTACACGTAAGCTAATCTCTGTGCCTGGAGTTTCCTGCTCTAGCGAACCACCGACATGCAGAGCTAAGTACTTGTCCTTTTTATATTTCAGAGGGAGTGTGTTCGCATGCAGTCTGATGGGTTTAACACGCTTCAGGAGGTGGTTTAATATGACCCTGGAACAGAGAACCCTGACCCAGGCACTGTAAGTGCGTGTCTGTTGTCCATACACATATACCACTTCCTTATTGACTGCTGTTGGTACATATGGTGTGTTGTGCTTATTTCTTACTGCAGGGAACACGGGGTTTAGACAGTTGGAGACCCAGAGCCGGACCACAGTCTGTTACCTGTCCACAGAGAGTCATTTGCTGCTGTGCCTTTCTTGTTTCTTTTGTCCCTTTTTTCCCTTTCCCCTGTTGGGGAGTTGTCCGGTGAGGGATATATATATAAGTACTCCCGGGCTGCTCCGCAGTGGGGACAGGGTTACCTGACATCCTTCATCGCTCCCGCTGTATCCGGCTTGACAGGTTAGTGGTAATCTGCCTACGGTCTGACACATAAGAACAACATTGTGGACTACTGTCAGGCCTAACATGTTACTGGATCAGCCTTATTGGATGACAGAGAACAACTATTAACTTTCTCCAAGTGTTAACTCTCAGCATTCTTGGTTTGATTGATCCGCTGGTCACCTAAATTACAGTTAGTCGTCATATTGTGTTTTGACCGTCTTTCGATTGGATGAGAGCCACTGGCAAAGCACTTTCCTTGTATTAGCCGTAAGTACCACCAGAGTAATTCTAGGAGATTTTCAATCTCTGGTGGTGGTATATAGGCACAGCGGTGCCCCCCCCCCCCCCCCATTAGGGCACAAGAGCGTCACCCCCCCCCTGAAGCCAGTGCAGCAAAAGAGAAGAATAAAACGGTAATAAAATGAACTACCGTTTTATTTTTCACTGCTCCCAGCCCAAGCAGTGTTTGGGGGCGGGGCTGCTGCTGACTGGCAGCAGGGGAGTGGTGCTCACAGCACCAGTTTACACTGCGCAAGTCACTTTGGCCAGCTGATTTGCGATGGCCAGTCTGACATGCGCAGGAGGGCAGGCACAGGCCTCCTGTGCCTGCTGGCGCATCGAGGCAGCCCCCTCCAGCCAATCCGGGCTCTGCTTTCATGCTGCTCATCTGCAGCATCGGAGCAGCATCAGGATTTGCAGAAGCCGGTTGCCGGAGGCTCCACGAGGTGCTGTCTCACTGAGAAAGAAGAAGAAAGAAGAAAAAGACGGAGGAGAGAGGAACAAGGGTAAATACATTAAAAAAAATGTATTCTCTTTTTGGCCCCCACAAGGTTTGGCTCTTGGTCCCCTCAATGCCCCTCCAGTGGTGAGGGTCTCTGACTGCCACTGTATAGGCATGGAGTACAACAAGTTTCTTCCCTCACTACCTCCTCTTTAACATATAGTAGATCCCTCTAATAGCAATCAGCAGGAGTTGTGAGATGCACACAGGCCGCACCTAACAATAGCTTCTTTGGAAAGAGGTTGTGCCGGGCCTGCCAGAGTCAATCACAGTCGATTCCAAATGACCTTTTTTTAGGTTTTGTGTTGAACAAGTGTTTGCTTCCCAGAATTGGACTACAGAAAGGCCACCACAACACCTATTGCTTTTTGGCGCTACCCCAGATACACAAGGCTGTGGCAGAGACTGAGGCAGCACCACAAACTAAATGGAGTACCAAGCATTAGATTGGTAATATATATTCATTTCTCCTCGTTTTTTGCTCTTTCCATGTACGCTGCATTCGAAGGTGCAAATCGCCATTATTAATTGCTTATGTGCAGGAAGCTGTCTGTTCCTGCGCATGAACAATTGTCCCTGCAGCGTAGGCCTCCTTGCAGCACGGTGGCAGGGTATCTGCATTAGCGCTAGGCAGCTTTTTTTGCACCAGAGCTTGGAGAAACATGGCGCATCCCTTCATTTTGAAAAAGTCAGCATGTGGCGCTGCCAAATGTGGCGCAGCTCTGCACTCCGACATTGTATTGTAAATCTCCCTCTTAGTTTGCACACAGCAAATGGGAAAATATGAAAGAAAACTGCAATGCTGCATGTTCGAAATATAAACGAAGAATTACCCTAATTGTTGGCATTACGGGTTCATTGTTATGCAGTACTTTTCCTTTGAACTTCGGCCATCAGAATGTCTAAAAATAATGTGCATAAACTGCATAATAGATTTGACTTTGTTTTTGTTCCAGCACACAATGTTCACCGCTATTCACAAGCATTATCCTTTGGAGGACTGGAAACAGTTTGCAGCCAATCACCCAGAATGCCTTGAGGTACGTACGGTGCACTCAAGAACATATTTAGCGACGAGTGTAATCAAGCAAAGCCTTAATATATTCTGTTCAAAATGTGCCTAACAGCCTGCAGCGTTGTTCAAATCACTTGTTTGAAAAGAAGAGAGATGGCAGAGGGTTTTTAGAGGTTTACGTGCGTGGAAATCACCTTAAATGTTATTTAATTTTAAGAATTTGATGTAGGGTAGACATAAGATTCGGAGAGTATGGGTGGGCAAAATTGCAAAAGATTTTGCTGGCATAAGATACATAAAATTACATTTATTATATGAATGATACTTTGTCGCCATGTAAAATTTCAGTACAAGAGGCCTGTTTAATGTGCATTAAGGACGAAGCTGGGTTCAAGTCTCGGCTACGACGCTCAACATCCTGTGATTCTGGGCAAATCACTTAATCTCCCCGTGCCTAACAAAAATGAATGTGTCCATCTGTAACGAAAGTGGTGCTCATGTAAAGCGCTCTGATACCTGATATCAGGAACCCAATTAGTACTACACCATGCCAAAGAATCATATTCATACCACCAACCCACCCTACTGCTCTTCGTTCATGTCTGTGTTTTCCTTATGGTTCTCATTGGTTCATATTTATAATGAGGGCCGCCTTCGCTTGAAATTTATTGGACAGCTGCAGCCATACATGAAGGTTGGAAACTTTAATTGACGGTCACTTTATAAACGTTTGTAAAATGTTAGTCAGGTACTTCAAATCAGGGTTGGTTGAGAGGCTTGTCCAAAGAACCACAGTGCAACCTTCCTACACCACCATCCCTGTAAGAACCATCCTATAGCAGGGGAGGCCTGCTGCATCCTTGTATTCCCATCCATGGAAATTTGAGGAGGTGTCACTAAGAGTATGGTGCAGAAAAAGTGCATATGTGTATGTGTTTGTGTTTCTGTGTGTGTATTTGTGGAGTCAGTAGACCATAATTTCATTCTTGTGTAGTGCCTAATTAATGGAGACTTGATTCTGCAAAATGATTTTCATATATTAAAGCCATACTCGCAAATTTGATATTTTTGAAGTGATCTATTGTCTGACACAGCACACACTGTAAACTGCTTTGCTACAAAGCAGTAGCACATTTTTTGGCAGATAGGCGTGTCAAGGGTTCAAAATCTAAAATCACATTAATTTATCAAGTGGGAAAGCCAGGTTTCAAACACAGGTTTGTTAACTTCAGAGTTTGTATATTAGCAGATGGACCACCCCACCACTGGCCCAAGGCGAATTCTTTCTTTGGCCATTCAACTGGTAGGTTGATACACTTTAGAAAAGTCACACACAAATATTTTGAAAGAGTAAATCTGTTTTTTAAAGTTCTATATGCCTCTCTGTTGATGTTATGTGAAACACAGACTGGATGGAGAATTTTGAATATTTCTTTAAGAATTGTACACTTTTCAGTGACTTATCGCAGCATTATCAGCAGATCATCTTGTGAACATCAGACTAATGGTCTTCATACAGAAGATTTTAATGCAAATAGAAAACTTTTTAAATCACTAAGGTCCAGATGCATCAAGCATTTTTCTCCTCGCAAACAGGCTGATTCGCAGAATCGGCCCGCTTGTGATCGTAAAAAATGCTTTTGCAATGCATTAAACCCAATTTTGCGATTTGGTAGCCTGTTACCGAATCGCAAAATGGGTTTGCAATTTTTTATTTGGAAGGGTAGTGTTTAGGGCGTCCCTATCAAATAGCGAATCCTAACAGAATGCATGAATGATTTGTGACTATGAATGCGGTCGCAAAACATTCGCATATTACCACCTACTTAAGTAGGTGGTAAGACATTTGCAAATAGGAAGGGGTCCCCAAGGGGCGCCTTTCCCTTTGTGGATGTTTGTAAAAGCATTTTTAAGAGCAGGCAGTGGTCTTACGGACGAAATGCATCTAGCCCTAAATGCCATTGTTGTAGGAATGATTCAAACTAAATATTGCATCTTCTTTGTTTCTCCAAAAGTACCAAACGGTAATATCACTTTGGGTAAGGAAATACCAAATGAGTGTCAACTCTCATCTGTTTGTTGTCTTACATCTGAAAATATCTGTAATGAAATCCAATAATCCCTGCCATGCTACAATGGGTGGACTTGGGGTCAACTCATGACCATCTGTCCTCCTTGGTGCACTCTCCTGAAGTATGAGTCTGCCAGGGAGCACAAAGCCAGGTACTTTTACTTCTTCTCTACATTCCCGAAAGGCCGTCTCACCAAGGAGCCAGAAATACGTAAAGTCCAAGTGTGGAGTCTAGCTTACCAGGCGCGGCCTGTGCAGGTAAGGGTGGTGGAGAGGGGTGGGGTGGGCGATTCAACAGACGACGCCAAGGGAAAATTAATTATATATTTAATTTTCCCTCTGTGTCGTCTGTCGAATCCCCCCCACCTCACCCCACCGGTCTTACCTTCACTAGCTGCTCCTGTAGCTGACACCAGGTTATTGAATCGAGGATGTGATGGACAGTTTTTGTAGCTGAACAGATATGTTTCATGTATTTATTTATTAAGGAGTTTTGTAAAGCACTGTGGGCCATATTATCAAGGAATAGCGATAACATTATCGCCACTTTAGCGGTAGGAAACTGCCGCTAAAGCGGCGATAATGGGCTTGATAATATGCTCTTGTGAATTCCCATAGAGCCCAGGTTCAGGTTCAGTATTTAACCTGCAGGAGTACAAGCACGGGTATGATTCCAATATTTTAGCATAGGGCAGCGCCAAAAGCCTTCTAGCTGTGCTACTCTACGTCAAAAGAAAAGGGCCGGAATGCGCCATATTTACGGCGCATTCCTGTCCTTTCTGCCAGCGCCAATGCACAATCTGCAGCCAAACGCCAATGCAGGCTCCTCTGCACCATGGTGCAAGGGTATCCGTGTTGTTGGCATGATTGTTTTTGTGCAGGGAAGGGACACCTTCCTGCACATAAACAAGCAAAGGAGGTGTTTTTCTCACACTATGTTTGCTACAGAATGCAGCCCATGCTGAAAGAGGAAAAAACAAGGTGTAATGAAAAAATTTCTCCTCATTATGCCTGCTTTGGGAAGGCGTTAGTTTTTGCTCAGCACCAAAGTTATGCTATTCTGTAAATCTGGGGATGTGTCAAAAACCATGGATGTTCTGTGGTGTTAGAATTTGGGCTCTCTAGTTGGCAGTGGTATACACCCTGTCCAAGTAAGGACCCTTCCTTCATGTCATGATGAGTAAATTACACAGCTAAGTTTGCCTGTGCTCACCCTCTGGTAACTTGGCCCGTAGCAGTCAGGCTAAACTACAGAGGCAATATGTAAAACATTTGTATATAACACACAGTAACACAGGGAAAACACCAATAATGGACACCACACCAGTTCAGAAAAATAAACTATCTTTATCGAAACCAAAAAAGATCAAAATGACAAAAATCCAACATACATATATCAATATATGACTTTTAGAAGGTAAAAACAGTTCTGTCCATAGAAAACTATGGATGCGTCACTTTTAGCACAAAGTATCGTGGATGTGTCAAAATTACAGGATGAAAACAGGCACTGGGAGGTGCGCGGTTCCTTACTCGCTAGGAGAGTGATGCGTTGGTTCCTTACTCCCAGGGAGGGTGATACGTGGGTTCCTTGCTTCAGGGGATGTGATTCATTGGTTCCTTACTACCACACAGGGGAGGTGATGCGTCAGTTCCTTACTGAAGAGGCGGTGGTGCTTTGATTTCTTACGGCAAGGGGAGGTGATGCATCGGTTTCATACAGAAAAGCCCAGTGTCATTGTAGATTTGGCGCACAGGTGGATTGCATGAGAAAATCCAGGTGCTACGGCTTGATGGGGTGGCGATCCAGGGGCTGTGTTGATTTCTGTAGCCGCAGTTAGGTGATGCGTTGATTTCTCCAGGCACACAGCAGGGTCTGTGTCCGAGTTGGAGCGGGAGTTTCGGACTTCAGAGACTCGGCACTTAGGACTCGGGCAGCGGTGGTTTCTTGGGCCACTCTCAGGCGCTGTGTTGGAATTTTCAGTCGCACTGCAGTGATGCAGGTGTTTTCAACCTCACTGCGGTTTGCGGCGGGAAAACGACACTGGTAGGGCGATGCATGGATTTTCAGCAACAGGAGCAGCGAAACAGCCCAGAAATTGAGTTTGGCACCACAAGGCAGGTCAGGACTCTCAGCAGTGGATGTCAGGGATGTTGCAGGTGAAGTCTTTGTATCCCTGAGACTTCATAACAGGAGGCAAGCTCTACATCAAGCTGATGTAGCGCTTGAAAGGTTGAAAATCGTAGGGGTGCGTTATATTCACTGTTAGTCGGCACCCGCATATAATCAAATGTGTACTCAGGTATTTTGTGTGCAATGTATTAAGAATTGTATAATCTATATCGATTTCAATAGAAGTGTTAGCTATGTACAAGAATATTGTGAATGTATTAGAGAAATGCATAGAGTTAGTTTATTTGAACACAATGTGATGTTAAAAACGTGTAGTTTAGAATTCGTGTCTGTAGACTGTTTAGTTTGACCACACATGAAAGAAAGATGTAAATGTCAATACTGTGATTTAGGCATGCTTGTGTAACCGTAGTAGTGGCCAGAATTCGCATATATCGTTGAAGCGAAAGGCCTGGTATTTTCTTATGTTAGCCAAGGGCAATAGGCCAAAAAGGATTTATTCCAGTAGAGGTTTTAGGCTGTAGTAAATTGCAAAGTTAAAAGATGCGAAGTATGTCTGCCTTGCATGATCTCACCCCAGGTGCAAGGACAGTTGCTCGTTAGTAGAGAAGCTCTTTGTTCATGAATTGACTTATGTAGTAAAAGCCAGACATGGGAGTGCATTGGAATGTGCCAATCGTAACTCCTAGTGCGGATGGTGTCTGGGACTCAAGGCCAAGCGATGGACGATGGAACTGGACAGCGCTCTGTGGAAAATTACTGAAAGACGACCCCGCAGAAGAGGAGGTGCAAAGGGCGTGTTCTGGGACTTGGGGTTCTGTATTAGGGAAAGCGCCCCGAGGGTGGAAGCAGACCAGAGCAGCCCAGAGCAGAGAAAGGCTAGGCGAAGAGCTAGAGGGGGCAACTTAGACTAAGCTCTCTAAGTGAAGACTTCTCAGGAAGTTTCACTCTGACACCTTTCGACTGAGGGTCTCAAGGGATTGCTAAGTAGGGATGTCATCTAGTACAGAGTAGGGACAGAGATGGTATGGTCCAGTGTCCCTAATATCGACATTGGCTTGGTAGTTTTCTACCTCATGCTTTTAGAGATTGTGCTTTTAGTTATTTTTAGCCGTATGCGGATTCTTCGTAGAGTAGCATTTGTGTTAGTGCCTATGTACTTGCTGTGCCTCGTATTGAGGACTTTGTATCTTCAAATCTTTATGCTGATAATAAAAGCCAGAGAGCCAAGAGATTAAGTCTCGAGTCCTTGATTATGACAAATTGTGGACAGCATTTTCTGATAATTGTGTTTATTCCCTCAACGCTATTGGGCAAGTAAAAAGTTCCATCCGACCAGAGTGGGTTCTAGTAGATAATTGCGGGATACTAAAATGGGCCGGAGCAGTTGGTAGCAGAGACGGATGGTTACTTCCGATAGCGAGGGACGATTAGATTAGATAAGGATAAGTGATCCTTGAGGCCCAAAAGACGATAAGTGATGGTGAATCATCAGATGGCGAGCAGCAGACGGCAGCAGATGAGCATCGACGGCGAGTAGCAGTGCGGCAGGAAGCAGCAGTTCCAGGAGTGAGTATGAAGAATGAGATGTTGTAGATTGCGGTGTTGATTTGTTGTGTGATGTCTTGCGGAGTTGATGTGTATGTCGTGTGATTGTGAGATCAGGCTGTGAGCGCGCGCAGCCCAGGAGTTGTGGTGTAGAAGACACCTGAGATAGATTTTGTTGACCACCCAAAGGAGATCGTGAGGTACCATCGATCACCTGGACCGAGATAGGGGGAGCGAACGTGTGTGTGTATGGCAACTTAACGCTGGTCGTGGGTTGTTGTGTGCGGATCAGAGTGTTAGTAACCTATCAGTGGTGATCTGTCTGGCCGGACGGGGGCAGACGGGCGCCAATCGAGGTCAACAAGGTCAAGAGACTGTGGACGAACAGTCAGAGGCTGTGGACGGACAGCCAGAGAAGTAACTTAATCGGTTATTTCAGTGTATGAAAGGGCGTGAACGTGTTTGGAGAAGGGAACTGCTGCGAACGGAGGAAGGTGACGTCAGAGAGTGTCGCGCTCTGATAGGCCGGTTGGTGTGAGTCGCGCTGTTATTGGAGGATTTAAGAACAAGAAGTAAATAGAGCGCGAGATCAAATTCGCTCGTTATGAAGTGTCTTAGGGTTTTGCGAGAATTGTGTAGAGGCGATAAGCATGTGGTTGTTCGAGAGGGAGAAGAAGCCCCTCCCGAGGACACCCCAGCACATTACATGGCAAAGAATGTGGGGTTACATACTATAGTTTGGATCGAGAATTGGCACAAGATTACACAAGGCGAAGGGGAACTAGCTTTCCCGAGGTATGGCTCATTTAGACTAGCGGTGCTGTACCAGCTGAAGTCGGTGATGGGGTCCTTAAGACCCTTGCCAAGACCGGCACAGTTCGAAGCATTACATGCGTGGATTAGAGCAGCGCATGATAAGGAAAAGGGAAGAAGTCAGGAAAGGATGAGAAAGTCGATCAGGGCATTTCAGGATGCCAAGTGGGACGCAGCGGAGAAAAGATGGAGAGTGCAGACAATTGGGGAAGAGAAACTGTATCCCTTATTGATAGACTCGACGGGGATAAGGCATGTGAAAGCACAGGAAGAAGAGAGTGACTCTGATGATGGAGTGTTGCAAAGATTGTTAGACGAGAGACCATCTCCCTATAATCCAGATGAAGCAGACGATAGGTCGGTTGAGAGAGGGGAAACTAGAAGAGTAACCATTCAACCTGAGACTCGAGTGGAAGGGTTGGTTTCGTTTGAAACAGAGAGTTCACGGAGTCAGTCTGAGGCTAGTGGGAGGATTGAAAGAGAGATGAGGTTACCGGATGCATTGAGGGTACCGGTCACCATTGGGCCGATTGTGTCGATTTATAGTCCGGAATCGGAGGAAAGAGAGAGGTCTGAACAAGTGGCAGAAAGAACGAGGAGAGAAAGCGAGGAAAGTGGGTTGGAAGGGGCAATGGCCCAACCTCCAAGCCCTGTACAATGGAGTACACCATTGGTAGCGGTGTCAGACACATCTAGGGGCGAAGAGGACCAGAGACCGGTGAGGCCGAAAAATTTGATGGAGTCGAGATCAGATTTAAGGTCATGGGTACCGTCAGAGAGGCATCTGAACCTGAATGTGGTCCAATCGGAGAGAGCTCGGGATAACTTTAGGAGTTATTCTGCTCCCATAGAAGCACCAGAAGAGAGGAGAGAGAAGGAACCAGAATGTGAATATGATGAGGGACGTGGAGCAAGTTGTCAGGTGTTGAAAGGAGCCTTGAGAGCGGGGATGTTGGACATAGTCAGACTCAAGGCTGAGGTAGATGAAATTGTCTATGGAAGCCTACCGCTTGAGAGGATAGTAACATACAATCCGGATGAGCTGTTCTTTATAGCGAAAGATGTGACTCGTAAAGCACGAATCGCACACGAGAAATTGAGGGGATTGGCGAAAGAGTATGATGTGGACTTATCCAAGACTAGGACGTTGCAGGGTAGTCATAGGATGCATTATACCGAGCGAGAGCTGGAGGAGAAAAGGGTTGTTGGATTAATGTCACATACTAGAGAACTGATTCTAGCCATGCGGCCATGGCTGATGCTTGATAAATGGGAAGAGAAATGGTCTAAGAAAAAGACCTCCAAGGGAGCGGAAGGAGGAACTCCGGGTGAAGGGTTGCTACTGGCAAAGACTTTCCCTTTGAGGGAAGTGGCGAATGGAGGATATGTGCATGTACCATGGAGCAGGGGGGATTTGGCATCATTTACGAATGATTTTCCCAGGCTCAGGGAGAAGCCTGCGGAGTGGTACAAGCAAGTTGAGCATTTTGATATTGTGGTTCCGGGAGATCTGTGGAACGCATGTAAGGTTGCTGTTGATTGGCCGGACTATGAGCCTGAGAGGAATATGATTACAAATGGTCCGTTGCCAGCGGTGATGAGGCTGTATGAGAAAGTAATTACCTGGTTGAAATCAAAGGTTTCACCCCAAGACATTGATTGGGTGAAAATAGACAGGACGGTGCAGGAGCCAAAGGAGACAGTACATGAATTTTATGAGAGACTCTTGAAGGCTTTTAAGCAGTACAGTGGGCTAGATGAGCTGGAAACGAAGGATATGGGACAGTTTGTGTCTAAGTTCGTGTTGGGTTTGAAGCCCGAGGTTAGTCTCATGATACAGCAGCATTTGATCTGTTGGCAGAATAAGCCCGTAGATGAAATCTTGCGGTACGCCAGGTACTGCACGGATGAGATTGAGTCGAAGCACAAGAAGATGAAAGATAATCTATTGCTCATTCAGATGCAAGCTGCTCAGGGACCGCCGAATGGGGGTCCAGTGGTAAGGAGACAGGGAAATTATCAGGCCGGAAATCAGAATGTTCAGGGTCAGGCAAGGCCAAGGCCTATAGACCCTAGGACTGGCATAGATGTAGCGATACTGAAAAAGACGACTGCTTGTCACCAGTGTCACCAGGTGGGACACTGGAGGCGCGAGTGTCCCTTGAACCCCTATAATCAGCCACAGATGGAGGGAGGAATGGTTCAGGTCCCTGGGGCGGAACAGGTACAGACGGTGACTACACCGAGAATGATGCAAGGGGGGACCGGCATCCCGCAAGTGCAGATTCCCCAGCCACCCAGGATACAGAATATACAGCAGGGAGCTCGAACTTATTTGCAGATGCCCATGTTTGAAGTAAGCGAAGAGAAGGATATGGATTTACTGGCTCGGTTGAGTTTAGGCCAAGATGATGACTGCATACTTAGGGCCATTCTAGAGGTAGATCAGAGAGGACCCTTTGTGGAAGCAGAACTCGATGGACACCCTACTACCTTTTTGGTTGATACGGGGGCTACCAGGTCAACTATAAGATCAGCGGTAGTTCCGGGTGTAGCCCTTTCTTGAGAAAGCATACAAGTGGTTGGAGTGGCGAACAAGAGGCTAGTTAGCCCCTTGACAGAACCGATTCCAGTCAGGATAGGAAACTTTAGGGATCGACATCAGTTCGTGGTGTGCGATTCTAGTCCTGTTTGTTTGTTGGGAAGAGACTTATTGTGCAAGCTCAATTGCACAATCTACTGTACCCCGAAAGGAGTAGAGGTGCAGACAAGGGATGATGATGCGACCTTTAAGGTTGCAAATCAGCGGGTGTGTGTGGAAATGTACCCAGCTTTGACAGGGGAGGAGCTTCCACAGGATTTGAGGGAGTCAGTATCGGCTGACGTGTGGGACCTAAGTGGGGAGGAGATTGGCTTAGTCAGGGGAGTGGAACCGGTGAAGATACAAGTTAAGCCAAACGCGGAATTCCCGAGAACGCCTCAGTATAAATTATCCCCTGAAACGATTGCAGGGATTAAACCTGTGATCGAGTCTATGATTAGGCAGGGAATACTGGTGGAGATCATGGGTAGTCCATGTAATTCGCCCATTATGGGACTGCAGAAACCAAGTGGGAAGTTCAGGATAGTGCAAGACCTACGGAAAATAAACGACATAGTCGTTCCATGTTGTCCAGTGGTACCGAATCCATCTGTGATACTGTTCCAGATCCCATGTGAAGCTGAATGGTTCACAGTGATTGACTTGTGTCAGGCATTTTTTTCGATTCCCTAACATGAAGAGAGCAGATTTCTTTTTGCATTTAGACTAGAAAATCGTGTATTAACGTGGTGTCGTATCCCACAGGGGTATACGGAGAGTCCATCGATTTTTAATCAGCTCCTAAAGAAGAATCTTGAAAGTCTTGTGTTGCCGCGAAACTCTGTTTTGGTGCAATACATTGACGACCTGCTTGTTGCGTCAGAAACAGAAGACGCTTGCAGGACCGACACCATTGCGCTGTTGAATTTCCTGGGAGAGAATGGTCACAAGGTGTCTCCGAACAAGCTGCAATACTGTTTACCTGAGGTACAGTATTTGGGGCACAGAATTGAGAAGGGTAAAAGGAAGGTGTCTCCAGATCGCATTGATGCGATTCTGAGAATGCCAGTTCCCTCGACGTAGAGGGAAGTTAGAATGTTTTTGGGAATGGTGGGCTATTGCCGCCAGTGGATCCCAAACTTTTCCTTTGAAGCGAAGCCTTTACAGCGGCTGACGCGAAAGGATATAAGTGATCCGGTACCATGGGACGACGAGTGTTTGAAATCATTTCTGAGGCTGAGAGAAGCCTTATGTAGCGCTCCTGCGTTGGGAATGCCGGATTACAACAAGGCATTTGCATTATTCTGCTGCGAAAGAGAAGGTTGCGCATTAGCAGTGTTAACCCAGAATCATGGAGGTGTCCGTAGACCAGTTGCCTATTTCTCAGCTACTTTAGATCCAGTAGCTTCTGCGTTGCCCGGATGTCTCAGATCTGTTGCGGCAACAGGTGTCAGCATCGAGAGATGTGAGAGCATTGTGATGGGTCATCCTCTTACTGTACATGTGCCACACTCTGTTGAATTGTTGATGACTAGGACTAAAACACAGCACCTCACGAATAATAGGCTGACTCGTTATGAGCAAGTAATTCTTGCAGCCGATAACGTGGTATTGAAGAGGTGTGCTGTTTTAAATCCTGCTACATTGTTACCTGTTCCAAATATAGATGATAATGAAGATTGTGAGGACCATGATTGTCTCGACGTTACGGAACTATGCACCAAACCGAGACCTGACATTGTCGATGAACCGCTCCCGGTGTCAGATGAGATTTTCTTTGTGGACGGTTCATGTTTAAGAGACAGTGTCGGTCGATTGAGAGCAGCGTTTGCTGTATGCACCATCACGGGGGTGGTTGAAGCCGCTTGTTTAGAAGGAGTACACTCCGCGCAGGTGGCTGAGCTTATTGCCTTGACTCGTGCCTGTTTGGCAGCCGAGAAGATCCGTGTAACTATTTACACGGACAGCCAGTATGGGTTTGGTGTGGTTCATGACTTCGGACAGCTATGGTCCCAGAGAGGGTTTATGACGTCTTCAGGTTCTCCTATAAGAAATGGGGACCATGTACGAAAATTGCTTGAAGCATTGCAAGGTCCTGATGAAATCGCCGTTGTTAAATGTGCTGCACACACGAAGGGAAATGATTTTGTTTCATTGGGTAACAATTATGCCGATGAAGTAGCTCAGTTTTGTGCAGAGCAGGGATGCAATTTTACGGAGACTCACATTGAAGAAACTGAGGAGGAATTGGTGTATGATCAGATGTTAGCAATGGCAGACTCATGGGAGGAACTGAAACAGCTTCAGGAAGGAGTCTCGGATCAGGAGCGAGACAGTTGGATACGAGCTGGATGTGAGAAAGGAGATGTGGATATATGGGTTTCGAATGATGGACGAGCAGTGTTGCCGGAAAGTTTGTTGAATCCCATGGCGAGGTTGATACATGGTGCTGTACATCTTGGTAGAGACGCAATGATGAGAGTGTTTCGTAAGACTTGGTACAACCCAAAGTTTCGGGCAGTGGCTGAAACCGTGTGCCAGAGGTGTGTCACTTGTCAACAGATGAATGTAGGAAAAAGGACTGCTGTGACGTTGAGTCACATAGGGAGGTCAGGAGGACCTTTCAATAGGTTGCAGCTGGATTTTGTTGAAATGCCAAAGTGTAATGGGTTGAGGTACATATTAGTGATAGTATGTGTCTTTTCCAGGTGGGTGGAGGCGTACCCTACACGCAGATGTGACACACTCACGGTAGCAAAACTACTATTGAGAGAACTCATTCCAAGGTACGGGTTCCCGACGTCCTTTGAATCGGACAGAGGAACTCATTTCCATAGCGAAGTTATGAAGTTGCTTTGTGCTGCCTTGAATATAGATCAGAGGTTACATTGTAGCTATAGACCAGAAGCTTCAGGGATAGTGGAGCAGGTGAATGGAACTCTGAAGGCTCGGATGGCGAAAGTATGTTCGTCTACGTCTCTGAAATGGCCTGATGAATTACCTTTGGTCCTTATGAGCCTCCGAAGTGTGCCTGATAGGAGGACTGGGTTGTCACCTCATGAAATCCTCATGGGAAGAGCGATGCGCTTGCCTGCAATACCTGCTACAGCTCTGATAAATATCACTGATGATATGATCCTGGACTATTGTAAAGGCCTTGCTGACGTGGTCCGTTCTGTGTCTCAGCAGGTGCAGACAGCAACGGTTCCAGCTGCGAGCGACCTGTGCCACGACTTATGCCCAGGTGATTGGGTCCTAGTCCGAAAGCACGTGAGGAAGAGTTGCCTGGATGCTAGGTGGTGAGGGCCGTTCCAAGTGATCCTCATCACGAACACAGCAGTCAAGTGTGGAGGTTTACCGAACTGGGTGCATGCTTCCCATACCCGTAGAGTTCCAGCACCCTTAGAAGATACAGCCCCTCTCGAGAACGAAAATCCAGCTGAGCCGACAGAACCATCTGAGAGGGCCAGTCAAGCTGTAAGGGTTGCTGAAGCAGCTGATGGTGCACTGAATCGAGCTGAGGAAGGACGTGAAAGAAGTACTGACCCAGAAACAGGCGAAGGAGCAAGAGGTGCAGTGGGCAGTACGGAATCGAGTTCGGACGAAGAGGAGGAGGCCAGTGCACAGGGTATCGAAGGGAAGACCGGAGGTGCCACAGAAGCAGAAAGGGTTTGGCCCGCAAGACAAAAACGGGTAAACCTGAGGTTGGTACCGGACACAGATCTTGCACCAGTTTCGGAGGAGCCAGAAGAAGAATCAGGCGACAAGGAGTATCCTCAAGGTATAGTGAGAAGGTCAAAGAGAACTAGAGTGCCAAGTCGGAAGTACGCTTCACCAGAGTGGGCATATCCAGTGACTGATGCCAGGGTTACCGAGCACGGGAAGATTGAGGTCGATTACATTGGTCAACAGTGTCCCGCTCCAGAGAGTGGAAGTGTTGCTGAAAGTTCCGGGACTGGAGATCGAAGGAATTCTGACGATCCACATTCCGAGTCCACCTTTCCTGAGTGTCATTCGAGGTATGATCTTGGACAATTTAGAGTTCCCGACGTTCACTACTGTGCCAGATCCACAAGCACTGATCATCCTTAAGCTCGAAATATTGCAGGGAGTCCTGGAACTGTTGGGACCAGCAGTTATGTTGGACTGATTGGAGAGGGTTGCAAGCAGGGAGGAAGATAACCTAGATCCGAGCGGAAGAAGAACAAAATTAGGGATTTTTCCGTTATAGAACGAAGAACAGTTAGGGAGGGTTTGCCTAAGTTCACGAAAGAGACATTGATTAGAAAGAGACTTACCATTTCAGAGACTGTACTGGACATTGAGTATATTCCGAAGATGGCAGATCCTGCAAACACACATCGTAGGGCTAAATTGATAATAGGCACATTGATAGGGGTTGTGATAGCCACTATATTTGCAGTGGTGATAAGTTCGTACATGGTGGCTCACAGGCAGGAGGGGAAGGTTCAGGGAGCACCCACACCTATTACCCCAGGGCAGAGAGGTGTTAGTATCCGAGAACAGGGAACATCAAAGTTAAGTGAGGATCGCAGACTCCATATGGATTTGTCGAAGGGTGATTTTAAGCTTAATGCTTATGCACAGTTATTGTATGAATATGTTGATGCGATGGATGTGAAGGATTGTTATGTGTGCATGCAGTTGCCCGCTTCAGTGGATGAAGGTATCAAGTATCATCATCTCCCATTGACATATGGGATTTCTTGTAGTTTATTGCTCAGTTTATTTTACGACAGGAGACAGTTCGAGTATTTCTTTTCAAATTTTGATACGGTACTTCCTGAAGTTCCAGCAATCAAGCATCTGAATAAATACGATTATTATAAGAAAGAGGACAGACTCCTGAAGTATTTTAGACCGACCTTGAAGTTGGATACTGCGCATGCTCACAGGCATAACCTGACATGTGCGTTATCTGGGACGGAGAAGAAATTTATTGATCAGGTAGAGGACAGATATAGAAAGTTGACCCAGACACGAGACACCGGAGATAGCCCAGTAGATTGGACAGAGGAGGAGAAGGCTCACAAGTCCAAGGGAAGTTATGGACCAATAGCGTTAGATGAAGTGCAGAAAGGGAATTTGTGTATTGGGCGGCCTCAATCGGCCACGGAGAAGGTTGCAGTAGGACATAGCACCTGTTCTCAGACCTTCACCCTGGAAGCTTCTGTTAAGGACTTTATGCAAGGTCCGGTACAAGTAATTCCGACGGTATATTATGTATGTGGGAAGAATGCTTATGTCAGGCTACCTGCAAATTGGTATGGCATATGCTATTTGGCTATCATATTCCCGAAGATTTATCACACAGAGGACTTGGAGTTGTTAGAGACGAAACAACATTCTAGAAGACGTAGGGCTGTAAATACAGGTGCAGTGATTGGTGATATATATGGAGCAATGATACCTAGTATGGGTGTGGTGTTGAATGACGTGAAGATCAGGAGGTTGGCGACTGTAGTTGATGAGTTGTCTATGAATACGGCGAGGTCTTTGTTGTTGGTGGCTGGAGAGATGTTGTCGATACGAAATATGGTTATGCAGAATCGCCTTGCGTTAGACGTGTTATTAGCCAAGGAAGGTGGAGTCTGCAAATTATTGAAGGTTCAAGAATGCTGCACATATATTCCAGACAACACGAAGGAGTTAGGGAAGTACATAGATAACATCACAACTATTCACAAGGAGATTATGGACTTGACGGAGGAGAATGTGTGGGAAAAGATTGGACAAGGATTTGGAAGAGTGGGAACGTGGTTTGCGAATTTGGGAAGAGGATTTCTTGGATCAGTGTTGAAGCCAATTATCATTGCTGCAGTTTGTGTGATTTGTTTGTGGGGATGCGTGAAAGCGTGGAAGTGGTATCAAGGAGGCAAGGTTGAAAGAGCTCTTAGGGCAAACGAGAAAAGGATGGCGAAGTTTCAGGAGCAGCAATATGAGAGTCTTAAGAGGATGGAGGGAGTTCGACATGGCAGAGTCATGACCAGTACGGTTTAAATCAGTTCTAAAGAAGAAGATTGTAGTGGTGTGATGACAGATGTCATCAAAGGGGGGAACTGATGTAGCGCTTGAAAGGTTGAAAATCGTAGGGGTGCGTTATATTCACTGTTAGTCGGCACCCGCATATAATCAAATGTGTACTCAGGTATTTTGTGTGCAATGTATTAAGAATTGTATAATCTATATCGATTTCAATAGAAGTGTTAGCTATGTACAAGCATATTGTGAATGTATTAGAGAAATGCATAGAGTTAGTTTATTTGAACACAATGTGATGTTAAAAACGTGTAGTTTAGAATTCGTGTCTGTAGACTGTTTAGTTTGACCACACATGAAAGAAAGACGTAAATGTCAATACTGTGATATAGGCATGCTTGTGTAACCGTAGTAGTGGCCAGAATTCGCATATATCGTTGAGGCGAAAGGCCTGGTATTTTCTTATGTTAGCCAAGGGCAATAGGCCAAAAAGGATTTATTCCAGTAGAGGTTTTAGGCTGTAGTAAATTGCAAAGTTAAAAGATGCGAAGTATGTCTGCCTTGCATGATCTCACCCCAGGTGCAAGGACAGTTGCTTGTTAGTAGAGAAGCTCTTTGTTCATGAATTGACTTATGTAGTAAAAGCCAGACATGGGAGTGCATTGGAATGTGCCAATCGTAACTCCTAGTGCGGATGGTGTCTGGGACTCAAGGCCAAGCGATGGACGATGGAACTGGACAGCGCTCTGTGGAAAATTACTGAAAGACGACCCCGCAGAAGAGGAGGTGCAAAGGGCGTGTTCTGGGACTTGGGGTTCTGTATTAGGGAAAGCGCCCCGAGGGTGGAAGCAGACCAGAGCAGCCCAGAGCAGAGAAAGGCTAGGCGAAGAGCTAGAGGGGACAACTTAGACTAAGCTCTCTAAGTGAAGACTTCTCAGGAAGTTTCACTCTGACACCTTTCGACTGAGGGTCTCAAGGGATTGCTAAGTAGGGATGTCATCTAGTACAGAGTAGGGACAGAGATGGTAGGGTCCAGTGTCCCTAATATCGACATTGGCTTGGTAGTTTTCTACCTCATGCTTTTAGAGATTGTGCTTTTAGTTATTTTTAGCCGTATGCGGATTCTTCGTAGAGTAGCATTTGTGTTAGTGCCTATGTACTTGCTGTGCCTCGTATTGAGGACTTTGTATCTTCAAATCTTTATGCTGATAATAAAAGCCAGAGAGCCAAGAGATTAAGTCTCGAGTCCTTGATTTTGACAAATGGTGGACAGCATTTTCTGATAATTGTGTTTATTCCCTCCACGCTATTGGGCAAGTAAAAAGTTCCATCCGACCAGAGTGGGTTCTAGTAGATAATTGCGGGATACTAAAATGGTCCGGAGCAAAGCCTTGGAGAGCTTCTCAAGCAGGATTTACAGCAAAGTTCAGTCTTTGTCCTCTTTCAGGTAGATTCAGGCAACTGCTGGCCCACCCAGCAAAGCAACGCACAGCACAGGGGCTGCCCCTCACAGCTCTTTAGCTCTTCTCCTTGGCAGAGGTTCCTCTTGGTCCAGAATTGTTCTAAAGTTCTGGGGTCTTAGGTCTCATACTTATCCCCCTTTTTCACTTTGGGTCTTAGTCAGAAAGTTTCTCTTTTTCAGTAGATCTAGTTCTGTCCTCCCCAGTCCAGCCACACTACAGGGCGTGGAGACAATATTGTGCAAGGCAGGCACACTTATTCATGTGGCAGTGACAACTCCTCCCACCACTCTAGGCCAGTATGGCTCATCAGCATATATAGGGCACACCTCAGCTCCCTTTGTGTGAGTGTCTGGAGGAATGCACAAACAGCCCCTGTCAGTCTAACACCAGACATTAATTCCACAAGCAGGCAGAGGCACCCAGAATGGTAAAGCAAGAACATGCCCACTTTCTGAAAGTGACATTTTCAAATACACAAGTTAACAAGCATTTACAATGCAATCGATCTTGCATTTGTAAAAGTTCAAGCTATTGGCGTTATAAATTATACATTTTTTATTTATATTTTTTGTTTTGCAGTGGAGTGAGTAGTTAACAAAAAAAAATTCCCTTGTGCATCAGGTAGTTTTCAGGCAACAATAAAATATCAAGATAACTCTTGTGATTAATGTTCCTACTAGTAAGAGTTCAGAATTTTGTTTGGTTGCAGTTATGGCTCATCGTAATGTAGCAGGGAGGGTTAACGTGTGAGTGAATTTTGAATAGCACTTTAAAAAAAAAATGTACGTCAGAGAGAGGATATGGAGAGATGAGGTGCATTGTTGGAGAGTGGTAGTGAGGGAATAAATGGAGAAGGAGCAAATGGGGAGGAGAGCCCCAAAAAAGACTGTTGTAACAGCCCAAGAATCATTGTATAATTATTTCACTGCCCTCCAATAATTTGTAACTTTCAATAACATCAAAAAACGCAAATGTGGCTTGCGATCTACAACAAATACCTAGGGAACCAAGTCCCAGTCTCTGTGGCAAGTTTCACAGCCGGTGATTTCGGGCAATTCGTGCAATGTTTAGGTGCCAAGAAAACACACACACGCTAGTCTTAGCAGCAATAGATCATAACAGTTATGCTAATGTCCTCTTTTATATAGGGTAGCTATTGCCTTTATTCAACCTTCTTCCCAGACTGTAGATTCCTTGGCTCAACTAAAGGGAGAATTAGCATAGCTGTAAAGATTGTTATCGTTCTTGTGACCAGCATGTATGTTTTTTATTGGCACTTAGTTTGTGTGCAAAGGTTCCCAAAAGGAGGACACACTGTATTTAAACATATTGGAAATCAAACACACGGTTCTAAAACGCGATCTGGTAGAAACAACACTTACAACGTAGTGAACGTAAAACTAATGTTTAAAACAATCCACTATCTCCTTTTTCACCCCTTGCTTTCCAGCTCTATTCTGTCTTCTTTCTCTCTTCTACACTGATAACGACATGTAGAGCTAGCTAAGAATCATAATGTCAAAAAAGCAATTGGAATAACCTATGCTAACCCTGTAACAGTACTGCTAATGTGTTCTTGTATAAAAATTAGTAAAACATGTTGAAATAAAAAAAAAACAATTTAGCTATAAGCTCCATTTCGGAAATAGATAAACATTTCCATTCCTAAATACATTGTAAGACTTTGTTTCTTTGGACGTCGTGCTTGTGAGTTTTATTAATGTGTTTTTTTGTTTATTTTTAAATTACATTATTTATGAGCTTTGGAGCACGATGAAAGATAGATCTTACTCTAAAATGTGTATTTACGCTGTTAAAAGTGCTTAACTGGCATCAGAAGGTTGTGTGGCTTTCCATTTAATTTATTTATTCAGGACTGAAAGTGTTTCTTTATGTCCAAAATGGACCCTGTTGGTACATTGTAAAGAAGCGTATATGCTGCTAACGGAGCAACCGCGCCGCAGCTCAATGCACATTGTAGGAAGACGTGTTCAGACGCGCGCAGGGGGACGGGGTGCTTGCTACCACTTGTGATGGGGTTGTGAATTTTGGTGCACGCACTGTGTAAGTGTGAGCAGGTTGGCTCAAGCAGCTCTTTGAACTCTGGTCCATAACATATGTATAGCCCGTACCGTACAAGTTGGAGTCCCGCCAAGGCCATCTCAGCTCTTCATCCTTCATAAATTGGGCAATTGAGAAGCATCAAATTGGACATTGGCGCCACCTCATATTTACCCCCCCCTCAAAACAGTGGTAACAAAACAAGTTGTTACTACTGTCGAAAAGATGCCCGTTGTAGGTTAAGTGTATCACAACAAGCAACCCACAATGGTACTGCTTTCATTTAGGCCTCAACACAAGCACTACCAATCTTCTCTCAGAGTACCCTCCTCACGGTTGAAACCACCTGTGTGCTTGTGATTGTACAAGAGGGTGTGAGCAAAGAAAGTGTGATCTCCGATCCATGGACGCTCCTGGTACTGTTTAGTTACAGGTCTGTTAATTTCACTTAACTATAGCCCCTAACTATAGCTCCACTGTGTAAAGCGCTATGACAACACGGAGGGATGATCAGCTGCATATAAACTGCATATAAACTAAGATAAATAAATGAACCATTTCAAGTTTCGTCCTATCCCCCCTCATTAAAAACGTATATGTGATATTTCACTTTTAAATCTGTAAATTCATGCCCAACTGCTACCTTTTCTAAGGGGTTTAAATAGTAGGTGGTATTAATGTCCAGTTTAGTGGTCCCCATGTTACCATCCTCGGAAGAGGGAAGTCCGCTGAGATGGCCAAACTGGGAGTTGAAATGGTGACCTGTAGATTACAGCCAGTGTCAGAAATGAGGCTGGGAGAGCAGGCCTGGCTTTCCTCTGCAGAAAATACAGGCGTGTGCTCTCCGCACACCCATACAGTCAGATTTAAACATTTGAGAGAGAGTGAGAGAGAGAGAGAGAGAGAGAGAGTGTGTGTGTATACACGTATATACGCGTTGACACACTTGATGGTTGCTATTTGGAAGAAACCCCACCAGCTTGACCTGTGCGCCCCCCCCCCCCCCCCCCCAAAAGGAATTATAAGGATGCCGCTGCCTCCGCGTCAAAAAATATATTATCGTCACTTCTATGGCACTTAATAATCTGAGGTAACCAAGTGCTATAAACAAACAACAGCAACATGGTTCAATTTCAAAACAAAAAACGTTTTCAGAACTTTCTTAAATTGATCAACTAACAATCCCAACAAGGCTGGCAGTAAAAGAGGCATGGTAACCAAGATACACATGTTCACATTTTCACATTTTAAGCTGCGAGTTGTCAGAAGATGCTCTGCTATGAGGAATAAAATACACACTATCCTGTCACCATCTGCAGACACCAGAAGCATGCCGGGCTCTGGCAGTAAACAATGACTGATAAGTAAACGTCTCTAAAATTGCTCCTTCTGCCGTTTGAGGTGCACCTGGTGAGATCTCTGGAGCTGGGGGCCCCTGCAGGAAGGATTTTATCTTAAGTGCTGCATTGCACAGCGAACGCCCCTCCCCCGATACCCTCTCCTCTCTGCAGCTAACTCTTGCACAGCAGAGCTTAGGTAACTCCATACAGAGTCCTGGTTTATGGTTTTGCTTATCCCACGCCGTCCAGTCGGAATGAATGACAGCTGCATGGTGTTGAAACTCTAGTGCACAGTGCCCGGAACAGACTCATGCAGGCATTATAAACATGAACGCGGGCTCTGTGCTGAAACAAAGCACAGCTTCCGAGTATACAAAACATGTGCGTGTGGCGGCCCTTGAAGCGAGCACCATAGTAATAAAAAAAAGCGGGGGCCGTGCTAAAACACGAAGCGTGGCACCAGGGGCACTCACACCACACAGTAACAGGCCTGCACACTTTCATGCAATCATTATAAACATGAACGCAGGCACTGTGCTGAAACAAAACTTGACTCTTCACGTTGCGGCCCGTGAAGCGTGCGCCATAGTGATTAAAAAACATTAAAGCGGGCGTTGCGCTAAAACATGAAGTGTGGCACTCACACCACACAGTAAAACTAGGAGGAAATAAAACAAGTGGTTCCCAAATGAACAGATAAACACTCACAGGAGTAAGGAAACTGTACTTAGGCGATGCTCCCAAGCTAAATACGCGAGTGATGTATTGGTCACCAACCAGTAATGACCTAAGAAATAAGAGTGAAGCAGAAGTGAACCAATAGCATGTAGCAGTCTGGATTACACTCCCGTTTAGCGATTACACCAGGCCTTGCAGACAAGCGCATTCATGCTGCCTAGGTTTGACCTAAAAACTATCTTCACTAAAAGATGTATTTTTAAATTCTGAGTTTAGGGAACCTAAACTCCAAATCTCTAGCTTTTCCAAATTGAGAGTTACACTTGTACAGTGTTACAAGGCAGTTCTAATGATAACTTATGGGAGAGCTAGTCCTTACAATAGTTAAAAAAATGAAATTCGTAGTATTTCAATATCAGGGCATGTAAAACACACCTTTCACATACACTCACCCTGCCGATGGGGGCACCTTGGCCCTACCTTAGGGATGTCTTACGTGTTGTAAAAGGGAAGGTTAGAGGCTGGGACTTGCCAGATCGACAAGGCAGTCTAAGACTGCGTTCACAGATACTGCAATGGTAGGCCTGAGACAGGTTTACAGGACTACTCATGTGGGGGGCACAACCAGTGCTGCAGGCCCACTAGTAGCATTTGATTTACAGATTCTGGGCACCCATGCTGCACTGTACTAGGGAATTACCAGTAAATCAAATATGCCAATCATGGATAACCAATCACAATCAAAATTTACTGATGGTGCACTTGCACTTTAGCACTGATCAGCAGTGGTAAAGTGCCCCAGGTTCCCAAACCACCAAAAGCGAAGTCCAGCACACAGTCAATAATACAGGATGTAGAGGCAATAAGTCAGGGGAAACCACACCAAGAATGCCAGGTCTAACACATGTCCCCTCCACCTGAAATGTGGGGAGAAATAGCCATCCTCATTGGAGTTCTTATCACTACGGCGGGAGAACCTGGATAGGCCATCAGCATTGGCGTGTTCTGTACCAGGGCGATGTGGTGTTTCACGTTAAAGTCCATCCCCTGTAGGGAAAAAGACCACCTCAACAGTTTTGGCTTCTCACCCCTCATCTGTATTAACTGTCTAAGGGGCCTGTGGCCTTTCTGAACCTGTGAGTCCCAAACAAGTAGAGTCTTAGCTACTTCAGTGCCCAGACCACAGCAAAGCTTCTCGCTCACTTACACTCCACCTCTGTTCCCAGGGAAGCAACCTCCTACTATACAGGTTGGTCCAGGCCCTCATCATTTAACTGTGAGAGTAAAACCCCAAAATCTTACTTTGAAGCATCTGCCTGTACAACAAATTACTGAGAGAAGTCAGGTACCTTGAGCAGGGGGGCAGTGCACATGTCAGTTTTCAGAGCTTTAAAAGCGGTTTGACAGGCATCAGTCCAGATCACTTGTTTTTTACTTCTTCTTCTATGCTCCGTAAATTGCCTGTTTGTGATCGTGCTTTTTACATTGCTGATTGCTTTGTTTTAAAATTATCGTATTTACTGCTCTTTGATTTTAACTGCACTATTTGCACTTTTGGCGCTCGAACCCCTGTCCTGTAGCCCTTGTCCCGCCCTCCTCCAGACGAGCTGGGCGTTCAGACCAGTGCTCCGCCCCTCCCCACCTGATTAGGATTAAATGGCCACCTTGTTCAGGAAGCGCAGCGGACGAGCGCAGCGGGCGCGCCGGCGGCGCGCCGAAGGCTCGCCAAAGGCAAGCCCGTCTGCGCCCGTCCGCGCCGGTCCCGCGCCTAGTGCCGGAACCCCTGGGCCTGGGTCAAGGAACAACTCGAGCGGTCACATTTACAGTCGTGACACTCTCCTGGCTCTGTGGCGCAAATGCAGGAGCCCGGGTTGCGTGATCCTGGAAATGCAGGAGGAGATACTTCCCCCTCAGTGCTGCATCAATTGTGGACAGGCTCTCCCCTTGTTAGGTTGGCAACCTAGTAACTCTCTCACTGCCCTACCTATTCCTAGGATGAGGAAAGAACACGCAGCAATTACATGCATGCTATTGAATGCCAGATCCCTGGTGAAACATAGTTCAGAGTTAGCGGAGCTTATTATCGAAACCAAATCTCTGATAGCATTTATCACTGAGTCCTGGACTGACGCTGCCTCAGGCCCAGATGTTGTTAAGGCCACCCCCTCTGAGTACCAGTGCTTTGTCCAAAACAGAGAAAGTAAAAGGGGAGGAGGTCTTGTTATTATTTATCACAACTCGATCAGAGGATCCTTCCAGTCGGCCACTATGGATTTATTCGAATCACTTATTTACAACTTTACTCTGTCCAACCATCAAACTCTCAAGGGTGGCTTGATCTACAGGCCCCCAGGACCCAAAGTCCCGTTCCTCCCTGCACTCAGTGGTCTGTTAGAAGAAGCGCTTTGCGCTAAGACTTTTACTCTGCTAGGAGACTTTAACTTTCATCTGGAGTGATTCTGACTCGGACATGAGAGACCTAATAGAACTGATGCACGGTATGGAGCTGAACCAAAGGGTCACCGGCTCGACCCACAGGGCAGGACACACCTTAGATGGGATCTTTTCTAATCTTCCCAACCTAGAACTCATTGCAGTTCAACCGGTTTCCTGGTCTGATCATTCGGTGGTGCAATTTGAAATTACCTTAGCCACGCCTCCCAGATGTAGTAAAGTCCTGAACCCCCCCAGAGTGATCAGGAGGTGGAAAAACATAGATGGAGAGGCCTTAGAAAACTCGCTTAAAATCTCCATGGAGCCCCTCCCAGTCAACCTGGAAGATGCTGCCACTGCCTATACGAGCTGGTTGGAGGCTGCCTGCCTTAACCTAGCCCCTCCTAAAACGTATCACTCCACACGCTCTAACCCCTCGGCACCGTGGTACTCTGAACATATCAGGGACCATAAAATGCTTTGCAAAAAACAGGAAAGACTCTGGCGGAAGAATTATAAAGAGGAGGATAGGAAGCTTCTCAACGCAGAGTTGAAAAGGTATAAACTCGCGATTCAAGAAGCTAAACATGAGTTTTTTTCAAAACGCATTAGGGAGGCCGGTAATTCCTCCATGGAACTGTTCCGCACAGTATCGTCCCTGGCGGCCCCCAAACCAGTGGAGATACCTCCCAGTCGCAAACTATGTGAAGACTTGGCGAAATTCTTTCAGAATAAGGTAGAAAACATCTTCCTTCCATTAGACACTCGTGCCAAGATGGCCGCTCCAGAAACCAACTTAGAGGCAGATAGCAATTCACCTAGGCTATTGAACTTCTCCCCCATTAGGGAGGAGGAGGTGAAAAACCGTCTTCAACGGATAAAATCTGGCTCCCCTAATGACCCCTGCCCAGCCAGTGTGGCCAAACTTGCCTCATCGACTGTGGCCGCAGGTCTCACTCCACTGTTCAATGCTATGCTGGACACGGGGGAGTTCCCTTCACGTTGGAAACAAGCTTCCATCCTTCCCTTGTTGAAGAAACCGAATCTGGAGCTGACCGATTTGAACAACTACCGGCCTATTGCCAGGTTGCCACTTCCAGCAAAAATCCTAGAGGGTATCCTAAACTCGCAGCTGAGCGCCTTCTTGAAGACAGGTCAGAGCCTGGATCCATCTCAACATGGATTTTGGGCGGGCCATAGCACCGAATCTGCATTGATCAAATCAGCAGAGGACGTAAGAACAGTGATGGATGCAGGAGGCAGAGCCGCCCTGATCCTGCTGGACCTGTCCGCAGCCTTTGATACGGTCCACCACAAGATACTTGTGGACCGGCTCAGGGCTAGTGGCATTCAAGGATATGCGCTCAAAATCTTGAATGCCTTTTTGTCCAGCAGGACTCAAAAGGTGGCGCTGGGGGACTATGAATCTACCCCTTTCGTGCTTCCCTGCGGAGTCCCTCAGGGGTCCTCCTTGAGCCCTACCCTTTTTAATGTATACGTCTCCACCCTGGCACCGGTCATCAGATCTTTTGGCTTCAAGTTAACATCATACGCGGATGACACTCAGATAGTAGTTTCAGTACTACCGGGGGAAACAGACAGCACCGCGGAAAGGTTCAGAGGCTGTATGCGGGAAGTCAGTAATTGGATGACGCAAAACTGCCTTAAACTTAATTCAGCTAAAACCGAAGTGTTGCTTTTTGGGTCCAGAGATAACTTCTGGTCCCCGTGCTGGTGGCCGGAGGAAATGGGCACCCCCCCAGCTCCGGTCTGGAAGGTTAAAAATCTGGGCGTTCTGATGGACGATTTGCTGTCCTTCAGACCTCAAATCAATGCACTCTCCTCAGCTACTCACTTCGTCCTAAAAACTATTCGGAAAGTTTTGCCTTTTCTTGCTGACGAATACAAGAAGACGGCGGTCATAGGTCTAGTGATGTCACGACTAGACTACTGCAACAGCTTATTGTTGAATGCCCAACAGGGGCTTCTCAACAAACTCCAAACTTTGCAGAATGCGGCAGCCCGACTGATCACAGGCACACCTAAATTTGCCTCAGTGTCACAGGATCTGGTAAAACTACACTGGCTACCAGTTCGCAAGAGAATTATCTTCAAATCTCTTTGCATAGCATTCAAGGCCCTGCATGGCCTGGGACCCCACTGCATTTCTCAACTTTTTCAATGGCACAGACCTAAAAGACTGCTGAGGTCAGCAGAGCAGGGTCTGGTAGTCATCCCCAGAGTCAGGAAAGCTCGCTGGGGTGGGAGGAGTTTCTCCCTAGGTGCAGCTAAGGCATGGAATTCTCTGCCACTGCACCTTAGACAACTGCCGGACCTCTTGTCCTTCAGGAGGGCCTTAAAGACGTGGCTCTTCTCACACTAATCACTTGTTTCATACACTCACTGTCAATCAGCGCCAGGACACCTCTGGGTAACAGTGCGCTTTATAAATGTGAAAAATAAAAAAAATAAAAATTCCTGGATGTCAGCTCAGTCAAGGGGGCAACAATGGTGCCATAGCCCTCAACAAATCTCCTGTAATAGCTGGTGAGACCTAAAAAGGCTATCACCTCTGTCTGGGTATTGAGGGGCTCCCAAGCTGGAATTGTGTCAATCTTAGGTTGTAGGGGCTCCACCTGGCCGCTTCCTACCTGGTGTCCTATGTACACCACAGACCTCTGCCCGCCCTGGCACTTACAGGCCTTGTTTGTGATGCCTGCCTTCTGCAGAGCCTTCAACACTCCCACAAGTTGTTGCAATTAAGTTCCCAGCTGGAACTGAACACTGCAATGCATTGCTGTGTTCAGTTCCAGCAGTTGGCTATAGTCACTCTGCTGTTGTGGAGTCAGTGTAAGGGAGAGGTTCATGCCTTCCACTGATCCATCGGGCAACTTGGCAGACAGGAGATCAGAAAGAGGCTCTCTCTTCTCTTCCAACCTGTCATCTGTTACCAAATGCATGTTCGCTTTCAAACCTCTCAAAGTGAGATTTGAAGCTGTTGACATGTAGGACCCTTAAAGGGTTCCTGGGAGACTGCAAGTTCACCAGCTAGGTGACAGCACTCAGGCGCTCCACCACCTCAAAAGGCCCAGTCTACTTGTCCTGAGGCTCTACTGAGGCCATGACCCACACTTTCTGGCTAGGCTGAACCTCCACCAGAGTGGCATTCTGGTCCAACCAATGTTTCATGTCCTTCTGGCTTGCCCCCAGGTTCGCCTAAGAGATTTTCCTGAATTGTGCAGTCTGGTTTCTGAAGGCCAGCATGTAGCCTAATAAATCCTAGAGAGGCTTACTGGGAGATTTCTCCCAGCCTCACCAGACTAAGAGCTCCTCCTACAGGGTGCCCATACAGTTGTTCAAAAAGGCTGAACCTTAGTGACTTCTGCTGTACCTCCCAGTAAGCAAAGAAGAGGCATGGCAAGAGGACGTCCCGCTTGGAGTCAACCAGACCACCAATCATGCCTTTCAGGGTTTAGTTGAATCTCTCATCCAAACTGTTACCTTGAGGGTGGTAAGGAGCGATTAACTTTTAGTTTACACCACACTCCTTCCACAGAGATTTCATATACTGGGATATGAAGTTGGTTTCCCGATCATACACCACCTCTTTGGGAAAACCCATGGGGGAAAAAATACCCATCAATGCCCTGCCCACCATGGGAGCGATCGTTGTCCTCAGAGGGATGGGCACCGGCTACCGGGTGGCATGATCCACCAAGACCAGGAAATACCTGTTGCCCATGGCTGTGGGGTCCAGAGGCCCCACAATATCAATTACCACCCGCTCAAAAGGAGTGCTTACAACAGGGAAAGGTTGAAAGGTTAGAGAGGAGCCTTACATCTCCTCCCACTCATA
This sequence comes from Triturus cristatus, assembly GCF_964204655.1. NCBI lineage: Eukaryota > Metazoa > Chordata > Amphibia > Caudata > Salamandridae > Triturus > Triturus cristatus. Next base: position 272,756,943 of record NC_140588.1, read on the forward strand.
CCACTTGCCTGACAAGTTTAGCAAAACCTACAATTCACTTCAAAGTGCCTTTGCATTTGGGGCCAAAAGAAGTGGTTGACAATCCTTTCAAAGGTTTTGTCCTGCCCCAAATGTCTTGCCAAAGGCACATCATGAGAAAACTCCAGTAGGAAGGTTCTGAAGCAATGGGGTACCACAAGCACACAAGCTTACCCAGGCTCAGCAACTTTAGGCTCGCTTGCCAGTAGACCATCCTCCCAGTTGATCCATTGTGATCCAAACTGATCACCAGCTGCCTGGTTTGCAGCCTGCTGCCACAAACCAACAAGAGAAGCGCATTCCTGCTGTTCCTTGCAGAACTCCTCCCTGGTGGGACCCCTTCCCGCTGCCAATGGGTCAGCTCAGGTAAGTCCCACAGTTCAGCCACTTGTTCCCCTGTAGGTTCCCTGGCATAACCTTTAAGGTATGCCTCCTCCAGGACCGCTGGAACATTTGGTGCAGGTATCCCATGCCTTTTACCCCTTCTCCTTCTGGCAGGCACCTGGGCCACTCTTTCAGGCCCCAGGTCCTCTTGCTCACCCTAACAGGCTGCCATTGATGAGTGGTCACACACGTGCACTCAGGCAGACCATCTCCAAGTGTGACCTGCGTTCCTCCTCCTTCCAAGGGGAATCCACCAGGTCATTCCCTAACAGACAGTCAAAAGGCATGGTTGAACTCACAGCTACCGTCATGGAACCTGAGACCCCCCTCATTTTAAAGGGAACCTGTGCCACCTTACATAGGCACACTGAGTTTGCTGCAGCAACTACTTGGTGAAGTGCATTGGGGATTACCTGCTTTTCAGACACCAAGCGACACCTGACAGATGTCACACGGGCTCCAGTGTCTCTTAGAGCCTCTACCCTTTGGCCATTGATGGTCACCCACTGCCTGTATTACCTAGTGTTCCCAGGCAGAGAGGTTTCCTAAACCATCTCACTATCCCCTTGTGACACATGGGTCATCCCAGCTTACTCCCACTCTTTACTTGGATCCAACTCCTCCCCAAGCGTTACACTGACCAACCCATGTCACTGCACACCATTGAGTGCCGGTGCCCACTTGGAACATTTGGAGTTCCCCCTCATGTGACCCTCCTAACCACATGCATAACACTTGCGGGGACCTCCCTTTGCTGGCTACCCTGCAGAGTTCCATGACTTCTTATCACCTGGGGGCCAGGGACCTTTACCCTTGGAACTAGATTGAGGCCCTCTGGGAGCTCCTTCTGTTTACCCTTGTCCGCTCCATTCTTCTGCAGGGGACCCTGCCCACTCTTGGCTGAGTCTCCAAAATATCCCTTGTGGAACATGGTGCTGACCCAGCGGTCCACCTCCGCAGCAAGCTTCCTGGGGTCAGTAAGCCTACTGTCAATTAAGTGCTGGTGCAGCTCTGGAAAACTACTATTAGTCAAGTTCTCCAATGCAATCAAATCATAAAGCACTTGATAATCAGTTACCATGCTGCCCTTCTCCCAACCTTCCAATGCTCTGCAGTATAAGGCAACATATTCAACCCATGTCTGTGACTAAAGTTTTTTGAAGGCCCTGAACGTCTGTCTGTACATTTCTGGGGTCAACCCATTGCTCCTGGTCAGGGCTTACTTCATAGGGGGTACCTCACCTTATCCTCATAAGGCAAAGCTATCAAAGTGTCCTTTCCCTCTGCAGTGAAGCGGTTCCACACGTCCATTCCCCAGTCTCTCTCAGGGACCCTGTGGGACAGCATGGCTACCTCATACCCATTAAACCACTGATCAATGTCTTCCCCTACAAACACTCTTTTATCACTTCCTTAGGTATATGTACTCTCCCTTCTGTGTGCACTGAAGACATGCTGCCACCAGTTGAGATGGACTCTACACTATTAGATTGTATACCCAGTTCCCTCAACCCTCTGTCATGCTCTAAAAGCAATTCATTTTCTTCCTTTGCACGTTTCTGCTTTTCCATTTTCATCCAGTGCTTTTCAAGCTCAAACTCATGCACTGTGCTCCTTTGTCTGTCTCCCATCTCCTCTGGGGATAGTCATTTGAAGAGACACTGCTGCCTGCCCTGGAGGGCACCCTCCCTCCAGGTAGGTCCTGGCCCAACACCCCATCCTGCTACATGTTTAAATCCTTACCTCCCCACAGGCTATTCTGAATGCCCACTTGCATTCCTAGCTTCTAACCAGGTCCACAGCACCTTTTCACACTCATTCTCCCTGGTGAGGCCTCTCATTGGGACTTTAAACATTTTGCAGATTGATTTCAAATGTGGCACAGTGTGGGATCACCCTATCCTCTTCAAAATCCAAATGTAAATCTGATGAAATCGGAAGTTCAACTATTGGTAAAAAAAAAAAAATACCCCAAATGTGAAAACAGCCAAAGAAGAAAGAAAAACGTTATGTGGTTCCCTAGTGGTCTGCACTAATCAGTAGTAGTGTATACCAATTACTGTAGGTCAACTACAAATGCAAGTCCTGTCGTCACTGCTGGCCACCAGTGTGAGAAATGGGGGTCTCTCTAGTTGGCAGTGGGATACACCCTGTCCAAGTAGGGACCCTTCCTTTTAGTCAGCATGAGTAAAATACACACCTTCATTTGCCTGTTCACACCCTCTGGTAGCTTGTCACACAGCAGTCAGGCTAAAATACAGAAGCAATGTGTAAAGCATTTGTATATAACACACAGTAACACATTGAAAACATCATAAATGGACACTACATCAGTTTAGAAATATAAAATATCTTTATCTAAACCATACAAGACCAAAACAACAAAAATCCAAACTACAGTTTTCAAAATATGACTTTTAGAAGGTAAAACAATCCTGTTCATAGAAAATATGGATGCATTACTTTTAGCACAATGTACCTGGGATACGTCAAAATTACAGGATGAAACAGGCGTAGGGAAGTTGATGTGTCAGTTCCTTACTTGCAGGGAAGGTGATGCATCGGTTCCTTGCTTCAGGGGAGGCAATTCATCGGTTCCTTACTGAAGAGGAGGTGATGTGTTGGTTTCTTACTGCAAGGGAGGTGATGCGTCGGTTAGTTACTGAAAATCACAGCATTATTGTAGATTTGGAGCACAGGTGAGTTGTGTGAGAAAATCCAAGTGTACTGGTCGATCAGGTGGTGATCCAGGCGCTGAATTGATTTTTTTAGCCACAGACAGGTGATGCGTTGATTTTTCCACACGCACAGCATGACCTGCATCGGAGTCATAGCGGGAGTTTCGGACTTCGGAGACTCGGAGCTCAGGACTTGGGTAGTGGCCTTTCTCAGCCCAGGAACAGGCATTGTGTCAGAAATTTCAGCTGCACCTCAGCAATGCATGTGTTTTTCAATCACACAGTGGTTTGCAACAGGAAAAACAGCACTTGAACGGCGATGCATGGAATTTCAGCAACAGGAGCAGCAAAACAACCTCCAAGGGCACAAAAATTGAGTTTGGAAGCACACGGCAGGTCAGAGCTCCCAGCAGTGGAGTTCAGGGATGCTGCAGGTGAAGTCTTTGTGTCCCTGAGACTTCAGAACAGCAGGCAAGCTCTGCATCAAGCCCTTGAAGATCTTCAAGCAGGATTCACAGCAAAGTTCAGAATGTCCTCTTTCAGGCAGCTGCAGGCCAACCAGCAAAGCAACATACAGCAAAGGGGCAGTACTCCTCCTCACAGCTCTTCAGCTCTTCTCCTTGTCAGGGGTTCCTCTTGGTCCAGAAGTGTTCTAACTTTCTGGGGTCTTAGATCTAATACCTTTGAAGTCTTTGTCGGAAATGTTCTCTTGCTCAGTTAAACCAGTTCTGTCCTCCCTGGTCCAGCCACACTACAGGGGGTGGAGACAGCATTCTGCAAAGCAGCCACAGTCTATTCAGGTGGTAGTGACAACTCATCCCACCACTCTAGCCCAGGATGACTCAACAGCATATGCGGGGCACACCTCAGCTCCCATTCTGTGAGTGTCTGGAGGGAATGCACAAAGAGCCCCTGTCAGTCAAGAACCAGATATTGATTCCACAAGCAGACAGAGGCACACAGAATGGTAAAGCAAGAAAATGCCTACTTTCTAAAATTTGAAAAACATCTTCACTAAAAGATGTATATTTAAATTCTGAGTTCAGAGAACCTAAACTACAAATCTCTAGCTGTTCCCAATTGAGAGTTACAATTGTAAGATGTTACAAGGCAGCTCCAATGATAACCTATGGGACAGCTAGTCCTTGCAATAGCGGAACATGAAATTGGAAGTATTTCACTATCAGGACATGTAAAACATACCAGTACATGTCAGACCTTTCACATACACTGCACCCTGCCCATGGAGGCACCTTGGACCAACCTTAGGGGTGTTTTACATGTCGTAAAAGGGACGATTAGGGCCTGGCAAGTGGGCGCACTTGCCAGGTCAACATAGCAGTCTAAGACCACACTCACAAACACTGTAATGATAGGCCTAAGACAGGTCTACTGGGCTACTCATGTGGGAGGCACATCTAGTACTGCAGGCCCACTAGTAGCATTTGATGTATTTACAGGCCCTGTGCACGCATGGTGCACTGTACTAGGGACCTGCCAGTAAATCAAATATGCCAATCATGGATAACCAATCACAATCAAAATTTACTGATGGTGCACTTGCACTTTAGCACTGATCAGCAGTGGTAAAGTGCCCCAGGTTCCCAAACCACCAAAAGCGAAGTCCAGCACACAGTCAATAATACAGGATGTAGAGGCAATAAGTCAGGGGAACCACACCAAGAATGCCAGGTCTAACACATGTCCCCTCCACCTGAAATGTGGGGAGAAATAGCCATCCTCATTGGAGTTCTTATCACTACGGCGGAAGAACCTGGATAGGCCATCAGCATTGGCGTGTTCTGTACCAGGGCGATGTGGTGTTTCACGTTAAAGTCCATCCCCTGTAGGGAAAAAGACCACCTCAACAGTTTTGGCTTCTCACCCCTCATCTGTATTAACTGTCTAAGGGGCCTGTGGCCTTTCTGAACCTGTGAGTCCCAAACAAGTAGAGTCTTAGCTACTTCAGTGCCCAGACCACAGCAAAGCTTCTCGCTCACTTACACTCCACCTCTGTTCCCAGGGAAGCAACCTCCTATAATTTACAGAGGAAGCATTTGCACTTTAGCACTTATCAGCAGTGGTAAAGTGCCCAGAGTACCTAAACCAGCAAAAATGAAGTCCAGCACACAGTCAAGAAAACAGGAGGTAGAGGCAAAAAGTCAGGGAAATCCATGCAAAGGATGCCAGATCTAACTTGTGGGAACACCCACAGCAACATCCATGGAACGCCCCTTCCACGCAGAGTAAGGCATTGCCTTACTCCATCTTTATAAGTCCATGAAAAGCCATTCAGGGTGGCTTTGCGAGGCCTTGTAAATATGGGCTGGCACACTGCGCCTCCGGAGTGTCACAACAGTGTAAATATATCCCCGAATCATCTTACTCATAGGCACTGTCACTCACTCTGGACACGGCCCAAGCCTTCCTGAATGCTTCATGCTTCTTCCCATCAAGACATACAAAGTTTTATCACACACACCCACTCTGCAAGCAAAATAGCCATACTATTGAGGGTTATGCAAACAAATATTTTGAAGTATGTGTGAATTACAGTTTACTGAATATATAAGACTGTTACACATTATGTACTATTTAAGCTTGGCACATAAATGCAATAATCACTTTGCAGAAAAGGTGCTCCAGGAAAAATCAGCGTTTTCGTGTTCTTCCTTTTCTGATGTTTCCAACACTCCAGGTTTTGAGGTCTTTTCTTGGACTTATTGAACACAAAATGCAGTGGTAAGATGCATATACTTTCTGGGTTCCTGGGACCCCCCTCTTTAGATGGCTGTGGTACAATAGCCAGATTAAAAAGCCACCTTGGAATATTATGTTCTCACACACAGAACGAAAAGTACATGTTTGCACAATGGGCTTGCAGATCAAAGGCAAATCCTTGAAGCCAAACTGTGAAAGGCTTTTTTCTCAGAAGCTAAGACCTTTTCTCAACATCATGAATTTTTAAGAATTTGTAAGAACATTGCTTTTTTGTGTGCATGGTGGGTGAGACAAATAAGCAGCCTTTAATTGAAGAAAGGCAAAGTTGGATATCGAAGTGCATGTTTTCAGTTGCAGTACGGTGTCTCATCACACAACACTCATAGACTTAGGGCCTTATTTGAATTTGGAAGGTACTTCAAGTCCTCCAATTTCTAAAGTGTAAAAGAAAATACAATACACAGGATAGCTCATAGAAGTCTAACATGCGTTAAATTCAAAACAGGTGGCAAGAATTCCAAATAAGAAAGGCGGTTGCCAATTCAAACGACCAGAGCTTTGCCCTTAATCACTTGGAGCATGTAATGCTGAAATCCATACATTTTTGTGTGACAGTAACACACTTTACCTCAATGCTAGTAAATGGAAGTGAGAAAACATGACAGAACTTAAACCTGCACATAGGCACCAATGAGAAGGTGCTACAATCTCATAGGGAGAAGAATGTGAGAAAACCTTGGTGAATGTACTGCACAGAATAACATGATGTAGAGTCATTTAAATTGTGTGTAACTGTGCAGTAATAGTTTTTGTGGTCTTTAGGTTGGTATAAAACAAAATATCAATTTACTAAAATGTGGCAGCACACTTTAGGGCACACATGAGTTTTAGCTTTTTCATAGTAACATGGAAACTTTAAGGGACATGTGAGTTTGTGTCAGGGTCCTGTAATCCTGCCATTGGGTGGCACTACTTGAAGACCTTCTGTGAGTCTGCTGTCATCATGAATACTAGTATGGAACCTGTGCTGAACTTCAGTGTCCAAATTCTTTTGGAAATCAGAACCACTCCATTCCAGGCTTTACCATCTCCTAATGCATCATGGTACTTGTATGCCTTACCTTACTATGAGAGCTGGAGAGGAGACTTTTAGTGAATCATATTATACTTGGAACTCTGTCTTCCCTCTTCCAGTATGTGCATGTACTCCCTTGCTTAAATTCTGGTCATATTATGAAACTAGATCCGATCCATGCTCCAGTCCAGATTTTCGTTCTGCCTAATGGTTGCTTCCTGGAACCTCTCTCCTCTCCTTCAGGCAGCGGGTTGAAGGAGGGTCTTTATCTCCTCTCGCCTGTACTTTGCTGCAGCCAACTCACACCTGTTCTGAACCCCAATCACCCTGTGTGGCTGTGATCTGGGAGGAGGGATTTAAGCCTGGCTTCTGCATTCAGAACTTGTGCTTCAACTGCCATTGCTGGGAGTACCTGCTTTCTTCTCCAGTTGCTTGTACTAATGAATCATTGAGAGAAATTCCTGATTCCTACTACTACTAATTGCAGTGTCCTGCTTTTCTCTGGCTGCCCAGGGCAGCATTGGGCTTATTGTGTTTCCCTTGTTTCTCAGTCTCACCTTCCTCTGCCTATCCTTTCTAGCCAGATATCCTGATTTGTGTGTTTTCTCTGTTGGGCTTCTGACCACGTATTCGCTGAGCAGGCAGTTGTTCCATTTGTTTCCTTTTTCTGATTTACAGGTCTGTTCTTGTTCTGTATTCCTGTGCTTATTCGATGTACCAACAGGGCATAACTTATTCCAGTGTCTTTTGTGTAAATGATTGAATTCCTTTTTAGTTCGAACCTGTAACAGCGTGCATGCGCTGTTCTGGCGAAGACTTTATGTAAGGGCTTTTGAAATCTCACCACACGCTCGTGCGTGTGGTTTTGTTTTCGTGGCAGGCTATTGGGCTTTGCGTGCGTCTTTCTGAGAAAGAAGGCATGCAATTGCATGTCCCGCCTTTGCTCCGCCCACGGTTACCCGCACAGGCCACATCTGTTTTCAATTATCGTGCCCAGACATGGGCGCAATAATTGAAAACAGATCCTTTTAGCTTGCGCGCGTGCACACAACTCCCGGGCTTAGTGCTTTCACCTGATATTGTCCGATTACATTACATTAGGCCACACCCGCTTGCTTGTCCCGCATAATTATAGCGCAAACTTGAAACAAGGGCATTATAGCGCTTCACACGGAAATCAGCTCCCCTTACACAACAGTTTTTAAGCACAGTGTAACGAATCGATTTGCATGGAATCACACGATGCTGCGCCTGAGCCAAGATTCGAACCTAGTTACCCAGTTCTAACATCCGCAGCCCTAGCCGCAACGGATGTGATATTAGGAGATTTGCCATAAGAAGAAGCACTCCCTGAGCTGTGAATATGTAGTGCTTTCACCTGATATTGTCCGATTACATTACATTAGGCCACACCCGCTTGCCTGTCCCGCATAATTATAGCACAAACTTGAACCAAGGGCATTATAGCGCTTCACACGGAAATCAGCTCCCCTTACACAACAGTTTTTAAGCACAGTGTAACGAAGCGATTTGCACGGAATCACAAGATGCTGCGCCTGAGCCGAGATTCTAACCTAGTTACCCAGTTCTAACATCCGCAGCCCTAGCCGCAACAGGTGTGATATTAGGAGATTTGTCATAAGAAGAAGCACTCCCTGAGCTGTGAATACGTAGTGCTTTCACCTGATATTGTCCGATTACATTACATTAGGCCACACCCGCTTGCCTGTCCCGCATAATTATAGCGCAAACTTGAACCAAGGGCATTATAGTGCTTCACACGGAAATCAGCTCCCCTTACACAACAGTTTTTAAGCACAGTGTAACAAAGCGATTTGCACGGAATCACAAGATGCTGCGCCTGAGCCGAGATTCTAACCTAGTTACCCAGTTCTAACATCTGCAGCCCTAGCCGCAACGGGTGTGATATTAGGAGATTTGTCATAAGAAGAAGCACTCCCTGAGCTGTGAATACGCAGTGCTTTCACCGGATATTGTCCGATTACATTACATTAGGCCACACCCGCTTGCCTGTCCCGCATAATTATAGCGCAAACTTGAACCAAGGGCATTATAGCGCTTCACACGGAAATCAGGTCCCCTTACACAACAGTTTTTAAGCACAGTGTAACGAAGCGATTTGCACGGAATCACAAGATGCTGCGCCTGAGCCGAGATTCGAACCTAGTTACCCAGTTCTAACATCCGCAGCCCTAGCCGCAACGGATGTGATATTAGGAGATTTGCCATAAGAAGAAGCACTCCCTGAGCTGTGAATATGTAGTGCTTTCACCTGATATTGTCAGATTACATTACATTAGACCACACCCGCTTGCCTGTCCCGCATAATTATAGCGCAAACTTGAACCAAGGGCATTATAGTGCTTCACACGGAAATCAGCTCCCCTTACACAACAGTTTTTAAGCACAGTGTAACAAAGCGATTTGCACGGAATCACAAGATGCTGCGCCTGAGCCGAGATTCTAACCTAGTTACCCAGTTCTAACATCTGCAGCCCTAGCCGCAACGGGTGTGATATTAGGAGATTTGTCATAAGAAGAAGCACTCCCTGAGCTGTGAATACGTAGTGCTTTCACCGGATATTGTCCGATTACATTACATTAGGCCACACCCGCTTGCCTGTCCCGCATAATTATAGCGCAAACTTGAACCAAGGGCATTATAGTGCTTCACACGGAAATCAGCTCCCCTTACACAACAGTTTTTAAGCACAGTGTAACAAAGCGATTTGCACGGAATCACAAGATGCTGCGCCTGAGCCGAGATTCTAACCTAGTTACCCAGTTCTAACATCTGCAGCCCTAGCCGCAACGGGTGTGATATTAGGAGATTTGTCATAAGAAGAAGCACTCCCTGAGCTGTGAATACGTAGTGCTTTCACCTGATATTGTCCGATTACATTACATTAGGCCACACCCGCTTGCCTGTCCCGCATAATTATAGCGCAAACTTGAACCAAGGGCATTATAGCGCTTCACACGGAAATCAGGTCCCCTTACACAACAGTTTTTAAGCACAGTGTAACGAAGCGATTTGCACGGAATCACAAGATGCTGCGCCTGAGCCGAGATTCGAACCTAGTTACCCAGTTCTAACATCCGCAGCCCTAGCCGCAACGGATGTGATATTAGGAGATTTGCCATAAGAAGAAGCACTCCCTGAGCTGTGAATATGTAGTGCTTTCACCTGATATTGTCCGATTACATTACATTAGGCCACACCCGCTTGCCTGTCCCGCATAATTATAGCGCAAACTTGAACCAAGGGCATTATAGTGCTTCACACGGAAATCAGCTCCCCTTACACAACAGTTTTTAAGCACAGTGTAACAAAGCGATTTGCACGGAATCACAAGATGCTGCGCCTGAGCCGAGATTCTAACCTAGTTACCCAGTTCTAACATCTGCAGCCCTAGCCGCAACGGCTGTGATATTAGGAGATTTGTCATAAGAAGAAGCACTCCCTGAGCTGTGAATACGTAGTGCTTTCACCGGATATTGTCCGATTACATTACATTAGGCCACACCCGCTTGCCTGTCCCGCATAATTATAGCGCAAACTTGAACCAAGGGCATTATAGCGCTTCACACGGAAATCAGGTCCCCTTACACAACAGTTTTTAAGCACAGTGTAACAAACTCAGCGCCACAACAGCATCACTTAGCACCACCACAGCCTCACTCAGCACCACCACAGCATCACTCAGCACCACCATAGCATCACTCAGGGCCACCACAGCATCACTCAGGGCCACCACAGCATCACTCAGCACCACCGCATCATCACTCAGGGCCACCAGAGCATCACTCAGCACCACAACAATATCACTCAACACCACCACAGCATCACTCAGCACCACCACAGCATCACTCAGCGCCACCACAGCATCACTCAGCGCCACCACAGCATCACTCAGCACCACCACAGCATCCCTCAGCACCATATCAGTATTACTCAGCATCGCCTTTGCACTAGTACACCACCACATCATCATCACTCAGCAAGACCTGAATATCATTCAGCATCACCTCAGCATTGTCTCCGCACCAGTCACCACCACCACCACCACTACCACCTCAGCATCGCTCAGCACCACCTCAGTCTGCTCTCGGAATCTGGCATCTGTTGATTCTCCCCTGGCGTCTGGCCGCTGCTAGTGTTATAATACAGGTACTAGTTCCCAACCTTCACCCTCCGATTGTTTATGCCCCCTCAAAAAAAGCTTTAACAAACAACCATTGGAATAGGCAGAAACAACACTTATAAGGCCCCAAAGGCGAGACCTATTGGCTATGCCAATGGTTGTTCTGAATCCTATTTCCAGGTTTACTATACCAGCAGGGCATTACTTGTTCCAGTGCCTGTTGGGTACAGCCTCTAGTTTCTTGCACTGAATCCTAGTTCCAGTTCCCTGTACCAAAGGGGCACTACTTGTTCCAGAGACTAGTGAGTACAGCCAGCCCTTGATCCTGTATTCCTGTTCTTGATTTCTGAAGTCCTGTTCATAACTCATTGTCTTGTTTTTCTCCTTGTCTGATTGCTGTCTTGTCTGTTCCGTATTCTGGTTAATCTTTCCACTCTGGTTTTCTGTTCCACTCTAAATTCGGACCACTGTCTGTTGCAGTCCATATCTGTTTACAGTGTGACCTTTGGCTTGGTATTCCTACCGATCAGTTGTGGGAAGAACCGCTGCTGTTGGACCCAGGTTCCTTGGAGTCTTACCTGTCTAAGTGCTGTTATCAGTCTCTGTCTACCTTGTGCTGAGTACAACAGTCTCTATACAGCAGGCCCCATTATGATTTCACCGTATGACTGTTGAAAAGAGCAATCAGCTGGTGTCAGTCCAAAGGGCTGTCCTTAAGCTACCAAGAGACCTCTTGTTCTGTGTTGTTTAAAGGCCTCAGTTGTACTTTGAGTAGCCTGGTATTACCTTGCCTTGTCTCCTTGCTAAATGTTACCTCTGGAATCTCTCTACCTCCTTTTTAACATCTATTAGAGCCCTCTAATAGTAATCAGCAGAAACGCAGCAGGAGTTGTGAGATGTACACAGGCATCACCTAACAATTGCTTCTTTGGAAAGAGGTTGTGCCGGGTCTACCAGGGTCAATCACAGTCAATTCCAAACTACCTATGATCCCCGCGGAAGGTTTTGAGTTGAACAAGTGTTTGCTTCTCAGAATTGAACTAAAGAAAGTTAAGAATCCTAGTTGTAAGACTTGTCTAGTCTACTCTGAGCAAACGCAACAAGATGAAGGATGGTGTGCAGAAACCTTTAAACCACTCACCCATCAAGAGATCTGGGTGTAATCCATCTTTCTTTTGCTCAGTATGCCACCCCAGTTGGAACCCTGCCATATGCAGATAAGTCTTGACTATGCTCTTCGTGGGAACAGTCCAGCCCAAACTGCCAGGCCCAGTCCTCCTTGGACTGGAAACATATATATTGGGTCCTGTTTCGGGGTATCACCCCTCATCAGGCTAGTTTGAATCCAGTGACATAGCGAGCAAGGGACCCACATCTCGGCATACGCTTGGCCACTTAGAGCGAACACAACAAACAGAACAAGATGATGGACGGAGTGCTAAAACTTTTTGACAACCAGGCAAGAGATCTGGGTTTAATCCATCATTCTTTTGCTCACTATTCTACCTCAGTGTGGACCCAGCCATATGCAAATCAGTCTTGACCCTGCTCCTCATGGAAACAGTCCAGCACAAACTGCCAGGCCAGGTCCTCCCTGGACCGGAAACAATCATCCTGGGACCAGCAAGTAATCCAGGTCTGGGCATACCCTTGGCCACTTAGAGCGAACATAGCAAACACAACAAGATGATCCCCAGTCAAGAGACGTGGGGGTGAATGTTTGATAATGTTCAGCATTCCGTCCATCATCCTTTTGTGTAGCTATAGGTGCCTTAAGTGGAAAGGGTATGTCCAGACATGGGTTCCCTGCTCACTGTGCCACTGAATTCAAGCTAGCCTGGCTGATGAGGTGTGATACCTCGGAACCGGTCCCAGGATGCTTGTTTCCAGTCCAGGGAGGAACTGGCTAGGCAGTTCGGGCTGGAATGTTCCCATGGGGAGCAGGGTCAAGACTGATTTGCATATAGCTGGGCTCAAACTGGGGTGGTATGGTGAGCAAAAAAACGATGGATTTAACCCAGATCTGTGACTGGAGGTAAATGTTGGACAATGTTCAGCATTCCAGCCATCATCTTTTTGCCCTAAGTGGGAAGGGTATGTCCAGGCGTGGATCCTGTGCTCACTGTGCCATTGGATTCAAGCTAGCCTAGCTAATGAAGGGGTAATACCCCGAAACCAGTCCCAGGATGCTTGTTTCCGGTCCATGGAGGAACTGGCTTAGCAGTTCGGGCTGGACTGTTCCCATGGGGAGCAGAGTCAAGACTTATTTGCATAAAGAGCTGGGCCCAAACTGGGGTGACATGGTGAGCAAAAACACAACAGATTTAACCCAGATCTGTGACTGGGGGTGAATGGTTGACAATGTTTAGCATTCCGTCCATATCCTTTTGCCCTAAGTGGGAAGGGTATGTCCAGACGTGAGTCCCGTGCTCACTGCGCCACTGGATTCAAGCTAGCCTGGCTGATGAGGGGTGATACCCCAAACCAGTCTTAGGATGCTTGTTTCGGTCCAGGGAGGACTTGGCTTGGCAGTTCTGGCTGACTGTTCCCATGAGGAGCAGGGTCAAGATTGATTTGCATATAGCTGGGTCCAAACTAGGGTGGCAAGATGAGCAAAATAAACCATGAATTTAACCCAGATCTGTGACTAGAGGTGAATATTTGACAATGTTTAGCATTCCGTCCATCATCTTTTTGTGCAGCTATACTCTACCCTAAGCCCATTCCTATGATCCGCTGCTCTGGGCACCATTCATCCCTGTGGAACCAGCAGAAATATCTCTGTGGATAAAACATTTAAATAAATGCACCTATCCTGCTTTTGCTCGCTGACAGTTTCATTTTACAGAAGGAAACTCTAAATATGGAGTACAGTCTACTAGTCTAACTTCCTCTGCATTATTATCCCTAAGATGAAGAAATTTCTGCAGTATTTTACTGCTCACATATAGTTTTCTTCAGAAAGTTTTCGATTTTCAGTTTCTCCCAAACTTTAACTATGAACCGTAGTCATTATATTCCCAAATAAGACAACTGCCTTGAAAATGTTTAAAACACAGTCTTAAAACCCACAATGAGCAAACATATTCTAAAATATATTAGGGTTATTTTCCCTACATCTTACCACACGGAGATCTCCACCACTCAGTTGCCGATCTCCCTATGGTATAGGAAACATTTTCCTACACTTTACCAAATGGAAACCTCTGCATCGACTGCTGAGTCTTCCTTTTGTAAACGGTAGGGCAAAGTAAAAAAGTTTATTAAACATACAAAAAAATTGAAATATTAATATAGATCAATTGTATTTACTTATTCGTAATGTAGAGCAAAAGAAAACAAGCTACAGCACTATTAACTTAATTGTAAAATAAAATGTACATGAAATTTAAATATATTAAATTAAAGTCACTTTTCTCAAGTTTAAATAAAAAAATGAATTCCCACCAAAAGTATACAAATATTTTTTTATTATGCAATAATACTTATTAAAAGTGGTGTATAGAATTTATTAAAAGTAATCTAATTATATGTTATTGAAATCTAATTTAACATGTATTTTAAAACTCAAAATGAGATGTTAAGATATTTTATAAAGAAATGATAAATATACATTATTTTCATATGTTTTACATTAAATTATATTTATTTATTATTTTACAAATTTTTTATATTTGAATTTAATTCAACATTATTTTCTACTGAGTTTTATTTTACGTCCATACCTTGATTTCTGTGGGAGGGTTTTTCAGTACCAGTGGTTGGCCACAAGCGGTGCGGGACTTACTTCATTCAGCTCTGAGCTGGAGAAATATGCAACCAGTTTGGGTCTCTTTTTGGCTGTAGTAATTTTAGAAGGCAGTTGGTGAATAGCAATGACTTGCTTGTGGGTGGGTGCATGCCACTCCCTAAACCCCTCCCTAACCTTCCCTAAACACCTCCTTACTCCTCCCTTAAACCACTCCCCTTCAGTAATAAGTGGTCTCCATTTGCTGTCACCACCCCGTTTCCCTCTCACATTTAGTACTAAAATATACACTTATGGAGACACTCCAAGGGGGTAAGGGGGTGATTTCAACAAAGAAAAAGATGGGAGAGGGAGAGGTGGACACTGCACGCAAGGTTGTGAATAGCATTTAGTACTACGTTGGTAAGCCTGTTGTAGGAAGCATCAGAGAAAATGCAATTCTTAGAATGCTGTGCTTTAAGCCTGTAGGTACCTACACCTTACATCATCAAATAAGGCGCTATTAAGCAAAGTTGAGTAAATTTCTTACCAGGAGAAGATACATTTCCGTTGACACATAATTACAACATGCAGACGATTAGCAACTCCTGGTATGTTACAGAGTACATGTTACATTATACTGTCTCATTTAGTAGTAAATCAGGCACTTAGTAGTGCAGAAATAACAGATAATACGTGCATGGTAATTCATCACGAAACAGTCACAATGTTCATGATGGGTTAGCTTAAGTCCTGCAACATGTAAAGGCGACAGAGGAACTCTTGATTCCAGTATCCACTAAACAATAAGCGACAGTAAAAAGCCCAAACTAGTGTCCCCTTGTACCCCCCCCCTCCCCACCGGATACCTAAACCGTCAATGGTACACATGATTCCACAGGTCTAGCTATGGAGTATGAATCTTTGTGCGGGATGAGCTAGAGAATGCCGGCTGTCACATAACATGTCTAGTATGGAATGTCACTACGTGAATCCATCTCCTCATCTCCCTCCCGCAACGTAGTGTCTAGGAGCCCTGGATCAGGATGTTCTTCATTTTGAAAATCATGCAGTATGGCGTCCCAATAGGTTGCAATGCGGTACTTACACCACCCTTAATTATTCTCCCTGTACAGCATGGCACTCTCGGCCTGGGCCCATATCAAGGGCGATCCCCACCCGTCAGCTAGTGACAGTGGCTCAGGTGATTTCTAATGCCGCTTGATGACATTTAGCTGTCAGAATGCCCAAATCAAGAAAGTGAGCGGTGACCCTATGCTTCTTTCCCCTATGAAACAGAGCCAGGATACATATTTCCCATGTATGTAAAGCTGGGCATCCTACGCAGGTGGACAGCTGAGTTGTGATGCCTTGCCAATAAGCGCGGAGGAGCGGAAAAGCCCGTAGCATATGGACTAGGTCGGCGTCGAGCAGTTGATATCTAGGATACTCGGCATCAGAACGATTAAAATAACGGTTTATTTTAGCAGGTGTAAGGAAGGCTCTGTGGATAATATAAAATTGGATGAGTCGGAAGCGAGTGTTACGGTGGGGGCACAAATTGGACTTTCTAATATGGCTTCCCATTCGTTGTCCATGTAAGGATTAGATTAAGTCCCCCTCCCAGCGTTGCTGTAGTGGTAGGATCTGTATTGCCGTGTGAAAGCTTAAAGATCCCGGAAACCAGTGTGTGAGGTGTCTGTCTGGTCCCATGATATGCAGGTATTGTATTGTGAGGGTTGTTGGGGGTTCCTGCAACATATCACCCCATTTGTTGCCCAGAAGTGCAGTTAGCGAGTTATACATGAGGAATTGGCTAGTCTTCCTTCACCAAGGAGTCACAAGGAATGAGGGCATTGTCCCTATAGAGGTCCCCTAGGGAATGCAAACCAACCTCTATCCAGTCGGAGAGTTCCGCAGTGGTGACGCATCTCAGGTGTGCCAAGCAGTTGTAGGGCCGGCTCGTACGAGACGTCTTTCGCTTAAGCTACAGGCAACAACGGTGCACATAACCATGGACAGCAGCGACTCAGGCGGCTTCCCGCAAGTGCATGGGCAGTTGAAGAACCGCTGAGAAAGACCGGGCTGACAATAGCATGGCAGTGTCAGTCAGATGCAGTCCTGCCAATCACTTTGCTACCCATTGAATCTGGGCGGCAAGGTAATACTGTTCCAGATTCGGCATCAGGAGTCCACCCTGGTCTGTGGGCAGCTAGAGTTTTGACAGCGCCACCATGCAACGCGAGTTACTCCAGATGAATTACCCCTCCCCAAGTATGGTCATAATTTCAGTTTTGGTAAAACAATGCCTGCCGCCAAAGCAAGGGAATTTAAATATGACAGTGGTCCTCAAGTTCCCGCCGTGGTCTAAATTAGCCAAAGGGTGATAGTGTGGAATTTTGAAGCTACTTAAAATATGAAACATGTGATATTACAGGTACTTTGGTATCATAATGGAAAGCTTCCTAATTCTTTTAATTTAATTTCATGCAGATTGGGTTAAGGTACCCACGTTGTTGTCACATGATATATCAATTGTGTGTGGAGCCGTGGAACTCAAAATGAAGTATCTAGTTGTCAATACCGCAGCATAGTGGCTAAGTTGTGTTTTCATGAAGCTTTCACCTGCAATGGAAGTAGCTACAACATGACATTTATATTAAGTAGATGCATTGATCACCTAGTATAATAAATAATCACTTCCTCGTTTCTGTCTCACCATCCAGCACATAGCAGCAAGCTCAGGGAGTGGACAAGCTGACCTCGAAAGACTGACCTGTATCCTGGAGGCCATTCCACTCATCAAATACATATGCCTTGATGTGGCAAATGGATATTCTGAACACTTTGTGGAATTTGTTAAAAGTGTACATGCCAAATTTCCAAATCATACAATTATGGTAGGTCCTGTTATATTATGTTTTATGCTGCAGCATCGTACCTCATGTTTTAGTTTGTTAATTTGTGATTTGTTTTGTATAGTATCCTCTTTTACAAATATGTTATGATGTGGTACCTGATATATAGTGTGCTATGTTTCATGTTGCACTGTGTCATGTTACAATGCAAGTTATTATATGCTGTATGTGTTATTTTATACAGTTTTTGTTCAAGTATGTTATGCATTTTTTAATGCCATTTTTTGACATACCACTTGATGTTGTGCTTTGTTACAACCTATGCAATGCTACTACTTTTTATGCTACACTTTATTAAACATTGTGTACTTTCATTTACTGGTTTACTTCATTCTACATTTGTGTAGTTCGGCTCTGCCACATTCTGGTTTAGTGTACTCTACGATAAACAAACTACAGATCAAGAAACAACTCAGAGAAATAGATGAAGAGCAATAAACTTTAGAAATTGCATTACTCAATAATATTAATTAAAGAAGAGCAGAAGATATGGAGGGAGGAGGAGAGGTAGAAAGTCAGTTAGATTGGTAAAAGTGTGCGAGGTAATACGAGTTGAGAAGTGAAAAAAGGTTGCTACTAGTTGAAGGGGTGTATTTTACTACTTTCTGGATCTTCTTGGCAGCTCTTGTGTTCCACAATGAGGAGGCTGGGCCTGTACTGGACAATACTGGATACTGCTTAGAGTTATATCACCATCTATTTGAATTGGTTTGGTTGTTTAAGATAGAGGTTAAATAAACTGAGAACCCTTCCCTTGAAGCACGTGTCTGAATCCATTATGTGGCTCAGCTTTTTCCCTGTTGGGCAATTGTATTGGATGTCACAGAGAGGCCAAATGAATGAGAAGACAAGTGTCACCATTATCCAATATGCAGTGCATGGTGTCATATGTTAATCCAGTGGAATCTTCAGTGCTACAGCCTTAATGAAACTCATATTGATAGCCTGCTAAGAGAATGTTGTTTAGAACAAATGTGTCAAGTTGCACAGAATCCTACTTTTTCCAATGAATTTGAAAGGCATGGTTGACTAGCGAAAAGTCACTTATTGTTGAGTTGATTCGGATCGGCATCAGTAAACAGATAGGTTCGTTACCATCACTTACAGGAAAGTAGAGCGTTGTTCTTGATTATTGGTGAGAAAGGAAGGGTATTGGACTCTGCTTTATTTTTTAGATCTTTAGTGATGAAGAACATTTGAAGGTCCAGACATTTGATATTGGATGGGAGCATGGTTTCCTGTTGTTGGGCCCGATTCACAGAACCAACTTAAGACAAAATCCTAAACTTACTACCATTTTGGTATTCTCAGAAGGCACTTACTCATAAATGAGTAAGTGCCTTCTGTGAATACCAAAATGAGTAAGTGCCTCCTGTGAATACCAAAATGAGTAAGTGCTTTCTGTGAATACCAAAATGGTAGTACGTTTGTGATTTTGTCTTAAGTTAGTTCTGTGAATCGGACCCGTTGCGATTTGGTATTTAGTGAGTTGTTTAGGTCTGTTTGTTTTCTGCATGCTTTCTTGCAGCAAACACACTTTGACAGATATAATATCATTCTTGTATTGTTCCCGCACCTTTTACGACTGATAGATGCATTGGAGATTAATCCGACCTTCACATTCTTTCAGGCTTACAGAGGACTTTCCCATTTCTGGAGTAGCTCATTTTCGAACCATGGGCTATTGGTTCTCATTGCAGATTTTTTTTTTTAAGAAGAGTGATTTTAGAAATAGTGTTTAGTATCACTTTATAGGTCTCGCCTTGCTATCAGCGAGACTATTGTAAGGGGGTTTTAAAAGTGCTCCCAAAAAGCAGATTGGATGGCTAGCACGCGCACAATCACGCGCATCGTGCCGCCATGCAATCCGTTTGGCATCGCACTTCAAAGGGTCCGCTCCCCCGCCTGGAATGCGCTCCCCCGCCCCCGCCAAGCGCGCGCGCCACGCTCCGCCGGGCTTGTTTAATTAAGCCCTGAACATAACAATGCTTGTTCTACCTACAGATATCGGCATAACCCTTATTGAAAAAGAAATGTTTTGACGTGTCAAGGTTTCTCGATTTTTAAGTCCTTGTCAATTCTTTCATTCCTAATGTCTTTTCTCTAGCACGATTTGGTTTGAAATCAGACACAAATCAGCTTCACAAAAAGAGCATTTACATAATTAGCAGACTGAGTTCACATTGTTCTTGCATGCTTGGTGCTGCACCGTGCCATAAGGTACTTGGTATAGGCACACAATACTGCTGGTCTCAATGTGTGTGGTGCCGA
Source organism: Triturus cristatus (assembly GCF_964204655.1). Lineage (NCBI taxonomy): Eukaryota > Metazoa > Chordata > Amphibia > Caudata > Salamandridae > Triturus > Triturus cristatus. The sequence continues at coordinate 272,776,901 of NC_140588.1, forward strand.
GCTGGTCACACAAAGAGTCAAATTCTTGTCGTGACTCGTGAGGGGTGAAATATGCTGCAGGGGGCTTGCTCCACTGAACTGGAACAGCCGGCTTTTGACACAGCTGCCACATTCACCATAAACGACTTTCACTATACCACCATGACCCACAGCGCTTTCTTTTAAACACTCTTTATGACCAAGCAACAACTTTCCATTATCTTGGCTGACCCCCATCCTGTTTTCGTGACTTGAAAGGAAACTGTGTTCATTTGTAAGGCGCAGTTTATTTCCATTCCCGGCAAAAAGAACTAATGTTGACTAGCAGGCGAAATCGCACTTTTGGTTTCAGCCAATGAAACTGAGGGTTCCTATTGTAAACACTTGCAGGATCGAAGTGTCGGGCTCGCATGCTGCATTTGATCTAAAGAGATTTACAACGGCACTGACAGAAAAACAATGTTTAATCTGTTCCTCAACCTGGAATTTCCGTTTTCACTTTAAAGCACAGCATACACCCTCAAAGTCCCATTAATTGTACCTTCAGTTTTCAAAGTAGCAAACCATTATAAAATAAAAACGTTGTGGAATTGTTAAACTCAGTCAGAGAAATGTGCAGATCTTTGCTATCAAACACCCTCCCATCTCCATGTCAAAATACAAAATAAGCCCCCTCCGACTCATCTCCAACCTGCTCCTGGAAAATGTCAAACCCGTAAATAATCTATTATCTACAGGCGAGACACACTAACGTGTAATTCTATGGGCGGGTAAAAATCTGAACGTATTTGTAAACTTCGCAATATTTGCCGAGGCTCAAAAAATGAATAGAAGAAAACTTCAGCTACAAGTAAGTTTGTGATGCATAAACTCCACAGAATCCTATATTGATGTTCTGCCCCCACCCACGCCCTCTTTCTTTCTCGTTCTTTGCTTCTCCTCCACACCTCCCACACTCCACCCCTCTGTGTCGCTTCTCCGACCCCCTGCCCCCAACCCCACCGACATTGCTTACCCACAAGCCGAGCACTCCATATTGTTTCCCCCACCCTGGCCCTCTGTGCTCCTTCCGCCACCCAGACACTCCATGCTGCCACCATCAAAGCTAAAAGAGTACACAAGCATTTGCAATGCAGTAGGTCTCGCATTTACACGAGTTTAAGCTATTAGCATTGTAAATGACAATGCCTTTTATTTATGTTCAAAAAACAAAAATAAATGGCATTGTCATTTGTAATGTAATGTCAATAGCTCAAACTCGCGTAAATGCAAGACCTATTGCATTGCAAATGCTTGTTTCCATTTGTCAAATGTGGGGTTATCGTCCAGCTAGCCTTGAAATTCAGGTGCATTCGTCTTAAGTGGCTTAGCTAGTGCCTAGTCCTGAAGATGGCTGGATGCTATTTTTTTCAGCTGCCTGAGTGTCAGGTTAGTAAGACTTGGAATTCTTCTACAATTTGATTTTGAACAGGACGACACAATGCATCAGCCATTCCACTTCACCAGGCTCTACACATTCTAGTTTAGGTAGATCGCTGCTTACCAGGTCAACGTGTTGCTTGTAATTTGAGTGCTGCCTGAGGGTGTTTTGGGGGTCATTTTCGAGAAGTCGAAAAGGCCAGTATTATTCCCCCAATTAATGTTGAAATCCCATACTTATATATTTTGAGCAGAGACGGTTTGCTATGAAGTTACGCAATCAGATTGTTTAGCGATGAGATTTAGTCCAACTTGGAAGGGAGTGACATAGTTGTTAAAATGAAGTGTTCCAGGCAATGTTTAGGAATTCTAAAGAAAGTCTTGTTTTTTTTTTAATAGGGAAAAGAGTTATGGTGTATAAATACAATTCCATTTCCATTATCTATTCTGCTATCTGCCCTACAGATGGAACACATTTGAGGAACTAAACCTCAATTATTTCTTGTGAGAAGTGGTGTTGCAAGGCCAAAAGCCATCGTGCAAACAAGGGAAGTGGCCCACCACCCCATTAGAGCATGGTAAAAGCAACATAATTGTGGTGCAGAGGTTCATGAAAAACTCTGGTGCCCCTGTATCATTAATATCTACTTCCTGCCCATGAGTCTGCATTCAGCCATGCTTCAGTTAGCAAAAGGAAGTGCAATTTGTGCTTGTCAATGGGGTCAGCTATGGAGCTGTGGTATGAATTTGCTGATCCGTGTAGACCAATATTGTTACTAAACCTTTGCGTCACCTTGCATCATGCAAGGCACTGCAGGGCAATAAACAAAGGCTAATTTGGAATTTAAAAAGCCATGCAAGTCCTGATTTGCATGGCTTTGTAAAAATGCCACGCAAAGCAGCTGCTTGCGCTGCATTATGTTACATTTCAACTTGGGAGGTGTTCCATGGGTGGGCATGGGCACCTCCATGCATCCACCCATAGATTTTGATGCAATCCCAGATTTACTAAAGCTAGTAAACCTGGTATTGTGCAAAATGCTAAGCCTTTCCCAGTGAGGCCTTACGTGAAGAAATATATTTATTTCTCCTTGTTATTTCCGTATTCCCTATGTGCCTCATTATGCAGGACACTTAGAAAGAGGAAAATGCGTCTAAAACAATCCTGCCTGTAACACAGGCAACCTTGTATATGTTGCAAGGGTGCCTGCACAAGGAGAGAGCAGTAATGCGCCATAACTGCCCTCTACCTTTTACGCAACTTTACTTGCTGCCCTGCAGTGCGTGAAAGGTTTGTAAATATGCCCCAAGTGTTTCTGTGTAGGAAGTGGTTTATTTGGGATTTTTGTTTTGGGAGATGTATTATATTTAGGTTTGCCGTCCAGTTTTTTTATTTGCTTATATTATACTAACACTTTACACAGCAACTAAATAAATAATTAAATATATTGCACATGATTGCTGTGCTCAGTTGGCAGTGAAGAAAAATGTAGGGGCATATCAACAACAGACGGCGATAAATATTGCAAAGCGCGCTTAGCGCTTTTATATTTATCGCCACCTATCGCTGTAATTTATCGCCCGGATAAAGCGTCATCAACAACGCGTTTCTCCAGGGCGATAAATTATACATCAAAAGTGGCGTTATGCGGGAATATCGCTGTTAATCCAGCGATATTCCAACAGCGATAGAAGAAATCCTGATGATAGGGAGATGTGGACTCAGCCACTGAATCCACCTCCAATTGCATAGATAGGGTAGTCATAAAAAATAGCAGTCTTAAAATACCGGCGATAACAGCGGTTAGCGCTGTTTTTTATATCGCTATGGGTGTCCTGGGCCGTATTGTAAATATAGAGGACAGTTAGCGATCATTTTCCCTTAGTTTATGCAGGGAACGCCTACTTTGCATCTCATTAGAGATGCAAAGCGAGGCGTGAACTAAACGGGAGCTGAATCAAGGAAACACGCGATAGCGTGTCCTTGTAAATAATGCGATATAATTTTTGCCGCTTTTCGCCCAAAAACGGACGCTAAAGCGGCGATAATTATATCGCCAGCCCTTGTTGATATGCCCCGTAGATCTTTACGGTTGCTTGAATTATATGTAAAAGGGCACTCGTTATGAATAGTTTGCACTTTGTCTCATTTCGATACTTTAGTCAATATTTTTGAATGCAGTTGTTTTTTTAACTTTTCATTTTGGAAGGGCCAGTAAAATGTAGGTAAACTGCATTCTGTGAGACAGATTTTGGATATTATGCAGGAAAACCTGTTCCTGTGACTTGGACTGCAAACTAAAACAGTTTAAGGTGCTTAGAGTGCAACCTCTTTTTCCCGACAAAAAAACCTATAATTATTATGATGCATTATTATAATGCTGTGGTGTACCTTGAGAGACTCTGTGTTAGGTGCTATTTCACGCTATATTATTCATGTGTTTTATTTTGGGATTTCACGTGTTTTGTGAGTCAGTGTTATATATTTTGTTATGCTTTGCTGCCTATCATGAAATGATGTGCTTCTTGTTTCATTGTACCTTGAATATTTCAAATTACGCTTCTTATTTGACCTCACGAGTTAATTCTTCTTTCAGATATTTTATTGTGCCATCCATAATGCGTGTTATGTTATTAATTGATATGCATTATGATATTATGTTGGACATGTTATGCTGTGTCTTTAATTTATTCTGTTGTGATTTGCTATAAAGTAATACGGCCTTAGTCGTGGCTTGCTGGCTATTTTACTACATAGAATGTGTCAACAGAAGGAAGAAACGGATGTGAAAATGTTCTTTGCTTGGCCTGTTTCACATCCCTAGGGTATTTTTTCCATCTGTGGCTTACACATATATTTGAATCTTCAAGAGAAAAATTCCCAGGCATTAGTTTATTTCTTTACTTCCAAAAAACCACATTTATAATATGATCGCCAGCGCTTGAATATATATAGGACATGACAATCCTCTGATAGCAGTCTAGTTAACTCTTTGGTACTAGTGGTTAAAACACTGAAGTAGCTAAAATCGCTTTGAGAAGCTGGCGTCTTGGTTGCATGCCTGGGCGACGCAGGGTGAGTCCAGATTTACTATACCTTTGCCCCAGCGCAAGGTGGCGCATGGTGCAATCTATCCAGCTCAAAAGGTGTTTTGACAGGAAAGGAGCCTTTTTTTCAGCACAGTAACCGGTTTGCGCTTCTCTTTGTTGCTTCACGTCAAGTGGTTGTAACTGGGGTTGATCAGTGAAAACATTCATAGGTTTTGACGCAAAGCCCAATCTACTAACATAGACTAGTCTTTTTGTCAAAATCTAACACCTACTGGATGCAGGCATTATCAAGGGCAAATATGATTATTTCTAAAATAAATACATTACTTCTGTGCGGCAGTGACCATCAGTCATCAAGTGTGAGGAATCCTTCAGACTTTGTCTAGATTTGGGTATTTGATTGGATGGATATGCCTCTAATACAAATCCTATGCCCCACAGCGCGCTCATCTCTGCACCATGGTGCATGGCTATGAATCGCGCAAGTCAGCCTTATTAGGGTGCTAGCACAGGGGATGACAGCATCAGGCTAAATTTAGGAGATGGCTCTGCATTGTGTTTAACCCTGCGTGCAACGGAGCACAGCAAATTTAGTTGTGTTGCTGTCAGTGGCGGCCACCACAAACAAAGTGTGGTGAGTCGGGTGGAAGGAACACGGGAGGGGTCGCGTCCCACTGGCGAGTTTAGTAATGATATATTAATTTAAAAAAAGAACTTACCAGAAGCCGCCGGCCAGCTACATTGTCGCGCCTCCTCTCCCTTCCTGGTCCCAGTAGCCCCTGGGAGAGACTCCCATCCAATCACCTTGCTGCAGAGCAGCGCTGGGATTGGCCTGAGCAGGCTGAAAAGATGCTCCGCTCAGGGAGTCTTTGAGGTTCTCCAGCCCGGCTCTGGGGAAATCTAAGTGCGCATGTGTGCTTTGGCCGACCTGAGACTGCTGGCCAAAACACATATGCGCACTTAGGGAGTGCAGATAGCACTCCTCTTACCCCTCCAATGCATTCGCCCCGCCCCTCCCTACAGCGCTGGCTCAGAGCCGGCAATGAAAAATCAAATGATGCTAGAACATCGCTTTAGTTTTCATTATCTGACTCTGAGCCAGGCAGTGGGGCGGCGCTCCTCCGCAATTGAGAGCCCCCGCTGGTTGCTGTGCTGCATTGTGAAAATTTGAGTAAATCAGGTTCTTGATTTCAGGGGTGTATTTAGCAGAAGGGGATGCTCAGCATTACCCCAGATGTTTGTGGCTGGTCTGCTTGGAGATTCTGTATTCTGTGTCCGTGTCCTACAAGAAGTCACCACTGCAGTGTGCCTTGGTTATCATCCATTTCAAATTAATGTAATGATTTTATAGTATATTGTTTGCAATGTTTACAACATAATTAGCACATGTCATACATGATAATCCTATGAGCTCATATTATACTTATAGCATCTTCAAAGAAATTGCTGTACAGTGCTGACTTGTTCATTTTTATTTAAAAATACTACTTACAAGGCAGCCTTTTGAGGGCTCTTTGTGATGATAACTACAGCTGTGGCGTGCAGTGTGAGAAACAGGGACTACTCTTGGTGCTGGGTTCCCCTGTTTAATTTACACATTGCAACTATTTATGTGCTTCTTATAGCAACTCACATGGCCTAAATGAAGAGCTTGTGAGCCATCATGAAATCACCCATTCTGCAGGTGGAGCCAAGTCCTCAGCTAGGGATAGGAGCAGGTAAGGCTGAAGCCGGTGTTTGGACAAAATATTGAGTTTTTTATATCGGGAGACTGAAATATCGTGAAAAGAAATATAATGAAATAAAAATATTGTGATGCAAAAATATCGTTGCCAAGAGTACAACATCATTGTTAAGAATATTGTTGTTAATATCGTTTTCAATAATGTAAAATCTGCAAGGGCAGCTACGTTGTGGACAAACGCAGAACTATTGATCATACAGTGGGAGGCTGAATTGCTGAACACTGTCATGATGCATGGTGATAATATGCATAATTAGAATATGTCTAATACTGAAATGCAATAAAGATATTTTTATAAAAATACATAGTTGTAAAAAATATAATTTCTTTATTATGTGTTTTAGTTTCTAAAATTATTTTATGTGCTAATATTGTTTGTATAATTGTTATTATTTTTTTTGTATAGTTTGTAATTTTATAGATTTCGATTTTTTATTTTAATTGCTAATAGCAATTTATAGTGTCATAGCAGGTCGTTGGGATTGTAGGGGGATTGGTTGGGTAGTTAATTAAGTAATATTTAATTAATTAATCCTTTTAACATAAGTGTGTAATGGATATTAATTATGTGCAATATGTAATACTGATTTATTTTAGTTTTAGTTGAGGTGCGGGTTGCTAAGTTTGTAGGGGCATAGGGTGGGAAGGTAATTAAGTAACAGTTAATTAGAAGTTGTTAATAATATTTTAATTGATTATTAATTATGTATATTGTGTAATAACTATATACTTTAGTTATATTTTTAGATGTGGGCTGCTGGGTTTGTAGGGGTCTAGGGTAGGAAGTCCACTGGTTTCCCAACTGTTTATAGTATTTTTAGTAAATGTGTTTTTTGGTGTTTTACATTTGTAATATTTGATTTATTGTCTAACGTTAATAATATTGTTTTGTTATTGAAGTGTTTATGCTTTTATTGTGTATAAATGATACATCTTTTGAATATGTGTGGCCAAGCCCAGGCCACGGCTTCACACAACCACGAGACCTGAGTGGGTCGGCAGCAATGCACTCGCAATGCACAGCGGATCTGGAGGGGCCGTTTTCACTGCCAGGGTGCCTCTTTGAACTTTGTTTGTCCCACGAGGATTATTCACGCTTTTAAGGCCAGCGCCCACTTGGTTATGGTAATTAAGACTTCAAGTCCCATCATGCAACAGAACTACTCACCTGAAATTAATTGGGTTTTAATATGCAAAATAGAGAAGGGACTTCCACAAACAACTGTGTAAAATAAATAATGTTATTAATTATGTTACGTTATATGTTATATAAACGCAAACACACATATATGTATGTATGTGTTTGTTTGTTCAAATAATTATATAATTTTATATATATATATATATATATATATATATATATATATATATATATATATATATATATATATATGTATATATATATATATATATTCACTGAAAAAACCATAGGTTTCAGGCACGTTATAGTTAGGAATTAGCATTTAAAAAACCTTAGAAATTCACTGAAAAAACCATAGCTTTCAGTGGCGTTATAGTTAGCTGGACTTTTCACTCGTACAAAACCATTGAAATTCCCCCGTTATAGTTAGTTCAGCTAACTATAACTCGCGCACCCGCAATGCACTGCTGATGACGTCACATATTACATCACTCATGACATGGTCAGTGACATCACTCATGACATCACTGATGACATCTCAAATGACATCACTGATGACATCATCCTTGTGATAGAGTGGCAGACCTCCTCTCCCCCAATATAACCTTTGATACACACATTCAAAAATAGAAACTACAATTTTCAAAACAATGGACATACCAATATCAGTTACAACGCCATTGCAGGGAGGTGTAAAAAGGGGCACGGCCTGCACCACCTCTCTGCAATGCAGAGCAGTGGCACTTACTAGAAGCACCTGGTGGGCTAGTTAGCCCCCAGGGTCCCTCAGGATTGAAAGGGAATTATTTCCCCAACTTAAAACGTGCCACAGGGTGTGTTTGCACACGTCCCCTCAGGCCCCGTCCCCTCCCTTCACCACTGTGTAAACGCGCCCTGTGTCCCCTTGTATCCTAAGGGTCCCTAGGGTCAAACTAGCCCACTAGGTACCACCAGTAAGCGCCACAGAGCCGCGTTGAATAGAGGTGTAAAAAGGTGCGTGGCCTCAGAACACCTGTCTGCAACGCAGCTCCCTGGCGCATATTGGAGATACCTGTTGGGCTAGTTGGCCCTCAGGGACCCTCAGTATTGAAGGGGAATTAATTCCCCAACTTACAACTGGCCAGGGGGCGCGTTTGCAGAGTGCTGCAAGGAGGGGGCGTGGTCTCCACCGCGATGCCGGTCTTTTATTTATTTTATTTTCTTAAGAAGGAGGGCTGTGTGGCCCCCCTTCTTTTTCTAACTTACTGGCCCTGGGGACCCCATCCCCCAGGGCCTGCACCCTAATTCTTTTTTGTTGAAAAAAATACATTTTGCCCTCCCAAGGCCTTAATCGGCCCCGGGGACCTTTTTAAAAAAAAATTCTTTAGGAGGGGGCTGCGTTGCCCCCTTATCAGGCCACTTATGGCCCCGGGGACCCCATCCCCCGGGGCCGGCCTTTGTTTTTTATTATTTTTAAAAAAAATATATAGAAACACCTAGGACATGCTGGACAAACGGTATGTACCTATCACCATGACGATTTGTGTGATATTCATTAAAAGGCGACTATGCAGAGAATGAATCCACATAGAATGTATTTACACCGCTAGTGAAGCTCTGATGTGTCTGACGCCCTACCGTGCCTAATCCCGGCGCCCCCGCCGGTGGGTACTCTCCAAGTAGACACCCTTGTTGTTTATTTATACAAACATGGGTAGCTATTGACGGGCACATTTAATATACACGCACACCAAGCCATTCAAAGGGGATTCGACAGAAATTCGACCAAACTATGCAAGAAACCCCCCTCACGGTTAATAAATCACACATCCACCGCCGGATGTGTAATACTTTTTATTTTACTCTCTGGAAAGGAGACGAACCTCACTTGAGAGTCACTGCTTGCTCCTGGCTGAGCCCAATGCTGTGTTACACCCACCAGTGCCTGCCGAGTGCCTCACACCTCTGTGTTGTATTCCACCAGCTAGTGCGTATGCTATGACACTCTCTAGCCCATGTGCACTGTGACACCACCCCGTGAATATGTCATGCCACACTTGCCTTCGCACGGGTTATATTGCCCCATCTAACGTGCCTTCCTCGATGCCTATGTTATAACGCACAGCGCTATGCCATACATATTACAATCTGAGATCCATATCTTTGTCACAGTGCATATGCAACGTTACACTTCCAGGCACATATTTTATATTACAACTTTAGAGACTAGTTAGGTTACTCAACACTGCCCTGTGCATATTACACTCCAAGGCGCATATCGTATAGCACGCGCTAGTGCCTGTGCTATCTCACGCTCTCCAATGAATCTGTCATTGCGCACAATGTATTGCATATTATATTTCTCGCCCCGGTTCATCTTATATCACACTTTTTGGTGCATAGTTTATACCATGTACTATATCTAGTTTTCATTTTCAATCGTGCTCTCAGGACTATGTTCTATATAAGACTGCGTCCACCTACCTTTTCACGGGCATTACATTTTGCGATGGGGGGTGGAGGGTCAGGGGGTGTTTCTGCCATGTGAGCCCGGAGTCGCAGTCACAAACGTCCTCTTCTTCCTGAATAAAAGTGAGATTATGCTGCATACTTGTTCATATTTTAAGTAGTTCGCACAGACACACATTTTAAAAACAATAAAGTTCCTAATACCCATCTTCTCTGAACAGTTAGCTTGCTGCCCGATCCACCTCCTCCCTATCATCTGTTGTGTGAATCCATGGACTAGCCTCCTCCCTCCTGCCATGCATGGTCTGATGTGCTGCCACTGCCCTCCATTTAGCATGATGTACCAGTCCACTCCTCCTGCCCTCCATTGCCCAATTCTATGGCCCATCATTGACCTCCTGCTTAGCCTCTGTGCTTAGCTTGCTGCCCCTATTCTCCTTCCCCATGCCCTCCGATGTCTTTGTGCATGCCCCTGCTCCATCCTTTTTGCCCACCATGTTCCATGGACCTGCCACTCCTATCTACTCTGCGTGTTCTGTTGAGCTGCCACTCCCCTCCCACCTGCCTAGCATTGTCAGATGACTGTAACCTGTCCCTGCCACCTCCACCCTGCCTGTCCACTTGCCATGCCCCTATCCCCTTCCTCCTGTCCTCCATGGTCCATTTTACTGCCACACCCTTCTGCCCTCCCTGGTCTGTTGTGCTGCAACTGCTTCTCCTGTCTGCCCCGCGCGGTCTGTTGTGAGGCCCCTTCCCCTGAACTCTCTTGTCTGTGCCCAGGTCCTGACCCTCTCTTCTATCCTCCATGGTCCTTTGTGCATGCCCCTGCACCCTCCTTCTTGCCCATCATAGCCATTGTGCTGCCACTAACCCCCACGCTTGCCATGCATGGTCTTCTGTGCTGCCATGGCCCCTCCCATCTTCCCTGTGTGGTCAGATAGCTGCCCCTGACCCCCTCACACCTTCCCTCCATGGTCTGTGTGTATGCCATAATAGTCTCATTGTTGCTATCTGTGGTGTGTCTTGTTTCTAGTGCCCATCCTGCCTGACCTCCATGGTCATCTTGCTGCTCCTGCCCTGCTCTAATGCCCCCAGCCCTCTGTTTCCATGTGCAGACCCCTATTCCCTCCCTCCTGGCTTGTCTGTTCCATTGGAATGCCCCTGATCCGTCCCTCCTGCCCTTTATGGTCTGTTATGCTGCAGCTTTCTCTCCTGTCTGTCCATTATGGTCAGCTAGCTACCATTGCCTCTTTCCCCTCTGTTCTCAGTTGTCCATGTGCATGGTCCTGTCCTGCGCGGTGTGTAGTATTGTGCTGCTGCAAACCCTGATGCCTGCCCTGTAGGGTCAGTTTGGTGCACCTCTCCATGTCCCTCCTGTCCTCTGTTATCCGAGTCCATGTCCCTACCCCAATTCCTCCTGCCTACCATGATCCAATGTACCATACTTGCGAACATTTTGAACTTGGTAAGAGGGAGATTTTGAAAAAAACTGGGGTATTGATTTTCCCCTTTGAGTTACATTGAAAAAGAGGAGATTGTAGACAGGAAACAGATCAAATAAAGCCCATTTGAGCTTAAAAACATTGGACGTTTCCTGGCTGAAACAGGTCTGTTGGCATGTATGGTTGTAATACCACTGCCTCTTCCTTCTGCCCACAATGGTCTATTATATTGCCACAGCCTCTCTTGCCAGTCCTGTATTGTTGGTTTGTTGCTCCTGCCCCCCTTTCCACTGCCCTCCATAGTCTGTTGTGCTGCCACTGCCCTTCCTGCCTGCCCAGTGTGGTCAAATTGTTGCCTCTGCACTCTCCTACCTGCTTTCAATTTTCAGAGTCCGTGCCTCTGGCCTCTGTCTCTCAACAGTATCCCAATGAACAACTAGATTGCTAACATTCTATATTTATTACAAAAGTGTGGAACGCCTGACGTCATCTTGATGTAATCAAAACTGTAATACCTAGAGTATTTCCTTTAGAAATTACATATATGAGAGGGTCTTATTTGCATCAAAATTATGGTTAGTGCTCTAAAAAACTAAAATGAGGACATATTTTCAGAGTTTTGAAATAGCGACAAAGAACTTTTAAATTATTTGTAATCTTTATGTTTTTTTATCCAGTTCACCACTGTTGCACCTAGGGGAGAGGATGTGGTGTTACTTCCAGAGCTGCAGACTTTGCAACTGGGGAACCAGGTTGGAGTTTCTGCTTCAGCTCAACATTCTGTGATTCTGGTCAAATCACTTAATCTCCCCATGTCTACAACCAAAATGAATTTGATCTTGTGTGATGTAACCAAGGCTCATGTAAAGCACTCCAATACCTGACAAGTCTCCACTATATAAAACTGCAAATACACAAAAAATAAGTGTTTTGCACACTTCTGTCATTGGGCTTCATGTGGGCTACATCTGGGTGATATTTGTGCTGCATTTTGGCTCTTTTGTCTCTGGTGGCCATCTTGGGAGATTTATTTGTTATGAAGTTTCCTAATTTCCTCATTTACTGCAGTCTCCTTAGTAGGAAATGCTTTCAGTTTTTTACTTTGATTCCATCAAGAAGGTATTCAGATATGTCACACATTTGCCATAAATTCTGAATGTTAGCACTCTAGTTGCTCATTAGATCACTGTAGTAAAGCTACTGCTCACCACGGAAGTCTGCTGCTGGTATTAAAATTGCATGTTTCAGTCTGCGTATCAGAATTTATTAATCAAATAGAAGAGGATTTGAGAAGTCACTCAAAATGTGCCCTCATTTTTCTTTCTTCAGCACTAATCATAATTTCTATGGCAAAATGAACCCCCTCATTGTGTTCGTTTTTAAATTAAATGTTTTAAGTGTTACCAGTTTATTCCAATCAAGATGGCTTCAGGTGTGCCATACTTTTGTCATAAGTAAGACAGTAAGCGGTCTAGTGGTTCTTAAGAACACTCTGGGACATTCTGTCATTGGGCTATACTTGGGCTACATCTGGGTGATATTTGGGCTCTTTTGTCTCTGGTGGCCATCTTGGGAGATTTATTTGTGATGAAGTTTCCTAATTTCCTCATTTCCTGCAGTCTCCTCAGTGGGAATACTTTCAGTTTTTTATTTTGGTTCCATCAAGAAGGCATTCAGATGTGTCACACATTTGCCATAAATTCTGAATGTTAGCACTCTAGTTGCTCATTAGATCACTGTAGTAAAACTACTGCTCACCAGGGAAGTCTGCTGCTGGTATTCAAAGTGCATGTTTCAGTCTGCATGTCAGAATTTGTTTATGAAATAGAAGAGGATTTGAGAAGTCAAAATGTGCCCTAATTTTTCTTTCTGCAGAACTAATCATAATTTCTATGGCAAAATGAACCCCCTCATTTTTTTCCTTTGTAAATTAAATGTTTTAAATGTTACCACTTTATTCCAATCAAGATGGCTTCAGGTGTGCCATACTTTTGTCATAAGTAAGACTGTTAGCGCTCTAGTTGTTCGTTAGAACACTCTGGGACATTCTGTCATTGGGCTATACTTGGGCTACATCTGGGTGATATTTGGGCTACATGTGGGCTCTTTTGTCTCTGGTGGCCATTTTGGGAGACTTATTTGTTATGATGTTTCTTAATTTCCTCATTTACTACAGTCTCCTCAGTAGGAAATACTTTCAGTGTTTTACTTTGATTCCATCAAGAAGGCATTCAGATGTGTCACACATTTGCCAAAAATTCAGAATGTTAGCACTCTATCCCGATCACGAGCTGTATGCTAATTGGCTGTAAACACTCCAAACCAGGAAGTGTTGGCAGCCATGTTGTGCCTCGATAGAGCCGAGGCACAAGAAATCAGTCATACAAGTGCGCAAAATGCAAAAAAGGGGGCAGGGTGGAAGCACCCGGACCCCCTAGGCCTGCTTTTTTTTTTTTTAAACGGGAAAATTCAAGGAGGATTAGCAGATCCAGCCACGGGGAAAAAAAATGAAGCGCGGGCTGCCGCCCTTCGATACTATTTAGCCCCCAGGGGGGCTAGGTCCCGGGGGCAATGGCCCTGGGGACTGCCACCCCCCGGGGTTCTACTTAAGTGTGATTGCGGGGGGCACCCTGCCCCCCGCAGCCCCAGTGACCGCCACCCCCCGGAGCTTCTTAGTTTAATGTTGGCGGGGCCTCTAAGGCCATGACGGACCCCCCAGCCCCGGGGACCACCACCCCCTGGGGCTTTGTAAATTGTGGGAGGGGGGCCGCGCAGCCCCCCTCATGGAGCATTGTCATGGCCGTGGGGACCGCCACCCACCAAGGCCGGCTCCTGCAGTGTCCCTGGGTGCCCACCCCCGGGACACTGTAGTTTGCTATGGCAGGGCGAGAGCCTCATGGCTCCCGCCCTGCCTTAGCAAACTTGGTTTGGATTTTGAAAGAGAGAGCAGGGAAACCTGCTCTCTCTTTCAAAATGCAATCCAAATTGCTTTTCCACACGGGGAGCTGCATCTTAGCAGCTCCCCATGTGGATAAGCAATGCCGGCTCCTGAGGGACGCGGGGAGCCGGCGGGACCGTGGGGAGATTGGGGACCCCCCCACAGTCCCCAATGGAGAGGGCCAGCCCTAGTGGATGGGGTCCCCGGGGCTACAAGTGGCCCGGGAGGGGGACCACGCAGCCCCCCTCCCCAAAATGTTTAAAAAAAAATAAAAACAAAGGCCGGACCCGGGTGATGGGGTCTCCGGGGCCATAAGTGGCCTGAGGAGGGGGGCAATGCAGCCCCCCTCCTAAAGAATAATAAAAAAAAAAGGCCATGCCCTGGGGCCGATTAAGGCCTCGGGAGGGGGGCCACGTGGCCCCCTTCCAAATTTCTTTTTTTTTTTTAATTAGGGGGAATGCCCTGGGGGTTGGGGTCCTTAGAGCCAATAAATTAGAAAAAGAAGGGGGGCCACACAGCCCCGCTTCTTAAAATAAATAAATTAATAAAATACCGGCATCGTGCCGGAGGCCACGCCCCCTCCTTGCAGCACTCTGCATACGCACCCCCTGGTGCATTTGCAGATGGGGAACTAATTCCCCTTGAATACTGGGGGTCCCTGGGGGCCAACTAGCTCACCAGGATGCGCCAGGGGGCTGCATTGCAGAGAGGTGTTCTGAGGCCACGCCCCTTTTTACACCTCTCTGTAACGCAGCTCTGTGGTGCTTAATGGAGGTAGCTGGTGGGCTAGTTGCACCCCAGGGACCCTCAGGATTCAAGGGGAGTTAATCCCCAACTTAAACGCGCCACGGGGGGCGTTTGCACAGTGGTGAAGGGAGTGGGCGGGGCCTGAGGTGACATGTGTGCAAACACGCCTTGTGGCGCGTTTTAAGTTGAGGAATTAATTCTTCTTCAATCCTGAGGGTCCCTGGGGGCCAACTAGCCCACTAGGTACCTCCACTAAGCGCCACGGAGCTGTGTTGCAGAGAGCGTGGCCTCTGAACACCTCTCTGCAACGCAGCTACATGGCGCATACTGAAGGTACCTGGTGGGCTAGTTGGCCCCCAGGGACCCTCAGGATTGAGAAGGAATTAATTCTCCAACTTAAAACACGCCACAGGGCGTGTTTGCAGACAAGTCACCTCAGGTCATATACATATATAAAACATATTTGATTTTCAGAAAAACACACATTCACTGGATGATGTTATCAGTGATGTCATCAGTGATGTCACTTGAGATGTCATCAGTGATGTCATGAGTGATGTCACTGACCATGTCATGAGTGATGTAATATGTGACGTCATCAGCAGTGCATTGCGGGCGCGCGAGTTATAGTTAGCTGAACTAACTATAACGGGGAATTTCAATGGTTTTGTACTAGTGAAAAGTCCAGCTAACTATAACGCCACTGAAACGTATGGTTTTTTCAGTGAATTTCTAAGGTTTTTTAAATGCTAATTCCTAACTATAACGGTCCTGAAACCTATGGTTTTTTCAGTGAATATATATATAAATAGCAACACATATTAGTGGAATTTGTTTAATTTATATTAGATTAACTTTTTATTTTAAAATATTTAAAATTTGCTACTTGAAACTCTGTATTAAAAAATCAATAGTTTTGTATATATTTGGATGATATTAGTGTCAAGGATTTTTTTTCTCGATATTTTGGTGCTTACCATTATATATTTCGGTACACTATGTTTTTGACAAGATATTTGTGTCAAAAAGTATTGTTTATGTCGATATTGTGTCAATGATCTGCTGAAGCTACAGCAATATATGTCATAGGTTCTTTTTAATCACTTCATAGCTCATAACGTGTATTTGTAAAGTACACATTCACCCAAGGGTATCATAGTGCTGAATCTCAGAAGAATACCGCCGGGATTTGAACCTCCGACCATGAGGTCGAGCACAGGCCCCTACAGTAGACACAACAGTCCACTAAGCCAACAGACCCTCCTATTATGGCTCAGCTGGGGCGGTATCACACAGGGAGATGGGATTGCTTTTGCATTTTTGAATGGCCCACTATTATCACATCTGGCAGTACCTTGGGTAGGGGTACACTAGGCCTGATTTTATCATCAATCCCATGAGCTCAAAAATGCAAGAGTTAGATTCAGCATTAAGATGGAAGCCCAAGTTCAAATTTATTAAACGCTTGTGGGGGCGCTCGAGCAATGCAGGGTGGCTCTTTTGTAGTGTAAACAAGAGCACTGATCTAAAGTGGGAAGTTAGAAGAGCAAAATGGGACAAGTAATCCCCATAGTCAAAAACGTAATAGCAGTAGGTATAGTTACCTATAACAAACCCAAGATGATAATAGGTGTCAGAAAGCTGCCAGCACACCTCTGCATATTCAGCAGTGGTGTGACTAGGTTGTGAATATTTAACCCAGATTGTCCCTCATCTTTTGAGTACCATTCAATCAATCACTCAATCAATCAGGGGTTTGTATAGCGCGCTACTCACCCGTGAGGGTCTCAAGGCGTTGATGGGGAAGGGGTGGTAGAGCGGCTCCGGATCAGTCGAAGAGCCAGGTCTTGAGGTCCGTCCTGCCCATTGCTCATATTCACTTCAGCTGAAATGCAGAGACAGGGATAACAAAAGAGGAAGAGAGAGAGAATGAATCACATTAATGTTATAATGTGTTAATTTGTTTTTAGGGGCACACTGACACCTCAGGTGGTTCCTTAGTGGTTGGAAAAGCCACATACACTTGTGAGCCTGGTTGTGTTGGGTAACAGAGGAAAGAAATATCATTTTTAGACATCTAAATGGCCTATAGATTTCTTAATGCTAAAGGAATATTGTTTAAGAGTTTTCCAGCAATGTTGCAGATGTCCATTTTCCAAAGGGAATTTCTTTTGGTTTTCTCAAGTAGAATAAACAACTATCCGCTGATCCATATCCTGTCTTTGGGTGGTAATGATGCAACTAGTCAGTAAAGGACTTTTATCAAGTTATATAAAAGGCCTGGTGGCTAGAGGAAGTACTTATTTATGCCAGACTTATTTCTGGAGCCAGGACACTCTTGCTGCTGATTAGTGGCAAGTGCTGATGAGCCCAAGCCCATGGCAATCATTAATCATCAGTTAACAAGTACTGTACTGAGGTGAGGCTTGGCACTGTAAAGCCAATGAGTCCTCACACACTGGCACTGGGATGTCCAGGTGACATCTCATAGTCACACTCAATATATAAGGGAGAGTATAGAGAGACTGCAGTGGAGCTAGCCACACTCGCAGTTGCCTCTAATTGGTTGACTGTCCTTAATGGAGAGGCTTAGCTTGGGGGAGCCAATCATACAAAGTCCTATGTCTTCGCATTATGTCCAGTTGCTCTCAATGCTGCCCAAGCCCTGGGGCATATTCACAAACAAATTTCAGAGCGAGCAGCGGCACCAAATTCAGCAGCGCCTCGCTCTGACAATTTTAAAACTCAGGGATGCGCCATATTCACAAGAATACAGCACACCCCTGCGTTTCTCCTAGTGCTGGTGCAAAAAAAAGCAGCCTAGCGCCAGTGCAAGCAGCCTGCCGCCATGTGAATGGCGCTGTTTTTGGCACTGCCTCAGCCTTGTATATATGGGACAGCACCAAAAAGCAATGGGTGGTGCGGTGGAACGCCCACAGCAACACAAATTGCACGCTCCTTTGCCTCAGAGGACTGCAACGGAAAAGGCATATTTACAAGGTTGTGTTAAGCCACCTTAAGTGGCTTAGCCCCACCTTGTAAAAATCGGATAAGGCGCTATGCCACCGCTGCGTCAAAAAAAGTGAAGCTCCGGTGGCTTATGGGGCTTGTTAAACATGCCCCCCAATTTGTCCAGGTGCCTCACGTGAACCCCCTTCCTCCTTGAATCAGGGCATCACAGTGCAAAGGTGGCATATGGTGTATTATAAGACTGATTACATCAACAACCACCACTGCAGTTTGGTAAGCAGAATGAAATATGCAAGTCATACACCAACTTACAATTATGAACATCAACACTTAACCATACTTTAGGGGCAAGTACAGGAAGAAGAAATGAAGCCACTTTCAACCACTTTAGCTTAAATAATCTGCACAAGATCTGCCCCAGACACAAAACAAAATCAGTAAATGAGCTTGTGTAATTCACCCCCACTCACTAAACGTAAAGCTGTAATACTTCTCAAGGTTTAAATGACCACAGTGCTGAGGAAGGCCCATCATTACTACAATCCCTCAGAGCAGCTGACACATTTTGGCCATACTAAAGATAAGTCCGAAACAAATGAAGGGGCATATTAACAAGGGCCGGCGATAAATATCGCAAAGCGCGCTTAGCGCTTGCATATTTATCTCCGGCTATCTCTGGAATTTATTGCCTGGTTAGCACGTTATCAACAACACGCATCGCAGAGGCGATAAAAATTCCAGAGATAGTGTGGATATCGCCGTTTTGCATTGGCTTAAAACAGCGATATCCTAGATGATAGGGCCTGTGGTCTTAGCCACAGAATCCACCCCCCATGTTAAATATGCCTTAGTCAGGAATTTAACAAATGTAACATTTCTGCGTTAAGGCATACTTAACGCGATTTAAAAAATCGCTACCCTTCCTTGTTAATATCGTGAAGCTGCCTTCGCGATATTTTCCCTGGTTGGTTTCACAGCCACTCCTACTTTGCATCTCATTAGCGATGTAAAGTTAGGCGTGCTGGAAACGGGCGCTAAGTCAGCAAAACACGCAATAGCGTGTTTTTGCTGATAAGGCAATGAAATTATCGCCGCTTTTCGGCCGAAAACGGACGCATAATTTCATAGCGCCACCTTGATAATATGCCCCGAAGACACTCAACAACATAGAGCCAAGCCAAAAATATAATAAATGATATAATCCTTTCTTTTCCACTTTCTCTTTGTGGGAAGTACATTAACTTGATCTAGGACAACCGAAATGAACTAATGTAAAGTAAATACATTTAAAAAAAATCACTTTCCGTAGATCCCCCTGTTTGTGAAAAATGAAAACATTCAATGTTCATGTATATAAATATAAATACAGTTGTTAAGTATAAAAAAGAGTAACACTTCGAGATCATGGTACATTGTATTCTGCATTCATAACATTATCGCCCAGGTTTGTGGTCCTTCACACCAGAACCTGGGCTTCTATTGGAATTCTCTAGGGCATATTATCAAGCCCTTTATCACCGTTCTTAATAATATGGCCCATAATATGAATAGATGAATTGTATCGGCTATAAAAAGTAATAGCTCGCCACGGTGTAAGGGTGACTGAGTTACCAGTAGAATTGTTTCGGTGCACAGAAAATTCCCAGAATAAAATGTAACACAAGGCGCTGTGTTGCGTCACCTTTCTTGACTAAACCACGCAATCCAGCGCATATCGCCCCGTGCGTGTCTTTTAAATATCTAATTGCATTGGGGCAGATTTACAAGCCCCTTGCGGCACTTTAACGTCATTTTTCCCATGTCAAAAATGACGCAAAAGTGCCGCAAGAGACTTGTAAATCCGTCCCATTGTGTGTTGTGGCTATACCACAAAAGTGGAACAACCATGACGCAACATGTTACTAAATATGGCCCTTGGAGATTCATTTTCTCTGCTTTCTCCTCTTGCCACTGTTTTCCTATCTTTCTCTTCCTGTTTCTTTCTGCCTTTTCTACCTTTCTCTGTCTTACTCTGAGCCGAAGTATGATCATGATAAATAAGTCCCGACACAAAAAATTACTGTGTGTGCACGCCAGGGCAACCACCTCTCCGAATTATGCATTGAAAAAAGATATCATTCGAAATTAATCCCATCAAAAGATATCTAAGACTTTATTTAAATATCCACTGGGTGGCAGTAGAGCTCTAAAATACTGTTTTGGCCGTTAGAACCGGAGCAGAGATTAACAGTCTTGTGCAGGCATGCAGAGTGGTGGCGTGTGATTAATCCCTAATGTGCCCTTATTCAAGGGTGTAGTCAGACATGCAGTAGAACAGATGGATGGAGTCCGCATTGCTTGATTCGCGACTAGAGGCGCTGATTACGATGTCTTGACGCTTGCTTCTTGTATTGTTTTCATGCATTGTAACTGATGAGTCCTTAGTCCTGCCTCTTAGCTAAATCTTTCACCCAAACATTTACAATGGCGGCTCCTCCGCTATGGCGGAGGAGCGTCGCCCCACTGCTTTTAAGCAGTGCGAAGTAAAAACATAAAATGATACTCACTTTGAGTTATTATCATTTTATGCATGTGCTCCTTTGCGGGCAGAGCAGAGCAGGGCAGGGGAGGAGTGGTTTGCTCACTCCTAAGTGCACATGACTCTTTGGCTGGTCTTATCGGGCTGCCCGAACCATTCATGCGCACTTTCCCCGTTCTCCATGCAGGATGAATTACAGCCTGCATGGAGAACATACCCAGGCCCCCATTACCTGGCTGAGCATTGAACCAGGATGCTCAGACCAATCACAACTCTGCATTGCAGGATTGTGATCGGTCAGCAGAGCTTGAGTGCTTACCTGGCTATGCTTCCTGTTCCCCGAGTTCAACGAAGAAAGCAGGAGCAGAGACGTGGGACCCAGCGGCAAGGTAAGATTATTTAATTATTTATTTTTATATTGTGTACTGCGTGACACACCCCCCCTCCACGCCTGCCCCCGTCCCGCCAGCCAAGCAGGCCACCACTGCATTTTAGAAGTGCCTGGGAAACTGAACAAATCACCAAAAAAATTATATGCTTTTAAGTAAATGTATATTTCACAAAATATAAAAGAAAATGCTGGAAACAATGACGGTGAGCATAGGAGAAAGCTGTAGGGTTGGTTTTTTCCGGTTACGTATACCATATGTTGACATTCGAAAATGGTGGTGGAGAAGCAGACTTGGAGGAACAGGGGCCACTAGAAATAGACAAAATACTTTGCTGTCTATTTCCATAGCTGCCTTGCCCTGTTCCATTTCTGCACATGACCAGTGAGCTGGAGCACAGAGGCCTCCAGCTCTTCCTCCAAGAACAGGGAACACCATGACTGGTGCTTTTCGTGGGATAAGCATGCGTGCTTTGGTTAAATGATGGAATGAGTGATTATAGTAGTACATGTAGGAGTCCTGCATTTAGCTAGGCTGTGTTTCACTCACTGTTTATTTAAGGGGTAGTTTTATGTCTGTATATATCTTCTGCACCACCCCCTTATTTGCTTCCCCCAGATTGCACTGTGTGGTATTCAGTGCAGGAAATGAGTGGGATCTGGTCAGATCTTGGATCCGACAGCTATTATTGAGCCGGATCCAGGCTGGCCCAGATTAAATTTGCTGAATTTGTCACAGTGTAATTTGCCAGCACTGGGAACATTTAGCAGCGCGCACACGGTTTTTTCTTTACATTTGGAGCCAGTGCTTAATTTGTAAAATAATAAGTACAAGGGTCCTGACCAGGAGGCCACTGCAGCTTGTACCACCCATCACCCCTGTGATTTCTGCCAAAACAACTACTAACCATCTCTCTCGCCATGCAAGTGCGACAGTTCAGATTATTCCAGGTCCCCAGAGCGAAAGGAATGGCTGGAGACTCAGGAATTAGCAATTTTTAATATATATTGTATTCATAGACAACCGTTGTTCTGCTCATCTCTAAATTAGGTGAGCAGCGCCACCATGTGACAGACTGTCATAAGTGCGGTGTTGACACTTAAGTGCTGGTGCCGAGCACCTGAAACCAATTAAGTGCCAGTGCTGAGCACCGGGAATTTCCGGCTCAAATTAAGAACTGTTTGGAGCATCAACCTGCAGGCAGAGAGGAGGCATTCTTATTTTTACTTCTGGCTCAGCACAAAAGAAAGGTCTGATTTAAAGGGACATCATCCCTCCTTTTCTTCAAGCTTCATTCTAACTGGGATCTATCTGGAGCCTAACACCTAGGCCCAATTTACAAGATTTTGTGTTGAGGTTGTGTTACAAAAGCAGTACAAACCAATGCAAAAAGATTTTTATTTTAAATTTACTTTCTGAAAAGTTGCCTGAAGGTAACCCAAAACAGCACAAAGCACTGCTTTGCATTACTTTGCATTGAGGGAGCATTCCATGTGTGGTACATGGGCGTCCCCATGCAGCCACCAATGGTTTTTGATGCAAAACCGTATCTACGAACAATAGTTGACAAGATTTTGCGCCAAAATTTATGCCACTTTGAAGCAGGTGTTAAAAGGAGAAATGCTCTAATTTCACCTAACATTTCCACCTCTGCATGTGTGATGCATTGTACAGCACACATCTGAAGTAAGAAAAGTGTTGGTAAAGTTTATCTAGGCATATTATTTTGTACTGGAAGGATAATCTTCCAGTCCAAAACCTATGCTAGACATCATACATACACCCTTGCACTATTATGCAATGGTGTGTGTTTGTCTGTGTTTGTGTCTGTGTGTGCCTGTGTGGCGCTCGGCTGCCCAACTATGCGTCGGTGCTGTGGAGAGAGCAGGACAGTGCCATATCTCAGTAGATATGGTGCTTTCCTGCTCTATCACACAATGCAGCGCAGCAATTTTGGGTGCTGAGCTGCACCCCATGACATCTTTCTAAAATGGGCCGTAGGTGCCAATGCAAGGGGGGAAAACAAAGGAATACAACTTGTGATCATTTCACAAGTACTAAAGAGAAACTATAATTTCGAGGTAGGTTTTCGATTTTGTTCAACCCCTCTACATAAGTGAAATGCACGCACTGTAAGGATGTCTGATTTATCTATCTGTTTGCATGAGTAATTACACAAGTGACAATTTAAATGTAAGTCTTTTATTGTGCTTCTCATCCCAATGTAGGGTGTCACAGTGCTCATCATCACACACACACACACACACGCACACACACACAGACACACATTATTCAGTGGCAATAAATCATACAAGTACAACGCAGGCTCCCTTGCACCATGACGCAAGAGTGCCTGTGTTGGCGCTAGGCAGCCAAACGTTCACCAGCGCAAGGAGAGGACATGTAGAATATGTTGCATTACTGCCCTCTCCATTTCACGCAGCACAGCGCAGCACGATGTCTTGCTGCCTTGCGTGAAATATTGATAAATCTGCCCGTTATTAAGGTGGGAGAGTTGAATGACTTTGAAGTCATTTTCCACATATTACCCAATGTTATTTGTACTCTCTTTTCCAGAATATATTGTCTTGTGGGTTAGACTATAAACACATCCCCTCTGCTAGGTTGTAAGGTTTCTAAGAGTAGTATTCCTTACTGAAGGAACCTGACTCTTTATATCGTATAAAATAAAGAGGCATGCTGTGTAAAGAGTTCAGGTATGCCTCATGAGTGGACAGGGGCTTGCTCTAGCAATCTCAAGGTGCTCTATCTAAGGTAGTGTAGTCGAGCAGCATTAGGCTTATCAGAGAGGAGTGTTATACATTGTTTGCACACACTGAGTCAATAAATGAGGCACACGCTCAAAAAAGAGATCCACAATAATTTAGAAAAATAACAGGAATTTTTATATATATTTTGAACCCAAGAACTTCCTAATCAGGTAAATAAGATTTTGTAATAGACTTTTTACAGTTTTAGCAATATTAACCAACAGTGCGTTTTTACACGCAATGCTTTCCTGTGGGAGAAAGAACATTCACAGCAGACATATACTTGAAATACTTTTCCATGGGACCCCTTTCGGTCGTTAAGGTGGTAGAGGGACAAGGTTCAAAGTTCCACCAGCAGATTGCTGGACAGGTTGGTAGCCTTGCTGACTATGTGGTAGAAAGGAGGGAGGACACATGAAAATAGTTGCAAAGAGGGACTTAGGGACAAAACTGGGATCTCCCATTGGGGTTTCCAGATCATGAGGGTCCTGAGAGCTTGGGGGAGCTGTCGATCCTTAGGCCCAGGCCGGGTGGCTTGTTGCAGGGGTTATTGTAGTTGGCTGGCACTTGTGCGAGAAGGGTCTCAATGTCGTCAGTCAGGGCCAGCAAGAGAGACAAAAACATGACAGCTGGGCTGGTCTCTGCGGTGCTGATATCCCTCGTTGGCTGGCCGTTGATGATGTCATGAGAGTCCGAACTGGACTTCCAACAATGTTTGGTTGCAGCAAGGGTCTGGTACCCCACGTATTGGTGCAGGAGGGCTCGTGGAGGTATTGGCATCTTCAGGCTTGGCAGTAGGATGGAACTGAGCTCCTTGGGTGTGCTCAGCTTTTCCTGGGGGACTACTGCTCGATGGACTCAGTGGACAACAGCTTCTTTAAAACGGGCATCACAGTTGCTGTCTGCAGGGTGCGGACTAGTAGCTCCTCTACTCTAAGGGAGATGCTGGTTGCTTGCCGAAGTGCTGACAATCCTTCTGGGCTTGTGGAGGATGCACAGCTGCAGAACGAGTTGGGTCTTTGCAATTGTCAAGGTTCTGTGTGGCAGGCAGGGTTTGGCGCCAAAGTCCACAGTAGTCTTCTGTTCTTGCAGTTATCGGCTCTTCAGTATCCTCTTCTTCATTGTAGTCAGTGGAACATGAAGTTTTGGATTCAGGGAGACCTCTAAATTCTAAATTTAGGGATGTTAGGGGAGTGAAGAGTAGTAGCTAATGGAATGGACAACCTATCCTTGGGGTCACTACGCCCCCTATATGACCACTTCCTCTGGGAAGTGGGCATAACCCTGTTCCAGTTTCCTAAATTCTGTCATTACCAAGATGGTGGAATTTTCCCAGAGAAGGGCATTCCAAGCAGCTCACCTTAGGGGTGTGAATGACCTGGGTGTGCTCCACGCCTACTTCGTATACTGATTTCCCGGTTGTCTTGGTGCCAAAAGGGCCTCGGGTAGGGAGTGGCATCTCCCAAGTCTGGGGGATGTCAGGGTGGGTATATCAAAGGCCTTGGTATGCTGATTGCTAGCCATCCTCTTTGGAGGACGTGTAAACACCTCTTGCCAGAGCAGGCATTGTTCCTGACATTTGATAGCGGGGGTGTTAACCTCCTAGGGGGTCAGAAGCACGTCTGTGGTGGCAGGTGGACCGTAGCAGTCAGCCAGCACACTAGTGAACTAGTAGGTTTCAGCAGGTACCTCTAAGGTACCCTCTGGGTGCACGTATTTATAAATCCATCACTAGAATCAGTGTTGGTTTATTAATATAAGATGTTTGATAACAAACATCCTTGGTTTCAGTGAAGCCATATGTAGCTAGAGAACTTGTATTCACCAGTGCCCAGTACATATCCTTAAGATGACTTCCCTGCTCACTTGCAATGACTATGAATCAACTTACACATCACAGGGACATATCTGCTTGTGCAGATATGTCCACACATGTAATATAATGCACCCTATGTAAGGACTGTATGGCCTGCTGTAGGGGTGACTTACATATATTGCATGCAATGTCTGCAGGAAGTGAGCCATGTCGTGTTTCCACTTTTGTCTGCACCATCTCACGCAGCCTGCAGTGGCATTTTGCACGCATGTGGTGAGGTCCCCCCTAGAGTGGCACAATACATGCCGCAGCCCTAAGGGACCTTCTTTAGTACCCAGACCCTGGGTACCAGGGGTACCATCTATTAGGAACTTACAGGGACACTAAAGGTATTGCCAATTGGGGAACAATTGTACAGTTTTAAGGAAAGAGATCTACCACTGGGGACCTAGATAGAAGAAACCCAGTGCACTTCTGTCAAAATTGCATCAAATACAAGGCAAAATGTGTGGGTGACCATGTCAAAAAGGGGCCCTTTCCTACATTTACTAAAAGGGAAATGTCTATTCAAGCAAATGCTCTGTGCCTCCAATTGTAAGTAGCACGCTTTGCATGTAGCAGTAGGCAGTAGCCTGCTTGTTCTCTTTTCAGTACTCATTTATTTTGACCAATCTTCCCACCTCCCCATAATTTCAACACCACAAAAAATAGACAAGAGCTCCCTACTCAAATCTATACTTAATATAACTGAATTATTGTGAAGCATTACCTTACTCTCCCCAAGGAGACTGTTAGATGCAGTGACTGTTTCACGTGTTGCCCTAAAGGGGCTGCATCCTTCCATACTTTCACCTACTCATTTTTTCTTTCACTCACCCTTTTATTCAGCCATCCACCCATGCACTCACTATTTAAAGCATTTACAAATGCACTTACCCTTTTATCCATTCACCCACTCACTCACCCTTTAATTATCCTTACAGTAGGTCACACCCTCATCCTTCTGTTCATGCACTCATTCATCCATCCAAATGATGACTCTCTCTCACATAGATCCCCGCATCTATTCTCACAAACACCAACTAGTAAATAAGTGGAGAAGCACTGTCACTTATAAAATACCTAGACCTATTGTTTTTGCAAAAAACATTGGGGTAGTGAAAGGCATCCTTCTTGATTCTGGATTCCAAGTATCATGCATGACAGTGGCAGCTAGTCCTAGTTATTTACCCAACTGCACTACGCATGCTGAGATGTTTATGAGCAATCACACTTGACTGCTTTATTTGCAGTCCTGGTAATGGTACCTGACTAGTCATGACATATCGTTTCTGGACCAGCATACACCAAGCATCCTCCAGTGTCCTTTTCAGGCAAGCCTGCGTGACCTCTCAACACATAGTACAGCTTTGTATGAGTTTCCTGGGGGATACTTACCCTGATGCTTTGTGCAAAATCCAGGGCACAGTAGGTTGAGCGCACACAAACAGAGAGGTCTTCCACACTTAGATTTCTACTACAGACTGGTGATTGAGTGCTGCACCAAAATAGGGCTATCCCAGTTATATGGGTAATGTGAAAATTTACCCGGAAGCAGCACCTTCCTCATCCCTCTGCATGCACTCCCAGTTGAAGAGGCACGACTGGGCCAGACCTGAAGTGGGCCTCCCCGAGAACAAAAGGATCCTGAGGGCACTCCTTGCAGTCCACATCAGTGCATACCACCCTTGATACAAATTAGTGCAAAGTAGTGCATTACACTACTTTGTGTTACTTTTAGGCAACTTCCCAATGGAAACATGTTTTGCACAGGAAACTAAATCCAAAATCAACACTTTGTGCTGGTTTGCAACCCTTTTTATGCCCCAGGTTAAAGTTTTGATTAATCTGCCTTATGTGTTGACTGCTTCAAAACAGGGCTGGTGCTTCCATAAGGCAAGGCTAAGTAGCATGTTTTGGTGCTACTGCTAGGTGGCCCCAAATTAAAAGAAAAAACAAAACTTTAGGGGGCAGTGTGCCCTCCAGAAGCAAAGTGCTACTTTGCCTAAGGCACTGAAAATCCTTGCACTGTTTCTTTCTCCAGACCTATTGTGCTTGCTGTCGAATTGGCTGGTACTTGGTGTTAGCCTCTTGTATCCATGATCAACTTAAATGTTAAAATCTCTCAATAGTTGCTCATTTGCTAAACAGTTGCACCAGGATTTTAATTGATATTTATTCCCATCCTTCCTGGCCTTGCATTGAGCTCGGGACTTAAGCAGTAAGTGTGTGATTTCATAGTATATCTCAGATTGCTCGTGTGCAGTCAGTAGGAGACAATTTTGCTAAATTGGCTGAAGAAATGAATAAAGATGTTCTGTTTATTTCCATAAATGGTAAATATTTCTGTTGAGCTTACGCAAAAGTCTGCTATCATGTGATTTCACATGTTTGTTGTCCTAGACAACTATAGTATTGTGAAATGCATGCCTTTATCCTTATTTATTGCAAGCCTTTGTCATCCTCTCAGGCAGGTAATGTGGTGACTGGAGAGATGGTAGAAGAACTGATTCTTGCCGGAGCAGACATCATTAAAGTGGGCATTGGACCAGGTAAATCTAAGATGCATCTATGGTAACTATTAACCTATTGTATAAGCGTTCATGCATTCTAGAGACTGTGTTACTTACAGATGTACACTATGGCAAAATTGAGCAAATCCATTTTGGACTGTATTTGCTTGATGCCAAATATAGGATGTATCCAATTCAAAAAGTGTCAGTACAGAGGAAAACAAGAAATTGAGAAATGATAAATAATGGAGACAATAATCTGAACAACAAGCTGTGCTCACAGAAAAAAGAACCAAGTCACACTTGATCAAGTACTAACCAAAAACTGAAGGCGAGAATTCACTAGGTTATACCACAGTAAGAAGAATAATTAAGCAGTCAAGGTCCTGAGGAGTACTCAAAAGCAATGAGAGGTTCGAAACGCGTCAACAACTGGCTCTGGGGAGTTTTTAGCACTTGACGCAGAGAAAAATGTACTGCTAATTCTATTAGACCTATCAGCTGCATTTGATACCATCTCTCATGATATTCTGCTGCAACAACTTAATCTTTGTGGGATTTCCCACAGGATGCTGGCCCGGGTTAAATCCTTCCTCTCAGATCGCAGACAGACAGTTATGTTAGAAACCTTTTTTCCTCAAAAAAACCTGTCACATCAGGGGTACCAGAGGGTCTGCACTCAGCACTGCATTGTTTAACATCTATATCGCCCCTTTACATCTTTACTTAAAAATTCTCAGTCGTATCGGTATAGCAGGTCAAATCCTTTGGATGATGTATGGTCATATTAAATCATGACTCTGACTAGGTCCGGAGGGGCTGACCACCCATGGTGGGACCCTTGCCCCAGGCTAACTATATAATCAATGAGATACAAAGAAAGAGGAAACCACAGAGGAGCACTTCTGGACCTAGTCTAACCCTGGTTTAATATGACCATACGTCGTGTAAAGGATTTGACCTGCAATACCGATACGACTAAGAATTTTTAAGTAAAGATGTACAGCTAATGGTGCTGCTATTTATCCCAAAAAATCTGAAACAAATATAGAGTGACAAGTGCGTCTTTTGAACAAGGATCTCAATACCGTAGGGAGACAGGATTATTGCAAGGTCTGCTCAACCTGAGAGAAGGGATCACTCATACAATAGAACGGACATTTGATGAGCCCTGAAGAAGCCCTTAAATAGGACGAAACACGTTGGCTACCTGTGAAGAAAAGAAAAGTTATAGAATAAAAGAAATTTGCAACGATTTTACTTGTTGGAACTGTTTCTTTTTCTTTAATGTGTGGTGATCAAATCATTATTGTAAGAATTGGAATTATGTGTCTTGTAGGAAAACCTGCACCTTTGTGTTTTTTCCATATACCTTTTGGCAGTGAAAAGCAGGCCAAATCTATCTTGAGAGAAGTCTTTGGAATGAGTGAAAAATGTGCGGAAATCGATTCAGAAGCACCAATTTCAGATGTTATTGGAATATTTTGTGGATTTTGGTGTTTACATGCTCATAAATCTGCATGGTACAGTAAATCCCATACACTTTTTTCTTGTTAAATTCTGGCAGCTTCGACCAGCTAAAATTTAACTAAAGGTATGAAATGTAATGCAGCTGTTAAATACCGGATGTGGTAAATACCATCCAACTTGCAATTCCGACCTTTGCACAAAACATTTACGCAGGTGTTGGAAATCAAAGACCCACTCTTGCACTTAGTAACTACCATATCCTGAAGTATCAATAATGGCAATCCTCAGAGGAGGAGCCTAGCGCGCAACCAAGATGGACGCGTAGGCACAGGGCTCCCCGGACCCTTGCCGCTCCTCGCAACTTATCCTGACATTATCCTGGATTTGTGAACGGATTCTGGAAGATGAACCTTGGCTGAATCCATAACTCTTTTCAGAACGTAAATCGGACCTGGGAGACCTGAAATATAGCGTCTTGCATTTTGGAGGCCCACCTGGAAGCTTTGCCCGGTGCTTTGGTGAACTGTGGGGCCGGGGAGTAGTTGAACAAGAACGGCATCGGCGCCTTGCCAATGACCGCGCCCCCACTTTCAGTTTCGCTTTTGTACTTCTGCATGGCCGATTGAGGAGCTACTTCGCGCGGCTGGGGCGTCCTCCGGCCTTTGTACTGGACTGATTTGTGCCTTTTTCTCCACTTTTCCGAGCGGGCTCTCGGACAGTCTGTGTCTGATCTGCTGGCACCCCTTTGCTATCGGTCCTGGCGGACCCCTCCGGTGAGCATCGCTTAACATGGCGGGCAAGGGGGACCCCGAGAAACGGAGGACCAAGACATCCCACCGTGGGGGACCAGTCCAGAGTAACATCATGGATCGTTATACCCGGGCAAAGGATCCCCCGGGCCAGCAAGTGCCGCCGTGGAGGACTCTGGTGGTGGTGGCCCACGGAATTGTCGCTGCAAGACGTTATGGGCGCCATCAACGGCATAAGGGAGACCATCGCCCTGCAGTACGAGGCTCTGGCCCGTAAAATTGACACGGTTGCCATTGATGTTACGTTAATTCGGGCGGATCTCTCTAAGACTAACGAGAGGGTTCAATCGCTGGACTTGAGGACATCCACTCTTGTCACGGATGTATCAGACCTCCAGGCAACTCTTGGCGATCTAAAGTCGGCGAACGACACGATGTCCCGCCGGCTGGAGGATTTCGAAGGTCGGGCACGACGCAATAATATCCGCGTCATAGGTGTGCCGGAGACTCTCGACAATCGTCCGGTGGACCTCATGGTCGAAGATCTCGTCCTCAATCATCTTGCTCCTTCAGGCCTGAGCAAGTTCTTCGCCGTGGAGCGTGCCCATCGTGTCCCGGGCGGTAGGCCTCGACCAGGAGCTCCCCCGAGGCCTATTATTGCAAAACTTTTTCATTACAGAGACCGGGATGCGATCCTGCAGGCCTCGAGGGTGCACGGCCCAGTTAACTATGAGAATGCCTCCGTTAACTTCTTTCCGGACTTCACCCAACTCGTTCAGAAACAGAGAATGGGCTTTCAGGGGGTGAAGCGCCGTCTTCGAGATTTGGAACTTAAATACTCTATGCTTTTCCCTGCCAGGCTTCGTGTGGAATATGAAGATCGGACTATCTTTTTTGAACGCCCTGACATTGTGAGTGACTGGTTAGACTCCCTGCCGGACCGGGGCGAACAATCTGGGCGTACTGGCGGTGCTGAGGGCGGAGGGCCTCCGCAGGAATGATTCTTGGTCCTCTACTTTGACATTTCCTTCTGCGCCCAGCCAGGTTCTACTTCAATTGTATATTTTGTCTATTACTGTTCTGTTTGGATGCGGGCGGGGACGGGTCCCTTTCCTCCTCTAGGGTCTTTTTGTAGCATGGGATTGTTAGGGCGACAGGCACACTGCAAGTTGGGGGGGCTGTATAGTCCGCAGGGGTGCAGGGTGGGGGGAGTTGTAATGGCGTGGGGGTGGGAGGGGGACAGTGGTTGTTGGGTTGTGTATTTTTTCTTTTCAAGGCGGTGTGTTTGTTTCCTTTCAGTTTTAGGTGTCTGGCTGCGTGCCCGGGGACTCCAGCTTCTTGTGTTGGGATGGGGGGGACGGGTTGAAACTTATGTCTTGGAACGTCAACGGATTGGGGGACCGTATCAAACGTGGGGTGGTGTTGCAATATTTGCGCCGATTGGCCCCTGATGTGGTATTTCTTCAAGAGACGCACTTGGTGGGCAATGTATGTCATGCCATGAACAGGGGGGGCTACCGACTGGTTGCACATTCTGGCTTCACCACTGGATCCAGAGGGGTGGGCATCTTGCTGCGATCTTCCCTCCCGCTTGAGATTGACAAAGTTACTCTTGATGATAGAGGGCGCTATGCGTCCTTGACTGGACGGTGGGAGGGTCAGACTCTTTCATTGGTCTCGGTCTATGTTCCCCCGGGCCTCCAGACCTCCACTTTCTCTGATGTGGGTCGTATGTTACTTGAACTTCCTGATAGTCTCTTGCTTGTGGGTGGGGATTTTAATTCCGTGATTTCTGGCGAGTTGGATCGTTACCCTCCCAGAGCCCTCTCTGCCGCCCAGCCGTGGCTCGGCGGGTTCTTGGACACTTTTGGCCTAGTGGACTGCTGGAGGTTGATACATCCGACACAGAGTCAGTACACATTCCACTCCGGGGCTCACGGGAGTCTCTCCAGACTAGATTACTTTCTTATGCCAGCGGCCCAGACCACCCGGGTCCGGGAGGTTAAGCACCTGGCCCGGGGTATTTCCGATCATTCCCCATTGTGGCTCCTCTTCGATACCGGGATGCGATCCGCCGGGCGGGTCGCCCCCATTAACCCCTGGTACCTGCGTGACCCCAAGATCCGCAAGGGTCTCATTAAGTCGCTTGACCAGTATTTTCTTGAGAATGAGGGGTCCGTCTTGTCCTCTGTGTCCTTGTGGGAGGCTTTCAAAACGGTTCTCCGAGGACACGCCCTATCCCTGATCGTGGAGGCCAAGAAAGCTAAGAACGGGGAGGTGGTTGCGTTGGAGGCTGAGATATCGGGGTTGGAGGCTGCCTTGGAGACGGCTGTCACTCAGGACGGGCTCCACGCTCTCAGCCTGAAGCAATTCGAATATAAGTCCCTTGTTACGGAGGCTGCTCGGACAATGTATAGGGAACAGCAGGGTAGGCTGTATGATGCTGGGGATAAGGCGGGTAAATTGATTGCTTGGCTTGATAAGAAGGAGAGAGTAAATCGAGTGGTCCCCGAGCTTCAGACGTCGGAGGGAGTGAGTGTGACTGACCCTGGTGAGATTGTGGAGTGTTTCGCTGATTACTTCCGTGCTGTGTACTCCCCGGTGTCTGATAGGGATGAGGCTGACTCCCGTCACTTGTTGAAGGATATTGCTTTGCCCTGCCTGTCGGTGGATGAGCGTGAGCAGTTAGATGCCCCGTTGTCGGTCGACGAGATTGCTACCGCGATTCGTTCCCTTCGCTCAGGCAAGGCTATGGGCCCCAACGGACTCCCTATTGAACTTTACAAACTGCAACCGGATAAAATTGCGCCATTTCTCCGTCGTATGTTTTCGGAGTCGCTTGAACTTGGTTCTCTCCCTGCTGACCAACGTTTGGCCACTATAGTCGTGATTCCCAAGGACGGTAAGCCTCGGGACCGTTGCACCTCGTACAGGCCTATTTCTCTGTTGAACGCCGAGCCGAAAATCCTTGCCAAGGTTCTTGCTAATCGCCTGCTTACTGTTATCTGTGACCTGGTGCATCCGGACCAATCCGGTTTTATCCCGCACCGGAATACGGCCCTTAACTTGCGGCGGCTACATGGCGTACTTGCAAGGGCGGAATATCTCTCAGAGCCGGCCATCTTGGTTTCCTTGGACGCCACGATGGCCTTTGATACGATAGAATGGCCGTATCTTTGGGCCGCCCTGGCAAAGTTCGGACTCGGGGCGGGATTTATTAGTTGGGTTAAACTCTTATACGCTGCTCCGTTGGCTCAGGTTGTCGTTAATGGGAGGGTTTCCCGGCTCTTCGTTCTTGGGAGGGGCACTAGGCAGGGGTGTCCGTTGTCTCCCCTGCTCTTTGCTCTGGCTTTGGAACCGCTCGCTGCTTGGCTTCGTTGGGAACCGTCGATAAGAGGGATCCAGTGGGCCCCTGGCTTCGAGGATCGAGTTTCGTTGTACGCGGATGACATTCTTTTGTACCTCACCTCACCACGTCAGTCACTTAATGTGCTCTTTGACATCCTTACTTCCTTCGGCAAGAACTCTGGTTTGATCATTAACTGGTCCAAATCTTGTGTCTATGCTATATCCGGTGGCTTTCCTCTCTTGCCTTCTCGTTTTCCTATTAAGGCGTCCCACTCCGGCTTTACGTACCTGGGGGTGTACGTCTCATTGGACCCGGCGGTCCGCTACGAGCATAATCTCCTCTCTCCACTTCGGAGATTGAGGTTAGACGTGGCCCGTTGCCGTAAGCTTCCCTTGTCTCCCCTCGGTCGTGCGGCGCTTTTTAAAATGATGTCTCTTCCCCGATTCCTTTACGCACTTCAGAACTCCTTTGATATTATTCCGGCGGCCTACTTCCGGGAGGTGGAGAGCTTACAGAGGAGGCTTGTTTGGGATGGTCGTGCACGTATTGCTCTTGCAAAACTGACTCTCCCCTGGTATGACGGGGGCATTGCACTCCCGGACATCAGAAGGTACTATTGGGCCTCCCAGCTATCTGCTATTAACCATGCAACGTACGCACCTGGTCCGAATCCGGCTTTCGAAATGGATAGATTTTTGTTGCCTGGCGGCAACTTTAACAGAGCGCTTTACTCTCGATCGGCGGGGAAGAACTTAACCGGTCCCACTAAGATTGCTGTGCGCGTGTGGAGGGCTGCGAATGTGGCCACGGGCTGGAATGAGCGTTTGACGGGTGCGACCCCTTTGTTTGCGTCTGAAAGATTGGGAAGCCTCTGGACGACGAAGGGCTTTGAGCGTTGGGACACGATTGGCATCAGTAGGGTAGGTGATCTTTGGGTGAAGGGTGCGGTTAAATCCTTTGCTGCGCTGCAGAGTGAGTACGAATTGAGTGAGCGGGAGTTCTTTCGGTACGTCCAGGTTCGGCACGCCTTGCTCTCGGCCTTCGGGGCTGGGACTGCAGTCCCTGTGTCTTCGCCACTCGAGGACCGCATACTCGACGGTCACTTGCCCGACAGTACTATTTCCCTTATCTATAAAAAACTAATAAACGTTCGGGCGGATCTCCTCGTGCGCCTTCGGGAGGCGTGGACCGGGGATGGTGTGGAACTGGACGATGAGGATTGGCAGTCTGCGCTGTCCTCCCCTAAGGAAGTGGCCATACCCGCGCGTCTCCGTCTTGTCCAGCTTAAAATTCTCCACCGTGTCTACGTGACGGGCCCTCGTTTAGTTTTGATGGGTTTTTCTGAAGACGGGCTCTGTAGGCGCGGCTGTGGGCTCAGCGCCACTTTTCTCCATGTTCTCTGGGAGTGCTGTGAGGTGGCGGAGTATTGGCGCCGGGTGCATGCTGTCATGGAATGCGTCACTGGGGTCGCTTTGTTGTCCGAGGCTCGCCGATGTTTGTTGAACGTGTGGGAGCCTAATGACTATAATGCGGCTCAGACTCGGTGGGCGGCCTTTGGGAACATGATTGCTAAGAGGGAAATCGCACAGCGTTGGGGTTCCCGACGGCCTCCCACCGTGTCAGTATGGAAGGAGAGCATGGATTGGTGCATGTGCAGAGAGAAGACTGTGTATGTGTCTCGGGGTAAGCCGGGGGCGTGGGGTAGAATCTGGGGTCAGTGGAACGCGTACCGAGGGAACATCTGCACGCCCCCCCTCGTGGACACATCTGATGCCGCCTTGTCCCCCTGATCCTGAAGTTCCCGGACTATTACATTTTATCTCTAGACGGTTGTGGCTCTCCCGTCGCCCCCACCTCCCTCTTGCTCATCCTCATTGTCCACCTGAGGGTGGAGTATGTATTGTGTAGTTCCCCGGATGTGGTTAGACGCCCCTTTTTGATGGTTTCCGCCTTGCTTTTTGGTGTTATTTTATTTTTTCGTTGTTTGTATTTCTAAAATCTATGTATCCTGATACCCTCTGAGGTGCACTCAGTAATTTGTTAATTCGGCTGGGCCCCAGGGGGCCTGTTGCTGCCTTGATGTTGTTGACCATGTACATATTAGCGGCCGGCCCTGGTGGTTGTAGGCCCATGTTTGTATTGATTTTTATGTACAATAAAGGTTTTCGCAAAAAAAAAAAATAATAATAATGGCAATCCCATTTTACCACACAACTCGTAATGAGACAGGATTGTTTTTTTGTGGAGGGGTACCTTCCTGCACAAAAGCAATTCTTGGAGAATTTTTTTCTCTTTCTAGACATTCTGCAGAATACAGCACATTTCGAAAGAGAAAACAATGAGGAGAAATAATGATATTTCCCGTCTTTGCGCCTCCACTGGGTAGGCATAGCACTTTGACTCATTCCCAGGTCTACCACTCATGGGTAATCTGTGAATGCACCAGAGTCCATGGGTAGACATGTGGGAACACCCACACTCCTCCCTTGGAATGCCTTCCTGGGGCAAAGTAACGCAAGGTAGCATCTTGCACTGCCTTGCGTTACTCTAGATTTACCAAGCCATGCAGAGCTATGCAAGGTGGTCCTGCATGGCTTTGAAAATCTCATCTAGGTTTTGCGTCAACTTTGAGTTATCTTGCTTAGTGCAAAGGCGATGCAAGCTTTGATGAATGTTCCCCCTTGTCTTTAAAAGTTCAAAACTGCCTAAGTTTGCAAACATGGGACTCTTTTTAAGCTATCTAATTAACTAATGGGACCCACTTTTATTTTGGTGCCCGGGCCTATTTTCAGCCCCAGTGCTGGCAGTGGGCTCGTTGCATTGGGTATGTAACTCATCATCTGTTTGGTATCTTTGAAAGAGGTGGAAACTAAGCAGTAATATAGCAAAGGCTTCATTTAAATTAGTCGTTTACAAAGCAGCCCAGCAAAAGTCAATATAAAAAGAATCCCATATCTTCCTCTGTATCTCATCTGCTTTTCTACATGTGTGTATACACAGTTCACACCTTGCAGTCATTTATTTTCTTAGAAAAACTAAACTTTTGCAGGGCGACTTACACACTGAAAACCTTTCGCGGCTGCCAAGCACAATACATAAAAATACAACAGCTGAACCTCCTGCCTTTTTATGAATGCAGGTTTTTGCACTGTCTAAATAGTTGCACACCCTGCTGTTCACTAGGCCCTGCAGAGACAATGAACTGAAGCCAAAGGTAGCAAGCTGTAAGGCCTATATTTCCATTTCATCTGCACACACTGGTCCACTGCCTCGGTTTTTCAATGTCTATATAGTTGGTTATTGAATGACGAGGTACTTGGTAGCCACAGAGAAAGCTACATTG
Organism: Triturus cristatus; assembly: GCF_964204655.1. Classification (NCBI taxonomy): domain Eukaryota; kingdom Metazoa; phylum Chordata; class Amphibia; order Caudata; family Salamandridae; genus Triturus; species Triturus cristatus. The sequence goes on from NC_140588.1 coordinate 272,813,737, forward strand.
TTCCATTCTATAGGAAGTGATGCCAGTAACAAAGAAACATAAACAGAACGCCATTATTACCATCAGGGCTGGAAGAGCAGACTGGTTTGGAGCCTGATTGGTGGAGCTTCTTCAAGCTGAGGGAATGTGCATCATCAATACTACCGTAAGGCATAAGGGGCTCAAGCAAAGGTCAGGGAGGTGTGCCAGAATGCCTGAAATATCCACTGCTTCAAGCGCAGGCATTAATTTTGAGTTATTGCATGTACTGTAGAGACCAACAGCAACACTTGTGGGAGGCGTTCAGACTGTTGTCTGGTGTATCTCCGCAGGTTCCCAATTCATTGAAGATAACTCCATACTTTCCGACTTCCAAACAGGATTCCGTCTAGGAAGAGGCCCAGAATTTGCCCTCTTCGCCATCTGTGATGACCTCAAATTACAGTAGGCCTGAATGGCGCTGCTGTACTACTTCTCTTGGACCTTTCAGCTGCCTTTGACACAGTTAACACTCTAATTTAAAGACTCTACGAAGCCAACATAGAGGGGACTGCTCTCGACTGGTTCACATCCTACCTTTAAAACAGAACAAATGTCATCCATTCTTAATCTTTCTCATCCAAACCGTACTTCACAAAAGCAGGGGTCCCTCAAGGCTTTATCATCTCATCCATGCTTTTCAACATCTACATGAAGTCACTACCAGCAATGATCAATGAATTTCAGCTCACCTGCTATAACTATGCAAATGACACACCAATACTCCTTAAACTGGAAAGCTCAAAAAGACATTGGAAGCTCACACATTTTCGGTTGTCTCAGAGCCATTGATGAGTGTGATTGGCGTGGAGCCATCTCAAATTGAAGGCTTCCAAACAGAAATAATCACATGTGGCGATTGGAAAAATTATGACCCACTAGCCGCCTGGCCTGACGATCTGGGACCACCTCCTAAAGTATCTAAAGAAGTAAGAAACCTTGGAATTTCCATGTCTCTAAGGTATCAAATAATGCCCAAGTGGACAAATTAGCAAGGTTAAGCTTCAATACTGTGACAACTGTGTGATGCATCTTCCCCCACCTGAGATTTCCACATAAGGTCCAGACTTCTGTCTCTCTTGTACTGTCTAAACTTTATTACACCAATGGCCTCTATCATGGATCATCTTTATCAACTATGAAAAGACTACAACAGATTCAGAACTCTGTTGCAAGATTATTCTTACATCTAAAGCCACAAGTCCACATCTCCCCTGCCTTGAGGGCCCTACATTGGTTACTGGTTGCCTGAAGATCCACCTTCAAGCTGCTTTGTGTCACCCAGAAAGCAATACATGAAACAGGACCACTTTTCATCAGGAATAAAATCACCAAATAAACGCCAAAAAGGAACCTCGGGTGTTGCCAGCAGCTGATGAAGATGGCCCCTAACTGAAAGAGCTGTGCTGGCCGCCAGCTTGCAGACCTGAAATATCCGCTATAATCCGCTCTTCAGGAGGGAACTAGAGACAGGAGGATAGCCAAAGTCGAGTAGGCCACCCTGATACGCGTAACAACTCTATAAGGGGGCCGCTGTGCAGAACAGGAGGAGCGAAGAAAGATCGGCCATAGCAGGCAAGATGACGGCGCCCATGTGACCGGAAGAGCTGTGGAGATTCAGCCGGAGAGCCAAAACAAGATCAAGGCACCGCCAAGGCATTTCGCCTCATAGAAGCGACCGAGACGCTACATACCCACGGTGTGGGGTAAACTAGTCTATCCTCTTCCAACGCAGTCTCTATCGCGGCATGGACGCAGTAGTGTACCGGGGAGGCTGACAGCATACAGCACACACATGCTCGCAAGCCCCAGGGGGGTGTGCAATGTGGTGATCTGAGCTGGGCCATACGAGTGGGACAGTGGCGGTGTGCCCTACGCCTCGATCCTGGATGGGACCGAAACGGAGACCGGGTAAGGGGCAGGTGCGATGCCCAGAGGGAGTGCTAGCAGTCGGGCCCTTCTGATACTGTGGGCGGCTGAGGAGACTGACGTCTGCAGTGCGGCCTTGAGGTAGAGAGCGAGGCCCCCCGCAGTCATCATTACAGTCCGGTCCAGACGGGACCCAAGCCTGGATACCTCGCTTGGGGGTCACAAATGCTGAAGACAGCTGAGAGGTAACAAGCCTGGCTCTGTGGAGCTTGCACTGAGTGCTACCAAGCCCGGCTCCTGTGGGCTGGTTGTCAGTAAGAGACAATTTGGGGCTGAGGAGGAGCCTGAAGCAGCATCTACGAGGCCCTAGTGGAGACGCGTCACGGGTTCTCCCCCCAGCAATTGGATCAGTGAAACTCTCCCCAAAAGGCGAGATCAAGGTTTTGAACTGACTTGGGGCCCTACATGAGAACTGGTACGAGGGAGAGATTAAGTGCGACGAGCGAAGAAACTCTTACCAGCACCTCCTAGCCTAGCGTGAAGCACAATATCCCTCAGAACCAGGGCTGACCAGGGAAAAGCCGCTAGTACAACAACAGGCAACAGCCATGGGCCATACTAAAAATGCGAGCGCCAGGCCAATCACATTGCTAAGTATACAGTTACGATGGGCAGTTAGGAGGGCACAACGGGAGGGACGCCGCAGACCAAGTTGGACGACCAGACCCCTGGTCCCTCCTTAAAAGACATCATGATGGCAATCAGGGAGCTGCGGGGAGCCCTAGAGCCAAAACTAGATTCAGTTACGAAAGAGGTTAACTTACTCCAAGCAGACCTCTGGATAATGTCGGCAAAGATGTCCACAGCCGAGGCAGGCATAGGGGGACTATAGTCTAAAACTAAATGCCTAGAAGAACAAGTCATGACGCTTACCAAAACTCTATCTTAAATCCTTGCCCGGCTCGAGGACCAGGAGGGCAGAGCCCGAAGGAACAACATTTGAGTGGTGGGAGTGCCGGGGGGAATGGAGGGACCCTCGTTGGACCTCTTCCTGGAAGATCTGATCCTAAACAAGCTGAAGCCCAAACGCTTGTCCCGGGGCACCTCCGCGCATGATCATAGCCCAGATATGGAATTTCAGGGACAGAGATGCCATCCTAAAGGCGGCGCGCCAGCATGGCGACTTACAGAATGAGAATGCCACCATCTACTTCTTCGCTGATTTCACGCTCCAGGTCCAGCGCCAATGATGCACTTTTGATGCGGTCAAAAGGGCCTTCCGGGAACAAAATGTGAAATACATTATGTTATTCCCCGCGAAACTAAAGATCGTCGAGGCTGGAAAACGTATTTCTTCAACTCGTCAGCCGAGGCAAGCGATTGGCTGGAAGGATGGCGTACTGTTGGGCAGAAGGGGGGCAGAAGTCGAACGCCACCCATGGAGAAACACGCCACAGAGGGACGAGAGGTAGATCGGGTGCCCGACAGTCAAGTCCAACGACACAGCACAGATAAGTGACTCTGGGGAAAAGCCCTTGAACACTGCGACTGAGACAGCTCTCCAATTACCTGGAATCTAACAACCTCCTTTCTGACTCCCAGTCGGGCTTTAGGACGGGCTATAGTACTGAGACTGCTCTGCTGGAGGTGGTGGAAACCATCCGGGAATCCCTAGACCATAGTAGCTGCCCCATGCTTGTGCTGTTGGATTTGTCCACAGCTTTTGATACAGTCTTGCATTCGATTATTTTAGACCGACTGCACAGTTGGGTATCTCGGGGACCATCTTAAACTGGTTCCACTCATTTCTGGATGAGCGGTCTCAGCAGGTCTTTCTGCGTCCTCATGTCTCCTCCTCCTGTTCCATGGTATGCGGAGTACCTCAGGGCTCAGCATTTAGTCCCACCCTGTTTAATGTCTATCTTGCTCCTTTGGCATCGGTTGAGGAACACTGTGGAGTGAGAATAATATCATACGCTGATGACACGCAGCTTGTGTTTTCTTTTAAAGACACTGCGAAGGCTGCATTTGACAGCTTCAGGCATTGTCTAACTGAGATCGCCTCCTGGATGACGGACAATTTCCTGAAATTAAATGCTGACAAAACAGAGGTGATGTTTTTTAATCAACCTTCCCCCCCACCGGCTGATCTCTGGTGGCCGATGCAGCTGAATCCCCTCCTACCCCCGTCACCTCAGTCAGAAATTTAGGTTTCAAATTCGACTCAAAATTGTCAGCCAAGGCCCAGATTGGTCAAGTTTCCAGAGCATGTTTCTGGAAACTCAAAACCTTGCCATTTCTCCATCTGTTGCAGATGGACTGTCGGGACACCATAGTCCATGCCCTTATTACATCTCAGCTGAACTAGGTAAACAGCTTGTACCCAGCTTATCTTACCCATAGGCTGCAGACAGTCCAGAGCGCCACAGCAAGGTTCATCAGAAATGTGCCCCTCCGGCACCACATTTCCCCTCATCCGCGTAGCCTTCACTGGCTCCCAGTGAAAAAGAGAATTGAATTTAAGGCACTGGCTCTTGCCTTTAGAGCCACAAGAGATAGAGGTCCAGGATACCTGAAACAGAGACTTCAGAAATACCATCAGTCCAGGACCCTGCGATCTAACTCTCAGATGCTTCTCCACCTCGCTCGTGTTTCTAAAGCCAGGTTTGGCGGGCGAGCCATTGCAGTAAGAACAGCCGCTCTCTGGAATGCTATGCCTAATCACCAGAATCGGAACCCACTTTTAGGAAGGCATTGAAAACATGGCTGTTTGACTTGCCCTAGCCCGTCCCTTCTCCCCCTATCTGACCACTTAGCGCCAGGACACCGCCATCGGTGGTAGCCGAGCGCTCTATAAATTGCTTGGTATGGTATATCTTCCTAGTGGGGTCTCCGAAGGGGGGTACGTGGTGGTCTTGGGGTAAAACCACAAAGCAATGGCCCAATTGAAGCTGGGCGACGAGTGGAATCACATAGATAGGTAACCCCCGCGGTCCCCCGAGGTGGCTCTGACTGGGAGCCGATAAACAAGGTTACTCTAAAGACATGTGTTAAGAGGTCTGAGTATATTCAACAGCAGATTTGTTTAACTTCATGCTGGAGGCTGGCCCACCACCCCTCACCAATGTTTGTTCTTGTACAGTTAGGGCACCAGGCACTCTGCGCGTTGGGGAGTTGGGAGGTTTACTACTCACCTAGCAGGGTTGTAGGGAGGGGGGAGTTGGGTGAAACGTAACATTTTATTGTGTGTGATCGTGTGCTTAGGACCGCCACTGTCAGATTGCTATGCATGTTGACATAGAATCACTTCGAGGGATGGGTGGTTTTTTAGGTGCGCTCTCTTTGACCAGGGATCATGGGAGACTTAGCTAATATACGCGTATGTACCTGGAATGTGAATGGTCTGGGGAACAAAATCAAGTGAACACTTGTCCTCCAACACATTAAGCAACACTCCCCAGATGCTGTATTGATACAAGAGTCGCACTTCGAGGGGAGTCGATGTAAGGACCTGGACTGCTTTGGGTACAGGTTGGTGGCACACTCTGGGTATTTAACTGTGGTCAGGGGAGTGGGAATTCTAATTCGCAAAACGTTGCCCCGGGCTGTGACCGGCACCAGGGCTGACAACGCCGGCTGTTGTGTCGCAATAGTGGGTAAATGGGAGGGGCACTCGATAGCACTGTGCTCTTTCTATATTCCCCTGGGGCTCCATGCTATTACTTTCCTGAAGATTAGTGTGATACTGATGGGACTGCCCCTGGGTACCCTCTTGGTGGGTGGTGATGCAAATGCGGTCATGGACCCAGAGCTAGACCGGTCTGTTGTGCGGGCAGGCCGGAGGGGGGAGCGAGACCTGTCGGGCTTCCTGATGGCCATGGGCATGGTGGACCTGTGGCAGGCACAACTCATTGACGCGACAGTACACATACTACTTGGTGTTCCACGGCTCTTTCTCCAGAATTGATTATTTCTTTACGCGAATGACAAAGGTGGGTGAATTTGCGCCCTTAGTACATATGGCAAGGGGCATCTCAGATCACTCCCAGGTGTCTGTGGTAATTCCAGGTCCACCCATCAGTAGAGCAGTATTCCCGAGGAGTGACCCCTGTCAGTTGCGTGACCCTAAGCTTAAAGAAGAAATCCGAGATAGCTCGGAATTATATTATAAAGAAAATGTGGGCTCGGTTGATTTGCACATTACCATATGGGAGGCCTATAAAACAGTGCTGAGGGGCCCAGGCACTAATTGAGGCCAAAAAGAAAGAGAAGGCTCTACAAATTAGATCAGTGGAGCAGGAAATACTTCAGATGGAAAGAGGCGCGATGATCGAGACAAATGTTGACCTACGTCATAGACTAGCACTGCACCAGCGGGAATTGTGCGCCTTGGCAGACGGCGAAGCAAGAGCATACGCCCTGGCAACACATCATCGCCTTTATGATGTGAGCGACAAAGCTTCGAGGCTGTTAGCCTGGCTGGAGAAACACGATAGGGAGCACTCATGGGTAACTAGGATAAGGGATAAAGCAGGGATACTGAGGACATCAAGGGCTGAAATAGCAGAGGCTTTTGCTGCCTACTTCGGGGAGATTTACGCTTCCGGCAGCACTAGAACCAAAAGTGATTGTGAGGAACTACTGAGGGATTTCTCAATGCCCACTTTAACAGAGGAAACATGCAAAACATTAGAAGCTGACCTCACGGAGGAGGAACTAGCGGGCTCCTTGGGGTCTCTCATATCTGGGAAGGCGGTGGGTCTGAATGGACTCCCAGTCGAGCTGCATAAAAGTCAGTCCTCCATAATAACCACACCGCTCTTAAACATGTTGGCAGAGGCACGCGAGAAGGGATGACTACCGGTTGATCAGCGAGCAGCCACCATCATGGCTATACATAAAGGCAGGGAAGCCACTGGACCAATGTGGCTCCTACCACCCAATCTCCTTGCTTAATGTGGAAGCAAAGGTGCTGGCTAAGGCCTTGGCCAATAGGCTGACACCTGTCCTGTCAGAGGTGGTCCACGTGGATCAGTCGGGCTTTATGCCTAATAGGAGCACTTGCCACAATCTGCGGAGATTGAAGGGGGTGCTCCACATAACGGGCTGTCCCTCTGCTCAACAAACGGCATTGATGGCACTGGACGCATCAATGGCATTCAACAGCATAGAATGGCCCTACTTGTTTATGGCACTCTGTAGGTTGGGCTTTGGCCCCAACTTTTGTAGTTGGGTGAGGATACTTTATTGGGAGCCATGGGCCCGAGTGAATGGAGCCCTTTTGAGACCTTTTCAGCTGAGGAGGGGCACTAGACAGGGGTGTCCCCTGTCTCTGTCCCCGTTGCTGTTCGCCCTCGCATTGGAGTAATTGGCTTTTTGGATTAGGAAAGACCCGATGATTTGGGGTATAGAGGCACCGGGGGGCTGGGAGGAGCGTATTTCACTCCATGCGGACAATATACTTCTATATCTGGCAAGACTGTATTATTCCATGGCAAGAGTACTCCAATTTTTCGAATTGTTTGGGAGCTACTCGGGATACACCATTAATTGGTCAAAATCAGTGGCTTTCCCGTTATTGGGCCCTCCACCAAGGATACCGGCAAGGTGCAAGGCTCCAGTTGAGACGGAGGGATTTAGGTACCTGGGCATTCATGTCACCCGAGACCAGGGGAATTTCCTGAAGAGGAATCTTATACCCCAACTAGATTGGCTTGAAGCGGATGTGCTTTATTGGCGTACTCTGCCGCTGTCTCTCATGGGTAGGGCCACCTTGTACAAAATGATGGCCCTGCCACGCTTGTTGTATGTTCTCTAGAACACCCCTTATCCAGTCCCCCCAACAGTTTTCAAGCACGTGGCCCACGAAGCCAGGACATTACTATGGCAGGGAGGTTCTCCAAGGATAGCGCTTCACAAACTGCAGAAAGGACTGTACGGTGGTGGACTGGCGGTCCCAGATATTAAATTATACTACTGGGCCTTGCAGCTGCCAGTTATAAATGATTGGGTCTACGCACACAGCAACGAGCCAGACTATAGAGTAGACAGGGCGGTCATGCTGAGCGGTGATTGCGAGCCACTTATATACTCCAAAAGGGCTCGCTCGGAGTGGCCAGCGCACACTGGAGTGGTGGTGTTGTGCTGGCACGAGGCGAATAGATTTCTGGGATGGCAAGGGAAGCTGACCAGTCAAAGCCCAGTGTGGGTGGGGGACTCACTGAGAGAGGTAGCCTCATTAAATGGTTTTAGGGGTTGGGAGATGATAGGTATCGAACACCTGGGGGACGTTAGGAGGGGCAGGGCCCCTTTTCCCTTTGAGGACTTACAACAAGAGTATACCTTGAACCCAGCACAGAGGTACCACTATTTCAGGCTGACACATGACCTACAGGAACACATCCGGCTTGGTACTTCTGTTCCAGACCCTTCCCCCTTGGACGATAGACTGTGAAAAGGCGATCTACACGATATACCGCAAATTAATGAACACCATGCCAGACCCCTTGACGACACCGCTCGCGACATGGACTGACGACCTCGGGAACATAGAGAACGAGGAGTGGCTGGAGGCCATACAGAGCCCCAGAGAAATTGCAATCCAGACAAGATTCTGCCTGGTTCAGCTTAAAATACCCCATCGCTCTTACTATCCCCGCACACACCTATATAAATGGGGCAAGGCACAAACAGCGCTATGCGTAAGGGGATGCCAGAGGGAGGGGACTTTCTTCCATATTATATGGGAGTGCCAGAAGGTGACCCATTTTTGGCAAAAAGTCACGGATGTAATGTCCTAAGTTTCTGGGGTGACACTTCCAATGGACGCTAACTGGCTCCTGTTGATTATCAAGGGAAGTGTTGACTGCCCCAGACATGTGGGTCTATGGTTGGCCCTTGCGGCCGGGATCGCAAAGAGAAACATCACAAAGTGGTGGGGGGACGCCCCAACCATCTTCACTGATGTAATGGGAAAGAGACCTAGACTGGTGCCAACAAGCTGAAGAGACAGTATATAAAAGCAGGCTGTGCACGAGAAAATGGGAAAAGATATGGGCATCATGGTGCAGATACAGAACGACTGTGGGGGAAACGTGAATCACACCTGCCATATTGAGGTGAGAGGTGGCAGGGATTCGTAAAATGATATCTATATTTGTATTTGGGAATTGTAATCTACTATGATTCCATGCCCTTTTGACCTGCGGGGGACGGTTTGTCTCGATCCTCTCTCGAGTGTTATTAATGCAATGATGAAACTTAACAATGTACATCCATATGAGAGCTTTGTATTGTATGGTCTTTTGGGCAAAGTTAATAAAAAGAGTTTTAAAAAAAGGAACCTCCTCTCCAGATTGGCAAATCGCCTCAAAATCCCACCATACAAGAAAAAACCATAGGGGGCCCATCCTTCTCTGTTCAAGCAAGCAGCTAAACCATGGAACTCATTACCCCCAAACATAACATCCACGGATTACTATCTTATCTTCAGAAGGCTACTCAAGAGTTGGCTATTCCCTACATAACCACCATACTCAAACACAAATGTACAGCATACCCCTGTCTATATGAGCATTCAATTTGCGTATATGTTTGTATCTAGATATGTGTATTTCTTTGGATAAATATGTATAATAATTATGTTGTTAAATATGTAGATATTCTTTAGGTCTGCTTAACAAATGCATATATTACTTATGGCTAAAATATATATATATATATTTTCTATGCTTAATGTATATAGGTCACTGCATAGATTTCATATAAGTTATTTGATTGGATGCTTACGGTATGCTTATTTAACTATCGCAATATGTAAACGATATAATAACTATTTATCTACAATTGCTTCCCTATTAAATTACTGAAAAGATATTTAATTAAAAAAATAATAAAAAAACACAAATAAATTAGCTTAAAAGAGTAGCAAAACTTGAAACTCTGAGTTTATTAAAAACAACTTACATATTGATATATTACCTTCCTTATACATGTATACCATCAATGTACTTATGTATCTATATATTTATTATTTTACTCCTACTGTAAAAAAAAAAAATTGAGTCTCTCTAATGCTCTATCATTTGTTTCACTCTATACCTCTCTCAATATATCCTCTACCTTCTCTCTCTGACTCATCCCAAACCTCATTCTAATACGATGATCTCCAAAATATCCATGTCTAGACTCTTCCCTCCTCTATCCCTCCTTGCATCACCCCAAGCCCAATTTTACTACTAAAATCTCCCAAATAACAGACTGGCCTATAGAGCAATTAGGCAGTGTGCCAAGGGCTGGACTGACAGGTCATTGTGTGGTCTGATTTTTGGCTGTTTGTGGGACTGTTTCATAGACAGGTGTGTTGTATTTTCTCTCATTACCACCAACATTGCCTGCAACAAGGACACATGCATTCTGTTTCCCATATCTTCACAAAAACCCTATACAATTTGGTGCCTTTACACGTTCAGAAATGCCCTGATTTGCAAATGTGGGTCAATTGTTATAGCTATCTGATTCACTACTGGGCCACTTTTATTTTAGTGTCCTGGCCTATTTTCTGTCCCAAAACGACCCTGTTTCTGCTCTGAGGTTGAAGGTGTTAGTAGCTCATCACACAAGGGGCTCTTATTGGTGTTATCATGGGGGTATTGAGGAGGAGCACGGCACCATCTCCCTGAGACCGGCCACATGTGGCAGGTTTAATGAGGAAAGCAGTTATCATTATCTAAGGGGTCACAGGCGCCCCTGTCCCACGGAGGCAAACCACGAAGCCCCCTCTGCTCGGCACACATTTCTACCCATCACCCAGTGGGCACATAGGCAGGAAAATGTCCTTCTCTGCCCTTTTTCCAGCTGCTCAAGCGAAGATGCATTACTGTCTGTAATCCTTTGCTATACCGGCACCCAATCAATATCCCCGCAAGTCCTACTTTTGGGGTGATTGGTCCACACCTTCTCGAGTTTTGTAGATGGAAGGCTGGGGCATAACATGCAAAATCCAAAAATTGTGCACTGAATTCTGCACGTTTTGCTCTTTTTAACTTTTGTTTTATCCCAGTAGATTAAACCACTTTTTCCTGGCAGAGTACATCAGGGGAAACTTGTGGGGCGGTGTGGTTATCACTGAGTGTTGCAAATTCCCCACAACAGGGTAAATACCCCAAACAAAATTACCACAAAACTTGGGGGCATATTTCTGAAAAAATAACGTAGTGCAGAGCGGTACCAAATTTGGTAATGCCTCGTTCTGTCATTTTCAAAATGCAGGGATGCACCGTATTCGCAAGAATATGGCGCACCCCAGAGTTTTCCCGAGCGCTGGCACTAAATTTAGCTGCCTAGCACCAACTCAAACACCGTTGCACCATAGTGCAAGGGTGCGTGCATTACAGGGAATGATTGTTTTTGTGCAGGAAAGTGTCCCTTCCTGCACATAAACAATCACTAATGTCAATTTGGTACTTCTACGTGTGCTGCAGAATGCAGCACACATAAGAAAACGCAAAAGCGGGAATAAATGAAAGTATTTCTCCTTGTTTTGCCATTCTAACACCTGCTCTTGCATGGCATTAGTTTTGTCACTGCCTCAGATTTACACCTCCTTGTTAATCTGGTGCAGCGTCAAAAGCAATGGGTGTTGCGGTGGAACGACCACAGCAACTCACTTTGCACGGCCCTTTCATGCTAAGTGATGCTTGTAAAGGGGCCTTATTTACAAGGCGTCATTAAGGCACAAAAAGTAGATAAACGCTGCTTTGTAAATATGGAGAAGGCCATATCACCATCAGCACGTCGCTAAAAGTTACTTTCTGGTGGCGATATCCCCTTGTAAATATGCCCCTTGAACTGCCGATCCATGTGCAATCTTCTGTTTAGAGGGGATCAGAGTTTTCCCCGTTAATCATAATTGGGACTGATGTGTGATTTGTATGGCCTGCATTTTTGACATGTAGAGACATTATCTTTCTCACTATCTTCATCTGATTTACATATTTGAACTACAATTTCAAACAGCACTGTATTTTGTGGATGTAGCCAGAGGGAGACTGACCATTAAATGACTGTGGCTAAAGCTGCAATAGCAGCGGTCTGAACTAAAGGCTCTTGGTCTTTATGACTCTTTCACTGCAGTTTTCACAGTGCCTTCGTAGTACTGTTTGCAAAAGTAAACGTGTCTGAAGTATCATGGGTGCTACAGCCTTTTCCTTCTATATACCTTCTGTGCAAGGCCGGGCCGGCTTTATGGCAGTGCAACTGGTGTGGCCTTAATGGGCACTGACCTGGGGAGGGGGCGCTGACTTTGTGGCAATAACAATAACTTCCGATTTAAAAACACCTGCTGCAGAGTTTCTTGAGCATCCAGCTTTCAGGCAGCAATAAAAATGTCAAGATAGTCAAGATAACTCTAGTGGTTAATGTTCCTGCTAGAGAGAAAGATCGGAGTTTTGTCTAGTTGCAGTTTTGGCTCTCCCTTAAAGTAGCTCAAAGGGTTAATATGCCTGCTACAAAGAACGCCTACCAAGCAGATCACAGATCCTTATTTTATGTGGCTAGCTCAGTGGAATACTGCTTTTGTCACAGAGATCCTTTTGTTTATGCAGTTCATAATATAGTACCCTAATATACAACTGTGACTGTTAAGAACTGCCATCAAGGAGCTGCATGCAAACTGCATAAAATAAGTAAGGATGTAATGTTTTTTCTTCCCTGTCTTTTATTATCTATTCATACGTTTGCTAAAAGGGTTAGTTTGGGTACATACACATTCTTATTAGTAAAGTCAGCCTTTACCAGTGCTTTAAAATAAAATAAATGCATGTGAGAGAGGGGCTATGGAGAGACGAGGGGTACTTTTGCCCGGTGGTAGTGAGGGAATCTGAGAAGGAGGTCATCATAGGGGGAGGGCGCCAAAAATTATTGTCGCACCTGGCGCCACCAGCGCTAAAGCCGGCCCTGTGCAGGGCTACTGGAATTATGCGATTTTGCGGCCACAGCATTTTCCATATAATTATACATTTGACGCACTTGCCACATAATCCATCAGCTGCTTTATAATCTGCAGAATTCAGCAAAAATATTTCTAGCTCAAAATTTATGAACAACACGGCAACGTGTTGCTGCGCAGTGGTAGCTGGTTCTTCTTAAACGTTGGCTGGCCATGTTTCCATTGCATATTTCTGTATTTGGGTATCAAAGTGGTAGTAATGAGATTAAATCTTTGCCCAGATAGTGTTAACATGTGTAAACATTGCCAGATTATGAGGTACTATTAACACAGAAAATGTTGCATAAATCGTCTGTTCTTGCTGTATAATTGAGTCGACGCTGCTGTATAATCTGGTGCTCCCCTGCTGCATAATTCATGTGGCCTTGCTGATTGGCATTTCTTTGACAGCTCATGTGCACAGTCTGCAGGGCTGCGTGAGGAGCATCCTACTGAGTTACACTACTCGTGGATTCCTGTTCTAGTCTGCATCAAGCTATTAACCCAAAAGCAAACAAACTAGCCCGTGGGCACCGATGACAGCTAATGCCTGGTGTTTGGTTGTAGTTCAGTTTACGTTGGAAATGCTACAAGCTCTTGTTTCGGCATGAAAAATAGCAGAATTTAAAAAGGGCCTGTAAGCACTGGAACATATCCACCCACTGTTTACAGGGCCGGACTAGGAACCACAACCGGCCCTGGCAAAGTGCTCGGCCGGCCCCCCTCCCCCAGGAGGGGTGGGGGCCCCGAGCTTTTTGCCAGGGCAGGTTTTCGGCCGATTTTGTTACAGGGCCGATTTTGCAAAAAAACGACCCTGTAACGGAAACGGCCCCCAGGGGCCCAAAACCGGCCCCCACCCGTGCGGCGCACCGGGGGATTGCCCGGTGCCCGCTACGGCCAATCCGGCCTTGACTGTTTATGCTTTGTCAGTGGCCTAGCAGCCCTTATATACTTCTTTGAGGGTAAGAACTGCTAACACCTGAACCAACCAACTCAGAACAACAATCCCTAATAGAAAATATGTTATTTTTTCCACACTTAACACAAACTAATTTCACAAGAATTTACTTGCATTGTGCATCATGGGACTGTCCACATGAAAATCACTCATTGGTACCCCCTCTCGTATGAGAGACTTGCAAGATACTGTAGCTTCTAGTAGGATTACACCACACACGGAGCTTAGTATCACATGTCTTTATTCTTCTGTGTCTACCCACAAACTCAACATTCTGAAGCAGCCTTTACTGCAATACACTCTATTTATTACATCATAGTTCTACGGAGTTCATCAGGAGCCAAAATAGTTCCGTCATTGTAAACTCGTCCTCTGTTAAATGAAAACTTACCAATTTTGCAAAAGATATACACATTTATACATTTAAATCTCTTCAATGAATCACTTTGGTGCTGTGATTGTTTGACCTGAATGTTTCGTGCAAAGTTGAGACTTGTCACCATCATGATCCATTAGCTGCTGGGATGGTGAAAAGGAAGCAGCAGTCATAGGTGCTTCAGAGTCAGTCTCTCCTTCACCATGGCAATCTGGTGAACTATGAATCAAATGCCTAAAGTTAGAAGAGTCTATAGTAAAAGACTTCACAGGGCCCCAGGCAGACAACATGTGTCCTTTGGTCAACACCACTTGGAAAAGTTCTGCATCAAAGGGAGCGTCAGATTTTCTGTTCCGTATCTGCTGTGCGAGCACTCTGTCTACTTTCTGACAATGTTTTTCGCTTGTCGTCTCCGGTCAGCATATGTCTTCATCTTTTGTTTCTGAACTAAGTCCCTCCTATGAGTTCCATTCTCAGTTCTTTCTCTCTGATTGGTCCACTGGGGTATATTGATTGTCATTGCTCTCTCGAACATCAATATTGCCGAACATTCACTTGTGGTCGAGTGTGGTGTTGAACGGTAAACTCGCAATGTAGAGTTTAACACGGAGTGTAAATTGAGCACTCTGCATGGCTTTCTTTAGCGTACTCATAAATCTATCAACCAGTCAGTTGGCCTGCGGTCTCAGAGGAGTGGTCTTTTGATGCTTCGTACTCAGATGCTCTAAGAAGTACTTCACTCCTGACTTTTGAAACACAGGCCATTGTCAGATTTTAGTGTGACTGGAACACCCCATGTTGGAAAGATGCCATTCAGTTTCTCAATGACTCATTCTTGAGTGGTGGATGAGAGATCCTCAATTAAAGAAAATCGCGCATATTCGTCCAAAATCACCATAAGGTGATGTCCGGTGTCGATTGGACCGAAAAAAGTCAACGGATATCCTCTCCCATGCATGCTTCGGGAGATATGGCATGTTTAGGGTGTGCTGAGTAACTTTTGCAGATAGGCATTTTAATAGAGGACAGGCCTTTAATTCCTTCTCAACTCGCTTGACGAGATATAAAAACCAGACTGGGTCTGGGAGAGCTCGTTTTGTGACAACGATTCCCCTATGTCCTTCGTGGGCCACTTCAATCCTTTTCTGCTGTATACTCTACGGAATCAAGATTCTCAAACCTCGTAATGTAACTGCCTCTTGAGTTATGGAAAATTCATCTTTGACATGTCTGTATTTTTGATATTCACCCTTACTGGTGAGAGGTCAAGTGTGCTGGTTCCATGACTGATGTGTAGTTATATCTTTCAACTTAAGCATGTCACTGTTGTGGCTTGTGGCAGTGATAATCTGGGCTAACGAGTTTGCAGCTGGTGTGTTTGATTTTACGATTAAGTGGATGTAAGCAACAGCTGACTTAGATGAATTGCCTTGACCTTGAATGGGCACTCTGGAAAAATACTCAGCCTGGTTCAGATCCTTTCCTGGACGATGCACAATGTTATAATTGTACTCTTGTAGCCGTAGTCCCCATCGTTCAATGCAAGAAGGCATCTTGACCTTTGGATCGTCAAATATTGTTAGTGAAGCTTGATGATCAGCTACCAGTGTAAAAGGCCTTCTGTACAGGAATACATGGATGTGTTCACACACCAATACCACGGCTAAACTTTCTTTTTCATGTCTTGAGTAAGCACGTTCTGGTTGGGACATATTTTCACTCGGATACACCACAATATGCCTTCAATTCGTTAATAGTTTATCACCACATAATAGGCAGTATGATTAAAGAAACTGAGGCCCAGATTTACTAAGCTTTTGCATTGTCCTTGTGTCACCACACAAGGTGATGCAAGGATAACTCAAAGGCTTCAGTAAGATATACAGAGGTCTTTGTAAAGAAATGTAAAGCAATACAGTGTCTTGTGCTGTATTTCATAACATTTCAAGCTGGTAAGCATTCCATGGGGCAATCATTGGCATGTCTCTGCATCCACCAATGGATTTGACGCAACTCCAGATTTACAAAGGTTTGTAAACCATGGATTGCATCTAATCTCCCAGAGGATGGTGTAAGAAGGAGAAAAATATTTTCTTTTCTCCTCTTTCTATGCATGATGACTTCTGCATCACACATAGAAAGAGGAAAATGCCTCTTCGGATTGCTTGTATTCAGGAAGGAATCCCTGCACCCCTTCTTGCACAAAATCAAAACTGCTCGTAACACAGGCATCCTTGCACTAGACTACAAGGATGCCTGTGTCAGCACTAGGCATTACACAGTGCACCAGCACAACAAAAGTGCAGAAATACTTCATATGTTTGTAAATATAAAGCACTTCTTTTTAAAAAAATAATAATATTTGATTGGCATTTTCAACATTATACTGTACATTTCACTGCAGGCAATGGCCCCACAATTATTGTACCCACCAAGGGGCCGATTCCGATGGCCGGTCGGACAGCTGTCCGTAGCCTTACCCTGCGACCGACATGTACCCGGAGCCGGTCCGTCCTGTATAGGAAGTACGATGCGCATAACTGCCAAAAACACGACCGACACATAGGCTGTGAATCAAGACCCATTCTCCGTCCAAGCTGTAACTCCCAAAGAGGAAACGTGTCGCCCGGAAGCAGTATCCATAGCAGTTTCCGGCATGACAAGTACGATGCGTACTTCCTACGCGCCGGACGGGCCGTCACGTACGGCACGTCACAGAATCCGGAAAACAAGCATATCAGCTACGATTCGTGCCACAACTCAATACACGGCTACGAGACGGAACAGCTTGCAGTGGGTATGAGACGGAGCAACAAGCAGCGTGTATGACACAAACACATCATGAATCCCATCGCGCAGGTCATACCAGTACTCTACATCTATGACCGGATCAGGGACCGACGCCGATGGCGCAGACGGTAAGTCAGACACCTACCACATAAACAAACGACACGTACCTGCAAAATGGCACACACACACAGGTGATACATATCCTTGCCACTAACAACAGCCCACCATAGGGGTTGCATAGCCAGCACCACTAACACCTTCACCCATAGGGGGCCTGTTGCCCATCACCCCTGCCACCCCCACTCACAGGGCTTATGTTTCCCATCACCCCTGCCACCCCCACTCACAGGGCTTATGTTTCCCGTCACCCCTGCCACCCCCAGCCACAGGGGACCTGTTGCCCATCACCCCTGCCACCCCCACTCACAGGGCTTATGTTTCCCATCACCCTTGCCACCCCCACTCACAGGGGACCTGTTGCCCATCACCCCTGCCACCCCCACTCACAGGGCTTATGTTTCCCATCACCCCTGCCACCCCCACTCACAGGGCTTATGTTGCCCATCACCCCTGCCACCCCCACTCACACGGCTTATGTTGCCCATCACCCCTGCCACCCTCACTCATAGGCGACCTGTTGCCCATCACCCCTGCCACCCCCACTCACAGGGCTTATGTTGCCCATCACCCCTGCCGCCCCCACTCACAGGGCTTATGCTTCCCATCACCCCTGCCACCCCCACTCACAGGGCTTATGTTTCCCCTCACCCCTGCCACCCCCACTCACAGGGGACCTGTTGCCCATCACCCCTGCCACCCCTACTTACAGGGCTTATGTTTCCCATCACCCCTGCCACCCCCACTCACAGGGCTTATGTTTCCCATCACCCCTGCCACCCCCACTCACAGGGCTTATGTTTCCCATCACCCCTGCCACCCCCACTCACAGGGCTTATGTTTCCCATCACCCCTGCCACCCCCACTCACAGGGGACCTGTTTCCCATCAACCCTGCCACCCCCAACCATAGGATGGGTGATGCGCAACACATCCAGCATAAGCAAACATCAGGTATGTCCACAAAATACATCCCCCACGACATCATGACAACAGTGTGTAGTCTGAGACAAATGGCCACAACAGTGAATATGGCTACCAGCATACAATGTAAGTAACAGCACATGTGTGACCAACACATGAGTGTGACATACACAAGGCAAGCCTCACCATAGCACTGTGGCAATGTAAAATAACACCCCCTCACTGTGTAGAACAGAAGTCAAGTGGGAGCTCACAAAATGCAGCAGATGTGGAGCACTGTGGTGATGGGGACCAAACCCCCCTCAACACAGTGACCAAAAGGTAAGTGTCATCATGGTCAAAGCTGCAAATAACTAACAGTATGTATGATCCCTGCTCCCAACACATCAAACACTTCTGGTGGAAAATAGTGGTTGTGTCCAATACACACAGAGATGTGGTGAGGCAAACAGTGCTGTGAAAACATAACACTCTCGGCCATGTGCAGACAAGCACCACACATGGGGGCTGACAATGCACACAGCGTACAATGACACAACAGCAGAAGTGACCATAACCAAGCGTGGACACATCTCGAAAATAGACACACCAACCAAAACAACATGTGTAGACTATAAGTGTCAGCTCACTATCACATTCCATGCCAGCAATGGCACCCAACAACCAGGATGAATGTGCACAATGATGTGTAATGACTCACAGGGACAGCATGCAAAATCACAGAAACAGCATCCAGACAAAGGCCCACAACAGCAATACCAATGCACTGGTGCAGATGCACAAACACAAACAGGCAAACTCACACAGCACAGCGGACACAACATGTGTGTGTGTATGTCACAGTATCCACAGGCAACTACACAACACATGAGAGGGGCTGAACCACAGTGACACAGATGTGGACACAGTGCCATACAAAAGTAAACCATCATTGGGACACCCTCAGTAGGCAATCAGGCATTGGGAGATGAGAGGGAGCACAACAGACACATGTGACACTAGCTGGAATGAACACCAACTAACACAGCAAGAGACTGACACACAACAGCACAATCCCCAGGGACAAGACATTGGTGTGACACAAGCATGCATGACACCTCCACTGTGATGACAAAGACAGATGTCGTACAAACTGGGAAACCCAGACATGTGTCCTGTGCCACAAACGTACATCACACATACACAAACACAAATCACTCATCATGGCCCCTCATCCATGGACAAACGGGAGCTAAGGGACCATCCATGCAAACATTCACATCAGTCCACCATCAACACCACACACCTGAACTGCAACAATGTGTATCTGTGAAGCCCACATGGACAGGTGATATTGCACATGCCCACATGAAAAACACAGGAATGTTGGCAGGAACTAAGGTGCACACACACATCACACAAGGACTGTTTACAACCCTGGGGAATGACAGACACACTGCACAGTATGCGGTACATGGCCATGACCTCAAAGCTCATGTGACCTTCACAATCCCTGCCACTGTCCCAGGACTATACAGATGCCAAGGAGGAACACAAGGTACCCATGCTGACACCTGCCAGCATGGGTACCTGTGGGAGCAGTCACACACACATACAGCAGTCACACACACATACAAATGTCTCATCTGTATCTGACAACATCAACACTCAGAACTGACAAATCACAATGATGATACACCAATTAACCGGAGTGAGTCATGCACCCACACATCTGGTAGCAATTGGAAAAGTAGCGGGATTAACCCAGTACCAATCAGCAAGCATCAACAACACGAACATATCAAGGGAACACTGTCTGTGTATGAACAGGGATGTGGACACACACACATGCGCATACAATACACACCATGGGCCCAGGCAATGTCACTGGACAACACACCAACTTGAGGGGACACTCCTGTGGGAGCCCAGCTGTGCCAAACATATTCACCGCAAGTCCCACTCATGTCTGCAGAACACTTGGTCACTCAGCCATCAGTTACCGCACAATGAAGGCTCTGGTCACAACAGCCTGGGTACGTGAGTCTCCCTTAAGGCATCTGCACATACTCAATACATATGTACAGCAAGTTGCACAGAGGACCCAGTTGCTCCTATACCAATGATGCCCACACCTGTAGGGCCAGTAGTGATGAGCACGAAGTATGTGGAAGTGACAATTTGGACAATGGGAAGCACATCATATGTGCAGGGGTGCAAGCCACAGATGTGACCATGGTAATTAAATGCTCACAAAGAGATGTACACAAATGGTTGATCCAGACACACCCAGGTAGCTGCAAAGGATGACATGGATACCCACCAGAATAGGATACATATCTCATGGACCACAGGGAGTACCTCACATCAACACATCAGTATGCAACATTGTAAACCAAGCATTACAGGTGCAAGGGCATCTAAAACAACCTCAACATGATGTACAGCTAAATCAAGTTCACAGGGACAAAGTAAAAAGCTTTATTCAGCATATGAAAAGTGAAACGTCTGTTCCAACAAAAGGCCAATGGCCAGTCCATGTCCAAAGGGCAAGGAGTGAACTAGAGTCACAAATTCAGTATATGAAATTCGAAACGTCTGTGCAACCAAAAGGCCAATGGCCAGTCCATGTCAAATTGCCAAGGAGTGAACTAGAGTGACAACTGTCACACCTTGCTTGCCTGTACTGCTACGGACCGGGGTCATCCCCTCAGAGGGGCATACATGGGGGCAGGCCTGGCACCACAGGGACAGGATCAGGGCGCAGCAGAAGGAGGCAGTGAAGAGGTGGGGGATGCAGGTGAGACACTTGCAACTGCAGTGGAGATGACTGAAGTGGTGGGTGCTGTCAAACTGTGGGGCACAAGTCAGATGGGGTGGGCGTGGACTCCAAAGCAGTGCCTACATCCACGGGAGCGCAATGGGGGACAGGTGAGGTCTGCAGGGCAGGGGGTGATGACACGGTCCCCACATCAGTGGCAGCAACTGTCTGACCAGGTGTGGAGGAGCAAGTGCTAGGGGGGGATAGCCTTAGCATTTTGGGGATGGTGTATCTGTGTGTGGGGGAACCCGGGGCAGGGAGTGGCGGGGGAACCTCTGGAGTGGTAGCCTGGGGGATGGAGGATGGAGACTTTGCCTTGGAGCTGCGTGCCGGCGGGTGGGTCTTGCTCTTCTTGCGCCGTGGGGACTTGCGGGTGGGCGTCTCGGTCTGAGTGCGCCTGGGGGAGGGTGTCCGGGTATGAGGGGCACTCCCTTCTGTGTGTGGGGACTTCCTCTTCCCCTTGTAATCAGGATCAGCTGGATCAGTGGGGAAGAGGCCAAGGTCACAGAGGAAGAGCTTCTGGGGGGATGGGGTTGCAGGTGAGGCAAGGGAAGGGGGCTGGGAGGGAGAGGTCTCGGAGGACTGTGGAGTGGTTGTGGATGACTGTGTGTGTGTCAGCAAACCAGCCCCAGTGAGTATGGAATCAGTTCCCTGCGCTTGCTTGTGTGCACGTCTACACCTTGGTTTGGGGGTTTCGGGGCTTTGGACAGGTAGTATGCTAGGAATTGTGGGTGCTGCAGGGGTAGGAGGGGTGTGGACTGTTGGAGGAGGAACACTGCTGCCGCCAGGGAGTAGGCCACGGACTGGTTGGTCCTCTGTAGGGCAGACATGCCAGAGGAAATGCCCTCCATGAATGACACCAGTTGTGTCAACAGACCTGTGTGTGCATGGAGGACCTTCAGCATCGACGTCTGCCCCACATGCATCTGTCTAAGTAAGTCCATAGACTCCTCACTCAGGGCAGCAGGGGACACAGGGGCAGGGGGTGCGGTGCCTGGCACAAAGGAGACATGCTCACGAACACGGGAGCCCACAGGGACCTCTGGGATGGGAGCTGATGGGAGGGGGGTGGTTGTGGTGGTGGTGGTGGCGGAGACTGCCTCACTAGCTGGGGTTTGGTGGCTGCTGACACCCGCCTCCACAGGGGAGTCATCCTCAGAGGTGCTGTGGACTTCAGCTGGGGGGGGATGGTGCTGACGACTCCTCTGTGTGGCTGAAATCGCCCTCCGTGCCACTGGGTCCACCTGACTCCTCTCCTTTTGTCCCTGTAAGGCTCTGTGGCTCCTCCTGTTCCGTGGAGCTGTCCCCTCCTTTGGCCGTGGATTTATCTGGATAGGAATAATAGGAAGTAACAGAACAACATCAGTCACCTGCACCGACTGCACACACCACAGTGAGTACATCACATCACAGGGCAAGCCCTGGCATCATCAGCTGAACACAGCTCAAAGTGCCAACACTGTTTAGAATAAGACAATTGTCATTTCCCACATCAACCATGGCACACATATCCCTCCTTGATTTGCACACATATGTCTGTTGGATGCTAATACCCCAATGTGCCAACATGCACCACCCACACATTAGTTGTACATGCAAGTGAACATGTAGGAGTATGTCACTAGACCCACAACACATCTCTTGCGACTGACTCAGCACAGGTGTCCAGATGAAGGGATGGGCAGAGACTCATTTCACATGCTTGGAATGCATGCCAGCAACACACACTATGATGTACTCATGTCCTGATGGGCAAGGCCACAATGGGGTGCATGGTGCACACTTGAACACAACGCAGGCTCACTCATAGCAAGTTCAATGCCATGACACTGGGATGGCCTGTAGGTCAGTCAACACTGTCTCCTGTCACAGGGGCAGGGCATCCAGACAACAACAATATGCACTGACTCACAATCCTAGCTCAGGGGCAAATCTGACTCTGCAGATGACCGGTGCACTTGCCCATCTCATGCAAACAACATATCCAGGACCCAGAAGACCCCACATCATGAAAATCAGACATATGAGTCTCAGCAAACACGACTCCATGTACATTAACACATCACAGTCTGACATGCATATAACCCAGCTGCATGAGGGACAGAGTTGCATACACCATTGTGTGCTGTCAGATGCTCACACACCTATATGTCACACAGGTCTTGTCTCCCACAGTCACATTGCAGATGTCATGCTGACCCTCGAAATCATGGACACCCCAGTTGTATGTAGCAACAAGCCACACCCTAATGACACAGAGGCACACACCTGAGGGCACATGTCACGAAGCACAACCTGCAATTTCACACACAGGAGTGGGATTACAGAGTGTTTCTGAATGCCCTTGAGGGGGCAGGACTGGGCAGGACTAAGTGAAACAGTGTTTTGCCCCAGACAGTAGTCAGGTGGCTAAGCAATTGTGGCATACTTGCCATACCTACTCCTGATGCCCAAAAATTGGAGTACCCTGCTGCATTGTTTTGTATTGAATACCCCAGAAACATGCTGCGAGTCAGACCAGCAATTGGTACACATCTCAAGGGCACACACAGTTCATATGTCAGATCTCAGGCATTGTGTAAACAATTGACCCACCCATGACACACACAACAGAGTCACGGGAACTGATGCTGACTGGTACCTGATACATAGATGACTGCAGGGACACAGTACCCTAGTGACACAATCCAAAGACTATAGGGGCCACACCTGTGGAACAGATGAGGAGGGTGCATCACACAGATGAGGGACCTGATTTGGGGACTACAAGACCTACGTAATGTGGAAGTGTGACCCGGACAAAAGACTGCTATTTGCATGTCAGACATAGTACACAGATCAGGCATGGACTTACCCCTTTCCTGCTGCTGTCTGGCCTTCAGCTGCCTATCCAGGTCCGGGAAGACCACCGCCAGTATCTGGAGCATGTGGGGAGTCAGGGCCCGGTGTTCTCCCCGCCTGCGTGGAGGTGACAGCTTCAGCTGGACTCTAGCTATCCTCCGGGTCCAGCCACAATGGTCCTGCCACCTCTTCTGGCAGTTGCGGATGCGGCGCTTGTAGACCCCCACAGAATGAACAGCCCGGGCGATGGTCAGCCAGATCTCCTGCTTCTGGTGGGCATCAAACTGTGAGGAGGACAAGTGAAAAGTACATTAACACACATGCCCCAGATTTGTGCAGCACACAATTAGATATACATGTCATCATCACAAAGGGAAAATAATTACACAGGTAGTGCAACCATGGGGTATGAAAACTCACACGCATGTCTGACATGTTAACAATGCATGGATAGTATAAGCTGGCAAAAATGCACTTTAGCAGCAGGACAAATATTCAGTACATGTCCCTACTCACTTTGGGGGATGAAAGTAGTCAGTGATAATGCTTGCCACTGATGTACACATTGCTAGTACTGCTAGTCAGACAACATGCTTAATTAGGAAGGCAGTGGACAGCACACTCACCTGCTCCCCTGGCGTCCCATAGAGCTTTCTGTACTCTGGAAGGAGCCCGTCCAGCAGGGCCTGGTTCTCCTCCTCAGTGAAGGCTGGGGCCCTTTCCAGTGTACGTGCCATAGCAGGAGCCAGAGGATGCAGAGACAGCAGCAGTGGTAGCAGGGATGTGGTCCAGTAGCATGTAGTGCAGGCAAGTGAGCTCCCTGGGGTTCTGCCAGCCTTATATCTGTGCTGCAGAGGCAGACTCTGTGCCATGTGTCCAAAGTGATAGGTCCAACACGGTTGCATTCTATGAATCTGGCCAATCCATTAGAAAGTACGACTCGTACACGCCTTCCGCATCGTTCAAATCTTCACCTTCATAGAACACTTGAAATTGCAACATTGTTGTAGGCATCCAACTGAATTTCCAGTGCACAACTCGTACAAGTTTTGAATCCGCATCCGTCTCTATGACAGTCCTGAGCCAATGGGTGCGCCCGGCTCGTTCAACGGATTGTACAACGCGTATTTGGAATGTACACATGCACCCGTCTCCATACGATTCAATGACAAGGCGTACGCACGGTTGGGACATGACCCGTGCAATGCGTACGCATTGTCACCTGCGTCGGACCTCATTGCATTCAATGACAAGGCCTACACACGGCTTGGACATGACCCATGCAATGCGTACGCATTGTCACCCGCGTCGGACCTCATTGCATTCAATGACAAGGCCTACGCACGGCTCGGACATGACCCGTGCAATGCGTACGCATTGTCACCCGCGTCGGACCTCATTGCATTCAATGACAAGGCCTACGCACGGCTCGGACATGACCCGTGCAATGCGTACGCATTGTCACCCGCGTCGGACCTCATTGCATTCAATGACAAGGCCTACGCATGGCTCGGACATGACCCGTGCAATGCGTACGCATTGTCACCCGCGTCGGACCTCATTGCATTCAATAACAAGGCCTACGCACAGCTCGGACATGACCCGTGCAATGCGTACGCATTGTCACCCGCGTCGGACCGCATTAGTGTGACTATTAGACGGATGCAACACATATATACTGGCCATGGACACCTGCACACACCTGCCACACTATAGCATTGGCCACACAGTGTCCCATGGCATGTGAGGCTGCATTCCATGGGTGTTTGAGGGGGCCACAGCAGTTTTTTGTCTGGCATTTTGTGCAGCCACTCCCAGGCTGTTATCTTGTACATGGGGGAGAGTCCTTTGTGTGTTGTGCACATTTGCACTGTGATGTGCAATTGGACAGTAATTGGCATGAGTGAAGGCCACAGTGTCAGGTTGGATATGTTTGTGGCATGTCACCTACACCCTGAGTCCTGGGGGTTATTGCATGTACGTCACAGTGAGACCTGTAGCCCCAATACTGATGTGCACCCACAGTCTGTGTGCATGTTGTGTCTCAGATGTGTCTGATCACATGTTACCAATGGGTGACAGTCTCCACATCCATGTGGTATATGCATCAACCTTGATGGGGTGTGTGTCTAAGAGACGTACATGTAGGGCTGGCATGGACAACAGTGGCCACTACCTGTGGGACTTATGCTTGCCTTGTGGTGTGTACGTGCTACGCCATGTCCATTGCTGTGTTGATGTGGCAATACAGGGAGCCTGGGTTTCTTCATGGCAAAGATCTGTGATGCCTGGGAGACATGAGTCCTCATTAGTCACTGGGGTGGGTTTTTTGAATGTTGCAGCAGCACATAGGTTGGGTGACACAGCCAGATGATTAGTCCATTGCACTACATGGGACTCATGTGGACATGTGGAATTGAGATGTGAGGTGGTGGTCTTGTAGGTGACATATGTGTCCATGACCAACAGCACACACCTCATTACATTGTGTAATGTCATGAACTAGCATGTGAGAATGATCGTGGTCATGGCCACATGGGGGGATGTACTGACAATCTTCCTTTGTGCATCTCTGTACTGCAGGGCACCAGCTGTGCATTGTCTGTTCCCAGAGCTTGCAACCATGCAGGAACGCGACAGTATCGGACGGTACCGCTTCACCAGGCCACTGATTGGGGAGTTGGCGGAGCAGTTGGCGCCACATCTGCTACCTGGCCGGACATACCCTACATCACTGACCCCAGAGGTGAAGGTGATGGCAGCCCTGCACTTCTTTGCTACTTGTACCTTCCAGTACACTGTGGCTACTGCTGGTGGTATGTCGCAAACAATGTTTAGTCGGGTGCTACGCGATGTCTTGGAGGGGATGTTGCAATTCCTCGACCTGTATATCAAGTTCCCGAGCCAAGATGAACTCCCTGAAATTAAGGATGCCTTTTATACACTGGGGAGGATGCCAAACGTCATTGGTTTCATTGACGGGACACATGTTGCCCTGATACCACCACAGGCACATGAGCAGGCATACCGTAACAGGAAGCACTACCATTCGATCAATGCTCTGGTGGTCTGTCTTGCTGACATGTTGATCACACATGTGTGTGCATGGTTCCCTGGTACGGCGCACAATGCCTACATAATGAGGAGTAGTCACATTGCAACGCTGATGTCACAGATGCCAGCTCAGCGTGCCTGGCTTGTCGGTGTGTACTGACTGTTTCTCATTGTGTGTGTTTGTCAGTGTTGTATTCCACACTCCTACCAAACTCATCTACTTGTTCTTTTTTGTGTGTGTAGGTGACTCCGGATACCCCAACATGCCGTGGTTGCTGACACCCCTCAGGAACCCTGTGACACCAGCCGAGCTGCGCTACAATGAGGCACATGATCGGAGCAGGAGGGTGATTGAGCGGACATTCAGCCTCCTGAAAAGCCACTTTCGCTGCCTGGACAAGACCTGAGGGGCCCTCCCATATGAGCCTGCAAAGGTGTGCAAAATAATACTGGTCTGCTGCATGCTACACAACATGGCAGTGCGGAAGGAGGTGCCTCTCATCCTGGATGAGGATGACGACGACCAACGTCCGGCACCTGTGGAGGATCCCGGCCTGGGCCAGGATGCCAGTGATGATGAAGATGATGGTGACGTCCGCTCCCAGCTCATCAACAACTTCTTCACCTGAAAGTGAGTTTCCAGGAATGTGTTGAGCCAGCTCTGTTGCTGTCTGAGTGTGTCTGTGTGCCACTTGACTGGATGCGTGCTGTGATGTGTCCATTCAGGTGGTGTGTACTCCACAATAGGGTAGAACTGCTAACTAGTGTTTGTGTAGGTGTTTTGCAACATGTTTTGTGCATGTGTATTGCATTTCTCTCCTGTTCGTCTGTGCTTTTGACTGTATCTTGTCTGTCCTTCCCAGGGTCCTTTGCCTGTTGTGTGGTCAACACTGACCCCCAACACCCAGAATCCAACACCAGTGTGGAAGTTGAGAATTCCAATCAACTGATGTACCACACATCCCTGGACTTCCATTCTCCAAAATATTGTGAGCGTGTGTCCACTGTTACGTAGAATTACCGTGCAACTATTGTGGAATAAACGTGTTGCTGGTGTGTAATGAACCTGTGCTACGCTTTGTTATGTGCGTTGTCTGTCTTCCCACATCTGAGTGACATCTGCTTACCTCACCTATGGACTTGTTACCATTGACTGTGCTTGGTGTTGTGTCTGTGCATGCCAATGTGTTTCAGGTCAACATCATTGTGTGTGATGAGTAACATGGCCATGGTGAGTATGTTTTGTGTTGCCATAGTGGTGTGTCTCCCTCACATGTGTCACACCCCCATGACTGACCTTACGTTGGTCACATTGTTGCAGTATTTGGCATGCACTGTGTTGTGTAGCAGATCAACTTCGCCCTGAACATGACAAGTTTGATTCACAATAGAGGCAAGTATGGTGTACTGGTGAGTTTATTTACGACCATGTGTGAGTGAGGTGCACAGGATGTTGGGTGCTGTACAGTGGTTTGGGAATCCAAAGTTCACATTTGAGTTGGACGTGCTGGTAGATGAAATGTCCAGAGTAAAGTCCACAGTCATCTGATACATTGGCCCAACATGAACCCTCCATGTCATGTGGGCGAGTTGTGTGTGATTGGACAAGGTGAACGGGTTGCGCACAAAGAACATTGTCCAGAACAGGTTTAGAGGCCCTGGGGGATGTTCTGGGACATCTGCCTCTCACATGTCCTTCTTCAGACGACCCCTCTTCTTCTGGGGTGGGGGGGGGATCCTCATGTGCAGGCCTCTGCGGTGCAGGGGACTCTCCGCCAGAGTCCTTCTCCCTCCCTCTGGTGCTGGCAGATGGTGTTCCGACAGATGTTGTGGGCACACAGGGGGGTGGGGACAGGTTGGTGTTGATCTGGCGGAGGCATTGTAGTATGTCCCGATGCACCGCAGTAAGGGCATCCCACTTTGCCTCCATGCGGGCATGGTGGGCGACCTGCTCGTGTTGTATGTCCTTGAGGATCCCCACTACCTGGCCAAATCCTCTGGTGCTATCCTGGTACGCATCTATGATGCGTGCCAGTTGGGGGTCATCATGCAGTCCAGACCCCTCTGCAAGGCATGCCCTGTGCCTCCCACCCCTCCCAGCACCCATCTCCACACAGGCAGGACCAGTGGAGGTACGCAGAGGTGACCCTGGGACACCTTGGGTGGTGTTGCTGGTAGTGTTGGCTGTAGCTTCCGCGTGTCCTGTGTCCCTGTGCTGTGGGTGTTGATTGTCATTGGTCTGTCCGTGTTGGCGGGGTGCCCTGTCGGTGTCCAGATGCTGGAGGCGTGGGTACAGAGGGGGCAGATGTTGCTGCTGCTGGTGCTGCATGATGGCTCACACCAGAGGGGCCTGGTTGGTCGTCGTCATCCGAAGAGGACAGTGAGAGAGTCAGACCAGAGAGCTCAGTGTCCACCAGAGTCTTGGACTGGGTATCCTCATAATTTGGTGCTGGCTGCCCAGCACCACCTGTGTTTGGAAGAGACACACAATGTGATTTATGTTTCTACATGCATCGTTGGTTCACAAACATGACATTTTCTACTTTTATAACAGATGCCTGCCTGTACACTGCTTTTTCCCAGCTTGTCACGGACAGAGTTTGATCTTGTTGTTGGCCATTTGCCAGCATAACCTTGTGCTCCCCACAACAGAGCCCAGTGTCAGACATCTTGTCGGCCCTGTGAGGCGAGTATGGTTCAGGTTGATCTTGCTGGGCCATGTGGGTGTGTGTAGGTTGTGTGTGACTGCGAGTCCCATCATACTCTTGGCTACACCCCCCTTCCCAGCATGCCCATGCTTCCTCCCTCTTGACTCTGTTTCCCTGTGAGGGGGTGTGACAGCAATGGCAAGATGGCTGACTGTGGAATCCTGGTGTTTGTTTGGCTAGCAGTCCCAGCATGGCCTTGTGCTCCCCACAACAGAGCCCAGTGTCAGACATCTTGTCTGTCCCTTCCCACTCCCTGTGGGGTGAGTATGGGTCAGGTTGATCTTTCTGGGCCATGTGGGTGGGTGTTAGTTGTGTGTGACTGCGAGTCCTATCATACTCTTGGCTACACCCCCCTACCCAGCATGCCCATGCTTCCTCCCTCTTGACTCTGCTTCCCTGTGAGGGGGTGTGACAGCAATGGCACGATGGCTGACTGTGGAATCCTTGTGTTTGTTTGGCTAGCAGTCCCAGCATGGCCTTGTGCTCCCCACAACAGAGCCCAGTGTCAGACATCTTGTCGGTCCCTTCCCACTCCCTGTGAGGCGAGTATGGTTCAGGTTGATCTTGCTGGGCCATGTGGGTGGGTGTAGGTTGTGTGTGACTGCGAGTCCCATCATACTCTTGACTACACCTCCCTTCCCAGCATGCCCATGCTTCCTCCCTCTTGACTCTGTTTCCCTGTGAGGGGGTGTGACAGCAATGGCAAGATGGCTGACTGTGGAATCCTGGTGTTTGTTTGGCTAGCAGTCCCAGCATGGCCTTGTGCTCCCCACAACAGAGCCCAGTGTCAGACATCTTGTCTGTCCCTTCCCACTCCCTGTGAGGCGAGTATGGTTCAGGTTGATCTTGCTGGGCCATGTGGGTGGGTGTAGGTTGTGTGTGACTGCGAGTCCCATCATACTCTTGGCTACACCCCCCTACCCAGCATGCCCATGCTTCCTCCCTCTTGACTCTGCTTCCCTGTGAGGGGGTGTGACAGCAATGGCAAGATGGCTGACTGTGGAATCCTGGTGTTTGTTTGGCTAGCAGTCCCAGCATGGCCTTGTGCTCCCCACAACAGAGCCCAGTGTCAGACATCTTGTCGGTCCCTTCCCACTCCCTGTGAGGCGAGTATAGTTCAGGTTGAACTTGCTGGGCCATGTGGGTTGGTGTAGGTTGTGTATGACTGCGAGTCCCATCATACTCTTGACTACACCTCCCTTCCCAGCATGCCCATGCTTCCTCCCTCTTGACTCTGCTTCCCTGTGAGGGGGTGTGGCAGCAATGGCAAGATGGCTGACTGTGGAATCCTGGTGTTTGTTTGGCTAGCAGTCCCAGCATGGCCTTGTGCTCCCCACAACAGAGCCCAGTGTCAGACATCTTGTCTGTCCCTTCCCACTCCCTGTGAGGCGAGTATAGTTCAGGTTGAACTTGCTGGGCCATGTGGGTTGGTGTAGGTTGTGTGTGACTGCGAGTCCCATCATACTCTTGGCTACACCCCCCTACCCAGCATGCCCATGCTTCCTCTCTCTTGACCCCTGTGAGGGGGTGTGACAGCAATGGCAAGATGGCTGACAGTGAAATCCTTGTGTTTGTTTGGCTACAAGTCCCAAGTGAGCCCCTGTGCTCACACAGCAGCAGCCAGTACGGGGGATCTTTTACTGATATTTCAATGAGGTGTGTGTCAAAGCATTGTACCCGGTGAGTTGTGTGGAGTTTGTGTTGGGGGGGTCTCCCCATGCTGATTAGTATGGTCAGGGCTGTCAGTCCTCCTTTCTATCATGACACGTGCTTCCATTGTAGGGCGTGCAAGTTGTCTTTCAGGATGTCAGTCAGTGGTGTCCTGCTTCTGATTTGCACACAACCCCTAGCAGGAGACAGTGTCAGCCATCTTGTCAGTCATTTCCCACTCCCTCTGATGTGGGCATGTTTCCGAGAGGTCTTGATGGGCAAATGAGGAGGGGGAGCATTATCTGTGACTACAGGCCCCATCATGCTTTTGTCTACACTCACTTCACCTGCATCCCCACTATTCCTTCCTGACAGTCAGCTGCTCTGTGAGGTGGTGTGTTTGTGGTGGCAAACTGTCTTGCTGGATGTATTTGGCTTAGTGCCAGTGGCTTGCTCTATTTGTTTGTAGGTTGGTGCATGTCATGACACAGTCCCTAGTCACTATGAGATGTCAGGTGTTGTGTTTGTGTGACTGGCATACACATCTTGGGTTGATTATCTATTGGTTAGTGTAGGTTTGCTTGGGGTGCATGGTTTCACTGTCCCCTTGCCAAACAATCTTGGGTTTGTTGTTTGTGTACTCACCAGTCTCTGGGATGTCTGTTAGGCCATGGACGCTCTCTGGTGGTAGGATGTCCCACACCTTCTCCTCCCAGGTCCTGAAGTAGACTGGTTTGGCAGGAGGGCCATCGCCGGTGCGCTGACTCAAGGCGTGATCTTTCTTGATGAGTTTCTTGACCCTCCTGTGCACGTCATACCACCTGTTCTGGATATCGTCCTTTGTTTGCAACGTTGGTGCTTGTGCGTTCACCTTGTCCACAATCCTCGCCCACATCTTTGTTTTCTGTGAGATGGGGGTCCTTTGAACCAATGTACCAAACAAATGTGGCTCTACTCTGATGATATCGTCTACCAGCACTTCTAACTCACTATCTGTGAACTTTGGATTCTTCTTTGGGGGCATGGTGATGGGTGGTGGTGGTGAGGGATGTGTGTGTGAGGTGAGGGTGCAAGTGATGTTGGTTTAGTATTGGTTTTGCTGTGTGTATGTGTGTGTGGTTTTGTATGAGGTGCTGATGGTGTGTGAGTTGTGTGATGGGTGAGTTGTGAGTGTGTCTGTGGTTGCTGTGTACTGGTGTTTGCTGCTGGCTGTGTCTCCTGTTTGCAAGGGATGATGGTAGTGATTGTAGTCCTTTATATAGTTGTAGTTGTGGGTGTGTCTTTGTCCAATTAATTTGTGTTGGGTATTTATTGGCTTAGTCATTGCTTTTTTTTGTGTTTTGTAGGCATGTAGGAGACGTTCATGTGACAGAAACGGATGCTGCTGTTGTCTCGTACGGGCTTCACCGCCTCGTTCACGCTGCCTGTCTTCTGTGTTTGGTAGGCGTCGTTCGCGCTGGTCTCTATTTCTTGTGTGCTGGGTTGTCTGTGCCTGTCGGTCGTGCAGCTTGGTCTCCGTGCGAGTCGGTCTGGTTTTACACGCATTGCATCATACTGCGCTAATCATACATCGCGGGTACGGGTCGGTCGGGTTGATTCCGGGTTCGTGTCGGTCAGTGAATAACGCGTCGGTTTTCCGGCCAGATCACTGTTTTCCCTCCGGCTCGGTCGTACAGTTCGTATTCCGTACGTGTCGGTTGTAATTCACTCGTGTTGCATCGTACTGCACGGGTCGTACGGTGCTGGTCCGTGTCAGTCGGTATTCGGTCCGGGTCCGTGTCGGTCGGTTCATTTTGCGGCCAAAATCGGAATCGGCTCCCAAGTGTGATACTATACCCACCTGCATATTTCTGCCTTATATGTCAGGATAACCACATTTGAAATTTAGCTTGAGGTCAGGGAGTGGTACACACAATACTACCAATCAATCAATCAATCAATCATAGGCATTTGTATAGCGCACTGCTCACCCGGAGGGTCTCAAGGCGCTGGGGGGGGGGGGGGGAACGCTACTGCTCGAACAGCCAGGTCTTGAGTTGCTTCCTGAAGGCGAGATGGTCTTGCGTTGTCCGGAGGTGGATGGGGAGGGAGTTCCATGTTTTGGCTGCCAGGTAGGAGAAGGATCTTCCTCCGGCGGTGGCTCTGCGGATGCGGGGGACGGTGGCAAGTGCGAGGCTGGCGGAGCGGAGCTGGCGGGTGGGCTTGTGGAAGGTCAGGCGGCTGTTGAGGAACTTGGGGCCCAGGTCGTGGAGGGCCTTGTGTGCGTGGGTGAGGAGTCGGAACGTGATTCTTTTGTTGACGGGGAGCCAGTGCAGGTCTCTCAGGTGTCCGGAGATGTGGCTGTGTCGGGGGATGTCCAGGATGAGTCGTGCTGAGGCGTTCTGGATCCGTTGGAGTTTCTTCTGGAGTTTGGCGGCAGTGCCGGCGTAGAGGGCGTTCCCGTAGTCCAGCCGACTGGTGACGAGGGCCTGGGTGACCGTCTTCCTGGTCTCGGTGGGGATCCACCGGAAGATCTTTCGAAGCATGCGCAGGGTGTTGAAGCATGAAGACGAGACGGCGTTGACTTGTCTGGTCATCGAGAGGGAGGAGTCCAGGATGAAGCCTAGGTTGCGTGCGTGGTCCGTTGGCTTGGGGGTGGCTCCCAGGGCGGGGGGCCACCAGGAGTCGTCCCAGGCGGAGGGTGATGATCCCAGGATGAGGACCTCTGTCTTGTCTGAGTTCAGTTTCAGGTGGCTGTTCTTCATCCATTCTGCGACGTCTTTCATCCCTTCGTGTAGGCTGGCTCTGGCGGCGTCCGGGTCGCTGGTGAGGGAGAGGATCAGCTGGGTGTCGTCGGCGTAGGTGATGATCTTGAGGTTGTGTTGACGTGCGATGGTTGCGAGGGGGCTCATGTAGACGTTGAAGAGGGTGGGGCTGAGCGATGACCCTTGTGGAACGCCGCAGATGACTTCGGTGGCCGCTGACCGGAACGGGGGGAGGCGGACTCTCTGGGTTCTTCTGGCGAGGAATGAGGTGATCCACTCCAGGGCCTTCTCCTGGATGCCGGTGTTGTTCAGGCGCTGTACCAGGGTGCGGTGGCAGACAGTGTCGAACGCTGCTGAGAGGTCCAGGAGGATGAGGGCCGCAGTTTCCCCGTTGTCCATTAGGGATCTGATGTCGTCTGTGGCTGCGATGAGGGCGGTCTCCGTGCTGTGGTTGGCTCGGAAGCCGGATTGCGAGTGGTCGAGGGATCCGTTGGTCTCGAGGAAGGCGGCTAGCTGTCTGTTGACGGTCTTCTCGATGACTTTGGCAGGAAACGGGAGGAGCGAGATGGGGCGGTAGTTCTTGAGGTCGGAGGGGTCTGCAGTTGGTTTCTTCAGCAGGGCACTGATCTCGGCGTGTTTCCAGCACTCCGGGAAGGTGGCGGTGTTGAAGGAGGCGTTGATGATGTCGCGAAGGTGGGGTGCGATGATGTGGTTGGCCGTGTTGAAGATGTGGTGTGGGCAGGGGTCCGTAGGGGATCCGGAGTGGATGGTGTTCATTGTGCGTGTTGTGTCTTCGGTGCTGACTGTGGTCCAGGTGCGGAGGGTGGCGGTGGGGGGCATCGGTTCGGTGGTGGGGTTCGTGGTTGGTGGGCCGAAGCTGTTGTGAATGTTGACGATCTTGTTGTGGAAGAAGGCTGCGAGGGAGTCGCAGAGGTCTTGCGAGGGAGTGATGTCATTGTTTCCGGCATCGGGGTTGGAGAGCTCTTTGACAATGCTGAAGAGTTCTTTGCTGTTGTGGGTGTTGTTGTCCAGTCGTTCCTTGAAGGCTGTCTTCTTTGTGGCGCGGATCAGTTGGTGGTGTTTGCGGGTGGCGTGTTTGAGGGCCGTCATGTTGTCTGTGGTCTGGTTGGTGCGCCAGGTGTTCTCCAGGGAGCGGCAGTTCTTCTTGGAGGTGATGAGCTCGTCGGTGAACCAGGAGGCTTTCTTGCTGCCGCGTCTGCTGGGGGGGTTCTTCTTCAGTGGTGCGAGGGCGTCTGCGCAGTTGGTGATCCACTGTGTGAGGTTGTTGGCGGCTTCGTTGGGGTCCGTTGAGCTGGTAGGGGGGTTCTGGCTGAGGAAGGTGGTGAGCTGGTCGCCGGTGATCTTGTTCCAGCTCCTGCGGGGGGCTTGTTGAGGGTGGTGGTGGGTCGTCGTTTTACTGAAGCTGAAGTGGACGCAGCTGTGGTCAGTCCACTGGAGATTGGTGGAGTGGCTGAAGGTGACGTATTTGCTGGATGAGAAGACTGGGTCAAGCGTGTGGCCGGCGTAGTGGGTGGGGGTGGTTACCAGTTGCTTGAGTCCGAGGTTGGCCAGGTTGTCCAGCAGAGCAGTGGTGTTGCGGTCCTTGTTGTCCTCCAGGTGGAAGTTGAGGTCCCCCAGGAGGATGTAGTCGGTGGAATTGATGGCGTATGGGCTGATGAAGTCTGTGATGTCTTCGCTGAACTGTGTGCGTGGTCCCGGTGGTCTGTAGACGAGGGTGCCTCTGAGCGTGGTCTTGGGGTCGGTGTGTATCTGGAAGTGGAGGTGTTCGGCGGAGGTGAAGGTGTCATCGGAGTTGGTCGTGATGCGGATGGTGTTCTTGTGGATGATGGCGATGCCTCCTCCTGTCTGGTTGACGCGGTCCTTCCTGGTGATTTTGTAGCCTTCCGGGACGGCGATGGCGACGTCGGGCGCTGAGGAGGCGTTCATCCAGGTTTCCGTCAGGAAGGCGATGTCTGGTGCTGTCGAGTCGAGGAGGTTCCAGAGTTCGACGGCATGCCTGTGAACGGAGCGGGTGTTGAGCAAGATGCACATCAGGTGTTTGTTGCTGGGGCTCGGTTTAGCAGGTGCGGTGTTGGGTCGGAGGCTGGTGAAGCGGCAGGTCAGGCAGGTGAAGGGTCCATGGGTGTGTCTCGGGGTGGCTCGGTAGCAGGCGGTGTTTCGGCCGGCATTGAGTGCGTGGAGGGTTTTGGCGTCGTATATGTTGGAAGAAACAACAGGGTAGACCCGGACCCCAAACACAGACAATGAACAAAACATTTTTAATGAGACCAAAGATTAGAAGCATTAGCCCAATGATATAGAAGCAGTAATATATCCACTTGAAAAAAACCGACAATGAGAAAAAAATGCCATTGATCCTGAGGAAGATCGCTAGGGCTAGTGTCCACCACATGAGGTTGAAACACGTTGGCAAGGTATATGAGAAGCAGAAATAAGGAAGTTTGCCTAGAAGAAGAACCGTTCACTGCTTACCTATGATCAGTCCTTAAAGACAGCTTCTTCATCTGCGGTAGCCTTTTTGCTGTTTTGGAAGGATCACTGACAGACTAGCGAAGGTCAGAATATCAACCTACAACAATATCGCAGCAAGAATATCGAAGTCAAGAATATCGACATCCTATCTATATTATGGTAAGTACAAAACTATCGGTAAAAAAATATCGTTGTCAAAAATATCGTTGTTAAGAATATCTTTTTTTTTTTGTTAAAAAAATAATGTAAAATAAATTAAATAATACATATAATTAAAATAAACATAGTTAAAACTATTTTAAAATGTTTAAAAATGATAAATAATATACATATAATTTACAAATACATTAAGGGGTCGATTCCGATCCTGAATTTTTTTTCCGTACGAATCGTACAAGTCCCGTACAAACGGCGAAGTACGATTCGTACGTGGAAAATACATACGAATCGCCTCGGGAAAAGTCTACGAGACGTCCCTGGACAGATTTACTTACAACTCGTAAACTGAAGTCCGAGCGCGCAAGTACGAACCGTACCGCCCATCTGAAAACTCAAGCGCATGGAAAAGGCCCCGTACGGAGCGAACTTTGTACGACCCCTACCCCGAGTACACTTGTGCCCGGGGTACGAGTCGTACGGCCCCCACAGCCTCCCACCCCTCCCGCGTACGTCCGCACTGTACCCCCCCACCCCCGTATGTATGGACCGTACCCCCCACCCCCCGTATGTACGCACCATACCCCAGGCATACCCAATCCTCACGTATGTACGGACCGTACATACGCGAGGATTGGGGTACGCCTGGGGTACGGTGCGGACATACGTGGGTGGGGTGACGCCTGGGGTACAGTGCGAACATACACGGGTGGGGGTACACCTGGGGTACGGTCCGTACATATGGGGGGTGGTGGGGGGTACGGTCCGTACATACGGGGGGTGGTGGGGGGTACAGTCCGTACTTACGGGGGTGGTGGGGGTACGGTCCGTACATACGGGGGTGGGGGGTACGGTCCATACATATGCAATGTTGGGGTACGCACCGTACATGATGACCTGTACGATGTGGGTGATGACGTGTACGTCGCGTAGCGGGCCCCCTTTTCCTCGTGCATCGCAGCATACTTAGCTTTTCCGGCACTTTTTGGCTCCCGTAAAAATATAGCCGTGCGGAGTGCTGTAGGTACGAATCGTACTTGCTGGTCCGTAAAACGCTGCCTGACTCCGTGCGGACGTCGCATACGCGCTGTCCAGGATCGGAATTGTATGTATTTTTTAGCCGTACGGTGTTTTTTACGATTCGTACGGAAATGGTATTTCTGTATGAATCGTACTTGTGGGTTTGTACGGTGGAATTCCCGGGTACGAGTCGTACGGAGAAAACACTCCGTACGACCATTTGTACCCAGGTTTTACAGGATCGGAATCGGCACCTAAATGTATACATATAATATATAATATATACACTTACTTATTAATATGTTTTAATAATTCTTTTATGAACATAAATTATTTTAAAAATCTTATACATTATAAATACATCTATACACATAAAACTATCATATAAATAAAAATTAAATAAATATATGTAACAAATTAAAACAATTAAAATTATTTTTAATCTTTGTTAAATTAATTATATACTACATTAGCTAAAATAATACAAAACATATTAGATAGTGGAGAGAATAAAATTACTATTCCAACTCTAAACAGTGCAACAGTAGGGAAAGTGTTGGATAGTGTAGGGGTAAAAATTACTAATCCCCACTCCAGTGAGTGCAACAGTAGGGAAAGTGTTGGATAGTGTAGGGGTAATAATTACTATTCCCACTCCAGAGAGTGCAAAAGTAGGGAAAGTGTTGGATAGCGTAGGGGTAAAAAGTTACTATTCCCACTCCAGTGAGTGCAACAGTAGGGAAAGTGTTGGATAGCGTAGGGGTTAAAAATAACATACTTATAATTAAAATACATTTTTTTTTATAAATAATGATTTAATTATTAAATAACAATAAATTAATGATCAATACCAATAAATAATTAATAAAGAATAATTACCAATTAATAATTAACAATAAATTATTGATAAATACCAATAAATAATAATTAATAAAAATGAATTACCAAATAAAAATTAATTAACAACAAATTAATTTTCAATACCAAAACAGAATTATTATTAAAAAGTAATTACCAACTAATAAGTAATTAACAATAAATTAATGATAAATGCCAATAAATAATAATTAATAAAAATGAATTACCAATTAATAATTAATGCACAATAAAATAATTTTCAATACCAGATAATAATAACTATTAAAAATTAATTACCAATTATTTATTAATTAACAATACATTCATTATCAATACCCAACAATAAAATTAATATTTACTTAACTAGAATTAAATTACTTCCCACCCTATTCCCCTATAAACTCACAACCCACTCCAGTAATAAATTAATACAATTAATATAATTACCAATTAATCAATTAATTAAAATTAATTACCAATTAATAAAAATTAATTACCAATTAATAATTCTTTAACAATAAATTAATTATCAATACCAAGAAATAAAAATAAATAATTACTTAATTACAATGAAATTACTTCCCACCCTATTCCCCTATAAACCCACAACCCACGAGGGTACTAAAATGCATATTTTACTTAAAAAACATTACTAACTTCTAAAAATGTTATATATTTAAGAACCAGTACAATACTTAACAAAAAATATATACCAGATACATATAAAATACATAATAAAACACATAACACTAATATAAATAACGATATTAGTAACATCGATATTTTTGCTTTCGATATTATTAACTTTGATATTAACAAAATCAATATTTCTTACCTTCAGGCCGATATTCTGGTCATCGATATTCTTGATTTCGATATTCTATACCTACAATATTTAAAACTCGATATTACTGTAGGTCGATATTTAAAACTCGACATTTTGGAACCTCCTAGAATAATGCTCTCTGGGACTCTTTTAACCATACACAAGTCAGATGAATTACATAAAACTTGATGAAGGTCCCGTGTGGGAAATTAGTGAACATATGTTTAGAGCCCTCTAAGAACTACTGCTGAGTTACCAATATATCTGGAGGCTGTAATCACTTGGAAAGCAAAACATTGCTAAAAAATAGAGACGCTATATATTAAAGATTTATTTTGACATAAAGAAAAATTCAGATCTGGGATCCTGCTTCCTCTTGAGCCAAACATCTGAAATTTGTTCTCAGAGGGTCTGCAGTGCTTCCCTTCTGTATATATGTTATGCAAAAGTACTTAGTTTTGTTTTACAGAAATGTTGCAAAGTTTGCATCTAAAAGTCTTACAAGATACTTGCTGGAGGCTGGTTCAAGCAGAAAATGTCTTGTGGTAAGAATGATCCTCCAGCTTGCAAAACATTCCATGAAATTCCTTAATGTGAAATGTCATACATTTTGCAGAACATGAAATTCAGAATTTACACACATTTTACTAGCATAATTAATATTCTCCTAAACCTACTACTGTACTCCTTTGAGAATCCCCCTTGGAAAAAAATCAGCAGTCCAGTGAGACTTGACATTTAAATGTAGCCCTACGGATGCAGGGATAGGAATGTCTACCCTAACCCTTAGATCCCTGTTTTGTGTCTCCAAGAAAAGCTCCTGATAGTCTGGGAGCATTTGTAGCATTCATCTCATGGAAAAGTTGGAAATTAGAAAATTATCTATCTGTGAAGGACTGGAACAAAGTGCTAAGACTACCTTACAAAGGCTAGACATCAGTGAACGGGCTTTTCTAGTCTGTCCTGCTCTGAGATCTTTGCAGTAAAATTCCAGACTGCAAGGAGGATTTAAAACACAGTTATCCAAAACTGTGGAGTTCTGCCTGCATGCCTCTCTGCCTTGCCTTACTAGAAAATGTTGAGGTCCAGAAAACTGACTAGGGCCTTATTTTAAGTTTGGTGGATGAGATGCTCCATCACAAATGTTACAGGTGTCCTGTCTGCTGCATTATAGTCTATAGCACCTGTGATACGGTGTACGGGATATCTGCTACGTTTTGCCAAAGTATCCTGTAAGTCAGATTCTAAATAAAGCCCTACGTTTTAATGTAAAGCATGAAAAAGGTAGCAAAGTGACCTGAGTGTTGCATCTACAGTTTTCAATTGTTGACCAGTCTAACCATTTGCCACCAATACTCAAGTCTTCAGTGAAACCCCAAATTGGATCTACCCGATCTTGTGGAAGCCACTGTAGTCATAGTGTCATTCATTGCCCTGCTAGAGAATTTTGACCTTCAACAAAATGACTATGGCAGAAGTTAAAACAGTTAACAGGTTGATCTTCTAGTGTTTATCTGACATGTGCCCAAGGACGGTCGACCTGTTATTGCACTAATGACACAGTCACCTATGCATCAATACTAACATTAACTTGGGCCTATGCGGTTGTTTTCTATAGATGCTTTTTAGTTCTTTAATTCCTGATCATCTTTACCAATTGTTGATGTTTTGGTTTCTCTTTATTTATCACATAATATTCCTTGTTACTACATTGGTTTAAGAATTATTTGTGTTCAGTTTTCTGACTTAATGCTGTTTTGGTGCTGCTAAAGATATTTGACAAACATATTCTGTGATGAACATTATAGTGCTGAGCCACAGACACAAGGATACGTCCATGATTCATCTATGAAACCCATTTTTTTACTTCTTGAGGTAACTTTGTGAGAGTTCATCCACAGCCCCTCCCCCTGGTTAACAATCCACTTCCCCACATTATATAATCATTTAACTGCTAGAGCAAGTTACCTTATATCATCCTTGTTCTGTGTGTATTTATTTCAGAGAATTAGGTGGCATTCAAATCTAACTATAAAGCATTGGAGCACTGTACAGAGGAGGAAAGGATACCACTCAGGTGGAGAAGGGGTGCTAGGAATAGTAGGGAAGAGGGAAGTAAGCAAAACATAAAAAATTGAAGCAGAACATAAAAACATTTCTGATAGGGTGACAAATGGTGTGGTCAGGATGTTTGGAAGAGCATGAGAAACAAGTATTTTTTGAGTTAAGGAGGAAGTAGACATATTGCAAAAAAAAAAAAGGCGACGCAAGAGTGAGTGGCGGGGGCAACAGAGTGTGTCCTCACTTATTGTCTTTTCTTTTGTTCTATCTCTTTTAAATAATGTGCGTGGATGTCTAGCAGTTGTGCAAGAACACAAGTAAACATTTTTATTTCAAAGAGAGGATCTTATCCATAATTATAAACACATTTGAGGCATAAAGAAAAATACTGAAGTTGCATAAATCGTTGCAAAAAGTAGTGAGATGTTTTGATAGTAAAAATAATGGAAACCAGTATCCATTAGTTCCTGCACATTTTGTTTTCTGTACAGTGCCTCCTCTCAGAATGTATATTTAGCTCAAAATACTAAAAAGCTCACTTCAGGAGCTATATTAACCTGGAACTGCACTGTGTCCCTGCCAGAAACCCTTTATATTTCCCATTGAAGAAGTAATGGGAGACTGGTAAGCATTTATTTAAGCTGTAGAGGGTGAAGTGGAACAGCAAGTTCAGACGTATTGTTGTGAGTTCTAAGCTTTACTAGGCCCTTATTATCATGCTAACACATGAATAGTAACAGAGGCATACTACAATCTAACCCTTCCCCTTTTTTATTTCAGGATCCGTGTGCACTACTCGAATCAAGACCGGTGTAGGTTACCCTCAGCTAAGTGCAGTCATCGAGTGTGCTGACTCTGCCCATGGTCTTAAAGGACATATCATTTCTGTAAGTCAAAATGGCATGTTCGTCTTGGCATCGAAAGGGGGTACCACGCAAGCCCTCCCCTTAAAAATAAAATGCCCCAGGGAATGGGGTCCCTGGAGCCCAAAGTCGCTTAGGGAGGGGGGTTGTGCCAATGGGTTGGACGCAAGAGCTGACAGCAGGTCAGGACCTGCAGCAAACCCCATGCTGCGCACAGCCAAAGGCCATCTGTGGCATGGGGCTGGCTGCCTGCGGGTGTTTGGCCAGAAGGACTGGCCTAAAGCCCCCCACTGCGCACAGCCTTTGGCCGGGGCTTGGTTTTATGTATAGTAATAAAGTGTTGCTTTACGGGTAAAGTAATGTTATAGTTAGGTGAAAATTTCAGTGACAACATAACATTTTAAACATGGGAAACCACTGAAATTCACCAGTTATAGTTATCTCAAGTAACTATTACTGATTTCCTAAGGTAACTATAACTCGAGGACCTCACCATGCACTGCTAACTACCCCACATTTTACATCACTCATGACATCTTGTGTGACATCAATGATAATATCACTGCAAAATCTGCAATTAAATTATTGATGAGAAAAATGCAAGGTGGGGTGCGAGGTATAGTTACCTTAGGGCACAAGTTATAATTACTTCTGAGAACAATAACTGGTGAATATCAGTGGTTTTGTACGTTTAAAAAAGTATGCTGTTACTGAAATTTTCTTTGTATTACTTTAACCTTTGGTTTTTTAGTGAATGTATATGTATGTGAAATAATTTAATTGATTTAATATTTGTTCCTATGGTGTGTTATTTTATTTCCCTGCCTCAATTATTTTCTATGCTAGTTTGTTTCAGTACTAATGATGGCCATGTTTGGTGCTTGACTTACTCCAAGGCACTACATTTGAGACATTTTTTACTATTTTAGGCCTCTTATAAATTTAGCAGTGTAGTTTCTGAATGGCAATGGGCCTACTCAGTTATGAGTCTGTGTTTGTGCGATATTGTCCCTCCCTACACCCCTCTTTAAATTTCCCTAAACCCTTTACTATTTTGTAGTAAATGGTGGGGAGAACTAGGGTGAGTGCTGAAAAAATGGGGAATATACAATACCAAATATCCCCATTTTTTCAGCACTCACCCTAGTTCTCCCCACCTTTTACTACAAAGGGGCCGATTCCGATGTCGGACGGACTCAGGTCTGTCCGACATTGGTCAGGAGCCGTAACCGACCGACCTGCTGTCGTCGGTTACGGCCTTGCAAGTACGATGCAACCGAACAGGGTTCTGAGGGCTTTCCGGACGGCGGACGGGCTCTCCGAGCCTGTCGTCTGCAATCCAGAAATCCAAGTCGGATTCCTTTCCGACCGAGCCCATCAGAACGGCACGGTCGGAAAGGAATCCGGCCGACACGTTCCGATTCGGTCGGAAGGGCTCCAACCATCGTTCTTTTGCCCTTCCGACCAAAATCGGAATCGGCCCCAAAATAGTAAACTTACAGGTGCAGCGATCTCTGCATACAAAAGAAAGGAGAGGCAGAGTTGGAGATCGCCACTGTAGGTTTGTGAATTGCATTTTCGAGTAAATAAGTAGTACTGCTGTAGAGTTACTTTACCTACTGCAAAATGTAGTTCATGCATTTAGCTGATTATTTGTAAAATGGCCAACACACGAAAGAGGTGTTTATTTTGAAAAACAAAGTACAGTGTAAAATGTCCTACTTTTTCTTTTAAAGAACGTTTTTGCAAATCTGAAGTGGTTTTCTACTGAATGGGGATCGCGCACAGTAGCAAATGGGTACGCCATCTGCTAAACGACTCAGTTTTTTATGATGATCTAAAACTTCCTCATTTTAGGGAATTAAGTATTTACTTTTTTTAACTCTTTGTTTGAAAAAATATGGATCTGTATTAAAATTGCAATATATTTTTTGTGATTGTCCAGCCACAATGTATTCTCATAGAATTTGTTGAATGCCTTGGTGTGGATACTGTTATTGTTTTGGTTACGATTGGGTTTAAGATATAAAAACAACTGAAGAAGTTTACTCGTTACTTGATTAAATACATCCACCATATCATAACTCTGGGAAGAGATCATCCAGCCTGAAATCAGTCAAATGCAAGTTCATCATACAAAATGGCTTTCAGTAGGTTGTTCGCATTTAAGCGGGTTTGTTTTGGCCTCTAACTTTGATTTCATAAGTGAAGTCTGAAAATCTATTTGGAAACTACTGTATTGAAGTTTGATTGCCTGCTGTGTACAGAGCTGATTGCTGAAGTCCTATTATCAGATAATTCCAGCACAACTCTTATTTCATCAGAGCCAAGCAATTATTTTGGCATTCATTAATGTGACTGAAACAGCAACCCCTTTGGATGCGCACATACTGTGAAAGCATATGCAATTTCATATAAAACCTGTTCACAAAGCTTCAGAGCCACCAGCAAGTTCCTTTCTTGTCTTACTTATTAATATTTAAATGCTTAGTCAACATGGCAATGATGCATTGTGAATCCAAAATACTCTTTTTAGACATTGGTATTTGTTCTAAGATCTTCCAGTTGATAATCAATTAGATGCTTCTTTATTGGAGAAAAACCAAATTATAGGTATTATTGCATTTGTTATTGCAGTGCAAATTAAAGACTATTTCCCACGTGCAATAACTAATTTCTTTTTTATTTCTTCTTTTCTTTAGGACGGTGGTTGCAGTTGTCCGGGAGATGTTGCCAAAGCTTTTGGTATGTTTATGATGTTACCATCAAAGTGTACATGCAGATGTAGAATTTATTTGCTAA
Source organism: Triturus cristatus (assembly GCF_964204655.1). Classification (NCBI taxonomy): domain Eukaryota; kingdom Metazoa; phylum Chordata; class Amphibia; order Caudata; family Salamandridae; genus Triturus; species Triturus cristatus. The sequence continues at coordinate 272,858,651 of NC_140588.1, forward strand.
TCATATTGCTCCAAAGTGTGAAATTTAATTTTAATTTACTGAACATCGCAGAATTTTCTCAGTCTTCAGCATGAGGGGCAAGTGTCTTACAATTGTAGTCTATGTCTAGGGAGGTTTTCGAGCAATTAAATGATGTATTGTATGATCATAGCCAGTAACCATAAGTTTAGCTCATGCTGCAGTAATGTTATCATAGGTAGAACCCCTGAAGGAGCTGAGGAATACATAGAAGCAACAATAATAGAGAAATTGTTAAAAACGAGATTACATAACATAATGAAGGGGGTCTGTAGATAGTAAGAATTGACACTCTTTGTTTCAGGCAGTGGTTTTCTTGTCAAGAGGTTTTTCAGAGAAACAAATTCTTGGAATTGATAAATAGCAGCACATATCAGAGGAACATTTCCTGAAATTTTCAAAAACAGACATGTTTTGAATATTTTAAACACATACACCTAAGCCACCTAGGATCACACAAAAGAGTGCTAGCTAAGGCTGTTTTTCCCCCTGGACCCACTGTAGATTGATGTGCCTAGTACAGTGAATGATAGCATCATATATCTGTCATCATTACCACTCGCATTGTCCATTACTTTGAAGTGACATCTCACTCTCAGCAAAGGGACCATCACAATAACTTTGCAGATGACATAAAATAGTAGAGTAGAATAAATAATATGACTTTTTTAATTAAACTTAGGGACACTTAAGTACATACCATGTGAAAGAATAGAGTCTTATTAAACGCAAACGTTAGTTGCAGGCAGAGGCGCAACTAGAGCCAAATTTCGGGGGGGCTAAGAAAATATTTCAGGGGGGGGTGAATCTTTAAGCAATAGGCAGAGTGGAGCTGCAGGGGCTCTTAGAAGGGGTGAGCAATAGGCAGAGTGGAGCTGCAGGGGCTCTTAGAAGGGGTGAGCAATAGGCAGAGTGGAGCTGCAGGGGCTCTTAGAAGGGGTGAAACAACAGCACGGCCTCATTAACATGCAAATGGTCTTTTAAAGACCTGTGAAGTGCTCCGGTGCGGCTGTGTGTGTGCCGGGAAGCTGTCTCATCCCGGGCTGCCACACACGATGGGGGGAGGGGGGCTGAAGCCCTTTGAGTCCAATGGGTGTTGCGCCCAGGAGCCAGATTTCTAAACTTTCGGCAGTGCTCAAGAAGGTCTGGGCCATCAGAGGCTACTCCGTGAGTCCTAGTGCATACAGTCCCACTTTCTTATTAGCTAATTCCTATTGCAAGCACCAGTGAACAAAGCCATGTTTACATAGTAACTGTATTTACAAGAACCATAGCATAGCCAGGCAAACCTATATTGGTCATAATGCACAACTTGAACTACATCCAGGAACTCAATAATTTTCATTGCAGATCAGAGAGATTGAGGTCGGATTTCCTGACGCTTTGCACCACGTTTGCATCACAAAAGTGATATAAAACTCTTTGCTAAGTTTTGTTTGGTATTTATTCTCCTGTGCAACCCTTGTTTTGCACTAGAAAGTAACACTAAAGTAACACAAAGGAGCACTGAGTGCTCCTTTGCACTGCTTTCCTTCAAAGGGCATTCCATGGGTAGTACATGGGTATTCCTGCGCCGCAACTCATTTATTTCGATGCAAATATCTATCCACTAACATTGGTAGTCAGTGATTTGCATTAAAAATTTACATCTCCAGACAGTGACTCGGATGAGGACATGTAGGAATAGTAAAGACATATGTGCACCAATGTAGAAATATATGACGATTGTCTGTAAAGAAGTGACATCAAGAATGGAAAATTGTATACGCAGATCACTGTTGTTTTCAAGAAACTTTAATAAAAATGTAATAAAATAAAAAGCAATTACATCTCCTAGAGGTAGGCATAAGGGTTGCAGTGTGCTGCACTGTACAGCATGCATACAAAGTGCAAAAAGTATTCAACTTTGTCAAAGCTCAGTATTTTGTATCTTTCCAATACAAAACCTATAATTGACATTGCACAAACACATGTGCATTATGGCGTAAGGGCAGTGCGTTGTCGCAAGGCAGCCGAAAGAGCGCTCTTCTTCTCTCTCCCTTTGAAACAATGCAGGTCAGCAACTTTGGTTGCTACGCCGTGTTACATGAAAATGTATTACAGCTGCCCTTGAAATTATCATCCTTAAAGTGGAAAACTCAACTTAGCATCCAATCAGAAAAATTCTAACATTAGTGGAGTATTAAGCCCTCATTACGAGTGTCCTCTTAATTCTGATAGGGCTGGTAACAGCAGTTACAGGCCCCATCTGAAATATTAGACCCATAGATCTGGTAATTTTCACACAGAGTTTTCTGCTTTGAATGAAACCAGAATATTTTGGTTAAAATCTGAGGGAAATGAGGAATTGCCAGGGAAATCAGACCCAGAATTACTGATTCCCCTGATAATTCCTCATTTCCAAGGTGATCCTGAGGGTCCAACTTCTAATCGCTCAGATTTTTCCCCACTCTGGGATTTAATTACTGATACCAACCAACACATGAAACCCAAAGGGTTAAAGTGGTGGTGTACCTAGTGCTGGCCAACCATTGCATTACCATGCTTTTGTTGCAGTGGGCTGGCCCTTGGTCAAAAATATGGTGTGGTGATTTAAGGGAGCGGGCAAAAGAAATACCCATGACTCACTAAATGGATGAGGAGCTGCAGAAGTGGGGTCAAATGTTGGTGGTATTGTTTTCTTCTACAGAGGTGTCTGTTCTTAGGGCAGTGTATCTATATTATTTTCTATGTGTTCTCCATTTCAGAAAGGAGGGGACTCATTTACCTTAATGCTGTTCTTCATGTAATCATAATAAAAGTGACGCACCGGCAGCGCAAGGGGCTTGCAAATAAGTCCCACAGTCCCTTGCTCCTGACGTCGCTTATGATGGCTATTGCATATTTCTTTAATCATTCTGTGTTAATGGTCTTTTAGGTCGACTGTCCATTATATTTTCGTTTGGCTGTTACCTTTGTATATTTTGTGAAAATCAGCAAAACAATTAAAAAAGCAAACATAAGCAGGCACAGCTATATCGGTCAAAGCACCCAACATGAACTGGATCCAGAAACACACAGGGGCATATTATCAAGGACGGCGTTCAAATTATCGCCGCTTTAGTGGCAGGAAGCTTGCGGCGATAATGGTCTTGATAATATACCCTTGTGCTTTCCAATAGAAGCCCATATTCTGGAGTGAATATGGGCTTCTATTGGAATTTTCTGCGGCATTTTATCAAGCCCATTATCGCCGCTTTACCGGCAGTTTCCTGCCGCCAAAGCGGTCATAATTTTAACGTCGTTCTTGATAATATGCCCCACAGAGTGAAGGTCATTGCAGGTCAGAGAGGTTAAGAGTATTATCTATCCTGAGAGTGGAGAATTCAACTAGGCATCTAAGCAGAACAATTCAGGGCCATATCATCAAGGAACGGCGATAATGGGCTTGATAATATGCCCTTGTGAATTCCCATAGAAGCCCAGGTTCTCGTGTGAACATGGGCTTCTATGGGAATTCACAAGTGCATGTTATCAAGCCCATTATCACCACTTTAGCATCAGTTTCCTGCCGCTAAAGCGGCGATAATGTTATCGCCGTTCCTTGATAATATGGCCCAAATACTCACTGGAGTCTTAGATGAAGTGTGTCTCTGTACATTGATTTTCCCTGCACTCATTTTTGTGTGTACACAAGCATGTGGATGAGTTCATCAATATGCAGAAAGTCATGCAGAATGTTGATATATCTTCATCATATTTAATATTGGAGCCCATATTTGTAGAATCAAACACATACTTTCAGCACAAAACCGTTCACATTTACCCTCGGTATTTCCGAGAAAGGGCAAAATAGTTTTTCATTTGTTTGCTGAAAGTGATACAATGAGTATGTTTCAAGAGAATAATAATACTAATTATTTAAAGCTCCTAGAGAGACAAACCAGATATCTGATTGGAATTCATTCCTGTCACCAGCAGGTTACCCAGAGATCTTTCAACCTACGTAGCTACATACAGGGTTCAAAGGAGCAGATTGTCAACAGTAGTGGAAAGGTATATGTCATTAGAGGTATTTTGCAAACTTGTGAAACTGACATATTCATACCATAGCTACAAGTAAAACCTCTTCTGAGCCTTTGACACAACCAATCATGTCAGCCTTATGTAGAGACTGGCGGACAGGGTATTCCATCTCAAAGGATACTCCATCACAAAGGACACTCCGAGCGGCGGCTGGCAAGTAGTCAGGGTGGGGAGGCGGGTAAATGTGTTATCGGTGCGTGCATGCATGGTAAGTGTAAATAAAAAGACATAACCACTCACCTTGCTTGCTCCAGCAAATTCTCCTAACCAATTCTGATGCTGTTCTCAGCAGCATGAGAACAGCGCCAGGATTGGAAGGAGCGGTCTTTCTCGATATTCCAGAGGGCACTGGAGGCTTGCGCTTGCTCTAACCGAGCTGTCTTAAGACAGCTAGGTTAGAGAAGTTTGAACTGCGCATGTCTGGCTGGCTGTCGCAAGATAGCTGGCTAAAAAGACACACACGCTTTAAACTCAGCAGCAGTGCAGCAGTGGCCCTGCCTTTCCTGAAACTGTTATTTTCCATCTCTGGGTCTTTCCTGTAGGGTATTTTTGCCAGTGGGGTGACGCTCCTCCGCTTTCACGGAGCTGCCCCTGGACACTCCATCACAAACATGGCTGATTTCCAGTAAATCATACTCTCAGTTCCCCCACTCTATTTAGCATCAGGGTAACTGACGTGTTTCTAATGACAAAGCCTCCACAAGCTCTGCTGATGGAACCCTATGTCAGGCCGCCCAGCTGATTCTGGGCTGTCAGTCACTGTAACTCAAACTGTCCGCCCTGTTCAGGGCCAACGTTCAAACATACATTTTTCCTTTTCACAACTTCCAGAAAAAGCCTGGTTTTCCCAAACAGTGAACGAAAGAAATGATTCCCATGTGCTCAGAAGAAAACCCAGGGGGTTCACGGAAATGTATTTTTCGTTTTTCAACAATAGACAAAAACATTGCTGAGTGGGCATTTTAATACATGCCCCTGTAAAGCCTTAGTACCATCAGCTGAACCACTTTGACCATGGGTCTGCTAAGGGCACTGTGATCTCCACCTGCCTGGCAGAGATCTTTAAATATGGTATGAGGTTTTCAGCAGGTCAGTGCAGTAGTTGATTTGGACTGCTGCTGTGACAGGCAGGCAGATCCGTCTGCTATACTCCAACTGAGGCGTCAAGCCTCCTAGCATCACATCTGTCAAATATTTAAAACCAAAGACCAGAAAATTCCCACCACAAATCCCCATAAACAGGTTTTATGTTTTATAAATTGACATTTACACAGATGAGGCAAGTTATTGAATTTTCCCTGGGGTAAAGAGAATGCCGAACATCAGCACCAAGATTGAAAGATCTTGAGAGGCCAAGCACTTTTATAGTTAAACTACAGAGATAGATGTTAATAAAATGTACGTTGCAAGAGCCAAGGAGTGTAATGGTGTTACTTGGGGAGTACATCAAAATATGATGTTTTTAGTGACTGGAGTAGGGATAGTGTTGAAACTCTATCACTTCATAACATTAAGGAGAAAAGTAGAAAAACACCCTGACTACTGTTTTGTTTATCCAGCATTTCTAAATATTGTTTCTTAAAGTAAAGCATACTGCATTAGGGTGTGAAAAATACTAGGAATTTCTTTCAAACTTATAGAAAGGTTTTTATGGAGCAGAGTTCAAATCCAGGGAAAAAGTGTAGACAAGTAGCGAAGTATAGTTCTCCCTTCATATGCAAGGCGGTTTAATTTGTACTGCTCCACAGCGATTTATGTTTAATAATACTTTGGACATTATATTGAAATGTGATCATTCTTGACTGGATTTTTAAAATTGAGCAATGGTAAATTGCCATTGCTTTGTCATGTTCTGATGACTTGTTGTTCTACTTTCATGGCTTCCCATATGATTTATTGCAGTTAATGCAGTTATTTGAAGGGCAAGAGAAGACAATTTTTTGATTGGAGTGATTACTTGCTTGGGGATGGACCATGCACTATCTTCCTCCTTAGTCAAAGCCTCTAAGTTGCCCTCAAGGGATTCAAATGGACAATTAAAGTCTCCTCCCACTAGTTTCCAAACTCCAGCCGGGGCAGACGCCAGTTGTGCATTTAACAACTCTAGGGTCGTAGAAATTCTGTTTTATGCCCCAGGTCTAAGATACACACTATAAATGTACAGGGCGAATTACGGGAAAGTCAGAGAAATACACAAGATGCCCGAGGAGGAAATTGCAAGTTCGTTCATCTTGCAGGTCAGGACTGGGAACACCTACGTACTAAATCCCCCCGATGGTCTACCCTTGCCTATAGATAGAGCTGCCTTACTGAAGTTGACTTATCCCATCCGGTGCACCGCCTTGGTGCACCAGGTCTCCTGGAATAGCCAAAAGTCATATGAATTGATAAACTGGCTCCAATCAGGGCAATTCAACTTGGAGGCAAGTCCAGCAATATTCTAGGAGAGCAATTTGAGAGGGGGACTGAGCTAGGTATGGCTAGTGCATCTACAGTGCTAGGCCCTTCCTTCTCCAGCCTTCGTCTATGCAAGCGCTAGGGCAGGGGGATACACTGTCTAGCACATCTGCAGTGCTGGACCCTTCCCTCCCACCTCTATCTATGCAATGGCTAAGGCATGGAGATTCACTGAAATAAGCGACCTGCTTGCAGCTAACAGATTTGGGCCTGTGCTGGGTCAATGGCAAACTGACTGCAGACAAGAAGTTAGTTAGACTCTCTGTGGGTATGGGTGACTCAATAGTTAACTTTGGCTAGGACAGGGCCCTCTGCCTGTGGTCTCGTATTACCGCAGAAGGTTGCATTTCTAAAAAGCCATCCTGTTAAGTCAACTTAGGTCGCCCTGTCATAGTGACGTCAGGGGACCTTCTCCCTGATGCTACGGTATCACTGAAAGGCAGTCTAGAAGAGCTCCTCAGTGCGTCCTCAACGCCCCAATTACTTGCATGCAGTGCCTCAGATGGAACATGTCTCTGTAAGATAACTAGGGTAGTTTGTCAATCAACATCAGCAAGGGCATCGGAATCGGTTCGAAGTGGAGAAACCGAATACACCACATGCGTATGCGGGATCAGGGCTGGACTGGCCGTACCGGGCATCAGGCATTTCCCTGGGAGGCTGAAAGGATGTGGGGACGATTTTGCAGCGTTGGGGGCCGGTATTGTTACTGGGGGCAGTTTTGCCGCTGTGCTGCATTATCGGCCCCCTGTAACAAAATCAGCAAGCAAGCGTTTCCTGCCTCCTGTGGACAGACAGGGCTTCCCCAGAGGCTAGTCCAAGAAGATTGCCAGGGCTGCTTGAAATTCCCAGTCCAGCCCTGTGCAGGATCATTGGGTGCACGAGCCGATACAGGAACGGACCATGTGCGTTGAGACTGTTGAAGGGATTCTGACCTATAGAAGTACTGGGGTTTGTAAAAATCACCCAAAGGAAGCATGTCAATGCCTGTGGAAACCACCCTTCTACTAAGATGACCCAATAGTAAACATTCCACCAAATGCGGAGACCTGAAATTGATGACCACATAGTCTCCGGGGTGATCAGCCTTGCCTGGACCCAACCACCCCACCCTGCGCGCTAGCAAAATGCAATTTGCTTGGGAGAAGAGGAAGTTTCTGTATCTCACTAACCAGTCCAATACTTTGTTGGTGAGCTCACCCGGAGACTCCCTCGGTACCTCGCATAACTGTGGGACACCTACAAGGATCACGACATAGGGGCAGGAAGCTGGTGCTAGATCAATCCCTGGGTGATGCTGAAGTGGAACGTGAGCTTCTGCCAGGGGTGGTCGAGGTCTAGGTAGGCTATCCTCATTGCCCATGGTGGTCCCTTGGCGGCCCAGATTCCTGCTTGAGCTAGTGTGTAATGTAGTAGCTGCTGGCTTTGTACCATGTGTAGAGGGAAGAGCAGGTAGGGTGCTCTTCACTGTTGCACCATCTGGCGTGCCAGGAACCATGGGGGATAGAGAAGTAGACTGACCAGACACAGCCCATTGGCTATCACTGGGGGTGGTGTCTAAAGGCCTGTGAAGCATGTGGAGTATGGGACTGGCCTATCATAAAACCCCTAAGCCCTTGTTCAATCGCCTGCAGTTAGTCAAAAATGGAAGAAAGGTCAACAACAAGTACCTTTTTAAACTCTGTAATGCACAAAATAGTCATAGTTCAACACCATGTCTGATTTGAAAAGGAAATATGTTGGTCTTGTTTCAGAGCCTCATAGTTCATATTAGCAGGAGCACACTGAAAAGGCAGAGGTTAACCTTGCAGTAGTGAAAAACGAATTTAGGAATTTTTCACTACCAGGGCATGTATAACTTAAAAGTAAATGCCCTACTTTTTAAAATACATCACACGCTGCCCTCTGGGCTTTCTAGGGCTTACCCTAGGAGGAGGACTTGTATATTTTAAAAAGGAAGGGTTGGAGCTGCAGAATGTGTACTTTGCCAGGTCGAAAGGCAGTTTTGAACTGCACATCCCAGGCTGAGACAAGTTTAATAGGCTACTTAAGGCCCCCTAGTAGCATTTAATTTATAGGCCCTGGGCACAGGTAGTGCAACCTCACTAGGGACTTAAAAGTAAATTAAATAGGCCCGCTGGGTATAAGCCAATCTTACATGTTTTAAGGGGAGAGCACAAGCACGTTAGCACTAGTTAACAGTGATAAAGTGTGCAGAGTCCTAAGGTCCAGGATTAAATAAGTCAGCAAAAAACAGGATGTCTGAAAGCAAACAGTAAGGGGGGACACCATGCCAAGGATGCCAGGTCTAAACATTTTTGTCCTGTAGAGTTTTTGTCTCAAGGGAGAATTGTTTGTCCTTCATTCTAAGGACAGGAAGCTCGACATTTTCTTCTTTTTGCTAAATATGTAAAGGCTGAGGTCTTTTAAACTGTATCACAGCAGAAACTGCAAGGGAGGACCAAAATCTTCAGCATCCCTTTCCATTCTCTAGAAATGAGTTCTTCAGCATTTCTGTTGGGTATTGCTGAGCCCAGATGCATACTTGTGTCTTTTGAATGATTATTCATATGAATGCCTTACCACCAATATTCAGTGATTTATTTGAATGTGTTTACAGTTTGTATTATATTATTTTAAACTGAAAAGTTATCAAAATAGTCTATATTTGCCGTGGAGTTGCTTAGAGGACTGAAATCTTGTTAATTACTTTGAGTCATACAAGCATTCTTGAGCAGTTTTCTGAATGTAACAGGAATGATAATTGAATCAGGTAACAGTGAATGAATGTACTCCTCTTTGGTGGTTTCTTGAATCTTATTCTTTGAGTCACATGTTTTAGTAGTCAGCTTTAAATGCGAGTAGGAACATAAGAGCAGAGTTAAACTGGATTTTTCCCTCAGCAGGTATGACTTATATAGTGGCTGCTGCTTGTATTTGAAAGTAGTGCGGCGAACAGGCAAATATATCGCCCCAATATCAGGCACTCTTGGAAGCTTGAAATGCCCTTAGGTGCAACCCCATAGCTCTCAATCGTGGTCCATAAGAAATTGTGTTTATAACGGGTCACAATTGAGAACTCTGGAGTTGAGGTTGAAGGTAATGTGAGTTTCTCAAACTGCCTGACAGAGTGTACAAATAAAACAATTTTAAATTAAAAAAACACACTTACCTACTCATCTACAGTCCCATGCAGGCTGTGGCAAAAAGGCATAAAGGGTTCTCAGAGCCACCTCCACCAACCAATTCAGATGATGCTTTCATGCTGTTAATTAGCATGAGAGAAGCACCAGGATTGGTTGTAATGGGCTGGCTCAGTGCTTCTACAGGCATTGGAGGCATGTTCCTGCTCTCCACCTAGCTTTCTAAAACAGCTTCTACTGTAGAGGTTTACAGTGTGCGTGTGAGGCTGGCCATTGCAAGACAGCTGGTCAAAGTGACATGTGCACTTTAAAATTGTGCACCACTCCTCCTCCCTGCCATGAGTCAGCAGCAATGGCCCCACCCCAACACCTGGCTCGGGCTGGCTGGCTGCACTGAAAAATAAAATAGTAATAACCATTTTATTTTTCATGGTTGCTGAGCTGGTCTCAGGGTGGACGACGCTCCTCCGCCTTAATGGAGGAACCTCCGCTGGACCTATATGACTTACTCTTAATCTACCTTCTACTAATGACAAAGTGTTAGGTGAAAACTCAGCCTTTTTAAAGGTGCAGTGGCATTTATACACTTTTTGGATGTATTATAATTGATTTTTGGGGTTATTCTTGCTTCCACCTTTAGCCCCTATGGTTAATGTAAGATTGGGTTGATGGGTGCAAATTTAGGCTTTTTATGGTAACCTTTGCTGCTGCATTTTGATCCTTCATTAGGCTAGTAGTTTTTGGGAGGTAGATATCTAAGACCAGTGCTATAGTATACATTTATCCATAAGGTCTTTAACCACTGTGCCTGTCATTTGATTGTGATGCTGTTTCAATAATTGTTTGGTCTTAGACCATAAACATGTGCATGGTAGAAGCAATGACTCTCTGGAAGGATGTTTTTTCAAAATATCACGTACGGTACTGGAGTATGACTGGCCTTCACTCACCTGATGAGAGAACGAGCTGTTAAGGAAAGCCTTAAGAAAGATGTATACAAATGGTGAAACCGGTACCAACAAATGATAATTGGAAGGATTGCATTAGGATCAATATTGTGAACTGTAATTATCTTGCAAAGAGGCAAATGAATTAATTGATGCCAAGTGAAGGTTTAAATTCATGATGAAGTTTTAAATTTGCAACTCAAAATTTACTACAATCCTTAATCAGAAATGTGAAATTTAGATACCGAATTAAACAACTGACAATCAACAAACTAAGCAGATTTTGAGTTTTTTCTTTTCAAGACAAGCCGCATGCACGCACTTGCTGTGCCTGGTGTTTTTGCAATTGACAGTGAGCACTGAACTCTTCATTGCATGGATTGCTCTCAAGATCCACAAAATCCATACAGCTGTCTTCCTGTGGCGCTTTCACCGCTTGTATTTGCTCATGGAGGATAATATACAAGCCTTTACGGCTAGTCTTCGAAGTATGAGTGAACAGACTTTTGTGTTCATTCAATGGGCATGGTGAAGAAGAAATACCATTGGGCAAGAGTATTAGGAAAGGATTAATATGTATGGAAACCTTTCCTACTGCTCCATCAGCACAAACTGTCTGTCCACTGGAAACTTCCCTTACTTTCGTTTGAGCCCATCCCTGCATGCTCACCTTCTTCTTATATGAGGGACTCCATGCCACTTTTACTCCCTGGGCCTTTTCACAGGAATGTATGACGTTACAACGCGGTCTTTACACCGCGATACGTTTACAATGCAAGTCATTACAGCAACTTGCGCTGGAGGCGCTGGACTTAGGAATAGTATGCTTTACTATTCCAACTGCAGCCTAAGTAACAGTAGGGAAGGTGTTGGAATAGTAAATCATACTATTCCTTAGTGTATAGCGCCATCCAGCGCAAGTCGTTGTAACGACTTGGGTAGTAATGGCCACGTTTTAAACGTATCGCGGTGTAAAAACAACGTTGCAACAGATTTCTCCCTTTTCACAGTTCACAGTTCTCCCTAGAGAGGTAAATGATTGAACAGAACAACATTTATCAATTGAGGTGTGACCCTTGTATATTGAAGATGGAATTACATGATATAGGAATATCGAGGACAAAATATCGAAACCAAAATATGACAGGGTAAGTAGGGGTAGATTTTCTATGCCTAAATCCACATATATGTACCTTGAAAATGTGTGTATATATATTTATATATATCTGCAGGACGACTCTTGCATGTTGTCTGTTTGCACGCACAAGGAGTCACGGACCCAAACTTGGTGGCTGAAACAGTTTTATTCAATAAGCCATATGACGCGTTTCGGGCATACAAAGTGCCCTTGATCACATGAGATATATATATATATATATATATATATATATATATATATATATATATATATATATATATATATATATATATATTAACACCCTGATCGTCTTTCCACAAACAGGCACCAACACCGTGAAGAATTATGGCACAGACGGCGATTTATTTCAAATTCAGGTCAGACGCGTTTCGGCTGTAAACCGCCTTGCTCACTGCATGAAATGTTCTGTCAGTGTCAGCCAAACAAATACCTCCACCATTTACCTGTGGTTGCCTAGACAACCAGTACATGTCATTGACATAGAAGTTTTTTCATCGTGACTTTGCAAAATACATTGGTGCGTAGACATATATAATGACATACAATGGTAATTTAAATAATATATATTCACATCTTTAGGCAAAATATTTCCTAAATAAAGATCGAGTTCGAAAGTCACTCTAAAAATAGAAAAACCAAAATTGATTAGGAGTACCGCTCGAATAGAGGCGGAACATCCAGTCTCATTGTGTCCCATATAATGTGCTCTAAATCAATGTGCCTGTGTCGGCGTGCAGAGGAGGGAATGTGACATATGATTATCATACAACCAAAAAGGCGAACTAGACCGGCCTGCACAATCTACGCTAGTATGTACAGTCTCAGAATGCGGTACTACAGATAAATATCGTAATTCAAAGTAAAGAAAGTGGAGATTGCCACTTAGAGATTTTCCTTACATCCACATGAGGGGAACAGCGTAGATGACAAGTGCCACTACCTGTTATAGATCAAAAGGAAAAGGGGGGTGGGTTAAATATCACCATAAGGAGCCCCTAGTGCTAATCCAGGGGAAAAGGAGTACATACAAAGCTAATATATATTATATATATATATATATATCTTCAAGGTGCGTAGATGTGGAGTTAGGAATAGTAAATCTATAGTTCCGCTATATGCACTTTCATTTTGATATTTTGGCCGTCGATATTTTGTCCAAGATATTCTTGTATCATGATATTCATATCTTCGATATTCAGTGGTACGATCATCAATAAGGGTGCCAAGGAAGAGCTGCAGAGCAAGGCATGTAAGTTTTGTCTGTCCGAAACACTTATACTAATAGCGAATTGGTCCAGTCACCTCACTTGGCAATTAGAAAGGATGATTTCAAATCTTTAATATTAATAATAATTATATCATACTTTTCACTTATCATGTGCCTTAATGTAGCACTGTAGAGAGAGGTGCTAGCTTTAATGAGTAGAATGATGGAAGAATAAAATACAGAAATGGCCTCTGACTTGCAGTTCACAATCAACTAACAACCGAGTGCTTTCCACACTCCTAACTTACTGGCTTTATAAAGATATCTCCTGTTGTACAACAATATTTTTTCTAACCATCATCTGAACCACTGTTAGAGAAATGACCTGATATTGAGTAGCTGAAGAAAGCTGGGCTTAGTTCATATTGAATCTTCTAGCAACTAAATATAATATGTAAAATCGTTCCACTTTGGTCAAATTCTAAAGGGGTGAAACAAAATGGTTTCCCAAATTCGCAAACTGCACTTAAAATCCTAGTGAATGGGGCAGACATCACACTTTCAAATATTTGTGTATCTGCCAGCAGCATGTTGGGAGCTGCGATCAATAAGCCCTTGTTTAAGGGGACACATTTAGATAGACCTCTACTTTCTAAAGTAGAATCACAAAGAAAGGCCTTAATCTCAACTTTTAAGTAACTGACCATTACTTATGCTGACACATGGGTAACTACATGACCTACTGAGAATAGCAACAATGTTCTCAAAGTGTTGATGGCCGCTATGATGGCAACAGAGAAGCACCCGAAGGAACACATGAGTGAAGATGGATGCTGACTCTGCCACTACCAGAAGGGGCAGCCTGTGGAAGTGGGAGGTGCATCTCTCACCAGATGACGCCCTGAACCTCACTTTACCTGATTAAGAGCAGTACGCCAATACCAAGCAAAAAGCAGAGTCGGTGTTGCTAGAATCACCCTCCCGCCTTCTCGCGCCGCCCGCCCGCCATCACCAGCCTTGTTCTTGTTCTCGCCTCTTCACTCTGCTTCCTGCCGTCAGTACCATTCTTGTACTTCAAACCTCTGCTCTTGTTCCTATGGCAACAGATTCTCGCCCACGCAGTCTGCAAAAGGGCGGCTGGCAAAGATGAAAATTAGTAGCGCCTCCTGCACCAGATGTAGGTGGACGATAGTGGCCAAGAAGCAGGAGTGGTGATGTCATCAACCAAGCCTTTTCCCTTCAAGCATCTTCACTGATAGGAGAAGGCAAGGGATGCTTTCCCAGCTGTTCCTTAGGTAACGTAACATGGAGGGCTACTGAGCTCTCTCTTATATTTCGCATAGTATTGCGTTCCTCAAATATAAGCGTAACACCTACATAGAACAGCTAGGGATTTGCAAGTAAACAATATAGGTTTATTCTCGGCCCTGCACTCCACCAAACCTTTCAAAATGCCTCCTTTTTTCTTAATTTGATCATACTATACTTGGCCACTGAAAGCATTCTCTAAGCATCTCTATGGGAGAAAACAGGAATTACCATGCCAGCACGCCTTAATTACATCTCCTTTATGTCTTCTGCACACCCTTGCAGCTTGTTACAAACTGTGCTTAACAATGTCACCCAAGGGATGGCTACATTGTATTTCACCATCAGCAGCAGATGGCTCAATGTGGCAGCTGCTTTAAGTGCCAAGGAGCCAGCATACTCTGCAGCTTCTATTTTTGGGTTCAGAAAATCCGCCTCTGAAGAACCATGGAAATGAGTGTCAAATGTTGCATTAAGTAATGGGGAACGCTCCAAAGTAACTCTTCTTTAACACTACTTTTTCACCTAACAAACAAAAGCAAAACCCCCTCTATCATTCTCACAGATTTAACAATTCAGCATAGTTTATGTCACAAACTCACATTTTCAGTTTGCCATAATTCGAATAAAGACAGTAATATTTCCCACGCTTAATGACGGCGAACAATTAATAGCCAGAGTAACCCATGTTCAGTCGTTTCTGAGTTAAACTATATAATAGCTGTTATCAGTACATATTTCTCATGTTTTTTTCTGCCAAAAGTCTCTCAGTCTAGGCTTTTGTGCAAATCTTGAGCTCTGCATCAAAAAGATGGCGCCCAAGATCATGCATAAAATAGTGGCAACACTGGCTTACCCTAACAAAGATGGCTCCACCAGTGGGCAGCACTGTAGACTGGAAAGGTAGATGAGCAGACCTCATGTTAAAAGTGGATTACAAACATTGATTTTGCTGAAACAGTGAAGTTATGTTAATTTCCCTAGATCCAGTTTACTGGACGTTTTCACCAAATTCTTCAAAATGCCGAAGCCAAACGTTCAGCAAAAACCATCAGGTCTGGTTCTTCCAGTGTTTCACTTGTTGTCCATCTGAAATAAAATTAAATTTGAGTTAGTCTATAAGCTATAAAGGGAGTGCCACGCTTTAAAAATCTCATTCTCGATTCATAAATAGGGAAAGTGGAATCCTGAAAATGTGCATAGAGCCACACCATTCCAGTGTGTAATGGCTGAGGGCCAGGGCATTCTTGTTTCAGGTAGCTTACTTCTGAATAACATAGTTCAACTACTTTGTCAGTCTTGGCATTCATTAAAAATTCTACCAGTTGAGGTGAAAACAATGGTTTAGGTACTGCATTCACACATAAAACGGAGCACCACAAAATAAAATTTAATAGACGGGGAAAAAGGAGGCCCTTTAATGTGTAGCTCTCCTACTGTTTCCAGAAGAGGGATTAATGCTGGTTTCTCCTTTTGAAGTCTGATGATCCCTTGCATTTAAAGTTGTGAGATGTAAAATAAAAATGTCCTTTTGGTGCAAAGATGGAATGATCAAGCTTAGGTTGTACGTGAGTCACTGATTACCAGTGCATGCTCAGGGGAGAGCCTAACCTAGTCTCGCCATCATGCTTAGCACAGCGACACTGATCTCGAGTAGTAAAAAGGACTTTAACATCTAAAAGGATTTCACAGAATTTGATCCTACAGTGATGAAGAAAACCTGGATTTCATGACAGATGTGCAAATTATAATGAAAGAACAGGAGGAATATTTCATACCATACAGGAGCTGGAAGTGCTGGTAGATGCCATCATACCAAATGAATCCCAGCTCTTTGGTGCATGATCAGGTCGAACACCAATATCTGTGAAAAATAAAATATGGAGCAAAATACTAGCACATGTAAATGCAGTTGCAGCAGTGAGAAGGAATAACGAAGACTATAAGAAGAAAATGTGATTTAAAATGAAAAATAAAGGAGTACATTACACAAGCCAAAGAACATAGCAGAGGCACATTGTGGTGTGCCAGCACCAGGACCAGAAATCAGTGCTGTCCAAGAAAATGTCTTGGTCACAATGGATATAGGTACTGTTGAAGGCACCGATGGAGTAGACACTACAGCTGAAATTAGAGAGGAACAACAATCAGATGCGGATTTTTTTAGAAGATGAGGGGACTGAGGAACAAAGTGCAATGCCAAACGTGGCAGAGACTGACACTCGTCTTGGATCAAGCTCCTTTAGAGTGTCCTATTGCACCAAGAACTAGACCCTCTACTAGACACCTGGGGGCATATCAACAAGGGCTTTATCTCTGCTTTTTTGGCTTTAAAAGCCAAAAAAGCAGAGATAAAATTAGCACCCTATCAACAACAGGGTGCTAACATGCAAATTTGCATGTTAGCACCAATTTACTCTACGCTTCCCCTTGCATCTCTAATGAGATGCAAAGGGGGCGTTCCAGAGTAAAATAATAGGAGAAATGTCGCTAAGCGACATTTCTCCTATTATCAAGAATATCGCTAACCCTGTTAGAGACAAAAAAAGCAGCGCTAACCGTGGTTATCGCTGCTTTTTTACGTCTGGTATTTTTCTGACTTAGCCATGATATCCTATGGAAGGAGGATATCATGGCTAAGTTTGTCTGTCCCTATCAACAAGCTAACGTGAGATTATCGCTGGGTTTCCAGCGATAATCTCCCGTTAGCCACTTAGCGTGAGGATGTTTATCGCTATTGAGATAAGCTTTGCTAATAGCACGCTATCTCAGCGATAAAAATCAACGCTAGCCGGCGATAATTATCCTAGCGCTAAGTGCGCTTAGCGATAATTATCGCCGGTTGCTGTTGATATGCCCCCAAGATAGTGATGCCTAGACAGTGTGATTTTGTGGAGTAAACAGTGCCATGACACAAAAAAGTATTACTGTGTTACGTCTCGAAGGCCGGCGTCTTTCGAATGCTGTAGTGGCTGTGGCTGCTGCAGTTTAAAAACACTCTGTGAAAACAGAAGTTCTGCATAATACTTTACTTGAGGCCTGCAGAAGTAATGCTCACACTACTGTTGAGATCATTGAAGAAGTAAGGTCCAAAAGCAGTGTGAATGAGAAGAGTTTGCCGACTATGTACCTTCTTCTAGTAGAGTTGCATCGACTGTGCCACTATTCTCCATTTCTCAGTCACGCCAAAGCCATAGCCAACATCCCCAACTCAATGAGGCTTTTTGTGAAAACTGAACACATTCTTTAAAATATTTAATAGATGAATCAGTAAAAAGATCTAGATTTTATTCTTATAAATCACACACATACCAATAATCAGAGCAATGGCAATAACAGCTTAATAGGTTGCCCGATTTACACACTGACAATTTGCTGTTGATCTTGACTGGTTACCAAAGGGTGATGCGAGAGGATTAAATCAGTGGAAGAGGGTGTGGAGGCCAACAGGAAAATACTAATATTGCATTAGCTATGACAACTACTGAACGTTCTGCATTGGAGTTTAGTCCATCTTTGGTCTAAGATCAACAGAAATAGCTTGTCACATTTTTAAGGGTTGAACAATACCTCAGTGAGAAAAAGGGAAAATCCAATTGTCTCTTTTCGACAATATGAGGAGAAAGGTTGTAGGTTGTCGAAAAGTGTCACCAACCACTGAGTTAGAAATTGTTGTGATTGAACATGGGTGAATATAAGGAACTGTGCTGCCTCCTATGAAACTAGAGGCAAGATATGAAAGGCTGACCTCTGTGTTTTATCTGTGCTACTTTTAGCATCCAGTCACTTGTCGGAGGATGGAGCCCTGCCTCTGGGACCTGTAGCTGCCATTCAAATGCTGTTTCCTTGATGTTTGCAACTTTGTAAGAGAATTTCCCCGACCTTTAATATCAGTTGTGCTAACACATCGTGGGGCTGATTAGGATGTTGGTGGGAGTTTGCTTCGAACGTCATACCTGCGCTTTTGAGACCGACCGGCCTCGCTTCGGCGGCCTAAAATTGCAAATACGATGTGACCGCACATGGTGCGGTTGCAGACTCCCATTTCCCTATGGGAGATTGTGAGGCGGTCATAAACTGGCCGCAGCACAAGCTCCCATAGAGAAATGGGAGTCGCTGTAAATCCTAGCACCGTTTGGTAGGCACCTCATGGTGCCTGCCACACGGTACAGTGATTTACAGGGGGGCACCATAGGTGTCCCTTCAGCCCCCAACCAGAAGCCGCGGAGAGAGAGGATCCCTGCTAGGGGCCCCCAACGTTGCTTTCCAACAGGCTTTCCATGTTGGAAAGCCCGACATGGAAAGCCTGTCAGAAACCAACATTATAATCCCAACAGCATAAATGCCGTCCGTATGGGAATATGGTGGCAGTTCCAACTGGCCGGTGGGTTCCTTGAGCTCGTTGGAAGCCAGCCAGAATGATTAGCCGGTTTGAATTCCGACTGCTTTAATCCTATAAAAGGCGGTCGGAATTCAAACCAAGGATGCCGGTCAAAAGGCATCCAACCGCAGGTCGCAAGCTTTCAGACCAATATCCTAATTAGGCCTTATGTGGCTTGCAACTGATTCTACAGAGACCTGTATTTAATGCATAACCAAAATAATAGGTTACTGTTCTGGAGATTTTTTTAAATCCCGGACATCTATGTGTGGCAAAAGTTTTATAGACAGCTCCTAGAGATCCCAAAGCCTGTGGGTTGTGTCTACTATTGCTCTTTTGTTGTCCTGTTGTGAGGGCAGCAATTTATTTGAACAAGATGACTACAGCAGTTAGGGCTCAACCAGGAAACATGAGACTGTTCATTCTCTACATTGGTCTCTCCTCAAATATCCATGCAGGTACCTCCCGTGAATGACAAACTGCCATGGAGTCACAGAAGTAAATCAAATATCACCTAATTGCTAATCATAAATAATTTGAAAGTCCAGACTAGTCAGGAATGTAATGTTGTAGCAAAGACAGTTAGGGTTACACTCCAAATATTGATCCAAGAAGGCCTCTCTATATGAGAAGTGGCATTAGAATCTATAGACCAGGGATATTCCACTTTGGTTATAATATTAGGTCTTAATGTATGATTTGACATACCATATCACTCTATATTTTTGGATCAGCTTCATATTGTAGCAAAAGTAACCCCTCCATCCTGTGATTTAAATCTTGTATGGGTGGAAGAGAAGAGGTAATCGAACTAGGACAAACCCTTCCTGCCCCTAAAAAATGTTGGCCCCATCTCCATCATACATACATTGTCAAGGTTGAATAAAAAAATAATATTGACAAATCTTTCCACAGAAACGAAAGTACCCTGGTAGTCATGGCACATAGCAGACAGACTTAATTTAGAGAAAATGTGTAAAGCTTTTTTTAAAAATCCCACTCCAATTTATGAAAATAGAGTGAAATGTAATAAACAAAATGACACCAAAACAAGAAATTTCCAATAGGGGAACCGGAGGTATGAATTTTAAAAGATATAACAGAAAAAGCAATAGTAATGAGTAACACATCAACAGAAAGTAATGTTCGTGTGTGACCGGCACCTCAGTGCCTTTTCAGACAACTGAGAAGGAGTGCGGGTCGAATATGCCAAATGGACATAGTAACATTAAATTTCTGCAAGTACCAATTTTAAATACAATGCACCCTACCTTGTAGGATACCTGGCTTACATAGGGGTGAAATCTTAATATGAAAATGGGAGATTTTTCCCTGTCAAAAAGTGCTATTATGACAGATCAGACAGCAGGTTTAAACTAGGGGTGGGCGCAACTCATGGAGTTTCATTCCACTGAATTCTGCAGAGTTACATAAAAACTACGAGGTTACACGGAGTTCTGTGAGCAGCCAGAATTCAGCATGTCGTGCTGCTCACGCTGAGTTTTAGTGCCGGGAGCTTCTGCAGAAACTCGGCATTCCACGCAGAACGCGGAGTGGGTGAAACTCCTCGAATCTTGCCAGCAGAATGTTTTGCTTTTTCTCCCACCCCTTGTTTAAAATGCAGCAGTCAGGCTACACTGGTAGACCCGAAGCCAGGTTTTCCCTGTCACACTACTGGATGGCACAATAAGTGCTGCAGTCCAAAGGTAACGTTTAACTTTCCATGCCATGGGTTTGTTTCTGCACCACACACTAAAGCCTTATAGGCAAGTTAAATATGCCAATTAGGAGTAACACAATTTTACCACATATAAGGTGTCAGAGCACATGCATTGGGGCCTAATTACCAGTAGCCAAGTGCACAGTAAAATAAAAAAACAGCAATTAAATTCAACAAAATATGCGGGCACCACACAAAAAAGGGCATTTTCTCACACCAGAGCATTTCAGATAAAACTTAGAGGACCAAATTATTGAAGAGGTGAGTTAATATAGGTAAGTATAGATTTACTACTCTTAACTCCACATCTATGACGAAGGCCGTCATGGCCGAAACGCGTTTGTCTGCCGATGGGAGCAAAATAAATTAATCATTGGAATATAAGTTTGTGTGTGCGCCACAGTTTGTCTTTCCAAAGCGTTTGAAAGAAAAAAGGCTTCTAAAGCTGAAACGCGTCTCTCTTACCTCATGGGTTGAGGGGGTCCTGATTTGATGTGTATGTGTGTGCTTAAGTGCAGTAAGCCTATAGTTACGATGTATACTAGGTGTATGTGTGTGGTTAAGTACAGTAAACCTATAGTTACTGATATATAATAAGCTGTCGATATTTTGGTCCTCAGTATTTTGGCTACAAAATTCCTGTAATTCGATATTCCCCAGCTGATATTTTGTTCCTCCACTGTGCACAAGAGTGTCAATCAAATCTTGCTTGGTGCAGCACAAGGGCATAACTATCATTTGTGAATGCTGTCCCAGTGGGTCTAACCCAATATGATGAGGGGCCCATTGCCCCCAATTATAGATGGTTTTACTTCCAAACCAGGGAATGGTGTGCCTATTATCTATGCTTGCATTTCAGCCATATTAAACCACTGGGGCAGCTAATTACAGTGGGGAGTTGCACAAGGATTTTAGTGTGCCAGTAATAATACATCTTTATTTATTAATCGTTATTCTGATAGTGCTGACATGTTGACTTACAGCCACTTGAGAACACTTGTCTTTAGTGGTACCATTCCCAAGGCGTGTGAGTCCTCAGTCAATCTATTGTTACTCAAGATGTTGCTGAGAATATTGTTGACAGACTAACTGAGAGAATAGTTAATAGAGAAACAGAGGGAGGGGTAAGTTTAAGCCACAAGTTATTGCCAAATAAGAGTGGGATCTGAATCTGAAGTGTTTCTGAAGACAGGCCTTACATCGTCTCCTGCGTGCGGTCACTAGATATCCTGTTCTTTGGTTTCCGAGGCTGAATAAAATGTTCCATTATCAGGAGTTTCTTGATACTATTGTGATTCGACAGTGGTAGTTCATTCTAGTCTAGAGCGGCACATTGTCTAGACACTAAGAAATATAGTGCTTGTTCCCTGATCCAGTTTCCAGGCCGCTACAAATAGGAGTGCCAGCAACATACACAGGACACTGGAGATTGAGAAGTTTGGTTACCACATCTAATGCATATAATCCAAAGAGGGAGAGAGAATCGGAGATTCATTCGGCTTCCATAGGGTTATGATCATAGAGGAGAATAAATCACGTCTTACTTTTCAGGGTCTTACGATCTTTGTTCGGGAGACCCTCATTCACACTAACTCAGGGTGCGGTATATGTTGATTCTCCGCTCTGTCTGTTAGTTGAATAGCATCATCATGGGTCTTTATCACTTGAGTTTTCAGTTCTCTAAGTGATCTACGTTCCTCCACCTGGAGGGAGATTGTCTAGTTACAAGACAGGTGTGATTAAAAGGTTAATAGTGCCAAAATGGGTGAGTTTAAAATTACCTATGTTCCCTTGTTTGGTCTTTTATTTGACTAGGAAGGGGCAATGTTAAAAAAATTGTAGGTGGTGCTCAAGTGGATGTGTTAATGATCTACGGCACCTGGTGTGAGGTTGTGACAGGTCGACATGTTTCTGCCCTTGTTTGCCCAAACGGGTCAGTGGGCCTTCTTCAGGACCAAAGTGAGGGAAACTACCTTTCAAGTCGCTCTGTGTGAGTAGTGGATTCACTTACCCCTCTTCATCAATGAGCTCAGTTGCTCAAGATCTGAAGTGTGTTATAGGTACATACTTTGCCTATAACTGGGAAAGAAAGAAAAACAGGATAGACAAACAACACAAATATTACAGTTCAGTACATGTATTTATGCATTTGTTTCACACTCAATGTGTTGCTGTTCTACTGATATTTAATAGAAATATCAATTGGTAAGATTCTGCTGGTTGTTTTAGGTACTAGTCATTTGTGAAGAAATAATTTTCATTACTTTGCTAATGTTTTTTGTGTGGGTATGGGTTGATGCAAAGCTGTGCCTACTATGTGTGTATGGGTTGTCAAGGTTACATACTGAGGTTCTGTTCACCAGATGGAGAAAGGATACCTTGTGAATCATTCATTCATACGTATGGTTAAGGAGGTGTTGGTGTGCTCCTTCTGACTTGCTATGTTATGTGTTTTTCTCCACTTTCAATTAGGCCAAATACATCTTAATGTTTTATAACGCATGTTTATTAACTTAAAATGTTTCTAGTTTAAACAAATGTATTTTTCTGTTATAATTACAACACCATGTCTACAGGCCATGGGAGCAAGAAGATTGGTGTTTGAGAATGTGACACTTGGAAATGAGTGAACATTTAAGTGACGAGTTTTATGGAATCCATATAAACAAAGCTAACTCTTCAGTTTAAGTTTCTGGACACAGTGCCAAATTTATAAGTGAAAACTACAGCCATTATTTTAAGTTGGAGAAATTTAAAGTGCAGAAAAATGTTTCACATTACCAACACGTGGACAACATATAGTTGTATCTAGTACAGTAAGATGGGTTACCGGCTAACTCAAAGTCACAGAAATAAGAAAAAAGCTAAATTAAATTTACTCTCATGAATCCAGGATTCCTGAACACGTATGACCATGTACAACATAACAGAGAACTCATATTGAAATTAACATAGGGACTATGCTGAACATCTAAGCCACACAAAATGTCTAAGGTCTCTTTTTCCAAATCACCCATATAAATCCATAATAAGACCAAGTTAACGATACTCATGGTATATTAACATACAGGACAAATATCTCCTTATAAACTACCCAAGAATTAAGGAGAGACAATGAAAAAATACGCCAATATATCATGTGATGTACGTAGTTGATCAAAAACCTTTTTGAAAATAAAAGATAATTCTCCTCATTTATTTATTAAACATTCTTTTAGACACCTTAAATGAAAGACTGCAAACTTTGGGGCATATTATCAAGCCCCGGCGATAAATATTGCAAAGCGTGCTTAGCGCTTACATATTTATCGCTAGCTATCTCTGGAAGTTATCGCCCGGTTAGCACGTTATCAACAACGCGCATCGCCGAGGCGATTAAAATTCTAGAGATAGTGGGGATATCGCCGTTTTCCATGGTGGAAAACAGCGATATCCTAGATGATAGGGCCTGTGGTCTTAATCACACAGTCCACCCCCCATGTTAGGTATGCCTTAGTCAGGAATTTAACAGACGTTAAATTCCTGCGTTAAGGCATACTTAACGTGATTTTAAATATCGCTAACCCTCGTTGTCAATATGACGAAGCTGGGATAGCGATATTTTCCCAGGGGAGTCTTGTCAGGCTCGCCTCCTTTGCATCTCATTAGCGATGCGATGGGAGGCGTGCTGACAAGGGGCGCTATTGCCAGTAAACTGTCGCTAACAGCTGTTAGCGACAGCTTGCTGATAGGTGATAAACATATCGCTGCTTTAGCGGCAAAAAGTGCCGCTAAAGCGGCGATATTGCCCTTGATGATATGCCCCTCTGTTTTCTAGCATTTCTACCAGTATGGCAGTTCACAGGTCTGGATTGGCAGTTCAAATGAAAAACGCATACCCTTAACTATTTAACATTAACTGTACCACCCGTTTTCAGCTTGCTTGTTAAATCTCTGCAGATCAATGATCTGCTAGTTTTCCTTAAACAGACTCATTACATATGGCCCACAGTTATATTTACCAACACCGAGTGGCAGTGCCATGCTTTTTTCTGCAACATTACGAGTTATGGCATCTGAAATGGGGAATAACATGTCGAATTTGGTGTTACTTCGCTGATTTATATGCGTATTTTCCACACATACATTCTTTTTTTTTTAAACTGGTCCGCTTACAATTCTGTTTTGTTCGAAAACAGGATTTTTCTGCCTCAAACAAAATTACCGTTCCACTTGTAACAGGCGCAAAGTTCTTTTAAGTATGCTCTCTTTTTACCATGGCTGAGTCAAATCTCTGTATTAGCTCTAAGGCACTGTTAACACTGCATCAGAATAACAAAGACTGTTTAACGATGTTCGCTGCCTTGGTAGTGAAGCAAAGTAAAAGCTATAAAATAGAAAACTGTGACGCATTTTGAAGAAGTTGCAATTGTAAGATCAAGGGATTCAGCCAAAGAAAGAGGAACTCTGAAGGACTCCAAGTAGCTCAAGTTTGTTAAACTCCTACATTTGCTGCCGGATTTCTTTGGGCTGCTAAAACCTTTGTGTCAGGGGCTTCAGAACAAGGAACTAATGATGTGTTACATGAAAGACAAAATGGCGCTTTCTAGTGAGGGTTTTGAGGACTTTTCAAGTTGAGGAAATAAATGAATAAATGGTTTCAGAGGGCTGCAGCTGTCCTGCAGAGTAACAAGCACGCTCCAAGCTATTTCAGACGATCCGGCAGTATAGTGCTGGAAAATACAAAAAATTATTTAGTTTTCAGACTGTTCTTAGATGAACTGCTGACATAAACACTGATCACCCATTTTAAACAGTGCCTTATAAAATAGTTTTTGTTGTTTAAGCTTCTCACCCACAAAACTGTCTTGCTGGCACATTTAGTAGCCTGCCATTCACAAGACATGACACAAATCCTTAACTGTGGATTAAATGACCAGATTGGTGCCAGAATATCACTGTCAGAATATTGTGACCTGAATATTTCTTACAGAAATATCAGCGGATTGGAGACCATAATAGAAAATCTGCATGCAGTGAATGATGTTTTGCTAAAACATATTATGGGTGCAATATTTATGTCATATGATATAACCCAGCCTGGAGGGGTGTGCTTCTCGGCCCTCTAGCCACTCCATAACCAGTTACCTTACACAAAGGACACCACAGGCCTTTGTTGGTGTGGGAACGGCTGCAGGTTATTACATTCATTACGAACTGGGACCTACATTATCAGGAAAGCATTGGTCATTAATATGTTCCAAGTATACAGACATTTTGTACCTCAAGCGATTATCTTCATAACAGGTTATTCAGTAGCCATGAATCCACTTACAGTCGTAAACTACTAGCATCATTAATTCTCGTAAGTCATCTTCCAGTCATGAGTCATTCTTTAGTTTGTCATAAATCACTTTTATCCGTGACTATAACTCATCTTATGACAGCACTTTTCTCTGAGGCCCACTTAGTACAGAGCGCCGCGACTTCGATGCTTCCTCTGCTACAGATGTCTGTCGTTAGACGCCTGTGGCTATGACTGGGCTGCAAGTGCTGTGTCCGCCTTGTGCTGACCATCTCTTGGCCCCTTGTTTGCCCTCCAGTGTCTCTGCTGTGAGGCATGCCAAGGACCCTGTTCGGGCATATTCTCTTTCTGGCCTCCTGTTTTGTCATTGGCATTCCTTGTAGCTGTCCCAAACCATCTTGCCAGTGGTTTCACAACTGCCGCCAGCACCCCAAATCCAGTCGGAATGATCTCTGCTCTTAAGAAAACCCTAACAGCTCAAGTGCTCCTACGATGTTTAGCAGGAACATATCCATCCCGACCCTGGATAGGTGAACCCTGTCCTCTGTGTAGTAACCCAGCATCTTGAGGTTACAATGGGCGTGCCTGATGAACTCAAACCCATCCCCCTACAACATATACTCATTGAGGGGCCTATTCACAAAGGGCCTCTGCATTCGTGATGGGGGCCCCTCAGTCCTGGAGGGACTCATGCACTTGTGGCGGCACCACCACAATGAGTAACTGCAGTGTGGAGGTCCTGACGCAAGTGTGGGCCCTCAGGCCACGACTGCAAGACGTCTGCCACGATTGCGGAAGCCCTTTGTGAACAGGGCGCAAAGATGTAAAACTCCCTCCTGGATCTCTCAACCATGCTATGGTTCACAGCCCCTCTCAATTCAAATGTGGCTATCACTGCAGACCACAGTACATCGGTGGGAAGGAGCATTAGGGAGACGGTTGCCAAATCTGCCTTCATCATCTCCAGAAACTTCCAGCGCCCTGGCTCCTTAAAGTCAGTCAGTCATAAATTTTATTTCAATCAACCAAGGATCTTAAAAGTACAAATACAAAGACATATTCATACTATCCAACTGATTTCTGTGTCATAGAAAACAAGACGTCTCAGTACTAGCGTTGTACTCTTTGAACAACGTTATTTAATACAAGGCCTCATACAGGTTCCTCTGTTCCCCATAACACATAATACAAGGCCTGCTTAATTAGACAGTGGCTAATTTAAAAACAAATAAAACCTGCATTGTAGTGTGCCTAGTGCTAGGCGGACCATCCACCTGAAAGGGTAATGTAATGGGGGGTCAGGGCTCGATATGTACAACCTATCCTGCTGGACCTAGACTTAACTATACACAGTACACTATGACAGCTCGAAAAAAGTGCAAGTGCTTCTCATGTCCACATAAGTTCCCACTGTATTTAACCTTTCAAGCCCGAAAGAGTATGCAAAATAGCAGTAGGCCAGTAGGTAAACAAGTGCAATTACCCAATCTATGATAGGCCATGTTACATCTTTACCCTGAAGCCCTTGTCATATCTTAACCAGGCCTCGCCCTGACACTTGTGTTGCACCTGTTGAACCTTCTGCTCATATAGAAAAAGTGCTGCTGCATTGTGGGGGAACTTCTTAACAAACATACCTGCTAGTGTACAGAACGCATGCATCCAGTTGTCTATGGACCTCTTGAGTCTGGGCCTCCGTCTCTCCCTCCTATACTCATCTTTCTTGTCTTGGTTGACTAAGTTTAGACTGGAATGCTTAGCTTCTAGCAGAGAAAATATAAAAAGTAAATTAACTGTTTTCACCAGATCCTCTCCTTTACAGCTAAGAGGTCCAGACTTGCTAGCCCTGTATCGCGAAGTCCCTGGTGATGGCCTAATATATTAGCTGGGCAGCTAGTCACTGCTGGGTACGCCGTTGCTATCTAGTTACTGTGGGCCCCTGCTGTGTGGTTTTTCTTATTGGCCTCCTGCTGCGGTGGTCTCCTTGCTGCCCTTGCTGTCCAAGCCTTGCCCTGGCTGTGCCTGCCTTGCCTCACCTGTATCTGCCACCTTGCTCTATGTGCTGACATCCATTGCTTTAGGTGAGGGTGTACCCTGTTCTTTTGTTCCTAAGACCACGTGACACCCTGCACTTGGTCCTGTGTTGCACACTGTCTGGGCCCGTAACTGGGTCCCAGCTAAGTGTATGGTGGGATACTGGGAGCCTCAAGGGCCCCAATGCCTTGCATGGCCACCACAAGGGGTCCATGGGGGGGAGATTGTTTGAGTCCTTGTACTCCCTCACGGCCTGTTTAGCCCTTGTGTCCTCTGGGCTGTGACCGATTGTTCTACCCATATGCGCCCCACTGAGCGCCTAGTTCGGAGTACTGGAATGTGTAGGGGAGTTGGGAAGTATAGTTGACCACCCCTACTTGCATGAAGTAATTAGCTATCCCGGGAGTTGTACCCCTGCGCACTGCTTCCCCATCATGACTCCGTTAGCTCTGTGCTTGCCAACTGGCCCCACTCACATTGCTTGTGATGTGTGTCTCATTATTCGTTGCTGGGAGGTCGCACCCGCAGGATGCCGCACTCCCATTAGACACCGCCGGGACAGCTACATGTGTCTCCTGGGTGCAGGTGTCATCCAGCTCTTCGTCATAGTCACTCCAATAGTTTCCTTTCAAGTTGGTGTGCATGCATCTCCTCTTGTGAGGGGGCCTCCTTTCTGGCTGACTGCCCAATTCTGGCACACTCCTATCCCTAGAATCCTCACTGTCACTGGAGCTCCGGCGATCCTCCTACCTGGACCTCACTTTGCCTCTTCCGCCCATGGACTGTCTGTCGCTTGATCTCCAGCTTGACTCCCACTTGGGCCACCTTGCAGTCTTGTGTTCATGGATGCGCCTGCTCTTTTCCCTCGAGCTGCTGCTTCAGGTCTCCAATGTCCTTCTCGCCTGGGCTGCTTCCGTTTGGTGTGAACCTAGCTCTCCTTGCACTGAGTCTGCCTACTCTAACCCAGGGCTGGAGCACCAGGTCCTGCTCCAGTAGCCAACCGTGGCTGCGCTGACCGGCTGCTTCCTTTACCTGAGCAATCAGGAGGTTCAAGTGCTCCTCGCTGGACACAATCATCCTCCGCTGTGTTCCTGCTGGCTGCTTCCTCATCCCTTCACTCCTACGGACTTTGAGTTCTGCAGGTGCTCCTCATTGACCAGAAATGTCTCCCCTGCCCTCTCTGAAAGGGCTGGGTTTTCAGCAGATTCTCTTTTTAGCCAGCTCCTCACTGCCAGTGGCTGCCACCGTTGTGTTCCGCACCGCGTCGATGCTGCAGTCCTCGATGCGGAAGGTCCAGGGCCATGGCCCACCTCTCCAATTGTCATTGTGCTAACTGTATCCTGTGTGGGAGGGGGAGCACAACACACTGAAATTTGATTGCGGCAACACTGGTGAACCCCACCGCCACCCTCTCTTTTTGGCCTCATGTTGGCCACACCCATTGAGCACTTTAAAACACAAGGGCCAATCAGAGTGCATTTCTGTGAGCCCTCCCGGCTGCCAGCCCCCTTTGTTTGCTGCCTGCGGGGGGATTTAGCTGAAGTCCCATCTAGTCGCCTCCTAGGCCCGCGCTTCTGCCGTATATACAATATTCTAGCATACAACTTACCGCATTGACAGGGCATATTTGAGCTGGAAATGGTGGAATGGAATATGTTCCCTTTCTGTAAAATGTGTGGGAGGGTGGAAGCAGAGGGCAGCTGTAGCCCTACCAATGTGAGGTAAAGGTGTCTTCTGCACATAACATTTCAATCCTCAACACTACTCTCAACTCCATCCAAGATTGGATGCCAACACATCAACTAATTCTGAATCCTTCCAAAACGGAATTCCTTGTTCTCTCTACCTCACTCTCTTCTCCTCCTGTTTAATCATGGATGGACAATCTGAACATTCTTAACAACAATCCTATCATTGGTCCAATCATTGGTTCTTTACAGATTGGATTACTGCTACTCTCTCCTTGCTGGCCTCCCCAAAACCCACCCTTCCCCTCTAAAATCCATCCTCCATTCAGCGGCTTGTTTGGTATATGAGGCTGAAAGAAATGATCACATCACACCCATGCTGTTTTCCCTTCGCTGGCTTCCCATCGAAGCTAGGTCAATTTACAAAACTGTCTGTATCATTCACAAAGCCTTGCACTCTTTCACCCCTCACTATCTGGCAAATAAACTCAAAATTTCAGGCGGCTCTAGACCTTCAAGCAATGCTGAAAACTTACTACTCGAACCTCCTACTTTTAAAATGGAAACATTTATGGCTCAATCCTTCTCAGGCAATGCGGCTAGACTTTGGAACTCACTTCCTCCAATCCTTCGAACCACCGCCTCTTTCCAGGCGTTCAAAACAGATCTTAAAACTCTTCTCTTCTACAGACACTCCCAGAAATAATTCAACCCAATTCAACCTTGTACCTATGTATTCTATACTTGTATTAACCTAATGTTGCCACCTTTAATTTTTATATTCTTGATTGTATATGTAACTTATTAGTGTGTAAATTCCATCATGTGTACCTTTTGTAACTTACTTGGTTCTATTGTAAAGCGCTCTGACACCTTTGGGTAAAGTTTGCGCTATATAAAATTGCATTAAACAAATGAAAGAAAGAAGTATGATGCATGGGAATAGAAAAACGTTCTGGTGGTGGTGCGTGGCAGGATGACTGGAATGGCCAGAAATTCTTCAAATGCACAGAAAAAGAGAGGGAGAGACAGTGAGGAAGGAAAGGAGAGATAGAAAGAGACACAGTGAGGGAAGGAGGGAGAGAGAAAGGCAGAGACAGACAAATCCATGCAGGGATAAGAGCCTGCAAATTCAATACTTGTAATTGGAACACATATTATGATTACCACATAATTATGCGGATTGGATTTACGCAGAGTAAATATCTTAGTCGGTGGACTTTTAATTCATGAAGAAGAAAGACTATATGCTGGGGAGAGGACAGAGAACAAGAGGGAGAGGGAGGGACAGGGAGACAAAGTGTGTGAGATGGAAAAGGGAGAGAGGAGACACATGGACCCCTAAAATCAGAGAGAATAACGAGTATAATTGATAGTTGCACAGAAAAAGAAGAATTGGTAAGACTGGTGCAGTGAAGATTTTAATTAACTTTATTTGTATATTCTCTGCTTAGCAATGAGTGCTGCTAATAATGGGATGTATTACTAGAAATTATCCTGTAAACTAGGTCAGCTTATATATTTCTCATGTTTATTGGTATTCCTGTGAGTGGCACACAGAAGATGACCCGATGGTTACCATTGTATCTATGTCACTGAGGACAGATTTCACTCATTAAGGCCCTTGAGTTTTATAATTGCTTTCTATACTTCCACTACAAACCAACACTTATATTTCCGCATATAAGATCAACTGCTTTCTATTTTGATAAAAGAAATAAACCACACAGAAACACTTCACAATAACTACAAAGAGGACATACCCCTCTCGTGGTAAGAATGGCCAATGTCTAGGAGTTATCATACAGTGCTCATGGACAACACAAAGTACTTGGGTACTGACTTTGATGTTGTCAGTTTGAAGGTGCAGTTTATGGCACCTGATAAAATCCAATACCCTGGGTTTTGGAAATCGAAATATGCATGTCTCTTTTTATTTTCCCTGTTAAATTTCAAAAGGTTTGACCTGACAAAAGGTGATTAAGGGTGAAGTATTTGCTCCCTTTACTTAAATACCACCCAACTCGAAATTCTGACGCCTGCAAATCGCTGCTTTGCGCAGTGGTCTGAAATCTCAGACCAACTCAAAATCAGGGCCTTAATTGGTAGCATTACAATAGGTAAATTATTCAGTGGCAGGGACATTTTGAATGTGGAGTGGTCACGGCTTCCTGTAAAAAGCAATAATAATACAGTTTGTGAAGCACTCACAGTCAAGCTGTGCCATGTAGCACTATGCTATTAAAAAAAAAGAAAAATGTGTAAATTTACATGGACTGCAAGTCATGTGTTTTTTTTTGAGGTGTAAAGCAGATTACAGACAGGCCATGATTATGAGTGTTTTTGAGATTTCCGACCACTGTCCAAACCCCTCTTTGTGCAGAAGTCGGAATACCTAGGAGTGCAGACCCACCAACCTACAACTAAATTTTGACATGCCTGGGGAGCGAATCTTTTTGGCACGTTCCCAGGTTTGGCAGGTTTGATAAATCTGGGAATGTGTCTAAAACCATGGGATTTGCATAGGAACACTCACCGGAATGCCTGCCTTTGCGCAGAGTAATGAAATACAGCGATTTGCGCTGCATTACATTAATCCATATTTTTGAAGCCATTAATCCTTTAAGTGCGCACGTCAGCCAATGGCTGTCGCAAGCACTAACTCGGTAGTGCTGCGCATGTCCGTTGGCCAATGTGGCCGGCCCACTCAATGGAACGGCCCGCACAGCGGCTGAATTTAAGGCGTGGAAAGCCAAGCAAAGTGGCTTTGCGTGGTTTCATAAATATGATTTAGAAGTTTGCGTTGTGCATGTACAATATTGAATGGTGCCAGCATGAAGCAAAGCCCTCATAAATGTGCCCCTTAGGTTTTTGTGTCAAAAACCATGCGTGATTGGGGCGTGGCTTGCGCGCCGCGGTGAAATGGCGGTTAGCGCTTGAGCTCCGTGCTGAGTAAGGAGCCGACGGAGGTTTTGTTGCCGCGTCGGACTGCCCCGCTTTATTTAGAAGATGACCTCAGGGATATGACGCTGCCGTGTGTATTTTTATGGAGGTTTCCTGATTTTTACCGCTGCCGGTGACCACATTTCGGGAGTCTCCAGGTGACGCTCGGTGGTTCGCGAGTGGCCGCCATTTTACTTTCTCACAAGCGGACTTGTTCTTTCTCTTCAGCATGATGTTGACGCTGCTACAGTCTGGCCAGGACTAGGAGAATACGAGCTGGTGATGTTGTTTTTTTACATTTCCTACGTCTATTTTGATTTTTTTTTATTCTCTCCTGCTGAATTGAACATATTTTTGGTTTCTTTGTGATATATTTCTCGTCAGAGTACCGCCATTGGCCTTATATGGAGCCTTTTTGACTTATGTTTTCCTGCCTCTGAGTTGTTTGTGGCTGGTGGAAAGAGCCCTCGTGGTTTCTGCAGGGCATGATATTTTTGTGAGGAGGTTTCCTTTCCTTGGCCTTGCAAACACGCCACTAATATTTTTTTCTGTCCTCTTGCGGTGGGCGCGCTCTCCATTTTGGCGCATTTTCTCAAGGCACATTGAGCTGTTTTACTTCCTTTGGTGTTTTCTTTCCTTGATTAACCTGAAGGGGTGTATTTTGCTCCTGCTGAGGTGGTGTGCTCTATGGCTGCGAATATGGGCCCATCTCCTAATGCTAAAGAAGCAAAGGAATCTAAGGCGTCTCTTAAGAGGTCCAAACAGATATCCCCCACACCTGAGTCTGCGACAAAGGACCCCAGTCCCACTCTTGAGACTATCCTGTCGCGCCTTAATGAGGTGTATGAAATTGCGCAGTCCACCAAGACTAACACAGATTTGTTGCAAGTGGAGGTGTTAGCCATCAGGAATGATTTTAAGGCACTTTCCCTTCGTGTTTCGAACACAGAAGCACGTATCAGTGGCGCAGAGGACTCCATGCAAAAGCAATCTAGATCTCTCTGCCAGTTCGAGCGCTCCATGGCAGCTTTGCGGAGAGATCTCACTGAACAAGAAGATCGTAACCGTAGATCTAATCTGCGCATTTTTGGCCTTCCAGAGGATGTTGAGAAAGATGCATCTTCTATGATTGACTTCCTTTATCAGTGGATTCCTTCTACGTTGCAAATTTCTTTCCAAAGAGATTTTGAACTGGAACGTGCACACCGTGTTCCCACCTTTCGTCCTAAGTCTGCTACGCAACCTAGAGCGATAATTTTTAAGCCACTGCGCCATCAACATACAGAACAAATTTTGGCCCATATGCGGGAGGTTAGAGTTGTCTCTTGGAATGGCCATCGTATTTCAATTTCGCAAGACTTTGCCAGAGACACGGTAATAAGGAGGAAGGGCTTTCTCAATCTCCGGAAACGTTTATCTGAGATGAATATCCCCTTTTCTTTTGTTGGCCCTTCAAAATTCCGCATTACTTTCAAAGGTCGCTCCAGAGTCTTCGATGAACCTGCTGAATTGGCCTCGTTCTTGGATAATCAAATGGAGGCTCAGATGGATCTTCAAGTGGAGGCCCCGACTGAACCTGGCTCCTCTGGCATCTGATGCGACCCTACATACTGCAATGAGCTTTCTCTTTTGCCAGATCTATTTGATCTCATCTCTCATATATCTGCGTGGTGATTTTAGTGTTTATTGTTCTTGAGGTGCGTTTGTCGTCTTTTGGTGTTTCCTTCCTTTCGTTATAGTGGTGTGGTCTTTTATGGTCGTTATTTACATTGGATGTTTCGTCCAATAATTCGTGGTAGTGTTTCTTGATGGTTTTGTTTCACCCCTGTTCATTTGGCGTCCTTATTACTCCTTTCCTTCCCACTTTGTCTTTACTTATATTGGTCCGAGTCCGTTTCTGATCCCATGTTATGACTTCGTTATTCCCTTTAGATTTGTAGGTGTGTTTTGGTCTCTTCTCTATTTGGTGTTTGGTCTTTCTGCCTGATCATTGTTTTCGGTTGTTTCGTATTTATGGAGTACGCTATTGTTTATTAATGTTTTGGTGTTTCGTTTGGTTACATGTTTGATTCATAGATGTTTATTATATGATTATTAATTGCTATATTTTTTGTATAGTTAGTTTTATATCTCTTTCATTGCTATATTATTGCTTGTTTTGATTACTTATTATTATTAATTGTCTTTTTCGATTAGATCGGAATTCTATAGTTGTATTGTAACTGTTGGGTTCTTTGTATTTGTGGTTAGTTTCTATAAGCTTATTTATAGTTTTTACATATTTATATATAGTCTCATTTCTCCTATGTATTTGCCATAGGGATTCATGATTGTTATATTGATCTTTACTATTTGCCGTCTTCTATTATGGTTCACTTATTTTCTTCACAATGTCCCATATAGTATCTTTTCTAATAGTGACGATAGCTTTTAGCTCACGATCCTTTATTGGTGGTATCTATTTATTATCTTTGCTCCACATGTTACCTTTATAGACTTATATGCTGCACTGTTTCTAGAATATTATAATTAATTCCTGTTCATATCCTCTAGATGGTTCTTCTTTTTAATTACGTACAATTAATTATGTACTGTTTTTGGGGCTATTTTTGCTGATGGGTTTTACTCCTTTGTTGTTTCTCTTGCTCTTTTTCCCACGTTCCCCCTGGTATGAATTTGGTCTTTTTCAGACCTTCTTTGTGGGCTCTTCTCTCTCTTTTTTTGTCCACTTTCTTGCTTTCTTCTTCCTCTTCTTCCTCCTCTTCTTTCTTCTTTTCTCTTTGGATTTCCTCCTTGGACTCTCCCTGTTTTGTGTTAATGTTTAGTGTCTGGAAGCGTATTTTTTTGGAGGTTGTTGTTCATATATCATTTATGCAATATATTTTTCTCTTGTCTCTGGCTCTATGTCTGGTTTGAATATACTCTCCCTTAATGTTAAAGGGTTAAATCACCCAGTTAAAAGGTCAAAGATTTTAGACTATTGCAAATCTCTTTCTTCGGATATAGTCCTTTTTCAAGAGACAAAGGTCTCTGTCAAGGAGGCGTTATTTCTGAAGAAAGATTGGGTTTCTGATGTTGCGTGTTCAGATGCTTGTGGTAAAAGAAATGGGGTACTCACTTTAGTTTCTAAACATTCTGGATTATCTATCGTTTCCTCTGAACAGGACACAGAGGGACGTTGATTACTATCTAAGTTGTCCGATGGTAATGCTGTTCTATTTGTCATGAATATTTATGCCCCTAATAGAGATGATCCGTCTTTTTGGAAAGCAATCACCAAAAAGCTACATGACACACCTCATTTGGGCAATATTATTGTAGGTGGAGACTTTAATTTACCAATGGATCCTATATTGGATAGGAATTCTGCCTTCAACTTTCGTCCCCCTCAAGCACATAAACAAATGATTAGTATGTGTTCTTTGATCCATCTTCAGGATGTTTGGCGTCTCCATAATCCCACTGGCAGTGATTTCTCCTTTTTCTCTTCCCCTCACTCGTCTTTTTCACGCATTGATTATCTTTTGGTTCACTCTTCTCTTGTTCAATCTTCCTCTTCTCTGCTTATTCATCCTATTTTAGTTTCTGACCATGCTGCTGTGACCTTTACTCTTTTGTCTTTTGCTCCTAGGCCAAGGTCTCGATCTTGGAGACTAAACACAGAAATTTTACATGATGATTCACAGGTTCGCGTGTTTTCTAAAGATATTGAGACGTTTTTCCTTGAGAATGTTGGTTCGGTGAGCTCTTCTGTTGTTCTCTGGGACTCTTTTAAATGCACTTTCCGTGGTCAGGTCATTAAGTGTATGTCACGGAGAAATGTTGCCATTAAAAAGGAACTCACGGATTTAGCGGATGAGATTAAGCGTCAGGAATCTCTTTTTCGTCATTCTAAGGATAAGTCATGTTTACAATATATTAAAAATTTAAAATATACGTACAATACTATTGTCACTAGGAGGGCTTATATTGGTCTTCAGGCTCAGAAATCTAAGAAGTTGCTGTTGAAAAATCGCGCGGGCAAGATCCTTGCAGCTACACTGAAGTTCCAGGAATCTTCTTATAAATCTTCCCAAATCTCCTCTATTTCTGATCATCTTGGTCAGAAAAAATTTCAGACTGAAGAGATTCTTGAGGTCTTTCGCGATTTTTATAATAATTTATATACCCCCGCTACTCAAGCTTCTTTTGAACAATGCCAGGAGTTCTTGACCATCACCACCCCCTTTTGTACCGCTTCAGGAGTTCTTGAAGGCAGTTCCTTTGAAAGCTGTATCGGTGGGAGATAATAATTCATTGAATTGCCCGATTACCCCTGATGAGATTATTTCCGCGATTAAAGCTACTCGTTCCGGTAAGGCTCCGGGTCCCGACGGGTATCCTATTTTGTTTTATAAGACCTTTCTTTCTGTGATTGTTCCGAAACTACAAGTGGTCTTTGATGCTTTTATTAAAGATGGTTCTGTGTCTGGTTCCGCTGCGGATGCTACTATTGTAGTAATCCCCAAAGAAGGGAAAGACCATTCAGACCCCAAAAATTTTCGACCTATTTCCCTTCTTAATATGGAAGCTAAGATTTTTGCCAAGATATTAGCTAAACGTTTAGAATCCTTTATTCCTCGATTGGTTCATCCTTCCCAAACGGGTTTTGTAAAGGGACGTCTTGCACGTGATAATATCTGTACTTTTTGTCACATTCTCGGTGCCGCTAAGCGATCCAATCTTCCGGCGGCGGCCTTGGCCCTTGATGCTGAAAAGGCCTTCGATAAGGTTTCTTGGCCTTTTTTACGAGCTGTTTTATGTGCGCATAACCTTGGTGATTCCTTTATTCGTATGGTTATGTCTCTTTACTCCCGACCTCGAGCTAACATAAGAGTGAATGGCGCTACGTCGTCCTTTTTCAACCTTCGCCAAGGCACTAGACAAGGTTGTCCTTTGTCTCCTTTGCTATTTTTGTTGTCCATTGATCCTCTTCTCAGAATGATTGACTTACATCCAGATATTAAGGGGTTCTCTTTTGGGTCTCATCAGATAAAAACAGCTGCTTATGCGGATGATGTTCTCATTTTCTCGGATGACATTGCACTGGCCATCCCTGCTATTTCTGATACAATTTCTGTCTTCTCAAAGGTTTCAGGGTATACCCTGAACAAAGATAAGACAGAGATGTTCCCCTTAAACGCTTACTGTTTCTCCTCTCATATGGGTTCGGCGGGCTTTAAGTGGCAATCTAAGCAATTAAAATATTTGGGTATTTATTTTTGTTCTACCCTTTATGCTACGGTTACTTATAATGAATCTCAAACTATTCTTAAGGTGCGACATCTTTTAGAAAATTGGTCTCCGAAATATATTTCTTGGTGGGGCCGTCTCCAAACTCTTAAAATGATGATAACACCTATTATTAATTTTGTCTCTTCTATGCTTCCAGTAAAGTTCTCTGATGTCTTTTTTCACGAACTTGATTTAATTACTTCCAAATTTTTATGGAATGACAAAAGGGCTAGAATTGCCTATACATTTTTGAGGAAACTCTATGATATGGGTGGTTGTAATCTTCCTGATTGGGGGAAATACCAGTCTGCTTTTTTGGCTTCTCAGGGTGCGCTCTGGTTTTCCTCTACCTCCATTCATGTTCCAGCTTGGTTGCTCATAGAACAGGAGTTGGCCTCTCCTCTTCCGACTGCCTCTTTCTTAACCTCACATACACTTTCTATTCCATTCTCTAGATC
Organism: Triturus cristatus; assembly: GCF_964204655.1. NCBI lineage: Eukaryota > Metazoa > Chordata > Amphibia > Caudata > Salamandridae > Triturus > Triturus cristatus. The sequence continues at coordinate 272,896,737 of NC_140588.1, forward strand.
TATTATTCTAGACACTATTGCGGCGGTTCGCAAGGTTGATAAGAGAGTGGCGATTCCACTACATAAAACCAGATGGTCATCTATTTGGCGGAATTCCAAAATTAAAATTAACATTGATCCAAACTTGATGTATTATTGGTCTGGGAAAGGTATCTCGCTTGTTAAACATTTATATGATTCCAATAATGATCCTCTCCCTTTCTCTACCCTGGCTCATCAATTCTCTCTTTCTAATTTAGATTTTTATACTTTTCTTAAGATAAAGGTAGCACTTGCTAAAGTACATCTCCATTCTTCTTCCCCTACGGTTACGCTCTTTCAAATTTGGATTAAATCTGGTCATATCGCATCTAGGATTTATAAATTTTTGTCGACTTCGACACTTCCTTCGCAGACTGTTGCACAGCAAAAATGGCTGCATCATTTCGAGCATAATGTGACTGATCATATTTCTCCAGACACTTGGCAAGATATTGGTAGATTCTCTCTTCGTAACAAAATCGCCCCCTCATTAATGCAATCTAAGTTTTTTTCTATTAATCTTCTTCATTGGACTCCCACTCGTTTATATTCGTTAAATCTCAAAGAAGATAATCGATGTTGGAGTTGTGGTTTGGCACCAGGCGATTTTCAGCATATGTTCTTTGATTGCTCTCTTCTCCAACCCTTTTGGGGTTCAATTCACAAACACCTTATGATTATCTTTAATATCAAGTTTCAACTTTCTTTTCCATTAATTCTTTTAGGCCCGTTGGCGGCCTCGGCCCCTTTGCCTTTAGATTCCATGGATTTACAACTGTTGGATCTTTTACTAACTATTGCAGTCAAAGTAATTCTCATGGAAAGGAAATCTTTTTCTTCAGTTTCTTACCATACTTGGTGGGCATGGGTTTCTTTCTTACGTAGTGCTCATACGTCAGTTGATCATGCTCATCTTTCTCCGTATATATCTAATGGTGTATGGTTGGCTCTAGATAAGTATATACAATTGGCTTCAGAGGGGTTGGTGGATCAATATCCTTTTGATTTGTCTGGTTAATGTTATCTTTGGGGTGGGTGAATCTTTTGGAAATCCCTTTCTCTTCTTTCTTTTCGTCTTCTCTTTCTTCGTTTCTATTCTATCTTTTTCCGTCTTTGCTTTTTTTTTTCCTTTCTCGTCTTTTATCCTCAAATTTATATCTGATAATGATACTTTTGATAATTATTTCTCCCGGTGTTACTTGCTTCCTCTCTAATTAATTTATTTCTCTGTTATTTCTAGTCTAACGAATTGTATGTTCATATTTTATTGTTTAATTTCAATCTATCATATTGTATATTTTAACTGATATCAATTGTATCATTTTTGTTTATATATTATGCTTGCATTTATTCCTTTAAAATAATAAATTCTTTTGAAATCAGCAAAAACCATGCGTGATTGCATGAGAACATCCATGAACCACCCATGCAATGCACTAAATAAACTCATTTTGTGCAGGTTTGCGTCATAATTGTGACCTAAACCCAGCCCAAAATATTTGTTAATCTAAGCCATAGAGTGAGGTCTTGGAAATGTTTGCTACTCAAAGGCACAGAGGCAGTGATACACTGCATTAGAACACACCTTTCTGTTATGTTTATAACTAAAATCAAGTAGACACCACACCATATAAAATCAAAAATGATTTTTTCAGTTGATTTCATAAACTTCATTAGTTGCCCGTAGTGTACTTGTCTTTACTTTTATGAAGATTATCCTTTACTAATTATGCAGATGTACATCTATAGAAATACAAGGCTTGTTAGAAGTGCAGTTTTATACCATGTTGCTACTGTTTGTTTCGCTTCTGAGATATATTCTTTTTTAATTTCGCTCTCTGTCAAAAATGTTTGAAGTAATTTTGCATCATCTTCATTGATGTTTAACCAATAGTATATAAGCATTTCTATTTCCTGTTTTCAACCACCCTGCCTTGTGAAATATGTTTTAAGGCAGATTATAAATATGACAAACATCCATTTTGTAGCCTCTTGCCACATAACTCCACCTTTTATCTCTACATTTTTATTTGTTTTAATCTCAGTTAATTACTGTGTTTTTTTCTTTTTCATTTCATATGGTATTTTTGCCTTAATTCTCAAGACTTAATTGTATTTGCAAAGCCCATATATTTTTAATTTCTTGTTGGGAAGATTTTGACTCCTTTTCATGATTACCCTTTTTGTTACATTTAGTAAAATGTAATTTCATGTAATTTATTTCCATTATTAGATGTACCTCATTAAATGTCTAGCATTTGATCAATTTCACCTTCATTTATATAGTCCGGCGAACTACGACTATGCAAATAATATTTGTTTCATTTGGGCTGTATATCTTACAACTTTTCTTTTGTCTTTTCTTCTTTCATTCTAGAGTTGGTTTATTAATGTTGTTATATGGCATTCAAGGCCGGATATTTCTAAATAACCATAGCACGATAAGAAATATTGTGACCCATCCATTGAATAACAAGAACCAAAATTACAGTCATTGTGCTTAACTGATATATCGTTATTTTATGTATTTCCTAATCTTTATACAGAAACATGAATTATTATCACGTAAGCAAACACAGAAATATCTAAAATTAAAAGTGACATCTCAGAAAGCAACCAAGAGAAGTGTATGACTGATATAGCGCCCATTTCCTAGAAAGAGTTTGATACGTTTGAAAAATAATGCACGTGATTATTGTGTTCTTGAAACTAAGAAAAGGAGGCATTTGAACAGCAAATGTTTACCCCATAGTTCAGTTTAAGGTGCATGGGAATACCTCGCCATGTGTCATATTTCAAGATGGTAAACTGAACATTTTACATAAGAGATTGACACCCATCCAAATGTTGAAGTGCTGAATCTTGATTTGTGGATTAAAGAATTAACATACTGTGAATACAGTTTCATCCATCATTTCACCCTTAAATCAACCGAAATCAGCAAAGATTCATTTTGTTTTTGAAAAATATACATACGTTCAGCTCTAATGCAGGGGTTCAATGTGTTCAAATAAGCAACTTTTGAGTAATCGTAAGCAGTATCCGTTATGTCCTACAAAGTAATATTCTCTCATATTCATAGAAATTAATAATAACGCATGTATTTATTTATTTGATTTATTAAAACACTTTTATCCAAATCTCTGTACAAAAGATACCGTTACCTTAGGAAAACAAATCAGCCAATCAAAGTTATCGTGTAGAACAGGCATCCAATAAATGTTCTTTTAACAAAACTGAACGAGGACAGAGTATATGCAAGTCTCGCGGGAAAGAAGCCAATAATTCAAAAGAGGAGCAGTGCGGGGGTGCACGGGGCGAGCACAATGTAGTGTCCTGCTGGGAAATGTTCAGTGTTCCGCAATACACTAGTTTACCAGGCACTCCTTTGAGGCCTGGCCATACACCCACCCCACACTGATCCAACACAGGTGTCACCAGTCAGGTGACCCTGCCAATAAAAGGGTCTGAGTGCACATGCTCATGGACAATTTCTAGTACCATATACTAGTGTACGTGTCGTCCTTACTGCAGTATGCGGGTCCAGGGCCCACAACATTACACACAGCAAGCAGCAGAGGCAGAACACAGAAAATGGCTAGGAACATAATGTGAGCTCAGGGAGGATAAATACGGAAAAGCTAGAAAAATATAACATTTCAAGGCAGCGCACAATGATATTTGCATTTCAAGGGAAAAGGTAACCAACGGTATCTTTGCAAGTAGGGAGAAGTAAAACAGCATGGTAGAAGCAGGGGCGTAGCTACCATTGATACAGCAGGTGCAGTGGCACCAGTGCCCAGCACCGTGAGGGTTTAGTCCAAACAATGGTTTGTGAGCCAAACTTAAATATAGGGGGCCTCATTTATGAAAAGTGACGCATCACTGCGTGAAAACAGTGATGCGTCACTTTTCACTGCGCCCTCCCTGTGACTCCAATGATGCGTCATATTTACAGTATGACGCATCATGTCGCAAGGAGTCACAGATACGTCAGTATTTCTGACGTATCTGTAGGCGCAAAAGTGACGCATTGCTGGAGTGTGTCACAAAAGTGACGCAACTCCAGCAATGTGTCCTTTCACATGGGGCAAGCCCCATGTGAAAGGGCCTGCGTCAGTCTTACGCCTGCTGTGAGGCAGGCGCAAGATATTGACGCATTTGCACCCTAGAAGTGGCGCAGTGAAATCTCGTAGATTTCACTGCGTCACTTCTACGATGCTTACTTACGTGGGAACGCCCACCCTGCATACATTATACCTGAGGCAGGTATAATGTAGCGCAGGGGTTTACAAAGTGGCGCATCTAGGTAGATGCGTCACTTTGTAAATATGGCGCATCATGGCGCATGTTTTACGCCACTGGTGCGTCACAAAAAGTGACGCACCGGTGGCGCAAAAGTGACGCAGGGGCTCATAAATGAGCCCCAAAGTTTGTTGTTTTAAAATTTAGGAAAGAACCTAAAATAGACAAAAACAAGTGCTATCTATATTCCACATTACCCATGTACCATTAATGGTATCAAAAAGACTGTTATTTAATGTTAATTGAACAAAAAGCATGTTACAAATATATATACACATTAATAATGGCGCTCATAGTCTTCCAGCAGGTATGATACTGATTGGTGGGGACTTCAATGCGGTCATTGATGGGACCAGAGATAGGTATCCTCCCAGGTAGAACACGGCAGGTACTGCGTGTATGGGGGACTTTTTGGATGCCCTCTGGCTTACAGATGCGTGGAGATACAGACATCCAGAAGTGCAGCAATACACTTTTCAGTCGGGGGTACATAGTAGCCTCTCCCGCATCGATTACTTTTTTACAGCCGCAGACCATCTCACGAATGTGGTGGATGTTGAGATCCGCCCTAGGGGTATTTCAGACCACTCGCCATTAATACTAACATACACAAACCATCACAAAACGCGGAAGCGGGTCTTTCCCGTATATCCGGGGTATTTACAAATCCCTAAGATTTCAAAAGACATAGTCGCGGCGACACAACATTACTTCCAAGAGAACGCTTCCTCAGTCCAGTCCCCAAGTATTCTTTGGGAAGCATATAAAACGGTGATCCGTGGGCAGGCCATTTCTTCTGTAACAGGTCACAAGAGGGCAAAACAAGCTGAACTAAATATCACAGAGTCTGACCTGACTAATGCTACAGATCAACACGCACAGAATCCATCATTGGAGACATCCAGAACCCTGCGTGGTAAACAATGTGAGTTCAGGGAATACCAGCTGGAGGCAACTAGGGCTCGGCTCCAAGCCACGCGGCATACGATATATGAGATAGGTGATAAGGCTAGTAAACTTTTAGCCTGGCTTGATAAAAAGGAGCGAGCGCAAAGAACGATAGCGCAGCTACGGAAACCAGATGGCTCATTGGTGGCTGCGCCGGAAGAAATAGTGAATACTTTAGCCGGGTATTTCAAACAGGTATACGAGTCCCGGACGACTATAGAGACGATAGAGGCTCAAACGTATATTAGGGATATTAATTTGCCTAAACTATCCCCAGAGGAAGCCCTCACCCTAGAAGCCGACCTAACGGTCGAAGAACTACAAGTGGCTATTGGCTCCCTACAGTTGGGGAAAGCAGTGGGACCTAATGGTTTACCCATTGAACTGTATAAAAAGACAGCCGCTACGACTGCCCCATATCTTTTAAATATGTATCTTGAGAGCCTCGAGGCATGGGAGCTCCCACAAGATCAACGCAGGGCTACCATTGTGACGATCCCGAAACCCGGTAAATCCCCTGAAGAATGTGCCTCTTACCGTCCGATATCGTTGCTTAATGCCGAAGCCAAAATATTAGCCAAACTGTTGGCGACGCGGTTGACCCCACATCTTACGACCCTAATTCACCCGGATCAATCTGGGTTTATGCCCAATAGGAGCACGGCTCTCAACCTGCGGCGGCTGCAGGGCGTAATGGCTCGGATGTCCCATATTCAGGAGCCGGCGGTTATCCTTTCCATTGATGCGCAGATGGCATTTGACATGGTGGAGTGGCCATATCTTTTTGCAGTCCTTAGACACTTAGGCTTTGGCCCGAAATTTCTCTACACTAAACCGTTGGCACATGTAGTGGCCAATGGTCATATATCCAGAGACTTCCCACTGACGCGGGGAACGCGCCAGGGGTGTCCACTGTCCCCGTTGCTCTTCGCACTGGTGTTGGAGCCGCTGGCGGCATGGATCAGGTGGGAGTCAATGATTCGTGGACTCCAATGGACGCCAAACTGGGAAGACCGCATTTCCCTCTATGCAGATGATGTGCTGCTGTATCTGACATCCCCTGGCCGCTCCATCTTAGTGCTCTTAAATATTTGTGAGATTTTCGGTCGGGTATCTGGATACACCATCAATTGGTCCAAGTCGGTTCTGTTTGTACTGCGTGGTCCGATGCCGTCGCTTCCGAGGGATTGCCTGCTGCAGGTCACGGAGGCCACCTTTAAATATCTCGGCATTCATATTACACCCAAACCCGATGAGTTCTTTCGGAGAAATCTTGGGCCCCCCTTGGAGCGGTTTCAGCGCGATGCGTTGGTCTGGCGCAGTCTGCCGTTGTCAATGCTGGGAAAGGCGGCTCTTTTTAAAATGATGGCGCTCCCACGCTTTTTGTATGTCTTGGAGAATACTCCGTTTCAGGTACCACTGAGCTACTTTAAAACAATCGCGTCTGAAGTTTCCGGTATGATTTGGGGGAACAAACCAGCGCGCATTGGGCAGGATAAGTTGGTCAAGAGCTGGTATGACGGTGGTATAGCCCTCCCTAATATACAGTTATACTACTGGGCAGCCCAGTTAAAAGTAATTAATTGTTGGTTGCACGCTCCTCATACCGACCCAGCGTTTCAGGCGGATAGGCAAGGCCTAGGAGAGGATGGGGTCATGTCAGTGCTGTATAATAGAAATAAATCCAGACTATTGATTGGGCCAACAGCGCACACATTTCACATATGGCACGAGGCGCATGCCAGGTTGGGATGGAGGGGAGTTATCACACAAATGACACCACTCTGGATCTTTCAGCGGCTTGGGCGACTAAAGAATAGTAAAGGCTTTGATAAATGGGATGCGATAGGCATATCAACGGTGGGTGATCTCTGGAGGAAGGGTGAGGTAATCTCATTTGAACGCCTGCAGACCCAATACGAACTTGCCTCGACCGAACTTTACAGATACACGCAGGTCAAACATGCACTACAGGCGGTTGGCAGAGGCTACTCCTCTGGAGGATAGGTTATTGACTGAATATATGCACAAAAGAGCCACTTCCTTCACCTATCGTAAGTTAGTAAACAACTTCCTGACCCCACATTGGCGCTTAGACAGAAATGGGTTGCAGATTTGGGAGAGTTGGATGATGCAGAGTGGCAAGAGGCACTGTCGTCTCCTCGGGAGGTTGCAATACCGGCACGCTTGCGGTTGATACAACTCAAAGTACTTCACCGCACGTACTACACTAGTGTGACCATCTTCAAAATAGGGATGGCTGTACATCAATTCTGTCTGCGGGACTGTGGGGAGGAGGGTACTTTCTAGGGCGTACTGGGTCAAGATAATGAGGACTGTGTCTCAAACTGTAGAGGAATCGTTGATTCCGGAGCCAAAACGTTGCTTATTAAATATTTGGGAACCAAATGACCTAACCCACCCGACACAGGACTGGGTAACACTGGGAATCATGTTTGCTAAAAGGAATATTGCGAGGAGTTGGGGATCAGGTGAGTCTCCTACGCTGCAGGAATGGTGTAGGGATCTGGATGAAGCTATGGTGGCGGAAAGGTCGGTATATGTGCATCGGGGATGTCCGAAAATGGGAAAGAATCTGGGGAAAATTGAATAAATTCAGAGGGTATATATGTGAACCACCAAGACTGGAGGCGATTCAAATGTCCGATTAGGAGTATAGGGTGGAAAGTGTTGGGGTTGTTGTAATGTATTGTCGCGGTGGATGCTCCTGAAGTCATGTATAACTATTTCATTAACAATGTCAGAGAAGTATTAGTGCGGATGGAGGCTAACTTTGTGTAGGCCATGTGTTTTTGTAATGCTTATTGTTTCCAATAAAAATAATTAAAAAAAAATAATAATGGCGATCATACAGTTACACAGTCAGTGTTCTAATTATGGACAATAACAAGTGTAAACTAAACAAATAGTGGCTGAGGAAAAAATAAAAAAAATAGGTCTCAAAATAAAACAAAAATACACAATACAACAATTGTGTCCTCTTTCATTTAGGCCACATTACTGGCGTCAACAACATTTCAACCCAAAGGGTACTTAGAGGGTCATCATCAGGACAGAAGCATCATATGTTATTCAAATAAATCTAAAAAATTAAATATATATGTGTGTTCCAAAGAGTAATGTAGAATCTTAGTTAGCACCTAAAACGTGACAAAGATCTGAGATAGTGACCAGAAAGAGGAAGACCAACTAAGTGAAAATATTCAAAGGAACACCCTAGAGGAAAGGGGGAAGAAAGGAAGTAAATGAATAAAATAATAAGTCTAAATTAGTATTCACCTCAATAGACACGAAGAATGAATCAACATACATTGTGCATCAAGCACTTAAACTTGAAATAGTAGGAGCCGAATCTCTCAGAAAATAGAAATAATTACCAAATATAAACAGAAACACTAATTTGTGTCAGCCCTCAAAAGTGTAGGGAAATCAAAACACACATATACATGTAGGTATGTTTCTAAAATTCACGGAGAGATCCTCAATTTCAAAATAGTGAGGATATATGCCAGAAATGGGCATCAAATCCAAATCGGTATCCAACTGTCGATGGTCCCGAACGTCATACTAATTCAGGGGATCAAGGTAGATACAAGCAGTAGTGCTGCAGAAAATTAGATAAGGAATTAGTAAAATGTACCCAAGTCAAGGTCTGAAACATAACAGGAGTGGAGCGGTATCTCCATAATAAATGAAAGCCGCAAAACCTTAATTACTCTCTAGTGGGTATGTACAAAGAATGGGTCATCAACTGTCAAAGTCGATAAATACATAATGGCAGAAAATGAAAAGAAAAAAGAAAAATAAAAAGGAAAAAAACAGTCACAGTCGAACTACAAACATACCGTTGGTAGGGCGGCATATCCATAATAGGGGAAAGCCACTAGACCCAACGTACTCACTGATCGTATATAAGCAGAAAATTATCAACTGATACGGATTATGTTCTCCCAAAAAATAATAACGCTGTTGACCAACAGCCAATTACCTTGTTTCAACAACATTTCAGGAAAGGATCAAACAATCAGTATATCAATAGTTAGTTCATGGCCGGCCGCTCAGCTCAAAAGCGACCTCCATTAGAAATAAATAAACGCATAAGCCTGCAAAAATGAAAGCTCACAACAACTTTACAATCTGTAAAGAACAAAGTAGTCGGAGGAAGTTGCGTGAAAAGGGGCCGTATTTACAAGAACACGAAAAGCCATGCAGGGTAGCTTTACGTGTCCTTGTAAATATGGAGCACCACACTGCGCCGCCAGTGCGTCACAAAAAGTGACGCAACGGCAGCACAAAGGGCTTGTAAATATGCACCAAAAAGTGGGAACAAGGAGGAAGAGAAAGGTGAAAAAACTGTGACAATGGAGAAAGCAGGGATGAAAAGGAACCTGCAAGAGTGAGATGAAGAGGGAGGGAGTGTCTGGTGGTGAATTAAAGAGGCATGAGGTGGAATCAAGAATATACATCTTTGGCACCTCAACCTTTGATGGCAAAACTTTGGACACTGGCACTTACTATTTTGTAAATTAAGCACTGCCACTAGGGCCCCTTTTGTTAATAAGAGCTCATTGGAGAGGCCTAGGTTCCCTCACTTTACTTACACAGTGCCATATGGGCTAATTTAAAACATTTAACCAGGGTTCGATTTGGGTCCCAGTCCGCCTCCATGCTCTGCTGCAACCTGTTTCTCAAGAGAGTCCTGCCATAGAATCATCACACTACAAGGGTACTTCAGCACTCATAGAGGAATACTTAGAGAAAGCTCACACTATTGAGGTCAGATTACCTGAAATGCACAAGGTGGTACTAATCTTTCATGCACAAATGTTTACTTCTTTGCATGTGTAGAGCAACGTTTTACACTACTGACTAGCACTGGTACACAGGGCGCACCTGATGAGTTATACATGAATTACGCAGTCAGGGTCTACGTTTATGGCTTTGCCAATGGATCCAATTAGCTTTTTTTCTAGTTCCTCCAATCCATGAGGTAGGGATCAAGCCAGAGTCACCCACTCAAAGTTTTGGGCATGGAGCTTGTGTTGAAAAGTGCCTTACCAGGTGGAATAATGCCTCTTCCCTAACTGAAAGAGTTTAGGCATCAACTACGACAGCTCTCACCTGCCCTGCCAGAGGTGATTTGCACTACTCCAATTACACGGGGACGAGCCGCCACTAAGACCACTCGCCCTATGGAGAAAGTGGCAAGGGGAACCTTAAAAGCAGGAAGAAAGACAGATTAGATCACAGATGCCCAATATAGGTCCAGCAGGGTCGGCTCCATGGCAGGTTTTCAAGAAATGAACGAGATAAATTTACATACCATAAATCTATATGGAACTCATATACATGGTCCTCCTGGACCGAAGGTCCTGAACACTAGAAGAAAAGAAAACCTCTTGCTCCATTGAATACAACAATGGTTAACACGGGGCCCGATTCACAAAGATTAAGCTCTGATTAGGTGTGACTTACTCTTGTGGTACTCCTGGCTCATCCCTGGACTCCAGCGGGCATATTTGTGAGGGGTTTGCATCATGCTTCTACCATGCACCATGGTACATGCGTGACGCAAACCTCAAAGTCAGAATTATGAAGCCACGCAAAGCCACTTTGCGTGGCTTTCATTGGCTTCATAAATCTGGAGTAGTGAAATGCAACACAAATCGCTGTCTTGCATTACTCTGTCTCGAGAGGCATTCCCTGGGCATTCTATGTTCTATGGGCATTGCATGGGTGTTCCCACAAAACTATGGCTTTTGATGCATTTCCAGATGTACCAAACCTTGTAAAACTAGGAATGCACCCAAAAAGATATGCCTCCCCAGGTGAGACGTAACAGGGAGAAATATGTTTATTTCTCCTAGTTTTTCTTCTTTTTAAGTGTGCGAGGAAATATGTTTATTTCTCCTAGTTTTTCTTCTTTCTATGTGTGCGAGGAAATATGTTTATTTCTCCTAGTTTTTTCTTCTTTCTATGTCTGCTGCGTTCTGCAGCAGACATAGAAAGAGGAAAAAGCCTCTCAGAATGCACAAAAGCAATCCTGCCTACAACACAGGCACCCTTGCACCCTAGTGTAAGGGTGGCTGTGTTGCCAGTAGGCTGCCAAAATGGCACCAGTGCAAGGAGAAAGGACAGGAATGAACTGTATTGTATATATACGGCACATTCCTTCCCTTTCCCTGCGACGTGGGGCAGCCCAGCAAGGTGACTGTCTGCGCTGCCCTATGCCACAAATTTCATAAAATGCCCCTAGGAGTAAACCAGTAGTGCCTGATTACGAGTTTGGTGGTCTTGGAGCAGGCCGCCACTCCAGCGCCCTGCTCCGAGAACGCCAAACCCGTAATCAGTCCGCCTACCGTATTCTGACTGGGATATAGGTTGGGTGGTCCTGCCGCGGCGGTCCCACTGCAGTACCTTTCTAATGCTCTCGGCATCGCTGTGAGAGCGCCTCAGCCCGTTCCTGCAAGGACCGAAATGCATGATGTTGTGCATTTCTTTTCATGCAGGAACCGAAGGTGCATACAGACAGGGCGGCACACCATGTGCCCACCTGCATGCACCCCTAGGCCCTGAGGCACCGGGGGCCCTACAGGGCCCCCTTAGTTTTCTCACCACCACACTTTATCATGGCGGGCTCATCGACATGAAAACTGGCACGGTGAAGAAACACGTAATATGCTTGGCGTTGCCGCAGAGCACCACCAGCATATTGCAGCCTCGAACTGGTGCATGACCACCAATGCATCCCCAGCTGAAGCAATGGTCTCATGGCAGTCCGGCCCCCTAAAATCGTAATACGGCGATCGGACAGCCGGTGCGGCATCATCCCCACCGCCACTGCGGGTTTGGTGGGCCACCGGACCGCCAAACCTGTAATTAGCCCCATAGTCCTGAACTTCAGGAGGAAGACAGGAGTACTATGGAGTAAGCCACAGCAACACCTTTCCAGTTGGTCCCAAAATAGGTATACCGAGGTGCAAACCATACTCTGAAATGCAACTGCACAGCTTTGTGCTAAGTTTTCTGTTTTACTTTCCTTTGTGTCTCATACAAAAGGAACTCACGATGGATGTTTTCGCTGCATCTGATAAGCTTTTTCGTATTCCATGCGAGATAAGCATATTTTATACTGTACTGGCATGTCTGGTATTAAGTTATGATTCCCCTGAGGTTGCTTGAGGCTGTCTGCTTGGACTGCCCAAGCAAACTCAATTTGTAATTCTTTAAATTACACAGCCTTGAGTCAGCTGCAGTAATCATGAAGAGAAGGCTATTGGCCGCCTGTGAGAAGGGGAGGCAGTTTTGGCAGCAGAGACACACAGTGAAATACAAAGCATTCTAACCATACACTTTGAACCCTGTATAAAAGTGCACCCCACAGAAGTCTAAGAGCAGGTTATTTTTCAATGGGAATATGTACTAGAATTGTGCATTATATTCTGTTACTCTGCACATCTGCCATGATTTAGCACAATTTATATACAGAACAATTTCCTTTAAATCCCACATTTGCTGTGAATCCGTGTGAAATTGTTCGAATGATGTCCGTGTGTTGTGACAAACACTGCGAGGGCTAAATATAGATACATGGATGAAAGCTGGCACGCGCGCTCCCAGTGCCATCTTTGGTTGCTGTTCCGAGGTTGCACCTGCAGGCTAGGGCCCATATTGTTGTCGCAGAGCAGTGCACGTGCCGCAGCTGCTTCCTGTGTGGTTAGCCTGTCATTGGATTACAGTGCGCGGGAACAGCTTCTCTCCGTAAACACCACATTTGTCCTCCCATCTACAAAATAGTCTATTTAATTGCCAACCTATGGTTTCATTTTTCTGAGTTTTGCCAGAAAACATGATTCCCGTTTAATACCCATTTAGACTTGTATGTGACGTCTCTTGCCAATCAATGAAGGGAACAGTCAAGTCAATTTGCGATTATCTATCAAAAAGTGAAAATTCATTAAAAATGGATACATTTTGACTGCAACTAAAGATTATTATGTTGCGTGCAGACCCCAACGGGAATTACGTGTGCCATTTTCCTAGGGCGGAAGAGTCCATAACTCAAAGCTATTCTACTTTTGGGCCTCCTTGTGAAGGTGCAAGGGAAGTTGGTATTTAATGGCCCAGAAGTAGGTTTTTTCATAGTACCATTTTGCCCCCTCTTCTCAGCCCCCAGATCTTCCATTCACACCATCTATTTTTTCAGAACATTTCCGTCACCCAGTTAGACATAGACATCCCAAATAAATTATGATCCAGTTCTAATTATTGACTGTATTTGAAATGTACTGTAAGGATAGCCCCGTGCTTGTTATGGCTGTTGGTCTGGTCCAGTCCCGAGGCTGTGTTGGGTCAAACGATCATTGCTGACTGTCTAAAATTGGGATGGGACAAGAAATTCAGACGGCTCAGTCATGTAAGGGAAGATCTACAGGCCAATCCTTATAGGAACCCACATACCATTCATCAGCCAATCAAGGCTGTAATAGGACGCAAATTATTAAACTTTTATGGCACCAAGAGAACTGGGCTGGAATCCAACAGAAAGTCTGTTGAGGCATTCTATTGTGCACTACCCCTGGCATGGAACTCTACTTGACCCAAGTCCCACGTTATCAGACATTCTACCTCGTCCGCTTCAGACTCGGTATAATTAAATATTTGGTATTCTAGCCCTCAAACGTGTCTGATAGTCAAGATTTAATACCTTGTCCATGTGATTCAGTTTCATCTCAATCCCAAATGTACTTGTTTTTTTGTGCAATGTTTATAAGGAGCAGCGGCGGCCGGTGCAGGTAAGCGCGGTGGGCGCAGTGGGGGCGAGGTGGGAGGGGGGTAGTCAACAGACGATGAAATAGGGAAAATAAATCAATCCTATTCTGTCATCTGTCGATTTCCCCCCCGCCCGCCTCACCCCACCGCATTTACCTGCACCGGCTGCGACTGATAAGGAGCCAAGGCTTCTACACATATTAAGGCCTCTTCTGTGGAACCTCAACATTAGAGAGTGTAAAGCAGCTTTATTTTATTTAAAGCTGTTCCAGATGGAGGCCGCACTATCTATAGATTTAATGCGTCAGTAGTATGACTGCAGAAGACAGTCGGAAAGTGACCACAGTCTTACTCTATTAACTAGAATTGCCTTTGAAGGGGGATGCTCTCTTGTTATTGACCCATAGCACTGATTACATGCACTTTAAGCCCATTTTTTTGGTGTTTTAATTTATTTGTATGAAGCCTCAGTTTTCGACATGTTAACTTTATTGAATTTTTAGTTTTGTTTTACAGTATAACATTGTTTAAAATGTTTTTATCTTTTCTTTTTAATGGCTGTGTATAAATGCACATGTTGGATCTTTTATTTATGTGACTTGGTCTACTGTATATATTTATTGGATGTCTAAAACCGAAATAAATTTCAACTTTGAACTATTGACTTCTTGTCTTGTGCGAGTGCTTGTTGAGATATACTAACCCATAAACTCTTTTGGTGATCACACATCCTTACATATTTACCCTGAATTTGTATGGGCGCTATTGAAGTATAAAAGAGGGATGCCCAAAGAAGGTGGAGAAGCTGGGAGTAAAGTGTTTTTAAGACTCCCCCACAATAAGGTAGCTGCTCTGATAGCTTACACCACAGAAGTCAGTTGTAAATCGCATCTGCGGCGACTTGTGTCTATGTGTTAAAAGGTAGGGCATGAAGGGGAAGGTAGCCTACTTACACCTCTAAAGCAGGGACAGAAGCATGCAAGGGAGTCAGCTGTGCAAATCGTATGTGCTATTTGACAATGAGAAGATCATTTGAAGCCCGGCAAATATGTCAGTCTTGCATAAATTGATTGTACTGCTAAATATCAACCCTCAAAATATTGTGGTACAAGAATCTCTAAGACACACCAGCTGGTGTCGTCCCACAGGGACCACCACCCAGAGACTGCCTACGGCCTGAAGGTTGGCGGGGACGGAGAAGAGCATTGCAGCATAACTTTGTCTCTCCTCCCTGATTATAGCCTTCCTAACTTACACATGTCGGCAACCGAATGATGCTGTTAAAATACCACACGGAACCAGGTGCTGCCTCAATTATCTCAGCTCTCTGCTACAACCAATTTCGCCAAAGCTTGAGCCCCGAAATCATGTTGAGAGGAGTTACCCAGAATATTGCTTATCTTGATATAACTCGTACCTACCAACAACATCTTTGTGGCAAAATTCTCTTGGCATCCCGGCACAAGACAAACCTCCACCATGAGAGAGCCACAGCGAGGTACACAACAGGCACTCACACATTTTTCTTTTCATGCTAAACCGCTCTGCAACCATGCTCTGCAACTAAACCATTTGTGCGTATGGAGAACCGGGTCCATTTCCCTGAGCGCCGACAAAACCCGCACTTTGAACCGGGTCACAGCAAGCAAACAGCAAAATAGTGTGCTGGATGGGCAATTCCCTATTGGAGGAGGAAAAACATGAAAGAAAATGTTGCAATATAGAATTTGTGTGTTTATATTAGTGCGTATTCTTAGACTAGCAGCTGGATTGTAAGATTCCATGATTCCCTTAGATTAGCAGCTGGATTGTAAGATTCCATGATTCCCTATCTATCTCTGTGATGGGAGACTCACTTTTGAGTTTCTGATGCCTTTCTACATAAGAGATTGCCTTAGTTATCTTTTACGGAATTGTCTGCTGGGATCTTTGAGCTGAGGATAGTTTCCAGCTTATTATGCAAAGTATTTATGCTTGCATCCCTAGTTTCTCATCAGTACTCTTTATGGGTATCCGAACTGACACCTTTTTCTCTCATTGTTCAAGCTTATCTAAAATAGGGAATTTCCTTTATGGAACACGTTTGCTTTATTATTACTATATTAACTGTGATTCTAACAAATATTATGTTCTATTTCATAATCAAATATTGATTGATGGATTATATTAATTTTTAATGCTGAAATCTAAAGACTAATACATAATGAATAATTAGATGAAAGACTAAAAGATTCGAAAATCAAACCCTTTAACTCACACTCATTTTCTTTGTTGACTGAATTGAAAGTCTTTAATGATTTATTTCTATGTAGATGATTGCTCCTTACTTCTCCTTGTCAACGAGCAAAGGTTCATAGGACCAGTGGCGGGGTTATTTAATGATTATACCCGATGATTGAGATATTGGAAAACCCACTCCCTCAAGGTTTTTGTGAAGGAATTTTTTCACAAAAAGGTTTTTGCAAGAAAATTAATCACTAACCTCGAAGGCCACTTTTATTTGAATTTGACTTTAACAACTTTAAAAAAAACTTTGCAAGTTTCATGAAGCTCAAGAAATCTGATTTCTTTCTCAAAAACAGAAATTACTGAGTCTGAGGTTAAAAAATGTCTAAAACTTTGTGCACCCCTATGTTCAAGACTGCATGAGTTGCAGAAAATGTGTAAGGAAATGGAAATCTGGCAGAGCCTCGATTTAACCTTTCTATGCTTTCATCTATACAGGAGCTGGTGCAGATTTCGTCATGCTTGGGGGAATGTTTGCTGGCCACGACCAATGTGCCGGGGAGATGATTGAAAAAAATGGCAAGAAGGTGATGCTATTCTATGGGATGAGCTCTGATACTGCAATGAAAAAGCATGCAGGAAAAGTGGCAGAATACAGGTAAAATCAGTAAATATGTTTAAAAGTATGGCTTTAGTGATTGCCCAGGGGCCCGACTTCCAAGTGCCCCCTCGTAAAGTGATGTCTGTCTGTATCTCACCTTAGTATGTTTCTTCATCTCAACCTCTCTCTGCCTAGCTTTACCTCCTATCCTGCGTATCTCTACCTATCCCAAATTCAGCACTCTTTACCTTTCTATCTTTCTCTTTGTCTTCTTACCTAGCTCTTGCTCTTTCATCTCTGTCTACCTAAATGACCTAACCTTTCTTTACCTTTCTCTCTCTATTTATCTGTCTTCCTCCTTCTAACTTAGAGTTCATCCCACCTTCCTCTGTCTGCCTTGCCTTTCCCACTGCCCTTGCTTTCTACCATACATTGCCTTATATCACCTCTATCTCTCTACTTCTATATTTTTCTGTGCCTCATCTATCTCTGCCTCACAGTCATTAAATCCTTTCTCTCTATCCAACGTCTCTACCTACTCCTCTCTCCAGCTACCACTGTATCACTGCTCCGTCCATCCACCCACCTCTCTTTCTCTAACACATTTATCTACTCATATGTCTCTCTCCTTACTCTTTTCCCCTCTATTTCAACTTACACATATATCTCTATATACCTACCCCTTTCCTAACTCAATTCTTTCTACCCGCCTCTTTTATGACTTGACTTCTCTGTCTACCACTCTGGGCCTGGCCCTACACCTCTACCTCTCCACTACTGTCCCTTTCACATTTCTATCTAACTCTCACTACACCTTACTACTCTTTTTCCATTTCACCTCAATGGATCGTTCTTCCATCTGAATCACATTTCTCTTGTCTCTCTATACCTTACCCCTCTCTACCTTTCTAACATCCCTCTTTCTGGCTGATCACTCTTTTGCATTCCTCTTTCTACCTAATGTATCTAATTCAGATTTACCTCACTTCCTTATCTATATTTTCACAACACCTCTCGCCCTTACTCATTCTCCCAAACTAATCTCTAAATTTACTTCAACATTCTTTCACAACCTCACCTCTCAACCTCCTCTGCCTTACTAACTCTTTTCCCTCTACCTCACCTATGTCTCTCTACTTCAGCTCCTTTCTTTCTACTACTCATCTCTTCACACCCTTGACCTCTCTTGCTTTACCATTCGCACTGTCTCACAACTCATTACCTAACCGCTCTTTCCTTCTGTGCCTCTAACTTTCTTCTCCCTCTTCCTCACCTCACTTGGCATGCCATTCTCATTCACTCTGTCCTTCTCCTGTCTTATGCCCCATCCCATTTCTCTTAATCAGCAGGTCATTGTCTAGCCATAGAAGTGTACAGATAGAAAAAGTAGAGGAGGAGCAAGACTGCAGAAGAGGAGAGAATTAAAGAGAACATTATGAGATTTCAGCGAGTGAATGGTCAAAATCCTCAGAGTAGTACTTTGACTTTCAAAGTTAGAGTAAAGTTGATAGTTTTGCATGGGGATTTATTTATGATTGTTATTGTCCATTATTTAAAGGTACAATTTAGCGTACCAGGGGAATATATATTATTTTGATATCAAGCAGTATACCCCGAAATATCCCATAGGTCATCCTTATCATCTCCTTTCTACAAGATGAAGAGGCTGGGTAGATTCATGTGCAAAAAGAAATAGCTTCATCAATACTTGTTCATCTTTCTTTTGTTCCCATTTCTAAAGTTTACCATATAATTTTGTATTGTTTGGCAACATGCAGACTTGAATTAGGAGGAAATGGATAATAAATTCAAAGGTTTTCCAAACAGGGAACTCACAAATGTGCCTTGCCTAGTGCCCCAAAAATCCTAATGATGACACTGGTAGGTGGATTGTTCTAAGAAAGCAGTTTTTAACCTTGTGACTTCTGTGTACCCTCATTGAATCATTACTGGACTGCAGGGACCCCTGAGGCATTATTGGAAGCCAGAGACTCTTGGCCTAAGTAATTTCAATGATTTGAACCTCAAAACAATACACAAAAATACAAAAACGAATATACATCGAAGCAATGTTCATGAATTATTTTTTATTTCATTCACAACCAAATATAGAAAAAGTTTTCAAATTTCCAGTTTTGCTTCTTTATTTGTATATATTATTAATTTTAATTGATTAATTTTAATATAATTTAAATTTTGTAAAAGAGTTGTGAACCCCCAGGCATCCTCGGACCATAGGTTAAGAACCTCTGTTCGTATAGCAATATCGCCATTCTGCCTTGGGTTACACCTGTTGGCAAAGACCCATGCCTGCATCTCAGACTAGTAACTCGGGTATCGGGCCTTTAACAACTAGCTTAGCCTTGGTAGTGGGATACAATTCTAAATTAATGCACATATTTGTTATTTATACTCTACTGGATGCAGTGTGTTCAGAAAGTGTGGACTACATGCTACTGTCAGCAAGCTATTTTCCCAGCGGTGCCCCTCCATTAGAGTGGAGGAGCACCGCCCCAGCCACCACCTTCAAATAAAACGATAATAAAACCGGTTTTAAACCTGTTTTATTATTGTTTTATTTGAATCCCCTAGACCTGCCCCAGGCCTCTGACGAGTCTTGGGAGCGTGTCCAGGGGGATGACACTGCTCGTGGGGAGTGGTAGTGCACTCCCTTCACTGCGCTTGGGGGTTTAGCCGGCCGTCTCAGGCCGACCAAACCGTCATAAGGAGTAAGCTCTCTCCAGCTCCAGCAGCATTGCTGGGCCTGGAGAGAGCAGCCACAGTCTCCCAGTCTGCCTGGGAGCGCAAGTTGCCAGTGCTCAGGCCAATCCTGATGCTACTTTCATGCAACTTCAGGATCGGTCTCAGTGCAGTCTGGGAGCCTGTGCCCAGAAGAAGGAAGAGCGTGATGGGGCGGGCGATGGTGGCGGTCAGGCAAGGCTTTTTATTTTTATATTTTTATCCCTGAATCCAACCGCCCTCCCTTGTCCAGCCCGCTTCACCACTTTGGCATGGGACAGGCCACTACTTTATTTTCCTACTGATTTATTTTACTTTTATTGCCCAAAATGGAGTAAAGCAGGGATAGGACGTCCGAAAGACATGTCTTATTTGTCTCAGACTTCACTTTGGGTTGATTTCTCAATCCCTATCCTGAACATTAAGGCCCTCATTACGAGTTGCATGTGTGCAAACTGTGAAGCTGTAATTACTGGTACCATGCAGTAATACCCCTCCAATACAGTGCAATTATCAATGAAACCCCATGGAATAAGAATTAATTGTGTGGACTAAGTTTTATTCCTAATTCCAATATGTCTAAGACACCCATGCTATCATGCCCATGTGCCATTGTCCAGCATTAGAGTGTGTGTGTGTGTCTGGGTGAGTGTGTCTATGCAAATTTGTTTTCATTGATTACAAATTTACATCAGCCTTAAAATGCACACACTAACTCAGAACAAACAATGGGTAAAAGTGTCAGACTGAGATCTTTAAGTTAAGTTGGCCTGTCTAAAATCATTGAACATTTAAAGTTCTAAATAAGTGCCAGTAACAACAGTTTTCAGCAGAAAGTGTTCAAACATTATCATCACACGCTGATACAATTGAGATAACAAGAAGTGAAGCCTGTTAAGTAAACTGAGAAATAACCTTATTGTAAGGTATGAGATATCACTTAATGACATGTGAATCTGCAATCTCTCAAGTCAGAAAAATATTGGAAAACTATAATTGAGACAATATCTGCAGCCTTCCTTGTAATAAGTCAGCAGAGATCGAAGCGAGATCTTCATCAGGCTGCAGTGAAAAATAAATGTAGAAAACAGTGTATTGATTCCCTGGAGAGGCATGGCTGAGATAGAAATAAAATTGAAACAAGGGGGAGATATTGAAGCTCACATCTGTTTGCAGTGCCTCATGGCTGCACCGTGGGTTTGTACAACATTAAAAGACATCTCCTCACTAAAGTACCAATTTCATTCATGTAAGAGGAATGATGTCCTAACCGTAGTCCACACATTTCTTCCATTACTCTGCTACTGGCATGTGTTTACAAGAAAACATGGACTTCCTCATTGAGTTTGGAGTAATTTCTTGCTACCTGTCCCCTTTACGGATGTCACTGGTACAACCATCAATATATTTTCTGATCAAATTGTTTGAAGGTGTGCGGGTGGAACTGTACATCAAAATGATTACTATCTAGCTTTGATTCACAAATTTCTTTTATATAAGTTGTAGAAAAATATCGGACTGCATTTTGAAAATGCACTAAAGGATGATGTCGGGCACAACCTAATACTGATGCCTTTGACCCTTCACACGTGAATTAGTTGCTTTAATCCAGATTGTCTGGTGAGATAAGTCATAACTAAGCCTCTTCTGCTTATAGATTATCAATGACACAATCAATAGTTCATATTAGGTAGCTAGGGTTTGCATGAATTCCCAATCCAGCAATTTAAATAATAGAGATCATCATCAAGTTGATTTTGAAATTGTTTCACAAAATATTGCATTTTAGGACAATGATCAGCCCAGTAACTGAGACAAAGCAGGCCAACATTTAGAGATATGCTAGCAGCATTTTTTGTACAGGTGGAAGATATCACCTGCATAAAGATGTTGCAAAACCAAAAGAATCATCTGCCCCACAGTTGAAGGACATGGCCTCCCCATATTCATTCCATCCTCATCCTCTGAAAACTGGCTCTGCACATTTACCTAAGCATCCCTCTCAAGTCAAACAACATATTTCAACACTTTGGGAGAAGACTTACACAGTGGAAATATAACATTCAAATAAATAAGTGAAAGACAGCATGAATTGATGTAGTGTTGATCATACAGGATAACTCACTTTGGATTTAAAGCAGTCCTTACCAAACTTTTTAAAACCATACACCAATGTGTACTCCGACAAATTTTTGCAACGGACCTAGCTTTAAAAGACATGAGAAAGGGTGTATTTTTATGTACACGTGGTTTTAAAATGCTGTGAATTATCAAAATAACATACTCTTTATAACTGCTTGCGTTCCTCTCTAACAGCAACTGTTTGTAAATTTCATGACCCTGACCACGCCCTTTGATATGGGGATGTGACTAAGCTACTGATCTGCCCATAAAAGTGTCAGATGGTGAACTGCACTGGAGCTGTAACACTCTCCAGAGTGCAGGGCCGGACTGGCCATAGAGGGCACCGGGCGTTTCCCTGGTGGGCCGCGAGGGTGGGGGCCGGTTATGGGCCGGTTTTGGGCTGTTTTTGTTACAGGGCCGTTTTTGCAGCTTAGCTGCAATATGGCCCCCTGTAACAAAATTGTCTGAAACCGGCCCTGGCAAACGGCTCGGCCTAAGCCTCAAGCCCCTGGGGGGGCTGGCCGAGCACTTTTCCAGGGCCGTTTTTTGTTCCCAGTCCTGCCCTGCCAGAGTGGGGTGCTGGCCTGTGGCATCTGCTCAATAAAATCAGAAGGTTTCTGACAAATTGTGGCGTTGATACCAGTTATAGTAGCAAATTTAACAAACCCCTTCTGCAGCAGAATATGGGCTAAGGCCTCATATCCATTTTTGTGTTAAAATGTTAAAACCAGGCTGAGTGGAACGTTTTGGACTCCCTATATATATTTCTGTATTCTATGGTGCAAACACTGCCCAAATACATTGGCTTGCTTTACATGAGCACCAGATTACACTACACAAGGTCTGATTCCTTTTACTTTAAACACAGAAGATTAAGCGATTTGCTGAGAGCCAACGCCAGGACTCAAATCTGGTTCCCAAGATTCAAAGTTGACAGCCCTGGTTGTTAGGCTATAGCCATATTTCTCAATTGATGTGTGAAAGTCATACACAAGGGGGGGGTGATTATGTATGATCATGTATAGTAAGCCCATTCTTTGTTGAAATAACTTTGTGAAGTAAAAAAAACAGCAGCAACAATACTAAAGGGTTCATTCGGAGTCTTGCTTGGTAATACTTGCAAGGGCTTTTTAGAACTGAACTTAGGGACATAGTTCAGCACCTTTCCTTTGCACCAGTGGGGATGCTGACATCAATGATACATCACTGAAGTCATAGCAATTGTGAAGAAAAATCCAAGTATTACACAAAGTGGAGCAAATGTATTCAGCAGGAGAGTGGTAAGGGTGTAGTATGTGGCTGGTGGTGCATTTTGGAACAAACGTTCGCAAATATATTGCTAAATCACCGTGCGGCAGTGCACAGTCATTTAGAGACAGCACATTTATTTATTGAAATTGCATTAAATTTTCATAAACAAATGTTTTACTTGTGTAGCACAGAAATGATAATGTGTGGAAATTGGGTTTCAGTGAATGCTTATCATTAGACCATCACCAAGTGAAGTGTCTTGATTTGTTTTGATTCTATTAAAATCTTTATTTAAATCACACTTCAGAATACAAAAAATGTGCTTCATTTTTACTTTCCTAACTATTGATATATTATAAAAGCTTGCAGGTAATTTCAAGGTATTTACAATTTGTTGTGTGTTACAAAAAAATACATCCTACTGCTTTTTATGTCACACTCCCTGTACACCAGCAATATTGTCACATAGCTCACTTGATAAACTCCACTCACTCTGCAGTCAGAGAAATAAAGTAAACATCAATCCCCATGTTAAAAGAATAAGCAGCAACTTGTCAGGCATAGCTTGACATTTGACCTCTATCTTTGAAGCACAGCAAATGTGCTAAATACAAAGTCTCCGATTTACTATTATTTTGCGTAGAGGTTTCACCACTTTTGTGGTGAGCTCAGACTCAAAATCCTTTTTGACACTTGCTTTGTGTGATTTAGTAAATACAAAGTAATGCATGCAACGCGTTGCATAGAATTGCCTTGCATTACTTTGCGTCGAGTATGCGTTATATGGGTGGAGCATCAACGTACCCATGCATTCACCCATGTATTTTGACACAAACCCAGATTTACACAGACTGGAATCCTGGGTTTGTGACAAAATGGTGCACCTACTCGACAGAGGTGTAACAAGGAAAAAGACCTTGGTTTCTCCCTCCTTATTTACTCTTTCCATATGTGCTGTGTTCTGCAGCAAACATAGAAAGAGGAAAATGCCTCTAAGGATTGTTTTTGTGCAGGAAGATGTATCTTGCTGCACAAAAACAATTCTGCCCATACCACAGGCACCCTTGCACTGTGGTGCAAGGATGCCTGTGTTAGTGCTAGGTAGCACACAGTGCACCCGCATAGGAAGAGAGTAGAAATGCTCCATATCTTTGTAAATATGGAGTTTTAGAAAATATTTCTGCTCTCTCTTTCAAGCAAAGCTGTGCAGCATGTTCCCTTGCTGTGTTGCGTTGCATGACATTATAGTAAATGTGGCCCAAAATGCAAAGGCATTTTTATTTATTGCTTTTTCATGACCCAGCAGAAATCGGCTGGTGACCCACTAATGGGTCTTCAATGAGATAATATCAACAAATTGGCTCCAAAATACCACAGAACCTAATAGATGATCAAAGTCATCTGGTCATCCTCCATGTACTGAAAAACCCCAGAAAACTTTTATTTCAGTCTAACTGAAAGGTTTCTATATATGGGTGTGGCATGTTATGTTCTTCCTTTGGGCAGAAAACATAGAAATAGTCTTCCCTAATGTACTTTTCATACTTAAAGACTACTTTGTTGATTCCCACTTTGCAATGTAACTTACATGAGAAGCGCAGACAAAAAAGATTGTGAGTAGCCAATGCTGTTACGAAAAAAATCCTCTATACCAGGTACCTTGGCGTCAGTCAGATATGTATAGTGCAGCATTAATTTGCTAATGAAGAATTTATCTGTGATAAGGAGATCTGAGAAGTGAAATCTTACATAGAATCAGTCTTTTGTTTCAATATTTTGCTTCAGTAACGGTGTTAGCTGTACATTTTAATGGGAAACAGCCTTACACCGTGGCTTGAACCACGCTGTGCCTTAACAGCGCAGTCCGAACCACGAATGAATCTTCACAACATATTCCTTTACCACGCAGGTCGGCTTGCCTTAAGGAAAGAGTTGTTAAATTGCTGTTGAACTTTAAGTCCCACACTTTCCCTGCTGTTGCACAGACTGGATTTGGAATAGTAAATTATACCATTCCAGAGTCCAGCTCTTTCCCTAAGGCAAGTCGTTGCTAAGACTTGCGTGGTAAAGGAGTGCATTGTGAAGACGCATTCGTTGTTTGGACCATGTTATTAGGGCAGGCGTGATTAACGCCTGCGTGGTTCCAACATACAACCCATTTTAACATGTTTGGCTTATTGTTCAAAACAAAGTAGGGTTGATCAATTCACCTAATAACATCACCCTCCTCCCCTCCCCTGGCACAGAATTGAAATCTTTGGTCAACCTGAAATCATCAACACTTTGTGTTCATCATAATATTACCCTATAATTTCCCCTGCCAGACTAATCATTACCTCAAATCAACATACAATACATTTCTGTACCTGCCCTAAGACAGCTAAAAAACAACCTCAAAGGCATCCCATCCTTGAGCAGCCTGGATTACAGTTAAAGAGATTACAGCGAATGGCAAACATTGCTTTGTAGGCCAAGTGGAGTAGGTGATGGATGTTTAGCAAGCAATGAGCTTTGAGTATTTTCTTCCACTGCTGATGTTTTTGGCTTCTGTGCAGACTGTCATGTCTAGGACTGTCATAGCCCGAGTTAAATAATGTTCAAAGAATGTTACAAGAATTTAAAACCTGCTACAATATAGCTATTTTGAGGGTTTTTATTGAGTCTGGGCTTCACGCTGTCCAGGCAGACAAAAACCAGAGCATCTCCTAATCCAAATTCATTATTTCTGACTATGTAGGAATAACTTAAAAATGTATCTGGCCTATAACTTGTTTACCAATCGTGTTAAGGTTATTAAACTAAACATGTATTATTATGAATGTAATTTTCGAATGTATTGATCATTGACGCCCTGTATAGCGAATCAGGGAATTACACTGCCTCTTCCACTGTGCCCAACATCACTCAATTCTCTTCTTGTCTTTGTATGCAGGGCTTCGGAGGGCAGAACGGTAGAAGTGCCTTACAGGGGTGATGTGAACAATACCATCCAAGACATACTTGGTGGGTTGCGATCCACCTGCACATATGTCGGGGCAGCCAAACTGAAAGAGCTGAGCCGAAGGACGACATTTATCCGAGTGACACAACAGTTCAACCAGATGTTTTCATAAAAGAGCCAAAATCAACATAAGTATTGCAACAAATCCCTATCCTTTTTGTTTGGACACCACCAAGGCTGTAAACTGGTTCTTGGCGAAGCAAGAGGGCTAAATTGCTCTATTCCACCTCATTTTATCATAGGCTGAGCATGACGTGGCCAAGCCATCAAGGAAAATGTAAACATGCACGATGCCTGTTCCCGGATGGGCTGTTCTCATTTCATTTTATTTTGCCCATTCACATGGAGCCCAGAGTTCGAACTAGCAGGTGAAGACTGTTAGCTTCCCTAGTTTGCATTGCACAACAGTGGGTCTGGGGTTGTAGGCAAGATAAATGTTGAGCTAGTGAATGTGGACTTCACTACCCATCATACATATCTCATATCACACATCTATATCTATAAATATATATATATATATACACACATATATATGTGTGTATATATATATATATATATATATATATATACACATATAATAGAAAAGGTGTAAGTTACAATACTTTGTCTCCATCTCTTTGTCATCACCCTCCTTTCATGGTAGCTTCTTTCTCCCAGTTGAATTGGAATTGTCCAGAATGGTGATGAGACAAGCAATAACCATTCGTTGAAACTTTTGCTACAGTGAGTGTCTGTTGTTTGGGTTGGTGAGGATATGATCACTAGTTGAAATGGTAGTAGGAAACTGATTTCTTAAATTGCTGCTACTGTGTACAGCTGAACCCTTGATGTGCATTGACAGTATAGTTCCTGCCTAGCTCCATATCATTAGGACACCATCTTCAGTCTTGGACTTCTCGGTTACAAATAGTTGCTATCAAGCATGCCAGTCTAAATGATTCAGTGGACACAACCCATGACCACAAGTCCCAGACACATATGGTTGCCCAGAGAAAGGCCAGCTCTACAATATGATGCCAGGACTGGATGGAGTTAGGTAGCAATTCTAAATGAAAGTGACTGCCAGGTATTAGCTAAGTGGACTCCTTTGCCCTGGCTACAGACAGCCAGGCATCTTGTGTTCCCAATAGTGTTCTATATCTGTATCCAAACCTAATTTTTTTAAACGGAGGGCACGGTTTGCCTCAGAAACAACATACTTTTATGGGGCTGTATTGTTTTTCTTGGATTATGTGCCTTTTAAGTTAAAGCTTGTAACAAATGTATGCCTTGATTCCACAGACACCATGTGGTAAAGGCAACAGCCTTAGAATCGTCATGTTAGTCGTCAAATATAATCAGGTTGGTATACTGCAATAATGCTAGGCGGGTCAGTGCCATGTGTAATCTGTGAGATACCTTATGCCTGTCTATGTTTTTAATTTAACGTCTTGAAATACTATACTTGATAACTTTGCGGCCATTGAAATACTAAACTGCAATGAAAGAAATGTATGATGCATCATTAAAAGAGCGTCTTGCGTCCTGAGACTGGATTTCTTTGTTTACATTCACTATATATATAGTGGAAGGCTGTGATATGGTATTTATGATTAAAAGAAATGTATTAACTATATAGACAAGCATGGACCTATATTGATGATCGGCAGTGCCAAATAAAGGCACAGTATTTTCTAGTTGGTTGAAATCATACTCATTAATTTCATCATAAACTACAGCTTGCACCCCATTTACGGTTTAATGATATCTAATTTTCCAGAAGTCATCAGAAGGCATTCAGTATGGAGTGAATATTTGTTAGACCTGTCAGCCATAGGTTTGTATTTCCCCAAACTGTTTGCCTTACTCCTCCATTTTTCCTGAACTCGTTTTTGTTGGCCTTAGGTGTCCATGCACTTTACCACTTCTAACCAATGCTAAAGTGCATGTGCTCTCACCTTTAAACATGGTAAATTTGGCTGACATCAAACTAGCACATTTAATTTACTTGTAAGTCCTTAGCAAAGTGGTACTACATGTACCAGGGCCTGTTAATTCAATGCTGCTAGTGGGCCTGCAGCACTTCTTGTGCCACACACTTAAGTAGCCTTTTAAAAATGTCTCAGGCCTGCAATTGCATCCTGTGTGTGTAATTTTAAACCTTTTGCCAGGCCTAAACCTTGTTTTTTAATATACATATATGCCACACCTAGAGTAGGCCCTCCACAGCACAGCACAGTGTATTTAAAAAGTTGGACATGTACTTTTACATGTCCTGGTAGTGAAAAACTCTTAATTTCATTTTTCCTACTGCTAGGCCTGTCTCTCACACAGGATAACATTGGGTTAAATTATTACATTTAGGGGCATATTAACAAGGGCTTTATCTCCGCTTTTTTGGCTTTAAAAGCCAAAGAAACGGAGATAAAAATATCGCCCTATCAACAACAGGGTGCTAACATGCAAAATCGCACGTTAGCACCCTTTTCCACTACGCTCCCCTTTGCAGCTCTAATGAGATGCAAAGTGGGCGTTTCCCAGAGCAAAATAATAAGCGAAATGTCGCTAAGCGAAATTTCTCCTATTATCAAGCATCACGCTAACCCTGTTAGAGACAAAAAAAGCAGCGCTAACCACGGTTAACGCTGCTTTTTTACGTCTGCTAATTTTCAGACTTAGCCATGTAATCCAATGGGAGGTGGATTACATGGCTAAGTCCACCATGGGCTATCAACAAGGATATCCCTATCCTTGTAGTTTTATCACTGTATTACCAGCGATAACCTCCCAAAATGCTGCTATCGCTGGATTTTTTATCGCCTAGGCGATAACCAGGCAATATTATCTAGCGTTAATTTTCCCTGTTCCTTGTTAATATGCCCCATAATAAGTTATAACTGTCAATTGGGAGCAGACAGGAATGTTGAATTTTGTGTCTAGAGAATTGAAATTGAAAGTCCTCTTTAATGGTAAAGTTGAATTTTAAGTCACAATTCTGAAAATGCCACTTTTAGAAAGCTGTGTGTATTGGGGGGGGTGGGTCCTATTTAGCCAAATAAGGCCCCTTCAATATGAATATATAACAAAAGATTCTGGCCAAATTAGGCCCCTTCAATATGAAGATATAGCAAAAGATTCTGGCTGCGGAGAGTTGAAAAAACTTATTTAGAAATCCCAAATAATTTTTGGGAATTTATCTATTCCTCCGCAGTGTGTTTCAACCAATCAATCAGGGGTTTATATAGCGCGCTACTCACCCATGAGGGTCTCAAGGCGCTGGGGGTGGGGGGAGCGGCTCCAGATCAGTCGAAGAGCCAGGTCTTGAGGTCCTTCCTGAACGTGTGCAGGGTCGGGGAGCATCTGATGTTCACCGGGAGCTTGTTCCAGGTCTTGGCTGTAATGTAGGAGAAAGCTCTCCCACCAGTTCTGTGTCTGTGGATGCGGGGGACCTCTGCAAGGGTGAGGTCGGCGGAGCGGAGGTTCCTCTTGGGTACATGGAAGGATACTCTCTCATTGAGGTATTTGGGTCCAATGTTGTTGAGGGATTTGTAGGCGTGGGTGAGGAGCTTGAAGGTGACCCTCTTCTCGACAGGGAGCCAGTGGAGGCCTCATAGGTGTTTGGTCATGTGCTCGTGACGCGGTGTTCCGAGGACGAGTCTGGCTGTGGCGTTCTGTATGGTTTGGAGTTTGTGTAGAAGAGTTCTGTTGATTCCGGCGTAGAGGGCGTTGCCGTAGTCCAGTCTGCTTGTTATGAGTGCATGGGTGACCGTCCTTCTGCAGTCGGGGGGGGATCCATTTTAAGGTCTTACGGAGGATGCCAAGGCAGTTGAAGCTAGTGGAAGCGACGGCGTTGATCTGGCGGTTCATGGAGAGGGAGGAGTCAAGGATGATGCCGAGGTTCCGAGCGTGGTCTGTAGGGGCGGGTGGGCTCCCGAATGTCTCTTTTTTATTCAGTTATATGTATAATTGTTGAAAATCATTGTTGAACTTAAAGGTCTTCATTGAAAAGGAGATTTGGTCCTGTAGGACATATTTTCAATGATAAGAAATGTATGTGTGAATAGTAGTGCAAGTAAATGTGAAATAAATACACTAACCAAGAAAATGAATTAATGACACATGGGATTTCTAAATATGTTTCTTCAACTCTCCGCAGCCAGAATCTTTTGCTATATTTTCACTTTTAGAAAGCTGGCATTTTCTTCTTCCAATCATTTGGTGTCTGCTGCCAGCACCCTGGGTCACATGACTAGGTGTGGCTGGCATTTGGTCTCTGTGTATTACTCTAAGCCAGTGAGACAAAGGGGAAAAGTAGCAGGCAGGTTGGGCCATCTTTCACCTGATGAGGGTGAGGAGCTTTCACCTGCCACACTTGCACATCACAAAGGTTCTGTCCAGCACAAAGGGTTTTGACACTAGTCGTTTGTGACCACACACAAGCTGTGGCCAGGGGAGGGAGGCAGGAAATTCCAAACACCTCTGGGGGTGGAAACCTCCATAACCTTCTCCTACTTCAAAAAGGGTGCCTGCTATATATACATAACCCTGTGACTCAATTCTTCAGTACACCTCTGGACCTGTGGATACTACAGAAGAAGGACTGCTGTGCTGCCAGAAGGACTGACGTCCTGCTATATTTCTGCTGCTCTGTTGCCCTGCTTGCTGAGAAGGAAGACTGGACCTGGAACCTTCATCCCAGGCTGAAGTGACTCCAAGGGTCAGTTGACTTGACCTCCTGTTCTGAGCTACAGGATATAAGAAGATCCAGAGCTCCCTGGATCTGCCCAGCTGACCAGCAACCTGACCAGCCTGAGCCCTGCTGGCCTCTGTTGGAGTGAGTCCCAGATTCCCAAGAAGTGCCCCTCAGGTCCTGGACCCTTGGTGTGGCATCAGTGGAGCTCCTCCTCAAAGAAAAGGAGAAATCCTGAAGTTTTGTGCTGCTCATGACCTCGAACTGGCCTCTTTGTGCCAAGATCTTGCTGCCTGCACCACCTACCAAGGCAAAGTTCCAATCAACCCGGCTCTTCGTGTGCAGTGACTGCCAATGACACCTAGCATCGTGAGTTCTGCACTTCGCTGTACACCATTGACAACCCAGAGTGACCGCCAATGCGGATCCCCAGCAACAACTATCCACAACCCCGACAAAAGATCTTGGCACTCCAGCGATGACTGTCCGTGATGCCTGGCCTGCTCTTTGTACTACATGGACGACCAACTGCAACGCTCTGCCTGCTCCTCGCGGTCCCCCTCCATGGGAAAGGAACTCTTTGCGCTGGACGTTTGAAGGTAACTCTTTCAGCAGGATTAACCTGGTCCCTGTATTCGACCCGTGCTCAATCGCCATCAGCCTGAACTTGTGACTTTTACCTGGTCTCACACAACCAGATTACTGCGAGCGGCTCTTTGTGCTTTTCGGTGCTATGCCTACCTGAAATCTTTAAAATCACATATCTCCCATTGGATTTTTGTTGCTTTGATCTCAAATAATTGTTTTTAATTTTACTCTATTTTTCTAAATTTGTTTGGGATTTTTCCTTTGTTGTGTTTTCACTGTATTACTGTTTGTGTGCTGCATAAATACTCTACACATTTCTTCTAAGTTAAACTTGACTGCTCTTGTGCCAAGCTACTAGAGGTTTGAGCAGAGTTTAATTTGGAGTTTGCTTGTGACTTCATCCTAACAGAAATTGTGGTTGTTGCTTGAGTAGAGTTTCACCCCCACAACCAGTCACCCAGTTTCCAACTGTATTAATTTCTTTTTTTTTTAACAATCTCTTTGAACTGTTCAAGTCATATACTACTCCATTAACAAGGTACCTGTTTTGCCTTCCGTTGGACTTTATCAGGAATTCCTTCTAAAAGTAGAGAACCAAAATCAAACAACCCATCGTCCCTTGTAACAGGTATGATAAGCTATTGCCTCACTTTTAAAAGGGTCACTTATTGTGGGTTCATTGGTCATCTGTGTTAGACTGCATCTCATACACATAAAGATGTAAACCACTGCATAGTTCCAATGAACTACAAGCACATTTGGGGGCACTTTCTCTTCATACTATATTGCAGGTTGTATGTCAGAATATTGAGGATATTAAAAATGTCTTGCAAGAGTACGGCAGCCAGATTGGTTTACATTCTCCCAGCAGGCTCTCCTTCGACACCTATCCTCAAGTCTTTATATTGGGTACCGGTGAGGTAACATATCAGGGCTTATTTACAAGCCCCTTGCGCCGCCGGAGTGTCTCTTTGTGACGCACTGGCGGCGCAACCTGCTGCTCCATATTTACAAGGACACGTGAAGCCACCCTGCATGGCTTTTCATGTCCTTGTAAATATGGCCCTTTTACACGCAACACTTTGCGTGAAAGGGGCGTGCCATGAGTGTTCTGCATGAGCATTCTGCAGCACACATAGAACGAGGAAATCACCTCTTGTATTTGTTTATGTGCAGGAAGGTGTCCCTTCCTGCACATAAACAATCATTGAAACAAATTATGTTTTTCAACTTCTATGTGTGGTGCATTAACCCCTTCAGTGTCACGCCCTTTCCCCCTCCTGTGCCGGGCGTTTCATTAGTGGGTGGGGTTCATGACGAGATAGTCTCGTCATGGGCACAGCGCGACCGTGCTCCATGACGAGACTATCTCGTCATGGGCACAGAAGAGGTTAAGTAGCACACATAGAAGTTTCAAAACACCATTTTAGATTGTTTATGTGCAGGAAGGGACACTTTCCTGCACATAAACAATCATTCCCCTCAATGCAAGCACCCTTGAACTAAGGTGCAAGGGTGCCTCCATCAGCACATGACAGCAAATTGTGCGCCAGTGCAGGGGGAGCACAGGGATCCATCATATCGTTGTAGATATGACGCATCCCTGTTCTTCGGAATTAACGCCAAATGGCTTGCGGCACAGCGCTGCGTTAATTCCTTGTAAATGAGGCCCAGTGTTTTTAAGATCTGCTTTCTTGTTCACAAAGCCCTTTTTTGGTAGATCCCCTCTATATTTGAAAACCAAACTTCGATTCAACTGCCCGGCATGTACACTGAGATCTAATGATAAGGCTTTTCTCTCTATTCCACGGGTGAGGCTTGCCAGAGATGGGGACAGATCCTTCTCTCACACTGCTCCGAGGGCATGGAATCAGCTTCCTGTCTTTCTTCACGGCTGTGTAGATTCCAGTCAATTTAATATGTAAGAAATTGTTGAAAACCTGGCTATTCTTGAAGTTGTTAATGGGATCTAAAGAGGCTAGCGCCGAGATAGACCTTTAGGTGTGAATTGTTGCGCTCTACAAATGGATATCATATCAGGAGCATTGTAACCAAAATATTGTTTGTAATTGTAATTGTATTTATATAGCGTTTACTACCCCTGACGCATTGAAGCACTTATCAGTGAGTAGCATGCTACTCCAGAACCCAAAGTGGATTAGTGGTGGGTTAGCATAGGGAAATCTAAGTTGTTAACTACATGTGAGTCTGTATTTTGGAATAAAATAAAGGAGGGATAGAGGAAGGAAGAGTCTAGAAAGTGGGGCTTGGGGGATCATAGCAGTAAAGTGAGGTTTGGGATGAGTCAAAGGAGGGCTCGAGGATGAAGACTCTAGAGAGGGATGTTAGGAGGATTATAGTAGTAAAATCCAGTTTGCAATGAGTCAAAGGAAGGATAGATTTGATAACCAAAATATGATGGTTGATATAATTTTCAAAATATGAGGAATAGGCAGTGTTAGAGGGAGCCAAGTGTAATTTCAGGGTTTAGGGGTGGGTAGTGTTAAAAGGAGATCAGGGTAATTTTAGGGTTGTGGGGTGGGCAGTGGTAACGGGAGGTAAACGTAAATTTAGGGTTGGGTAGGGGTAAAGGGATGTAAGGGTGAATTTAATGTTTAGTGGTAGGTAGTGGCAAATGGCGTAATGGGTAATTTTAGAGTTTAGAGTTGGGTAGTGATAAAGGGAGGTTAAGGGGAATTAAAAACAAGGAAGGTTTGAGGGAATGTCCCCCAAAAATAAAAATTGAATATTATATATAATCATTTAGGGGTTTACTTGCCGTATGTTGTACTTGCCAAGCCTGGTGAGGGCAAGCGTGGTAAAGGCATCTGCATGGCAAAGGCTGCGTGAAAAAGGCATACATGGTAAAGGAAAGCGTCTTCTTGGTTCATGACCCTATCAATAATCCATTACATATACAAATGGGAAATTAAGTTTTATTAAAATCCCACATGTGGGGAAAATATAGGGTAAGCTTTACTAAACAAATTATATCCTGCATGTTGGTACTTTCTGCACATTGAAAGGTCTCTAAGGATATTCCCTTTCCCCTGATCAGAAATTATGTCTATGTTCCCAAATTCCTATCCAGTCTAACCCCCATCCCACGAAACAGTTGGAGATGTACTCCTACCACTGACTGGGGCAAACGCCTTTCCGGGGTGGGAAGTGGGAAGGAACACCCCCAAAACTGTTCGCGGTTTTAGGAAAAGACAATTCTCCACAATTAATAATATTTCCCCGTGAAGAACAAAATAAGATTGTGTCAGTGCACAAAGCTATTGCATTGCATCACGGGTAATTGTAAAACCCGTACAGTTATGGCTGTGAAAATTCATCAGCTTTGTCACCAACAGAAAATCAGAAATGTTTCCTGGATAGCTATGTAAATGCTTGAAAGTCGAAATATCTGCACACGTGTGAGGCTGTAATCATGGCAGTACAGAGTTACAACTTTTGGTGTAAACTGGATCCTTCTTTTTGTCATTGCATTCAAATTTAGCCATCAAAACTTCCAGCCCAACCCCACTTTATTGTAAACCAAAGACACCTCTATTTGCCTAATCCGTTCAGCCTACCAACATCAAAGACAAATTTATGGTGTGAACTGAAAACATCAAGCACATGAACCCGTTGAAGTAAATGGACAATCTGAACCACTAAGTCCCAGGTTCCCAACCCTTGCTAGTCCTTCATGAGCCGCTGCTTGACATTACAATGCGACGTATAAACAATGCCCACAATTAGACCCAGTGGTGCCAGAGCAATTATCAGAGTTGGGGGCTGCCATCAATGTTGCATCCCTGAGTCATAGGGATTATGAAGGATAGCGCAGGACCCAGTGGTGGCTGGAACGGATCGGGGATGGGGGGGGCGAGTTGGGGGCGGGGGGTAGTAAAAAAAAAAGCACCTCTTTGTAGCTGTGTCTCTCCTCCTCGTCCCTCTTCATCTTTGCTCTGCTCCGGCCAGAAGCAGGAAGCATCCAGGCTCCCCTGAGCCAATCACAACGCTGCAAAGTGCGCATGACGATATGGCCGGCCTGAGATGGCTGGCCAAACTGTCATGTGCCTGTTATCCCTCTGGACCTGCCCCCAAGACTCCGGGACACAAAATAAAACGCTAATAAACCACAGTTTATTATCATTTTATTTATATTTTCTATAGCTGCTTAAAGGGGGGGCAACACTCCACCGCCATAGGGGAGGAGGCGCGGCTGACAGGACTCCAGTTCTGGGAAGAGAGAAGTAAAAGATCCATCAACTGGGGTTGGAAAACACTACAAAGGTTCCTTCTGACTCTGCCTAGTCATCCAGCAAACAGTGGAACAGAAATGGCATATCACTTTGCCCTTTTTACCACCTTCTAAAATCCTTTTATAGCAATATGTATATGTCCAGTGGTAACAGTTACCTCCCCGTCATGTGCTATTATTATATGAGTGTGTTTAGAGCTTTTGATTATGCACTCCAGTAAAATGTGCCGAAAAGAAAAAGTGCACTCAGAGTTCAGAGAAGTCTCTTTTTTATGAAGGGATCATCAGATGTGGAACA
Organism: Triturus cristatus; assembly: GCF_964204655.1. Taxonomy (NCBI): domain Eukaryota; kingdom Metazoa; phylum Chordata; class Amphibia; order Caudata; family Salamandridae; genus Triturus; species Triturus cristatus. The sequence continues at coordinate 272,932,553 of NC_140588.1, forward strand.
CTTCTATGTAGCAGTGACCAGTGATTAATTTGAGCCGGTGGTTTCCTGTGCTAAGCACGGGCACTTAATCATCAACACCGGCACTATAGTTTCATGAGCACCAGTTAATGGCACACTCATTTTTGAGGGATTGGGTGGCTTATTTATAAGCCCCTTGCGCGCCGGTGCGGCACTTTTTGTGACGCTCCGGTGGCGCAGGACTCTGCACCACATTTACCGGACAGCACTAAGCCACTTTTTGGGAGTAATGCTGCCTTGTAAATATTGTTCCCTTTAATGCAGTTTTCTGCATTAAGGGGCATGCAATGGGTGTTCCTGGGGGTGTTCCCAGCAACATCCATGGCTTTTTAACACTGCCCCTGATTTACAAGACATCAGAACTCCGAGGCAGCACCAAAAAGATACCTCTAACATACGAGTAAGGGAGGCACAACGAGGAGCAATATCTTTATTTCTCCTCGTTTTTCCTTTTTTCCATTCTGCTGCACACATAGAAAGAGGAAACAGCCTCTTGTAATTGCTTTTGTGCAAGAAGGCTTCCCTTCCTGCACAAAAATAATCATCTCCGCAATGCAGGCACCCTTGCGCCATGGTGCAAAGGGGCCTGCGTTGGTGCACAGCAGCCCATTGTGCACCAGCACATGGGAAAAGGACAGGAATTACCCGTATCTGATAGATATGGTGCAATCCTGCCCTTTTCTTTTTCCGTAGGGCAGCGCAGCAGGAAGATCAGCAGCACTGCCCTATGGCAAAAACCCATAAGTGAGGCCCTAAGTGGTTTCTCCTTTATCACAGGATGTTGCGCTGATGCCGAGAATCGAACCTGGTTCCCCAGATCCGAAGTTGGCAGCTCTGGGCGTTACGACACATCGTCTCCCCACTTCATGGTTTGTAGTTGGCTTTGTTTTAGGTGGCGTTACAGGAGAAATGGGCTGGTGCACGCTGCCTCCTGATGAGAGCCTTTGTGATCCCTGGCCACAGAGGTGGCAATATCTGTGCCTGGAAAACAGGGGCAACTCGTACTAATGGATGGTGGTTGAGGCTCCACTTTCTTGATTTTCTATCATTTTATTTTATTACACAAATAGTGAATATTATTATTCACTATTAGTGTAATAAAAAATAGAGTACAATTAACTGGAATATGACACTATCTGACAGCTAAGGTAAGTAAAAACGCATTTAAACATATTTTGTGTGCATGCTTGTGAGTTAGTGTTTTTTGATGCGAGAGAGAGTTTGAAGGTGTGTGTATGTGGAAGAATGTGTGTATGAGTCAAAGTAAATGTCAAATGGCATATGCTGTCACTTCCACTACCCCAGGCATTTTGGTGAATTGACGCCCATGAGGAGTGGATGAGATATAGCTCAAATTTTGATCATGAGTGATGACAGGGAGTGGGAGTATGGGCAACTGGATAGGGGAAAAGACCAGAACCAAGAAATATGGATGAAGATTAAAAACAACTTTAATACACAAAACCACATTGTCAGGAGCTCGACGTGAAAGCAGCGATGCGTCACTTCTCAGTGCGCCCTCCTTTCGACATGATGGATACGTCATATTTACAGTATGACGCATCATGTCGCAAGGAGTTACAGATACGTCAGTATTTCTGACGTATCTCTAGGCGCAAAAGTGACACATTGCTGGAGTGTGTCAGAAAAATGAACAACTCCAGCAATGTGTCCTTTCACATGGGGCAAGCCCCATGTGAAAGGGCCTGCGTCAGTCTATTGACGCATTTGCGTCCTAGAAGTGGCGCAGTGAAATCTCGTTGATTTCACTGCATCACTTCTACGAGGCTTACTTACGTGGGAATGCCCCCCCTGAATACATTATACCTGACGTAGGTATAAAGTGACGCAGGGGTTTACAAAGTCACGCATCTAGGTAGATGCGTCACTTTATAAATATGGTGCAACAAGGCTCACTTTTTAAGCCACTGGTGCGTCACAAAAAGTGATGCACCAGCGGCGCAAAAGTGAAGCAAGGGCTCATAGATAAGCCCCTCAGTATTTCTAGAAGTGATTAATAATGCATTGCACATGCCAGCAAACACTGGCATCCCATTTAATCAGGGCAACACGCATGCACAATCATGCAGCCACTCTGCGTCCCTGTGCCACTGCAGGCACAACAAACAAGAACTGCTGTCTGACTGGCTTTGTGAGGGATCTTTATAGCGCATTGCATTTCCCCATATTTACCTTTATTGAATGCCTGACCACCATTTGAACTGACTGTGAATCCTAATACTGATGCAACCAGTGACCCTGAGTCATGGTGATGGAACATAGAAATCATAACACAATTCTCTAATGAGAGTTTGGTCTGAGTTAAGGGTTTTATTAATCAAATCTTTGGGTAATTTATCTTTACTAAGGTCACAAGTTAATTTAATCAATCTCGATTATTAGAATCTTATTAGAAACCAATACATTGCAATATAACTGCATTGAGCACATTTCATAAAGGAAGATTCCCTATCCTAGGAACGGGGGAGAGAAAGGGTGTCAGTCAGAACCCACAAAGAGTTCAAATATCGAGAGAAGGCATAACGCTTCATCATTAAAGTCAGCTCATTAAATCAGTAATCAATCAAAACAGAACTGCCCATATGGAGAGGTTCAACAAACTCAGTAGAGTCTCTGAGAAGCATGGAATGGGTATAGATGTGGAAAATGGAAAAGGTCAGACTGGGTTTGCTCTAGGAACACGCACTAATATAGAGCTCACAGTCTAAAGCGTTTACAACAAGTTGCTTCTTCAGTCAGCCAATGAGGTTTTGATGCCCTTATGGGAACAGGATCACTCCTCATCTTCTCACCAAGAATACAGTAGTCCTTAGACATAAATTTCAAAGTTGTCAACTATTTTTTATTATTTCTAAGCCCTCCCAAGAATCGTTCTCCCATTCACGGTTACTTTCCCATGTGTGAAACTAGGGGGCAAAATAATGACATTTGTGGCGCAGGGCAGCGCAGCAAGACACCTTGGTGCACTGTTCTGCATCACTGGGAAAGGTCAGGAATCCGCCGTAGTTATTCAATACGGCGCATTACTGTACTTTCTTCATGCACTGGTGCCTTTTTGGCAGCCTAGCGCCAACCCAGGCACCCTTGCACCATGGTGCTAGGGTGCCTGTGCTGTAGGCAGGATTGTTTTTGTGCAGGAATAGGGCACCTTTTCCTTTTTCTATGTGTGCTGCAGAATGTAGCACACATAGAAAGAGGAAAAAACAAGGAAAAATAAAGATGTTTCTCCTTGTTATGCATCTCCCAGGGAGGTGTATCTTGTTTGGCACAGCCCAGGTTTACAAGCCATTTGTAAATATGGAAATGTGTCAAAAACCATGGGAGTTGCGTGGGAACGCCTCCCTTGCTCAGAGTAAGGCAACACAGCGGTTTGCGCTTTGTTGCCGTACTCCAGATTTTGAAGCCATTTAAAGCCATGCAAAAAGGCTTTGCATGGCTTCAGAAATCTGACTTAGAGGTTTGCGTGGTGTAAGCATGACGCAAAGCTCTCATAAATATGACCCTACATTTCTATCCTTCTTAATAGCAAATGTATTCATTAGCTAACTATGGTCTAGGTAGAAGTTGAAACATCTGTGTAAGGAAAAGATAACATTTTGTACAAAAATCATTCATTAAAAAGGAAATACAAGGCAGTTAAAAAGGTCAAGATCAAGTTTAACAGATGAATCTACATATTTGAACTTTTTCATTACCTCACTAAACATCAAATCTCCACTCATTTAACAGTGATCTTTATGTAAGTAGAAACATTTACAAAGTTATATGACAACATTTGCGCAAATATTATTCATTATGAAAAACATGTCCATGGGAGGGTCAGAAAAATAAACATTTTAAGTTATTTCAGCATTCTTTAGTCATGTCAGCTTTTGGTCAAGCAATGCTATTTCAGCCGTTGAGGCCAAGAGAGTAAATATGCTTGCCTACTACAATTTATGTGTTTAGAAACATTTATTTTCATTAGGCCTACATGTTTCTTCTTCACATTGTTTCATCATTTTTTTCGTAATTATTAAAAAACGCTCCCTCATCTTGAGAGATAAGGCGCATTCTTGCCCTCTCCCTTTCATACAGCACAGCGCAGCAAGGTGTCTTCCTGCATTGCATGAAATCATGATAAATATGGCCCCAATACTGTGGGGCATTTACAAACCCCTATCGCCACCACAACGTCACTACTGAAGATGTTGGGGTGGCGATACCGTCTTTGCCTTTATTTACAAGGCAGTGTAGGGCCAGACTGGGAACCGAAACCGGTCCTGGCAAACTTCTCAGCCAGCCCACAGGGGGAGGGGAGGGGAGGGGTTGCGGCTGAGCTGTTTGCTAGGGCCGGTTTCAGCCGATTTTGTTACAGGATGCCGATATTGCCAGCCCCCGGTAACAAATATGGCCCCAGGGGCCCAAAACCAGCCCCCTCCCTAGCGGCACACTGGGGAAACGCCCGGGGCCCGCTACGGCCAGTCCGGCCCTGGCGTTAAGCCACTTAATGTGGCTTAATGCTGCTTTGTACATAAGGCCCCCTTTCACGCTATACATAGCGTGAAAGCTGAGGGCAATGGGTGTTGATGTGGGCATTTCAGCGCAATACCCACTGATTTTGACGCTTCCCCATATTTACAAGGGTGGCGTAAATATGAGTCAGCGCCAAAATTAAGACCACGGAAAACCTGGTCTTACCCTGGCGAAACAAGGAGAAATGTTTAATTTCTCCTAGTTTTTGCTGTTTCCCTGTGTGCTGCGTTGATCAACACACATGGAAACAGCAAAACTCCTTTGATTGTTTATGTGCAGAAAAGTTTCCCTTCCTGCACATAAACAACCATTAAAAAATTATGTTTTGGAACTTGGCGCTAGGCAGCTAAATTTAGAATCAGGGCAGGGGGAAACGCAGGTCTGCACCATATTCTTGTAAATATGGTGCAGCCCTGCATTTCTAAAGTGACGGAACGTGCCGTTAGCCTTCTTGGCTTAACAACAAGCTTCGCCACTTTCTTTGTAAATATGCCCCTCTATTTCTGAACTATTGGTCAATGACAAAGCTGATTTCCTGGCTTGTCCTTTATGAATGTCCCATAGGACAATGACTCTTACTCCCAGTCACCAGAAGGAGGGTTAGATTGCACCGGAGTTTCGGAGAGCCTGCATGTTGCAGTTCCTCCTGCAGAATCTCCTTAGTAAATATGAAGGACAATGTGGTGTGGTCAATGTAGAGGGAACAATGACCCATCTGGTTGCTGGACTCCAATTTGGTTTCTAGAAGGAATGTGATAGCCATTGAACATGTAGGGGCATTTTTATCATACTTTCATGCAGTGCTAGGCAGCAAGTCACCTTGCTGGGCTGCACTGCTTGAAAAGCAAAGGGTAGGAATACGTTGTAGTTAACATCATACGGCACATTCCTGTGTTTTCCTTGTGCCGGTGCCCTTTTGGCTGCCTAGCACCAATGCAGGCATCCTTGCACCATAGTGCAAAGGTGCCTACATTGTAAGCAGGATTGTTTTTGTGCAGGAAGGGGCACCTTTCTGCACATAAACAATCCTGAGAGGCATTTTCATCTTTCTCTGTGTGTTGCGAAATGTGGCACACATAGAAAGAGGAAAAATGAGGAAAAGTAAAGATATTTCTCCTCTTTACGCTTCCCCTGGGGAATTGTAGCATTTCGATGCATTCCCAGGTCGACCACTAACAGTAAATCTGGGAATCTGGTGATTTGCGCTGCCTTGCATTACTCCAGATTTATCAGGCTATGCAGGGCGGCCTTGCGTGACTAGAAAAATCTGATGATAGTGTTGCATCACCCATGCATCCCCCTTGCGCACAAGGGTGACGTAATTCTATGATAAATATGGGCCGTAATTCTTATAATCCTTCAAAAAGGTGTACATAGAGAAACAGGTGCTTACTTGTTGTGAAAAGACATCCAACAGTGACAGTGGTATTAGTGCAGCAGGTGCCTTTTCTATCCTGCAGTCCAGGAAGGAGCACCAGAACCTGATCTTCAAGGAGAACTTCTTCAATGACTGAAAATTAGTGATCAGCAAACACTGCAGGCAAAACTCCGTCAGCTTCGGGCAGACCCCATTCTGAGACTCCATCACACTCTTTACCAATCACAATCCACCCCCAGCTAGCCACACTTGTCATCCAATCCTTATATATCTATTGCCTTTCTCCAAGTTAAACTGTATTCCTTTGCTTTCTGATTATAGGCTTGTGTTTAATGAGCATCCACAACGTATAAAAACAAAATACATTTTAATTGATAAAGAGGAAAAGATTGCAATGTTTCTTCCCGAACCAGACACCCTAAGTAGATGTCATGTTATATTACGTTTTGTGAATTTGTAGAGCACGGCTAATCACCAGTGAGGGTATCCAGGCGCTGAAAGGGTGATCAAAGACTGATGAAAGATCAAGGTGAAGATGTAGTAATTCTAATGCTCTAATGATGAAAGCTCAAGGTTAGGCTGTAGTAGGTCTAGTTCACCCTGCTACTTCATCTGTTTTTTGTCATTTGACGTTTATGCTCTCTAGGGTATCATCAGGAGATGGTGGTAATAGGGAAGGTGGCAAAACTGGCAGACGTCACATTCCCAACCTAATGAGTGTGTGGGTGATGGTTTTCCTGATGGTTGAGATGCGCCTGCCTCCGGCATTGGAAATCTTTTTTCAGGGCATCCCCTCTCATGCCATTCCCAACACTGTTTTCTGTCTTGATCCTTCATCTAAAACATTATAGTGCCAGGCAGAAAAAGTCCACAAATCCCCCCTCCCCCTCCCGAGAGCTGGAGAAAAAAAACTCCCAGTGTGTACCACACATTTTAGGGCAGTCTTTCGAGAAAACAAAAGGATGACAGGTCGGCAATTCCTGCATGGTACTGCAGGCCTGCCATCACTGTTTTTATCTGAAAAAAGACTCCTGCCATCCTGCCATGGCCGCCACAACTGCTTCAGGGACAAAGGCTGCCTTGATATCTGCAAAGCCTTAATTCGACAGGCCAGCCACAGCTGTAGTGACAGAGTCGGTGCTTCTGTCACATCTGTTTTAATTGGCAAGATTGCCAAGGGACAAATTAGGGCCTTTGACTTTGATGCAGAAACGACTTAATAGTGAATCACTCAAGTAGAGGTTAGCCAGGTTTAAAAAAGGTGAAGTATGAACTGTTGACAACTTCACACTATGGTACCAGACAGTAGACAAGATAGGTGCCAAAAAGGCTTTCAAAAGAAGACTCTACCTCCGGGTCACTCAACAACCCCACGCGTTTGTGGATCTACACACTCCACGAAGGCTTCGTTGGACTGTTGTTCCAAAGAGGATCTAGTACTGTTCTCCAGGTAGGTTGGTAAGTACATGTCTTCGGTGTTTCTCTTCTATGTCTATACCTGAGCAGCTAAAGCGTCCATTTGATATAACTTGTAAGAGTCTGTGTCTGTGAATGTTCTCTAGCCATCATGATAGGCGATTCAGACCTATCGGGCTAGATTCACATAAAAGGTGCAATGGTGTGTCTGTAGCAGTCCCAAGTGCTCCCACATGTTCTGATGGAGAGCTCTCTACATGCTTTTAATTTATGCAATGTATGGGGTGTGGTATCAATAAGCGTCTGCTCTTATTGGCAGGAGCGGCCCGTGTTGGTAAGACCGATGGGGCGGTGGTGCCGGTTTGGGGGCAATTCGACAGACGACCACAATGGAAAATTAAATAAATAATACATTTTCCCTCTTCATCGTCTGTCGATATCCCCCCACTCGACCCCACGGCTCTTACCTGCATGGGCCGCTCCTGCTTATTGGGTTACTTGAGGATCATGCGTTTCTGGCTTGCCACTACTCCTCTCCATGGGATGGACTGCTAATCAGTGATTCTGCTATACTGCGTGTGTGGTTGCTTTGAAAAGGGACTGATGCATAACAGGCTAGCCTGCCTTCCCACCTAGTGCTTGTCAGGAAAATTCCCTCAATGATTCACCTTCTGCCTGAAAGTACGAGATACAGGAACACGCAGTTCGTAGTACAGTCGGAGGCATAGGACCTTATTTAGAATTTGGGAGACTGGATACTCTGTCGAAATGTGCAGGCTATCTCATCTGCTATAATATGAGTGCCATATGCTATAATGCACTTGTAATACAGTGGACGGGACATCCTGCGTTGCATGGTATTCAGTGCCTAGCTTTATCCTGTATTGACATATGGCAAGAAGGTTTGCGTGGCTAAGGTTAGCTTTCATTGCTGAAGTTTGGAGAAGTAGGAGTTGTTCATTACAAACCCAGGGGCATATTATCAAGGACGGCGTTAAAATTTTCGCCGGTTTAGCGGCAGTTAAAGCGGCGATAATGGGCTTGATAATATGCCCTGGAGAACTCCAATCGAAGCCCACGTTCACACCAGAACATGGACTTCTATTGGAATTCTCAAGGGCATATTATCAAGCCTATTATCGCCGCTTTAGCGGCAGTTTTCTGCTGCTAAACCGGCGATAATTTTTTTTTTTGTAAATATTTTTATTGGAATTTAAACATAAAACAGTACACATTGGCATCAGGTTCAGTAGAGTAATTGTCCAGTGCGAGTGTAAGGAAACATTCATGACATTTTGAAAATTAGTGAGCGCCTTCTGGCTTCGCAATACAGTTTTTATCACATTGCGTCGACCAAGTACATATCGTCTAATCGTGATCACTTAAGTCTGAGTCTGAGGTGTCGCTCGGGGGTTTACATATATTCCCTCTATAGGCAACCGGCGATAATTATTAACGCCGTCCTTGATAATATGCCCCCCAATTTTTCTTAGGCGGGTATTGAGGCCCTGGGGTCTGATCTTGTTTTAATTTCATGATCCTGAGTGGTCCTGGGTAAATTTGTAGTAGTTACCTGTTTCGATGGTTGGTGTCCGCCTTCAGTGGGTCTAAGGAAAACTCATAGACTACAGTGTGCACATTCATACTTGTAGCTAATGCTATTAAGGAATTATTTTCCCACATGCTAGGTTAGATGTATGTTGTGTAGACTTATACGCTTCATGATTGTGTGTCCACGAGGATAAGGGGGGTTTGAACTTTCCTATTTAATCTGGGGTTAAAATCCTTATCGTTGTCATTAGGCATGTAAAAAACGACCAATTAAATGTAAGAGGCTGAAAGTATCGTTCTATGGGTTAGAGGCAATAATTGTAGGTTTTCTATTATAACTATGTACACTTCGCAGACACATATGTTTACTTGAAATCAGAGACTAGGGAGAGCCAAGTCCCAGTGGGTAGTTCATTAGATAAGTGTCTATTTCTTTTATCCATATTTACTTTTAGCATTTTCAGTTTCGGTTAATGTTTGTAATAACTTAACACATCTACCATTAAATACAACAATTGAGCTAGTTAATGCTCTTCTTGGAGTCATGGGCTCTGCTTACACTCCGGATGGAGAGCCACGTGCAATAATATACCAATTGGCTTGGTTTGTGCTTTCAAACATGTTGCTTCTGAGACGTTTTTCACAATATGTAACCACTTGGCTTGATTGTATGGTTTGCGTCTTGGCAGCTTGAGGTCTAATCCATTTCCTACACTTGTACATAATCTACGACCATGTGTTTCTGAGCTCATATTCTATAGATATGTTGATGTGTGAGCTTTTACATTGTAGGTTTGCCCTCATAATCTTGGGTTTTTATAATTTTCCAATTGGGCATCAGTGTATGGTGTGTGTGCAAGAAGTGTATTGAAGGTGTTGTTACTCCGGGATCAACGTATACGTATTCTGCTAGCTCCAGGATGGGAATCAGCAGAGGAGGAGGATGTGCTGCCCTCATTCTGACTGATCTCTCTGCTGCTTTCAACACTGACTCATACTCCATATTGGTTCTTCATCTTGTGTAAGTGGGGAGGAGGGGGTAGTGCCTCGTGTAGGAAGGTGGATATCTGACTATGGTTACCCCCAACTTTTTGCCTAGTGTCTAGCTGGTTTTTCGACTTAGTTGGCCTGAGATCCTGCCATTCAGGGTCTCAGGCTGTCTGCTCTCTCTTTAAAATGGACTCCATGTACCCTAGGTACATACCCAATTGGTAAGGCTCACCTTATTGGACCCTGTACAGAGTACCCTAGGTACCTAGGGCATAGGTGTACCCTAGGCCTACCAGGGGCTGCAGCATGTATTATGCCACCCCTGGCCTGGCCTTCCATTATGACACAACTGGCTGATCACTCAGCTGGGGCAAGGTTGTGTAAGCACCCCTTGCTTAGGTGTAGTATTCCTATATCTACCCTATCTATAGACACATGTGTACCTATCAGCCACTCCTATGGCAGGCCTTAACAATCCTGGAGGCAGAGTGCTTGGTAACATGTGAGATGGTGCTCTAGCATGAGCTGAGCCTGTCTGCAGCTTTCGGAACCATGTCCTTATAGCTGTTCTATGATATAGCCTACCATATACTCTTAAAGTACCTTATAATCTTAAACGGTTATGGTAACTATAGTTTGGCTTTATCAAAACATGTCGTGTAAGGTGTCTAACACTTTGGAATAATACCCCCATACCATTTCTGGTGATGAGGATATTATTCCTCCCTTATAGAGGGAGAGACATGTTAAAATCCTACTTTGCTGTTTAACTCTCACCAAAGCCTCAGCATCACAAAATGGATGCTGCTGCCACAGACATGAGTCTGACCTCCTGCTGCTGGGAGCCCTCCCAGCCAGGGAGGCCTGGACCATAGGTTTCCTGCTTGGGGAGGTGCTAGCACCTCCCCAGACAGACTTTAGTGTATTGGGGCAGGAAGGGCTGAAAGGAATGAGACATGCCTGGGGCACACAAGGTGCTCCATGCATAGTCCAGTTCAAACCGATGCTGGGGCACTCCAGCCCCAGCTCTGGCGCGAAACTGGACAAAGGAAAGGGGGTGTAGCCACTCCCCTTCCTGGTCCCACCCATAGGAGGGACCTTGCAGGTAGCCCAGCCCACTAGCCCAGTATATTAGTAGCTAGTTGGGCCCTGCTAAAGTAGATTATCCTGAACCTGCAACTTGAACAGAAACTCTGGACCTTCGACATTCGACGAAAGAAGAAGACTGAAGAATCTCCCTTGTGGCCAAGGAGTGGCTACCCTGTGCAAACAGGCACCATCAAGAGACTTACCCTTTGCTTTGCTGAAGTTCTACGAGGGACCGACTGCAGAGCCTGACCAGAGCCTTGACTTCCAGACTTCTCCGACCCTGATCCACATCCACAGCCGAGCTGAGATCCGTGGAGGCGACGAGAGACGTGGGACCGTCTACCTGGGAAAAGTGGCGAGTATCTTCCAGCGCAGCTTCTGAGGCACCCTCGAAGTTGTGCACCGGGGATTGAGAAGCCCCAACCCCAAGCATCACCTGCACCGAAGATCAGCCCCCCCACACTCCATGAGTCCTGCGTGGGGCCCTTCTGCATTTTCCTGCTTACCGCGTCTGTCCGGTTGCTTGCCCGTTGGCTAGCGGCCTTTGCGACGACACACCTTTGATTTTCCACTGCTGGTTTGGCTCCTCCAGACTAGCTCCTGCTCCTCTGCAAAAGAGAAGCACCCCAGACCTTCCTGGTCTGCACCAGAAGCAAGTCCTCCATTCTTCGTGGGTTCCGCTTGCCAAGGCTTGGTGAGTCCTAACTCAACTTTGACGCCGCCGACAGCAAGAGCCTGCGTGGGACAGCTCGCCTCCTGGTCCTGGTTGTCCTCGACGTCTCCTGGTACCCGTGGCTGCTGCGCAAGCTTCACCTCGTCACCTGCAATCTCCCGACATCGCCTGGTTCCTTCCTGGTTCCACGTGGTCACTGGCTAGTGACCCAGACTCTGTCCCTTCTGCTTGCAGGTATCCTTCCTTCTTGATCCCAGCCTTGGGATCCACCGGACACTCTTCACTGACCACCTGTCAGCATCTTTCCTTCAATAACTCGAACAAAAGTAATGCTCTACCTGTTTAGATAAAGATGGATCAAATAAATCTCACTGATAAGTCACCCACACTTGGTCGTCAACGGCCACACCATTGGGAAGAGAGCACACAAACAAGTATAAATTGTGATTAAAGATAATATTTTTCTTTATTCTTTTTGTTCAATAATTTTGTTGATAAATATACAAAGAAAACACATGTGCTCAGAATAAGCAAAAAGACAGATTTTTTGAAAGGATATATGCAAAAAATCAAAATGGGCCCCCACAGGGGGGTTGGAGGAGTGTATAAACAATTAAATAACAATCATTCTCATCAAACAACCCATACAATCTTACACAATCAACCACAACATAAAACATGCATTTGCTCTACATTAAAATATTTGTAAATATACAAATGAACAATCTCCTCACAGTCTTGGAGTGTCTAATATGTTGGACACCACTAAATCATACAGAGGGACACGCCAGATCGTACAAAAAGACACGCCGACGCGCGTTTCGGTGCAATCACCCAATCATCAGGGTGCCACCTTCTTCAGGGCTTTTCTATAATCACAGGGGGCCTGCGGATAGGTAAAATTCAAAGAAAAAAATATCTCATTGGAGGTAACAAAATAATTTATTAATTGTTCACATCGCATACAGCAATGGTAAGATAAAGCACATCAATAAATGATTGATATTTGTTCACAAATCAATTTTAAACCAAAATGGTGTAGCACACAGGCGCTCAAGTTGGGTTTCAAGTTAACATAACTACATGCTGGATGAATAAATAAATACAATGAAGATAATTAGGACGTGATAACCAAAACAACTGCACATTGTAGGCCATCTCTCATAGGATAGGTTGCCCATGGAGAAACCAATAGGGGGAATACAAGAAATTTAAACATAAATTGTGCAATAAACATGAAGATAACAAAGGCTAAAAATAGAAAAAGGAGTAAATATATAATATACTGTATGGGTTTTGAACCTCACCCAAATTCAAATCCTAAGGAACATCAAATAAGATCAGGAAGCGATCACAGGATGGGCTGTATGGGGAACCGCTACGATAAATGTCCTAAATCGAGAAAAACATAAGAGAAGAGAAGCACCCATTAAGGAATCATTTAACCCGGGTTGTGCTTGATATATACAAAAGAAACAAAACTACAACCGCTTGCCTTTCAAGTTGTGCGGTAGAGGCTCAGATCGGGGAAGCTTCAGGATCGGTAAGCGCCCCTTATTCTGTTCGTTGGAATGGTTAATTCCATTGACTGCTTACAAGCTAGATGAAAAATAGAATGACACCAAAATATAAACTAAAAATAGAGATAAATAGAGAGAGATCCTGAGCAAAGATTGTAAAGCGCTAAGATCTAATGGCCAAAAAAAACCTCAAGGGACAGAATCTGAAGGCTACCGATTAATAAGATATAAATTGTCCTAATAACGAAAGTGATGATGTGAAACAGGAGTTTGGTAAGATCTAGGAAAAGGCGTCGTAGCGGAGACGTTAAAATCGGGATAAGAATTTAATTTCCTAATGTGTCTGGACAATAAGAGAGGTGATGGCAATTTAGGTAGTCTAATTGGAGCTTAAGGCGCCCATTCTCAAACTAAATTAGACATGGATGCAACTAAATGGATACATTTCAAGACAGCGAATAGTTGCTAATTGCTCGCGGCTGCAAACTAAATGTCGGGAGATTAAGTCATACCTTAGAATCCGTTGTGCGATGATAGAAGGCCAACTGGTCACGTCGCGGTATCACAAGGATCTTAGGAGCAACATATCCCGAGAGCAGCCGCTCAAGTGGAGATGTTGGTTATTGACGTGGCAATGAGGTTGACCTGGATAAAGAATGATAAAAAAATGTAATCAAAAGACCCAGTTGCTGTACGGATAGCCCAAAGCAAAACACTGGGTTATTATTCAAGCTTACGTAATTTATCTAAAATTCCATTACAGGTACTGGGGGAAAAAAGGAATCTACGCGTCTGGTTTTTACCTCATGAATAGGTTCCTGATGTCTCAAGCCGATGAAGGGCAAGGATAGCGAGGTTCCGAATGAGTGGTTATCATAGCAAGTAACCGCGCGAAAGGCGGCTGAAACACTGGATCTTTAAATACAGACGTCAACCAATGAGAGGACAACAAAGCTATGACGTCAATAAGCATGTGATGTTGGCTTCAGTATGAAAACGCCGATTGGTGCTCTGCGTAAGCCGGGAAGGTAAGGGAAACGTTCTATTGGTTCCCTGAATGACTCGATACATTCATCTGCCAAGGGAGAAGGAAAACGTGGTTTCAGACGTATTCAGGATGCACACAATGATGAAATAATATAGATCTGTTTCTCAACAGATAACACAAAAGGTTCATAAGATGGAATCGAATAAGCGGTAGAACAACATGTTGGTGTGTAAACAGAGGATCTTGTTATATAGAACAGATACAAAAAACGTGATTCAGTAATAAGAATCAAAGGGTAAAATGAAAGAATATAACCCTGAAACAATCAATCACAAAAGTTCTCTGCAGTTTGAAGGGTTGCCAAGATCAAATGAAATTAAACAAACTAGAAGAAGATGTAGTATGAAAGCGTAAAGGGAGTGCCCCACAGATTAAACCCAAACGTGTCATCATTACATGGGCCAATAGAGATGGTTAAAGCCAGGCCAGCAGGGTGTGATGTCGCCAGAAAAACAGCTCAAAGAGGTTATAATGTCGCGTTTTCCCATGGTAAAGATTCGTTCAGGCCATTTTTTTGAGCATCAAGGAGAAATATCCAAAAAACCTCACGTTTTTTACGGATGTTAGTGATGTTAGTGCCCTTATGGCTTTGTATTTTTTCCAGAATGGTGTAACGTAAATCGCTTTCATTGTGATTAGCCTCTTTCCAATGGGAAACGAGTGGGGCTGAGAGATTGTTGCGTCTGATGTTTGATTTGTGCTCTCCAATCAGTATCCTGCATTCCCTCGCGGTTTCTCCGACATAGGGTAATTCGCAGGGACATAAGATGACATAAATACAATTCGAAGTACGGCAGTTGGTCATTTCCCCTAGTTATACCGAACGATGACGAAAATTGATTCTTTCACTTACGATGGCATTGACACATGCATGGCATGTTCCGCATTTGTGGTGGCCACGGATAGGTTGGCTGCCAGTGATGGATTTCTGTACAAGTGGGGTCTTAGAACTTGTGTATTTGGCCTTAACTAACAGGTTCCTCAAGTTTTTGTTGCGTCTGAAGGCAAATAGCGGTTTTGGAATCCTGGGTGCATCGGAGTCAAGGTTCAATAAGTGCCACTGGGAGTTGACAATGTGTCGAATTCTGTTGTTAAACGAGGAATGTTTTGTAATGCATATCAGTTGTTCGGTCTGTTTTTTCTCTTTGGGGATAAACAGAGTGTCCCGATTGTAGTAGCAAGCTCTTTTAAAGGCATCGCGTACCACTTTTTTAGGATACCCCCTTTGAACGAATTTTAGTTTCATAGCTTCTGAGTGATAAAGGTAATCCTGAATTGAGGTACAATTTCTACGCAGGCGTAGAAATTGACCAAATGGGATGCGAAAATGCCCAATTGAAAGTTACACTCTTCACCAAACCCACATCGAGAAACACTCTCCTTCATTTTGACAGTTTCCACCCGTCCAGCCAGAAAAATAGCATCCCATTTGGTCAATTTCTACACCTGCGTAGAAATTGTACCTCAATTCAGGATTACCTTTATCACTCAGAAGCTATGAAATTAAAATTCATTCAAAGGGGGTATCCTAAAAAAGTGGTACGCGATGCCTTTAAAAGAGCTCGCTACTACAATCGGGACACTCTGTTTATCCCCAAAGAGAAAAAACAGACCGAACAACTGATATGCATTACAAAACATTCCTCGTTTAACAACAGAATTCGACACATTGTCAACTCCCAGTGGCACTTATTGAACCTTGACTCCGATGCACCCAGGATTCCAAAACCGCTATTTGCCTTCAGACGCAACAAGAACTTGAGGAACCTGTTAGTTAAGGCCAAATACACAATTCTAAGACCCCACTTGTACAGAAATCCATCACTGGCAGCCAACCTATCCGTGGCCACCACAAATGCGGAACATGCCATGCATGTGTCAATGCCATCGTAAGTGAAAGAATCAATTTTCGTCATCGTTCGGTAGGACTAGGGGAAATGACCAACTGCCGTACTTCGAATTGTATTTATGTCATCTTATGTCCCTGCGAATTACCCTATGTCGGAGAAACCGCGAGGGAATGCAGGATACGGATTGGAGAGCACAAATCAAACATCAGACGCAACAATCTCTCAGCCCCACTCGTTTCCCATTGGAAAGAGGCTAATCACAATGAAAGCGATTTACGTTACACCATTCTGGAAAAAATACAAAGCCATAAGGGCACTAACATCACTAACATCCTTAAAAAACCGTGAGGTTTTTTGGATATTTCTCCTTGATGCTCAAAAAAATGGCCTGAACGAATCTTTACCATGGGAAAACGCGATATTATAACCTCTTTGAGCTGTTTTTCTGGCGACATCACACCCTGCTGGCCTGTCTTTAACCATCTCTATTGGCCCATGTAATGATGACACGTTTGGGTTTAATCTGTGGGGCACTCCCTTTACGCTTTCATACTACATCTTCTTCTAGTTTGTTTAATTTAATTTGATCTTGTCAACCCTTCAAACTGCAGAGAACTTTTGTGATTGATTGTTTCAGGGTTATATTCTTTCATTTTACCCTTTGATTCTTATTACTGAATCACGTTTTTTGTATCTGTTCTATATAACAAGATCCTCTGTTTACACACCAACATGTTGTTCTACCGCTTATTCGATTCCATCTTATGAACCTTTTGTGTTATCTGTTGAGAAACAGATCTATATTATTTCATCATTGTGTGCATCCTGAATACGTCTGAAACCACGTTTTCCTTCTCCCTTGGCAGATGAATGTATCGAGTCATTCAGGGAACCAATAGAACGTTTCCCTTACCTTCCCGGCTTACGCAGAGCACCAATCGGCGTTTTCATACTGAAGCCAACATCACATGCTTATTGACGTCATAGCTTTGTTGTCCTCTCATTGGTTGACGTCTGTATTTAAAGATCCAGTGTTTCACCCGCCTTTCGCGCGGTTACTTGCTATGATAACCACTCATTCGGAACCTCGCTATCCTTGCCCTTCATCGGCTTGAGACATCAGGAACCTATTCATGAGGTAAAAACCAGACTGTTAGATTCCTTTTTTCCCCCAGTACCTGTAATGGAATTTTAGATAAATTACATAATCTTGAATAATAACCCAGTGTTTTGCTTTGGGCTATCCGTACAGCAACTGGGTCTTTTGATTACATTTTTTTATCATTCTTTATCCAGTTCAACCTCATTGCCCCGTCAATAACCAACATCTCCACTTGAGCGGCTGCTCTCGGGATATATTGCTCCTAAGATCCTTGTGATACCGCGACGTGACCAGTTGGCCTTCTATCATCGCACAACGGATTCTAAGGTATGACTTAATCTCCCGACATTTAGTTTGCAGCCGTGAGCAATTAGCAACTATTCGCTGTCTTGAAATGTATCCATTTAGTTGCATCCATGTCTAATTTAGTTTGAGAATGGGCGCCTTAAGCTCCAATTAGACTACCTAAATTGCCATCACTTCTCTTATTGTCCATACACATTAGGAAATTAAATTCTTATCCCGATTTTAACGTCCCCGCTACGACGCCTTTTCCTAGATCTTAGCAAACTGCTGTTTCACATCATCACTTTCGTTATTAGGACAATTTATATCTTATTAATCGGTAGCCTTCAGATTCTGTCCCTTGAGGTTTTTTTTGGCCATTAGATCTTAGCGCTTTACAATCTTTGTTCAGGATCTCTCTATATTTATCTCTATTTTTAGTTTATATTTTGGTGTAATTCTATTTTTCATCTAGCTTGTAAGCAGTCAATGGAATTAACCATTCCAACGAACAGAATAAGGGGCGCTTACCGATCCTGAAGCTTCCCCGATCTGAGCCTCTACCGCACAACTTGAAAGGCAAGCGGTTGTAGTTTTGTTTCTTTTGTATATATCAAGCACAACCCGGGTTAAATGATTCCTTAATGGGTGCTTCTCTTCTCTTATGTTTTTCTCGATTTAGGACATTTATCGTAGCGGTTCCCCATACAGCCCATCCTGTGATCGCTTCCTGATCTTATTTGATGTTCCTTAGGATTTGAATTTGGGTGAGGTCCAAAACCCATACAGTATATTATATATTTACTCCTTTTTCTATTTTTAGCCTTTGTTATCTTCATGTTTATTGCACAATTTATGTTTAAATTTCTTGTATTCCCCCTATTGGTTTCTCCATGGGCAACCTATCCTATGAGAGATGGCCTACAATGTGCAGTTGTTTTGGTTATCACGTCCTGATTATCTTCATTGTATTTATTTATTCATCCAGCATGTAGTTATGTTAACTTGAAACCCAACTTGAGCGCCTGTGTGCCACACCATTTTGGTTTAAAATTGATTTGTGAACAAATATCAATCATTTATTGATGTGCTTTATCTTACCATTGCTGTATGCGATGTGAACAATTGATAAATTATTTTGTTACCTCCAATGAGATATTTTTTTCTTTGAATTTTACCTATCCGCAGGCCCCCTGTGATTATAGAAAACTCCTTGAAGAATGTGGCACCCTGATGATTGGGTGATTGCACCGAAACGCGCGTCGGCGTGTCTTTTTGTACGATCTGGCGTGTCCCTCTGTATGATTTAGTGGTGTCCAACATATTAGACACTCCAAGACTGTGAGGAGATTGTTCATTTGTATATTTACAAATATTTTAATGTAGAGCAAATGTATGTTTTATGTTGTGGTTGATTGTGTAAGATTGTATGGGTTGTTTGATGAGAATGATTGTTATTTAATTGTTTATACACTCCTCCAACCCCCCTGTGGGGGCCCATTTTGATTTTTTGCATATATCCTTTCAAAAAATCTGTCTTTTTGCTTATTCTGAGCACATGTGTTTTCTTTGTATATTTATCAACAAAATTATTGAACAAAAAGAATAAAGAAAAATATTATCTTTAATCACAATTTATACTTGTTTGTGTGCTCTCTTCCCAATGGTGTGGCCGTTGACGACCAAGTGTGGGTGAGTTATCAGTGAGATTTATTTGATCCATCTTTATCTAAACAGGTAGAGCATTACTTTTGTTCGAGTTATTGACTTTGTCCCCTACTGCTCTGCCTATATTCAGATTGGGGTACCCCTTCTCTTAGTGAAGCATCTTTCCTTCAGGCATCCATAGGAGTCGACGACGAAACCCGACGCAAGTTCACACCTATGCACCCGCAGCCCGTGGGCTAGGTAACTTGGGTACTCCGGTGCTCAGTAGGGTATTGACTATCCTAGTGTCTAAGTTTCAAGTCTCGACTTCCTAGCTACTTCAGAAGTGTCCTAAATCTTATTATTTCCAAACTGTACTATTTCTATCGATTATACGCATTACGCGTGAGTGTTTCCACTCTGCACCTGAATCCCGTGGGCCTCCCACTTCCTAACCTTTGGTAGTATAGTGTAGCCCCAGCGATTCCCTAGGCCTAGGCCTATCCTATTTCCGTGACAGTGGTCCTTATACACCACTTCTTTAGTATATGGTTTGCGTGGCCCCTAGGGCCTAACTGTATTACTTACCTGTGTGACTTAATGTATGATTAAATAAGACTGTGTTGTACTTACCTCGAATCTCATAAAGAGTGCTGAGGGTTTGACTACACTTTATTTTATATATATATATATCTGTTGTGGTGTCCTTTCATTTGGTATTCAAGGGGTTACAAATGGTATAACAGCTGGCTTCACATGCCATACAGAGTTTAGCCTAAGACTGCTCTTGTCCATGCTACCACTAGGATAGCTGGTCTATAAGGTTGACTTTACAACCAATCACCATAAGGGTTGTTTGGACTGATATAAGGTGTACACTAGAATTAGTGACATCATACATCAGGCCAACTTCTCACATTGGTGAGCAGCGGTTGGGATCTGAGCTTGCTGTTGTAATACCATTGTAATCATGAGATACAAAATTGAAAGATCACACAGATATTGTTTAGGTACATATAACATAGATTATAAATACTTAAGTCCTACTGGACTTAGTTGTTGTAGGTTGAAGGGCCTACCACACCCTGACTACAACTACTAAAGAGGTTTAGTAGATACAACTAGTGTAGGTTGATGCACACACCACACCCTCACTAGAATCATGTCCCTGAATGGAGATCACACTGATACTCCCTCAGGAGAGGAGAATCCTAGACAGATTCCCTCTAGATATGATGCATTCACTTTCCAGGAGATGAGACAACTGTGTACCTCCAGGAGATTAAAACAGGGTTCCAACCCTACCCTTAGACAGCTAGTGGAGCTTCTGGAAGCCTATGATGCTGAAAGAGCTGCCAAGTATGGTGCCATAGCTGTAGATAAGGGCCTCCCCTCCACAGAAGAGACCCCTGACTTAACTGATACAGATGAGTTAGAAGAGACCTCAGAGGAAGAGGGAGGTAGCAAGACCCGAGTCAGAAGACTTAGTCAGGCTAACTTAAGCTTGCATGGGAGCTTCCCTTACAGGCCCCCCAAGTAATCTTAAAAAGAGAGATAGAAGGTGTAGATCTCCCTCAGGGGACTCTCTCCACTCCTATCACTCAAGAAGCTCCAATGCTTCATCCCACAGGGGGATGACTTCCCCCCAGAGGAGAGAGCATGAGGCCAGAATGAGGGAAGCCAATCTGAGGATTGAAAGAGAAGAACTTGCCCTTGCCAAAGAGAAGCTTGCTCTGGCCAGAGAGCAAAAATTGTGTGGGTCAGAACCCACTGGTGGCAGCAACATTCCTAGAGATAGGGATAGGTCTTATGACCATAGAAACCTAAGCAAGATAGTCCCCCCATATCAGAATGGGGATGACATCCACAAGTGGATGACTGCTTTGGAGAGGGCCTGCAAAGTACAGCAGGTACCCCAAAGTCCGTGGGCAGCTATCTTGTGGCTCTCCTTTTCTAACAAAGGTAGAGACAAGCTCCTCACAGTTAGTGATGAGGATGCTGACAATTACAAAGTCCTGAAGAGTGCTCTGATAGATGGGTTTGGCTTAACCACTGAGCAATATAGGTTGTTGTTCAGAGACACCCAGAAGACACAGACACAGGACTGGTCTGATTTTGTGGATTGTGCCACTAAGGCTTTGGAAGGTTGGTTAACTGGCAGCAAGGTGCAGGACTATACAGGATTGTACAACTTGATTATGAGGGAGCAGATCCTTAATAATTGTCAAAACCAGCTTCTCCATCAACACCTGGTAGACTCAGATTTGACCTCTCCCCAAGAATTGGGAAAGAGGGCAGATAAATGGGTCAGGACCAGGATTAGGCCATAAAATCAGGGTGGTGACCAAAAGAAAGATACCACCAAGTCTCAAGAGAAGGGTGGGGATAAAACAAAAGAGAAATCTTCCTCAGGGCCCCAAAACTCCACTTAGGGTGGTGGGTCCCAAGCTCCCTCCTCTACCACAGTTAAAAAGCCTTACTGCCATGAGTGTAAAACTCCTGGGCATTGGAAAACTGACAGCAGTTGCCCAAAGGCTAAAAACAAAACTGTTCCACCAATTACTCCTGTAACACCACCTATTACTGTCAGCAGTAATCCCCCAGGTGGTGGGAGTGCCCCCAAAAATATGGTTGGGTTTTCTTGGGGAACACAGGGGGACCCTGGCTTAGCCAATTCCCCTACAGCAGCTACTCTTGTCTGTGATGGTGGCATGGGGTTTGCCAACTTCAATGCCTGTCCCAACACTTTGGGTAGGTACAGACAGGAGCCCTACATCAATGGTAGAAAAGCTGAGGCCTACAGAGACACTGGAGCTAGCATCACTATGGTGGCCCATAGGCTAGTTCCCTCTGAGCAGCTTTTGCCTGGTATCGGTAACTAACATTGATGGCAAACAGAACAGTCATCCCATGGCAGAGGTATGTCTCAGCTGGGGAGGTGTCACTGGCCCTAAAAGGGTGGCAGTGTCCCCAACCTTGCCTGTAGACTGCTTACTGGGGAATGACTTAGAACTCTCAGCTTGAGCTGGAGTTGAACACGACACCCATTCTAAAATGGTAGGCCTCTCACAAAAGGGTAGTGGGGTTGTGCCAGCCACAACCCCTGTCCAAGTGGATTTCCTCCCTGAAAAGGTTGGAAGGGCAGTGGTAGCCACAGCCCAGGCACAGACAGACTTCCCTGTAGAGATTGGCAGAGCTGTGACAGTCTCAGCTCAAACCCAAACTGAGTGCCTCCCTGAAAAGGTTGGCAAGGCTGTAACGGTCTCAGCCCATACTCAGACTGACATAGGTGTAGTGAAGCCTGAAACTATGGATCACTCCACACAAACAGAGAGTAGTGGGGAGGAAGAAAAGTCTCCCTCTCCCCAGACATTAGGAAAAGGTCAGCCTCCTCAGGGATCTGACCTCACCCCTTGTGAAGGAACTGCCCCAGAGGTAGCCAGGCCTGGCCTGGCAGAGCCTCTGATGTCAGTGGCCCCTTCCAAGGTGGGACCCAGTCTGGTGCAGGTAGCCTGCCTCTCTCTACCCTGCCTCAGTCAGCCCAGGGCTGCAGAGGTCAGGGAGGCCAGTGGACCCTAAGAGGGCCCCTGTCCACAAGAACCCCCCATCAAAGGAATGAGGATTGCCTGGCTAGTAGCCCTAGCCAGGTGATGGTTAAAAACATTCCTGAGGGATCCCCTTTACAGGTAGTTAGGGACCTCCCCCAGGGGGATTCTGTTGGGCACAGGCAAACATGGGACCTTAGGGCCCCAAACCTGACCTGTCCCTCCAGTAAGCCCACAAAAGGGACCCAGCCTCCAGCTTTAGGTAGCCAGAGGCTGACCCTGAGAGCACAGTGCAACTCAGTTAAAGAAAGAAAGGCATCCATGGTGGAGGATGATTGGAGGAAGCTGAGGCCTCACTTTGAGGACACTCACTTCAGTACTCCATCTCAACACCAGCCTATTACTTTGCAAAGACACACCAAAGGTAGAGGTTCCCTATGGTGGAGACCCTATGATACCTTTAGGGTGAGGGATTGCTTAGTGGACCATGAGACAGGGGGTAACCATGCCAGTGCTGGTTCTTCCTTATATGGCCACTTAGGCAATATAGGCTTACCTGGTCAAGGACAGCCTTATCTCCCTTCGTTTGGGGGGGGGTTGTGTAGGAAGGTGGATATCTGACTATGGTTACCCCCAACTTTTTGCCTAGTGTCTAGCTGGTTTTTCGACTTAGTTGGCCTGAGATCCTGCCATTCAGGGTCTCAGGCTGTCTGCTCTCTCTTTAAAATGGACTCCATGTACCCTAGGTACATACCCAATTAGTAAGGATCACCTTATTGGACCCTGTACAGAGTACCCTAGGTACCCAGGGCATAGGTGTACCCTAGGCCTACCAGGGACTGCAGCATGTATTATGCCACCCCTGGCCTGGCCTTCCATTATGACACAACTGGCTGATCACTCAGCTGGGGCAAGGTCGTGTAAGCACCCCTTGCTTAGGTGTAGTATTCCTATACCTACCCTATATATAGACACATGTGTACCTATCAGCCACTCCTATGGCAGGCCTTAACAATCCTGGAGGCAGAGTGCTTGGTAACATGTGAGATGGTGCTCTAGCATGAGCTGAGCCTGTCTGCAGCTTTCGGAACCATGTCCTTATAGCTGTTCTATGATATAGCCTACCATATACTCTTAAAGTACCTTATAATCTTAAACGGTTATGGTAACTATGGTTTGGCTTTATCAAAACATGTCGTGTAAGGTGTCTAACACTTTGGAATAATACCCCCATACCATTTCTGGTGATGAGGATATTATTCCTCCCTTCTAGAGGGAGAGACATGTTAAAATCCTACTTTGCTGTTTAACTCTCACCAAAGCCTCAGCATCACAAAATGGATGCTGCTGCCACAGACACGAGTCTGACCTCCTGCTGCTGGGAGCCCTCCCAGCCAGGGAGGCCTGGACAATAGGCTTCCTGCTTGGGGAGGTGCTAGCACCTCCCCAGACAGACTTTAGTGTATTGGGGCAGGGAGGGCTGAAAGGAATGAGACATGCCTGGGGCACACAAGGTGCTCCATGCATAGTCCAGAGCTGGGGCACTCCAGCCCCAGCTCTGGCGCGAAACTGGACAAAGGAAAGGGGTGTAGCCACTCCCCTTCCTGGTCCCACCCATAGGAAGGACCTTGCAGGTAGCCCAGCCCACTAGCCCAGTATATTAGTAGCTAGTTGGGCCCTGCTAAAGTAGATTATCCTGAACCTGCAACTTGAACAGAAACTCTGGACCTTCGACATTCGACGAAAGAAGAAGACTGAAGAATCTCCCTTGTGGCCAAGGAGTGGCTACCCTGTGCAAACAGGCACAATCAAGAGACTTACCCTTTGCTTTGCTGAAGTTCTACGAGGGACCGACTGCAGAGCCTGACCAGAGCCTTGACTTCCAGACTTCTCCGACCCTGATCCACATCCACAGCCGAGCTGAGATCCGTGGAGGCGACGAGAGACGTGGGACCGGCTACCTGGGAAAAGTGGCGAGTATCTTCCAGCGCAGCTTCTGAGGCACCCTCGAAGTTGTGCACCAGGGATTGAGAAGCCCCAACCCCAAGCATCACCTGCACCGAAGATCAGCCCCCCCACACTCCACGAGTCCTGCATGGGGCCCTTCTGCATTTTCCTGCTTACTGCGTCTGTCCGGTTGCTTGCCCGTTGGCTAGCGGCATTTGCGACGACACACCTTTGATTTTCCACTGCTGGTTTGGCTCCTCCAGACTGGCTCCTGCTCCTCTGCAAAAGAGAAGCACCCCAGACCTTCCTGGTCTGCACCAGAAGCAAGTCTTCCATTCTTCGTGGGTTCCGCTTGCCAAGGCTTGGTGAGTCCTAACTCGACTTCGACGCCGCCGACAGCAAGAGCCTGCGTGGGACAGCTCGCCTCCTGGTCCTGGTTGTCCTCGACGTCTCCTGGTACCCGTGGCTGCTGCGCAAGCTTCACCTCGTCACCTGCAATCTCCCGACATCGCCTGGTTCCTTCCTGGTTCCACGTGGTCACTGGCTAGTGACCCAGACTCTGTCCCTTCTGCTTACAGGTATCCTTCCTTCTTGATCCCAGCCTTGGGATCCACCGGACACTCTTCACTGACCGCATGTCAGCATCTTTCCTTCAGGCATCCATAGGAGTCGACGACGAAACCCGACGCAAGTTCACACCTATGCACCCGCAGCCCATGGGCTAGGTAACTTGGGTACTCCGGTGCTCAGTAGGGTATTGACTATCCTAGTGTCTAAGTTTCAAGTATCGACTTCCTAGCTACTTGAGAAGTGTCCTAAATCTTATTATTTCCAAACTGTACTATTTCTATCGATTATACGCATTACGCGTGAGTGTTTCCACTCTGCACCTGAATCCCGTGGGCCTCCCACTTCCTAACCTTTGGTAGTATAGTGTAGCCCCAGCGATTCCCTAGGCCTAGGCCTATCCTATTTCCGTGACAGTGGTCCTTATACCACTTCTTTAGTATATGGTTTGCGTGGCCCCTAGGGCCTAACTGTATTACTTACCTGTGTGACTTAGTGTATGCTTAAATAAGACTGTGTTGTACTTCGAATCTCATAAAGAGTGCTGAGGGTTTGACTAGAATAAATACACTTTATTTTATATATATATCTGTTTTTGTGTCCTTTCATTTGGTATTCAAGGGGTTACAAATGGTATAACAGCTGGCTTCACATGCCATACAGAGTTTAGCCTAAGACTGCTCTTGTCCATGCTACCACTAGGATAGCTGGTCTATAAGGTTGACTTTACAACCAATCACCATAAGGGTTGTTTGGACTGATATAAGGTGTACACTAGAATTAGTGACATCATACATCAGGCCAACTTCTCAAACCTCGTCTGACTGTTTCCCTGCTCTTTGGCTAAGCCACAGTAGTCTTCACTCCTCCAAGGAAATTTATCAACACTTTGTGTGGGTTTGTGCCACAAAAGTGATGCAAACCAAGCTCCACATGTTTTGTCAGAATTTACTTTCCAACACAAATTTTGTTTGCGCTACTACACTCATAACATTGCCACACTACCAGGGCCAGACTGGCTATAGCGGGCACCGGGCATTTCCCTGGTGGGCCGCCAGGGTTGGGGGCCGGTTTTGGGCCACTGGGGGCCACTTTTGTTACAGGGCCGTTTTTGCAGCATAGCTGCAATATGGGCCGCTATAACGAAATCGGCCGCACCCCCAAACTCCTGGGAGGCTGGCCAAGCACTGTGCCAGGGCCGGTTTTGGGTCCCAGTCCGGCCCTGCACACCACTGTCTCCACACTAGCATCCACCCCAGGGCACCAATATTGATCTTTCAACCTCAACCGTTTCTTAATGATGCCATGGTGACCCTCATGCAGGGCCGGACTGGGAACCAAAACCAGCCCTGACCAAGTGCTCGGCCGGCCTCCCCCGGGGGTTGGGGGTGCGGCCGAGTTCTTTGCCAGGGCCGGTTTTCGGCCGATTTTGTTACAGGGCTGATTTTGCAGCTATGCTGCAAAAACGGCCCTGTAACAAAAACGGCCCCCAGGGGCCCAAAACCGGCCCCACCCATGCGGCGCACCGGGGGATTTCCCGATGCCCGCTACGGCCAGTCCGGCCGCGCCCTCCTGATAAATCGTCTAAACGTTTTTCTTCAAAGTCGTGAAGGCACAATCCTTCCACCCCTTAATAAAAAAACTATCCTTATTAGACAATGTGTGCCTCATCTCCCAGTAGTGCTTGACATACTCCTCAATGTCTTTCTCAGCCCAGCCATTCTTCTCTGTACCCAAATTAGTATGCTTATCATACTCCTCTTTCCGCTCTTTCTTACAAATTGCTTCACAGCCCTCAAGATTCACACTTACTACCCCACAATCCTCCCAATCACCATGGACACATTCCTTCAAAGGCAAAGGAGGCTTACTTAAAAAGGCAGCAACCCCGTTTTTCGCACCCGGTATACATTTAACATTGTAATTATGGTTTCTTTACTGTGTTTTTCCACAGAACAAAAAGAAAAAAGGTAAACTTGCAACAGCGTTTCGGGGCCTGTTGAATACAGGACTCCATGCAGTGTGACATAACAACCCAAAACTCCCCCCACCCCTGGACCTGGTGAAGGAAGAAAAATAGAAGCTGGGTAACCCTTTTAAAGGGTGGTCTTATGTGGTGGCCCTTAGGTGGAAGCAGAATGGGCCTCAGCAGTCGCAACAGCAAGGTATTTAGGGTAAGTGAGTTCCTGGAATTCTGATGTCAATAGGGACAGAAATGGTCTCCATAGTTTAGGAAATGCCATTCCCTGATTAGACAGGGAGAGATTGATGCGTCCATCCCTAGTATGTACCACATATGGTGTAGCCAGCCTAGATGGGTAGGGATCTGCCCTGTACCCCAGTGGGAAAGAATGTTTTGTAAGGCCGTACCCAAGGCTAGGCTGATCTGTTTACCCCACCGGGACTGCAGGGGGAAGTGAGAGGGTTCGGAAGACCTAATATTATGTAATCAGGAAATCTAGGAAGCTCTGTGTCCAGGTGAGTATCAATATCTGTGAGCACCTGCGACCAGTAGGTCCTGAGTTTCGGGCAATCCCACAAGATGTGTAGAAGCGTACCTGGGGATCCACATTGACGCCACCATTCCTGGGATTTGGACTGGTTGCATTTATGAAGCCAGTGGGATGTATAGTACCAGTAGGTAGCAATTTTTGTAGCTGTCTTGATACTGGTGATGTTATGAGCAGTGTACTGCTCTCGGTTGTAAATGTCATCCCATTCTTTAGTCGTGAGTTTCCTGCCTATTTCTGATTCCCATCGTGTTTGGCTCTAAGTTTTGGGACCTCTGTAGGTGGGCTTATCAGACGGTACTGGTCCGAGACCAGGCGCTTGTCAGATGTCCTCGACAGGAGCCATCGTTCAAAGGGAGTGAGTTGTCGCTCTGCACCAGGGCGATCCCAGGGGTGGAGGCGAGTGACGGTTTGCTTGCAGCATCGGATCTCGGCACTGAGGAATCCAAGGGCGTCCAAGATCAAAGCTAGACTTGGCAAGTTCACCCCACTGAGAGAGGCCAGTGGGAGGGCAGCCCACCTCCCACAGTGGCCTGGAGCTCGGAGTACAGGCCTCAGTGTCCCCCGTCGGGGACAGGCGATGGAGACCAAGGCCTAGGTCAGGCAACAAATCACGCGGACGCGAAGGGCAGAGTCCTCCAAAGTGCTCCCTCCAGTATGGGCCTAGACGTATGAGGGCTGTGATGCAGTGGCCCGCCCTGCCACCTAGGTGAACCCGACGGCCTCAAGTGCGCTTGTGGCCTCTGGGGAGTGCCCCACAAAGTCCTCCGTAGGGCCCCACAAGTGTCAGGGGGGTGCAGAACAGGGGGGCTCACACTACAGGCTTCTCTACTGCTGCCCCCCTCCTCACCTTTATGTCCAGCCCGGCCCTCCAGCGGCTTCTCGCAGTAAGGCCTCATCCTCCTTCTTCCCTATTCCTGGGCCCTCCGTTTCAACAGGTCGCTGGCCCCGCAGGCCCAGAAGCTTTATCAGCCCTGAGTGGCCCAAGGTGTGCCTCTTGATCTGCAGGTAGGAGACGGCAGGTTCTCCACTGAGTGGACTTTGGACCATACTATATCCGAGGAGCACCGCAGGGCAGCAGATGCGACGCCATCTCTGGCTCCTCCCCTGTGCCTCCCGTGTGTGCCCCAGCACCTCCAGGAGCCACGTTCAGTCTCGCGCTGATGGGCGACAGGGCTCTGGGCCACATTCAGCCCCCCAGAGAGTCCTCCCAGAGAGGCCACGCTACGAGGCCTCAAGATGAGGAGCACTCGGCCTCTGGTGCCTTGGTCGGGTTCCTACCGCTGGCTGCCGTCCGTGCAGCCACCCCCTGGCCCTCAGCCTCCTGCTAGGCGTAGGAGGGCGGGAACAGCTGCCGGAGCGATCCCCCGGCTCTGGAGGCCACTCTATTCAAAGCAGGGGCACAACTTCAGTGCTATTACGGTTGCTATCGGCGGGGCCTTTCGGCGGGGAGCGGAGAGAGACGAAAACGCGTCTCACCCATCTGCCATCTTGGCCACGACCCCCCTAAAACTGTAATTATATTGCAAAAGCCTCACACACATCATCAAAATGCAGGGTCAAGCTTTGTGAAGTCCAGAAGGGGTCAAGAACTTGGTGAGGAGTTTGCTTCCCAGACATAGACCTAATTTACAAGAAAATGATGAAGCGTGGCACTGCAAGCCATTTAACTGTGCCAAATTGCGTCATTTTCAAAGCACCCAAATGTGTCATATTAACAACAATACAACCCATCCGTGTGCTTTCCTCTGTGCTGGTGCATAATTGGCTGCCATGCGCCAGTGTAAGCACCCGTTGCATCATTTTGCAAGGGTGCCTGCTTTGCGGGGATGTTTGTTTGGGGGAGGCATAGGATTCTGATGCATTCCCAGCTTTACAAACTGGGAGCACCCACAGCAACACCCATGGAATGCCTCTTTCACGCAGAGTAATGCATGAAAGGGGCATATATTTATAAAGCCATTAAAAATCACGCAGGGTGACTTTACATGGCCTTGTAATTATGGGCAAGCCCATTGTGCCGCTGGTGTGTCAAAAAAAGTGACGCACCAGCGGTGCAATGGGCTTGTAAATTAGTCCAATAATCTCTAAAATGGCCCATTGCACGTACACATTCCAACATCTCTCATTCCCAACAGAGTATCTTTCTTCTGTAGGAGTCAGAGTTCAGGAAGCAAATGCCACTATGGCCTCCTTCTCATTTCATTCACTCTGAGACAGCACAGCAGCGAGCCCTTACTTATTAATAGTTATTAAGCTTCTTGCCTGACTGTCAAAAACTTGCTAGGATGTTATTTTTGTAAATGTCATTTTTGATGGAAACAAAATACTTTTAGAGATGGTCATTTCATTCAAATTGCTGCTTTGCTTTAAGTAGGTGTCTAATGGAATGCATTTCTCCTGCAAAGTTCTGAACAAGCGCCAAAACACCTGAGGATATTCGTGCGCTGTATACATTTTATTAACATAACATAACAAATTTGGAGTAAAACTTAGTTAGGTTCAGGAAAATCCTAAAATCGTCCTTGCTTTTGCACTTAATGATCTCTACCAAATCTTTCTTATGTAGCACACCCGCCTCACTAACTTCATGCCCCATATATGATGTAGTCTTCATAGCAAACATGCACATTTTCAGCTCTGCAGTTAACCCACTTCTCTCAAGAACGCTCAAGATCCTACAGCAATGATAATCATGCTCTGACCTATCTCGTCCCATGACCAAACGATCATCTTGGAAGATCGCTATCCCCTTGCAGCTCTTAAACATGCAATACATTAAGCCAAGGGTAGCAACTCAAAGATCATTCTGACAAAATGGTAGCAGACCTTCACATGGGGTAAATAAAGCAGTGAGGCTTTTGTTGGACTGATGCAATGGCACCTGGTGGTAGGTCAAAGCCAAGCCTATTGAAGAAAACTACTTCACTGCCTTGGTCAGGCAGGGAGCAGGGGGATTATTTTCTGCAACATAAAGGTTACACACAGCTTCTCTTCCTTTAAATTCAAGAGAAGAGTCCTTAAGTCTAGCATAGATATGGGATTCCGAGAAAAGGTTTTCAAAGTAATATCTGATGTTTCAAGTTCCCAACCCAGACTGTGCACAAAAGTATTCTTCCTCACTTCCTTGTTAACAATGGTGTACTGCAGAATAGAAACATAGAGGGGCATATCATCAAGCCCCGGAGATAAAATTATCGCCGCTTTAGCGTCTGTTTTCAGACGGAAAGCGGCGATAATTTTATCGCCTAATCAGCAAGGTCGCGTGAATCCTTGCATTATCGCCCTTTCCCCTAACGCCCATCTTTGCATCTCTAATGAGATGCAAAGTGGGCGTTCCTGCCCTGACATAACTGGAGAAATGTCGCTAAGTGACATTTCTCCAATTATCAATGGGCACGCTAACCTGCAGAGCGACAAACAAAGTAGCGATAACTTCTGTTATCGCTACTTTCCTTACGCCTGCTTCAAAACTGACTTAGCCATGATATCCTATGTAAGGTGGATATCATGGCTAAGTATGCCTTGCCCTATCAGCAAGCTTTCACCAAACCTTGTGTGATTATCGCTGTATTTCCAGCGATAATCGCACAATTGGCAGCTTGCGCTCTGAATTTTATCGCTTTGGGGATAAGCGTTGCTGATAGCACGCTATCTCTGCGATGAAATTCAGAGTTGGCCGGCGATTATTATCCTCGTGCTAATGGCGCTGAGCGATAATTAACGCATGGCCTTGATGATATGCCCCAGAAAGAGTAAGAAACTAGGAGAAATATAGTTATTTCTCCTTGTTAACACCTCCCTTAGGAAGGTGTAAGATTTTGACGCATCCCCAGGTTTACAATTTCTCGTAAATCTGGGGGGATACTTCAAAATCCACGGGACTTGCGTGGGAACACCAACGCAACGCCCATGGACCACTTTCCCAGGGCAAAGTAATGCAATGCAGCGGTTTGTGCTGCGTTGCAGTACTCCAGATTTTTGGAGCCACTCAGAGCCATGCAAAGTGGCTTTGTATGGCTTCAAAAATATGTCTTAAGGTTTCGGTCACTCTTGCCCCACGTTGCATGGTGCATGAACAATGCAAGCAGCCTCATCAATAGGCACCCAGTGTTATTATTATTATAATTATTATTATTTTAATTTATAATGTACAACAGCTACCCAAAAGGGGTATCCCGGCGCAGCAGCAGATCCGAGACGTAGATGGAAATATAACAGCAGGTTAGTTGTCAAAAAGCCATGTCTTCAAGGATTTGCGGAATTGAATATAGTCAGTTCCGTTGCGCAATGTTGTAGGCAGTGCATTCCACAGTGAGGGGCCCAGATAGGAAAACGACCTTCCGCCCATCCAGGATAGTTTGATTTTGGGAATGATGAATTTCCCTTGCGTGGAGGAATGGAGGTTTTGAGAGGGGAAATAGGGACAGACCATAGATTGAAGATATTGCGGGGCGTTTCCTGTTTTTATTTTATGCATACAGCTCAGGGCTTTGAACTTGACTCGGTTCTCCACCCTGAGCCAATGCAAGTTTCGTAAATGAGCAGATATGGATGTAGCTCTAGGGACACCGCACAAAAGCCTGGCTGCAGAATTGTGTACCATCTGTAGCCTACGGGTTACGGCTTTGTTTTGAGCCCAAACAGAGCACATTTCCGTAGTCCAGCCTTGACATAATCAGGGCATTGACCACAGTTTTCTGAGTGGACTCTGGTAGCATCCAGCAGATTTGTTTTAGCCATTTAAGAATGGCGAAACACGTAGCCGTTACTTTCACTGCTTGAGAGTGCATGCTAAGCGAATCATCAATGATGATGCCCAGATTTCGAGCTTGGGGGGAGGATGTGGGGGGAGCGCCCATTTCACACGGCCAATGTTGAGGGCCCCAGAGATCTTTGTTTTTACCAAATACAAGCACCTTGGTTTTCTCTCCATTTAATTTAAGAAAGTTTTGTTGCATCCATGATGCTATTTTGATAAGACCCATTTGTAGAGGGGAAGAATCATTAGTGTTCTTTGAGGAGAGAGAAAAAATTCTTTGGGAATCGTTGGCATATGAATATAAGGACAGCCCTGATTCCTCTACCACATCAGCTAGGGGTCTAACATACAAATTAAAACGTAGAGGGCTAAGTATGGAACCTTGTGGCACCCCGTGGGGAAAAGAATACGTTTCTGAGCAGGCTGTACGGGAAAAAACTTGAAAGGTACGGTTAGTGAGGAATGAGGTGAGCCATTTGAGAGCTGAGCCATGGATGCCCAGAGAACTGAGGGTTTTGATTAAAACCGTATGAGACACTGTGTCAAATACGGTGCTTAAATCCAATAGGATAAGAGCCACGGTGTCTCCAATATCCAGGTGGCAGCATATGTTTTCCGTAACCCCTAACAAAGTGGTTTCGGTGGAGAAGCCTGTTCTAAAG
Source organism: Triturus cristatus (assembly GCF_964204655.1). Lineage (NCBI taxonomy): Eukaryota > Metazoa > Chordata > Amphibia > Caudata > Salamandridae > Triturus > Triturus cristatus. Next base: position 272,965,649 of record NC_140588.1, read on the forward strand.
CCAGACTGGGAGGGATGCAAAAGACTTTGGGTGGTCATGAACTGAGAAAGATGTGAATGAACATGCTTCTCTTGAATTTTTGATAAGACAGGCAGCAGGGAAATAGGTCGATAGTTCACGGGTTGGTCAGGGTCAGCGTTTGCCTTTTTCAGGAGTGGGTGTATCATGGCATGTTTCCAGCCAGGTGGGACAGTAGCTTCCTGTAGGGAAGCATTTAGGAGATCTGTGATCACGAGTAGTGAAGAAGGATCCAATTTCTTAAGCACAGAGATAGGCAAAGGATCTTTGGGTGATCCTGATTTAATGTTATTAAGGAATTTTACTAGAGTGTCTATATTTAGCCAGGGCCAGGAATCAAAAGGCAATTAAGAGCACCAGGTAACTCAATTTGGTTACGGCGAGTATTGTCTGTGAAGAGTGGTATGGGTAATTCAGAAGGGGGAAGGAGATTCTTATCTTGCGCAAGCACGATGTCTTGGTAAATTTTTTCAAATTTTTGGACAAAAAAGGTGGTCAGTGCCTCACATTTCTGTTTATTTCTGTGCAGGGGGCATAGCTTGAGTATTTGAGCCAGCGATCTCCTTCACCATATTAAAGAGCGTTTTGGAGCAGTTAAGAGCATCCAAGATGGTGGTGGAAACATAGTCCGCTCGGGCGGTTCTACAAAGATTATGATACTTTTTTAACATGGTTTTGTAGCCAGTTTTAGATTTGGTTGTGTAGTTCTTTCTCCACCTACGTTCCATAACTTTGCAGTTAGCTTTTTCTAATTTCAGTGATTCGGTGAACCAAGGTGCTGGGGGCCGGTGGTTACTTACTCTTTTTTTTTAGAGTGGTAAACAGGTGTCTATAGCTGTAAGAAGCCATTTCTGCACTGCGGTAGACAAAGAGTTGACTAATTGTTTGGAACAGGGAAGGTGAGAATTTAGATATGTGTTTAGGGCAATGATATGTAGTTTTTTCCAGTTCCTAATTTGCGATACTGGAACTGAGGAGGTTGATGTACAATATGCAGGGAGTGTTAGATTGAATCTATTAAGATAGTGATCACACCAGCATATTGGAAGTGCAGGAGAACATGCAATCTTAACAAGATTAGAAAAGATAGGGTCCGGGAAATGGCCCGCCTCATGTGTGGGCCCAGAATTAAGTAGATTGACGTTTAAGGAGGCCAAATCAGAGATAAAATTTGTGCTAATTTTGCATGCAGGATTTTCTAAATGAATGTTTAAGTCTCCTAGAAGAGAAAAATTAGCTGTTCCCATAACCAAAGGAGTTATAAGTTCGAAGAAAACAGAAGCCTAGGAAGTAGCGGGCTCAGGAGGTCGATAGACGAGTACACCAGAAAAGGTGAATTTAGGGGTAAGAGACAACTTAAATAGGGCTGCTTCACAATTGGGGAACGGTAGATGTTCAAACTCACATCGGTAGTCTTTCTTGAAGATAATGGCAATACCCCCCCTGTTTTGGTGTTGCGATCTTTCCTGATTATTGCGTAATTGGTTGGTAAGGCAACGGCAATATCCGGACCTGAACTCTCATGGAACCAGGTTTCCGTGAGGAAGATCACGTCGGGTTTGTCGCTGATTAACAGGTCAAACAAATCAAGTTTATGTTTAGGGAGGGATCGACAATTTGTGCTAATAAATGAAAAGTATTTATTTTGCAGAGTTGTTTGATTGGCTCTAAAAGGTTTTTTTTCCTTTTTGGTTTTCAAATTTGGTGTAAAGGCAAAGCCACACTTTGAACATATGTCTGTTTTGGCATCAAAGTGTGATTTTATAGATTCTGGGGACGGAGGTTCATGAAAGACCTTTAATTGCTCAGGAGTGTACTTGAGCCTAGGACCTTTCTCAGGGCCCAGTAAAAGATCCATTTGATCATACGTTGCGGGCTGCTTTTTGGTACTATATTTGGCAAAAGAACCAGGATTTCTAGCCCTAGGCCCGGGCCAAGCGCAGATGGCCTTGCCTTTGGTGCGCCAGCGTCGCGTCCGCTGCGCGTACCTGGCATCGGCCCCTTATGTGCTTTCAACCTGATGAGTCAGTGGTGGCGTGTCATGCTCTGCCAGCCCGCCCTCCACTCAAGCAGCCAACAGCTGTGATGGACTGGGGTCGGAGCGAGCAGCGAGTGGTGCAAGATAGGACTTTTAAAAAACACAGTAATTCTGTGAACAATACAATGTTTAAAAAAGTTGAGATTGAGTTAAAAATTGCCACAAACGAGTGCAGCCAGCAGTATTCACAACGCGACTTATACTAAAAAACATATTTACTATTTACTAAAAAAAGTAGACAGGGTTTTGTGCCAACACCCGTTCCAATTAGTCGCTATCAAGGAGAAATGCTTTTATTTCTCCTTTCTTTTCTGACTTTGCATGTGTGCTGCGCTGTAAAGCACACATACAAGGTTAGAAAAGTTTTAAAGTTAGTCTAAGCATAGGATTTTGTACTGGAAGGGTATGCTTCCTGTACAAAACCTATGCTAGACTCACGCAGACACCCTTGCACTACGGTGGTGCTAGGCAGTCTGATTATGCACTGGCGTTAGGGAGAGGGGATGGGAGAGCAATCTCTCTGTGAATATGCTGCTCTGCTGCTCTCGCTTTCTCATGCAACATAGCGCAATGCAGCATTTTTGGCTTCTGCGTGGCATGAAAAATTTGCAAATCTTAGCCTTAGTGTCTGTTTTCTTCTTCTGGCACACACTTTACCCTAGATGGGCTGGTTCAAGTTAAACCCATGGTGGTGGCAGGGCTGGGGTAGACTCTAGAAACACTGGCTCATTGCATGGTCCATTAAAGGCATTGTTCATTAACAGTGTAGAGTGTTCTAAGATATTCAAATGTGATGTAATGGGGCTATTGCTTCTTAGATGTCGAGGTAAAGTTAATTCCAAGACTCCCATCTAGAATTGAACCGAGAAGAAAACAATGAGACTTTAGAGCTGCAGGGACATCAGCCGTTTGAGTGTACTTTATGTCCACTTCCAGCATCTAATGTTGTTTAGAGCAAAAGAAAATGGGCATTCAGCAATTGGCAGACATTGAGAATGCAGAAATGAGAAGCAAGTATTGGCAAAGACAAAAGGTCTACCTTGAAATTTGTATCCTGGTCTGGTGGCTTAGTGGACTAATGCATCCATTGCAGGGACCTGTGTTTGACCTTATGGTCACAGGTTCATATCCTTGCAGGTCTACTCAGCCTCTCATCCTTTCTGAGATTGATAAAATGAGTACCATTGAGTTGGGTAACAATAAACATCTGTTATTCAGCACCAAGATGCCCCTTTGGGGGTGATTGTGTGCTTTACAAATACATGTTGTGACTTAAACATCAAAGAAAAGCCTGCTGCTGTGAAAAAACAAAATATTGCTTTTGAATGCTATGAATCTATGAGATACAAAGGTTAATGTGTGATGATGAGTATACATTTGAGATGTAAAATAGTCCTGCATGCATTACAATGTATGAATTCAATAGAAGATGAAATTATACACTAAACAGCCAATAATATGGGATGAGAACGTGATACAATTCTAATTGGAGCCAAAGCCTCTTGTCTATGTTTTAAAGAATTGGTAACAGTAGGTCCTGCTGAACCATGAGTGTCATCATCCTCAATTTCTGCTGGCTCCCATCAAATATTGTAGAATGTCTCAGCAACTTTGGTCATATTTGACACTCTAAGGCAGAGGTTAAATAATACCTGGAGTACAAATGAAATTATTCTAGAGATCAATATTGGCTCTGTAATAGTAAGTGACACAAATTAATTTTGATGTACGGGATACAATGAATAAGTAATATGTTCCCATTAATATTAAGGTGCTACTACCATAATATCCAAGATGAAACTTCTAAACTCGATATAAAATTAGGAGTCATTCATTAGGGAAGTAATAATAACAGAAATAATTTCTCTGCACAAATTAAAGTAATGAATCCTAAGTGTTGTGGAATCAAAACTTCACTTTTTCTCTTATCGAGAATGAGAAAGATTGATCTGTGTGATAATGCATGAACAATAAGGCAGACAAAAGCAGTCATTTCTTAAGATGGCATCCATGGAGACAGAAACATTTTTCACAGTAATAATACATGCATGCTGTGATTATTTCATGGAGCATGCAGGTTATGAATAAAGTAACACATTTACAGACTCAAAAGTACAAAGCATATTGTAGAAACGCATAGTCTGTTATATTAATAAATGTAACATTCTCTATAGAAAGGCAGTGGCGGCTGGTAGGAAATGGTGGCAGGGAGACGAGGTGGTCTAGAAAATAAAAAAAATAGGAAAGAATAAAGAAAAATTACCTGCCGGTCGCGTCCCAGCCGCCACATCTCCTCCTCGTAGGAAACTCCTGGGCTCCCAGGCTCCCTAAGCCAATCACAACGCTGCAATGCAGAGTTGTCATTGGTTCCACTAAGTTGCCCTAAGCCAATTACAATGCTGCATTGCAGCATTGTGATTGGTCTGAGCGCCGTAGTTAGGAGCTCACACAGGGACAGGAAGCCTGTGCATTTTCCCCACTAGGCTGTGTAATGCGGCCTGATGGAGAAGATGCAAAGTGCGCATGAATTTTTGGCCTGCCCAAGACAGCCTGTCCATCATTCATGCCACTTTCAGTGTGCTGACCACTCCTCCCCTGGCCCCTGCTCTGGCCAGCCCCACCCCTCCCCGCACCTAGGAAGGAAAAATAAAATGATAATAACTCTTCTTTATTATCATTTTATTTTTCATCTGCACTGCTCACAGAGCAGTAGGGCGACGCTCCTCCACCTTAGCGGAGGAGCGACCCCTGTAGACACGATCATATATTGTGAACCTCTAGTGTTGCTCTCTTTACTTCTCTTAACATTAAAAACTAGAACGTTAGTTGAGGAAATGGTCAGCATTTTACTACATTTGCTTGCATAAGATTAACATTCTTTTACCTTTGTCACTAGTAAGTTGTTGGAATTCATTATGAAACGTGCACTTCCATATGTGTAGTGACTTCTAGCACCGCACATTTTGGAATTACAAGTAATGCCTGGAATTGGAGCTATTTATTGAACCCAATAAATAACCTTCTTCAGCATTTTGTTATTTATCAGGTGCTATAAAGATCGCACCAAACACCAGGCCACTTGCAATGAGGGATGTTAGGTCTTGGTCACTTACATCAACAGCAGTGGCGGCCGACGTATATCAGTGGTTGGGTAGGTGGAGGGGGCACAGGGAGGGCGTGGCGGGGGTGGAACACAGGGGGTGTAATAATTTTTTTTTAAACTTACCTGATGCTGCTCCTGCCACCTCGTGCCTCAGAGCTTCTATGTTTTTCCGTCCCAGCAGCCCCTGGGTCAGCATCAGAGGCTCCCTGTGCAATTCCCGGGTTGCTCTCATGCTGCATGATAGCAGCGCAGGGATTGACCTGAGCGGGCTTGTTTAATGCTCGCTCAGGCACAGGGAGTTTGCGATGTTTCCCCTGTGCAATACAGCTGGGTTGAAGAAACCTAACTGTGCATATCTGTTTGGCTGGCCTAAGAAAGACGGCCAAACAGACATGCACAGTTAGCAGTGCACATCACTCGGCCCCTCTACTATGACCCGACCCTGCCCATCCCCTCACACGCTAGCTCAGCCAGCAGCTGAAAAATAAAACAATATTGTTTTGTTTTTCAGCTGCTGGCTGAGCTGGTGGGGCGATGATCCTCCGCCATTGTTGAGGAGCTGCCGTTGATCAACAGTGGGATCTATGCTGGCAGAATGGTACCTGTTGGGGGTTAGAGCATTTTGGGGTACTTTTATGAAGCGCAAAACATATATTGCTACTAACAGGACATGATGCAATGAAAGGAACGCCTGGGAGACATACAACCACATCTGGCTTCAAGGCAAAGAGTAGTGGCACATTGCTGAACCTGCGGCGGAAAAATACTAGTACCAAGGTTCCTGTCTGAAATATTGTGGTGTCACTTTTTTGCCATGGATAATGCTTAATTCGAATGAACAGATTTTATTTATCCATTTTGGAATCAACCTGATTGACAGGTTACTGCACATGTGAGCTCCTCAATCAAGTTTGTTGCCCTAATAGAAGTATTTCAAGTGCCACGGAAGAGGTGCTGTGAGCCACCGTTCACTATGCTTGAAGAAAGAGGGCGTCATTTACTATATTTTGACGCATGGCAGTGCAGCAAGCCTTCCTGCTGTGCTGCCATGTGGCAAAATAAAAGGGCAGAAATGTGCTGTATCTATAAGATGTTACAACAAACAAATGATGGACGGAATGCTGACAATGCAGACATTGCAATGAACTGGGGTGGCAGAGTGAGCTAAAGAACGGTGATAGATTAAACCCAGATCAGTTGACTGGGGGTGAGTGCTTGCAGTGTTCAACACTCCGTCCATCATTTCCTTTGGTTTTTGCTTTGTTTGCCATACGTTGGCAGGGTATGCTCAGACGTGAGTCCCTTGCTCACTTTGCCACTGGATTCAAGCAAGCCTGGCTGAAGACGGCTGAAATGCCAGAAAACTGTCCTAGGAAGCTTGTTTCCGGTCCAGGGAAGACATGGCTTGGCAGTTCGGGCTGGACTGTTCCCATGAGGCACAGGGTCAGACTGATTTGCATATGGCCATGTCTGAACTGGGGTGGCAGAGTGAGCTAAAGAACGGTGATGGATTAAACCCAGATCAGTTGACTGGGGGTGAGTGCTTGCAATGTTCAACACTCCGTCCAACATTTCCTTTGGTTTTTGCTTTGTTTGCCATAAGTTGGCAGGGTATGCTCAGACGTGAGTCCCTTGCTCACTTTGCCACTGGATTCAAGCAAGCCTGGCTGAAGACGGCTGAAATGCCAGAAAACGGTCCTAGGAAGCTTGTTTCCGGTCCAGGGAAGACATGGCTTGGCAGTTCGGGCTGGACTGTTCCCATGAGGCACAGGGTCAGACTGATTTGCATATGGCCATGTCTGAACTGGGGTGGCAGAGTGAGCTAAAGAACGGTGATGGATTAAACCCAGATCAGTTGACTGGGGGTGAGTGCTTGCAATGTTCATCACTCCGTCCAACATTTCCTTTGGTTTTTTCTTTGTTCGCCATAAGTTGGCAGGGTATGCTCAGACGTGAGTCCCTTGCTCACTTTGCCACTGGATTCAAGCAAGCCTGGCTGAAGACGGCTGAAATGCCAGAAACCGGTCCTAGGAAGCTTGTTTCCGGTCCAGGGAAGACATGGATTGGCAGTTCGGGCTGGACTGTTCCCATGAGGCACAGGGTCAGACTGATTTGCATACGGCCATGTCTAAACTGGGGTGGCAGAGTGAGCTAAAGAACGGTGATGGATTAAACCCAGATCAGTTGACTGGGGGTGAGTGCTTGCAATGTTCAATACTCCGTCCATCATTTCCTTTGGTTTTTGCTTTGTTCGCCATAAGTTGGCAGGGTATGCTCAGACGTGAGTCCCTTGCTCACTTTGCCACTGGATTCAAGCAAGCCTGGCTGAAGACGGCTGAAATGCCAGAAACCGGTCCTAGGAAGCTTGTTTCCGGTCCAGGGAAGACATGGCTTGGCAGTTCGGGCTGGACTGTTCCCATGAGGCACAGGGTCAGACTGATTTGCATATGGCCATGTCTGAACTGGGGTGGCAGAGTGAGCTAAAGAACGGTGATGGATTAAACCCAGATCAGTTGACTGGGGGTGAGTGCTTGCAATGTTCAACACTCCGTCCATCATTTCCTTTGGTTTTTGCTTTGTTCGCCATAAGTTGGCAGGGTATGCTCAGACGTGAGTCCCTTGCTCACTTTGCCACTGGATTCAAGCAAGCCTGGCTGAAGACGGCTGAAATGCCAGAAACCGGTCCTAGGAAGCTTGTTTCCGGTCCAGGGAAGACATGGCTTGGCAGTTCGGGCTGGACTGTTCCCATGAGGCACAGGGTCAGACTGATTTGCATATGGCCATGTCTGAACTGGGGTGGCAGAGTGAGCTAAAGAACGGTGATGGATTAAACCCAGATCAGTTGACTGGGGGTGAGTGCTTGCAATGTTCAATACTCCGTCCATCATTTCCTTTGGTTTTTGCTTTGTTCGCCATAAGTTGGCAGGGTATGCTCAGACGTGAGTCCCTTGCTCACTTTGCCACTGGATTCAAGCAAGCCTGGCTGAAGACGGCTGAAATGCCAGAAACCGGTCCTAGGAAGCTTGTTTCCGGTCCAGGGAAGACATGGCTTGGCAGTTCGGGCTGGACTGTTCCCATGAGGCACAGGGTCAGACTGATTTGCATATGGCCATGTCTGAACTGGGGTGGCAGAGTGAGCTAAAGAACGGTGATGGATTAAACCCAGATCAGTTGACTGGGGGTGAGTGCTTGCAATGTTCAACACTCCGTCCATCATTTCCTTTGGTTTTTGCTTTGTTCGCCATAAGTTGGCAGGGTATGCTCAGACGTGAGTCCCTTGCTCACTTTGCCACTGGATTCAAGCAAGCCTGGCTGAAGACGGCTGAAATGCCAGAAACCGGTCCTAGGAAGCTTGTTTCCGGTCCAGGGAAGACATGGCTTGGCAGTTCGGGCTGGACTGTTCCCATGAGGCACAGGGTCAGACTGATTTGCATATGGCCATGTCTGAACTGGGGTGGCAGAGTGAGCTAAAGAACGGTGATGGATTAAACCCAGATCAGTTGACTGGGGGTGAGTGCTTGCAATGTTCAACACTCCGTCCATCATTTCCTTTGGTTTTTGCTTTGTTCGCCATAAGTTGGCAGGGTATGCTCAGACGTGAGTCCCTTGCTCACTTTGCCACTGGATTCAAGCAAGCCTGGCTGAAGACGGCTGAAATGCCAGAAACCGGTCCTAGGAAGCTTGTTTCTGGTCCAGGGAAGACATGGCTTGGCAGTTCGGGCTGGACTGTTCCCATGAGGCACAGGGTCAGACTGATTTGCATATGGCCATGTCTGAACTGGGGTGGCAGAGTGAGCTAAAGAACGGTGATGGATTAAACCCAGATCAGTTGACTGGGGGTGAGTGCTTGCAATGTTCAACACTCCGTCCATCATTTCCTTTGGTTTTTGCTTTGTTCGCCATGAGTTGGCAGGGTATGCTCAGACGTGAGTCCCTTGCTCACTTTGCCACTGGATTCAAGCAAGCCTGGCTGAAGACGGCTGAAATGCCAGAAACCGGTCCTAGGAAGCTTGTTTCCGGTCCAGGGAAGACATGGCTTGGCAGTTCGGGCTGGACTGTTCCCATGAGGCACAGGGTCAGACTGATTTGCATATGGCCATGTCTGAACTGGGGTGGCAGAGTGAGCTAAAGAACGGTGATGGATTAAACCCAGATCAGTTGACTGGGGGTGAGTGCTTGCAATGTTCAACACTCCGTCCATCATTTCCTTTGGTTTTTGCTTTGTTCGCCATAAGTTGGCAGGGTATGCTCAGACGTGAGTCCCTTGCTCACTTTGCCACTGGATTCAAGCAAGCCTGGCTGAAGACGGCTGAAATGCCAGAAACCGGTCCTAGGAAGCTTGTTTCCGGTCCAGGGAAGACATGGCTTGGCAGTTCGGGCTGGACTGTTCCCATGAGGCACAGGGTCAGACTGATTTGCATATGGCCATGTCTGAACTGGGGTGGCAGAGTGAGCTAAAGAACGGTGATGGATTAAACCCAGATCAGTTGACTGGGGGTGAGTGCTTGCAATGTTCAACACTCCGTCCATCATTTCCTTTGGTTTTTGCTTTGTTCGCCATAAGTTGGCAGGGTATGCTCAGACGTGAGTCCCTTGCTCACTTTGCCACTGGATTCAAGCAAGCCTGGCTGAAGACGGCTGAAATGCCAGAAACCGGTCCTAGGAAGCTTGTTTCCGCTCCAGGGAAGACATGGCTTGGCAGTTCGGGCTGGACTGTTCCCATGAGGCACAGGGTCAGACTGATTTGCATATGGCCATGTCTGAACTGGGGTGGTAGAGTGAGCTAAAGAACGGTGATGGATTAAACCCAGATCAGTTGACTGGGGGTGAGTGCTTGCAATGTTCAACACTCCGTCCATCATTTCCTTTGGTTTTTGCTTTGTTCGCCATAAGTTGGCAGGGTATGCTCAGACGTGAGTCCCTTGCTCACTTTGCCACTGGATTCAAGCAAGCCTGGCTGAAGACGGCTGAAATGCCAGAAACCGGTCCTAGGAAGCTTGTTTCTGGTCCAGGGAAGACATGGATTGGCAGTTCGGGCTGGACTGTTCCCATGAGGCACAGGGTCAGACTGATTTGCATATGGCCATGTCTGAACTGGGGTGGCAGAGTGAGCTAAAGAACGGTGATGGATTAAACCCAGATCAGTTGACTGGGGGTGAGTGCTTGCAATGTTCAACACTCCGTCCATCATTTCCTTTGGTTTTTGCTTTGTTCGCCATAAGTTGGCAGGGTATGCTCAGACATGAGTCCCTTGCTCACTTTGCCACTGGATTCAAGCAAGCCTGGCTGAAGACGGCTGAAATGCCAGAAACCGGTCCTAGGAAGCTTGTTTCCGGTCCAGGGAAGACATGGCTTGGCAGTTCGGGCTGGACTGTTCCCATGAGGCACAGGGTCAGACTGATTTGCATATGGCCATGTCTGAACTGGGGTGGAAGAGTGAGCTAAAGAACGGTGATGGATTAAACCCAGATCAGTTGACTGGGGGTGAGTGCTTGCAATGTTCAACACTCCGTCCATCATTTCCTTTGGTTTTTGCTTTGTTCGCCATAAGTTGGCAGGGTATGCTCAGACGTGAGTCCCTTGCTCACTTTGCCACTGGATTCAAGCAAGCCTGGCTGAAGACGGCTGAAATGCCAGAAACCGGTCCTAGGAAGCTTGTTTCCGGTCCAGGGAAGACATGGCTTGGCAGTTCGGGCTGGACTGTTCCCATGAGGCACAGGGTCAGACTGATTTGCATATGGCCATGTCTGAACTGGGGTGGCAGAGTGAGCTAAAGAACGGTGATGGATTAAACCCAGATCAGTTGACTGGGGGTGAGTGCTTGCAATGTTCAACACTCCGTCCATCATTTCCTTTAGTTTTTGCTTTGTTCGCCATAAGTTGGCAGGGTATGCTCAGACGTGAGTCCCTTGCTCACTTTGCCATTGGATTCAAGCAAGCCTGGCTGAAGACGGCTGAAATGCCAGAAACCGGTCCTAGGAAGCTTGTTTCCGGTCCAGGGAAGACATGGCTTGGCAGTTCGGGCTGGACTGTTCCCATGAGGCACAGGGTCAGACTGATTTGCATATGGCCATGTCTGAACTGGGGTGGCAGAGTGAGCTAAAGAACGGTGATGGATTAAACCCAGATCAGTTGACTGGGGGTGAGTGCTTGCAATGTTCAACACTCCGTCCATCATTTCCTTTGGTTTTTGCTTTGTTCGCCTTAAGTTGGCAGGGTATGCTCAGACGTGAGTCCCTTGCTCACTTTGCCACTGGATTCAAGCAAGCCTGGCTGAAGATGGCTGAAATGCCAGAAACCGGTCATAGGAAGCTTGTTTCTGGTCCAGGGAAGACATGGCTTGGCAGTTCGGGCTGGACTGTTCCCATGAGGCACAGGGTCAGACTGATTTGCATATGGCCATGTCTGAACTGGGGTGGCAGAGTGAGCTAAAGAACGGTGATGGATTAAACCCAGATCAGTTGACTGGGGGTGAGTGCTTGCAATGTTCAACACTCCGTCCATCATTTCCTTTGGTTTTTGCTTTGTTCGCCATAAGTTGGCAGGATATGCTCAGACGTGAGTCCCTTGCTCACTTTGCCACTGGATTCAAGCAAGCCTGGCTGAAGACGGCTGAAATGCCAGAAACCGGTCCTAGGAAGCTTGTTTCCGGTCCAGGGAAGACATGGCTTGGCAGTTCGGGCTGGACTGTTCCCATGAGGCACAGGGTCAGACTGATTTGCATATGGCCATGTCTGAACTGGGGTGGCAGAGTGAGCTAAAGAACGGTGATGGATTAAACCCAGATCAGTTGACTGGGGGTGAGTGCTTGCAATGTTCAACACTCCGTCCATCATTTCCTTTGGTTTTTGCTTTGTTCGCCATAAGTTGGCAGGGTATGCTCAGACGTGAGTCCCTTGCTCACTTTGCCACTGGATTCAAGCAAGCCTGGCTGAAGACGGCTGAAATGCCAGAAACCGGTCCTAGGAAGCTTGTTTCTGGTCCAGGGAAGACATGGCTTGGCAGTTCGTGCTGGACTGTTCCCATGAGGCACAGGGTCAGACTGATTTGCATATGGCCATGTCTGAACTGGGGTGGCAGAGTGAGCTAAAGAACGGTGATGGATTAAACCCAGATCAGTTGACTGGGGGTGAGTGCTTGCAATGTTCAACACTCCGTCCATCATTTCCTTTGGTTTTTGCTTTGTTCGCCATAAGTTGGCAGGGTATGCTCAGACGTGAGTCCCTTGCTCACTTTGCCACTGGATTCAAGCAAGCCTGGCTGAAGACGGCTGAAATGCCAGAAACCGGTCCTAGGAAGCTTGTTTCCGGTCCAGGGAAGACATGGCTTGGCAGTTCGGGCTGGACTGTTACCATGAGGCACAGGGTCAGACTGATTTGCATATGGCCATGTCTGAACTGGGGTGGCAGAGTGAGCTAAAGAACGGTGATGGATTAAACCCAGATCAGTTGACTGGGGGTGAGTGCTTGCAATGTTCAACACTCCGTCCATCATTTCCTTTGGTTTTTGCTTTGTTCGCCATAAGTTGGCAGGGTATGCTCAGACGTGAGTCCCTTGCTCACTTTACCACTGGATTCAAGCAAGCCTGGCTGAAGACGGCTGAAATGCCAGAAACCGGTCCTAGGAAGCTTGTTTCCGGTCCAGGGAAGACATGGCTTGGCAGTTCGGGCTGGACTGTTCCCATGAGGCACAGGGTCAGACTGATTTGCATATGGCCATGTCTGAACTGGGGTGGCAGAGTGAGCTAAAGAACGGTGATGGATTAAACCCAGATCAGTTGACTGGGGGTGAGTGCTTGCAATGTTCAACACTCCGTCCATCATTTCCTTTGGTTTTTGCTTTGTTCGCCATAAGTTGGCAGGGTATGCTCAGACGTGAGTCCCTTGCTCACTTTGCCACTGGATTCAAGCAAGCCTGGCTGAAGACGGCTGAAATGCCAGAAACCGGTCCTAGGAAGCTTGTTTCCGGTCCAGGGAAGACATGGCTTGGCAGTTCGGGCTGGACTGTTCCCATGAGGCACAGGGTCAGACTGATTTGCATATGGCCATGTCTGAACTGGGGTGGCAGAGTGAGCTAAAGAACGGTGATGGATTAAACCCAGATCAGTTGACTGGGGGTGAGTGCTTGCAATGTTCAACACTCCGTCCATCATTTCCTTTAGTTTTTGCTTTGTTCGCCATAAGTTGGCAGGGTATGCTCAGACGTGAGTCCCTTGCTCACTTTGCCATTGGATTCAAGCAAGCCTGGCTGAAGACGGCTGAAATGCCAGAAACCGGTCCTAGGAAGCTTGTTTCCGGTCCAGGGAAGACATGGCTTGGCAGTTCGGGCTGGACTGTTCCCATGAGGCACAGGGTCAGACTGATTTGCATATGGCCATGTCTGAACTGGGGTGGCAGAGTGAGCTAAAGAACGGTGATGGATTAAACCCAGATCAGTTGACTGGGGGTGAGTGCTTGCAATGTTCAACACTCCGTCCATCATTTCCTTTGGTTTTTGCTTTGTTCGCCTTAAGTTGGCAGGGTATGCTCAGACGTGAGTCCCTTGCTCACTTTGCCACTGGATTCAAGCAAGCCCGGCTGAAGATGGCTGAAATGCCAGAAACCGGTCATAGGAAGCTTGTTTCTGGTCCAGGGAAGACATGGCTTGGCAGTTCGGGCTGGACTGTTCCCATGAGGCACAGGGTCAGACTGATTTGCATATGGCCATGTCTGAACTGGGGTGGCAGAGTGAGCTAAAGAACGGTGATGGATTAAACCCAGATCAGTTGACTGGGGGTGAGTGCTTGCAATGTTCAACACTCCGTCCATCATTTCCTTTGGTTTTTGCTTTGTTCGCCATAAGTTGGCAGGATATGCTCAGACGTGAGTCCCTTGCTCACTTTGCCACTGGATTCAAGCAAGCCTGGCTGAAGACGGCTGAAATGCCAGAAACCGGTCCTAGGAAGCTTGTTTCCGGTCCAGGGAAGACATGGCTTGGCAGTTCGGGCTGGACTGTTCCCATGAGGCACAGGGTCAGACTGATTTGCATATGGCCATGTCTGAACTGGGGTGGCAGAGTGAGCTAAAGAACGGTGATGGATTAAACCCAGATCAGTTGACTGGGGGTGAGTGCTTGCAATGTTCAACACTCCGTCCATCATTTCCTTTGGTTTTTGCTTTGTTCGCCATAAGTTGGCAGGGTATGCTCAGACGTGAGTCCCTTGCTCACTTTGCCACTGGATTCAAGCAAGCCTGGCTGAAGACGGCTGAAATGCCAGAAACCGGTCCTAGGAAGCTTGTTTCTGGTCCAGGGAAGACATGGCTTGGCAGTTCGGGCTGGACTGTTCCCATGAGGCACAGGGTCAGACTGATTTGCATATGGCCATGTCTGAACTGGGGTGGCAGAGTGAGCTAAAGAACGGTGATGGATTAAACCCAGATCAGTTGACTGGGGGTGAGTGCTTGCAATGTTCAACACTCCGTCCATCATTTCCTTTGGTTTTTGCTTTGTTCGCCATAAGTTGGCAGGGTATGCTCAGACGTGAGTCCCTTGCTCACTTTGCCACTGGATTCAAGCAAGCCTGGCTGAAGACGGCTGAAATGCCAGAAACCGGTCCTAGGAAGCTTGTTTCCGGTCCAGGGAAGACATGGCTTGGCAGTTCGGGCTGGACTGTTCCCATGAGGCACAGGGTCAGACTGATTTGCATATGGCCATGTCTGAACTGGGGTGGCAGAGTGAGCTAAAGAACGGTGATGGATTAAACCCAGATCAGTTGACTGGGGGTGAGTGCTTGCAATGTTCAACACTCCGTCCATCATTTCCTTTGGTTTTTGCTTTGTTCGCCATAAGTTGGCAGGGTATGCTCAGACGTGAGTCCCTTGCTCACTTTGCCACTGGATTCAAGCAAGCCTGGCTGAAAACGGCTGAAATGCCAGAAACCGGTCCTAGGAAGCTTGTTTCTGGTCCAGGGAAGACATGGCTTGGCAGTTCGGGCTGGACTGTTCCCATGAGGCACAGGGTCAGACTGATTTGCATATGGCCATGTCTGAACTGGGGTGGCAGAGTGAGCTAAAGAACGGTGATGGATTAAACCCAGATCAGTTGACTGGGGGTGAGTGCTTGCAATGTTCAACACTCCGTCCATCATTTCCTTTGGTTTTTGCTTTGTTCGCCATGAGTTGGCAGGGTATGCTCAGACGTGAGTCCCTTGCTCACTTTGCCACTGGATTCAAGCAAGCCTGGCTGAAGACGGCTGAAATGCCAGAAACCGGTCCTAGGAAGCTTGTTTCCGGTCCAGGGAAGACATGGCTTGGCAGTTCGGGCTGGACTGTTCCCATGAGGCACAGGATCAGACTGATTTGCATATGGCCATGTCTGAACTGGGGTGGCAGAGTGAGCTAAAGAACGGTGATGGATTAAACCCAGATCAGTTGACTGGGGGTGAGTGCTTGCAATGTTCAACACTCCGTCCATCATTTCCTTTGGTTTTTGCTTTGTTCGCCATAAGTTGGCAGGGTATGCTCAGATTTGAGTCCCTTGCTCACTTTGCCACTGGATTCAAGCAAGCCTGGCTGAAGACGGCTGAAATGCCAGAAACCGGTCCTAGGAAGCTTGTTTCCGGTCCAGGGAAGACATGGCTTGGCAGTTCGGGCTGGACTGTTCCCATGAGGCACAGGGTCAGACTGATTTGCATATGGCCATGTCTGAACTGGGGTGGCAGAGTGAGCTAAAGAACGGTGATGGATTAAACCCAGATCAGTTGACTGGGGGTGAGTGCTTGCAATGTTCAACACTCCGTCCATCATTTCCTTTGGTTTTTGCTTTGTTCGCCATAAGTTGGCAGGGTATGCTCAGACGTGAGTCCCTTGCTCACTTTGCCACTGGATTCAAGCAAGCCTGGCTGAAGACGGCTGAAATGCCAGAAACCGGTCCTAGGAAGCTTGTTTCCGGTCCAGGGAAGACATGGCTTGGCAGTTCGGGCTGGACTGTTCCCATGAGGCACAGGGTCAGACTGATTTGCATATGGCCATGTCTGAACTGGGGTGGCAGAGTGAGCTAAAGAACGGTGATGGATTAAACCCAGATCAGTTGACTGGGGGTGAGTGCTTGCAATGTTCAACACTCCGTCCATCATTTCCTTTGGTTTTTGCTTTGTTCGCCATAAGTTGGCAGGGTATGCTCAGACGTGAGTCCCTTGCTCACTTTGCCACTGGATTCAAGCAAGCCTGGCTGAAGACGGCTGAAATGCCAGAAACCGGTCCTAGGAAGCTTGTTTCTGGTCCAGGGAAGACATGGATTGGCAGTTCGGGCTGGACTGTTCCCATGAGGCACAGGGTCAGACTGATTTGCATATGGCCATGTCTGAACTGGGGTGGCAGAGTGAGCTAAAGAACGGTGATGGATTAAACCCAGATCAGTTGACTGGGGGTGAGTGCTTGCAATGTTCAACACTCCGTCCATCATTTCCTTTGGTTTTTGCTTTGTTCGCCATAAGTTGGCAGGGTATGCTCAGACGTGAGTCCCTTGCTCACTTTGCCACTGGATTCAAGCAAGCCTGGCTGAAGACAGCTGAAATGCCAGAAACCGGTCCTAGGAAGCTTGTTTCCGGTCCAGGGAAGACATGGCTTGGCAGTTCGGGCTGGACTGTTCCCATGAGGCACAGGGTCAGACTGATTTGCATATGGCCATGTCTGAACTGGGGTGGCAGAGTGAGCTAAAGAACGGTGATGGATTAAACCCAGATCAGTTGACTGGGGGTGAGTGCTTGCAATGTTCAACACTCCGTCCATCATTTCCTTTGGTTTTTGCTTTGTTCGCCATAAGTTGGCAGGGTATGCTCAGACGTGAGTCCCTTGCTCACTTTGCCACTGGATTCAAGCAAGCCTGGCTGAAGACGGCTGAAATGCCAGAAACCGGTCCTAGGAAGCTTGTTTCCGGTCCAGGGAAGACATGGCTTGGCAGTTCGGGCTGGACTGTTCCCATGAGGCACAGGGTCAGACTGATTTGCATATGGCCATGTCTGAACTGGGGTGGCAGAGTGAGCTAAAGAACGGTGATGGATTAAACCCAGATCAGTTGATTGGGGGTGAGTGCTTGCAATGTTCAACACTCCGTCCATCATTTCCTTTGGTTTTTGCTTTGTTCGCCATAAGTTGGCAGGGTATGCTCAGACGTGAGTCCCTTGCTCACTTTGCCACTGGATTCAAGCAAGCCTGGCTGAAGACGGCTGAAATGCCAGAAACCGGTCCTAGGAAGCTTGTTTCCGGTCCAGGGAAGACATGGCTTGGCAGTTCGGGCTGGACTGTTCCCATGAGGCACAGGGTCAGACTGATTTGCATATGGCCATGTCTGAACTGGGGTGGCAGAGTGAGCTAAAGAACGGTGATGGATTAAACCCAGATCAGTTGACTGGGGGTGAGTGCTTGCAATGTTCAACACTCCGTCTATCATTTCCTTTAGTTTTTGCTTTGTTCGCCATAAGTTGGCAGGGTATGCTCAGACGTGAGTCCCTTGCTCACTTTGCCATTGGATTCAAGCAAGCCTGGCTGAAGACGGCTGAAATGCCAGAAACCGGTCCTAGGAAGCTTGTTTCCGGTCCAGGGAAGACATGGCTTGGCAGTTCGGGCTGGACTGTTCCCATGAGGCACAGGGTCAGACTGATTTGCATATGGCCATGTCTGAACTGGGGTGGCAGAGTGAGCTAAAGAACGGTGATGGATTAAACCCAGATCAGTTGACTGGGGGTGAGTGCTTGCAATGTTCAACACTCCGTCCATCATTTCCTTTGGTTTTTGCTTTGTTCGCCATAAGTTGGCAGGGTATGCTCAGACGTGAGTCCCTTGCTCACTTTGCCACTGGATTCAAGCAAGCCTGGCTGTAGATGGCTGAAATGCCAGAAACCGGTCATAGGAAGCTTGTTTCTGGTCCAGGGAAGACATGGCTTGGCAGTTCGGGCTGGACTGTTCCCATGAGGCACAGGGTCAGACTGATTTGCATATGGCCATGTCTGAACTGGGGTGGCAGAGTGAGCTAAACAACAGTGATGGATTAAACCCAGATCAGTTGACTGGGGGTGAGTGGTTGCAATGTTCAACACTCTGTCCATCATTTCCTTTGGTATCTATAAGATGTGGCGCACTCCTGTCCTTCTCCCCTGTGCCAGTGCACAAACAGCAGCCATGCACCAACGCAGACACCCTTGCTTCATGTTGCACGGGTGCATGCATTGCAGGGATGATTGTTTGTGTGCAGGAAGGAAAATCTTCCTGCACTAAAACAATCAGTGATGGCATTTTGCAGCACGCATAGAAAGAGGAAAAAACGAAGAGAAATAAAAGCATTTCTTCTTGCTGCGCCTCCTTATTCCTCCCCTGGGGAGGCATAGGATTCTGACGCATTCCCAGGTTTACAAAATGTTGTAGATCTGGGAATGCGTCAAGTTCCATCGATGCTGCATGGAAACACCCATAGCAACACCCATGGAACGCCCCTTTCATGCAGAGTTATGCGCGAAAGGGAAACATATTTACAAGGCCATGAAAAGTAACGCAGTGTGACTTTACATGGTCTTGTAAATATGGGGAAGCCCATTGTGCTGCCGGTGTGCCAATAAAAGTGACGCATCGGCTGTGCAATGGGCTTGTAAATAGGCCCCCAGGCATCTTCTTGAAAGGCTGCCTTTGACCTGTGGCCAGAGTACAATAATGTGTTGGTGATGAAATACCAATTTTTGGGCAAATAGAAAGATTTGTCACTTAAAGAGCAGTGCTCATTTTCAGACTCAGAGCTGAAGTTCATTGCTATGACCAACATGGCAAAGGTCTTTTGAGGAGGAGGTGCTACCAGATCTACAGCAATGTAGTTTAAAAATTCTGAGCCATATTTACCTAAAATTCATGCAACACAGCAAGCCATCTTGCTGTGCTGCATGAAAAGGCAGGACCGTGGTACATGTGTGACGCAACTGAAAAATTAGATTAATGAAGCCATGCAAGGCCACTTTGTGTGGACCTGAGTGGTTTAATTAATTTAGAGTAAAGCAACTTAGCGCAAATCGTGGCATTGTCTTACTCTGCACTAGAGTGGCGTTCTATGGGCATTGTGTGGATGTTCCCATGCAACTGCCATGGTTTTTGATCCATTCTTAGATACACCAGAACTAGTAAACGTGGGAATGTGCCAAAAAGATACGCCTTCCCAGGAGAGGCATAATGAGGAGAAATATCTTTATTTCTCCTCGTTGCTTCCGCTTTCTATGTGTGTTGAATTCTGCAGATACAGTAATATGATTCTAAGGATTCTTTTTGTGCAGGAAGACGCCCCTTCCTTCACAAAAACAATCCTGCATGTAACACAGGCACCATTGCACCATGGCGCAAAGCTGCCTGCATTGGCGCTAGGCAGCCAAACCAGCACCAGCTCAGGGGAAAATTTAAATATGGTGCATTTCTGCCCTTTTCCTGTTAGGCATGCAGCACAGCAAGGTGACTTGCTGCACTGCGCTGCGTGACAAATCTCATAAATAAGACCCTTAGTATATATGGCACTGTTCTGTTCTCTCTCTTTCACGCAATGCAATTCAGTGCAGCAATGTTACTTGCTGTGGTGCGTGTCTTCTTTGTAAATTTTGCCCTCAGTCAGCACTGTTGTCTTGGTCCGGATGCTTAATTGATGGATGGAGACCAATGGACCACTGCCAAATTAATCTTTTTTCTAACGGTTTAGCACTCTTGGGTGTGTGTTAAGCATAGCACAAGATGTTTACAATGAAAGTCTCACATTAGTTGCACATCTGGGCGTATGGTTGTGGCATGCTCCCAGTACAAGGTTGCGTACAGCCAGATACTACCTGCTAAGCTTAAGCTATATGAAAGTGGCTTATTTGCAGCTGTGGTCCCTTCATAATGTGACTGGTTATCACTTCAACACTTGTGGCTTGAACTTCATAGAGTTCATAGATCCCTGTGATTTCAGTTATATCTATTATATTTGTATACCTATTTATATTTATACCTATTTTGACTATTATATTTGTGAGTGACAGCTTTGGGAAATTTCTTTTCACAATCTGAAAATCCAACAAAAAAATTGACAATGAAGAGAACCCTCCATGTGTTGTTCTCATTTACACACGACAAACGATACCACAAGAAGGTTATGTGATTAAATGTTTAGCATGTTAACAAATGAAGGGCCTCATTTACAAACAAATGATGCAGCACAGAGCCTCAAGCCATTTTGCTGCGCCCAACGGCGTCATTTTAAAAGCTCAGAAATGCGTTGTATTAACAAAAATTCAACACATCTGTGTGCTTTGCCCTGCGCTGGCGCACAACTTTCTGACATGCGCCAGCACCCTTGTGTCATGTTGCCAGTGTGCCTGCATTGTGGGGATGATTGTTTTTGTGACATCTTCCGACACAAAAACAATCATTGATGGCATTTTCCTCTTTCTATGCTTGCTGCAGAATGCGCAATAGGCTTGTAAATGAGGTCCTATATGTTTTTGTACGAGAGAACCTTTTCTGCACAGAAGCATTCAAATAAGGGGAGAGAGCACAGGTGGGCAACAAAAAAGATATTTGCAAGGATCAACACAAATGACTTAGATGCAATTTAGAGTATCAGCTAAAAATCGCATTCTGCCTGCAACAGACTTCAGTATGTAGCCATATGTGTAGTTAATTCAGTAAGCTATTTAGGGGTCACCCCTACTTTTGATTCAACAAGATTCTTTAGGTTAAATTGCAAGTAATACACTGGCTAAATGCTTCACATTTTTTAAGAAACGTCTCCCTATTGGACATTTAAAAATAGAGAAGTTAGTATTATTAAAAAGTTGATGGTACTTATTTACAAGCCCCTTGTGCTGCTCGTTCACCACTTTTTTCCATGTAAAAAGTGAGGCACCAGCAGCGCAAGGGGCTTGTAAATAAGTCCCTATGGGTGATATTCTCAAGAACGTGCAATAAACATCACCAACCTAGGCTAACGCAACTTTACATAACGCCGTCTATCGAAGGAAACTAACGCTGTGTTCACGGCGTATTCTCAACACGCCGACAACAGGTGATAGTTCCCCGATAATGAGTCGAATGTGCACGTTAAAATTACCGGGACGGCGATAAAAAAGGAAAACCGAACTTGAGGAAAGTTGCGATGGGCCCAACAGCGATAAAAATATCAGCGATAATCAATGCCAGGCTTGCTATTCCCACGTCAGGTGGGAAAATTCACCATAAAAGCTGCCAAAAAAACCCTAAAGAGCTGAGAAGCACCATGGAGGAAGCTGGAGCAACTACAAAGGCCAACCAGAACCCCACAAACCCCCATGAAGACAATCCAGGGACCTCGGGGAAGGAGAAGAAGATGAACCCGCGATTCAGTCTGCAGGGAAACAAGATCCTGATTACGGAGGTGATAGAACACCACCAACAACTGTTAATCACCTTCACAGTGTCATTGGCAACTAAAACTGCAATATGGCAGTCCATCTTGGCCAAGGTGAATGCAGTCGGAGTGAAGAGAAGGGAAGTGGATGACTGCAAGAAGCGCTGGAATGATGGGAAGCGCAAAACCAAGCTGAAACTCGCCAACAACGGGAAAGTTGCAATGCAGACTGGAGTTGAGAGTCCAGCGCCACAGCAGGAGCTGAATGAGATGGAGGAAATGGTGTCCACAGTCATCAGTGGGGAGATGGTGGCCGGAGTTGGTTGACCGGACACTGCTCAACATGACCTGACCCAAGAGCAACAGGATGAGTAACGACCAGGGACTGAGGGGACGGAGGAGATGGGCACTATGGCACACATGCACAATTAAGTATAGCACAGTGCACACCCACAATGACTCTGGATCATGTCCCTGATCTCCTTGGCATACTGCTGCACACACAGAAACAGCAAGTAGGCCTCTGTCGACAATGTGCCCAGAGAGGGCCCTCCCCACACATCACAAATCTCACAACAAACCCATGCACATGTGCTGAACCCAGCAAAGCTGTGGGTCCATGAGCCACACTGACAATGCAAGTGACACTGCATGACGATTAGCATGGCTGCAGTCCAATTATCATGACATGGTGCACGCCACAACACTGAGGTGGCTGAGCGTGGACCACATCCGTAAAGGAGCTGGTCACACTCTGACACATCCACGTGCACAAACAACCCCTGACGTCAACAAGACATCTGCGGAGAAACCATGCCCAAGAGTCCCAACTCCCACCATGAGCCCAATTTACCCAAATCTGCAACATCTCAGCACTGTATGAGCACAGAAGTGAAAGGCACACTGCCTGAAAGGGATAAGGGCCAGCAAAACCAGGGCTGCAGGGGAGACTCTCCCACTATGCAGCCCACACACATAAGAATCAGAGCATATCAACATAGACACCAATGTGGTACAAACTGCAACACTCTCACATCAGAACAGAGGACACAACTACTGCCGCTTGTGTGTAGAAACTGGCCAATCACATTTGGCATACCAGGAAACTGTGAGATGATAATGTACAAATACAACCTCACATCCCTGTTGGTGTAGAAATATCCACTGTCCAGCATCAAATAGGCCTCTCCTCCCAAACAGTCACATTGTACATTGTCATGCAGTCTGTCTGTAAACGTGTCCAATGCGTGAACATACATGGAACACACTGTTAAACTGCATCTCCCCTTCACATTGCAGAGGGAGAATCAACACCTCCTGCAAGCAGACTGTACATCTCTTCACTGATGATGAAGAGGACCTCCACACCATTGACACTGATGCCCTCCAACATCTCATGGACACCCTCAGCACCCCACCCCCAGGAGCAGGGCAGCCCAGCTGCATCGAGGAGACCCCACCCCCTGCACAGACCACACAGCAGGAAGCACCCACCACCACGGCTGTCCCCCAGGACCCGGGTGGGGTTCGACCTCATGGCAGCCAGACTAGATGCCATACGTAGGTGTCTAAGTCCCATCAGGGACCAATTACAGTCCCTAACGGACACCCACAGTCCGCTCCATGCTCTCCAACAATCCATGGCTGACATCGCTGGAGTCATGACTCTGAGACAAGAACAACTGTCTAGTCAGAGTCGTTCCAGTGATGTCACCTGGGAGTTGGGACACCATGCGGAGGATCATGGAGAACGTGGAGCAGATGCATGCGGAAAGAATGGCTGCCACGGCTGCACACCAGCAAGATGTAGCTGGGATCTTCCACGCCCTGCAGATCCTCATCATGGCATTGCTGCCACAAGGCCTGGCGCAGATGAATGCTGCTATTACTACTCCATCCACCTCTCCGCCCCCTGATGTGTCAGTGCCTCACAGTGCGGCAGACATTCCACCTCCGCCCCCTGATGTGTCGGTGCCACAGAGTGCTGCAGACGAAACACTACCACCCACATGTGAGGCACTTCACACATCAGAGGATGAGGATGTGGATTATTCTGCCATTCTGAAGGAAGAAGGAAGCGGTAGCATTCATCTCCGCCATAAGGCCTGTTTCAGCTTAGTTCTGCCCTCTGCATCATGCCCTGGAATAACACCTTTCACTGTCCCCCGATACACTCTGCGACACTCACCTTGGCGCTCGACATGGACTGCCATATTTGGTTTGGTTACCAATGACACAGCAATCAGACTGCGGACTGAACTCTTCCGATTAACTTGTCAATCCCTAAAGGATCCGTAAATGTAAAGTGGGGTTTGCATGGCCATGTATTGGTCCAGCTTCAACACTCCACCGAATGTAATAACAACATTCTAATTCACACAGATGTGTCATGTCTATGATCAAGCAAGTATGCGTTTGAGGTTAGGCCTTTGATTTATGCTGCGGCAATGAAGATACACACACAACAGTTGGCATGTATGAGCCAAGACCCCGGGCGGTCTTGCGCTCTTTTATTTAGCCATTCGGGCGAGCCCGCCTTCCGGGTGCATGCTACATTGCAACATTGTCGATTAAGGGCTGGGTGGCGCCGACACTACAACAGAGACACACCCCATAGTCACTTTTGTGGCCCGGTCGAAACTGAACCACACCCAGAGCCCAGGGCCATTTATTCACACTCCTCACACACCTACGCGTGGTCCGCCGCTGCGGCGCTGGCATGTCGTGCGCTTTGGAGTACGTCTCCAGACATTTCACCCAGGCTTTCCAGCGGCCTGCCTGGGACGGGGGTGGCCCCGTGACTGTAAAGGGCTCCAGTGGCGTTACCGAGGACATGCTGTTGGCTGCTGGAGGCGGACATGTGGGGTAGCCCCATGGGACGATGAATTGTGGTGCACTGAGTTAGGCCCACCAGAACAGCTGAGCGGGTGTGCAGCCTGTGATGATGCAGTGGCCTGGAGGTTGGACGATGACTTGTGGTGCACTGAGGTAATGGCACCTGAGGCACTGCGTCCGGCACGGGCGTACCGCCATGTGACGATGACTTGTGGTGCACTGAGCTAGGCCCATCGGAAGAGCTGAGCAGGTGTGCAGCCTGCGATGAGTCCATGGCCTGGAGGTTGGACGATGACTTGTGGCACGCTGAGTTAGACCCACCTGAAGAGCTGAGCGGGTGTGCAGCCTGCGAGGATGCCTTGGCCTGGAGGCTGGACGATGGCTTGCGGTGCACTGAGTTAGGCCCACCTGAAGAGCTAAGCGGGTGTGCAGCCTGCAATAATACCTTGGCCTGGAGGCTGGACGATGACTTGCGGTGCACTGAGTTAGTCCCACCGGAGGAGCTGAGCGGGTTAGCAGCCTGCGATGATGCAGTAGGCCTGGAGGTCGGGACTAGATTGGATTTGGGTGAGACAGCACACACAGAACTCCACGGTGCAGTGCCACAGGCTGCGCTGGGGGCCTGTTGCTCGGAAGCCAGCGATCGGCTGAGGAGGCTGCCAGGCTCACGGGCCTCGGACTTGAAGATTGCACCAGCACGTGGTGGGCCCTCTTGGAGACACACCGGTGGCGGCAGGTGAACAGTGAGGCCTGGGTGCGCAGGGGAGGGCACCAGCGGGCTGGGGTGCAGCAGGCGCACAGGATCGCGCAGGCACCACCGGTCACGGCGGCGGCCTCGTGGCAGGGTGAGGGGCGCCCGATATCGCTCATAAACGCAGACACGAAGTTATACTCTAAAGTATGGGCTAAGAGGTTGGGCAGGATCATTGGCGGTCTTGTCTCCCCCTGGCAGCATGGTTTTATTCCGGGCCGCGGTACAACTGACCATGTTAGAAGAGCTATAGCACTGTTTGACGCCCAGGGTGCGGGGGGAGGGGAGATTGCCATGATTCTGCTCGACGCAGAAAAAGCCTTCGACAGGGTTGTCTGGGATTTCCTTTGGGGTGTATTGGTGGGCAGAGGATTTGGTAAAAAGGTTATCAGAGCTCTCCAAGCAATGTATGTAGATCCTGTTGCTAGGGTGGTGGTTATGGGTGAGAGCTCCGAGAAACTAGTTATTAAGAGGGGCACCCGCCAAGGTTGCCCATGCTCCCCAATCCTCTTTGCGCTTTATATAGACCCTCTTATTCAGAAAATCTTGGGGTCTTCTAGGATTAGCCCGGTGGTTTGCAATGGTCATACTAGTAAAAGTTTTGCCTATGCCAATGACCTGGCAATAATTACAGACAACCCCCAGCAGGCGCTTACGGCCTTGGTTGAAATAACAGAGGAATTTGGTAAGCGGTCTGGTTACCTTCTTAACGAGACCAAAACCCAAATAATTTGCTCTCCGAATATAGTTAAAAGCGACTCGAGGAATGTGGAGTCAGCAACCTATTTAGGGATTAAGATCAATGCCTCAGTCGGGGAAATAATTGCTGAGAACTATCCCCCAATCATAAAATCCATTGAAAAAGAGCTAAAGAGGATAGACGTGCTACACCTTTCTTTGATTGGGCGGGTACACGTATTAAAAATGTCTATCTTCCCTAGAGTTCTCTATTTGTTTAGGGCCATACCCTTATTTTTGGATGAGAAAATTATTAAAAGGTTGGAGTCTATCTTTATCAAATTTGTTTGGCAGTATGGCAGGATTAGGCATTCAACTAACTATATGTCCCTTCCCAGGGAAAGGGGTGGTTTGGCCTTACCAAATCTAAGATTTTATCATTGGTCATGCCTTTTGACACAAATGTCCATCCTGTTCCAACAGGAGGTCAACCATGATGGTGTTAATTTGTTAGCCTCGGATCTACCTTCTATCTTTGAGCTGTTAATCGGGGAACAGGCTGCTGGGCTGTTGTGGCGTGAGGTGGATCGCAGGTTTTATAAGAGGCCTCGTTTGAAGATTTTGGAAGGGGTATGGGAGGTTTGGAGATCTATTTCGAAGTTATGTAAAATCCCTAAGGTAAATCGTTATCTCCAGCTCTGTAACTCTAGTTTGCTTCCCTTTGTTGGGTCTCATAGGAATTTACAGACATGGAGAAATTTTGGTATTAGGTCTCTAGGCAATATTTGGGGGAACCATGCTCCGCTCGGTTTTGATACTATCCAACACTTGTATGGTATTCCGACCAATCAGTGGTTTCTCTATGGTCAAGTTGCCCGAGCATTTAAGGCAGTGAGACCAAAACCCCTGTCAATGGAGGTTGTCTCTGTTATTGAACTGTTAATGGCAGGGCCTAAAAAGATCAAATTGGTATATAAGCAGCTTATCTTGGAAATACCAGATGATATGGAAAAAACGGAAGTATCTCTGGCCCGGAAATTAGATGACCCCGATGCTGACCTAGACCTGGCCATTTCCCTGAATAAAAAAGTTTTTAGATCCACCAACCTGAGGGCCCAGCATTATAAAACGGTATTTAATCTATATCATTCCCCAGCCAAATTATATGCCTGGGGGGTCAGGGGGGATGATAAATGTCCTAGATCCAACTCTGGGCCAGCAGATCTCCTGCACATGTTTTTCCATTGTAGCTCACTTGCTCCAGTACAGAGGGAAGTCTGTAAATTTTGGGAGGGGCTGCTAGGTCATAAGATTGATCTATCCCCTACCCTGATGCTGCTGGGTTGTGATAATAAGCAAAAACTGTCTCAAGCTGAAGAAGCGTTGGTTTTTATGTCGGTTGCGGTATTGAGGATTTTAATCTCCTCAGGCTGGAAAGATACTATGGCCCCGTCTTTTCAAATGTGGCTTTCTAGGCTGTTGAGTATTCATAACATGGAGAACGGTTTGTATGAACAGAAGGGTAAAAAAATGCGTGATTTTGGCCAAAAATTATGGGCGCCGGTCTCAATCTGGAGAGAGATGACCAGTAATCAGTCGAGCTAGACTTAAAAAAAAGTTTTTTCTTTTTTAAATCTGCTTTTATAAATTTCTTACTGTATCTCATGTATGGCACTTTGCATTCTCCTGCTATGTATTTATGCTGATGTGTCTTTATTTTTTTTATGAGGTGTACTAACTGCAAATAAAAAAAATAAAAAAAAAATAAAAGAATTGTGGTGCACTGAGTTAGGCCCACCAGAACAGCTGAGCGGGTGTGCAGCCTGTGATGATGCAGTGGCCTGGAGGTTGGACGATGACTTGTGGTGCACTGAGGTAATGGCAACTGAGGCACTGCGTCCGGCACGGGCGTACCGCCATGTGACGATGACTTGTGGTGCACTGAGCTAGGCCCATCGGAAGAGCTGAGCAGGTGTGCAGCCTGCGATGAGTCCATGGCCTGGAGGTTGGACGATGACTTGTGGCACGCTGAGTTAGACCCACCTGAAGAGCTGAGCGGGTGTGCAGCCTGCGATGATGCCGTGGCCTGGAGGCTGGACGATGGCTTGCGGTGCACTGAGTTAGGCCCACCTGAAGAGCTAAGCGGGTGTGCAGCCTGCAATAATGCCTTGGCCTGGAGGCTGGACGATGACTTGCGGTGCACTGAGTTAGTCCCACCGGAGGAGCTGAGCGGGTTAGCAGCCTGCGATGATGCAGTAGGCCTGGAGGTCGGGACTGGATTGGATTTGGGTGAGACAGCACACACAGAACTCCACGGTGCAGTGCCACAGGCTGCGCTGGGGGCCTGTTGCTCGGAAGCCAGCGATCGGCTGAGGAGGCTGCCAGGCTCACGGGCCTCGGACTTGAAGATTGCACCAGCACATGGTGGGCCCTCTTGGAGACACACCGGTGGCGGCAGGTGAACAGTGAGGCCTGGGTGCGCAGGGGAGGGCACCAGCGGGCTGGGGTGCAGCAGGCGCACAGGATCGCGCAGGCACCACCGGTCACGGCGGCGGCCTCGTGGCAGGGTGAGGGGCGCCGCCCTGGCTGACACGCCCCTGAAGGCGATGACGAGATGTGCACCAGGTGGCGTGTGACGTAGCCACCACGTCGCCGGTGCAAATTTGGCCGTTGAAGGTGGCCAGCCACGTGTGTGTAGGCCTATGTTCAGGATATGGCAGACACAGAGACACCCACAGAAGGTCCGCTGTCTTGTTCTGCACTACCTCAGTGGTAGTCCGGGGGGTGGTCCTGGGGTTGGTGGCGGTAGGTGTTGTGGCCCTCTTGGGTCTCCAAGCTGCATGATTAGTAGCTCCATGGCATCTGTTGGTCTTCAGATATGGCTCTGGGCTGGGCTCCCTTTCTACTGCAGGTTTTCGTCCTACTTAAGGCCAGAAAAAAGCAGGTCTTAAATTCCTGCTGCTAATGTGCCTTATCGTCTGTTTTGGCCCAATTTGCCAATCTGGCTAGTCGTTGAGAATATCGCGAAGTGGTGTTATTGTGAGTTTTTGGATGGAAACGCCTACTCTGCATATGATTAGCGTTAGTTGTCGCTGTCAGCCTTTGCGATGTTTTAAGCGGCAGCTATCGCAGGTAAACTGATGATGTTGGCTGTTAGCGCAGGCTTGTGAATAGGGCGATAAATCTATCGCCACTTTCGTGGCAAAAGAGTGCCACTAAATCATCGATTTGTCCTTGAGAATATGCCCCCATGTATCTTCTCTGTGAATTTCCATGACCTTTCAATCTTTGGGGCATATGTACAAGTAAATGGTGCAGTGTGGCGCTCTGGCAAATTTTGCAGGCACTGCGTCATTTAAAAAACGCAGAGGTGCACCGTATTTACAAGAATACGACGCACCCCTCTGTTTTCCCTTGCGCTGGTGCTAAAAATAGCTGCCTTGCTCCAACATAAACAACCTAGCGCCATAGTGCAAGGGTGCCTACATTGCAGGGATGATTGTTTATGTGCAGGAAGGTGTCCCTTCCTGCATGTCAGCAATCAATAATGGCGATTTGCTACTGCATTCTGCAGCACCCATAGCAGTAGCAAATTGCCATTATAAAATTATTGTTTTTGTGCAGGAAAGGATACTTCCTTGCACAAAAACAATCATTAATGGCGTTTTGCTCTTTCCACACATAGATTAAGCAAAAACGAGTAGGATTAAAAGTATTTCTCCACTTTTCACGAATCTTACGCCTGCTTTTTCATGGCGTTAGTTTTTGGCGTTGCCTCAGATTTGCACATTCTTTAAAATCTAGGACAGCGTCAAAAAGCAGAGGGTGTTACAGTGGAACGCCCACAACAACGCCTATTGTACGCCCCTTTCACGACGATACCTGAGTGAAAGGGTACCATATTTACAAAGTGGTGTCAAGCCACAAGAAATTGCTTAATGCCACTTTGTAAATATGCAGCAGGGCATTGCGCCACCGGAACGTCAGAAAAGTGACGTTCTGGTGGTGGAATCCCCTTGTACATATGCCCCTTTGTGCTTACATCATTCAGCCTGAATACGGAAATATCAAAATGTAATTGGTGTCACAAAAAATCGAGCTGCTCCTTCCAATAACTTCAACTTTCACTGCTACGCAGTAGTGCCTGAGCTCTTCCAAACTTTAGATTATACTTCGGGACACCATGGCAAAAGAGCTTGACTTACCAGCAAAACTTTACCCAGAAACATAGGGGCATATCAACAAGTGGCAGCGTTAATTATCGCTGGCCGCTCTTAGCGTGAGGAACTTTATCGCCGGCTATCGCAGATAATTATCACCATGCTAGCGCTGTATCAACAACGCATAGCGCAATGGCAATAATTATTCCAGTGATAGCGATGTTTTCCATGGTACATCGCTGGTTTTCCAGCGATGTTCCATGGAAAATGGCGATATCCTTGGTGATAGCGCCTGTGGTCTTAGCCACACAATCCACCCCCAATGTTAGGTATGCCCTAGTCAGGAATTTAACGGACGTTAAATTCCTGCGTTAAGGCATACTTAACATGATTTTAAATATCGCTAACCCTCGTTGTCACTATGAGGAAGCTGGGTTAGCGATATTTACCCAAGGGAGTCTGGTCAGGCACGCCTCCTTTGCATCTCATTAGCGATGCAATGGGAGGCGTGCTGACAAGGGGCGCTAATGCAAGGATACACGCGCTAGCGTGTCCTTGTTGATAATGCGATAATATTATCACCGCTTTTTGCCCGAAAACGGGCTCTAAAGCGGCGATAATATTATCGCCGCACCTTGTTAATATGCCCCATAATTCATTGATGCTTTTTAATTTGAAATGCTTTATTGATTTTGAAATAGAGAGAGACTCAGGAACAACCCATGGGTGTGTAAACAATGTTAAGATAAGGACATGGTGTGCATACGCCAAAAAGTCGACATTGGAATAGCAAAAGTACATTGGCTGCACAAAATTTAAACCTGAGAGATACCTCTAACAATCGTTCCTGAAAGAGAGAAGAAAGTTGAAGAAAGGAAAGAATAAAAAGAAAGAAAATAACTATGAGCAGGGGAGAAGCAAGAGTTCATACATAAGAAATTTCCTTGAAGTTCTTGACAACAGGATAATCCAGCTATATCATATGTAGCCTGTGCAGATAAGGGAAACCACACATAACTCATCATTATGAAATACAACAAGGGTATACAATAGGACTGCAAGGAAGCTCACGGGGTTTGTGAGAGTCAAAGTAATTGTCCAGAGTGGATCACATTGGTCTAGAAGGGGATCTCCAAGGTGAGTTTTGCAAGGCCACATTGTCCGCATCTAATTCTTTGATGCTTTCAACAAACGTCAGGCCATGGGATTTTTACTAAATTTGGGTTTCACAAAGAAGTATGTATGAAGAGACTTCTTTAATTCTATCAAGTTTTTGTAAACATCTTCAAACACTGTTGAACATCATTAGTACATGACTGTTCTGTCATTTCACACTATACTCTTCCCTGTACTATTTTTTATGATAAAAGATTATTGTCTGTGGATAAATACTTAACTTTTTCTTTCTTTCTTTTCTTTTCTTTTTCTTATTATTTTGCACAGTAATTAGCAATTCATTACAGTTATATCTTAGGAAACATAATGCCATATTTTACCAAAACAGCATTTCATTTAGCATAAGAGAGAGGAGTTAAAGTAAATAAAGCCGACCACCAACAAAAAATATATAAATATAAATTGGCGGCATATGGGCTCCATTCCATTGGGGCAATCAAAGATCTATTTTTTGACCTAGGACTCCCGCCAACTATATAGGGGTGCCCAAATACGTCTGCCGAGGAATTTCCCTTTCTTGCCTTTTTTCTCGTATATTCCCTTCTCAAGATTAAATACAGAGAGAAGCCGGGCCAGCCATAAATTAAATGTAGGGGCGGCTGGATCTAGCAAGGCTGAAGCAACACAGATTCGAAGAACTGCCATAGCAACAAAGAGAAAGTGAAGAGACATGTATGTCCCTGGGTATTATCAACCCCCAGCAGAATTAAAGATGAAGTTAACTTAACCCGAAGACCCAAGGTGGACTCAAAAAAGGTAAAAATTGCATTTTTTAGCACATCTAATCGGGGGCAGGTTGAAAACATATGATCTAGATCAGCCCGTAGGGAATCGCAACGTGGACACGTGATTCCCTGCTGCCCCCCCCCCCATTGTAAAATTTTTGCCGGGTTATAGTACAGGGAAAATACAGTTTTATAATGTTGAGCCAGAAGCCTCGCAGAGGATAGAACTGTCTGTCCCAGCTCCAGCGACTGAAAGAAGTTGTCCGGATCAGTGCCCAGCCTATCTTCCCATTTTCCAGCATGTTTCTCTAGATCATCTTGTTTAAGTGCCAACAGTTCCCTATATATTCCTTTAATAGTGCAACCATCCCTACTTCTTATAATTTCCATAGTTTTTACCTTATTGAACCCGTTAGGTCCACCTAGCTTTTTACTCAGGTAACTTCTAAGCTGGAGATATTTAAAAAAATTCCCCTGCCCAATTCCATATTTATCTTGTATATCCTTAAACTGATAGATTCCATCAGTACTTAATAAATCCCCAATTTTTAAAAGGCCACGTCCCACCCAAAATGCCATAGTTTGATCTGAGAAGATTTCTGGGAGTGTTGGGTTACCACTCATTTGTGTGTAGTAATTCAACCTCCCTAAGCCAACCTTTTTTTCAAAACTAGACCAAATTTTAAACGCAGCCTGAAGAGTTTTAAACTTAGTTCGCTTGAAATAGCTCGGCTCACTAAATCTCATGAGGCAATTTTTAGCATCTTCCCCCACCAGGAGTGTATTTACATCTGGGATCTTGCCTTCCAAATTTAAATTTTTGGGATTGCCACCGAGTATTCCAGCCATATATTGAAAAGCGGCAGCCCAATATTGTAATTTAAAATCCGGAGCAGCCCAG
This sequence comes from Triturus cristatus, assembly GCF_964204655.1. Taxonomy (NCBI): domain Eukaryota; kingdom Metazoa; phylum Chordata; class Amphibia; order Caudata; family Salamandridae; genus Triturus; species Triturus cristatus. The sequence continues at coordinate 272,998,402 of NC_140588.1, forward strand.
CCACCCCTTGATTGGGGTAGAGTCATAAAACGTAGGGCCCTCCGGGTTTTACCGTGAGCCCAAATAAATCTGTTAGCCAAATTGTCCAGTGCAGTAAGCCATTTTTTCTCAAATTCCAAGGGTATTGATCTAAACAGGTACAATATCTTTGGTAAGAGTACCATTTTTACCACGTTACAGCGGCCAATCAGTGTCAGGTGTAAATTGTGAAATTTATCGAAATCTATGTTGGCCTTCCGAATAATGGGATCAATATTAGTAGCCACTAAGTTATTCAAATCTGAAGTAATATTAATCCCTAAATATATTGCAGAGTCTGTCATCCGTGGATCAGAGTGACTTAATTCCCTATTCACAACAATCTGCGTTTTCTGTTTATTTAGGGCATACCCAGAAATTGAGCCAAAGGTTAAAGCAATTTCCTCAACTGCTACCATTGCTGCTACTGGGTTGGGGGTGACTAAAGCAACGTCATCAGCATATGCTAAGACTTTTTTAGATGCCCTATGATAAATAACAGGCTCAATCTCACGGCATGCCATAAACTGCCGTATTAGAGGATCAATATAAATGGCAAATAATAGGGGTGAGCAGGGGCAGCCTTGCCTGGTACCCCGCATAATCGGAAAGTGGTGGGTGTATTTCCCATTGACTCTGAGGCGAGCTGTAGGTGCACTATACATGGTGCGAATAGCCTTTATAAACCCTGGCCCAATTCCAAACCAATTCATAGCCTGCCATAGATAGTCCCAGGAGACCCTATTGAAAGCCTTCTCGGCGTCCAGAAGGAGCATAGCCATAGGGTCACCGGAGACTTCTGCTGCATCGAATAAAGTTATTACCAGACGGATATGTTGGGTAGTCCCTCTTCCCGGGATAAATCTGTGTTGAAATGGATGGATTACTTTCATTATTATAGAATTTAATCTAGTAGCCAAAGCTTTAGACATAATCTTTACATCACAGTTTATTAAAGTGATGGGCCGATAAGGTGATTTACCCTTTTTTTTAAATATAATAATATCAGCTCCCGACCAGGAATCGGGGACAGAGCTCCCAAGTTGTGCTAGGTAGATCGTATCCACCAGCACAGGTCCGATTTCATCCCAGAAAGTTTTATAAAACTCCAGAGGAATCTGGTCAGGGCCAGAGGCATTGCATGGAGGAAGACTCTTCAGAGCGCAATATACCTCTTCATATGTCAGAATAGTTTCAAGCCCCGATCTATCCTCATCATTAATATGAGATAGTGGTATACTATTAAGATAATCTAATATTAATTCCTTCTGAACCGGGGGTTCAGCCCCATATAGTCGCTGATAAAATCGCAGAAATACTCCCTGAATCTTAAATGGATCCTTAACTAAATTCCCACTCTCATCTGTAATCTCATTTATTTCACTCTTAACACTCCTTTGTCTGAGTCTGGCTGCCAGCGTACGGCCGATTCTATCACTAAATTCATAGCAATGTTCCCTCTTATTCAAAAACAGCTCGGCTGCCTTTAAGGCAGCTTGATCTCCTATTTCTGCCTTGGCCCACGCCAGCCGAAGTAAAATATCATTTAGAGATGAACCAGTGCTTACTGCAGTTGCCAATTCCTCCTCAATCCTAACTAGAGATTGGTACAGTGCTTTCGTCCGACATGCTTCCTTCTTTTGTCGAGAGAGGGTGAAGCTAAGCGATTCCCCTCTAATACCTGCCTTAAAAGCATCCCACACCTTCTCAGAGCTTGTACTATATCTATTCATATCCCAATATGAGGTAATCCATCCCTTCATACGAGAGACATATTCAGGATCTATTAAGAGCCCTCTTTCAAAAGTCCATATCCGCTCACTACGCGGCCCGCCAGTGAAAACAAGGGTAAGGGCCAAGGGGTTATGGTCAGAGATTACCCTAGGATATTTTTCTATCACGGCCCGATGTGCAAGTGAGCGAGAAATAAAAAAGTAATCAAGTCTAAAAACTGCCTTATGTGGAGCTGAAAAAAACGTACTCCCTGGTTCATTTAGTTTAACATGATTCCCTAAATCAATAAGGCCATGGTTGCTAACCATATTAGTCAGTGCCTTGAAAACCCTTTTTTTTCGCCCAAACAGAAATCTCCCCCCCTACCCCAAAGCCCCCCCAGCCCGTTAATATTAAAATCACCACAAACTATTAAAGGTGTAGGCCAATTTGCTAGTTCGATGTCTAAGTACTCCAAGGCTTCTGATTCATCAGCGGTCGAGCCATACAGTGAGCATACAGTAAAGACTTCTCTGGCGAACGCACATTCTATTATTGCCCAGCAGCCCCATTTGTCTGATAATTTCCTTTTAACAATAATATCACTCCGTTGGGTTAAAATAGCTACCCCTCTTGTCCGGGTGCCTTGCTTTGTAGCAACCAGTAACCTAAATCCGAGCTGTTCAAGAACTCCGCCCTGCGTACCTTCTATATGAGTCTCCTCATATAGAAGCAGCGCGAGGTCAGTCGGCCATCTTGCCTCTACTTTACTTTTTCAAATGTATCAGATTTTGATGGGCCCAAATTTAAAACTTTTCTGCACTTAGTGGTAGGACTCAGTATTCATATTACTGCATTTTTAAAATACTTACAAATTCTACGCTTGTATATGCATAATCAGATCTCATAAGAAGTTCCCTCCCTGCTCCATATACCTTAAGGATAACAGATACCCTCTATCAGGGTACAGCCCATCAGTCCAAACTAAGCACTGCAAGGAAGTCGCTCCAGAACTTCACAACACATAATACAAAATCACTACTAGATCTGCCTTTGATCCCTCTAGCTGCACTTTTATTACACCTCCTGATAAAATAAGACTAAGTGGGTGGCGCTGAAGGGGAATGAGCCAGCTACGCTACACAAAGAGGCAGAAAACACATGTTCATCTCTTTTCATAAGATTCAGTGTTATTCGAGCAAAGTCCTTAGGGTTCTGGTTACAGGCAAAGTGATGCTTTCTGATCCCTGGGTAAACCCCTGTTTGCCCAGGGGTCAGAAGAACAAGTTGGGTGGTATTCATTGCATCTGGTAGTTACGGGGTGCATTAAATATCTCACCCTTTGTCAAATTTCAGCAGGTCAATTTAACAGAGGAAAAGTGTATAGCATTTACTGTACCATGCATATTTTGATTCAGCAAACATCAAAATCTGCATGACATTTCCCAGGAACTCATAATAGATTCTGTTTATCATATCTGATAAAGGACGGGCCCCAGGGAATCAGAATGTATCTGGTGTAATGCATTGCACCTGAATTCCGACAAAATCAGAAGGAGTGTCGGGTATTGAACTAGGAACTTGGGGCACATTAACAAGGCGGCAATAAAAAATTATCGCCGCTTTTGCGTCCGTTTTCGGCCGAAAAGCGGCGATAATTTTATTGCCTTATTAGCAAAGACACGCTATCGCGTGTTTTGCTGATTTATCGCCCCTTATAACAACGGCCAGCTTTGCATCTCTAATGAGATGCAAAGTGGGCGTTCCGTGCCAGAATAATTGGAGAAATGTCGCTAACCGACATTTCTCCAATTATCAAGCTGCACGCAAACAAGCAGAGCGATAAGAAAAGTAGCGCTAACCACATTTATCGCTACTTTCCTTACGCCTGCGTGTGATCTGACTTAGCCATGTAATCCAATGGTAGGTTGATTACATGGCTAAGACCACCCTGCCCTATCAGCAAGGTATCGCTGGTCGCAGTGGGATTATCGCTGGATTTCCAGCGATAATCACACTGTTTTCCAGCTGACGCATGGATTCCTATCGCTTGGGAGATAAGCGTTGCTGATAGCATGCTATCTCCGCGACAGAATCCAGCATTACCCTGCGATAATTATCCTCACGCTAAAAGCGCTGAGCGATAATTATCGCAGGCCCTTGCTGATGTGCCCCTAGTTTTGGATGCTCGGGCAATTATGTCTGTGAATGCTCCATCTTGTTTTGAGAAGCTTCTCTTTATTACAGTCAGTTTTGGTACACTGATATTTGCCCTTAATTTGTGCAACAAAAGGCCACCGACTTTCACTCAATAATGGGCTGAGCTGCTGGATTGCCAGGACCTTAAAAAAAAAGGTAGAGGAGGAGCCTAGCGCGCAACCAAGATGGCCGCGTAGGCACAGGGCTCCCGAGGGCCTCCACAACTTCCCACGTCTATCCTGAATTTATCCTGATTCTATCGACGGGCTTCTACAGGCGAACCTACGTGGAGGTGATACCTGTTGTCCAAACTCAAATCGGACTTCAGGAACCGGGATAGCATCGACTTCAAGTTGGCGGCCTACTCCGGACCTTGCCCCGGACTCGAGTTGGCATGGTGCCCGGGCAGAAAGTGAACAACAACGGCATGCACGACCCGGGCCGGTGCGCACCCCACACTTTCACGTTTGGTTTCGGGTCTCCTCGCTGAAACTGACTGAGGGGCCCTGGATTGTCAGCACACATTTATAGTGGGAAGATCGGGTATACTGCCTGATCTTGGACACTAGCCTGGACTACCTTTCGTGATCGCCGAGGCTCCCTAGATCGGCTCTCCGGGGATCGCTCATCGTGTTGGTGGCCGACAACCTTGGCGACCATCAGACAATGGCGGCTAGATTGGACGGAGATAAACAAAAATCCAAGACGACTAGGCGGGGAGCTCATACCCAAGCTAATAACATGGACCGCTATACCCAGTCAAAAGGATCCCCTAGTGGCCTGCATAGGTCACCGGAGAGACCCAAGGATGGCCCGGGATCGTCCACGGAATTAACATTGCAGGACGTCATGGGTGCCATCGATGAGATGAAAGCGGCGGTCGGCCAGCAATTCGGCACCTTGGCCCATAAATTGGACACGGTTTTGATCGACGTTAAACTAGTCAGAGCGGACCTTTCACAAACGAATGAAAAGGTCAAATCCTTGGGTCTGACAACATCGAGTCTGGTAACGGACGTGTCTGACCTGCAATCCGAGGTCCGTAATCCGCAGACGTCTACTGATTTGTCTGTCCGTCGGCTGGAGGATTTTGAAAGTAGGGCTCGGCGGAATAATGTGCGCATAATAGGGGTGCCGGAGAAATCGAAGGTCCCTGCGGCTGACCTCTTCGTGGAAGACCTCGTGATCAACCATCTCGCACCCAAAGGCTTGAGTAAATTCTTTGCGGTCGAGCGGGCCCACAGAGTTCCGGGTGGTAAGCCTAAACCGGGCACTCCCCCACGGCCCATCATTGCCAGAATTTTTCATTTCAGGGACAGGGATGCTATCCTGCAGGCCTCGAGGGTGAGTGGGCCGACGAAGTTCGAGAACACTCATATAAGTTTCTACCCGGACTTCACACAATTGGTCCAAAAGCAGCGACAGGAGTTTATGGGTGTTAAACGGCGACTGAGAGACATGGACCTGAAATATGCGATGCTCTTTCCGGCCAGGTTGCGTGTTGAGTTTGAGGATCGGACGCATTTCTTCGATCGGCCGGAGGAGGTTGGAGATTGGCCCGATACCCTGCCCCAGCGACGACGTCGAGAGGGACAGACCGAGGAGAACGGAGTGGGCTTGGCTGGACAGGAATAGCCTCTTGGTTCCCGGTGACTGACCATTGTGATGCAACTTCCATATTTTGGTTTGATGTTTCTATTCAGTGCCTTATCCTTCAATGCCCGGGGGTTGTGGGGCGCTCAGTAAGGCTCTTTCCTCCTCTGGGGTTTCTTTTTGTAGAGTAGTTAATGCTAGGGCGACAGGCACACTGCAAGTTGGGGGGGCTACATGGGCTCACGCAGGGGTGCAGGGCGGGGGGAGTTGTAACGGGAATGTTGGTGGGGAGGGGGGGAGTTGGGGAATGTTTGAATGTTCTACAAGGCAATGTCGCGCTATACGACTGGTGGTCGGGATCGTGTTCTCTGGGGGGGGAGTTGTGCGTGGGGTTGGGATGGGGGATAGGGGATTGTGAGTACTCTCGTGGAATGTGAATGGCTTGGGGGATAGGATTAAATGTGGAGTAGTGCTGCAGTTTTTGAAACGGCTGTCGCCAGATATTGTCTTTCTGCAGGAAACGCATCTAATTGGGAGTTCTTGCCATGCTATGAATAGGCGGGGATATCGTCTTGTTGTTCATTCTGGTTTCACTTCTGGCTCGCGGGGGGTGGGCATCTTGATTAGAGCCTCTCTCCCGTTGGAGGTAGACGATGTGATTCATGATGATAGAGGGCGGTATGCTGCATTTGTAGGCCGATGGGAGGGCAGGACCGTCTCGCTCGTGTCTGTTTATATCCCACCAGGATTGCAGACCGTAACTTTCGCTGATTTGGGGCAAATGGTCTTGGGACTCCCGGGGGGGGGGGTTCTGGTGGTGGGGGGCGATTTTAACTCTGTCGTATCTGGTAGGGCGGATCGTCACCCTCCCAGGGATCTCCCGGGGGCACAGGCCTGGCTGAGTGGGTTTGTAGATACCCTCGGACTGATAGACTGCTGGAGACTAATGCACCCGGGGCAGGCGCAATACACTTTCCACTCAGGGGCTCATGGAAGTTTATCGAGACTTGACCCTGTGCCTCATGGGAACAGTCCAGCCCGAACTGCCAAGCCATGTCTTCCCTGGACCGGAATCAAGCATCCTAGGACCGGTTTCTGGCTATCAGCCGTCATCAGCCAGGATAGCTTGACTCCAGTGGCGCAGTGAGCACGGGTCCCACGTCTGGGAATACCCATCCCACTTAGGACGAAAAGCGTTACAACAAGCAAATGATGGACGGAATGCTGACAATGCAGACATTCTCCCCCAGTCAAGAGATCTGGGTTAAATCCATCGTTCTTTTGGCCACTACGCCACCCCAGTTTAGACATGGCCATATGCAAATCAGTCTTGACCCTGTGCCTCATGGGAACAGTCCAGCCCGAACTGCCAAGCCATGTCTTCCCTGGACCGGAATTAAGCATCCTAGGACCGGTTTCTGGCTATCAGCCGTCATCAGCCAGGATAGCTTGACTCCAGTGGCGCAATGAGCACGGGTCCCACATCTGGGAATACCCATCCCACTTAGGGCGAAAAGCGTTACAACAAACAAATGATGGACGGAATGCTGACAATGCAGACATTCTCCCCCAGTCAAGAGATCTGGGTTAAATCCATCGTTCTTTTGCCCACTACGCCACCCCAGTTTAGACATGGCCATATGCAAATCAGTCTTGACCCTGTGAGGAAGAGTAGCAAAGTGATGTGTAGGACAGTGTGTGACGAGGGTGAGGAAGAGGATGAATTGACATTGGATTATAATGAAGGCAGTGATGAGTGGGGAGAGAATGAGCTGCGTGATGACGCGGATGTGGGGGTGCCAGAGATGAGGACGAAAGGGAGAGAGGAGACAGCTGAAAGTACAGTTGATGTCTTTCAGAGGTCAAGTGCGGACAAGGGAAGCACCGTTGGTAAGTCAGCACGGAAAAGCAGCGGATGTCTCAAAGAGAGGAGGGATGTCGGCACTGTGCCATCAGGTATAGGAGCTTGGTGGTCAGTATGGAATACAAGGGAAGCTGGGACTGGTGGAAAGGCTTGCAAGTCTGGGTGTTGGGGATGGAGCCATCGAGAACGGTTGGACAAAGGCAAAGGACACCTAAAATTTTTGATTGCCACCCAAGGGGACCAACTGTGGCAAGACCACAGATGGGAAAGGGGTTCAAATGGAAGACACAAAAGGTACTAATGATGCAAGGGGAGAGGAAGCCGCAGATGAGGAGAAGCATAAGAAAAGGTTGCCTTATATGTGTTTAGCGATGCCCCCGGGATCACACCTTTCTGAGAACAGGATATGGAAACATGAATATGTGGATGTGTTCAAATTGTTAAACAGGGACATACAGGCTAAAGAGGTGTCTAAAGAAGGAGAGTGGGAAGTGACAAGGCGGCCTAGGGTGCCCATCAACATGGGGAATTGGATGTTGGCATTTTGATATAGGAGAGCATTTATTGTGCACACAGACAGGGCAATTGGTTTGTTTAAATACATGGATATTATTAGGAAGGTGCAGATGTACTTTGGGGGCTTCGCGGGGCTTATCTACGAGGAAGAGTTCTGGACACGAGTGAGCCTTAACTCAGATAAACCAGAGAGGCATGGGGAGAGGTGGATTCTGAGCTGTGAATGCAGTGGATGCCCTCTACACAGTCCGCGGCCTCTACGCACACTGCGAGTGGCCTTCTGATCAAATACTGGCACTTTCAGCCCTGCCCTGCTCCACAGGGAGTGGGATGTGCTCCAAAGCCAAAAGGATCCATTGTTGGGGCGTATTAGAACTTCAACAATGGGGGTTTGCTCTAGACATCCATGCAAGTGCAAACATGAATGCTCCAAATGTAAGGGGAGACGCCCCATAACACAGTGTTTCATGTTGGCCAGCCCCGCTGAACAATGGAGTCAGCAAGACCTGCCTGGGTCAAAGGGTTCCTACGCCCATTAAGGTGGAGGTCATGATACCATGGCTAGCTGTCTACTCGGACAGGGAGGCAGCCTTGAAGCTGGAGTGGGTTTTAAAGGAAGGTTTTCAAGTTGGCTACCTGGGTCACAGGGGACATCGGTGGGCAGACAATCTGAGGTCAGCAAAGGAAATCCCTCAAGTGGTGGCGGCTAAATTGGAAAAAGAGTAGTCAGAAGGGAGGATCACGGGCACATTTTTCGATTGGCCCCTTGCAGATTTGATCATCTCCCCACTGGGAGAAGAGGGTTGGAGAGTTCAGAATGATACACCACTTGTCATGGCCGGAGGGAGCTTCTGTTAAAGACTGAACTGCCACAGAAGACACTAGGGTGTTATATGTGGCGGCTGATGATGTCATTCTTTTGGTGAGACAGTGCGGACAGGGAACAGAGCTAGCAAAATGTGACATCAAGTCTACTTTCTGGATTTTCCAATACACACCAATAATTTTCCATTTTTGGGCATGCAATTTGGCGGTGCCATTTACGTAGACAGGATATTGCCTATGGGCTGTGCCATTTTGTGTGCGTTGTTTGAGGCTTTTAGCACGTTCCTGTAGTGGTTGGTCGGATGGTTTCAACCTATTTGAATGATTTTTTGTTAGCAGCCAGGAAGGTCTCTGGAGACTGCTTTAGGGTGCTTCAGCAATTCAAGACTATGTCAAAGGACATGGAGGTGTGTTGGCTCCTGAAAAGACGGACGGCCCTTGTGAGATGTTGACATTCCTGGGCATTGAGTTGGACACTTTACAGTTGGTAGCAAGGTTGCCTTAGGCAAAGGCACAGGAGATCAAAAGGTTCTTGACGGAAGTGGTCGGTGAACGGAGGATTGAGTTGAGGGCAGTGCAGAAGTTGCTTGGGTTTTTTAATATCACCTGCGAAGTGGTCAGGGCAGGTCAGACCTTTTGCAGACTTTTGGGCATGGCAATGTCAGGGGCAGGCAACTGGACAGAAGATGGCGGCAAGGGAGCTTTCCGCGGCACCACTACGTGTGCTGTATAAAGTAAACCGTTCACTTCATAAAATCTTTGATTTTTGCCCACCTCTAAAGGCCAGCCACCATCATTGGCCTTTCATTAAACAATCTATTTACACAAATAGAGAGGCAAGTAACCAAGATCTAAATGGTAAATGGATGCTCGTATGACCTCAAGTCAGAGGCTTAATGAGCAATGAAAATGTCAAAACTCCTCGTATTTAAGGCCATGTATGGCCATCATGGGCAATAGTGTACTGCGGTATCTCTGATCTTCTTTGATCCGAGATACCGCAGTACACTGCGCCCATGAATACCGTACATGGCCTCAAATACGAGGAGTTTTGACATTTCCATCGAAGATTGACAGAGTGGTACGAAAAGGTGCATACACAAAGCACTGCTCATTAAAACTCTGACGTGAGGTCAAACGAGAATCTATTTACCATTTCGATTGGTCTGAACGAACATACGTATGATATACAACTTATGAAGATAATGAACTTAACAAGGGTGAAATACTGTACCGGCGAATGATAACTGCGTTCTGAGGGTAATAACCAGCTGTCTTACGCCCTGAAGAAGCCCGTGTTGTGACCGAAACGAGTTGGCTGTGTCAAACTGTATAGTGAATAAAAGAAGTACAAGATTTTTGTGAAGAACACAGGACCTCTTGCATCATACTTTTTGTCCCTCAACATTGACATTAAGTTTCAATTACTGTTGTAAATCTTGGTTACTTGCCTCTCTATTTGTGTAAATTGAATGTCAGGGGCTGTGCTGCCACATCACAGAGTACAGATTTTTTTGGGGGGCAGTCAGGGCTGATCTATGCATCGGGAAGACCTTTTGGAAGATTTCAATGGAGTGTCTATGATGTTTTTGAAAGAGAACACTTTGTAGCAGGTCCAGATTTTTTTAGATGCAGCAGAGGCGCATGGTTTCGGACTGTTTTTGGATGGAAGTTGGTGTGCAGAACAGTGGCTGGCACATTGATTGCATGAGCGAGGGAGCATTGCATTTCTTGAATTCTTCCTGTTGTTGGAGGCGTTGCAGGTGTGGGGAAAAGAACTGGCAAACAGGAAGGTGATGCTCAATGTGGACAACAGGATGGTGGTGGACTTGGTAAATAAACAGAGGGCGAGAGAATTGAGAGTTTTGCAATTGTTGAGAAGATTTATGCTGGGTTGCTTGCATTTTACATTGTTTTCAGGGCAAAGCATGTATCTGGTGTAAACAATGATATAGCGGACTCATTATCTCATTCGCAGTGGCATTGTTTTCTCATACTAGCCCCAGGATCAGAGGAACAACATGACACCTTTGCCTGTAGACATTTGGGCCTGGGGAGAGTGAGAGTGGTTGGACTGGTTGAGAGAACTTTGGCTGAGTCTACCAGAATGAGCTACCATCTGGCATGGAACAAGTTTGGGGAGTTTAAGGGATGTCATCTGGATGGGATGATACATTATCACAGTAAATTTCAGCAGTGGCATTGTTTTCGCAGATTGGCAACAGGAGCAGAGGACGACAAGACACCTTTGCCTGCAGACATTGGGGCCTGGGGGGGAGTGAAAGTGGTTGGGCTGGTTTAGAGGTTTTTGAATGAGTCCATCAAAAGTAGCTACAGCCTGGCATAGAATGAGTTTGGGGAGTTTGAGTGACGTCCTCTGGATACAATGATCCGGGATCACAGTGAAATTGAAGGTAGAGTGTTACATCTTGTTATGGTTTGTGTTGACAAGGATTTGTCGCCCACAAACATTGCAGGAAAGTTAGCAGGCATTTCTTTCTATTGCAAACTGTATCGGGGATGTGATCTTGGGCCGAATATAGAAAGGGTAGAGCAAGGAGAGTGGTGCAGGGGGTCTGTAGTATGGGAATCGATTATGTTTGATTTATTGCAGTATCTTCTTGCAGTGTTGCCTGATTGTTGTTATAACCACTTTGAAGTGGCTGTTTAACGGTTCTACATGATTTGAATGTTTTTGGTGCCTTTTGAGTGTCTGAATTGTTGGGGTCGGCCAGCGACGTAGGGGAGCTGCATAAGGATATATGTCTGGATTAAGGGCGAATGGCAATTTGGCTGGGACGAACCAAGATGGATCAGACGGGGAGGGGCAAGTGGGTATGGTTGCAAGAAGGAAGCAGTCTTGTGGCTTGTCCAGTACAGGGGTAATGTAGGTTTTGGGATTTGCCCAGAAAATGGCAGGAAGCTATATTTTGCCATGAAGGAAGAAGCAGAGTTACGGTGTTCCAATTGTTGGCAGTGTTGCGCATGGCATTGATCAGGCTTGGGAAGAATCCGGATAGTTTTGGAACTCATTCTTTTAGGATCAGGTGACGATTGAAGCAGCATACTTGGGGCAGGATTTGGGCAGATTCAACAGATTGGGAGGTGGAGATCAAGGTGCTGTGAGCACTATGTGCAGAGATAAATTGGTTCTGTGTGAGTTGTGGTGAGGGAGCATGGCCAGCGCTAATTACTTCTTTTCTACTGCAGTGTTTGTGAGAGGTCCTGGGAATAAGCCGTAGACCTGGACAGTTGGACACTCTGAGTGCCCTAGGCAGCGAAGTATGAGGATCAGCAGATTTATCGACAAATCCTGGGCCTGACCAGCAATAGGCATGAGATGCTATGGTGGGGAAATGGATGGATGTGTTGGGGTAATTTATTGCCATGGTTGGGGAAGCTGGTTCTGCAGAGGGGTTGCCCGGACATGCTCCTGGTACATTTGGAGGAGAACAATTTGGCTCAACTGTTGGGTTTGATTCTTCTGCAACATATGCAGTGGTACTTAGAGGTGATCAAGAAGAACGTTTCGAGGACATGTCTAGGTTGGGCAGAGTTTTTCCCGCATAGACATTGGAGGGGTGCGATGAAACATGCAGTGATTGACAAGGCTCGGAGCAAACTCAACAGATCCATGAGGGTATTTTGAATGGCTAAGGACATTGAAGTGATAGCACACTGGGGCGTAAACGAGGAAGAGCAGTGTCTCTTCCGGGATGATGGGGTACACCTTTCTCAGTTGGGGAATGCATACTATATGATGGAGATGACTGAAGTGGTGAGTGCATTGTGGAATTAAAATATCTGGTGCAGGAGAGCATATCGTTGAATAGTTTGGAACGTCCAGAAGAGGGGAGCAGTAAAATGCCCAATGGCTTTTTGCTGGATGGAGTTATTTTGGTGAGTGGAGAGTCACATGCAGGTGTATCCACCCATCGTGGGGCATCGAGGGAGCAGAGGCAAAAGAAGACGGTGTGCAGGATTTGTTGATCAGGTCAAAGAGTTTCATTGTAATGTGTTTAATAGGGCAAGTGGAGGAGAGATTGGGTAACTGGAAGGAGGTCAGTGAGTGAAAGGGGGAAGGATGAAGCAAAGTATAGGGCATTGTGGTGAAAGTTGATGTGATGTGAGAATGGTTTGAGGAGGAAGGGGAATGTCATATTTATGATGTTGTTGACGTTATGTTAAATGTTATTAAGGTTGAGTAACTGTTTTGCAACCCTGTCCTAGTGAAAGGGGGAAGAATGAAGCAAGGAATAAGGCATTGAGGTGAAAGTTGATGTAATGTGAGGATGGATTGGGTAGGGATGGGAATGTCATATTTATGATGTTTTTGACGCTATGTTAAATCTTATTAAGGTTGGTTTACTGTTTTGCAACCCTGTCCTAATAAATGGTCCTTTACGCTAAATTGTTGACATGGCGTGTGGTTATTGCATGACGATGGTCCCCAGGGGAAGTGACTAGTCGCAGACTAGTCTTCCCTCTGGGTGCTTCGTGCTAATATAATGAGGCATTATGCAGGGATAAGTTAAATTAAGGGGAAGGGTCGGGTAGTTTAGGCAGGTATAAATGAGTCAGAAAGGGCGGGTTCAACCCAGTGGTTAATTTGTAAAAAAAATAAGTGCTGGGGCCCTCATCTGGAGTCGGCTTGCAACCCATTTCTCCTGTTAGTGCCACCTAAATCAGTCGGCTTGCAACCCATTTCTCCTGTTAGTGCCACCTAAATCAGAGCCAACTACTAACCATGAAAGTGGGGAGAGGATGTGGTGTAATGGCAAAAGCTGCTGGCTGAATAAAGCAAGGTATGAGGCATTATGGTGAAAGTTGATGTGATATGAGAATGGAATGGAATGGAAATCTCTTATTTATAATGTTTTTGACGTTATGTTAAATGTTATTAAGGTTGATTGACTGTTTTGCAACCCAGTTCTAATAAATGGCCTTTTACACTGAATGGTTGACATGGTATGTGTTTATTGCACAAAACTTGCATGTGAAGGCTGACAGTGGGAAATCGTGGTAAGTGCTCATTGACCAGGCTGTCACATTGTCGCCATAATATTTGAATTTTTCCTGTTGCAGTTTTACAAGGAGATGTGCGTTCCAGACTGGAACTTGTGCCTTTCCCCTTTTCGATCTACTCCAATGTTGTCACCCTCATCCGCGTCCTATGCCATGTCCTGTTGGGGTATCACCCAGTAAATGACCATCTAAGACCAGAGGCGGAGTGTAAACTGGCTGAGGAAGTGTCTCATTGTCTTACATCCCCAAAATACTTTAGCTTCTAGAAAACCTCACAATTTGAAGACACATATTCCGCTGTTTTCACACAGGGGACCATCAAAAAATGTACCACTGCCGTACGGAAAGTCCTAATGACATTCACAATACGCTGCAACGTGGTGTTAGAAAAAGGCAGCAGCCGAAAAAAATTACGCTAACACAGGTGTCAAGTCTTTAAAAAAATGCATGCTACAGTGTAAAACGTGATGTTCGTCCAATTTGCTACACGAAAAACCATGCTAGCCAGCCTAATGTCACTTTTCTGCACCTAGCGTGAAAAAAAATGCAAAAATGCCACTAGGGAGGAAAAAACCCACAAACCTGAATGCAGAATGGAGAAGCCAGGTACCAGCACAGCACAGGACAGCAACCGCCCCAACCCCACTACCACCCAGGATAGTCAGCTAGAGTCCAAGGGGAAGAGGAAATGCAGGTTCAGTCAGAATGAGATCCTGATTGCGGAGGTGATGGAGCATCAACACCAGCTCTTTGTCAGCTCCAAAGTGTCACTGAGAACCAAAAAGGCCATATGGCCATAGTGAACAAGGTGAATTGCATAGCTGAAGTCAAGAGGACAGTGACAGACTGTAAAAAGGGCTGGCATGATGCCAAGCGAAAAACTAAGGAGAAACTGGCACCCAATCTACAAACAGTATTGCATACCAGAGGTGGCAGTCCAGTGCCCCAGGAGGAGCTCGTTCCCTTAGAGGAGCAGATGTCCACAGTTATCTGTGAGGAGTCAGTGTTTGGAGTAGTGGAACAGGAGAATGCTAACCATTACCAACTACATCAACAACAGGGTAAGTACCAAAAAGGGACAATGGGGAGAACTACGTAATGTCATGCAGTCCAGTCAGCTATGTCCTAGCGCACTGCCATGCTCTCTGCAGGTCAAACAGTTGCAACCTGGCCACTCTATGATTAAATATTACATCAATAGAAGGCGCATTTGCGTTTAGATCACATGTTGGCATAGGGCAGTGTCACAAGCATCATAGCTGGGCTATCCTAACTTACATTGTAATAGTAGCAATATGCTGTGTCTACAAGATACCGTGCATTCCAGCAGTACCTGCATGCACTGAGGAACATATAGCCAATGTGCACCAATGCAGGAACCCATGCACCATAGTTCAACGGGCACCTGCCTTGGTCCTATCCAGCTGAATGTGCACCAGCAGAAAGGAAAGCACAGGGATGTAGTCTACTGTCCTCAACACAGCTCAACCCTGCACTTTCCTATTCACACAGTTTGGGGCAGCAAGATGCTTTCTGACACTGCGCTGCACCGCATGTCCATGAAAGATGTTCCTCTGTCAACCTAGGCTACACATTCCTAGCATACAAATTCTTTCTCACAGGATCAACAACACACTTCAGGGATGGGGGATCTGTGGGCCATGGCTAGTACCTTTACATGAGGATATGTATATTGCCACTTCCACACTCACCTAGAGCAAAGTACACGGCACACAGCTGTCATGGCATGCAGGCTCAGTTTACACATGTGTCAGCTGCTATGGCAGGTACCACCTAAATTCCTCTCATCAACACATACATGGCTGGGTGTGGGGCTGAATACAACCTATGTGCACCAGCGTTACATGGGCCATAGTTAAAGTGAAATGGCACAGGGTGTCAATGCATTCCTATTGGCAGTGCCAACATGCATCCTTTCACAGATGCATGGAAGGACCATAACACTGGATTATGTTCCATCACTGCGCTGCTGCAAAAAGAAAAGCTGTACTCCAATGAAAGAACCCTTGCACCATGACACAAGGTTGTCTGTGTTGGTGCTTGCCTGTCTTCATAGTTGTCAGCTCAAGGTGAAACACATGGGGTGCGCCCAATCCTTGTGAATATGGTGCTGTCCTGTGCAATGATGCAGGGTTGCATAGATCAAGTGTCTGCTGCGCTGCGTTGTGCCATTCCGTGAAAATGCACCTCAGTAGGTACATGTCACCATTCCCAGCAACACTACCATCTGGGGTGCTGCCTGGCACATGTCACCCTGTAACAGCCTGCCATGTCAGCTTATTGGAGATGTCCACACATGATGTAGGTGGTGTAGGCACTGTAAATTCTACGTATGATCAGGGTCCCATCACTGTGTGGCAGTCTGTTGGCTGCCAGGACCTTATTTGAAACGGCCCGATGGGTCAATGGACACATGGAAGAGCATGGATTGGATCAAAGAGATGTCTTACACCCTGCAGATGACCAACTCTGCTCATTATGAAATGGCATGAACGTCAATGACTAGATTCTGACCACTAGGACAAACCCCATCCACTCAGAGTAGGCACACAGTGGTACTGATCACAATGCTGAGGTCCTGTCATTTGAAATTAAGATACAGTGCTACCTACCATCCACAGCCTAGTGTAACAGCTGTGCTACGTATCAATGGAGAACGGAAAGTGTCATGCCATGCACTTTGTTTGTCAACTGCTTTAAACCATGTCAACATGTAGAAGACATCACCAATAGCATTTCCCATTTCATTGCAGAGAATGAACCCTTACCTCCTGGCCAGCACCCTGTCCCGAGATCACAATAATGGAAAAAGTACAACTGCTACTTCCTTTGTAAAAAGACGCGCACTTGTGAATCTGATGAAGCAAAGAAACTGAATACACTGTGACTAAAATAGAACAAGCACATTTCCACTGATATGTTTTCTATTCAGATCTCGTTGACAAAGTTTGAATATTTTGGAAGGAAATAGTACATTTGTGAACTGTACAGACAAATAAAAACAAATCCATAGAGCATATTTATTTGAAACTGTGTACAAGGGAATACTTGTAAAGGAATTTAATTAAGTAAAATGTGGTTGTTTGCTGCTGCCAATTACACATAACAGTAGTCAGAGTAAAAGCAACTGCAGGGGAATTGTCAACACGACTATGCTATTTGAAAAGCGATACAGTTATTCTGATGCCAGCTTTGGACAGAGGAGCTATTGAGAAGCATGGGCAGCGGTAGAGGAGTGGGATAATTACAGCCAGCTAAGGAGAAAGGCATGTCCAGGAATCCTTATCTTATGTTTAAAATTTCAGGGGCATATTATCTACAGTCCGCGATAAATACCGCAAAGCGCGCTTAGCGCGATTTTAATTATCGCGGGCTATCGCTGGATTTCATCGCCTTGTCAGCGGCGTATTAGCAACGCTTAGCTGACAGGCGATGTGAAATCCTGTGATAGACTGCGATAATGAACATTAGTGTGTGAAATCCTGCGATGATTTCACAGCGCTAATGTCAAGCTTGGTAATAGGGGAGTGTGGACTTAACCTTACAATCCACCTCCCATTGGCATTAATGGCAAGTCAGGTTTTATTCAGGCGATAGAATATTGCGATGATGGGGGCTTAGCGCACCTTTTCTCATCGCTTTGCGGTTCAGGAGCAGCGTTGGTAATACCGCAATGTAGGTTTTGCGGGCATAGCACTGTTTGTCCTAGGAGGGAACGCCTACTTTTCATCTCATTAGCGATGTATATTGCTAAGATGCGTGGCGTTAGTAATTCGGCTGCTAACATGCGCTGATGCATGTTAGCGCCGCCTTGGTAATGGGGCGATGGGATTATCGCCGCTTTAGCGGCTAAAAGTGCCGCTAAAGCGGCGGAACTGCCATTGATAATATGCCCCTCGGTCTCCACTGTGTAAACCTTGCTGATGCAGCCTGAAATACATCCCCTAGCAGCTTGGGTCACCCATATTGATTCCCTCGTCACTGTGAAGAGCAGAGCACAAAAAGTCTTCCCTCTGGTCTACTGAAATGTTTTGTGTATGTGGGTGTGCAGTTGGGCTTAGAGGATTTGTTGACCAAAGTGATCTAGGTAGATACGTCACTTTGTAAACCCCTGCGCCACATTATACCTGCGCCAGGTATAATGTATGCAGGGTGGGCGTTTTGACGCAAGTAAGCCTCGTAGAATTGACGCAGTGAAATCTATGAGATTTCACTGCGTCACTTCTAAGACGCAAATGCGTCAATATCTTACACCCGCCTCACAGCAGGCATAAGACTGATGCAGGCACATTTGAAATGGGACTTGCCCATGTGAAATGACCCATTGATGGAGTTGCGTCACATTCGTGACACACTCCAGCAATGTGTCATTTTTGCGCCTACAGACACGTCAGAAATACTGACGTATCAGTAACTCCTTGCGACATGATGCGTCATACTGTAAATATGACGCATCCAGCATGTCACAAGGAGGGCGCAATGAAAAGTGACGTATCGCAGTTTTCACGCAGCGATGCGTCATTTTTCATAAATGAGGCCCACAAGTCTTTAAATAGATCCCTGTCTGCTTATTGTTTTTCCTTTAGAAGCACTTGGCACAAGGAAAATCAGGCTAAGTGACACTGTAGTGCATATTTCTGATTACACATACATAGTTGGACAAAATCAGAAAAATTCTACAGGCAGAGCTTTCCAATTTTCCATGGCTGCCTAGGTAAAATATTTTGTCCCTGGGTGGGTAGTGCAAATAATGAACAGGCATGGGGCATATTCCCACAAACAATGTTAGATGCAGGAAAGGATAGCAACCACAACAGAATGGGGATACATGAATAGGGCCTGTAGAAACTTTTATTATGCAGAGGACGGATTGAAAAATCACAATATTCGAGCTACACAAATTTTGCAATTATTTTTCCCATTTTGCGATTATGCAATGTTCCATAATTTCCACCCAGGCAAGATTGGTCTACACTTAGCAATTCTCAAAGGAGCAGTAAAACCATGGTTCAGAATTTTTTTTTTCTCAAACCAGTTTGTGCTAATATCAATGCACTGCAATTTCCCAAATGAAAAAAAAAAATCTAACTTGGAGTAGGTTCTACCACTGGGCAGGTCTTGTGTTGTATGAATTTCAAAGTAGGTTAATAGGATAGCCAAACCACACCGACTACCGTGGACCGACCAGGATGACAAAAAGAAAGACTGGGGTCTTGAACAGGTACATGAGCTGGGGAGACCGGATTGCACAGGTACTACTGCCATCTTTGGTGTTACAGGCGCAGTGGCATGTGTCTGTCTGCTTTTATCTTTTATTTCCTTCAAGTGAGTGGGCACTTACTACCTCTCATGTCCTCGAGGAGACCAGGAGGCAGGTGGAGCCGAGAGTCTACACAGATGGCTGAAAGGCTCAGCAGGCCACTCCTACCGCATGTTGGTTTGCCTACCTCCTGGATGTTTGTGAGATCGACTGGTAAGGTCTGGGTGGCTGGCACCCGCATGGTCAACTAAAAGACTTGGGGGCATATTTACAAGGCGTGTCACTTTTAGGAGGCTCTGGTGGCACAATGCCCTGTTCCATATTTACAAAGTGGCGTTAAGACACTTTGCGTGGCTTAATGCCTCTTTGTAAATATCGTACCCTTTCACTCAAGTATCTGTGAGAAAAAGAAATGCAATGGGGTATATTTACAAAGAAATGGTGCAGTGTAGCGCTGCAACCAATTTAGCAGCAATGCGCTGTGTCCTTTAAAAAATGCTGGGTAGCACCATATTTACAAGAATACTGCACACACCTATGTTTTACCTTGCACTGGTGCTTAAAACAGCTGCCTACCAACAGCACAGAAACCCTGGCGCCATGGTGCAAGGTTGCTTGCATTGTAGAGATGATTCCCTGCAACACAGGCACTCTTACACCATGGTGCAAGAGAGTCTGTGTTGCAAGGATAATAGTTTATGTGCAGGAAAGGGCACCTTCCTGCACATTAACAATCGTTATAGCTGATTTGTTCCTTCTACATGTGCTGCAGAATGCAGCACACATAGAAAGAACAAAAATGAGGAGAAATAAAAGTATATCTCCTCGTTGCACCAGTCTAATGCCTGCTTTTGAGTGACATTAGTTTTTGCCGCTGCCACAGATTTACACATCCTTGTGCAGCATCTAAAAGCAACACGCCCACAGCAACAACCATTGCACACCCTTTTTTCACAGATACCTGCGTGGAAGGTTACAATATTTACATGTTACTTTGTAAATATGGGGTAGGGCATTGCGCCACCTTAGCATTCTAAAAAGTGAAACTCCGGTGGCGAATTCCCCTTGTTAGTATGCCCCAATGGTTGTCTTTTGGGTGGTCCGCCATTGCTATTTATGATGCTGCTCCAGATTTACAAGGATGTGTAAATCACAGGCAGTGCCAAAAGCTAACGCTATGCAAAAGCAGGCATTAGATTTGTGCAATGAGCAACAAGTTTTTGCTTTTTCTATGTGTGCTGCATTTTACAGCACACATAGCAAGAGCAAAACGCCATTACTGATTGTTTTTTGTGTAGGAAAGTGTACCTTCCTGCACAAAAACAATCATTAGATAATGGCAATCTGCTACTTCTATGTGTGCTGCAGAATGCAGCACGCATAGAAGTAGTAAATCGTCATTATTGATTGTTTATCTGCAGGAATGGATGCCTTACTGCTCATAAACATTCATCCCTGCAATGCAGGCACCCTTGCACTAGGGTGTCTGTGTTGGCGCTAGGCAGCTACTTTTAGCACCAGCACAAGGGAAAACACAGGGGTGCACAATATTCTTGTAAATACGCTGCATCCCTGCATTTTTTAAATGATGCAGCACTGCAAAATTTGCTGGAGCACCGTGCTGCGCCATTTCCTCCTAAATATGCCCCTGAAAGTGAATTGTATTGCACTTTGACTGTCAACTGGATTACTCATGTCAATATCTAAGAGAGATAAGCCATAGCAATTCTCTATTTCATTGCAGAGGATGAACCCTCATCTCCTGGCCAGCAGCCTGTCCCGGGGACTTCTGTGATGATGGGGATAATGACAACATGTAAACCAGTGACTAGGACACCCGCCAAGAACTCCTGGACCCCATCTCCGGACATGAAGCAGGGTCAACAGTGTTGTGGGATCTCCACATCCCCGCCTAGCAACCACCAGGCACTGCCTGCCACCCCACCCAGACCCCTGGACTCCGAGGACCCACAGATTACCTTCCAACATACTGCAGTAGGAGTCCAGCGGGAGTTGGTAGAGCAGATGCGGGCGGGACTGGAGACCATGGCAGCCACTCTAGAGGGAGTCATTGGGTGCCTCGCTCCCAATAGAGGCACCTAATCTCCACTTCGTGGCCTCCAGCAGTGCCTGACTGACATTGTTGGTGTCAGGAGGCAGAAGCATGAACAAATGCCCTGCCAAAGTGGCACCAGCGATTTGGCCAACCAGTTGGGGGCAATAAGAATCATCTTGGAGTCCTTGGAGTGGAAGCAGGACTCCCACTTTGCTGTCAACCCTGCCTACCACCGCGACATTGGTGGTGTGTTGCAAAACCAGCAGATCCTCCTTGCTGCTGTGCTGCCTCATGTGTTGGCACAGATGAATGCTGCTGCTGGCACAGGATCCACATCTTCCGCCACTGAAGTATGTGGGCCTTCCTTGGCTGCCGCACCTACAACTCCACCCTCACGGGAGACACTGCAAAACATATGAGGAGGAAAATTTGGATGGCACCTCTTTCTAATGAAAAAGTGTCCGGTAGCAGTCATCAATGCCGCATACCCAGTTTCTCCTTTACCCTGTGCTTATGAACATGCCAGGGAACATCTGCTGCCACTGTCCTCATTTTGACTTTGCACTGTTCACCTTGACCATTCGTGGCCTGTCAATGTGGCCTATTGTCCCTAATGACATTGTGGTCATCCTCCTGACATAAGCACTCATCTCTCTCCCCCACATGTCCCATGACTTGTTCCCCACATGTACTCTATCTGGACATGCACTGGCTCTAAACATCTTTTGGGGTTGTTGTCCAATGAACTTTACCTATGATCCGCTTCAACATTTGCATATATAAATAAATGCACGGACAAACTACATGTGTGTTGTCTGTCTGTAGGAGTCAGGAACAGGTGGACCATTGGCCATTCTGTGAGGCAAATACACCAACTACTTGCCATAGGGACATGGTTTTTTGGAGTCAGTGACAAGGCTAGGCAGAAACAGGCACATGCATCAAAGTGAAAAATTGCGATTCCTTATTTGCGATTTTTAAGGAATCGCAAATAAAGACTCGCAAAACGCGAAGCACCAAAAAATTAGCGATAAAATAAAGAATAGCAAATATTCGCTAATATATTAGCGATTCCGGCAATTGCGAACTCGCTATTAGCGATTTCGCTATTAGCGAAATCGCAATTACCGAAGTCGCATTTTGATGCATCTTGATGACATCAGAACCAGGAAGTGAGCAGCTCCAGCCTCATTTTCAGTGCACAGTCTCAGGGAGAGGAGGGAGCTGGCTCTGGGAGCTGAACAGGAGTGGGAGAGAGACCTTACAAACACCTTGAATCTCAACTAAATGGAAGCCTCACAAACAGCAGAGGAGAGCCAAACAGGCAGGAAGCGGAAAATAAAGTTTTCTGAAAAAGAAATTGACACCCTCATTGAGGGAGTAGTCCACAGCCATGATAAGCTGTTTGGAAAATTATCCTTAAAAGTGGCAGAGCAGGAGAAAAGAAAAATCTGGCTCCGGATCCAAAACAGAGTCAATGCCATTGGGGTGACACACCGCACCATCGAAGAACTGAAAAAACGATGGTACGACTTGCGCAGTTGGGCTAAGGTGCGCATTGCTGGCCGGCTCAAGGAGGCAAAGTAGACTGGAGGGGGAACACCAACAGACACTGGGATCACTCCCATGGAGGACTTGGTCGAATCCACCATCCAGCCAGAAGCTGTTGTTGATGTGACCCAGCTTGACACGTCAGGAGCAGCAAACACATCTGAAGGCTAAGATGAATGCATGTTACCATTGTCCTAAAATTTAAAGGTGGAACATGACCTCAGTACAGCCCAAGTGCACACTTTGAACATCCACTACACAAGGTATTCATAAAGGGAGGTGCATTATGGGAGATGTCAGGTGAAGCAGTTACAATGACAAACACACAAATCTGAGATAAAAAACTCGAAATAGTGTAATATATTATAAATTTAATAACAAAACAAAAAATATATTACTGTGACAAGACATCACAGACATTAATTTAGGCAATTTTGCACTGTTTCACCTCACAGATGCACAACGTGTAGAAGCCGAGGATAGTGAGTCCCAGGACATGCAGGACACCAGCGCAGGTGAACACATGGACACACCCGTGTTGCAAAAAAATCCGTCACGTGCCCCAAACTCACGCAGGGCACCTGTCCCATCACTGGTCACCATGGATTCTGATGATGAGGCTGATGCAACACCAGGTGCCAGCCATGGCCAGGCCACTTCCATCCCAAAACCCCAAACACAGGTCCACAGAAGCAATGTCAGAGTCCGGCATAGAAGAGGAAGAGCACTGAGAACACAGCAGGAGGAGCAACCAAATGATGTCTGGGGTGATCTTGAGGGACAGATGCTCCATATGCAGCGCCTGCAGACAAAAAACACAAGTGCAGTGAAATTACAAATTGGCAAGATGGCAAGCAACATTGCAGTACTGTCCGATAGTGTGCAGCAACTGACCAAGGTCATGCAGGAGGGACATGTATCCCAGAAAAGACACCATCGTGAACTAATGCAGCACCTCAAAATGTATGCTAAATCAAACAATAGGCTGGCCACAACAACTGCACTGCTGGCACGTAGGTCTGTGACCATGCAAACAGAAATGTGCCATTGGAGTGGGGATGTGGCTAAAGCACTGGACCAGGTGACCAATGCAGTAGATTTGCTTAATGCTTCCACAATTGCGGCCAACATTTCCACGCCGAAACAGGGTAGTGAGGGTGCCTCAAACCTAAGCAGTTTGGTAATGCCAGTCGCCACTGTAGGAAGACGCAACACACGCAGCAGTACCCCCTCCGCTTCCAACATTAGGGATGACCATGCTGGCTCTGACAGGCGTCTGGGTGTTCGTGGAAGAAAGCGCTAGACTGCCATGTAGAATTACATTCCACTATGGTGACGTAACCATTGTTGTGATCTGACCTTGTACTGACTTACAAGTACATTTTCTTTTGCAAACCATTTATGTCCATTACACTGGTCACATTAAAAGTGTGCTTCAACACTCATGTCATTCTTATTTAATTAAAGATTAGTTTGATTGCAATATAAAGTTTCTGTGTGATCATTACTCACCTCAGAAATAATTTTGTGTGATGTCCAATCTCCTCCTGCGCCCTTCTGCTGCGCTTGCCCCTTGTTCTGCACGGTGGTGTGGCACTTGCTGGTTCCCATCCTCTGATTCGCTCTCAGACACCTCAATTTCCATTCCTCCCTTTGTCGCAATATTGTGCAGCATGGCACATGCTGCTACTATCTTGCAGCATTGTTCAGGGTTGTACTGAAGTGCTCCACCGGTCTTATGGAGACATCTGAATCGGCTCTTCAGCAGCCCAAATGTGCGCTCTATGATGTTCCTTGCTGAAATATGTGCTGCATTGTACCTCTGATGATTGGCAGATGTGGGATTGAGGTAAGGCGTCATGAGGTAATTACGCAAGGCGTATGCGCTGTCACCTACATGTAAGGAAGCAAAGGGTCAGTGGCAGTTTGACATTGACATACATACAATGACTGTGAGAAACAATTACACATATTTACCAAGCAGATGTCCCTCTCCAAATTCTCCCCTGACAAGACGGGCGTGTATGCCACTTTGCCTGAATATATAAGAATCATGTGCACTCCCGGGAAATTGCGCAACTATGTCAGTTATTATGTTTTTGGCATTGCAAACAACCTGAATATTGAGAGAATGGTAACATTTCCTATTTCTATATATATATTCCTGTGCTGCAGGGGGACATATTGCCACGTGGGTGCAATCAATACAACCCAAAACATGTGGGAAGCGAGCTATCTGGTAGAACTCCTGTTTAGTTTTCGCAACGTCAAGCGCGGTGGTAGGGAAATTGATGTGTGACCCGATCACGGCCATCATGGCATCAAGGAATGCTTTGAATATTCTTGAAAGTGCGCTTTGTGACACACCTCCCGCTACAGCAATGACCCCCTGAAAACTGCCTGACGCCAGAAGGTGTAGGCAACATAGGACCTGCACATGCGTTGGGATAGCATTGGTCCTACGTGTCTGTCGTTGCAGAATGGGATCCAATTCATTGATTAGATCATGGATCATTGCTGCATTGAGCCTATACTTATAGTATATCTCATCCTCTTGCTGTCCTAGCAAAGTTATGCGGACTCTGAAAATGCGCTCATTTATTCTCCTCTGTCTGTGTGCAGCAGCCTGCAGCCTCATCCTCCTCGCCATCAGGTAAATCCCTGCCATTGTGAAATGTGCTAGCTCATTCTGGGTGTGTTTAAATAGGTTTTAGTTGATTTTCAGCTGTATCTGATTTGCACTCATGATTACCACCTGGTTGTGATCCTTCTTATTTTGCTCTCGCAAAATTGCGATTTTCTGGTAAATCGCAATTTGCGATTTTTCATGCATATATTTTGCGATTCTTTATTTGCGAATCGCTATTTGGGAGACGCAAATACCGAATCACAATATGAATCACAGAATGTTTAGCGATTCTTTATATTTGCGAAAACTTGTGTTTTCGCAAATATACAGTTGATGCATTGCTACACCGTCTTTTGCGATCGCACACGGCCAATTTTTGCGATTTGCACTGTTTGCGATCGCAAAAAGGTTTGATGCATGTGCCTGTAAGAGTGTAATATATTTGGTGAACACTTTTTGTGTGTTGACAAGCAAGTGCTTGCTCAAGGTTGCAAGCGTGAAGTTAAACTAGTGTCGTACAGTCAATAAAATGGCGAATTAAGTCACCCAACATGTGCCGTGTCCACCAATAGTTACTAGCAAGCATACAATATTGGGCTGACAAGTAAACGCTGCAAGTATCAGTGGGTACGGAGCAGCAATCAGTGCGTGAGTCCAAAAACCTACTAATTGGATAAATGCTTTTGACCATCTCTCCAAGGCATGTTGCATGCCATATCCACACAGAGATATTATATGTGAACAGATGATTTGCACTATGCACAATTT
Organism: Triturus cristatus; assembly: GCF_964204655.1. Classification (NCBI taxonomy): domain Eukaryota; kingdom Metazoa; phylum Chordata; class Amphibia; order Caudata; family Salamandridae; genus Triturus; species Triturus cristatus. The sequence goes on from NC_140588.1 coordinate 273,024,440, forward strand.
CCATCTTGATTGCCACGTCCACTGCTCAACAATGTTTTATAGTAAGAAAGTGTAAAGTAATGGCCATCCAGACAGATCCCTGTCCATTGGTAAGACACCTACTCACACATGTTGCCAAACACCACTAACAAAGACATATGCATGTACATAACATTACCTGAGCACACATGTTAACTTCCACACAGTAAATCATTACTTAGTATGTAGCAAACAATTACATTTAATGTCAATAGAAAAGTAAAAAAAATATAGAACTACCTACCTTATACTAACTAACTATTCTGACCTAACCTACGCATCATATATTTTTTGTATATTTTTTTTACTTTATACTTGTTTTGTTTATACACATCAAACACATTAAACCCTCAACCCAAAAAACAAAAAGTACTCCTACCCACTAAAATTCGAACCCACCCCTACAAAACCCCTAAAACCTAATCCCTACACTTTCACTCTCACTACACCACCCTAAACTAAGCTAAAAAATTATGTACAACTTTAAAGCAATATATAGGGGGAAGGGCAGAAAGGGTCCCTGTGGCTATGGTCGCTTGGGTCGCTTGTGTCTTCCCACTGCCTGCTTTATCTCATGGAGGAGTGTCAAAGTCTGCTCCATTTTGTTCTCCAAAACAGCCACCCGCAACTTCAAATCCAAAATGTCCAGTTCAAAAGAGCTAGGGCCTCCTGTGGGCTGAGGTGTGGGTCCAGGTGGTTGTGATGACCCGCTGGTGGAGGTACTGGGTACTGGTGGCTTGGAGGTACCTTTCCTGGAATGCCCACTTCTGCCAGAGCTCCCCTTGTCGGGTGTTGGTGGTCTGAGCGGAAAGCTTTGCCACTTGCCCTGAGCCTTCTCCTCCTCATACCTTTTCTTCATCGCCCTGTGTGCTGTTGCAACACATCTGAGGTGGTGGTAGCACTCCTTTCTTTTGCAGTGCTTCCTCAGCTGCTCTGGGGTCATGTTGTCTGATGAAGCAATAAGGATAACTGTCAGTCAAAGGGTAACTGGGAACAGGTACCAACATCATGAAACATCATTATTGACACAACATTTAAGGTATAATATGAGAAGCAAATGGTCCTAGACTGCCTTAAGAAAAAACGCAAAGTGAGGGAAATTCGTCAAGTGGGGGTTGCCAGATTAATCAACAGCTAGTACTCAATACTAATAAAACACAAATGATTTGATAAATTCGCACCCTGAAAAAAGAGGAGAAAATATATATACAAACTACACCCACAATTTTCTGTTATATGCAATCATTTATTATATTTTCAAAATTGAAATCAAATAAAACGCCTAACACCTGCTGCTCCTTCTGGATCCCGACGGAGCAGCAGGTGTTTGGCATAGTGCTGGAAATCACACAGGAATATGGATTCATTTGTCATTCCTCGCATTTCAGCACTTATGATGCTTGAGAAAAATGCTCTTTGGTACCCATGGAAGGGTACACATCACCTTCACTGTACATTAGTGTGCCTTCTGCATCCTGCAATGGCCAATATGCCATGGGGATTTGCCACAGTAAGATGTGCAATATCTTCAAAGTACATGTATTGTCTCACAAAGTAGTGAAACTGATATGGCAAGGACCCATATCAGGACACATTGCTAACTTTACTGAACAGTTTCCAGTTATGACATGCCACAATGGACGCTGGATAAGTACCTCACATCACACAGATGCATATGAAACCTCTCCTATCTGAACTGTTGAAAATCCAACGTGGACAATGTAATCTCTTATTACATACTCCCAATATCATTAGAAGTGCAACTGACTGCATTTCAAATTTTTCCAAATCACATCCATGTTCAGATGTGTATCCACTACCACATATATTCGCAGTCTGCCTCTATAATGCGGACTATCCCAGATTGACAAAGTGTTCTCCTTGACAGTAGTCAGAGGCTGATAGACATGCAACACTTAATATCCACTTTTCCTTACCTATTTATCTTCATACAAAAGGTTATGTGTGATAGGGATGCACATTGATGGCCTCATTTACAAGGTTTTGGAGCAGGGCAGTGCCACAAGGAAACTTGCTGCGCTCACTTGTATAAAAAAAGGCAGGAATGCGCCATATCTATGTGATACAGTGCATTTCTATCTATTTCCCCTGTGCTGACACACAACGGGTTGGCATGTGCCAACGTAGGCACCCTTGCACAATGGTGCAAGTGTGGATGCTTTGTAGTGGTGATTGTTTTTGTGCAGGAAGAGAAACCTTCCTGCACCAAAAAATCACAAGAGGTGTTTTCCTCTTTCTATGTGTGTTGCAGAATGCAGCACACATAGAAAGAGGAAAAAACAAGGAGAAATAAGGATATTTCTCCTTGCGCCAACTCTGGGGTGGCGTTAGAATCTGACTCATTCCCAGGTTTACGATTCTTTGTAAATCTGGGAATGCTTCAGATTCCATGGGTGTTGCATGGGAACACCCACAGCAACACCCACGGAACGCCCCTTTCATGCAGTGTTCTGTGTGAAAGGGGCACATATTTACATGGTCATGAAAAGGCACGCAAAGGTGCTTTGCGTGGCCTTGTAAATATGCTGCAGCACATTGCGCCACAGGAGCGTAAAAAAGTGACACTCTGGCAGTGCAAAAGTGCTGCTAGGGGCCTCATAAATGAGGCCCTCAATCTGGTAAGTCACACAGCATCGGACATCATACTCAATCCTTGTATTACACAATTTGCATTAATGAAGGCACTCACCGGTGAAGTTGGGGTCTTTGAAGTTATCCACCTCACCACGTGTGTATGGTGGGGGTCCTTCTACAAGACATAACGTGCAAAACACATCAGTAAACTTAGAACACATATTTGATATGCAACAGAAGCACAGTACGTATGTATAGGTATTGGCTCTGTAACCCTTCAAGTTATAAGTAATATAATGACACAGTTGACATGCCTGAGCGAGAATCATTGGTAAGGCCGGCTAAAGTGTACATACATGTGAAGATCCAAAACAAGCACTTGCCGGCCAGTTTGCGGAACCAGGTCATGAACGTCATCACTACCAACTTTCACTATGGTAGCTGACTGATGATTCTCTGCACCTACATAAATCACATCCCATACTCAGCAAGATACTGCAATACCCAGGCCCTCTTAAATGTTCACACCAGGAAATGAGTACACTACATACATCTCACATCATGCGTACTTGTTTCCTAAGTCAGGTGAGCTCTGTACCTGTCAGTGCTGCTGAGTGCATGATATTGTTCACAGGTATTCCATGCATCCCTAAGTTTGAAATAGCATAAGGGAAAAACAATACTTATGGGATAGCTTGAGATGTGTCCTATTCAGGCTAGCATACCCTTGGCGACAGTACCATGTGAGTGGGCTCCAATCTCTCATACTGGAGGCATGTACTATGTGCGTCTCATATGTAAGGACAGTTCCAGTGGCTCGGGCCTCAAAAACACCTCTATGATGCCATGCAAAGGCAGCATGTGGGATTTGCTATGCATTCAGAAGTATGTAGTCAGGCAAGACAGTGCAAAGCACAGCGTAGCTGTAGTGGACATCAAGGAGTCATACCTTTTACATAAGAAATGCTGTTCAAGACCAGTGATATGTGTTTTGCCAGATTAAGAGGTTAGCTAAGCAGTGTAAGCAATAGCAGGCCTCATTAACGCTTGACCACCCAGGGGAGGTATGCCAAGGAGGATCATCGGCACATCACTATGGGCCTTATTTACAAGACCCTTGCGTGGACGGTGCATCACTTTTGACATTGTAAGAAGTGACATCCCAACAGTGCAAAGGGCTTGTAAATAATCTCCTTTATGTGTAACATATGTTCTGTAATGGTCCATCACAACTGTACCTGACAAATGCCTGTTGTGAAATAAGCAGCTCTGGAGCAGATCTGCACTACCTGAGCTGTCATCACTGAGTTGCCTGGATAGGCTATGGGCATGTACCTCATCTCAATGCTTCCCTGGGACTCATTTGTATCACCTACAGGGACACGAATACTTGTGTGGCCTGCACAGTGTCACAGATAGTACTGGTGCACAGATTGTGCCAGCACTATAGCCACGGCATTTCCCACTTATGCATGGGGGCATGGCTAATTTGAGCCAAAAGTCATGTGAGTCTTACTTAATGTTATCACAATCATCAATGGGTACATGAGACACAAAGGATAGCAAACAAATCATGTGTACTTACCAGTTGCTCCACCAACTTCTATGCCAACATAATCCTGGAGGTCAGACTCCCTGCCGACCACATCAGTACAGCAATGTTTTAGCTGGTGGGTGTCCTGGTCCACTCCGAACATCCTCTGCATCTGGAGGTGTATACACTCCCAGCATGATTTGCGGACCTTCATGGGGTAGCCCTAGATGACACAGCCACCACGGGCTACCATGGCATGCAGGAAAGGCGTGACCAGCAACAGGAAATTCCCAAACTCCTGCTCAGTCATGGCGTGAGACCGACTCTTGCTCGGCAGAATCCCACAAAAATTACAACACCCAAACAAAACTGAACCCACCCAAAAACCCAATACTACCCCTATAAGAAATATACCCCAAAAGACGAACATCTGACAGCAAACAGGACAATACACAACAATATACAACAATTAATCCCGAAAGGGACTTGTGAGACACGACAGGGGCAACAGACACGACGCACCAGCTCCAACCACACCAAAACCACTTTCCAGCACAACCAAAACACCACCGCTCCCAAGCTCAGACAGAAAAACTGTGACTTAAAAGGAAAATGAAAGTGACTTAACAGTTCCTGGTTTGCAGCTTGCAAGCTCCATTATATCACTTCCTTTTATCCATTACGTCACTTCCTGGGCCCATACGTCACATTTTCAGCTGAAATGACATTACACTACCAGTCAATGCGTCGATTTCGCACAAGGCCTGATAACACACAATGAGGTTTCTAGTACACGTCGGCTGGGACGTGTCATTTTTGGCTGACGCGGTAGCTGGAAAAATCACACTTAATGGTCATATATAATTATTTATTTATTTTACTCAATACGTTTTTGGGGGTATTGGGATATGCAAACCATTTACTAATGTACAGGGATTGCAGTTTTGGGTGTGAATAGTGGAGTTGACCTGTTTACAGTCTTTGCATGTTTTTACTATCTGTGTTGACAGTGAACATATGTGCGGGTTCATCCTGTTAAGGGGTCATACTATGCAGAGTGCCCAAACACTGTGATAGCATAAGGGCGCATCTTACCAGAGGTGCCCTTTGTTCTAAATTAGTCTTAGAGCCCATTGACATTGTATTAGCTTCCCCCAGGGATGCGACAGACTACCAATGCCATGGGGTCAGTGTACCCGCATCTACTACAGCTCAGTCTACGGCCATCCAGCGCCATGTCCCACAGTGGAGGCATCAGACTGTGGAGAAATTTGGGAATGTGCAGTGATTGGCTGAACCCACCTGGAAGGGGATGTATGGATGGAGCCATTTGATTGTTTAAGTATTTGGCATCTATATCCAAGGACTATAGCCTCAGGAAAGTTACAGCATCATCATTTGTGGCCAACATGATCCTTAATCATGACAATTGTGCTATGGTAGATCATCATGCATGTCTTGGCGTGACCTCGTAGATATTTATGATAGTAAGGCTGCATAAATAACACCATAACTAAACTCTGCATCAAGGCAGTGTTGCTTGTGCATAGCTGTTGGTGATCACATGCAACACTGTTGCACTGGCAAAGTATAGTATGTAGCATTTGTATGTGTAATAAGAGATCTCCTAATGGATTTGACATTTGGATCCAGTTATTAATGTAGCATATGTAGACTGTAGTTTTGGGACTGTGTTCCCATGCACATACTATGTGGAACACTTCAAAGTCATCATACTATAAGTGCCCTCTACTATCGGCTACAAGTATGAAGCCATACTAATGACTAGCAGCAGGAGACACACACACACACAGTCATGCACACTATGTACGTTAATACACCATGTTAATTGTGGCAATGGAGGACTATCTGCTACAGGTAGTTGGCATGCTCACTATTTCATTTGTACCAGATGATGTTCAATGCTGTTAGCTACACATAGCTACATACATTATCTACGTGACAATTAATAGCAGGTCAAATGTGAATATTTAGGTGTTTACTGTGACTATGGAATCAAAATGCATACACAGTGGTAGTGATGGAGCAAGGATTCAAGAAAACGAAACTTGCTCGGAGCAATCCTTGATTAACCTTTACTAACAGTTAAAAGTTGTAGATGAGATTAAACTAATATACACCAAACACCGACATGTGCGGAGAAAGCTTTACGCATGCTTAATTAATGTGAAATAGGGGGGAGGAGCCTAGCGCTTGACCAAGATGGCCGCGTGAGCTTTGAGCTCCCGGGACCCACGCGCCCTCCGTCGATTATCCTGTCCTAAATCCTGTTTTATATGCACGGCATCTTGCAGATGACTCATTGCTGAGGCGATTGATGCTGCCCGAGCTCGGATCGCCCGCCGGGAACCGGAGTTGTGCATGGCGGAAGATTGAGGCCTATCTCCGAGGGATGCCAGGGGCTGGCGTTGGCAGGATGCCCGGCCTCTAATTGAAGAACAGCGGCCTGGCGAGGTGTGAACTGGCGGACGGAGAACGCCGTACTTTCACTTTCACTTTCTCGCCCTTTGTTTGCCTTGGCCCGGGAGTGCCTTCAGATGCTTTATTATCCTCTGGACGCCTTGCGCCCTACTCTGCCTGGTTATTGCAGATCTGGCTTCTCCTGTTCCCTCTGACTGAGAGAGGGTCGTCTCCTTGCACCGGGTTGCTCGGTGCCAGACATGTCGGGTAAAGCAGAGGTGGATAGGCTGAAACCCAAGGCTACCAGGCGGGGAGCCTATACCCAATCCAACAATATGGATCGTTATGCCCAGCAGAAGGGATCGCCTGGTGGATCGGGCCAGTCGCTGGACGTACAGAAGTCTGCCTCATCCCCGACCTCGGAGCTCTCGTTGCAGGATGTCATGGGTGCGCTCGAGGGGATGCAGGCCTCGATTGGGAGACAGTTTGATGCCCTGGCGCATAAAGTGGATACTATCTTGGTGGATGTCAACCTGATCCGCGCGGACTTGGGCAAAACTAATGAGCGGGTTAAATCCCTTGATCTCAAGACCACAGGCCTCGCTGATGATGTCTCGGAACTTCAGACCGAAGTTCGTAAGCTGCGGGCCGAGAACGACCTCTCCGCCCGTCGGCTGGAGGACTTTGAGGGCCGGGCCAGGCGCAACAACGTGCGCATTACTGGGGTCCCGGAATCCTCGGACGAGATCTCCGCAGATCTGCTCGTGGAGGACTTGGTGCTTAACCACCTGAAGCCTAAGGGCCTTGGGAAATTTTTTGCATTCGAGCGGGCTCACAGAGTTCCTGGCGGGAGGCCCAGGCCGGGAGCCCCTCCGAGACCGATTGTCGCCCGGCTCTTTCACTTCCGAGATCGGGACGCTATCCTGCAAGCATCGCGGGTGACGGGCCCGGTCCCTTATCAGAACGCATCAGTGAGTTTCTATCCTGACTTCACCCAGCTGGTGCAAAAGCAAAGGCAGAGTTTCCTGGGGGTGAAGAGACGTCTTCGGGAGCGAGACTTGAAGTATGCTATGCTTTTCCCTGCCAGATTACGTGTGGTGTATGAGGACCGGACTTTCTTCTTTGAGTCGCCTGCTATGGCCGGCGACTGGTTGGACGCTTTGCCCCGACGACGGACTGGCGGGGATGCTGCCACAGACGTGGAGGGTGACCGGGATGGGCAGGGTTGATGCCTCTGGGGCCAGTCTGACTTGCTTTGGTTCTGGACAATGACTTGAGCTGATTGCAGTAATACGGAGGGTTGCGGGAGGAAGATGGGAGCTCTTTCCTCCCTCAGGGTACTTTTTGTAGTTTTGCGTTATGGTAGGGCGACAGGCACACTGCAAGTTGGGGGGGCTTTGTAAGCTGCAGCAGGGGTGCAGGGTGGGGGGTGGAGTTGGGATTTTGGGGTTGTTGTTGGGGGGTTTGTTTTTGCAAGGCGTAGTAATGGTTGTCAGGGTTGTTTACTGGTGGCACTTCGGGTGTGGGGCGGGCCTCTTTGTGTGTGGGGATGGGGGGTAGGGTCTTCAATATTATTAGCTGGAATGTCAATGGCTTGGGAGATCGTATTAAGCGGGGGATAGTCTTGCAATTCTTGAAACGGTCTTTGCCGGATGTGGCCCTACTGCAGGAGACACACCTTATAGGTAATACTTGCCATGCTCTTAACAGAAAAGGTTACAAATTCATCGCCCACTCGTGATTCTCCTCAGGCTCCAGGGGTGTGGGTATCCTAGTTAGAGCTTCACTACCTTTCGAGGTGGACTCCACCATTGTTGATGATAGGTGGAGGTTTGTGGCGGTGGCGGGGAGATGGGAGGGAAGAACGTTGGTGTTGGTTTCGGTTTATGTCCCTCCTGCCCTGCAGGCCTCCACGTTTGCAGATCTGGGCAGGGCCTTGTTGGACCTCCCGGAGGGTATGCTAGTGGTGGGGGGAGACTTTAATGCTGTCGGCTCTGGGTTGCTGGATAGGTACCCGCCCAGGGACACCGGGGGGGCTCAGAAGTGGCTTCCAGATTTTATAGATACATTCGGTTTGGTAGACTGCTGGAGGCTCCGGCACCCCACACAGAGCCAATATACCTTCCACTCCGGGGCGCATGGTAGTCTCTCTCGGATTGATTATCTGCTCACTCTGGCTGCGCATGCCTCATTGGTATCTGAGGCTAGGCATATGGCGCGGGGCATATCTGATCATTCGCCAGTGTGGGTCTGGCTGGATGTCGGCCGCGAGGGAGGGGGCAGGGTTGCTCCTATAAACCCCTGGTACTTCCGTGATCCCAAGATGCGCAGTGCGCTGCTGAAGACAGTTGATCACTATTTTAAGGACAATCAGGGTTCCGTTGACTCGGCTGTGTCGTTGTGGGAAGCATTTAAGACCGTGTTGAGGGGGGAGGCCCTCTCCTTGGTAGTGGCCGCCAAGCGACGGAGAGATGGCGAGGTTATGCAGGTTGAGGATGAGATCGCGGCTTTAGAGGTGGCTCTGGAGGGGGAGGTTACAGCGGCCTCACTGCATGATCTGAGCTTGAAGCAAGCGGAATATAGGGACCTGGTGACGAATGCAGCCAAGACCCTCAGCAGGGAACAGCAGGGTCGCTTGTACGATGTTGGCGATAAGGCCGGGAAACTCCTAGCGTGGCTGGACAAAAAAGAACGTGTTAATAGAGTGGTGCCGGAGCTGACGAGAGAGGGGGGAGAGGTGGTTGTTGATCCCGAGGGTATAGTACAGTGTTTTTCGGATTATTTCCATATGGTTTACACCTCGGTTTCGGATAGGCCAACTGAGGATTCGCGTGACCTCCTGCGCGACATCGCCCTGCCCTGCCTTTCTGACGTAGATAGAGATGACCTCGATGGAGATATAACGGTTGATGAGGTGGCGGGTGCTATCCGCGCGCTGCACTCGGGCAAGGCCTCAGGCGCAAATGGTTTGCCGATTGACTTGTATAAGCTGTTTCCGGATAGGGTCGCTCCTCACCTGCGCGCCATGTTTGTGGAGGCGCGGGGGAGTGGGTCCCTTCCGTTGGACCAGCGACTGGCGACGATTGTTGTGATCCATAAGGATGGTAAACCCCGGGATAAGTGTGCCTCCTATCGGCCGATATCACTCCTTAATGCTGAACCGAAAATTCTGGCTAAAATCCTGGCAGGCCGCTTGGTCAGGGTACTTGGAGACCTGATCCACCCGGATCAATCGGGTTTTATCCCACACCGTAACACTGCGTTAAACCTTAGGCGACTTCATGGAGTAATTGCCAGGGCGAGCACGCTGCGTGAACCAGCTATTGTGGCGTCTCTTGATGCCACGATGGCGTTTGATATGGTGGAATGGGCATACCTGTGGGCGGTGCTTGCCAAGTTCGGCTTTGGCCCTGGTTTTGTGAGCTGGGTGAGGTTGCTTTATGAGGGTCCTCTTGCGAGTGTTGTGGTAAATGGGCGAGCGTCGACTCCGTTCCAGCTTGGGAGGGGCACCCGGCAGGGTTGCCCCCTGTCGCCTTTGTTGTTCACCCTTGCCCTCGAGCCGCTGGCGGCGTGGATACGCTGGCACCCGGATATACGTGGACTTAGATGGTCGCCTGATCACGAGGATCGTATTTCGCTCTATGCCGATGACATCCTGTTATATCTCGCCTCGCCCAAGAACTCGCTTATAGTGGTTTGTGACGTTCTGACATCTTTTGGTAAGAACTCTGGTCTCGTCATCAATTGGAGTAAATCATATTTGTATGTTCTGAGCGGTGACGTCCCACCTGTCCCGCGAACTTGTTCGATTCAGATCGCCCAGCAGGGCTTCGTGTACCTGGGGATTTTTATCTCCACTGACTCCACTTTGCGGTATGAGAGGAACCTGCTCCCCCCCCTGGCGCGTTTGCGGCGGGATGTTGCGGCCTGGCGGAGGATGCCGGTCTCCCTCCTCGGACGCGCCGCTTTGTTCAAAATGATGTCTCTTCCTCGGTTCCTCTACGCCTTGCAGAATACTCTTGACTGGGTACCGGCCAGTTACTTTCGGGAGGTTGAGAGCCTCCAACGATCGTTGTTGTGGGATGGGCGGACGCGCATTGCGATTGCTAAGTTGACGCTTCCGTGGTACGACGGGGGTATTGCGCTTCCGGACATTCGACGCTACTACTGGGCCACCCAGTTGAGCGCGATTAATCATGGTTTCTATGGTCCGGCTCTAAGCCCCGGCTACGCCATGGACCGATGGTTGTTGCGCGGTGGTAATTATCACCGAGCGTTGTACTCGAGATCGCTGGACTCGTCCCTCACAGGGCCCACGGGGGTGGCGGTGCGGGTGTGGAAGTTGGCGACTGACTCGCTGGGCTGGAAGGATAGGCTCACCCTTGCTACCCCGTTGTTTGAGTCTGACAAATTAGGGAAGCTTTGGCATACCAAAGGTTTTGAGAAATGGGACTTGATCGGTATCTCCAGGGTTGGAGATTTGCTGATCAAGGGGAGGGTGAAGTCCTTTGAAGAGCTGCAGAAGGAGTATGAGTTGGGGAAATCTGAGTTTTTCCGCTATGTTCAGGTGCGTCATGCCCTGCGGTCAGTTCTCGTAGAAGGTGAGAAGGTGCCTGAATCCTCTCCATTGGAGGACCGGATCCTCGATGGCCATATGCCGGAGAGTACGATCTCTCTTATCTATAAGAAATTGATTAATGTTCAGGCTGACCTGCTATTGGGGCTGCGGGATCAATGGATTAGGGACGGACTTGAGCTGGATGACGAGGATTGGCAGTCTGCGGTTTCCTCTCCTAAGGAGGTTGCGATCCCGTCGCGTCTGCGGCTGGTGCAGCTCAAAATACTCCACAGAGTCTATGTTACGGGGCCAAGGCTGGTTCATATGGGATTTTCTGAGGAGGGCTTATGTAGGAGGGGCTGTGGTTTGGTGGGTACCTTCCTGCATATCATTTGGGAATGTGGCGTCATCATGGAATTCTGGAGGAGAGTCCATGCGGTAATGGGGGAGGTGACGGGCATTGCTATGCAGCCAGAGGCGCGGTGTTGTCTCCTGAACGTGTGGGGGCCTGCTGACCACAATGAGGCACAGACCCAGTGGGTGACTCTGGGTAACATGGTGGCTAAGCGAGACATAGCGCGCCTGTGGGGCTCCGCGGAACCCCCACATTGGCTGCGTGGAAGGAAAACATGGACTGGAATATGTTCAGGGAAAAGACGGTATATTGCGCTAGAGGGCGCCCTCGGAAGTGGCATGCCATTTGGGGGCGGTGGAACCAATATAGGGGGGGCATATGCCTTGCCCCTGATCTGGATCCCCCCGAGGAGCAGCTCTCTCCTTAGCATTCTTTCCAGCTCTGTACATATGTTTTGATTGTTAATTGACTTCTTGGGCCTCTGCTTTTCCCCTTTTTCCTCTTATCACAGCGCTGTGACTGATAGACGAAGGGGGTCAGGTCTCCCCTGAGGGGCAATCACCAGGTGTATTCAGTGTACTTCGCCTTGCTTGGGTTTGGTTTGTGTTTGTGTTTATTTAAAATGGAACCTTTTTGTTTCTCCTTTCTATGCACTGTGGATGCTTCTCTGTATTGCTCTCTTGAAGCTGCCGCACCTCCGGGTTGTCGGCTGAATAGCTGTGTCCTCATTTTTGATGAATAAAGGTTTTAAAAAAAAAAAAAAAAAAAAAAAATAATGTGAAATAAAATGCAACATGACTAAAACCACATTAAATTTGTAAAAACGCTTTGCGCATGTGCAAGCTGGAATTACTTAGAGATAACGTGACTAACTTGCTTTTGGAGGGAAATCTTTGCGCATGCGCAAGAAGGACTAACATGTGGTCTTGCGGAACTGCATGCATGGCATCTGCTTACCTGAACTAAAAAGAAAGCCGCTTACGTTAATGCTTTTGCCTAGAATAATAATAATAACATGGGATAGATTAGAAGTGGGTGGGGAACAGTGAAAAATTTATATTTGAGAAAATAACATATGTTTATGGTTCTTAAATCAATAGTGTGCATTTGAGCCTGCTTCGCAAATGACTGGGAGAGAAAATTGAGTCAAATCACGATGAGATAGAGCATGCTCAGTAGACTCGGAATATGACCCAATGACCGGAGAAATGAACTGCTGCCAAATATCAAGGACAGAAGACGTGGGAAAGTGAAGACGAGTATGCCTCGTCTATGGAGCCTGCATAGAAATTGTTATTAAAAACTGCAACAATATATGAATGTGAAAGGAAGCATGAATGAGCTAAAGGGGAAGGGTTTGGGAAACAATGCTACCTTAATAAAAACAAGCATTGGCATAGCCAATAGGTCTCGCCTTTGGGACCTTATAAGTGATTAGGTATGCAGTACATTAGCCTGGGTGCTAAGCCGCTAGGAACTGAAGAGCTATACAATTGCTACACACTGGGTCATGCAGTCTGATTCAGGAATACATGTTGTATCCCATGTTAAAAATAGCATAGTTCTCAAATGCCTAATATGGCAGATTCCAGACATGCAGAGTTCTCATGGCCTCACACGTGAGATGTGAAAACCTCACCAAGTTTTGTTTTTTCCTTTTGCATTATAAAAATTGGCAGCCCAGAGCAATAATAAATGTTATTGTTGCCCCATGTAATGTTCAAGGGCAACAAGCCAGGTTCATGCTGCAACCAAATGACACAAAAGGACAACAGTGGAAAAAGCACAACTGCAAGTACCAGAATGCAAAGAGCAAAACAAAACTCGATGCAACTGACCTGGGACAACTTGAGATTTGTGCCTCAGACTGTCAACTCTTTTAGAAGCACAAGCTTTTCACTTAATTTTTTTATTTCTCCCTGGTGATTCAGCTTTTCTACGTGCTCCGTCACTCAATAATGAGTGTACACTTAAAAAGTTACTGGAGGGAACATTGCAGTGGCTGCCCCATCCAGCCCAACCTTCTTAAATATGTGCCTGTGTCAGGGCAATGACAGTAAAACATCTTTGAAGTCTGCAGCAGGGACTCGCATGACCTGGGGCGAGGGTGCAAATGTGCTGGGAGGGGCAGGAGCTGCCCAATTCTCACAGTACTTTGTGTGTAACACGTTAAAAACCTCCAACTCAGAATCTATTGCCTTCATTTCACAAAGTGTGATTAGAGTCAATGTTTTCTTGTAGGGCTGCTGCTAGTGAGACTGCTCAGTGGGTTACTGGCCCGCCGTCCAGATCCATGTGGCACTTGCTGGTAACAGAGAAGGCACTTAGTGGGGCCAGTTCATCTTTCATCCTTCTGATGTGGGTAAATTCGGTTGGGTGATTAAGTATTGTATTTATTCTATTCAATTATTTTTGCATCCTGCATACACTGATCTCAGGTTTCAACCAAGTGCTTTCGAAAATAATGTGTGTGCAATTTTTTCACGCAAGCAAATTTTCTCGAATATCCTAGTTTTGAGCTTATGAAGTTGAATCGTTTCCTGGTTTATATTTCCCTTCACCCAATGCATTTTTGTGAGGCAGAAGGATACACCCAAAGAGCAAATAGCATTAAGAGGCGAATGCCCCACTGAGCTGATCCAAGGTATGATTGACAAAGGCTTAAGCCAATGGCTGAAAAAGGCTGGATGACGAGAGCAGATAGTTGAATGGAGCAGACACAATGACCACTTTATACATACTGAAACCTGTGCCTCTGGTTGATGTCTCAGCTGTCAAAAGCCAGACCTAAAAACGCTAGGGGGCAATTCCATGTGTGTGCTTGCTTAGATGGAAAACTGTTAAGTCAAGAGAGGTGCCTAAGGCTTCTCTGCTCTTTGACATCACGCCCAAAGCCGCAAAGAAACGTTCATATGGCAGACGGCACTTATAAATATTTTCAGAAATCACGCAAGGATTTCTTGATCACACACACCTTTTGGACCCTGCTATGGGGCCCTTAAAGCAGGGCTCTGCAATTTCATGGCTCCGATGAGCTTTCGACTACGAACGCTTGACCAAATTGTTAATTTTATTTCATTTTTTATTTCTCCTAAGAAGCTACCATTTTCTTCAGAATATGGGGCTATTTTGGTATTTCGCCACTGGGGAGTTCTCGAGTAAAGAGCGAGAATTTACCACTGAACCTACGGCTGCCAATTTTAGACCTGGATGTAGCGTTTTAAATAATGCTCATTTGCATATTAGTGCGCTCGCGCTTAGTAAGGACAGGAGCCGGTGATTTGGTCTTTACACGCGGCTCCGACTGATTCGCCGAGGCCACGCCTCTTTATTAAGTACTCGCTAGCGTCTGACATCACGCGTCAGCGCTAGCGCACTCCGGCAGCGCGGTAGGCTAGAACGCCTCCTCGCGCGCCGGACATTACACTCCTTCCCAACTTTATCAAAACAGCAAACATTTAATACAATATGCAATTAAACGATGGATCTGTTACCAGTCCACCAGTCCTTGCGGGTCACACCAGATAGTCAGCCAGCTGGGAGGATGGTGCTGGATTCCTCCGCAACCCATACTGGGATTGGCCTCCTCTGTACCGGGTCACCTCCGGGGTCCTGCACCTTGTGGTGTTGTGCTCATCCTGGGGCGAGGAGCAGCTGGGCAGGTTACTCCTGGGCGTGGCCGGCAGGGACTGGGGGTCATGGTCCCTTGGATCGTAATTGTCCTCCGGAGCTTCCTCCCTCTCCTGGTCTCCGCACTGTTGGCTCGGGCTCCGTCCCTCTGGCTCGAACCCGGGACACGGAGGTGTTCCAGGATGGGCTTTCTTGAAAAAGGATACATCCCTGGTGACAGTTTCCGCTCCTCTCTGGGCGGTCACCGTCGTGCCAGTCCGGCGGGTAACGGTCCATGGTCGTCGTTCGAAGGGAAGACGAAATTTGCTTCCGGGGTATCGGTCCTTAACATACACTCGATCTTGGATCTGGAACGTTGACTCCTTAGCTCCTCTCCGCCGGCTGGCTTGATCATTTGAGCGAGTCCGATTGGCCAGAGTCTTCTCGTTGCTGGCCTGTGCCGGAACCCAGGTCGGGTGGTGAGGAAGCGTGTCACTCACTATTCGGCCCATAGTGGCCGTTCCTGGCGCTGCCTCCGTTGTGATGTGGGGTGTCATCCGGTATTCCCTCAGAAAGCTATAGATCACCCTTTCCAAAGGAGATCCATCTGCCATGGCTATGCGTATTGTCTTATTTAGGGTGCGCATAAATCGTTCCACCTCTCCATTGGCTTGGGGCCAGCGTGGTGTCACCTTGCGGTGATGGATCCCCCAGCTCCTGAGGTACTCTGCAAACTCTTGCCCAAGAAAAGGGGGTCCGTTGTCAGTCTTGACCACCTCAAATATGCCATGAGTGGCGATGGTTTTCTCAAACTTTGCAATCACCTCTGTGGCTGTTTGGCTCCCCACTATTTCGACCTCGGGATACTTGGTGAAATCGTCGATGATGACTAGTGCATGACGTCCATCTGGGAGGTGTCCGAAGTCGGCACTCACACATTCCCACGGCCTCTGGGGGTTTTCCTCTGTCACCACTGGGTGAGGGCGATCCGGCTGTCCAGCCGCTTGGCACCAATTGCAGGTTCTCACCGTTTGCTCTACCATTGCGTCCATGCCAGGGAACCATACCTTGGCTCTGAGCCTGCCTTTGGTCTTTACCATTCCTTGGTGTCCTCTGTGGGCTAGGTCTACCGCCTGCTGGGCGAGGCTGGCCGGCATGACCAGTCTGGGGCCTCGTAGCAGACATCCTTGGCTGTCAATGGACAGTTCCCCCTTTATCCTCAGGATGGACTCTAGTGTCATTTTGGCATGGGGTGTCCTCTTATTTAGCGACTCTTGGATGGCCCTCCAGTCCCCTGACTTGACTGCAGCCGGCACTATTTGCAGACATTCGTCTCTTCTTGACGCGTCGATGAGTGCGTCTAGACTCATAGGAAGGGGTCGTGATCGTTCCGTCACTAACCGGACGTATTCTTCTGTGTCCTCCGCCTCGTCCCTTTCTTCCTTGGTGGCTTTACGTGGGTGCCTAGACAAGTAGTCCGCCGGATTTGTGGCTCCCGGTTTGTGCTCCACCCGGTAATCGTACCCTTGCAGTTGGAGTATCCACTTCTCGATTCTGGGTGGAGGTTTTGAAGCTGACCCTTGGAAGAGAAGTATGAGTGGCTTGTGGTCAGTCGCCACTGTGAAGTGATGGCCATACACGTATACGTGAAAATGTCTACAGGCCCAATGGATGGCGATGGCCTCTCGCTCGATCTGCGAGTAGCGTTGTTCCGTCTCTGTCAGAGACCGGCTGGCGTAGGCGATGGGGGCCCACTCGCCATTGCTCTGGAGTTGCGCCAACACCGCTCCCAGACCATAGGGGCTGGCGTCCACAGCCACATTGGTGGGCTTCGCAGGGTCAAAGTACGATAAGGTGGTGTCTGCCGACAGAGCTGCTTTCGTTACTTGGAATGCTTGCTCTTGTTCGGGCCCCATTGCCATGTGGTCGTAGACTTGGTCAATTCCCGGAGGGGCTTGGTGAGGTTGGAGAGGTCAGGGATGAAGCGTCCGCAGAAGTTTACCATGCCCAAGAAACTCCTTGCTTCTGAAATGTTTGTCGGGGCGGGGGCTTCTTGAACGTCCTTCACCTTGTCTGGGGCCACCCCTTGATCCGAGAATGTGTACCCGAAGGAACTAATCTTGTTCTGCAAGAATTGGCATTTCTCCCGGTGCAGTGTCAGGCCTGACTCCTGGATTCTTTTGAGGACTCCCCTCAACCTCTGGTGATGTTCCTCAACGGTTGACGCGTAGATCAGCAGATCATCGCTCACATTCAGCACTCCAGGGAGTCCACTGAGGACTTCTCGGATGGTATTCTGGAATACCTCGGCGGCACTCGAGACACCAAAGTTCAAGCGCCGATACCGTCTGCGGCCCACGTGTGTCGAGAAGGTGGTTATGTGCCTCGAGTCTGGGTGAAGTGGCAGCTGGTGATAGCCTGATCGGAGGTCCATTTTTGGGAACCACCTGGCCCCATTCAACTCCCCCAAGATGTCATCAATGGTGGGCGTCAGGTGTCGTTCCCGTTTTACAGCGGCGTTGGGGAGGCGCATATCCACACAGATGCAGACCTGTCCGGGCTGCTTTGGCTTCCTGGCAATGACGATCGGGGACACCCATGGGGTTGGTCCACTGACCCTCGCTATGATGCCTTGTTTTTCGAGAGCCTCCAGCTCCTCTTCGACCTTTTGCCTCAGATGGAACGCAATTCGCCTGTGCCTCAGCGCCACCGGTTGGACAGATGGATCGATATGTAAGGACACTTCTTTCCCCTTCAGGCACCCGATTCCTTTGAACACTTCCCCGAACTCCTCCATGATGGTATCCAACTCCTCCTTCAGGACTGCCATGGCAAACGATATCAGTCTCAGTTCTTCGGCCGATTGCCCACTCAACAGCATACCACTGCCTTCTTCTGTGACATAGATAGTGGTGCCTATCTTTACCTCCCCGTGTTGCAATTCCGTCTTGAAGCACCCGATGAGTGGGATGGGCGTCTTTTGGCCGTATGCAAATACTCGGATCCTTGCTTCTCGTAGCGGGGTTAGGTGCGCAGTTGGTGATAGACGTTGGCGGCCATCAACTCAATGGACGCCCCTGTGTCAATGGTCGCTTTTACTTCCTGTTGGTGGATCAAGATGCGACATTTCGGAAGTCTGCGCTTCTTCCTTTGTGGCTGGTTGATCGCAAATACGTAGTGGACTGGGTACTCCTCGGTGTCATCGTCCATGTCTTCGCTATCCGCCTCTTCCCGCACCGCGTGTGCAGCTTCTTTCTTGACTCTGGTGGACCGGCACACCGCTGCGAAGTGGTTCATCCATCCGCATGCACTACATTTCTTCCCTCTTGCCGGGCACTCTTGTATGCGGTGGGGCTGGCCTCCACAATACCCGCAGTCTTTCCTTTTTGTGTCCGGTTGTCTCTTTCCACCCGCTGGTCTCACCTTAGGCCGTACCACATTCACCTTTTCTGCCACCTGGACTTGTTCTGTCTTGACGGGGCGATGTAGGGTTGCTTCCATGTGCAAGGCCCTCGCCTGCGACAGCTCCTTTGACCGGCCTAATGTGAGGATGTCCGCCAGGGGCTTGCCGTCTTCCTGGAGGATGGTGACTCTGAGTTTGGATGAGTAACACCCTTGTATAATCTGTCAACGGATCTCTTCTTGCTCATCTCGGAACCCACACGTGCTGGCAAGCTCCTTCAGTCTGCCAAGGAATGCATCTAGAGACTCGTCGGCCTCCTGCTTGGCTTGACGAAAGATAAACCTTTCATAGTCTCTGTTCGCCATGGGTTCGAAATGGGCATTGAGAGCGTTCAGCAGCGTGATGTATGTCTTTGGCGTTGCCTCCACGATGGTCTTGTAGATGCGGTGGATGTCCTTGCCGCCAAGGTGGAGCAGTAAGGCTCTGCGTCTTTCCCTAGCTATGCCTGCCCCCTCAAAATATATTTGTAGGAGGTCTGTCCAATCCCTCCAGCGCGGGGCAAGGGACGACGGGGCACCATCAACGACAAACGGCTCTAAGGCGGGAATAGACGCCATCTTGGCACGTGCTCAGCGTGCGGCGGAGGCCGTCTGCCTCTCTTCCCTCGTCGAACGCAAGTAGTGGGCACTGCCCAGTGCGCGTCTGGTGTGCCCCCCCCCGTTCGTAATCACCATCAAGTGGGGTCACGTCCCTCAGGGATCCAGCTTCAGGGTCCTAGGGGCCTGGACTCTCCCACAGGGCGCGGGCCTGCTCCGGGGTACAGGGCGGGCATCTGCTGGTCAATGGTTGCGCCTGCCCTGCCACCAAACAGGCGTGTGGCAATGCTCCCGGGCCACTTGGATGGGGCTCTCACTGTGTGTCCCATGTGTAGCACCAACTGGCTCCTCAGGGACCCCTGGGAGAGAGCACCAATCTCTGGCCAAAGACATGGGGGGCAGCCACTCAGCTCTGTGAGGCCACATGCATCAGATGCAGGGTCCAGAAACACTCCCTCGTCGCCAGTGTTGCGTTTTAAATAATGCTCATTTGCATATTAGCGCGCTCGCGCTTAGTAAGGACAGGAGCCGGTGATTTGGTCTTTACACGCGGCTCCGACTGACTCGCCGAGGCCACGCCTCTTTATTAAGTACCCGCTAGCGTCTGACGTCACGCGTCAGCGCTAGCGCACTCTGGCAGCGCGGTAGGCTAGAACACCTCCTCACGCGCCAGACATTACACAGGAAAGCAGATTGGAGTCCCGGTGTCAAATATACAACCTGTGATTCTGGGTAAAATCACTGAGTATCTCTCCCCATGCCTAAAAACGAACGAGACCGTGTGCAATGTAACCTACTCGCGCACAGCTATGCAAAAACATTTGGGTTGAGTTTACGCTATGTGTAACTATTTAAAACAAGTGGCTCGGGGAAAGAAAGAGTGACTGCAGCCTCGATTTTACGGTGCAAAATAAGTAAGTGGCTAAGGGAACGGCAGAGACGCACGTACAGCCTGGACCGCCGTACACTATTCTAACAAGCTGCTAATTAAACCAAGCAGCCGAACCAGCTGTGTGGGAGAGCTCGGTGAGAGGGGGTGAGCAGATTGGAGTCCCGGCGTAAAATCTACAGCCTGTGATTCTGGGCAAATCACTGAGTATCTCTCCCCATGCCTATAATGAATGTGACCGTGTGCAATGTAACCTACTCGTGCACAGCGCTGCAAAAACATTCAGGTTGAGTTTACGCTATGTAAAACAACCTTGCTATTGCAAACAGCACTGATTATTGTATACTTTTTGCCTCAAAGTGACCTGGGAAATTTGAGAACAATGTTGATCATTCTCTAGGGTTCAAGCCCTTAACACATTTACTGGATCAAATGCTGATTTAAATTCAGAGCACACTTCTGTGCACAATGAGCACAAATGGACAGTGTAAATGCTTTCAAACAGAGGCAACAACGTGATTGGCCAGTAGAAGGGAAGTAGATGGCAGGTAACAAGATATTCTTTAAAGCCTTAGATAAGAAAAATGGTGAAATTACAAATGTGCAAGGTGTCAAAAAAGGCTATTTCTAAAATGAAAAGATTAACAAAATGATCAACGTAACAGAAAAAAGTAACACAGCAAATGACTAGTGAGTGTGCCAAGCCGTGGGAAACATGTAAAACCTACACATGTGGGCACCTGGCTTGTCCTTTTCAAATCTAAACACATAAAAATGTAAAGCTGAGGGATGCAAGAGCACTGAAGAACTAGCACGCGAGTGGTGTGCACGCACGCGCTATAAGGGGAAAAAAGCATAAGCAACATGGTGAAATTACAAATGTGCAAGGTGTCAAAAAATACTATTTCTAAAATGAAAAGATTAACAAAATGATCAACGTAACAGAAAAAAGTAACACAGCAAATGACTAGTGAGTGTGCCAAGCCATAGGAAACGTGTAATACCTACACATGTGGGCACCTGGCTTGACCTTTTCAAATCTAAACACATAGAAATGTAAAGCTGCAGGATGCAAGAGCACTGAAGAACTAGCCCGCGAGTGGTGTGCGCGCACGTGCTATAAGGGAAAAAAAAGCAAAAGTGAATGCGTGGCGCCTAGTGACAAAGTAGTAACCTGATCCTCAACAGATGGTGCCAATGCTCGTTCCCGACAGCTGTAGGCTGTGGGAGTGAACATTTACGGAGAAGGTGGGACATGCACACGCCTTTTGTCAATTGCGTGCAGAAAGCCACACGCAAAGGCCAATAGAAAGTGTGGGAAATAAAAAGCCATACGCACGAGTTTAGTGAAAGTCTGGAGAAGTCTGTACTGACTCCAATAGGCCCTCTGCTTAGTGCAGCGCATCCGCGCTGCGCTAGGCGAGACCTAATGAATATGTCAGCATAGTATGATGAAAACTCCCCTAGTCTAATTGGAGCAGTGGCAGTGAAGGTTATATGAGGCACAATACCGCAGTATATACAGAATTTTGGGAGTAACAGAAACAATTAATGAAAATACGAAGAAGTGACCATCGGCCATAAAAAACAGCACAAGCAGCAGGGAGCATCACGTCTGCTTAGTACGAGAAAAGCGGCAAGGACTAGGCCGACAACAATATTGTGTCACATACCACTTGCTAAACAGCCCGAGGAGAGTAGTGGCAGTACCCTCGCTTGGAGCACTGTGAATATTGAAACAATATGAGTTCCAAGTATTATATGACAGATCTGTGAAGGTCCACATGTTATGAAGTTTGGATTCGTAACCATGCAAATATAGTGCGCAGTCAATGTTAGCAGTCCTTAACATCCCGGATAGAGCACTTTTTGAACAATAGCTACAGATCCTCCTTTCTTCACCCGTTACAAAGTAGAAAAATAACAGGTCCTGAAGAAGATGGAGTATTAATTAATCCATCAAAACGTACGTCAGCCAGAGAGTGTGACACCCCAATTATCAGCGCAGCATCTAAGGGATGATGTTATCACCCTGTTTTTGACATCTATAAATGGAGTGCTGTTTTGGCGTGGGGAGTGATAGTGAGTAGTAGTATGTTTGTGACATGGTAGTGGTTGAGAGAGTCTTGAGTGTATGGGGGTATGTTTTTCCAAATTACAATTGTTGCTACATTTATGTGGAAATTATACAGTTATAGCTATAGTTTTGCAACTGATGATGAATTTCACAGCAATGTATATATAAATTGTTTCAAAAAAAGAAATGAAATGATTTTATGCAAAGTGTTATATATGAAAAAGTAAAACGACAAAATAAAATAAAGATCAAATAATAGTAACAAATTTTGTGTGGAGATAATTATCATTAATGCCCCTTATTTGAGCTTATGAGAGCCAATTAAAAAAAAGGACTATAGGTCAAGAGGGAGCGTGCTCTTATTATATTGGTTGTTTCTTTTTCCCCCTTTCTCCCTGACCTCTAAAGTAAGTTTTTTTTAAGGGGTTGCCTTTTCAGTCTCATGAAAACTCCCCTAGCCCTGTCCAATCATATTGCTTATTTTATTAATATTTGCAACTATTGAGGGTGGGACATGCAAAAATGAAGACTATAACTAGAATGACTTTAGTATGTTAAAAGAGGACTGGAGCTAGAGAAGCTGGTGATGCGATTGCTGAGCCAAGAGAAGCTTGCTGCTGCTGGGTCGAGAGAGGGAAGCTGGGTCGAGCAAGATCAAGAAAATGAGAAGAGAGAGCAGTCTGGGAAGATTCAGATCTGAATGACAGCCTGATTAGATTCAAAGATTCCGGAGGAACATCGAGGAGGGAGAGAGTGTAAGAGAGGGATGCGCCGTGGTACATCGGGTTTATAGAGAAGTCTAGTAAGTATCTGTCCTGTCCTGATCCTGTACTGTAGTCTTTGTCTCCTGATTCTAATTAAGGGAACACCCACCATTCCTTTGGCCAGAGGAGTGGTTTTTAGTATTTCAAATAGGTAAATATCTTTCTGACTCATATTTTGCATAATTCTTTGCAAATTTATTTTTACCTCTGAACTCTTTTGTCTCTTCATCTATCCACTTCTTTGCATGAATTCTTGAATGAGTTTGTGTCATTGACTGTATCTGCTAAATGATTTATCTCTCCCAAGTGGAGTTGATGGCGTTTGCACTGTGAATTTGTATTGAAAGAGCGTTCACCTTTATGCCTGAAATTTAGATAAAACTTTATGAATCTTACTCAGAGTCTGTGGTTATTTCACTAGGATATATGAATTAGTTAGAAAACTGTTAATATCACCATCAACTAACTCAACTAATGGTCCATCGACCAGAGGAAAGAGTGTTGATCTGTGAAAGATTAGTTAGGCTACATATATGGTTACGAAAATTTTAAAAACTACAGAAAAATGAACTAATTGACATCTGAGTGAATTATGAAACTTGACCCCCAGCGGGTACCAGGGAAATGTGATGACATTTTGGGTAAATGTGTATGGGCCTTGTTGAATTGTGTGGAAAATATTTATCTCTGGCATACCCGCTGGATCAGTTTTTCTGGTAGCAGAGTTGTGTTTATTATTGATTAGTTTGGTGATGATTGATTATTAACTATATGTTTAACATTAAGAGTTAGTGTTGCATTCTATGTTGTCTGGAAGTACAGGTACAGAGCTACCTGGGAATCCAGGGAATTAAATTTGTGTGGTAAGAAAATCACACTGCAGAAGGTTACTCGTCTGTTGTACTAATACCTAAAAGCTATGGAGGGGTGTAGGTGTTATATTAGGGACTATATCGTATAAGAGTAGAGCGTGAGTGATAGCGAAGGCTTCACCTGAGAAACTTTGGCATTATCCCCAGTAGAGTCCCAAGACCTTTTTTAACACTAAAACGTCTGCTTGCAAAGCTCTGGCCTTATCCCCAGAGGAGTAATAGGTCACCCCCGAGCTTAATTGAAGGGTAAACAGTGGTTTTTACTCATAGTGTAAGGAAAAACTCTGTTTGAAGAAGTGAAGAAACTATCTTTGGCTTAGCGGAGCAGACAGAGTAGAGCTGTTTTTACGTTGTTACTAACAGAAATTGATAAAGAAAAGATAGAAAAATACATTGCCGTATTACCTTATGAAGGGAGGGTCAGTAGCAAGAGTCATACTGATGTCACAGAGAGCCGCGCTGACATTGGTTGAGACAGCGGGCGTGTAACAAGTGCAGATTGTAAAGGGAGGGTCAGTAGTAGGAATAATACTGATGTCACAAAGAGTCGCACTTGCATTGGTCAGACAAGGTGCTGTGTTGTAAGCTCTGATTGGCCAATAGACAAGAACCGCGCTGGTATTGGTTGTGAAAAGAGAAAAACGTAGTAAGCTCTGATTAAACTGTTGGTGTGAGTCGCACTGGTATAGGACGAGTATTAGCAAATAGAATACGTTGAAATACGGAAGAGTTTCTGGATTTTGCCTGCTGAATTAGTTAGTCACAGGAGTCGAGAAAATGAAGTTGATTAATAAAATCAAAAATGTCTTTAAGAAGGACATGCGTGTAATAACTAGAGAGGGAATTCTTATGCCACCACCTAAACCGCCTGCTTCCCTTATGATGATGGAACGAGGATATCATACCTGGGTCTGGTTGAAAAATTGGGTAGAATATACGAAAGGTGATGGTGTTCTAGCTTTCCCAGAGCATGGTACGTTCAATGGAAGGATTCTGCAGAATTTGAGAAATCAGATGAATTCATTAGAACCAAATCCTAGGTTAACACAGTATGAAGCCTTGTAAGAATGGGAAGTTGAGGCATTCGAACAAGAAAAATACAGAGGGGGTAGAAGAATTAATAGAGGATTTTTGCCCAGATACCCATTTGAAACTAGAGAGAATCAGATGAAAAGATGGAGAAGAGCTGTAGTAACAGAGGGCTTGTATCCAGTATTGATGGCTAAGGATCAAATAGGAAGTAAATGTAAAGAAAAAACGAAACATATAGGTATGACAGGGACAGGGTGTGATGAATCTGATGATGAGTTATTAGAGGACATTTTAGTTAAGAGACCTCCGACTTATCAAGAGAATGTCAGAGATACAACTCCTAGTGCAGCAATGATGGGAACTCCATTAGTTCCGCAGGTTCTATATGATCCAACAATCACCCGAGTATTACAAGAAAAAGAAAGGGATACATTGAATAAGACAAAAGAAGAAATAATTGAGAAAAAAAATCAGTTAGGTTTGAATGCCGAAGCATTGACAGTACCAGTGACAATTGGTCCTGTTATTCCATTGTATGGTGATAAACAAGACACACCGAAATTACAAGCAGTGACAGTCCCACAGAATAGGGTTAGAAAAGAAGTAGTGATGTTAGAAGATCAAACTAGTGAAAGTGATTTGAATGTCTCGTTATTAGATCTCCCAAATCTTGAGACAGTAACTAAAACCCCTAAGAGAATTTCACCTGTGGATACAAGGAGGAAAGAACCAATTGTCACTCCAGTAGCAGGGAATTCAACAGGGTTTTCTACAGAAGACCTAGAGGAGTGGCCAAAAGGAATAGAAAAGAAAAAACCCCAACCACAAAATATAGATTTAATCAAGTTGAGAGTGGATTTGGAGAAAATTATTATTGGCACAATAAGTTCAGATAGATTAGGTTCCTATGGAGATGAGGAAATAGTAGAAGTGGCTTCAGAGTTTGGAATAGATGTAGAAAAGTCAAAAGTATTGCAAAAACCATATGGATCAGAATTTACTGAGAAGGATTTGGAAAGTTTGAACGCGTCAGGAAGAAGATTACAGATAAAAGAACTAATTATAAACTGAAGAAATGGGGAGATGCAGACCGATGGAGAGGTAGATGGACAAAAAAGAGGGATGAAGCAGATGCAAAGGAAACATCTACATTTCCATTAAGAGAGACAGAACAAGTTGAGAGAGTATGTCCAATGAGAGAAGTTCATGGTGGTGGATATGTTCATGTTCCTTGGACTAGGCAGGATATTTTCAGGCACATGCATCAACCATTGTTGCGAGCGCAAACGGTGCGATTCGCAAAAATCGGCCGTTTGCGTCTGCAAAAAGGGCATTTGCGATGCATCAAGGTTCAAGGCACTCGCAAATTGAGAATTCGCAATTATTTGCAATTTCTCAAATTGCGATTGCATTTAAGAAATCACAATTTGCGATTCCTTAAATGCAATGCAAGAACCACTTTAGAATAGCGATTTCGCTAATAGGGGGCACAAATTACCATGAAGTTGAACTTGATGGTAATTTGCAAAAACTTTGAAAAATGCACTGTAACAGGGTGTCATTTTGACACCCTTGCACCCTTGAAATTGCATGCGCAATTTGCGAGTACCTATTGGTACTCGCAAATTGCGCATGCAGTCTCCCATTCATTCCTATGGGCCTGTAGGCCCATAGGATTGAATGGGGAGCCATTCCTTAATTGCGACTTGCAATTTGCGAGTCGCAATTAAGGAATTTGTAGGAATCACTATTTTCTCAGCGATTCCTACATGCATAGGCATTTGCACTTCCTTATTAGCGAATCCTTATTTTTCGCTAACAAGGAATCGCAAATGGCATGTTTGATGCATGTGCTTGTTTATCCTTTACGAATGATTTTCCTAGATTGAGAGAGAAACTGGTTGAGTGGTACAAACAGGTAGAGAGGTTTGTAAAGGTTTCAAATGTTTTATTGAAAGATTTGGATGATCTGTTTGACATAGTGGTACCAGCTGATTTGTGGGCAGAGTGTAAAATTACTCTTGATTGGCCGACGGAAGAGTATCCTAGAGACGCAAAAACAGGTGCACATTCAGAGGATGTAATGAAAAAATATCAACAGGTGATTACTTTCTTGAAAGGAAAAATTCCTCCTAAAGAAACAGATTGGGTTAAAATAGACAGAGCAACTCAAGAACCAAAGGTGTCAGTACATCCGTATTATGAAAGGTTGTTTCAGGTATTTAAACAGTATAGTGGATTTGAAAACATTGGTGATAGGGATATGGGACACTTTGTATGTAGGTTTGTGAATGGATTGAGACCAGAAATTGGTCAGATGATTCAGCAACACATGCTCTGTTGGCAGAGCAAAACCATAGACGATATTTTAAAGTATGCAAAGTATTGTAGTGATGATATAGACGCAAAACACAGAAAGCTGAAAGAGAAAATGATATGGGCACAAGTGAAAATGGCAGAGCAACAAGAGGCAAACTCTGGTTCTCAAAATGATAACCAGATGAAAGGTCAGAATCAGAATGGTCAAGTATTGAATGGAAGTAAAGGAAAAGAACGAATGAGTAGAGGGGAAGCGAAAAATAAATCTTGTCATATGTGCGTAAATCATGGACATTGGAAGAATGAGTGTAGATCTATTCAACAGAATAATGGGGTAAATCAAATTTAAATCCACAGATGCAGAATGAGGTGGTTGTGAATACACAGCAACAGCAACAGCAACAGCAACAGGTAGTTACTCCTCAATTACAGGTGCCACAAGCCCCTATGCCAAACTATGTGAACGCTCAGGTGCAGAGATACAGTGTGAACGTCAGATTTCACGGAGAGAGTGGTAAGCATACACAAACGGTTCCACAATAATGGATGGAAAGTAATGAAAGTGATTCAGACTTGCGTCAATGACGGTGACTGAGGGGGGAGGAAGAGTGTGTGCTTGGCACATCCATGGCGGTAGATCAGTCAGGTCCATTGGTTGATGGAAAAGTGGAAGGTAATGACATCAATTTCCTAGTGGATACTGGTGCTACCCGTTCTACTGTGAAAACAGCAGAAATTCCAAACCTACCCCTCTCGGGAGAAACTATCCAAGTTGCAGTAGTCTCGAATAAGCATATAAAGACCCCAGTCACAAAACCAATAGAAGTGAATATCGGGAATTTCAGGGACATGCAGAAGTTTGTGGTATGTGATACGAGTAAGATAAATCTATTAGGAAGAGATTTGTTGTGCAAAATGAATCGCACCATTTACTGTACGCCTGATGAGGATGCTGCAATTAAGATGATGCTAGCGAAGCAAGGGACAAAGTGGATGAGATGTTTTCACTTCTTTCAGAAAACAACTTGCCGGATGAGCTGAAAAACACAGTGAGGTCAGATGTGTGGGATTTTTCAGGAAAAGAAATTGGTCTGATGGTGAATGTAGACCCAATTAAAATCATCGTGCAAGAGGGTGCGATTTATCTGAACACACCCCAATACAAAATGAGTCCGAAGTAAAAGCAGGAGTTGCTCCAGTAATTGATCAGATGATTGAACAAGGTATTTTGAAGGAAATAATGAGCAGTCCTTGTAACTTGCCAATCATGGGGCTTAAAAAGCCTAGTGGCAAGTATAGAATAGTGCAAGATTTGAGAACAAAATTATAAGATAGTAGTACCCTGTAGTCCAGTAGTACCAAATCCAGCAGTGATCCTTTATCAGATACCTTGGGATGCACATTGGTACACAGTGATTGATTTGTGCCAAGCATTCTTTTAGATTCCTTTACATCCGGATAGCCAATATCTTTTTGCATTCTGGTGCGGAGATCGTGTTTTGGCATGGTGCCGTGTTCCTAAAGGTTACAGAGAAAGTCCCTTGATTTTCAATCAGATTCTGAAAAAGTGTTTGGAGACATTGATTATGCCAGGAAATTCGGTTTCGGTTCAGTATATTGATGACCTATTGGTGGCATCAAAAACACGAGAAGCTTGTGCCACTGATACAATTGCTTTACTGAACCATTTGGCAGAAGGAGGACACAAAGGTCACCTGAAAAATTACAGTTTTGTCAACAAGAAGTTCAATATTTGGGACATAAGATAGAAAAAGGAGTCAGAAAAGAGACACCAGAAATAATAAAAGTGATTTGACAAATGAACCTGCCTAAAACTAAGAAAGAAGTGCGAATGTTTTTGGGAGTGGTGGGATACTGCTGCCAGTGGATTAGTGGGTTCTCACTAATTGCAAAGCCTTTACAGAGGTTGATACGAAAAGATGTGATGGATCCGATTGAGTGGGATGATGAGAGTACAGAAGCATTCATAAAATTGAGAGATTGTTTGTGTCAAGCGCCTGCATTGGGAATTCCAGACTATACAAAATAATGTGCATTGTTCTGTTGTGAAAGTCAAGGATGCGCACTTTCAGTATTAACCCAGAGTCATGGATTGTTACTGTTGGACTTGGCCCTTTTTGCAGGGTCATCCCTGAACCTTTTGCCTTCCTCCTGTATTTTCTCTGACCTGTTTTGTTGGTTTTATGACTCTGGGCACTTTACAACTACTGATCAGTGCTAAAGTGCATATGCTCTCCCTATGATAAATTGATGTATGGATTAGTGACTCCATGATTGACTTATTTGGTTTACTTGTCAGACCCTAGTATAGTGCACTGCGTGTGCCCAGGGTTTGTAAATCAAATGCTGCTGGTGGGCTTGCAGCACTGGTTGTGCCACCCACAGAAGCAGCCTGTAAAGTGTGTCTCAGGCCTGACATTGCAGAGCCTATGTGCAGTCTGGTACTGCCAAGTTGACTGGCCAAGTGCACCCACTTGCCAGTCCCTAAACCTTCCATTTTCTTCATATGAGACACCCCTAAGGTAGGCCCAAGGGCAGGGTGCATTGTAAGTAAAAGGTAGGACATGCCCTGATGTGTGTGGCATGTCCTAATAGTGAATTACAGCCATTTTCGTTTTTCACTATTGCAAGGCTACCTGTTCCCCATATGCCAGAATGGGCAGTTTGATTATAACACCTTATAATCCTAACTGATCCAGGGAACATGGTAGAAATTTGAGTAGTTTAGTATGCCTGAACTCAGAATGATAAAATACATTGTTTAGTGAAGTTGGTTTTAACATTCTGTGTTTGAAAATACCACTTTTAGAAAGTATGTATTTTCTTGCCTAACTGTCCAAGCCTGCCTCGGCTAGGTTGTGTATTCCATGTCTGGTTTGTGAGTGACAGGGGCTGGGGGATTCCAGGAGACAGGGTGAGTCAGCACCAGGCTGAATAGAAAGATCTGCATGTAGAGTGGTGGGAGGAGTTGCACCTGGGACCTGAATAAGGCTGTGCCTGCCTTCCATAATGCTGGCTCCACCTCCTGTGGTGCGTCTGATGGCCCTGGCCCACACTGTCAAAGGAAAAAAGAAGTCCTGTAAACAAAGTGCTGCAAGACTGACCAGAACTGGTCTGGACTAGGCAAAGGTCTCTCTGCCTTCAGAGAACATAGAAAATATGAGTATAAATACTGGGGCCCAGACCCCAAGACTTTAGATCACTTCTGGGAAACAAGAAGAACCTTTGCTGAGGGGAGGAACCAGAGAGAGAAACTGCATGAAGAGACTATCCCTATGCTGTGTGCTGTCTGAGGGATTGGCCTGCAGCGGTTGCCTGATTGCCAAAGAAAGGAGAAAGGAACTTTGTGCTACTTTCATCAACTTGTAAGAAGATCTCCAAGGGCTTGAACTAGAGCTTGCCTCCTGCCTGAAGTCTCAGGGATACAAGACTTCACCAACCAGCTTCCTTCTGAATTCCCTTGCTGGGAATTGAAGTGCCTGCTGTTGAGCTAGGCCTTCTGAGAGACTGTGTGTCGCTGGGAGCTGGAAGCACGACTCAAGACGAAGAAGCGTGTCGCCGCCGCAGCAGTTGTCGTCGCATCACCGAGAAAGCGTGATGCCGCAGTCGCCATCGAATCATCGAAAGCGCCTCGCCGGAGAAGAGTGTCGCTGTCGCAGCAGACGCCGTTGCATCACTGGAGAAGCATGTCGCAGGGCCTGTTGCGGCTCAGAAGACTCACTGAGTCGCCGCACGGCAGTCGGGCGTGCACGCATCACCCCTTCGTTGTCGCAACATCAAGAAGACGCCATTTTGTTTCATTGCACCGGATCTTCATCGCATCACGGCATTGCTGGTTGCATCGCCACAGAAGCGCAGTAAGAAACCGACGCATCATTTTCCCATGCGGACAAGAACCGACGCATCACCTCCCCTCTGGTAAGGAACCGACGCATCACCGTCCCCTCTGCAGCAGTAGGGAACCAACGCATTACCTCCCCCGGAGTAAGGAACAGACGCATCCCCGTTCTTGCGTGTAAGGAACCAACGCATCACCTTCCCTGCAATTCTTTTGTTTGTATAGCGTTACGCATTCAAAGGTACATTGAACATAAGTGTCGCATTTACCATCTAAAGAGAACTAAGCTATTTCTACCATTCTAAAGTCATATTTTTGAGTACAGTATTGTGGATTTTTGTTGCTTGTGGTCTTATGATAAGTCTATATAAATAATACTTATTTTTATACTACAACCTGTGTGGTGTCCCTTTGTAGTGTTGTCACTATATTACTGTATGTGTTCACAAATGCTTTACACACTGCCTCTGAGATAAGCCTGTATGCTCGTGCCAAGATACCAAGGGGGTGAGCAGGGGTTATTTTAGAAGAGTACCCCCTTACCCTGACTAGACGCAAGGGTCCCTATTTGGTCAAAGGTACCTACCTCTGCCACTAGAGACCCCCAAATCTAACAGTTACGATGTCCATTGGCATACTTTTCTGCCACCTTGGATTCAGTGGGTGCAGCATTGCCTGGCTGTTTAAAAGCAGTAGCTGCTACTTGTGGGAGTCTGGAACAGAATGAATCGATTGTGATGGGACATCCCATAAAAGTATATGTGCCACATTCAGTCGAGATTCTTCTAACAAGGACTCGTACTCACCACATGACCCTTAGTTGGCTGACTAAGTATGAAAGAGTGATTCTGGGTGCTGAAAATGTAAGTGTGATAAGATGCACCACAGTAAATTCAGCAACCTTGTTACCTGATCCATACTGTGTTGGAAGTAAAAGAGGAGGTTGATCATGATTGTTTGATGTGACAGAAATGTGTACGAAGCCCAGACCTGATATTTGTAACATTCCATTAAAAGAATCAGACTGTGTGATGTTTGTTGATGGGTCATGTCTGAGGAAAGAAAATGGAAAATTGAGTTCTGCCTATGCTGTATGTACTGTGGCAGCTATCCTGGAAGCATCTTATTTAAAAGGAGTCAAGTCTTTACAAATAACTGAATTGGTTGCTTTGACAAAAGCATGCAAAATTGGGAAGAAATTGAGAGTAACCATATTTACGGATGGTCAATATGGTATTGAGGTTGTGCACGACTTTGGCCAATTATGGATGCAAAGGGGATTTCTGACTTCTTCAGGTTCTCCTATCAGGAATAGTAAACATGTAAAAGAACTATTGGAGGCACTAAAATTGCCAAAAGAAATTGCAGTGGTCAAATGTGCTGCACATAAGTCAGGAAATGACTATGTGACACAGGGCAACAGATATGCTAACCAAGTTGCACAATTTTGTGCTCAAAATACAATGTCTTTGAACAGAGGGTCGGAAAAAGAATTTACCAATTGCCAACTAATGTTCTGTTCTTCTTTTGAAACATGGGATGAAGTTAGGCAGTTGCAGGATGAGGCAGATTCATGAGAAAAGGAACTCTGGATAAAATCAGGTTGCACAAGAAGAGCAGACGAGGAGGTATGGGTGTGTCCAGATGGTAGACCAATAATGCCAGATTGTTTGTTATCACAGATGGCGAGGGTACATTATGGAGCTACCCACATTGGGAGAGATGCCATGATTAGACACTTCAGTCAGACATGGTACAATCCCAAGTTTTGTATAATTGTAGAGAGTCTCTGCCAAAGATGCTTGACATGTCAACAGCTAAATCTAGGTAGAAAAACAGTTGTCAGTTGGGGAAAAATTGGAAAGGCAGAAGGGCCATTTACAAGATTGCAGCTTGACTTCATAGAATTGCCACCTTGCAATGGTTTGAAGTATGTCCTTGTTATTGTGTGTCTGTTCTCTAGATGGGTAGAAGCTTATCCCACAAGAAGGAATGACAGCCTCACGGTTCCTAAACCATTGTTGAGAGAACTTATCCCTAGATTTGGATTTCCAGTCACTTTGGAATTAGATAGAGGACCTCATTTTAACAATGAGATAATTCGATTAATTTGTGCAGCTTTTAAAAAAGTTACATTGTGCCTATCGACCAGAAGCTTCTGGAGTGGTTGAGCAGCTTAATGGCACAATACAATCTAGGCTAGGAAAAGTGTGTGCATCCACAACACTGAAATGGCCTGATGCTTTGCCCCTTGTATTAATGAGTCTTAGAAGCATTCCTGACAGAAAGACGGGATTGAGTCCACATGAACTTCTCATGGGAGGAGCAATGAGACAAGCATTTGTACTGGGAAACAAACTGATGAATATAACTGATGATCTAATGTTAGACTATAGCAAAGGACTGGCTGATCTGGTACGTTCTGTGTCTCATCAGGTTGGAAAAGACGCAACCACAGCACAGCCGAATCAAGCTCATGATTTGAATCCAGGAGACTGGGTCATGGTGAAGAAACACGCGAGAAAAATATGTTTAGAAGCTAGATGGAAAGGACCCTATAGAGTCATATTGGTTACAACGACAGCAGTGAAGTGTGCTGGCTTACAAAACTGGATTCATGCCAGTCATACACAAAAAGTCCCAAGTCCACCTGAACGACAAGAACAGCAATTGGTTGAACAAAGACAAGAACCAGAAGCTGAAAGTTGTGAAGTCGAAGACATCAGAGTAACAGACTCTGAAGAGCACATCGACGATGAACAACCAAGTACCAGTCAAGTAGAGTGGGCACCAGTTACTGGGTCTCGTGAGACTGCGGTTGAAACAAAAGAAAGAAGAATTTGAGAGACCAGAACAAATTGTGCAAAGAATAGAAGAACTAGTTACAGAACATCCAGATCAAGCTCAGTCAGAAGAAGAAGAAAGATTAGGAGACTCAGAACAAATTCAGTCAACCAAAATGGAAAGATCTGAAAGTCCAGAACAAGTTCAGCTAAAAGAAAGAGAAAACAAAAGAACGTTCGAAATAGGTGAAGAAGGTGAAAAGCCAGTACAAACTATGAGGGTCAGAAAAGGTGATCACTGGCCAAGTGGAGTGAAAAGACTGAGATATTTTCTGAGAAGGAAAACAGGGAAAGAACAAGAGCAAATAAATGAGGTTTCAAATCAAACTGAGCAAGAATCATTAAGAAGCAAACCAATACGAAAGTCAAAAAGAGTGAGAATTCCAAGCAGAAAATATAAAGCCCCTGAATGGACCTACATTATACTAGAGGACTTTGAGAATGTAGATCTGAATGAAGAACAAGAAAGTGATGCTGTTGAAAGAATTGAGGAAATCAAATTGAGACAACCTTAAGAGGAAAAGACTTTGACACTAGGGGTGGAAATTATTGGATAAATAAAGAAGATAATTAAAGAAATCAAAGAAGTAAAGAAATAAAAAGAAAAAGGGTCAAGGACGAAAAGCATTGAAGTGTGGGATCACACAGAGAATTTTATTTTTAGAAAAGAAAAAATTAGATAATTTTGTTAGAGTACTAAAAATGGCAAAATCGGAAAAGACTGAACATCCGAAATCTAGCCAAAAACGAAGATGTGTCAAAGTTTGTTTGTGTAGTATATTAACATTGATATTGATGTGGTTATTGTTAACTGTTGTAATAACTGTTCTAGTGGTAACGAATAACCAAAATAACACAAATACTAGTGAACTAAAAGAACTACTACTACTATTTCAGAGCAAATGGATGAGAGCATGTATCATCATGACAAATCAAATAGTGATTTGTCATTAAATGTGTTTACTAAACTCCTTTGTGAATATGTTAACACAATGGATTTGAGTGATTGTTATGTTTGCATGAAATTACATCAGTCTCGGAGGACGTAACATATCACCCATTAACATATGGTGTGTCATGTAGTGTTGTGTCCAGTCTGTTTTATGTAACAGAAAGCTTCAGTATTACTATTCAAATATGGATTTGGTGTTTTCAGAAATCCCTATTTGGAGAAACATGAACCAAGTGCTTAGTAGTAAAGATGCAGAGTTCATGGGCGAGTTCTTCTTAACAACAAGCCCAATAGATATAACATATGCTCCCAAGAACAATTTAACATGCATTTTACGTGATGAAGAGAAAGATTTTCTAAATTTAGTGGAAGAGAGAAGGCAGGATTTCCAAAAGAAAGCTGTTGAACAGAAGTCACATACACCGCCATGGGCTAATCAGGAGGGGGACCAGATCAAGCTCTACCGACTATAAGAAAGGCGAGACTCATGCTGCAATGTCAGTGGACTTGTCAAGAATGGGGAAATTCTGACTGCATAGACTAAAAACAGATTATAACAACATTTTCATTGGTTCTGGTGAATGTGAACAAATACCTTCTTAATAATGGGGGTATGGGGACTAAAAGGTGGAACTGATCCTGTTTTCCCAGGTATTTATTAAGTGTGTGGTAAAAATACCTACTATAGGGTGCCTACACGATGGTATGGTAGTTGTTACTTTGGAATAGTATTTCCGAAGGTATATCATGTAACTAAGAACAATGAAATGAATGAAGTAAGTCAAGGACTAAAAAGAAGTAGAAGAGCAAGTTTTTCAGAAATAGTAGGTGATATATTTGGAGCACTGATACCGTCAGTTGAAGTCATACTGAATTCACACAAAATACGTAAATTGTCAACAGTAGTTGATCGTATATCAACAGATACTGCTAGAGGATTTTTGATGATGAACACGGAAATAGTTGCAATTAGATCCATGGTTTTGCAAAACCGACTTGCCCTTAATATTTTATTGGCAAAAGAGGGTTGAGTCTGTGGCATGTTAAAAATGTAACCCGTGCTCTCCATGCCACTGGAGTCAAGCTATCCTGGCTGATGAGGGCTAAAAGCCAGAAACCGGTCCTTGGATGCTTGTTTCCAGTCCAGGGAGGACCTGGCCTGGCAGTTCGGGCTGGACTGTTCCCATTGGGCGCAGGGTCAAGACTGATTTGCATATGGCTGGGTCCAAACTGGAATGGCATGGTGAGCAAAACAACTATGGATTCAGGCCCAGATCTCTGTACTGGGTTGAATGTGTGGCATTGTTCTGCATTCTGTCCATCAATTGTTCTTTTTGCATTTGTCACCCCGAGTGGGACAGGTATGCCCCAAAGTGGGTCCCGTGCTCTCCATGCCACTGGACTCAAGGTATCGTGGCTGATGAGGGCTGAAAGCTCGAAACCGGTCCTAGGATGCTTGTTTCCTGTCAGGGAGGACCTGGCCTGGCAGTTCGGGCTGGACTGTTCCCATTGGGCGCAGGGTCAAGACTCATTTGCATATGGTTGGGTCCAAACAGGAATGGCATGGTGAGCAAAAAAATGATGGATTTAGGCCCAGATCTCTGATCATTGTTCTGCATTCTGTCCATCAATTGACCTTTTTGCGTACATACATCCCAGACAAAAGTAAAGATATTGAGGGATATATTAAGAATATTACAAAGATTCATGAAGATTTGACCCAACTGGAGGTTGACGGTGTTTGGGAAATACTAAGTAAAAACATTTCCTCTATAGGTAGTTGGTTTTCTACCTTTGGACATAGTTTATTCGGAAAGATAGTTATACCAATAATATCAGTAGCAATAGTATCCCCGATGATAATGATGATATATAAGTGTTGCAAGGGTTAAACCAGAAACAGAATGATGACTGAAATAAATAATAATAGAATGAGAAGAAAGAGAAAAAGGGATGCGATCGAATTAGAAGAAATGAAAGGAATTCTATATGATAAGATGAAAGATAGATATGAAAGAGATAAGTGAAAACCTTGTAAAAAGAGAAGATAAACAAAGTTGGCACTTGGTAATGAAGGATATTTTATGATGGCTCAAACATGCCATCAGAGGGGGGATTAATGGAGCAAGGATTCAAGAAAATGAAACTTGCTCGGAACAATCTTTCATTAACTTTTACTAACAGTTAAAAGTTGTAGATGAGACAAACTAATATACACCAAACACCCACATGTGTGGGGAAAGCTTTACACATGCTTAATTAATGTGAAATAAAATGCAACGCGACTAAAACCGCTTTAAATTTGTAAAAACGCTATGCGCATGTGCAAGCTGGAATTACGTAGAGATAGCGTGACTAACTTGCTTTTGGAGGGAAATCTTTGCGCATGCGCAAGAAGGACTAACATGTGGTCTTGCGGAACCGCATGCCTGTCATCTGCTTGCCTGAACTAAAAAGAAAGACGCTTACGTGAATGCTTTTGCCTATAATAATAATAATAATAATAATAATAATAATATTAATAATATGGGATAGAGTAAAAGTGGGTGGTGAACAGTGACATTTTATATTTGAGAAAATAACATCTGTTTATGATTCTTTTATCAATAGTGTTCATTTAGGCCTGCTTCGCATTTGACAAGAAGAGAAAATTGAGTCGAATGACGATGAGATTGCGCATGCTCAGTAGACTCGGAATATAACCCAAAAACCGGAGTAATGAACTGCTGCCACATATCAAGGAAAGAAGAAGTGGGAAAGTGAAGACGTGTATGCCTCGTCTATGGAGCCTGCATAGAAATTGTTAATAAAAACTGCAACAATATATGAATGTAAAAGGAAGCATGAATGAGCTAAAGGGGAAGGGTTTGCGAAACAATGGTACCTTAATAAAAATTAATATGTCTGCATAGTGTGATGAAAACTCCCCTAGCCCTGTCCAATCATATTCCTTATTTTATTAATATTTGTCACTATTGAGGGTGGGACATGGAAAAATGAAGACTATAACTAGAGCAACTTTAGAATGTTAAAAGAGGACTGGAGCTAGAGAAGTTGGTGATGCGATTGCTGAGCCAAGAGAAGCTTGCTGCTGCTGGGTCGAGAGAGGGAAGCTGGGTCGAGCAAGATCAAGAAAATGAGAAGAGAGAGCAGTCTGGGAAGATTCAGTTCTGAATGACAGCCTGATTAGATTCAAAGATTCCGGAAGAACATCGAGGAGGGAGAGAGTGTAAGAGAGGGATGCGCCGTGGTACGTCGGGTTTATAGAGAAGTCTAGTAAGTATCTGTTCTGTCCTGATCCTGTCCTATAGTCATTGTCTCCTGATTCTAATTCAGGTGACCCCCACCAATCCTTTGGCCAGAGGAGTGGTTTTCAGTATTTCAAATAGGTAAATATCATTCTAACTCACATTTTGCATACTTCTTTGCAAATGTATTTTTGCCTCTGAACTCTTTTGTCTCTTCATCTATCCACTTCTTTGCATTGAATTGCTGAATGAGTTTGTGTCATTGACTGTATCTGCTAAATGATTTATCTCTCCCATGTCGAGTTGATGGCGTTTGCACTGTGAATTTGTATTGAAAGAGCGTTCACCTTTATGCCTGAACATTAGATAAAACTTATGAATCTTACCCAGAGTCAGTGGTTATTTCACTAGGATATAGGAATTAGTTAGAAAACTGTTAATATCACCATCAACTAACTCAACTAATGGTCCACCGACCAGAGGAAAGAGTTTTGATCTGTGAAAGATTAGTTAGGCGATATATCTGTTTTTGAAAATTTTAAAAACTACAGAAAAATTAACTAATTGACATCTGAGTGAATTATGAAACTTGACCCCCAGTGGGTACCGGGGAAATGTGATGAAATTGTGGGTAATTGTTTATGGGCCTTGTTGAATTGTGTGGAAAATATTTATCCCTAGCGCACCCACTGGATCAATAGTGCTCATACATTTATTTACAAATAGATTAACTATGTTAGATCTGTCATCATTGTGTTGTATCATGTACATCACTCATGCTTCTGTGAAGAAATTATTGATGATGTTGACTCTTCGCTGTGTTGTGCCAACTGATGGTACAGGTCGATGATATTCCTCATCTTCCGCCTTTTAATCGTCCGGCAGTTCCTTCTCCCCATGGCACATTTGTCCTTACACATATGTTGTACCAATATGCAGCACACCAATATTATTTTGCACACCATAGATGGCGAGTGCAGCAATCTGCCCTCAGATATATAAAGAATCCAGAAGCAGGATTTCAAAACTCCAAATGTCTGCTCAGTGATGGACCTGGTGCTGCATAGGGCAAGATTGGAGGTCCGCTGGGCTTCCGTTTGTAGTTTTTTCAGAGGAGTCATGACCCACGGCAGCAGAGCATATCCTTTGTCCGCCGCAAAGAAAGGTGATGTACAATCAGTTAAGAGTCATGACAAGGGATGGCCCAACGTTCATGTTGATTATTTTATGTGTCCTGACTGACTCATACACCTTGCTTACTGTAAAAGACGTGGTATGACATTGTGTGGCATACACGTAAGTAGGGATTGGAAATTACTGACACTGTACTACACATACAGGTGCGCTGTCCTACGTAATGCACTTACTATTTGTCATACTGGTTAGTGCCAAGGTCATGCAGGTGATGATTTGTCACCAGTAAGGAGAGTCAATTTTCCATTGAGTAGACACGGCTCACATTGTGCCTATTATTGGCTACTATTGCCATTCCTGAATTGATACCTGTCTGATTTGACAACATATAACAGGAGCAGGTGATGTGGCATACTTCAGTCACACTTATTTTGCATTGAGTGTTGGAATCAATGTTGTTAAATGTGCAATTCCATGTGAAGGATAGTGAGTGGATATCAATGTGGGACATGATAGTGTACACATGGCAGTTCACAGTGTCCACTATGTTGATAGTACATAAGGGGTTAGAGCTATGTCTTAATTGTGCGCTGTACAGTGAAACTGGCAGACTAACTACACTACAGTGCCACACTGCTTGTGGACAGTGTAGGGTATATTTTCCACATGATTCAGTGTTCAGGGGTTTGTGGCTGCACTGGCAGAACCTGTGCAGCATTGCTCCAAGGCAGACACATTATTTCCATGATAACTGTGTTGTTGGCTGTCATGGAAGATGTTGTTTGCATGAGGCTGCACCTTGCTGCACAGTCTGGGGCCTTGGATGAATGATATAGTGGTTTGTGCGCAACAAAACGGTGTGCACATAGGATGTGATGTGATGTGTGTATATGATGAGTGATATAATATATAGCACGGAAGGCATGATCTTGTTAGGTTCATATATAACAATATTTCTCTGTTTCACAGGTCTGGGATACATCTCATGCCCAGTGGCAGCTCCTTGAGGGAGTGCTGCGGGGTGGTGGGGCTAGGCTGGAGAGGGGCAGGGTGGAGAGTAGTAAACTCCGGAACTGGGCCGAATGGAGTTGAGTAAATAAATAAATAAATAAAATGAATTACATTGCGAGCTGCATTGCCGATTTGGTGTTGCAGCGCACACAATGTAATTCGTTTTATTTATTTATTTTTTTACTCAACTCCGTTAAGCCCAATTCCGGAGTTTACTACTCCCCACCCTGCCCCTTCCCCGCCCTGTCCCACCGCCCGCAGCACTCCCTCGAGGAGCTGCAACTGCTCATGCCTCATGACCATGGGATTTACATGTGGACACACAAACAAGAGACAGGGATTGTCTTGCTTCAACAGGGTGTTTGGACGCATCATTTTACTAGGCGTTGCATTTGTGAGGGTCTTTGACACTATAGAATGCACACACAGGGCCTCCTTTA
Organism: Triturus cristatus; assembly: GCF_964204655.1. Taxonomy (NCBI): domain Eukaryota; kingdom Metazoa; phylum Chordata; class Amphibia; order Caudata; family Salamandridae; genus Triturus; species Triturus cristatus. The sequence continues at coordinate 273,064,969 of NC_140588.1, forward strand.
GCAGTTGTTGCCACTGGGCAGCAATGGATGTAATATGGCTGTGCTGACCTGCATACAAAGTAAAAGGGTGGAATGTGCCTTTTTCCTAACATACAGCACATCCACGGGTTGTTCGCATTTGCACCTTTACATGGAAGTGATTAGTGCCAATACCCCCCGTGCACCATGGTACACGTGTCAGCTTAGTGTCCTCACATGACGTCATGCTTTAAGGGACACATTCCCGCACAAAAAAAACATAATCTATGCAATTCCCTCCTTCTATGTGTCCTGCGGAATACAGGACACATAGTAATTGGACATGACAAAGAAACATGTTATTATGTATCCTCATTCCACCTCCCCTTGGGAGGCACACTATTTGCACACAGTCCCAGGGTCCCTGAACATAGGATGTGTGGTAATGTGTGAGATAATCATTGGTGTTGCATGGGAAAGGCCACCTCAAGGCCTATGGTATACATCCTTAATGTAGGGTGAATGAATGCTGCACTTTGATGTGGCTTGACTTACTGCATACCTATGAGGCCATTCAATGGTATGCAGACAGACTGAAATGATTTGGAGAGCTGCTCCACATGAGAAACATGAATAGTGATACTCCATCAGCACAGTTCACTTGTACATATGGCCCACAGTGGTGTAGGCAGTCTCGATATGTGTGACTTGTAGGATTGTGTTGCACATATGCCATGTAGTATAGCGCAAGTATGTAGGCCCACACCAACTACTTATGCACTGTCTCATTCAATCCAAGACTGATATGCCACTGTGTTCCTACATAATTGTCTGTCATGTGCTTGAGATGTACTTATCAACCAGTAGGCCATTCCCATAGGTCTCATTCTGGAAGCGCTCATTGATGGCGTAATGCCAGAAGTGGAAGGAGTCATGAGCAGTGCCGGGGTACTTTGCAAGTACATTTATGAAGAGGCCAAGATGGTCAGCGATTGCCTGCAAGTTCATCGAATAGGTGTGCTTCCTGTTGCGGTAGATGTGTGATGTTGCAGCTGAAAGCACAAGTAGCACATGTGTGCCGTCCATTGCTTCCAACATATGTGGAAATCCTGCAATGGCATACAAGCCTTGCTTGTTTTCCTGTTGTTTCTGGGCTGTGTTGGGGAATTAGAGGTACTGGGGTGTGAGGTTCATGATGGCATCCAGGATGGAGGAGAGGAACCTTGAGAATCATGCCTGGGATACTCCTGCCACTCTGGCTGTGGTGGGCTGGATAGTTCCAGACACCAGCATGGTGCAGGACAGTCAGTAGGTTGGCCTGCGGAGGTATGTTGGTGCAGCTCTGCGATGCTGGCTGCAGCCTTGATGCAATCTAGTGCAGTAGGTGGACAATGGACTCCCTCCTGAGTCTGCAATGGGCAATGCCCTGCTCCTCCCTGAGGGCACTGAGGGTAATCCTCTGACGGTATGTCTTCTCCATTCTCCTGCGCTGCCTCTGTGGTGGTGGTTGTGGTTGTCTCCTTGGTGCTCTGAGCTGCAATAGTAGTAGATCCATGGCGTAGTTGAGTTGCCAAAGTGATTTCAGTATGTTCTGATTTTATACCAGTGTCCATGCATCATTTTTACACCTGCTTTTCGGTAGTAGTAAAAAACTGTTGCTAATGGGACTCAGCACCTTTTTTTTTTAAAGTAACCCAGTTTCTGAAAATCCTTGTACATATAGCATTATCAGTATTGTGATGCTTTTTCTGGGGGAACGCCTACATTGCATATCATTACAGAAAACTGGTCGCTAGCAGTTCTGACGATAAGAAATATAGGTGCTATCAGTGTAAAAAGGAAGCTAAAGTTCTCCAGCATCACTTTGTAAATATGGCACCAAAAAAAAAGCAGCCACAGTGTCTGAAAAATGACGCAGTGGTGGGGTTAGCTCCTTGTAAATCTGTCCAACAATTTTTCTAAAGCTGAATTTTGTTACCACCTGAGTGTTGGGTCTGCATGTAACGTAGGTCGGGCCTATTGATCATAAACCCTTTGGTGTTGTCAAGAAAACATGGCTGACATATGTTAGTGTCTAATGGCCACACTAACCATCCCTCTTGAATGGTTTGTGAGGAATTGTATGTTCTATTGTGAAGCATGCTGTTTAATGTTTCCTCCATGTAGTTTGTGAATCATTGCCAATTCGTAAATCATGCAAATGTGGGAATATATGGTGAGTTTAAATTTGGCCAGGCCAAGACAGGCCGTTGCTGCACAGTGTTGTGCAGGAAAATCATTTAGTGTGGTATAAGGCATGCTCTAAATAAAGGCTTGTTCTCCTGAATCTCTAATTCCCCATATACATTTTAAATCAACATTGTCCTTCTAAACGTCAAACCCTTGTACAGACAGCTGGGAAATGAAAAGCTGCCGAATAAATCAGCTTGGTGTCAGTGAGCATTGTTTTTCTTAGTCCATCGAAGTCCTACTTTAGGGGTGACATATGTTTTAATAAGGAAGGTTTAGGCCTGCAAAAGGTTTATTTTGCCAGGTTGAAATGGCAGTTTGAACTATACACATGGGCTGCAACGGCAGACCTGAGACATGTTTAAAGTGCTGCTTAAATGGGTGACAAAAGCAAAAGGAACAAATGATGGACGGAACGCTGAACAATGTAAACATTCACCCCCAGTCACAAAGATCTGGGATTAATCCATCTTTCTTTTGCTCACCACACCACCCCAGTTTAGACCCAGCCATATGCAAATCAGTCTTGATCCTGTGCTCCATGGGAACAGTACAGCCCGAACTGCCAAGCCAGGTCCTCCCTGGACCCAAAACAAGCATCCTGGGACCGGTTTAGGGTCATTATCTCTCATCAGCCAGGCTAGCTTGAATCAAGTGGCGCAGTGAGCACGGGACCGGCGTCCGGGCATACCCTTCCCACTTAGGGCGACAAAAGCAAAAGGAATAAATGATGGAAGGAACACTGAACGATACAAACATTCACCCCCAGTCACAAAGATCTGGGTTTAATCCATCGTTCTTTTGCTCACCACGCCACCCCAGTTTGGACCCAGCCATATGCAAATCAGTCTTGACCCTGTACCCCATGGGAACAGTCCAGCCAATCTGCCAAGCCAGGTCCTCCAATTGGGCGCAGGGTCAAGACAGATTTACATATGGCTGGGTTCAAACTAGAATGGCATGGGGAGCAAAAAAACAATTGATTTAGGCCCAGATCTCTGTACTGGGGTGAAGGTATGGCATTGTTCTGCATTCTGTCCATCAATTGTTCTTTTGCATTTGTCACCCCGAGTTGGACAGGTATGCCCAGAAGTGGATCCCGTGCTCTCCATGCCACTGGAGTCATGTTATCCTGGCTGATGAAGGGTGAAACCCCGAAACCAGTTCTAGGATGCTTGTTTCCAGTCCAGGGAGGATCTGGCCTGGTAGTTCAGACTGGACTGTTACCATTGGGTGCAGGGTCAAGACTAATTTGCATAAGGCTGTGTTCAAACCGGAATGGGATGGGGAGCAAAAAAATGATGAATTTAGGCCCAGATCTCTGTACTGGGGTGAATGTATGACATTGTTCTGCATTCTGTCCATCAACTGTTCTTTTTGCATTGTCACCCCGAGTGGGACGGGTATGCCCAGACATGGGTACCGTGCTTTCCATGGCACTGGAGTCAAGCTATCCTGGCTGATGAGGGGTGAAACCCTGAAATTGGTTCTAGGATGCTTGTTTCCAGTCCAGGGAGGACCTGGCCTGGCAGTTCAGGCTGGACTGTTCCCATTGGGCACAGGGTCAAGACTGATTTGAATATGGCTCGGTTCAAACTGGAATGGCATGGGGAGCAAAAAAACGATTGATTTACGCCCAGATCTCTATACTGGGGTGAATGTAAGACATTGTTCTGCATTCTGTCCTTCAATTGTTCTTTTTACTTAAGTGGGTGGCACAATCAGTGCTGGAGGCCTACCAGTAGCATTCAATTTACAGGCCCTGGGAACAGGTAGTGCCACCTTACTAGGGACTTACAAGTAAATTAAATATGGCAATTGTGGTATAAACCAATATAAGGCAAGCAAAAGCGAAGTCAGCAATACAGGAGGGCTGGAGGCAGAAACCCTCGGTCACTTTGATGTCACAAAAAATACTTTTCTAACAACTGATGGCAGTTTAAGTAAACTGTATGAAGTTCTGTCGCAAGCGAAGGATGGTGACGAACAGGTGGTGGCTTTTGGCTGCACACTCCCTTAAAGTTGTTGAAGAATGATAATCTGTTATTGAGCATGAGGCTTGGCACTACTTGGATGTTGCACTTGGGCGATACACCACTGTAAGTTATTTGGGGCCAATTCACAAAGGTAATCTGAGCCAAAGGTCAATCTTTACTACTTTTGGTATTCACAGAAGTCACTTACGACTTATGGTATTCACAAGTCATTTATGACTTGTATATTTACGACCACATTGGGACCAAAATTTCCGCACTCAGGGTGGAATCTTCCCACCGGGGCCGGAATCGCCAGTATCAGGCCGGAGTCTCCGAAATCGGACCAGAGTCTCCGCAATCGGGCCGGCATCTCCGAACTCGGGTCAGATGATCATTGCATACAATGCTAAACACAGGTGTTAGTGCTTCCCATCCCCCACCATGCTCCAACTGAAACACTGTTGGTCCAAAAGCCAATCCCAGCCGTACAGCAAATATAAAATCAGAGCTAACACATACGAACCTTCCAACATGTCGCTGAATGTGTTTATTGCTCTGCCCCTTGCCATGCAGCATGAAGAGTTGAGAAGGAGGAGGAGGAGGAGTATGAGGATGAAGAGAGTAGAGAGGATATTCAGACAAAGAATTAACCTATTTGGGATGCCCAGCCAAGATATCAGGGCCAGATACCGTTTCCCCACATGTCATCTTGGAGATGGTTTGTGATTGGGAGCAGGCACTTGACTTTGTGACCTGTTGCTCTCAAGCCATCCCAGCTTATTGCAGGATCTTTGCTGCCTTCCATTTTTTCACTATGGGGTCATTCCTAAGGGTCTTCAGTGACCTTGTGGGCATCTCTCATGCAAACCATTCGTGGAGCTTGCATCAGGTACTGAGCTGCATCAATATGCTTCCCACATGTGCTGGGTGCAATTGATTGTACCCATGTGGCTCCTCAGACATCCCACCACATTGTACACATCTTCTGCAGCTGACACCGATGGAATTCAATAAATGTGCAGGGTGTCTGTGACGCCAGAGGTAGATTCATTGATGTGCATGCAGTGTTTCTAGGCAGTACCTATGACAGCTTTGAATTCTGCATGTCATCTTGGGCCCAGCAGATGACTGAGGGAGAATTTGGCAACATGTGGTTACTGGGTAAGTACCAACAACCCTGTAGCGAGTTGACAGTGGGGAGTACTTTTGGTAAAACTAAGTACCAAGCACAACACATGTGGGATATGTATAATTGTAATGTATGAAAGCCATCTCACATAAACAACCATTTTACAATAAAGATTCATCATGGCACATACACGGCCTCACCAGACACTACATGCACCAAAGTATAGATCATGTTCTGTTCAGATGTAAGAGGGAAATGTAATCAATTGCCCTAAAATCCCTCCTCAGGTGATGCCGGGTATGCATGATTATATTAGCCTGTTGTGTCTTGCACACCATAGCTTTAAGTCATGGCTTACACATACGTCTTGAACCTCAGCTAGGTCTGAATCTGGGCAACCTGGCCATTGCATCAAACGGAGGTCAGGGTATGCAAGTCTGTGATTAGCTAGTTGGCACTTTTTTCACCTGAGCAACCTGTTGTATTACGGACAAAATGTGGTTTGCAATCTGTTGTCAATAATGAAAGTTGGATATTTATGACTCAGTCCAAAAATTCCATCCTGAGACTACTTTGCAAGCCACACTAAATGTATGTAAACCACACCTGTTGACACGCGTCAAAAGATTAGCCGTGCATTAGGTCATGTGCAGATGTCAGCAATCAGTGTTGTCAATGTTCCATTGCCTCAGAGGATTAAATGTATGTGCATGTGTGAGACCCTACAGGACCTTTTGACAATGGGTGCCTGATTCAAAAAGGGGCCTTACTATTGCATTGTGGAGTATTTTCCCCCAACTTAATCGACTCCCCCACAACTGAGGGGCACCCACCATGAGTGATGATGGGCTTGGTGAAGGCCCTATGTGTCTGGGATACACAGCACTGCTTCACCCGAATTTACCATAACACTATAGTCAACTCTTGAGTTGAGCACATAATATGAACTACATGTACCATAATGCAAAGGAGCAAACTCTTTCGAGATGTTATGTTGTGCCTTGCCACAGCCTTTTCCCAGGCCAAACATAATTAAATGGTCTGTTCTACCTTTTGTTTCACGTCGATAATGTTCCTTTTATGTGTCATTTTTTAAATCTCTACAATAGAGCAGCAGGATGGCAGAGGATCTGATCTGTGACAGAGGTAGACTCAGAATGAACAGAAAATGGCTACCAGCAACTTTCTGTAATGCATTTCCTGCCTACCACTTCCTGTATGTCATTTCCTGTATGAAAGAATGGGTTCCAGTCCATTTCCGGAAATTCTGGCCCGAGTGCGTACTCTTCGTATGCGGAGCGTAGACGCCATGAGTGGCACCTCGGCTCTGCATACGGTGCATATGCTCTGCAATCAGAGAGTATGCACTCGGGCCGAAATTTCCGGAAATGGACCGGAACCCGTTCTTTCATACAGGGAGTGGTAGGCAGGAAATACATCACAGGATGTTGCTGGCAGCCATTTTCTGTTCAGTCTGAGTAATCCTTTGTCACAGATCAGATCCTCTGCCATCCTACTGCTCAGTACAACCCAAGTACCTCCAACATGGCTGATGGATATGAGGAGAAAGCACTCGTTTCCACTGAAAGGGAACTGGATATCCTAGCAGAGGGGTGCTAGAAAAATTCCCTCAGCTGTTTGGGGGGCCTGAGGACCAGTTGAGCAATGCAGCGTGTGCCAGACTCTGATCGACCATTGGGGAGCGATGCAGTGCCATGGGTGTCTATACCCGGCGGGGTGGGGCATGCCATAAGCTTGGGAGGATCTAAAACGCTGGAACAGGATCAAGGCCCAGGAAATCTTGGGCCAGTCCACCCAGAACCATGTCCACCAGCCCGCCTATTCGCCACTGTATAGAAGGGTCCTGAAGGCAGCCTGGCCAACCCTCCATGCTCAGCTAGAGGAGCATGGAGCTGCAGAGAGCTGGTAAGTGCATTAACTGAAATAAGTGTCTGAAAGTATGATGTGAGGGATGACAGAGCTGTACCATCATGGGTCCCATGCCTCATATCTATTCTTTGCAAATGCAGCAGTCATTATTTTTATTTTTAAACACATTTTATTGAGTTATCCAAAAGACATAGGCACATACACGTACTCATGCAGCAATCATTATAAGGCCAAAGGCTTGCTGATGCACATAGAATGCACTGATCAGAGTGCATTCTGAGAGGGGTAGTTTTTGTATGCCACCAAGGGAATAGAGCCACACACATGCATTTGGATATAAAATTGTACTGCCAGCACCATTACCAGTGAACCAAGGGCTTTTTAACTGATGTGTGCATTGGGTGAGGAATGGTACAGACACTGTCCAGTGTGTGGATGAGAGGCCTGTGGGTGTTGGATGCTGTGACTTACATTGCCTTTGGTGAGATTGGGTTCTATTTAAGACAGATCATCATGTGCCATGGAGTTAGGACTGACTGAGATCTTTGCCTCACTCTTAAGTGATACCAACTTCTCTAAGTGGGTCCACATACACAAGTCTTCCCAAAAGTGGCATGTACGTCATTTTTCCAGTCAAGGTAGCTGTAACAACTAGCCACAACTGTTCACCAGGGTACGGTGCTAACTAAGCAGTCTTTGACGGCAAAATGTGGCACTAGACTGCTGTTGTGAAGGAATATAAAATTGTTAGACTTCCCACTTAGAAAAGCTAATATCCCAGCACCTATTTGGATATGTACACCCAAGTCTGCATTTGTGTTGTCACATACAATGCTACACAGCAGATGACATTTGTTAAAAAGTGTAAAAGTGCAGAGACTCCATATCATGGACCATTCCAATACCATCTGGACTGTCCCAATCTCCTTTTGTAGACTGGCATTGGAAGATAACTATGTAGCAATGACAGGAAACACAGATTACAAGAATGCAGAAGGTGAGGGTTGGTCAGTACAGAAGTGTAAGCCATCACATTTCAAGTAAGATGTCTATGTGTGAGTCAAATCAGGACATTACAGTGAACATACACATACTTTAGGCTCAAAGTCACTTATATGTGTATGGTGTGATCAAAGGAGAACAGAGTCTACCCTTGCTTCATGTAGTTATGTGTGTCATTCTGACGTGTACAATCGTACGAGTTACTTACCTTCGGTAACGATGTATCTGATAGGGACGTTGTCTAGCCGCAGATTCCTTAACTTAGAATATCTCCAGGCGTCGGACTGGATCCGTAAAAATTTTGCAGCAGCACCTCTGCGCGCCAGGTGACGGTGCCACACGACCCCGCCCTGACGTCGTCCACATACATGACGTCAGAGAGGTCATAAAAGTCCCTCCCGGTGCGCTGACGTCAGTTTTCTTCGGAGAAACTTATCCGCGGCACAACGCGGAACCACCAACAAAACTGGAAAGGTATGGGAACAGTGTGCGAAGGAGAAAAAATCTGTAAGACAAAGAAATCGGATGGTGCATAACACCATCATAAAGGACAGTATCAGACACTGTCTATTTACAAACCAAGAAGTAAAGGATAGAGTAACGCTCTGAGAAACAACCCCACAAAGCAAAGTGTGGACCCTCCCCAGAGGCTGAGTAACAAGGGAAGAATATCCTGACAGACAAAGACAGACTGTTATTACAACATAGAACTGTGTCGGCCAACAAGAGCGGAGCACAGGAAGAACAGCAATCTACTGGGAGAAAGCATTACAAGAATGGCACTTCCCCAATAGTAATGGAAAGCTGAAACACAGCCCAGCAGATCCCAAACGGACGACAGGACAGGAGACAAGATCCCCAAGTTGAAAGAGGAGGCGGGAGGGAGAAATAGCAATAGGAGAAGATCCCACACTGGAAGGACCAGGGTGGAGGAATGCAGAGAAAAGGAAGAAGAATCTCCCGGTGAAGGCGAAGCAATAAGCACCGCTCTACAGGAAGAGAAGCCACCTGGAGGAAGGTGGCTGCATATTGTAAATCATAAAAGGGTTGCACCAAATTGAACACCTTGAATGAAGACCAGCACCAACTGAAAGGAGGCAAAGCGGAGAAAACCACCTGGCAAGGTCCTCGCAGAACGGGGAAGATGGGTGGGCGTTACGGAATCTGCGACTAGACAGCGTCTCTACCAGATACATTGTTACCGAAGATAAGTAACTCGTACATCTGATATAGACATCTAGCCGCAGATTCCTTAACTTAGAATAGATACCACAGCCATACCCCGGGGGGGGGGGGGGTCTTCGACAGAACAACAGAAAGTGCCCAAGCACTGAGCCGGCAACAGAGTGACGGACAATGGGGAAGGCTGTGGCGAAACAGCCAGACAGCAACCCAATTAGCTCGGAAGAGCAAAAGATAACGGGAGGCAAGGCGTCCCAAAAAATGCCAGAATGGTGCTACACCATACTTGTATAAGTATGAGATGTAGAAACGGCACCAGCTATATACCAGACAAGAGAGAGAGAGAGTCCCAAACAAAGGAGGAAGAAGGACCACTCTTAGCTTAATGGCGCACTAGGTGGACACCAACCAAAGGTTGGGGAAAACATGAAGAGATGCAACCAGAGCCTACCAGGCTAGCCCATGGAAGGATGGCCGGTGAAGCTACAGCCAGGAACCAAAGGGCAAAAGGTAGGAACTGAGCAGTGTCCTAGAAGGACAGGCGGGAACAAGAAACACGCCAAGTGCACACCCAGGCACCAAAAGGGAGGACAGGGGCGAACAGTAATAATCTGAAGCACGCTGATGTGGGCCACCACTGAAACATGCACAGAGCTGACAGCTACAGAGACAACAAGGTGGCGTAGCTAAAGTAAGCATATATATATATATATATATATATATATATATATATATATACCATGTTATTAATTTGTTCTCCTTTAAATTGTCTTTTTAAATTGTTCATATTCAGAGTTATTCAGCTATTATGTTACTCTGTGTTCAGTTAACAAGGCAGGAGATTGTTTGGAGGTATGGTAATCTAGGCCCACTTGGGCTTCACAGTGTGAATATATTTAAGTTTCTCATATCCTGTCTAAATTCACATGCAGGAGGGAACAAAAAGTATATAACAGTCTGTCTTCTAACTCTATATCTGGGTAAGGATTGTATTTTTATGTCTATTGTTTACCGTTGTCATGATGATTGTCCAAGATACCAGGTACTTAATGGCTGCTGATGGTGTTGCCTGTTGTAGTGACAAAGGCGGCTTGCCGTCGAAACGCGTCGTGGCCTTCTTGGTGAAATAAAACCACCCCTTGCTTTACTCTCACGGAGTCTACGCCTGTCTTCATTGTTTATGGCAGGAATGGTCGTATATATATATATATATATATATATATATATATCAAGGCTCGTTGGGGTGACCAAAGGGCAAGCAGCACTCGAACACGACACTCTTTTCCCCATTAAAAGCATTTATTTGGTATGCTCAGCTTCGCTTCTCAGTCTATTAGCATACGACTGCCACCTGACGCGTTTCGTAGTTCACTTCCTCAGAGGCACCGCAGTCGCAGGAAGCAAGCCGGGCCACATCCTCCTTTTTAATCCAATCGTCCGCTGATATGCAGCTGCTCTGGATGAGACAAAACGCAATGATTAATGGGAGATGTAGTCCGTAATTACTTATCCATAGATGGTTGCTTCCTTAATAATTGCCAAGTTCATAGCTCTACATTGAGCCCCAAGGAGTGAAGCCGCGCTCAATCCACGCGCCGTGCTCCACATTGAGCCCCGTGCTTCGGAACTCGTGGCCCCCTTCACATGGGGTGGTGCTCGCTCAGCGGCTGGTCTGCCGCTAGTTACATCAAGGCTCGTTGGGGTGACCAAAGGGCAAGCAGCACTCGAACACGACACTCTTTTCCCCATTAAAAGCATTTATTTGGTATTCTCAGCTTCGCTTTTCAGTCTATTAGCATACGACTGCCACCTGACGCGTTTCGTAGTTCACTTCCTCAGAGGCACCGCAGTCGAAGGAAGCAAGCCGGGCCACATCCTCCTTTTTAATCCAATCGTCCGCTGATATGCAGCTGCTCTGGATGAGACAAAACGCAATGATTAATGGGAGATGTAGTCCGTAATTACTTATCCATAGATGGTTGCTTCCTTAATAATTGCCAAGTTCATAGCTCTACATTGAGCCCCAAGGAGTGAAGCCGCGCTCAATCCACGCGCCGTGCTCCACATTGAGCCCCGTGCTTCGGAACTCGTGGCCCCCTTCACATGGGGTGGTGCTCGCTCAGCGGCTGGTCTGCCGCTAGTTACATCAAGGCTCGTTGGGGTGACCAAAGGGCAAGCAGCACTCGAACACGACACTCTTTTCCCCATTAAAAGCATTTATTTGGTATGCTCAGCTTCGCTTCTCAGTCTATTAGCATACGACTGCCACTTGACGCGTTTCGTAGTTCACTTCCTCAGAGGCACCGCAGTCGAAGGAAGCAAGCCGGGCCACATCCTCCTTTTTAATCCAATCGTCCGCTGATATGCAGCTGCTCTGGATGAGACAAAACGCAATGATTAATGGGAGATGTAGTCCGTAATTACTTATCCATAGATGGTTGCTTCCTTAATAATTGCCAAGTTCATAGCTCTACATTGAGCCCCAAGGAGTGAAGCCGCGCTCAATCCACGCGCCGTGCTCCACATTGAGCCCCGTGCTTCGGAACTCGTGGCCCCCTTCACATGGGGTGGTGCTCGCTCAGCGGCTGGTCTGCCGCTAGTTACATCAAGGCTCGTTGGGGTGACCAAAGGGCAAGCAGCACTCGAACACGACACTCTTTTCCCCGTTAAAAGCATTTATTTGGTATGCTCAGCTTCGCTTCTCAGTCTATTAGCATACGACTGCCACCTGACGCGTTTCGTAGTTCACTTCCTCAGAGGCACCGCAGTCGAAGGAAGCAAGCCGGGCCACATCCTCCTTTTTAATCCAATCGTCCGCTGATATGCAGCTGCTCTGGATGAGACAAAACGCAATGATTAATGGGAGATGTAGTCCGTAATTACTTATCCATAGATGGTTGCTTCCTTAATAATTGCCAAGTTCATAGCTCTACATTGAGCCCCAAGGAGTGAAGCCGCGCTCAATCCACGCGCCGTGCTCCACATTGAGCCCCGTGCTTCGGAACTCGTGGCCCCCTTCACATGGGGTGGTGCTCGCTCAGCGGCTGGTCTGCCGCTAGTTACATCAAGGCTCGTTGGGGTGACCAAAGGGCAAGCAGCACTCGAACACGACACTCTTTTCCCCATTAAAAGCATTTATTTGGTATGCTCAGCTTCGCTTCTCAGTCTATTAGCATACGACTGCCACCTGACGCGTTTCGTAGTTCACTTCCTCAGAGGCACCGCAGTCGAAGGAAGCAAGCCGGGCCACATCCTCCTTTTTAATCCAATCGTCCGCTGATATGCAGCTGCTCTGGATGAGACAAAACGCAATGATTAATGGGAGATGTAGTCCGTAATTACTTATCCATAGATGGTTGCTTCCTTAATAATTGCCAAGTTCATAGCTCTACATTGAGCCCCAAGGAGTGAAGCCGCGCTCAATCCACGCGCCGTGCTCCACATTGAGCCCCGTGCTTCGGAACTCGTGGCCCCCTTCACATGGGGTGGTGCTCGCTCAGCGGCTGGTCTGCCGCTAGTTACATCAAGGCTCGTTGGGGTGACCAAAGGGCAAGCAGCACTCGAACACGACACTCTTTTCCCCATTAAAAGCATTTATTTGGTATGCTCAGCTTCGCTTCTCAGTCTATTAGCATACGACTGCCACCTGACGCGTTTCGTAGTTCACTTCCTCAGAGGCACCGCAGTCGAAGGAAGCCAGCCGGGCCACATCCTCCTTTTTAATCCAATCGTCCGCTGATATACAGCTGCTCTGGATGAGACAAAACGCAATGATTAATGGGAGATGTAGCGCGGCTTCACTCCTTGGGGCTCAATGTATTCAAGTGTTTTAAAACCACACTCCAATATGGCGCCGTATACTGAAAGGGTATTGTCCTCTGTTGATTTTCATGCTTCATCATGTCATGAGATTCACGTAACGCACTTTAAAATATGCTGCTTTTTGGCGCGCTCAATGAAAACACTCGACTGACTAAGGCATAGCCGAAACGCGTCATGTTCTTCATACTTTCCGTGATTGCTATGAAATAAAGGATTTAAAGACTGCAGAGGTTTCCCGCGGAGTGCTTTCCGAAGTCTGTAATAGATGAGGAGTGAGCGCGTATGTGTAAACGCGAATGCACCTTCGCGTTAGAAGCACCCGTCCAGAGAGTGCGCTATTCTGAGGTGCAGTTGAAGCGACGATAGTAATTTTCAGCAGCACCGCTAAAAAGAAGGAAAATACTCGGTCGGAAGTGAGAGTGATATCGGAGGGTTGGAGGACGCCCGTAACGCAGCAACTGAGAGCGGTAAGCGAGACACCAACGTTTTACTCGCTGATTCCTTATACTTATGTAGCAGGACAAGGGGCTCTGCATCAAACCTTAAAGAAGCATTTTTTACACGGAAGTATGTTTAATGTATCGGAACGCCGTGAAGCGGCTCAAGGCATGTTTAAGAGGAGCGCAGTTGCTGACATCACGCAACGAGGTAGCAAATTGTCCCCTGTAATCACAAATTTGATATCTAAGTTCACAGCATTGGAGAGACTATATGAACGTGAACAACGGAAGTGGTGGGAAGCATCCTCCTTGCAAAGTTATATTGATGTAGACCGGATTCCAAGGGGTCTACGTATTTACACAATTCCTGCTTATGAGAACCCAGACCCTAAACTTCTGGATGAATGGGCAGCGCACACTGCTAAATCAAGTAAGGGCATGCTGTCCATATTAGTAAAGTTCGCCTGGAGTGACAGGGATAAAGCCCTACTCGAAATTGAAAAAAGTGGAGGCTGAAATTGATAAAGAAGAGGATAAAAAGAAAATCGAAGAATTGAAGGAACAGATGAAAAAAAGACTCGTGAAGTATGAAGCAAAAATTAAATTGAGAAAACAAGAAAAATTCGAACGTGATGAACGTGATTACGCCTTGGGCAGAGTGCTAACGTTTGCCAAGAAATTTTAGGGTCCACGCAAAGAATTGAGGGCAAGGGAAAACGAACCTGATACAACTCGAATCGAAACTTCAGAATCGGATCTCACCGGCGGGGAGTCCTCAGACGACACAGCAGGCCAGTCAAGATCTATCAAGACTCCTTTTCAGGAGGAATTTCGTATAATGAGGCAAACGTGGTTAAGAGGTGGAATAAGCAGACCGCCCGAGGTGGAAAAAGAAAAACAAGGCGGGGGGGTTGGAATCGAATGATAAAAAGCCCCTACCAGAATTTCACGCAACAGGAAGGGGAAGAAATGGAACTAGATAACCTCACCATTATCAATTTAACATCTAAGATTCTTACACCCGCGGAACAGCAAGTATTGAGACTGGGTTTGACCTTTTGCCCCTCCAGTAAAATGGAATATACACAGACTCGTATTGATCTTTTTAAACTTATACGTAAATTCAAACTTCACAAGTATTTTAAGATGAAACCTAACTCTTTGAAATCAAAAAGACAGTTAAGTAAAATCAGAGTGACTGATACTTTAACAAGGGAAGATCTGGCTGCCCTAGAAACAATGGAATCACTTCGGATGGACAACCAAATAGATGATCAGGCTGAGAGTACCCAGGAATGTGATCAAGTGCAGAGAATAATGCGATTGGGATTTGATCAAGAGAAGGATGAGAGTAAGTTCAAACCGACTTCACAGTTCCTACCACAGCTACCCAAGGACGCTATTGATGTGTTTGCGGAGGCTGTGAATAAAGATCTTTTAGCCCTGAGAGAAAGACTTACACGTTCCAATAACAAACAAAATGTAACTAAAGAACAACGAGAGGCCATCGTCAGTCTGGGAAGTGACTATACAGTAATTTGTAAACCCTCGGACAAAGGAGGGAACGTGGTCTTACAAACCAGGGAGAACTATAGGACAGAAGCTCTTAGACAACTGTCGGCTGAGGAGAGTTATCAAAAAATACCCAAAGATGTGTATATGGACAGCATCAAAAGATATCATGATATGATTAAATCGTGGCTTGATAAATCTATGCTGAGTATGGAAGAGTATTTGTTTCTTCGATGTCTATATCCAGTGGTGCCTTCTTTTTATCATATCCCCAAGATTCACAAGAATAGGGATAACCCTCCGAGGAGACCTATTGTTTCCTCCCAGGGTGGGTTAACAGAACATTTATCAATTTTTATTGACTCATTCCTTTTTCCATTAGTGAAGACCTTACCTGCGTACATCAAAGACTCACAGGATTTTTTGATGCATATTGAAAAACAGCAATGGGATCCTGGATACAAACTTATTGTGTTAGACATCACCAGTCTATATACCAGGATAAGGCATGAACATGGTTTGGAAGCTGTGGATCATTTTTTGAAAAAAAAGACATTGAAATTTACAGAACACAACAAAATGATTCTCCAATTTACGGAGTTCTGTTTGAATAACAGAGGTCAGGTACTGCGATGGGCACCTGCTTTGCCTCCAGTTACGCAAACTTGTTCGTGGGCTGGTGGGAGGAGCAGGTGCCCGGAGATATAGATATGAGTAAGGTAATTTCATGGTATTGATATATCGATGACCTATGCATAATTTAGGATGGGTCTTTTGAATCTGCTACCAACTTTATTAACAACCTGAACAAGAATGTTGTGAATCTGGAATTCAGTGGGGAAGTTAGCTCTGAAACAGTGAATTTTTTAGATCTTAAAATCAGAGTGGATAATAACCAATTGTTTGTGTCCCTGTACCGTAAACCGACGGCCGGCAATTCGACATTGCATGCAGCAAGCAATCATCTCCCTGGGTTGGTCAGAAATATCCCTTATGGGGAATTTCTGCGACTAAAACGTAACAGTACTAGGGAGAAGGATTTTGAAAAAGCGGCTCAAGAGAGTGCTAGCAGATTCGTTGTTAGAGGGTACAACAGAGAATACTTAGACATAACCCTTCATAAGGTTAGGAATATGTCAAGAGATACTCTATTAAACAACGGAAAAAAGAGGGGAAAAAGAAATGAGACAGGAGAAAATAAATTTAGGATGGTGACCACTTTCTCAAGTGATGCTAATGAATTAAGAAAGATCTTGAGAAAGAATAGGCATATTCTAAAAACAGACAACATCATAGGCTCAGATATTCCTTCTGCCCCCATGATAACCTTTAGGAAAGCCAGATCATTAAGGGATAGTCTGGTACAGAGTCATCTATTTACCAAACCAAAAACAGCTGGAACCCTAAGGGACCTTAGGGACTTTTTCCCTTGTGGAAAATGCAAGGCCTGTGTGGGAAGTAAGAGGACATTCACTTATTTGGTAACTGGCTTAAAGAAACCAAGGCTCATTTACAAGTTTCTCACATGCAATACCAATTATGTGGTATATTGCTTGGAATGCCCTTGTGGCTTACGCTACATTGGTAGCACTATTCATTGTGTTAAGATACGAATTTTGGAGCACATGCTGGCTATAGCAAAGGGGGATGTCACCTATCCCGTTGCGAGACATTTTTCTGAGAAACATAACAGTAACAGGAAGCTGTTACGTTATTATGGGTTGGATCATGTTCCAATGAGTATAAGGGGTGGCGATAGAATTAGACAACTCCGCAGGTTAGAATCGCGATACATTATTGACCCGGGAACTAAGAACGCCTTTGGCATGAATGTAGGGGAAGAATTGGCAGTTCATCTTGGGGACTAAACATGGAGTGGAGCTTTCTAAGTGCTGTTTTTGAAAAAAAAATTGGCCATTTTTGGTAATTAGTGATGTCAGTAATGCGCTTTATTTTAATCAATCCTTTTCATATTTATTTTTGTTGCATTTTGTGAATCAGTGGACTATTGAAATGATATAGAACTATGTTGAAGCTGTAGCCGATTCAAGGCGTAATCACAGTTATTTCAGTTGAGGCACCGGTAAAGCTGATACACGGCGGTATGGTTTCACATGTTTCTCTCAATATGAGGAAATTAATTGAAAATATAGGGTGAAGGCATTAAATATTTGATGCCTTTTAATTATCCTAAATTTGTATTCGAGTGTTTTAAAACCACACTCCAATATGGCGCCGTATACTGAAAGGGTATTGTCCTCTGTTGATTTTCATGCTTCATCATGTCATGTGATTCACGTAACGCACTTTAAAATATGCTGCTTTTTGGCGCGCTCAATGAAAACATTCGACTAAGGCATAGCCGAAACGCGTCATGTTCTTCATACTTTCCATGATTGCTATGAAATAAAGGATTTAAAGACTGCAGAGGTTTCCCACGGAGTGCTTTCCGAAGTCTGTAATAGATGAGGAGTGAGCGCGTATATATATATATATATATATATATATATATATATATATATATATATATATATATATATCTCAACGAAAAGGCTCCTCACCACTCCAGAAAGACCGAAGGGACACAACAGGGGACCAGGAAGAAAAACCTTATTCACGTACAGGAGGCATAACGCGTTTTGACATACAGGAGGCATAACGCGTTTCGACATATTGTCTTACTCAAATGCCTTTACACCGTGTACTGTCACCGCCGCCTTTCAAATGGACAATAGTGCTTCCATTGGTGGAAGCCCAGCGAAGGCAATTGTTTGCCAGAACGTCATCCTGTAGTCTGAGTCGGCAGACTACAGCTCCCAGAGTACACTATTTCGGCGATCAGGTAAGCGTTTCTGTTGCCTTCTTGTAACCCTAAGTGAGTGCTGGAATCCATGAACAGGCATGTGTGGTGCAGTTTAAAATTGTCCCAGTGTCTGTGCAGAAAAGGTTTCTCTCCCTGGCCCCCATTGACGTCTCACCGCATGGCTCCAAGATGTTGTGGGATCGAGGACTAGCTACAGTGAGTTTTGTCCATCCGTGCAGTCACGGACTGCTGCCTGCAGCGAAACTCCACTGTTCCTGGATGCGGGGGCCAGAGCAGACCAATACCTTAGTTGACAAAAAGAAGCTTTGCAGCCAGTACCCTTGTTGCTCCGGCCACAAAACGAGACGGGTCCTCCTGCACGCCCAGGGCTGGCACGCAAAATATCAACGAAAAGGCTCCTCACCACTCCAGAGAGACCAAAGGGTCGCCAGTAGGTAGTTATAGTTAGGACCAAGTTTCCATAGGAAGAGCATTTTTATTTTCCTTATAACTTTGGCGTCGTTTTATGAATCTTCATGAAATTTTCCAAACAAATTCTTTGTTCATATCAGCTCCTACGTGGGGTGATTCATCAAGGGCGGGCCAAGAAATAAGGGGGGTCCCAAAACGTGTTTTATCCATGTTAATTTCCATAGGAAACTTTAGACAAGGCTACAGGTCAAACGGGTGAACGGAATTACCCCAAATTTGACCGGGAGAAGGGTCTTGGTCTAGAAAGCACGCTTTTGTTTATTTGGTGTAAATCCATTCAGTAGTTTTTGAGAAATATCGAAATTTACAGATATCGATATTTGGGAATTCTGCCATCTGATTGGCTGAGGCGTTACGAGCATGAGCTTGCTGCTTATTGGTTGGGAGCGCTGCGAACGGTTGCAACTTTGAAGTGTTGGCTGCCATTTTGTGATTCCGTCGAAGCGAGTAAAGGGAAAAAAGGGCAAAAAAAGTAGGAAAGAGGACGGTAGGAGCACTGTAACCTTTGTGGGGGTGTTTAGGGTGTGCTACTCATAGATACCGGTCTGAAAGTGCTGGGTACGGAAATTAAGTGAGGTATTGCGTAGAGTCTGATGTTGCTAAGGTGAGCTGGTGCGGGATTCGGGGATGAAAGCGTGAGCCTAAACTGTGTGTCTTATGGTGTGAAGTCATGTGCCCTGGCCGCTGTGCCACTCCTGTCTAAGTAGTGTCAGTAATATTTTATACATAGTAGGAGGAAGTTTTGTTTGGAACACGGTAATTTGTATATGGTGCTTAGGTGGTGTTATACAGGGAGTGTGAAGGTAAATCAATACTGTATTTGTAAAGTGCAAACTACACAGAAAACGATAATTGATTGGAAGATAAGAAGTATTGGGTACTAAAAACTAGGGTGCATATTAGTTGCATGAAAAAGCATGTTTGTCATTGGTTAATAAAGAGCAGTCTAAACGTTGAGTTAGGATAGGATGAAATGTGCAAAGCTCAACCAGACGTGCTACTTGCATGTGGAAGGTACATTTGGAACTTAAAACAATGGTGAACTTTTAACCCGCAGGTGCTATTAAATGTTCGAGAATATGCTTGAAAAAAAAACGTTACGTTAAAAAAAATCATGAACTTTTAGCCTGCAGGTGTCGTAGAATGTTCCAGAAAGTGTGGTGATAAAATACGTTGAACTTCTGACCTGTATGTGGCACGAATATTAAGTACCTTTTCGATGGAAAATTCAAAATTAACCAATGGAGGTAAGTTTTGGAATGTCAATGAAGGAATGAAGTATTCTGAATTGTTCATTACATGTATTTATATGTGGAGCGACAGAGAAATTGTGCCATTACTGTTTCCATTCTTGACGAAAGCGGTGCATTACATGTACTGTGTGACAAAGAAAGAATTGCATGTGTGTGTGACATTTGAAATCTGCATACCAACTACAAAGGTAAGGTAGAAATGAACAAGGTGTGTTATGTGTTCTGTAGTAGTGATTAAGTATTTGAGGTGATATTTTTTAGTTTGAAAATATTTTTTATTTGAAAATAATATCCTGTTAGTAAAGTGCGGTGTTTCATATTGGTTATAAAATATGCATAAAGTTTGACCTGTTGGTATATAATTACTTTATATATGTTTAGGAATTTTTTACAAAGAAGAAATGCAGTTTGTCATCTTTAAAGGACTGTATGGTTTTGAAAATGAGGTACAGCGTTAATTTGGGTTTGTTAATGTATTCAGGCGAGATAAACAAAATGTCGCACGTTTGCAAATTATACTTTTTGTGGAAGTAGTGGGGAAGGGGGGTAGGAGATGTATGTGTTATTAAGTTAAAAGCGATAAAACCAAAGCCAGAAATGTTATGTGGACAGGTTGTGGTCTCATTTTTGACAGTGAGAGGTAGATTTGAATATAAATCTAGGGGCCATATTATGAAGGAACGGCGATAACATTATCGCCGCTTTAGCGGCAGGAAACTGCCGCTAAAGTGGCGATAATGGGCTTGATAATATGCCCTTGTGAATTCCCATAGAAGCCCAGGTCCACACCAGAACCTCTGCTTCTATGGGAATTCACAAGGGTATATTATCAAGCCCATTATCGCCGCTTTAGCGGCGGCAGGAAAAGCGGCGATAATGTTATCGCCGTTCCTTCATAATATGGCCCTAGGTAGGTTGTTGTACTGTGAGACTGTCTACAGTGTTTGGAGATTACATGGAGAGGTGATGGAGATAGTAAAAGTGATACGTTCCTTTTATATGTACGCATAGTTTGAATCATTTGAATATAGGTTGAGATATAATATGAACATGGTTTCTGGTTTGCATTTGGGTATAGTTAATAGTTTTAGTAGTTTGTGACTAGTGAATAATAAAAAGGTAGATATAGTAAAATATAGGGTAGTAAACATATTAATTATTGTCTGTTCTTATGAAATAGAAGTGGTTGGGGAGTGTTTCTTTAGAAGAGATATTTTATAAATGTGTGAGAGATAAAAACGAAATGAAAATGTTCGGTATATTTTCTGTATGACATTCTTGACATTAGTAAATTACATGTCATTACAAGTGATAGTAATTGTCAGGCTGTGTTCCTGTGCTGAATATATGTAGGTGTTTAAGTGGTCCGGGTTTTACCGGTGCTCAGATTCACTATCTCTTTTGAGACACTCGTCAATTTTTTTAATTCAATTTAATGTCCTCAATATACAAGCGTTAAAGGGACGGTATATCAAAAGTTTGGGAATTACAACTTTGTTAACTCTCCCCATCCTCTGCTATACACTGTACAGAGTGTTTAAACGACTTTATTAACATACAGATGTATAGCTAGTAAAGGTGGTGTAGTGTCACTGGGCCCATTTATAAACCGTGCTATGGGATGGTTTATGTTTTACCCGCCAATTTGCATGTTTGACTACTTTTTGCTGATAAGCTTTCCGGTAGACACCTTTTAAAATTAAGCCCGTGTATGGGTATAGTGGCGCTACTAGGAATGGTGGCGGTTTCTCTTTGATTTCGTACGGTTAAGCAATGGCGGAGGTGGGGTGGGGGTGGTGGGTGTGTTGGTGATTAAAACACAGACTTTAGTAACATGCAGATGTCTAGCTACTAAAGGTGATGTAGTACCACTGGGACCATTTATAAAACGCCCTATGGTATGGTATATGTTTTACTCGCAAATTTGCATGTTTTAATATGTTTTGCTGTTGAGTGTTTCGGGAGATATCTGTTGAAATTAAGCTTCTGTACGGCTATAGTAGCGCTTCCAGGTTTGCTGGGGCTCTTTGTTTTATTGCGTAAAGTTAAGCAAGGGCGGGTGTGGAGGTGGTGTAGTGGTAGTGGGACTATTTATAAACTGCCTTATGTTATGGTGTATGTTTTACTTGGAAAATTGCAGGTTTCAATACCTTTTGCTGATGAGCATTCCGGCAGACACCTGTTGAAATTAAGGCTATGTATGGCTATAGAGGCGCTAACAGGAGTGCTGGGGCTTGCTGTTTTGATTTCGTAAGGTTAAGCAAGGGAAGGGGTAGGGGTGGGAGAGTTGGGTATGTTGCAGATTATAACACGGACATTAGTAACGTGCATATGTGTAGCTAGTAAAGGTGATGTAGTGCCACTGGGTCAATTTATAAACGGTCTATGGCATGGTACATGTTTTATCTGGAAATTTGCATGTTTTAATACCTTTTGTTGCTGGGCGTTCCGGCAGACACTTGTTCAAATTAAGTCCCTGTATTGCTATAGTGGCTCTACCAGGTTTGCTGGGGTCTTTCTTTGATTTCGTAAGGTTAAGCAAGAATGGGGATGAGGGTGGTGTAGTGGCACTGGGCCCATTTTTGAAGCGGTTTATGGTATGGTATACGTTTTTCTCGCAAATTTGCATGTTTTAATACCTTTTGGTGATGAGTGTTCCAGCAGACAGCTACGCAAATCACACAACATTTCTGTGGATAACAAATCTTCATGCTGATAGACACTCTTGCACTGTGGTAGAAGGCTGCCAGCGTTGATGGCAAATTATGAAACTTGGTGCCATTGTACATTTAAAAGGAAGCTTGGATCATTTCTTTGTTACTATGGTGCAGCGAGGGTTTAAGTGGGAAAAAAACTGGGGGTGCTTTAAAAGGGGGGGGGCAAACCTGTTAAAAGGGTGTGGGCTATCCAATTAGGGGCGTGGTCTACATGAAGATAACTAGTATTGTGTGCTTAAGAAAATCCCCTCGAATTATCCTACTTTCGGGAAACACGCTCTTTAAAGGATTGCTCTTCCTCCTACAACGTGGCTCACGTAGCATGATGTCTCCACTTCTCAGTAGTGAGCAAAATAAGCATGCGCACATCAATGTGCATACTCTGACTGCAGTGCAATAAAAAAAAAAGAAAACTTGACTACCTTTGCGAGGGCTGAAAATAGAGCCCGATAGAGACCCATTTCAGGTTTTTCTGAAAATAACTGCCGGTGCTCAGAGCCGGCCCACTTAAAGCACTGCATCCATTCATCCTAAGCACTGCGCCATCTAACTATCTTTCAATTCATTCAGACATTCCTACCTACATACATACATACATCTGTCCCGGCAGTTATTCTAAGTATCTATCAGCCCACTTGCCTATGGTAAGCACTGTGCCATCCATCCAGTTATACGCCCATATATTCATACATACATCTGTCCCAGAACCAATCCTACGCGTCTATCAGCCCACCCGTGTATCCTAAGTACTGGTCCATGCATCCATTTATTCTTCCATTCATCCATATATCCATCCATCCATTTAGCTATCAATTCATCCATCTGGCCATCCATCCAGTCGCCCTTTATTCAACTATCCGTCCTTATTTTCGTGCACTCTCCGCCGCCGATCTTAAATACTGCGTATTATACTTATCCACCCAGCCTCTTAAGGGGCCAAAAAGGCTGGTGATAATCATTGAGAGGCAGATAAAGTTTCTGATAAAGAACAAGAAAGCTTTGAGTTGCTCTTTGTGGACCAGAGTTCACCACCCTTCTCTGGTGGTGTTTTAAACAAAGGTTGATGTAGGGAAAGAAATGTAAAGCAGCTTTTCAGTGTAAGACGTTAATTAAGAAAGATAACGGGGCAAATTATCAAGAACGGCGTTAAAATTATTACCGCATTAGCGGCAGGAAACTGCTGCTAAAGCGGGGATAATGGGCTTGATAATATGCCCTTGTCAATTTGCATAGCCGGCCAGGTTGTGGTGTGAAGCTGGGCTTCTATGGGAATTCACAAGGGTATATTATCAAGCTCATTATCGCCGCTTTAGTGGCAGTTTCCTGCCGCTAAAGCGGAAATAATTTTAACGCCGTTTTTGATAAAATGCTCCTAAGTGAGCCAGGCACAGCGTGTTTTCGTAGCTCTACAACAACACCCTGTGAAAGGTGAGAGCAGGGTTGTGTTGGAGTTGGCTGCGTGTGGTCGTCTCCAAAGGCGCAACCAGAGTGAAATTTCGGGGGAGGCTAGTTCTTTCAGCAATAGGCAGAGTGGGGATGAAGGGCCTCTAAAAAGGGGTGGAAAAAAACAGAGAATCATTTACAAGCAAATGGTCTTTTGAAGACTTGTGAAGTACTCAGGTGCGGCTCTGTGTGTGCTATTGGGAAGCTGTCTCACGGAGTCCGGGGCAATGGGCGTAGTGCGCCGGGTGGTCTCTCTGCTAATCACGCCACGATGATGTTCCTCCTGCGCTGCAAAAAGAGAAGGGAAATCGTGAGAAAATGGCTCTCTTTAAAGGATTTCTTTTCGCCTACAACGCGACTCACCTGGCATGATGTCTCCACTTTTTAGTAGTGAGCAATGTGCATGGTCTCACTGTCTCACTACAGTCCAATAAAAAAAAAAAACAACGAACTACCTTCGCGAGGCCCGAAAATAGAGCCCCATAGAGATCCGTTTCGAGGCCACCAAAAATAAACTGCCGGTGCTCAGACTCCCTCCCCTCCAATTAAAGCTTTGGGTGCAGTGTTATGTTTGCGAAGTTGCAGATAAAATTGTTAGGCTAATAATAGTAATTTTTCTGTGTGCCGTTTGGTTGGTAATATCATCCTAAGTATATAGATTACAATTTTTTAAAATATTATCTATAAAGTTGTCTGCGGTGAGTTGCAGAGGGAGTGTGTGGGCTGGTGGGGTGCGGTGGAGGGGTGAAAAGTATGAGGTAGTGCAGTTACATGTAAATTGTAAAGGTGTATGTAAATAATTAAATAAATACTTGCTGTATGTTCTATGGCACTACCCGTCATCCTACTGCTCCCCTGCCGTGCTCCATCACGTTGCAGCACTGCCTCTGGAAGCCGTCAGTAGAATTTATGTAATTGTATGTTATTATTGTAATATATCAAACTGATGTAAAAAATAATTGAATCTATTTTTTTTTCCAGAAAATTATTTCGTTTGGATAAAAATTTTAAAATGCCTAGAAGAACTGAGACAAAAAGACAAGAAAAGAAGCATTTATATTTGCAGAAAAGAAAGGATTTGGAATTACAAAAAAATGAGGGCACTACACAAACAGTTTCTTCTGGTAAAAACACTAGACAATTTCTGAAAAAAATATTACGAACATTTAATGAAAATAACATCACACAAAGGAAAAAGAAGAATTTTTCAAGTAAGGAGAAGGAGACTTCAATTTCAAATACAAGGGAAAAAAAACATGGTAAAGAAACAGTATCTGTTACCAGGAGACAAAAACAGTTTCAAGACATTCGTCAGAGACTTTTTCGAAGTAGAGTGATTCAGAATTTAATGAGAACATGCTACAAATATAAAAAGAAGGTTCTGCAATTCAAAGAGAAGCAGCATATCGAAAGTATAGTGGATACTGCTTTTACTTTAAAACAGAAGTTATTAATTGTGATTTTGAAGAGGATGAAAGTATTAGATAAAGTAATCAAAGTGTTGAAAGAGAAATGTAGAAGTAAAAGACTTGTGAACAGAACCAACTTTTGCAAAATCTTTAGTGGACATTGGAAACATACTTCTAGTAGTGAGCCTTTTTTTTAATGAGGAAAGTTACTTCCAGGAAAATAGTTTACCATTTGCAGTTGATACTGGAGGTCGTTGCTACGAAGTTCAGGATGGTTGTCCCCTTCCAAAAGAGGAATTGGTTGGTAAAAGTGCAGAAGAGTTAATAGTTGAAGAAGTGCAAGGGAAATGTACACAAGCTCCTGTGTATAACTGGGGTCGTAGCAGTATTTGTAGTATTCAACAGGAATCTATAGATATAATGTGAAATTTGCTACGAGAATATACACAGAAAAGTATTAAAGACAAGATTAAGTTGTTGCAAGGACTAGATCCATGTAATGTAAGAAAATATACTGAGAAACATGGGCATTCTCTGGCTTGTCTTTCAAGAAAAGTGTGTAAAAGTGTTTTTCATCACTTGAGGATGTTAGCAGTACACCATTCAGAAATGCGGAAGTTTGTAAGGAAACTGTACTATGTAAAAAGTCCTGCATTATGTTTAAGTGAACTGAATACAGCTCTTTTATATGGTTCTTTATCAGATGTTCAAAAAAAGTGTGATGATATTGAAATGCGATATTTTGGTTCAGAAGAGCTGTTAATAGAAAGTGAAAGTCTGGCAATTACAGATGTTGAAGGAGATGGGAAAGTGATTAGCACTGATCAGTTTGAAGAAGAAATTGGAAGGTTTAATGTAGTGTGCTCTGAGATACCAAACTATGTTTGTGTTTGTTGTCGACGTAGTCATTATAAAAGTCAAACTAGGAATGTTGATTTGTATTTGAAAAGTGAAAAGGAGAACAATAGTAAGTGGGAAGAATTTGCAACTTACTTGTTGGTGGAAGGTCGATTTGAGTTAGTTAGTGATCAACATATATGTAAATATTGTTACAACAAATTAGAAGATAACAAAATGCCTGCTAGAGCAGTACATAATACCTTAGAATTAGTAGCTATTCTGGAGGAACTGGCAGAATTGAATTCATATGAGTCGGTTCTAATTCAATCTGTTCATCCTTTTCAAACTATAATTCGGATGGAGCCTATAACAGTAAACTGCCACCAACAGACTTGCAAAGAGGGCTGAAAGGAAGAGTGGTGTACTTACCTTTGGATTTTAAGAAAAATATTGAAACTACTGCTGGAGAGAAAGAGGAAAATGAGGCAGTAGTCATTCTAGTAATTGGTGTACTAACAAAGAGTCGGAAAATATGGCAAGAATTTGTGGATGTTAATAAAGTTGAAAAGGCTACTTTATATCTTATAGAGAACAATATTTATTACAAAACTGCAAATGTGGATGAACAGGTAATAGGTTTAGAAGATGAATGTGAAATTTCAAGTGGTCAAATAGAGAAAGTGGACAAGTCAAGGACTGAAAAGATTTATGAACATTACACAATATTTCCTTTGCATTCAAAAGAAGTAATAGGAAGCAGCATTGAGTTATTTCAAATGAAACAAGCATTTGCAATGCAATAGGTCTCGCATTTATACGAGTTTAAGCTATTGGCATTGTATATGACAATACTTTTTATTTATGTTTTAAAAACAAAAATAAAAGGTATTGTTATTTGCAATGTCAATAGCTCAAACTCGCGTAAATGTGAGACCTATTGCATTGCAAATGCTTGTCTCCTCTGTCTCAGATATTCATTGGCCTCGGGCTGAATGCCCTCCGCCCCCCTCCCTAATGGTTGTGGAACCCATTAAAGGTTGGAGGCCCCTGCGCGGCAGCGGCTGCAGGGCTTTGCCTTACGTCCCTGAATGTAGGTTGCTTCACACATGTGGGGACATTTTGTGGAATAGAAAATTAACAAACTGCTTTGGGGCTGGCATGCATCACTGCAGAATGTACTAGACCTTACAGCTCTTCACAGCCGGTGCAAATCTTATGTTGCTCCTTCTACCAGAGACTTAGGAAAGGCATTTCCAACTGCCCTTGCATACAAGATAGCTTGAATAATTGCAGTATATTTCACTTTGAAAATTCTTCCTGGTATAAATCATGGCGATGCTCACTTTTAAACACAGAGCAGGCCAAGGACGAAGCACTGCTCCATATTTCCAAGCGTCAACTCAACTCATTGTTTTGAATTGTACACTACAATGCATGTCTTTGCGCCTTCACCATGACAAGCAAATACACTACAAACAGAGCACGTACTTATACGTGTTGCACAAAAACACCAGCAACATCAAACAAAGCCTTGCACATGTGATGTAAATATGCCGGCGGTGTCTCGCGCGCTCGCTGGGCGGTTCTTAGCCTAAATGGATCCACACTTCAAATGCAATCACTCCACTGACCCGCGAAGTTTAGCAAACATGTTTAGCATAGTCCATCATTATCCCTCACATCCGGGTGAGCCAGCACGTTCACTCTGTCGAAGGGAAAGAAGCAAATGCAGAACAAGCGGGACTGATAGTGATCGCGAAAGTGATCGCTATTGAAAAAAAACAGGACTGCGCGCGCCACAGCACACGTGTTTTCAATTATCGCGCCAGTGTCTGGGCACGATAATTGAAACCACATGGCCTTTGGTGGCGTAACAGACACAAATAGGCCATGGGCGGAGCAATGCGTCCGCCTTTGACACGCACCAAAGGCCAATCGTGGAAGCCAAAAGGAAAAGCACACGCACGAGCGTGTGCGATTCCAGGCTCCGTTTTAAAACCCCCTACAAAAGGGCTCTCGCCTGCACGAACAGTGCTGCGCACTGCAACGCTAAGGCGCGAGCCCTACAGACCACAGGGAACTCCAATGAGTGTATGGGAGAAGAGCTTGGAAGCTCGTTGTTTTCCACAGCTGTTTCCTACTGGAGAAGGTAGACGATATGATGACCGACCTGTATGTATTCCAGCTTCAGAATATCGGTCAACAAGATTATATTCTGAAGATCCTAGATTTCGACAGTGCATTCCATACATATTTCAGCCTTTTGTTTGAAATTGATTTATCTTCTCTGTCGTATGCAGTGAACCACATACTTAAAACTGGAGTTCATCAATCACTTCTTTCTGCGAAAGAATTTGTGGAGAGAGTTGAAAAAACAGATGAAAATTTAGAAGCACAATTAATCAATTTGAAGGCATGTCAACGTGGAGCAAATGAGTATTGGTATCGTCGTCATGGAGAACTCAAGTGTATGTTACGGAACTTAGGTACACCAACATGGTTTGTCACACTTAGCAGTGCAGAGTATGCATGGGAAGATTTGCTTCAGTTTCTAAGAGAAGTGAATTCCAATATTAAAAATGTTGAAATAAAGACTCCTGGTGAACTGTGTTCATTGGATCCTGTAAATGTATAAAGATATTTTAATCATAGGTTTCAAGCTATGATGTCTTTTATCTGCAATTAAAAGAATCCACCTCTTGGAGAAGTTACCGATTTCTTTTGGAGAAAGGAGTACCAAGCGAGAGTTGCACCTCATATACATATGCTACTATGGGTCAAGGATGCAGCTAAATTTTTAACTGATTCTGATGAAACAGTATTGTCTTTCATCAAACAGTATGTGACATGTGAGATTCCGAGAGAAGAAGGAGATAGAAGCTTGAGACAGCAAGTTTTACGTTTCCAAAGTCACCGTTGTGGAAAGTACTGCAGAAGAAAATACAAATCTAAAGGAAAATTTTACACCAAATGTTGGTTTGGTTTTCCACGTCCAGTCATTTGTAAAGGAAGAGTAAATTCTTTTTTTTCTTCTGTAAGGCACACAATAACTCGGAAATCTCCAAAGAATACCTACAACTTAAAAAGAACAGAAGTGTCAAAGTATATCAATGACTACAATTCAGTCATTTTAAAAATGTGGAATGCGAACATGGACATCCAGTATGTTGCAGATAACTCAATTGCTGTTGCCTGTTATGTTACATCGTACATAACAAAATCAGAAAAAACAGAGATGAAACAAATGTGAGAAGAAATTGCCCAAGAGAAAAGCCTTAGCAAAACATTGTACAGCTTTACTTTGAAAATGCTTTCCCACCGAGAAATTGGATCCTATGAATGCTCAGACCGCTTGTGCTCTTCAAGTTTATATTCAAAGTCTCGAGGAATCATTTGGGTAAGTTTAGGTCTTGCCTGCTCACGGAATAGAGTGTTGAAATCATTTGAAGAAATTGAATACTTAGCAGCAAATGAACCAGACAGTACAGACATTCTTATGTTGGACACATAGTATCCGAAAAGGAGTCGACATCTGGAACAGCTATGTCTGTATGAAGTACTTCAACATTACAGCTTCAAAAGAAATGTTAAACAGAATTTAAAAGAAGGAAAATATGCAGTAGTTGGATGTCATGGTTGTTTAGTAAAAAATACAAAGGGTGATCTTATAAACCACAAGAAACTCAGTTGTGAAACTCCAGATAAGCGAGAATTTTACTATTTAGCACTTCTTCAACTCTTTAAACCATGGCGTAGCGAAAGTGAATTACTTGGAGACTTTGACTGCTACGAAGATTCTTTTAATGCATGTAAAGATAGCATTGCATGTACAATTTTCCCTACATATTTTAAAATGTTGAATGATGAAGTTGAACAGGAAAAGACTATTACAGCTGAAATAGCTAATGAAAGTTCTCAAGATAGTCAAAGTAGTGTTCAATGTAGTCAAGATCCTCTTGGACAACCAAAACTGGAAAATGAAGCAGCGATTGCTATGCATGAAGTCGAAATTGCAATGCAACAAGCACACAAGGAGAATATTACATTGGAAAAGTCAGAACAACTAAATGTTGAACAGAAAGAAATATATGTACAAGTGAGAGAACAGATAGAACATGGTTTGTTGCATGAAAACAAAGAATGTGTGTGTTCATCTTTTAAACCTCTTCTGATGTACATCAGTGGTCAAGCTGGGATAGTTAAAAGTTTTTTAATTAAAGTTTTGACCAGTTATCTTAAAAAAACTACTGGTTCACATTTCTGTTCTGTGGTAACAGCTCCAACTGGATTAGCTGCACACAATGTTAAAGGAGTTACTGTGCACAGATTACTGATGTTACCAGTTGAGCATGACAGTAAATTACAATATCAGAAGTTGTCTGGAGAAGCTTCTCATGAAGTGTCAAGAGTGTTGAAGAAAATGAAACTATTCATTATTGATGAGGTGAGCATGGTCTCAAACTTAATGCTTGCTTTTGTACACTTAAGATTGCAGCAGGTATTAAAAACAGATTATGACGTTCTCTTGGGAGGAAAATATTTAATTGTATTTGGAGATCTGCTACAACTAACACCTGTAAAAGGAGAACCAGTGTTTAAAACTCTTCTACATGAAGACACAAAGAAATCTCTGGGAAGTATTGGAAATGTGAATCGGTGGTTAAATTTTGAATATAAAGAACTCACTCAGAATATGCAACAAGCAAGAGATGAAGATTATGGAAATATTCTAAAAGATGTAAGAATTGGTGTTCTAAGCAAACATGGTAAAGAAGCTTTTCAAAGACGTCTACTAAAGAACTTGTTTACAAATGAAAACACAGCAGCAGAAGTAATGTACAAGAAAATGAAAGAAAAAAAGTCTATAGTTTGCTTAATGTCTACAGTGGAAGAGTGTTATACATTTAATAGAGAGTTTATGAAATTGGAAAATGAAGAAATAGTTCACATTGTAGCTATTGATAAAATCGAGCATCAAGGAATAACAATTCTTCTTTCAGAAAAACTACAGACTAAATTGGATTCTTTGGAAAAGTCTGTATCAAAAACTGCTGGCTTAGAAAAAAATTTAGATGTATGTTTAAACGGTCGGGTAATTTTGAGGCGTAATCTGAATGTAAAAGAAGGTTTAGTGAATGGAGCAATGGGGAAAGTTGGTGATTTTGTGAAATATCAAAATAGAAATGGAATTGAATTCTTGAAAGTTAAATTTGATCAGATTACAGAGGTAAGACAGATTGCGCGT
Source organism: Triturus cristatus (assembly GCF_964204655.1). Classification (NCBI taxonomy): domain Eukaryota; kingdom Metazoa; phylum Chordata; class Amphibia; order Caudata; family Salamandridae; genus Triturus; species Triturus cristatus. Next base: position 273,096,311 of record NC_140588.1, read on the forward strand.
TGTGCTGTACGTTCTTTGCTTGTAAAAGACTTGTATGTTCATAGAAAACAGTTTCCCTTCTGTTTAGCATATGCAATAACTATTGATAAATCTCAAAGTTTAAGTGTAGATAATGCTTTGATATATTTTGGAAGAACTGTGTTTAAAGAGGGAATGGTATATGTTGCATTATCTCGAGTTAGAACGTTGTCTGGTTTGTATTTAATTGATTTTGATGAGAACAAGGTTAGTGCTGATGTTAATTGTGTAAGAGAATATAATCGTTTGAGAAGGCTTTATGCCTCCAAGTTTAGGTGAATATCCTATTTATGAGAAACGTGTTGTGTGTTCAAAACACAACATGGTGAAGAATCAACTATGGTTAGAAAGCAGAAACAAAATCAAGAGAAAAGAAAAGATGTAAAGAAGCAGAAATTACAAACAAGTGATGATGTTGTCGGATTCCAATTAGAAAATGCTTCTGGTTTCAACTGCTATGGTAATGTTATTCTAAACGTTATATTTTATCTTGAAGATGTTTATGGTGAAATTATGGAAAATCAGGAAAAAAGATTATGTTCGGCACTTTATACTTTATTTCAAGAATTGAGAACTGATAGAAGTAAGATCCATTCTGCTTCTGGTATTCGCCAACTGTTAGATACATGTAGTGGATCTTTAACGTTCAGTGGTAATATACAACAAGATGCACAAGAATTTCTGATGGTTATGCTTGGAGTACTAGAAGATGAAGGAATTCAGATTGAGAGTTTAGTTGGACTCAGTTACAAATAGGAACATAAATGTGAACAGTGTTCGTTAACTTCAAGCACTATAGTTGACAGAGAACGATTTCTATATTTGACAATACCTGACTGCAAATCTGTACCATTTTCCAAATTACTAAAAGAAGAAGATCACGAGATGATCTGTTCTCGTTGTAAATCAACAATGCCATCTACATTATTCCTACAAAGATATGGAAAATATTTGAGTATAATGCTACAGCGCTGTAGACCAAATGAAAGAAAAGTGGAAATCAAAATACTTTTTTTTGTTGCTAGTCAAGTATCTATTTCTGGAAGAACTTTTGCAACAGCAGCTATTGTTTTCCATGCTGGAAGTACTACCACAAGTGGACATTATACAGTTTATTTAAAGTGTAATAATGGTTGGAGTCACTGCAACGATACACACTTAGAAATGAAACTGAGATTGCCTTATGAATTACCCAACTCATACTTGATATTTCTGAAACAAAGAATTTGGATACACCATTCGGCTTTGTGGGAAGGTGTAAAGATACTTTAAGGAATTCATACTGGATGCTTTCAAAGCGAAAATTTTGATACATTATTTGGTGTATTGAGAAAATGTTCACAGAAACTACGAAGTAAAGGTAAGATTTGAAGATTGGAAATAGTATTGGATGTGTTCTTTGTGTTGATTTTGTATTATATTTGTGAGAATTAGGGATTTGTTTTTTTTAACAATCTAGTTGATTATTTTTTTCCCCCTGCTGTTTATGATGAAACTACTCTGACATTACTGTGAATAGTGTTTTAGGTTTTGAGTATTGACTCCTCTTTACGTGTATGCCAAAGCTTCTTTCATACAATATGTCCTGAAAGAGACGATTGTCCAATAGTAATTTCAAATGAAGTCTTTATTATTTTCATAAAATATGGTTCTTGTAATAGTACAGTGACCTGACAGCCGACGCGTGTTTTGCCCTGTGGTCAGAACGACCTGGGCTTTCTCAAGGCTGTAAAAAGATACAAATGTTGAATTATAAATACAAAAAGGTGATGGAGTCCTCATTTAAAAATAATTAGTAGAAAAGTGTGCCATTAATAAAAGTGAAAAAGAGAAAAAGAAAGGCACCATAAAAAACGTCCCACATCAAGAAATCATAAAAAATCAACTAAAAAAGAGTGCCAAATAAATGATGAAGAAAGTGCTAAAAAAAATGAAATAATCCAAAGCAAAAAATTGTTAGAAAAGTCTAAAAGCGATGTATTATATAGAAGCTGCTAGCCTTTATAGTCAATATGTAGACCAGGCTGTATATAAAGATGTGATGGTGCTGGTTCAAAAACATGCAAATAGATCGATAAATATCAATTTGTGAAGAGAAAATATGATTTCTTTTTAAAAAAAATAGCTATTTATACATTATGGGTTAGTTAAAGTATGAGTTCAAAGAAGAGAAGGAATAGTCAGTCATTATTAGCACGGTGTGCAAGCACTAGAGTATTTGTCTAGAATAGAGTATATACAGAACAACCATTGTCCAATATATCATACATATAATACCGTTCGTAAATTCAATTGCAAGTCTTGAGTATTACATAATAAGGCTCTTCATGACATTTAAAAAGCAAATATATGTCATTTTCTGTAAGGGAGAGGGGTGGGAAAGATTATTGCAAGCAGAAACAGTCTTATAAGGAAAATCAAAAGATAACTTAATAGTTATACATCAAGTAAATTAGTGCAAACAGTTTGAATGCTAGTTACATTATCAAACCCTAAAAGGAGACAAAATTAAGGGGTCTCTGGTAAAAATCAATTTATCATTCAGTTATGCATAGAAATTATTAATATATTTATAGCCAAAACCTCATAGTGGGCATTTCTTAATAAACACCAAGGGCCTTATGTAGGTGGGCTGGCATTTACCACTTCATAAATACCGAATCATACCGATTCGGTATTTATGAAGTGGTAAATGCTATGTAGGTAATTGGTCGGTAAATATTACCGATTCAATTCGGTAATTACCGAATCGGTATTTACCGATTCGGTAATGAGGCATACCTTCCCATTGATGGGAAGGTATGCCTCATTACCGAATCGGTAAATACCGATTCGGTAATGGGGGAGCACATGCAAGGGTGGCAGGGTGTCACATTGACACCCTGTTGCACCCCTGATTCGGCCATGTGTGCACATGTGGCACACATACATGCCCTGAGGGCATGTGTGTCTGCCACATTGCACACATCTACGGGCAAAATATTGCATTTACACACATATTCGTCATTTACCACCAACTATTAGTTGGTGGTAAATAACGAATCCCCACACACACCACACAGTCCCCCTACATCTCATTTCTGTATTCAGAATTTACCGAATCGGTAAAATCACCGAATCGGTAATTTTACCGATTCGGTAAATTCCGAATACAGAAATTCTCCCCCTACATCTCAAAAGCCAAAATACCGGTCGGTAACGGTATAATTACCGAAAATCGGCCGTTACCGACCGGTATTTGGCTACCTGCATGAGGCCCCTAGTGTGCGATGCTGTATATACGACAGGGAAAATGAATAAATGATTTTGAACAGAGTATCACCGGGACGTGCAGAGTTTTCATAAACGGGCAACTCTTACAGCACTGTTAATGTACATAAGATGATGTCGATCGAACATTTTAAATGTTCGAACGAGAAGTCGAGATATGCATTCGACAAGCAATTTCATAGTATCGACATTGAGCTCAATTGCTCATAGCATTTGTAAGTTTATTAGGCACGGAAGTAACAGCTTTTCCTGCATTGTTAGTGTGCACATCAAGAATTTACCGGACATTTTTCATACTTAAATGAAAAAGCGGCGAGTAAGTGCACCGTAAACAGCTTGTTCGTTTTTTTAAAACAAAAGAGCATCCAATTCTATTGCGCGTCAAGTAAATGGAATTAAACCAGAAAATATTAATGCATCGGTGAATTTTGGGCATGGAAGTAACAGCTTTTCCTACACTGTTGGTGTGCACGTCAAGAGTTTACTGGGCATTTTACATACTTAAATGGAAATGCGGCGAGTAAGTGCACCGTAAGCAGCGTGTTAGTTTTTAAAAAAGGGTATCCAGTTCTAGTGCGCGTCGAGTAAATGCAATTAAACCAGAAAGTATTAATGCATCGAACTTACTATATCCGGGGAAAGAATCCCGGGTTAAATCCCTCGTGTGAACGATTTCAAATGCGCTCTTTGGCGTTCTCAACAGTGGACATTTATAAAAGGGAACAACCCAGTAATATTTACACTAATGTTTGGCCGCCATTTCTAAGTGGTCAAATACGTGAGAAAAGTAGGGGTTTATCTAGTTATGCTCATGTAACAATGTTATTATCCAAGGGGAAAGTGTAAGCAAGCTCACTTCATTATCAGGCCACCCTATATTTTAGAGGATTTTTAAACATTAAATAATTGATTTATTATTCACTATCAGTTGTTTATAGTCGCGAGGGTGATAACCAAAAGATGTTAATTCCTGGAGCCACCATCTTGAGGCAGTTTGACTTCCGTGCTTGGGCACTAAAAAATTAGGTAATCTTGCCAAATATTTGGCAATTGACATAAGGTTTGTTACTTCCAAATACAAATGGATTTTTCTTTAAAAACAGGAAAGATCTATAAGTAACAGCACATTTATTTGTTCTAAAAGCGACTGTTCATATATAAATATCGGGAGGTAAATGGCTAGATTTACTTAGACGCCATTTTGAAACTGGTATCCTGTGATGTATCCCTTTGTTAGGTAAATCGTATAAGTGCTCAGCATATTTGACTAGAAGTGTTTTTTGTCAAGCAAGAGATAATTTTAATAATTTCTCTAAGCATCAAGTTTTGATGATTCATATAAATATTTGCGATATAAGCTACATATCTGCGAGGCTAGATTGGATTGATAGACACTCTCAAGTAATTAGAACAGGCAACATATTCAAACAGATTCCTATTACAGAGAAGATAAAAGGTCATTTTAGAAATGTTACTTAAACACATGGTATATGACTTATATGCTCCATAATAGCTCTAGAGGAAGACCAAGGGATAACTTTAGATACAAGAGACTGTTGAGTTGCTCGGCAAGAAAGAGTAGGCACGTGGACAAGCTAAAAGGCAAAGCAGTACAGACGATCATAACAAGAAAAGATATGCTTCATGGCTCAATATCTAGTAATGGTTAACAACATCATGTTCTTGTACATTCCTAAAGCCAATGATGCCATTCATGCTCTTTATTAAGTCCCATCTCCACAGTTCTCAAACGAATGATGAGCGCACTTTCTTCCACGCGTAATCTGTGTTCTAGATTTCCTCCCCTCTTATGTTGTTTCAATTTTCTCAGACCAATAAAGTTAAAATTGCGTTGATGTGGATGACAATGTACAAAATGTTCAACCAGAGGTTGTCTTAGATCTGCTTTATGTATGTTACGATAATGTTCCTGAATGCAAACTTTAAGAGGTCTGGTTGTGCTACCTATATAGTGCTTGTCACAGGGGCAGGTAATTAGGTAAATCACATTAGAACTTTCACAGTTAATAAAGTCTCGTATTTGGAAGTGGTGGCCATTGATGCTTATTTCTAAGGTTTTAGATTGGCCCAACTTGCAGATGGAACAATTAGAACAGGTATAAAATCCAAGTGGTTGCTGCAGGAAGGTGGAAGGTTTTTGTCTGCGTTCAAAGAATGATGGACACAATGTATCCCTAAGATTCTTACTTCTTGAGAAGCTGAATTGAGGATAATTTTGCAATGCATCATTCACATTTGGATTTTCAATCAAGAGTTTCCAGTGTTTCTTGAATATTTTCCATATGTATTGTTGACCATTGTTATATTCGGTTAAAAATCGAATAATTGGTTTTCGATTGGCTAGACGATAGGGCTTGAGCAAAGTTGTACGATTTGTTTGTGCCAATTGATCTTGTACTTTCCGTAGTTGTTGAGGTTCATATCCTCTCTGCACCAATCTCTCTGTTATTTCAACCGTATTTTTGATGTATTCTGTTTCTGTACTGCAGTTGGTTTTAGCTCGTCGATACTCTCCATGTGGGATGTTCTAAATTGTATAACGGGGATGACTACTGGATGCATGTAGTATAGAGTTGGCAGCAGTATTTTTTCTATGCATTTTTGTCTGTAACATATTGTTTTCAATGTAGATTGTGAGATCCAGGAAGTCAATTGCTGTTCTTGAGGTGGTATACGTGATTTCAATGCCCCACTTATTTGGTGTCAATGATCCAATGAAATGATTTAAGAGATCTTCCATCCCTTGCCAAATGAGAAGGATGTCGTCAATGTATCTTGCCCTCATCACTATGTTGTTGGCAAGATTTTCCAGTTGTCCATTCCATAGCCAATGCCGCTCAACTTCCCCCATCAGTAGGCAGGCATATGGGGGTGCACATTTTGCCCCCATGGCTGTTCCTTGAAGTTGTAAATAATAGTCACCATTAAAGAGAAAGTAGATATTAAAGAGACAGAATTTGAGCATTTCAAGTATCATATTATTTCTTGCCGCAAAGTGGACAGATCTACTTTGTAAATTCTTCCTGGTAGCTGCTATACCATCTGGATGTTTTATAGATGTATCAGTGATGTCATTTGAGATGTCATCAGTGATGTCATGAGTGATGTCACTGACCATGTCATGAGTGATGTAATATGTGACATCATCAGCAGTGCATTGCGAATTTCTATATGAGTCAAATGTCCAACTAACTATAACGTCTCTGAAACCTATGGTTTTTTCAGTGAATTTCTAAGGTTTTTTAAATGCTAATTTCGAACTATAACGTCCCTGAAACTTATGGTTTTTTCAGTGAATATATATATATATATATATAGCAAAGAAGGGTAAACGAGCCACGACATGCAACATGGGTGTTCCAGGAGAACACCTAGTGCATGAATGGCAGGTGGTAGACGCATTTTAAGCGTGAAAAATACCATGAAAACCTCCCAAGGAGAAGAATGAGGCATATAAGCAAGACGATCCATGACGTATAGCAGATAGCGTCAAGTCACAACATCGAACACCGTACAATGGCAAGATAAGAGCACCAGGGGACGCATAGAGTGCAAAGGATCTCTAGGCCCATATGAGATAAAGCAGAGCTATATAATAGCATACAAGTACCCCACTTGGAGTATGGACACCCCAAACAACGGGGAACATCTCTTAGGGCAAACCACAGTCGGAGGGCCAGACAGAACAACCTGTGGAACACTGCCACAGTAGGCTTACTGCCAGCTCAAAACGCATAATGCATCGAAAGGATGCTAAATGAAAGGGTAACCACCCCAGAATATGCGAAAAGAAGACCTGGGAAATATAGGCTTAAGGGGGAGGGCGAAAGCCCGCAAGGAGGCGTCGAACAGCCGAATCGGCATGGGCATCAAACAATAGAACCCAATCAAAGGGTAGATCAACAAGTTGCTCCCAGATATTCTGCGGGAAGACGCTATTCCGCAACCAAGCATGGCGCCGCAAAGCAACTGAACCAGCCATAGCTCGGCCTAAGGAATCGGCAGTATCCAAGGCCGAGCAAGGTCACGGCCATCCCGGAGAAGATGAAGGAGGTCAACATGAGCGCCTTCAGAGGTGGCCGAAAGAAGAGACTCTGCAGAGCCCCACAGGGCAGAGGTAGCCCGAGCCAAGACACACACTGTATTTAGTGAACGAAGGGCAGCACTAGTGGAGGCGAAGATGTTACGACCCCACAACTCAAGCCATCTGGACTCTCGGGAGGGAGGAAGCATTAACTGAGGAAGGGAAGGCAGTTTGCAAAACAAACCCCTGCACGTCTGGGTGAACAAATAAGCAAACTGGATCATGAGGAGCAGGACGGTGGCGGTGCAAGACAGAACGAGCCATCGGATCACCGGAAGCTGGCCAAGCCCAGGTGCCCAAAAGGGCGTCATAAAGAGAAGCTTCAAAAGGCAGAAGTGGCTCCACATTCCCCGACCCATGGTGAAGGACATCAAGCAGAGGGTCCACAGGCAAGGGGACCGAAGGGAGCTGCATGTTTAGAACACGAGTGGCCAAGGAGACTACTCTAAGAAACGCCGCGCCGGCCTCGGTAGCCCTCCGAGGAGGGGACAGCAACTCACCTGTAGGTGAGGGCTGTAAACTAAGTCTACCAAGACAGTGAGGGTGCGACCAATGCCCAAATAAAGGAAGCCCCATTGACGAATGGGGGTCCTGATGGGGCTCCTGAGGAGGCGGTATCCTGCCAGGTCCACAAATTCTAAGGGGGGCACAGGCAAGGATAGATCCAGCGTCGTGAAGGCGACGCCAAACTCTCTCCAGAAGCTTCCGGAGAAGAGCCAACAACCCGGCGTTGATGCGGCACCAAAACGACTTCGGTTGGCGCCGACCCGGCCTCGTCCGGCGCCGTCTCGGCTCCATCCGGCGCCGATTCCACGTCCACCATGACAAGCTCCGCTTCCGAAGAAGGGGATGCGCCGGAGCCGGGGGGGCAAGCCTCCGTTGCCGCACCAGCGCCGACTCAGCCTCAACCACAACAAGCTCCAACTCCAAAGTAAGAAGCGGAGTCGGAGTCTGGGAGGCGAGTTTACGGTGCCGGAACAGCGCCGACTCCGGCGAGGTGTGCTCAAAGCAAGGCTTTGAGCACCAGCAACCACCTGCGATGCCACAGGGAGCCCCACGGGACTATGCGGCGCGGCAGGGGTGCTATGGGTCGTAAAGGGGGACCCAGCCGGGCCTCACCCTGACGACACCATATCACCGTCGTCCCTGGAGGGCAAGGGCTGGTTTGGCACCGGGGGCAAACCCACTGGCGAGTCCATCAGGGACCCCGTAAGTAGCGGAGGCCCCGAGGATGCCCCAGGGACAGGAGAGGACCCAAGGGAGGCCTGTAGAGCCGCGGCATAGGCCTCCATTTGGGTCCGAGTCGCCCCCACTCCCGGATAGGGCGGATAGGGGAGGGGCGACTACCGGGGGTGCACGTCCGGAGGGCTCCAGGAACTAGTGCCCCCGACAACAGACGGAAGTGAGGTAGAGGACCTCGGCGACATGCGCCGTGACTTACCCATAAGGGGCGAACGATGTCTCCAGGCCCCAGAGGGAGACCAACGCAGCAACTGGAATCCAGAGGGGCCTGCCGGCGATGAGGAGGCCGGAGGACGAGACGACTCCGACCGGGACAGGTGAGCCGAAAGGAGTTTCATCCGGCGCTCCCGCCGGGACTTCGGCTTGAGGTGCTGGCAGGCGTCGCAATCCGTGGTGTTCGCCCAAACATCACATACAGATAAGATGTGGGTCCATCATGGACATTTGCCGCGAACAGGAGGTACACATTTTAAAGCCCGAAGGCAGCGCACACTGTTCCAGATGCGAAGCGTCAAAAAGGGGCCTGAAAACAGGCCAGAGGAACCGCTTACTCCGGATCTGCATTGCATGCGGAAAAGAAGGAAAGTGACGTCAGCACGCCGGGAGGGACTTATATGACCTCGCTGACGTCACGTACGTGGACGACATCAGGGTGGGGTCGTGTCGTGCCGTCCCCCGGCGTGCAGAGGTGCGGCTGCAAAAGTTTTCCAGATCCAGTCTGATGCCTGGGGATATTCTAAGTTAAGCAATCTGCGGCTAGATGTCTCTATCAGATACTACATTATGATTTGTCTTCCATTTCAGTGGGCTCAGCTGGCCAAGAGGGCCAGGACCCGGTTCAGTACAGGACATCATTGGGGCACCGGCAGCCACGACCTCTCTCCACAACGGAAGGGGAAGAGAAAGAGGGACCTTCTATCTCAGAAGGCAGGGGAATTGTGCCCACCCGGACAGAGCAAGATCACACCTCAAGTGCTACGGACCGGGTGAAGGCTGAAGACATTGTAGTGGGGTGAAGAACTGGACACCTTTGGCCGGGGGAGGAGATTGACTCTCCCCCTGAATATTCACAACTTTATTTTGGCGAGGTGTCCCTGGGGCAGGCCACAACACAACCGGGGCCTGCCATCAGCCCCTCCCTGAATCTCGAGGCCCCATTCCATCGGGGTCTCCAGCTGCATCCCCTGCCACTAGTCCCCCTCCAAGTGGCTGCCAGGAAGGACCCAACATAGGCTCTGACCCTAGACACCACACCCCTAATGTTCAACCCAAACCCCTCCCTGTGTTGTAACTCCTGTGACTGCACCCAAGGAAGTGAAGGGGGCATGTGAGGGTCAGCCAGACATGTCCTCTCACATCATGGTGCAGATCTGCACTGAGGTGCGTATGATGCGAGAGGAACTTGCAAGATCTATGGCCGCCCTCACTGCCAGTGTCACTTTCTTGGGTGTAGCCATGTTTTCTGTCCTAGCAAAATGTCCCTCCCAAACCACCCTCAATGTTTCCCCCTGTATGTTGCCCCACACTCTTTCCCCCATAATCCTCGTGTATCCTAACCCCATGTGGTGCCTGGTCCTGCACCGGCCAGCCAGGAGCCTGCTTCGGATTAAGAGGATATGAACATTGTGGAGATTGAGGATGACCAGAATGGCAGTTGACTTGTTGGATTTTGACTTTGTTTTGGACATCTTTTTCCTTTGTCCCTTGTATATAGACTGGTTCCGCTGAGGCTTTCTGATGTGTTTGATTTATGTTGCCCTCCCCCCTCCAAGTCCCCTAATCCTTTCTTTATAAGAACATTATCTGCTTTCCTTTCTCCCTTCCAAACGGACTAAATATTGTTTTTCTCAAAAGAATTTAATTTACAAAAACTCATTTTTTGGATCAAACTTTCTCTACCTTGTTAACTTCATTTTAAACGTTGTGTTCAAAGTATGGACATATACCTTGGAAGTAGCTATTGGCTCTGCATATGATAGCCTGTGGCACTGATTGGGTTACACTTTTACATGTGTCACTCATACACATTCATCCTCATATCTCTAGGCTACCACAAGGGTAAACATTTGGACATGAGTACATAATATGCAACTTAGTCTTGACTTGTAAGGACATTCATCTTTTATTTACACATGTTCAGGATGATATTTCTTCCTGTGATCAGGAGGGATTGTGCTTGCAACTTCACAGAGTTGGTGGTGAGGATCGCTGTAAGTGAGGTTGGTGTGGTGCATCTTCCTGTACAGGGAGAAGTTCCTGGACATGGGATGATGGTGTCTGTAGAGTTGGTGGAAGTGTCTCAACAAGGGGTGGTGGTGGATGTGCAGGTGGGGGACCAGGCACTCCCCCCACCTGCACATCCACCACCACCCCCTGTCACCTTTGCGATTTATGCATTCTCTCAAACACACTGTTTTGACTTATTGGATGGGGCCCAAAATCTCTTTATTCCACCAAGTATTAGCAGAAGTTCAACAACCTATTTATAAGGGACACAAAATAAATTGGTGGCACATTTCCATTAGCATTGAATGAAAGAGTCCCTGCTACAGTTAATTGTTTTTTACTGGAAGTTACTGGGAAGAAATTCAATTGCAACGCAACCATATTTCAAAGTTTCTTTTCTTGAGCCAATCTCCTTTTTGTTACCTTTGTTACCTCATTTACAACAATTTGACACAGAGAAGCGCTGCATGTCACTAGGCTGAGCTGCCCTGCATCAAATGAAAAGGGCAGGAATGTGCTGTATCTATGAGATATGGCACATTCCTGTACTCTTACACTGCACTGGTGAGGAAACATCCATTACAATGCAAGCATTACAATGCAATGCCTTTACAATACAGTCAATACAACGCAGGATCCATTACAACACATGCCATTACAATGCATATCCCTCACTGACCAGCACCTACCCTGAGGTAAGTACCCAGCGGTGTTAGAATAGTTATTTTTGTTGTGATGGAATATGTGTTGTAATGGCTTGCGTTGTACCGGCATGCGTTGTATTGACCGCGTTGTAAAGGTATGCATTGTAACAGTTTGCATTGTAATGTCATACATTACACTGGTGCACACATGGCTGCTTAGTGCCAACCATAGTGCAAGGGTGCCTGCATTGAAATCAGGTTGTTTATGTGCAGGAAGGGACACCTACAAAAGAAAAAAACAACAGTTACGCTTTCCCTGGGGTGGTGCAGGGTTTTGATGCATTCCCAGATCTACACTATGTTGTAAATCTGGGAATGTGTAAATAACCATGGGTATTAAGTGGGAACACCGACCGCAACCCACATGGCACGTCTCCATGAGGCAGTGTGAGGGAATGCAGAGACTTACACCATGAAAAGCCATGCAGGGTGGTTTTATGTGGTCATGTAATTTTGAGTCAGGACTGTGCGCCACCAGAACGCCAAGAAAAGTGACATTCCGGCGGCACACTGGGCTTGTAAATAAGACCCTGAGAGTTTGGTCATTACAGACCCACCGGTAACCCCAACTTAGATGCAAATGAAAGTTTGCACATGAATGGGAATTACATGTAGTGCAGATTTACCACATTCTTGAGTGGGTTTTGCTCTGCAATAAAAAAAATTGAGATTGGCACTGGAAAAAAGGTCAGAAAGAAGTAAAATATGGGGTAATCAGGTGCCCAAACTTTGATGCCATATGTTGTGTCTCCTTCAGACCTCCCTTACTCAGAATCAGCCAGCAATATCAAACCCTGGAAATACAACATCCTATAAAACTGTTATTTTCCTATGGGGTATTGCCACATCAAAACACGTTGGCACTCTAAATACGAGCCATAGTCGTAAGCTCACTAAGGTTCAATTGTTAGTGAAGCTACAATGGGATGCTTAACAAACGTCTTTTGTAGTAATTGAATTGGTTCCTCTTAGAGATGGAGTAGATTTTTAGCTCAATGATAATTCGGGGGTTGTATGGGTGCCAGCTCGGGAGCTGTAGTAGGTAATCCCTTCAAGAGTAAAGTGCACAGTGCAAGAGCTTGTTGTTTATGGGGCAAGTGGAGCCACTAACCACCCCCATGCCCACAGATTGCTGGTGCCCCAAAAGGGTGAGGGCCTGGTAAGGATCTGACGAGGGTCTGTAGCATTTAACAGAGGAGCTAAGACTGGGGCATGGATGTTCGGGTTGGAAGTTTGTCTGCTCCCCTGGTGCCTGGTGTGGACCATGTGTGAGTGGGGTGGTGAGGTAGTAGTTTTATAGTTCCTACTCCACTTTGGAAAGAAGGCATGATGGGCAAAAGGGATCCAGTACGAGGGTCCACTGCGTTGAATGTGTTTGCTTGCGCACATTAGAGGTCTCAGTGCTTTACGCATTTGTCTGGGGTACCTGCCTCCTTGCGGTTCTGAGCCCCTCTCTCTGAGTTGCATGGGTCCTGGGGTACCAGGGTCCTGTCTGTGGGGCGCTTGAGTGCATGTGGACTTTCCTTGAGGCACTTGGCTGTTGTTGGGTGATGCTAGGAATGCTTTCTGTACGACGTACGGATACCTTTGGGATTCCGTGAAATGTGGGATATTTGTGTAACCAGTGGTTCAATTTGGTGCTCCTGGCAGGGTAGGCTGAGTCATTCTTTGTATCCTAGGTTTCTGTAACCCTCTCATCACAACCACAATCGAGTGCCGGGGGCTCTTAAAGCTCTCATCTCACGGGTCTCTTATGCAGCCACTCACATGTAGGTACAAACATGCCAGAAAGCATGACCCCCCCCCCGTGAGCATCCACAGACTGAGGCAAACTCTCTTCAGCCTCTCAGAAGCACCTGCGGCCCTTGCAGGTAAGAGCGGTGGATCCGAGTTGGGGAGGATTCGACAGACGACCACGAGGGAAAATTAAATAAGCAATAGATGTTCCCTTGCCGTCGTCTGTTGAAATCCCCCACCCGGCCCCACTGCTCTTACCTGCACAGGCCACGGCTGCGCAGAAGGCAGTTTAAAAACAGCTTGCTATCTGCATGCTCTTTAGGCAGTGCTATTTTTTCAGGGGATTTGGAAGTTCTGTAGCCTGGACTGAGAGGGGGATGCCATTGTCTCAGGCTATCATGATTTTAAATGTTTAATTTCTAGGTGCAAACTGTACTCTCTTTGTATTGATTTGTAACATGTCTGCTGATGGGCATATGGCTGTTTGTGATGCTCCACCGTTTTTATACCTGTTGTTTGGTACCTTCCACTGTGTAAACAACAGACATTAAATACCCTGAATGACCTCGAAATTAGCGGCAGGCTTTGGTTTTATAGCGGGAGTGCTGCACATACTCTCCTGGAGTTTTTCCATAAACCCTCTCGGAAAACTATGAAGTGTTATTTTTTGCCAATTCTACAGGCAGGTGAACTGGTTTGTGATGGCTTTTGTTTTCAATTGCCTCTCTAACCTGTTCTGTGAACACAGCCTTTGTGTGGATTGATGCTCCTCACAGCAGGGAAGTCTCCAGCCTGTAGCACTCACAACAGAGGCACAAAGAAGTGTGAACTATCTGCACCTAGCTATATGCCGCCACAAAGACAGTGACCAAGAAGGAGACAAAGGAGTGGTTTTACCTAAAAGACTCTTCTCACTCTGAAAAACAGAGACTGCAGCCCACTTCACCCCCACCAATCACCAAGCGGCAGTGCTACAAGAATGCTAGTCAATAGTTCTTCTCAGCAACGGGACATCATTGTATTTCTATAGGAGTCCTGCCTCCTTTGCCCTCACTTCACTCTCTAGGCCTCCTCCCTCCTGCAACTCTCCTGATACACTTCCACTGCCTGCGAAAACAACATCATCTCCATCCAGTGCACAGAAGCAGGCCAGGGTCTTACAAAAATTGGAACGCACAGGACTCCATCACTCTACTTCCATTATACATACAATGCATATACTACATGGCCACAAACATGCACAACACACACTTGAATTGGATTATGTGGCAGGGTCAAACTCTGGATGTACATTAGTGAGACAATCTCAGACCATACCAAATAACACATTTTTTGGGAGTAAGTGAAAAAAAACTTTATTTACAGACTAGACCATTAAATGAGGCATTTTTTTATCGGTGTCAACTCTGCTTGTACAGCATACAGACCCTGTACGAAGTTAGGGACACTCCAGACTAGACTATGATTAAAAGTGCTGTCCTAGGCCTGGTACACAACAGGCTAGGGCTTTTAATGTTTAAATGATGTGTATACTTGAAATCACATGTTTAAGCTGTCTGACCTGGATATGGAGCACGGTATATAATGTTGTTTCTTTCTAAATCTTACATCCACCGATTGCTTGCTATCTCAGAACGACTTTTTTCACTATACTCCTAAAACTCTCCATGCAAAATTGACCTGGACTTATTTCCACTCCTTGCCTTCTTCAGAGTGACCCCTCTTCTTACCTTTCATCCTCTACATGCCTTCAATTTCTGAGTATAGCCTCATCTCAGTCTCATATGTGTCTGCCTTAATCCTTATTGCAATTCTGCAATTGGCTGATACCTCATTTCTTAAGTCACAACCTCTCCTCTTTAAAACCCTATGCCTGTAGTCTAACATTACCAGCCTATCTCACCAATCATTCACCTGAAACCACATAGTCCCCACTAATGATCATACCTAACTTGTATTAACATAAACTATCACTGGAATAAATGCATGCATTTTTTTCTTGATAGCACGACTGATCGCAATACTGCTAACATTGGGTTCCGGAGTAACGTGCTCCTCGTCGTAAAGTGCTTCAAAGCCTCATCCATAGTAGTAAGTTCTATTTAAATACAATAACAACTGATGAGCAATAACTTTGTTTTACATGAAATTATTTGTAACGCAGTTGAACTTGGCTCTGTTTGTCTTGAATTTTGTCTAACAATAATCTTTAGTAAAATCCAATTGAACTGGACTTTTTAATATATTTTTATTTAGTTCACACCACCCTTAAATACCCATGGAACAAAGAGCAACTATGACCTGGTGATTCCTTTTTATGGTCTTGAGAGAGCGCCAGCGCAATTCGCCCACTAGTGACTGAAACACTGGTTGATCTTTGTGATACCGAATATATGTAGGTCCGGGCGAAATGTGAGTTACTCAGGTGAAATTTGCATAATTTACGGCTTTTTGCATTATGCTTTTTATGTGAAATATTGTGAAATTCCAACAAGCTGCCAAATGGGGTAACTGAGGTTCATTCAGGTACACAAAAGAATGGAACAAAGCAAATGTACACAACACAAGTGGATCTTGTTAGCAGCCCCTGTGTCTTTGTGCTATTTTTTTAGCATGAAGAGTGACCTCGTGTAATCTTGGGATGCAGGAACAAACTTTGCGCTAAATAAAATAGCGCAAAATGACAGATAGACATTTTGCACAATGTCATGCATTTTTGCGTAGTTTTTCCAAACGTTTCTGTAATTGCCAATAAGGAAATTATGAAAATATTGCAAACCCCTAATTATATGGTCTTTGTGAACTAACTGAATTCAAACATGCCTTTGCTATAGACATGTTAAAGCAGTGGATCATAACATTTTGCTGCACCGTTTAGAGCATCTGGGAGTAACCGATTTGGCGCTGAGTTGGCGTGGCTCCTTCCTGGAAGGATGTGCGCAGGTGATATGGATAAAGCCTTATGCCTCAGAAAACAAATGTTGAAGTGAAAAGTGCCGCAAGGCTCCTCCTTTAGTTTCACTCTCTTCAACATTTATCTGTTTCCTTTGGCATATTTGGTGGAACCCTATAAAATCAAGATCATCTCATGCAGATGATACTCAACTCCTGCTCACGTATGACGGGGATCCTGCAAAGGTGAGAGTTGCATTTGCCAGCTGCATGGTGCTGCTGCTTGATTGGCTTAAGGCCAATAGATTGCAGTGCAACCCTAATAAGATGGAAGTCTTATTGTTTGGGCGGGACCTCCTCCCAGGATGGGTTGGTGCCTGGCCTGACAGTGTTCCCTCTTCGCCCTCTCCAATGGTGGTGGCTAGAAATCTGGGTGTGATGTTTGATGTCCAGCTCTCGTTTGTGGCACAGGTGTCAGCAGTGGTGAAAACTTGTTTTGCACTTGCTTCCCCGTGAGGTCCAAGTTACAGTGGTCAGGTCACTGATTTTATCTAGGCTGGACTATGCCAAAGTCCTGTACCTTGGTCTAGCAGAATACCTAATCCAGCAGTAACAGGTTATACAGAATATGGATATCCGTTTACTCTTTAACATTCCAAAATGTACTATGGTCTCACCATTTCGGGAAAGACTTCATTGGCTGCCAGTCCAGCAACTCATTAGGTATAAAGCACTGACCCTAACACACCAAGCCCTCCATAAAAGGGGACCTATGTACCTGAATGAACGCATTGTGGCATATAGCTTGGGGAGTATTTGTTCCTCTAGTTATGCAGGTCTTATTGTGGTTCCCCGTTTTCAGAAACAACGGAGGTGAGGATCCTCCTTTACAGCTAAAGCAGTGAGTTTGTGGAATAAACTGAATGAATACTTGGGAATTATCTCTGAGGAAGCTACATTTAAAAAGTAATTGAAAACATTCCTATTTAGATGTTAGTAATGATTTTGGGGGGACAATGCTCAGTATAATGCTCGTCTGGACACCTAAAAGCGCTAGGACACTCTTTTGAGTAGCCGTGCGCTATAGAAAAAACTTCTCATTCATTCATTCAGTGGTATTTGCATAAAAATATATTAAGAGGACCTGTGCAATTCGAGTTCATTCAAAAGTTGTTACTGGGCAGAGGTCAAGATGAAGAGAAAAAAAGTTATAATGTGTTTTGCAATGTTTGTCACGAGAAGCAGAAAGTGAAAATGATTTATATATAAAGTTTAAGAACAGCTGCCTGACTGATCACAACTATGCAAATACGTGTTACGAAAAGGAGGATATCTCCAATGCGCACATACACACGGAAGCTACTAAGATGTAACCTATCTTGCTGGTAAGATTTAGACCACAAGTGTGAGCAGCATTGGGGTACAAACACCTCAACCATTAAAGCACTTTTATGCCGTATTTTGTTATTGAAATTTTTACTGCAACTATTCTTCTCAATAACCACAAAGTCTGTGCAGATGCTTCTTTTTTTTTTTACCAGACTGTCAATGAACTAACAGGTTACTTCGATTTTGATAAATGAGATTTATACCAACTGTTTTTTATTAGATGTAACATTAACACTTTTCTTCAAACTAGACAGTCCAAGCTTTGACCACTGTAAAGCTGCATCGTTGGCATGTCACATTGCACAAAAGAATTCAATGTTTATATTGGTGTACAATTGAGCACTTATCTTCGAAGTGCATACAAGGGTGGAGGTGCACACATATTATACTAAAAAGAGATTACAGTTTACACTTTACTGCAACGTGAGTACAATGGTACAGAAGCACAATGGCTTCGATTCAAAGCGATTGCAGTGGTGCAATTGCAAATAGACTAGTGCAACATTATTAAAGTAGGCCAGTAGCACACCTCCTTTACTGCAAGTGATGAAACTGATGCACCAGGACACATACGTTTCTAAAAAGTGATTAAAGTGGTGTACTAGCACATTCTTTACTTCAAAGTTATTACAGTGGGGTATTAGTTGACAGATATTACAGCAAAGGTTTTAGAGTGGTGTAGTTCACAGATATTACTGCAAAGTGATTACAGTGGTGCCCAATTCACATACTCTAATGCAAAGTGAGTACAGCTGTGCAGTAGTTCACAGACTTTTCTACAAGATACTTACATTGGTGCAGTAGTTCACATACTTAACCGCAAAGTAATTACAGTAGTGTAACAGTTCACAGACATAATTGTAAAGGGATTACAGTGGTGTAATCGAACATACACATACCAGAAATAGACTTACAATGCTGTGGAGTCATACAGACTTACCTTCCAAAATGTGTACACAAGAGTTCTGGCAAGCATGTATTCTTCCTACCAAGAGCATATTGAAGATGCTCATCTTCATCTAATATGCAGAAATGGGTGAGACAAGTTCGCTTCACTGATTTCAAACGTTCTGCTCACCTTAGATCCTCCGCCTAAGGCTGATTTGAGATATTTAGAATATTTTGGCTATGTAACTTCTTTTAGGTGATTATGCCTTAGGTCTTAAATACAAAAAATTGGTTAGAGAATGCATTGAAAGGTATTGCAACCTCAAACTAATGTGACATTATTATGTTCCTTATATTAACCTAGTTGTGATTATTAAGATCAAAGTAAGTTCCTAGACTTACCCTGAGTATGAGTAACATTGAAAGATGGGCTTCAACAAATACATAGCTTTGTAACTGAAACGGTTCCCATTGAGTTAAATGCTATGTGAAAAGCGGTGGAGGTTCAGTCTGCTGTATTATTTAGAGTGTTTTGATGTCAATGACACTTGAATTAGAGTGGACGGGACACTCACCACTATCTGGCAGCTTTCTGGTGCCGCCAAACTCTGAATATAGCCTATATTCATTAATTTACACTATATAATGGTCAGTATGGCAATCAGGACTGACAGCAAAACAGGAAACAGACTGACTGAATGACTGTGTCTACTAAAAATATGTAGAAAAATCAGTATTCAAATTACAGAATTTACAGTAAGAAGCAAAGTATACATTTTAAAATAGCAGTAGGTGTCGACCTTACTTACAGCTGCCAAGAGGTGGCATGCTTTGTTTTTCGGCCTGTATGGTATCCATATAAATGCACAGACACAGATCTGCAATTGGCACTGTTATTTTATTAGTACGAGTATACTGAAACAATAAACTTGTACTGGTATACAGACAATTTTTTTTTTTAAAACAACTTTGTTCAAATTTTGAATCAAACATTGTTTTATTATAATGAAATAATTTCTACCTAAAAAACCTGCAAGCACCATCAAAGAAAGGGACCATAAAATTCAATAAACAGACTTGAGTGTATCCTACAAATAGACACACCACAATTAGAAAATAGAATATGAATTCTTCCATTTTTTTAATATTTGTTTTAAAAAAGCTAGTGCAAGTACAATATTTTACACTGGAATTACAGAGAATATGCACGCATATGGAAAAAGGTTCTCCTGTCACAATAAAAGCTTTTAACTATGTCTGTATGCACTTACATTTTTACCCTCTTTTCAATAAGGTGCAAATAATTATTTCCTTCCCTATTTCTTCTTTGAACTGGTCACATCTGCCAATTACTTTCTCCAACCAAAGCTGCAAAATCCTTATTCCTGTGCTTGCCTTGCAGAGCAGGTTTGGATGGTAGCCCTCTGCCCCTTTCCTCAACCCAAGCTTGCGGTTCAGTTTGAGGAATATAGATGTAATTATTAGTTACCTTATAAACCAATTGTTTTTATGTTGAGTATCTACCACAGCCAATGTGCATACCCAAGGTACACCATCTTCTGATGAAAGTATGAGACACTAAGCAAGGATTAGAACAAAAGTAGAGTGCCTTTTGATGACTTTGAGGTCTTAACTTTGTAAAGTGGCAACTCAACTGAAGTCCTCCCGGTCAAACGTTCAATTAGCATGATTAGGCAATAGCTATCCTGGTTGAGGGATAGGAACATTGTTCTGGTAACCAGACCCATTTAATGCAGAAATGATTTTATCTTAAGTAGGGTGGTGAAGCAATACTTATTGCTCACATTTCCAAGTCTCCACATTTGAGGGAAGGGTGACTGTGATCGAATACTCCAAAAGACAGAAACCGACAGAAGGAACAATCATAGCATCAGGGAAGGGAAACTGCAGCTTTGACCAGTCAAATTAGAAATGAACAAAGAAACAACATGGATGAAGCCTTCGATTATTTCTGAATGGAAGACTTTAGTCCTGTTCCGGAAATGACAAGAGTAATGATAGTAGAAATCTTGAGAGACTGTTATTGTACAATTACTACCTATTGTGACCGATTAACGGAAAGAACAAGTGCACTTAATTTTAGCACATAGAGAGTTTGTTTTCGTAAGTGTCAAGCTCAAAGTTTCCTTTAACAACTCCCATGTAATGCCTACTGGAACACAAACAAAATGACCACCTGTGGATGAGTGGGTTTGGGAGAAATTTAGAAAGGGTTGAGAAAAACTAATGGACTGCTTCAATCACATATTCTGTGGCAATCCAAGATGTCTTTGTACAACAGCTAGTCCCTTCCACTCAGCTTCCCCCATGTGTCTCATTCTTTCTGGCATTTGAATGATTAATGAGCTCCACAATTGCATGACAGGTGCCTTTGCCCCTATCTTCAATGAGGTAAGGCTTGAGGAATGGGTAGGGTCAGCATATTTCATTAACAGTATCAGTCCCTTGTAGTAGTTCATCTCTGCTGCTTGGGATTTTTTTCTTTGGATTTCTCAGGACAAGGCATGCTGTAAAAACAGGCATGGCATAGTCAAAAAAGGTAGCAGTTGCAAATGGCTTTGTCTGAGTAGAGCATTTGCTCCAGATCCATTATGTAACGCAGGAGCAGCAGGTAAAATATCCTAAGCATGCTAGTGTCTTCCTGTTGTTTACCTCCGCCCCCCTTGAGGAGAGACCCAGCCAACATTAGTATAAAATTAAGCATACTTGTTCCTTTAAAACCATTTTAAGTAGTAATTATTTCTGGCTGCTGCCATACAAATCACATCATCTAGCAGTGGCGGATTTCTATGTACAAAAACATGTAACTTTCGACAACTTTCAGGTTTGTTTGTTTTTGTGTGTTTTATATATATATCTATATATATATTTATATATTTCTTTTTACAAACAAGGTATGAAACTATCTGTTATTTTATTTCAACAGAATCCAAGTCTTTTCAAACACTGAATTAATCACTCCAACATTCATTTTTCTTTTGTGCAATTTTTTAAAACTTTACCTGTACTCCTCAGAATGAGCGCTTTACAACAGAAGTTCTAAGCCTCTCAAATTAGATTTACATGACAAATATTTCTACAACATATACTGCTACAAGAAAAAAGATCCTATCAGTAAGATAACACACCTGAAGCGAGATAAATCTACGAAACAAAAAAGAACTGGAGCTCCAGAGTTAGGGGAGTGCAGGAGTTTGGGTGTTCCCTGTCTTGAAAGCAAACACAACACTGCCCTCGTTATTAAGGGAACCAGACCAAACAAAGTCATATATATGAGTGTGAAGTATATATGTATAACACAGATGCACCAAAGTGCAGTGCAACATATTGTGTATTTAAGTTGGTGAATGAGGAAATTGTTATGGTTTAGAAGAGGATTAGCATTCAGTTACAGTCCTGCAAATTAAAGACCGAATGAGTTGATGGCATCTGTACAGCGCCAACAGAAGGAAGAAGTTGCGTACGGGCGCATGCATATTTTGAGAATTAACACAATATGTCATTGCACTGCTCAATGGCGCATATGCAGCCGGTGTTAAATTGACAAATAGGTATGGTACTCAATGAGCCAGGTTACATCTTGTTCAATACTTTATCACAACATCTCAATTTATTCCCACGATTATGGCATATATATATATGTAGGGCTAGCAGTGAAGCCCAAGGGGCTGAGAAGCTTGCGAACCTACGGAGCTCTAAAAATGCAATATATAGAGGATAAATAAGAGGTAAGCGTATATTATAGTCTCAGAATGCCCTCACTGGGTTCTGGTGAGAGAATGGTCAACCATAAATACAACTATAAACTGGGATTCATTGACCACAATACACATTACCTATTAGAAATGTTCTCTATTAAGTGCATAACTAGTTCTAGTCTTTGTACTAGTAAGGTCGGTAAACCACAACTTCGTCATCATTCCTGTGTTATGTGAGTTTTGAAGCGACTGTTGCTTGTGCAATAACATTAGCCAAGTAAAGTACATTAAACTTTCGCTAGTCAGCACAGAAACTGTATTTAAATGTATAAGTCAAACATACTAAACATGTCCACTTTAGTAAGAAAGTTGAGAAAGAAACAATTCTAAATGTAAAAATATGGCACCGGTCCATTACGTTTTATCATTTAAAGGTGCTAGAATTTTTAAAACATGATCTAAAGGTGAGAGTTAAACAATTTAAAAAGTTCATTTTGTCTCAAGCTCTTCTCAGCCAATTGTTAACTCCAAATGTTTGCTTCATGCAACATATAAATATATA
Source organism: Triturus cristatus (assembly GCF_964204655.1). Taxonomy (NCBI): domain Eukaryota; kingdom Metazoa; phylum Chordata; class Amphibia; order Caudata; family Salamandridae; genus Triturus; species Triturus cristatus. The sequence continues at coordinate 273,119,063 of NC_140588.1, forward strand.
TGCCATATTGAGAAAAAATAAATGATCTCATTCACTGGGGGGAAGAAAATATTATAGGACTAGTTCCTCTACTTTTCACTCTTGGACAATTTGGTACTAATGTCCCTACAACAGAGACTATAGTACTTCGGATATTGAATTCACACCAAGTTTAAAGTAAAAGGGTTAGTGATTTTATTAGCACGTTCACTGCATTGTTTCAATTGGCAGCTCTTTGACAGTGTGTACATGGTTGTCATGTCCAAGAGTCCACGCCTTGTATATAACCCAGATAACACTCCATTAGTGCCCTATAACATTTTGCTCTTGGACTCTTGATGGCTCAGTAGCCTTGCTGACATAGTTTTATACCAGCTGTGACTTTTTGTGGATTATTTTTGGCAACATCCTATAGAAAAATTAAATTCTACACACTGACACCAAGTAATATTACAATTCACACAGGGCCTACTGCCTTCGTATATTGTATTCTATCCTTTTCTCATCTACAGTCATCTATAAGATGTCGGGAAACCCAAACTCCCATTAAATTTGAACATCCTCCCCTTCTAGAGCACCGAAAGTGCTGCTTCTGGTCAAAATCAGTGTACCACACACACGCCAGCCCCATCCCTGAGTAAGAGGTGTAAAAGTTTCTACATGTTTCTTTGTAGGGAAACGGTGCAGTGATGTCACTTCCTGTGCCCACAAGACACAACACCTGAACAAGGTAAAATACATTCAAGGTACTTGAAAACAAACACATTCATGGGAGAGAAAAAAATAAAAGGTAAGAAAGGTGTACATCTATTACATGGGGACTAAGCAGGAATATCAATTTGTTTATATATATATGTAAGGGGTAATAACATCACACGTTGAATCTCAAAAATGTGACCCCCGCAAACGAAAAGACTAAGTTTTAAGAAACAGTCATCGCAAAAATACAGAAAACCAACAGAATTGTTTTTCCTGTATTTATTTCTTTCCCTGCCCATATTCCTGGTGATTTTTTGAAATGCTGAGGTTTGGAAAGAAGAAAAAGTGACACAATAATGTTACATTGTAAACTGGATGCTACATAGTGGCCCCTATCTAACTGGTTCAGCCTACCGTTGCCCGATGAGATTTGTACCACTGACTTTTACACAAAGACGTCAGACCAAGAGAGGAAAGCAGAATGAGGTGCAGTCTTTTCTGCGCGACTAGGATGGCTAACTGGTTGTCATCAGTGATATATCACCCTTGTTACTGTTAGGAGTGGCTTTTTCAACCCTCACAAAGGACTAGCAATCTAGAATACTTAGTTTTATACATTTTCAAGCCCACGCCTCAGAACTAACCTTGTTAAAGAGGAACAATTCTCATATCTGATAGTGAGAATTGGTCACTGTCCCTATGTTTTTGTTCTCTATGTCTCTCTTAAAAGTCCATTGTGAATAATGTGTGTCTAGAGGATCTTGGAGTAAGTCCCTCTTTTTTATACAGGGCGCTATCCTCTACAAATTTCTAATATTGGGGGGTTGTGCACAAGTTCCATCATGAATAGTAAAAAATACTCTACATGTGTTTTGGTTTGTTTTTTATGCTAGGTTAAACTACAGTATGTTAGGCTGGAGTAGGTTCATTTTGCACCATAACTGTGCCTGCAACCTATTATGACACACAACAACATCACAACCATTTGAATACAAGGCAGTTCACACAGGTAGACCACTGACCATACTAGATCAGAACTGGTGACGGGCAGACACCAGACAACTTTGCTCTGGTGACATCATGAACCAGAGAGTGGCAGCTCCTCCGATAAGGCAGAGGAACGTCGCCCTACCGCTTTTCAGCAGAGTGAGGGAAAATAAAATGATAATAACTTATTGTTAGTATAATTTTATTTTTTCTTGTTTCGGGCGAGGCGGGAGGGGCTGCTCTGCTGACAGAGAAGGGGAGGGAAGGAGTGGTTTTCACTCCCTAAGGACACACAAATGAATGTTTGGCGGGCCGTCTCGGGATGGCCAAATATTCATGTTCACTTAGCATGTTCTCCACCCAGGCTGCATTACAGCCTGGGTGGAGACCTGCCCAGGCTCTCAGTCCCCATCTGAGCGCTGAACCATGGTGCTCAGACCAATCACAATGCTGCATTGTAGGGTTTTGATTGGCTCATGGGAGCCTGGGGGCTTCCTGTTCTGTGTTCCACCCCGAGGGACGAGGAGGTGAGCCGCAGCAAGGAGGCCGCGGTGAGGAGGTAAGTTTAATTGTATTTTTTATTTACCCCTTCCCTTTCCCTGCCCCGCAACCGCAGATCCGTGCCGAATCTAGAATGAATAGGCAGACTTTTTCACCTGATTAAACTATGCTTGCTTAAAGTGGATACCTGAACAGATTAACCAGCAAATTTTAATTCAATCAATTGCCCTTTCTCATTCAGTTACCAGGATAATTTTCACTAGTAACAAATTATTATTTTGCCAACAACTTACTTCACAACAGTTGTGCATCGACCTTTTCAGACATTATGTGACACTATTTATGTTAAAAAAAGTCAAATAAACAGGCACAAGAACAATAATGTACTGGAGACATATTAGAGGAGAGATGCTACTTTCTAGGGTTGGTCAAAGCAGAACCTCAATATGGGTCTCCGAGTGTGTGACAGCTCTTGAAGAGGACATTTTGGTCTAGCTGTTAGTTAGCACTGTTCACACCCTGACGCCGTTTTCTTTATTCTGAATTTTATATTCATGTTTCCTAATGCTAGAAGGCAGTCGATTGAAGACATTAACTTAGTATGAAGTCTCAACCAAGGACAGCCACCTAACAACGTTGTAAGGTGTACAAATATCTTGGCAGGTTAACAAGCCTGGTCTACACAACCCCATTCACTACGGACGTCACAGACTTTAGTGCCAGCAGGTCAAGCTCAAACTTTAACCTTTCAGATGACGTAAAAATGATTCATACTGACTTTGTTATCATTTGATGGCATGGTCTGTTAGGGCTATGTAGCAAGCAGATGGAAATAATTTAGAATCATCAACAGATTATGATACTTTGTTGACGAAACAATAGGCACACACTCATGACCATATAAATCTGTATGACAGAGAGACCAACTATCTTTTTTCAGATACAGACTCTGTGTGTGTGTGCTGGAGACCTCATGAACAAATTGTTACAAATTGTTTTTTTCCACAAATTTAGCTGGCTGGACTTGTAGCTTTTTACCGATGCCAATTTTCATTTGATGCCCAAACATTCACTGGAGAATTTTGAAATTGCCTAAAAGTGTTAATGCTACTGTGTGCCAGGGTGAGGAAAGACTAATGTAAAAACACAAAAGTATGGTACTGCCAGCTACTGGTATTCTCCGTTCTAATGGTTTTAGATACTGTAACCATCAGCATTTATGCTTTCTGCTGCCCATTCGCTACTGGCCTCTGCTCTGAGTATAGGTGAGTCATTAAAAGCAATTGTGTTTATCATTTAGTGGCCATAAATGTTTAAGCCAGATATTTGTGACTGAATATTTATCAATCTATCTAAAAATCCATGCATCCATCCATACATACATGTCGGTGTTTCTCACAGTTTCTAATACATAATCAGTCACATCCTATATCTCTTAGGTACCTGAGTGAGTGTCTCCCATTAAGAAAAACAGACAGCTATTTTTCAAACAGTAATCTAAACCTAAGATTTAGCTGTCAACGGCTGTCGAGTAATAAGTGCTACTGGCTTATAGTGTGACAAGTCTTTGGACCAGATGCACAAAAAATGTGGCATGGTAGCACAATCCATCTATATGTTCAACTGAGGCGACTGCCCCAAGGAATTGCCCAATTGCATTTGCGAACACAAGGCATGGGGAAACTCCTCAGCACTGTGTTGTCTTCCAGGGAGTATGCAAAGAGGAAACGTCCTTTAGGACGAAGCCGGAATCACGCTGTTCCTTCACAGCGCCAGCAGCAGAACGAATGCATGTTTAGCCCTCAATCGTTCTGCATGCAAGTCATTACAACAGCTCGCTTTGGGGGGGTGCATTGGTGGAATGGTGTTGGAATTAAACTCCAACACCTTTCCTACTATTGAGCAGGCTGGAGTTGGAATAGTAAGTTAAACTATTCCAATATCCAGTGCCCCCCCCCCAACTCCCCTCCAAGGCAAGTCGTTAAAATGACTTGCGTGCAGAACAAATGCGTGCTAATGATTCATTCATTCAAATGACGGAGCTCCGAAGGCATGCTTGAGAAACCCATGCGGATTTTCATTAAACATTCATGCAAAGCAATATAAAGCATCATGGTTTTGCTGAACCTCTCTCCCCAAAAGTGTCAAGGCTCACAAGTGACCCTGTTGTGCCTTGGAGCAAGGTCGCTAGAAACAGGGTGCTACTGTTCCGAATCAGCAAGCCAAATTCTAACCAGGAAGTGGTGAAATGTGGACCTGGGTCAATTCTTGGTTCACTGAAGTAACCACCCACTGTCATGTAGGCTTGAGAATGAATTCATAGCCAAAGTTCTCCTGAAAAAGGATGGAGCAATATAGCAAACTAGGATTTCTAGATAAGCAAGGAGCTTGCAGAGCACAACATATAATTTGTGCATTGCATTTTAGTTTTCCGTGGAAGAAAACGAACAGCCACTTTAAAACGCCTCATTTGGGTCCATGGTACCTACTCGTACATCTGGCTCTCAGTATCATTTTCAGGTGCTTTATGTGGCACTTGTGTGTCTGCTTTTAATTTTAGTGTATGTTTGATTTCAACTAGCACTCTCTTTCGAATATTTTTAGACATTAAAAACCTAAACTGTCAATTAAATTTTTTTTATAATAATCACATCGTTTTTGATAGCAGATAAGTGTGGCTTGGAGTTAACGCCTCTGATCGAGCACAGAGTGCCAATCCAAATATAATTGAAGGGTAGAATATGTAAGCCTGCGTTTAAGGGTGCAAGACAGAATTGTGGGTGTAGCTTACTTTGATATTCACTCTTTTAAATGTACACTCTAATTGCCATGCTGATGGTTTTGTTTTGGTCTTGCTAGTATACAGGGATACCCACAAAGTAAATCTAAAAGTAGATTTTCGTGTAGGTGCTGTGTTATTCTGAAGAAACTTAAAAAGCAACATCCTTGGTTAATACTACACCTTTCATATCTAATATGGCCTGTTGTAAATTTGTTGCTTTAGGACATCTAAACAGAAAATACAGAAGAGATGAAAAGATTAGCTCATTTATTTGGAAATTCATTCAATAACTGAATATGGCTTCCAACTTACAGTGAGGGCTCAGCTGCACAGAGGGACAATACCCACATGTGTTTACTTAGGTCAGAATCCAGGTCTCCTTGCCCCAAAGAAAAGAGTCCACCTTTACAAACCCCTTCCTCTTTCTAAGATGATATAACATGGGAAATCCAGAGAATACTTCTCATCTTCACTAAAATAGTCAATATAGTTGTCATAATTTCAAATTAGCATTTCACAGTGAAGCAAAAAAACTGGAATTTTTTGCTGGAAAGGCAAAGAGCAGTGTTTGTAAAGATAGTTTTGCTAAGGTACTTCTTTGGAAATCAAAAGGACTGTTGATGACTTCAGACTTGCCACCATACACAGGGAATGCCACTGTAGGTTACACAATAATATTTCCCTTCACAGCGTCACCCAGTGAAAAATATCACATGGTGGACCACAAGTGAGCAGGAAACTCCTGCATAGGGTGGGTTTCCTGCTTGTCCAGCAGATGTCCATTATGGGCTTTTAATGTCTCTAGGACATCTGCAGCAGATGGGATGCTATTGTTTCTGGGGTTTTCCTTTTTGGAGAGATGTAGAAAGAGAGTAGAAGTACCTTCCAGGCAGTGCTTGGAACAAGGCCTCACCCTCTCCAAGGTCACGCCCTGTCCTCACAGGGCGAAAGAAAATTAGACTCTGTCAGGACTGTGACTTTCACCTGGTCAGGAAAGTGGCTTGCCAGCCTGTTCCCCTTGAGGAATCCTACATAATATGTTCTGTGCTCTCTGTACAAGTATAGCTGTAACGCTACTGGCGGCCTGAAGTGATTAAGGATTTTATTTTCAGGTGCTGCCGAGCTACATTGGTCTGTTGTGGAACATTTTGTGGTGGGAAGCTTGAGGAGGACTTGAGACCCACATACCTTGAAACAGCATTCATGAAATGACCAGTCTTTGAAGTTGACATTTTACATTATGTACTCCATTTATTTACTTTTAGAAACAAAAGGATGCATATCATCCTTTCACCACACCTTCCTCTAACCACACCTCACTGAAGGTCTTCACTGATGCTTTACCATGGACAATAATTTCCTTGGAAATGTAACATTCATTCTGTGACAGATCCAAAGAACATACTACGGCAGTCCTTTGCACTGCAGTACCGACATAGATCAGTTGAAAGACAAACATCGGAGGAAACTTTTTGATGCTTTGCATTACCTATTTCTGGTAAAAAACGGGTAGATTGCTAAAATGCTGTGCCCTTGATCCATTGGCAATGTCTCACTGTCGATCATGTCTTTCAAAAAATCTCTATTGGGTTTAACACAGATTTGTTTACCTATCACTGAAATGCCTTCATACCATACATGTTAATCAGGAATACCTGTAAAAACTGCAAAGTGATGGCTAGCACTTCAGAACGCCACAGACAATCAATATAATAAATAATAACATTTTGGGCAGATCCAGAAATTATCTTGCTTGCAATTGTAATTCCAGAAATTACCTTGCCTGCAATTTCACAAATTAAAATAGCTACTTCTGCCTGTATGTGTGTCACGGGAAAGAAAGAGGCATGCACACTGTGCTAGTCACACTCAAAGTGTACCAGAACCCATAGTAACTCAATCATGGCAGCTCAGCTCCTGAGTTACGCCCGCTGCCCAAATATTGAAAACAAAATGAGTCTCATTGGGGGCGGGTGGCAGGGGGGACAAGGGGGTTGTACAATAAGTTTAAAATAAAGTGCCGAATGTTTAGACTCCAGTGCATAAAAAATACAAGGCTATGGGAGACTAGTCTAAGAGAAAGGCCAGAAGACAAAAGCTGCATTTCAATGGGCAGACCTGTTCTCGCCTTTCTTGAGCACAACCTGCCTTGAGGTTATGAACTCCTTGAAGATGCGCCTTGAACTTTCAGAATTGTTATATCTCAAATGTAGTAATGTATTAAGAATATCGACACATGGATGAAGCATGCTGTTTATTAAGTCCTAAAATACTGCTTTGTGTACTTGAACTCTTTATTTTGAGGTCTTCTGAATTCAGTGTAGATTTCTGGGAAGGAGGTATGTGGTCTTTCTACTAATGGGATATATCTTCCTGGTGCTCCTTTTTGAATTGGATAATATACATTTTGAGACCAATTATGGGGCAGTAAGTACTTCGCTCCTTTGTCGCTATTAAAAATAAAATAAATTTGGCCCAACATGACAAATTGGGCAGATAGAATAGGTACCACTCCCCACGACTCTTCCACTTTTCAACTTTCCGGTTCTGGGACTTATGTGACCTTCCGCAGCAGCTAGGCAGAGCGAAACACATTTCATCAAAGGCTACAATGTTCAACTAAGGACTTTACAATGGGCAGTTAGACTATGTCTCTTGACCACAAATGTCTCTCTATTCAACGTTCTTATAATGGGAGGTGTATGCCCTATTGGGACAGCTGCGAAGAGTTAAGCACGCTGGGTCCTGGACTATCCTGTTAGTCTCAGGACAAGCTTTGAAACTTTGAACTGCTACTGCCCGTCGGCCAGTGTTCATCTCACAGGCAGAGGAAATTGAACAGGACTAAAACTGACCTTTCAGTACGGAATACAAGCTTTGTGCAATTGACTGCAAAAACAGGCTGGAGGTTTTTCATGCAAGGTAGAACTCTTTTGTACAAATATAACATTTCATTATACTGGGCTTTCCTCTGTCTCGGGTGCATACAAAAATAAATATATAATTGTCAAAAGCACAGTAAAATAGTAATAGCACACAACACTTTCTCACTTACACAAGTTCATTTCTGGCTTTTTATTTTCACCAACTGCAAAGCTTTTCCACTAAGCATCTGCTCACCGGGTATCAAGGGGAAAAAAGCTGTCTGACTAATACGTATTGCTTGATTGCTTGCCAGAAATAACTGAAGACAATTCTTCAAAGAACGCTGTTGCATAAACAAATTACTACATGACACATACTCTTTGGAAATGTCTTGTTTAGCTCCATTCCGCCACATTAGTGTTTTCGAATTCAAAAATCCACACCGAGAGGTGTGCCTGGGATCTTGACACCAAGGGGGTCCGTTATAATATGTGGATGCAGATATTTTTCCATAAATTGACCAACCCTATTTAGAGCGTATTCCCATGTATATGGGTGGACGAGTCATCTGCCAATTTTGGGCAGATGTCCTACATCCGCCAAACTTTAAATTACCTCAATTATTTTCATGCCCTTCTCCACATTTTCAAGTGAATGAACAAGTGTCCGGGCAAGAACTTTTGCTGTCCTCATTGAAGTGACATTTGACAGCTCCTCCGCTCCCAACTGCCCTCTTCAGCCAGGGGGGGATCTTTGCTGCTTGTAGGGCCCACCGAATATTGATGAAGCCCTAGATGTCTCACTGATCTTAATCTACTCAAAACCCAGCCATGAATGGATCCAATATACTACTCCACTATCTTCAAAGCCACTAAATATTGAGGAAGTGTGAAGATATCGGAGAACATTGAGTTACCTAACTGAAACATTTTGTGGTACCTTTAAGTAAAAAATTAGCCATGTTTGTTAAAACATTTGTATATTAGCCTAGTGGCCCCACAACAAGTAAAACACATTAAGTCGCTTGTAACTTACTAGGCAACAATACTATTCAGGCTGAGACATGCCGGGCCATACTAATAATTGGTGTTGAGGGGAACCTACACGTGCCCACATGGAAAGTACCATAGCCTAAAAAGGAGGGGCCCTCCCTGCTGTGCTACTTTCTTCATGTGAGCAACCACATCTTTAATTGTTTATAGCATAGCAAATACACTACAGGCCTGCCATAGAAAACAGAATTTCCATCAGGTTTGTTTGTGGGGAACTATACTTTTTGGAGATCAACTGGAGTTCATATCTATATTTGTGGGAAAGGTGCAAGGAACAAGCTATTGAAAAATTTAACATTTAGCAAACCACTTCTTTACGGGAATTTTTTTAAATAGTTTTTTAACATTTTTATCCTGATACCACCACAGACAGGCTGATCTAAGTTGGCACATAAAGTATTGCACTTACTAAAAAAATTGTTGGGCCAATGATTAGAACAACACATCTAGAGATCCTAAAGTGTGAGTCAGGCCCGGATTGAATACATTCCTTCTGCTTTAGTGTTAGCTTAAATGGTTTTAGTCAGTTTAATTGCCTCATGCTCGCCAACTAAACAGCCTTATAGATTTTGCTTGAGTATTGTATAGTGGTACCAATGTGAGCTAAACCGCCATTTCTACAGTGTGCCCTTTCCTGACCTTTTAACATCGATATTGTGAAATAAACTGCAAGTGCCCTGAGCAGAGTATATGGAAATAAAATTCAGCAAGTTCTCTGAGCATTTACGGATAAAATAAAGTACTACTGAACACATAGGCAGTGAGTCCAACCGAAAAGAGGGATAACAAAATAGCCTCATTGAACATTTGGTGCCAAGCCAATGATCAACACAAAGGTGTGTCAGGCAAAAAAGCAAAGTTCATTAAAAAAATATATAAAGCATATGGTGCACCTCACAAGACACAACAAAAGCAAATTATTCTTGGGTGTCAACAAAATACGAAATCACAAAGCTACATTTATTTTCTAGTACAGAAATATATATAAAAGCTCCTAATTGGGAATCAATGACCCAGACAATAGATTCCCAATTAGGAGATTTTGTATATGTTGTATGTCTTTAATTAGTTTAAGGAGAAAGTTCATCAGGAAGTATGCTCAGGTCTTTCCTAGCTCCAAATTCCTGTACTCCTTCTACAGCGTTTTCTCTAACATTTCTGAGGGAGTGGGGGGAGGGCGGTGAGGGGGCTTACGGGTCAGAAGGAAAATGGTGGTGTGGAGGGAATACCATGCAAGCGTGTTGTGGCCAGCAGTCTCTACGCTCTCCCAGGCTTTTAGTCTGGTAGCTGCACATCACAGCGTGCATTGCTGGTCGCGCGCCCCCACACGCCTCACCTTTTCCCAGCTTCCCTCACATTTAAAGATGTTTACGAAATGAGAGAGACAGAACAGCATGTGCCCTGTATGCAAGTGGAAGGACAAAGAAGGAGCAGAAGGGAAAGGATAAAATATATTCAAGTAAAACTTAATCTTTATACCAATAAAATCACTTTGTTGTGGATTTCTGAGGATTCACCTATGCAAATAAAAAAATTATTGAAAAAGGGCAAGATGTATAACGGAGGGTAACACAAGCATCGAATAATAGCGAACAGATAGGAAAAAAACTCTCAACAAATCTGCGTAACTAAAAATCTCAGAGTTGTCCTGCCAAGACCTGATTCGGTGTGACAGAAGGTACAGAAGGAACTGTGAAAGAAATATAACCCTGTGGCCCAGCGTTTTGGCCGGTTAGTACAAAAATGCTACATTTAATAATGTTCTTTCAGTCACCCAACACCCTCCCCGACCCCACCCCTTTCACCCCGCCCTCCCCACAACATTAGCAGGTAAAAACTGCAGGAATACGACACAAATGATAAACTCAAGATGTGCAAATTGCAATATATTTTTGTTTGTTTTTAAAGTCCATCTTTTAAAAACACTGGACAACGATTGTTGTTTTTCTTTCTCACTCTTTTTCTCTCATCTTTCTTCCTCACTCTCTCTTTTAAACTGTCAGCTCACAAAACTTTAACTCAAGCATTAAAGTTTTTTTAAAAAGTGCCTTCTGTTAAGTAGTCCTTCTTGGACACTGACTATCGCACACAAGCTGGAGATTCACATTCATCCCTTTAAAATCACTTAGAAACTTTCAACATCTCACCGGTGAGACTCTACATGGCTACATGTAGCTAACAGTGTCGAAGTAAATTATCTTACTTTTTTTTTTTAACATACACAAATTAAAGTGAGATACAGTACTTGTTAAATGGTACACCAAGATGCTCGGCAATAAAGTGTGAATAGCCTTTTAAGTGCTTAAAGACCTTCTTCTTCTTCCTCCGCCTTATTAAATTCCTTATTTTGTCACACTCAAATGGGAAAGTGGCACCAGATGACCATAGCTATGAACGAAAAAAAGTACTAGCGTTAAAGACACAAGCGCTGCACTCTAAACGCAATGTAAGCACAGTTAAATGGGCAGTGTGCCTCTCTTGCACTTTGGAAGCAAATGCCCCTCAGTGACGCAGGCCCTAAACCTGGAAATATATCTATAGGAGACCTGTAAAAAAAGATTTGCTAAGTGAGACATCCAACTCTCAAGTTTCGTAATCCAAAGAAACCAATAAAACAAGAAAAGAAATAGGACGTTAATGTGTGAGAAGATTTCCCGCCAAAGCATGGCGATCTGGTGTGTGACTGGCTGCCTCTTCCATCACAGACTGTAAGATGCCTGGAACAAGTAGGTGGATTGTGAGGAATAAGTGCAGTTAGACTTGTATGAGAGAAAATGTACAATGTGGTCAATGATGTCTTGTGAAATGTGTCGAAGAGAAGTATGATCGGATAGAGATCTCCTTTTCCCAGCTGATGTCCTTTTCCGCTGGCCAGTAGATTGACTGAGCTGAAATTTCTAGTTTGATCTTAGTATTGTCCAGCAAGATTGCTACTTTTACCACACAAAGAGTGACTCATGAAACACTATGCCACATCCTTTTGTGGAGACATGGAATCCACGTAGCCATTTACATTTAATTGTTGATCGCCTATGTTGCCCAGTCAGAATTGCGTACCCGTTAATCAAGTATATTTCACAGAAAAGAGCCTCAAGCGGGTTGAATGTCAACTTAGAAAGGTAGCAATGTTGCTGTACTCCAGTTCGCATGTACCTGACCAGCTCAAAAAGACATTGGGCATGGAGAGATGCCAGGTTTGCACTCACACACATTCACAACATTCAGCTAACACACACATACATGCAGTCTCATCTCAGTCCTTGTTTTGGTTCCCTTCTCTTCCTCCTTGCTAAGAACGGCTTCAACCCCTTGTTGTAAATTCAGCGTTTGCGCACTGTAACAAGAACAACATGGCAAGAGTCCCGGGGATACTATCATTTTTGTCAAGAGGCAAGAAAGTGCGGATTGCCCCTTCCCACAGTCCTCCAGTATTTTAGCCGCAGACAAACGTGGAAATAACATGTGCACCTGTCTCCTGCGCAATAACAGCTGCAACTATAACAAGGTTATAACAAAAACCTAAAATAAGATGATAACGTGTAAATACTGGGGTTATTTAGCCTACAGTACAGTAATCGGGATAAAAATGACAAGGGATAAGCCTAAATTCTTCTCTTCAAACAGCCTTCACTTGCCTACATTCGATCGACCTTCAATACAAATCTTGACCTCCTGAGGGATAAAAGAAGGCTTGGGAAGAGTCAAAGGTGGTTCCTCTTCAGATTTCTCTAGTTTACGTGTTTCGGGAGCAGACCACCTCCTCTTCCTTATTGCCCTGGGCTTGCTGGGATCTGTCTTGTTGAGCAAAGCTGCTGCAGGCAATCCTGTTTTATCCGGGTACTTTAGTTCACCATTCTCAGAAAAGATGTGAGCTCTTTCCCGGTCAATCCCATTTTCTTGCTCAGGATATCTGTGCCTACTTTCAGAAAAGCTGTCGTTCTTTGGGTGCTTCAGCAGGACGCTAGCCGGGTCTGTGGGTTGGCTCTTTTTGATGGCCCCGTTCTTCAAATTCTTGAGTGTCAGTGATATGCAAACATCGCCCACTGACAGCTTGGAACATGGCAGTTCAAAGAGCTGGCTCGTTCTTTCCGGGCAGCAGGAGGACCAACCTTGTCCAAACACGAAAAAAGGATACTCCACCACAACCTCCACACTAACCTGCATAAAAAAAAACAGAAAAGGGCAAGACAAATGAGAATGCTTCTCCTTGTTTCCCATCCACAAACTTGTAATACATCTCTTCATTAGTACGTTAACAATGCACGGACATTATGAAATTGAGAAGAACATCCAACTTTGCTATTGTGACTTAAGATAGACACAGTTAGCACCTCTATAACACACACCCAGTGAAACAGACAAAATATCTAATTTTAATGCATGTCTAAGTTGTAAGACTGAAAATTATCAATTTCTTTGTAGTACATAGCTCTATTATACAACAGGTACTCCCCCTTGCCTATTTGCCCACTTTGAAGAAATGTATTGCACGCTTAATGTTAACCCCGTAGTGGCAATTTAAATATCCTCTGTAAAACATCTACTTTAGTGAGGAGAGGGTTGGGGAAGTATTGGGCATCAGCTCCAGTCCTCTCCATCTACACACAAGACTGAAGTTTCTTGTAGTTTACCTACATTTCTTGCTCATAAACCCTTTTGGAGCACAATCAGTCCATAAGCTAAAAGATTAGGGAGCATATTTATTAAAGAGTTGTGTCGCCCTTGCGCCATACAATGAGGCGCAAGAGCGACACAACTCTTAAGTTAGATTTCTCAAGTCAAGGAATGCACCGTGTGTGGCCTTGCTTGACTTGATAAATAAAGTATAACGCAATGCAGCACAAATTGCTGTGTTGCGTTACTCTGCTCCAGGGAGGCGTTCCATGAGTGGAGTGTTGGTGTTCTCATGCACCCATCCATGGATTTTGCCTCATTCTCAGATTTACCATTAGTGGTAGACCTGGGAATGCGACAAAATGCTATGCCTCCCCAGGTGAGGTGTAACAAGGAGAAATATCTTTATTTTTCCTTTCGTTACTTCCCCTTTCTTTGTGTTTTGCATTCTGAACAAGACGTATATTTATTCATTTAGAATTTTGACGTCACATTATATCACCAAAGCACTGTTGCTAGGAGGCAGGAACAGGGGGTTCGGGTTGATAGTAAGTCTTCTCTGAGATGGAATGCTTTTTAAAAAATGTCTGTGTTCAGTTGGAAGATGTGGTGCATGTGCCTTTGATCGCATATTAGGGATGGCCACTAAGTGAGGCTGCTCATAAAGAATGCTTCTCACTGAGCCACAGGTCTCTCTGTGTAGTATCATCAGGCTGAAGGAAAGAGTGAACTCAGAACTCATAAGTCTCACACCTTTTTGTATACGTAAGAATAACTATTTTTGATACTACCTTAACATCATCTATGCAATGAGACCCAAAGTATTTTAAACATCTGCACAACATTCTGATATGCCCATGTTGCCAAGGCCACACCTACCTAAGGAACAATATGCCACATCTGTAAGCTGTGTTGATTATTTTTTAATCATATCAAGCTTGATGACAGGGAAGCTTCCCAACAGCAAGAACACTGTTGCCTAGTACATCATTTGATGATTCACAGTGGTAAGTCCATACTGGTCCTGCTTGTTTTACTACATTTACAATGCTTTCCTAATGCTGTATTTTCACTTTAATTCTATCAACCTGCTATTGTGCCATGGAGAGATTGGAAACAATGAAACAGTGTATGCTACTGGTAAGTGATTAAACATGTGGTCAAAGATATCCATGTTTTGCTGTCAAAGGTCCACCACAAAAGGAAGAAGATAACTAGTAATACCACAATGGACAGCTTAAGAAGAAAATTATTAAACCTCTTAATTTGGAATGATAACGACTATGCAGTAAGAGGAAATAGAGAATCATTTTAAAATACTTAAAGGGATGTGAATCTCAGCCAATCTTGTTGAAAGAAACATGTTCAATGAACACAGAATCAAAACTTCTATTCAAAACACAAATATAGATTCACCAAATGGCTTACTCATATCAGGCTTTTTTTAATGGGGTTCTAATAAAGAAACACTCAGGCACAGACCTTTTCAAATTGATAACAGAGATAGTTCTAGAAGATGGGCTATATTCAAAAGAACAGGCATTAAATAAATAATTATGTGTGCATGCTTTTATGGTCTGCATATTGACAAACCGGAACCTTGGAACTATCTTTCTACCAACTTGTTGCCATTATCCTCATGGGTGAGAGTAGGGGGAGATGTTTAATGCTCTATGCATAGCATTCTCAACAGATTCACAACACTAATTTCCATGGATACCTCAAAGGTCCACACATGTCTTAGAAATATAATACTGGACTTAGGGCTATGACCCAGAGAGGGTATACTGTTCATAGTAAAAATATGGACATTTATCAAGGTTACACTTCCTCTCATTGACAGTACTATGCTAGATAAAGTCCAAGACATCACATATCTCCCAGCACATCTATCAAATCTTTTGGCAGTTTTTCTAAACGTAGTGTTCCATAAGCAACCCATATGCCACAGGTGGAAGTTAGATCAAAAGATCTTATTAGAGGCAGATGTACTACAAAAGATAATTAATTAAAACAAAAGAGTTATCTTTACTTAAAAGGGTTCCATCATGCATTCTTTGGTTTGGCAACTTACAAAGCCTTTATAAGAGATATATTTTTTCTAAATCGACAAGATAAACATAGAAGGGAGCAGGAAGAAGACAGATGTTTAGAACAGAATATTTAAGGTCTAAAAGCTAGATTGCAAAGACAGAACTCGATCCAAAATGTATTGAGTTTAAAACACGAGAACGAGAGGGCACCAAACACTTTCAAAGCAAGACTAGAGATGAAAGACAGAATGTGTTGGGAAGTCAGCACATTGCATCACTTTGAATATAGGGAAAAGTGGAACATTACTCGCATGGAAAACAAAAGCAAAACAATCCAGAAACAATATAAGCAACATTCAGGAAATCAAAACATGGAGACAAATAGTGGGAACGAGGTTGAAGAGGCCTTTCATATTTTCTTTCAAGAATTCTATAATGAGCAAACCACATCTAACTCTAGGAAGATAACAAACATGGCTAAAAGACAGAGACATATCAACATTAACTGTTGGGCAAAAGGTATTACTTTCCCAGTGAATTTCTGAAGCTGAGGTAAATGAATAAATAAAGAAATGTAAAAGTGGGAAAGCATCTGGCCCTGGTGGCATTCCTAAAGAAGTATATAAAAGCATCATGGAGGTTCCAATACCAATTTGCAAAGAAGTGGTCAATTCAGTTCCTTTCGAAGACACCCAGGCACTACCAAGACAACACCCTCATAGGATGAAACAACCATGATACTGATAATCTACCCTAAGACAGACCATAAACAATTTGAATTATATAGGCCTGTTTCACAGTTAAATTGTGACTACATGATCTTCTCTGGTATCTGGCTGAAAGATTAGCATTATATGAGACACAAGTCTAATACATGAAGTTCAGAACAGCTTGATACCAGGAAGACAACTGAATAATCTAACACGTCTATTAATAGGTTCAACATACTTTGCTGAAACCTTCTGAAGTGCACTTGTGAAAGTCACACTGGACACTGCTAAATATTTCAACAGTTAGTTGCACAGACCTATGAGAGGGATTAGAATTTTTTTGTGAGCTCGCAGTTTAGTAAGACCAAGAAAACATACAGATCTCCTAGTGTGAAATTATAATTTAAAAGACATCATGAAAACTAAACATTAATAACAACATGTTTTCCATTATCTCCCTTACTATCCTATCCCTATATAGCACCAAAAGTTAAAATGATAAGATCAGACAATAACATTCCTTTTTTTGGAGCCAAGGGATTCCAAAACAAAATCACTCTATATGTATATGACATAGTGTTCTTCACTTGAGATCCTGGTAATGCTATTTAATATAATGAAGATCTCACTAGCAGCTTCAGTCAAGTGTCTGCTTATCAGATTCATAACACTAAAACAGAGATCATGACTTGGAAATAACATCAAGCAGAGAAATAAGATATTAAGCAGTCTTTTTCAAGCACATTTTGGACAAGATAACGGACAGAAATTTGAATAAAGCCACAAAATATATCATTAACTTAACAAAATGCAAAAACCTGGTTTTAACAATATATGGTTGGGTAAATTAAGGTTGATATGCGCATCCTTCTCAAACCCACCTTTCTTTTCAACTGCATCCCCTAATGTTTCAGAAAAAATATATTTCTAAGATTGAAGACAAAATTAGTAGTTTTATTTGGGCTTCTAAAGGGGCTAGACTATTATGGAAAAAGATCAGGAAAATCTGAGGAAAGGTGGTCTATCACTCACAGATATTTCACTTTAAATATGTAGAATGCTGACTGCTTATTACAACCAGTATTCTAGTCACCTGTTTTGTAAATAACATGGCTACCCGATAAGCAAGCAGAATGAAGGCTATCAGGAGGTGGACCTACTGAGCATTGGACCAACCCCGAGGAATTCGAGTACAGTCTGTAACAGAATAATCTGCCCATGAAATATATATCATCTTGGACGGTTCGGTGTCAATATGGACACTCTAGAAGATGTGCTTGCCACTCTAGCAGTGGTTCAACAGAATGTGACTGCTTCTAGAGCAAAAACAGCAGCATTACATAGCAGAATAGAAAGAATGCAGAAAAATCCATCTGAAATACAGAATGGAGATCAGCAGGGGGTCTTCCTGGTTGGATAGTGGAAACCCTTCACAAAACCCTCCTATTACAGTTGAGGTACCTACACCTATACCCCTTGCCCGCTCCTGAACGTTTTCAGGGAGATGTTACAAAGGTGCAAGTTTTTTTGACACAGGTGCTACTACCTTTTATGTGCCGACCTAAGGCATTTCCTATTAATCAGGCATGGGTGGCATTCATGATCTATATTTGGGAAAAGACGCTTCAGAATGGGCTGTGACATTAGTAAGAAGAGACAATCCCCTCCTTTATGACAGGGAAGAATTTTGAAAGGAATTTGAAAAAGTATTCGATCATCACAGAGCTAGTACTTTCTCAGCAGATAGAGAACTACTCAAATTAAAACAAGGATTCAAGGATTTTTGGGTGTATTATTTAAACACTTTGTAAAGACTAGTATCAGAAACACAATGGGCAGAAGAAAAACAATCTGCCTGTTTTCATCAAGGATTGTATGATGAACTCAAGGATGTGTTGGCCTAGATAGACCCACAACTGATGTGTACTGATTTAATCAACCTGACTTTGCGTTTGGACTATTGGATGAGTGAATGAAAGGGAGACAGGAAGAGATTTGATAGAACACAGACTAGATTTGAGGGAAATAGAAACATGGGAGGTGAAGCCCCTGAACCCATGGATATCGGATTTACTAGAGCAATCCTTAACACCAGAAGAAAGAGACCAAAGATGAAAGAATGGTCTATGTTTGTATAGTGGAAAGAATGGGATTATGTGAAGGATTGCTAAGTAAAGCCCAAGAATCATAATGGAGGGTTAAAGGTACTAGCATCTAATCTTGAAAAGAAAATGGAAAACTAGATAGCTCAAGAGTTGTAGGGAAAACCTTGAGCTTTACTGATATCCCTTCTCTAAGTGAAGCAGACATAATCCTGAAACAACATTTATTTTTACCTATTCAATTAAAAACACAGAACGGATGGAAGAGTATTCAAGCCATGATCGATTCAGGCGCTACAGGGCTCTTTATGGATGAAACAGTAGCCCAAGATCTACAAATAATATTGTTGGAAAAGAATCATACAGAAAGTGTACTGGCTGTAGATGGGAGGGACCTTACCTCAGGGCCCATACGGTTTCACACGAAGAGCTTCTGATTATGTGTGATGCGTTGCATTCAGAAACCTTACATTTTGACATCATAAAAGCCTCGCAGTATGGACTGATCTTTGGGATGCCATGGTTGAAACTGCATAATCCTATCATTGATTGGGGAAAAGGTTCTGTCACTTTTGAATCACTGTTTTGCAAGAACATTGCTTAGTGGCTGAGATGCATTCAGTGGGGTCATTGGCTCAGGGACATAGGCTGGCTACCGCTGCAGAGTAAGACACCGTTCTTCCCCCTCAATCAGTAGCGGTTCGCTGAGGGAGTGATGCGGGGTGGTGGGGCGGGCAGGTTGGGGCATTAGTAAACTCCGGCATAAGGAGGTACGGAGTGAAGTAAAATAAGTAAATAAATAAAACAATTTACATTGCACGCGCTGCATCGCTAACTCGGCCATCCAGCGCGCGCAATGTAAATTGTTTTATTGATTTATTTATTTACTTAACTCTGTACCTCCAGATGCTCGGAGTTTACTACCCCTCACCCTGCCCCTCCCCCACCACCCCGCAGCACTCCCTCAGCGAGCCGCCACTGCCCTCAATATACTTCCTTTCAGGATGTATTCAGTGAAATATAAACAGATGTCTTACACCAACATAGAACATATGACTGCCAAATTGATTTAATACCAGGGGCTGTGGTACACTGTGGAAGGCTCTATGCCCTCATGGAACCATTAAGTGAGAATTTTAAACAATACTTTGACTAATAATTGCCAATGGGTTTACATGGCCATCCAAGTCCCCAGATTCATCTCCTTTGTTTTTTATACCTAAAGCAAATTGTGAGAAAAGAACATGCATAGACTTTAGGGCTCTTAACAATATTACCATTAAGAATCGTTATAATTTACCCTTAATATCAGTTCTTTTAGATCAGGTTGAGAAGGTGGTAATATTTACTAAGTTGGATTTAAAAGGAGCCTATCACCTGGTACGAATGAAGAAAGGTGATGAATAAAAGATAGCATTTCTTACATGTTATGGGCTCTTTGCGTATATAGTAATACTCTTCGGGCTGTGTAACGCATCAGTGCATTCTAATATTTTTTTAATGACGAGTTAAGAGAGTTTTTGGATGTGTATGCAGTAGTACATATCGTCGCTATATTGATCTACTCTTCCACTATAAGTATTCATGAACAGCATGTATGTTCAGTGTTGCAAGCATTGAAAAAGAATGGTTTGTATTGCAAACTCAGAAAATGCCAGTTTCATGTACCCTGAGCTGAGTTTTTGGGAGTCATGTTGTCATCCACAGGGCACGAGATGGCAGAACGTAAAATACAAGCAGGTAAAGAATGGCCAACATGTAGGAACGTGAGAGACCTACATTCTTTTTTTTAGGTTTTTCTTATTTCTACAGGAGATTTATTAACCAGTTTTCCAACATGGTAGCATCAATAACTAGACTTTTGAGAACAACTGTCCTGTTTGTCTGGTCGGAGGAGGTAGAACCGTCATTCAGTCAGCTTAACTAAGCCTTCACCTCTGCCCCTACTTTAACACATCCCAACTCAGAAATTCCATATATTGTTGAAGCAGATGCATCTGAGGTGGCCCTTGGAGCTATTTTGTCCCAGAGAAGTGAGACAACAGGATAATTACATCCTGCGGCTTTTATGTCCAGAAAACTAAATGAGGCAGAATCCCATTACATGTTCGTCTTTTAATGAACAATAACTCCTTTTGGGCGCTTTTAGCGAGTGGCGACATTATTTGATGGGATCCAAACATATTATCACTGTATATACAGATCATCTCAATTTACAATTTTTGCGGTCAGCCAGATTTTAATATCCACGTCAATTAAGGTGGATGTTATTCTTTGCTGAATTCCATTTTATAGTTACCTATATACCTGGTACACAAAACCGTAAGGCAGATGCACTTACCAGACAGGAAATGACTACGGTAACTTGTGAACCAAAAACTCAGTCTATTCTGAACCCAACTCAAGTCATCTGCTCTGTACAGACAAAACGCTTTCTATCCAAAGTGGCACGCAAAATGCGTACAGCTAAGTAGAGGAGGTGGCTTAAAGAACATCCTGATTGGAAAATACAAAAATGACTGCCAATGTTTAAAATCAGCTATTGATTCCCACCGAAGAACAACAAAAGGAGGTACTATAGTGGTGTCACAGCGTATCCAGTGCTGGTCATAATGGAGTAGAGAAAACCATTGATCGCGTTTTTTTGGTGGCCAGAAGTCAGGAAAGATGTAAAACAGATGGTTCAAGAATGCATGACATGCATAGGCAAAAATGGATCATAAGAAACCCCAAGGATTGCTGCAGCCATTGCCCACCCCAAAGGGACCTTGGGAAACTATTAAGCCTGGGAGGTGAACTTCACTCCGTTCACGGAGTTTTATGCACTCCGCGGACCTCGCAGAGTGCAGAAAACTCCACTTTGCGATGTGCAACGGAGTTTTTTCCAAGCTCGCGATCAAGAAGGGTAAGTTTGCGAGCGTGAGCTGCCGCTCGGGTAGACTTTCTACCCGTGCGGCAGAAATACCAGCACAAACTGCAGTCCGCACTGCACTTCGCCACTCGTGGAACTTCGCAGAGTTTTTCTGTAACTTCGCAGAGTTTCACGTAGCAAAACTCTGCGAACTACGCCCAGGCCTAGATTTGGATTTTATGGTAAGTTTGCCAAAGGATGAAGAATGTACCACTATATTAGTGGTGGTTGATAACCTTACTAAACTGGGACACTTTATAGCATGAGCTGAAGTCCCTACGGCATGACAATTGGCTCAGCTATTGTAGACACCTATAGTAAGATTTCATGGCCTACCAAAAATTGTGGTGTCCGATAGAGGGACACAATTTACAGCTCTATTCAGGAAAACATGGTGTACCTCATTACACATGAAGTCAGAAACCTCAACAAATTTCCATACGCAGACAGATAGTCAAACTGAAAGACTAAATCAAACCCTCAAACTGTTATGTAGAGAAGACCACAGATTCTTGGTTAAATGTATTTTGGGTAGCTGAAGCAGCATACAGCAGCGCAAAACATAGCTCCACTGATATCGCCCCATTGTACAGCACATACGGATTTCATTCACCCTTTATGGCTTTTGTGAATCCTTCCAGAAATACCACGATACCAGAAGTTCAAAGACGAATTGTTTAAATACAACAAACATTAAAACAGAGCCAAGAGCATCTGCACAAAGCTAAAGTAAGGTATAAAAAGTCAGCGGATACACATCGCTGTGCAGGACCAGTGTATCAAATTGGTGATATGGTGTGGGTATCCACTAAAAACCTTCGATTTAGAAGATACAGTATTTTTAATTCTAAGTTAATTGGGCCATACAAGATCCCTCATTGCTTGAATCCTGTAACTGTAAAGTTGACATTGCCTAAATCTTATCAAATCCATCCAGTCTTTCACATTTCTTTAATCAAACCTTCTCATATGAAAATGAAAAAAAAACAGATTTAGTGTGGGTGGATGGGGAACCTGAGTATGAGTTTAACAGGGTTTTGGATTCGAGGCGAAGAGGTACCCGGTTGTGGTATCTTGTTTCTTGGAAGGGTTATGGAGTGGAGGAGAATTCCTGGGAGCCTGCCACTAATTTACATGCTACTCGGCTCCTATGGTCTTTTCATTAAAAAAAACACCCTGTAAAGCCAGACCCCTGTTAGCGTCCTACAGAGGAGGGGTGTACTGTTACACACATAACAAGGGGTACAGGTAAGAATGCAGTAAACGTTCTTGGGAGTCAGGAGAATCCAGAATGGCTAAAGATGGTGAAACCATCACAGGAGCTAAGGAAGGTGGTTTTTCTGTTGCAGGATCTTAAGGAATCATGGAGTGTAGATAAGGTTCTGAAACAGTGAGTATTATGAACTACATTTCCCATGATTTTACTCATCGACTAGTATTCAGGAAGTGGAGTTGATTAGGAGTTCAGGGTTCAGCCCGGAAGAACAAAAAACTGCTTCTGCAATCATCGCGGTGCAGATTATTCTGATTGCTGTTCATTCCGGTCTACCGCTGGTATCTTTGTTGAGTCTCTAGGAAGTAAGGGTGCTTGCACCAACTTATGTGTGTTACATTATTTATCTGTAGGTGAGTGGGAGATTAATGCGTCAGATCGTGTTTACAGATACCTTAGCGAACCATTCGCTACTTTAAGGAAATTCGGAGTCCATTTATGTTGGGGAAGTTCCCTGACGTTTTTTGGCAAGCTGGCGAACTCAATCTGTGGTTGGGACGAATTGCTTGTTCTAAAAACTTTTCTTTTTTTCTTTAATATTGTCAATTGGATTCCTAACGAAACTGAAGGTTGGTGCAATTTCTTTGTTTATACAAACCCCCTTGACATGAGACATTGGTGATAAGATTCCCGACCTGTTTAAAGAAGTTATATTTAATTTCTAAATTCTTCTACGTACTGTGAACTTCAAATAGCATCCTCTATTGGTGGTATGGAGTAATACTATTTGTGTTTTCAGTATTGATGTTCAAATCAGGAGGAGGACTGTTACAATGCTAGGATCAAGTTGTTTGTAATATTTCTTGCAATTTTAACCAGGGGCCTTCATAAGCCCAAAAGAAACGGTTCACACCCTATGATACAAGGCACACTATTAGTTAGGTAGGTATAGATGTCGCGCTATAGATGCATGAGAAAAGAAGGTTGCTTTAGTATATATAAATGTTAATGCCCTGCCTTTTTATTTTCAGCCACAAGTTTTCAGACAAACGAATAAAACCTTCACAAACTAAGACGAGGGATCTATATCATCTCGTATTTTGAAATAAAGATATTTTTCTTTACAAGTACCATAGGTTTTACTAAAACTAGATAGTAGCCTGGTGGTATGTTCCTAGTAACACAGATTGTGTTTTCTTTGTGTTATAGGTCTCCTTCGCCGGTGTTCCCTCTATTTTCTTCCCTCAATTGATCACCTTAATATTCTGGGATATCAAAGCAAGTAGAATTAAGGCTATCAAGAGGTGGGCCTATTGAGCATCGCACAGACCCCGAGGAATTCGAGTACAGTCTGTTATAGAGTGCATTTTAGGAATACCCAACAGTATTCGAACTGCAGTATTCTTACTGACTCAGAGTTTTTATGACCAACATTGGACTGCCCAAGTAAAGTGAGTTGCCATAGTCAAGACAGGGAAGAAGCAATCCTTGAATCACAGCTCTTCGTGACTCCATTGGGAGCCATTTCAGAGTCTTCAATACGGCTCTTGGAAGGACAAAGCAGCTCCCATCCACCTTCTTTACTTGGGATGCCATAGAGAGACATCTATCCAGAGTGATCCCTCGACTCTTAACTTACAGCTTGGGGATGGATGTTCTCTGAGAGAGAGAGGCCATCACATCTGGTCTCAGAGTGTTGGGTTATTGCCAACTACCATGACCTCTGCTTTCTCCCTGTTTAGTTTTAGGCAGCTGGCTGACATCCATTTGGAGACCTTCTCCGGGCAACTGTTGAGTCTCTTAAGGTGGAACCTACATCAGGCGATAGAGAGACAATCATCTGAGTATCGTCCGCCTAAGATACCACCGTAAAGCCAAATGAGCAGATGATATCAGATAAAAGACGGACATACACATAAAAAAAGTGTGAGCCTTAGAGAAGAGCCCTGCAGTATCCCACATTGCAACGGATGGCTAGTCAAAAGGAAATGCCCCTTGCTAACTTGAAAGCCTCGCTTATCTAGAAATGAGGAAAGTCATTTTAAAGCATTTCCCGTAATGCCTATTTCTTCTCACTGGTGGAGTAGGATAGGATAAGAGACCGTATCAATTGCAGCAGATCAAGGGGAATCAGTGCTGCTGAGTGACCCTGATCCATTTAAAGATCTTCTATGGTCCTTAAAAGCGCTGTCTCAGTGCTGCAACCATAGCGGGATCCTGTTTGATGTTGTTGGCTTCCAGGTATTCTGCAAGCTGCCTGTTTATTGTCTCCTCTAAGAATTTACTGACTCCAGGAAGTAACAATATAGGTCTATAGTTTTTTATCACCTCAGAGTCCAGAGTGGGTTTCTTAAGTAAAGGGCAAATAATGACATGCGTCCATTCCTCTGGAATGCTGCAGTACTTCAAGGACAGATTATATATATCTGTCAATGTGGAGAGCAACACACCTCCCCTTTTCAATAGAATATCTATTGGAGCAGGGTCGAGTGGCGAGCCTGATTCGAATGAACTTGCCACAGCTATGACTCAAACAAAGGCAACATGTATCAAGCAAAGTTGTTGAATATAGGCCGGAAGCATTTCCTAAAGAAATTTGGAGCACCTGAGCTCTTCACAAAGTCAGCACTAAAGCACCTAAACCCTGTGCCAAAGTATGGTTTGAGACTAGGCGCATTTTAGGCATTCAAAGTTATAGTAGGTTAGCCCCAATATAGAACTCCTTAAGCACACCAGAGTGTTTGAGAGATCAGTTATGTGTTCCCTTAAAAAATGCAGGACTTAAGTAATGGAGACAACTTTTAGACAAAACTAACCCTCTATCTTGAAACTCATTAAAAGAGAGAGCAGGAACCAATTCAAAGTTCAAATACATAGAACTTATATCCCCCTCACTCACTTTTATAAGAAAAGGCTCTACAGAGTTGGAAGAAGATCTACTTAACATCACCCTGAGGATGAAGGGCATATTAAGATTCAATTGAGAGCTGTGTACAGCAGAAGATGATAAACTAAACCCGACGTTCAGCCCACGAGACGGATACTTGCAAATGTCAGAGATGGGAATGTAAGGCATGTATCTTTAAGCACTTTGTATTCCGTTGTTAAGTCTTCCACCCTAAAGAAGAATCACATTTATACCCCTTACAGAATTTATTGGATCCCACAAGTATTGACAAGGCTACTGAAATAGGAAGCAATCCGGTACAAGAGGTATGACACTCCAGAAGCAAAAAATATACATATTTCTGTAAGCTGTCCAGGGTGGACTCTTTTGGAATGGCATGAGTAAAGTATCATCAGTCAATATTCATGAACCAATTAAAGTAAGCTTGAATGTTGTACTATTTTGCATTGATTAATCTGTGTGCACATGTCAGCAAACCAACACATAAAATGCTCTTCTAACTTATGCTCTTTGTAAATAAGAAACAGGCAAACAATGGATCTCATAGGTCTGTCCACTCAAAGTCTGGATGGCATTAAGCAAATATTTATACATTTGTGCTGGATAAAAGAAGATCTTCAGACAGATCTGTAGGACTTTGGCTAAATTACAAGATTATATGGATAATGGGAGTTAGAACAGATATATACAATGCTCAATGACTACACCTACACACGCTTTTGGATGATAGATGTCGCGCAGTGGCCAGAGAGACTGACTCTGGCGCACGGGGCTCACAATTTTATCCCCAGCGGTAGCTCAGCTCAGCATCATGTGACTCTGGGCAATAGCTCACTTAATCTCCCCGACGCTCCCCAGCGCCTTGAAACCTTAAGGGGTGATATGTTTGCGCTTTATAAATAAGAATTATTTATTTATTATATAGGCGGGTTTTGTATATAAGGGATATCCACAATAATTAAATCAGATCTACAAGAGTCTGGTGGAAAGTAAACATCCAATGGTGAAATGAGGAATAAAAAAGGAACTAATTAAACACTGCACAATTATCCATGGGAGTCAGGAGACGCTGTTGTGTGGCTATACATCAATGCATAAACGCTAACCATAGAAACTATTGCAAGCAGTAAAACAATTAGGGTAGAATAGAAAACAAGAAATAAATACCATGGGGTAGAAATGTACCACAGTTGGGAGTTAATCTTAGCAGCCTTAAACAATGAATTAAATATTCGGAAAGTTTATGCAAAAATGTCAATAAAAAAGATTTAAACGAAAAAAATGAATTCAATATGAGGGCTGGAATTGTGGCACTGCATCAAAAAATGCACTTTTCACTCACTGCGATAGGTTTAGTGAGAAACAGCAAAAATCTGGGAGATGGAGGATGGAAAAAGAGGATGAGGTGAAAGAGAAGATGCAAAAGAAGAAAGGAATTGAGAGGACGGAAGGGAGGGAGGGTTATAATGTCAAGGAGTGAAGAAATCTTTCAATAAATCTGTGTGTCATCAGCATATTGATGGATGTTCACACCTCCCACTTTAATCCAGTCTTGGACTGGCTCCATATATAAGTTGAACAGTAAAGGAGCACGTACCAAATACCGGGAAATGCCACAAGTTACAGAAATAAGTTTCAAAGTGAAACTGTCTATCCTGAGCAGCTGTCTGCAATTTATAAGGAAAGACAAGCACCAGCTCATTATATCACCTCCAATGCCTATTTGTGACTTCAAAACCATAAATTGCATATAATGAATCACTGTGTCAAATGCTGCTGACAGGTCCAGAAGGACAAAGGAGACACTGGGGATCTCTAGTCCAGCTTTAGTTGTATGTAGCAGAGGATCTTGAATGAGGCAGACTAGGTAATGCAGCAACTACAACGCCTGCTTAATATGTGACTAAAAGGTTATTTAGCTAAATGTGGCTGGTGAGTAAATGGCAACACCTTTTTTAATACTGTGCCCAAATACAGATTTGTGATTTGACAATAGTTGTCAAGACTGTTAGTATTATCTGTAGGCTTCTACAGTAGAAATGTTATGTATTCCGTCTTGCGACGGCCAGGGAAGACACCTTACTTTAGGCAAGCATTTACTAAGCAGCACCACAAGTAGGTGAACAGTTTGAAGTTGTTTGTCTTTTTGTTTAAGAAAGTGGCAGGAATGGTTTCTTCATAAATAAAGTTTGGTTTTAGATTGAATATAATCTATGCAATGCTGTTCTTGGTCATAAGTGTAATGTGGGACCAGGTATTAGAGAAGCCTAGGAATTGATAAGGGAATTAATGGGTGAGTGTCTTCCTTCAGAATGGAGTTCCATATTTGGTGCACCTTGTTCATAAAAAACAAATCTAACAATGTATTACATTTGCGTTGTGACTGCAGTCAGAAATTGTGTTTTTGATTGAGTGGAGTGAAAACCCTACTCAAGCAACAACCAGGACCTTGTCAGGGTGAACCACTAAAAGTCACTTAGTGTGTAACCCTTTGGTAGAGTGGCACAAAAGCACTAAGTCTTAACTTAGGGGCACTGAGTTAAGCATTTATGCAGCACTCAAACAGAAAACACAACGCAAGAATAATCCCGCACTAATTTAGAAAAATAGAGCAAATTCTAATAAATAAAATAGTACCAGAACGACATAAAATCCAATCAGTAGAACCAGAGACAATACATTTAAAAGTTTTAGGTGAGAATAGTGCCTAAAGTCGCAAAGCGCCTTTCACGGTCGTCTGGTAGTGCTATACCAAGGAAAAGTTACAAATTCAGGCCAACCTCGATGGAGGACAGGCTGAATACAGGGACCAGGTAAATGCAGCTGAAAAAGTTACCTTCTCAAAGTCCGGGGCAAAGAGTTCCATTCGGCCATGAGGAGTAAGGAGAGCATCTCAGATGGTTGTCGATTTAGCATGACGTACAGGACTTGCAGATGGTCATCACTGGAACTTCATGCTGGCAGTCATTGCAGGCTGTTAATGCTGTAGCACCAAGTGCGGAGCTCTTGTTGCCAGTCATTGATGGCAGTCACTATAGTGTGAAGTGCCAAGATCAGCAGAGCTTCACATTGGCTGCTGTCACAAAGAGCCAAGTCTTGGTGCGAACTGGCCCATTTGTTCTTTACAAAGTAGTGCACTCTCAGGCCAGCTAAGGGTCCAGGACCTGGGGAGGCAACTCTTGCACTCAGAGACCCACTTTAGCAGAGGTCAGCAGGGCTCAGGCAGGGGCAGCTGCAGGTCTGATCAGCTGGGCAGATGCAGGACAGATATCTAGAGCTTGTTATGTCCCTGGAGCCCACACAGGAGGCCAGCCAGCTAGCCCTTGGAGTTACTCTGGTAGTCCTGGTTTTAAGGAGCAGTTCCAGGCTGCCTTCCTTAGGCTGCACGGCAGTCCTTCCTGCAGCATGGCAGTCTTCTGTATCTTCCACAGGTCCAGAAGTAATCTGATGAGTGGCTCAAGAGGTCCAATATTTATATCTAGTGCCAGCCTTTGAAGTGAGGGGACTTCTTTAGTACTGAGTAGCTGGTTTTGTAAAGTTCTTCCCTTTCCCTGCTGAGGATCTAAGTAGTACGGGTTACAAAAGACTGGTGTCAGATTCCTTTGTGTGAGTGTGCTGGAGGCAGCCCGTTAAATTGTAAGTGATGCAGCCAAACCATCCAGGCAGGATGACCCATCCTGCCAACATATAGACCTCCTTTGTCCCACTGTATGGAAGGAATACACCAAGGACAGCTACCAAACTATTCAGTCATTTGATCAGGGGCACAGACAACAGGCACCAAATGGCTAGGACAAGAAAATGTCAACTTTCTAAAAGTGTTTTTTTCAGAATTGTAACTTAAAATCCAACTTTACCATTAAAGAGGAATTTACATTACAATTCATTTGAGTCCAAATATGATATTTTTACCTCTTCCCAATCAAAGGTAAGCACTTATCAAATATCACAGGGTAACCCAATGTTACCCTATGGGGGAGGTAGGCCTTCCAGTAGTGGGGGTTTACATAAACCGATGACTGAACGGCATGGTGACAGATAACCTCAATCTGCTGCTGGAGCATATGGAGTTGTACTTCAAGAATTGGGTCCACCTCGGACTCTTACTATGGGGCAGGGTACAGTCGGTTAGGATGGTGACACTGCCACGATGCACCTACATCCTCGGTATACTGCCCCTCTCTTATTGCTGCATTTTGTGGACAGGAGCATAAGGTCTTTTGTCTGGGAGACTACCTGCCCCTGGTTAGCCAGTAGCAAACTCCTAGCTCACCGATCTTCTGGGGGCCTGGGCCTCCCCTCGGTTGAGAACTACGCTCTGTCCCTGCCCTTGGCACAGCTCAATTGCATGCTTCCCAGGACTCCAGATCCGCCGAAGTGGGTGCTGGTGGAGCGCACCCTGCTGAGTTGCCCTCAGGGACTGCACCCACTCTACTAGAGTGGCACACCTATGCCGAGCCCCATTAACACAATGCTGCAAGCCATTATCAAATCATGGCTGTGGGCCCACCGCCTCTACGGTGTGAATCCTCCTCTTCATGACCATGCACCATTATGGGGAAACTCTGGTATTTGTATAGGTGTTGAGATGTTGAACTGGGAGGCGTGGTGTTCTGCTGGCATCTATGAGCCTCCATCAAGTCCTCAAACAGGGGGCTTTTAAATCTTTCGCTTGCCTACGCAAAAAATTATTATTTCTATCCTATCAGTCCTGCCGATATTCACAGTCCTGACATTGCCTAAGTCGTCGCCTGGGTACACGGCCCAGGGTCCTTCAGCCCTCTCTTGTAGTATCCTACCTTCAAACGTGGGGCCGCTTTTGCAGGATGATGTCTAGTCTTTATAGCCTCTTGAGCCGTCATCTTTTCTCCCTGCCCCTTCTAAATAGTCTCCGTTACACATGGCAGACCAGACTTCAAACAGAATATGAACCAGAGGATTGGGAAAATCTTCTGGAGGCATTGAATGGTGGCACGATTGAAGTTCTGTTTCTTTAATTCACTGCATAACTGGCACTGGACACCCGTAAAACTGCGGGCAGCAGGCCTGTTACCTCATGCTGGTGTTGCTCCCATGACCGATGTGACCTGATACACGTCCTCTGTGATTGCACCTTGGTACAATCTTTTTGGGTGGACAGTCGGCACCACACTGAGTAAGACTCTCTCAATCACGTCACCCATGACCCGCTCCCTGATCTTTCTACATGATTTTGCGACTTCTCCAAAACTTTCTTGCTTTCAGGGCCGTCTGCTGCATACAGCTCTCTCCGCAGGTAAGATCTGCATTCTGCACCACTGGTATTGCCCCACTCCCCTCCCATGATGAATGGCTCATGACGATGTACCAGTAAGCCCCCTATGGGCGGGTCATATATAACCTACAGTATAAAACAGAGACTTTCCTTCTCACCTAGGTGCCTTCAGTCCGGAATGAAGCCCACTAGCCCTTAATTGAGAGAGCCCCGTCCCCAAAAGGGTGACCAGACAGTCTATCACACTGACACTGCCCTTGCTATGCCATCCGGTCATAATCCTTGAGGGTGCGTGCCTACTTCCCCCCACTTTCCTCTCCCACTCCCTACTTTTCCACATCTCTCTTCTTCTTTGCCTCTTATTTTTATTATTTTTCCTCTCTTCCCCATTCTCTCCCCCTTGAGCATGTGGATGCGAGTAAGGATTCTCCTTTTTCATTTTTCGGGCCCACCCATCACCCTGTTGACCATTCTGTGCACAGGTGTGGACCTGCGTGTCCAATTTGATATTGCTTTTCCTTGTCCTTCAAGGGCCCCTGCCTCGTAGTAACACCACATGCTATGTACCTAGCGCTATGTTTCATCTTGTACTGTATTTTTCCGTATAGTATTAGAGTTTCACATATGGTACCTTACATTCCCCGTCCCTCTTTTACATATACACTGCTTTGTTTTAATGTTCCAATAAAGAATGCTGAAACACAAAAAGAGGCATTTTCAGAATTGTGACTTAAAATCTGACTTTACCATTTAAGAGTATTTTAGATTTCAATTGATTTGAGTGTATACATTATTTTCCTACCTGCTCCCAAACTTAAGTTACCACTTATTATGTGTAATTAGATAAATCATTGTTATCCTGTGGGGGAGATAGGTCTTGCAAAAGTGAAAAACCACTTCAGATATTTTTCACTACCAGGATATGTAAAACCTAAACCCACATGTGCTACTTTTTAAATACACTGCACCCTGCCCTATGAGCTTTTGGGGCCTACGTTAGGACTGAGTTTTATGTATTTAAAAGGAAGGTTTAGGCAAAAGTTTTATTTCATTAGTTTGAAATGCAGTTTAAAACTGCACTATAGGCTGTAGTGGCAGGCCACAGACACGTTTTCAAAAGCTAGTTTAGTGGGTGGTACAATGAGTGCTGCAGGCCCACTTGTAACATTTATTATACAGGCGCTTGGTGCATGTAGTACCATTTACTAGGGACTTATAAGTAAATTAAATGTGCTGATTAGGTTTAGGTCAATTGTACCATATTTTAAGGCTACAGCACAAGCACTTTAGGACTGGTTAGCAGGGGTAAAGTGTGCTGTGTCCTAAAGCCAACAAAAACTAATCTAGCCAAATTTGAGGGGTCAAGGTAAAACGATTGAGGGGCTATCACGCAAGGGTGTCAGGTCTAAAACTTCAGGAAAATGGATTTGGAGGAGACAGCAGAGTTTAGTCCCACCAGCTTGAAAAGTTGTTTTGGATGATTTAAGGAGATCTTAAATGTTAGAAACATGACTTTGCAGCAAACACTTTTTGCTTATATTATTTCCTGAAAGATGTAAGATTGAACAATAAATTGGGTGTCTTTGATATGCTCCAAATTCCCCATCTTTTGTTAAAAAGCATATCCAAGAACCAGGCGTTTTGTCTGTGTGATAAAAACTTGGCAATGTTAGCAGGCACAATAGAGTCAACAGAGTTTAGGACAGCCTTTTTGTAACTATCAAAGGATTCATTAAATATTTTCAGAAATTTCATTTAGAGTCATCACTCACTTAGCTGCAAGTTTTAGATTTTTTTGTAGTCATGGGCGACCTATAGTAATATAGGTTATGTAGGTTATGTAAGTGTTTTTTCACTGTAGTCCAGAGAAAGGAGGAGATGAAAGATGTAGAAGTAGTAGAAAGAAGCGATCTGATAGATCTACTTCAGCGGTGAAGAGACATTCTACTTTGCGCATGTAGTGAATTACCAAGTCAAGACTTCCCTTTGGAGTAAGGGAGTTGGAGACTTGATGTGTAATGGAGATTTGCTAAGTACATAGTGACACACAGATATACTTACACTTCTCAGAAGTACAAGGCTAATTCATCTTTTGCACCTTGCATGTTTAAACCTTTTCAGAAGACTGGTCTACGTATTCACAAAAAACAATTATTAGATTCGATTTTTGCACCACCTCTGAAACTGTGGTGTGAAAGCTATTTTACATGCATCGCTCTATTACCTAGGATCAAATATTAGCAGAACCACTTATTTTTCTTATAAAAGCCCTATGTCGTAATAAATTGCAATGTAATCATACACCCGCTTTACTGATACTTGTAGCAGCTGCTATAGATTTCAAAGCAAGGCCCCTTTAGCAGGCCTTACAAGTTTCACAGATCCATGCATGACTTGTGCTCCACTTCAAATTTTAATGTGGGACTTGTAGTTATGTTTATCCCTTTGTAAATCTCTGGACGTCATTTTGGGGTCACCAGGGGTCTCAAATGCGAATTTTGGCTTGCCCCTTGACCTGCCTTTGCCGACCCGGGCCTCAAAGATAGCATAGGCTGTGTAAGAAACTGAAGTTCACAAGCATTGGCATAGCCAATAGGTCTCGCCTTTGGGACCTTATAGGTATTTAGTTATATCAATATTCTTGGTGCAACAAAGTCAACTGTTGCATGGGTAAACAATTATAAGGTCCCAAAGGCGAGACCTATTGGCTATGCCAATGCTTGTTCGTCTTGCAGCAGATTTATATAATGCAAGGTATCACCAGGAGAAATTAAGTGATTTGGCCAGAATCACAGGATGTTGCTCCACCGAGACTCGAACCGAGATCGCCAGC
Organism: Triturus cristatus; assembly: GCF_964204655.1. Lineage (NCBI taxonomy): Eukaryota > Metazoa > Chordata > Amphibia > Caudata > Salamandridae > Triturus > Triturus cristatus. The sequence continues at coordinate 273,152,506 of NC_140588.1, forward strand.
TCTCGAATCAGCAGCACTGCCTCGCCGCAACCAAGATGCCTGTATTTCAGGGTAAACTTTATTATCTTATCAAGAGAAAAGATAGAAGACTTAAAAATGCAGAATGAATCTTCGTTGTTCGCGTTTATTTTCATGGAGTTTAAACAATAAAAATATATGTCTCAGCTCACTAATAGCTCAGTGATGGGCACGATTGTCAAGGTCACTGAAATGCTATATCCAACAGCTCATGCAACCTCCATTGAATGTGGATGGGCAAGCTAGTCCAGAAAAATTGTGTGACTAATTAGAAACACAATAATTTCACAAAGAACATCTAAAATGTAAAATACTATTATGATATGCTTAAAAGAAATCTCACTGGTGAGCTGAACTAGCCCACAGATACACATCTTTTTTTTTCTTTTGATAGTAATTTGAAGATTGTCCTCCGCGCTTGCTTTCGTTGAAAATACAGTGTATCTGTTGTGTTTGCTTAATAGCACGGTTGCAATTATTCACCCTTTCAAAGCTGCCATAGTGCAATTACAACGTTATCTTGACTTGTGTAGATGCAAAACATGAACAGCTGTCACTTCATCCTAATTGAACTACATTTCTTCAGCAATGTGTCCAGGGGCATTTAATTTCCAATGTGACTTTCAAAAGAATCTCTTGGAAGAGTGTTTTGTTAAACGTTTTACAGTGTCTCCTGAATCTTAATTGTTCCCACCATGGCTGCACGCATTTTTAGGCTCTGCCCCCCCACCCCCCCTTTTTTTTATTAATTATTAAGCTATGCTTGGAACACATGGTGCTCCAAGCCTCATTTTGAGCCCTGAGCCCCGCCCCCTGCAAAGCCTCCAAGTCATTTGCCCTCCATGTTTGTTTCTCTTCCTGTTTCGTTTGTGTGAGTTACTTTTATACTTCTAACTTATTGAATTCCTGTTCATAGAGTTTAAAGAAGGCTCTGGTCCCATGATTATAGTCTGTATATTTATTGCTTGCAGTTCATGGAGAAGTGTGGCTCAATGGTTAGAGCGGCAGACCTCGATGCAGAGCACTGGTCCGGGACCAGGGTTCGATTCCCGTCGCGGCAGGGTCTCGGGCTATAAATTCCGCGGACTGGATATTCTCGCCTCAGTGCCTATTCTAATCATGGGTCCCACGCTGCAACTCTGGGCAATAGCTTGCTTAATCTCCACAACGGCCCCCCGCGGCGGGATGCCTGGCTTTCACCTTGGGGATGCCCAGTACGGGTTATCTCACAGGGAAAAACCAGGACGGGTTCCCAAGGCAAGCGCCAAGATGCCCAAGGGTAAGTTGAGCGCTATATAAGAACACATAATAATAATAATAATAATAATAGCACTACATATTCTACTAGCTGTCCAACAGTCGCTTCAGAGCGCTTAATTTAAGTTTCGACGAAGGGCTCTATCACCTGAATGTGAAGAATTTTGGAAGACTATTATCGCACAAGCCCTCTTTTCACGGATAACTGAGTTATAAATGTACTATTTCAGAGTAAGAAGGTTTGTTAAAATTCAACTCCATTGGAGGTTGAAGACCGAAGTGACTCCTCCCTCTGAATCTCCCATCAATCATTAGTTTTAACTTCTCACGAAGGTCTTACCCGGCACGCGGGTTGCAGCTTAAATAGCTCAAATTTGTGACCTGTGTTTAGCGGCAGGAGATTAACATCAGGCTTAATGCTTAATAAAACAATGAATGTGGTAGGGCAGTTCCCGAATTGCACTTTGTCAATATAACATCCAAACAGTAGAAGGATACTCGACCCAAATGTAGGAATAAAAAGGACTGTACAGGCGGGGTAGGCGGAAGTCAGCAGGACTGCTTCACGACACGCACTCAGCAGCTGCGATTCTGCGAAGGTACGAGCGAAAAGCAAAAAAAAAAAAGTGGGAGGGGTGGGGGGAGTGCGACCGAGAGCAGAGACACGCAGCGTTTACCTTGCGGGAGCGAGCGCGATAATTGCTAACACATGGCGCCGCTGCTCACTCCCGCAAGGGAAACGCCAAACGTGAACGCGTTGCAATAGAAAGCAATGCAACATGTGCACGTTTTTGGCCAAAATGCTGATCGATTCCAAAAAGGTCCCGTCCTATGCAGTGCATTAGCGCTGCACAAGCAAGACCTAAAAACTGCTTTCTGAGCTTTTTTTACTTTCTGTAGCCGCAGAGAACAATGACATTTCAAAACACCCCAAAAAAAATCTTAACTTGCAAAACGGCGTCTCCTGTGTCTCTGTCTGTCCCTACTTACATGAAGGGAAAGGAAAATATTAAAAAAAGGCCAGAGAGAGCACCAGGGAAAGCTGAAAGAATAGAAGAGAGAAAAAGGATGTTGCGAAGAAACAGGTGAGATGCAGAAAGACAAAGGTGACTTCACCACTGGAAGCACTTTTCCAGTTCATCATCCACCAGAGAACTGCCATCTCCACTGAATCAGATGAGGAGCCCAGGTTAAGGTGCGGTTTCCAGTGACATTTTTCCTGCAAAGGACTAACCTTCAGAACTGCAGTTTCAGGCAGGAAAAAAAAAACAATGTAATCAATAAATTGTCATTGATACGCTGGCAGAAATATCCCAGCACAAGAAGGACATCGATAAGGAAAAGAAATGCCGCCCAATCTGCAATATATATATATATATCTATGTTTTTTACAGAGCTTTATATAGCGCGAACTTGACCCAAAGGTATCGGGTATCAGAGCGCTTTACATAGCACCAGTTGCGTTACATGAGAACACATTCATTTTTGTTAGGCATGGGGAGATTAAGTGATTTGCGCAGAATCACAGGATGTTCTGCGTCATTGCTGAGACTCAAACCCAGTTCCCCATATTCGAGGTTGATAGCCCTAGCCGTTAGGCCAACTCCTCTCCTCTCTCCTCAGTGCCTCCCGTCCTACATGGCAGGACGGGTGGCACTGGGCCGTATCAGATAAAGTGCACCCACCCTGCCACTGCATTGAACATCAAACATTTTTGCAGAAAATACTCGAGCCACACCAGTGGGAGCCAGCAGAGGAAACCTTCCGATTCCCCAATTGGCTTGGTGGTCTGTATGCTAGTTTAAATGAGTCTCTTCACCATAAGATGGGGAGGTGAAACTTGCTACTCATTTCTGCCACGGAAGCCTTCCCTGACAGATGGAAACATGCAGAGGTCAAACCCCTCCTCAAGAAACCCTCAGCAGACCCCAGTAAACTCAAGAACTACAGTCCCATCTTGCTGCTTCCCTTACCCGCTAAAGTCCTTAAGAAGGCCATCAACCGACAGCTCGCCAAACACCTGGAGAAAAAAACAACCTACTGGTCGCCTCCCAATCTGGATTCAGTGCCAACCACAGCACAAGATCACCCTGATCGCCACCATTGATGACATCAAAACACTCCTCGACCTAGGGGAACAGTGGCCCTCATCCTCCTCGACCTAGCATTATCAAACATGCACGATTCAATATAAGTTCCGTGCTTCAATATTAGGCTGCGCATTTAGTCAGTAAGCGATGCACTATGTGTGGCAGCGTCGTAGCTATATCCGACCCCGGCACATCAGGATGGCCGTTGTGAGTCTCATACAGCGCATCGCTTACTGACTAAATACGCAGCCTAATATTGAAGCACGGAACTTAGATTGAATCGTGCATGTTGATAATGCTAGGATAGAACCTCTTGTGGAATCCTTGTTTTTCCCAGCCGTATTGAGGCTGGGACAGAATTATAACCAGCCAGAAGGCTCATAAGATTGTGCCATATACATAAAGCCCTGAGGAAGTCACGGGTCTCTTGTCCCGATCGACGAAACAAGTGTTGGCTGGAGTTTCAACAAGAAAACATTAAAACTACTCATATCTGCCATACACCATTATAACAATCTAGATTTTGAAAGTGAAGGCCATCAAATGAGGAAGATGATGACATCCAAGGCAAGCTGAGTACAAGCTAGATTAATCCCGAAGTGGCACATGTTTGCACACTGACACGATGCCCATTTAGTGAAAAGGAAATACTAGCATAAATCGCAAAAGGAACAAGCGCAAATAATATATACTGTAATCTAGAAATAAGTTCCCTCCGCAAAATTCCAACAACAATGAAACCATGAGCATCTGTTAGCATGGATCTATTCCTGCCCTAAAGAAAAACTTTACAGAGAAATGCAAACCATATTGAACCTTGAGGTTGTACCATCATTGTTCAAGCATTCTCATGTGTAATGTCTCTACCAAAGCACGAGAACTGCCTTCCGTTTGGAGTTCTATCTCCTGGACGCCTCTTACCACTGGGAGTGTGCAAAGTAGCAATGGAAAGTTCTCCAGCATATTTCTTGCAGCTACCCAGAAGCAGCGGCTCGCATTATAGGGGGAAAGACTCAAATTTTGACTCAAATACAATAAAACAATTGCTGTCTTTATGAATGATCAAAGACAGTGAAGGAAGCCCCATAAATGGCCTCAATAGGGAAGTCAGGTTTTCAAATTCACATTAACAAATTAAACTTACCAAAAGTCAGTCAACATACATTTTACACCCAACTACTTCCAATGCAATGCTGTGCTTATCTGTCATACTTACAAGGCATCTTCATTATTCATAACTCCTAGCCATAAAGCATGGCAGTGACTTGCGCTGCCTTGCCTTACTCCATATTTGCAATGCTACGCACTCAAGGTGGGTCTGCGTGGCATAGTAAATCTCACTTAAGGGCTTGTGTTGCCCAGCAATGCAACACCTTGAAAAATCTGCCCCATGATATTTACTGTTCATTTACAAGAAAATGCATACACGAAAATGCAGATAATTCAGTTATTTAAGTGGCATTTTCCCGAGAGAGATAGCATACGATTTAGATTTAATTCTGCAAGGAACCGACACAAACAGAAATTTCTGTTTCAGCTGTTGGAAGTTGTTGCAGAAATCCTACGAGATAATGGCACGGCTTCTTTCCAAAGGGAATTATCAGATCCCGACTGTCTTAGGCTCACTTAACCCGTCTCACGAGGTGTGACGCTGCCTGCTAATTTTCACCTTCTCCTTTACAGAATGATTGTGAAAAAGAACAAAAACGGCTATACTTCTGCTCATAAAGCACATTTTTCAAACCACATTTCCCTTGCAACAATTGAAAGCAGCACTGTCATTTTGGGATGCAGAGGCTAAATCTCTAATCACTAATTCTATTGCCTTAATACTTTTTTTGCACAGGTAATGAGCACATTTAGGTCCTCTTTACAATGCCTGTTGGACTGGCTCCCGTGGTCCTGTCGGATACGGTCAGACCGCCGTGGTCTCATTGGAATCGGTCAGTCCGAACGCCGGATCATGATGCATGCATCGTCTAATCTGACCAACTGCTGAAAGACCGCCAACTCCGACAGCCTTTCTCCTACCGCTGAGATGGCGGCCGGAGAAAAGCAGCAGCCATAGAGCTGTACAGGGAGGTCGGACCACCGTTCGGATTAGGATGTGCATTTCTGATGAGCCGACTGTGGCGGTACGACCAGCTGCCTTGACTTGTCGGAAATTAAGGATTTGAAGTGCGTACTCACCCAAATCAACTTCTCCCCAACAGTCTCTGGTGTGGATCCCTTTTTTCCAGGTCCTCCATACACTGCGGCAGCTGAACCCCAAAGATTAAGACCCTGCGGGCGCCGGAATAGGTGGTCTGTATCCTTATTGATTGGACTGTCCACAGATCGCCAAACCTCAGCAATGGGGTACATGCAGCACATGGCACATATCACATGTTTCCTGTGAGTTTGTATGCACTTGCAGAGACATATTCGGGGATATGTGCACCGCCATAGATGAGACTGCCACAGTAGCAACAGTTGCATTGTAATACAGTGGGGGGAACTTTCCCGGCCTCGGCGATCAGAACCGGACCGCGGTCGCGGCGGTTGGACAGTCAGTCAGACCAGCATGGTAATGAGCCCCCAAGTTACAATAGGCAAGGAACGCGTTGCCTAAGACAAGGGCCCGAAAGCCATCATTGGAGGCCTGTTACTGAAGAATGTTTGTCTCCATTGGCTAAAAAGTCAAATTTCACATATTTATATTTTTATTACATGGCTGCCTAGTCAGTAACTGACAAATATGAAAGTTTCTGCAATTTCTTTACAAAGTTCTACACCGTTTTTTAACACTGGCACATTTTTTGAAAGTCCAGGAAATCAGTTCTGGATTTACATTTCCAGATTTTTTAAGTCTTCCACACTAAAAAGGAATGGGTTGACACAGAGATGGCCGTTTTCCAAGCGATAACGCAACAACAGTTAATACAAATTACTTTATGAGTTCACCGTTTACTGAAGGATAAAAGACCCATACCAGTAATAAATCATAGCAACGCCAGACATTTTCAGACTGCGAGCGTGCACAGGAATCTCACCTGACTCTCAGTGGCATATTCTCTTTGAAATGCCCTTACTGTGCATGGGGACTGTTTCTTCTATCCAAATGCAGATCACGTACACATGCACCTCTATATTATTTTTAACTGTGTATTCATCCCAATCAGATCTTGTCAGTGAGGTGCTCATCTAGTGACCAGTCTCGGATCATACTAGAAACTGATATATATTCATCCACTTCTAGATCTTTTTAGTTGCCACCCTTGCTAGAGTATCACAGAGGACATGCAGCTGTCCAAATTTTCCCATTGTAAAGGGTCTCCAATAACATTTTTCACGCACAACTCAGCATAGTTTAGTGTGGCTGTGAGTCAAATGAGGGTTGCTTGCCTTGTACCCATTTGTGTATACACCATCTAGTGATGTGTATTAGAATTTAGCTTCCAAGCAGTGCATGCTGTAGTGTAGTGTTTGCAGTGCTGCCTTTATTGGAAAGATTGACACTCACACAAAGAGATGGCCTGGGTGTGAGTGGTACAGGAGGCTACACCCTGGGGAGAGACACTACAAACATGATGCATTGAGGAAAGCAAATGGTAATTAAACCTGGTTTAGTGATGGCGCCCTCGGATGAATGTAGTAATCGAAAATCAAAGCTCAGTTTCTTTGATACGTAGACAAAAAACCGGAGACATCCAAACCTAATTTTTTATGGCGGTGCTAATAAAGACTTTTTGCTTTTACTAGCGTTTCTTGTATAATGTTCTTACTCATAGGGGCGTTTGGCTAGCCCTCTTCCTCCATTGATCGGTTATTGTGTTATTGTCATTTTTCTCTGCCACTGCAGCATACAGCATGGGGCAATGGCTCAGCCCACTTCAGCAATTGCCTAACTTTCCTGAGAGTGACGGCATTCTGCTCTTTCACAGGGAGAACACCCACATAAACACAAAGTAGTTCCCTTAAGTGCAACATAGGCATTTTCAGACCAAAAATACAATTTTTGTTTTAGATTAAAGAGAGCGTGGCAGCCTCCCCAACAATACAGTTAAAAAAAAAACCATGACAAAACAAACTAGGCATTGACATAGAGAACAGGGGTGGAAAGCAATCCCAGACCTATTGGCTTTGCCACTGTTTGTTATTTCAAGTGTTTATCACTGCTGATCAATGAAAGTTCCCTAAAACTTGCATATTATTGCCTTAAAATAATGGCACAATATAGGGCTATGTGGGACTCGCTGTAAGCTTGAAGCGCACCAGGCAGCAATTAAAATATTCTATGGGTGTGTAACGGTCATATGACCTCTCCCTCCTAGTAAAATGCGGAAAGGTGAAACTGCAGTAGTTAGGGCCAAATCAGTACAGAATCCAAACAATTTCTAAGATTAGCAATGCTCAGTGCCTTAGTCTCACAGATAATAGTAGATCTGCAGCCACACAGTGATGACCTCACAGGGGTGCAGATTTACACATTCAGGACTTCACAGAAGTTTTCAGTAGTAGCAGGATTCCAGGGGCACTGCAGGAAGACATCTGCGAATTCAATTTTCTATTGAAAAATATGCCTCTATTTTTTTACCCATAAGAAAATATGCCAAACAAATTCAATTGACCTTGCTATCCTTTTTGTCTTAAGGTGCAAAATGTTTTCCCTTTGAGAAATCTACACCCCACTGCATCTTATAGGGGTGTTCCCTTCCCACAATAGATAGGGAATTATCCTGTCCTTGACAGAAGTAAATCTATGCCCTTTTCCGGAGTGTGAATGATTTATGTGTATTAACAAATGTTTCCAGTTGTGAGTGTTCACAAACATCTAGGGCATTTCCCCTCCACACTCACCGGACTAGATTAATTCACATGGAAGCCTTGTGTGAGTAAATCCTTTTTGGGGTGCAGAGTCAACTTTCTTACGTGAAAAACGTGGCTTGCGCAACTAAAAATGGCTATTTCGTGTTTATGCTAAAGATACACTTGCAAACAGATTTGTGAATTGGACCATTAGTTGTTTAATTTAATAAATCAATAGGATGTTAACATAACGTAAATCCAAGGATCAAAATCTGGAAGTTGGTAATTTTTAGGAAGTGTAAATTCGCAATGCTCGCTAGTGATTTTGGAGTTAGGGTCCAGGAAAGGCGAAGACGCTTAAAATTTGAGACCTGCAACACCAGTTTTGTAGCTATTGAAATCTTGTTAATTTTGGGCCATAAAATTCTACACAGACATATTTTGTACAAGGGTACAGAGCAACGTGTACTTAAAACTATATTTTAAATTATGATATGCTAGTAACCCAAATAGTTTCTTTTCCTTATGATATTTGTTAGTTTGCTTTTTCTGCCTCGATAAGATGTTAGTATTCCAGATTCACCCGAAATTAAAAAATATTCAGATTTAGCTCTCCCTTATGTGCTTTAGCCTCTCACTCCTTGGAGTGCTTTGTAACAGGATGTTTTGGGAGGGAAGATAAGCCAGTGTCGGTATCAAAGTACAAATGCTCAATGAAATAAGCTGTGGGACAAATTAGCTTAAGCAATGCAATGCAGAAGGAACTCACATGAAGAGACACCACAGTTCTACCATGCCCATGTGTTAGTAAATGGGTCTATTTTCCGCTCGAGAACAGAGTAGTATATTCTGTATATTCACCTACTGATGGCCTCATTAATGGCATTTTGGCATAGGGCAGCGCAGCAAGGCACATTGCTGCACTATCTTACACCAAAGTAGAAGGGGAGGAAAGCATGGTACTTAAGCAATACGGTGCATTCCTGTCCTTTCTGAATGGGCTGGCACCGTTTTGGAAGCCTAGTGCCAACTCCATGGTGCAAGCGTGCCTCTGTTGCAGACAGGATGCCCCTTCCTGAACAAAAAACAATACTACGAGGCGTTTACATATTTCTCCTCATTACACCTCAACTCGGGAGGCGTACAGATTTGATGCTTCCCCAGGTTTACATCAATTTGTAAATCGTGGGTAGTATCAAATTCCATAGGTGTTGCGTGGGAAAACCCAAGGAAACGCCCTTGTAACGTCTCCCGGGTTGCGGAGTAAGGTGACGCCATTTGTGCTGCGTCGTATTACTCATGATCTATAAGGCAACTCAAAGACATCAGGGTGGCTTTATAAATCTTTATGAGAGCATTGTGTCACACATGAAACACTTTAAGAGGTGCAAAAGTGACGCAGGGCTCTCATAAATAAGCCCCTAGGTATATTGTCTAATCAACTAGATAAAAATTCATTTATACATCTCATACTTAGTTGCTATATATTTTTAAAAATGATCAATGGGTTAAACACTCACAGCTGAGGCGTTCATTTGACCTGCACGTTAAAGGCTCGAACACCAGAAAGGTTATCCAAGCCTTTAAGGGGAGGGGATGTGGTCCGTCGGCTGCGCTGCCGACTTTGGTGCTGGAAACCAGGGTTCGAGCCTCGGGATCGCGTCCACATCCTGTGATTCTGGGCAAATCACTTAATTTCCCCGTGCCTGAATGTGTAATGTAAATACGGTGCTCGTGTAAAGCACTCCAATACCTTCGGGTCGAGTTTGCGCTATATAAATATGCAACAAAAGCCTTTCAACTTTGGAAGCAATTTAAACAAAGCTAGACTCTGTAATACTGGTTATATATAGACATGAGCACATGTTTTCATTATGAAAAAGTGAATGGTTCCACAATGAGCAGATCATGAATTTTGTTTTAAGCTGGTATTTTTTCTCTCTTCTGAAAGCACAAAAGTCCAACCAACAACCCACTGGAGAGACATTCTAATCTCTTTGAGACGAGAACATAGACATCAAAGAATATTTGGTGGGAAGGTAGATGGAATGTATGTTCAAAAGGGGCCCACCTCCCCCGTAGCAATAAGGTGGATGTTGCAGGGGTGTGGGATTCAATGTCACATGGTGTCACAAATTACCAAGAAAATAAAACTGCACCTAAATACTTCAAGGAGATCATGGTATCCAAAATCACCACTGTCAGGTCGAATCTGAGAGCCAGAAAAGAAGACTGTGGGAATAAAAGGCACACCAGGAGCCAACATTGACAGAGCGTGCTATAGCGTACAATGATTGCTCATGCAACCCGCCATAGCCACTGCTCATCTCAAATTAAGAGGAATCTTAACTCATCCTTCAGCCTCCTGCTAAAAGAGTAAATGTACTACTTCATAGGGCAGAAAACACTATGTATTTGCACCTCCACCCTTCATTTGTGATTTCGATATATATTGTCCTCCTTTAGTCAGATCCCACATCAAAATGGTCATTTCTTTAGCCTGTTGGCAGTAACATGTTCGTTTATACTTCATAAAAACAAGCTGTTTCCTGCATGACAGTCACTACTGGGACAGCTATGCAAGGAAACACTGTGACAATGCCCTCATAAGCACAGTAGACCTGAATCAATTGAACAACTAAGCATTCTGACACAGACCTCAATATTAGGAGTATGAAGAAAAATCACAATTTCTAGTAAGCAAATAGTGTGTTTTGCACTTTGAGATACGCAGTCATCCAAGGGAGCTTGCATTACTAATTTTTACAGATAACCATGCACATGCATGCCTTCTATGCGAAGGTGAGCTGCTATCAGGAAAGACGTTCCGGCCTTGATCATGGAGGATTTGGTGTGACTTTTTCCCGAAAAATCAGGCATAACATGCAGATTGTGGGGTTTTCCACACAGAACTCAGCAGGTGTTTGTATGTGCCAGCTGTACATGGCATTTCCCCCCCATTACATTTCATCAGATTAAACCTGCTAAAGTATGGGGAAAATATAGTCCTGACACCTTAAGAATTTTTAAAGTGCTACCTTTGAGACCACTATGATGGTCCTATGATGAGCTCAAATTGTTATAGTACTTTGATAAACCACAGTCCTGGAGGTAGTGTGGCAAATATATACCACTAGAACAAAAAGGAGGTATTAAAAATAATACTATTTTTTTTCACTCATCTTCCACAGCCACATAGAGGAATTTTTTGTTTTCTTTCAACTTTTTTTCCAAAAGTGGAAAGTATTACATTTGTGAGTATGACTTTCCTTGTGGGTCAACAGTTGTCAGACAGCTGCTTAACATGGAATAAAACAACACACACAGTGTTGAGCACACACACATTATTGCTCCATCAGCATCCAGAAGTAACCCACGGCTTGCTTACCTGTGCTCGGTGTTCTCCAACCGCAAATTGTATCAGGGCAATGCCTGGAGTATGGCTGTCATCAATCCTCTCCACTGTGCTGGAGTCAATTTTAAGTTCATTGCTAATTTCTGCACTGAGTATGAAGTCCTCAGTTTTTAGGTCTTCTACTTTTTTCAGGTCTCCATTGGCCAGCTGAATGATTGATCCCTTCATGAAGTAAGGGGGCAGTGTAGGAGACGCTGCGGTAGGAGACACCACAGGCTGTACCACAGGAAGGTGGATCTGGGCTTGCACCACTGCTGCCTGATAGGCGGTTTGAGCTGGCAAAGGTTCAGCGCTGAAGTTTTCATTTTTTGGAATGGCTGTAGTGACAAATGTGTGAGGCACAGCCGCAAACTGAGGAGATGAAGTAACTATAGTAGGTGCTGATGAGTCTATATCGGCATTGCCCACGGGTATGAGCACTGGCTGGGTTCCTGGAATCACGAGGTGTGGTGGCAGGCCTCCAGGGTATCCAGGCATGTGCTGATGACTGCTAAAGTAGCCAATTAATGGTTGATGTGTACCCGCATAGAAAGCAGTAGCAGGCAACCCAACCGAAAGATGCTCTGCTGCACTGTGTGTGGTCTGAATGACCGTGTGAGGGGAAAGAGTGGCCACAGCTTTCACAGCCTCATGGCTTAAAGTCTGCTGTGGTGATAATGCATATGAGCGGTGGACTGATTTTCCTAAATGGAGGTTTCCCTTGTTACGGACTCCTGAAGATGACGCTTCTCTGTTAGTGGTGTGGTGGGCTTCTATTTCAGCTGTGGGAGGGTTGCTGTTTGGTGCAACCATCATTGAGGTTCGGCCACTTGAGGAATCCCGTACATGGTACTCTGTGCGATTAGGGTGGACCACCACATGCCTGGACTCGTAATGCTGGGAAGTAGATTTGTTATTGCCTGATTTGAGAAGATGGTGGTCCGTGGAGGGTGACGTGCCATATCTCCTGCTCTTTTCGATCTCTCCATTTAAAATCTCCTTTGCCTGTGCTGCCTGCAGCCTGAAGTTCTCTGCCTTTTTTGCATTGTCCCGTGTGATGAAATGGCCACCAGAGTCTGCATACTGCACTACCACTTGAGATGGTGGGCACAGGGTGAGTGGAATTCCTTGTGTATGAGGATGCAAATGTACAGGGATGCTTGGAGGAGAGAGGGTCCTGCTTGCGCAATGTGGCGAGTTAGAAACATGGATATATTGGTTTGCCTGGGTATGAGGAGGTGATGAGGATGAGATTAATCCTGATGTTCTCACTAAGTGCTGCTCAACCTTGTGCCCCATCGAACTAGATGTACTTGTGCTTCCCCGAAGAGAAGAATACGTTTCCAGCTGAGCGCGATGGGATGGAGTGCTTACTGCAGAACCTATGGAGGTCACAGTACCCGTTGCACAGCTAGATGTTGGGGATATCAGCTGCGGTGGGATGAGCCCTGCATACTGTGCACTGTACTGGGGGCTAACAAAATGATAGGCCTGCTGCAAGTGGCTGTACTGCATGCTCGTAACTGGTATCCCAGTCTGCGACAGCGTAGAAGGGTACTCTGTTGTTGCCAAGATAGACTTTGGAGCACAAGAGGAGGAATAGTCCATGACAGTAGATGATGACTTATGTAAACCAGTACCCTGCTGTGAACCAGCGTCTGCGGCTCCATGCTGTCGTCCAGCCATGCCGCACTGACTGCTGGGTGTGCCAGGGCGCCATGTTGAGCTCTCTGCCCTGTGATTTTCATTGGCCGATCCCACTGCCTTCTCTTCAGTCGGCCGACTCGTGGCAGGAAGCTCACGCTTTTTGGGTGGCAAGCATTCATTACTCCTTTCGTGGCTGGATTTCATTTTTTACTTCACAGCCGCCACTGCTGCACCACCGCCACTGCTCGTTCACTGTCTGGCTAGTACTGGCTTTACTCTGCAAGATGGGAAGTCGCATTTGATTCCAGAGGGGATCCAAAGACTTCATGAGGAATCATCTCCCCACGTGGAGTACAATTCTCCCACAATTGTTGCAGATTCTAAATCCAGGAAAAGAAAAAAAGAAAACAAAACATCAGCAAAGATAAAAAGAAGAAAACGTGATTGACAGTCATTTGCTGCTTCTTACACTGCAAACACATTTCACAATAAAAGCGGCTTAGTCATAGTCCTTTGTTATTTAATACATACATCGTTAACATCGAGAAAGTATAACAAGCTTTGTCTTAACCAGTTATCAAAACTTTTATCTTCCACAACATTATTTCACTTCGTTTTATTTACAAATAGGTGTATCTTTTTTTCTCATAATTACTGAACAGGACTTAAGACACACGTGACAAAAATGAAGAAGTAGCATTTCAAAGAATATATTCTAGGGACTACTATCGCTGTAACAAATCACAACAATAATTTCCATACCTAATTTCTTTTTAAGCACAGCCTGAAAATAAAGTTCGATTCCTTTGTTTGGAAGGGGACATACATTTATCTTTTTCATTTCAAGGTCAGAAACAAAGTGGAGATTTTTACTGTCTGGTCAGCAACCTAATAAAGCCAACTTTGGTCTTTGATTAGGTTAGTGATGTGTACAGCCTTCTGTTGAACAGTGGCATGGCCTTGGCTTGTTGGCAATCAGCCAGGTCGCCTTTCCTACATTATGAGGTTTCCATCGTAGACCAGAGCATGAGCCGTGGTGAGATTGTTTGGTTTTAAGTTCTAACCAGATTAACTAGGGCAGTATAGAAAGACAGGTAGATAGGAAGATGGACACATAGACAGACTGATACATGTGATGAAGTTCTGTGTTGGCTTCAGCCTGAGCCAAGGGTATCCTCAGTCTGATGAGGCCTAGGAGGGGACCTTGACGAGTCGCAGGACCTGGGCCTTGGTGCACTTTAATGTAGGTGGCTTGCTGTGGAAGGTAGATCCCAAATGTGAACAACCAGATCAAATGAGGCTAGAAAACAAATGCTTAACTATTTTAAGCCCCAAAATGGAACTTGGGCCAAGTGGGAAAATGCTTTAGCAATGGAGAATGATGACAATCTATAGCTCACTCTTGAGTAGGAAGCACTGGGCGCCATTACTGCCATGCATGCCGAACTGGTAGAAAAGACCATAAAATACTGAGAAAGCGATGGAAAAAAAATTGAGGTTCTAAATAGCAGACTAAATACAATTGAAAAAGAGCAAGAATCTGTGAAGAAGAGCCTGCACTCCCAGGAAGAACAGGTGGACACCTCATCTAATGCTGTGACTTGGAGTTCTTTAAGATTAAAAGAGATTGATAGATTACAATGTTGGACGCAACGATTGAGTGCCTAGACAGCCTCTGTAGAGGGACACGGCTGAGAATACTTGGGGTTCCATCTTCGATCCCGGTGGATAAACTGAAAGAAACCTATGTGTTGTGGTGAGTGAGGTGCTGGAGATGCATATGGAAGTGCTGTATTCACAAGTGGGGGAATGTATAGGCTACCCTAGAAGAAACAGAAGAACAGTGTGGATCCTGGCGGCACAGTGGTGGTCACCCTGGCAACTGCAGAGTTGAGGAACAGAATGGCACGAGCTGCCATAAAAATCAACAAAGTTATGTTGGATTTAGACAGGCTTCTTGCCTTTCCACATATAGGTCCATAAACACTCTTCCGTAAAAAGGCACTTTTGGAGATAAAGAAAAGCCTGGAGGAAAGGGGCATGGCAGAGGACATACTGTTTTTGTGTAGACAAACAGATTGGTTATTACAAATTGAGTTTTCCCCTTTGATACCCCTCGTGTGGCCTTTCACCCGACTGTTTGTGTTTGGTGGCGGTCATTATATATATTAACTCTGGACAGAACCCTCTGAAACCTTACTGTCCTATAGTATGGCTGTCTTTTCCTGTGACTAACAATAGAATATTTGAACCTAAAACAAAGAAAGCAGCAGATAGCAGAGCCATAGGGAGAGCCACGGAAGCCTAAGGCATATGTAAAAGCACAATGACAGCAGCAGGAGGTCCAAGAGCGGAGACACAGGAAGACCAGCAGAAGCCTGACCTACAAAGAGGGGGGATGCTCACACCAGAGGAAGAAGTGACTGACGTGTCTTCTTCCCACAGAATTAAAATAAAAAAGAAACGCTACCATGTACGATGTGAACTACAAGCCTGAAATGTAGCCCTCTGTGTTTGTTTTAAGAGCAGCAGAGCAAACTAAAGCACCGCTCACAGACAAAGGCAGCCAAGCAAAATGTTGTTTGTCACGCACTCCCGTAAACCCCTCTGTGACTTCACAGAGAAAGAATGCACAATTCACTCTCGCGACCCGACCCGAGGCAGCGCTTTATGATTCCCATGTGCTCGTCACTCATCTTCCTCCCACTACACGCCCGGCGACAGCGACTACGACAGGATAACAGCATCCAGCACTCTGTTCAGTCACGACTGACACCGAAACACTTCTAGACCACACTGCAATTCAACACTTTACCAAGCATCTTCCCCCCACTACACGCCCGGCGACAGCGACTACGACAGGATAACAGCATCCAGCACTCTGTTCAGTCACGACTGACACCGAAACACTTCTAGACCACACTGCAATTCAACACTTTACCAAGCAAGCATTACTGCGCCTCTTTAGGGGCATAACACAAGAGGCACTATAGATCTGGAAATACAATACAGCATAATGTGCCCCAGGGATAGGCAGCCTCCTCTCCCCCACAGAAAATATGAATATGGGGGCAGCTGGAAAATGGACTGCACTGATCCGGTCCTCGTGTTTTATATCTGTATGTGGTCTTCTTTGTATTTTGCACCCAGCATCGTTTTTTTTCCAGCCAGATAGCGAGTCAATGCATATACCGACAAAACATTTATTTAGGTTGGTCTCAACGTATGACATTCGGGTGTACTAGTTTTAGTAGGGATGCAAAAAGATAACATGGCATAAGATAGACCAGCAAAGGGAAAAGTTACAAGAAAAGGGGATTCATCTGACAGAAATGTGTGCATCTCTCTTTATGTGTGTAGTGATGCTCGGAGCGGGGCGAACAGGCGGTAACTCTAGCTGAGGCCAAACCACTGACCGGCCATATACACGATTTGTCAACCTCAAATGATTTTTGACTATGCGAGAGGGAGAGGGCAGATGGGCACTGCCCTCATGAGGGCGAGTGCCTTATGCCAAGCGTGGGGAAGTGAGGAAACGCGGTTAAATCAAGAGTAGGCTTTTCAGCATATTTACAGGCACTAGTTAGTAGCTACAGAGATGTTATTAAAAAGAGTTAAGTTACTTAAGACAATGGGGTTCTCAGAGGTCACCCACGATCTCGGTATGGAAGGAGAATATGGACTGGTGCATGTTTAGAGAAAAGACGGTGTATGTGGCGAGAGGCAAGCCCCGGAAATGGTCTAAGGTGTGGGGTGCGTGGAATTATTATCGCGGAGACATCTGCGCCCCTCCTCTCGCGATAGTATCGGATGCTCCTTTGTCCCCCTAGCTGAACATTCCTAATTTGTTATGTCTTGGGTATGTTACAGTTTGACTTTTTCTCCACTCCCGGGGCCCCCCCCCTCCTATGTCGCATACCATTCATGATTACTATATGGGGGGGACTTTCTTACCCCGGGGCGCACGTCCTGATACTTATAATTTTTATTGCCTTGTTTGTGTGAACTGTTTATAAGTTTTAAATAAAAAATTGAAACTGTTTCGATATTGGTATTCGAATACAACTGCAGCCTTCTCTTAGAGTGCGGACGGGCTAACGGGATCCTTTGATTGACATGTCTGTATATCGATGAACTAACTCTTCTTGTACTACTTAGCGGCCGGCCCAAGTGGTTGTAGGCCCATGTCTGTAACTCTTTGAAGTCAAATAAAGGTTTCCTCTTTAAAAACAAAAAAACAAAAAAAAAAAATTACTTAAGACAGCACTGATTCAAGTCGATGTTGTGGAGGGATTTGTAGGCATTGAGAGTGCCAGAAAGTCTGCACTGAGGGCACATTTGGTGAACCTGCGCATAGTCCAGCTCAAACCAGTTCTGGTAGCCATTTGCTCCTGCTCTGGCACGAAACTGGACATAGGAAATGGGTGTAGCCACCCCTCTGTCCTGCCCCTCCTCTAGGAGGGTCCACAGAATGTTCCCGACCCCTTCCCATGGATATACAGCGGGTTACCTGACTACAGGACTTTAGATTTTACCTGGACAAGATTCTGCTAAGAAGAAACCAAGTACTTCGACTGTCTGCACGATGCTGGACGACTTAAGAATCTCCCTTGGAGTAAAGGAGTTACTCCCCTGCAAAAGCAGGCACCTAAACGCATCTGACCAGTTTGCTTCTCCCAAGCTCCTGAGGACTCTGAAGACTTCAGCAACACAGCAGGTGGTTTCCGAAAGTCCCTGAGGTTGATCTGCCCTCTCAGCGATTCTGAGACCAGTATCTCTCGTGGGGACCGTGCCACCTGAACCCCTGTGCAACGCGTACATTTGCAGTTGCAAAGGCTTAGTGATGATTCCCAAGCTTGTGCATTGGACTCCGTGTAGTCCTGACCCTGAGCAGTATTTGCACTGAAGATTTCCAGCCTCCACATCACGAGTGTCCTGTGGGCTGGTACTCTGCAAACTTGCTTGAGGTCTCCTCGCAATTCCTGGTCCGTTGGCCTGTGGGTCCAGGCGAGGGTCACCTTGTTTGTTCTTGGGCTTTCCTAGTTGCTCCAGATGTACCCTGACTCTCCATTGGTTGGAGCATCCCCTGGACCTTGCTGGTCCTCACCGTAACCTGTTTCCTCTGACCGCTTGGGTTGCATTTGCCAAGGCTTGTTTGTGCTCCAGCGGACATCAACCCCTCAGCTCTCGACATCCTTCGTGGGACAGCTCACCTCCAGACTCTGGTCATCCTCAACGTCCCCTAATCCCCGTGGCTGCAGAGTCAAGCAACCCTTCTTCACTCCTGAAGCACTCGACATCGGTGGGCATTCGACTACCGAGCCCCTGGTCACATGAAGTGACCCAGACTCTGTCCCCTCTGCTTTCAGGTTCTTGTCACCTCAAATCCAGGCTTGGATTCCGCCGGACATTCTTCGCCCTCCTGGCTGCAGGACTTCTTTGCAGCTCTCCACTGAAAACGACGAAGGTTTCCGACACCACTTGACCCCTATGCACACCCGGCTCCTCTGGGATAGGTAACACGGGTACTTCGGTACTCACTGGGGGGTTGGCCTTAGAACCTCCTATGGTCCAAAGGATTTGCACGAAGCCCTATTAGAAGTGACCTTAACTTGTAATTTTCCAACTGAGACTTCCCCATAGAGTTGTAGGGAGCCTGCGTCTGTGTTTCCTCACTGCACCCATCCTCCGTGGGCTCCCTGTGTCACTCCTCTGGGTGGTTCCTTGGGGTCCCAGCGATTCTACGTGCTCTAGGCACTGTGTCTAGTTAAATCGTTGTTGTTATACCATTTTGTCAGTATATGGTTCGGTCTCCCCCTGGAGCCCGCTGCGTATTTTGCTATTTACAAATGTTCTATTGACTTAGTATTGTGTGCTTTGTGCCCTAGTCTCATGTAGAGACTAGTAGAGAGTGTTATATTAATACATACATATTTTTATATAAAAACTGTGTGGTTCTCCTTTCATTTAGTCATTTGGGAGGTGATATTCTGGTAAAACAAGCTGCTTTACATTCCTTCAAGATTAAGCCCGAAGGCTGCTCTCCATAGCTACCACTAGGATAGCTTTCAATAAGGTTATCTTTGACCTCATACATCATAAGGGTCGTGTGGACTGGTACAAGGTGCCCACTTTAATTAGTGGACAGCATATACTAGGACACCTTCTCACATTCTTGATTTTAACTCACCCCTGGAGAATAGATGCAGTACTTGTGCCCTTCCATTTAGCGGTAATGGTGGCTTTTTAGGGGTTTTAGGGTTCAGGGATGGGTGGCGTTTAGAGGTAGTGAGAGTTTTTGAGGAACAGGCATGGGTGGAGCTTAGGGTGGTGAGGGGGGTCTTAGGGTTCATGAATAAGATGAGTAGAGTTTGGGGTTGTGAGAGGTTTTTAGGGTTCAGGGATGGGTGGCGTGTAGGGGTGTTGAGGTTTTACAGATGGGTGGAGTTTAGGGCTGGTGAGTGTTTTTAAGGTTCAGTGATGGGTAGAGTTTAGGGATGGAGAAGAGTTTTTAGTGTTCGGGAATTGGGTGAAGTAAACTTCACCCATTCCCGAACAAAACAACTTTTAGGGTGGTGTGGGGTTTTATGGTTCAGGGATAGGTGTTGTTTATATGTAGGAAGTGTTTTTAGGGTTCAGGGAGCAGGAATTATGGGGAGGTGAGGAATTGTAGGGGTCATGAATGGGTGATTTTCACAGGTGGTGAGAGTTTTTTTAGGGTTCACGGATTAGTGGAATTTTAAGGGATCAGGGATGGGTGGGATGCAGGCGTAGAAAAGGGGTTTTAGGGTTCAGAAATGGGTGGAGTTTAGCGGTAGTGAGAAGGTTTTAGGTTAGAGTTTAGGAGTAAAGACTGCTTTAAGGGTTTAGAGACGGGTGGAGCTTAGGGGTCAGAGATAGGTGAAGTTTATGCATGGGGAGGCACTTTCATGAGGCAGAGATGGATGGTGTTTAGGGGTGGAAAGAGATCTGAGAAATAAAAGCATCCAAAGTACTGCTTGACAATGTAAAGGATATAACTTTAAAATATTATCTCCTGATGAAAAAGATTGAAAGAAATACCTTTGGGAAAAAACATTCTGAAAGTAAGACCTGCAAACATTTAACTTACACCTTAAAAATAAGTATGCAGAAGCCAATTTCGACTTTATATGAATTGGTTTCTATCTAATGGTAAATACCAGTCATCCTTAAAATTTCTATGAAAAAATTTAGATGAAAAGGTTTCTCAGTAATGGTAATTCCAGGAAATTGTTTTCAGATGAAATAACATACAACCGAATTATAACCTCATTCTTGGAGGTGCAGGAAAGGAAAATGAGTTTGTGTTTAACAAATCTATTCTTTAGGAAGAAGCTTAGTAAAACACAAGTATAGGTAGAGCTGAATTATTTGTGGAATACTCAGAAACTAAGTTTTACTCCAGAGACTGTTATGAGAGTCTCAACATAATATATCCTAAAAAAGTGTGAACGTCTGGTACGGTCGATTCTATTATAGATTGACTTTCAGATTTGACACGTTTCTCAAACATCAGAGGAGGTTGATACATTTTCAGAAGTATAAAAGGCTGTGTTCTTTTAATTAGCTGTTTGTATCTTACACCTTTTTTTTGCACTGCCCTCGGTTTATGAGTCATATATATATATTTAAAGTGGAAGAATACGATGTTTATTATTCTTGAGAGTTAAAAAGTAATGTTTCAGTTTATGTATATGAAAACTGTTTGGCTGTAATTGCTGTTTAATACAAAGATACACAGTGACTCCACTGAAATATGTGACTTAATGCTTGTTGATTTATTTGTGTAATGATTACAGATCTGAAATACTACAAAATTGTTTCACTCAAAAAATGCTCTCTCTTCATACAATGAAGCCGAGTTCCTACCATCAAATAACACATGATATTTTTGAGATACCTGTCAAAGCTACAGCACCTCGTGAATGGTGTACTGAAAAATGGTTGACAATTCCCACATAGAGCCACTCTTCCAGAAGGAGGTTGTGCTGATAACCCTGTATTTTGCAGCTGCATATTTCATCACAAAAAAGGTTTCGAACAGAGCACAGTCATGGCCGCAAACCCACAATTTGAAGGCAATTGAGTAAGTCACGTAGACCAAAACGTACAACCGAATTCTTTGAAATAAGAGCCCAATTTTATGCATGTGAAAGCTGACAAAAAGTTAACTTTCTTTAAAAACAATAACTTAAGCAAAGAACACAAGTATGGAGATATTCAATGTTTTTTCTTCGGCTGATGTCATTATATGGACCAAAGGACCTGTAATATATTTAGTATATTACATGTCCTGTGGTCCATATAATGACATCAGCCAAGAATGTATTACGCATAATTCACAATATCTTTCTCATGAATGTCGTGTAGGAATAGGATTGCAAATAATCTATCATTGACTCTGAAGAAGACATAACCACAGTGGGGGGACGGGATAGCACTAATGTGGCCACTATACAGGACAAAGAGACTAAAGTCACCAATTCCCCTTATAAGAAATAATAACTAACATTATGGAAGCAATTACTGCTAAGCTGAACTGTGCATGGTTCCTCGTGTTCACCTCTTATCACAAACACAATGAACAGCGATCATGGATGATTACTTGAAGCAATCTCAAATGTATTCATTACTCAAAAGAGAAACCGTGATCCGTAAGAACCAGTAAATTTTACCACCACCTCCATATCACCCTGTTGGCCAAGACACTCCAAAAGGTGGTCGCCTTTAGGATCTGTGTGGGACTTTATATATAATACCCAGGACTTTAAGTGGGATGAAAAAACTGGGGGGTCTCTCAAAGGGGCGTAGTCTATGTAGTTAAGGGTGTGGCTTAAAAACCTGTAAGCTAAAAATCTGTGTTTAGCACAGTGTGCCGCCCGACTTGTATTTTGCTGTTCCTGTCATTGCGTCCAGATATATGATACAAGTCACATCATACCTACAAGTCAGGACTATTGGCTCTGTCAATGGTTGCTAGTTGCATAAGATAAATAAGCAGCAACTATGGCTTGTATATAATATTGAAAAAACTTTCACTTAAAGCCCTGGTGACACCAGGACAATGTTGCTGCTCCTGAGTTTCAAAAAGAGAAGGGAAATCCAGAGAGAAAGTGACTCTCTTTAAAGGATTTCCCTTCCTCTACAACGCTCACCACGTACACATCGACGTGCCTAATGTCACTGCAGTCCGGAAAACAAACGGGACCGCCAGTGCCAGGGCACAAAACAGAGCCCGACAGAGATCCGTTTCGAGGCCCCCATAAAAAAACACTGCCGGTGCTCAGACCCGGTGAGACCCGGCCCACTTAAAGCCCTGATAATACCTATGTCCACAACACCCCAATAGTCATTACAGCCCCAGGGAGATCAGGGTATGGAAACCTCGACTCAGAACAAAAAGCTTCTTAGCCACAAAATAACATGGGAGGCATAACAAACTTGAATTAGACAGAGAGGAAATGGAGCTCATGCTGACAGATAATCTACATATTATCTCATATTGCCAAGAATTTTTCCATCACTTAACACCCGTCACCAGTCCGAACATTGTAGATCCCCTTGCAGTGACCTTTGGTCAGACTTTCAGTGGAGAAGTTCAAACTCTACCAAGGTCCAACCTTCTTCTAATGAGAGAAAGCAATTGTACAAGAAATTCTTAGTTGTGCTTAGACTGTTACAACGGGTTCTTTTAGGCCATATCAAAACAGATAACATAGATGCTAATTAAACAAACGCAATGGCTGTGACATACATTCACGAATTTCTAACCACCATATCAGATTTCGCATTGTCTTAAATCCTAGGTCTAGTGGCCTTCACCACCACAAATACAATTCAATGGTATGTTTAATAAAGGCCTCTAAAATATGTTTCAGGACCAATTAATGGATCAACAAGGTACAAAGATAGGAGCAGAAGACAGGGCATTCTCACCACAAGGTGCCAGGATGTAAAATGATTTACCTACAGAAATTAGCAAAGAAAAAGCAAATTCCAAAATTCTGCAGAAAGTTTAAAACACCCCTTTTCTAGAATTTAAGGACTTGCACCTTTTTCACCAGTTGAGTGTCCACGAGGACTTGTTACCACCAAAGCTTCACTACAAATCTTTAAGCTAAACTAAACTACACACACAAATGCTTTAATAGGGAATATGATTGTGGTGTTCTGAGCAATATTAACTTATAAATTCACTGTTATTGTGTTCCGTCCTACTGTAAAGAAGATGGAATTCAGCAATTGATAAAGAAATATTATAACAACATATTCTGATTGGCAGTTGGCTTTGACAACGCATGGAAAGTATGCAACACAGTTCATGAAAGCTTCTCAAAATTTCACACTACTTTCATAATCAAGACTTTCAAATAGCTATTGTTTTCCAAACAGTTTCACAGAATGTGCCAAAAGTGGGACGCAAGCTTCTAGTGTACGTAGGCCGTACTTGTGAATAAAAACATAATTTAGATAAAAACAATTCAAGACCAGGGAACAAATCCTAAAAAAAGAAATGGGGGGACTAAACAAGTTAGGCATTATGTAAGTGGCATCATGGTACGTAATATCACAGAGCTTGACACCATAGCGTGTGGCATTGCATGTGGCATCACAGGTAGTGACATCACAGTAAGCGGCATTACAAACTATGACATTATAAGTAACATCAGATTTTAAGACCTCACACCTATGTTTATCAAGTCTATTATGAGTATATTTAGGTGTATTACAAAATTTAACAAATGAGATTCTGCGTCGGGTTGTGTCAAAAAAAGTGACACAACTCTGACATATTATTTAGGCCTCAGACTATACATTTATTTTTTTATAAACTGCCACAAAGAAATTGGCAACAAGGAGAAACATGACAGTAAATGTGTTCTGCTCAACTGGTTGCGAAGTCTGCATTTTAAAATATCTTATGGGGGTAATGCACCTGCTGCTGAGATCTTTGTGTGCCCAGCTAGCCTCAGGGAATAATAATAATGGTAACATAACTCTGGAGTTTAACACATTTTCAGTAGATATCTGTGTTTTGTCTAGTTTCAGTGTTTAATAAAAGTTCATAGAGTGTTAATGTATCTCCTACTAAGCACATCATGTAACATGCAGATGGCAGATTTTTATTTTATGCAGACAGGTAAGTGGGTTACTGCTTTTAACACAGAGATCCTTTGTTACTTGCAGTTCATAAATTGTAAACCTTCTAGTATAGCACAGTGAGATACGAAGGAAATGTGACACCTGCTCCTTGCAACCCTCACTGTCATTTTTTAAACCTCCTGTACATTGATTTACATACTTAGATGATTTATTGGCAGTGTGCATGTGTGATGTAAAGCGCTCTGACACCCAGCATTGGGATGAGTAGCGCTACAAGAAGAATAAAACAAAATAGTAGCACTTTTTTGTGAAAATACTGGGACGGAACAACGCATTTGACATTCTTACAGTGCATGCCTGTCTCTTATATACATGGGCTGAACAAAGCCAAAACCATGCCTCTCTTAAGTACTTGTGAAGTAATAACAGGCTGTGTGCCTTTGTTTCCCCTCCTTTGCATTTGCATCTAGGTGTGAGGCTCAGAGAGCGCCCAGCAAAGACACCTGAACAAAACAAGGATGATGGCCCTTTAAGTTCGGCCTTTGTTTTGGGCCTAGCTTGATTTTAAAATAACAAACCCGCTTTGCCTCCTGCACATTGCTGCGCCCAAAGAAAGCAGACAACGTGCAGGCGCTGCTGAATGTGTCCAGGTGACTGGAACTTACCCTGGGACGACTTCAGCATTTTTCAAGGGGGCTTAAGTGTTAAGTTCACCCTGTGAAAATAGTATGTGAACGCGTCTACCCGCGTCTAACTCCTGTTCAAGAAGAAAAACAAACGATGCTTCAAATAAAAAAGTAAGAGCATTTGAACAGGAACGTGCGATTCACGGAATTAGAGCCAGAAAGTGGCTTATCCGCTCAAAAGGTCATGTTCAAGAATGCATTTTCGAGCCCATGGTTTCTTCCCAAGCTGTCCGCTGCTGTTTTACATCTCAAGGCCGCAGAAAAAGAAACAAAAGCGACATATGTAAATCGAAACATTGATAGCAAACACCAGCTGCCAGGGGCTGTGAAATCAGCACGTACCCACGGGGTTTACATTAATATCCCTCAAGCGAGAGTGCTCTATAAACCCATGATTTAGCATTTTTAATAAAGAAACTGAATGTTACGGGCGACCGCGGTCCAAAACAAAGCTTTGCAAAGCTGCCTCTGCCGGACCCCTGGGGGCTCGAAGGCCACCACAGCGTTAGGGCCAGGGCACGGTTTCCCTGCGATGCTTGCAACAAAGAGTGATTCGTGGAAATGGACTTAAATGAGAAATTAGCTATCTTTTAGCGTGTAATAACAGAATATCAACGTTAGCAGGTTGTTGGCCACTTTTTAGAGCACCAGTGAGGTTGGGCTCTGCGCGCGGTACTTCAAGCTGTGAATATAAATCGTTTTAAGCCCTGTCCCTCAACACACGCATGAAGTACCGCTTTCCAGAACCTTCTGTATGAGCATTCGCATATTAACCCTCCGAAAACATAGAAACCAATAGGAGAAAGACACTTGGCCTGACTCACAGAGATGTGGCTTTGAGAAGGTGCGACTTCAGTTGTGATACTCCGGGTTTACTACTAAATTCTAGGAGTAAGCCAGGAATACTACAGGAGTAACCCTTTGCACAATGGTTGTGGATCAGGCCAAAAGTATTCGCCCTTTTTAGGTCTCGCCTGAGCCAGCGCATGCGCTACGCTGGCGTGACATTTAGTGAGTGGGCTTTAAAAAGACGACCACAGCTTTTTGGGTGGCATAGAGCGTGCGGTTACGTGCACAATTACAAGCAGAGGCACCATCTGGCTTTTCTCTCTCGTTATGGTGCGCGCACATTGCACACCACTCGCCAGCAGCCGATTTTTTTTTTAACTTGCAGCGCGAGGCGCGTGCGCTTGTTTCAGTTTTCAACTGCGTTGGCTCAAGCTTTTCAGCTGGTGCGTGGGTGGGTGTTACTTTTTACAGGTCGGCATCGGTTTCCCTGCTAGAGCCGTTAATTATTACACAGCTGCTGCATGGAGATCAGCTGCTTTCCTTCAACTAGATGGGACGGGAGGGGGAACACACCGCTTCCCTTCACAGAGCCAGGGTGGGCGCTGGCAGCGAGGACTATGAGATAGTAAGACCCAGCCCACTATCTCAACTTATTATTTCCTCCAAAGACTAAAGCATGACAGGCCGGGGAGAAGCTCGATGCAGTTGGCTCAAGCTCTTCAGCTGGTGTGTGGGCGGGTGTTACTTTTTGCAGGTCGGCATCGGTTTCCCTGCAAGCGCCGTTGATTTCATAGCTGCTGCATGCATTGTAACCGAGAAAATACTTCCTGGCGAACAATCACTGTTTATTCACTCAGTGTTACATGCATGTTCAACTAGAGGTGCATTATCAGAGACCGGGAACACGTGTCTCGCTCTACCTCAGCAGAAACCTAGCATCTCGTGGTTCACAGTGCTAACACACAAGAATGAGTGTCTCATTGAACAAATGCAGGGGTGACTAATTAACACAATTCATATCCAACCGTGACTCACTGTGTGAAGAAGCGCTGTCGCGACAACACTTAAGTGACCATGCACGCTCTACGGAGAACTGCCTCAACTGAACAGGGAAGGCTAGAGCGGCCCATTGAGGGCTATGTATCCATGAGGAGCTGTGGAGACGAGGCTAAGTCATGCCCTGTTTTGCAACTATCAACAATACAAGAAAGATTTCACGGAACGTGGACAGTCGAGCTCACAGTGAGCAATACTGTAGTACCTCAATGCACCTCATTCCACACGTAGCCCTCCCTGTTCCATCACTGGGACCGGCATATTATGCAGTCAGTACTGCTCAGTCAGTGCATCACTGTCCTGACAGTGCCACGTTCCCCCTGGAGCCCAGGCACAGCTCAGTTACTTATTTTGTAACTCTGTGTTGTGTTCTAAGACTTTACCACCCTGCCTCATTGAAACTGCACAATGCCCCATTTGGTGCTCAGAAAACTCTTACAAAAGGCTAAATGCTTAGGGGCAGATTTACAAACCCCTTGCGCCACTTTCGCATCACTTTTCCCATGTTAAAAGTGACGCAAAAGTGGCGCAAGGGGCTTGTAAATCTGCCCCTTAGTATTTAGTAACATGTGCTTGTGAAATTATTTTGTTTTAGGACGTTATGTTTGTGTGTATACTATTTTATCTTTCACACTCACTTTATGCTTTTCTTTATTCTTTGTTTGTTTTAACCTCTTTAATCTTTTTCCCACAGATTTTAGTTTTTCTCCTTTTTGAAATGGTTTTTGTTGGTTTCTTGTCTTGCTTTCTGTGTTTCTTCTTTTTTCCTCTGTCATTCCTTCTCTTTTGCTTCTTTTCGTCATGCTCATGAGCAAGTCTACCTCTCCCCTACCCTCCCTGAGTAGAGTACCTGACCGCACTGCCCCAGTCCTCTCCTACCCTTGCTGCATAACTAACCACTTATAAGGTCCCAAAGGCGAGACCTATTGGCTATGCCAATGCCTGTTATATTTTGTGGCCGGTGATGAGAATTTCCCAAACTGTTCCTAGTGATCGATGGAGAGCTAATTTTAAACTTTCCATTTTACTTTCCAGAACCAGCCTTCTACCTATTCTCAAGCAAGTGCTAGGTAGGAACTGCAGGCTGATAAGTCTACTTCGAAGTCAGTTGTTCAAACATCCCTTGCTTCATAGGTCATGGAGGGGGAAGTGTGCATGGACCTCGGCTGCTCGTCAGGGGATCTCCGGTTCAGATACATTGGAAATATGTTGCCCGCAAGTGGTGAGCTGGTCCAGTGTTAGCATGGGCCTGGGGGGCCCGTAAGTGGAAATCAGATTTGTGCATGCTTGAAACTGGGTTGCCCATTACAGGAGCTCTACTTAAAGTATGTGTTCCCTTGGGTAGACTACTAATAGAGCTCTGACTGAAGCATGCAAGCACATGAGTAGCACACAAGTAGAACTCTAGCTTAAGCATGCAGGTACTTTGGTAGCCAACAAGTGGAGCTTTGATTCAAACACAGCATAGCTAAAGCAGCCCTCAAACAAAGCTCAGTTTCAAGCATGCAGAAGCCATGGCAGCCCACAAGCTGAGCTCTCATTTATGCACACAGGAGTCAGGGCAGCCCACAAGCTGAGCTCTCATTTACGCACACAGGAGTCAGAGCAGCCCACAAGCTGAGCTCTCATTTACGCACGCAGGGTAGCCCACAAACAGAGCTCTGATCTAGCATGCAGGGACCAGGGCAGCCCACAAACAGAGCTCTGATCTAGCATGCAGGGACCAAGGCAGCCCACAAACAGACCTCTAATCTAGCATGCAGGGACCAGGGCAGCCCACAAACAGAGCTCTGATCTAGCATGCAGGGACCAGGGCAGCCAACAAACAGAGCTCTGATCTAGCATGCAGGGACCAGGGCAGCTCACAAACAGAGCTCTGATCTAGCATGCAGGGACCAGGGCAGCCCACAAACAGGGGGAACCTCCGACCCTGGTCGCTAGTGTCGAGCACAAGCACTGCTTTTTTTTTACAAGGGGCCGATATTGCAGCACTACTGCAAAACAGGCCCCTAGTAACAAAACCAGCCCCCATGGCCCAAAATGTGGCCCCCCCACTCTTCTGGCCCACCGGGAAAACACTGGTGCCCACTTCGGCCACTCCGACCCCGATTAAGGTGACTGGAGCTACGGAAACCCACAAGCAGAACACTGATTCAAGATCATAGTGGGGAGGGCAGCCCACAAGTGAGGCTCTGATTCAAGCACACAGGATCCAGTACAGATCACAAGCAGAGTTCTGTTTCAAGCACCCGAGCCAAGACAGTCCACAAGCAGACCTCTGATACAATCACAAAGGAGCGAGGACAATCTACTAGTGGAGCTCTGATTCAAGCACATAGGACCCAGCCCACAAGCAGAGTTCTAATTCAAGCAACAGGAGCCAGAACAGCCCCTAATCGGACCTCTGATTCAAGCACACATGAGCCAAGACAGTCCACAAGCGGACCTCTGTTGCGAGCAAAAAGGAGTGAGCAAAAAGAAGTGAGGACAACCCACAAGTTGAGGTCTGATTGAAGCACATAAGAGCAATGAAATCCCATAAGCGGACCTCTGATTCAAGTCCACAGGATTCAGGGTCACAGAGTCCTGGACAGCCCACAAATGGAGCTCTGATTCAAACACACGGAATCCAGGGCAACCCTCAAGCGTTAATTTGGTTCAAACACACAGGAGCTAGGGTAAGCTATGAGCAGAATTCTGATTCAAGAACAGGATCCATGTATGAATTCCAATTTGTGATTCGGTAACATGTTACCGAATTGCAATTTAGAATTGCAAATACATATCGATTCGGAATTAGGAAGGGGTGCGTTTAGGACGTCCCTTCCTAATACCGAATCACAGCCGTATGTAGGAAGGTTTTGCAACCGAAATGCAGTCTCATTTGCATTTTACCATCTACTTTAAGTAGGTGGTAACCCATTCGTAAACGTGAAAAGCAGGCAGTAGTCCCACAGACACTGCTTGCTTGCTCTTTAAAAATGTAAAGAAAACTTTTAATTTTTCTTTTTCAAACGCAACCCGTGTTCCTTTAAGGAAAATGGGCTGCATGAAAAAAATTGTTGCTTTGTTTAAAAGCAATCACAGACATGGTGGTCTGCTGACCCCATCAGGCCACCATCCCTGGGATTCTAGCGATTCCTAATGGGTCACAAATTGTGATCTGTCTCATTAATATTAACGAGGTAGGTCAGTTAGCGAGCCATTAGGAATCGCTAAATGAAACTCATGGAGTTTCATACATTCAAATAGCGATTACCTAATTGCGATTCACAGAGAATCGCAATTCGGTCATCACTATTTGAAATAATGATACATGTGGCCCTAAGTTCTGCCAGTGGTTTAGGCAAACATTGATAATGAAATAAAAATATGTATTGAAGGAACAAAAGACACACCATTGTGACTGTGAACAATATAAGTAATGGCACCAGGCTGGAAGTGGAAAAAAATCAACTGTAGGAACCTACAATCTGGGGTTGGAGGGCAGGCATCAGACAGGGGGTGCAGTCACAAGGTTTGGAATCTGACCATCAGCTCATATGCTTAGGTCCAGATTTACTAAGCCCATGTGTTGCTCTTGCAACACACAAGGTTACGCAAGGGCTTAATTGAGATTTACTAAGACACGCAAAACTCAACTTGTGTGGCTCTGCATGGCTTACTAAATCCAAGGTATTGCAAATCGCTGCCTTGCGTTACTCTGCTTTGGAAAGGCATTCCATGGTTGGAGCATCCACCCATGGATCTTGATGAAATCCTAGATTTCCAGGGCTGGGGGCTGGTTTTAGGGCTCGAGGCATGGGTCAGGGTAGTTTTTTGGGTTGGGGTCGTTTTTAGGGCTGGTGCAGGTAGATTGCAGGGTTGGGGGTTGGGTTTTAGGGCTCAGGGCAGTGGGGGCTGGGGTGTAATCTTTACCACACATATACCTTTACCAATCCTAACTTTACAGCGAAATTCGTTGTAAAGACATGCGTGGTAAAGATGCAGTCGTTGTTAAGACCGCATTGTTAAGGCATGCGTGGTTTAGGGAGTCGTTGTCCCGTCATACCGTCACGCTGTGCAGCATGTGATCTTCCTGCATTGTGTTGCATAACATTTTGATAAATCTGCCCCCAATTTCTGAAAAATAAATTGTCAATAAAGTAGAAATGTGATAGTAAATTTGCTGTGGCATATTTAATAGTCGCAATAGCCCTGCATTTCAATATAGCATATAGGGTTACGTATCTGCTGCAGATTTTGTTGTGTATCCAGGAAATTATGTAGTATAAGAGGGGTAAGATCACTCTCGTATTCACTGAAATTGCTGTATTTAGAGGAATGTACAGAGGAGTGCAATAGAGTGCAGGGGAGTACAGTGGAGAGGCGTGGATTGGGGTATGATATAGTGGAATTTTGTACAGTTTATTAGTGTAGAGTGGAGTGGTGTATAGTGAAGTGGCAGAGTGGAGTGGTGTAGCGTGGAGTGTGATAATTGAACCAGATGTAGCGTGCAAGTGTGTGAACGGATGTAATGTGGCCTCAATATACATTGTGAGGTGTAAACGGTAACTTTTGGTAGTATGTGTGAATAGTGTAAGTAGTGTGAAAGTAGTACATTTAAAATACTTAGTTATATATTGTGTTGTGGTATCCTGCTGGTAGTTTGCAGTATACTGCTTTACATGTGGATGAGAAGGCAGTATATGATTGGCTAATGTCTGTGTTTGCCAAATGTAAAAGGAAGTCATGCAGTGTTTATCACAGTTTGGGTGTGTTCTGTGTTTCGCTGTGGTCTTGGTTAGGGTCTTAGATATAAGTAAGCAGTTGGTTTTATTGCTGTCCCATTCCTATTACCACTTTATGAAAGTGGTAATTGGTAGATACATTTATTTATAATTTTCTGTGTTATTTTTACAGCACTTTAGAGAGAACTGTGCGTTTATTAAAAATGACTAAGTAGCGCTATAACTTGTAGGTATTAACGCACTATATAGTGTAGTGCAGTGTATTTCGCATTTTTAACATATTTATTTAGTTTTTAACGTATAACAAGTACCACAGTACTCACCGAGAAGTACAGTGGTATTCCGTTAATTAAAAAAAAAATATATATATATATATATATATATGTATATATTACTTGTATTCCAACTGGATTCCGGATGGATAAGGAATCGAATGTGGACACAGACCCAGGGTACGTGCTTAAAAGATATTTATTTTTCCAAAGTCGTCGATACGCGTTTCAGCTCTGGGCGAGCCTTGTTCACTCAACTTGGATACAAATTTTTGGTGAATTTAAAGTGACCGTGCATAATTGTCTGACCCCACGTGATCGAAATGCATATAAACATAGACAAAATACTACTAATACATATAGGGATTGAATTCCTATCGTGCTTAATGTCATTTGCATAGTTGTAGCATAGTAATCACATGCTTGTAAATTCATGGACAAGTACCACAATTAACAGTATTTTACAACCGTGCCATTCAAAATATAATACTTATTCATACGGTAAGAGTATATGAAATAAATAAATAAAAGCATGTTGCTCATAGTAATCTCGTCACATAGGGTAAAGTTCTGATTTGTGCAAATAGCTTAGGTGCAAACTGTGAATTTAAAAGTGTGTTTCATTCATTAGAGTTTAGACTAAAATAGATGATGAGTACATTTAGATTGTAATCAGAAACCATATGGGATGCATATATTTTTTTGTTTGAGTGATATGCAAGGCACAGAACATCAATATAACATAATAATAATAGTGATGGAAAGATACCTAGTAAATGTCTCGTCAGTGGCCCTTGCAGATATACGTACGTTAATTAGTTATTTGTTCTAGATTTTCTTGTGAAATACAGGGTTTGTGTGCCAGATTAGAAAGATGAGTGCAACTTATGATTAACATTGGAATAAGTTGACATTATACAATTATTTAATTAACTAATAAAGATGCAAACCAATTTTAATTCTACCTGATAGGGACTGATTGGTTACTTAAATAAATGGTCCACCTGGATGGGTAGAGATACCACTGAATGCATCTTCATGTTATCAGAACAATGTGTATATACAAATAAATAAATAAATAAATAGATAAATATATCGATATATAAATATATAAATATATATAAATAAGTGTATATATGTATTACATTATAAGAACTGAATAAAAACTACATAAAAAATATTTAGTAATTGAGGTAAAATACCACGTAAGTTGCTGAATATTTAGGTAGTTCTGTTCATTTGTTTGGGGCACAACGAAATAACAAATTGTACATATAATATTTACAGGCATGTGTACATATCTTCTGTAATATTAAGGCCATTAGGGTGTTTGGTATCAAGTTGTATTATGTATCTTGTTTCCAATCTCCTTAGTTTGTTTTCGCGGTCACCACCTCTTCTACTCGGGGGTACCGCATCTATGACAAAATATCTAAGGTCTTTGTTGCTAGAGTGATGGTATTTTTTAAAATGCCTAGCCACCGGATATGTGCTATCTTCATTGGTGATTGCACGAAGGTGTTGTAAAATGCGTTTGTGCACTTGTAATTTAGTGCTACCAATGTATTTTAAGTCACATGGGCATGTCAAGACATAAATAGCAAATTCCGTTTTACAAGTGAGTAGTTTAGATATTTTGTACTTGGTATTGGAAAAAGGGGTGGTGTATGTCAGGGTGTTAATTCCATGGGTACAGGCTTTGCATACCTTACATTTAAAGAAGCCTTTGTGTGTTTGTAACCATGAGCTCTTCTCCAAAATTTCTGGGTTTGTGGATACCAGGCAGTCTCTCATGGATGCTGCCTTACTATAGGTAATGGACACCCTCTGCGGTAGCAGGGGTCCTATAACCGCGTCACATAATACCAGTGGCCAACATGATTGAATGATCTTATGGATAGCCTTATGTTGTCTACTATAGCTCATAATGAGACGAACCTCTTCCTTTTTATTGGTGTTCTCAGTTTCTGTGGTTCTCATGGGGATAGTTGTTGTTTGTTATATATATATATATATATTTTACCTACTGGCGGTCGCCAGTAGGTAGATATAGTTAGGACCTTTTTTCCACAGGAAATCCGCAACATTCTATTTGGAATAACGTTGGCGCCGATTGCCGAATCTTCGCGAAATTTTCCAAACTTTTGGCCAGCTCCGGTCCGCTCCTATCCTGAAAATTTCACGGTGATTCGTCAAGCGGGGGCCAAGATAAAAGGGGGGTCCTAAAACACATTTTCCCCATGTATTTTCCCATAGGACCTGTTGACGAGGCTACAGCCCGAACTGCCGAACGGAATTACACCAAATTTGGCAAAGAGGTAGTCCTCACTTCAGACTCGTGCCTTTTGCTTAAATGGTGTACATCCGTTCAGTAGTTCCTGAGTTAAAAAGATAGATATATCTATGGCCTCGGAGGATATGCGCACCCTCCCCGCACCCAGCGCGCACCCTGCCGTGCACGAGCTGTATTCTAATTGGCTGTCAACACTCCAGATCAGGAAGTGTTGGCAGCCATCTTGTGCCTCGGTAGAATCGAGGCACAAGAAACATATAAAAGAAACGCGAAATATGCGACAAGGGGGCAGGGCAGAAACACCCTGACCCCCCTAGGCCTGCTCAGGGGGTCCCAAAAGGACCCCCAGGGCCAAAAAAAGCATTAAAAAAAAAAAATAATTGGTGAGATTCGCGCACCCAGCACGAATTTCGGCCAAAAATAATAAAAAAAAGAAGCGCGGGGCTCCCGCGCTTCTTTAGTAATTGGCCCCCGGGGGGGCCAAATCCCGGGGGCAGAATTAAAAAAGAGTGTGGGGGGGTCCCAATCCCCCCCATACTGCCCCAAATATACTATATGCGGGGGGCTCACGGCTCCCCCGCAGCCCCGGGGACCGCCACCCCCGGGGCTTATTGAAAATTGGTTGGGGGGCTCACAGCCCCCCCAGCCCCGGGGGCCGCCGCTCCCCGGGGCTTGAAATTATTTGGGATGGGGGGCCTCTCAGGCCCCCCCAGCCCCGGGGACCGCCACCCCCTGGGGCAACTTGTCAGTGTGGGAGGGGGGCCACGCGCCCCCCCTCCTGGAGCCTTGAATAGGCCCTGGGGACCTCCACCCCCCAGGGCCGGCTCCTGCAGTGTCCCGGGGTGTCCACCCCCGGGACACTGTAGTTTGCAATGACAGGGCGGGAGCCCTGTCATTGCAAACTGCTTTGCTTCATTGAAGCGAGAGCAGGGAAACCTGCTCTCGCTTCAATGAAGCAAAGCTGATTGCTTTTCCACATGGGGAGCAGCAGGTTAGCTGCTCCCCATGTGGAAAAGCAATGCCGGCTCCCGCAGGATGCGGGGAGCCGGCTGGAACCGTGGGGGGATTGGGGATGCCCCCAACAGAGGCCAGGCCCCGGGGGATGGGGTCCCCGGGGCCTTAAAGTAGCCAGAGGAGGGGGGCTACGCAGCCCCCCTCCATTAAAAAAAATAAAATAAAAAAAAGGGCCATGCCCCGGGGGATGGGGTCCCCGGGGCAAGTTATGGCCCCGGGAGGGGGCCACGCGGCCCCCTTCCCGATTTTTTTTTTTATAAACAAAAATTGGGGGCAGGCCCTGAGGGATGGGGTCCCCAGGGCCAAAAAAATGGAAAAAAAAGGGGGGCTACACAGACCCCCTTCTAAAAAAAAAAGAAAAAAAAAAAAAAGACCGTGATCGGGCCGGAGGCCACGCCCCCTCCTTACACCACTCTGCAAACGCGCCCCCTGGCGCGTTTGCAGCGGGGGAACTAATTTCCCTTGAATACTGGGGGTCCCTGGGGGCCAACTCGCCCACCAGGAACCTCCAGTATGCGCCAGGGGGCTGCGTTGTAGAGAGGTGTAATGAGGCCACACCCCTTTTTACACCTCTCTGCAACGCAGCTCCGTGGCGCTTACTGGAGGTACCTGGTGGCCGAGTTGGCCGCTAGGGGACCTCAGGATTCAAGGAGACTTAATCCCCCAACTTAAAACGCGCCACAGGGCGCGTTTGCACAGTGGTGAAGGTAGGGGGTGGGGCCTGAGGTGATACTGTGCAAACACGCCCTGTGGCACGTTTTAAGTTGGGGAATTCATTCCTCTTCAATCCAGAGGTCCCCTAGGGGCCAACTAGCCCACCAGGTACCTCCAGTAAGAGCCACGGAGCTGCGTTGCAGAGTGTTGTAAAAAGGGGGGTGGCCTCTGAACACCTCTCTGCAACGCAGCTCCCTGGCGCATACTGGAGGTACCTGGTGGGCAAGTTGGCCGCCAGGGGACCTCAGGATTCAAGGGGACTTAATCCCCCAACTTAAAACACGCTACAGGGCGCGTTTGCACAGTGGTGAAGGTAGGGGGCGGGCCTGAGGTGATATGTGTGCAAACACACCCTGTGGCGCGTTTTAAGTTGGGGAATTAATTCCTCTTCAATCCTGAGGTCCCCTAGGGGCCAACTAGCCCACCAGGTACCTCCAGGAAGCGCCACGGAGCTGCGTTGCAGAGTGTTGTAAAAAGGGGCGTGGCCTCTGAACACGCTCTGCAACGCAGCTCCCTGACGCATACTGGAGGTACCTGGTGGGCTAGATGGCCCCCAGGGGACCGCAGGATTGAAGAGGAATTAATTTCCCAACTTAAAACGCGCCACAGGGCGTGTTTGCACGCGTCACCTCAGGCCCCGCCCCCTTCCTTTACCATTAACAAATATTCCTCTAAAATCAGCCGAACTACGAATTCCGATTAACTCACCTGTTATCAGGAGAGAATCCAGGGCTGCATCTTTTAGCCCAGCACTGACCCTGAAAAGTATTTCTAAGCGTACTTACCAGTAACTTGTATTTCCTTCCATAGGAATCCATTGTGTGGTTTTCAGCAGAAAAGTTTTTAAGCGCCCATTTTTGAAACGTACAAATATTCCTCTAAAATCAGCCGAACTACGAATTCCGATTTACTCACCTGTTCTCAGGAGAGAACCCAGGGCTGCATCTTTTAGACCAGCACTGACCCTGAAAAGTCATTCTAAGCATACTTACCAATAACTTGTATTTCCTTTCATAGGAATCCATTGTGTGGTTTTCACAAGAAAAGTTTCAAAGTGTCCATTTTTGAAACGTACAAATATTCCTCTAAAATCAGCCGAACTACGAATTACGATTTACTCACTGTTATCAGGAGAGAACCCAGGGCTGCATCTTTTAGACCAGCACTGACCCTGAAAAGTAATTCTAAGCATACTTACCAGTAACTTGTATTTCATCCATAGGAATCCATTGTGTGGTTTTCAGCAGAAAAGTTTCTAAGTGTCCATTTTTGAAACTTACAAATATTCCTCTAAAATCAGCCGAACTACGAATTCCGATTTACTCACCTGTTATCAGGAGAGAACCCAGGGCTGCATCTTTTAGACCAGCACTGACCCTGAAAAGTAATTCTAAGCGTACTTAACAGTACCTTGTATTTCCTTCCATAGGAATCCATTGTTTGCTTTTAAGTAGAAAAGTTTCTAAGTGTCTATTTTCACAAACTAAAAATATTCCTAAAAAATTGTCTGTATGACTTAAACACATTCTTTCAACTGTTTACAGGAGATTCCCGGATCCACCACTGAGTAAGAAAAAGTAACGATAACACTACTTACCTGCTATGTGATAATGTTTCTGTCAACTTTTAAAATACAATAATAATCCTTAAAAATCACTACTGTAACCAAAACACTTTTACTCAACTGTTTACAGGAGATGTCCAAGGACTGAATCTAGCATCCAGTCCTGTGGTTAGAAAAGTAATCCATAAAGTAACTGATTGCATTTGACTAGAAATTCACATTGAGCTCAATGTTGCTTTGTGTTTGAAATTGTGTTACCCATTGCAACAACTGTAACTACTGTACTTAAAAGTCTATTGCCTATTTGCAAAGTATTTAAACTAAAGTAATTCATTCTGAGAAAGTATATTTTGTATTGTAATGTATAATGTAAATAAAAAAATGTAAATATCTAAAAATAAACAGTTTAAACAATGTAGTAAATCAGTATCAAAAAAATCACTAAAACAATTAATTCATTAAAAATTTTATGGCAAGACCGGAGGCTCCTATTATGCATTCTTTTCTTGCATTTATTATAATAGCAGCAAGATAAGACAAATAACTACACTCCCCAGAAGGCTGCAGGAGGAAACTACTAGCCAATGGGGAGAACACTAACAAAAATACACCAATCAGGTCAGCCCAACTACATTAGGACCTATCTGACCGCAAGCAGTCCTCTTTTCTTGCTGCTCGCAGTCAGATAAGTCGACTTTATTTATTCTCCTCATTACGCTGTCACTATTTTGTGTAACTTGACTAATTTGGTTCAAATGTGCATATTTTGTTAGCGCATATCACACGCTTCGTTTTCACGCGCTGCTCAGTGCGCTCTCGCCTTCCCGGTTGTCCGCTCTTTTGCACCCCCCTCGCCTTTCATATTCAGCGCGTATACACGCGCGCGCGCTTGGTTTGTTTACCGTTTTTTTCCTGGCAACGCTTCGCTCCCTCACTGCTTCCTCTCACGCTCGCTTCAGAGCTCGATTGCCGGTCTCCTCAGCGAAGCTTCCTGCTCACGCTCGCTTCAGAGCTCGACTGCCTGTCTCCTCTGCAGCTCGTCTTTCACCGGCAATCTTGTCTGTACACGCCCCCTTATTGTTTTGCCTGCAATTAACCCCTTGTTCACCAGTTTTAGTGAAAATGGATGTGCCCAGCTCTCCTGAGCTTGATAATGACGATTCTTCCAATTTTAAATCGGATTTAAGCCATTTTATCAACTCTTCTGTTGAAACTGCGGTAGAACATTCCATGAAGAAAGTTTCTAAGACTATGGAAAATTCTTTTCTTAGTCTCATGACCAAAGCTTTGGCCCATTCTGCGGGGGAAAGCAGAAAACGTAAACTAGTTCCTTCCACTAGGTCTAAAAAAGGGTCACATTTGATTAGCGAGGTTTCCTCGCGCAAGATTGAGGATGCTATTCCTCCCAGGCCTCAGTCAAAGGAGGGGTCTACTTTGACATTTGGCAAAAGCAAAGCCAAGAAAAAGAATGTGGAGGTGCATAAGAAGCTGGTCATTGATTCCATCCAGGATACGGATGACGATTTAGGTGACACAGATGACGACGATCTCTTTGATCTCTTTGGAGTTGGCGATTCTTCGCCCAAAAAGCAAAAATTATCACCATTTGAGTCAGAACCCATTCTGGACTCGGAGGGAATGCCTATGTTCGATCCTGCCCTGATTAGACATCCCAATTCCACGGAATGGTTTCCCGTTCCCCATGTAGGGGAGTACATATCTTCTAAGCTGAGGCAGCCTCTAGACAAGTCTGTCAGAGCTAAGTTAAAATCCGAGTGCCCCAAACCTTCTTTGGCCTCTCATATCACGATAACTCCCACCATTGATCAGCCGCTCCTCACCTTCTTCTCCAAGTTTGGCAAGGACCCTCGTAAGGGGGTAGACAGAGCTTGGTCCTCCTGCCAGGACAAACTTTTGGATATGGTAGGCCCTCTTGCCCGCATTTTGGATCTGGCGGAAACAGCCCGATCTGAAGAACTGACTTTGAATCCAGAAGATGTTTCGCTTTGGGCACAGCGTACCTTTTGTTTATTGGGTAATGCCAATGCGGCTATTACTCACGAGCGGCGCAAAGGTCTGCTAATCAAGTTAGACCCTAAGTTAGCCAATCTGGCATCTCAAGACCCTGGTGTAAAGGCAGATGGTCTTCTTTTTGGCGACTCCTTAGTCAAGGACCTTTCGAAATTTGTTTCCACTTTTGCCTCGTTGGATAAGGCACAACTTTCAATCAAAAAAGTTTTTGCCCCTCGGGTTTTTGGCAGGGCCGGCAGAGGCAGGAACCGCTCTTCCGGCCGCTTTTCCTCCTTCCAAGGTTCCAGAGGTGCTTCCAACTCCGGATACCAAGAGTACAAGCCTCAATTCTACCCCCAACGTGGTCGTGGCTTCCGGGGTCGTGGACAGAGGGGCCACAGAGGCAACGTCAACAACGCCAACTATTCCCAACAAGGTAAGCCTGTCTTCTGGCCCTCCCGTTGGAGGGCGCTTGGCTCTGTTTCTAAGCAAATGGCAAACTTTAACCTCCGACCCGTGGGTTCTCAATTCTGTCCAAGGTTATCTTATAGAATTTTACGCTCCTCCTTTCCAGAATACTTTGCCTCCTCCTCTGGTTTTTTCCGCCGACGTTTCGCGTCTGATATCTCAGGAAATTTTTTCCCTGCTGGCAAAGAAAGCTATCCAAAGACTTCCTTTCGATCCCTCGGGATTTCTCAGCACTTTGTTTCTGGTTCGCAAAAAGAACAAAAAGATGCGACCAGTTATCAACCTCAAAGTTTTCAATCAGTTCGTCGTTTACAGGCATTTCAAGATGGAAACCATTCTCCATCTACGAGACACTCTGCGGGCCGGCGATTGGATGGTCCGCTTGGACCTTCAGGATGCGTATCTGACAGTTCCCATCCATCCCTCGCATTCCAAGTTTCTCCAGTTTCAATGGCTGGGCGTAACTTATCGGTTTTGCTCACTCCCCTTCGGTCTTTCTTCAGCTCCTTGGTGCTTCACCAAAATCATGAAGCCAGTGGTGGCTTATCTTCGAGCCTTGGGTATTCGCCTGATCATTTATCTGGACGATATTCTTCTTATGAATACGAGCAAACCAGGTCTGTTGCGGGACCTTCAGGTGACCCAATCCCTTCTTCTCGATCTCGGTTTTCTTATCAATCCGGAGAAGTCCATACTAACTCCCTCTCAAAGTGAAGAATTTCTGGGGTTTCGCGTGGATTCCCCCTCTGCGTCTCTTTTCCTTCCTACCGAAAAGATCGCGGCTATTCGTACAGAAATTTCTCAAGTTCTCTCTCTATCCCACATTTCCCTTCGTTCCCTCGCAAGGATTGTGGGGCTCCTTTCAGCCTCAATCCAAGCAATCTTTCCCGGCCCTCTTCATTATCGGGCCCTTCAACGCTTAAAAATCAGACATCTGCGTCAGGGTCTGGCTTACTCCGATCTTATCCTTCTAGACAGAGACTCGCGGTCCGAGCTGCAATGGTGGATAGACCATTTAGATGCGTGGAACGGAAGAACTATCTTCGCCACGGCCCCAGATCTTGTATTAGAATCAGATGCCAGCCTGGCGGGTTGGGGCGCCCGCTGTGGACCAATCTCGACTGGAGGTACATGGTCTCTAGAGGAGTCGTCATTGCACATCAACTGTTTAGAGATGCTTGCAGGCTCCTTTGCAATCCGCAGCCTCGCAAAGAACAAGGTAAGTTGTTCCATTCTTCTCAGGATGGACAATGTTTCTGCGGTCCGTTACATCAACCATCTAGGTGGCACAAGATCCAAACCCCTCGCGGAACTCGCCAAGAGTCTGTGGCATTTTTGCCTCCTTCACAATCTCTCTCTTCAAGCAGAATATCTCCCCGGCAATCTCAATTCCATCGCGGATTGGCACTCTCGGTATCTCCGAGATTTCAGCGACTGGAGGTTACTTCCCTCCGTGTTTCTTTCTCTCTCTCTCAAGTGGGGCCCTTTCTTCATAGACCTCTTCGCGTCTCGCCTCAATTCTCAATTACCTCGTTTCTACAGTTGGCGCCCGGATCCGCTGGCTTTAGCGACCGATGCCTTCCTCCAGGACTGGTCACTGCACCTCAATTACGCTTTTCCTCCCTTTCTTATGATCAACAGGGTCCTTTCTCAAATTCGACGCCAACAGACATCACTGGTCATAGTGGTACCTTTTTGGCAATCCCAGATATGGTTTCCGTCCCTTTTGGAATTAGCAGTGGACTTTCCGGTCCTCCTCCCTCATTCCTCAGATCTTCTCCTGGATCCTCGAGGTTCCCCTCACAACCTCATTCTCGATCGGTCCCTGACCCTATCGGCCTGGAAACTGTCCAGTCTCTCTCTTCTGACCAACTCCTTTCTCAAGAAGCTTCTATCTTTATCAGCCGGGCCTGGGCTCCCGGTACTTCCAGGGCATACAAATCCGCTTGGTCTCTTTGGTCAAGCTGGTGTCTTGAACGGTCTGTCGATCCCTTTTCAGCCTCTGTGACTTTTATAGTCAATTTTCTGGCCTCTGAGGCCAGTGCTGGCAAGTCTTATCGCACAGTGAATTTATACAGATCAGCTATTTCCCTCAACCATTGTCCAGTCGACAATAAACCTGTCGGATCCCATCCACTTGTTTGCCGTTTGTTAAGAGGAGTTCGTTTTTCCAAACCTCCGTTGGCTAAGTATTCGTCTTTATGGGATGTTAATTTGGTTTTCAAATTGTTTTTGGATTGGCCTGACAATACTGCTCTCTCCCTGAAAATGTTGTCTGCAAAACTTACTATGTTGTTGTGTTTAATCTCCATTAAACGTGTCTCTGATGTTAGAGCTTTAGATCTTTCTTCAAGACAGTTTTCTCCTACTGGTGTGCTGTTTCAAGTGCAGAGGCGCACTAAAACAAATTTACAATCTGTGTTTTACCCTTATTTTCCAGCTCAACCAAAATTATGTGTAGGTCGTTGCCTAAAAGCCTATGAAAACAAATCTGCTGACTTTATGTCTTCTTCCCAGACACAATTGCTTATTTCTTTCCGCAAACCTCACCTCCCCGTCTCTTCTGCTACCCTGGCCCGTTGGATCCGTTGGATCATGTCTCTTGCGGGCATTGACGCTTCTTCTTTTGGAGCTCATTCTACTAGAGGTGCCATGGCTTCAAAGGCCTTTTGGTCAGGCTCGCGCCTGGAGGATATCCTTAAGTCAGCAGATTTGTCTAATGATAATGTGTTTAGGACCTTTTATTGTAAACCTGTGATTACTGCTTCTTCTCTGGTGGTTGATATGCTTTGAACTAGCATAATAGGAGCCTCCGGTCTTGCCATAAAATGTAGATTTTCCTAATAAGTTATGACGGAAAGTCTTAATTTTATTAAAGACACGGAGGCGAGTATTATCTCTCCACAACAGCTCTAATTTGTTCTGTTTTCCCCCCCTTTAGGTACTCCGGCTCTACCACCACCTTCCTCGTGAGAGTCGTCCTCAAGCACCAGATTTCTTGGCATCACCGTCTAACTGCCTTCCAATGTGGTTTCCTCAGGATGTTTCCACCATGGTGTTCCTGGTTCAAGATCTGTTTACCTGGATTTTGACTGTTTATCTACTGTTATTTTTGGTTCCTTTGTTTTCGCCTTCTTACTAACTTGCACAAGAAAAGAGGACTG
This sequence comes from Triturus cristatus, assembly GCF_964204655.1. NCBI lineage: Eukaryota > Metazoa > Chordata > Amphibia > Caudata > Salamandridae > Triturus > Triturus cristatus. The sequence continues at coordinate 273,195,584 of NC_140588.1, forward strand.
CTTGCGGTCAGATAGGTCCTAATGTAGTTGGGCTGACCTGATTGGTGTATTTTTGTTAGTGTTCTCCCCATTGGCTAGTAGTTTCCTCCTGCAGCCTTCTGGGGAGTGTAGTTATTTGTCTTATCTTGCTGCTATTATAATAAATGCAAGAAAAGAATGCATAATACTCGCCTCCGTGTCTTTAATAAAATTAAGACTTTCCGTCATAACTTATTAGGAAAATCTACATTGTCATTTACAAAACCTTTGAAATTCACTGAAAAAACCATAGGTTGCAGGCCTGATATAGTTAGTAATTAGCATTTAAAAAACCTTTGAAATTCACTGAAAAAACCATAGGTTTCAGGCCTGATATAGTTAGGAATTATCATTTAAAAAACAATAGGTTTTAGGGGTGTTATAGTTAGCTGGACATTTCACTCGAACAAAACCATTGAAATTCCTCCGATATAGTTAGTTGTACTAACTACATCTCGCGCGCCCGCAATCCACTGCTGATGATGTCACATATTACATCATTCATGACATGGTCAGTGACATCACTGATGACATCTCAAATGACATCACTGATGACATCATCCACGTGACAATCAGATACACCTCATCATACACTAGTATAACCTTTCATCACTCACTGTAAAATAGAGAGTGCCAGATTTAAATCCATTGACACACCAATACAAGTTTCTAAACACCCACTCAGTGATTCCTAGATCTATACACACATCTAATCACTTACCTATAGATTCACTCATACATGCTGTCAATGATAAATAGAACACTATCAAATATACTTATACACCTAAATCGACATTACGCACCAACACACATCCTAATCACTTATGAAGTCATCCTACTCACTTATGCAAACAATGGATCATACTTACTTTTACTTAGCTATACACTTATAGAAACACCACTTCATCTATTCATATAGATAATAACTCATCCTTAGTGTGTTATGAAAACACTATTACAACTATACAGTTATCCATACAGTCACTCATACAATCACTGAGTCTTATGTATACTTATTTATATACAACAGCTGACACATACACTGGCTTTTATTTTTCTAGTTTGTTGGAGATGTACCAGACATATATTGGCTCATCGCCAAACCCATAAAGATATTCACTCACCAAAACAACTGTTATAACATGTAGGTTTAACTTCAGATACCTACTGAATCAACTATTCACACATCTTTGGGCAGTCACACCCCCCCCCACCGAACCACACACACATTCACTTTCCCATACAAATACTCAGTTAACTAATCAATAAATAATATAGACTTTCAAGCAGCTAGTGACCAACTGGTGCAGAAGTTTACACAACAACTGACAAAGTGATACAGATATTCACACAGTTTTGTCACTATCCAATATATTTAGTGAGACACTATAAATTAGTCAAGTAAACAATCAATCACACTGCTACTAAATCCTCCATCCAGATATTTATATTTATATATCCACCCATTCTTCAATGCAAATTGCTATATATATATATATATATATATATATATATATATATATATATATATATATATATATATATATATATATATCCAATGATCCTTGCCTTAACTCCTTCGTGGTGTTGGAAAGCAAGAGCAGACCCAGATTCGTCGATAGTGATATTTATTTAGTTAGTTCACCACCATGTCGCCATGACGCGTTTCGGTCGGAAACTCCGACCTTGCTCACGATATATATATATATATAAAATACATATTTAAATAACGAACCAAACCACATTCGCTGGATGATGTCATCAGTAATGTCATTTGAGATGTCATCAGTAATGTCACTGACCATGTCATGAATGATGTAATATGTGACATCATCAGCAGTGGATTGCGGGCGCGCAAGATGTAGTTAGTACAGCTAACTATATCGGAGGATTTTCAATGGTTTTGTTCGAGTGAAATGTCCAGCTAACTATAACACCCCTAAAACCTATTGTTTTTTCAGTGAATTTCTAAGGTTTTTTAAATGCTATTTCCTAACTATATCAGGCCTGAACCTATGGTTTTTTCAGTGAATACACATATATATATATATATATATATATATATATATATATATATTATCTACTGGCGGTCGCCAGTAGATAGTTATAGTTAGGACCTATTTTCCATGGGAAATCCGCAACATTCTATTGGGAATATCTTTGGCGCCGGTTGATGAATCTTCGCGAAATTTTCCAAACTTTTGGCCAGCTCCGCTCCGCTCCGCTCCTACCCTGAAAGTTTTGCAGTGATCCGTCAAACGGGGGCTGAGAAAAAAGGGGGGTCCCAAAACGCGTTTTCCCCATGCAATTTTCCCATAGGATCTGTTGTCGCAGCTACAGCCCGAACCGCTGAATGGAATGACACCAAATTTGGCAAAGAGGTAGTCCTCAGTTCGGACTCGTGCCTTTTGCATATATGGTGTGAATCTGTTCAGTAGTTCCTGAGAAAATTAGGGTAAAAAAGTTAGTGATATCTATGGCCGGGGAGGATCCGCACCGTAAGCGCACCCTCCCCGAACCGAGGGCGCAACGTCCCGATCGCGTGCTGAATGCTAATTGGCTGTCGAGTGTCCCTCTACATTCGAAACCAGGAACTGTTGGCGGCCATTTTCTGCCTCGGTAGAAGCGAGGCAGAAGATGGAAGGGGAATAAGTGTGTAAAACATATAAAGGGGGCAGAGTGGAAATACTCTGACCCTCTAGAGGTGCTTAGGGGGTCCCACAAGGACCCCCTGGGGCCCCCTTTTTAAAAAACAAAAAAAACACGGGGAAATGTGCGCACGGTGCACGCATCCTATCCCGTTGGATGCACGGATTCTCTCGCGGTGGGTGCGCGGATCCACAGCACCGTTTTTTGAAAAACGACAAGAATTCATTGGTTGTATGACAACTTTCTACACTGAAAGGTAGGGTGTATATTTCTGATTTTTAAAGGTATGGTAGTTATTAGTTAACGAAAACAGATTGTAAGGAACATTATATATGATAAGCTGATATGTTGAAAAGTCAAGCACACTTCCTGTCTTGTGTAGGAACATTGTGTGCTGAACTTGTGACCTGTGAGCTCAGTGCAGTGTTCCATGACCTGTTTCTATGGTAACAGGCAGAAGGCAGATTGGGGGAAGGGTTGAAATGTATTTCAGTTGGAAAGGGTTGAAATGTTTAACCAATAGAAATGTGTGTTTGCTTTTGAGTTTATGTGCGAAGGATTGTGATTTGATGTTTACATGTATATGTGTGGAAAATGAAAGGGAAACTTTTTCATTCTTTGCTTTTGCTGAGAGGTGCACAGTGCAGAGAATCTGTAAAAGAAAATATGGTGATTGATTGATATACTTCTTAATCTACAAAAGAACTTGAAAGATGGCGGAGAACATGGCGGCAGACGGCTGATCTGCCGTGGTGCTCCGTGAGTTCGGGCTCCCGTTTCCTCGCTTTCCCCGGCTCCCTCGATTTCCCCGCCTGAGTTACCGATGGCTGCCGATGGCGGACACTAATTTAGTGTTTTGAATCCCTTACCGGTGTATTGTGCCTGTGTCTGTCCCCTCGGTTTTGGCAGTTTTTCTCGGAGTCTTGCTGATTTTCCTCTGTGTGCTACGTGCGGTGGCCGCGGTCTGCTGACTGCCTGCCGCCTGATTTCCGCTGGGTCCTAATTCCTCCCTTTGGTGCGGATCTGTCTTCTCTCTATGCCTTGCTGCTCTGGTAGCAAAATCCCGGCTGGTGACGCCTTTGGTACTTTTGGAGGTGCAGCTGGTACTCCTGGTTGCCGCGGATCTTCCTCTTCCATCGGCTGTTCACTGGTTCGGTGGTCGTGGTCCTCAGCCGCCCTGGAGCTGCGGCGCGGCAGGAGAGCGCGCAGTTTGGTGCGTGCTGTGTGTGCTGGAGACAGCCTTGTTCACCATTTGGAAGACTCTTCTCAGGGAGCAGCTGAGAATACTGAAGCGGTTACGACGGCAGCGGATGGTTACAGCGATACAAGCACACAGGAATCAGCCTCAGTCCTACCTCAGTGTGGGCTATCAAAGGATTCTGAAGGTTTGCACCAACACTATCAAACGTCCAGAGGTAAGGGGAGAGGTGGGAAATCTGGTCGAGGACGAGGTAAGGAGCAGGCTAGAGTGCCTACGAGGGGGGTTGTTGTCGGCTCTAATTCGTCTGGTGCCGTTATTCCACCCCAACTTGGTAAAAGAACCTCCTCCTATCTATCCAAGGAGGTGAAATCAAAGGGCACCAGAGGGAGAGTAACACGTAATCCTGTTGCTGGAGTCGAGGCTACATCTAAAATTACACCATCCCTTCGGTCATACTTCAAAGTTGTTCCACAGGTCTTGCGCCTTGTGGAATCCAAGGCAATGACCACACCAAATGATTCAGCTCAAGTGTTTTCCCCTACTTTAACTCCATCATCTCTCTCAACCCCGCCCCTTTAGTTGTTGTGCCAACCCTTTCGGTTCCTGGTGACTCCGTGATGACTGTAAGGGAGGTAGTGCCAGCTGTCTCAGTTGCTGTCTCAGTTGCTCCTGTAGTTCCCGTACCTTCCCCACCTATTATTATATCCAAGAGTGGAGTTTTGTCTTGTGAAATGGCGGGAGGCCGGGCAACACCTATTAGTTCTATCATGAGGGGCGACATTGCAGCAGCTAGTGAAGGTGGTCTTACCCACTCCGATTCCGGGGGGGCTACTGTATTGGAGCCGTCTCTCGAGCTATCTTTGGCAACATCTGTCCCTGTTCTTGCACCTTCCATTCCACCTTGTGAAGAAGCAACACCAGAAAACATCTCGGCAGCCACTTTATTTGCGATGCTCACTACCTTGTCTCAGGACATAAAAAAAGGGTTTGAGCAATCCTCAGTTATGCAGAAGGAGATTCGCGATTATTGTCAATCATTGGATAATAAGATCGATGGGCTGTCAACAAGGACAGAAGTCTTGGAGGAAAAACTAGCTATAATGTTGGTACATCTAGTTAAGACAGAAGAGGACATTACTAAACTTAAAAGAGGTGATCAGGCCTTGCTGGACAGGATGGAGGTTTTAGAAAATAATGCAAGAAGATGTAACATTCGTATTCTTAATGTTCCGGAGGGGTCTGAGGGGGCAGATGTTAAGCAGTTTATTGTTTGCCTTTTGAAGGAAGGTTTATGTCTGGGTCAATCCCTGGAGCAGCTAGCAACCGACATTCAGAGGGTCCATAGGGAACCATTCAGACAGAACCCACAAAGGCAAAAGCCGCGTAAAATCCTTGTTAATTTCCTTACATACACTCTCAAAGAGCAGATACTGAATGCAGCTCTTAAACAGAAGTCCCTACCTGGTAAGGGGTTTACTTTCCTCATCAGATCTGATCTTTCTAGGGTCACACTTGAGAAGCAATGGCAGTTTGGAAGGCGGCTGGAGTCCTTTAGGAAGTTGGGCGCTTCTGCTCAATTGGTGTTCCCGGCCTCTCTGAAGGTCATGTATAATAATAAAATGGTAAACATTAGGTCAATCGAAGCTGACGATGAATTCCTTTTGGATATAGGCAATAAGTCATCCGGTAATAGCACTTAACTCGCTTTTTTCTTTTGGAGTTTAGGTCCTTTTACTGCCTTATGGTCGCTCACAGGGATTGAAGCATATTTAGAAAAAAAAAAAAAAAATGAGAAGGAAGGAGGAAGAGAGAAAAAAAGAAAAAAAAAATCTATTTCTCTTCTTTTATTTCAGGGAAGGAAAGGAGTAGGAGAAAGGGGAGGAAAGGGAAAGAAAGGGGGAAAGAAGATGAAGAAAAGAGAAAAAAATAAATAAATAAATAAATAAAAAAAAATAAAAAAGAGTACACTGTCATAAGTGGGATCACTTCTTTTTTTTTTTCTTCTTTTTTTTACCTTTTAGCTGTGAGTTCGGGGGGGGGTGTAACGGGAGCCTGAGGTAGGGGTGCCATCTACTGGACTTGATCCGGTTAGATACACCACGGGTTCTCCATGGGGAGGGTGAAGGGCGGGCGGGTGGGGGGGGGGTTCACGGGCAAAATTTAAAAATTCCTCATCAGCCATCTTTTCTATTTTCTGTAGGTTCTTTAAAGTTTCTCATGTTGTACTGCGAGTTTTCTTGTGGAGGTGGGTCAGTATATATCTGGTCGCATTATAAAGGCAAGACTGGTTGTGCTCTGGTTCAGTGGAGATGGCTAGTTTAAAGATTATGTCTTGGAATGTCAATGGGCTCCGTACTAATCCTAGGGCTAGAATATTGATGCAGTATCTCCGGGACTCTGATGCCCAGGTCATCATCCTTCAAGAGACACATTTGATCCAGTCTGAAATTGACACCTTGGTTAAAAAGAATAAATGGATTGATTTTATGATATCAACCTCACAATCTATGACTTCCCGAGGTGTGTCACTGATTTTCAGAAAGCAGCTTAGGGCCAGGGTATTAGAGTTTAAAGTCGACCCTGCGGGAAGATGGGTTATTGCTTCTGTGGTAATTATGGGTGCCTGTTTTACTATTGTTGGATACTATGGTCCCAATCTTGATGACCCTACATCTTTGGAAGTGATTTTTTCTCACCTTTTGTCCTTCCCGGAACCAGTTATATTAGCTGGCGACTTCAATATTGTTTTAGATCCAGTCCTGGATAAATCTCATAACAGTAGATCCCGTGTCCCTTCAAAATCAAGATCTTTCTTGTTGAATGAGATGAAACAATACGGTTATATCGATATTTGGAGGTTAAGAGCCGGGCAGCAGCAGGGTGTCTCTTTTAGAAACTATAAATATAATCACCAGTCCAGGATAGATTTTATATTAATTAACCATAGTTTATCCGACGCAGTTAGGGACATTTGTTATTTCCCGTCACATTTATCTGACCATTCTGCAGTTTTCCTGGAACTTATGGTACCTACTTCTGACGTAGTAAGGACTTGGTCTTTTGACCGTTCTCTACTTTCTCACCCTGAAGATGTCACTTTTTTAAAGTCTGAAGTGAGGTCTTTCTTAGAGATGAATGTGGGTTCTGCTGAACCTGGTGTGGTCTGGGACTCACTTAAAGCCTCTTTGAGGGGTCTTATTACAAGTAAGATGTCATATAGAAGGAGGGAATATAGAGAGGCTATTGCCTCAGTTGAGGCGGACCTGACTAGTGCACAGGCCGACATTGATGCCAACTTGGCTTCCACAGAAGCTGTTTTGGCACCTTTGCGGGTTAAACTATTGACCCTAAGAGGCCAACTGACCTCGATCCTTAACCGGCGGCTTCAGGAAAGATGGGAGGCCAGTAAAATCGCACATTTTCAGTATGGGGAGTGTGCTGGTAAATTATTGGCATGGAAAGTAAAAACTGATCAGGTTCGTAACAACATCAACCAGATCTATGTCAATAATGTCCCTCTTTCTTCTGATGCAGATATTAGAGCAGCATTTAAAGATTACTATCAAGATATTTATCATGAAGATAAGAAATTGGATACTGATATGATTAATGAATGGCTTGGGAAAATAGATCTACCAAAATTCTCTGTTGATCAGTCAGCAATGCTAGATAGTAAAATCTCGGAAGAGGAGGTAAGGGAAGCCATTCGGGATGCCAGGAAAGGCAAGGCCTCTGGGCCTGATGGGCTGCCTGCTGAAATATATAAATCTTTGGAGCAGGAACTTGTTCCTTTCCTGGTTACATTGTTCAATCAGATACTGCTCGATGGAGTACGACCACCTGTGTCATGGGATAACGCATCCATAACTGTTATTTTGAAACCAGGGAAGTCTCCAACCGCCTGTGGCTCCTATAGGCCAATCTCTGTTTTGAATGGAGACTATAAGATCTTTGCCTCCATTCTTGCAAATAGATTGGCCTTGGTCGCTCCTTCCATTTTACATGTCGATCAGAAGGGATTTATTAAGGGGCGACAGCTTTTTGAATTAACTTTTGATTTGATTGGGTCAATAGATATGGCATGTTTGAAGTCTTTGCCCTTGGCGGTTCTCACGCTGGACGCCACCAAGGCCTTCGACAGAGTTAATTGGTTGTATCTGTCGGAGGCCATGGCAAAGTTTGGCGTGGGGGGTAGATTTCGTCAGGCGATTAGTCTTCTTTATAGTAACCCTAGTGCCCGTGTCTTGGTTAATGGTATACTCTCTGACTAATTTGACATCTCGAGGGGTACTAGGCAGGGATGTCCTCTCTCCCCACTCCTGTTCGATTTATATGCTGAACCCTTTGCCCAGATTTTGAGGGATAGTGTTAACATCAAGGCATTTGCGTACAGGGGCTGGGAGAGAAAGGTGGCACTTTACGCCGACGATATTCTCATTTTTACCTCTGACCCGCATGAGGCCCTCCCAGCAATATTCAGGCTGGCATCGGAGTTTGGGATGGTCTCTGGATATGAGATTAATGCTCTAAAGACTGAGATGATGACCTGGAACATCGATCAAAGTACCTTCGATTCGGAAATCCGGCCGGCGAGTCGGATGAGATGCTTAGGTTTGGATATTGTATCTGACCTCGATCAGATTACTATTATTAATTTTTTTTAAATTGCAAAGGATTGTCGTAGGTTGCTCCAGTCCTGGGCCCATCTTCCACTCTCCCTACTGGGCAGGGTCAGCCTTGTCAAAATGTCCATCTTGCCTAAGGTTTCTTTTTTGTTTAATGCGATACCTTTATGTTTTGATCCCGCCTCTATCAGGAAATTACAGTCGGATATTAGCACCTTTATTTGGAATAAACATCTGCCAAGAATCTCCTGGAAAAAAATTAGGAGACGTAGGGAAAAAGGAGGGCTTGCTGCTCCTGATCTCCAGGCTTATGCCTGGGCTTTCCAGCTTTCACATGCCAGGATTCTATTAAAAAGACCAGTAGGGGTTGGAGTGGGTTCCCTCTATTCAATGTTATTGGATGTAGAAGGTGTAAGTCAGTCAGGGTTTCTTTTTAAATTTGGAAACCCCAAGTTTTTCAAAAAAATGTAATTGAAAATTTTAAGGGGTATGGCAAGAATGTGGGCCCAGATGTCTAAAGCAATTAAAGTTGGTTACTATGGAAGTAGGACACCGTTGTGGGGCCTTCCTGATGGTCCAGCATGGTTAGGGGATGCACTAGCTACACCTATGAGAGAGGCAGGGCTGGAGGAGTGGGGTAACCTATTTGTTGACGGGGACTTGTTACCCTGGGATTATCTTTGTACAAAAATTGGTCCACACTTCTCCAGGCTTAAATATCTTCAGATGTTGAGCTGGTCTCGTGCATACTCTGTTCAACCTCCACATGGTGTTAAATATCCCTTGGGCGTATATAGTTATCTTATAACGCTTTTGGCAGATAAGCCACCTGCCAAGAAGGAAATTTCACTGTGGTATAATTTAATCTTGGAGGAAATGGACAGAACTTTTTCACTGCCAGAGGATCTTTGGTCTCAACACGTCATCAATTCCGATTTACAACATCTTTGGATTTCGTCTTGTAAGATGTTGTGGGATATTGTCAAACCTGCATGGTTACGCAGGAACCATCTTTTCACCATTCATCGAGCATACTACTCACCCCTTCGTCTTTCTAAATTTACTGAGGGGAGTAGTGTGGCCTGTGCGAAGTGTGGTTTGGTGGCTGCTTCTGACACTCATATGTTCTTTGATTGCCCACTTTTGTCCCCATTTTGGGATGCCATTAGTAAGACTCTTTCACTTTCTGTTGGAGTTAACATTACCCTAGATTTAACATCAGTAATTTTTGGTTGCTACCAAGGGGTCCCCTCCTTGGCAAAAAAGCTTATTTTTTATGCTATCCTGCTAGCCAGGAGGGAGATATGCAGAAAATGGAAGGATTCTTCATCTCCTTCTATTAATGACTGGTATGCTTCTACTTTGCTGGTCTCTAAGCTAGACCTGGCTAGATCTGGTAATCCAGATACAAGATCTTTCTGGCACCTCCTGAATTGGGTTCATTGAACATCTGGGTTTTTTTTTTTTCCCCAGGTCCAATGATTATGCCATCAACCTCGTTCCGGGGGTTACTTGTTTCATGGTGCTAAGTTTAGTACCTTGGCTGGACTTTAGCAATTGCCTGTCTGGTAGCAAATTAGTGATCATTGTAGGTTGAAACATGTTGCTGAGGGGTGAGCTTTCCGTTCTATTACTGCCCCAACCAGTCTTGGCTACTGAGGAAGCACAATGTGTGTAAACCTACAAGATTGCATATTGAAACTTGCCTGGCAGATGAGGACAAAAAAAAAAAAAAAAAAGAACTTGAAAGATTAGTTATTTAATTGTGAGGGGATGTATGTAGACTATTTTGATTTTAATCAGACTAATGTATTTTTCCTGCTAAAGTGTAGGGAGTACTTTTTTTCTCTACAATGTGTGTGCATGTAGAAACCATTCTGTGATAAGCATTTGTGTTTTTCATCTGTTTGTAAACAGATAACTGTGCGGTTTTTATATTTTGGTAGAATTAGAAACCAGTCATTGTTTATGAATTTGTGAAATGAGTTATGTTATGTTTCTATACTAAAATGTAGTACTACTTCTAGATGAAGTAATGTGTTTTGGTATAGTGCAAGGGATAGTGTTGTTTGTCTAGAATCACACAGTGAGTCTGTGTGCATTTGGGAACCACTGTGAGAGAAGCATTTGGTAACATCGTGCATTTGCTGACAGATAACTGTTTTAACTTGTCATGTTGTGAAGTTTTAGTAGCATTAGAAGACAGTTATGGCTTATGATTTGATTACATGAGTCAGGCTTTGACAGAAAAGTGCAGTCCTGAAATATGTAGATTGTGTGCAGTTCCCTTACCAGTTGCACTGTAGTGAATGAGTTTTGGTAAGCTCATAGTGGTGCTTGTCTAGAATCACACTGTGAGTTAGTGTGTATTTGGGATCAGTGTGAGAGAATCATTTGGTAACATCATGTATTTGCTGACAGATAACTGTTTTACAATCTGTCATGTTGTGAAGTTTTAGTAGCATTAGAATCCAGTCTTTGCTTATATGTTGATTAAACGAGTCATGCTTTAACACTGACGTGCTGTACTTAAATATGTAGATTGTGTGCAGTCCCCTTACCCCTTCCACAGTAGTGAATGAGTTTTGGTAAACTCCTAGGATAGTGTTGATTGTCTAAAATCACACTGTGAGTCTGTGTGCATTTGGGTAAGGATTGTGAGAGAAGCATTTGGTAACATCGTGTATTTCCTGACAGATAACTGTTTTAAAACCTGTCATGTTGTCAAGTTTTAGTAGCATTAGAAGTCAGTCTTTGCTTATGCATTGATTAAATTAGTCAGGCATTGACATTAAAGTGTAGTCAAGAAATATGTAGATTGTGTGCAGTTCCTTTACCACTTCCACTGTAGTGAATGAGTTTTGGTCCTAGGGATAGTGTTGTTTGTCTAGAATCACACTGTGAGTCTGTGTGCATTTGGGAACCACTGTGAGAGAAGTGTTTGGTAACATCGTGTATTTGCTGACAGATAAGTCTTGTAAAACATGTCATGTTGTCAAGTTTTAGTAGCGTTAGAAGACAGTTATGGCTTATGCTTTCATTATGTGAGTCAGGGATTGACAGTAAATTGCAGTTGTGAAATATGTAGATTGTGTGCAGTTCCCTTACCACTTGCACTGTAGTGAGTGAGTTTTGGTAAACTCATAGGGATAGTGGTGCTTGTCTAGAATCACACTGTGAGTTAGTGTGTATTTGGGATCACTGTGAGAGAAGCATTTGGTAACATCATGTATTTGCTGACAGATAACTGTTTTAAAACCTGTCATGTTGTGAAGTTTTAGTAGGATTAGAATACAGTCTTTGCTTATGCGTTGATTAAATGAGTCATGCTTTGACACTGATGTGGTAGATTGTGTGCAGTACCATTAACTCTTCCAGAGTAGTGAATGAGTTTTGGTAAACTCCTAGGATAGTGTTGCTTGTCTAAAATCACACTGTGAGTCTGTGTGCATTTGGGTAAGGATTGTGAGAGAAGCATTTGGTAACATTGTGTATTTGCTGACCTATACTAGTTTTAAAACTGGTCATGTTGTGAAGTTTTAGTAGCATTAGAAGCCAGTCTTTGCTTATGCTTTGATTATATGAGTCAGGCTTTGACATAAAAGTGCAGTCCTGAAATATGAAGATTGTGTGCAGTTCGCTTACCACTTCCACTTTAGTGAATGAGTTTTGGTAAACACCTAGGTATAGTGGTTGTTGTCTAGAATTACACTGTGAGTCTGTGTGCATTTGAGAACCACTGTGAGAGAAGCATTTGGTAAGATCGTGTATTTGCTGAGAGATAACTAATTTAAAACTTCTCATGTTGTCAAGTTTTAGTAGCATTAGAAGCTAGTCTTTGCTTATGCATTGATAAAATGAGTCAGGGTTTGACACTAAGGTGCAGTACCATGTACTATTCTGTTCACTGTGGCAGAACGGAAAATGTAAACGTTTTACCTAAGCACTGTCCTAGAAGTAGTCTGATTATTTATTCAGTTTCTATGTACCAAATAGACTGCTTCAAATGTCTATGCAGTATGCATGTAGTGTTCTAACATACTATACACTTGTCTTTTACACCTTCAATTCCCTAGTCAGTATCCATACACTTCCAGGAAACATACTGTCACTTCCTTTGCAGTCCTCTAGAGACCCATTCAACAGCATGTACTAATCCATTCACTGTGCCAAAACCCAAACACATATAAATTCACCAAGACACTCTCTTTCCAGTACTCTAATGATTCAGTCACTGCCTAAGTATTCATGCACTGAGCCAGGTCTTAGCACATAGACTTCTTCAAACCCCTATCCACTATGCATGCAGTCCTCTAAGCACCTACACACTTGTCTTTCACACCTTCAATTCCCCAGTCAGTATCCGTTCACTTCCAGCAAACACCCTGTCACTCCATTTGCACTGCTCTAGTGACCCATTCAGCATCATGTACTAATCCATTCACTGCGCCAAACCCTAATAAATTCACCCAGGCACTTTCCTTGCAGTACTCTAATCATTCAGTCAGTACCCAAGTACTCATCCAGTGACCCAGGCCTTAGTATATGGACTGCTTCAAACCCTTGTCCACTATGCATGCAGTCATCTAACCACCTACAAAATTGTCTTTCTCACCTTCAATTCCCTAGTCAGTATCCATACACTTCCAGGAAATACCCTGTCACTCCCTTTGCAGTCCTCTAGTGACCCATTCAGCACCATGTACTAATCCATTCACTGTGCTAAAACCCAAACACTTATAAATTCACCAAGATACTATCTTTGTAGTACTCTGATCATTCAGTCAGTGCCTAAATATTCATACACTGAGCCAGGCCTTAGCACACGGACTGCTTCAAACCCCTATGCACTATGCATGCAGTCTTCTAACCACCTAGACACTTGTCTTTCACACTTTCAATTTCCTAGTCAGTATCCATACAGTCCAGCACTAGTGACTGCCTTTGCACTCCTCTAGTGACCCATTCAGTACCAAGTACTAATCCATTCCCTGTGCGAAAAGCCTAGCACTTATAAATTCACCTAGGCACTCTCCTTGCTGTACTCTAATCATTCAGTCAGTACCCAAGTAGTCATGCAGTGAGCCAGGCCTTAGCACATGGACTGCTTTAAATGCCTATGCAGTATGGATGCAGTCCTCTAATCACATACACAGTTGTGTTTCACACCTTCAATTCCCTAGTTAGTATTCATACTCTTCTAGCAAACACCCTGTCACTCACCCAGTGTGTCTCCTTATAGTACTGTAATCATTTAGTCAGTTAGCATGTAGTCTTTTAGTGAGGTAGGCTTTAGGGCATGAACTGCTTCAAAGTAGTATGCACTATGCATGTAGTGTTTTAACGATCGTCACACTTGTGGTTCAGGGCTATAGTTTCTTAGTCAGTTTTTATATAAAATGTGTTTGTACAGTAATGGAATAGTATAAATTTGAAAGTTATTAATATACATTTATTTGTGATTCTTTTTTACAGATACTGAACAGGAGTATTTCTCATCTGTTTGCACTCTTCTCGTGCAAGATTGTTTGGATGAAGGGTCCTTGCTGTGCCGCACGAGTATTTTTTGTTAGGATCCCCTCGTAACAGAACTCTTTGGCAAATCTTGTGAATGAAGAAGGTGGCATTGGTCTTTGTTTGCCCCTTGGAAAAAGTTAAAAATTTCTTCACCACTGAAGAAAAACATTGTGGGCGTGGTGCCTTCTGCAAACATTTTTCCTCAGATTCGGGTAAATATTTTAAAGCGGCAACATTTACAGTTTTTGTAAGTTAAACTTATAAAATTTTGTTAGCTGTATACATTTTATATATCTGTGATTTGTTTCTTGTGGTATTTTGTTGAGAATACCATGTTGTTTTTTTTTTAACAATCTTTCTGATTTTCCAGGTCTGTCGTCGACATCCGTGGTTCCCACAGGAGTGTTCCGCCTTGTTGTTTTGTATTATTGTTGTTACATTTTGTTTATTAGTTTATTGTTTATATTTATGTTAAAAAAAAAATAATGTTTGAAAATAGTTTATCGTTTATATATTTATTATTATAAAAAATAAAGTTTGGAAAAAAAATTAATAATGTTTTTGGTTGTTCTCTTAACTGCTGTGTGACTTTTCCTTGTTCTTATTACTGTTATTTGATGGAGTCCACCATGGTGTTAAATTTTGGGGCACTTATCGCTGGAATACTGGTGATATCTGCAGTTTGCACCAACTTCTGAATAGTGTGTTAGATTTATCTCAACTTTACTTCCGTTAAAGTGCTGATAATGAAATGGAGAGTAGCCGTTCCCATGCAAAAAGACACGAGGTGCACCTTTGCGATTTATTCTAAATACTAAAATCCTGTATTGTATTGCACTGAGGTATTGGCTGCACTTACAGTGTACACACAAAATCTATTAAGAAATCTCATTGTATTTATATTGATTGGGAATAGTGCGTCAGGTGCTGGATCTTGAGGAGATACACTGCTCAGTTCGTATATTGTTGTGCACATGAAAAAAGTCACATCACAACTTTCACACCAATTGCAATGTGATACAAATTCTAGTGATAAGACACGTTAGCACCAGGGATTTTACACCTGCTTTCTGCTGGTGTTAAGCAGGACAACTACCTGCACCATGAAAGGGAACACAGCCAAGAGCCACACCAGAACACCCACAGGTGCCAAAGAGTCAATGAGCATGATACAGGGATACCCATGAGGGCCAGAAGACTCATCTCAACAACTCCAGGACCGCCAATGCCCCCCAAACCCACATCTTAGTAAGTGTGTCCCTGTGGTCATTGTCTTAGCATGATAGGCACGAGCCCTGCAACATCACAGTGTGCTGTCACCTCAGCATTGGCAGTGAGCCTGGATGTGTAGCTACGTACGCATCCTCCTGCATGCACAACTGGCGTGTGCTGGTCTGTCGTTCACAGGTCAGTGCAGGGGTCCTATCCGGCAAGGGGAACGGGGTGTCTCGGACATGTCCATGTACAGGAAGTGCAGGGAGTGTGTTTCTGTGTTCTGGTGTGGCCTGTTACAAGAGCCGCAGCAGTCGATGTTGTAAAGTGGCATGCACCACCTCCAAACGGCACTGTGATGTTGTAGTTGGAATGTAGCAGGACATGCGCAAATAGGCATTACAATGGCATGCCGCACGAGTGCACGAGATACAACAGCTCACCGTACAAAAGTGTGGGGGCTTGTGGGAGGGAGGAGCAGCTGTTTGACAACATAACACACAGTGAACTCGACCATGTGCCACATGCTGGGCATCTCATCCATGATGACCACGGTCGCAGACATCCCACAACACCAACGACTGGCCTTTGTACACATCCTGTATGAATGCAGCGTGGTTTTCACTTCTATGCTCGTTCAGTGGTGTGATGTTGGCAGGTTGTGTGACTTGTGCTCTTTGTTGGTGTGTTTCATTTTGGCCATTGTTAGTCTTTATGTGTGTTGTACTTAATTGTGCATGTGTGCCATTCTGCCCATCTCCCCCTCCCCGCACTCCCTGTTTCTTCCTTTTCCTAGTGCTGTTGTGTCTATAATTTTGTTGCTGCACACATAAATACATGTAAAGAATAAATTAGAATAGTTCCTTGATTCTTTTAGGTTTCAAAACTTCTCTATTGGTTTCTTTTTAATTTTCCATATGAACCGTTTTTTTTAAATATTCAATAACACATAGAAGTCAGAAGTGCAACGTATTCGATCAACACACTTTCTATAACATTCTACAATACATGCAGGTTAAAAGTTCATACATTTTTTTAAACTTTACGATATTTTTCTGTAACATTTTCTTGAACATTTAACAACACGTGCAGTTTAAAAGTTTACGATTGTTTTAAGTTCGAACAGTGCCTTCCAAATGCAAGTAACAGGTGTGGTTGAGCTGAGCAAATTGTATCCTATGATATGTACTCCACGTTGAAACTGCTTTTTCTTAACCAATCACAAAGATGCTTTTCCACAAAACTAATGTGCACCCTACTTTAAAAAAAGAATGCTTTTCATGATATCTTCAGAGATAAGTTATAGATAGGAATTAGCATTTAAAAAACCTTTGAAATTCACTGAAAAAACCATAGGTTTCATGCACGTTATAGTTAGGAATTGGCATTTAAAAAACCTTTGAAATTCACTGAAAAAACCATAGGTTTCAGGGGCGTTATAGTTAGGAATTGGCATTTAAAAAACCTCAGAAATTCACTGAAAAAACCATAGGTTTCAGCGGTGTTATAGTTAGCTGGACATTTCCCTCGTACAAAACCCTAGAAATTCCCCTGTTATAGTTAGTTCAGCTAACTATATAACTCGCGCCCCCGCAATGCACTGCTGATGACGTCACATATTACATCACTCATGACATGGTCAGTGACATCACTGATGACATCACTGATGACATCTCAAATGAAATCACTGATGACATCACTGATGACATCATCCATTGAGTATGTCTTTCTGAACAGTTTTATTATGTTTAATATATATAGGGAAAGGCCTGTTGAAAAATAAGTGGGTGTACAAGTGTGTGAATGGATGATTTTCTAGGTGCGTAACTGAGTCTATAAGTGAATCATTAAATGTATCTTACTGCAGACTAGTGACTAAACTGTGTGAATGTCTGTATGTGTCTGTGTGTTGGTGTATAAGTGGCTGCATGGTTTTGTGAATAGCTATATGAGTGTCTCTATGGGTTATTGATCAGTTGTCTGAGTATCTGTACGGGTGCCTGAGTGTTTGTGTGGGTAGGGTATGTGTGACTCTGTGACTAGATGTGTGAGTGGGTGATTGAGGGGGTGCATGTTTTTAAGAGTGCATCTGTGATGGACCGTATGGTTGGGTGAGTGTATGTATGGGTGTGTTAGTGATTGAATGTATATCTCAGTTGTACATGTGTAAGTAACTACATATGTGAAACGCAGTGTATATGTGTGTAAGAGTATATAACTATCTATATGTGAGAGTGTGTGATTTTGGGAGTGGCTGTATGCGCCATAGTGCAAGGATATCTGTGTTATGTGCTGTTTGTTTTTCTGCAGGAAGACACAGAATTTGTTAGTATTTTTATGAGTAAGTGAACTTGAGTGTTTTTAACTGTATAGGTGAGTACATTTTACTGTGATTAATTATTTGCATGACTGACTAGATGTGTCAGTACCTCAATGGATGATTGGCGGTGTGTGGGTGTCTATATAGGTGTATAAATGCACAGAGTGACTGTAAGTATGAGTGACTGTACAGGTGAGTGAGTGGAGATGTATGTAGACTTAAAAGTCAATGAGTGGGTGAGTAGTTATTGGTATTGGAGTATCTATGGTTGTCAAAATGACGGTCTGAAATTTTGAGTCGGTGTATCAAAGGTTATATTAGGATGTGAGAAGATGCACTAATTTGTCACATGGATGACGTCATCAGTGATGTCATCAGTGATGTCATTTGAGATGCTAACTATAACACCCCTGAAACCTATGGTTTTTTCAGTGAATTTCTAAGGTTATATATATATATAAAAATATATTGCAACAACAGGTATCGGAAAATCTTTAACACCAGGTGGAAAGCACACGCGGGAACAGTTGATTAAAGTATCCAATACTTTATTAGTGCAGACCCCCCCCCCCCCCTGACAGACGCGTTTCGCCTTGCAGCTTTTTCGATGTCAGTTACCCAGTGCCGGCTTGGCAGTATTTCACACAGCAACGTGTCACATGATTTGTCCTTGACATAAATGATGCACTATCATTTTACTACACGAGGCTAAACAATTGGTGGCCATCTTGTAGCGTAGTATTTAGTGTGTGAATCCCATACTGCCTCTTTCAAGCAAAACAGTGAGTAAGTGCAAAAATACAAATAAAAATGCAAAAAGTTAATCAAAGTTTAAAATCATCATGTATTGGGATCCATATTAACTCATGTAAGTTCCCAGCTATTTACATCGCCAAGTTATGTCTAAATGAAAAAATCATTATAGAATTCTAGACTACTGGCAGAT
This sequence comes from Triturus cristatus, assembly GCF_964204655.1. Taxonomy (NCBI): domain Eukaryota; kingdom Metazoa; phylum Chordata; class Amphibia; order Caudata; family Salamandridae; genus Triturus; species Triturus cristatus. The sequence goes on from NC_140588.1 coordinate 273,214,072, forward strand.
TAAACAAGCTGTTACTTATTGCCTTAAAAAACATATGCATCTTTATACATTATTCAGGAATCCCAACTGCATCATAATTGCGCCCTCAATGGGCATTTATCAAGCAGCGATTTCATTTATCAGTGCATTTGAGTTGCCCACGTTTTTATTTCGCCCTAATGGGCACAATGTTCTACTCTAATCCAACAATCAGTCATAAGCCACATTCTTCTCTACGAAAGTATCTTTTCAACAGTGGTATTCATTCTCAGTTCATGTCCTATGCTTCCAAATGCACTATGAGCTCTTCGTCATTGTTGAGCCCAATTGGGGCCTTTGTTTGAAGATCTATGATGTACCTGGACTCCAGTACACGTAGCCTTTTAGTCCTATCACCTCCTCTTTCCCCTCCCTCTATCTGATCTATACAGTAATATTTTAGGAGGTCTTGGTCACTGTGATGGAATTGTTCGAAGTGACGTACCACTGCATAGCTCGCATCTTTGTTTGTTATTGCGCGCATATGCTCAAGGATACGCTTCTTTGCTGGATTAATCGTACTACCAATGTAGCGTTTATGACATGGACATTCTAGACAGTATACCACATAGTCTGAGTTACAATTGAGAAGCTTTTTGATTACTCTGATTGGTCTAAGATCCCCTGGCCTTCCCATGTAAGTAGTAGTTTTTTTACTAAATTTACAAGCCTTACAGCGTAAACACGGATAAAATCCCAAAACACTGATCTTATTTCTAGTTGTCATTGTGGGATCAAAGTGGATGTGTGTCAAATGGTCACTTAAAGATTGGCAACGTTTGTAAGTTATTAAAGGACGAGACGGTAAGTGATTTTTAAGAATATTGTCGGTCTGTAATATATGCCAATTTTTTGGGAAAATATGCACCACTGCACTAGATCTGCTATTGTAAGTAGTGACCATTCGCACATTATTGTCCTGAGCATCAGGTATTTTAGGTTTGGCCACCAATAGACTTCTTCATTCCAATTTTTCATTTCTAACCTCAGCCTGTTTTAGGATGGAGTTACCATATCCACGCCTTTTAAATCTTTCCATTGCTGCGTCTTTAGCTGATTTATAATATTTTTGGTTAGAACAATTGCGTTTAATTCGCAATAGTTCTCCAAACGGGATATTCCTAATCAGGCTTCTAGGGTGATAGCTAGCTGCGTGTAATACCGCGTTTCCAGCAGTTAGTTTGTAAAGTGTTGTTCTCGATAAAAATTTCCAAATCTAAGTAATTCACCGAGACATCACTGATTTGGCCTGTAAATTCCAAATTTAGCCCATTGTTGTTCAAGGAGGATATGTACTCCTCAGCCGAGGAGCGACTTCCGCTCCAGACAACAAATAGGTCGTCAATGTACCTGGCCCATAGAATAATGCTATCCAGCCAAATTTCATTTGCCTCCCCCCAAGCCACGTGCTTCTCCCACCAGCCCACGAATAAATTTGCGCAGCTGGGGGCGAAGCACGTGCCCATGGCGGTACCGCGTTGTTGCTGATACAATTTGCCACAGAATAAAAACATATTGTTGTGTAAACAAAAATAAATCATTTCTAACTACATGGTGTTGTGCGTATGAAATATATATATATATATATATTACCTACTGGCGGTCACCAGTAGGTAGTTATAGTTAGGACCAAGTTCCCATAGGAAGAGCATTTATTGTTTTGCTTATAACTTTGGCGTTGTTAGCTGAATCTTCATGAAATTTTCCAAACTAATTCTTTGTTCATATCAGCTCCTATGTCAAAGGTTTGGGGGTGATTTGTCAAGGGGGAGCTAAGAAAAAAGGGGGTCCCAAAACGTGTTTTCTCTATGCAATTTCCATAGGAAACTTTAGACAAGGCTACAGGTCGAACGGGTGAACGGAATTACATCAAAAATTTGGCAGGGAGAAGGGTCTTGGTCTAGAAAGCACACTTTTGTTTATTTGGTGTGAATCCGTTCAGTAATTTTGGAGAAATATCGAAATTTACAGATAACGATATTTGGGAATTCTGCCATCTGATTGGCTGAGGCGTTACGAGCACGAGCTTGCTGGTTATTGGCTTTCGTTGAAGCGAGTAAGGGGAAAAAAGGGCGAAAAAGGTAGGAAAGAGGAGGGTAGGAGCGCTGTGAGCTCTGTGGGGTGGTTAGGGTGTGCTATACAGGGAGTGTGAAGCGAAGTATTCACCCCTACCGGTGTGAAAGTGCTGTTTTGCCCAGAGTGAGATGGTGCTGAGGTGAGGTGCCGGTACACTCGGGGATGAAACCGTGAGCTGATTGTTGTAAACTGATGTGCTCTGGGCGCTGTAGCATAGAGGCCGCTGTAGCATAGCTGTGCAAGTGGTGTTAGTATGGGTTTAGACTATTGCGGGAGTGGGAAGCAAACTGCTCACCCCTACCGGTCTGAAGACTCAAAGGGAGTATTTTAGCAAGGCGGAATAAAGAAATAATCGTGAAGAATATAATGCAGAATGTTGCAATGCCACAGAAGTCAAATGGTAAAATCAGGTGTGTTTAAGAAAGTGGCTGTGTGTAATAAAGCGATGGAGTCTGCAAGTTATATAAAAAGTGTCTTTATTTAAGTGCCATAAATGGAACCACTGGTGCAAGAGCTAAGGCATCCAGCTGAGGCAAACTCCAACCGCTTCTGCTGTATTCAAACCTAGGCTCCTGCAGCAGTCAATTCCACATTACATGTTACAGTTCCATGTGACATAAACAATACCTATTAGACATGAATGACTGTAAATTGTATAATGAAAATAAAGGTAGGATACGATTACCAAACAGTGCCAACCAGTTCCTAAACAATGGCGGGTTTTTTGATCTTGATCGCCAGCTCATGAGCAGAGGCTGAGGATGAGCTAATTTGTGTGAAAGGGCTTCGTGGATAACAGGCAGGCAGAGAGACGTGTGCACAAAGAATAGACATGGTTTCAGAATGGATGTCGGGCTTAGGCTAATTTAGCAAGTAAATAGCGTATTTGCATAGGCCATACATCACCCATCCCTGGTTAGTCTGGAGACGTAAGGGGCAATAATGAAAACAGAGTTCAAATGCCTAAGCATACCTAGAAAGTTATTATATGAAGATAGTTCAATTGAAGTGTATTCCAAAAATTTATCGGAAAAGTCAAAAAAGTTGGAAAAAATCAATCCAAGAATAAAGTGAATTTCTTACAAGTCTTGGAGATTGCAGTCCGGAAGTTCTTCAGCGGCTTGAGATGCGTAATGTTCCAAGAGGCGATTGTTGCCATCGTGTGAGAAAAGCGAAGCCATCCAATTCATATCCTCGAAGGGACAGTAATGTTCCTCGAATGTTGGAGAGGTAATTTGAATTGGCAGGCAATCTGCGATGTTGTCATAGGTCGCACGTTGCAGGAGATCTTTTGCGGCTGCGCAGAAATCCCATTCCGCCAGGATACCTTTTTGCGTTGCATCCGCCATTGCTCCACTGCCCGAACAATCAAGTTCATGGTTTTCAAGATACTCCATTACCTGCTGGATATTGGGAGCGTTTGTTGGGATGTTGGCAAGGCATAGATCCATTCGCCAGTCGAATGGGCAAGTTTTGCAATAAAAAGATGGTTGCACGCAGATTCCATATGTGTAAATAAATGTCATGTTGTAGCTGGCTCCGATAATAGATAGAGGCAGGCAGCCGAAAAGTTGTTCCATTTTTTCACGGTATTGATGTAGCTTCGCCTAGAGGCGCATTCTGTCGGTCATGATTGTTACCACAGGGAGCGCAGCCATTTTTTACAAGCAAAAATAGTAGTAGGATGGCCAGAAACAGAGTGAGAATTATGGGCACTGTTCCTGTTATTCCAGAGACGATCGAATGAATGAAGTCTGGTATTATACCAAAAACTGTTTGAAAGCCTGTGACGAGGCCGGAGGAGACAGTGTTAAAAAAAGTGTGCCAGAGCTTAAATGTCAGATGTGTTGAAAACTGTGTAACAATTCACAAAGTGTAATGGGAGGTTCGTATTTAAAAAGGAGTGTATTTTACTTGAAGTTCCTGCTATCTGCAGTCGATAAATTACTTTTGGAGAAGTGAGGGACAAAAGCGCTTTCAGTTTGCTCAGTTTAATAAAATCTGTTTTTAAAGTAGGAATTGAAGGTCAAGTTGAACTTTGGGAGTTACTTTGTGTGGGTGGGAATAGAGATTGCCACAGGAAGTTACCCGGTTTGAAACAGTAAGGACATACGATATGCCAGCTCACATTCCGTAGCAGTCCATGTTATTAAGAAGCAGATAACTGCCATTAGAAAGCTGTGTGAATGTTGGTATGATTGTGGGAGTTGGCGTGCTTTTAAGAAACCACGCAAGATTGGGGGATGTAAGCTTAGAAGCGTCGTGCAGTTGGACATTCTCATTGTGGTCGCACTTTTCACTTGTGAGAAAAACTTCTGTATCTTTAAGACAGCGATATGTAAATGGGAGAAACCACTGCTCGTAAATAAACGCGTTATCTTATATAATCACATACAACATGACAAACAACATGTACACCTAGCAGACACAACGACACTACGTACTGTGGGAACCGTGGCTAGCCATGTACACAAACCAAACATGGCATAGCACCTCTGCCTCACAATGCAGAATGCGGGGAGAGATGAGAGCAAAGTATGTGCGAAAGTGGCAAGTGATTCTCGATTATAAAAGTATACAATGCAAAGTGTTGAGGGGATGTGCCGGAAAGACTTGAGTATGCAGAGCACAGACATGTACATGTCAACATACACTGATGGTCTATTGAGTGAAGTGGACAGTGGACGCAACCATGATAGTACAGTCAGTAGGGAAGATTACGAAAACATAGCGTGTACATGCCCCTTCCCCCCCCCCCCCCCAAAATCTTTAGTGTAGTGGGCTGGCTCGGCGTACGCAAGGCTAGCGTAGGGGTATGAATAAAAGGCACATTTCTCTGGGTGTGGTTCTCTTCCGGAATGGCGAACATGTCTGCCAGGTCTGCGCAGCTTACACCGCCTCGAGGCTGACGCCGTGAGCGAAGGTGGCTGCGGGAATAAAGCTCTCGGCCTGCTGGTACCCAGAAACTGTCATGGCCGCTGCAACGCACATATGCCCCACAGTTCACCTTTTCGACACAGCCGTATATAAAAGATGGCCCACCACGTGTGGGCGGAAGCTTTTGGGCCGAGGTCTACGAGCTGGGAAGGCTCCAGAGATCAACGCTGGCTACCGCGACACAGGCAGACAGCGCCCAGCCTGAGGCCCAGCACCATGGAGTGCTATGTATACTACTAACACAATAGTCCAACAGGTACCGACAGTGGAACGGTGTCTTGATCCCACAATGGACTATGTTAAAACTGCATCTGAGAGTGGAGATGAAGGTACTCCCTTCGACCAGGTGTAACCAACTCTAGGTCCCAACAGTGGAACGGTGTCTTGATCCCACAATGGATGATGTTAGAACTGCATCTGAGAATGGAGATGAAGGTACTCCCTTCGACCAGGTGCAAGCAACTCTAGGTCGCAACAGTGGAACGGTGTCTTGATTCCAGAATGGACGATATCCGAAATTACCTGCTGCTTGTTGTTTTTACAGAACTCCCTCCGTTGAGGTGCATCAGACTCTGTGCTTCCGTAGCTAATTGCTGAAGTCATCACCAGTGCATTGTGGGCACACGAGTTATAGTTAGCTCAACTAACTATAACGGGCAAATTTCTCTGGTTTTATATGAGTCAAATGTCCAACTAACTATAACGTCCCTGAAACCTATGGTTTTTTTGTGAATTTCAAATGTTTTTTATATGCTAACTCCTAACTATAACTTCTGTAAAACCTATGGCTTTTTCTGTGAATATATATATATATATTTTACAAACATATACATATTTATAATACCTACTACCACTTTAAATAAGTGGTAATAGGTAGGGGAATAATATCAAACCTAGTACTTACCTATGTCTAGAGGCATAACACAGAACACATCCAAAGTGTACCGAAAAACAACATGGCTGCCTATAACGTTTGTAAAGGCAGTCATTAGCCAATCACATAATGACTTGTCAAAGTAGCACAAAACTACAGTGACAACAGATATCACTAAGTTAAAATGCCTTATAAAATACTTATATCTGCAGTACCCAAAATGATCATCTGCGCACCATGTGTAATCCTTCCAAATTTGGCGGAAATCCGTTCAGCCATTTTTGCACTACGTGAGAAACAAATGTCTATGGAAATTGCATTGGTGGAAAAACGCATTTTGGGACTCCCTTTTTTGCACTCCCTTGACAAATCGCCACAAATCTTTCCATCCTCCAACAATGAGGAAAAAGCTGTTTGTCTGGAAAGTGTGGTGGAGATTTGTCAAATGGGGGCAAAGTTATTAGGCAACAAAATTCAGAGGAATACCTATTCCCGGTAATCCTATACTTTCCATCCTCCAACAATGTAGAAAAAGTTGTTTGTCTGAAAAGTGTAGTAGAGATTTGTCAAATGGGGGCAAAATTATTAGGGAACAAAATTCAGAGGAATACCTATACCAGGTAATCCTAACTATAACTACAAAGTGGCTATATATATATATATATGCAAGACCAAAGGGGATGGTGGACGGAGTGTTGAACATTGCAAGCACTCACACCCAGTCAACTGATCTGGGTTTAATCCATCATCATTCTTTAGCTCACTCCGCCACCAGGGAAAGGACCTAAGTATGGACTTCTTGTGTATGTGGTACGATTTGTCTTTGGACTTGTTCTTAGACTTACCCAAACACAGGGACCTCAACCGAGACCAGGACTTGGTGGATCAGGCTGGACGTGTCTTGTGCTCTTCGCCATAAAACTTTGCCTCCTGTTCTCTGATGGCTTCAGATACTTCAGGAAGAATTTGTTGCATGACTTTTAATCATGCTTGCATCTGACACACGGGATGCGTATCCATATTCAACATCAGTTTTCTGCAGTTGCGGCACAGCTTACAACCTGGAGTCATCGGGGAAGACACCCTTACTACACCATCACAAAAAAAAGTTATTTTGAGGACTGATAAAGTACAGTCAAGTTTGGGTGTGGAGCACTGGATGCATGTCAAAGGGTGCAGAGCAAAAGGAGCTGACGTCAGCATTGCGGAGTGGCTCCAAAATACAGCTCTGCACTGTCATTTCTAGCAGCAGTACAAAGACAACGTGTAGTTTAGCGGTGCCATCTATCGGCATGCAGGGCCAATTGCTAAAAAGTTTCCTGATCTAGACTTGTGCTTGGAGAATTCAAAAGGTGAGTAATCTGTGGTTAGATGCATCCATTAGAACAGATGCTTCTTATTGGACATCAGCTTTTAGATCTCTATCACGGTATGTAACCCATACATAAGTGTAAGTCATCTGGCATGTTGATATGATCAAACTGTCGCTTCGAATACTCTCATATCTAATTTATGAAATGACCTGAAATTGGTGCAACAATGCACCCATGTGAATCCTGTGCCGCAGAGCTACGTGCTGCCTCGGGAGCTTTCTCCCCAACACATGCCTCCTTGCATTAATGTGTCATCTTGTATTAAAACAAAGCAGCATGCGGTATTAGACTACATCCTTCCACTTACTGCGAACTCCAGCTAACAATTATCCCTCAATCCGTCACAGCCTACAAAAGCTGCTATGTGGAATGTTTCAGATGCTATTTATAGCTGCCTTATTTTTACAGGATCTTAACAATTCAAACGTAATTGTCTCCACATAAACACCCACACTTTCAGGAATCCGTGTTTTACATGCTATAAAGAGGTGTTCGGTAAAAGAACAGCAATATGACCAGTGGCAAATCACTGTAGCCTGGATCAGAACCTGAGTATTTAGGAATATATCACAAAAGAGAAAAAACAATACATTCCTAGCACCCATCTTCTCACATGATCATGAAAAATGCTCGTCCCTGTCCTCCAGCGAATTTCTGTGTTAATACTCATCCAGTTCAAAGTGTCTGTGTCCTTCCTTACATGCAAGCCAATATTCCGACATCATGAGTAAAGTGAGGTGATTAGGCGTAAATAAGTTGTAAAAAAAACAGTACAGGGCCCAAAGTGTTTCTTCAGAGCCCGCCGCCAGTGCTTCTACATGTCTTGGCGGCGAATGCCAAGGCTGCTAAGTTCTGATGACCTCTTACTTCTTTCTCCCACCACACCGACACTCCTGTTTCTCTATCTCACTCCTGCAAATTATTTTTCTTCACTGCTTATCCCTGTCACCTAACTTTTTTCCTTTTTTTTTATCTTCCACCCTTTTTTACTTCCTCTCACACTTGCTTCTATCTGATGATGAAATATGGGTTCAAGTCTCCAAAAACTTGTACCCGTCATACTTCATGCAACCAGGGGCATAACTTAGGCTGGTGATGGGGTAAAACTATGTACCACGCTCAGAGACCAGTAGTAAGCAGGATCTGAGCAGAGGAGAAATAGGAAGGCAAGGTTTTCAGTAACATACAAGGAATGGCAGATGAGCTGAGGTGCTGGAAACTTCACTGTGGCAGACAGTTGCTGTTCCACTGGGATTGAAAAAGGAGAATAGTGTAGTATCTATGCTGATGGTCAACGCCATTACATGCCATACATAGGCATGGCCAAAAATATAAGCCTTCATGGTGTCAGAGTAGGGTAGCTGCAGGAAAAAGAGGAACGTTTCTTCTAAAAGGGTGCAGAGCTGCTCTAGGTAAGACTTATGACATAGACACAAAAGGCCAGCATGTAGGTCTGCATTACAAATGTCACAGAGGGTGTCGCGATATTTATTGCGCCAGGTAAAAAACCAGTACAGTGGGGTTCGGAACGTACAGGGTGCGATAAATAGCAACTATTTCGAGCTTTCGTGTAATAATGCAGCAGATTGAACAATGCCTAAATCACCAAAAGAAGGCAATTGTTTAAGTCTAGGAGAATCTCTGAACAGTTATTGCTTTCATAAGGCAGTAAAGCTGCCTGGAGGCTGCTTTAGAATGTCTTCAATGGGAGGAGAGGGTTACAGGCGATATGGAGCTGAAATAATTATCCGGCACAGGAATGGCATAAACTGGCAGTCGCTACTGAAACAAGGGCAGTTAGAGGTAATGAAGTCCAATGATCCGACAGAACAGAAGCATCTTCAGGGACTTCCTGAATCTCAGAAACTGGACTTCAGTGTGAAGAGGTAAATGAAGCATGGTCAAGAGCAGGCGTGGGCGACATTTTGGCTACATGGCTTAATTTCAGGAATTTTGCAATAAGCGTGTTACTCAAAATTCTTGGAATTCTGCCCTTATGCCAACATTGTGTAATTCCGTGCCTTTCACTGTACTAATTTACAGCGAACGCATGCATGCAGTGCTTTTGTTTTTTGCACAATTGTTTTGCAAGAACTGTGTCAAAAAATTCTAAAATGCTAAAAACATTGCCCTCAACAATGGATTCAGATTTCACGTGGCATTTTGCTGATATTCCGCATTACTACGCAAAAGCAAATTATGGGAATTTCGCACGCCCCAAGCCGAGATGAGCTTCATACATTTAGGGTCCGGCACACATACATATACGTCGTCTCTGAGCAGGTGCACTGCATGTTTGTTCGGGTCGATGGCTTGGGCCTTTGGTCAGCCGATATGACATCAACCGAAAGGAGACACAGGAGGGGGCTCACCCATGAGGTGTCTTACCCATGAGGCACAGGTTCCTGATTTCAGACCCTGACTTGGCCAGGTGCCAGTGGATTGAAAGCAATGCAGGAGAGAGACATGGTTGATCTAGAATGAGAGGAACCCCAGGATGTTGAGCTCTCTGGAGCTTGGCAATGGGTTTTGCTGATAAGCCCACAAACATACGACAGTAGTATTTTTCATTCTGGTGAGTATCACTGCAAATCCCAAAAACCGTCCTTTGGATACGGTGTCGGGAAGGCGGGATGTCAGGTAGGACGCAGGTAGAAGAAATATGTTAGTGCAATTGTTCACATGTGTTATCGACAGATTTATGATGAGAGTTTCTGTAAAGATGTAGACTTTTCAGAAGGTGATGGCATAAGACCCATGACAGGCAGCTAAAAACATGCACAACTCTCTATGTTTGGAAACTGTGTGGATCATGTAACATCCAGCCAATTATTAGTGCTTTAAAAGCAACTGCTCATAAAACGGTATTAAACATCCAGAGGGAAGAACCAAAAAGCCTGCACTTTAAGCATTGTGTAAACAAACCCACAAAAGCAACTGAAGCCGGACTCAGCAAGCATGAAACAGCTACACAGTTTCCAAAACAGGATTTGAAAATACAGGAGGCAACTCAGTATCAGTGAAGACCAAGACGTTTAATGTGTTTTACTAAAAATACAGCTGCCCACTTTCCATTGATGTGAATGACAACTAAACAGTGGCGCAACACTTTGATGTTTCCTCATCCATGACCCATGTCGTTGGCTGGCAATAAATGGCAAGTTAAGTGGGGTACTAGAGTTGTGGTTGATGGTTACCCCCTCTCCCCAATTGCCCCTCGCCTCCTATTATATGACGTTACAACGCAAACAATTACAACCCATGCCTTTACAATGCATACCATTAAAACGCATAATACATTTAGGGTAACAGTGGAGTAAGTGTTCAATTGCGTAGGGGTAAAAATTACTATTCCTACTCCAGTGAGTGCAATAGTAGGGAAAGTGTTGGATAGTGTAGGGGTAAAAATTACGATTCCCATGTACCCCAAAACCCCTACCCAACCTAAAACTAAAAAATCTCCTTTACTTACCTTATAAGGCGTAATAGAATGCGTTGTAGTGACATGCGTTTTTATGGCATGCGTTGTAGTGGCATACGATGTAAAGGCAGTTGCGTTGTAACAGCTGCGTTGTAAAGTCAGTGCGTGTAATGACTGCATTGTAATGGTTGTTTCCCAGATCGAAGAGACGTGTTTTACATGTAGGCTACCCCAACCTTATTCATTTATCTACCTACTTTCAAGGGGTGGACGTGTAGCTTAGGGCCATATGTACGAAGGCATTTTGCATTTCCTCGTGGTGCGAATCGCAATTCCAGGCCGTTAGGAAATGCAAAGCGCCAATTCGGAATGTCCGAAAGGCATTGTCTGTGGTGCAAAATGCGATTTCTATCCAATAGAAATGGCATTTTGGAAATCGCTAAATAGGAAATCGCAAATCCAAATAACGATTCACAAACACCATATACAAAGGATTTAGTAATTGTGAATAATTGCCAAATGTCCATTTAGGAAATGCAATTACCATCAATCTGTATCAGATAGCAACCAGGTACAAAGGCATCCAACATGTATCAGGCTCTTGCAGAATGGCGGCTCTGTATGTCTTGGTGAGGAAGAGGAGGATTCTGGCTGGTAGACAGAGAAGTAGGAGGAGACAGGAGAGTATGTTGAAGGTGAGGGTCACCCTGTTTGTTCAGACAGAGGAGGAGATATATGAGAAGTACAGCCTCAGTAGAGATGTAATCCTGGAATAATTGCGGAGTTACCTCAGCTTCGGACCCCAAAATTGGAAGCAATGCAATCCCACCACCTGTGCAGGTACTGTGTTGCCTACAACTTATAGCAGTTATCAAGGGGTCAAGGTAGTGGCGGGGGAGGGGGGTAGGGGGGGTCACAAAGTGCTTTTTCCAGGTTCTATCACAAGATGCTGGACATCATGGTAACCAATACATATGTTTTCCAAATACACCCCCAATATTTGCAACAGACCAAATTAATGTTTTACCATGTAGCACATTTTCCCAATGTTATTGGCTGCGCTGATGGCACATACATTGCCATATGCTCCCTCCTAAAGAAAATAATGAATCTACAGAATTAGGAAAAGCACACACTCATATATGTATAGGTAGTGTGTGAGGCCTCATGCATCATAAAAGACATTGTGCTAGATGCGCTGACGGCACCCATTACTACTTCATGTTCTGACACAGTGGAATACAAAACCGACTGTCACACGGTGAATTTGGTGATGTTTTTTTACATGGTAAGAGAATTGTTGTCTCAATGCATACAGTGGCCAGAACTGTTTGTGTAATGTGACCTAATGCTTTATCATCTCATGCTCTTTAAGGAGACAGTGCATACGCCTTGCGTCCTTGGTTACTGACACCATCCTTGACTCCAAGGACTAGAAGTGAAAGACAGAACAACAGGGCACATAAAACAACACGGTCCATCATGGAATGGACCTTTGGCATACTGAAGTCCATGTTCCGCTGCATCCACAAAACTGGTGGTGAACTACTTTACAGACCTGAGACGTGTTGTAAGATCATTGCCACATGTGTCATACTACACAATATTGCCATGAGGAAGGAGCTGCCCAACATCACCATAAAGCCTGAATCCGGCTCCAATGAGGAATTACCACCAATACAGGTGGAACAGGAGGGCACACGTGCACCAGAGGGTCATGCACAACCCACAGAGATCACCAACAACTATGTTTGAGGTAAAAATGCATGGTGCATAACTGAAATACACCTTTTCTTCAGGTTGTGACAATAATGTATCTCTCCTTAATCAACTCTATCCATTGCGGATGCAACATCATTTCAACAAAGTATGAAATAACAAACTATACCAAGTAGACTCATGAGTATGATTATCAGTGGCGTCACTTTTTCCGACCTCTGGGGTTAGGTACCTTCTCAGCAAGACTGGGCTGTGGAAGAGGGGCCATGTCAGATCCTGAGGTGTTGTGGCGTGTACACTTGGTACAGCATCCCTCTTGTATAGATGTAGCACTGATGCTAGAGGCGCCTTCACTCTCAGGTGGTGACAGTATGTTGGGGACAGACAGGTGTTGTGCCTGAATCAAGGGCTGTGGTCACTTGTATTAGACCACATGCAAAATCCTTACAGCCGTGCCCCATGGAATTTTGAATGTTGACAGTTCTAATTGCAAGAGTGCTTGTGGCTTTTTCCAACCAATTGATTGAATGAGTGAAGGCATCAAAGTGTGCATGTACTGCCTGTGTCTTTGAAGACATTGCTCCTTCTGCATGGCAGCAATCCAAGGGCCATGCCCTTTCTGCAATAGCTACATTGATTTTCACATGCTTTGCAGATGCCTATTTACAGTATTTAAAAAAAAAAAAAAAATCTCTTTTTATTTAAAACATAACCAGTTGTACAGCAGCTAATACACCACAGCGGCCATTCATCAAGACAGACCAGTCGACAATATAGTTTACATTTTCATAATCAACCTCAATTCCCCCTTTATGCTTCATTGCCATTTCCATCAAAAGTAGTCATTCTTGAGGCAACTTTGCCCATCAGGGTGGAGGAGGAGAGACATATATCACCTATATAAGCATTCCATTTACCCCATATTTGTTCCTATTTCCTGAGGCAGCCCATGCCCTCGTAGACGACCTTCTCCACCACCATGCACCAGTCCATATCTCTTTCCCACTCCCCAAGTGTCGGCGTCTCTTGGGCTCCTCAGCATCGGGCAATGTTACGCTTTGCAATTGTCATTCCCATAGTTACCCAAAGTTGCTCTTTATGGCTTAAGTCCATCGCCTTCCACATGTTAAGAAGACACCATTTAGGCGTGGGTGTAAGGTCCCTCCCACACACTCTTTGCAGGTTACGTATAATAGCTTCTCAATATGATTTCACAGCTGGGTGCCTATCTACAGTCTTAATTTTTTGGTTTGCAGGTGCTCAACCGAGATGATTGAATTATACAGGCCACCAAACACAGGAGAACTGGCTGCCATGTCATCTGACACACTGTCATTGCGGACTGTTGCGGGTTGGATCCTACGGTGTTTGTGTGTCCTGCCAACAGAAGAAGTTGTGCCCCTGCTTTTCAGATTGTACCTCATCACTGTTCACAAAGTCTGGTAGTGGTGCAATGCTTGCTCTCCTGGAATTTGGAGTTGGACTAATGGGCATAGGAGTTGCTATTGTACACCATTTCTGCGTTTGTGTCAGTCGCTCCTTCGGCCTCAATTGTTTCTAACATGTCCTGGGTGTGATCTGTGGTAAGGCATGTACATAGTTACTGCTAATAAGTAGTTATTGTTTGTTCACAATAATGCAGTAAGTGTGCTGCATGTTTTTGTTATATGTTTCTGATGTACAAATATGTGTAGTGTAGTAATCAGCACACACTACAGCATTCCACTTTGGTTGACTACAACTCCCATGATGCACTGCCAAGGAACAACTGATGTTTTACTTGAGGAATTACAAACATTATGTTATGCTAAGAAATTAAAAGGGAGTTGACTTACCCTGTCTGGTGCCTGCAAGATTAGAGCTGTTAATATCTGACGCTCCCGCCACACTCTCTGGTTCCAGTGTCCCCTTGATCAGTGATTCCATGGGAGTGGGAGGAGGTATTTGGAGAGTCCACCACCTGTGCCATGGCCCTCAGCCATCCTGCTGGCCACCTTCTCCTTTTTGCAGGATCTCAAGTCATACCACAGTTTTGTGATCTCTGGTATGGTCCTCTGGGTCACACCAAGGAAGTTCACCTTCTTCACGATGATGTTCCATATCTTGGTCTTCCGGGATTCTGGAACAGTAAATGATGCCTTCCCAAAGAGCTGGGCTGTGTGTGCCACACATTCTTCTGTTAGAAGCTCCAACTCCTTCTCAGAAAGTTTGACTTTTCTCTTCCTGCTTCCATAATCCTTGTTCCCATCTTCCTTGGACATGGTGTTGTCCAGCAATTGATAAAAAAACACTTCCAGTAGTGAGCCAGGAGCATTGCTCCCTTCCTAGGTTTCTGGGTAGTGGCACACCCTGTATTTCTAAACTTCCTGCTCTGACATCATCATTCTGCATCCAAAATGCTATTTTACCTAATTGTGATTTCCAATTTGTGATTGTGAATCAGTAGGAATCGCTATTAGACAAATAAAATGTTACATACATCTCATTTTGCGATTCCCTAATAGCCATTTCTACAAATTGACTCTTTGAAAATCACGAAAACAATGTTTCGCACATGTGGCCCTTAGTACCCAATAATATGTTTTTCCATGCAATAATAATGAAGATCCTCAAATATCCAGAGGTATCTCACAAGGTTAGTCCCAACATAAAGATTTCTTATAAAAGACAATAGGACTGATTGTCAAAGAAAACTGAATTGGAGAAAAATATGCCATGCACCAATCTGTGCATGTAGTAAGAGAACAAATTGCTAAACTTTCCATGTACAAAACTAACAATGGGCTAAGTATGCCCCATCTTTTTAACATGTGAACAAATTATGCAGCTCTAGGTAAGTTGCTTATGCAAGGTAGGCATGTTTACTTTCTTGACTCAACTTACTCTAATCATCTCGCCAATGGGTGTCCAGGGGCCTAAATCAATTCAGTTCTAATTTACCTGAAGCATATTGACATGACTTCTCAGTAACCTCCAAATATTTTTGTATACACGCTGATGACAGGTGGCAGAAGTGTGTAGGGAGGAATGATGACGTTAGGGATAACCTTAAAAAAATCTGGAGCAACTTGACCATTTGTAGCTTTGCTTTTTGTTTGGAAATAGGCAATTCATGACCAGGAAACTACTTAGGCAAATACTCTGACCCACTGATTAAAATCGGAAAACATTATCTGGGGTCGGATCTTCCAACTCTGATCTTTTGCATTGACAGTTGTTGGCCACCAACTGGACCTTCCATCTGATATGTGATATGTAAATTACATGCTTTAATTATTCTATAAGAATGGCTTTGGCAGCAGGTATTAGTGATTTTTAAAGTGAATTGAATTGGTAAACAACTGTTGTTATGCTTGTCTCTAAATGAGACAAAGAACACCACGATGCAGCAGGCTGTCATAAGTGCTGGTGTTGACAATTAAGTGCCGGTGCTGAACACCGGAAACCACCGGCTCAAGTTAAGCACTGAAAGCATATTTCAAGGGGTCTTTCTTCCTTACCTTAAACTTCATAGAACAAGTCTTCCATTATTTTCTTAAGAGAGATGTGAAATGGCGGCTGAAGACTGGATGGCCTTTTCAGTCTGATTACCGGAACACTCGATATCGTGGTCTTTTAGAGTTCTCGACCGGCTGTAAACCTTTCAAAACAGGGCTGCTCATCCTTTTCTTGGCCTACATAGGAAAGAGGAGATACATTGCTTCATTAACTTTTTTTTTCAATCAAACAGCCATCCTTTTATAGTCAAAGTCTACCACTATCTATATTTTCTAAGATTTCTGTGCCATCATCTTTGTGTGAACTGAGTACGCAGCTGCATAAAATAAAATATGGGGGGGCCTGCATCAATAGTAAGTTTAGGGGTCCCAGATCATCTTTGTTCAACCATAAGACTGACACCCACAAACCCAATCAGTTGTTTAAGGGGGAGGGGATGGGGTTCTTCCCTACAGTCTCACTAACAGGGTACAAAGAGTCCTGGCAGTGCCTGGAACCCCGGGAGAGACAGCCGACTGGAGCCCATTAAGAGAAGGGGTTCTGCCACAGCAGGGGATGCAGGTATGTGTTACACCCCAAGTGTCACATACACAAACTGACCCATCTCCGACCTGCTATCTTCAGTGCCATTCCTAAAAGGATGAAAAGCAGGCTTTACTTCATGCCTACAGCCTCCCTCTTAGTAACCCCGTCAGAAAGTACTATTGTTCCCACCAAAAGTGGGGCGCAAACCTTTACTGATAAATGTTTTTAATACTTTATTTGTTTGACAAATGAACAAATGTTTGCCAATTAAGGAATATGACTTGGACAAACTCTTATTTATTTTATTGTGATGATTTTATTAATAGAAAATTTAAGTTAAACATTAATCCGAGATCTCAAAGTCATCCCTATCACATTTGATAAGCTCATCCAGTCCTGTTGTTTCCCTTTGTCTTATGGTACCTGTGGATTTGTGTTTCCAGGTTTAGATTCAGAGGGGATCGTGGAGAAGTGGGTGGAGCAAAACACGAAGAACACACATAGGTACTGGTCAATCAGCTCACAAATTTATGTGATCGCCCTGAGAAATCTGAGACCCAGTTAAATGTGGAAGGTCGAACATCAACATGAAGCCAAACTCAATAGAGCTACGCCAGAGCACGAGAGGAACTTCAACACAGTGATTTTCTACCTTTACTAATCATATTGCAGGATATCACCCCGATCTATAGTCAGGTCACGATTTTCATAGATACACATGAAAGAGTAAATCTTGCTTTGTATGAGGAATCCAGAAGATCTGTGTCTTTCACACTATCCAAGAAGCTGAGAGCTAGTCTGACCAAAATTAGGGCATATAACAATACATTTGTGTAATGTGGGTTATCACTACCACCCCACGTGTCTACTTGAAACTACCCCACAAGACAAAGAATTTTACAGAATGCTATTTTACAGAATGCAAAGATTGGTTGCAGGAGAATGGGTGAAATAACTGCACAGAAACATGTAAAAAGGAAGCATAAATTAAAAAGAATCTAGCGTAAATAAAAACATGGAAATAATATGAGAACAATTAAGAGTGTGAACTGATGGAAGAAACAAAAATGTAGAGAAAAATCTTGCAACATTTGTAAGATCTATCAATCATCTTGGCCATTAAGCAAAATACACTGTAAAATGAAGAGTAAAAGTTCACAACTCGAAAAGTTGTATGAATAAATATTTCTAAAGGATCTTCATTAAGGGCTTATAATAAGCAGGGTAACTGCACACCACTCGTTTTCACTCAGTAAAGATTCCTGTCTGAAATAGATATTTATTAAACTATAAAAAAGAAAAAAAATCCACATTTAGTTCTAAATAGATACAAAAGGCAACAGCAGAGACCAACATCTCAAGTGAACTGAAGACTACGCAATAAAAAAACGCTGATGCAACAGGAAGTAACAGTTAAATCTAGAGCCCTAAAATTCGACGCTAAAAGCGCCCAATCTTAACTATGACATCCCTGGTGACACCAATGACAACTGCCACGTGGCCTGACTTGTGGCTCTTCCTTGTGTGCGGTTTGCAGAGCGCATGACACAGCCTGCCTCGGTGCCCTACGCATAAAGCACACAGGGCATGGCATAAGGCCAGTCCTTGAATATGCTAATCTCAGGGAATGGCTCACGGACATGCTCTTTATTTACCGTTCTCTGCCCAGGGAATGACCAGTGGGCATTGCCCGTGGGCACTGTTCAGTTGAGCCCTGCCCACAGTACACATGGGCCATGGCCTTTCACCCAGCCTTTTTTCTACTTCAGCCATGAGCTGTGGGCAACAGATAGGGGGAAATCGAATAATGTTTACCTGTTTATGGCAGAAACGGCATAGCCCCTGCCTATGCCCTCTGTGCAGGACATTTAGAGCACAGCCAAGAGCCAGGACAGTTGTATTCTGCACACAGGATGTGGACTATGGTCTTATAGTGTAAACACAGAGCACACCTGTGGCCATGCCACATGGATAATACATAGAGGGCATTGCCTGCACAGCTTTCATATGGAACTGCCCTGTGCATAGGTATGTACTGAGCACAAGTGATATTCTTCACCTGTGGCACTTACACGAATGGCGCAGTGTATGCCTTCAAAATACTGTACACAAGGCACGGACCTTCCTCTTGCATAATACCCAAGGCATGGCTTGCGGCTGCCAATCCATGTGTGCGCAGCACACCAGTATCTGACCTTAAATCCTTTTTTGTCAAAATTAGCCCAATGTGGCCTTGTCACATTAACCCTGCCTGGTCTTGCATTTGGCAGGGCATTTGCTGTCTCACCAGACTATAGTTTTCCAAAACATTTATCCAGAATATACATACATACATAGAGGGGCATTTGGTCAGCTGGCTTCATCTATTTGTTTGCTGGATCGCCAGTAACATTTTGCTTCCACCCACCACAATATACAACATAGTCCATTGCTTCCCTTCACTTCAAAGCTTGTATGCATTGTTCACATCCATGTAAAATTAGATCCTTTCTGTTCGGTGACAACGCTCTTTCAAAGTGTGCTTTTTCAATTGTATTTACGTATGTTATCTTTTTATAAATCTCTTTACTTTTGCCTGCATGCCAAACCCCAGGTAGAAGGTAATTTATTTCCTGTCTCCTTTCTAAATTCGCTGTTATAAAGTTTGACATTGTAGCTGTCTGTAATTTTAGTGCATGGTTGGGAGATGATTTCTTCATATCACCTCCACACAAAATAATATTCAAATGCATCACACAACCAAAAGGCTTGTTTGAAAGCATCACTTGTGAAATGGCCCCTTCAACTGAATGTTTTTTTAATGCTACATTTTTGTTGCAAGTGTATAGTAGTGAACACACTTAGGGGGCAGTTTTCGCTTGTTTTGGTTTTTTATGTTTGTGGCATATGCTTGCAGTAAAAAAGGAAAAAATAGCCATTGCACCAGCCTGCCATGACCAGACCTATTGGTATTGCCAATGCTTGCTTCTG
Organism: Triturus cristatus; assembly: GCF_964204655.1. NCBI lineage: Eukaryota > Metazoa > Chordata > Amphibia > Caudata > Salamandridae > Triturus > Triturus cristatus. The sequence continues at coordinate 273,233,483 of NC_140588.1, forward strand.
ACTTGAATGACATTAATAAGCACTAGGATCCTAATGAGCAAATATCCATTAAAGTATAACTTATAGTGTAAAAATGTCACGCCCTAAGCAATTCTATCAACAAAAGCTCATAATACAGGTGTTTCTGATTTTACAGATCATCGCAGAAACCTGGTGGGAATATCATCTAGGACTAGACACTACTCCAATGCTCCTGGAAATTAATCTATAATTCATATAAAAAGAGAATCCGGCTTTTTATTAGAGCTGGATATGATTTTTAGACGGTTACTTGCAAACGTTAAAGCCCTAAAGACTGGCCACTTTAAAACTCCTGAAATTCAAGTGTGCAAACTGAACATCTCAGACAAAAGCACAATCAGGCTGGCAATATATAGACTAACTAAAACGAAAAAGAAAATATTTGAGGAAGAACTCAGATATGTACTAGATTCTGAGACTAGGACGGTCATTCAGACCTGGGCGGATGGTCTGCCAGTGTTTATGTGCTGTAAGGAGTGAAGGGGGTCATGGTCAGACTGTCTTCAGCCCCCTAGCCTCATTGACAGGATCTCTGTGTCCTGAAGGGACCGGCCGTGGCTCCCTTCTCACCGCTGGTGGTGTGCCAAATGGGTTACATATTTGAAGCACAGACTCTGCTAACTTTTTTATTCAGAGGAAACAAATTCCCTAAGCAAGAGTTTGCTTCCTATATGCAAAAGTGGCAACTGCCACCATGAACTGGTTCTGAGGCAGACAGACTGCCGGATGAAGGGTTACTTTTGGTAGAACCAGTGAAGGCTCTTCCAACTGTAACAGAGAAGATAACCCATCTCATTGGTTAATTTGTAAAAAAATAATTGCTGGGGCTCTCGTCAGCAGGCAGCTTGTGCCAGCCCATTTCTCCTTTTTGCTCCGCCTTAAACAGAACCAACTACTAACCGTGAAAGTGGAGAGAATATGTGGCATAACGGCCAAAGCTGCCGCCTTTGGAGCTGGGGAACCAGGTTTGAGTCTCAGCATCGGCTCAACATCCTGGGAAAATCACTTAATCTCCTCGTGCCCACCATAAATGAATTTGTCCTAAACTGGCGCTCATGAAAAGCGCCAGTATTGATGATTAAGTTCCGGTGCTGAGCACTGGAAACCACCTGCTCAAATTAAGTACAGACCCATCTCCAAATGGGGTGAGAACCGTAGCTCTGATGGGACAGGAAGAATGCAGGTTTAGGGCAATCCTTCACTCAATGAGGCCCAAACAGAATGATTGATGGGTATTTTAACCCTTGTGTGAATTACAAAAGGGACACACCGCTATCCTTGATAAAATACCTTGAAAGACCGGGTTGCATGCAACGTAGGTGCAAACCACTCACTGAAAGGACCATCTTCTAGACTGACTTTTGATCAGCACTGCTCTGGCCAGTACTACTTGACATGGGCGCACCACCTGAAATCATCCACCTCTTGGCTAGAATGTATAGTAATCTTTCAAGTAAGGTTAGATTTGGAACAAATGGTGAATGCACCCCCCTTTTTAAAATTGGTAGAGGGATCCGACAAGGGTGCGTGCTTGCCCCCCTTTTATTCTCCCTTTTTATAAATCAGGTTGATCAATTTTTACAAGAATCTTATGCTGATGCTCCCATCATCAATGGAAAGCAAATACCCGTCCTATTATATGCGGACGACGCGGTCCTGATTTCCAGGACTGCGAATGGGTTGCAAAAGTTAATTGAGAAGTTTCATATTTTTATTCAGGGCAGAAAGCTTAAAATTAACAAGGGTAAGACTATGACTATGACTTGTGGTAAGAAAATAATGAAAAACAAGTCATTCTTTTTAGATGGGGATAAACTTGAGGCAGTCCGACATTTCTGCTACTTAGGTATTACCTTTTCAGGTGATGAGAGATGGGTAAACGAGCAATCCTGTGTTGGTCTGAAGATGACCAGAAATACAAATTGCATCTTCAGATTCGCCTCCAAATTGGGGGGTCGTAGAATCCGAGAAATGATTTCCATCTATAATTCAAGGTGTATGTCCTCTGCCTTGTATGGAGCAGGGATATGGGGATATAATCGTCAGATTGCTCTGTCCATCCAGCAAGAGGAAAACAAGTACCTGAAACGATTATTATGCCTCCCCGCTTCTGCCTCAAACGAGATTACCCACAGAGAGCTAGGCATAAATTATGTCGCAGATCTGATTGCATTGCGTCCCTTGTCCCTATGGCGGTCCATATGGGCCAAAGAAGAAACTAGGTTTACCCAGGAAGTAATTTTGGACTGTATTAAACTAGATCGGCATTCGAAAATCCCCTGGCTAGAACATATTCACTCCTGGTATAAGACTCTCTTTGGCCAGGATATTTTTAAAGATATTTTAACAACATCGGTTTTAACAAAGCGTAACCTTAAAACCACCTATTTGGACCATGCAAAAGGGACCAGAACGAAGGAGTATGCAATGCAAAGTACATTCAAATTATATTTGGAGTACAACCTTAGTACAAGACTCCCACCCTATCTTACATTTGTTAGCATTAATTCTCATCGCTTCGTTCTAGCACGCCTGAGGCTGGGAATAGTCCACCATTTGGTGGCTTTCCCAACCGTAAAAAAACCCGATTAAGTGATTTTCCCAGGATGTTGAGCCGATGCTGAGACTCAAACCTGGTTCCCCAGCTCCAAAGGCGGCAGCTTTGGCCGTTATGCCACATATTCTCTCCACTTTCACGGTTAGTAGTTGGTTCTGTTTAAGGCGGAGCAAAAAGGAGAAATGGGCTGGCACAAGCTGCCTGCTGACGAGAGCCCCAGCAATTATTTTTTTACAAATTAACCCATGCGATGGGAAATCTAAACAGAGCATCTGCCACTTTTTACTCTTTTGTAATTTTTATACTGGTTTTAGAAAGTTTTATTTGAAGCAACTATTTTTAGAATATAAGACATACAACACAAGAGCCGCAATACAATTGTTGTTTGATTTGGCTTCCCCGAATGTGTGCTATCGCGTGGCCACCTACATTTTAAAATGTACCTGGCACAGGAAATCAATTATTATATGATTCCCTCCTTTCGTTATCCCCGTTCACCCGTTGGCTATTATATTTTATGACTATTGGTGATTTACTGTTAAGTTACATTGTTTGTTGTGTATTTATTTTTGTATTGGCATTTGCACAAACTTTTATTACAAACAAACTGCTGCTAAAATGTCTAAACTGAATTAACTCCCCCCTTAACAACTATTACTAGAATGTACTTAATGATTAAATTTAACCCTGTACACAAAGTGATATACTTTATTGATTTAACAATATTGGCATGGATAGTGATGTAATTTTAAATGTTTCATTATTTAACTTTCATAAATTTGATTCTTTACTGTTTTGATGTATGTTGCTATATGGTTGTACCTGTACATACCGAATAAAGCATTTTTGAACTTGAACTTGAACTCAGTGCTGAGTGTGTAGTGAGTTTCGTAAATGATACACTTGATTGGTGCACTGCACATCAATACAGTATGGGAAATAGTCACCTTAACCAAAATTGAGCTAAAACAGCAAAATAAGCAAATTAACATATTTGAATATGGGCATCTGAAACGATTAACAGATGTCAATATTAGTTACCTGGTACAGCTTGACCTAGAGAAAGAGCTACCAACCTATCTGATCAGTATCATTTTCGTTAACCCCTCCACAGAAGACTTAGTTGACATAAATGCAACACCCTTTCCACTAGCTTTGCTAACACTGTTTTGCTAATCAATTCTTTGGTGTTATACTTCACCTTTTACAGATACCACATGAGTTGCTGTCTGTTTCTCAACTCAGGTGTCTTTTCAATGGTCTGGAATATAGTTTGCTTTGTGTGCCCTATTCTTCACTGATCTTATCTCCAAGATAACCACTCATGTTCCTTCAGTACCTAAACTTCACCATGAGAAAGAGGCTTTTGACTTGTCTGATACATTCAGATCCCGTCCCCATACCCCTCCCGTAGCTTTCCAAACGTCAATTAACATCCTGCAAAAATTTACAAATTGCACTCCTGAGAGGTGAATGACCACACTGCGTTTGACCCACTGGAAGACGATGACTTCAGAGACTAGCACGAATGGTGCCCGTAGAAACCAATACCTTCAAGGTAACCAAAGTTGCAAGATTGCAAAATTCCAGATACAACCTGACTTGATCAAAGGCAGAAGAAAAACCCAGGGTTTAATAACCTTCGGCCACAGCCAGGCGAGTTATCGTCTTGCCTATCCCTTGTCTCCAATTCTAGTCTTTCCTGTCTAAGTGGATTTCTGCATGAGTGAGTAGAAATGCTGTTTCAATGACTCAGGATTTGCATTCTGTAAATGCAAACCCAGCATAAGTGATGCACAGATGTGCAACGGTTTAATGAATGTGGTCCTTAATTCTGACCTTTAGCCTTGATATCACACTATCGACAAGGCTTTTCCATGTACCCTCTCACCTTCCTGTGAAGGGCTTCCCTGCATCACTTCAGACTAACTTCAGCCCAAATGTATCTCATAGTGACGTCATCGCTACTGCTGTTTAAACTTGACAGCCCCAACATTTGTAACACTTTCTATGTGTTTCCTACATTAGCTTCTCAATTGCAGTTCCAAACATAGAGCAAGGCTCCTATAGTGTTTAGGGGACAACCAACAGAAAATGTTAGAGTCAAATCTTAATTTCTCATTAGGCGTTGCAAATATGCGTGGGTGCAGAAGTGCACTCATTGAGATTCACGCCCGAAGCTTTCATTCAAAGATGGCATTTTGGTTTGCTGAGTCACTCTTATTTGGTAGAACCCACGTCATTGGTACTGGACTTCTCTTCTACAAATCCCTGTTATTAGGTGATAGCCTCATAGATTTAATTAGAGCAACAGGAGACTTTTAGAGTGCCATTGACATTAATGCTTCGGATCTGGCTTGTTAGGACCAGGGATACTCATTGTATGACCCAGAGGCCGCACACGACCCACCTGACCTTGATATGTGGCTACCTGGTGAGCAGCAGCTCTCGGCTGCTATTTACTTGACTGAGTACTAGCATTCAGAGAGATGCTAAACAAACGGGCGAGCATTTAGTTACTTGTTAGTTGAAGCAAAGGAAAAGAAGCGTAGAAGGTGTCCTGCAACTCTTATCTGTAGGAACATCTTCATGTTTAAGACATCATGCAACAAACGTGTACAGATATGATAAAGTGTTTTCCAAATTCAAGAAAGTGTATTTCTCTAACATTTGGAAGTGCTTCACCTTTGAACACCAGATGACATCACTGTATTGAGAGGCATTTTCTTTAGAAGTGTTAATTTTGGTGAAGCAGGAGTGACAACACCACAGTGCAGGACTACTTGTTTCTAGGTCCATAGATTTCCCACTGCATTACATTTTAGTGAGTGGACTATGAGTGGATTGTTCTCTCCTTCATGGGTTCAACTCAATGATGGTTAGGTTGCAGTCCTGCTTTTTTATCACATGGCTACTACCAATGTTTACTGTGATTTCATATGTCTGTGAAAATAAATAAAAGCAGTAACATATGTTCAAAAAGTGATTGCCCAATACCACGCAATTACTCACAAGTGGAGGTCAGAAATAATAAGAATCATGCATTCTAGTTCCATGGTTTCCATCTTACACATTACACAAGTGTTCTCAGCTACTACTCTCACCAAAAAAAAGGTTGTGAAACCTGCCCAAGATTTTAAAACAAAGTTCACTGCTCACATATGTTGGCAAAGTGGTAAAGCCAGAATTAAACAATAATTTTCCTAGTGCCATTACTAAAACTTTCTCACTGTACCATGTGCAGTAAAGGAGATTTGGTGCTTGTGTCTGCCCACCTCAGTGAATTGCACACCTTGTTGTGGAGTCTTTGCCAAGGATTCTTTTTATACCAGCTGCTATCCTTTTTTAAAAAAAAAAACATTTTATTATTATATTCCAAATTTAGGAAGAGACAACACAGTGCCAACAATACACTTCTAGCATTGCAAAAGAGTCTATAGACAGAGACAAACGTTCGATGAAGAACCAACGGCGAACATGTGTTGGACTGCGCCCCTCGCTTCCGTTTCCGTGGTTGTCATCTCATTGTCCCTACGTGCTACGTCCCTACGTCTCTCCCACCTTGTTTCAAAGTTTCTGCTCTCTGCGCTCCATCCACTGGCCCCATACCTCGTACCTGATACACCACTCGTTCCACGATCATGCACCAGTCCATATTCTGCACCCACTGAGTTACGCTCTGTACAGTATCCGACCCCCATGCCTGAACAATGTCCCTCCTGGCTACCATCAGTGGAATATTACTGAACAGGAGGGAGTATCTCTGTATCATTTGTTCACCTCAAATACCCAGGTATACCAGTTGCCCAGAGAGGACCACTGGACCTCACACCACTTGCTCCGTATGCCCCTGAATCTTAAGCCAGTAAAGTCTCAATTTTGGACACTCCCACAGGGTATGCACCAGCGTTCCCGTCTTCCCACAGCCTCTCAGGCATTTGTTATCAGGGATCCTGCCCATGGCATGGACCCATGTCCGTGTAAACAGTTGCTATATTAACTGTGCCTGTTTCTAAGCATGCTTAATGTTCAAAGATAAGGGTCTAAAAGCACAAGCATACTATTTCATTCCATTTCGACTCGCATACAGTATGCGGTCGGCGAGGCAGGACTCCAGTAGGGGTTTCCGGTGGGTGGCTTGAAGAGTACAAGTGTACGAGTCTCCAACCCCCCCTCAGTCGACCATGAGGCACAGTTTTGCCTTGTAAAATATTCTCATTAGACGTACATTACGTATGTATTTTGTTTAACGCATGCAAATTTTGCGCAGCGTTTGTGTGTTTTTTCACTTATTTTTGCACCAAATCAGGTCTTCTAGGAGTGGTACTTACACTGGGCTGGTCCCAGTGTAGTCCTGATGAAGAGCTTGGGAAGCTCGAAACTAGTCGACCGTATGCTAGGTACACTTACCCATTAAAGTAGTTTATTCTAGCATATCACCCATTTTTTAACCAATTAGCTAGGAGCAATAATAAAATTTATTTGGCCCACTAGTTGATTATTTTAACTCACTTTAAACCACTCCACACCACAACACTTGCACTACACATAGTCTTGTTCAGTGCTCCTACGTAAATCCGCAAGTCGCAGCACGCCTCAGCGCGTAGAGGACTGAGAGGACCCCAATGATGAAGCATGTCACCGTGGGGAAACCCTGGTGAGTGAGGGGACTCAAGAAAGGAATTGCCCTTTCTTTCTTTTGCTTGGGTGTTCTTACGGGAAACAAGTGCTTTCCTTACACCCTTAGGTTAGGTTCTCATAATCTGAAGATTTAAGCATGGAAAGTCTCTCACAAGAAGAACAATTTTCAGTAATGTTTTGCTTTTAAAGGTAAATACAGACTGGAAACACATTGTTTTCTGTCTGTATTTATGTGTAAAAATCAGCGTAAACTGGAAACCTAAAATATAAGTGCAGTGACACTGGTACCTATGGCGGGGACTGACCTGTGACATCCCAGTTATGTCTGTCTCTTACTACCCAAACAGGAGGCTCGAAGGTCAAATTTCCCTGCTTACATTAGGGCCTTTTGTCACAGTTGCCAGGCCATTGTATTCAGTCCAGTGTAACAAAAGAAACAAGAAATGTACCCACTTGACCTGCATTTCTTCAACTTAGCTAGTATGGGCAGATGGTTCTGTTCCAATTATAATAAGATAATTACACATATGCAGTTTTTCATATGTTCATATTTATTATGTTCTTTTCATATCTTTTTCAAAATAATTCATTTACAAGTAGAAAAACTGTTTGTACAGTCTACAAATACATTTCAACAGTTCGTTCTATGTATTGTGACATAGCTATTCTGCCAAATATCATGCACTTTTTACATTAAGAAAAACAAAAAATCCCCATTACAAAACACGCAACTTCCCTCTTAACTCATCCTCTCATTCTGACATACACTCTGACTGAAACACTAACATACTAGACATTCATACTAATAGCCCAGCATACTACACATAAATGAAAGCAAGCCTCAACAGTGCTACAAAGAAAATTGTTGTCCGCTGTGGTGTTGTAGGCTGGGATCTTTTGCCCAACCAGGGGTCAACGGGCGTTTCAGTGTGGGCATAAAATGGCACCTATCACCTTCTTCAGGACCACACAACAATAATATAGTCACTTCCAGGGGTGGGTTTGGAGGGAAGAAGTCTGTCACTAGGTATGTCTCTAAAGGTCGTGTCCATACTCAAAGGCATCTCCTCACTCTTATTTTAATGTGATGGTTTCCTTGAAGCCGCCTCTGCGCATTAGTTCCTTAGTCCCGGCTCTACCTAAGTTGTGGTCATATATATAGATGCCAAGAATCTTGAAATTCAATTTAACTGTAAAGGCTCCTGAATCAGATAAATGATGTCCTGTTTACATATGGAGAAGAACGTCTCTCCCACCAACAGAAGTCCGCAAAACTAATGGTGTTTCAGTCCAGTGTAAAGCAGGTAGAGCACCATATAGAAGCTGTGGGTTGTGGGCTCTTTGTTAAAGGTTATAGTAACATGGTGGAACCTGAAATGATGTAGAGAGTGTTCTGTAAGGATGCACAGAACACAGGGGAGCAGAAAAACAGTGGGGAAAGGAGAGATGGCTGTTTGGTGATATTGGCTGCTTTAGTTTGTTCTTCAGGCAAGAAACAGAATAAAGTACTTGCCGCATTCAAGATTTGATTAGTCTTTGCAACACTGTGATAATGCCCAAGTGTAGGTGGTAATTTTCCCAACCCTAACAAACGGTGGGCCAATGGAGTACTGTATTCTATTGTGTATGTAGTGCTTCCCAACACTGATGAGGCGCTGAAGAGCTGTTGAAGGATAGATTATGCACCATCATTCCCATTTATTAGAGAACACCTGTGTCTCTAATGAACATAAACAATCTTAATTCAATATTTTGAGCAGATATACATTGCTATTTAAAAGTTTCTGTTGTGTGAGTATGACAGACAGCAGTCAGCGCACTCTTTTATTGTGCTCAGTACTCTCAGGAAAATTAACATAAGCTTGACTCGCTTCCCCTCAGTGCTTCACGTTGAAGTCCTTGAACCAACTTGGCATAAGGCGTCATTATGAGCCGGCAGCTGCGCGTGCAGCGTTGGCGCGCGCTTCCAGCTAGGCTGGATCCTAGACCTGCAGCACGGCAGACTCTGCACTAATGGCACAAATATTATTAGATTTTCTGCCTGACTACATATGCCTGTCAACTGGGAAAAAATAGATCCTGTTCAGAAGCCCCAACTTCACGCTTCCCTCCACTATTCTTTCAGGCGTAAGGATACTGCTGCGGAATTTCCCGGCAAAGGGAGACCTGGACAATCATTAAGGGTAGAAATGGGTAGCAGCTGCTACTGTTGCTCGCTCTTTAATACCCATGGCACTGCCCATTGTTACGCCATAAAGTCAATGGGTGGGCCAGGAAGTAAACAGGACCGTGAGAGCGATGGTCTTTCTGTAGTTTCTACTCTTCCCTTAAACCCCCTGCAGCAAATAGAACGATGTTGAGGGGATGAGGTGGGCCAGGGTATGATGATGTGTCTCTAAGGGTGTGATGTCATTCCCAGGCATTGTATTGAACCCACTGCCACAATATGGTGATGCCTTCTTTTTTAACGGGGGATGTACATATTGACAGGGTTAAAAATGCATTTGATTCACTCTAGGATCCCAAAAATATAAGGGGTAGAACTATCAGCACGTGCAATGCACCGAGGCCATGGGGGTGGGGCGGTGAGGTGGGCTGAGGGACCCACTGCACCTCAATTTATGTTTTTCTTTTTTACTAAAGCGGGTGAGTAGGTTCCTCTTTTTCCTGTTTGCATTAGAGCCTGGGGCACCATTACTGTACTAGTGACAGAAAGGTGGTGAAAACAGTGTTAGTCAGCCCATGTTCCTTCCATTACATATGCATTATTTTTACAAACTGTCTTCAAACAATCTGACAAGAAGGAGAACTGTGAAAGTAAAGTTGTACAACGTACTGTAATAGTCACAGCTACCACTTTAATGTAGCTTGTGGGTGTTAATACCAGCTTCAGAGAACTATGTGCATTCAGCAAGCCACAAAGTAAAATACAAGTGAGATAACCCAGGTGGTCAATGTACTTGCACCACAGCCCTGTGTGTAATCTGTGATCACAGATTTGAACCATCATAAAACATTACAGAGAAGTAATGTGCTAACTGAGGGGCACAGCTTCATATGCTGGTAAAACAGTTAACTGGGACAATGTGCTTGTTGCACAGGCCTTTCAGTAACAAGTCCGAGCCCAGGTAAAATAGTTAACTGCATTAAGCACCCACTGCACAAAGCTGCCTGCAACCTTACATTGGCAAGAGATAGGTTTGAATCCACACAGTCCTACTCAATACTGCTTTCTCCTAAAGCTGACTGAAAGGAGACCAAAGGGCTGTAGTAATTACTAGGCCTGGGCGAAAATTTCGTTCCGTTCGCGGAAATTGCGATAATTTGACATTTTCGCGTTCCGCGGAGAGCGCGAAAATGTCAAAATTTCCGGTTTCCGCAGCTTGGCGATAATTTGTTTCTTGCTCGCGCTGTAAAATAATACATTCTCGCGCGCGCGATCGCCTTACCTGAATCCCTGCGTTCGCCGACAAGTTTTCTTGATCCGGTCGCGTTCTCCATGAGATGTTGTATTGTTTTTAGCCATTTGCGCTGTCTCGCAGTGACGTCATGCGTCGCACGATCACGTCTTTCTTCTCGCGATCATGCACTGCAAGATGGCCGCGCCCGCAAGCAACCACATGGGTAAGTTGGCGACCCGCAACCATGCAGAAAATCTCGCGAACATGCGGGAAAAAAACTTCCGCAACTTCGCGATATTTCCGCTTGTTTGCGATAATTTTAAACATTTTCGCGATAATTTGCGAAAGTTAATTTCGCAAATTCCGCCCACCCCTAGTAATTACCCCCAATCATTATATGTCATAGACACTTCAGTTTATATAGTATGCTATATAAATGGTTATTATGAGTGCAACTACACTGAACAACTTACATTAAGAGCATGAAAAAGAAAAACACTTAAAGACTCCAGTTGTCTCTTGGCCAATTTGTGAAGCAATAGAAAAGTGCATGCCTTTTTCCCCTGATGGGCTGCTGAGTAGAAAGGGAAGGTGTGCAGCAACCAGACACACTGCCTTTGACTTTTGACACCAGTTCCTGGCAAGAAAACAACTCGCACAAAAGGAATATTTGCAGTGAAACAGTGGGAGCTGTGGTGGATGCACAAAGAGCTTAAATCCACCTAGCTTCCATCCAGACTGCGGTTCTTCAAGGCACAGCACACTCGGACTGTGTGTGATCACCTCTGCGGCTCTCGCTGCTATGGTTCCTGGTGCCATCCCACTGCACCGGGACACACTCATGAGGATTCACAAGAACCAGGTCCTGGTTTCTGAGTAAGTAACGGGACAGGAAACCTCCTGGTCCTGCCTCCATTCCACTAGTGCTTATTGATGGAAGACGATTGACAGGTCTTGGACTCATCATCAAAGAATCAAACCCGACTCTCTTACTGGGCGGCAACAGTTCATCGCCCCGGAGTCAACAATGCCATGGAGAGTTCATGTAAATGGCTGCTGATTATGCATCCACCCTCTCTGATGCACACACATACTTGTTCAGAGATCTGAGGTAATACTAAGAGGAATACTGTAGAGTGGTATTTTTATTAGCACAAGTGGAATAAACTGTGACATCACAGCATTAACAGACTATAGCCAAGCCATTAAAAAAAATCCAGTAAAACATACAATGACAGGCTCTTCTCTCTTACAAATATGTGTAGCATTTGTTCTTTGCCATTAAAGAAAGTGTGCACAAATTATAGATCCAGCGGCAGTGCGTCCATTAGGACGTTGCCCCACTCAGATTTTGGACCCCTGACCGCCCCCCCGCCCCCGGTCGCCCATATTAATGTGAACATCTAATGTAACTTAAATTAAGTGTTTCCACATTCTGCCCGCGGCAGTCAGCCTTTGCCGTGGGCTGGTTGCATAATCAAGGCTGAGGCGGGTCCTCCTAAGCCAGAGCAGCAGGTCTGAGGGAAGTGGGGCTTGCACAGTGACAGACACTCGTTAGCCAGAACACCTGGGGCCAAGTGTGCATGTTGGGTTGGACAGCTGCCTTTCTCAGGCCAGTCCGACATGCACGCTAGAGGCCTCCCAGTCGTCTCCCCACCTGTGCTTCATTGAGCCGAGGGTGACTCAAAGCCGCAGCCCCCTGTCTCAATATGAGTGCTGAGGATCCCTGCTCTAGCCAATCCAGGCACAGCAGTAACAGCAGAAGCAACATCTGGATTGGCTGGTGCAGACTGTGTGTGCACGTGACCTGCTCTTCGAAGCGTCTGGGATTTGTGGTTTTTACGTGTTTCTGAGGGATGACTCTGGTGTGTTTTTCTCTTCCCTCGATGTTCATCAGCCTGGTTCCCTGAATTTTTTACTCCCACCCGGGACCCCCCCATCCCAGGACTGATGGATATCTTCTACCTGCTAGGCATATTGGTCTCATGCATGGTAAGCGGCACCCGGTTGCTGGCCGGGTACCCCATCTGGTAGTGAGTGGCCTTGTTCTGTGTCTTGCAAGTGGGTTTTGGGGGCAAGGGTTTTTTTTCCCCCTTTTCTGTTGTTAAATGATTGAGTGTGTAGACATGCACAGACCTGTGAAGTGCAGCACCTCGCGGCAGACTGTCATTAAAGGAGTAGGCACATAGAGTTCACAGGAGTTATTTTTGAAGGGCTCTGCTAGTTTGAGGTATTTTATTTATGGCTAGTATTCATAGTCAGCAAAGGTGCAGCCTTTTTCAGCTACAGAGCACATAAGGTATGCACAGAAAGAAAGATCCACTGGCTGTCTGTTTTCAATTACGGAATCCGGGTTTTACAATTTAAAGCACACATTGTGCTCGGTATCTCAGTCTCCATGCTCCAGTGACTGCCGTTGTGGAAACCGACAGCGTCCATGTCTGGATTGTTGTAGCTATGGGCAATGTGGGTGTGGCCATGATGGGTGAGGAGAGAGAGGAGGAGGCTGTGGGCCTGGGGGGGAAGGAGGACACGCCAGAGGAAAGCATGACCTGTTTGAGAGATGTCCCTTCAGATTTACTACCATCACTGTCTCACTAGAGGCCTCTCTATCACTATTTCCATATTCACTGTTCCCTTCCCTCATCCGTTAGTACACAAATCTGTCTGTCCTTTTCTTCATACACTCACTCATCCATTCCAAACAAACCAGCTATCCAACCAAGCAAAAACTCTCTATTCATCTGATACTTCACCTATCCATTTATCCTTACTGTCAGCCACAGCCAAAACTGCCGACATTGGAGCTGGGGTCTAAATGGAGTTTCCCTGGGGCATCCAATAGTGCGGAAGGCAGAGTGTGTGTGTGTGTGTGTGTGTAGTGCATGTGTGTGTGATGCAGTCACTCATCCACCACCCGTTTGCCTGCCACACCACTCTCTAGTGCTGCCAGCCGCCACTGTAAAATAGCAAGGCATTCCCCACTGAAACATGACAAGTGCAGTATGGCAGTGGTTAGGACACGTCATAGCCTCACAGATCCACGACATTTAATTTTTCCTTGAGACTCGTTTAGTCTTTCTTCACTTTTTTTTGTGTGTAACTCTTCACTGGATCCACACGTGGCTGGTCTGTTTCTTGTTATGTCCTAATTTGTGATGAGAAAATAGAGTAGTTGTCACCTAGGGCCCATTTCCCTTTCAGCTGCTTCCTCTACGCTCATCAGCGGAATGTCTTGAGGAACATTTGTCTTGACTAGAGTAATGCGACGATTCATTACGGCAAGTTTTGTGCAGAGAGCCAGAGATGCATTATGAAAAGATCAACTAGAATGTGAACAGGCATTTTGAGGATGTCGATAATTCTAAGCAGGGTTTATGTGGATTCACCCACCATGTGACTGCTCAAAGCTTGAGAAATGGGTCAAAAAGCATCTCATAAAATCATCCCAAAGATCAACATCTGCACTAATTCCATGCAGCAGAACCTCTGTATGCATACACTCAGAGGTATTTTATTTTATTCATTTGCAGATTCAACCATCTGGAAAAATCACCTTACTACACAAGCATAACCCATCATGTTTAAGGGGCCTGAAGATAGAAAAGGTTCCCTTCAGATAGAAACATAAATACCATCTACACCATTGCTAGATGAAAGCATCTAAACAGACAAATTCTTATCTCCACACTTTTATATTAAGGTATCTCAACCCAAATAAGCAAATCAAATTGAATTCTACCACATGAAGTATTACAAACACCTATTTTATTAAAATCACAAGAAATAAAAACAAATAATTCATATAGTGTTAAAAATCATCAGTACATTTAATATATTTCATAAAAATCACTTTAACATGTATCACAAAATTACACAAGACATAAAATACATTACACACCCACATGAAAGAGAAAACACAATTTCAGACACTTGAATTTGTCATTATTTGTACATATTCCCTATACATATGAAGGTGCGGTCTGGTTAGACTCCTATTTATACAATCCCAAAACCGCGTTCCAGCAGGGATTATGTCACCAGAATAGCGCTATTCCCAAATTTTCCATACATATACAATTAAAGAGGACGAGTGGGAAGGGGATCAAATTTGGATTTGCCCAGGGCTCTCTCTGAGCAAAGGAAATCTCTGCATCCCTGCTCAGCACAGGAGCAAACCATCAATCGGAACCGTACCGAGGATAATCAGTCGTGCAGAAGAAATGAAAGCATGTGGTTAACGAGAAACTTGGCTTTTTTCAAACATAAGGAATTCTGGCCAAAAGACTGTTAGAATTTGGGTTGTTGGTTGAATGAGGTGTAAGCCCTGGTCAAGCAGCAACCCCAGTCCTAGTCAGGGTAAGGGCAAGCAATCCGAAATTACCCTGTGCTCACCCTCTGGTAGCTTTTCACCGAGCAGTCAGCCTTAACTTAGAGGCAGTGTTTAAAGCATTTTAGCAACACTTCAAATAGTAAAACAGTTAAAACACCACAAAAAGTGATTCCACAATAGGTTAGAAAATAGCTTTAATCTGAATAAATAGAAACAATACAAAAAAGCCAAAAATCCATGTGGAAGGGCAGGTCGGATAAACAGACGCGGAGGCTGAATGTACTTTCAAAATGTGCGCTTTTTATTGTCAGTGATTGGGATAGCAGATGGTACAAATTATGTTTCTTCTCTCTCTTCTCTTTGGTCCATCCTCGTTGAGCTGGGCAGGGGATCGGATGTTGTTGGACCCGGCTCTTCTGTCTCGTTGGTGTTACCCCGTAGGCTCATAAGAGAGGAGAAAAGGTAGCCGTCAATCACTGTTTGAAGGTGGAGTGAGAATTTAGGAACTACCCGTCACCACTCCAGGGGTGTTGTTGCTTAAGTGTGCAAGGAATATTGGCTCAGGAAAACCTCTTAAACATAATAACTCGAGGGGGGGGGGGGGAAGAAATGTGAACGCAAGCGGGCTAAACAGGGCGAGTGCTATCTCTGAGTCAGCAAAGGAGTATAAACGGCGCTCGGCGGAGTGGAAAAACAAATAGGTGCAACAAGGAGAAGAGGGGTTTGTGCAACACACGAGTATCTATGTAGGTCGTGAATTTTTCTATCCTCTTAACCCGTGCCCGTTAACTCGACCGTCCTCCCACCGCCCTCGTACCCTCCCCTATTGTTCCCAGAGGTGCGGTTACTCACTGGCTCCGCCGCAACTCTCTTGAGTTGCGGCTGCTCTCCAGCCTCCTCTGGTGGACACCACCACTCCTCGCTCCTCGATTCCTCCTCGTTCTGCTTCCTCCTTGTCTCAACTCCGCTGTCGGTCAAAGACACCCCTCCTTCGTGCTGACTCCCTTTCATTAGATACGTGGAACTACTTCCGATGTTATCTCCTCCCACTTCCGGTCTCGGGTCTTAGTCCCGCTGTAGAGAGAAAGGACAGGTGGGTGTGTCTCGTCGTTTTGCCCCTGCCTTCTTGAAAGCAACTGTCGGGGATCGGGCTTCGAGGAAAGCAGCATTTCTATAGTGTGGATCTATAACATCAGGTAGGAACGCAGTCCCTGCGTTTACCGTCTCACATCCCAATTAGAAGAATTGGAGTTATTGGATTTTATAGTTTATAGTGAAAAATAGCGCAAAAAAGCACAAAGTGCAAAAGGGGATATCTGGCCGCACCGAAGCGGGACAAAGTCACAAGTTTAGGCCGACTGCGACAGAGTGCAGGCCAGCTACAGGGATCCAGTTAGGCCCGCTTAACATAGTACCTTAAATACTGGTTGCGGCGCGTTGCTTGGATCCACATTGAAGATGAGTTGCGCAGTTGATACGATATATCGGTTCTGAGACATGGCGAGGCTGCTGTGCAAGGTCCTGATGCGTCGATGATTCTGTTGACGGGGCTTGCAATGCAAAGTCCGGTGTCGAGGATGCAAGGCGCAGCCGAGCCGATGCATTGTTTCTGATGAGTGGTGAAGCTACGATGCGGAGTTTGTCGTCAAGGCTGCCGTTGACGGGGGATGTGAGGAGGTTGCGTCTGGAACAGGATTGTGCAGCAGCAGTTCCAAAGGTGATGCATTGTCCCAGGATGAGGGAGGCGGCGGCGAGCAAGTCTTTTGTAAGGGATCCAATCCATGCAACAGCTGGGATGTGCCTGTTCTGCTCAGGGATGTGCCACTCAGCCATGGAGATGCGTTGATTCTGCTCGGGGATGCCAGCCTACTAGCCCTTCAAGTCACTCTGAGTTCTGGGTTCAAGAGACGCAGGTCCAGTCCTTCTGACCCAGGCAAGAGGGCAGTAGACAACAGATCAGCACACCAGAGTGCAGTTCAACAGAGTGGCAGGCCTTCAGCAGCACAGCAGTCCTTATTCCTGGCACATTATTCACATGTCCAGGAGTATACTGAAGTGGTGGTGTCTGAGGTCTAATAATTATACCCAGTGGTGCCTTTAAAGTGAGGGAGACTTAAAAAAAAATGACTTTGAAGTGTCCACATGTTCTCCCTTACTGCCCCGCTCCAGACTCACTACAGGGGGGTATGCAGCCCTTTGTGCGTGGACAGGACACAGCCTATTAAGGTGTATGGGAGACTGTGCCCAGTTCCTCCCTCCCATCCTGACAGAGATGGCCAAGTGAGACACACATAAGCTCCCATTGTGTGTGGCTGTCTAGGAGAAATACACAAAGCCCACTACCAACTACACCCAGTCAAGTGATCAGAGAAAGGCTACAGGCACCAAACGGGTAAAGCAAAAGTGAAATTTACAAAATTGCAATTTTAAATTCAACTTTACCATGCGTTTGGATTTTAAGGTGTGATTCATTCCAGAGACAAAAGACTTGAAGGGTTTATCTATTCCCAATTGGAAATTACATTTACAAAATGTAATAAGGTAATTCCAAAACAGTTTTTCACTACCAGGACATGTAACACTTAAAAGTACATGTCCAGCCATTTAAAAACATTGCACCCTGCCCTCTGGGTTGTCCAGGGCCTACCTTAGGGGTGACATATATATATAAAAAGAGAAGGTTTGGGATTCTCAAAAAAAGTTAATTTGGCCAGGTTGACATGGCAGTGCAAACTGCACACAGAGGCTCTGCAGTGGCAGGCCTGAGAAATGGTTAAAGGGCTACTTAAGTGGGTGGCACAATCAGTGTTGCAGGCCCACTAATAGTATTTAATTTACAGGTCCTGGGTACATGTAATACCACTTTGCTAGGGACTTATGAGTGCATTAGTTATGCCAATTGGGGATGAATTAACATTACTATGTTTGGGGGAGAGAGCACAAGCACTTTAGCACTGGTTAGTGGTTGTAAAGTGTGCAGAGTCCTAGAACCAGCAAAAACAAGGTCAGAAAAGTGGAGGAGGAAGGCAAAACGTTTGGGGGAAGGCCACACTAAGGCTGTCAGGTCTAACAATTGTGTAAATATATATCTAAATAGACTTATGACTTTCTACTGGTATGACAATTAAAAAAAGGGAAACATCTAGCAGAGAAGAAATGGTGCCAATAAACGGGAAGACATGGTAACTTAAAAATGTTTTTCATTATCATTCATAATAAGGGTGATGTAGCTGTAATCAATAGATTTTTGTAAAGATTTATATTCAAGGTATTGTAGGGCACCTTTTGGATTGGCTAACTGTGAATGTTCCTTCTTAAATGTTAATAAAGTATATTTTTACAAAAAGAAAATCAGGTACTCATATGTCTTTCTTCTTTAGTCAACTTCGAGGAAGCATGTAACAGAACATGAATTCAGAACAAAACAGTTCAATTATCGGAATGTTCCTTATCAATGACTCCGAACTTTGACAAGTTGTCAATTTGTTTTTACAGAAGGTTAGAGCAGATGGTGACCATACACGGGGCATGCGTTCTCAGGAAAGCTTTTGTAGTATGTCAGTTTTAGAAATCATTTGCAGATCCAACAAAATTACTTTACCACAGACAAGAACGTATAATTCTTCCTTGCATCTGTATAGAAATGCTCTTCAGAAGCAAGGAAATGCAGGGCGGTGGGGGACACACCGAAGCAACAAAGGTGACGGTGGGGGGAACGCTGAAGCAACACTGGATGTGTAAGCAAGATGGGACATGATGGGGGGGTGGAGAAGCAACATGGGGGCTGGGGGAGGGCAATCCAGAAGGAAGTGGGGGAGAAGTACACAAGGGGGACAGCTCAAAAATACATGTACTCTCCTTGCCAAAACACAAAATGAAAAAGTAGTGCTTGAAAAGCAAGCAATGGAAGCAAAGATGCCAGCCAATCAAAGAGATGGTAAAAAGGCAAGGTTTCATTGGAGGGACAAACACAATACTGAGAAGCCGGGATAATTCTAAGAAGCAGGCCAATGAGAGTGACAGGAAAGACAGCCAATAGTACGGAATGCATGGGCTCCATGTCCTATTACGTTCTGGGTAAGTCACAATATGTTTTACAACAGACAGTGCATGTGCCACCTACTATACCCAAACAAGGATCTCCCCTTCAGGCCACAGTTCTACTGTCTAAGCTTGTATCAGGACTCGGTGACACCAGTTGAAAAAGAGGATGCTAAATAGATGCCAAGGGCAGAAGAGCGGAGTGCGGAATGCATTACCCCAAGCTGACACCCCTTACAATGATGTGCTTACCATATTTAGAGCATCAATGTCAGGAGGTGAAACTTTAAAAAGCGATTTCTGGTGCAGCAATAAATTGACAGTTTGAAAGAACTACTCAATGCACTGTGAAGAAGGAAGCATGCACACTCCTCTTGCTTAATTCACTGTGGACTTCCTGTGCAATATATGAAAGGTGAGACGCATTTGCCAGGTTTTAGCTGAGGAATGGGCAGTTTTTCACAAAGAAGAACACTGCAAAGGCTAAGGGTATAGCCGACAATCATCCCAAAACATTTTCAATTAACATCAAAAGAGGTTGTAAGGAGAATAAAGACATGCAAACATGTCGACCTTTAAGTCACTAGGGGTCATTATTACCCCACTAGTAACAACAACCTACTTTTTTTTTTTACGCTGACAGGGGAACCAGAATATTAAAAATGTTCAGGAGATACCCTAGCCAGTTTTAATATTTAATCTCACATTTCACGACCCCACTAAAAACTCACACCCTCACTCATCAAGCGGCAAAATAAAAGAATCTCTGCTAAAGTGACCCTTTGGGGGACCCGTAGGGCATTGCAGCGCTGGCCTAACGATGAAGCAAGACATCCCTTGGGATGTGTGAGGTCAACAAGAGACATAACTTTTGCCTGTCTCCTGTTGAATACCATAGTAGCTAGATACCCACTCTTTTTTCTTTTCTCGACAGACACTACTTGTGTCTCATTAGGAACAGTAACCCTACTTTTGGATTGACACGATTGTGTGGAGCACGGGTACTGAACCTTTATTTGCTCCTAGTCCCGCCTCTTCCTTGTTTGACAGATACTGCTTTAGTCACACAGATACTTTTGCTACTTGCAGTTCCTAAGTTAAAATTCTTCTAATATAGCAGAGTAAGCCAGGAACCAGTATCAAAGAGCTGCATGGAAACTGTAAGGCACAGGGTTAGAAGAACATTATTGTTTTCGCTTGTCAAGGGCTGCCAAAAATGGCTCTTTTGAGCAGTAATACATTCTTTTTAGTATAGACACCCCCTACCAATGTGTTACGTTTTAAATCCTGCATTTGTATTTCTCCAGAAGGAGTAGGCAGTCGGGATGGGGAGTGCCAACAAAGATTGTCACACCAGCGTCACCGTTGATGCGTAAACTAAATGTGTTCCGTTTTATCCTACAAACTCATAATTAATATGTGCAACATGTCCAAAGCAATCTCATGACTGACACCGGAAAAAATGTGAAAAATGAGTAGAATGTGTAGATCATCTGAAAAACATGACACAGGCAGCACTGCACTTAGGAAATATTGTTTCCCAAAATACATGTTTTAAACTCTAGAGACCAAACTCGTGCTATAATGCACGTTTACTGCTGACACTGAAAAAACAAGCATGAACATGCAAACATGCTTCAATAATACAAGTCTGGGCTGGGCAAAGAGCAGAATTGATGGGCTGTTCTGTGCAAAAACATAGATGGAGCTTGGAAACATTGATGGCTAAATCTGTTGGTACATGAGCTATTCCTTTTTAGGTCTCAACTAAGACAGCAAGTTCTGTCACTTGCGAGATCTTTTGTTTTCTATAAAGTGGATTACAGCCCGCTCATTGGTTTGCTACATTGTCACTCTCATTTCCTTGTTTCTTCTTGGTCAGCTGTTGTAGGTTTCCTTGCTCTTCATGTGTTTGTTCCTCCTGTGAGCATGCATGCATTACTTGTGCCCTTCCACTGCTCTTTATTTTGGGTGCTACTTTTTCATTTCTGTTTAAGCACTCTCTCAGACTGCGTCTTTCTAAACTGACTCCCTTGTGCACTTCTGCCCTCCATGTTTCTCCACTGTCAATGTTGGTTTTGCCTCCACTCTCCCTCCTGCAGTTCGCGCACCCTCCTTCTGTGTTGGATTTGACCCCATCCCTCTTACCTGCTTTCTTTGATGACTTTGTCTGCCCTCCCACTGTTCGTGAGGTATTTGACCACTCTCCCTCCCATCCCTGTGCTATCCGTGTTGGAATTGTCCCCTTCCCTTCCACTGTATGTGCTGGCTTTCCCTCCTCCCTCCTGCTGTCCATTTTGGTTTAGCCACCCCATCCATCCCCCTTTTGTCCATGATGGCTTTGACCCTTCCACCCCTCCCACTGTCTGCATTGCTTGTCTCCACCTTCGCTCCCTTCATCCATGTTTCCTTGCCCTCACTCGCCCTGCCCGCCAACCGTCTGCATTGCCCCAGCCACCCGCGATAAAAAATGTTCTATCAAGCGGACACCACTGTCCATGTCATAGCATTGCCCTCTCCCAGCCGGTCCTCCGTATTGTCTTCACCCTCTCTTTGTGTTGCATACCTTCCAGCAATAAAAGGAAAAGGGCTATGACAAGGTCAGCACTGCCCGCGTCCTAGGGCTTTTCATTTTTAACTTTCATTCATGCTGCACAGCAGATGCGCTTCTGTACTACATGGCTAAAAAAACAGTGACAAAGCTAATACTTTGCAAGGCCTTTTGGCTTTGCCACTGCTTGTTTGTCATGGGTGTATCAACGAGCATGGAAAATATTTTTAAGGCGCAAACCTAGCCAAAAGGCAGGGAAGCGCTATACAGGGTCAAAGACAAGCATAAAGTCATTGAAATATGGGAAATGTATCTGGTTTTGTGGACTATTAATGCATTGTGCTGTAGTGTTGTTTAAAGAAGTGGATCTGCAACTCTTTCCTAAGCTGGAGCAGTGTTAGGCAGTTGTACTGAATACAGGGATGTTGTTCCAAATCCTGGGTTGATAGATGGAAGAGGACTACTGTCTTGTTTTTTCTTTTTTCCACTTCGTATCTACAGATGGTGTCCTGACTGTGGGTGTGCCGAGAAACACTAGAGACAGTGAGTTTCTCTAACAGATAAGCAGAGGCGCTCGTCGTGATGGCTTTGTAAATGATGCAGTTGGTTTGGAAGCTGGTGCATGCTGGCAAGGGGAGCCAATGGAGTTCCATTAGGATGGAGGAGATGTAATAATAATTCTTCACGTCCTGTGTGAGATTTGCTGAGGTGTGTAGGATGGTTCAGAGCCAGAATATCGATGTAAAAACATCAATGTGCACAAATATCGTGGTAAAAATATCGTTGGTCAAGAATATCGAAAGAAAAAATATCGTGGTGCAGAACATCGATTTTATGTATTTAATATCGATGTAAAAAATATTGAAGTGTTTAGTATCATTTGCAAAAATATAGATGTTAAAAATATCGATTTTGTTTATTAATGTTATGTATTTTAGTATATATTTTATATGTTTGTGATGCATGTTTTTTTGTATAAGAATTGTTTGTATTTTTATTATTTAATAAAATTTTAGTACTTATTTAATTTTTTTTGTAAGAATTTTGCATTTTTAGTTCCGTGGCGGGTTGTGGGTTTATAGGGGAATAGGGTGGGAGGTAATTTAATTCTATAAGATTTATTGATTATTTTTAGTAGTCGTTAATTTTTTTTATTTGAATTTTGCGTTTTTAGTTCTGTAGCGGGTTCTAAGTTTATAGGGGAATAGGCTGGGAAGTTATTTAATTATAGTACATTTATTGATTAATTTTTATACATTAATATTTGTTGAGTTGAGATGTGTTAAATGTGTAAATGAATTTTTTATTCATTATTTAATCATTACTTGTTAATTAATTTTGATTAATTAATTGGCAATATACTATGTTAATTGTGTAATTATGTTTAGGTGTGTGTTGTTGTGTTTATAGGTCAAAATGGTGAGAAGTAATCTATTTTCAATTGATAAATTAATCATTAGTTGTTAAATATTTTGAATTAATTAATTAGTAATTAATTATGGTAATTGTGCAATTAAATTTAGGTGTGTGTTGTGGTGAGGTGTTTATAGGTGTAAATGATGGGAAGGGTGTGAAGTAATTTATTTTAAATTTGTGAATTAAAAATTAGTTGTTAATTAATCAAAATTAATTAATTAGTAATTAATTATGGTACTTGTTTAATTTATTTTAGGTGTTTGTTGTGCATATTATAGTGTTAAAGAACGCATATTCAATGAATGTTTATTAAACTTTTTTATTGATACTAATTTGTGAAATCATTATTAATTATGTTAATATTGACAAACAAAAAAACATTTAAAACATAAATGTATTTATTTTATTTCCTACCCTATAACACCACCCCTTTCCCTACTGTTGCACTCACTGGAGTGGGAATAGTAATTTTTACCCCTCCGCTATCCAACACTTTCCCTACTGGTGCACTCACTGGAGTGGGAATAGTAATTTTTACCCCTCCGCTATCCAACATTTTCCCTACTGTTGCACTATTTGGATTTGGAATAGTAATTTTAACCCCTCCGCTATCCAATACTTTCTCTACTGTTGCACTCACTGGAGTGGGAATAGAAAGTTTTACCCCTTTGCTATCAAACACTTTCCCTACGGTTGCACTCACTGGAGTGGGAATAGTAATTTTTACCCCTCCACTATCCAACATTTTCCCTACTGTTGCACTCTTAGGAGTTGGAATAGTAATTTTTACCCCTCCGCTATCCAACACTTTCCTTACTGTTGCACTCTTTGGAGTTGGAATAGTAATTTTTACCGCTCCGCTATCCAACATTTTCCCTACTGTTGTATTTATTTTACTGTGAAATGTATGTTGTAATTTTTTTATAATAGTTAAATGTTTGAATTACTTATAAAATGGTATTTTTAAATTTTAAATTATTGATATAAGTATTAATTTTATTTTTATGTAATTTAAAAGTTTACAAATTCAATAAAGATAATTGTTAAATTATTTTTAAGTAAATATATGTATATATATAAATTATTATGTTTGTGTGTTTATATTTTTTTAATTAAGTGTATTTGTAATATTTTGTTAAAATGTATATTAAATTTAATTTATTTTGTTAAAAATAATATTAATATTTACTATATTTAATACATTGTATTTTAGTTTTTATATATTTAAACATCGATATTTTTTACATCGATATTTTTGTACTTACCTGTTTAGGTATTCTAGAATCTGTAAGAATCCCCAAACATCTTACCACCCAGGGGTTTCACACCTGTCTCCATAAAAGGTGTATCCACTTGAGTGGGTGGGCTTTCGTACACTACAGGAAAAGCCTCACAACACACCATGGATACATCAGGCTTTTTGCATGGAATTTCAGTCAATCTGGGGTTGTCAGAGCTATGGTATGTGGGGACCTGGTCATCTGGCACCTACGGAAACCTACCTAAGTCTAGATATTTCTAGAAACTAGACACTGGTGGAAATCCAAGGTGGTATGGCTAGCTTTCATCCAAAGTGACCTAAAATGAAATTTCGTCATAATTCATATGGGGTAGGCAGCAGTATTTGGGTCTACTGTCCTCTAGAACCAAGGGAACACTATCAACTCTGAGATTTTCTGAAAATTAGAGGTCATGGGAAATCTAGCCCGGTGTAGATTGTGTGGATTTCATCTCATTTGCATATGCAGAGCAATCTTCAACATTCAAACTATGCCTCAAAAAAATCCTTTCAGTTGCCATGGGGAATGGCTGCAGTAATTGGGCCCAAGGTCTTCCAGCACTCGTGGCATATTCTAAACCCTGGGGATTTCTGAAAACTAAGGAAACTAGGGAATCCAGGGTGTAGTGGCTTATGTGGATCCCACAGGTCTTCCTACGCAGTATGCCTTAAACACATCAAAGTGTAGATGAAAAAAGTAATTTTCCTCACATTCATGTGATAGAAAAATTAGAAGTTCCACCCAATAGCATATAGCTTATCAATCTGGATTCCCACTATTCTCTCGCTAAGAAAACTACCCAATATGTGTACGTGGACCAATCACATGGAACAGGAATGGATCAAAACTAAAGCCATGTGAACTCTACATTGACATTACATTACGCTCACAGGTGCACCATTTTGGACCATTTATATGGTAGGGCCACCCACACACGTGAGATACCATTTTTATCAGGACAAGTGCGGCTACACTGGGCGTCAGGACATTTGTCTTTGGTCCCAAACTATGTTTCTGGTGTTTCCTGTCACATAACTGACAACATTGATTTTCCACCCAGGGAACCAGATCAAAATATTGCTCCCGCCTGGAGGGCAGGGAAACCTCTATATTCCAGGCATTGGCTCCATGTGACATAGCTAATGAGCCGGCCCCAGGGGATGGGGTCCCCGTGACATTAATGGCTACATACATACATATTTTCATAGGTATAGGAGCTTTCAATCAGTCTTAGTTTATTCAAGTGTCATTCACATTTTGCTTCTGCTCACCACAGGAAACAGCATAAGGCAATGGGCCAGCCCACTTCATCCACTGGCTCGCTTGCACTGTGGTCACATGTGGACAGCTACATAAAAAGGCCAGTGATGGTGTAACTGAGCTGCTCGGCCACTCCTCTATGTTTATTTGCTTGCTTGTTCTTCATATTGCTATGTTTGCAAAACCTCAATAAATAAAGACCTGAATATGTAATGTAAATACGGTGCTCATGTACAGCGCTCCAATACCTTCGGGTCGAGTTTGCGCTATATAAAAGATGAAAAAAAGAAATAAAAACATTGCATGCTTTCCAATGCTGGACCCACTAGTTTTACCAATGCCTGTTCTGTTTTTTTTTAGTTTTTTTTTTATGGAAGCTGCTCCTGCTTCTCAAAGTCTAAACAAATAGTCCAGAAACCCTCCCTTTTGCTACCTTGGGTCCATCGCATTGAGACACAGGAACTTTCTGAACAATACTTCCGTGATTATCAACACATGTGCTAACCTTCCAGTGGCTACATTGGCTTGCTATTAATGAAAAATCTGTAAAATCAAGGCTGTTTTACATACTCAAATATCTATCTAATGCTCACTTGCAAAATGTGTTGGTATGTGTTTATGTCTCATCAGGAATTCTGATAATACGTTAAAAAAAAGAAAAATATAGATAAATGAGATATGCATGAATACCATGGCTAATATTTTGTCATTAGCCATACTAAATTTGTTTAGAGGAGGCTAAATTAGGCTGATATTCATGTAACTTGTATAGCATGCCTGCAGCGGCAGAAGCAATTAGAATGCCCCCACCGGCCTGGTTTCCAAAGGGACACAAACTCCTCCAATGAGAAGTCACCGTGTAGCGTTCCAAGTCCAGCTCACAATGACAAACAGAAGGCGGGGGAACAGGTTGTCTTTGGCAGCCTTCAGGAATCAAGGAGCCAAGGTGCCACAAATTAATGATCCGTAGATGGGAACTCTATTTTAATTCAATAAATCTGCAGCAGGAATCAGGCAAAAGAAATGTAAAGCTCATCGGAATGTGGCCCACGTCCCTTCGAAGCCATGCTGCTCTGTAGAAAGAGTACAATATTTCTCGCCTCTGGACAAAACAGAACAGAGAAAAAAAGTGGCTCATTCACTCCAGTGATAACTAGGCGCTGTGAAGTATCCTTCCCAATGGCCATAATTTAAAACAGCTCAATGGCTCAATGGAAGTAATGCTTCTAGGCCCAAAGCGCGTGTTGAACTTCCTTTCCGCAGCCACTGTTCTTGGGCATCCTTTCACCTTTTACAATGTAGTTCATGGTGACTGGAGTTCTCTTTCACAGGGGCTTCAGCATGAGCATCTTCTACCTCTGTCAAGTCATAGGCACACCTTTATTCATTCCTCCCTGTCTGTATCCAGTGTAAACGGCCCTCTTGTGAAGCCCACACTTGATGACACTTAAGCCCGTCTGGTTTGCCTGAACAACAGATTGATTGCACTAGAATGTACAACTAGTGGCAGAATGTTCCAACTGCAAGCCTGAAAGAAGAAGATCCCATGGCCTCTTTTCTAAGACACATGGCACCCCACCTTCTTTGATATGCACATATATACGGGGCAACTACTGTGGGCTAACCCAAGACTCATGTACATCTCAACGCTCTAAACCCACACATAAGTTGCACACTTTGGAGGAAGCAAGAATTCCAGTCTTGACAGTCCACAGGAGTTTACCATGGAGGGCAACTAGGAAGCCGTGCCAACCATAGGTGAAATGTAAAAAAAGCTTGTGAATCAAGAAACTTAATCATCTGCCACCCACTGTTAGCAGAATCATGCCTTGTAAATGGGGACACCAGTCAAACAAGACAAAAGAAGTTTCACCCTTGTGAAATACCTTCTCCAACAGAGTCAAGTACTCACCTGTGGAGCAACTTTATCAAAAATTATATAGAGCACCTTCCATGGAGCTGAAGACACAAATCTCCTTGCAGGAAAACGTACTAGGCAATTCACAAATGTTTAAATGAGGAGCAGGTTAGGAAAGTGTGACTCTACCAGGGACTCTCTGCCCGTCAGACACCATCTTTAGGGAAAAACTGACTGGTAGACCCAAACAGAAACACGCTGTTCACTAGTCACCAGGTTCTACCTGTTCCTGCAACCAGGTTTTTGAATCACTTCGAAGGTTTGTCACTATAGTGCCAGATGTTTGCACCCATGTACCCACTGAGATCAGAATCCTCCTATTTATCACACTTTTTGAGTAGTCAGCCCCTATTTGTCTAAACTGCCCACAGTGACACCTTGAATTTCCTTTTCATTCTGTATTGAACACACCAAAAGTTGATCAAGTTTGCAGCATGAGTGCTACAAAACAATAAATGTTCTTTTAAGCAGAAACCGTGGAGAGTTCTTGTTATAGAAATATAGAGATAGCATGCTGTATAACCGGGTCTTCAAAACAAACACAAGATGATGAACAGAGCACTGCAACTTTTCAGACACTCACCCCCAGTCACAGATCTGGGTTGAATCCATCATAGCTCTTTAGCTCACTTCTCCACCCCAGTTCAGACCCAGCCATATGCAAATCAGTCTTGACCCTATTCCTCATGGAAATTGTCCAGCCCGAACTGCCAAGCCAGGTTTTCCCTGGACCGGAAACAAGCATTCTGGGACCGGTTTCAGGGTAACACCCCTCATCAGCCAGGCTAGCTTGAATCCAGTGGCAAAGTGAGCAAGAGACCCACATCTGGGCACACCCTGCCAACTTAGTGCGAATGAAGCAAACACAAGGAGATGATGGACGGAGCACTCAAACTCTTCAGACACTCATTCCCCCCAGCCACAAATCTGGGTTGAAGCATTAAGGAATTAAGGTATGCAGTGTCAACACTCAGAAGTTAAAATGGCGCATACCATGGATTTGTGGGTGGTGGAGACGCATAGACATTGTACAAGGAAATGATGGGGACCGATAGGCCAAAAGGAGGAGAATCCATCTACTTTGAATACGCTATTGCAAAGACATCATGTGGCAAATAGGAAGTGTTCAATCAATACAAAATGTGGCTTATGACTGAAAAACTCACTTAAATGCTGAACTTCGTGCAAAGTATCTGGAGGAGTTCAAAACTGAGGTCTCTTGAGCTTTTGCAAATAATGCCGAAGTAAATTGTTATTGCTCCTTTTCCTGGGATGCTTGCTTGTGTGGTAGTGCTGCGGTGTTAATTTGAAGCATAAGATATTCAAAGCAGCATAGCAAGGGATATAAAGTCCTCTATTTAAAATTGATCAAGTTAAAAGAGTTGCAACAAATAAAATCAATCACCAAACGTACTAAAACTTTTGCAATTCCACATCGTGGTTTCAGAATACGATTCCTTTGTAAGTTATGTCCACACCACAGCTTTGCGTTGGGAGTGTAACTATAATGAGAGTTGTCAATAATTTGCAAACATAGGACACCACCACAAAGTATTCTTCTTTGTGAAAAGCAGCTTACCTTGGCTTATGATTTTAAAATTTCTTTTGGAATTTAGAAAAACAAAAGGATCGAGATTGTTTGTGAAACCTCACAAATATCTTTTTGATCTTACCCGAAAGAAATCAGAAATCATTGAATTTTGTTTGAGCAAGTTCCCATGTTCCCATTCTGATGACATAAGAGAAACACAAGCAGAATAGTAATGGTGGCGGGGCTCCTGCTTCGGGTACAGGAAATCTTATCCCTGTCTGGGAATGACAGAAGCCCTTCACACATCGCACGCTATTTCCACTGCTGACCAAAACGAGTGTTTACGACATGCCTTGGCTCTGCGGTCAACAGTAGCCCAAGGAGGAGATTTGCTGACACCGCATAATTTACACAGAGCGAAATGTACAACTGTGCAACTCTGAATATTTTTCATTAGGGACATTCATGTCTGTCTCTCACATAGGATTATAAATAGGGCTCACGTTTTTTTGTTATTTATTTTTTTCAACATTTCCGTCTGCCCATATTTATTTTTTGACCATTTTATCTGTATTTATCCATATTTATTTTGTGTTTTGTGTATAAATGAAGTTGTAAAACTGTACATATCCATTTTATTTAACTGATAGACGCGTACTCATAATTTCTGTCGTGATTTAGCTATTTAAGCTGCCAAATATTACGTAACAATACATCGACTAAATATTAGCATTATACCACAAAATGTATGATGACATATGCCACTATGGAAAGAAATTTTATCCTGCTTTTTAATTTCCCATGCTGTACATCTGCTCAGCTTTTGGGCTACAATTAGTGAAAGATAGCACTTAGAGTCACTTAAAAGAAACACCATTTTCTGTATTTATCCACTTTTAAAGATAAATGCAGACAGAAAACACATTGCTTTCTGTCTGTATTTATCTGTAAAAATCCGTAAAAATGAAAAACAGGGAGCCTTAATTATAAATCACTGTCTACTGAAAGTGAAGGTTAATGTGGATGGTCCTCTCTCAAGCAGGCACAGCTGAACACAAAGCACATGATATACTGTGCAAAGCTGTAATAAACATTTTGCAATGTAGTTTATAGAAGCAAAAGTATGTGACTAATTGCAAAGTTTTTACTTGTACTGCTTGTAACAGAGATCCACTGAATGAGCACAACGTGACTGTTATTCACTGTTTTGGAAATTGCGCAAATAAAGATTTTTTTATGAAAGAATTTATTTTTGCAGTGTATGGGTTTTTAAATATAGCTAGGTAGGAGATTCCTGGGCACTGCGAAGAGCTTAAGCTCCACCTCATTGAGGATGCCCAACGAGGTAGACATGCATCACTCTGGGCTTTCTGTTGATCTGAGAAGAGAGGGCATGACTTAGTGTTTGGGCTGGACCAGTGGCGTAGTGTGGGGGGGCTAGAGGGGCGGTGGCCCCAGGTGCAAAATTCTTAAGGGCATTCTTAGGGGCACAAAATTCTAAAAGAAGAGTGGGAGGATACTTGCCGTGCTCCGGGTACTGGAAACCCACGCTACGCTGCTGGGCTGGACTCCTCTTTCTGAAGTGGGGACAGGCTGATTTACATTTGCTTGGATCTCTCTCTCCTTAAGGCTCATTTAAACGCTAAATAAGTGATACATTTTCAATGGTGCAAACCAATAGAGGCAAAGTTGCATATATTCAATAGGTATTGCATGCACCCATGTCCTATTTTTTTTTTTGCTGGGCAGGAGCTAATTATGGTGTTGTCATTTTTTTACTGGCATAACGCTTGGTTTCCATCAAAAGTCCTGTATGTTTAAACACAATCAATCTGTAAACCCCAAACTGAAAATCTTGTTTTGGGTCGAGCCTGGGCAGCGCATGTGCTGCTCTGTGATGCATTCTGTATTCGAGTAAGGACTTGAAGCTCTGCCCA
Organism: Triturus cristatus; assembly: GCF_964204655.1. Classification (NCBI taxonomy): domain Eukaryota; kingdom Metazoa; phylum Chordata; class Amphibia; order Caudata; family Salamandridae; genus Triturus; species Triturus cristatus. The sequence goes on from NC_140588.1 coordinate 273,264,370, forward strand.
CTCTCCATCCATATTTTTCATTGGCTTGTGTCATTGTCCTTCGTAATGCTGGCTTCTGATTCGTTAATAGGGTTCTTAGTCCCTCCTTAGTACTGCCTTGTATTCATTTGTACCCTCCCATGAGGACTGGCCCTTTTACTTCTGTTGTCACACGGTATGTTTAGTTTAGTCTGTAAACAATATTTTCTTTAATGAGTTTCTGGTACTGCAGGCACGACATGCTTTCCTGCAACATTCAGCGTGCTATGCGTGCTTTCACTTTCAAAGCAGCCCGGGACAATCACGAGCGCTTCTTTGCAATGAAATAGGTCTCACATTTACGGGAGTTTGAGCTATTGGCATTATAAATTACAATAGCTTAAACTCTCGCAAATGCGAGACCTATTGCATTGCAAATATATTTTTTGTCTCTCCCCACCCATCAACACTGCTCAATGCTGTTTATTTATTTTTAATTAAATTAGATTAAGTGAGCCGACGCCGCAGCTCAAACACTGGTCCCCAGTTCTGGAGTCAGCAAATCTAACCGCTGAACTCTCCTCTGGCTTCCCTTTAGTGAGTACCCCATACAAAGTCGAGTCATTAGCGGCACTCACAAGACAGGCTAGGGCTCTGGGGGAGATGTTATCTCACGAACGGTTATTCTCTTTTTACAGCCTAGTTTTACTAGCATCACACGTACTGTGTCAGAATGATAATGTCATCATGTGAATGTAATTTCTCAGCATCCATGACTATGTATATTTCTACACAATTTTTTTCCAGAAATGGAAAAACTCTAGGAAAAATAACTCTGTTTCAATGATTCTTTAGCATTCATGTACCGTCACCAATATAGCCTGGAAGTGCCAGGAAGGGGTAGCGGAAACCGAGCAGCGGTGCTGAAAGAAGGCTCAGACCCCCACCCCTCCCCCTCGTACTAAGCTCTGAAACCGGAGGAGCAGCTGAGGCAGAGGAGATAGGCAGGCGGCAGCCGGAAGCACAAGAAGCATTTGCAATGCAATAGGTCTCGCATTGGCGAGAAGTGAACTATTTGGCATTGTTAAAATGACAATGCCTTTTATTTATGTGTTGGTTTTTACAACATAAATAAAAGCAGTCGTGGCTGCTGCCAGGAAGAAGGGGGTCACTTTAAAAAAAAAAACACTTACCTTCCGGCCGGCCAGCTGAAGGACCAAATTAAGCGGCGGGATTGACTAGGTAAATTATGCAGCATAATGCCAGGCATTCTGTGACAGCGTTACTTAGCTATTTTGTCATTTTAAGACACATTAAAACTGCCTGGGCTATAGTTTCTCTGCATCAGCACCAATATTACCTCAAAATATAGAATTCAGCAACTGAAAGGTGACCGGTTAACCTTTACAAAGGGCTCAACAATGATTGGTACCACGTGTGGCACTTTTAAAAGTAATTTTTATTCAGTCTGAGCTGCAAACCATTTTTGTTGAAATTGGCAAATTATGGAGCAGATAGTTGATTATGTGGCAAATGTACCCAAGCCATACCTATGCAATAAGTGCCATGGATGGGAAATTGCTTGATTGTAGTGGTCCTGCATATAACCTATCGCTTCAGTATTCTGGTGTTTGGAACCTAAGGGTAGGCAATTTTGAAGGCATGCCTAGTAAATGTTGGAAGCTAGTACACCCTTTATAAGAGTGGGGTTGCATGGGAGCGTTTAGGTTTATCTGAGAAAATTTGAAACACCCCACATGGAAAGGTTCTTATTAAAGCCGGATCTTGTTTGGAAGGTCACTCAGCACTAAACTAACCACATGAATTCTAGACTGCATAAGGGCATGTGAAGTCTTGTGAACTTCATTCACCAAGTTAGGTGGCTTCACCATACATAGTAGGGGCAAATGAAAACTACACAGTAGCACCCTAGGTAAAAACAAACTATTATTTTCACTATTACAAGGCCTCAGACACATATTAATTAAGAAAAAGGCAACCTTTAAACCTGGTGCTAAGTGGACAAGTTCAGTCATATGGCCAAGTCTACTCTATTAAGCACTCTATATTTAAAAAATGTTCACTTCCGCACTAAGGCATCTCTAGTGAGATCCTTCTTTGGAGATGTCTGTATCCCCAACTTTGTTTTAGAACAAAACCTAGTTCACCCACTAGTTTAACCATAAAACCTTATTATCCATGCACCATTTTGTCGTTTCATAGTATATGTTTGACATTTCTATTAATACCCACCCACGGATTCTCGCTTCTGCACTAAGACCTACCTTGTTAGATCCTTATATGGAAATTGTATGCTTCCCTGAGGTCAATTTATAACTAAAACTAGGTAACCCACTAGTATAACTATGCTGCCATTTTTCAGTATATACGTTTGGGGTGTCTATCAATGCTGACCCACTTGGGCTACAGTTTATGGCCGCCTTCTTTGTACACTGGTAACATTTAGATCTGGGGAAACCCCCTACAGGAAACGCTCAATCGCCCTGCTCATCAGATCCCCTTGTGAATATTGTTGTTATGAGTCACTAATCTTCATGATGGGGACTTTCCCTTACCACACTAGTTCTTTTTAAAAACCAAACTGTAAATATAATCCACCCATTATACACCCTAGGCCCCACCATGGCTGTTTCTTTTGTATATGCATAAATCAACTTTTCAGAAGCAAAATTGCCAGTTTTGTGACACCTTTGGCTTCTTCAATCTCCTAAACCTTGATGTCCAAAGTGAAGAGTTGTGGACCTAAATGTATTTTCATTTTACCTGCTGAAATATTTTGAGGCTTGTATATGTCATGGTTGTTTTTACAGGCAGAGAGGGTTACTTGGTGGTGTGGAGCCTTTAGTATGGACAGGTTCCCGCGCCCTGGGTCGTGTGCTGGCATCATCTAAGGACCCATTCAGGACAACCAGAGGCCGGTGAGCAGCTGCCCAGCCCACTTCTGTGACCCTCTTGCCCGGTTTGGATGGTTCCAAAGGGCGCAGGCAAGGTCAAGGGGTTCCTCTTTCTGCACCCTCTACCCTATCACCTCTTCGGAATATGCTTACGTTTGAAAACAAATAGAAATAAAAGCACAGTTGGCATCAGCTACATAGATAAGATATGAACAATACATTTAAAAGAAAATGGCCTAATGCATTATTAATGGAAATCAATTGCAGGATTGGCAAGACCGCACTCTATGGGGGGTGCTATTTACAAAGGTGCGCCGGGTGAAGTTATGATCACGACTGCGCAGATCTTTTAGGAAGTGAAATATGATGCGACGGAATTCAGTGCCATTGACTTCGTGTTACAAACTTCAGATAACTTTGCCGCCAGATTTTGTGTAGGATGCGTCAGCATAAAGAGCATATTGTGAAACTAAACAACGAGCCAGAAAATACCCCAAGTTTTGACCCTTCCCCAGTGCGTTGTGACGGCATTTCTAAAGTGCATGGCAACTCAAGAGCATCCCAGCGATTAAGCATCAAGCCGAACAATCTCCATTCTTACATGAGTATGCTTAAACTCGCGTCTTGCCTAGCATTAAGAAGTCGGCAACCCGTGGCCGTGATACAGACACAACTTAAATAAACAATATGTATGTGACACGCGGTGCTATTACAAATAAACAGTCGCGGCCGGCATGACTCAGGGGTACGCACGGGGGGGGAGGCGTTTAATTTAATGATATGAATAAAATAAAAACAAATAGACTTATCAGGCATCTCTCCTCCGGTCCCGCATCGCATCACGTCTCCTCTCACAAGATGTGGAACTAACTTCTCCCCCCTCTTTTGCTTGACTGGCAAATCGGAAAACTGGATGCGACTGTGGGCAGCTACACGGCTGTATCCTGGCATGTGACAGGGCATAGGGCGACTGTACATCACCGCCCGAGCAGGATCCCATCTTCAGACTCCTGCACTACACTAGGCATGCGCAGCATACCTAATGTATTGTGAATGGAGTGGGGATGCTGAAAAACAAAAGTGCTCTTCTCGCAGATGCGCAGTCGGAGTCCAGTTCTGGACTCCTGCTGCTCTCGCCTGCATGTGCTGTGCATTTATTGACATGCGTACTTTTACCTGTGAAGCAGCTGCCAGCACAGGCCAGATTCCAGAAATGTAAACAGACAAATTGTCGCTGTCAATTCGTCTGCTTACATTCTTGCTGCCCAATTCTTTTTGTGTTGATTGCCTAGTGGGGCTCTGCCACGGCGCCCCATGGACCAGCCGCCACTGAATAACACAAGGTTACTATTATTTTTCTGTACTGAGGCAGTTTTGTTTACCTTACGGGGTGAGGCTGGGTGGGGCTTGGCTGTTGTCACAGCCAGCGGGGGAAGAGTGGTTGGTGCACTTAAGTACGCAGGAAGGTTTGGCCGGCTGTCTTGGCCGGCCAAACAGACATGCATACTTAGCATTACTCCACCCGGCTGTATTGCACAGCCTGGGTGGAGAACATGCACAGGCTCACACTCCCTGTCTGAGCACCAAACCAAGCCGCTCAGACCAATCACAATGCTGCTGTCATGCTGGTGACAGCAAGTTCATGATTGACTTAGGGGAGTCTGGGAGCCTGTGTGTGTCTGTGCATCAACAGAATAGGACGGAGTTGAGGTGGTGGCCAGCAGCCAGGTAGGTGACATTTTTATTTTCTACCCCTGACCCTTGCCCCAACCATACTATTCCATGGCTGGAACTGAAGTGGCATTTTACAGTACAAAAATTTGAAGAGACATTTAAGTCATTTATGCGGTCAATAATTCTCAGCAGAGAAGGTAAAACGAGGAGGCAGGCCTGCCAGAATGACGTCTGACAATTGTCCTAACTCTGCCTTAAAACACTAGTGAAGTGTTTTGAATGTCGACTTGCATTTATTTATTTATGAGTGATTTTTCATCATCACTGTTAACATTAATTATAAATTTGTGATCGTATGTCACGTGGTGAACGTAGATCAGTATAAAGATCAGACACAGTGGCTCAGTGAACATTTTCGTGGATGCCTAAAAGGTTTGCACAGAGATGGAGACTCTACAATGCTGTTTCAGTCGTATGGGGCTCACAACTGTGGTATAATACCACATGCGTAGCTACGTTGCAGTGTCGTGAAGCTGTGCTGTGAAGTTGCTGGTCCAAGAGTAGGGGACAAAGCAAAAAGAAAGATTTGAGTGTAGTGCTTAGTTTGTAAAATAAAGAGGACTGGTGTGCAAATCTCTGCTCAGCATCCCCCAGCCGGTGCAATTAAATGTTGGTGTACAAGACTGTGTAATCTTATTTCTACCTGGTGCCTCTTTAATTCACTACCAGACACTCCTTGCCCATTTATGTCACTTTTGCCGGTTCCTGCTTTCTCCCTTTATGTCAACTTTTTCCTTAGTTATGTTTTTTTTTTCCTCTATCTTCCTATCAATAAATGAGTTCTGGTGGCCTCCACCGGTAACCACCAGCTCAAATTAGGCACAGGAGATTGGAGAATTTTTAGAGGCAGCAGGCAGCATAGTACACATTTTATCATTTGAGGAGCAACGTTTCCTAGCGGAGCCATGCACATGAGCAAGATGAAGACGGATAAGCCAGTAGGGTCCAGATTTACTTCTTACAAAAATAGCTTAATTTACTTAGAGACACTGTTCCCTGTAAAGTGCGTGCCTGCGCGTGCACGCACCTCTGTCCTCTCGAGCGCGCAGTGCTGTGTGTGAAGTGCGCACACACAGCATATCCCAGAAGGGCGTTCGTACGCCCAAAGGGAGAAAATGCTCTTTCACTTGCTGCCTTTGTTTTGCAACTAGAGAACATCTGCGGGGATGATAGTGGGCCTTTTGAAAGTATTTATGTTAATCAAAGCGCCCGTCAAGGGCTGTATTTAACATAAATACTTTCAAAAGGCAAACAATCAGCCCCACAGCCGCGCTCCATTTAGGAAGGCAATGCATCAAGTCTACAAACATGAATAAGGTGTGCTTTCAGAATCATTTGAAAGAGGTGCACTGTATTTTCGTGAATACATGGCATCCCTGCTTTTAAAAAACGTCGGAGCGCGGCGTTACCAATTTTGGAGTAACAACGCTGGTTCTCATTTTATCACGTTTGAAAATTCAAACCTCCGTATCACTTCCTACAGGCATCAAGCCTATGACTTAAAAGAGACATATATCCCGCATGTGGGCACATAAACCAGTGAGCTAAGAAGGTACTGTGATACACCCCATGCATCTTTTATCAATAACACAAGGGGAGTATCCTGCTGCGATGACCGACCCTGGTGCGACATTGCACTTTGAGAGTTAAGAGGACACTGCTAATGGGGTACTGAACTGGTCACCTTTCTCCAGTTACCACTGGATCTAGGCCAGATGCAGATGTGATCCTCATCAAAGCTGTATTCTTGGAACCTTAGGTTAAGGGTCTTAGTTGTGTTCCATGGTCAAAAGGTTTCACCACCTCAGTTACTATCCCTTCTGCACTGCACACCAGATTACATTTCCAATATTACATCTGAATATCACAACCCCATGAATGGACTAAAGAATGTCTGAATGCCTGACCACCACAGCAAGGTTAGAGTCTTTCATCAGCAAACAAACACAAATGGCTTTGCTGCTGCTACTCCATTCTGAAACAGAGAAAAGAAGCTGTGGTGCCCCACAAGGCTCTATTCCATGGGTACTCATGAACATTTTCCCAAGGGCGACCAAATTTGGTCTGTGATGTGACCAAGGGCCGCATCTATGCCAGCAAGCTGGCAATCCAGATAAGGTGGGTGTAGGGGAAGCAAAGCATATACATCTAGCGGCTGAATTGCAGAATGTGAAACCAGAAAACCTGGGATTAATCCCAGCTTTCCCAATTTACCAAATTGTGTGATCCTAGGCAATTGTTTTATTTCACTTTCCCTTCTTTTTCTTTTACTATCACATATGAGGACCTCAAAATATATGACTTCAGGATGTGCAATGTACAAAACCTTCTCCTGTGTTTAATTTAAGAAACTATAATGTTGTACATGTATAATAGGAGCCTAGGCTACCCTAAGAGTGCACATAACAACTGATTTGCCTTTTGGTTCACTATTGGCCTTGTTGTCCGTGTGTGGGGGGGGGGGGGAATGCACTGATATATTCTTAGTTGAAATGGTATGCATGTTAATGAAATACACGTTTTGAATTTTGAAGAGACATTACCATATTTTTACATTTTTGCAGCAAGATGGTTTTGAAAATGAAGGTGTTCCTACAGTTAAGTGGTGCAGGACACCCTTGTTACTTCCTTTCTTTAACTTTAATTAACCTTTAAATAAAAGCTTGCCTGTAAATCTAACATCTTTTTAATGCTAGTGCTGAGTGGAGTTGAGTATCACTGCTCTATTCTATCCCTGGCTATATTTCGTGAGATGCATTTATATCACCGAGACCTGTAGATTTTCAATTGTCTGATGAAAATCTACACACAAATGTACAGTAAGAGGAACAGAGATGTAGTGCTCTAATGCCTACATCCAATTAGGGTGGCAGAAACACATTACGTGGATATGGGGAATGTGTGAAGGCCTGTGACAGGTCAAGAGCTCTTGAGCAAAATGTAGGCGGGCTGTGAAAACACTGAATTCACCTCAGGTGAAACATCTCTTGCTATTGATCAAGACAGCCTCAGGTGGGCTCAAGGACAGACATTGTGAAGTCACTGGCTGAGGGCCTTCTTAGTTCTTCACTCTATGTGTTGGAGGGATGTGTTGACCTCGGTTGAATATTTCTTTAAAACAACAAGATGCGTGCAAAACAACTACGATGCTGGAGGCTAAGATTTACAGACCTCTTCATCTTCCTCTGGTAGGGTCACAGAGGAACACTAATCGAAAAGCCACATTATGCATTTTCAGGGTTAAACCATCTATCAGAGAGATACAACTGGAGGCACAACAAGCCAGTCCTTATTAATTCATAAACTCTGGCGACCTCTGCTGCATGCCACACGTTCTGTGCGTGAAGTCAGCACTGTTTGAGGCTGTTGCAGGTTCAGTTTGATAAATAGTTCATAGGCGGATCGTTCGGAAAATACAGTACGGAGCACCTGAAGGTTGCATATCATCACCTTTACAATCATTCCTCATTCCAGTTCACAAATATGAAAAAGCATGACTGTTGGACCTGGCATCCTTGGTGTGGTTTCCCCCGTCTTTTTGCCTCTACCACCTATATTTTTGACAGTATGCTGGACTTCGTTTCTGCTGGTTGTGAACTATGGGAGCTTTACCACGGCTGATCAGAGCTAAAGTGCAAGTGCTCCCTGTGTAAATTGTGATTATGTTTGGTTATCCATGATTGACATATTTGATTTACTGGTAAGTCCCTAGTAAAGTGCACTGTGTGTGCCCAGGGCCTGTAAATCAAACATTACTAGTGGGCCTGCAGCACTGATTGTGCCACCCACATGAGTAGCTCTGTAAACATGCCTCAGGCCTGCCACTGCAGTGTCTGTGAGTGCAGTTTTAAACTGCGGTGTCGACCTGGCAAGTGCACCCACTCGCCAGACACAAACCATCCCTTCTCTTACATGTAAGGCACCCCTAAGGTAGGCCCAAAGCAGCCGCAGGGGCAGAGTGAAGTGGATGTGAAAATTCATCTTTTACTGAATTTGGTTTTTAAATTGTGGGTTTGAAATTATCACTTTTGGAAAGTGGGCATTGTCTTGCTTTACTATTCTGTGTCTCTGCCTGCCTGTTAAATCAATGTCTGGTTTAGACTGACAGTTGGCCTGTTTGTGCATTCACTCTAGGCAGTCACACAAAAGGAGCTGAGGTGAGTCCTGCATATTCTGATGGCCCATCACCTTACTGAGCTAGAGTGTTGGAGGGAGTTGCCACTAAATAGGGCTGTGTCTGGCCTCTCACAATGCTATCTCCACCCCCTTGCAGTGTGTCTGGAGCCAAGGTAGAGGAAGGCAGGATCTTGTGGACAACAAAGACTTTCTTTTGAAATATGCCTACTTCAAAGGCCAAAAAGGGTATAAGTATTGGACCTACAACTCCACATCTTTAGAACACTTCTGGACTAAGGAAGCTGCCAAGAAGAAGAGCTGAAGAGCCGTTAGAAGGAGAACTGCCCCTTTGTTGTGTGTTGCTTTGCTCGGTTGGCCTGCAATTGCTGCTTCTGTCTGTGAGCAGTCAAAAAAAGTTGTCTTTTGACACATCAAAGGTACTTTGTGATAAACTTAATGCACCCATAGAGTTCTATGGACAGAATTGCTTAAACCTTTTAAAAGTGATATTTTGAGTTATGTATGTTGGATTATTGTCATTTTGGTTTAGATAAAGATTGTTTATTTTTCAAAACTAGTGTGGTGTCCATTTGTAGTGTTTTTACTCTGTTACTGTGTGTGTTACATACAAATACTTTACACATTGCATCTGAGAAAGGTCTGACTGCTCGTGCCAAGCTACCATGGGGGTGAGCAGGGGTTATCTTGGGTGTCTAATTCCCTTACCCTGACTAGAAAGAAGGGTCCCTACTTGGATAGGGTGCATACCACTACCAAATAGAGACGCCCATATCTCACAATGACCAATTTTAGATGTCGCCTATCAGACTATACAAGCGGTCGGTTGGCAAAAACACCTACTGTCAGCCTACAGTGGGCATAGAGGATGCCTATTGGTTACCACTGGATGACTTTACTGTGATTCATTTGCAGCAGGTTTTACTTTCTCTTCTTTTGGTTGTCATTCCCCTGGAACATGGACGATTACTTGTGTCCTTCCGCTGCTCACTTTTGAAGGACTACTTTTTCCGTACTGGTTAAGTACTCCATGAGAGAGCACGTGTTTTCCACCTGTTTCCATCTTCCTCTTCTCTATCTCTGCCTTGCTCCATGTTGCTCTCTTTCACAAATTTGCTCCTTCCCGACCCCTTCTATATTCTGCTCGCCTTTGGGTGCACTTATGTGCTTCTCCCCTGCATTTCTTTCTCACCCATGTGCTTCCTCCAAAAGCTTAACATCCCCTTCTCTAACACGAGTGTTTCTCTTTTATCCCCACACTCCAGATTCCTCCCTCTCACCTCCCCACCCTCCATGTTGACTCTGCCAGGGTGCTTTGCCCACTCCAATTGCTAAGATCCTTATTTGTGCCCTCTGTGTTATTTCCTCCCCACATGCGCACTTTGTTGCTCCCACACCTGCACTCCAAAAACAAAAACAAAAAAAGCTTTCATGCTGTTTTAAAAAAAAAATAATAATAATTTACAATCCAACTTGGATCAGTAAACAAAAAGAAAAAAGGCTCCAGTGTCATACTGCATGCAACTATATAGTTTGGTGGGCGAGCATGTCACAGTGTCTTCTTTTTGGTTCCCTCTTTAGCCATGCTGTACAGCAGTGGGGATGCTGTACAGCATCACTAAACAAGCATTTGAAATGCAATAGGTCTCGCATTTGCGTGTGTTTAAGCTAATAGCATTGTAAATGACAATGCCTTTTATTTATCTGTTTTGAAAATGAACACATAATTAAAAGGCATTGTCATTTTAAATGCCAATAGCTCAAACTCTCGCTAATGCGAGACCGACTGCATTGCAAAGAAGTGGCTACCATTGTCCCGGGCTGCTTGGAAAGTGAAAGCATGCATGGCGCGCTGAATGTTGCAGGAAAGCATGTCGTGCCTGCAGTAGGACAAAAATCATTCAAGAAAATAGTGCTTACAGACTAGATAAAGCATCCCGTGTAACAACAGAAGTAAAAGGGCCAGTCCTCATGGGAGGTTACAAATGAAGACAAGGCGGTACAAAGGAGGGAGTAACAAGCCTATTAACGAATCAGAAGCCAGCATTTACAATGGACAATGACACAAGCCAATGAAAAATGCAGGCGGAGAGTGGTGGACCTTCAAGTCCATACTAGAATACAGCATGCCTCGCAAAGCAGGGCATGCGCTGCCCAGGCTCAACCTAAAACACATTGGTAAAGCAAATAGGTCCCAATGGCGAGACCTATTTACTTTGTCAATGCTTATTTACTGCATGAAATCACAACGCAATTCCTCTTCTCCACTGAGGCAGGCTTTAAATTCCACAGTGCTCGTTTTGTCTTTTAAAAGCTGTGAATAACATTGACACTGCAAGGGGTGTACTAGAAAAGAAATTCACAAGAGGTTTCTCTGTACGTTCACTCTCTTCTGGTTAACAACTGAGGGGCTTATTTACAAGCACTTTGCGCCGTTGGTGCGTCACTTTTGATATGGAAAGAAGAGACGTACCATAAGCATCATAGAACAGGCAGCGCACTTTAACGTGATACTAAAAGCAAGCATCAGCGAAGCCAATCGAGCCAGCATTTTATTTAGGAAACCATTGACATTTAAATGCCTTAGCAAAGCCAATAGGTCTGACTTCGCTGTGATATGGCTGGTACACGACAACAAATCACCATGTGTTTGTGTATGCCCGAGTGTTTCTGTTGATGAGTGTCTTTGTGAAATCCAGTGTGCTGATGAATGTGTCCACACACAAGTGTGTGCATGCACACATAAGTGTAAGGAAACATCTGTTTAACTGAGCACAAATGCACGCAATTCATATCTGTGTTTGGGAGTTGTAGAATGTGTGTTAGCTTGGCTGTGCCAATTCTTGAGGGCAAGTATGAATTTGAGAGCGTGTGGGACTTTATGTCTGCTGGACTAACTATATCTCTGAGCATGACTCCGTATGTGCACATCTGTGTGCACACTCCAGGGTGTATACTGTCTTTTCAAGTTTACGTTGCCATGAATTCTAGTTTGATGTAACTGCTGAAGTTTGCAGAATGCTTTTATGGTTTTCCCTTTTGCCACAATTACAAGGGATTATTTTCAATAGATTTCAGGTTTTGGAACGCGTCACGTGTCCCAGACACAGATAGGTATTTCCAGTTCTATTAAGAAACTGGGGGTATTTTGTTTCACATTTTTTAAAACCACGCAAACGCCCGGTAATATGTGTGTCTTCGGTTGGCGAGGCAGTCGCCCTGTGACTGTGAGGGATTGTTTTGAATTGTTCTTCTCAGTTTGGAACCGGTTATGTGTGAGGATGTCTCCTCAAGATTATTTTGTAAGGAATTTTGTTTACATGTTCTTTAGTGAGCTGCAGACACTAGAGACCTTTATCCCCATTTCACGTTGTCAAGGCTGTGAGGGCCTTCCTGCTGTCGAATGTCTTCAGTTTTATAAGTTTGTTATATTACCTCTGCGTACTGGGCAATTTTAAGTTAGTTAATAATTTCACCTTGCGATACTTGGCCAATATCTTACGCCGGACGCTGGTAAGGGATTAATGTCCTGCACATCGGCTTCAGGCTGACAGGGCTACGATAGAAATAGTAGCTTGCATTTTATATAGTGCTTAATGCTGCGCTTCTGTAGTTTCCAAGCACTGTAACTTCATAAAGCCATGGAACCAATTCATGATACTCAATTTATGAACTTTCGGGAGATGGTAAGTGCTGTCAGTTTCAAAACTGGTGACCCGGATATTACTGTTTGTTCTAGCGGCTAATGTCCCGCTCATTGGGCTACCATGTTGTGACGCTCTGCCTTAATAAATAGGAGTCTGTGGCCCCTCAGGCCATTGGCCCCTGTGGAACTGCATCTGCTACACCATTGATAGCTACACCACCTATTGATTTCTACCCCCTCTCATAAACTTTCCCCACTCATTAACTCACACTTCTTTACTCTCTCTCTTGCACTCGCTTACACTTATTCATACTCACACTCTCTCACTGATTCCCACACACTTTCACTTATTTAAATCCTCCAAAGACACTCTCACTGAATCTCAATCACTCATAAACGTACTCCCAAGCACACATGCATACATGCACAGAGGAACAGCATGCTCTTTTTTTTTACCTACCATGCCCCCCATTACTGGCCACTCAGAGGCCCCGTGGCATCAGCAGAGCAGGGATCCGGTGCTGGACATTGGAACCAGCAAGCCATGATTCCCAACGAGAAGCCAGACAGAGCCACAGAACCAAGTCTGAAAAGGGGATGACACACCAAGTCCTCTCCTAGTGTCTTGATAGAACTGGAAGCACAGCCCTATAAGAAGCTCGGACAGTACTGGGGATCCTGCCCCTACTCCTCTGTGAGGTTTCACACAGATAGCCCCAGTGCAGAAGATGCGCTGTGCTGCCCGAGGCATGAGCAGTAAGTCTGCGAGATATAATGGATTGCACCAGGGTTAGGGGATCATAGTTGAACTACGTCCCTCACATACACAGTCCGCACATTGACCTGCAGAGTGCCGTGTTTTTAAACAGCCCTCTGTGGATGGATCGCGCCTCTGCCCCCGCAGCCCCCTTCTTCTCCTGCCATCAGGAGCCTGGGGGCGAGGCTGGTAGGGCTGGTGCAAGCCCTGCCACTGTTCATGCAAATGGGAAAGTCGTGTTTTCATGAACACTGCTCAGTTAAATACTTAGAAGTTGTGGACTGAGACAAACGGCAGTAAGAGGCACCTCGCAGGTGGCAGGGCTGTGTCCTAAAGCTCCTGGCGAAGATTCGCCATTGGCGTAAGAGCGTTGCCCCCGCCTCGCTGTACTTAACAACTGCACCGGCGAGTACACAGGAAGAGCCGCCAGAGCAGAGCCACATTATGAGGGAAGAGAGGGGAGTGCTGGCTTCCTGAATACTAATTTACCATTCACTGTGCCAGCAGGCCCTGCTCTTCTAGCACATCAGATCTAATCGAGGATCTCATGAAGGTAGAAGGCAGGGATTACCGGGCAGGGTGTGAGGGATTTATGTGGAACTATTTTAAAAAACATGTTTGGATATGCAAAAAGCCGTTGGACGACACCAAAATAGGTGGGTGGGTTGCATGTGAATCTTTGAAAGATACCAATACTGAAGAACCACAGATTACAGGTAAGTAACTTTTGTTCTTCTCCAGTATTGGGGTATCTCTCATAGATTCACATGCCTGAATCAGAACCCCTGCCTTGTGTAGAAAATATTATACAAGGAATGGTGAAGAGGATGAATGTATTTTCTGTGCTGGGAATAACAGGAAGTACCATGATTTGACGAGTAATGTATTTTTAAATAAATGAATTTGGTAAATATGAATTGACAACTCCCATGGTCTACTGTTACTGGGGCAATAATGTGGACACCAAAAATATTGCACACAAAAAAATGTTTACCACTAGCGACTGATTCCACTATTGAGGTTGAAGGATTTGCTATATTTTATCCCAATACAGAACTTTTTTTTTAGATATAACTAGCTGAGCTGCAACAGCCATGGCGGAAAGGGGCTGTCCAAAAGACTATATATGTACCTATTTGTGCGTGCATGTGTATGCTGTGTACTGTATGTTGTGTAGTATGTGGTCACATGAGCTCTTACCAAGGCAGCTAAGGCCATCTGTAGGTGAGACCTATTGACATAAGGGTAATATTTGTACACGGTTGAGGACAAAACCCTTTTTACACCTGTCTATTGCATTTTTACAGACGGCTTTTAAGTCAGGCTGCACTGTACCTTGCACAGCCTGTTAGGGCGTTGTTCAAGACTTTCCTTACAGGCTTACCCCAGCAGTATGCTATGTGTATATGATGTGTTTACTGTCCAGTGGTAGACCATACAGTCTCTTTTGATTAGATAAAAGATATCTATATCAGTAGCTACGGGTTTTAGAAATTCTATGTGTACAAGAGTGTTTCCGTTCAGACCGTAGCAGCTAAAGGTATTTTTTGTTTCAAATAAATCAGTGTCCCGTGCTAGACTGTAACATGCGTAGTTTGTTCTTAAAGGGTTACAAGATACCCCATGTGTCCATATATACCATTTCTAGTCCTGAATTTTTCTTGAAAAACCAAATGTATTCTGGTAGCTGTAGTCAGTGTTCATTTCAATTAAACCTATTGAACTAATAGGTCTGAAAACAATGATTTGAAGAAAAAAAACTAATGTCCAGAACTAGACAATGGTATCACAAGAGACATACAGTCTACTTCTGTACATATTATAGTTAAGCAATGTATATATTAAAAAACCACACACCACATAATGGGGCTTATTTACAACAAAAGTGGAGGAGCGCGGGTTAGCTCCAAAATAGCGAACACCTCGCTCCGTCACTTTAGCAAATGCAGGGATGCACCGTATTTACAATAATACAGTTCACACCAACACTTCTCCCTGAGCTGGCGCTAAATTCTGCTGCCTAGCGCCAACACAGGAACTCATGCACCATTGAGAGAATGATAGTTTTTGTGCAGGAAGGTGCCCAATGATCTCCGCTGCAAACCCTCCTTTTCCAGCTTCACACGGGACCACAAAGCTCTACTACTCAACTACTACTTCCTCAAGGCTAGCACAGGCGGAGCCACGTTCCCTAAGACCCTGTTTCATCGACTAGACCAGCAGAGGCAGTCGTCTGACTCGTTCAGTCTATATTCTGTCTCCAACACCAGGACAAAAACAATGTTTTTGTCATATACTCTTCGGGACTATTTAACACTGCCTTAATTCTGTATTTTCTGTACTTTCTTTACTGTATTGGAACTAGACTATTAAGTCCCTTACAGATCCCCCACATGTACTTCGAGTAAACTTACATCATATGTAAAGCTTTCTGATACCTTGTTCCGTCTATACTTTCTGTGACTATTTGATACTGCCTCCTTTCAGTATTTTCTATACTTTCCTTACTACATTGTATTAAGACTGTCCTGTTCCCATGTGTATCCCGCATGTACTTCGAGTAAACTTACATAATATGTAAAGCGCTCTGATACCTTTGGGTCGAGCCAGCGCTATATAAAACTCCTAAATAAATAAATATCTGTTCGAGAGGGAAGGGGTTGTTTTTCTGTTTGTGTGATATTTGAATCCACACACTATTCATAGCCACTGAGCCTTTACGGAAATGTTATGAACTCAAAATCAGCTGGTTGATGAAATTGACTGACTGCCTGACATGTCCCTATATCAATACAAATGACCTTTGCTGAATCTGGAAATTTGTCTACTTTTCAGAAATGTGTGGCTTTCTGAGTTCGCCCACGGGTTTCACAATTGTTTCCACCACAAACTGCAAGTAGATTGAAACCACAAAAATAGGAAAATGGACCATCAGTTAGAAAAATGCACAATATGTGGTAAACAAGTTGTCTTTCTTTTACAACTCTGCTTATTCCTGAAAGCTGAGAAGATGGCAATCTTAGCACACCTTTTGTTGATGCCAATTTTAGAAAAATAAACCATACGCTTTCTAGTAAAGCACTTGTTTCCCATCTTTATAACAAAAAACATATGTTGCTATATTGAAGCTATTTTATCGGTTCCCTCAAGGGGAATTTACAAACCCTGCATACTTTTAGAATCTGCAGCAAAGGAGCTAATTTTGATTGGCTGTTTCCATAAAACAAAATAGATTTTTTTTTTACAGCACAAGTAGATTTCAGTAAAAGTGTGTCCTTTGAACAAGTAGATTTGAAAAAATCGACACCATATATTTAACATATATTTATGCAGTTGCTGGCAGAACTTCTCAGACAACTGGGAGTGCAATACTAGTGCAATACTATGTGTACAATAAAGACAACCAGCTTGTTTTCAGTTTCACAAGAAAGCCCTCATCTGGCCAGACACTGGACTTGTCACAATTAGCTCAAAAGCTCAACCTGCTGAGATGGTGGATGTCAGTACATTTTCTCAAGCTCACGCCTACCAAACCTGAGCTGTCAATCACAAAAAACAACTTTTCAAACTGGAATCCCAAGTATTTGTTGTGAAAGTACAGGTCTTCCCCCTACCCTCTTCAATACGGTCAGAAACTTGGAGATCCTGTATCATGGCTAGTGTCTCAATTTTTTCAAATAAGGATTTTAAACAAACTGAAGCCTTTTATTAAGCAAGGCCAATAGTTAATGCTCTTGTGCAGTCCAGGCTTGAATATGACAAATCAGCATACCTGGGCATTTATTTAAAAAAAACGAACGAAAATGCAACAGTAAGTTAAAAATTCTGCAGCCAATCTCTACTTCGTGTAAGTCCTGCAATTCGTCTCCACGTTCAATCCAGAGCTAAGCCCTGACCGTTGTTGAAAGGTCCATTCATCAAATAGCCAAAACATAATTGCTTCTACATTTAAGTTACATACCCCAAACCATCAGCACACACTTCACATCAAAATCTATTGTAAATTGAAAAAAATAGAAATATCTTTCTATGATTATACTTGGCTAACTTTTAGGGCTATGCGTGTTTCTTTTTTACAATAGCTTAGCAGATATGTTGTTATCCATGCCAAGCGTTATCAATCTGGTGAATTTTATGCTTTACAAATAAATTAAATACATACACATAAATATATTCAAAGGGGGATTTTCTCCCAAAACATTTTGGGCAGCTAATGGCCCACTATTCAAAATAACAGAATCTTCCAGTCATTTAATTTTTTTCCATTGCAACTTCTGTCACTTTGTGCCAACTATTTCAGCTGAAAGTTAGTATTTATCAGGGATCATCCATCCCCCTTCTTGCTACTCAGTATCCTGTTCCCTTTTTCACATCAGACAATAGTGACAAAGAGCAATACCGTCTTACTGCACAATAAAACAAAAAATCTATTTTTTGTAGGAGCATTCAATCCTAAAATAACATTCTGGGTGGACCTCAATGTACTAGGTGGACCCGCTTCTTAAATGGGAAAAGTCAATGTGAGCCATTTTCTCATGAAACAGAAGTCTACTCAAGCAGAACTCTCACTGTGACTGACTGCATGGCGACCAGCCACGGTGCGGCAAAAACAAAAGCGGAAGAACCCAGCAAAGACATTGGAGGAGTAAATGTGAAAATAATAGGGCAAACATGTCATTGCGAACAAGGGAGTCATTTGAATAAAAATGAATA
This sequence comes from Triturus cristatus, assembly GCF_964204655.1. Classification (NCBI taxonomy): domain Eukaryota; kingdom Metazoa; phylum Chordata; class Amphibia; order Caudata; family Salamandridae; genus Triturus; species Triturus cristatus. Next base: position 273,282,227 of record NC_140588.1, read on the forward strand.
GTTCTATGAATGACAGTGTGACAGTAATTTTCTGCCATTCATTGATGGGGCAGTGGAGGAAAACAAATACAAATTCTTAGTAAAAATGCATGTGGATTCAAGAACTCGTACAATTAATTTAAATGTCGTAGCGAGTTAAAAAGCAAAGAAATGACCCGCTCCACACTTCAGCATGAAGGAAACATTTCCCAAAAGGTAACAGAGCGCCACAGTCCACCTCCATCATCTTGTAGAACATTCAATCCAGAATCCAGGCACACGCAAAAGCATTCTTCACCGAAGTACATGAAGCCAAAGACGTGTATGAGATCACTCTACACTCGAAACCCTTCATTCATCCCAAGTGGGATTCAGCAGCTCAATGGCCTCCTTCAAGGAATGAAGCATGAAAGTCAAGTACAAATCGCATGAAAGCCAGTAAACTCCATCAAGATATATCTTCATAAAAGCCCCTTTTGGTTGACAACTGCTTAATGCGCACACACAAGTTCCGAAAGTTGCAGACAGGAGACTGGATGTTCAATTTTCAAGAATCCTCCCCTCGCTCCCGAACAAATTCTCTCCTTCTACACCTTTACCAACAAAGTTACTGTCTTGCATTCAGCAGATGGCTGATGGCCTATTTGTTTGCATCTAAGCCCCAGATCACGAGTTGCATGGTACTGGTGGGGTGCAAACTCTGCATCAGGAATTACTGCTACCATGCACTAACACCCTTATCAAGTAGTTACAAGTTAAATCCAGTAAAACAGGCAATAACTGTGTTCACCTGGTTTCACAGGCCTGAAATCCGCACAGAATTCCCAACTCCTTGGGCCACCTGCTTTCAATAGGTGGTAAATAGGGGCAGCGGGGCTTGTGTATGGATGGGAGGAACGGGGAATGGAGTGGGAAGGTTATCTGAGAGCAGGTCAGAAGGTGGGCTGTCCAGGGATGGCAATAAATGCCCCGCCATAAAAGGACGTCATAAATGGAGGTCTGCAGGGGACTTGGCAGCATTTGTGCCCAAGGCCCCTGCCCGATTCTTAAGTGCAGATTGGCTGGTCGGTCTCCACGCAGGGTTACTGCTCTAGCTGACTTAGGAAGCCTAACTGGTTATTTTATTCAACAGAGGCCTGACAAGGCAATCAAGCTACTTGATTGATGCACACTTTGTAAAATGGATGAATTAAAACAAGTGCCTTTGAACTCCAATAAAACACAATCAACTGTGAAATAATACAGCCGCGCTCAAGATCCTCACTATGATTTCTGTAATAATTCAAGAGGAGTGATGGATGGGGCTCGAAGCATACATAAAGACTTATCTTTGAAACTGACATGCATTGGCACAGCCAATAGGTCTTGCATTTCAAATGCATTTGGCAATACTTCTTGCCTATGATGAACAGTGTTAGACCTGACATCTTTGGCGTGGTGTTCTCACAATGTTTTTGCCCTTACACCTCCTGTTTGTTGAATTTTCTTTTGTTGGCTTTAAGACTGTGCACTTAACTACTGCTAACCAGTAGTAAAGTGCTTGTACTCTAGGACTCTGTGCACTTTACTACAGCTACCCAGTAGTAAAGTGCTTGTACTTTCTCCTTCAAATATAGAGAAATTGGCATACAACTGATCGGCACATTCAATTTACTTGTCAGGCCCTAGCAAATGGTACTACATGTATGCTTGGCCTGTAAACTCAATGCAAATAGTGGGCCTGCCTGCAGCGCTAATTGTGTCCCCCACTGAAATCATGTCTGAGGCCTGCCACTGCAGCCCCTAGTGCAGTTTGACGCTGCCATTTTGACCTGGCAAAATACATCTTTTGCCAGGACTAAACCTTCATTTTAATACATATAAGTCACCCCTAAGGTAGGCCCAAAAAGCTCATAAGGCAGGGAGTATTGCATTTGAGAATTAGGACATGTAAACTTTAGTTTTACATTTCCTGGTGGTGAAAAACGCTTAAAGTCTTTTTTTATTGCTGCAAGCCCTATCTCTCCCATTGACTAACACTGCGTTACCTTATCAGTGTTTCCCAAACTGGGGTCCGAGGACCCCCAGGGGTCCGTGGCTCATTCCCAGGGGGTCCGCAGGCAGCAGTTTTAAAAGCACTGCAAAGTTCCTTGTAAAATTTGCAGTTTTCAAGCAACTATAAAAGTGTCAAGAAAATGCCAGTGATTAATGTACCTGCTGGAGAGAGATGAGTGTTTTGTCCAGTGGCAGATTTGACTTATCTAATGTGACACAGAGGGTTAATATGCCTACTGGAAAGAACGTGTACAATGCATTTTAAAAAACAGTATTTTATGTGCATAGGTCAGTGGTTTACTGATTTTGTGACAGAGATTCTTTTGTCACTGTGCAATTCATACGGGACTATCGTAATCTAGCAGTGTCCTATAAACTGTCATCAAAGAGCTGCTTGCAAACTGCATGGTAAAAGTTAGCAACATATGTTTATTCCCAGTCTATCATTATCCTGATGCTGCTATGTTCCCACTTCCTGCACATGAACAATTTTGTAATGCCGTTTTGTCCCATCTATATGTGCTGCCTAATGCAGCACACATGGAAGTTACAAAACGTCATTTTTTATTAAAGATTGTTTATGTGCAGGAAGGGCCACCCTCCTGAACATAAACAATCAAAGGTGTTTTGCTTTTTCCGTTGGAAAAAGCATAGACGAGGAGAAATAAGGCATTTCTCCTCATTTTGCCAAGTTAAGACCAGGTTTTTCATGGTCTTAATTTTGGTGCTGTCTCCTATTTAAGTTGACCTTGTAAATAGAGGGCAGCGTCAAAATCAATGGGTGTTGGAGTGAAACGCCCACTGCAACTCCCACTGCCCACGTTTTTTACGCTAAGCATTGCGTGAAAAGGGGTCTCATTTTAAAGGCAGCGTTAAGCCACAATAAGTGGCTTAACGCTGACTTGTAAATAAGGCGAAGCCCCTATTGCCACAGGAACATCGCAAAAAGTGACGTTCCCATGGCGATAGAGACTTGTAAATATGCCCCTAAAATCCTTAGTAATTCGAGTACTTGTTTTGTGTGCACACGTGTGTTTATTTTTTTCGAATTACTGTTTCAATGTTTGAAATTTAAATCCTACAAATTGTTTTGGGGTCCCCGGCTTCCAGTGGTGACTCAATGGGGGTCCTCAGGAGTCAAAAGTTTGGGAACCACTGCCTTATTACATTTAATAAGTGATATTAGATTAGGAGCAGATAGAAATATATTGTTTATACTCAAATTGTAATTTAAAATCCTCTTTAACAGTAAAGTAGGATGGTAAATAACAATTCTGAAAATACCACTTTTAGAAAGTTGTCATTTTCTTGTCCTAACCATTTATTCCTTCTGTCATTGTCCTTGTTCACATGACTGTGACTCTACTGCTGGAAGTTGTGTATTGCTTCAAGCCAGTAACACTTAGGTGTGGACAGGATTGTCCACCCTGGCAGAATGACAGTGAGGAGCTGCACCCAACCCGACTTGCACTTCAAAGGACCTGGCGCACACACAGTATACTGACAACAGGAATGTTCTGTCCTTTGTGACCCCAGACTTCTTGGAGCCTTGACAGGAGAAGGGAGGAACTTTCTAGAACCAGATGTGGGGGTAGTACAAAGAATCCCTCCACTTCAAAGGCTTGCATCAGGTATAAATATTGGACGTCCAGAGACACTCATTAGTACAATCCTGTACCTATGGATATTACAGAAGAAGGATTGCCCTGCTGTCAACAGATGACTGACATGCTGCTTGAGAACTGCTTTGATGTCTGAAAAGGAAGACTTTACCTGTTTACCTTCATCCCAGCCAAACCTGAGTGACTCCAAGGGTCAGTTGGCTGGCCTCCTGTTTGATCTAAAAGGACAGAACAAGCTTCAGAGGGCTGCCTGCAACTGCCCAGCTGACCTACTGCAACTGGGCCTGCCAGAGCCCTTCTGCTGGCCTCAGCCAAAGTGAGTCCTGATCTCCAAGAGGTTCCCCTCAGGTCCTGGACCCTTGGCTGGCATCAGAGTGAACTCCTCCCTGCCTAAATGTGAGTTCCACCAGAACCGACAGAGCCAGTTGCAACTCGATGCAGGACCTCTCATTGTAGCCCCTAGCTGGGCCTGATCGGCCTGGGCTTGTGACTTCATCACTGTCAAGTGTGACCGATAATCGCAGATGATGCTTTGTGCTTCCAAGATCTATTTCTCCCTAAAAATGTGAAATTACACATCTCTGGTTCTACTGATTGGCTTTTTGTGGTTCTGGTATCATTTTATTTATTAAACTTTATTCTATTTTTCTAAATTGGTTTGGGATTTTTCTTGTGTTGTGTTTTCACTTTATTACTGTTTGTGTGCTTCATAAATACTCTACACATTTCCTCTAGGTTAAGTACGCCTGCTTTTGTGCCAAGCTACCAGAAGGTTAAGCACAGGTTAATTTAGTGACTTTTGTGGTCCTGGCAAGGATTGTGGTTGTTGCCTGTGAACCAGTAACCTGATTGCTTGCATAAATTATCAGCAAAAATAAAAAAGATGGTGTTTGCCGATAACGACTGAAAGAATAAACACAAAAATGCATGCTGTCTGCATCATCATGCATGCGTGTATATGTCAAGACATTGTGCATTTTCCAAAATGTTGAATGCTCATCTTACAGCAATGAATTGAAAACACAAGAAAAATGGAGCAATGTGCATCATAGAAGGCCAGCCATAAAAAAATATATATAAATAATTTGAAAAGAGGACATGGAGCAGAGCAATGGAGGTGAGAGAGAGGCAGACGAGCTACTTATTGCACCTACAGGGAGCATAAATGCAGAGCAGAGAGAGGCAGATGAGCACCAGAGAGCTGAGAGGATTGGTGTGATAAGGACAACACTAAAAGCTCAGGAGTGGGGATGTGAAGGGGAAACTGTGCATAGGGGAGAGAGCAAGACAACACAAGCACTTCCATGGAGTGCTAAAAGAAAAAGAAAAAAACGTTTTTCCCTGAAGGTAAGCAGTGGCAAAATGCAAGTCATCCAATCAAAAGGATGAGAAAGAAGCTGTGCTCTGGGGAACAAACACAATAGGAAAGACATTGAATAGGAAGCAAGCAAACGAGATAGCCAAGAAAGCCTCAAACAAATGGCTGATCCAAAGCCCCTAATTATGAGTGGCTTGGAAAATAGGCCATATTTTCTCTCCCCAGGGGTTCCAATACTATGCCTTCTGGAATCTCTGGGGGTGGGGAAAATCAGCCCACTACAACCTCAACTCTAGGGCCAACTAAGAAAAGATGAATCACCAGGGAAATCAGTAAGTATGAGTCCAATTTCCAGGGAGTTCCTCATTTTTCCCAGGACTTTCACACAGAATTTCGGATTTCTGCAGGCAAAATCTCCCTGTGAAAGTAAAAAAAGTTCAATTTTGTGGGGATTGGTAACTGCTGTTACCAGCCCCATTGGAATTAAGAGGACACTTGTAATGATGACCTAAGTATTGATATTGTAAGAAATAGGTTTTCGCCAACACACAGCTTTTAACCGTCTGCAGACTAGGCCTAAAAATGGGAATCTGAGGCATAACGATCAGGTCTGCCTGACATCAGTAAGCATAAAGCTGTCACCATCACTCGCCCACATCCTTTCAACTTGCCACTCTCAGTTTCTGTGACATTTATACATATTCGAACTCATTCGAGCTAGTTGCTGCAAAGAACGCCTACAGTGTAAAAAGGCTCTAAATTCTGGTTACTGCAGGATGGAGCATATTGCTCACTATTAACCACTTTAAAAGTGTGTTAGTGCAACACTGTCTTGATAATTTAGGAGACTAATGGCCTGATTTAAAGTTTGGCGGGTGAGTACTCCATCAGTCAGCCTTAATGCAAGTGCACTAGGGTACAATGAACTTTCATTAATGTGGAAAGGATATGCAAAACGTTTAAGACCACCAAACTCTAAATCCGGCCCTTATTACCTGATACCTTTCCAGTCTGGGGATACAAGGCATTTATATCACTGTGAGCCAATATTATGTACAACATGCTCTGTGTTCACATCATTGTCATTACTTATGAGATCGGCGATGTGACAGTCAATGTTGTCACCGATGTCACAAGCATAGTAGGAGTAATTGCATGCAGCGCATAGCATACCCTATGTTTGCTTCACATTTTAAAGTCTTCAGTGATGGGGTTGGTTATGTCATATGATGTGTCATCAAGGATGTCACTGATGACATCATTTTCAATGCTTTGGTAGGAGGAGCTATGGTTGTGGAGTGAACCACAACTTGTGAATGTCAGAGGTTTTAGGGATTTGGGTTGGAATCATAACAACAATAATAATATATAGTCAGGCAAAGTTGAGGCTGTGCCAGAGGAAGTTGATGCTGATTCGGTTTCTCGGTATAGAAATTATTTGAAATTCCACAGTGCTCAAACACGACATTAAAATGAAGTGACTTATGAGACTGCGTGACATTATTAGTGGGTTTACTGACGATGTAACTCTGTCCTTATCAATTATTTTCAGTGTTCCTCTTGTACATGAAAGTTCTAAATATAGCCACTATCACTGTTGAATCATTTGTCACCTGTCCCCTCATAGCATCTGTCGGAATTCACATGTCAAGAGCAGTTTCTCTGGGACAGAAACAGGGGATTGGGTGTTGTGAAAAAAATTTGAGAAAAAATTTGAGAAATTGAGTGGATTTTGGAGCAAGCGAGTAGGTGGTCGATGCTGAGCAGATGAGGAGGTGGGTTAGAGGATATGTTTGTAAGTAATTGATTGAGTGGATAGATGCATTGGATGTGTGAGTGGGCCTTTATTGTCTTTATATTTTCAAGAGGTGGTATAAAAGGGCCAGAAAATTAAATCTTATGTGAGAAAATTGTATCAGATGCCCTCGAAGTTTAGTCATGTATCTAAATAGGGTCTCAAACCTTCCATCATATACACTAGCAATGATATCATATTTCCATCACAAGCAATCCAAGACTGATTTCAGCCTTCTTGGGCCTCTTCAGTCGGGTGCAGCTTGGTTCCAGAGGCACAGTGAGCAATGGTCCCACATCTGGGCATACACGTTGCAGTTATGGCCTCACAGCAAAAAATAAAACAAAGTGATGGTAGAAAAGCTAGTTGCTCGGGCCACATCCAAGTCCACTATTTTGCCCAAAGTAGCACCACATATCCACCAAAAGTCTCATCGTATGCCAACTGGATTCATTATGTGCACAGGACAAGCAATGATGTGGTAAAGTGGCACTCTACTGTTTACATCAAAGAGGAGGAGATCATTTGTTTATTAGTACCATGCAAATAATTACAGCTAAAGGTTGTAAACGAGTTTTGTATGTGTCTTCAAATTATGCAGTCCACTCAGGAAGAAATACAGTAGTTGATGGTTTCCCACTACATCAAACACGTTCCTTTCACAGAACAAACTTCCTAAAGACTCAAGCAGCGGTGAGATCATTTGCCAGACTATTGTCGTAACACAGGGTCTCATGTGGAACAAAAGGCTGCAGTTAAGTCACGTGGTGTAGGGCTCAATATAGCGGCTGTACAATTGAGCCTGGCTGGCACATGTAAAATTCAAGCAGTAGGACCATGATGTTTGTGGGCAAAAGGCAAGAAAGAGTCTGTGTACCCGCACTTCTATGTCCACACACATGCAGGTTACCGTACAGACTTTACGTTTCAAGCAGAGGGATTTTGCCTTATAATCAAAAGAAACCATGAGGTAACAGCAACAAAACAAAAAGATTCAGGATGTCACACATAATGCTACATCAGTGATATCATTGATAATGTCATCAGGAAAGAAATATATGATGTAATCAGGGATGCCACTGATAATGACATTTTCAATGTCATGTGTGATGCTGAATGCCTTGTAGTTACTGTACCTTTGGCCACGCCCTAAACGAATGCAGCAACCATGTCAAGTACGCTTTCCACACAGCGACTGAGTCTGACATTTTCCACTCTCATGGCATTTCATATATGCAGAACAATCATGGATAGGCCATCCGGGCAGGGTTGCTTACTGTGAGTACACTGTGCAGAGGGTATGGCTTTTGCCAATTCCCTACTAAGTGCCATGGCTAAACCAAGTATGCACTGGAGAGAGGGAAGTGTTTTCAACGACAGTATTACAGAATTGAGGATACGTACTACATGAGATGCAGCCATGCTTAGTAAATGCTGTGCACAAGGCATGGCTTGGCATAGGGCATTCTAGGTCTAGTCTAGAATGGGCATGGACAGTGGCCATAGCACCAATGTACCACACACAAGACCTGGCAATTGTCCAGACCCTGTGCACAATACTGTCAGAAATGTGGTTATTAGTTGAGAAGGATGTGAGTCCTTCACAAGTAATGGGTCTGTAATCATAAAATTACTGGGAACCAAGTACCCCATTGTAGCATTTGACTCTCTCTGGGTCCTGAAGCAGACCAGTTTGAGTCCTACTCAGGAGAGGTGGTAAGGGCTAGCACTCTGAGTTCACTGACACGCAACAACACTTAATACATCATTACTCCATCAGTGCTTTTTGTTTTGAAAAGGAAAGGTATATTTATTGCACATACATTACTAAACACTACTCATTAACCCTTTCGCCGTGGCGGGAATTCCGCCGCGGCGCTGGGGGGTGCGGGGGGGCTGCGCGGTGGCGCTGTGCTCATGACGGAGCCGCTCCGTCATGAGCCACGGTTGAGCTGTGCTCATGACGGAACGGTTCCGTCATGACTCGCCCATTTGCGTTGTCCCCCCGCACAGGCGGGGAAACAGCACCGCGTAGGCGGAGCGGCCGCCAACGGCCGTGACATGACGGAACCGTTCCGTCATGAGCACACGGCAACCGTGGCTCATGACGGAGCGGCTCCGTCATGAGCGGGGAAGGGGTTAAATTACAAAGTTGTACATTTGATATAAGGAAATGCTTTTAGCGACACCCTCTTTTCATATTACACTCATAGTGGGCCTTGAGCCCCATAGTCACAATAACCCACCTATCACAGATGCAACATAACATTATAAGGGGGTGTCACTTTAAATAAGCAGGCCTACTGGCTTTGTGAAGGGGTCAGCACAGTAATAATAATAATAATCGGAGGTTAGGCTTTATCAAGGTAGCAAGTTACAATGGTTTCAATTAACATAATGGAGGCCTATTGAGTTTGTCAACATATCATCACACATATCAGAGTAACACATAATAAGGGGTGTCAGTATACAGAAGGCAGGCCTACTGGCTTTGTCAGGGTATTAACACGTTATTAAAATCGCCCACGTTTCAATATTACAATACCATTAAAATCAATAGAACAACACCAGCAGTCATGAACCTTCCCTGTAATGGTAAACAGTCGTTATTTATGCTGCCAATAAAGCATTTGGACTGAAAACAACATGTTTGTCTGAGTCTTTCTTCACAACTCCTAGGCCACAAAATACAGACATAGGACCAACCACAAGAAGCCACTGCATTCCAGAGCTTGACAATAGAGCCCTGGCTCTGATCTCTGTTACCTTCAAGGCACTGATGACTGAAAGGTGAATGCTTGCAAAAATGTTCTACCAGACTACCGAGTTCTATATTGACCTGCAAATGTATCGACTGCAGAACATAGACTGTCAGTGCTACGTCACAGTAAATAAATGTATTTAAGCTTAGATTTACTGTTCTTAACACCATACCGAAGTACTTTGACAATATTCTGGTAGTACATATTCCTGAAGATATACATTTAGAACCTTGGTATTCTAATGCATAACCACGCAAAAGTGCTGCTTCGCTCATTTTTGTTACGTTGTATTATGTTGTATCTGAAACACAGCAGCATGCTGAACCAGCGTGCAGTGTATCCAATTGCAGCAATATTTAGATAATTACCACCTGCGGGTGTGGCCCAGCTGCACAACCAAAAAGGACATCAATATAAGGAAGTATTTGTCATTTAGGCACTTTGAAAAACGAACTGGTCACATTTTGATTGCTGCACTGAGATATTTAAAGAGGTGCCATTTTTGCACTAAAGGTGTAACTGTTAAACTGACGTAAAGTCTTTTGTCTACAGAAGGAAACAAACTCACTGAGTGAGGTCTGTGCAGTGGCTAACTCCCAGATTCCTTGTGGGGTTGGTTGGGATGGGTGTGTATAGCTGAAGAGCAAAGCTGGGTGGGTCTCGGGGTGGTTAAAAGTGACTCCAGGTGCCACTTGACAAGACAAGGGTCTTGCCCTTTACAAAAAAGGTTCTTGATCATTCAGTCGTCAATTGTGAGGAGCCACCATCCTGGCATCCACAGACTGCAGTAAGGAGAGTGCTACAGCTTCAGGATGAACATCTAAGTACTTTGCAGCAGGTAAGGCAGGAAGATTAATTAAGTAGGAGTGGGCTGAGATGGAGTGCGAAGTGCAGAGAGGCGATGCCTTGAGGGATCTTGAAGGGAGTGTGGTGTGGGTAGGCAATTTAAGAAGGGTGAAACCGCCAATGTGAACATAAAAAAAAAAGTCCAAAACCATTCCTTGAGACATTGAGGAAGACACCAACTTGGATTTGAAGTCGCTCCATGTGGTGATGAAGACTGAATCCATCTGACTGTGTGGGTGTCAGTGATGAGGTTACTGCTTTTGATGAAGTCCATCAGGTGAAGGTACATTTCTCCTTCGACTACCTTGGCCATAAACCACCCTTTGACGATATGACTTTAATTGCAAGTTTCAGTGACGTCAGGTCCAGTTTGTAATTAATTGAGAATCATCCTGGTCAGGTCATGCAGCCGCAGTGTTAGAGTGCACAAGTTTATCAGTGAGGGAGAAAGGGTGGCTGAAGGTCTGCTGATTCATCATGCAGAAATAACATCTTGGAATCAGATGCTGAGGTGGAGGGTTAAGAAGGAGCCTGAAGAGGATGGGCTAATGAAAACTTCTAGAAGCCATCCAGATCTACTGCTTTTTCTACCAGTTAGCAAACCAATAACAGCTGAGCTCTGGAGAAGGGACAATTTATTTAGTGCTGATTGTTGAGTTTCTGATTACAGCGATTACCCTGTAAGGTAAGTAGGGCATTGCAGTGGTGGTAGGAACTGGGCTGTGCTTGCATTTGCAAACTGTCGTCTGGCAGAGTCTCAAGTGACACTGGTACCGTTACCCAAAGTTTGGAGGAACTAATACTGTCATGAACCATCGCTGATCATGCTTTAGATGGAACTGTAGGAAACAGCTACAAATGATATGGATGCCTTCCACACAATTTTGAATTGGGAAGAAATGGTAGTACTTCACTATGCACGATATGGACTTACATGATATTATTATAAGACCTGACAAAGTTCTATTTGTTGTTGGAACGAAACTCGTTGGCTGGATCTTTTTGAGATTGTTGGATTGAAATAAATAAGCAAATTTGGAATCAACGTACTGGAGACATCTTGGATTTTTTGCTGGTGCACCTATCCAGATTTGTGTTATAAGTATTAATCTGCTTGACACTGATCCTGTTGTCTGCTCATGAGAACTGATCCTACCCTCCATTTGAGCTCAAGCAGTCTATTTGAATAAGCAATGTGTGAAATGTGTGAAATTGTAATATGTAATGGGTGACAGACAGTAAAAATAATAATTAGCATATTGTAAATATGAAAAAATGTACAATGTGTTTCTCGAGTTCTACCACAATGACATGCTCATATGCCCCCCATTATACATTGGTTCAATGGATAGAACCACAGATGTTCGTGCTAATTTTAAAAATGTTCTCTACAAAATGCTCGCTTGCTTCTTGGAGTTAGGCACACTCCCTATAAATATCTAGGATGAAAACAACTGCAGATGCCCAGGTCCCATGGCAGAGGCCAGAACAACAACCATGAGATCATGACACCTTAACAGGAGAAGAGATGCAATTTCCCTACTCTTAAGTGCACCCCATGCAATATTGCTTCATCATCACGATACACCCTTGATAATGGCACAATCCCCCTAAGCATAGGGGACAGACTTTTTATAAGGCGTGGGGTTCACACCGGTTCTAGTAAGACTGCCCCTTTCCTCCCCCACTGTACGCTCACGCATGTAGTCACAGTCTTTCGCTTGTTGTAGAAAGTGATTAAGAGGTGGGGTTGAACACTGGTTCTGGCAAGACAGCCAATCATCCTCAATATATGCTGATACATGTAGCCACAGCCTTTTATTTACTGTAGAAGGTGGTCACTTAATGTTCAAGTGCAACCCACTGCTTGGTTACCCTTGACATGTTTCACACTTTCACTGTCCTTCAGAAGGGTATGTCTTGGTGGGGCGAGAGGGGTGATGACTTGCTGCTGTATTATTTTTGGTTTAGTGTCAGAACTGCTTCCAGGTGCAGAAACCAAACCAACAGCTCCCCATACAGGCAGAAGCCTCCTGCTATCAATTATGGGAAACTTCTTTTATCCCACAGGCAGAACCACGACTTGCCTTTACTCCACAGTCACTACCCTGAATGCTATGTTACCACGTGTTCCTTAACCATGCAAGTCGTTACGTTTTGCTTTAGGGGGCGCGTTGTTGAACTGGGGTTGGATTTTACGTCCAACACCTTCCCTACTGATACACTGACTGGAGTTGAAATAATAATTTATACTATTCTAAAGTCCAGCGCCCCTCTAAGGAAAGTCATTGTAACGACTTGCGTGATAAAGTAACAAGTGGTTATGTTGCATTGTGGGTAGTGACTGCAGAGTAAAAACATGTGTGGGAAATGCATGCGGGGTTCCGTCATACATCCATCAATTATCAAGGGATGGAGTTAATGGAAATGGAACAGTGTTTAGAAGGCATTTTTCTACTGGAGTCAGAATTATGCAACCCACCTGGCTGATGAGTGGGGTTAGCTATCCTATAGAATAATAGTAGGCTCCCAAAATGTGTTTTAAATTTGTTATCTGAAGAAAACCTACACATGCCTGAATTACAGTCCAATTGAAAACATGTCGTTCACAGCATCTCGAGAAAGGAAGTGCAAAACCTTGTCTGATTTCATCCATCTAACTACTTTGCAAAACAAATTACAGTCATCCTCAACAGCAACCATTTTTAGCTCACAATGATGAGATGAGAGTTTCCACTCTTTGGCATTTAGCACTGGATCAGACTCACCAAGCTCCCAAGGCTATTACAGTTAGATTAATGCCATATGGTCTACGAACATTCATAGAAGAGTTGCAGCTGATCCAAAACCGATCAGCCACATTTTGGTTCAACCTAAAGATACCACACCCAAACTCCATGAGCTGCTTGTGGAGCAAAGGAATAGAATTAATATACAATTGACCATTTGACAGACCTTTGGTAGAGTCTGATCAAATGTATCTGTCAAGTATTAGTTGGTGCAAGGTGACTAACCCTTAGACAAGCGATAAGAGACCGATGGTAATTGAGCACTATATAAGTGTTACTAACATAACATTTCCACAACACATAGCAAAACTACAATTTGATGTGCCCACATCTGTGGACTTCTCTGGACCAAAACCTGAGGTAACTACCCCGCCTACAAAGGGGCCCCACGTAGACCAGAATTTATCACTCATTTTCAGTTAAACATTTTTATTCCTGTGAGTGGTTGTGTAGGTAGGGTCCAGTGCACTGCTTTGTAAAGGGATCTATTATGCTGTTAAGACACACCTGAACCTACCATCTGTCAAGTAGTCATTTGATACAAACATATAAAACATCCATTCTGCCATCATTGGGTCACCCTTCTTTTAAGAATGGAGCAGTCCACCATGTTGCACAAAGGAGCTCTCAAACCTCACGTCAAGTTACACCACAGGCAACAAATCTCTGAAATAATCAACTTTATGGTTCCTGCCTCAACCAGACATTTCCTCAGATGTGCACTACGGAGTCTGAAGTACCGCAGAGTGACATAAGCAATTGATAAACGATACAACATTGTCAACACTAAAAGGCTGTGACATAGCCAGATTTTATTAAAAGTCTAAAGGTCAAGGTCATGCTAGAGACTGAATCATTGAACATTTTGCATGTGTAAAAAAATGTTGTTTCAATCTGAGAATTTGATTTTAAGGCTTGCCTACAGAAAGATTGCAGATGTCTGCCGTTGAACTCCTACTGTGTACAATACACATACTTACAGTGGGCTTTGGTCAGTCCACCCTTATCATTGGTTTCCCTTTTGTGTTATTTTTTTTGTAAATCTCTTTTGCTTGCTTCTAATTTGATGGCCTTCCTCCCCCTTCCTATTTTTGTCCCTCTACTGAAGCATGGCTTCTTTGCTATCCTTTTCAGTGATTGATTTAAATCCTTTCACAGTTCATATTAGAGACCTATTTTTTTCTTTTAGGACTCCATTTACTTTCTTGCTCTCTCTTTCTTTCTCATGCGCTGCATCCCTCTCACATCTCTGCCCCCACACACTGTGTGTGGCATGCACCCCTCCCACATCATCTTTACAGCAACTAGTAAATATTTGTTCCAGGGTTTGAGTAAAGAACGTACTTTATTGGGTTGTTTCTGTTTTATCTCCTGCATTCCACTTATTGCATAAACGTTAAAATACCCTATCTTGGCACACGTAAGGGGATGCTTCTGCGCTCACTCAGGAGACCCATACATCTCTTCCTAGGCTCCTATAGAGCACCAAATGGTAGGCAGGTCCTTGTCTTGTAATAGTAGGCAGGTCCTTGTCTTGTATAGGGACAGCAAAGTGCTTATTACAACATGCTATGAACATTCAGGTATGTGCTTAGGGTGGCCAACCTTCCATTATCACTTTGTAAAACACTTTGTGTCTTGAGACACTTTGTGCTTGTTGACACATCAGAAGACAACTGCTGGAGAGCAGGGGGTATACTGAGAAGTGGTGCGTATTTTTGGGGTCTCTATTCGTAACTACCTCCTCTGAATGAGGATCTTTTAAACAATATCACTAGATTGGATATTTAACTCCTGGTATCTGATTACTGTGTCATACTATTTTTGAGTTCCAACTTTTTTACAATCTCATAGAAAAAGCCTTGACCATTAGCTATTGGCTCCTTTGAAGAAAAAAGTTTACAAAATCAATAACTTCATCATACAAAGGGAATGAAACAGCCTTAATACCAATAGTATACAGGTAAGAAGGTGCCTTCAAGGGATTTATTTAGATGCTTAGTTATGTGATTCTTGATCTCAGTTATAGGTAGGATAGTTATATACCTACAAACTTAATTACTGTCACAGTTTGTATTTTTAAACAAAATCAATTTGTCAAGTTATGCATCAATCGTATACATATATATCATCAAATTCAACATAAATGAAGAATAAAGAAAAAGAGGAGAAAGACGGGTGTATATATAAAAATCAAGTTTATCATCAAATTTAAAAAAAGGGTACTTAAGATAAGAACAATTGTAGGTATACTGGAAGGAAATGCTTTAATTATTCATGCCTTCACTTTTTCACAAAAATAGTCAAATTTTTCGCAGGAAAACAGTGTGAAAGTCGACGTTTCGGTCTCTAAATTTTCATTGACAAGACCATCTTCAGGACTATTAAATTTAAAAGGTTGACCCCTTGATGTGTTTCTTTTATAATGTCCAAACGAATGATTAGGACAAATGTTGTCGTTATTTCGCGAAGGTTTGTAAGCTCTTTAGTGTTGATCTTTATTTTCAAGGAAAATTTCTACGCGACTGTTCATTGCCCAAAGAAATTTAAAACTGACCTCAGATTAAGACGTGAGCGTCAAAACGTCCATTTGAATTTTTGGTCGAGCGATTACACCACTTGAATCTCTCTGAACAATTTAACGGAATCTATCGATGTATACACGTTAAATTCCTTGAAAATAAAGATCAACACTAAAGAGCTTACAAACCTTCGCGAAATAACGACAACATTTGTCCTAATCATTCGTTTGGACATTATAAAAGAAACACATCAAGTGGTCAACCTTTTAAATTTAATAGTCCTGAAGATGGTCTTGTCAATGAAAATTTGACTATTTTTGTGAAAAAGTGTTTGAGTAATTTCAAAGTGAAGGCATGAATAATTAAAGCATTTCCTTCCAGTATATCTACAATTGTTCTTATCTTAAGTACCCTTTTTTTAAATTTGATGATAAACTTGATTTTTATATATACACCCGTCTTTCTCCTCTTTTTCTTTATTCTTCATTTATGTTGAATTTGATGATATATATTTATACGATTGATGCATAACTTGACAAATTGATTTTGTTTAAAAATACAAACTGTGACAGTAATTAAGTTTGTAGGTATATAACTATCCTACCTATAACTGAGATCAAGAATCACATAACTAAGCATCTAAATAAATCCCTTGAAGGCACCTTCTTACCTGTATATTAAAATTTGCCCGAGCCCTCAAGGGTACATTGGGTTGTCCACTATATTTACCACCATTAATACCAATAGAACACAACAGTATCTACCATGCATACTACCCAGTAACCATACTGCCCTAGGACCTGAAGAAAATGTCTCACAATCTACCCCTGCCACTTTTTAACTTGGAATATGAAAATATTGGAGATACGAGGACTGAGACATAGAAATAATATAAGTAAGTAGCAAGTACCATAAAAACACCTTGATAACGCCATTTACAAGGTAGGCAATTAACTGACATGAGCAGACATCACTCCTAGGTTTAGCATCTAATTCTGTCTTTATCACTTTAACTAAAACTGCTGAATGTAAGAACTGCATTATAAATGTAGGCAGGGCGTACAATACAGCGACACTTCCCTGCAAAGGTAGTCCTTTCCCCTTTCCATCAGAATCACTGGCAGCCTAGTTGCGATCTACTGGTCTAGTTGGAAGCTGAGTAACCAGGAGCCATGGTTTCTAATCCCAGCCTCCCATTTGGCTAAAGTGTATGCAATTGACAATTACCTTTCAAATGTATTTATGTTCATTTTTGTCTACGATTGGGAGTATTTATAATCAATCTAAAATCTCTTAGTAAGTTTGTAGTAAAACAAAAAAAAAAACTAAACTTCATATAACCTCTGAAGAGATAGGGTAGACAGTGCCCACTATTACAGTCAATTTACCAAAATGTAATATGGTGGTAAAGTATTAAGTTTTGCAACAAGCAGAACTGCATGACAATGTCGTCTCTCCAACTTTACCAAACTGATTAACGATGGGCAAATCATACTCTCCCTTTGGCTCTCTCCTCCTGATCTGACAATATGTGTATACTTTGAAGGAAGCTTAATGGAAGATAAACACCAAGGGCATGTTCCCAGCATGGTTTTCATTTACACATGCAAGGTCCTCAACTGCAGTTCTCCACATTGCCTATTTGCATCTCTGAAGTGACCTGGTCTCTGAAGCTACATTGTGCAGGACCCTTTTTGTGTTGCAAAACCTCCCTCCCTGCCACAAAGAGCCACGGATTTCACATCTCAAAGATGGCTGAAATAGTGAGATGTGGAAACGTTGCCAGGTGGCCGCAGATGTCCCAGCAGGCAGCTAGCTCTGAGCACAAAAAAGCAGGACATGTCGGGTCAAAGCCAACAAAAAACTGGATGGCTGCTTCATCGCCTACAGTCCCCAGCCTTCATCGCCTGCAGTCCACAGCCTTCATCACCTACAGTCCCCAGCCTTCATCACCTACAGTACACAGCCTCAGGGAGGATCTTAAACCAGCGGCTAAAAGACTAGGCTCTACCTGTAACATTTTATTGAGTGCACTCATCTGTTTAAGTAGCCATGCTGTTAGCTACCTTAAAAAACTATCAAGGTTGAAAAGAATACTCTGTGAGCCTGGGGGAACGGATACTGAATTAACAGCTATGATACGAGCAAACTGGATTTCAAAATGTGTAGGCATGCCCAAAGAGAGCTTCAACACTATGGGCTTATTCACAAGTCCCTTGCAGCTCTGGTGCGTCACTTTTAATATGGCAGAAAAATTGATGTACCGGCAGTGCAAGGGGCTTGTAAACAAGCCCCTACATTCTCCCTTTTAGGAAAGAATTAAAAACCTGGCTATTCATATAATCTCCTTTTTCAGCAATAACCATAGGTTAATCTCAGGTGGGTAGTGCGGAGCGCCAGGACACCTCTGGGTAACAGAGCGCTATAGAAATTATTGTAACATAACATAACATTCATATTTTCTGAGCTTTCTCGAATGTAATAATAGATGAGGATGACAAAGCATAAGCACAGCCTTTCCACTGTATTTTTTGTTCATCAGTTATATTTCTCCTTGGCATGTGAACTGTGACCACAGCTATAAGAGTAAAATTGGCTTGAAGGAGAAAGGAATAAATTATAAGCATTGGTAAAGCCAACAGGTTTTACGTTTGTATTGCATGCAGACTAGGCGTGCATATGCTTTACAAACGTCAAACCAATTGGCCTTGCCAATGCTTGTTTGCCTTTGGGGCATAGAACAGACATAGGCATCTGAAAAGTGGTAGCTTCAGGAAACAGACATTGGCAAAGCCATTAGATTCAGAGCTATTGGATGCACCAATACTGGTATCCATTCCAGGTTAACAATAAAGTATTTCAAAAGCATTCAAAGGATGGATGGTGTACTTTAAGCGTTTTTGGAGTACTTTTTATTTGCTTCTGTTCCAAGATGGCCAACGTGTTGAAAGCCAATCTAGTATGACAATATCCAGACTGATGCAACAGGCAGAGTGTTCTCTCCTCCACCTGTGTCTCTGCTCTTGTAGTGCAGTTGTGATTATTTTTGAAAAACTAATATCCTCAGTAGAATCATAAAATGTCTCTCTCTTGGCACAAATATGCTGTTCTTTGCAAAAAACTAACCAAGGCAAGTATACAACTAACACACACAAAACATACCTTTCTATTCAATAAAAAAACTGTAAACATCCCCTATACCTCTGCAACCAAACCTAATAACTTTGCAAGTGCTTGAATGCATAGTGTGTCTCATACGCCCAACTTTATGACAGAAGAACTTTAAAAGGAAAATGTGCTCCTTTATAGATATTGGCTGTGTGTGACCATGTGTATTGCATTCGAGTCTTGCTGCATCGCCCACTGGACCATCTAAGGTAATGTGGATCTATGTTCCTTCAACTCAAACTTCACACTTACTTCCAAATGTCGCATCAGTCCAGACTGGCCCGCTAGTTACAATCCCTTCTTTCTGAAAGTGTTATGTTGGCAGCACTTCTTTCTCCACATGAATGGAGAAACTCTTGAAACTCCCTGCTAGAATAATAATCATCCACATCCACTTTAAATTCAGGAGAGCAGAGACCTGTCTGCTCCCTAACACATCATTGCTCAGGCAAATAGCTAATAAAAGGAATATGGAATGCATCTGAAAGCACAACCATATGTGCCTTGCGCCTTTCTGATGTAACAACAACGGTGGTTCAACGTGTACATAACTGAGGTCTAGTAGACAACAATACATGCATGGCAAATAAAGCAAGAAGTCTGATACAGCTTTAAACATTGTGCATACATTATTTGGAGAAACCACAATGGTATAATTCATTTGGGGACTAAGGGGCTGATTACGAGTTTGGTGGTCCATCAGACCGCTGAACCCGCGGTGGTGGTCCACCCCCATAGTACAATTACGGGGGTGGGACAATCACAGGCCCGCCGCAACCACCAGAGATCATGGATCCCGCTGCAGTGGCGCGGCGGTAAGAGGCCCTAATATGTTCATGGCACCGCCGAGAATATAAGGAGTTTCCTCACCGCCACAGTTTTTGTGGCGGTGAGGAAACAAAGGAGGCCCTACAGAGGTACCTGTTCCCTCAGGGCAATGGGGTTCATGCAGGGGGCACATGGTGTGCCCTCCTGTCTATATGCACCTGCTTTCCTTGATGGCATGGACTTTACAGTCCATGCCATGCAGGAACTGGCTGTGGTGCTCCCATTGTGCTGCCTTTTTAAAAGGCACCGCTGTGGCAATGCCAAAGGACCACCCGCCAGAACATGAGATAACTCATAATCTGGCAGGCGGCCGGCGGGGAAGTTTGGTGTGTGGGAGTCGGGCGGTGGCATGGTGGCCAGCTCCCACATCGCCAAACTCATAATCAGGCCCTTAGTATGGAGATTTAAACAATATACACGAGAAAACTGTTTCATGTGTCCGAAAATTATAAAAGTAGTTCTCAGTAAAGTGCAATGTACCTAGAGTGACCACACAAATTACATAGGTGCACTTAAAACGTTTGTATATATACAATGTAAACACAACATAAGAACAGGGATACAAGTAAAGCTGAAATAGTTCAATTAAGGTGTCTAGTCTAGACATCTGATTCCTAGTCTAACTGTTGTGTAAGTCGAAGACGTTTTGACCCTATAGTTATTCAAGGGTCATCATCTGGACAAAAGAATGAGTGAAAGCACCATACGAGAGAGCCCTAAGGTCTGTCAGATACAGCCTTCAGATGGACTGCATCCAAAGTGATGAAAAAAGGACCCTCAAGGTTCCAAAGACAATGGGCAAGATCAAATAAAGTACTTCAAGTCAGCTAAAGTAAAGCGACCCAGAAAACAAATCCAATAGACTCCAACGGGACTGTGGAGATGGAACTGAATTGGAAGATGTGGCAACAGCAAACTACCCATGTCCATGGGAATATAAACTGCATTTGTATCTAACAATGTGTAATATAAGGCCGGCCTGCAGGTCAGTAATTGCAGGGATCTTGGAGAGCGAATCAAAAAGGAAGGCCACAGTACTCTGACCATCAGTGTTCACGATGAGAACTCTTTTCTCCAAAACATGACAGCTCAGGCACACATCTAACAAAAGAGATATGGTATGTATTGTAAAACACATCTGTAGGTGTCATACACAGTTCTGAAACATGGCATGGTTAATCACAGCTACCAGTTTGCCACAGCCTTACAGGAGACCTCTTTGGATCTCACCCAAAACACCCAACATTTTCTACACAGAACTCTCTAAAAAATTACAATATATATCAAACGTGCACTGCCAAGGAGGTTGCCTCTTACTAAACCACCCAGAACTCTCTTCAGGGCATCCACAGGGACATACTATGCGCATGCAATTAGATAATAAAATAAATGGCACTTTTTCTTTGAAAAACTGTTTATTAGATAATTTCCAAGATAAAATTACATTTGTGTTTGTAGAGTGGAAAACTTACATCACATATATATACTTGCTTTTAGTAGTCGCAGTTGTGGATTTACAGAACATGTTGGTGAAGTGACAGCTGAGATAGAAGCAAGCTGGCTGCCAGGACTTATGTACATTTTTGGATAGATTTGAAGCAGTACATCACAAATTCCTCATTAAATGCCTAGACTAGCGTGTGAGAATTCAAAGAATTCTCTGGGAGATGCAATCTCTTGTCTCAGACAGAGAATAAAGAATTAGGTGTGGACAGCGGCGGCTCGCCCCACTTCTTTTGAGCAGTGAAAAATGAGAGAAAATTATAATAAAGTTTATTATCATTTTATTTTTCCTTGCTTATCATCTGCAGCTGAGCCGAGGATGGGGCGTCCATTCTGAGACATCGACACAGCAGCAGGAAGGAGGAGGGGTGGTGGCACTGCTTCAAGTGCACATTACGGTTTGGTCGGCTGTCTAAAGCCGGCCAAACCATCATGCGCACTGAGATCTCTCCACCCGAGCTTTGCTTTACAGCCGGGTGGAGAACAAGCAGAGGGTCGTAGTTTCTTAGTGAGCACCTAACTAGGTCGCTCTCACCAATAACAGCGCTGCTCTAATTTGGGTAAAACCAGCACGAGAGCAGCATCTGGATTGGCGTAGGGGACCCTCTGGCCTGCCGGGAGTCTAGGAAAAGAGGCCAGAAGAGCACCGACGCTACAGAATGCAGGTAAACATTATTTTTTAAAATTATTTTCCCCCGTGCTGGCACACCACTTAAATGCCACAGCAGCCGCCACTTGGTGTGCAAAATGTATCTCTGAACCCGTGCACATTAACCGAGGGAGTACCAGTACACTGGGTCTTGCTGCTAGCTTGTTTGATGTTCATATGCCCCCAATTGTCTAGGACTGGGGGCTGTGGTCTGCAGTGTCAAATATATTCTGACACCCACATCCTGCCGGGTCGCTGTTTGGAATGAAGGCGATGCAGGTGCAAGTACTGACTAACTAAAAAGGATGCAACTTCGGATTCACACTGTCTTCTGAGGTTTGGTTAGTCAGACGTTGCAGTCGGGATGATGTCTGGTAGAAGCATCCTAGCTCTCTAACTACCTGCCACTCGCCGACTCTGGCTGA
This sequence comes from Triturus cristatus, assembly GCF_964204655.1. NCBI lineage: Eukaryota > Metazoa > Chordata > Amphibia > Caudata > Salamandridae > Triturus > Triturus cristatus. The sequence goes on from NC_140588.1 coordinate 273,304,467, forward strand.
GTTAGTGAGGAATCTGGGTGTCATTTTTCACACAGCTTACCTTTGAAAACTCTGGCCCCTGTCACCTGTCAGGCATCAAAATCACACCCCACAGCTCTCTGAACATTATTTCCCAATCAGAGACAGGAAACAATGCAACAATTGGAACATATCATGCCAGAATGCTCAGACCTCAGTCTGCTATGGAAATCCCATAATCGCATATGGGGCAGTTAACAGTGCTATGCAGCCATATCAGAGTCAGATTGTGTGCTAACCAAATAGCACCAACTTAACATTAGAGAGGGAAAGGTACAGAAAGTAGACACACTTCTAACTTCTATTTGGGTGAAAAGGAATTCTATTTTGATTCTTCACCTCAGTCAGACACATGGAGGATCCCAATGAAAAAAGGGCTGAAATGCAATGCACGTCAGAAAGACCAAATTCTAATGTCAAAGGTAATAGCTGTAACCCCATAACACTAGCTGTGTCACCTCCATAGAGGCCCATTCAGCTAAAAATTTAGCACTTCAGTTATGCATGACTGAATGAAGGCTCGGCCACATGACGTAAAGAGATAATTGGTGGTTAGTGGCGTTCTCTAGGCGTGAAATAAAATGGAAATGATGGTGAAGGTGGAAGGAAGGGAAACAGATTGATTTGATCACGAACCTCGTCCTCGTCGCCATTAACATCAGTTTTCATGATGTGGGATTTGCTGACTCCTCCCTTTGGCTCTATGTGCGTCAGTCTACTGACATCCCACAGCCTGGACAATAACGCCAGAGGGACAGAAGGGATCACATTTCCTGGGCCCTAAATGACAAGAGGCATGCCCGCCTTGACGGGCCCTTACTTGCCACTCATTGAGCGCACCCCTGGCCGAATTTTATTGACAGTTCTGGATTACCAAATAGGCAAAGTAGGCACAGGCCAATGGGCCCCACTCCTTTTAGGTGCCCGCGACAACGGATAAAAATTATGTTGATTTAATCTTGAAAAAAAATTATAATCAAGCATTCTTAAATATTGTTTCCAAAAGATAGAAACAAATGAATCAACTCAAAGAAACATCCAAAACTCTATAGAGAAAATACTGTATTGATGTAAGGTACTCATTAACAACTTAAAGTACATAAATCAAACACATCCGATTCACATAACAGTTTGTCTCTTAAAAGCTCATATTCTGGCAGCTTGTAAAGAAAAAAAATCTGGTGCATTGGATATTAGGACATAATTTGCGGGGGGGCGAAATTTCGACTGCCGAGGGGCCTCCACAGGGTTTAATCCGGCACTGCTTAATGAGCGCGTGTCAGAAGCAGAAATATGAAGCACTGATTATGAATGGATCACTGCAACGTTCGCAGGTCTTAATGCAGCGCTGTGCTGTCATTAAGAGCTGCAGGATGAAAATAGACATTCGAGGGCTGACGCCAAGCACATCAGTGCAACAACAGTGCCGGGGTTGTCAATGACACAGAAAGGTGTTCATCAAACCATTGTGGTGCGAGAAAGAGAAGAAGAAAGACAGAGGGAGCAGCAGAAAAAGGGAATTAGATAACAGTGAACGAGAGAAAAAGAAACAGACAGGAAAAGGACAAAGTGAATAAAAGAGGGTGAGGCGAGGGAGCGAAGTAAAACTTGGTTTTCCATTTCTACAACTTGAAATGAAGGAGGAAAGCTATGAACCTTTCAAGTTTCGGCGATTGTCTACAGCATTTGGGTCTGCTCTGCTTCCCAGAACACTTTCATGTCCATTCACATCATATTTTAACACAGTAGTCCAGGGGCCGCATTATGGAAGTGCCCCGGGGGCGCAAAGGGCATTGGCGCCCACTTTGAGTGGCCCCGGGCCGCTTTGGTATTACAGAAGGGGCCGCAGATGCTTGTAAAAATGAGGTAATCCCTTTGCCTCTGCGCCGTATTATAGATGCGGGCGCAGAGGCAAAGAAGCTGTCGGTGCACACCATGATGGCAGCCCTCTGGAGGGGGTAAATGGGGTCCCATAGACCCCCCAGACATTCCCTTGCAGGTGTGTGCAGTCACTCACTGCACCTGCCTGCAAGGGGATCTCTAATATCCTTTAAAAGTGCAGGCAGGTTGCTGCCTGCACTGTGAAACACAGAACGGCATCAAAGCAGCTGTTCAGTTTTTCACATGAATGCGCTGCCTCCAGTGCAGCACGAGATTGCAGCTGCCCTGGGGGCAGTGCATTCCATGGAATAGTGTGCACTATCCCTTTTTGCACCTGTAACACCTGTTTTAAGGTGCACCAGGCGCAAACAGGAAAAGTGCGCCCTTTACATAATAGGGCCTCAGGACTACTTCTATCCAGAATGGCAATCAGCACCAATTAAGTAAATGACACCCCTGCTCTTTTCCATTAAAAACGCATGTTAGCCACCTGTTCCTGTCATATAACCAAATGACGATACTGGAGGTTCGCTCACTTACAGCAGAAAGTAACATTCTCCTGAGCTGTAACACACTTCAAGCATTTATTTTCCCACATTTACCAGACTGTACTTGTCAAGTTATTCTTGTGGGGTGCATGTCGCTGCAGACTATTAACCAAGGATGGAGCTTTACATTTATTGAACAGGCTCATAGAGTCTGCTGTAACACAGAGCTGCAGCAAAAGGGTTTTTGTAAGCGTAATTAGAAACTCACAAACAAGCCCATTTTAGGTTTCACGTACACACAGCTTTAGCCGTGTGTTGGCCACTTCCCATGCATAACATATACCGAGAGCGGCCTTTCAGTCGACTCCTTGCTCATGATTTGATGTCTTTATTGTCTGTCATTTGTCTTTTTATACAATGGCTTTATTTCCTATTCTTGTGTGTGTCCCGCCCAGGAGCCTCTCTGTCTTGCAAGGTTCTGATTCTACTGCTGACTTCAGAAAATTCCTTTTAGGTCTCCTAGGTCTTTGCGAAGGGACCTATTGTCAGCTTATGGTGGGCTTAGAGCCTGTCATTGCTTACCATTGGTTGGCTTTATTGTCACTCTCATTTGCTTGCTTCCTATTTGTCAGCTTGTCTGGGCTTCACTTCCTATTTTTATGTCTCATCTCAGACAGCGCATGTACTGTCTGTTGCGTGACATTTTGATGCAATCAGTGGGCCTAGAGCCTGCCCATTACTTAACCTTGGTTCACATCATTGTCACTCTTTTTTGCCTGCTTCTCATTCATTGCTTCACAAGCTACTGAATTAGAAGCAAGCAACTGAGTGCAACAATGAAACCAACCATTGGTATTTATTGGGTGCCCTATAAGCCCACTGTAAGGTAACAAAATGTCTGGCAACAGACAGCATAGCATCGTGCTCTCCCTCACACGTTTCCTCCTCCCATGCTCCTCTCGCTCTCTGTTTGCACCTCTATCCTTCCTCGTGTCCTCTGTGTTGCTTCCCCCAGCTTCACCAACTCCATATTGCTTTACACTTTGGGGATGCTGTAAAGCATCGCTAAGAAACATTGCCAAAGGCACCAGGTGGCAAAGGTGAGACCTGTTGGCTTTGCCAATGCTTGTTTCTTTTGCAGTTAGCACTATATTAGAGTGCATGTTAGTTTTCTTTCCCGCTTGGTCCTTTGCCTTTCCCTACACGCTCTTATACCTCCTCCTCCGCATTCCCTGTTCTGCTTGCTAGTGGGCTACTTGCCTCCTTTTGGGCACTGGAACTTTTTCAATTTTTTCAATTTTAATTTACTGTTCTAACTTTGCCATCCACCATGTTGGAATGCTAAATGAAAAATAGCTGCAATTCGTTATGTTGTACATTTGCATAGAAGCAGCAGCCATCTTTGAATGTATTTTCTTCAAACCTATTAAACGATTCGTTGCCATGCGTCCATTTGCATCATGACACGTGTTGGCAAATGCCAATCAAAGTGCATTGGTGCAGCAAATAGCTTGGGTTTTCACACCCAGGACCTACTGTTTTCACCAATGCTTGTGTGAGGTGCATTTATGTCTGAAAATGAGACAAAACGCGACACACACAAACAGTACTATGTGGTTTCCCCTAGAGATTTGAGAGGTATGTTGTATGTGGAGTTTTACAAGGCCTATTCATTTATCCTGGAAAGGATTCAAGTTTGGACTTAAATATATTCAAAGTAGGGACTTTCCAGGTGGAGAACCACACAGAGATCATAATTTGGCACAGCTCAGATGAAAGCTTACTTTCCGGTCCTTTGTTTAATAACTGATGTCATTTCTAAGTACACACCCTTTGGTTTTTTGAAGTACCTGTGCCTCCAAAGACCTTGATCTTCTTGGCTAAGTATCTGAGTGTGTAGGGGGACCGCCTTATACATTATACAAGCAAGTTACAATTTACGCTCGGAGAAAAAATAAATTGTGACTTGGGCAGCAAGGGACTTGGGCTAATTTCCTCCAGATTTGGGCTAAGGCAATTTAGTAACGTTTGGCACATGTCCTACTTTTAAAGTATGCATCACCCAGGGAACTCTGACAGACTAGGAAAAGAAAATCCTGTATAATCAGTCGGCGAAGGTGTCGGCTGGCAAGTCTTCAGTGGAAGGATGAGATACATGCCAACATTAGCAGCAACATAGCCCTCAAACCAGCAATCACATATCAGATACTTCCCAAAATGTATTGACTGTCTGCAAAGAAATAATTAACTTTTTTTAGAATGGCAAAGAAGCAAAAAAAGGTAGAGTTTCCACTAGACTTGACATTTGCTGGCAAAGTCACTGTTTCCGGTACTGTTGCTCTATGAAAGGAAATCTAAAACATAACATGTTTTAGGCTTGTGTCAGCAGAAATACCTCATTAAATAATTCAGAACTGAAAAAACTACAATACAATATCTGTGATAAAACAGTAGGAGGGAGGATCTATAGGTTTAACAAGAACATGGGAATTTGCATCAGTTTTGCGGCACATGCCTCTACCAGGATTTAAAAATATTAAAGAATCAAATGCTATGTTCTGTTAAAATAAAAATAAAGTGTCACCCTAACCCCAATTTTTAATCTAAAAAAAATGTCAAGCATAGGCGGCTCTGCCCCAGCGGTGAAATGACAGATGTCAATAATTTTCCAAACCAAGGGAACACTATTACAAGTAGGGATGACCCAACCAAACCAAGAGTGAGAGGCACACAGCAGACGCAAACATAAACAAGCCAATAGAGGAACAAACAAAGTAGACTAATATAGTATCTGATAAAGCTCAACAAACAGGAAGGATTGCACAAGTCACACGAGGAAGACTAGACAAACAACCGAGTAATGTCGGGCGGATTAGGTGATTTAAGAAGACACGAGACTGAAGCTCGTGGTATGTGTCAGCAGTGATAAAACCTGAAAGAAAAGCACCACCTAGCCTTGTCCAGACTGACCACTGCATCAAGTGGTCTGCTGGGATTATCACACTTGTCGCTGTTTATGTAAAAGCTGGTTTAGGGACTCTATCTGCCTCTCCATAACAGTTTGTAGTTTGCTACCCCAGTGCAGGTCTGTTAGCTTTCGGCTCACTGAAATGTTTGGTTAACCAGCCCTTAGGCTTAACCTGCCTGAACGGGCTACAAGGTCCAACTGATCCCTTTCCTACCCACCCAGTCGAACTTTTTTCCCAACAATTAACCCATACTCTTAGTTGGAGATATCAGGCCACGGTTTATGAATTCCTTAGGCTCTTAAATCAAAAAGTAGGTCATAAATCAAATTTGTTTGACAAGTCATAAGTCACAGATAAGGAATCATAAATCATGTTGACAAGCACAATAAATCATGTTTACATCAGCATAAAACATTGATTGGTTACACTCTGTGCCGTGGAAGTAAAGGCCGTGGCTTCTAGGCTTCCCTTGCTACCGCTGTGTGACACCTAAGGATGCCTGGGCTGTGCGTAGGCCGAAAGTGCTGTTTCTGCTGTGGACCTGCTATTTTGGCTTTTCCAGCTGCCCTCATGGTGTCCCTGCCATTAGGCATTCCAAGGCCCTCTGGTATGGCAACCGATTTCCTTTGCTTTGGCCTCCAATTATTAGGTGCTCATGCTAGTGATAAATGATGCTGCTTCCTTTCTGCCCTTCTAACATGCATGTTTCTAACTGGATGCCCGCTTGCATTTCAGGTGTGGGTGGGTCAGACCCCTTTGACGCCCAGTGTTGCGCTATGCAACTGCTCCTGAGGCGGAAGCCGGGAGCGTGAATCTTTTTAAAAAACTTGATTGTCACCGTAATATTATCTGTATTTTAACTCACCCTCTGCTCTGGCTTCAGGCATCGCGCAGCGGATTTAGCACTGACGCGACATATCAAACAAACACTCCTGACGCCATTCCGGCACGCCCGCAGGCCACGCCCCTTTCTCAGAGGACTCGCCCCCTGATCACCAGCACTACATATAGACGCTGATTACGAGCGCCACATTGTACTGCAACTGCTCCTGAGGCGGAAGCCGGGAGCGTGAATCTTTTTAAAAACTTGATTGTCACCGTAATATTATCTGTATTTTAACTCACCCTCTGCTCTGGCTTCAGGCATCGCGCAGCGGATTTAGCACTGACGCGACATACCAAACAAACACTCCTGACGCCATTCCGGCACGCCCGCAGGCCATGCCCCTTTCTCGGAGGACACGCCCCCCTGATCGCCATCCCACCTATCCATAAATTATGTGCGTCTCCCGGACGCGCAGCGGACGAGCGCAGCAGGCGCGACGTTTGCACGCCGAAGGCGAGCCTAAGGCAAGCCCGTCTGCGCCCGTCATCGCCAAGACATCGCCTCTCGCCCGTCCCCCTGGTCGAGCTCCACGAGAACTCTATCAATATGATAGAGAACTCCTTATCGCCCTGAACCCTGGACGGAGCTGTGAAGAGATATCAGGCATTCTTGGCCGCACATGCCTTCAATGTAAGTCTTGCCATTTTACCACACCTAGCCCCCGTCACTCTAGGCAGAGGCGAGGCTCGCCCAATCTTACCCCTCTCACCGTCCTCCAACTCAACGTTAGGTCTCTCACTAAACATCACCTAGAGGTTAACACCCTCCTACTTGATGAGAATCCGGACATTCTCTTCCTATGCAAAACCTGGTTATGCGATGATTCGACCACCATACCTAACCTCACGCTACCAGAGAACTACTTAATGATGACCCTAAATAGAGACGCGAGAGGTGGAGGTATCGCAGTCATCTACAAAAAGCAATTTGCTTGCTCCTTCACCAAGGAAGAAATCCCGGGCTGTGAAAGTGGTCGTTTTAAAATCACAACCAACCCTCACTTTGCCCTGTCAGGCCTCTACATCTATCGCCCACCCGGACCTGCTTCTAAATTCATCGAAGCTCTCCTTGAGGTGGCAAACTCCTTAGTGATGAGATCAGCCAACTTCACTATATTAGGCGACCTCAATCTCCATTTTGATCTGTCTCAAGACACCACTATCAAAAACTTCCTGGCCGACTTTGCTGCCTTACAACTCAATTCTCTAATCCAAGCCCCCACACACTCGGCTTGACATATCCTCGATCCTGTCTTCACCAACATCCCGGAGGTTAAGACAGACGTGCCCAAACCTATGGGATGGACTGACCACTATCTTATTAAAATGACTATGTTAGTTAAAGAAACATTGAACAAAACTGAGCCAACTTGCCGTCTAAAGAGACCTTGGCACAAACTTTCTACCAGTGACCTACATGTCACCCTAGGAGAATTCCATCGTGAGGCAAACCAGGACATCAATATGACCTATGAGGCCTTCCACGGCTGGATTACTAGAGGACTAGATGCTCTCATCCCAGCCAAATGGACCAAAGGGCGCAGCTCTCCCTCCAACCCATGGTATAACGACACCCTAAAAGCCATGCGAAAAGACTGCAAAAAAGCTGAGCGTCTCTGGAGAAGGGAATACAATAATGGGGACAAAGTTCTTTACCTATCCAAACAAAAACTTTACCACAAAGCTATCTGCGCCGCACGCGCCTCCTTCTACGCAGAAGAAATTAACTCGAGCTCGAATCCTGCAAAAGTCGTTTTTAAACTGGTACAAGAACTACAGAGCAACAGATCTCCCTCCTCCAGCATTTCCTCCGCGCAGCAATGTGACGACCTTGCCACGTTCTTTGTAGAGAAAGTACAAAGAATATACAGATCATTTCCACAGCACTCCCCCAATCCGACCAACCCCACCAATTCCATTACCAATAGCTCTACCATGACGCACATACCAGAAATCTCATATGAGGACCTCATTAAACTATGCAGGAAAGTCAAATCCGGCTCCCCAGCAGACCCCATGAGACCTACCCAATTTATGGAATCTCTCGAATTCTTTCTGCCTTCCCTGGCCTCCATACTGAATCTCTCCTTCTCATCGGCTAGTGTCCCGACAGCCTGGAAACAAGCTTGGGTCTCCCCTATCATCAAGAAGCCCACCCTGGACCCTTCCAAACCGGAAAATTTCCGACCTATCTCCCTGCTCCCATGGCTGTCCAAACTTGCTGAGGCCCATGTCAACAACGTCCTGTCCCTACACTTGGACCAAAACAACATCCTGGACCCATCCCAAAACGGGTTCAGACGGGGCCACAGCACTGAGTCTGCCCTCCTGGCTACGACTGAACATCTCCGGACGATCCTCGATGCCGGTCAAAGTGATGCGCTGATTCTATTAGACCTCAGCGCAGCCTTTGACACGGTGTCCCATAACATCTTACTCAATCGTCTGGAGACAGTAGGGATCTCCGGTCTTGCCCTGGAATGGTTCCGTTCCTTCCTGAAAGACAGATCCTTCCGGGTGTCAGCTCCCCCATTTCTATCTAAACCCCATCCCATCGGACAGGGAGCCCTGCAAGGCTCTGCACTGAGCCCATCCCTTTTTAATCTTTACATGCAGCCACTTGCGGTAGTGGCTAAAGAGTGGGACCTAACGCTGGTGTCTTATGCTGATGACACGCAGCTGGCCATCACTCTCACAGAAGACCCTTCCACCCCGGCCTCGAGATTTAGGGATGGCCTTGCTGCAGTGGCCCAATGGATGACGGACAATTGCCTGCAGCTCAATGCAGGCAAGTCGGAGGTGCTGCTCCTTGGAAAGAACACCAGTTACTGGAATGAACACTGGTGGCCCTCGTCACTAGGCACCATCCCACCTCCTAAATCCCTGGTCAAAAACCTAGGAGTTTGGATGGACTCCTCACTCAGCTTTCAGACCCACACAAAAAAAGTGGCAGCTACTTGTGTCGGTTTGCTGAGGAGTCTCAGCCCCATACTTGGCTTTCTTTGACACCAAGGTTCGTCAACTCATTGTCCAAGCCACATTTCTCTCCCGCTTGGACTAGCCAATGTTCTTCTTCTTGGCGCCAACAAAGGAGAGATAGCGCGACTGCAACGCGTGCAGAACTCTGCGGCAAGAGCCTTGGTTGGTCTTCCTCGCAGATGCTCCGCTAGAGCAACGATCCGTAAGTTGCACTGGCTACCTATCGACTCCAGAATCCAGTTTAAAACCCTCATTATGACATTCAAAATCATTAAACTCGGACGCCCAGAACTGCTGCGACCTCTCCTTACACCTTATGTACCGCGGCGCAATCTGCGCTCCTCAGGCCAACACCTACTGAGCGTACCCCGTACAAAGCTCTGCCGCACTGGCGGTCGCTCTTTCAGGGTTCTGGGAACCAAGCTCTGGAACACTCTGCCACTGAACATCCGCTCCTTGGAAAACCTGTCTACCTTCCGGAAGGCCATCAAGACCCACCTGTTCCCCTCCCCCTAGGCCACCTCTTCCCCTCTCTTCCCATCCTCAGTAGAGTATCTGTAGTTCCTTAGCGCCGGGACGCCTCTTTGCTGAGGCAGCTACTTGCGCTTTACCAAACTATAACATAACATAACATGCCTGTTGCTTGGAGCTCCTGGCCTTTTGGTCCCTTATTAGGTCGCCTTCCTTCACGGTTATTGGTCTCTTTGAATACTGTGAACCAATGCCGAGCAAGGAATTTTGTGGTCTTGAAAGTGGGGGCAGGGGGAAAGGACACAACACCCCTCCTTTTGGTAGGAACCCAGTAGGTGAGAAGAGTGGGCACCTCCATCTATTAGCGCACATTTATCAATCAAATAATTGTGGAAATATACTACTTGCAACTGAATTTTGTCAAGGAACACAAAACAAATATGTGATCAGATGAACAAAAAATAAATATCACAAATTCGCTCCCTGTCCTTAATGTTACAGTTGTTCACAGTAGGCCCATTCCTTCAGTGACAGAGATCACCAGTTAGCTACCCGCAAGTGAGGGCTCGCATGGGAGAAACTACTTGTTAATGACCATTGTATGGCGCCAAGGAAAGTAGCCGCCAAACTCCTGCACAAAATACCGCATCTGCTGGCCAGGAGCCACTGCAGAACTCTAGACCAGATGGGGTCCAGCTGCTGCTAGATGTGAAAACTTGATCCTGATTAGCCATTTATAATGGGTGAATGTCAACATGCTATTCAGCCTGTTCACACACATGTATGTGGGCACACACACACACACACACACACACTGTTTAGAACTGCACTGAGTGCTAGTTTGTCTAATGTGTCCCTCTGACCTACACTGTTTTCCAATATGGTATTTAACCTTTGTATGGAGTGTTTAGTCTTCATTGTGTTTACATTTGTCTACTACCTGCTGCTCACAGACTAACCCAACCCCCTCACCTGCATTGGTTGACTTCATTGTTGCACTCATTTGCTTGCTACGAAGTCATTAGCCCAGGGCCGGCTTTAGCGCTGGTGGTGCCCGGACCGACAACATTTTTTGGCACCCCCCATGACCTCCTCCTCTAATTCCCTCACTACCATCGAGCAACACTGGCCCTTATCTCCCTATAGACCCTCTCTCACATTCATTCTTTTTAAAGAACTGCTAAAGGCTGGCTTTACTAATAAGAACTTGTTTCTACCCAAAGAAAACCTTTTTAGCAACACATGCACAAATAATAAAGGGCAGGGGGAAAAAAAACGAACGTCCTAACATATGTTATGCAGTTTGCATACAGCTCTTGGATGGCAGTTCCTAACAGTCACTGTTCTACTGGCACATTAACCCTCTGTGCTACTTTATGATGAGTCAAAACTGCCACTAGGCAAAACTCCCATCTCTTTCTCTAGCAGGAACATTAACCACAAGAGTAATCTTTACATTTTTATTGCTGCCTGAAAGCTGGATGCACAAGGCACTCTTCTGCAGGTGTTTTTAAAGCATAAGTTATTGCTAAACACAGCCCCCCTGAGATCAGCGCCCCCTTCTCAGGTCAGCACCCAGTGCAGTCGCACCACCCTAAAGCCGGCCCTGCATTAGCAAGTGAAGCAATGAATTAGAAGCAGCCAAACAAAAGCAACAATGACACCAACCAAGGTTAAGTAATGGGCAGGCTCTAGGCATTTAAAGCCCTAATTCATCTACTGCCTCAACCAGCACTGATTTTTTTTACTATGAATCCAAGTGTGCCAGATCTAGTATCACTTGAAAGTCAAGAAGTCCTAAAAGGCTGGTTTTAACAGCTTTGTTTCCAGCATTTTCACTGGCGTTGGTAACAGCAGGAAAGGACGGAAGCTGGCTAAAAGTGCAGAATCTGCCACAGCTTTCTTCAAAATAGTTGTGACTAGTGTTGCATAGCACTACAACTGTCATTTGCACGACATAGCCAAGGTTGGTTCCACTTTATCAGAAACCAGATGTAAAAACTTGGAAGCACATGGTTCTAAAGGGGAACCTAATTTAACTGTCAGCAAAAGCTCCCTTCTTTCTAAATCGAGAGCTGGCCAAAATCAGAAAACATTGTTGGTTTTGGTGCTCTGCCAAAAGTACTTTTATTAAACCCAGGAGTAGCCACATCTTTACGTTCATCACCAAAAATCTGGGTAGATCAAATGTATTTTTATCATAGAAAAAGACAGCAAGCTTATTGCTAATTTCACATGGCTCGGTGATACCCAAAGATAAACAACTAGGAATAGCAAAAGAATGTACAAATCTGAATATTTCTTCAGAAACATTATTAGCACTGAAAATCTGATAAGAGGAAAACGCTTTCTCAACTTATCTAATCTGTTTACCGTACTCTTTGAGGGCCAACACATAAATCTATCTTCCTATGTATAATTATTTTACATTGTCTCTACAACCTTTCTTTAAATGTAAGAGTTGCTCAGAAAACCACGGTGTGGACTTTTTTTTTTCTTCTCTACATCATCTTATAGGGGCTAATTAATCGAGAGCTGATCTGATCCAAATATAGGAGGTACCTCAAGAACCTCCATGATGTTGCGTTCTAATTGAAAGGCGTATTCTGTCCCTCCTGTCACCTTAATAAAGCTGGTTATGTAACCTTATGCCACGCACATGAGTCCGTGAACCTTGGGGGGAACCAGCAGTCGTAGGGGTAAGGCGCCTCCACTTAAAGTTCACTAAGTAGTGGTCCAACCCATGTAAGCGGTAACACACCAATAGCTTGAATATTCTTGGGCACAGATAATATACCACAGACGGCATGTCCCTCATTGTGTGTGGTGTCTTCCACAAAGGGAAACAACAACCCCAGTGCCTCATAACTACCTAAAACAAAGTCTGACTTTGGCCTTTCGGGAGCACTCTACCCATAAATAAAACCCCTTAAAACCAGAAGGCACAAAGCAACTATAAACTGATATATAATCGATTGTAAAAATGTCTTCCGGAAACTGGGATCAAGTACTGGGGAGCGATAGAATAACCATGCTGCATAGGAGAAAGTAGGTGGTGTAGTAATTCTAACTCTCTAAACGTCCATGGCTCAAAATCCCCCCAATGGATTGTCTGAAGTGTAAGCCCTTCCATGAAAACTACTACCACTCCCCCACGTCTTCAAGTGCTTCTGTCCACCCTGATGATTTTAAGCCCTTAAGGAATTGCAGGAAATGCCAAGGCTAGATTGGGATTTTAAGTATCTTGTAACTAAATTTCTGTTTGAAATAACAGAAACAACCCTTAGTCTGTAACTAAATCATAAACCTCAGAGCAATGTTTGGGTAGGAACCTTGCATTGAGCAAAGCACAGCTTCTGATTCAGAGCGAACAGCTCTTGTTTAGTATAAGTTAAACCTGATCTGAGCCCAAGTAAGCAGTGTAGCTTGGCGCTGGTAGCTTAGTGGGTGCTGACAGGTGCAGACAGGCTTGCCAATGGAGTGCCTTCGGTGTACCACTGGCGAGCATGCTGCACAGACACATTTGTGACTTCATACGGTTCAAAAAGGAACATTTGCACTCGCTCTGCCTGTAATCCAGAGACTAGAGCGCTAACTCAACACCGGCTCAAAAACCTAGTACGCAATCCAAGACTTAATTGCAGAGAGCAGAATGTCAAATGGAATTGCCCTAACCATTTACAACTCATCAAACACCTCACACACCTTAAAAAGATTAAAACATTTAAAATGATACTAGATTATAAAAATAATTACTTCTTAAATCACCTTATTTTCAACCCTTCCCTAAAAACGAATAACGCATGTAAAATAGTGCCTGTTTAGTCTTATAACCAACTCTTGTGAATTCCCCATATAACGAGGAAAACAGAACCAGGAGGTATATTGACTGAACCCGAGCCTCTCAGAGCCAGGGGCACACCTCGGAGTGACAAGGTTAGGGGATACAGTTTAAACTAAATTTATGAGGAAGCAGATTACTCCAGAGGTGAATTAAAGTAATGTCAGAAAAAAATATTTAAGAATAATAACCATTCTCTGAATTGTTCTGGTTTCACAAGTGGCTGTCACATAAATGATATGTTTAATTTAAAAAGTTTATTAAACTCAGGTTTTTTAAAGATCTGTATTTTTTGTGATTTTTTTTTACAAAAATAAAGTAAAAAACCACAACATAACAAAAGAAAGAGAAAAACACGAAGTCAGGTAAATAATGATTTTATCATTAGTACCTTGCCTTTAGAGGTCAACATCTCACTAACAATTGTCATGTTTTTGTTGTGATGTGAATGCATGCGTTCCTCCTGTATTTATGTGGTACTAAAAAACGTGGAAAGGATGTCAACCAGAGTTGCAATCCTTATCTGCGTGCAAACAAAACATGTGTAGGAGATCTGTCTACTTGCTGCAGGCACCATAAGATAGATGATGTGCCTGTCTGTACCCCTGTTTGGACCGCAGCAGAGAAATGTGGCTTGGGCATCTTTGCGCAATCATTGTGTTTCGACTTAGCTTCAACTTCGCACACACTGGTATCATAAGAGAAGGTATGCATGGAGGAGACAGGTATGCTGTGCACTGCGTAAATGAATCGTTCAGCTTTTAAAAATGTGCACGGGAAGCAGCTGAGCTAACATGCGTGTCAAGAAGCATCAGCTGCAATAAACTTTGCGCAGCCGCAATGCAACCTCTCAAAGGTGCACTAGAGAAACGGGGGCACATCTGTGTCACTATGTATATATTGTTTGCTGCGAGGCCACAGCAAACTTTAGTACAACGCCCACTGCACGTGCGGAAAGAAGTTTAGCATTTATATTAACTGTTCTTTCAGTAACACGGCGCTTCCACAAATCGCGTTCGCTTCTTCTTAAATTGGCAGGGTAGGTTTAAGCCTCGGAAAAGTTTAGGAGAGCTTCTTTATTACTTTTTTGGCACTCGGGTGTTAGAAACGTATTCAGTAAATCATCTGGGTAAACAAAGAGGCCACGGAACTATTGAACAGGAAGCTTAGATTTAGTCATTCTTAAAATGCCGGCGTGTGTGGTACGAGATTTGTGATGTAAGATTCGTATGTGAGTTTTGCATGACACTATGCTACAAAAGGTAGAGGAGGGGGGCAGGCCAGGATTTAGATAGTTGAAATTTCCACTTACCCAAAGTTGGGACTTATAAAATGACAAACTGTGCTGCTCCGTCGTTTAACATGCGGGGCGCTGGCAGGGCTGAAGGCTGCTTCCAAGGCTCGTTTGTTAGTCTCCTAACTCCAAAACAGTGGGATATATCTGTCTGTCGCTTGAAACCCAGGTCTGCCTCGCTGTTAGATCGGGCACCCGGAGTTCATAAGCCAGAGCCCTCTGGATGTGATGTCAGCCACTGTGAGCCCTGAAGCTACAGAGAAGTCATCTGCTAAGCCAGGAGGGTCTACCAAGGAAACTTGCACAAGCGCTCCTGACAATCTGGAACCGTCTTCATTGAAAGCTGTACTAAGACACCATCTGATGAGACCTGGATGTTGGCTTCAGCATGTTGCATTTAAAGTCACATGTCAGTGTGTGACTCATTAAAAGAACTACATATAAGACAATATCTGCAAAAAGTGACTTGAAGGTGAAAAACTCTGCAGATACACAAGTATGCCTTTTCATCTCCGTAAGAATGTATGAGAAGAAACCACAGTTTCAATCTGAGGAACGCTTCTGGACGCTCAGAGATGCTCTTTCCATTATCAGCAACGAATCTTCATCGCAAGCGCCCACCAAGCGGATAAATGGCTTCAGGACCATTGCAGGTCACCGCTGTGGTCTGCACAGAGAGGAGAGTCCTCAGTTTCAAGAAACCCACACTTTGAGAATTGAGTGGGCGAGGAAGGAATGGAACACATTCGTACACTGTGTTTGCTTCAAGAGAACCCTTCCATCACCTCAATATTTTCGTCTCACCGGGATTACTTCTTATCCATCGACTGCGCTGCAAACGTGATGCCCGGAGACAGATTTAAGCCTTGAGTTTGGCCAAGTGAGAATTCTTTTGGCCTGCCTCGGTTTGTGTTTAGCTGAACTAGGATGCTGTACCGCTCAATGAGAGCGCATTACGACTCTAGCTAAAGGCCGCCCGTTCTTCCTGCCGGTAACCTCCTCACAATATGATTAACTTTTTAGGATTCGAAAAGGAGCCGCTCAGGGTGTCTAGCCCACTGCTCTTGATCTCTTCCTTTGGTTCAGGGGGGTCTCATGAAGGTCCAGGATGTCCAGATAAATGCCAGACTTTCAAGATAGCCACATAAGATACTAGTGGGCATAAAATATCTCTTAAAAAAATATGAATGGACCATTTCCACCATACGCACTGTAAATAGTAACACCGATGTACATGACATCATTGGGAATTTCATGGTTGTAAAGAGGGGGCGAATAGGGTTGGCTATAAAACAGCAAAACAACAATATATTAGTACACGTAACATATTTAAGATGTAAGCTGCTCCAAGGCAAAATGTTTCCTACAAGCTAGGCAGAATGATACTTTACCACCGAGGCACTTTCTTTTAACCAAACAAGAGTCAATATGTTTGCAATCTGGCGCCCTCTTGTGGCTGTAAATGACCTGACACTGGAATGCAGTTGCTTGCTACATGTATGCCTTAACGTGCCGCCACCCCTGAATTTAGAGCACAGAGATACAGCGTTTTTTGCCCAAATTCACATGATTGATGCTCATGTGCAGAAACGAGATCCACATCTCTTGGTGCCAAAGCCACGACCAAGCCTATAGGCCATATCTCCTCAGTGTTGAAACGTGTTTACATAATCAGTGGCAATCTTAACACTCTGGCATGCATCCGGCCTCTAAGGATCTGCCATGGACATCCCTAGTAAAACTTCTTTTAATTCCTAGAACACATACATTTTCATGCTTGTTTTTAATCTTTCATAATTCTGCACGAGTCTAGTCTCAGTAGGCCAGGCAAGTCTTTAGTTCAGGGGCCTCACCTTTCCAGCCACTCATCTCCTCTGCCCATTCCACTTCGTGTCCTTTTTCCTCGTAACTCCTCCACCCTCGTTTCAATCTTTAATGTCTCTCTCGCAATCTCTCTCTTTCACCCTTATGTATTCAATCTCTTATTCTCACCCTCTTTTTGATCATCTCTCCATCTGCATCTACCTTCTTTGTCTTCTCTCTTCTCCATTGTTTGGTACTCCTCCCTACCTTCTTCTCTTCACTATTTTTCTCCTTATCATTCACTCCCTCCCTCCTCCTGCTATCCTCTCTCCTGTCCCTTTGTTAACTCTCCTCTGCTCTCCTTCCTACCCCCCTATCATCTTCTTTGCAACCGCATCCGTAATACAATCTCAACTGTGTCAGTAGGGCTTCACAGCTGCTTGTCCAGCCGTGGTTCAGCGCTCAGACTGGGAATGGGAGGCTGGCCATGTTCCTTACCAGGCTGTGCCTTAACACCTGGTGGGGAAGATAAAAAGTGTGCATGACTGTGGGCCAGCCAAGCGGTCATGCGCACTTAACCAAGGGAGTGCAAACCACTTCTCCCCCTGCTCTGGCCAGCCCCGCCCGCCCTGCCACTGAGTGCAATAGGAAAACTAAAATGATAATACCAATACGTTAGCATTTTATTTTTCCTCATGAGCAGTGCGGTGATGCTCCGCCGCATTAGCGGAGGAGCCGCCACTGCAACCACGTCTTTAACAAGAACACAGCTAATTACAGCAATACCAACTCGTGTAACAACAAGACGCTCAACGAAGACATCAGAGACCATTGTAAAACAAGACTGTCAATCAGAGCAGTACAAATTCCTGTATAAAAACAGAAAAAAGTAAAAGAGGGTAGCATAGCTCTTGTATAATGACAAAATTCAACCAGGGCAACACTGCTCCTCGTATAGTACTATGAAAATCAGTAGGACAGGAGCCGCCACAAATACAACGAGATTTGACTACAACACCAGAGATTCTCATATGACAGCAATTGAGCCAACCAGCCAGCCAACCACAATTCCTCAATCTGCAAAAAGTGTGTTAACCAGGGTAGAATTGCCCTAATATAACAACCAGAATCAGCAACAGCAGCTCATCCTTTCGTAAATCAACACGAAAGGCCACCAAGGTGGTGGAGGTCTTCTTAAAAAGAGAGCATTAACCAAGGAAGACCAGTCCCTCGTACGGTGGCATGCTAGCCAAACAGGGCGATAATGACACCTGTACAAAGAGCAAAAGAGTTTAACACAATGGTGCCAACCTTTGTACGATGAGAAGAATTAATCAGAGCACCATAGCTCATCATATATTGCCAGCAGTACTGAAAAGTGACACTCATCAGGGGTTATGCTAACACATTCTTGGAATTTACCCGCATTACCGTGGGGAACCAGAATGCTTCTTCCATCCTCCATATCAGACTGATACACTGTGCGTTGTCCCCATTTCTTTGTGCCATAGGCAGAAAAGAGAAGAGGGTGTTTAGAATCTTCCTCTGACGATGTTTCAGCCCACGGAAGTTCTTGAGATCCTAACTGGATCCCATTCGGCCTCCTCCCGTCATGCACAGCGATTGGTGCTTGCCACGTGTCAGTGCTTCCTACGTTACGTGCGGCGCTACCTAACTCTCCTCCACCCTACTGGGACTTGTGCCCGGCTATGGCTGTGCACCACAGAACTACTGTTACCCTCATCCTGTGAGGCAGGGCTTTAAGTGGGCCGGATCCTGCCGGTGCTCAGCACCTGCAGTTATAAAAAGGAGGTGCTGAAACGTCTCCATTGTTGCTCTCACCCTCAGGGTCACAAAAAATCTTAACTCTGTAGCAGTACCACCCTTCACTGCCTTTGATGAATGGTTCTTTCATTGTTTCATTATGTCAGAAATGAATCATTTTCAATGTTATATACATCTAAGCCGTAGTTGATGCTTATTTAACATTTGCGCTTAACAACCATTGACAAAGCCAATAGTCCCGGCTTGTTGTAGGTATAATGTTACTTGTATTATATATCTGGATGCAATAACAGAAGCAACAAAATACCAGTCGGGCGGCACACTATGCTACGCACAGATTTTTAGCATATGTGTTTTTAGGCCAAGCCTCTTTAAGAGACCCTCAGTTATTTCATCCCAATTAAAGCCCTGCTGTGAGGCAACAGAGCAGAGTGGCACCAGGCAGGCACTCACGGACGGAGCTGCGGAGACTTGAGTGAGTGCGGGCTGAGGGGCGTCTCCTATGCACCAGCACGTGCGGACCATGCTTCACTCAAAATCACCTCTGGCCTCTCTGCTACCACTGACAGTAAGATCGGCTGCGCAGCACGAGGGTGGCTGCCCGGTGTCCGAGTCTCAAGGGAAGCAGTGTGATGCTGAGTCGCACTGCCAGGAACACTTAAAAACATGGGAGTCTTTTACAAACCGGATAGTGTGTTTAAAAAACACGAAGAAAATGCTTTCAGTGTAAAAGTAGCTAGTTTATCGTTTTGTCAGAGTGATATGCAAGTTTGTGTTCATGTATGTCATGTCTCTATTCGGTGGCATGCGCAGACCTGCCTCACCCTAATAATGCTCGCCTCGCAGCAGCTAAGGCTTGCTGCTAGCTGCACCAAGCCTAGCTGCCTGAGCAGCCAGGCACCAGTCTCGAGCCTGCTGCACGGGCCCCGGAGCACACATAGGGTGGCCGCGTGCATCTCTGCTGACTGGCTTCAGATGGGTCCATCGGTGCTCAGCTGTCACTGACGCGCCAGTGCAGCCATTCTCCTCAGTGCCATCAGATCATGGAGGCAAATTGTTACAGTGCGTGTTAAAATGCACACTATGTGATATAGTGGTTCCACAACTCTAAGATGTGCTCTGCCACTGCCCTTCTCTGGAGACCAAGTGTAGGCCTATACAAAGGTTACCCATAAAGCGTTTTGTAATATTTCTGTTCACTTGACCAGAGGGCTCTGATATTAAGCATGCCCTGGTTATTTGCATAATCAAGGGCGTGTATTGGAGTGATTGACAGCATCCATGTGTCTCTCTTTGTAAACAAGAAATGCAGCTAGCAAGATTGTTTATCCTGCAGCCCAAGTGGAAGAGCATTTAAAAATGTTTCCATGTTTATCATTTAATTATTGCAGAACGCGGTCTTCAGATTAGAAAAAAATGTTTTATTCTCACTTTTTAGGACAGGCCTAGCTTTCAGGTTGCCTCATGTCGAGGGTGATCGGCACATCCTCATTTTGATACTTGTGGTTTTGACTTGTTTCTATTATAGACCTCTAAGAACAAGAACACAAAGTTAAAGAAAGAAAAGGCTGGATTCATATGGCAGTTTGACAACTCAAGAGATGGTAGTGAAGGGGAGAGAGGGTGTTTCGCTGTTTCTTTTAGAGGCAGTAGATCGTAGGATGTCATGAATGTGGCTCAGAAGGTTTACTGGGCACTTTAGGTGAGCACTTGCCTTCGCTTTGTCTGATAGTCAGGCTCACACTCACACACCGTCAGCAGGAACACCGGGGCACCTGCACTGATGGCAGCCTCTCTCTGTGACCTTGCCAGGTTAACCTCTCTCATGGGCCATTAGTCAGGCTGCTGATCTTTGCTGTTGTGAGCTGCCTCTGTCCTCTCCCTGAGTCTGACTGTGACAATCGGGCTGAAACGAGCAGTAAAGACCACAGGGGTAGCTGCCCCATAGTTCACATTTGCCCAAGTACCCCTCACCTGTACCCAAATATGCAGGATGCACAGACTGGTTGTGCAGACTTAACTGACGCTCTGCTCCTTCTGAGCACTGTCAATTGGGTACCTTAGCTAAGTCACAGACTGTCCTTTGTAGTCCAAATGGGAGAGAGATTAATTAGACAAGGATATGTTGCTCCTGTTCATGGCACAGGGTCGTCGGAGTGTCACACGTAAGGCATGTAAATGTCACGCATAGGCACCCTCCAAGCGTGAACCATGGCTGCACCAGATTCAGTTATCAGCGAGCCACTAGGGCAGCAGAGCCTTTTATCTAACAAGGTCTATACGATAAAGATGCTATAAAAACCATGGGGCTTATTTACAAGCCCCTTGCACCACTGGTGCATCCGTTTTAAAATGGAAAAAAGTGACGTACCAGCAGCAAAACTGGCTTGTAAATAGGCCCCTATGTCTACAAATGCTGGTTTTAAAATAATGAAGGCTGAGCACAAAACAATTGTTTTTTTTAACAATATTTATATTTTCTAGCATATTGCAAATTAAGGAAAGCAAATGTTACAATATGGAGCGCTGGAGTTCCCTATATATGAAAAACGGGAAAGACCTTATGATTCCCTAAGTGGTCCTGCTGGAATGCATCATTCCTTTCGCCCTGTCTCTGTGTTCACATTAATCGTACCTACTTTCCCAACGCACAAGGAAGTCTTGCAATGGGAATGACCGCAGGCAGGCTGCCTCCAGCTCTCATGTTCCGCACCCACCACCGGCCTCGGCTTGCCTCCAAATTTCCACTGGTCCCTACATGTTACTGCCAGTGGCAGCTGACACAGGTAATAACGGAGCGGTGAGCCGGGTGGGGTGGAAGTCAAAAGACGATGGGAAATGGTAAAATTAAATTAAAAAAATAAATAAACCCACTTACCTGGTGTGCGCCACATCGCCGAGTCGGTGATGCGGCGCATGCAAGGTGGGTGGTTTGATTTATTTTTTAATTTAATTTGACCTATCCCATCATCTGTCGACGCCCCCCTCACCCCATCCCGCCCGCCTCACTGCTCCTGCCTGTGCCGGTCGCCACTCGTTACAGGTAAGAGCGGTGGGGCGGGGGAAAGTAGGTAGCAGTATATAGACCAGGTAGAGAAATCCTTTTTAGTTTGAATGTACATACCAGAGAAATATGATTCTTATGGGGAACAACCTTTACAACGCAACTTTTACAACGCACTGCCATTACAACGAAACTGTTACAACGCAAATGCATTGACAACGCATGCCATTACAACGCAAGTCTTTACATTGACTTGCACTAGATGGCGTGCTAACATTAAAAATAGTGTAGTTTACTATCCAAACACCTTCCCTACTGTTACGTGGACTGGAGTTAGAATAGTAAATTACACTTTTTTAATGTTAGCACGCCATCTAGTGCAAGTCGATGTAAAGACTTGCGTTGTAAAGACTTGCGTTGTCACTGCATTTGCGTTGTAAAAATTTCGTTGTAACAGCATGCGTTGTAAAAGCATGCATTGTAACATCATACATCCAATTCTTATTGGTGCACATAAAATGTATTACTCGATTTAATTACTTATTACATAATTACTTATATGAAGATGTATGGCTATTTTGTTTTTCTTATATGAGGCTGGCGAAACAGCTAAAACTATCTCCAGGCCAGACCTAATAACAAAAAAAGCCATTTAGGATGGCACAGCTCCTCAATTAACAAACAGTAAGAGACCAAACTAAGGCAGCACACCCTCTCCTAGATCAAGAGCAAAGTCAATCAAATGCAGCATAACACAGAGCCAATGCACGTCCTTTGAACTTGGTAATGAATGACTTCCAGGGCCATTTTGTTCTATATTATTTAAAAGAAACAATCCACTTGGGGCTTACAAGAAGACGGTAGGCTTCAGGATGCCAGCTACCTCTTCCTGTCCATTTCTTCTATGATGCTTCAAGTTTGGTCTGCTTTGTATACATTTTTTTACCTAGTTTATTACAAGTATCCGTGCTCTCTGGAAGAAGATGCCAATGAGAATGCAGTTTATCTGCACGATACCAGCTGACAGCACTCTGTGAGTCTCAGCATGAAGCCCACTACTGGAGGCTCACAGACTTTATAACAAATCTGGCCACATCTGTAAACACAAAAGTAGAATGTATTACAGAAAAAAATTGTGCTATTTTGGTTGGAACAGCCTGAGATCCTCTAGGACTCTCAAACCCCAAAATAATTGGCTTCTGCCTGCCACAAGCGCGCTAACCTAATTCAAGACAAAGTATTAAGTAACCTTTGATGTATAACAGGTGAGAGAAAGATACCAATCTTGCCGCTCAACTATCCAATCTGAAACCAGAAAATCTGGGCTCAATTCTGGGTTCCCTTCTTGACCAAACTGTGTTATCTTGGGCAAATACTTTATTTTAACCTGCCGCCTTTTTCGACATGATCACACGCAAAGCATCTTCAAATATGTGAGTTCAGTATATACGCTGTACAAAAATCTCTTGAGTTTGACTTAATCGACTATTATGTTGCTCCATCTATAAATAGAATTTAGGCCACTGATAGGGTAAATATGACAACTGACCTGCCCCTTAGTTTATAGTGGCACAGTTGTCAGTGGTTAGAATTCATGTTTAAAAACTATCACTTTTAATAAATACCTTTCAATGGAATGATACAATCTAATGTTCTGAAGGTGAAACACTTCCCAATACTAAAAAATCTGTTTATTTAATTTAGATAAAAACACTGCGATATACGCAGATGTTTGTTGAATGATTTAGATGCCAAACATGCTCATGGCTTGACTTGTGCACGGGCTCTCAGAGCCTAGACAGCCCAACTTGGCTATGGCTCGGCTTGCCCTGTTAATCTGATCGCTTGTCCAACTCTACGCTCGTAATCAACACATGCACATAGGCTAAAAAAATGTTTTTCTATAGCACTGTGGCTTCCCACTGATCCTAGGTTCTGGAGAAAGAATGATGGAAAAGTGCAACGCTAGAATTAATAAATTGGGCCAGAAAGGAAAGTGCCAACACTACCTACCATGGAACTCATGAGCGGGCTCGTAATGGACACTCATGAACGTGCAGTTAGCAGCCAATGCACGCAAGAGACCGAGCAGCTACGGGCACTACACCCTATTTGCACTCCATCATTCACGTTTAGCATCCTTTGAATGACGTGTCATCTATATTCCCTCTCCCATATAGCTGCAGCTGTGCACTGCTTAGTCCAGCACGTGCAACTTTTTTGAACAAAGAGTTTCATTTCGAAAATCGACGAATTACAGAAAAAAAATTGCGTGGCATGACAAAAATAAACCGTAAAACCAAGCTTGAAAACTAGAGGCCTAACTTTGTCACAAAGGTGCGGTGTTATCCAGTTGCACACATGCACAAATACATTGTCTTTCTTTTCATCCCTAAGGGCAATGACATCACTCCCACACATTCACAGACAGTCGCCCTGTGTTGGAATCTTTCTGAAGGGACCAAACCCAGTCACCGAGTACACATTTTACTCACAGAGTTGTGTGAATGGAAAGCTGCCAGCTCCCAGGCTTGGCTGACAGTCAAACACGCCGGGCGGGGCCTATCTGGATCCCGAGTTCTCAGAAACACTTTCCCCGATCACCAGAGACCGGCTTTGCCTTCGATGAATCCAATGCAAATGCCTACGAGCCATTTAATTAAAAGTGGGTGGCGGTCGGGGATTTCGCTGGGCTTGATTCACCCCACTAAGACAAAAGCAGACTTCGCTTGTCCTCGCACAAGCCACTGCGCAGGCACTCGAAGGAAAGCCCGCCAGCCAGCGCATCTGTTTACCTTTTATTATTTGCCTTTGAACCGAGGGACTTTATGTCATTGCCGGGATAGACGGCGCAGCCACCTTTCAGGCCTTACATAACACTTCGCTTCTGGTGGCTGGCCAGGCAGGCAGGTTCACCACAAAAGCAATGCTCGCTTCCCCTTGGCGCGCGGCGCTTTCTGCGCGGGAAGCGTTGCTACAAGAGAGCGGGAGGGGCGCGAGGCGAGCAACCGCGTGCAGTCCGAGGGAGAGCAGATGCCGAGGAGCCACTTGTCGGAAAAGCTTCCCCTGGTTTCCCATTACAGTCTGTTTACCACGCCGCCATCGACTAGAAACACATTTCACCCTGTCCCAGAGCCAGATGTACAGTTGCCCTGTCAAATGTAAGCTTTTAAAATACGTGTTGAGCGAGTGCGTTATCGTACATGCCAACCCTCCCGAACCAGGCGGGAGACTAACGATTCAAAGGCTAGTCTCTGCAGGCAGAAACCCTACTCCTCGGCGGGCTTCAGATGGCCGGGGCTGGTCTTGTGTGACTCGGCTTATGCACTGCCAGTAACCTGCTCCTGCAAGCAAGTGCACATGTTTGTCACACTTTCTCTGTGTGCCATAGCGATTTCTCTGTGCTCCTGACAGTTACGGAAAAAAACGTATATTTGAATTTCTAAAATCAGATCCTGCAGCGGCACACGTGCAAGTCCCATACACGCCAATAGACCCGTTGCAAATTTTTATAGAAGTCAATGGGAGAAACGCATTCTCCCGATTAGGTTTTAAAAACTCCCCACTTTCCTTCTGCAAAATGTTGGCATGTGTGCTTTATTAAGTGAGCTGCGATTATAAAAGGTACATACACACACTGAGGCAGTAAAATGCAGCCTTATAAACGCTTTTTAATAGAATGCCGATAGGGATGTTGTGAGACCTCGCCTTGGGAAATAAAGTTACAATGTGGTGCCCTGATTGCAGTTTAGCAGTGGGGACTGGCATCTATGGGGGCTCGGGAGGCACGTGCAAAAATAATATTTAAAAAAAATTAAAAACTTACCTAAAGACGAATACAATGTCCTCTGCACTCGACGACTTCTATATTCGCCTGCAGCCCGACCAACAGGAAACTCACTTGGCCAATCCTGGCGCTGCTCTCATGCAGAATGAGAACATCGCCCTGATTGGAGGGAGCAGCCTCACTTGGTGCTCAACAGTGTGGCTGGCCAAAAAGACATGCGCACTTTAAACAGTGCATCCACAGCCCTCTCTGCTGATGTCATCCAGCAGAACCCGCCCCGTCCTGACCTCTGTTCGGGACGGGGGATGAAAAATAAAAGGGTAATGAATTACCATTTTATTTTTTATCTCTGGGGGTAATTTAAGTGGGGCGACGCTCCTCCCCTCCAATGGTGGAGTCACACCCGTAGTTAGGATTAACTAATGGTAAATGATAGATTCCACTCACACCTACTTACTGAAAAATCAAAGGGCCATAATACCTTGAACGAGATGGCTACAAAAAAACGTATGAGGCATTATTGCTTTGGATCAAAACAGACTCAGAAGAACCAGACCATGGATTCCAGGGAACCCTCACTGAGCAAAACACAGCCACTCATCCCTTCAGGGCAACTTTTTCAAACACATGTTCTGCTTAACGACACAAAGGAGAGTAACTCATCTGAAAAGTTGCAGTGGAACAAGGCTGAATAATGGCCCGCCCTCCTACAAGCTTGCCTGATGAGCCCCCAGCTGGAGAACATCCCAAGGCAACATTAGAGGCAAGTAGGGTTGGGTTTAAGAGATGCCACCATCCTTGCTGTAGGAGGTATCCTAACTCTGGGCTGATGTTGACTGGGAAGTGAAGGTGTAAACGGGTAGTGAGCACGCTTACTGGCAACTTTATAAGTAATTACATCATTCCTAGAATCACAGCCGGTGAGTAAAAAGGCCTGGGGTTGTGTGAGTGTCAGGTTGTTGGAGGGTTTCTTGTTTTTCCTACATGGAATTTCCCTCTTACAGATTTCAAAGCAGAATTGGAAATGAGGTGGAAGACCTCTGTTCATGTATTAAAGGAAAGGCTTTTAGATACATATAGTATGAAGGTGAGGTAACATTTATTTGAGATTATGCCTTGATAACACACTTCTGTACTGAGAATTGGTCACCCCAGGTATGTCTGAGAAAAGGAGGACACAGGTTTATGAAAATGTCACTCCTACCCATAAAAGAGCCTTTCAGACTCAGGGGGGTTTGGCACTTCTATACATATAATCCAATCAGCCCAAGAATGGGATACAGAGTACGCTGGCACGATAAGAGTACAGGGTGGTGACCAAACTTGTAAATATAACATGCCAGAATGCTTCTCCTTAAATAGGGCATCCAGCAGCGAGGAAAGAACAATTCTATTTCCCAGGTCTGCAACAGCATTCTAGAATGTTCTCTAATTTGATTATGTCTGCATGGGTTTGTAGAAATATTGTGAAATTGTTCTACTTTCATTAAGTATGCCAATTGAAATTAGTTTTTGACATGACAAATAAATGAAAAAATTATCGTAGTAGCATTTTGTACAGACAGGAATCTTGGCAGCGCTGCTGTTATTCTAGGACTGACTTTGGGTTAAAATGGACGCCCACACTGTCCTGTGCCATGAGTGAACGGTTCAGACATCCCTGACTTCTTAGCTCATATCCCTTCGCATGTTCATAGTAACAGTCCAGTGCACCAAGTGAACTTAGTAGTCGAGTCCATAGTAAGTCCAACCCCACACAAGCTGTACTGCCTGGACATACAGGAGAATGAGGCAGAGGTCGCAGGGCTAAGGGTGAAATGTAAATAAGTACACCCCCGTAGGGGCACAGCAATGCAGTGTGAAGTAATTGCCAATGAATGACTTTTATCTATTCCTCCTCTCAGAAAACAGGATTAGTGTCTTCAGTCACTGCGAGACGGTTCTCCGCACACATTCTCCGCACTCTATGGAGAGGTCGAGGTGCCCTCAACAACAGAAACAATTCCCAGCTCTGAAAGGTTCAGACAAGCTCATTTTTCTTCAACCTACCTTCATCTACATAGCATTTCAGAGACAGCGCCAACCTTTCTGAGCTCTGTTTGCCACTTATTCACACAATTGCCTTGTTAACTTGCGGCACGCTAGCTTCTGGACTGTCATGCTGAATTGCACATCATAACCTCTCCATAGCCAGTGGTTTTATCGCTGATGAGGCTGGACGCAAAGACAGATTCCCTGCTCAGGAGAAACCATTACAACCTTGTAACACCTGTTCTCGAAGAGCCTTCGTGTCATTTTTGCAGATATCAAGCACCAGCCTGGGGATGCTCACACTGAGGAGCAGAGACAGATTTAGCTGCTGCTAAATTCTCAAAACGAATTTGCAGTTGTGCATGATGATGAATGTGTGGCACAGTAACGAACATGGTACACATACCCTGGAGTACCATAGCTTTGTTTCAAGTGAAAAGATAAATAACAAGCCACCGAGGCTTCGCGACTGTGAACATTTGTAATTTTTCTGTAAGAAGAAAACAGTAGACAATGGGGCAGGTAGGCTACAGGTTCCTCCATCGCTTATCCTTCTTACCAAGGACTATCTTGATAATTTAGTTCTTGCCGGTAATGCAACTATGCTTGAAAATGGAATTTGCTTACACTTTAGCACAAGGTCTAATTTAAAGCTCTGTGACACCAGGGCTCATGGTTTGCACTTGCAAAGTGAGAAAAATGAGAAAATCACAGGAACAAATCATGCACAAATGTCATATGCACAAATTATTTCCCTTTCTGTGCTGATGTCAACATTGAAAACCCTCAAGACACGACAAAGAAATGTTGTTCACGCTTGTGTGAAGCCCGGTTAATGTAGCCAGCTGTACATTTTTCCCTGTGTACCCTAAATATTTGGGTGACAGAAAAAGCAGAGGGATCCACAATCCCAAAAATGCTTTGAGCAGAAAACCTGATCCGGCCGTATTGTCAACAAGAGTGTGGACTATACACAAAAAGTCTGCTGTCTTTATCCTGATAACCTTTCAAGAAAACTGTACTTCCTGATGGTCCCCAATTTCATGTTTCAGTATGCACAACAAATAAACATATATCTCCCAGTTAAGATCCATTGCATACAAATGTATCACATAAATCTCAAATTAAGATGTTCCGATTGTCTGAATAAATCTGGTGCTCAGGGATCGCAAGCAAATACAGTGTCTTAGAAGAATTGTGCAAAGTACTATTGAAAAGTATGACGCAGGAAGCAGAAATGCTTTGATCTTGAATCACTAGACACACACACAATAACACTGCAATACTCTTGTGCCAGCCAATTCTCGTGGAAACTGTAGGCGATGTTGTAGAGATCATGCCAAGAATAGATTTGCAAATATGTTGACTTGTTCATGGATGCCTTCCAATGGTTGCACATGGGTGTCCTGTCCTTTCAGGTTGATGCAAAAACAAACAGAATAGATCATAGAACCAGGACCACTGACCCATGAAGTATATTTCTAGCAATAATGCAAAGGGCTCCTCCTAGCCCAGTAATAGAGAAGACTATGTTCCTCTGTGGGGGAGGGGTCTAAATGTCTAGAGTTAACACCTGAAGGCCCTCGTCTTGGATTCTGGTGGAGACACGACAATCGCAATCCAAACACAAGAGTTCTCTATTACACCTAAAGGGGGGGTGAGGCGGACAGAATTCAGCTCTCGAGTTTAAACCCTGGAAAGTAGCTTTGAGTCTTCCTTCTACAACAAATCCAGAGCAAAGAATTTATTGACCAAGTCTCTGAACTGAGCCTTACGTACCATGTTCTCTTTTGTGAGTTTCTTCTAAAGCATATAGGTTTACCAAATGATTGCAAAGACCACCAAGGACTGCAGCATTAAATGAAATAAGGGGTCTTTCCTGCTGCTGCCCCTTCATCGTCACTTCCATTGCATTGATAAATCAGTTAAAAAATTTAAAAGTGAATCAAAGAGCAATCATCATTTTTAAGTGAAGGTTGATTTACTGCATTCACAAGTACGCGTCCACCAACGAGGTACTTTGTTCATGAAAACATAATGGTCCCTGATATGCAAAGTTTTTTCTTTGAGTAGGTGTTACTTACTGTGGAGTGGGTAGGTTAACTTCTGAATTTTCAAGAGTTACCGGAATGGAAAATAGAAAGCTTTATAAATTGATCCCTACTTTTTAATGTTTTTGAGTTAAAAAGGTGAAGGTCTTGCAGATGGATTTCTGGCCCAAGAGCCACAAAATATACCTTGAAAACTGTAGAAGGGGTGTTGTCTTACTAGTCTGGAGCAGGACAGGTGGACAGAGTGCCTAGGATTTGTCCGACTGGATGGAGAGCTGACAAAGAAGGAAATTGGGACATTGTCTGTCATGTCCTTCCAATGATTTATTATCCAGTTTCTAAAGACTGCATGCTCTGAGCCAGGAAATAGAGACCAGGCTTCCTCGAAGAGGCAGTAAAGCTAGGGCCACCTGTGGCAGTAGGGCTGGATTACCGGATTCCTAGTCAAACGTAGACAATGGAGAAGAATGTCCTAATTTGTGTTACTTGCAGCTAAGAATTACAGACCTTTGATTCCTACTATTAACTCTAGAAGCATCTACTAAGTTTAATAATTGTAAATGAAACATTGATTTTAAAAAACGGGCAACTGATGCACATCCATTGAAGAATTAGGAAATAGAAGACCGTCAAGTTGGTGGTCGAAGGGTCTCACCGCAGGAGGAAAAGAAAAGGCAAAAATCTGTGAGTAGTCAGTTGTGGTTCCACACATCAAAATACACATAAAACGTTAAAGGAAACATAGAGTTGTAGATGTGCAGTTCCATTTTACCAACTTTGATGGAAAATCTCATCGCATGAAGCCGTAGCCATTTTGAGAGCCAGTACCAGATAGGAAGAAACAAAAACACAATTGAAAAGAAAAGAACTGAGACACATTCAATCCGTAAAGATGTTACGGGGGTGAGGGACATGAAAACTCCCACCACGATCCAATGTGTGGAGCAAGAAAATTTCTGTTGTATCTGTAAGTGCTTCCTAGAGGCCATTCATTTTACATGAGGTGTTAGCACTGGCTAACACTGACTCTTGCCAGCATTAGGAATATTTGAAATAGAAGGCTTAACCATTGAGAGATGGGAAGAAGAATTGGGAAAAATTATGACGTTCCAGCTCTAGTAGTATACAAAACTAGAAATCCAGAACCCCGGGGTCCATCCCCTCTGAAAAAAACATAATTTTACAGGCTAACAAATAACACAGGAGCCCGGCAAAAGAACAATAAGGGTCATACTGGACAGGTGAGGCTACTGTTGTTTGTGGCCACAGTGTTAAGGTGGCTTCTTTTAATGTTCTGGAACGGATTATTTCTACTTGTTTTACATTTCTAATATTTTCTTTTAAACTTGACACAATATAGTCTGCTCCAACCTACAGGAAGCACTGGTTTCTGAGTGAAAATCACATTCTAATGAGTTCTCCATTGCATTAGTAACAAAACCACAAATAAGCTATTCTATTTTCTGTGCCAGGGAGAGGGCCATTAATATTTTGTTTGGGGGTGGAACACTTCCGCCATGTGAGTAGTCCCCACTCCAGCGCTTTAAAGATACCTGCCACCTTGTATTAATTTGTGCAGGCAGTTACGATGGTAGATGGAGGCTGACGATGTACGCATACACTTACACACACACTATCAACACTACCCACTTCCTTTAACTGGGAAACAACACTTTCTTTAAAAAACACAGCTACAAGCTGCTCCCTGGGAACGTCCTGCCTCCCTTCCTGTAATGATGTAACTTGGATGAGACACATAGGGGCATATTTACAAGCCCCTAATGCGTCCGGTGGCGTTGCTCTCAACCCCATATTTACAAGGTGGCGTTTAGGCACTTACAGTGGCTTAACGCCAAGGGGTGGGCAATGGGTGTTGCAGCGAGCATTCCACCACAACACCCACTGCTTTTTGATGCTGCCCCATATTTACAAGGTTGGGGCGGCATCAAAAACTAAGAGCAGGGAATGCCTGGTCTCAGACTGGCGATACGAGGAGAAATCATTAAATTCTCCTTGTATTTTGCTCTATTCTATCTATGTGTGCTGCATTCTGCAACACACAGAGAAAGAGCAAATCGCTGTTAAAGAAAATCGCTGTTAAAGAAGTTTATGTGTAGGAAGGTGTTCCTTTCTGCACAGAAACAATCACCTCTGCAGCGCAGGCATCCTTGCAACATGGTGCAAGGGAGCCTGCCCTGGCGCTAGGCATCTTGTTTTATGCCAGCGCTAGGGCAAACGCAGGGGTGCGCTGTATTTTTGTAAATATGGTGCATCCCTGCATTTAAAAAATGTAGGAGCGCGGCATTAGCACTTTTGAAGTAACACACCGCGCTCCAACATTTTATTATAAATATTCCCCATACTTTAAAAAGTGCATTCCGGTAACAGGCTGCAGCAGAGGTTGAGATTCACTCCTAATTCAAAACAAATGATTAGAGAAAGATTTTCCATTACCAATATATGTTACTCACATGCATAAAAATAAAAATAAAATAACTACAATATAGTAGTCTTGCGTCTATGTTCTTGAGACCAAACCATCTTTAGAGAGATTCAGGATTCTCATTGACGCTGAGAATTTGTTAAACACCTTATAAAGATGCTAAAAATCAATAACAGCTAATTGGGCCTGAAGCTGTGGTTATTTCTCAGCAGAGCCTTGACAGAGGATTGCGTGCTGAGCTAAGTGCCGGGGATGTAAAGGTGCTGAGGAAGGGCATCGTCCTTCTAGACGACCCGCACAAATACAGATCAGATTGGTCCAGTTCTGGTCTGACTGTGGCTTAGAATCAGCTCTCTTTGACTGATCTGCTCCTAAGAACTGTTTCTCTCGTTTGGATCTTCTACTTCTGTTTGAAAATCATCTGCGCTCCTCTCACGCGTGCAAATCATTACCAGTCACCTGTGTGCAGAGTAAAGGCTGGGTTACAACACAGGAGAGAACAGAAACGGGCAGAAGGGAGACAGAGAGGAGGAAGGGTGAGGAAGGTGCTATATATAAAGAGCAGAAGGGAGAAAATAGAGAGGGAAGGTAGTAAGAGAAAGCGACAAGAAAGGAAGGAGAAGGAGCAAAGAGTAACAAGCATTGGCATCGCCAATAGGTCTCGCCTTTGGGACCTTATAAGTGTTTAGCCATGCAACAGTTGCATAACTAAACACTTATAAGGTCCCAAAAGCGAGACCTATTGGCTATGCCAATGCTTGTTTTAACTGCTGCAATCTATTGAAGCAAACATCAAAGCGACCGCGAAAGTGAAAGTAATCTCGGTAAAACGCGACGCGCGCGCCCGTGCACTGTAGCTCTAGGTGGGCCTAGTAGCACTTTTTGGAGCCCTCACAAAATGTCTTGCCAGACCAGCGCATGCGCTGGGTCAGGCGAGACCTAAAACAAGCATTGGCATAGCCAATAGGTCTTTGGGACCTTATAAGTGTTTAGCTATGCAACAGTTGCATAACTAAATACTTATAAGGTCCCAAAAGCGAGACCTATTGGCTATGCCAAGCGGCCGCGAAAGTGATCGCGATCAAACATCAAAGCGGCCGTGAAAGTGAAAGTAATCGCGGTAAAGCGTGGCGCGCGTGCCCGCGCACATGCACTGTAGCTCTAGGCTGGCTTGGTCGCACTTTTTGGAGCCCTCTCAATAAGTCTCGCCAGACCAGCGCATGCGCTGGGTCAGGCGAGACCTAAAAAAGTATAGGCAGAGAGAGAATAACTCAAGAGACAAGCAATGAAAAGGAAACAAGAAGAGAGAAAAAGAGAGAAGGGAGACTGAGGTTAACAAGGAAGGTAGAAAGACAGCAAAAGTGAGAAGAAGGAAAGGAGGGGCCAGGGGGGTACTCACTGAGATGTTGTAGTTAGAGAAAGTTAGAGAATAGGAGGTGAGGGATCAAGAGAAAAATGAGCAGGCAGAAGAAAGGAGTACTGGGGGAGAAAAAGATGCGAAAAATATGTGTTGCTAAATACATTACTTTTCCCCAATTGAAAAACAGTGAAGAACCTCTCAAACAAGCCATGTAGTGGTCGGGTTCTCTCAGGCGCGCAACACCCATTGGACTCAAAGGGCTTCAGCCCCCCCCCCCCCCCCCCGTGTGGCAGCCTGGGATGAGACAGCTTCATTGGGCACCGGAGCACTTCACAGGTCTTTAAAAGACCATTTGCATGTTAATGAGGCCTGGCTGTTGTTTCACCCCTTCTAAGAGCCCCTGCAGCTCCACTATGCCCCATCGAAGTTTGACTCTAGTTGCGCCTCTGGGTTCTCTCGCTTCACTTCGCTCTATATCTATGCTGGTTGAATGGGGGGCGGGTATGACAAAACTTACCAGAGCTGCTCTTGGTTCCCAGTCTGACCCTGGTGCTTGGAAATTACAATATTATTTATTTAAAGAAACAAAAAATAAGAAATTGTAATTGGGGACATGCTGCCCAGTCCTTCTTACCAAAGCTTTAGCAGTGGCACGCGCGCCAAAACGCGCTTCCGGCTGGGACGGAACCACTGCGGTGTAGCAGCCCTCTCGGCCTCGCCTGGCTCGTACTTGCAGAGCGGAGGCCCTCGCTCACACCATCTGCTTCAAAGTGAAGCCAAATGTATTGAAGCAGAAAGAACCGGCCGTCAGCATGTGCGAGCTGTGCTCAGGCCCACGGAATCGACCAGCAGAGGGCGTTGGCGCACTGGGCAGCGGTCTCCGTACTACGTACGACGAAAGAAAAGTGCTGAAGAGGGCGCCACTTTGGGTTACGCCCACTGCGCTCTCTCAGCAAAGGCCAGTTCTGTGGCAGACACCTTTACCTGAACGCTCGTTTTACACAACGGAGGTCTGTGACTTGCCAGCGTCCCCTTATGTGGGAAATTCTCACTCGAGTGAACGGAGTGACATTTTGTACCGTGAGAGTGAAATCTAATGGGCCAGGGTTTCTGCATAATGGAATTCTTTTCAACTTCTAATGACGCCAAGAGGTCGAAAATGGGACCGTTTTTTTTAGCAGTGTTCCGGGATTATCCAGTAGGTGGCAGGAGATGCACGCACGTAAATACAGAAAGAATTACATGCTGGCGGACAAGGAAGCACTAAGGGATTCCCAAAGATGTTGCTACTGTACTCCTCTTGAGTTCCAATAGCGAGCCAGGATTACTCCTGATATTTCAGTTTTACGACAGGAGCATTACAAGAGTACTCTACACATACTCTAGAAAACTCTCAGGCCTATAATCCCAAACACAACATCAACTTTAACCCTATTATTGCCAATTTACGATCTCTTTTTCCTCTCTCGGTGGGCCTGGTTCAAAAAGGTAAATTTACACTTTTTTTTGTAAATTTGCTTTTTTGGGGGGGTGGCGGGGGTTTACAAATTACAGGTTTAATTTTCCTAATAGTAATTTTACAATTAACGGAGACTCCACAGTCGGGCGGAGCACTTCACGCATATAAAGATAAAACAGGCCTATCTTATTTTGTGTGGAGTTTCTGCCACGAATTTGGAGTCTCCGCAGTTGTAAAATTACTATTAATACAATTAAAAGCATAGTTTGTGAATACCAATAAATTGTAAACTTACTCAAAATGTTAAATGTATCTTTAAGGGCGCGCACACACACACATATATGAGTTATAGGGCAGGCAGTCAAGACTCAGTTGTATCGTACAGTAGAACCCAAGCAAGCCCGCAGCCAG
Source organism: Triturus cristatus (assembly GCF_964204655.1). Taxonomy (NCBI): domain Eukaryota; kingdom Metazoa; phylum Chordata; class Amphibia; order Caudata; family Salamandridae; genus Triturus; species Triturus cristatus. Next base: position 273,339,427 of record NC_140588.1, read on the forward strand.
TAGTACATGTTTTGAGGGGAATGGCCCCCATTAAAACAAAAGTAAGTGCAATTGTCAGCATAGCCAATAACTGGAAGGGGCCGACCCATTACCCCACTCTCTGTCTGCTCTGTATATTATGCACTGTCTGAGCTCATCTGAAAAACACTCCGCGGCTTTTCTACAGGCTAAGAGATTTACTATTACACTACATTCTGTGCTGGTACATTTCTTTAAGATAAGGATAACTGAAATGCAGTTTTCAATCTCACAAGTTCTAGGGTTTGGTGGCATTTGTATCGCCTAATATATACCAATAGTAACACCTAGTACCAGCGGTTGCATTTTGTTGGTGGCTGTGGTATTGTTTGTGTTGACATTCATTTCCCAGTCTCTGTGGTTCTTTCAGTGTCCGCCGTACTCCTATGTTTTGTTGTGGCATTGTTTAGCCCTATGTCAGTGTCTAGTGTCAGCATTCTAGCTTTATGTCAGTTTTCCTGTGAGATAACTCCTTTGATATTTTTCTCAAGTCCATCTATGCTGACAAGATGGTGCCCTGAGTTAAACCATTTGCTACAGAAATATGCAGAGGTTTGCAGATAATGCATGTACGTCCCGGCACGGCCCACTCAGCCTTCCATCATTCCGAGGTCTCTACATTCAGAACCATTACATTGGATACTAGAGACATGTTTCTAGACCTCTTACAAAATGGCAGAAGTGCAGTATACAGTGCTACGTAAAAACAAGCTATTTTTTTAAGAAAAGCAAGTTATTCCTTCTGACTATCAATATATCGTCAAGGTAAGCGTGCATAGGGAAGCATACATTTACTATACACCTTCCTTAATTTTGGAGGATGTGCTAAATCCAGTCGGTGGTATTCTCTTAGCAACAAGCATAATCGGATGAAGGAATTGATTTCTGTGGGTTTCCCCTGAATTTGTGCTTCCACCATAAAACACAGGCGTTTCTGTTGCCCCACAACTCAACATGTCTATGGTTGACGCTACTGGCTAAATCCAACACTGAGTCAGTTGCCGATTACCCCACCCGTATGTTGCTTCTCTAGACCATTCAGATTAAGTGGCAATAGCTACTTGAACTGAAAACAGAATCACTGGGGAACAGCTTCGGAAACAGGTCTCATCTTTTCATTAGTGTGTGGGAGGTGGAACTGCGAGCTGCAACTACACTGCCATGAATAATGCAGCGCTTTCCTGCACGCAGCGATGAGTTCAGAGATAGCCTGGTTGGGACCTGACAAATAAAATGGGAAATTGAGGTAGAATTCTACAGAAATTAGTCCCAAGGCCATTGGCAATGTCGTTCACAAGGCAGAGGTACGTACACCTGATCCTTCACACCGGGGGTATGAGGATTCTGGCACTGGACGTCGGCACAGCCTTTGTCCAGATGGTGCGGGCTCTTCACGGTAAATCTCTCTTCCGTTTCCTCTCCCAAAACAGATATGGTACCTGAAGTGCACGGACTCCCTCCATTTCCTCACTTCTTTTTAAGTTCAAGAAAATGTTATTGATAGGTACAAAGGTGTCTATGAAAAATACCAATTAGTAACCTCATAAAAAATTGTTCAACATATACCATATGAAGAATGTACGGAACGATACCATGAGTAACAGCATATAAAATGATAAGCAAAGCAAGGAAAGATACATCTTAAATAAAATATGCAAAATATCAGGAACGTTTAGAGAGTCAGGGGGGGTTTAAGAACTTCTTGTTGGGAAGGACATAACTGAGAGGAATTCTTGGCACATATATCAAGAAATGCTGTAACAGGCGACCATAAATTCAAGCGTTTCGTTGCCAATGTAATGGCATTTCCTCACTTCTAATGTGATTTTGTTCTACTGATGGAAAGTGAACTTGCTGTTTTCTTCCCCGTTCTTTTACCTTTATCTTGACTGATGAAAAAACGATCATCGAAGACGTAAATCTTCGACACTTTTGTTTTTGATGATTCCCCGATCAATGCTCTTGCACTCCACTTCACCGAGCAGGAAAGGAATCTTACTCACTCTTCAACTCCTTAACCACCATGTTTTGTCTCACCATGAGCTTCATCAGAACAGTCATTACTTTTAACATCCCCCCCACCCCACTGAACTACCAGCAAATTCATTACCACTGATGGTCACTCTACATTCCTCATCATATAGGTCTGTTCTTTGATTATATTTCATGTTATCTTATGTGCTCACTAAATTGACGCAGAAGCATCTTAACATGAAAGATGTGCTAAATGTTTCTACCTCCACACCTGTGTCTCATCATTCTGAGAAACTATTCTCTCAACTATATAAGGAGCACAAAACAAAACATTACGGGTGGGAATGCATAAGAACAATGAAAATCCAAGAACGGCACTCAGAACACACAGCATGCCCACCTTAAAAGGGAAAAGATGCATAATGTGGACGTGAGCTGGTTTCCCTCACACTTCTATCACGAGGGCTCTCAGCTTTCTGTTTTTACAGATTTTTACAGATAAACACAGGCAGAAAAAAAACAACCTATTTCTCTATGTGTATTTATTTTTAAGTCTGGATAACACCGAACATATACATAATAAATTAATAATAGAGATGGCACCCAAGTGAAGCTTAAACTGCAGCACAAGTGCAATTGTGTGCACTAAAATGCGTGTGTACTGATGATTCTGAATTATACATCAGTACTTTCAGCATTAAAACTCGCCAGGGCATGCAAGCGTAACTGTAGATTTATCAGTTAAATAGATATGGAAATACAATTGTTGCAGCATCATTTTTTGCACAGAACCAAAAATAAATATGGATAACCAGATCAAATGTGCAAAAACACAAATATGAATAAATACAGATGGAAACCAAAAGAAAAACAGGGGGTCCTCTCTATAATATACAATCAAGGTGCCCTTGCATCTAAGCCTCACAGCAGAAAGCTCACAGCACACGGCACAGTAGACACCACGTGATCAGTTGCACCTTCAGTACACTGCACTCAGAAAATAAACCACTTCTCGAACATTAGTACACAGAGCTAGACTAGACCTTCACTGGACATCAGATCTCTGTATAAGATGATTAATGGACTTAAAGACAATCAGACAAGGTACAAAGTAAAGCACATAAAGAGAATCAGACAAGGTACAAAGTAAAGCATGTGTAATTCAATTTGAAGACCAATAAACACTCTCTCATGCATTGTACAAGTGATTTAACAATAATAGTAAATGTACGAGTCGGCACCGAAATGCGTTAGAGATTACTGGAAAACGGAAGTTGCGCGGTCAACAGAGATGCCACCAAAGAAAAGAGATCGCAAAGTGGGGTAGATAATTTGGGCATATGTATTAGACATTGCAAAGAATTGTGGTTTGGAGATCACGCAGCACACAACAACTCTTCTTCAGTACTAGGTAAATGTGTCCAGTACTGAAGACGAGTCCTCCCATGCTTGTCAACGCAAGCCAAGCACAATCCAGTGGCAAATTGAGAGGTGAACTCAGAGATAGGACCTTGTGGGACCGTCCCTCAGGACTTACTTTATCAGTATAATGATTGGAAAGAAAGAATGGAATTTGAGTTTCACTACCTGTCTGCTCCAGGTTCACCGGGGGATTCTCTTATAGTTACTGGTTCACTGCATTCGGTCTTGTGTTTGCATCCATGCTGTGCCTTCCCTTGTGTCTTCCGGTTGCTAAAGAAAAAAAAACAAGTTTAAGTTTGTTAGCAGAGCAATTCCAGAACTACCCACCCCGCAGTCTGTGTCAATCTGCCAACTCTCAGTAGAGGGGACTTTCTAAATAAGAAGTTCATGACTGGTAAGTTTGGGTACAGAAGGGGCATCAACATTTCTGGTTTCCTTTCATTCCTGTGATCTAAGTCTTGCAGCCAAATTCCCTCTTACAACTCTATAAAGCATTATGCTTTCTTCCGCTTCTCATTTAATTCTCAATGAAAGTCTGTGAATGTTCCTATTACTCAATAACTCTCTTAATTTGTTGTCCACCTTCATCTAACGAGTTATGTCCCTTCAGTGTGTAATTTGTAAAAAAAATAATAAATGCCATTGTTGGAAACCAAATACTTTCTAAGGAGTCCCTCACCAGTGCTACCAGCTACCAGATACCAGAGTCACCAAATGCAAAGGCTGCCTAGGCTTGATTCCACCTCAGACCTATTTCTTACAATACCACACACTCACTTTCTCAGTCTCACTCCTCAGTCTGATGATGAAAAATCAGTCCTGGTCAACAAAAGTGAATGTGGGTTTCCCTACCTGCAGCCACTGGCACAAATTAAGCAGTGCACCCTTTATTCCCTTTTTTTCACTCTCCCATATCTACCTCTCCCGCTTGACCTACCCCCCCACCCCCCCCCTGCTGTCTGGTTTGAAGCACATGGAATTTCCAGAACTCTCTGTCCTGCAATTATTTTATCTCCTTTATAAATCCAGCTTTTCTGAACTATTTTAAGGATAGTCCACAGGATGTGACTTTCAATCTTAGTATTTTGCATATCATTTTGGTTTGACTTCCAAAACTGAATCCTGGAGCCACAGCTTTATCTGAAGAAGAGTCCTCATTTCATACACATTCACGGTACATGCCCAACTGGCCATGGGAGCTGTTTCCACTCATCCCCACCCAAGGATTAAGACACAATTGACTTCCCACAATCATTCCTCCCCTTCCCTCTACCACTAAGACCACACATTTCTATTTCAGTGCTGATCTCTGCTTCTAAGGGAATTTGCTCAGCGCGACAGCATAAAAAACCACCTAAAGCATCCCCTGACCACACTCGACCACCTCAGGTCTTGGCACCCTGGAAACCAAGAAGGAGCTCTAAAGTTGTTTGAGGGAAAACAGCCCGGACCCTCTCTAGTGACCCTGTTTGCCAGGCAGATGTCCTGCCGCCTGATGACATCCACTGATGATGGTAGACATAGCAGGGTTAGTGAACAAGCTGCTCAGTGCAAGCATGAACTGCATGGAGCTGGCAGTAATGTGTGGATAATGAATTGTTCATTTATTTTAAGTGACTCGAGTTCTGTCGATTATAGCAGAGATTCACCAAAGAACAACAATATTTCTGTCTACCGGAGCCAACTTTAAATCGCCTAAGGCCCATGTTGACCGATTTGTCTGCTGTAGGTTCTTAGATCAGCTGAGAGCAAATAATCTCCCCATAGTTTGTCGTAAACAAAAAAGAACTGAACCCCCACTACGCGTCACAACAATAAGTTGTTCTGCATGATCTATGCCTGCCTGCTGCTGCACTCCCTTCCCCCAGCCTGGCACCAGTACTCATTTGATGAGTGGCGAGACACTGACAGCACAGACATATTGAAAGCAATCACAAAAAGACCACTAAGCCTATTAAGTCTACCTCGTATCTTACTTACTGTAGAACTGTAGAAGTTTGGGGAATGCGGGATGTCCACCAAAAAATGGCGGGAGTCCTGTATACCATATTTAAAGTGCCATTAACATCAATGCACTCATGTTATAAGCACTTCAAGCACTTTATTTCCTTGTTTTGCAGAAGTCTCTATGCTGCTAAACATGGCGGCCTAATCCATTATGCATGTACCATAGCAGCCGAGTACATCAGCACAGTCTTGTGAGTCGTGGACATCCATAGCCAGTACCCCACCCATCACTAAGCACTTTATGGTTCTGTTTGCACTTAACTCAATGCTGCTATATATCCCCTCTTTCTCTTCTGGCCACAGATTTTAACCTTGCACCTAAGTACTTCATTTGTTTTAATGAGCCCTTTAGCATATGTTCACCTATAGCTTAATGAATTTCGGTCTCACTGATTTAATGTATTAGTGTTTTAATGATAAAATACTGCAACGTGTTTTGTATTGTAAAGATTTTAATTAGTCACACAATAAAGTATAATTCATTGACCTAAGTTGCTTACTTTAGGTTGGACAGCTGTCACTTTGTAGGAGCTGTCCTGCATCTGTAAACTGTAAATAGGGCCCTTAGTCTGTAGCTTCACTGTGGCTGCCCCTAACTATTCTTACCCTTAAATGTGGCACAAAAAAAGACAATTCAGCAATTGAAAATGCAAATGCACCTTCAATGCAGCATAGCATGAAACACACCAACAAAGGCAAGGCGCTGTCACTCAATAATAATGAACCCTTAACAGACATGCACTGTTGACATAAGTTTGCAAGAGCCAGTCTCTTCCAGCTCCACAGTGAAGCTATCTCTGTTCAAACAGCCAAGTGTACAACTGTTACAGTATGGCCAGTGCAGAAATAACACAGCACAGAGTGGGACTTCTGAGACCATCTGCTGCGAAGAACAACATTATTTACGTTTTGAGAAAGGGCTTTTCGTTAGCATACATCTTAAGCGCAAACAAGGCCAGAGACATTTGAACCTGGTGCAAAAACAGCGTTCCATACACAAAAAATACACTTTATTATATAAATAAAATATATGCATAGCAATCACTAAGTAAAACAATTAAGTCAAATGTGAAACTAAAAAGTTAACTTGTATGTTCTACCCAAAACAAAAACAATCAGAAATGCTTAAGCCTTCTGAAGGAAGTCAGTTCAAAAGGAAGTTGCAGCTGCAAAAATGTCAGAGGAACAGTATTTAGAAAAAAAAACAACAACAAAAACAGGGTTCTAAAATAAAAAGGGACCCCTTGCACCTGCTAAAATAATTAATTTTCCCATACTTCTCAGATGTGCAGCTTTGAAAGCTCAACCACCAATGCTAAATAAAGACCGAGCATCCATGAGCCACTGCAACGGACGCATGATATGTGCAAATCTGCTGATCTCAGCCTCATAATGGACTCAATGCAAGTGAAATATCTGGGAGAAAAACGGGGTGGGTCGAAGTCAGTGGATGGGGAATTACTTGGAGAATCAAATGCAGAATTACCGATTGCCCCAGTAATTCATCATTTCTAAGGGAACCTTAAGGGTTCAACTTGTAATTGTCTAGCAGCCCCACCCCCAACAGAGTTACCCCCATATCAGTAGCTGCTGGAGTTACAGGTACCATCAGTATTGGTAATTCCAGTGAGGACAGTGTTACTAGCAGAATTTCTGGCAAATTTTTAACACGGCCCAGGGGGTTTGGGAACTTAGCATTTTCCACTTGTGGCTTCTCGACGTCCAACTGAGATAACCTGCATTAGCAAAGGCAATAGATTTCACCTTTGCGAGATCTATTGGTTTTGTCAATTTTTTTAGGCATGTTGCAAAGCAACATGAGCTGCTGTGCAACATGGCTTGCTATGGTGTGGTCAGCGTTCAGCGTGTCATGGCAATTTTTTTATGTATGTCAAGTTTCACAGCAGCTCATGCTGCTGTGCAATATGTGTAAAGACAGTCCCGGGAGAGGGGGAGCTAAGCAACATGAGGGAGGAGAGCGGGTGGAAACCAAACGGATAGCAGGGGGGTGGAGTGGGCAAAGCGGACAGCAGGGAGTGGGGAGCAAAATGGATGTGGGGACGGCTGGAGGGGCAGTGGGCAAAACGGACAACAAGGGGTTGGGGGTGACTGTACAGTGCCATGCCCTCTATGTGAGTGGATGTCAAAAAGCAAAAAATAAAAACAAAGGTACCTGGAGCGGCACACAGCCAGTGGAAGGACACTGGCCGCAACAGGAAGCTGTGCAGGGTTCATGTTCCAGGAATGGACAAAAACCCAGAGAAGACTGAAGGAGTAAGCAGCTGGCAGAAGGTATGACCAGTAAGAAGCAAGGAAACAAAAATGAAGGGGAAACTAACCAATGGTAAGCATCGGAAAGTAATGGGCGGGCTCTAAGCCAGATGTTGAGCTTTAAAAAAAAAAATTAGAACAGCTTTCACTGACAGCGCATACATGCTGTAGGCAAACCCTAAAATGAAGCTTACACTACTATTGTGAAATTATCGGGACAGGTAAATCTCTTAAATTAAGTCTCTTTGTTCACCCTGGTGTTCACTACACTGCCCAGTGATTGCAGAGGATGAACTGATGCTTGTAATGGGCAGCTCAGTGGGCTACCTGTTGTAAGGTGCTTTATGCCTGGCATCCTTAAGAGTTCTACCTATTTACTCACACTCAGGATGTAACACCATCACTAAACACCAAGAGGTAAAACACTCATTTCTGTTGAGGTACATGGGACCTGACCATGGAAGCCAATATTTCACTTCAAAATACTCCAACACAATAGGTAACATTAGTTTACAAAAGATGGACATGCAGCTTAGGGAAGCAAGATATCACACACAAGAACAAATGCTCAGGTTAGGTCAGTTTCAAAATGCTGCACAAGTAATATTGTTATGTTTAATACCTACGTTTAAAACATTATTTTATATTGCCTAGATTTCATCTGTCATTCAAAAGACTATGCAGTTACCTTGAGTTGCAGTCAAAGCATCATTCTCCATAACGAAGCTTAAATGCAAATCACTTCTTTTCGGTGACACATCAAACATTAGGACATGGTTTTACCACAGATTTCTTACAAACATTTTCTAAAATTATTTTTTTTCCAAAACCAGTAACGTAATCATGCATAATACCTTCATCCTAATCCAGATTGACAATCTAGCATTGGACAGCCCGTCACGCATTTTAACATGTCAAATGCAGTGGAAATAAAATGTCACGTTCCCCAAAACCTGGCCTGGATGTCGCTCACCAGTCTCAAAGTTCCTTGATGTACACACCCATGATAGGCAAATGATTCACACTTCTGTCACAGAGCACAGCTATGTCTCAGCCTTATTGAGCTGAATAATTGAAAAATATAGTGAATATGCAGGTGTGCAGAGTGCAATAAGCTATTTATTACTATTGTGGAGTGTAGGAAAAGGTTGTGACTCACAAGAAGAAAAGTAGCTGCATATCTGGTTTAATGTGGCTTTTTTCACGCGTATTGTTTAAAAAAAAAAGTATTTGACCACAATGAGAAAGCAGGGTATTAGTTTATGCAGTAAGGTAAAATCTCACTGAAAAGGCCTCATGACTATTAGGAGAGTTGTTTCGTTGTGCAAAATCAGTGATGCTGGAACAATTTTTGGAGGAGGGGTGCTGACATCAATGTTACATCACCAAAGTCATAGCAATAGTGAAAAATCCAAGCACCATGTAAAGAATAAGTAAAATGAATCACTGCAGTTCAGCAGGAGAGTGATAAGGTGGTAGTGTGTAGCCAGGGGTGCATTTTAGAACATTACATTCTATTGCAAATATATTACTAAAGAATGGTATGGTGGAGCATTTTTATTTATAAAACATGCTTTTTTCCATTGAAGTGGCAACAAAATTTGCCCGGATATACAGTTTTACTGAGAAAACTATATAGAACACAAATGATAATGTGTGGAAATCGGGTTTCAGCAAATATTTATCATTTGCACATCACCATGTAAAGTGTCCTGATTTACTTTGATCCTATTAAATCTTTGTTTTTATCAAACTTCACAATTGGAAAAAATAACAGAATTACATTTGTGCTTTCCTAACTACTGCTATGTTTTGAAATATTTGTACAATTCATTTACAGGTATTTAAATGTTGTTGTGTTATATAATCTATGAAAATTACTGAAGTACTACAGCCTTTCCTTTCACACTCAATGTGTCCCAGCAAGAATGTCAGATAGTTCGCTATGCAAAATTCTCCAACTTTGCAGTCAGAGAAAGAAAAGTAAACACCACTCTCCATTTTAAAAGAAAGAGCAGCAATTCTTCAGAAGACTTAGGGCCTGATTACGATGGCGGAAGGCCCGCCACCGACAGCCTGTCGCAGACGGGCCCTACACCATCGTACTGCGGTTTACCGCCCGCCAGATTGCCATGGTGGGCAGAAACATGGCGGTAGGAAAGACCGACCGCTATGGTTCCAACAGGCAGTCATTTTCCGACTGCCTGTCAGAGCAGCTGCATCACCCAGAATGGTGGCGGTCAAATTAGCATGTCCATCCCCGCCAGCCTTTCCATGGTGCTTCAACCGCCATGATATGCATGGCAGGGTGGACTTTGGGGGCCTGTTGTGGGCCCGCCTTGAACAGGGCAACTTCTGTTGTGCACTTGGGGGGGCACCTATGGTGCCCCCTACATTTCCCTGCACCATGTGGCAGGCAAGTAGTGCAGGGAAATGGAAAATAGGCATTTTTTTCATTGCCGCGGGTGATGCAGCCAGCAGCACACGACGCAATGGAAAACATGTAAAATGCGACCGCCACGGTGGCGGTCGCATTGTAATTTGGCCTGTGGGACCACCGATACTATGTCGTGCGGTCCCCATCTCCACTTCCGCCTGCCATCCTAACCAGGCCCTTAGCTTGACATTTGATCTCGGTCTTTGCATACACAGCAAATGTATCAAGATAAAAACTAAATTTAAAGACATCTTGCTCATTTACTTTCTGAACATTACCATTTTTATTTTGGTTGTGCTGCAGCATCCCCCAGAACCCTACTTCTAACGCCTATGTGCAAAATGCAATCTGCGAAGCTGTAAACAATGTTTTTCTCATGTCAGTTTTGGGGAGCTGTTTTTTAAGTACCTGAGCAATCACAAGTATAATGAGGAATAATTTATTAGTTCGGGAAGTGAAATGTGCATTGTCACATGGTATTGTTAGATACACAACAGGCCACAGGCCTCCAGGATGACTAATTTCTGCTCAAAATGTGTTCTATGTGTACAAACCAGTGCAAACTCTGATTTGTGCAGTTCTGCACTCGCTGCTATTACAGAAGGAGCCATAACATTATTAGGCAACACTGCATAGGGGGCCTATGCACCCTCATATGCCTGGGATCAGGAACGACCCAGGCCCAAGGAACATTTCCCAACTGCTGAGGATTCTCCTGCATTCATGTGTCTTACTTGGGAGTCTACTTTGTAGACAACACTAATGGCCTCATTATGAATTCCCTGTATTTGGGTTTGGCGATACTGGAGGGCCTTTACAATTTGATTAACACACAAACCAGCTCTCCCATGCTGCTGCACTGCTCTGCTTAATCCCCATTTTCATGAGTGCTTTCTCCTGCTTTTCCCTTGTTTTTTTTTACTGCTTTCTCCTTCCTTTCCCCCTGTTTTTTCTGAGTGCTATTGCCTCCTTTTGCCTCGTTCTTTGCTGCTTCCTCCTTCCTTTCCCGCCATTTTCTGAGTGCTTTCTTCTGCTTTCCCCTCGTTTCTTACTGCTTTCTCTCCCCCATTTTTCTGTGTGCTTTCTACTGCTTTTCGCTAGTTTTTCACTGCTTCTCCTTGTTTTTTTCCTCATTTGCCACTCCTGCCTGACGCCCATTTTCCTGCCTCCCAATTAGCCCTGCCCACCACCTCCCAGCGCCCCTCTCTTCCCCCAGGACCTACTTAATAGAGACCACGGCAAGACCTCATTGAGCAGGCCTCAGACCCAGCTTTCACTTGCTGAGTGCTTTGTACTGCTTTTCCTCGTTTTTTACTGCTTTCTCCACGAAGCAGCTTGCACTCTAGCACATTGAGACTCTCATGGGTGATTTGCAGCACTTTTTAAATCCTGATTGGTTGATTAATTGTACCAAGGAATACCTGGTCCATGCCTCCCCTCCACAACCCCCATGGGTGAAATAGCAGGCTCAAATCCACATCCATTCACCATCTGTCAAGAAAGATCAGGTAGTAAATGGGTGTGGGGGCTTTTTGGTGGTATGGGGTGGGGTTGAAGTGGCTAGGTCAGAGACATGGGGTTGTTTTATACTCCCCCCACCACCCCCAAACAGCTGTTAGAAAGTGGGCTTGGGCTAGATACAGCAGCTGCTCGCAGCCCTCGCAGCTCTGCTAACAGGTTCGAGTCTGGTGCCTTTGTATCAGAATCCTCTGGGCCTGAGACACCGGGAAAGTTACAATGACCTGGTTTAATGATGGTCATGAATGTATGTGTTTAAGTGTCTAGAATGCAAAACCCTCAGAGCCATCACCAAGAGCAGGGCACAAGTTGGGGTACACGAAGGTACACGGCGTCCACCTACTATTTTCACAGGGTGGACGCCGTCCCCCCTGTGAAGAAGTTGGGCCTCATAGAAATATGCAGAACTTGTCCCGGTGTAATTTTCAGACACCCGGGCACGTTCAGCAGCGCCTTTACGTTGTCTGCTTTCCATTCCCAGCAGCAATGTGCAGGCGGGGAGGGAGCTTTTTTTCACCTCCAGATAGGCCAAAGTTAACAGACCATTAGGTCTCCTTTTGTTTGAATATCCTGACTGGAGGCGGCCTGGACACACTTAAATGTAAATGCCACGGAGGGGAAAGAAAGGCACACTGCTTGTTATCTCTACACAGGTACTTAAAGAGAGACATGTGTTTGCCTTTGTTCAGTCCCTGTACATAAGAGATGCATGCACTGTAAGAATGTCAGATTTTTTGGTGTGTCCCAGTATTTACACAAATAACAATTTCAATAGCACTATTTTATTTCTTTTATAGCGCTACGCAACGCAATGCAGGGTATCAGAGCTCTTTACGTAACATACACATTGTACATTGACAATAAATCACGTACATATGTAAATCAATGTACAAGATGAGTTACATGAGACAGGGTTACAAGGTGTAGGAGTCACATGCCCTTCTTAGCTCACTGTGCTATATTGCAAGGATTACAATGTATTAACTGCAGGTAACAAAAGGATCTCTGTGTTGAAAGCAGTAACCCACTTACCGATGTACATAAAATATAAATCTGTCATCTGCATGTTACGTGATGTGCTTTGCAGGAGGCACATTAACCTTGTACTAATCTGGGACTTCACAAAACACAGACCTCTCCAACAAATGTGTTAACCTCCAGAGTTATCCCACCATTATTACTATTGTCTGAGATTTATTGGGCACCTTTACAGCACTTGCCTTAACCCAATCAAATATTTTAAAATGTAAACTTTGCAACCAATTAAGCATAAAAGATCTATTGGCATTCTTCTCCTTGTTGCCAATTTCTTTGTGGCAGGGTTTAAAAAATAAATCTATTCGTTGAGGTCCAGAATTTGCGTCGGGATTGCGCCATTTTTTTGGCACAACTCCGACGCCAAATCTCATTTGTTAAATCTCATATTGCACTTAAATGTACTCATGATATACTTGATAAACGTGTGAGATCTTAATATCTGATGCCACTTCTTGTGATGTCACTTCCAGTGAGGTCACTTCTTGTGATGTCACGTGCAATGTCACGCATCGTGACATAATTTGCTGTGATGTCATGCGTCATGATTTCACCTGCATACTGCCTAACCTGGTTAGTACTCCCACTTCTTTTTTTAGGACTTGTCCCTGACCAAGAGGAATGTCATTTCCACCCCACTATCAAGTGGCATTTTAAGAGGTGCTGGGGGAGAAGGGCAACTGCTTCTATTGCCCCACTTCATGGGGAGGCAGCATCTCTTTCCACTTATATCTAATGTGGAAATCTAGGAAGACCTGTATTGGATTCTTCACTAAGAATCTGCTTAGTGACACATGTCCGCGAATCATTTTAAGTCAATCTACACAGGCAAGCATGGGCAGACTTTAACGTCTGACCACTGTTGTCTGCAAATAAGATATCCGTTTAAAAAGAGAAACAGCCCAAATAGAAAACTGCTGGAATGCCATTTACTTGGTACATTTTGAATGTTTCTATGTAACAAAATGCACCGTGTCCTTGTGAGGCAGCCAGCACACTTTGCAGGATAAAACCACTGAGCTTGCTGCTCTCCGAAGAGTAATTATACAAAGTTAATTAACACTTCTATTCATAGCTCTATCCTTTAAGTTGTTCTCTCTCCTTAGGAGGTGTTGCTGCTGTGGCAGTGCGGACTGGGAGCATTTATGAGGGTATGCTCCTGGGGACGGGTGTGCACCGCTCGGCCAGCGGGGACCTCAGCCAAACAGTTCAGGAAACTCAGTTACATCAGATGCAGAGCAAGACACTCACATTTCTTCTGTTGCTTAAAGTAACAGGTCTGTCATATGCATGAAAAGGAAAAAAAGAAAGAAGCAAAAAAGAAGGAAAAGACTGCTGTTAATTCGGACCAGAACAAACACTAGGAAGGAGTAGAGGTGGGACATCTAATCCGTGACGCCTTTGCGCTGGAAAACCCCCCGGGGTAGCTGTGCGCCCTACAAGTTGCTAATAATAAAGGTGAACTTCACAAAATACGTTTATTCTGCTTTTCACAGGCTTTTTAAAGTCAGAAAAACGATGACTTCACACCATACTGGACCGTACTGATACTTCTGGACCTCTCCGCGGCTTTCGATACCGTGCCCCATGCTCTTCTCTTGCACAGACTCCAGGGCTGTGGCATTGGTGGCACGGTCCTCCGGTGGTTTACCTCCTACCTGGAAAGCCGCCAGCAAACAGTTTGGTCTTCCCCTTTCTCGGCCCCTATCTCCCCTTTGAATGTAGGTGTTCCACAGGGATCTCTTTTAAGCCCCACTTTGTTTAACGTGTTTATGGCCCCCCTTGCACTCCTTTCAGAACTATACAGCGCTAAAGTAATATCCCACGCCGATGACACGCAGTTACTGTTCACCTGCGAGAAGGATAAGGCACTGAGTGGAAGTGAGATAAATATCTGCCTGTCAAAGGTGTTTGCCTTGTTCAAACAGAATCAATTGATGTACAACTCTGAAAAGTCTGAAATTATTTTCTTTGGCCACAACCCGGGTGAGGAATGACACCAATGGTGGCCACAGAATATGTCTCCCCCTGCAAGTTCAGCGACCACAGTAAAAAACCTCGCGGTGAAAATGGACGTGGACATGTACATGAAGTCCCAGGTCCAAGCAGTGGCCAGCACATGCTTTGGCCTACTGAAAATGTTGAGGAATTTCCTCCCACTATTCCCAGTCCCCCACAGGAAAACAGTAGTGCAAGCATTGATTATATTCCGGCTCCATTATGTTAATGTTTTGTACTTAGGCCTCCCTGACTATCTTCTTGGCCGACTACAGGTACTACAAAATTCTGCGGCAAAAGCTATACTTATGGTAGGCCTCAGGACACAAATGACCACTCACCTAAAGTCCCTGTACATTTCAAAGCCCTGGTACTGGCGTATAAGGCCTTCCACAATATAAGGGCTTCTTTCCTGAGGAACAGAATCCAGCGCTATGTTCCACCCAGAACTTTGAGGTCATCCACCCAGCAGCTCTCGACTATCCCAAGGTTCTCTTGTTCCCGTCTGGGTGGTCGTTCCTTCCAAGTGGAGGCTTCTCGACTATGGAACAGCCTGCCGCCATCCTTACGGCAGGCTCAGGATCTCCTTAGCTTTAGGACAGATTTAAAAACATGTCTCTTCTTACAGTAGATTAAGTCTCCAAGTACGTGCTTGTACTGCTCTGTCACTGGTTCTCTTTCCCATCACCGGGACACTCCATGGAAAATGTAAATCCATATTTGTAAAGTGCGAACTACTCACCCTTATGGGTCTCAAGGAGCTGGGGGCCGTCGTGGAAATTAAGCGAGCTATTGCCCAGAGTCACATGGTGCTGAGCTGAGCTGCTGCCAGAGCCGGGGATCGAACCGTGAACCCTGTGCTCCGAAGTCAGCTGCCCTGGCCGCTGCACCACACCTGCCCAGTAACATAACATATCATAACATACTGAGCCATATTTCAGAGGGCTGTAAGCAAAGTCTATTCCTCACTGTGAATCTGTAATCAGGTGGAGTCAAAAGTGTATCTGTTCACTACTGCCACTCTGGAAATAAATGGAATAGGACCTCATTTAGTGTCCTGCCAGTCCCTTTTCTACACTCTGAATGACATTCTCTGCCGGCTTATATAGGTCATTCCCTTCCAAACTCCCTTATTTGGTGCGCTTCCTTTTTCTCTGATTGGTCCTTTCACGAGTCATGTACAGTTACCCTAACGAGAGGGAATCCTATTTTGAGAGGTTGGCCTATGGACATGGGTTCTCTATTATCTCTATAGCTCAGGGTTCTCCAACGGAGGGCTAGATCCATGCCAGATTTTTAAGATAACTACATTTATCTAAATGTGAATATGCTAAAAATCTGACATGGATCCGGCCCTCCAGAACCAACATTGGAGAACCTTGCTATAACTGAAAGGTCAGCACTCTTTCTTGTGGAAGTAATAGAACATGGCACCTGCGTTCCATTCCCTGTTTGGTAGCTGGTAAGTCCAGGAGAAGAACTGCAGTCCTGTGGTATATGCATTTGGTAGCTTCTAATCTGGCTGGTGTCGCTACTCCCTAAAGATCAAGAAAGAAATTGGATAAAGTAAACTGTCATGTAAATAGGTAGTGAAGGTGGGATGTTGTAGCAAATGTGTTCCACCAATTTAGTCCACCATAATGTTTGGCTTTTGATTACCAGGTTTTTGGACGTTTACTGTAAGAGGGTCTCACTACCTGAGTCCCACTCACTGAAAATTCACACTAATTGGAGTAAGCATGGTTGCCACCAGTGTCCACCTATTAAGATAAGGCCACTGCTGTGCAGCTAGATTAGGAGGCACTAGGCTGGTTACAAGTGAACGCATGTGCACATGTATGTGTGCAAGTGTGTGGCCCATACATGTGAGACAAGCATCGTGCACAGCCCGGTAACTGTGCACAGGTACTCTGACGCAGAAGGGACTTTGACCTGGGGTAGACCTTATAATTTTAGTGGGCATTCCTAGATATGTCAGTAGGGTTTACCGGGAAATGTCTATTGCTATCACTATATTATACATATAGGTGAAATCTGCCTTAAATTGCAGTTTTTCTCCATTTATGCCTACACAGTCCAGCAAGATGTCAAACTGGGGTAAGACATGCACACCAAATGTGAATATGCAGTTCCCAACATACCACATATACATCTTATGGGACTTTAGGAATTGTCATAATTCTCTAGCTCAACTCATAACCAGATTCCAGGCCTTTGTACCCCTAATGGGCCAAGGTAATTAATCTGCTCCCAGTAGAGGGAACAAATGTCTCCCCAAACAAAAGGAGCAAATATCGGTGACTGACCCAATTCATGGGAAAGGAAATGGGTGTGGGCAAAATCTACATCTGATTACTAGCTCGTCACACTGCACCTGGGGTGGGACAGGCCCACTGAACAAAGGAGGAGGCCCAAAAATCTGGATCCAACACATGAGGGCCTCACCTTTGAAGTTATGGGGGAAGGGACCTGAAAAGTGATGTCGGTTAGGGGTGGAGCTACGGCCTTTACAGTAATTCTGATTAGAGAAACATTGACAGTGCCATTTTGGATTAGGTGTAGACAGATGATGTGGCATCCATGGACTGACTAGGGGTGCCTGGCATCTAGAATTTCCACCTCCACTTAAAAATCCCTGCGCAAGGGAGAGGCAGAGGAGAAGACCTGAGAGATACCACATTGGAAGAATGACTAAGTGGAAAGAGAAGCCACCTGATGGCCTGCCAACATCGACTAAGGACTTTAAGTCTAGCTGACCCCAGGGCTAAGCTGCATCCATCCAGGGCGGATGTATGACGTTACAACGCATGCTATTACAACGCATACCTTTACATCGCATTTTTTACAACGCTAGTACTACTACAACGCATTACTTTACAACGAATTCTGTTACAACGCAAAACCTATTACAATACAGAAAAGAGCTGTTACAACGAAGTATATTACAACGCATACCATTACAACGCGATTTTTTTTTTTTTTTAAATTAAAAGTACAATAAAATCTGGCACGGGATGCAGGGAAATTAGGGGTTTTAGGGTGGGGAAGTGTATTAAAACGTGGAGAAGAACTGTACGTAAATCGACTAAAATGCAGTACCAAATTAATACTCGGGTATTAAAATTAATACTCGAGTATTAATATTAATACTCAAAATTCCCCATAAAAATCAGTTTTAAGACATTTGTAAGTTTTTAAATAATAAGGAAAAAATAAATTACAGTGCATACACATTTTTAACATGAATAGATCGCCAAGTAAGTAAACTAACGAAAACATAGCACACATACACGTAGGCGCCATTTTACCCATCTCACTTGTAAAACTTGTCCTACCACAGTTTCTATGTAAACAATACCAAAAGACATGGTCCAAAATGGATGCCAAAACGGATCAAATGATTAAAAACAATATTTCTTTAAAAGCATTTTTAAATTATCATTTTCCACAGTAAAACAAAGCATTAAAAAAAACACAACGAACGCAGTTTTTAAAAAAATTAATAGTGACACAGAGTAAAACTTATAAATACAAGTGAGACACCATTTTGCACTCAGTTGATTATCAACTAGCAGAGAGAGCAGACGTAATAAGCTGACCCTCTGTCACCTGCACTGCGACCTCCTCAGAGAGAGCACGGAATTCACTCGAGAAAGCCTAACAACAGAGCAATTACTAGTAAGTTATTAATATATATCTAAACGTTATTTTTTTGAAAAATATATTTTCTAAAGCCACAAAAAATATTTTTTCAATTAAGAATAAAAACTGAAGAAATGAACTGTTTCCAATATATTATCAATAAAATAAAACACAAAATTAAAACAAGTAATTTATTTCCCTCAACCAGAAAATCGGAAGATTTTTACATTCCACAGCAGCTGAACCTATTTGGGCATCCCCACCACGTAAACGACTGACAAACTCAATTGTTAAGGTAAATGTTATTTATGTGTCATGGTTTTACTTGTAAAATTTATTTTTAAAAATTTCATAAAGACATGTATGCCAATGTTTTTTTTTTAAA
This sequence comes from Triturus cristatus, assembly GCF_964204655.1. Lineage (NCBI taxonomy): Eukaryota > Metazoa > Chordata > Amphibia > Caudata > Salamandridae > Triturus > Triturus cristatus. Next base: position 273,358,134 of record NC_140588.1, read on the forward strand.
ATACTCAATCTCACCGCATAATAATCTAAATATTACCATGATGCTGGAGTAACAATTTGTAATAAGACTTCAGTTAGTTAGCACATCAGCAAAAGCGTTACATATTACTTAGAGAAATATTTCTAATCTAAGTCCAAGAATGTACAGTATTTTACTAGTTTAGTAATAGTTTGAAAATTACCTCTAATATTTTTGTTGAAAAAAGCATTAAATATGTAGTATATTTTCCCTCACCAATTGTTACTCATACTCCTTTTTCTTATTCCAAATCGTTTTTTTTTTTTTTTTTTTTTTTTTTAACAACGTTGACAAAGGATCAATTATTTATCTTTTTTTTTTCTCAAACAGTGAACATCTTTTCCCCAAAACCTTTTAACCTCCCGCAAGCATCAGGATAAAGGCACGATAACAAAAAACCGACTAGAAAAGGTATGTTATTTTTTCCATTTTTTTAAAAAGATACATTACTCATTCTTCCTTTTGCAATAAATCCTCCAGTATCGTACCTAATTTGAAAACTAATTGATAGTTTTGAAAAACAATATTCAATTTCTTCTCTAGGACAGAGCACCATCAGTGATATTTTTGTGTAGGGTAGGGGTACATATCTCTATTTCTACTGCAGTAAGGTGCATTGATTAGGACAGTATCATGTAGTACTAGTTATATTGTATGTCTGTTTAATTTTAAAGATACTCAGTTACTACATTTCGAATCACCGTTAATTATCTTTTTATCCCCTTTTTTCCCCCACAGAAAAGAATTTTTTTCACAAAACTAAAATTTTGAGCCTACAAAGAAAAACATCTTCAGCGACCTCATCCACAAAAGCGAATTCCCCAAAACAAGGTATATTTTTACAGCACAGATTCTTTACCTCCTAAATATTTGACTAACTATCACATAGCTAATTTTCAAATAAATAATCAATGTAATTATGATTAAAATTTCCCTTTTTAGATTTATATTTCATGTCTAAAGGATGGTTTATCATTACGGAAATAATTATGTCCAGCAACTTCTATCACATGTGCAATTTTTGTGGAATAATTGTACAAAACACATTTCTCAACATCGTACTGTTTTCTAATTTTTTTCTTTTTCCACATTTCCAGACATTTATTTATCCATTCCCCAACAAATCACCTCAAAAGTGTCTACACAAGCCTACTTACCAATACCACTGAACAAGAGTCTGCCAGAAAACCAATTTGGAAAAAAAGGTAATTTAGACCAACATTGTAAGTTGCAACAATTTTTAAAATGTACGATGCTGTAGAGGTAACAATTTACTTTTCCAAAATCTGAAAGGTGCAGCAGTAGAATAATTGTTGAATAGTGTAGGGGTATTAATTTTCTATTCTAACTCCAGGAAGGTGCATCAGTAGGGAAAGTGTTGGATAGTGCAGGGGTATCAATTTACTATTCTAACTCCAGGAAGGTGCATCAGTAGGGAAAGTCTTGGATAGTGTAGGGGTATCAATTAACTATTCTAACTCCAGGAAGGTGCAGCATTATTGAAAGTGATGGATAGTGTAGGGGTAACAATTTACTATTCTAACTCCAGGAAGGTGCAGCAGTAGAGAAAGTGTGGGATAGTGTAGGGGTATCAATTTACTATTCTAACTCCAGGAAGGTGCATCAGTCGGGTAAGTATTGGATAGTGTAGGGGTAACAATTTAATATTCTAACTCCAGGAAGGTGCATCAGTAGGGTAAGTGTTGGATAGTGTAGGGGTATTAATTTACTATTCTTACTCCAGGAAGGTGCATCAGTAGGGAAAGTGTTGGATAGTGTAGGGGTATCAATTTACTATTCTAACTCCAGGAAGGTGCATCAGTAGGGTAAGTGTTGGATAGTGTAGGGGTATTAATTTACTATTCTTACTCCTAGAAGGTGCACCAGTAGGGAAAGTGTTGGATAGTGTAGGGGTATCAATTTACTATTCTTACTCCAGGAAGGTGCAGCAGCAGGGAAAGTGTTGGATAGTGTAGGGGTCTTAATTTTCTATTCTAACTCCAGGAAGGTGCAGCAGTAGAGAAAGTGTGGGATAGTGTAGGGGTATCAATTTACTATTCTTACTCCAGGAAGGTGCATCAGTAGGGAAAGTGTTGGATAGTGTAGGGGTCTTAATTTTCTATTCTAACTCCAGGAAGGTGCAGCAGTAGAGAAAGTGTGGGATAGTGTAGGGGTATCAATTTTCTATTCTAACTCCAGGAAGGTGCAGCAGTAGAGAAAGTGTGGGATAGTGTAGGGGTATCAATTTACTATTCTAACTCCAGGAAGGTGCTTCAGTAGGGAAAGTGTTGGATAGTGTAGGGGTATCAATTTACTATTCTAACTCCAGGAAGGTGCATCAGTCGGGTAAGTATTGGATAGTGTAGGGGTAACAAAATACTATTCTAACTCCAGGAAGGTGCATCAGTAGGGTAAGTGTTGGAAAGTGTAGGGGTATTAATTTACTATTCTTACTCCAGGAAGGTGCATCAGTAGGGAAAGTGTTGGATAGTGTAGGGGTATCAATTTACTATTCTAACTCCAGGAAGGTGCATCAGTAGGGTAAGTGTTGGATAGTGTAGGGGTATTAATTTACTATTCTTACTCCTGGAAGGTGCATCAGTAGGGAAAGTGTTGGATAGTGTAGGGGTATCAATTTACTATTCTAACTCCAGGAAGGTGCATCAGTAGGGTAAGTGTTGGATAGTGTAGGGGTATTAATTTACTATTCTAACTCCAGGAAGGTGCATCAGTAGGGAAAGTGTTGGATAGTGTAGGGGTTTCAATTTACTATTCTTACTCCAGGAAGGTGCATCAGTAGGGAAAGTGTTGGATAGTGTAGGGGTCTTAATTTTCTATTCTAACTCCAGGAAGGTGCAGCAGTAGAGAAAGTGTGGGATAGTGTAGGGGTATCAATTTACTATTCTTACTCCAGGAAGGTGCATCAGTAGGGAAAGTGTTGGATAGTGTAGGGGTCTTAATTTTCAATTCTAACTCCAGGAAGGTGCAGCAGTAGAGAAAGTGTGGGATAGTGTAGGGGTATCAATTTACTATTCTAACTCCAGGAAGGTGCTTCAGTAGGGAAAGTGTTGGATAGTGTAGGGGTATCAATTTACTATTCTAACTCCAGGAAGGTGCATCAGTCGGGTAAATATTGGATAGTGTAGGGGTATTAATTTACTATTCTTACTCCAGGAAGGTGCATCAGTAGGGAAAGTGTTGGATAGTGTAGGGGTATCAATTTACTATTCTAACTCCAGGAAGGTGCAGCAGCAGGGAAAGTGTTGGATAGTGTAGGGGTATCAATTTGCTATTCTTACTCCATGTAGATGCATCAGTAGGCAAAAGAAAGGATTGAGTACATGTTATGTTTTGTATACATATATTTTAAAATATCAGGCTAAATTTTTTAACTTTTCTCCTTTTTCAGATAATGTCTAGCCTTGGAGCAGCAAACTTCATTAAATCCAGGAAGGGCAAAAATTTGTTAAACCATGGTGGATACATATATAGTAAGGAAAGAATAAGTTTAACTAGAAATCATTGGAGGTGCGTGCAATACTACACTACCCATTGCAGTGGCAGAGCGGTTACTGTTGATAATTTGGTTGTGAAAACCACAGAACATAACCACTCTGCCTCTGCAATGGATGTAGAAATCAGAGAGACAATAAATGAGATGAAAGCTATTGCAAGCACCTCCAATGATTCTACAGGATCCATTTTAAGGGAGGTTGCACAGCATGTCCCCAGTCATGTTGCTAGCAACATGCCTATAATACCCAATTTGAGAAGAATTATTCAGAGACAAAAGCAGGCAAGTAATATTCAATTGTCTACACCACATACATTTTCTGACATTAGAATTCCTCATGATCTTTCTATTTCTTTTTCTGATGAACCTTTCCTTCTGCATGACAATGAAAACCCTCAGAAACGCATTTTAATTTTTAGTACCCCCCGTAACCTTGCTAAGTTAGAAAGTAGTGAAATTTGGATGATGGATGGGACGTTTAAAAGTACACCCCATCCTTTCACTCAAATTTACACTATACATGCGAAAATTAACAATAGTGTAATTCCCTTAGTGTATAGTTTGCTACCTGATAAGACTTCTGCAACATACACTGAACTTTTATCAGTGATTAAAAGCAAAACATCTGGAAGTCCTCGAAAAATAATTATTGATTTCGAATTGAGCATGATCAATGTGATCACTAAAACGTACACGGATACCCAAATTCAGGGATGTTTCTTCCATTTTTCGCAGGCATTTTGGCGTAAACTACAGAAAACATCCCTAGTTGCAGAATATTCTCGGGATAGCAAATTACAGTTCGAACTAAAAAAATTAACTGCACTTTGTTTTGTTCCTCCCGATAGTGTGGACGAGTACTACACTGCAATTATAGAATCTGTTTATTATACGAGTAACGAGGAAAAATTGGCACCCATTCTAAATTATTTTGAGGACACATGGATTGGACACCTAAGCAGATCGGGTCGCAGGAGGAAGCCACGATTCCATGTGGAGTGGTGGAACTGCTACACGAGTTGTTTAGAGGGAGAGGCCAAAACAAACAATGCCATTGAGGGGTGGCATAACTCCTTCAATCATACAATTGGCAAACCACATCCTAACTTCTACTCATTTTTGGAAACTTTGAAGAAGGAGCAAAGTTTCCAAGAAATGAGATTAGCACAAACACTCGCAGGTAGTCTAAACCCACGAGTAACAGTCAAAACAAGGGAAATGTCTGAGAGACTATTGGCAATTCTACAACAGTTTTCGTTGTGTGTGGCTATAGACTACCTGGAAAATCTTTCTAACATTCTTTCTTTTTAAAACAATGAATTTGCTTACTTTCCTGCTTTGCCAAAAATTATACTAATTACAATAATTCAATTTGCATATAAAGTTTTTTTTTTAAAAAAATTTTTACAAATTAACAAGTCGGGTTTTTTCAATTTTTTTAAACAAATCTTCATTTCATCCAAAATAAAAAGTGATGACAAATTTACTGTTCCATAGTATTTGAACCATTTATCATTATCGGTACGCCATTTTTCAAATTACCGAAAAAATCCAATTTAAATTCCGTCAAAACCAATCACCAAAACTCAATCCGATGTATAAAATACAAATAAAACCATATTCCTTAATGCACATTGCAGCTGAATCATCATTTGTATTTCAACGTTAGATATTCAAAATATAAAAGTACGCACAATTTTTGAACAAAGAAATGAAGATCGACAGTACATTTTTTTCTTCGAAAACAAACAATTCAACTGTCTGAACCGTAACTTTTAATTTAGAAAGAGTTACATACTTTTTTAAAATAACTAACTTACATTTAATGACCCGACATAGGCCTGTTTTAATGACATTAATGTGGACATGTTTTCCAACTTTTAAAACAACTATTAGTTTTCCAGCAACCTCCCCTTATTCTTTCCTTACTATATATCTATCCCTTTAAAAGGTTTAATCTATAATATCAACTGAAAATATTTCCTACCTGGACGCAGATCAGCTTCCTGCTGCTTCCTCCTCCGATGCTCTGCAAAATGGCGCATTACGTCGACGCACACGTCCTTACGTCATCGCGTGCTTCTCTATTTATGGCGGACTACTTTTTTACATTCAACTGTAAATAAATGTTAATATATGTTATTAAAATATTTTTATTTTGTTATAAAAATGAAACTTACTTTGAAAAATTAATTAAAAAATATGTTTATTTTTTTCATGTTTTTTAAATCAAATAAAATTGTGAAATAAATAATTGTTTGCTGTCATTATTTTTAATTAAGTTTTATAAACTCCAATATTGTAATTAAATAAAAGTAAAATTCCTAAATATGTTCCTTACCTTGGCTCTATTGTCTTTTCCTTTCAAAACTTCCTCTTACTTCACTTTCTGTACCTTCTTTTCTTGTTCCGCGGGTTGCATATACTGAGGCTGCCAAAATAAATGAAGGACAAACACGCTCATAGACTTAAATGGAAAACCGTGGGAAATAAATTTAAACAGTAAGTTATAATTGTTATTTCTTATTTTAAAATTTTAATAATGTTAAATTGTTATATTTATTACTGTAAATATTTTTAAATGTTTGTGTTAATATTTGTAATATATTATTATTTTATTTATATATTAAATAATTCAATAATTCAATTCCATTTCTATATAAAAGGACACTTTCGTATCAACATATAAATACTCTTGTCTTTTCATATGTGTTAAAAATACTCTAGTATTTAAAATTAGGTACTCAAACATTTTTCTTAAAATTTTAATATTATATACTCTTTAATGTTTTTTAAAACTTATTTTTTAGTAGATAAAACCAAACTAAAAATTCTAAAGTATTAATTTATCAGCAAACAAACCAAACTTTTCTACTAGTCACAATACTCAAGTATTAATTTTTTATTAAACTACTCACTTATTTCAAATCAAAATTGCATTTTTAAAAATTATTTTAATACTCAAGTATTTAATTAACTGCTAACCAACCAAACATTTCTACCAGACAAAATACTCAAGTATTAATATTTTTATTAACTACTCACCTTTTTTAAATTAGAATTGCCAACCAAACATTTCTACCACACAAAATACTCAAGTAATAATATTTTTATTAACTACTCACCTTTTTTAAATTAGAATTGCTATATTAAAAAAATAACAATACTCTAGTATTAATTTTACTGCTACCCAAGTAATAAACAAGATAAATATTTTGCAAAAAAAATGCGTTGTAATAGTATATGCGTTGTAAAAGTACTTACCATATAACATCTTGCGTTGTAAATGCATGCGTTGTAAATGCATGCGTTGTAAATGCATTTTCAAATAATGCGTTGTAAAGGTATATGCGTTGTAACAGTACTTACCATATAATGGAACGCGTTGTAAAAGCATGCGTTGTAAAAGATTTTGCGTTGTAAAAAATGCGTTGTAATAGCACAGCGTTGTAAAAGTTGCGTTGTAAAGGTATTTCCCCACCCAGGGCCAATGGTACAGGCCACCTAATGCCCATGGAGAACCAGTTAGGGTACACCTGGACTCCACTGCCACCCTAGGTATTCTGCAAGACAGTTCCAGGAGGCTACGGGGTCTGGGAGTGCAGACAGGAGGAAGTTCTGCTGGCGGCGGTGAAGGGGTTTCACAAGATGCCCCTACCAGAAGGAGAGGAGCATCAGGAGTGAGGCAGAGAAGAAGGCTGGTGTAGGGAGACAGAAAATCTAGCTCTCTGCAGAAGGTGACCCTTTAGAGGCCATAGGGAATGTTGAAAATGCTCCCGGTGGCAGGGGCGGCTCCTCCATTAGGGCAGAGGAGCATCGCCCCACTGCTTTCTCGCAGTGTGAGAAGCAGAAACATTAAATGGTATTTTAAATACCATTTTATGTTTCTGCTTCTCTCGCTGCGAGAAAGCAGAAGGGTATGCCTGGTTGGATGCGGGCGGGTGGGGGAGGAGTGTCTTGCCCAATGCTGTGGTCCCTGACTGTTTGGTCGGCCCTCTGGGGCCGACCAAACCAGTCATGCACACTCTACATTTTCTCTATGTAGGCTGCATGCAGCCCACAAAGAGAAAATGGCCTCCCCATAGGCACCCGGCTGGGTGCTGTCCCCACCAATGACAACACTGCCATTGCAATGTTGTGATTGGCTTAGGGGAGGGGAGGGAGGCTGCCTGCTTCCTGTTCCTGTTCCTTCCGGATGCAGGAAAGGAGCAGGAAAATGTGGGCCCGGCCAGGAGCGGAGGCGGCGCAGGACCCAGTAAGGTAGGTTTATTTATTTATTTTTATATCACCCCGCGCGAACCCCCAGGTGCACCCCCGCGCGACCCACACCCGCGAGTCAAGCTGGCCGCAACTGCCCGGTGGCTAGCCCTTGCCACCAGGAGCAAATCAAGCCCAAGATGAACAAAATCACTCTGGGGGCCCAAGATATGCACTTTGGAAGATATGGCTTTTAAGACAAAGACAAACATGAAAACAAGTGTGTGGTGCTCTGCTGTATCTTAACAGAAAGCACCAGGGTGGGGACTGTGTTTTTTTTAGATATAATTTATTTGGGAGAGGGGTGTACGTGGATACCTCTTCCCTGTGATAATTTTATGCCCCCGGTGTCCCACATCTCTTCGGGGACAACGCAAAGAAAGAAGCGGGCCGGCAAATGTGGTGAAGAGTGTCCTAAGCCCCCATCCCAAGGACCCAGAAGGACAAGGATGGCCTGCGGGTGCTCACCCGCACCCCAGTGCCACTGTCTGGGGGGGTGCACCCAGCTCAAAAACCGCTGACTCACACTCCATGCAGAGAGAGGAATACTCTCTAGTGCTGCCGCCTGAATAATCCCTTGTGCTCCCACCGGTTGGGAACAACACGGGTGGGAGAAGCACACAGCATCCACTCTTTTCCCAACTGAGCATGAAGGCGATCCCCACGGCTGCCTTATGACCCCAGTCCAGCTAACTAAACCTTGTGTTGATCTCACTGATGCGCCTTTACCAAACTGAGACCTTGTCTATTATGTTGATGAATCCTGTTTCAAATATGATGATGGTACCCAGGTTGCAGGCTATGCTTTAACTACTATGTAAAATGTGATTAAAAGTTGATGTTTACCAAATGTTTACTCTGCCCAAGTGACTGAATTGATTGCTGCCACACAACACCGTAAATTAGCTGTTCAAAAAACTGTAACAGTTTTTACTGATTCAAACTAAGCCAGCTACTCTGGGCTCCCCTGGATGCAACAGGCATTCGTCACCTCTACCACAGCCCTAAGGTGCTCTTAAACTGCCTTCTAAAAGTGCTATTGGTTAATACGCTGTTGATCAGTCTCCTCAGGATGAACTGTCTATAGGAACACCCTCGCTGACCAAGCTGAGAAAAAGGCAGCCCTATCTACTAGTTCTGAAAATACTATGTATATATCATGTATCATATATATGTTGCTGAATCCGTCGTGCCTTCTTTGAAGGTTCTGTCTGAATTACACATCTCTAAAATCGAAAATAATGTTTGGTTAAAACAGAAATGTAAAAAAGGAATCTGGAGGGGTGTGGCGAGGCAAGCAAGGGAGACAAGTTGCCCCAGATGCTGACAGTGAAGCTGATGCTATCACTGTAGACAAGAAACCGCTGAAGGACTTTATTCACCCGTTTCAGGATTCCCTTGAGGATAATGACATGGGTACTATTTTTTTCATAAGTCCAACAACTGTGTAAAGCTGTAAGAACCAAGCAACATTTTCACTGTGCTTACCACCCTGAGTCCTCTAAAAGATTAGAAGGTTCAATGGCATTTTTAAAGAACAAAAGAGCTAAGATTTGCAGTGAAACTGGGCTCAAGTGACCCAATACTCTTCCTTTGGCACTCTGGGCAATTTTAGTCACTCCTAAAAAAAAAACTAACCATAGTCCTATGGTGCTTCTGTCTACCCCTCTAAAGTCACCACTTTTGCTTTACTTGCACTTGGATGATGATACGGATGTGCAACATTGCAAACTAATTTGCTGGCTCAAAAGGTTCTGTTCTCAGGTTGTTGCCTGCCATGAACTGCAGGCCAGTGACTGTGTTCACGTGAAGCTACATCAGCAGAAGCTGGTGCTCCAACCTTGTTGGTGAGGCCTTATCAAGCACCGCTCACCACAAACAGCCGTGAAGTGCCAGGGACTGCTGGCATGGATCCATAGATCATACTGCACAGGGACCACCGAAGCAACAGATTCCGGACCTGCCAATCAAGCTGCTTCTTTGTTTCCTCCTGCCTCTCAAGGAGGTTTGGCACCTGCAGCACGACTGCTGTTGCCGCAGTAACTTATTGTATCGCTCCTCAAATATCTTGACGTGCTCATGTTGTTGCAGCCCAGCTGTACAAGTCTAGTAATGCAGCCCCCTGCTTCCCACGGCTATGGCCTATAACCACGGTAGTGAGAAACCCAGGAGGGTAGCTTGGTCAGGAATATTGGTGGGGTGTGAGCTTCAGATTTTCCAACCATCATGCTGGCATATAACGTTAAAATAAATTATGCCACAAGCAGGGCACAAGAAAGGGCCTTAAGAGGCAGTGTAAAGGGAGAGGCTTGCAGATTGGTAGGGGTACTATGTAAGAGGAAACAAAATTTTGTGAAATAACCAAAAATTTTAAGACTTTCCTAACAGAAAGGGAGAGTGCGTGGGTGTGTTTTTGTCTGCATGTGTATGTAAAAATCCCTGTTGAAATCTGACAGGCACCTCACCATACCTAACTGAAAGCACCTTCACCCAAGTATTATTGGGAAATACATTTGGTACGGGGGTGTAACACACCCCGCCTCTCCGAAGCTTTCGTTGATACAAGCCTCATTGGTCGGGCGACTGGCTGTGTCTGGAAGAGCCGGGTGGAGGGTGTAAAGAAACCAGCAGCACCGAGCATACCATCCTCTTCTGCATCTGGCGATTGCTCTTTCATGACAATACTGTCTCGTACTTCCTACAGCCTTACAAGCAGAGCCTGGACCTCTATTCATGCTGGACTGTGCTCATTTGGTTACTGACTCCAAAGGAGTTCCATAATGGAGATGAACCATGCCTTGAAAGGTGCCTGCGTGGGAGCTTCTCCTCTGAGAGGGACAATGCAGCAGTCCACACCTCTCTCAACTACACTTCACCCCATGCTCCTCGCCTGGCTGGCACTGCTTATGGGCATGGCTGTGCATTGCACTGACTGTCCTGAGGGGAATTTTGAGGCCAGTGTCTTGGAGTTTTGGAGCTAATAAAGAATGTATAAGAAACTCTTATTCAGGCGCAGCAAGGATGAACTGGCGTCCAGTCTGGTGTGTGTACAACCATACACTGAATTAACAAAAATACAGTACTAAGTCAGAGGGGCAAGGGTGCGATGTGACCCCCACTGATCACAAGCAAGGATTAACTGCACCCGACTATGCACCCATGTACTGCGAAAACAACTATTTCTGAATGCCACCATTGAGTTTCCAAGCACTCACACAACGCACAGGTTTACAATACATGTAGCATGCTCTCATGACATCCAGTGCCACACATCAGAAGACTCGTGTGGTATGTGCCTCTGCTGGGATCACGCATGGGTTTCTCAGCCTTACATCCCTGGTGGCAGCCGACATATTCGTGTGACATGCCATGCTCTGGGGGCTGATATGTGCGCTGCTGTCAGTGCCAGCCAAATAGGCCATTTCGAAATGATTGCTGCAAAACTATACGTACTTCATCAAGTGATTGTTCACTTACTGGCTGTCATGGTAACTGGGCGGTGTCAAAATCGTGCAGTCTCCGTTTGACGAAAAGAATGAGAAAAGCACTAGACCACATGTGCCATCTGTACTTTCCAGCAAACCACAAACCGGTGTCCATGGCGAATTCATGTATGTTTTCCCTCTTATAGAACTAACATCATGGCTCGGTTTTTTGAGCCATTGGATGCCTCCGCGCTCTAGATTTCTTTGACACAGAGCCAGCACTTTCAGCAGACTATCCATTTCATTTTAATGTTCACAGTTAACGTCCATGTTCCACGCTCTCAGTCTCTGGTACACTCATTACATTATGATATTATGAGAAAGTGAAACGGATTATTTGAACTGCTCTGTGCATCACACATGTTGCATTTTTTTTTTTTATCTTTGAGTTTTACAGTTACCCTGGTGAATACCTGTCCAAATAAATGAAATAGTTAGTTTATGGGTGTGGGAACAGCCTTTTGTCTCGTTGAAAGCAGACAGCGTTTGGTACCGGTTTGCACATGTTTTACTAAGGAGCTAAAACTTAAACATTCAGGGCCTCATTTATGAAAAGTGACGCATCGCTGGGTGAAAACAGCGATGCGTCACTTTTCATTGTGCCCTCCTTGCAACATGATGGATGCGTCATATTTACTGTATGACGCATCATGTCGCAAGGAATGACAGATACGTCAGTTTTACAGATGCATCTGTCAGCGCATAAATGACGCATTGCTGGGGTTGTGTCTAAAGCGTGACGCAACTCCAGCAATGCAGGGGAAGGCCTATGGATATAGCACTGCGTCAACCTTACGCCTGCCATGAGGCAGGCGTAAGGTTTTGACGCATTTGCGTCCTAGAAGTGACGCAGTGAAATCTCATAGATTTCACTGCGCCACTTCTACAAGGCTAACTTGCGTGGGAACGTCCCCCCTGCATACATTATACCTGACGCAGGTATAATGTTGCGCAGGGGTTTACAGAGTGACGCAGTCACTTTGTAAATAGGGTGCAACAGGAGGCATGGTTTACGCCGCCGAAAAGTGACGCAACGGCAGTGCAAAACCGACGCAAGGCCTCATAAATAAGGCCCTCAGTATTAGAGTTCACCCTTTGGTGCACATGCTTACTTTGCAATTTTAATGTACTGGGTTTATTTTTGGAGGGCACATTTCGAGTGCCCCACTGGCAAACTCGATACTAGTGGGCGAGTTTGCATTAGGCATCTGTAATATGCTGAGCACACCACAGTAGATGCGAATGCCGCTTCGCCCTTCACTGATCCTAGCTATGCCATATTAAGGTATACAGGCATGTTCCGGAGTCTCCCATCTCACGAGGGAAGGTGTTCGTTATGTTGTATTGATGCACAATTCACAATAATTTCTCAGCCAACTATGGGTGAAGAGATCAGTAGAATGGCTTCCTGTAAATGGACCGTGCTCTTCAGGGCAACAGAAGGCAAAGGAGCCCCAGAGGAGTTTTCAGCTGCTGTCACATCACAACGTAGAAGTGGGGTCACTGCAGGGAAATATGACTACATGTCTACACCCCACCACTAAGCCTTCCACCCTAAACCCCCAGTCTAAGCGCTGTATCTCTGCAGGTGCACCCTGGCCTCCGAAGGGGAGGGACCCTGTACTCCCTGCATAAGGTTGATCTTGTGAGTGAGAAAGTGGTAATGTGGGTCAGGTATATTGACGACATCTTTTGTGTTTGGAATGGTGATGAAAGTGAAGCCAAACAGCTTGTGAATGCACTAAACAACAATGTCTTAAATCTGAGATTCACAGGTAATTTTGCCAAAGATAGAATAGAATTTTTGGATTTACTGCTAACAATTAATGGTGATAAACTTGAAAGTGTTTTGTTTAGCAAAGAAACAGTGGGCAATAGTCTTTTACATGCCCGGAGCTGTCACCCCGACACCCTGATTCGAAGCATTCCTCTAGGGGGAGCTATTGCGTGCTAAATGAAATTGTAGCACTGAGGAAGGCTTTAAGGCAGAGGTATTGCTGATGACCCCAAGATTCTTACAGACAGGGTACACCCGCTCTATGGTAAAGAAAGCAAGCATTATATTTATATATATACACAAACACACACACACAAAATTAGCCACTCTTTTGTGCAGACCATGAAAAGCTGCGGGGGTGGGTCTTTTGCAGAGAAACACAGCAGCAGTTTTTAATTACAGCCCCCTCATCGCATGCGCTAACTCAGAGAATTAACCAAAAACGCAGGAAAAGGGCACTTTTCTTGGTACTTAGGCATCGCAGCCCTGATCTGTGCTTGGTACTACCAACAAGGAAACGTACTGGCACAAAAGGGGGCATACATCGTTTCTGAAGCACAAGTAAGTCCCTTCATATTTTTCCCCTTTGGGCTCATTAAAGCCAGACCTATTACCTTTGCCAATGCTTGTTCATTAGGCACCCTGTTTTAAGGCTATGAAACACTGATGGTAAGAATGAAATACACAGTTAGGTCGGCCAGATTTTCGCATGGTGGGCCTCGTAGACATCAATTAGCAGTCACCAGAAGTAGTAGTTGCTGCCCCACAGTTCTGCTTGCAAGCTCTACCCTCCTTCTTGTGACAAGTGACCTGCTACAAGTCAGACATCAGTTACCTCTGGGCTCTGAGCTTTTAACATCATGTGAAAGTGATATTAACTAAACTGAAAACTGTGGAACAGCATGTGGCTTTCCAACTTTACATTCAGTTTAATTAAACTAGAAGCTATTGGGCAGCGGGGGTTGTCCGTGATAACACAGATTGATTCATTTTTGCAACTCTCAACCTTTTCTAAAGTTAGCTGAATTCAGTGGTTGATTTGTAAAAAAACATAAGTGGCGGGGCTCTGGTCAGGAGGCAGCTTTCACCAGCCATTTCTCCTGTTAGTGCCGCCTAAAAAAGAACCAACTGCTAACCATGAAAGTGGGAAGAGGATGAGGTGTAATGGCCAGAGTGGCAGACTTCGGAGCGGGGAACCAGGTTCTAGTCTAGGCGTTGGCTCAACATCCTGTGATTATCTGCAAATCACTTAATCTCCCTGTAACTTAATGTGTTCTTAGCTGGTGCTCAGGAAAAGCACCGGTGTTGATGATTAAATGCCGGTGCTGAGTACTGGAAACCACCGGCTCAAATTAAGTATTGGCTAAATGTAGCCAAAATGTTTAAAAGAACATGTCACAGATGCTTTTCTATTACATATCCATCCTCAATGAAGAGAAAAAGAGGCATCGCCTAGACACATGCTAAACGATCTCACTTTATCATTAATGTCACCTTTCTCCTAACTTTTTATTACTCACATTATAAATGTGATAGTCTGTTTTCATGCATTGAAGAACAAAGTAAGGAAACAACAGTGGGACTGCGAAGAAGAAAATAATTAAATGCATGTCAATTACATATTTTCTGCCGAACCTTTTCACCCGTTTACATTTGTGCAAACACTTGATTTTTTCAACATGAGAAATTTCAGCAAACAGCTTCCCGGGGTCCTATTACAATAAGGGCCCCGGGGGTGCAACGGGCGTTTTGGTACTGCAGAAGGGGGCGCAGAAGCTTGTGCGTCGACTTCAGTAATACCGATAGCGCTGGCGCCAGCGCTACCTTTAGGGGGATCCCTCATTTGCATAGGGGCGTGCCCAACGTAAATGAAGGAATTCCTTTGCTTCTGCACCCGCGCCATATTACAGACGTGGGCGCTGAGGCAAAGAAGCTCTCAGGGTGCATACTCACAGTGCACCACCTTCTAGGTGGTACACTGTGAGAGCGCCCCCTGAGAGCAGCCCTCTGGAGGGGAGGAAGGGGGTCCTATGGACCCCCCGGATATCCTTGAAGGCGGGTGCAGTCACTGACAGCTTCCACCTGCAAGGGGATCTCTAAATCTCTTTAAAAGTGCAGGCGGGTGCCGTCTGCACTGTGAAAAAATGGAGCATCTGCCAACAGCTGCTTCGTGTTTTCACATGAATGTGCTGTCCTGGGGGCAGCGCGAGTTTGTGGCTGCCCTGGGGCAGATCATTCATTGTGATAGAGCACATTTTCATTGTGTGCGCCCAGCGCAAACAAAGACAATGCGTATTACGGCCCCTGGTAAAAAAAAATCGACTCCATACCTTACATAGGAGGCTATAAAATCATTCTTTGAATTCCAAATAAACATTGTGTGATGTCATATTGGTAACGGGTCATGCAAGAACTCTTCATGTGTTTTCATGGATGTTAAAGGTCATCAGATGTCACTTAATGGGATACCGTTCAGGGATGGCAACATGCATTTGATGTCAATTCCACACCACTGACATTTTGATAAACTGAAAATGATTAGGAGGAGATCTGTTCGCCTTTAATAAATTACGGAAAAGAGCTGAACTGCGGTTGAAGGGACTGGAAAAGCCTGAAGGTGAAAAGAGTGGACATAAACACACCCTGTACACCACTGCATTGCTGGGAATATAGGGTTAATGAACCAAATATTGTTTAAAACATATCATGTGACGAATACCATGTCAAAAATATGAACACTACAAAAATATAGAACACTATAGCGAAGGATATCATTTTTTTGTATATAATACCATTTTAAAGAATATTGTTGTATTTGATTCAATTTAATTTAATATAGTTGTAATAATTATAGGTTTTTAATGAATTTAATATATATTAGTTTAATATTTATTTTAGGTGTAGTATTCTTAGTATAAATGGCATTTTTTTAAAAAGTATAGTTTGTACATGTGAATGTGTAATCATTTTTTTATTTAAGAAATAATTTATAATGTAGTAGCGGCTTGCTGCATTTGTACGGGAACAGGGTGGGTAGGAAATTAAATTATTATTTATTTATTTTTAATGTCAATTGATTGTTTATATAAATTAAATATTTAAATGATTATTCATGAACATTTTTAATAATGCATCTGTTATTTTATTTATTTAGGTTTAATGTGTTAATTTTAATGTAGACTTTATTTTTTATAGAGTAATTATTCATTTATATTTTAGTAGTGGGTTGTTTGGTGTGTAGGGGAATATGGTCAGACGTTATTTGAGTTATAACTTTTTATTTACATGTTTAATTGATAACCATGTACATTTGTAAAGTGATTAACGTTATGTAAATTATTTGCTGTAATTGAAAAAATATTCATTTATGGATAAGTGTATTTATTAATTATATTTGGAATATGTATTTTATATTTATTTTTGCATTTAATTTTATTTGTATTACTTTAGTATTATTTTAGTTTTATTACTTTTTTATTTATTATTTCATTTTTTGGGTGTTTGAGGGTTTTAGGGAGGGGAGATAATATTATTTTAATTAATTTAAACATTCAGTTTATTAAATATTGCATTATTTATTTTTTCAATTACATTTTTAGTAAAAAAATTATAGCATGTATTTATATTTCAAAAAATTATTTAATAAGTATATTTGTTTCGGTATGTCATTGTTTTTAGAAAATGATTATGAATGAGAATAGTAAATCTAACCCCTTCGAATGCATAGATTGGAGTTGGAATAGTAATTCTAACACCTCCAAAGTCAGCACTTTCCCTGCTTTTGCTTATGTTGGAGCCAGAATAATAAATGTAAAATGTGCAAAGTATAACACTTTTCTAAAATTTGTTTAAATTGGAGTTATATTATTTATTTTTACTGCTGTTGTTTACTTCTAATTGTTTTTATTTGTTAATGTTTATAACTTTTTCAAAAAAGGTACTTTTTATTTAAAATTGTTTTATTTTAATGTAATTAACTGTTATGTATTTTTTCTCAAGTTTTTCAAATGTCTTTTTTTGTTACTGTCAATATTGTGTATGGGTTTTGTTTGAACTGAAGACATATTTTGTTAGTATTTTTACAATATATATTATATGTGTATTAAAACTATTTTTATAAGTACCTTTTAATATTTAAATTAGGTTGGAATTTTTTGGTTGGATACATATGGTTCTTAATTTTAATTGTAAATTATTGTTACTAAAAAATGCTGAATTATTGTTTGTACATTTTTTAAGTTATATCAAAATAGATATATACATACCTACAACAGGGTATGAGTGAAGTATCTCGCCTTCTCTACTACTATCCCTGTGTAAATGTATAGTGACCATCAACTCTGGATTCTAATTCCCTATGGAGCTTTACTCTATTACCCCTGGCTAATATATGTTGTTGGTTTGTCACTGTCCTTAATGGCATTGAATGGGTCTGAATCTTACGGCTCTGTAGTCATTGCACCACTTAACCGTATGAGTTTTTATATAATCATTCATTTCTCCATGTTGGACATTTTACTCAGATTTAGGATGAGAAATTATACTTGTTGACCCTTAGCTCTATGAGATGAAAACAAGAACGTCACTTCAGAGTTAGAGAAATGGTGCGATATTTCTGGCATGAGTCCCTTTTTGATCACTAAAGCAACATTAGCTGGTCTGAAATAATGCATGCACAGGACACTTTACAACCATCATGTTAATATAGACTAGAGTATCCATTGCGGGAATGGTCTATTGAACATCTTAAACATTAGCACATGTCACTTTAAGCACATTATACAGTACATATGCCTCAGCACTTTAGAATTAGGATCACTGAGGACAAATCATACCTTACTTATTGAATATAACTTGCAATAACATTTATGCACAGGGCACTTTATGATCATCAGACTGATATTGACCACAGTACCCATTATATGGGAGGGAATGATCTACTAAACATCTTGAAGATTAGAACATGTCACTTTAAGCATACTATATTACACACATGTGTCAGCACTTTAAAAATAGGATCATGGAGGATAAAATATGCTTGATTAATTGAATACATGTTCTACATTGTATTGAACTTGAGTTGAAATGTATACACCATTATGGGACATGTGCAATATATATATTAGTCATTGAGCTGAAGGAATACATGTGACCTGTAATCTGGGAGACATATGTGGAATGCGCATGTCATAAAAGGAAGTGAAAGTGTAAACCGAGTATCAATTGTTCTAATGCATTAGCACTGGATTATGTTATTAAATGAATGCATGCTTAGACATTCTTAATTTAACTTAATTTTGGACCCAAATCGCTTCCGATTACTGGGATAACATTAGCTGGACTACAGCAACGTGAAGACGAGGGGGCTTATGATTATTTAGTATTGACAAGAGTATCAAATTATGGCGGTTGGATCTGTTCCGACTGACGGTCAGAGCCTTTACGACCGCTTCGGAATCAGCCCCTAAGTAGATTACGTATATTATATTAGATTAATGTAGTTTCACTTTAGAAATAGGATGTTTATGGAGAAAGTATTTTTACCCTATCGATGATTACATGTGCAATAATATATTGAATTTGAGTTGAAGTATTAATTCGAGATATGTGTAATACCCATCTGTCCTTGAGTGGAAGGAAAATATCTGATCTGAAGTTTGGGAACATGTGTGGAATGCCGCAAATTGCAGTAGCTGCAAAAATTTGGTATGAATTGTTCTAATGAATTAGTACAATAATGTGGTATTGCATGAATTTGTAATAACATTTGAAATGAGTTTGTCATGTGGATAAAAATGGAGGACGGAATGAGCCTAAAATGTGATTCAGAAATGTGGTGCTGATCATTCTAGTGATTGAGGGTCAATGACATTGCGAAAGGACTATGTTATATAATGGTGTCCACCATAACAGTAGGTAAGGCCCAGTTGAAGGTATTGAGCCAAAAACGTGTTGGTCACTTAAGCTTTTGTATTTTGTGTTCGCACTTATAACCAAAGAGTTGGTGCGTACCAAAAACATTTATTTTTTCCTGTACGATTGTTTCGGCTATAGATCTGTACCTGTGCCGCCGTATCACAAGTCAAGGAGATAGACTGTGTGAGGAAGTATGTATAAATGTTACTATAACTTATTGAAACTTTATTTAAAATAATATTTTTTTCTTACAATTTTAATATTTTAAATAACTTACTTTTAATTATTTTAAATAATATTTTTTTCTTACTATTTTAATATTATGAATAACTTACTTTTAATTGGATAGTTATTAAGAAAATAATATCTTTACCTTTTGTTTGGAGATATTCTGGTCTACAATATCTTTGACACTCTATTTGTGTCATTCAACTTTATTACTCTCGACATTCTGTCATACAACTGAGTATAGACATGCATATGTAAACGTGATCTGAAGACATCACTCAATAAACCTTGGTCGCAGACGATTTGCAGCCAAAGAAATCTGTCGGAATCATTAAGCTGGCAGCATAGTAAACATACTGCACGTCCAGATACAGTGAACAGCCATATGTTTGTAACAGTAGTGTAGGGTGAATTAAATGTAAAAACTGAGACATCATTTATATATTTTATTCCTCTATCATTTAAAAAAAAAAAAATTTTATTCTGCTGATATCGCTTTTGCCTAGATTCCTTACCCTTAATCAACTCTCCATACCATATCACTGTTAAAGACATGCAAGTAAAAGGGCGTGGTCATAAAAAGCATCAATTCGTTAAAAAAAATATCAAATTCAAAAGGGGTTTGAGGATTCATGGAAATTTTGAATTCTTACTGTGTGGTCTGGGTTCACCAAGAATCTGTTAGGTTTAATCTTTGTTGAAATAACTTGTAGCAAATACCAGCCTCTTTGGATTCGAGTGGCAACACCATATTTTCTATTTGTGGGTCTGCGACATGCTCAAACATAGTAGACAACAACTCGTAATTCTTTTTGAAGAGAGCCATGCAGGCTTTTTTCATTTTCAGGTATATCTTATATGCACATTGCTGGAAGACTACAGACTGTTTCAGTGCACAAGCCCAGTGAAAGCTTGCCCTAAGACATCCGTTCATCAATGAAGATTTGTGAGCAGAAGTGTTGGCGTCGATCTATAGTGGGTTGCAATCAACATTAGAGTGCATGAAGTGTTTTTACCCACACTGAAAACAATTTACAAAAGTAAAGGGGTACCAAACACTTGCTCACCCCTCGCGGTAATTGTGCAACAGATAAGCACAGGAGACTGCGGCTGCACTGCAAACGATGACCACCAACAGACCATGGAACGGGGCTGGAACTCTGGTGACTGGAAGCAGCCACAACCACCGTTTAAAAACACATAAGTGACATACAAGCACCGATGTGCTGAACTAGATAATTCCATCATGGGAATCTAACTCCGTTGCGGGCGCTTCCTATGACGTTTTCCTACTATGCTACACATGGAAATATTCCAGAGAACCTGCAAACGTTGTATGAGCCATACTTAGAAATAATAAAAATCAACAGTACAAAATACAGCTTTTTAATAACTGTATCAGTAGGTGGATGTAGGTTTCAGCCATGGCCCATGCAGATAAGAGCGGTGGGGCCAAGTGGGGGTTTTGACGGAGGATGACGAGGGAAAATTAATTATTTCTTTGTTTGAGAAGAAATCTTATCAACCATTTGTGAAAGGGATCTAATGCATTTATCTCGCCTAATACATAAATCTGTTCAACCCGTAGGCTCAAATCCTTAGAGAATCAATGTAGAGTGTACCGTTCTCCTTTGCAAGGTTCATATTATGATGATCATACTGAGTGGTAGTAAAACCTATGTTGTTACTACACTTGGTTGTCGCGGGTGGCTTCAAAATCTTTATAAAGTATGGTGGTATGATTACAAATATGTCAGTTCTTTCTTCATTTTACTTTTGCATTCCTTTCAAATGGCATGCTGTATTTGAGAGTGGAAAGTAGAATAATACATTTATTTTGTCAAAAGATGTTACGCCTCTGCAGAGTCCTCTGGGGAATAATAAAGAAGTTAAAAAAAACGATTCAAACCTCTAGCAGCTTTTTAACTCGAAATAATATAATAAAGAACAGGTGACGGCGCAGTTTCTTCCAGGGCCTGGCTTCGCGTTGGCTGGGCTGTAAGTGATTTCACGCATCCTGGGGTCAGGCTACACCTTGTTAACAGGAAGCACTTGGAAGGGAGGTTTGATGGTGTCAGTGAACCGAGATAATGCAAAGTGCAAATATTCCACCCAGGGCTGGTTATAAATAGTCTGCACGATTACTCATCTCATCAGTTTCCAGTGAGGGATGTCATTTTCAGCCGTGTGTCTCTGCTTTATGGGTGTCTTGAGACTGCTGGCTGTTTTGCTGCCTTCCCAGCTGCGTGAGCTGAGCATCAGGGAATCCCTGACTCATTTGAACAGGAGTACCCCTTAATCTTTGGAGGGCTCCGGAAGGAGTATTCCCAGGGAAATACAGGTGTATTTTACCTTCTGAACTGTTTTGGACACGTTGGTGAGAGAGTGACTAAGTTTGTGGTGGAGGGATTCTGGAGTGAGTGAGCGAGGCAGGGAGCCTGGATGTGGAGTGAGTGAGTGAGGGAGCGAGGCAGAAAGCCTGGATATGGAGTGAGTGAGTGAGTGAGTGAGCAAGGCAGAGAGCCTTGATGTGGAGTGAGTGAGCGAAGCAGGGAGCCTGGATGTGGAGTGAGTGCGTGATGCAGGGAGCCTGGATGTGGAGTGAGTGAGCGACGCAGGGAGCCTGGATGTGAAGTGAGTGAGCGAGGAGCCTGGATGTGGAGTGAGTGAGCAAGGCAGGGAGCCTGAATGTGGAGTGAGTGAGCGAGGCAGGAAGTGGTTCAGGGAACTGATGAGGAATTGATTTGACGTGTATTGCGAATCCTTATAAATCTATCACCTCTCTGATATAGGTCAACTAGAAGTAAATCATGAACCCTCTGACTGGTGTTACCTCACTGATTCTTTTCCAGCACCTCTTCCTCACTTTAGTTGCATTCATTGTTTTAAATTAAAACATCTCAGTTAAATGACTACTGAAAAAGTTAGGTAGAAAACATAAACAGTTGCAGATCACTCAGCTTTGGGTAACGTCGCAGGTATAAGTAATTTCGTTTGCAAATGTTCTTAGATCTGAAAGCATGCTAATTACAGCTAGAGGCTGGATGTTCCATACCTTTGCCATGCAAAGCATTGTGCTACCCATTATAGGGCATCCAGCAGCACGTCACAGTACATATCTTACACTCTGCTTAGAAGCATGCAGATGCATGGCTGGCCATCTTGGAAGGGTTTTTGTAACAAAGAGCATTCCATGATGGCTGCCGAAGCATGCACAACATGCACAAGAGTTGTGATGCACTGGCAGCTATTTTGGTATTTTTAAAACTTTAATTTGCTATTCCATGGCAGCTGACTTCCATTTAAAATGGTGAATTAAAACAAAGTATCCATACAATGCTGCATAAAGAAAATAAAATAAAAAGCAAGCCCAGTGTCCTAGTGACAAAGCAGCTGGTGTGCCCTCACCAAAGCACAGGGGAGGATGAGAGGCAATAGTAGCATGCAAAAAGATCTAAATTATACAGGTAGATGAACAAAAAGTCGATGATTGTAGTCTTTGTTTCTTTATTTCAAATGTGCTCATTTCGCATCAGTATACACAGCCAATGCATTTCGCCCAAACATGGGCTTCTTCAGGGCTGTAATAGCATACAATATATAGGTATTTTAGACACCCATATTGCAAAGGCGATAATATTTACAGTGTTGTTGGAGAGAAACCAGTGAGTAAGAAAGAAAAAAGAACAGAAATAGCAAAAAGGGGAAGATTAGAGAATTTGGTAAAACATGGTCCGAGAAAAGAAGGATCTCGCAGGAAAACCTACTTTAGTAAATACGTCATGGAAAAGAGAACCGATGGAAGTAAGGGTGAATGAGGGAGCAGAAAATGGGGAAGTATCCAAGCCTTTTAAATGAAGAGCAAAGCCATACATTAAAACTAAAAGATAAAAAAACAAAAAAACACCCAAGTGCTTAATGTGCGCAACAATGTGTGAGAAGTTTGCAGGTGTGTCCAGTGTAGGGCGAATGGTAGTAAATAGGCCTACTGTTTGGAGAAAAGAGGACGTAAGTGGTGATTATGGTTGCCACTAAAATGCCAGTGGTAAGCCAAAAAATAAAAAATTAAATTTTAAAATATATAAAAATGTATATATGGGGCCCGTGGACTTTGCCTTGCTGTGTCTATGTTTCTAGTGAGGCCAGCAGTAAACACAGAAGATGACCGCAGGAGCATACGTAATGAATATTTATTAAATAGGTATTGACTACCTCTGCTCTTGCAGCCATCTTCTGTGTTTACTGCCGGCCTGTGTGACCTCACGGCACCGTTTGAAAGCTTCCCAAAAGGCCCTTTAAAAGTTAGCTGTAAGCGGTTTCACAGCTGACTTTTAAAGGGCATTTTGGGAAGCTTCCTATTTGGACAGAGACAGATAGAGGCGAGACAGATAGAGGCAGGGACAGATAAGAGACAGATAGAGAGATAGAGACAGACAGAGAGAGAGATAGAGACGGAGATAGAGACAGACAGAGACATAAACATAGATAGAAACAGAGACAGAGAGAGAGAGAGATAGAGACAGAGACAGATAGATAGAGAGAAAGACAGATAGACAGAGACAGAGAGAGAGATAGAGACAGATAGAGACAGACAGAGACAGACAGAGAGAGACAGATAGAGACAGACAGAGACAGACAGACAGAGAGATAGAGACAGACCGAGACAGAGACAGGAACAAACAGATAGAGACAGACAGACAGAGAGAGAGACAGAGATAGAGACAGAGACAGATAGAGAGAGAGAGAGAGAGAGAGAGAGTGGGAAAGAGGGAGTATAGAGGGAGGCAGGGGGAGGGAGGGAGGGAGAGAGGGAGGGAGGGGAGGGATGGAGGGAGAGAGGGATGGAGGGAGAGAGGGAAAGAGGGAGAGAGGGAGGGAGGGAGGAAGAGAGGGAGGGAGGGAGGGAGGGAGAGAGTTGTGTGTATGTGGGGTCTGGTGCAGGGGCCTGTGTTCAACCTCATGGTCACAGGTTGTTGTTTTTTTTACTGTAGCCCCGCCCCCCCACTGACCCCACCCCCACTGGTGCAGCCCTCGGCCACAAACCACACTGTAAATTTGGCCCCCGAGAGAAAGTTTGAGAGTACCCATGGTCTAAAGCAACATCAGCAAAAAGAGAAACAGATAGTGTTAGGTCGAACCATGGACCAAACTAGTATTCAAAGTCTTTATGAGTAAACAACTGCGGTGAAGGTAATATTGACTGTGGTGATTGCGCGCAATACGTTAGGGGACCTGCTGTTAGCACCCGTGTTGAAAACACGTTCAGGCGAAAATTCATTAAAGCGGCGTTAACGAATTTTCGCCTGAACGTGTTAGCTAACGCCGCTTTAACGAATTTCCGTCTGAACGTGTTTTCAACACGGGTGATAGCAGCAGGTCCCCTGACATATTGCTAGCAATCACCACAGTCAATATTACCTTCACCACAGTTGTTTACTCATATAGAGTTTGAATACTAGTTCGGTCCATGGTTCAAACTATCACTATCTGTTTCTCTTTTTGCTGATGTTGCTTTAGACCATTAGGACATACACGGACTCTGGTTTGTAAGCGTGGCTGCAACTTTGTCTGCTATTGTCTCTCAATTAACTAATAGTCTCTTTTTACCTTCGACACCTCATACCCTTTGATACTTAACACATACCTAATACCTCTGGCTATGTTAACGTTAATTGGCACATTTCTATTATTTACACTTATCTCATGGGGCTCGCCGATCCTGCTCTAGCTGACCTTGGCTCTTAATTATTCTCACAGTCTATTGTCTTGAATTGAAAACACTCAGGCCGTGTTTCTACACGCTACAGCCTGGGATCTTCCTAACCTAAGACCTACAGGCGGTCACTTGAACCTTAGGTATGCCTTCCCCATATATACATTTATATATATTTTTATATTATTTTTTGGCTTACCACTGGCATTTTAGTGGCAACCACTTACGTCCTCTTTTCGCCAAACAGTAGGCCTATTTACTACTGTTCGCCCTACACTGGACGCACCACCGTTGCCTTTTACCTTGGCACGACGTACACAGTGCTTTTCATCGGTAAGCTGGCACACCTGGAAACTTTTCACACAGTGTTGCGCACATTAAGCACTTGGGTGGTTTTTTGTTTTCTTATATTTTAGTTTTAATGTATGGCTTTGCCCTTCATTTAAAAGGCTTGGATACTCCCCCATTTTCTCCTCCCTTACTTCCATCAGTGCTCTTTTTCCACGACGTATTTACTAAAGTAGGTTTTCCTTCGAGATCCTTCTTTTCTCGAACCATGTTTTACCAAGTTCTCGAATCTTACCCTTTTTTTTCAATTTCTGTTCTTTGTTCTGTCTTACTCACTGTTTCTCTCCAACTACATTGTAAATATTATCGCCTTTGCAATATGGATGTCTAGAATACCTATATATTGTATGCTATTACAGCCCTGAAGAAGCCCATGTTTGGGTGAAACGTGTTGGCTCTGTATACTGATGCGAATTGAGCACATTTGAAATAAAGAAACAAAGACTACAATCAACAACTTTTTGTTTATCTACCTGTATAATTTGGACCATTTTGCATGCTAATATTGCCTGTGTCCAAGTTTCCATGTGTGGTCAAGTGACAGCTGGCCATTTGTGGTGGGCAATAGCTACATTTTACGTGACTACCTTAGGTAGTGCAGTTTTCTATAATCCGGCTACCTTTTTCTATTTTGACCCTCAACAAAGCAATATTATTTCCCCCCCAAAAAAATTAGGTGTATGGGAAGGGAAGAGGTGGAGTAACAGAGGAGTTGGGGGAATGGGAAGACCCTAAAGAAAGTGAGGGCGCAAGGTTGTGAGGAAAAGGAGCGGGTGACAGAGCGAGAGCAAAGAAAGACAGACACTTCCAAGAAGTGCTGAAACACAAATGAAAATGTAAACAGTGGAAGGACACAACTCAATCAATCAGTAAGAAACATAATAAAGATGAACTGATCCACGGAAGGGGCAAATGAAAGACCTGGGGAAAAATCCACTGAATAAGTTCGAGTGAGGGAAGTGAAATAGATAAGAAAGAAAGCCATCCGGTTATAAGCAAAGTGCTGACCAAAGTCCACTCAATGGGGCCTATTACGATGTCGATCGAAGTTTCCTCCGATGAACACCGTGGCGGTCTCGGGACCAACCCAACTCCCATCGGCGGTTCCAACCACTTGATTACGATGCACGCATACTCCCATTTCTCTAGTGGAGCTTATGCTATGGCCATAAACCGTCTGTTATACAGGCACCCATAAAGAAATGGGTGTGTGTGTGTAAAACCCTGCACCCTGTGGCAGGAACCCCAGGTGCGCCATAGGTACCCCCTCGGC
Source organism: Triturus cristatus (assembly GCF_964204655.1). Lineage (NCBI taxonomy): Eukaryota > Metazoa > Chordata > Amphibia > Caudata > Salamandridae > Triturus > Triturus cristatus. Next base: position 273,384,663 of record NC_140588.1, read on the forward strand.
CACCAACCGTAGGCCCTGGAGGCAAGAGGGCTCAGCAAATTTGCTTTCTGGCAGCCTTTCCATGTCATAAAGGCCAGCACGGAAAGGCTGTTGGAAACCGTCATCGTAATCCCGACGAAACAGTCATTGTAATCCCGACGACGGAAGCGCCATCCATAGGGGATTGCGGTGTGGGTTCGACCGGCTGGAAGACTCAGAGAGTCGGTTGTAACTGTGTCAGAATGATCGGCTAGTTTACGCTCCGAACACCAACATCATAGTTCGGCAGTCAGGCAGCAAACCGACCGTGTCGGTCGGAAAGCCTCCGACTGCAGTCGGAAAGTTTCCGACATGCATTTGGAGGCTTTCCAACCAACATCGTCATTGGTCACAATGTATTTTGTTTATTGCATTGTAGTCAACCCCCTGAACAACAAACAGCTAAAGCTGTCTGTAAGCGAGACCTAGAGAACACTTTGCCACAGAGTGCATTGCATCTTTGGCATCACCTTATAAAACCACTCCTGGAAATGTGCCTTCATGTGCACTGAAGCTGAACACTGAATTTGTATTCCAATTTATTGTTGGATTCAAAGGTAGCAAGGCACAGCCTGCTTGAACGGCTCGCTTTGTAAATATGTCTTTCTCGTTCTGTTTAAGTAAGGAATTCCAACATGCTGAGTGTACAATTTGTCATAAGAGATGCATTCAGGAAACCCACATAACAGTTTATTCATCATATATTCTGACAAGTAAAAGCTGCCGCACCCTACTCAAATATTACGTGCACTTAAAGGTGTAGTCATAGGAGGCATGAAGCAAACAACACCAATTTCAGAAGCACAGGGGTCGTTCTGATCACATTCAAAATATTTGAATTTATAATAGCGAAATGTAATTGTCGCTACTTATTTTAATATGGTATTCCAGTTTTACTCTTTCATTCTTAACAAATGTGGGCACAGAGGACCTGATGTAAAAAGTTCCTTTGTGATCACATACCCTGTATTTTTCAAAACCACAGGGTTTTCAACCTTTAAGGTTTTTTTCTTTTTTACTAGTTACTAGCCTGCAAATAGGAATTACCATTCTGACTCATAAATGGGTTATGCAGCCCACTCGAAATTGCGTTTAAGAAAGTCCTTGCGTGACCCTCGTGTTCGTAATGACCCGCATCAATGCTTGGCGACCACAATCCTTGATCACAAAGCATCACTCAAGGTATGGTGGTTTTTGATTCACAAAAAGGATGCTGTATCTTAGGGACAGCTTTCCCTTTGAGAATCATGTCAGATGGCCTCAGGGGAGCAGACAGTAGTCCAGGACACCAGTGCACGTCCCCTCTCCACCATATCTTCTCAAATGGGAGATTATCTTTTTATAAAGCAGGACTTGCCCCTTTATAGGACTGCTTTTAAAAAAAGTTTCCAATATGTTTATGTGAGCGCAAGAATGGAGGTCTGCTGTCCCCTGCTGACTACCATCCTGATTGTGAACTTAAAAATATTGCCTTAGCGCACTTGGCGCAAGAGAATGGAGCGCTGGTGGCAGACAAAAGTCACGTGACTTGGTTTGTTGTCCACACCATGCATCTGCTTCACATCCAGGGTTGGATTAGGATTAAAAATCTGCCCGGGCATGCTAAAAAAAGTGGCCTACATTTGCATATTGCCTTTCCTCACAACACGGCTTCGGCGAAATTTTATTTAAAAAAAGGGGGAGGGATAAAAAAAAATGCACGGATTAGTTTACACTGGTAAAACACACCTGAAACAAGTGAGGACCCTTCTGCTCAGGCCCCCTGCCCCGATCAGTATGCACTGGGCCGGCCCAGCGAGAGAAAGGGAATGACACTTCTGCCGTTGATAAAAGGGAGGCAATGCAAGCCCATCTGCCTCCAGAAAGGCCACTCAGACACCCACTGGGCCGCTGGCAGCCTCCAAACAACACAGACACCGCCCAAATCAGCCCCCAGGCTGCCCAAAAAAGCAGCCCACAGCTGGAACTGGACACCAGCCCGTCAGGCATTGCCCGAGTGCCCACCTTACCAATCCAACGCTGTTCACATCCCCCAACGCCCACCTTTTATTACCCCGACTCTCACCCCGCAGGCATAAGTGCGGCCCTCGGGCATGCCACAACTGTACCTTGTGGCCCCCCCAGGGAAATGTTTGAGAGCACCCATGCCTTAGCGTAACTGTAAAAAATGCAGCCCTCATTTTGCTCACTGCTTACCAATGCTGCCAAGTTGTGCCCTTCTCTGACATGTAAAGTCTCACACTCATGCCTGGCATTGTAGACGCAAAATGTTTGAACAGTCTGCTCAGGTCTGGAAGTTTACATTTTCTACCAGTTTGAAGGTCACTTTTTCAATGTCACTTTCTGCACCTGCACAGCTCTTTTGTTTTAATCTTGTCACGTGATCTCCTGTAAAGCCGTGCCAATGGAAACGTTTAAATCTGCCTTCAGTATTTGCCTGCTTTTACCTTTTATGCTCACAGGGTGCTAGCAAGATCCCTTGCCGCCCACCTCTGTGATATGAAGACCACTTTTCTGTTAATACAAATTTTCAGCTTCTAAATTCGGCATGAGCAAATATGTATTCGACATTCTGGTGCATTGGGTGGGAAGTGTTTGCAATTGACCACGGTTGGGGACAGGAGGCTCGGCCAGACTCTACGGGCCCGATTCACAGAACTAACTTAAGACAAAATCCTAAACTTACTACCATTTTAGTATTCACAGAAGGCACTTACTCATTTTGCTATTCACAGAAGACACTTACTCACTTCGGTATTCACAGAAGTTAGGAGTCCTAACTTTAGGACTCCTAAATACCTTCTGTGAATACCGAAAGTCTTAAAATTAGGATTTTTCTCAGTTTAGGAGTCCTAAAGTTAGGACTCCTAACTTTACTACTACTAAACTGAGAAAAATCCTAATTTTAAAGCTTTCGGTATTCACAGAAGGCATTTAGGAGTCCTAAAGTTAGGAGTCCTAAGTTTACTACTGCTAAATTTAGAAAAATCCTAATTTTAAGACTTTTGGTATTCACAGAAGGCATTTAGGAGTCCTAAAGTTAGGAGTCCTAACTATACTACTACTAAACTGAGAAAAATCCTAATTTTAAGCCTTTCGGTATTCACAGAAGGCATTTAGGAGTCCTAAAGTTAGGAGTTCTAACTTTACTACTACTAAATTGAGAAAAATCCTAATTTTAAGACTTTCGGTATTCACAGAAGGCATTTATGAGTCCTAAAGTTAGGAGTCCTAAGTTTACTACTGCTGAATTTAGAAAAATCCTAATTTTAAGACTTTCGGTATTCACAGAAGGCATTTAGGAGTCCTAAAGTTAGGACTCCTAACTTCTGTGAATACCGAAATGAGTAAGTGCCTTCTGTGAATACCAAAATGGTAGTAAGTTTAGGATTTTGTCTTAAGTTAGTTCTGTGAATCGGGCCCTACATGATTAACCCAGGAGCCAAGATCAGCTGAAGAATCCTGTAAAAGGGGGGGGGGGGGGGGGGGATTGGGAGAACAGCACTAGTACAGCCCCGCCAAGTACCACACATCACGGGTTAGACTAAGGCATTTTAGTGCAGGTATGCTAAAATGCATTAGTCGCACATCTTATACTTTACTGAGGCAACCCTGGCATGTTGGCACACTATACGAGGCGCTGCAGCGAGGGCGCTGGCGGCGAGTGCCACACAGCCCAGTGGAGAGTGTGTTCTGTTAATTAATACTCTGGCATGTCTCGTTTAAGTTTATTAATAGTTCTATGATCAATTTTAAGCATGTTGCGCAGGGAACACATTATTACCCATATTAATCTGAGGGGAGCCCTGCCCCCCTCTCTCAGAGTACCAGGTGGTGTTCTGACAGTGCTGTATGGATAAACATAATTTTGACGCAACAGTGCGCCCTACGTGGATCCGGGAGCAACACCTTGCCTGTTGTTGTTGTACCGGAAAGGCACCTGCCCCACTGTGACCATGCAGTGTCTGATTGGCCATAGAGCAGCACAGGTGATGGGCAGCCGCTTTGTTTCCTTGCTGCGCTAACCCGCTAACTCCAGAGCTACACCTTTTGCAGTCACGGCCAGTGCAGGTAAGTGCGGTGGGGCAGTGGAGCCGTGCAGGGTGGGGGGGTGGGAGTCAACAGATGACTGAATAGGTTTTTATATATTTATTTATTTTGACCTATTCCATGGTCTGTCGACTCCAACCCCTCCCACCGTCGGGGCCGGACTGGCCATAGCAGGCACCGGCATTTCCTCGGTCGGCCACCAGGGTGGGGGCCGGTTTCGGGCCCCTGGGGGCACTGGCGTAACGAAACTCGAGGGGGCCTCCCTGCAAGGGACGTGGTGAGACCCCCTCTGGTCTCAATCAGGAGCTCTGCAGCCCGAGTGCTGTGCTGAGGGGGCCCCCTGGAGCTTGGGGCCCCCCCCCGCACATGCAGGGGCTGCGGGGGCCTGTGTTACGCCCCTGCCTGGGGGGTCGTTTTTGTCACAGGGCCGTTTTAGCAGCATAGCTGCAATATCAGCCCCTGTAACAAAATCGGCCGAAACCAACCTTAGAAAACATCTCGACCGCACCCCCAACCCCCAGGGCTGGTTTTGGTCCCCAGTCCGGCCCTGCCCACCGTGCTTACCAGCACCGGCTGCCACTGACCTTTGGTCTATGCGCAACCTTGGAGAAGGTCACATTCTTTGGCAGGCACAGCCTTACTGTGTGCACCAATGCCAGGGTCGTTAAAAGTCAGGGCTGGTCATGAGACTACAGATTTTAAAAACAGATCCAGACTGAGGGCTCAGGACCTGTAGCTGTAATAACGGAGCCCTGGCTTCTCTTGCGCGATATTCAGCACCGCCCTGTGGCCCCCAGCCCCGCTCTGCCCGATGAAGATACCTTGGCTCAGCCTGACCGTGAGTCACGGGGGCTGCACCTGAGACTCTCTTGGCACAGGTGAGTCGCGTTAAAGTGGACTGAGATAGGCGAGTAGGGTTACCACTTAAACTTTTCATGTTTTAAGGTTCAGATAAACAGGACTTTAAATAGCAACGTCCATATTCATTTTTACCATTGCTTCTCTGCCTTTCGCTTCTTTAACTATCAGCCACAGATCATTAAAGCAGCTCTAGAAAATACTTTAAAGTCTTTTCTTTTTAAGTTTGCTGTTTTAAGTATACATTGATTTCAGAAAAATAGCAACTTTCGGTGATTTTGTGCCAGCTGGAACATTAGAATACCGGTCAAGCTGGTAAAAAAATGGACAGGTGGCCACCCTAAGGGCTGATTCTGGATCAATAAAGATGGGGCTAGAATGGTTGGAACTCGCTGAGCTAAATGGATATTATGGTGTTTGAATGCACCGGGCAGGGCTGGCTGGTTCAGACTGGGAATAGGACTACTAGATGGGGCTGGACAGGACCAGGCTGATTCTGATGGGTTTTAATGGGACCAGAGTGCACTGGGCAGAGGCACACTGGTTCTGATGGATGTAAATGGGGCTAGAATGGCTGTTATCTGGCTGGGCTGGCTCGGATAGATGTAAATGGGAGTGCATTGAGCAGGGTTAGACCTGCAGGGTGTGTATAGGGATTGAACACACTGGGTCGGGCTGGCTGTTTCTGATACTGTTGATGGAGTTAGAATGGACTGGGCGGGGTCAGGCTACATCTGATTTGTGTTAATGGGGTTATATTGGAACGTGTAGTCAGGCTAGTGGTTTCCACTGGTCAAAAGATTTCAAATTCTGATATTTTATACTCTATTTGGACTTTATTGCTTGGTTTTCTTGGCGAGAAAGTGTCACTCAAAGTGTCACAAATTAGGTACAAGAATGCCATTCATTCCTACACTGAAACCATGAACATGACACACTTAAGCAATCTTAGAACGTGGGAGCTATGCTACCATACTTTGAAATTTCATGGTTTATTAAACACAATCAGACATCACAAATCATAAAGCTTTAAAGGGAATTTGGAAGGTGTCATTTGGACAGGAGACAACAGCACAAACCGTTTTTGGGTAGGTACAGTCATTTGTGTTGATTCACCAAAATGCCTGGGGTAGCTAAAGTGCCATCACATACTTTTAGACCTTAATGTCATGACAGGAAGTGATATTATATCACCTTTGGCTCTCACTTTTTCCAGGAAGTCATGTCACATGACCTTAACTTCACACTCACACTCTCTTAAGCCTCCTTACATTCATTCATATTCGTTCTCAATCTTGCACTTGAACTCACTCATACTCACACTGACTGACACCCAGGCCCAGGTTTAATAACGCTTTGTACAGTGTTTGCATCACACCAAAATCTTTCATTTCTCATTTCTCATGAGTGCTGCATTGTACAGCACATACACAGCGTGGGAAAAGCATTAAAGCAGTTTTTGTTCTGGACGGGACCCATTCCAGCACAAAACCTTATCTTTAGAGAACGCACAAATCCTTGCACTATAGTGCAAAGGTGTGAGTTTTGCGCGTGGCTGGCAAAAGTGCACCAGCGCAGACGAAGAGAAAAAAAACCACTGTATCTTAGAAGATATGGTGCATTGTTTTTTAGGTCTCGCCTGACCCAGCGCATGCGCTGGTCTGGCGAGACTTATTGAGAGGGCTCCAAAACGTGCTACCAGGCCAGCCTAGAGCTACAGTTCATGTGCGCGGGCGCGTGAGCCGCGCTTTACCGTGATTACTTTCACACTCACCTGCAAATAGTGAATAACAGAATATTATTCAGTTAGAATAATAAAAAAAACGGTCAGGAAATAAGGAATAGAGAACAGCCCCCGTGTTCTTGTCACCGATTTTGCCATCTCTGAGGCCAGGGGTCACAGCAGGCAAGCCAATTGTTGCAGCTGCGACCTCTGGCAATCCCTAAATGATGTCCATGGGTACAGTAGAGACCCAGAGTTAGGAATTAGGAGTTGTGAGTGAAATCTACGTTACAGAGCAGAAGACTCTAGAAAAGGTGCAAGGCGGCATAAATGGGCAAAGGAGTGTCTCAAACCCTAACACAGTAAATGGGCAAAGGAGTGTCTCAAACCCTAACACAGTCCCTCGCGAATAAACATGTAAGTGAAAGACGGATGCTGGCCAGGCACACCAGAAGCTTTCTAAGCGTCATGCGGCCACGACCAGAGAATTTCTAAGGCAAGATGGTCAACTGCCAAGTGTACAAGGTACTTTCCTACCTCCCACAAAAAACTGATTGTCCACCCGATGGTCTTTGGTGCAATAGAAGTAAAATCTTTCGGCACTTTTAGGTTCCAGCCAATGGAGTTTCTCCTTCGGGTGAGGTGAGGCAAAGACTATTATGAGGGCGATGGATTGGCCAATGTGAAAGGATATCATGACTTCAGTCAAAAAGGCTAATATAGAGAGACTCCCTTCGTGACCTATATTTCTTTCACAAATCAGATATTACATTTAACGTGGGCTAACCAACTATGCATAACGACAATGTGTTTCAAGAAGAGAGAAAACTGTCATAATTTAACATTCCTTCATTGTTTATTTGACTTCATTTTTATATTTTACAAAAATATATATTTGTCATAACTTTTTTCTCCTTTTTTAGTGTAAAAATATTGTTTTCAAATGTATATACAAATAACCACAATACTAATATACATAATTGAATACAATACAATCTAACATATTAAACCTCTGAGTGAAAGTTCATACCAGAAATTCATACATGCTACAACACAGACATACACTCTCATACAAATTCATACAGCATTCACCAATGCAGTTATCTGGAAAGTGGGAGACAAGAGATTGCACTATCTCCACGACCAATTAGAGTGGCTGCGTTCAGCAGAATCTGAACACTTGGTCGACTCGCGTTTCGGTGGTAAAAAAAGATGGTGACACCACCTTCCTCAGGACCTTAGCCAGATGTCAGAACACAGAAAAACACCCAGGGGATACTCGTACTCTCAATAAGAAATTATGTCGGCAGGGGAAGACAATGACTATGAAAGTCAGCTTTTGCAGTATTTTGGAGCTGATAAATCTCGATCTAGATAACCTCACATATGGAATGCCTCTGATTCAGATTGCAAATATTGTGTATTACAGCAACGATAGGATTCCTCATAGCATCGGGTCAAACATTAATCAAGTTTGTTCAACCACTACAGTACTGCTATAACGTACCGCCTCGTACAACTTCCATTCTGTATTGATAAGTTGGTAACGGCCAGTGCTGATGAGGCTCAGGATACGGAGCCACAGAGTCGTAGATCAATCAGTAACACGGGAACCCGAAATACACCCTGCGAGGTAGATCATTCAAAAATGCTGCCTTTTATCCTCAACACCAGAAAACCAGTGGAGTAGTGTGGCTGTACCGAGAGAGTCTGAAGCTCACTCATGCAACAAGCAGAACTGATTACGACGAGTAAAAGGGTTTTGGGAGTGTGGAGAAGCAACAAGTAGCTGTGCATTGGCTCAAAGAAGAACACATGAGCAATGTCAGGACTAAGTTAAGATCTTGCTGTGGCATCACAAACGATTTGGGAGTAAACATGTTTGTCAAACCTTTAATGAGCCACATCACAACAGGAGATTTAAACAAGGGTGGTTGGTCCAGCAAATGCAAAAAGGCCGAAAGGCTAGACAAATAACCTTTAACCCCTTCAGTGCCACGCCCTTTCCCCCTCCTGTGCCGGGCGTTTCATTAGTGGGTGGGGTTCATGACGAGATAGTCTCGTCATGGGCACAGCGCGACCGTGCTCCATGACGAGACTATCTCGTCATGGGCACAGAAGAGGTTAATGGGGCCCACTGCAAGACGTTGCTGGGCCACAAAATAAACAACAAAACATCCATAAGTTTGTCTTCCAAGTGATCTGTGTGTGAGACTCCACACCAGGCTACACATCTGTCCCAGATTCCTGCGCAAATTGACTTTGTGGAGGGTCACGTGGCAGCAAGAATGACATCCACAACCTCAGGATGTAGATCTAACACATTCAACAGCGACTACTCAATCTCCACTCCTACTTACGGAAACCATTATGTGCGTATCAACGATATCCTGACTGAATCCAAACTAAACATTTGATAGGAACAAAACCACAATTAATACCAAAAACCAGCTTCACATAAAATTGGGTAACTGTATTCACACTTTTTTTTACATTATGTGGGTGCATAATACAAACAGTTTCTTCATGACAATAGTGCAGACGACACAGTGTGTGAACAAACTGCAAGAAGTGATTACATACAAATTAAAAAATACATACAAATAAAAACAGCTCCATCCTCAATCCCTGGTCCCTGCAGCCATCTCTCATGAAGCCTGTCACAGTTCGCAGGTGAACACTATATATAGTCAAAACTATAGCCCAAGGGAGCTTTTTCTCGACGTTTTGACCCTGAGGGCACTTATAGGGTCTCACCCGGAGAAGTCATCTGACTATTGTGGCACCATATGATTCAGCATATAAATCTCAAAGGTTCCAATTGTGAATAAGTGGTTTAAAAATACTCATAGTATCCCAAGGGGTTATCACATTACAAAGCTTGATCTCTGTGCTTCCTGTTTCTACCTCTGCACCTCACAAGCTGAAACATAAGTTTATAGCCTGAATGTCCTGGACTCATTGTGATGAAGGATAGACTCTGAACTGCACTGTGTCCAGAACAGCTCCTATAAAGGGAAGCCTGTGCGAATGAGTCAGGTGTGACTTTGGCTCGTTGACCGAGAACCAGAAAATGAGATCATACGAACACGGAAACATAAAACTAATGACAAATGTAATAACCAAATGTCAACCTATAGTAATGTAAAAATGGTACTGCTCCCTTGAATGTATCTGAACGGGCAGGATTCTCTTTTGGTATGGAAATAAAACAACATAATGTGTTTACAAAAAAAGAAAATAAACTAATTTTGCCAATAAATATTTACTTGAAGTATTGGCCTGCATCTTTGGGTCTTTGACTCCCCATCCAAGCCAGTTGTTAAAACCTAAATTTGGTTGCGTATAGCATTTTAGGCTCAATTTGCCCGCCTGGTAATGTTGTGCAAAAAAACTTGTTCTTTCAGGAAATCCACGCCCATTCTTAACTTTCTTTCTTATTTTTGAGGCATGAATTCTTGCACTCTCGCCCTCCTCCCCTTGCATCATTCATGTCAATTTGTCAGTTTTGCTGCCCCTCTTCCTTCAACCACTAATAACCCAAACCCCTTTTGTGCTCCGAAACTGCTGTTATAGTTCGATGAGCATATTATGGAAGACCAAAAAAAAAGTATTAATATACCTGGGTACTGTCTAACATGACCATGTACGGTCAACACATACTAGAAACAACTTCACATTAGGCCATGTATAGCCCCTTATGCCCAGTACCATCCTCATATGCCCAGGATCGGACTGGCCTACCGGGTGGTGGGTGTTTCGGTGGGTTGGCAGTGTAGGTTCTGTCTCACTGTTGGCTGGGGCCGGTTTAGTTGCTGGGGACCCGCCGGCCACGTTCCTGCTTGCAGTACTTTTTTAATAAGAAATCCCAAAACAAATGATTTTTAAGTACACTCTAAGTACGCTTTAAAGCCATTTGTTTCTGCATCGTTTACTTACAATCACAGCAAGTGGGAACGTGTTCAGCATGTCCCCAGCAACAAAATCAGCCCCAACGGCAGTAAAACAGGACCCCTACCTGCCAGCCGACTGAAACGCCAGTCCAGATACAGTCGCATGTGTTCATGAAGAGTCTCAGATGCCGAAACACTGCCTCATTTGCACATTTAAATAATAAATAAATTCCAGATTTGGAAAGTGTGACTTTTTAGCCCTAAAGGTACCCTTGCACTGGGGGCCGTCGGGGAGATTAAGTGAGTTATTATCCAGAGTCACATGATGCTGAGCTGGGCTGCCGCCGGCGCTGGGGATCGAACCGTCAACCATGACATGCCCAGATCCTGACACACAAATGCCAAGATAGAGATTCATATACCCAGGTACTGCTTTGTATAGCCTTGCTAGATCCAACCAAGAAATGCCTTGGTATTGCCTTGTATGCCTAGGTACGGATTCACATGCTCAGGTTCAAACCTCGATGACCGGGTGCTGCTGCACATGCACAGGCACTGGTTTATGTGCTCAAGTAATCCCATCATAGGATGTAAACAACCCAATGTGCCAGTGTATAGCTCTTATGCCGAAGAACACGCTCGTAAGCACGAGTACAACTTTGCATGCCCAGATATGGGCTCAAATAGTTACGGGAGATCATCACATAGCTAGGCCCGGCTGCGCATGTCCATGGTCATTCATCAATATGCCTAGAAACTGTGTTTTATATCCAGGTGGAGCCCCCAATGCCCAGGCACCGCCTTATATGGCCTTGTCAGAGTCAACCAGCATATGCAAAGGTATTGCTTCACACAAGAAGGTTCTGCTCTGCAAGCCCAGGCTCAAACCTCTTATGCTCATGTACTGCCTTTGTATGCACATATACTGGGTACCAAGATCATATACCAGGAACACATCCATATGTCTATGTAAGCAGGTTCAAGCAGACCCTCCACGATTTCGCGGTTTGCCGCGAAATCGGCACTTTTGTAAAAATGCCACAATTTTTACAAAACTGCCTGCGAAATCGGCACTTTTGTAAAAATGCCGCAGCAAATTTTTACAAAGGTGCCCACTAAATCGGCAATGTACAACCCCTGGACCTCTTTCCACTGTGAGGGATCACTGGGTCTGAATCTAAACCAACTGGCGACGAGTCTCACAGTCCGCCTAAAGTCTGCCGCCGGGCATCACGGTTTATTCCAGGAGATACTTATAAATAAACACTTGGCTGACAAAGGCCACCCGTGGTTTCAGTAAACAATTCACAGGGAAACGGGAGAATGCAGCACCTCGTCAGGGGTAGTAAGCGCTCTACAAATGGGATTACAATACAGTGAGAGGCCAAAAATTTTCAAGGCTCGGCTCGTGCATGGACTCTTCGAGCCAAGCCTGACCCTTAGCTCGGCTCGTGGTTAATTTATTGGTTCGCTCACCTGTGCTTAATAGAAATATCGTTCCTGGGCAGAGTTAACATGTGTCTTTAATTATTCTGCCGTAAAACTAGGGGTTAACAGGGATTGTGTGCTAAATTCTGTATATTAGCTTGTTACAAATTGAGGCAAACAAATATTCTTCCCTTCTGCAAATCAGGAAGTAAGCGTTGGGATGTGGGAAGAAGAAACCAGAAATATTGCGAGCTTTAAAATAAATGGGCAGTGGTAGGATTTCAAAAGGTTTGCACACTAATAAAGGCAGTTATTTTTCCCACAGTGGGCCTTCTCGGACCTGTTCAACGGGCCAGGGCCTGTCCACGAAAGCGGTGCCCAGCCGCCCTCAGACTCTCATGCGAGAAAAGGGTTAAGGATGTGCCAAACACCGGTCCCGCGATGTGTCAAAAGGTGTGATAACTGTTACCAACCTATACTAAAGCAAAATGAGGATTGCATTTCCAAGGTATAACAGCCTTCACCTGTGGGCTGCTTCCTCTGTTCTATATCCCAGGTTGCCGATTCAAAGTGGAATACTCTGCTAAAACAGTTTCCTTTGATTTAAGGCTGAAAATGAATGATTATTAGTAAAATAAAGTCCCGCAAAAATGCCGCTAAATTTCCATATTTGTGCAGCTAAATTTCCATATTTGTGCACCTAAATTTGCTAATCCATGCCGTAATATCCTGGGGGGTCTGTTCAAGTGTCAGAAGCTTAGCTACTTGCAAGCCTCAAAGGGCTATGAACAACTTTCATATGGAAATTTACAATCTAAGATGCCCAAGGTACCACCTTTATGTGCCCAGAACTGGTCCATATGCCAGATATAGCCTACGTACTCAGGGACCTGTGCTTATGTACAGATTCTCTAGCCGCGCCTGCCGAGAGCTCGCCTTTATGTTGCCGTACAAAGCCAGCATCCCAGGCCACGGAGTGGAACGGCTAGTCTGCCAGCACTGAGCCCAGCCAGGATCTTTGCTCCTGCCTCTTTCTTTACTTGACCACACGCTAGGCTAAGGGCAGTGCCCACCTCTTGTGGCAGAAGAGCCTCACCCTCAAGGTCATCGCCTCTCCTTCCTCCACATTGGCTTCCCAATGCTCAGGTGCTGAAATGAAGTGCTATGCACACTGTAAAAATGCTACCATTTGCAACAAGCCCTTGACAACCTAAGCTGGCCTAATCTTTATTATGTGCTGCTCTGAAGGCCCTGGCCATTTCTAGAGCGCTTATCTCAACCGGGGGGTACCCAGGCGCTAGATAAGAAGAGGCAAACATGGCAGAGTCTGAGGTCCATGTGAAGAGCCGTGTCTCCTGTTTCTTGAGGAATTCAAAAACTGAGGAGGCAGCGCAGATGGGTCCAACGCCACAGGGAGCATGCCTGGCAGCACTGATTTATATATATATATTTTTTTTCTGGCGGTTCCACGCTTCTGCCCCTGGAGGGCAGTGTTCAGACGTGTGTTTCTTCGGTGATCAGCTCGGAGGAGTGTTCGACTGTTTTGCCCATGCTTCATTGTCTTCAACAGTATTGGAAAATATTGAGAAAGTAAGTTTGTTCTGCGTGTATTTGTTCACACAAAAGCACTCCATAGCTCTGCGAGCATCTCGGTTGTTAAAAGAAATGAATACTCTTAGGAATGAAGCGATTAAAGGGAACAAGTGACAACCTTCATCCTGCCAGGCTTGAAGTCTGCATTTACAGACGGCATTCACGCGCTCGCCGGCGCGGAGTGGGAGGACGACGTGCACAGCTACGCTTTTTTCATTTTAGAAACTGCATTTTTCTCTCCATTGTAGGCTCCAGACAGACATGAAAAAAAGATCTGCGCAACAACTCTTGAGGGGGTGCTGGCCTACAAGCGAAGAGCTATTCCACCCGGGCGCCTTCTCTCTTTTGTTAGATAAGACTTTAGAATAGCTCCGCTCAAATTAATTTCATATTTCCCTATACTATAACAAAGATATGTATGTATGTATGTATTTATGTGCATATGAGGAATCGAAATAGAAACGAGACTAGGGTGCAATACAAGGGGGTACAGCACAAGGATAAAGAAAGAAAGACAGGGGAGGGGAGGGGAAGAAAGACAGAGCGCAAAGGCAAGACAAACTATGAGACAGCATGATCAAATTGCAGCTGCGGCCGCTGCAGGTAAGAGCGGTGTGGCCGGCTGGGGAGTGTGTGGGGGGGGGGTGGGGGGGGGTGGGTCTGAGAGACGACAACGAGGGAAAATTAATTATTTATTTAATTTTCCCTTATGGTCGTCTCTGGAAATCCCCCCCAGCTGGCCCCACCGCTCTTACCTGCAGCAGCTGCGGCTGTCAAATTGCTATATAGGGTCCTGGGATAGTCCTTGTCTTTCAATTAACTAAAGAGTAGCCTTAGCCCTTCCTTCATCCAGTCTGTCTTGGTTCTTAGCTGCTTCCCGAGTCTTGCTGTTGTGCTGGTTATGCACTTTGAACGATTCTTTATATTTTAAATATCTGTAGCCCTCCTAGCGTTAATAGATTACTTTTAACCAGGCCGTAGTGGGCACCGGGCATTCCCCCGGTGGGCCGCAAAGAGGGAGGGGGAGGTTTTGGTGCCCTGGGGGGCTGTTTTTGTTACAGGGCCGTTTTTGCAGCATTAGCTGTAAAATTGTCCCCTGTAACAAAATCGGCCGAAACCAGCCCTGGCAAACAGCTCGGCCACACCCTCTTCGGCAAAGTGGTGGCCGAGCACTTTGCCAGGGACGGTGTTGGTTCCCAGTCTGGCCCTGCTTTTAACGGCTGTATGAATGCACGGTTTCTAAGATCGCTAAGTAAACTTCTATGTTCATCGACAAGATAAACAATGCTCTTCTTTAATTGTGTGTCCAGCCCTTCCATGAAAGCTTTCTCCACAGAAATGATATCCTCCCTATGCCTTCAGAGCTGATTATTCCTCAACAGTAAGAACAAAAAAACAGCATCCATCATAATTCACACCTGTGATCCGCAGATGCCTGAAACAGTTGAGTGATCTCTGCTGACCCAACACATGCATTGCCTCAAAGTTGTATTTACTTAAGCTACATGAAATTGCTTTGGGGTATAAAATCAAAACAGGCCACAATAATAAACACTTGTACCTACAGGGGTGTAACACAGAGACCTTGAGGGAGAGTGTGGGGGGCAGGGGGATGTTCAGGGGCCAGCCAAGCCATTTGGGGGGAGGGGGGCAGGAGGGCACCTTTAGCTCTACACCAATAGATATCTATGAGATATGGGAGACTAAGGGGCCCCTGTTTGCATTCTGCAGGACTGCCCTATCATTTTGCGTTGCCCCAATGTACACCTATAACAAACCAACCAAGATTTAAAGTTTTTTTAGACCCTTGCTGACACCAATAAGATGCCAACTTGTCTCTTGACTCGTTGTGCTAGTGCAGCAACTTTTGGAAACTTGAAAACAATGGGATGTTCTGAAATTACCACACACAACACGGCTGACTCCGTTTAGAACCCGTCCATAGTATTCCTGAAGCCAGGATGGTATTCAAACCCATGTGTGCTTTTCCAGGCCACACTCACGCCCAGTGCAAGGAAACCCATGTCTGCTTTCCACCCACTACAGTCAAAACACGAGCTCCATGCCTGGAACACCAGACGCCCATCGAGGTGCTCCACCAGCGTTTCCCACGATCACCGGAGGTGTGTTGTCCTTCTCCTGCCCATCTCCCTGCCTGCAACCCCTGCCCTCCTTACCCACCCGACATACACAGCTGAGCCCTCTAAAACACCTCCATGCATAGCACCCACCCCACTCTGGCATGCCTCCTTCAGAAACACCTACTCACTCATGAAACAAGTCTTCAAAGTCTGGGAACTATCGCACAATCTCTCCCCAGACCTTCTCTTCCTTACGAGCCATAGCTCTATCCGACATCCACACAAAACATCATTATATTCCTTCAACAAGTATTCGAACGGTAAAGGTGCATTGTTTCGCCACACATCTCCCAACTTCTCCATTCCTATTGTCTTCCAGCGGACGAAGACCTTCAGTGTCGCCACTTCCGTTAACAGATCTCATACCCACAGGGGTGTCATGCTCGGAGGTGGTACGCTTGAGAAAAGCCACTAATCTCTGGTTCACAGCCTGGGAGCTATCAGAACTAGGACCAGCACTCAACCAGTTGAATCGAGCCAGGGCCCTAGGGATCATGTTCAACGATCAATTTTCGATGACCAGCCAGATTAACACAGTTGTCTCCTCCTGCTTCCAAACCTTCAAGTTCCTCAGGAAAATCTTCAGGTGGCTTCCGCTCAACACCCGAAGAATCATCAGCCAAGCACTGATCACCAGCAGGTTGGACTATGGAAATACACTCTAGGTCAGCATCAATGCACAGCTCATCAAGAGACTCCAGGTGTTCCAGAACACAACATCCAGACTCACACTCAAACTCCCATCCCACACTCACAAATCCACACACCTGAAAGACCTCCTCTGGCACCCATTCACAAACATGCCCTCTTTAAATTCCTAACTCACATACACAAAGCTTTGCACAATGAGGGTCCCTCATACCTGAACAGCAACATCAGTTTCCACTCTGACAGACAAGACACCTCTGCTCTGCTGGCCTCCTGCTCGCCTGCGTCCCCCATGTCCGAAGAGCTAGAGCCGCAGGTGATGCCTTTTCGTACCTCGCTCTTTAATCTGGAACACCCATCCCCTGCACACCGGAGCCACCAGCTCAATCCTGGAATTCGGTAAAAAACACGAAAACCTGCTCTATTTCAATAGGTCCCTGTCAGGGCTCTCCTTCTCAAGACACCAGGATACCCTACTGGGTGATCTGTGCACCATCCAAATACACATAACATAGCATAGCTTAACATAACATTACCAAAATTCCATATATCATCACATTGTCACAGCATCCACATTCTACAGAATAACTATGCAGCTCATGCATACACAAAATCACTAAATATACACATCATCAGCAATGCAGCTACAAGCATAAATATAAAACTAGCGAGTATAGGTCAGCCGATAAGAACTTCTAAAAGGAACAACAAGCCCCCAGGACAAGTACAAAAAAATATTTAAAAATAGTCAAATGGCCAGAGGGCAGTCTGAGGTCAAAGACACTTAAGGTTTTTGCTCTCTGTTGAAAGCTTTGACACAGCCTGCACCCCTCTGCATACCTGTAAATTCCACAGGGTGCCACTGTGCATCACACAGAAACAGCAGTCTCCACATAGCCACATGCTGAAAAGACATTATCACAAGGGGAGCTATAAAATGAGCAGAAAACATAAGCGCAGGGTTCAAGCTCGACTGTGGTGACATCTGAGGCGTCCCACGTGCACCCGTGTGGCTCTGTGAAGGGTCAGAGAGGTCATACGCAGCGTGGGCGGTGGACTGCTCACGTAGTGCTGGCGCTTCCACGGTCTCTTACGTGCCCAACCCCTCCTAACTTCCTGTGTAGAATTACAGGTGGGAAATATTCTATTGTTCCCAGGGCTGCCTCTGTGCTTAGCTTTTTATTTGCAGTTTTATATAGCGCGAATTCGACCCGAAGGTATAGGAGCGCTTTACAAGAGCACCAGTTACGTTACACAAGGACACATTCATTTTGGTAGGCAGGGGGAGGTTAAGTAATTAGCCCAGAATCACAGGATGTTGAACGGACGCAGAGACTCGAACCCGGCTCCCCAGCTCCAAGGTCGGCGGCTCTGGCAGTTAAGCCACATCCTTTGTGCCACCTGTCAGCCTAAACTAAGGAAAAAGATCCACAATTATGTCTATGGTAAGACTGATTTCTTAAGTAAAACCCTTAAGGGGGGCAGAAGGAGTGGCCCTCACAAAGCATCTTAAAGATGCTCTCCAGTCTCTGCTGGTTTCAGAGATTCCACCAACTTTTCACTCACCCCCCATCTCACGTTTTCATACTTCCCAATTGCTCTCCGTGCACTCTGAATTGCTGCACTTACAGGTTAACTACTCCTCAAAAGAGCTTTTTAAATGCTGACAATATCACGCGTTGAAGGCTCATCATAAATGTAGTTGGGAAGCAAAGTCCCATTGGTTAATGCAAAAACACCGCATTTACACATCAAACTTGACAGCGCATTGCAGATTGCATTTTCAACATGAAGTTAACTCAAATTACAGTGTCCATGAGATTTCAAGGGAAGCTTGTGTTTTTTACTGTGCTGCGTTTTCAAAACAGTAGCACACTTTACTGTATGTATGCAGTATGTGTGCTCTGGTAATCTGCAAACACTATGCTTTGTGGTCATATGAAGGCCTGGTGATTTGAGGCGAGGGGCTGCTGGGTACAGGGTTACTGCATGGTCACAGGCTAATATTAATGAGAAAACTGTAGGTCCACAAAAAACCTAGGTACAGAAAAACAGCAATTCACAAATACGAAATCAAAATTTGCATTTTTAGCTTGCGCTAATGAAGGAGAAAAATAGACCTGAATGCTGAGATAGTCACAATCACAGGGTTATGACTGGTGGTGGAATTGTGGGCATTCCAAGGTGTTGGTGGCCTGTAACCTAAAGTGGGCACTCAAACGTACTCTTTCTGAGTTTTTAGATTACCCCCTTGGAAAGATATGCAAATTTGCTACTGACAAATGCAGGCTTAAGTGATTTCCTGGGTAAGAAATGAAAGGGAACATTTCCCTATTTATCAGAGTCTCAAAAGAGGGACTTGTACACAGTCAAAGCTTTTTTTGCCAGCTGCGTAATATGCTAATACACATATACGCATCCACATGAGTACAATTTATACACTGGAATACTCCGGAGTATGTGTCGTAGATTTCCTGCAGTACTCCTGCCCCTCTTTGTGGAGCCCTAAAATTATGAAGTCTACCTCAAATATAGGATTAACTCCATGTCAACGAGGTTTAAACCTTTTTACAACTTGGTGATCAAAGTTGTGCTACACTCCCATGGTCTGGTCAACCATGAGAGCCTGATAATGGCATTGTCAGTGTATTACGCTTCCTATCTCTTAGAATTACTAAAGGACACAGAAAACTTTGTTCTGCTGTCAATTTTCCTTGTTCAAATCTCCTAGAACATTATGAAAGGTGTAACTTTTTTGGGAAACAATTCTTTTTTCCCTCCAATCAGCACTTTAGGTCCAGAACGGTCCAGCTGGACATACCCACAGGTTCCACCATCGGGCAAACCTGTGTTGTAGCATGTGTAAAGAGTTTGGGGGTCTCAGTTCAGCTTCTGGTGATCATGTTCTCATATCCTTCCCCCCTCAAGAAGACAACATCACAAATTACTGAACTCCACATATTCGTTGAAAGTCTCTTCTGGGATTCAAAGTACTTAACAAGTACAGTTTTGCGATAATCCTCGCTCAGAACAGAATGTTTTACTCTCATAAGCAGGTAAAGAGTCACATACACCAAAAAATCTTTTTTATACCCCAAGGTTGGGCACAGTGAACTGCCTAGGGGTGCTTGGACAAAACATACTCCTAGCACCACAGGTAGCAGGGCCTCAAAAGGTAAAACTCATCAGAATCATGATGTCTTTCTGGGGTACACTTAGTTGTTGGTGAAAATTCTGGTATTCATGGAGTCTGACTTGGTCCACTACATTACCATGTAATCATAAAAGAATGATCATAAAACAAAGTCAGTCAAAGGTGACCCACCTTCCTGCTGTATGAGGACATGCTAGGGATAAAGATAGATCCCACAACAGGCTGCAATAATTTACAGGTGCGATCACAAATGTAAGCTCCCACTGAGCAGCATATTTTGTACTTTCTGACACGCACCACCCCCACGACTGATGGAAACATGTGGCCTCCCACTTTCAGGCGGATTTTTATTGGTTTTGAGGAACTGCACCAACCTGTGTTGATTTGCAGATTGCATCTTCACCTTCATGTAATTTGCCTATACACATTTTTGGAAGGTTTGCTTGCCGTGAACTTTTAGGGAAGCAGGCAGTACTTAAGGGCAAATGTGTTGTGCATCTAAGCGAACAATGAGGGTACATTACCATTTAAATGCCGCCAACTTGTCAAGTCTCCTTCAGCACAGACAAACTTTTTACATGCAAATATTAACAATATGTTTGTCTCAGGTTCGTGTAGTCACAGTACAGTAGTAAACGTTTAATATAATTTTTTCTCATTCAAAACTCTCAGCTCAACATACGTTTTAGTTGTTAGCTGTGGGGCTGCAAAATGGCTGCTCGTCCATACAAATACAGCGACCAGGATCAGCAAAGGACATAAGACAAGAAACTGAACATCATAAAATGTCCAGAACAGAAATGGGACACTTTTCAAAAGTTAAAGGAACAAACTAGAGCTTCAATTTGAAAAGATGAAGACGGCACTAACGTGCTGAAACATGTTCATGCCTAGTGAAAGAGATTAAAGTGGACACACATACAAGGAAACCTTTCTTAATTTCCTAGTAATTACGTGTACCAGAAAGCGGACATTAAATTGTGAATAGAATATGGACAGATACGTTTATTGTTGTTGTTCACACAAACCACCACTATCCAGAGAAACAGCTAACAAGGAACAAATTCAAAAGAGGCGAAGATAAAGCAGTCAGTCTGATCCTAGAAATCAACAAAGGGATCTTTTCGGAGGTTAAAGAGTTGAGAAAAGAATGGAATTGAGGTTGTGAAGAATTCCTGTACACAATATGTGTGTGCACTTTGTTTTGCAGATGAAGAAGTGCCATGCCAAAGTTCACTGTGACCCAATTCTGAATTTGGAGCGTAATGTTATGTTTTATTTCATTGTGTTTTTTTGAGTGCATGCTCACCAAGCTTTGTGGCCCTAGAAAATAACAGACAGCAGAAACCACAAAACTATTTTAGTTAAAAACTTCTCAAATATCTGGCGAATTATATTATTGTTTAAAAAGCAGAGTTCTTACTTGTTTCCTAAAAATAATCAGATTGCGTTCCATATACATGCTATATAGCAGTGAGTTACTCACTTGGATGTGGCTATAGAGAGGGTGCTGCCCCACATGATACTACTCGAGATCAAGAGAAACAAAATTCAGAATCCTGAAGGCTGTGGAGGTTTAATGTTGTCACCTTAACCGCTAGAAGCATTGCTTATCCATGTTCTTGAAGCCGCCAAGGCACTTCTGCCAGCGCCTACTGCTCTTAAATGGCAGGATTTGGGGCATCATGCAGGCCATGGAGAGGGATGGGGAGGATTAACCCCAATGATGTTGATAAAAAAGATTTTTTCCAGACTAAAACTGTCAAAATGATTCTTCCTTTCGCATTAGACATTGCATGCTAGCTTATCTACGCCCACCTTTTGGTAAAATGCCATACTGCAGTCTCCAAATTCTTCTCCTGCACTAGCTGAATCCATTTAAAGAATAACTGCACAGTGGGACCGATAAACAAAAAAATTAGAGTAGGTGTGAATTACTTTTGTATTACTCCTAGCTCACTCCTGAAATTTAGAGTAAGTCGGTAGTACTACAAGAGCAAGTCACAGCTAAATCTTTCGACTCAGCCCTAATATGTTACACATTAAGCAATGTTGCCTCTTGCTACCACTACAACTAACCTTTGTCATGATTACACACCTAAGACTAGGCATATACAATGAAAGTGACTTTCAAAATGTAGTGAGCACTGTGAAGGATGAGTGGCCACCTTATGCAAGAACGTCATGTAGATAGCCCAGAGTGTGTGCGTTTTTTTATACATTTACCACAGGGATGAAAAGAAGTGACTAGGGTCTATACATATTCGGTTTCTGAAACTAGAATACTGGTTCTCCATATTTTTTAATGTGTGGCCTAGTTACACCTTGAGCTGTCATGTCAGCCGGTGAGCAAAAATGAATTTTTAAAAAAACGTCATACACATATGCATGCATTGAAGAGTTTTGGGTCAGCCCTCTTCATCCATTGGCTTGTTCAGCTGTCACTGAATGTTTGCTTCTGTACGCCATAGCATACAGCATGGGACAATGGGTCAGCCCAATACAGAAAATAGATTCTTGCACTGCGAGGGAAAGCATTTTGCCTTATAACATCTGTTTAAAAGGCAGTGCATTTCCACACCAAGGCTGGTGGACAATGCTTTACTTAGTCAAAGCTTTTTTCTTTCCATTGTTTATTCTTTTCTATTTTTTGGTCACCTTTATGTCTTTACACAATGACTTTAGGTTACAGTAATCGCAAATAATATTTTTTTTGTTGCACCAATGTCAATCATATTTTCCTATAATATGCAATAAAACAAAAAGAGGTTCTAACACATTTTATGTGCATCAGCCTGCTAGCGAACCCATAATGGTAAAATTATAAGTGATGGTTCATTTTTATAATTAATCATTTGTATTACAAGCATTTGGCTATAATTAAATGATAAAATAACATTGAGTTGAACTCACCCTGAAATGTTTTTAAAATAATCTTTATTGTTTTTTTTGTTATGGTAGGTACATCATTACACGCACAATATCACAACATGCACTACAATGTATCGACAAATGGCGTCTAGGTTCATTCAATTTCGCTTCATTCTTTCAGTTGAATCATAAGAAAGAAAATCAAACAAAGGAACAACAAAGGAAATGTACTAAACAGTGAGCTTGTACCTGTGCAACGATTGTGAATAAATGTGTTATGGTGCAACTATATCTGTATAGTAAGTATAAAAGGGGGCCGTTCATCGTTGTGCGCTATGCATCAGCTTGTAATTGTAGTCGTGTCCATGAATTGTGTAGCAGGTAAAAAATAACCCAGCATGTCGATGGCATGTGGCATGAGCCTGGGTTGTGTACATTGTGTCTCATTCAGGAGTGCAATGTTCTGTTTATCCCAGGCCGCCGTAATCGGGCATTTCCTCAGCCCGCGTGCCCTTATTTATAGCGGAGCGTACCATTTTCAACCAAGGCCCAGTATAAGAGCATGCTCTGCCAAGGCTCCATGCTAGGCAATGCTAACGCTTTCCAATGCATTACGATTGTCTTTCAGGCTCAGCAAGGCTAGGTGAATGAAACGGTTAATGGCGCCCCCTACTCATCGGTGCCTGTACAGCAGGGGCATCCGACACGGCTGTCAGTGGGAGGGCCTGTTCGCCTGTGTCCGACTCCATTTCGGAACAGGAAGCAGGCAGCCAGGCTCCCACCCCTAAGCCAATCACAACGGTGCAAAGCAGCGTTGTGATTGGTCTGAGCGCCGTAACATGGCACTCAGCCAGGGGCTGTAGGGGTGGGCATTTTCTACATGCAGGCTGTAGCCTGCATGGAGATGGGGGAAAGTGCGCACAACTGTTTTGGGCAGCCCCGAGAGGGACCAAACAGTCATTGTGCACAGGAGTGTTCTACCACGCCTCCTTTGCAGCTCTGCCCTGCCTCCTCACGCACTGCCGCAGCAGGAGGGCAAAATAAAATGATGAGAACATTCCGTTATTATCAATTCAATTTTTCCTTTCTTTTGCTGCTTTCTGGCAGTGGGGCGCCACTCCTCCACCTTACCAGAGGAGCCTCCACTGCTGTACAGTCTAAATGTGCAACAGACCATGCAGTCAAGGTCTTGCTGGACAGTAGCTCCCGCAAGGGCCGAGCAGATCCCTGACCAGCATGTACAGGTCAGTGGGCTGTCCCAAAACACGTGAATCATTATCCTGCCGGGTTGCAGTTCGCAATTCTTTTTATTTATTTTTATTGTTTTTTGATTGACATGAAAAAACATATATTCGTTGCAACAGTCGCATGAGAAACTTCTGCAACGGTTCGCAATTCTTTCTAAAGTAGTGTGTATGGTAAGGGCACACCACCGCAAAGTAAATAATGCCACTCTGTTAGATCATCGGGTAGTTTGGGTATCATTTATCAGCCCGGATGTGCAAAATGCCCTTTTTACCATAGGTAGAAAAGGATGCAAAACTGTGAGCAGTTACACAGTTTCCGCATCCGCCTCCCACAGAAAAGGGAGCAACGCAGGGAAAAATCCCCTGCAAAACAAGAATTCCTCGTTCCTGGAATTGAGGAATGCATGGAACAAGGAACTCTTGTGCATCCTGCACTGTCAGGGGCGGACACTGTAATTACCTTAATAGTAATCGCATTAAGTTAATTACAATGGCTGGCCCCACAGCATTGTTCAAAGGAACTTCCCCCGCAGGGAAGCGGGAGTGTGGCGTCTGCCTGCCAGGAGGAGTCTGCAGGGAGCTTTGAAGTGCACTGTGAGGCATAGGTAATGTATTTTTCTCAACACAGTGGTTCTTAACCTGTGGTCCGAGGACCCCTGTGGGTCTGCAAAGCCTACTCACGGGCTCCACAACTGCTTAGAAAATTAATTAATATTAACAGATCAATAAAGTGTACCTAACTAAAGAAACAAAATGTAAAGTTGAAAATGTCATAGAAGTTCTGTAAATGTAAAGAAATTTGAAATTGGAGGTTAAAAATGAAGTTAGTTTCCTCAAATTGATCTGTGGGAGCACAGCAAATGCACCAAATGGAATGCAGTATGGATGATGAGAGGCCTCAAGTGAATTTAGAAAAGCACCAACCTTCCTATTTAAATAAAAATTTAGATTTTTAGATATTTGTTTGTGAATTTAAATACAATATTTTAATCATTTGTGTATTTGTTTGATGAATGCTTGTTCCTGTATTATACATTTGCAGTTCAAATCATCAAAAATGCTTACACCGTTGTCCCTGGCATCCAGTAATGACTCAGTGGTTTCCAATAATAATTCAATGGGGGTCCCCGGATTCCAGTACTGATTAAGTGGGGGTCCACAGAATTCAAAAGGTTAAGAACCACTGCTTAACACATTTAACATTGAAGTAAATACATCGCCCATCACTTCACAGTGTTTTTTCTTCTGCACATGGACCAGCGGATGAGGTTCCATTCCAGTCTGCGGGTGGAAAAAATGGGGAAAATGTCCACATTTTGTGTTCTGTGCAGAAATCTCGCGCACCCTAGTCATCAGCACAAATTGTTTATTCCCACTTTTTAAAAAGTTAGAGTATGCAAAACAATGAGAACCCTCCTTGAGACTACGCATTAATTAGGGCTCTGAGGCACTCTGCCATGGATCAACACCACAGCATACTATCCCCAGTGCATACATGACAACAGAATCGATTCAGGGGGGAGACTCCCGAAATTGAAACAAAAATGGATTCATTTTGAATGTCTCCCACCCGAAACTGCCTGTGCTTAAATAGAAGTCAATGAGGGAAATGCATTCTCACAATTTTAATTAAAACATGTTTTTTTTAATCTCCCACTTTCTTCTAAAATGTCGAAATGAACGCCAGTTTTCGACCACGTGGCGGCAGCACGGAGGCATTTTTTTCGCCCTGAAGACACAAATATGAATATTTCATCCGTCATCCGAGAAGTTCTCACAAGAGTCCACTCGGAAGCACGTCTCCGGAGCAAAAGCACTTCAATTTAGCAGACAAAGCAGGTGGTTTCAAAAAGAAAACTCTGCAGGCAGAGCGAACAAAAAGTTCCAAATTGCTACTGTATGAATAACAGAGCCCAGCCGGTAAACAAAGGCTGCACAATAATGCTCCACAGAGCAGCTCTGGCGCCCCGCCAGCTGAGGCTTTTTTCCATTCCCATTAACGCGAGCGCGTGAACCCGGCGGTCTTTTATGCGCTGGTAAGTGCGCTGGTAAGCTAGCAAACTGGGAATGTTAAGCACTGCGCGTGGATTCTAAGGACATTTCTTTCTCTAGCCAACGCAGGAGCTCTTGCACACCTGGTTTCTGTTAAGTCAAAGTCTTCCAGCGAAATGACTCTATCCGCAGGAGCAGGCCTGAAAGATGGCTGAGCAATTTGCATTCTCACCACTGGCTCCTGAACGGCATGGATTCACATTCTGCAAATGCATGCAAGCATCGGATCTAAGAGCTCTCCTATGAAGGGATCGAGCCTAAATCGGCGTCACGCGCTGCCCATACAAACCCAGGGCCCTTTCTGATCCAGAGGCACTGTCAATCACTACTATATCATCAAGTTAAGTATACAGAGGTAAGTATAGTTTTCCTATATTAAACTCCATATATGTGTACGATGAAGATCTATAGTACATCTGTGCTTACCTCTGTATACTTTTCTTGACAATAAAGTGGGGGTTAACGTTCTGGGGCCGTATTACAATAAGTGCCCCGGGGGCGCAACGGGCAATTGTGCCTGCTTTGCGCCCCTCCCCCAGGGCACTATGGTATCACAGAAGGTATCGCAGACGCTTGTGCGTTCCCTTCTATAATACAATTAGCGCTGGCGCACTTAGAGCACCAGCGCTACCATCAAGGGGCATTCTCTCATTTGCATAAGGGTGTTCCCTATGCAAATGAGGGAATTCCTTTGCCACTGCACCCACGCCATATTACAGATGTGGCCGCAGAGGCAAAGAAGCTCTCAGGGGTGGGTACTCACAGTGCGCCACTTTCTAGGTGGTGCACTATGATTGCGCCCTCTGAGAGCAGCCCTCTGGAGGGGGGGAAAGGTGGTCCCCAGATATCCCCTTGCAGGCAGGTGCAGTCACTGACTGCACCCGCCTGCAAGGGGATATCTAAACCCCTTTAAAATTGCAGGCAGTTGCCGCCTGCACTGTGAAAACACGGTGCGGCTGCTTCGTGTTTTCACTTGAATGCACTGCCCCCAGGGCAGCACAAGCTCACGGCTGCCCTGGGGGCAGAGCATTCACTAATGGGGCACATTGTCATTGTGCCCGGCGCACCTTTTAAAAGGTATGCCGGGTGCAAACAATGACAATGCGTAACACGGCCCCTGGACTCAATATTGTTGCAGGACGACATTTTGTCACTCAATATCCTTATATACAACCATCAATTATTTGCTAGTTTGGTAAAATATCTTGTGGTGAATTAAATCCCATCATTGTACTGCTTTTATTCATATTCAGTGGCATTTGTGTGTATTTTAAAAACATGACTCTAACCTGTTTTTAGTCTGTGTGCTTGAGGTGTCATCAAGATGTGTTTATGACATCCTATGCATTTTGAGTAACCGACAATAAAATAACTGAAGTCCCAGGATTGAAAACTTCCCCATACTGTAAAGACAAGACACAGAACCAGTCCAAAATGGCGCCCAATATGTGAACTGTGTGACACATTAGTCCTTTGCCTATGTTCAGGACACCAATATATAGAGTGTCACGTTTGGTGAATATTTACTATTCCTGAGAACGGCGTAACAGCCGAAACACATCAGCAAGCTGTAATGGTAATGGTAAAGGTGGAGTAGATAAACAATTAACCGGACAGCAGTGACACCTCGTATTTTTGCTACAGCAGAAGAGTGCTCATTCCTTTAGACAGGCTGGAGTCTCTCTTTCTCTATTATGTCATGATAGTCATACTAAATGCCAGGGCACACAAAT
The DNA here is from genome assembly GCF_964204655.1 of Triturus cristatus. Classification (NCBI taxonomy): domain Eukaryota; kingdom Metazoa; phylum Chordata; class Amphibia; order Caudata; family Salamandridae; genus Triturus; species Triturus cristatus. Next base: position 273,412,072 of record NC_140588.1, read on the forward strand.
AACAGTTCTACTCTAAGGTGTATGAAATGAAGTGCTTTTCCATTTTACCTTTTGGCGCTGAGGTTAAAACAGGAGATGGGCTCTCACTTACTCAGTTACCTGAAGCTAAGCCGATCTGAACTCTTAGACTCCATGTATAACATATGCTCTTAACTGCTTGTACATACCTATTAGGTGGTGTCTAACTTTAGTTAAAACTGCTACCACATTGCCTATTTAGGACACACCCGCAAAAGTTGGTCCTGCATGACAGGCAAATACATGCATCATATTTACATTGCAATTCTCTGTAGTAATAAAACACAGTCCATTCCACAAGTAGTGAATGTGAAGAATTTCATTAATTAAATAAACTCTTAACTCTTAAAGTGGCAATCTGTATAACACAAATTGTCAGACTCCCTGTTGACAGTTGCTGTAATAGTTCTCCCTAAACCAGGTACAAGTGTTCTCTTAATCTGAATCATATTCTGTAAATTCCTACAAAAATTCAGTCCGAGTTGACATTTAAATGAACACCCCATCCAGAAAATAAACATTATTTCGACTGCTTTTGCAATGTCCTACTGGTTACCGCCATAGGCTGGCTGCGCTCCTATCTGTCCCTTCTATTTACAAATCTTGTCCCAGGGGAAACTCTTTCTCGGTTCAAACTCCTAACATTTGGAGCTCACGCCCGGGAAGAAGAAGAGTAATTGACGGCCATCTTGAATTCTGGAAGGCTCTACCAATCTGGTTTATCCGACATTCATAACTGCAATATTCTAACTAACTGGATAAATTAGTAAGTATTCACTGGGCATTTTTTACTTCAGGGTCTGACTCTCAACCACCACCGGTCAAACTGAGAAAGGGTGGCAGAGTTATAGATACACAGTTTACGGTTTCACAAAACCTGGGACCTCGCCCAGGATAGCACTAGAGAGGTCCTGGGCAGCGCACTAAAGCATAAGGGCTACACAGGGGCTACCAGTAAAAAAAGGCATCAGGACTGAAGCTCCAGGTTGCACACCCCTTTTCACTTCCAACTACTAACTCCTGTAAGGCTGGCCTTCAACTCCCAACTAACAGACCTTCTTCTCCAGAGACTGATGCAAGCCCTCACAAGAGTTAAGCCAAAGCTCACAATTAGACTACGTTGGAAGTAGGACAGCTCTACCTTTAGAAGAGAACATTTACTGTTGGGAGGTAGTCTCACAATGCAAAGAAGACAAACGCATTTTTAGAGAATGAAAAGTTGAAGGTCTGATGACGTCACTGGACTCTATTGGTTGTCTTTGACATATCAAGAGGATGAAAAAAATTCCCAGAACGTGGGAATGTTGAGATCCTTGAACCCTTCACTAACCACTTAATCGCCTCGGAAGCCTGGATATGTAACCTCATGCAAAATTGCACCGAATTGCATCATCTGTCTTTCCTTTGGAGAGGGTACAGCTGGGGAAATGAGAAACAAAAACAAAAAGAAGGTGGCAGACGTCCTTCCAGAAACAAGTGGACTACTCTGGATTGAATAGTTTTCATACAGCTAACGGCATGCTCTCAGAAACTGAGGGCAGGTTGGGGCGATGGGGTTGAGGGGGTGGATAGGTGGAAGGGACAAGGCTTGATTCCCTCTCAGATCAATGCACTATCCACGCCTGCGAGTTAGTTTTTCTGATAATCGGATTGACCTGTTGATTCACAAATGCTCCACGCTTCGACTTGATGTGGCAGTACACCATGCGAGATGAAAAAGAGGAGTGACCATGCTCGAGAAGGTCATTGTTGGTTACCAAACCAAAAGTAACGTCTTTCCAATTTTGTTTTGAACATTTTCATAAACTTCCTATAGACCTTTAATGTGGTCTGTGTTTAATTGGTTGTAATCCTACGTAGTTAACTCTCGCCTATGGCTCAGGGTCAATAATTCAGGTGTGCGCAGGGCAAGCATAGGAATTCATTGATCGCCACTACAAACTGCTCCTAAACTTCTTGCTTTTGAAGGATTTTAACACATACTTCTTCCGACTTCCAGATAAATTACCTACCTCATGTCTTAACTCCTGCTAAAGCCCTGCTTTTTTAAATGGCTTTATTCCACTGTGGTATCTGTAAAGTATTCTGTTGGCCCTGTGGCTATATTTTAAATACAAAATAAATAATTGAGCCACAGTAGTACCACAAGTTATCATAATGTAAATGAATGAAGTAGAATTAACATGCGTATTCTTTCTGTACATCATGGTCCTATCCTATAGGCTTTAACCTTGTGCAAAAATATGTGGATGGCCGTAGTGGACAGAAGTTGGGAGGTTGACCCGAACTGAGAGGCCCTTGTTTCAGTAGTACTTGCTTTTTGAGAATATATTGGGTAAATTACTTTTACATCTAATTTTACATTACCGTTGTTACATGTCACAGGCATGCCATAAACTCAACCATATGTAGGTGCTTCTCTCAGGAGGTTCCTGCCGGGCAGATGGTAAACACTGAGGGATGGCAAAGAAACTCCGCAGGACATCGGTTCAAAGGATTTCAGAATTCAAAAAGCAGGAACAGAGTATGCCTTTAGAAGCAACACCTAGTGTCCCACAAAAATGGGCCTTGTTTTGTGGCAAAGAAGCACATGCTTGGTTCTGTATCAAAGACAGCTATGAACTTGCATTCCTGTCTGCACTGTACACATGATTTTAAATGGTAAATTGTGATCCTCCTAGTATATGGAGTGGTTAGTGTCTCGGCTGATGGTAAGTGCCCTATCTGATAGTTATCCTTGTAGGTAGGCATGTAACTGCTAAAGGCATGTAACTGCTAGTGGGGCAGATGTACTGAACAAGAGAGAAAAAATGAAGTGAAATTTAAAAAATACACAATGTGCGTGATTCAGACGCTATCTTGTTTGCTTGCTCACGATGCACGGACTCTCTGTCCTGCTTGAAGGATACTTGTAGAACAACTGAATGAGTTCAGGAGCATGTGGGATCTGTTACTGGATGCTGTCAAAGATGCAGGTTCCAATTTGGGTTCAGCCAAGGGATTTAAGTGGAATGCAAAAAGTAGGGGGATTCTAAAAGGGGTGTGGCCCTTGTAACTAAGGTTGAGGCTTAAACATGTAGGCTACATTTCTGTGATTCCCATAGTGTCCCATTAGACCAGTATTTTGGGTTCTCTCTGAACTTACAGTTTTTTTTACATCCAGGTATACAGGACAACAGAAGACCTACACCCAAAAGCTTATAGGACTATTGGTTTTGTCAGTGGTTGTTAGCTGATTAAGATAAATGAGTAACAACAACGATTTTGCTGCAAATAATGAACACTGAAAATGTTTCAATTCTGAAATTGTGAGACTGAATTAAACATTGCTGAGGCCAGTGCAATGGAAAGCTGTCTTCAGAGAGTCTCATTTACTACTGCTCTGCTCACTCCGTCATACATGTCTCCCTTGCTCTCTCCATATCTCGTCCGTCTGCATATCTCACACCTCATCTCTTCAGCATCCTCTCTTCACTCTCTCATGAATGCACTTCTTTGCCTCTCATTTAATTCACCACCCCCAAACACACAATGCACGCAGTAGCGGCCGGTGTTTGCTACGAGTGGCGAGGCGGGTGGGCGAGGTGACATGAGTGGGGATATAGGGGTCATGACGCGAGGGGGGGGGGGGGAATAACAAAAAATAATAATAAAAATAAATTACCTGCAGCCGGCCGTGTCCCTCTGCTCCTTCCTCTTCTTCAGGCACAGGTTCCGAGCCTGCCCTGCGGCCAATCGTGAAGCTGCAGAGCAGCTTCAGGATTAGCCTGAGCACTCTGGATTAGCACTCCAGGACAGACTGGGAGTCTGTGCCTACTCTCTCCAACCCTAGGAATGCAGCTGAGGTTGGAGAGAGCTTCACTGCGCATGCCGGTTTGGCCGGCCTGAGACGGGCTGCCAAACCGTCATGTGCAGTGAAGGGAGTGCATCCACCACTCCCCTGAGTGTTATCACCCCTCAGGCCCCGCCCCAATGACAGGAAAGGAGAAATAAAAGGATTGTTGTTGGGGAGGGGGGAATGGTACACTCCTCCGCCATAGCGGAGGAGCCATCGCTGACTGCACGCACTCACCTCTAGGTACTGTATTTTCTTTTACTTTAGCCTTGTCAATATTTTTACAACTGTGTTCCTCCTTCACACAGGTTTACACAGTCATAATTGCAACTAGAATATGTGACCACTGCTCTGTGCACTCTCTAGAGAGGCAAAAAATTGGATGATCATGTCTTCTGAACACCTTTTAGACCCACTGACAGGCACATGAGAAATCCGCCCTGCTTCAGCCTCTGCTCAATAGCTCTCAATTGCGGCCTGCTATAAAAACCTGGCTGCGACTCATTTCAAAATATGCACTATACAAGAGTAGTTAGTATGCTACACGAAAATAAATACGGACACACAGCAACCTGGAAATACCTAACACTCTTAGGAAATGCAAGACTAAGTAAGACATGTTAAATCCTCTTGGCAGGCCTACCGAAATTTCCTGGGACCCATTCTTTCTCTGCCCTACGTAGATGGCACAGCTGCTCCATCACTACAGTTAGGGATCTATTTTCAGAGGGCCATCTTCTCACAGATAGCCAACTACAGGAGGACTTTGGCCTCCCACCGGGGCAATTTATTCTCTGTCAATTGCATAATACGTGTTTCTTGATTATGGCACGCCCGGGATGCAGAACCCCAATACACTTAGTACTTCAAACTGTACTCAATAGGGGTGAGGGATGGCGCCTTATTACCTGGCTAAATACATCCCTTCGCACTTACACTGGGATCTCCGTAGCCCCCTTGCGTACCCATTGGCAAGATGGTTTTGAGGTGGTACTCCATGAGTAAAATGGCTACAAGTCTCGACCTTTCCTCACAGTATCTCGAAATGCAACATTTAAACACATACAATTTCACATCTCACACTGGGCGCATCTTAACCCTGCACAACTCAACCAGCACTTCCCTACAGTGAACTTGGTCTGTCCTAGATGTCGGGCAGACCCTGCAGATGTAATAAATATGCTATGGTCCTGCCCTGCCCTTCATGATTACTGGCAAGACATCTACACTATTCTGCATGAGATCACCGCACTCACAAACTTAAATTCCTGGGAAGCCTGCGCTCTTGACATTTTTAAAAACATAAACGACATGTAGTTTGCATACAATTTGCTAGCGAAGCCCTTCTGCTAGCTAAAAGAACACTTACACTGGAAGGAACCTCTAGCCCCGCCCTTGAAGGCTTCAGGGGCGTGGTCAGGAGATGGGGGTGCAGAGGGCACTGCTCTCCGTTACGAGGAGGCCCGGCATATCCGTAGGCGCCCTATCACTCCGGAGTGGGTACCATGATGCTGGAGTTTATCCAGCTCACCTCCCCTGTCGACTCTTCCCTCCGGCAGACCTACAGCTTCAGCAGTAGCGGTCCGTGGAAGGAGTTCCGTGGGGCGGTGAGGCAGGGCGGGGGGGGGGAAATGTAAACACCGGAATATGGATGAACGGAGGTAAGTGTACATTTAAATAAATAAAACGAATTCCTTTGCGCGCGCTGCATCGCAAAATGCGATGCAGCGCGCGCAATGAAATTAATTTTATATATTTAAATGTGTACTTACCTCCGTTCATCCATATTCCGGTGTTTACAGTTCCCCACCCTGCCCCTCCCCGACCCGCCTCACCACCCCACGGAACTCCCTCCACGGACCGCTACTGAGCTTCACATACCTTCATTTAACCTAATTTACTCCTTTATATCTGATTGGTTTACATGTCGTACCACCTTTGCGGTTGTCTGCACATGGCTGTGATGTGGGGTTACCCTCTGTTGCCCCTCCCCATGTCCTGTACTCATCCGGTGAACGCACCTCCGCTTTTCCTTCACTCCTGCAATGCCACTGTCTTCCCCCCTGTTTTCGTTCCTTGCATGTTATTGGGGTAACAGATTTTATAAATGACTTAATGTACAGCTTGTGACCCCTCTTGCAGGTAATTGTTTTACATTGACATGATTATTGTGATCCTCTGTTTGTATAAGAAAACCCAAAACCCAATTAATACAATCTTTAAAAAAAAGTAAAACATATTAAATATAAACAATACCCAAACCGCTGACGTGGATTAGCTTAATGTGTTTACATTGATTACTGAGAAATCGATCAGTGTTATTTGCCAGTAAAGTTAAAGCATGAATATGGACCCTGATAGGGACACGGGTCCATGATCATTTTTAATCTCTACCGGGTCTGAGAACTAAAGGGACTCGGTCCACCAAAAGCTGTGGGTACAGCCCTTTCCTATCTTTATTATATGCCAGCATTCTCAGCCAAAAATCTAATCCAACATATTGGGCCTGATTCACAAAGGTACATTTAGATTTTTGTGGAAGTGTACGATTGTTTGCGATTCACAAAGGGTTTTTACGAGTAGTATCTTTACGAGTGTGGAGTATCCGCAAATAAAAAGATAAGTCTCGTAATGATACTACTCGTAAACCCCTTTATGAACAGCAAACAATCGTAAACTTTTACAAAAGTGAAAGTTTATCTTTGTTAATCAGGCCCTCTGGGTTCTTTCTTGATTTTAGCTCCAAAGAGCATGTTAGTATTGTTTTTACTCTTCTCTCTGCTGAAAAGACCAGTGGTTTGTGCTTGATGGATATTGTATCCTTGGAGGTTTTCAAAGCCTCTCTGCATGACCACTAATAAGTGGTACATGGTCTACAAGACCAAGCATGGAAATGGAGACAGAAAGGACCTTGGTTGTCACACTACTCACGTTGAAGGCTCACTTTATCCACTTTGGCACTGAAAGACTATGGGCCATCAACTGGGAACTCATTCCTCTTATTCTGTTCATTCACCATGACCATAAACAACTTGAGTTGTGCTTGTCTTCTTGGGGTTTCTCACGGCACCACTCAAATGAACTGGCTGAATGATGCTGTGGAAGAATGGCAGAAGTGTGTACTTGAGCGAAAGGCATCCCTGATTTTTAGCTGACACCAGAAGCCTCAAAGATTATAGCATTTCCAAATTCCTGCCCTAGTAACACTCATCCCTGCCAGAGCATTTGCAAGTGGAACTGAGCCATATTGAATGAAGCACCAGAAGCTATTGGTTTAGACAGGCTTAATTTGCACAAACCACTTTGGCCTGTGTCCTCCATGTTCCAATGTCAAAAGGATATAACCAAAAGTGAAGCAGCCAAGACTCAGTCCAAAGTTATTAAAAATGTACACACTAAGCAATACTGAAGCATGAAGCGTTTTATTATTATTGTTTTTAAAAAAAGAAACACAAACTAGTAATTGTCTATTTAAATAATGCCTTCAAATTATAATACTATTTATGCGTACACCTTTTACTCTCAACAGGACCTACAACTCTGGATGCGAGACAACTCAAACTGGCAACCCTGCTGTATCATACGGAGAGATATTTTCCTTGACAAGACGGAGGAAACAAAATATCCGGAGCTTGCCTGGAGTGACTTCCAAATGTAGAGCAATCCTGCTTCTTAAAACGGAGTCATAAGAGCTGACGATGTAATTTAATGCGACACCCCTCCAGGGCAGCATTGTGATTGGTCTGAGCGCCGTGCTTCAGCATGTTCTCCACCAGGCTGTAATGCAGCCTGGGCGGATAACATGCAAAGTGCGCATGACTGTTTGACCGGCTCGAATGGGCTGGCCAAACTGTCATTGCACACTTACAGAATGCCCACCACTCCTCCGCCCTGATCTGAGAACAGAGCAGCCCCACCTTGCTAAGGCACCGCAGCAAGGACAAATAAATTGATAATAAAAACAAGTTATTATTATTGTATTTTTCCATTATTTACACTGCCCACCACTCCTTCCCTGCTCTGTGAGCAGAGTTGCCCCGCCACGCCCCCATGCTGCCACTGTAGGAGCAAATAAAATGATAATAACATCAAGTTATTATCATTTTATTTTTCCTTTCCTTCAATGCTACAACGCAGTGGGGCTATGCTCCTCCGCCTCAATGGAGGAGCCACCACTGAATACTTGGTTCAATTTTCAAAGCCTATTGTACAACTTAGGTGTGCAAAAAAGTTCAATCTGCAGGCATAATTGAAAGTCCATAATGTACTGAATCACCATCTCTGGATCACTATTTGTGTGTAAAGGTTCCAGACACCTCCAATGGAGGAAAAAGCTTCTCCCCAACAAAAAATTGTTTTGCATTTGGAGAAGAGTACATAAAAAAAATTTAAAGCTGTGCAAACGTACATCTTCGCCATGCATACCCTTTGCAGACTGTCACGTGTGCACGCCTACAAATCTATTACTTGAATAGTTTTGCAGACAAACTACTGGAAATGTTTATGAATCTGTAAAGATGTGAACATTTATGCAAATCAGAGGTGTACAGCTACAATTGAAAATGTAACTTTGTAGTGAACTTGGTACTCTTAGTATCTAGGCTCATTTCCATTATGGGGTACACTGTCGCCTACAAGAAAGGCTGGAGATTGCTTCAGAATTTGTTAAATCACAACTTTGGGTGCCATTACAAGTCATGCATGCATCAGCCATAGGTGGCCTGCCAGTTCCCTCATTGTGTGTTTTGGGTCATGTGAAGGAGAAGACAGGAGATATCAATTAACCAATGGAGGTCTGCTGTCCCTCAAAGGCCTCAAACACTGCATATATGCAGCTGTTCATCACGATTCTCAAAGGGAATCATGCCTCATTAATATTCATGCAGCAGGCTGTCTGCTTATCATACCGAATGAGCATTTTATGCACACATGGACTTGAAAAAACATCCCACTGAAAGAATACTGTTGGATCACAATGCAGATGCTGCCCAAAAATATAGTCAGAAATATGACCTGGCAATAGTGCATCAGTTTCTCTACAGAGATGCCAAGATGGCCAAAGGCTATTTCCATAGGAAAAATGCACTCAAGTTTAAAAATCATAAGAAGGGGTGAAGCTTCCCTTTGTGTCTCCCTCCCCCGAAAGACAAGCAATTTATTCTATTGGAGAGATGAACTAGATTAGGCATGTCCAAGAAATAAACTCGACCAGGCCAACCTCAAGCCACTAGAATGGCCAAACAACCAGGGGCATTTGTTACCTTCCGCTGGACCCTCAGTCTGCACGGGGGTTGGTAGGAACAGTAAGAGAATCTGCAGAAAAGGCGCCCGAGTTGCATCACTGGCATCCACCCTTGTACTCAGAGTATGCAAGGGTTCGCGACCAGCATTGAAGAACAAGCATTGGCATAGCCAATAGGTCTCGCCTTTGGGACCTTATAAGTGTTTAGCCATGCAACAGTTGCATAACTAAATACTTATAAGATCCCAAAAGCGAGACCTATTGGCTATGCCAAGCGGCCGCGAAAGTGATCGCGATCACACATCAAAGGGGCCGTGCGGCCGCGAAAGTGAAAATAATCGCGGAAAATCGCGGCGCGCGTGCCCGCGCACATGCACTGTAGCTCTAGGCTGGCCTGGTAGCACTTTTTGGTGCCATCTCAAAAAGTCTCACCAGACCAGCGCATGCGCTGGGTCAGGCGAGACCTAAAAAAGCACTTGATGTCGATGGGAGCTTGGTCAATTTGGGCAACTCATGATCCACCTCCCCTCTGGTCTTACATTCTTGACAAGTCTGAATTATCTGTTTCAAAATAATAAATCCAGCGGCAAGAAAGTTAGTAGGTTAAATATTTTAGGAATACAGATTTGGGCATTAGTCATTCGATGAGGCGCAATTGGAGTAAACGAGCTAACATGGCCGATTTGAACTTAGTGGATAATTTGACTTCTGTATCACAGGATGGTCTAGAATTTGGAAGCAATTGTTAGACTAGTCTTAAACACACGCCCCAATGCAACAAAGACAATCGTGGACTTCAAATTCACAGGAAATGTAACCTATAATGTGGCAAAACGAATGTATAACTGTTTGGATAACAAATGAGATTCTATTCAAAGTTCTAATATGCTTAAACCTCTCCAAAAACATTTTTTTTTAAAAGTTGGTCATATTTATAACTTTGCATTCCTTTTGTTCTTTTTGTTCTAAATACTAGACATGATTATTAAGATGTACTTTTTGCGGAAATAATGTTAATAAAGCTTCTTTAAACTTAAATAAAAAATTCTGACTTGTTTGCCTTGGAGTCCACAATATTCGAAAGATGGGCAGCCAGGGGAGAACACAGAGGACACCCAGTCCTGATCAGACAGGGCAACAGTACCCACAAATACTCCTGAAAGCCTCGAACCTGTGGCTGCACCAGGGAAGCCGGTGCCCGTGCCAGGTTAATGTCATACAGAATCTAGACTGTCGAACAATATAAAGGGATTACGTACTCCAGGGAGGGATGCAAGTCTGTGTTGAGGGCAACCTCCCAACCAGACTGCTGTGGTTGGGTGTCTTGTGAGGTAGGTCAGGTGGAGTCAAGGCCTCTCGGCTGCCTTGCTTCATCTTCTGGTTTTGGTGGGGATGGGTGATGTGCCCTAGCACAGTGGAGAAGTGTGGCTCAATGATTAGAGCGGCAGACCCTGTTGCAGAGGTCTAGCCTGGGACCAGGGTTCAATTCCCCGCCTCGGCGGGTCTTGGGCTAAAAAATTCCACAGACCTGATAATTCTCGCCTCGGAGTCCCACTCTGCAACTCTGGGCAATAGCTTGCTTAATCTCCACAACGGCCCCCACAACGCTAAGGATGCCTGGCCTCCACCGCCTCACAGGGAAAGCCAGGATGGGTTCCACAGCGGTATTCATACAAGCGCCTTGAGACCGTTGCGGGTGAGTGGTGCGCTATACAAGTATCAATTTTACACTTAGGATTGCTGGCCTTCAGCGCTTCTTTTTGCAGAGAAGCTAAATGCTCGCTGATTTGGTGACCATAACTGAGGTGGTAGAAGAAGAGTCAGAGGTGGACAGGTTTAAACTGCTGCAGAAGAGAGGAATGCGCGTACGAGCAGGGATCTACTCTCAGATTCCTGTTTCCGGAGTCATCCGAGTGAAATGAGACATGATCCTGTCTTGCATCTGAGTGGAAGATCTACTCAAGGGCCTGCAGCCTTACACATAGAAGGATATACTCTGTCCATTCCTTGGTGCACAGGCAGCTGAGGCGTCAGCAAACAGAAATTGAGCTGGGTTTGCCCAACTGTACAGCGGAGTCTATGAAGAAGGTTTGGTCTCTGGAGAGCCCTCACCTCTCAGGTGCTTGTTGCACCTTGTGTGAAGCGGTACAACTGGATACACCTGAAACAAGTTGTCAGGTACAAAGAGAAATATGGTTGTACCAATTGGGGCTATCGCATTGTCAGGGGTTGCTTTGACCATACAGGGCTGATCGTGGCCTGTACAGAGAGAGGGAGTGTCCCGGGGCAGATGCCTCGCTCTTTCGTCAGCAGTAAGGCAGCCTGGGACCGTGACCGGCAGCCAAGACCCTGAAGTTACCTCTTAACTCCCTTTCCTAATGAAGAAGTCCTACGCCACAATCAGGATTAATGCACTGTTACTCCCCATTCTAGTTAGTCAGGTCTAGAAGGACCTCGTACTGATGTCAGCACACAACGTTGTGGCATAAGGTACACATTTTGAAGAAAGAAGAGGAAACAAAGAAAAACAGTAAACAAATGTATGGAAAGGGTATAGGAAATCTCGGAGAGTGAGAGAAGCAGATTTCAGTCTACATTGTTCAGTGCAAAAGAAGAAACTGGTCAGTTGTCTAAAATCAAAGGTGGTTCGAAAGTTGGCATATGAGGCATGCCGGCATATATGTACCAGTGCACAACACCTTTCGAAGCGGTTTCTGGCTGTGTCGTTAGAAGTTAGGATACCCAACAGAAATGGGAAAGAGGAGGAGCTAGAAAACTCACCACTGACGCGGTTACATGTCAGAATATTCTCGAGCAAAAATATAGTAGTTGTAAAGCACATTTAGGCAAGAATGTGTACATTGAAGATATACCTATCATCAAGGTACATATATGTGAGGTTAAGAAAGGTAAATCTATACTTAGATATATATACTTACAGAAACGATATTTTGGTTCTCTGTATTTTGGCCCCACAATATTCTTTAGTTGATTGCGGAAGACCGTCCTACACACTAATGCCTTAAAGACTAACAGAAAAAGATGATGGAAAAAATATGGCATCTTTGCTGTGTAGAAATGGTTGTCAATTGACTTTGACTGTGGGAGTAGGGCTGGCTAGAGGTGAAGGCGAGCAGCTTTTACATCTAGCTCTAATGTAGGGGTGCTCACATAAATTGCGTATTTGTAGAACAGACGGTCACCCATGCAGATCATGGCGCTGAATTGGACATGTTTATTGTTACCTAATGGTTCTCATTTTATCGACCTCAGAAGGATGAAAGGCTAAGTGGACCCACCGCGATGAGAACCTGTGACTATACTGGCAAATACAGGCCCCTACAGTGGACGCATTAATCCAAGAAGCCACCAGACCCGACATTGTGGTGTCTCCATTTTCTGGGAGGGTTCTGATCAGGCTCGACCACAGATTCCTCTCCCTGTTATTTTACATTCTGGATATGCCACGGACTTAAGGATTGGTATCACACTGTACATGACTTACTTTAATTATTAAGTTTAAAGGACTGCTATTATACTGTACATGATAAATTATGAGTTTCGTGAGGTTTATCATGTAAATGTCCAGTATTTGTAAAGCGCGAGAAATTACCCGAGGGCGTCAAGGCGCTGTGGGCCGTCGGGAAGATTAAGCGAGCTATTGCCCAGAGTCACATGGTGCTGGGCTGATCTGCCGCCGGCAATGGAACCGGGAGCCCCCGGGTTCTGGAGTAAGCCACCCTGGAGGCTGCCCCACACCTCTTCCTTGTAACAAGTATCATCTGTTAGTGTTATGCACCCACATTCTCAATGCTGAAGTTAAAGTGGTCATTAATTTCCTGGAAACCATCAGGTGCTGGTTTTATGTAACAACATATATTTTGCCAGATCTTAATCCAAAATTGTCCTGTTTTAAGCTCTGGGAGGAAGTACCTCATGTGTGCCAAGTATACATCATTTCCTGCTACTCCATCTAACCTCATACAGCAACAACATTCCCTTTCTGAATTGACACCGGATATAGAACAAAATGACGTTTGCTTTTTTGACTTTATTAATCCAAAAACTCAACAACATGCCATTTGATCCCCCAGCCCGCTAGAATTTCAGAGAGCCCACGGTATTCGTTCTAGGGCCAAATCTTCGACCATCCTTCGAGAAGATCATAATCTGCGTCCGATGCCACCAGCAGCTCGGCTGATCCTAACCACTGTGAAAAGGACCTCTGTTCTGTCAAGCGCACAAGATTTACATATCAGCCGATTTCAAACATTTCTGACCCCTTGCCCAAGCTTGCACAAACCGAACATTAGATACGGACTCCTGGAGCCAGCTATGGCCCTGATGACTGCCGAGGGAAGACAAAATAATTAAATGAACCAAAAGATCTTGACATTTCTTCTTGAAACAGTGACCATACAAGATATGAATACTTCACAGTCACGATTTGATCACCACAATGTGGGACAACTTCTCATGAACCTCCCTCCAGTTGTTGCCCGCTTCAAAGATTCGGCCTTGGGAGGGAAAGACTTGAGTTGGTCACATAGGGGAGAGGAGTTGGCCTAACGGCTAAGGCGGTCGACCTCGAATCTGAGAAACCGGGTTTGAGTCTCGGCAATGATGCTGAACATCCTGTGATTGTGGGCAAATCACTTAATCACCCCGTGACTATAAAAAAAATAATGTTAAAAAAAATGTGTCCTCGTGTAACGCAACTGGTGCTATGTAAAGCGCTCTGATACCCGATACCGGGTCAAGTTCGCACTATATAAGACCCTGTAATAAAAATAAAAAGATAACGGGTTGACAAAGTTAACAGAGGGGTCTTCCAGAGACATCTCCTAATAGCCCTTGAAATCGAAAGGTAGGCTGCAGGTTGATTGTCTTGTCTTCTCTCTTAACGTGTAGTTGGAATGCAGTGCTGGACTTGCCTCTCCTGCCTTTCTTTGAACCATGGTGCTCTGGCTGAAATGAACCAGTGGACATTCTGAGATGAAGGTGTTAACCGCGTTAGTGCCTTGTATTTATGTGTGGTCTTCCACTTACACAAATGTTCTTTGCTGATGTCACTTAAATTTGGCCCTACATTCATTCCAGCTGGGTCTATTATATACGCTTGACATCTGCCTTGCAGTTGGTGGTGTGGGAGAGCAGACTAGACTTGTTCTTTCTGTTTCTGTACTCATATATTGATGTTTTTCGTTCCACATCCATTGTGGGTCTAAATACACACGACCACCCACCCAATATCCTTGAAAGCCCCTCTCCCCTCCCTCACATACATGCCACCATACACCTAGGGCATAAAAAGGCTGCCTGGTGTGATAAAAGATCCAGCAGATATCATAGGCAGGGTGGCTGGAATATGAGTTTCACTCATCTCTTTAAAGTTTGGTCTTAGATGGTAGGACCACCCCAAATTCCGTGTTATTGTTTGTGGATGAAGGTTGCTCAGTTCCTTTAATTCTTGTAACTTCAGCACATTTTCATCTCTCTGTGCTATCTCGCCCCTACACTCATCCCTCTGGCCCTGGTGCTTTCACAGTGGTGGTATCTTAATAAGACAGTGATATACTCAATGATCTCCTCCCTCATATTCCACTACGGACTGTGATTTGTCGATGATATTCAATCTCTGACCTGGATGCTTGTTCTCTGATGCTATGTGTGTACCTCATGCCTTCCCAACCTAGGAATAAAACTCTCAAACTGTCCTTGAACATAAATGGACTGGTTATGTAAAATGAACTGCTGTACTACCTACACTGAAACATCCAGACTTAATTCAAGAAATGCACTTGGAATTAGACACACCAGAAAAGTGATTGGGTGGTGCAAGGGGTTGGTAGTTGGCGAAAGCCGGTCCAGCTTGATAATTCTACATACCGAACTAAATCAACCTCAACCAAACACTAAGATACTATTCTGTCCCACATATCTCTGCAGTACAACATCTTGAAGGTCTAGAGGTATTTAGTAGGTCAAAATATGTTTGTAAAAATAGATACTCTTGTGCACAAACTATTGTCGGATCTGTCTATGTGCTGAATTCTTCCAAGGCACTCCTACTCTCGAATGTATCCAGAATCCAGACTGAATTTGGGTGCACTAAGTTGATCATAGAGGGGGCCGGTAATCTGGTGAGGGTTACAATATTGGATGGATTGGCCAGAGTCCATACTAATAACAGGGGCATCCTATGCCATGTCATGGGTAACTCTGGACCTGGTGGATTAATGGCGTCTCACGCACGCCAATGACAGAGGATACACCTTTGCGTCATGTATTCATTGTATATTTACAAGGATAGATTATTTCTTGTCAACTGATTCAACTGCATTTAGCATCGCACAATGCTCAATACAGGAAAGGGTATTTTCTAATTATGCTCCTATTACAATAGAGCTGGATCTAGGTCATGTGGAACCATTATGCAAGACTCAACCAGGACCTCCACAAACAAACCCACAGCGCCCCGACCTGAGAGTCCTCCACTGTTTCCCCATCCAAAAGAGATGCTAGTTCAAGATCCTCACGCTTGCCTAGCAAGTCCTCCATGACCGAGGACCGGCCTTCCGCAACCATTGACTGAACTTCCGCTAACCCTCCAGACTCCTGCACTCTTCTTCACTCGCCCTTGCACACACACCCCACATCCGTTGCAGCCACAGCAGTGGCCGCTCCTTCTCCTACATCACTGCCAAAACCTGGACCGACCTTCTCCTCCAGCTCCATACAGCCAACTCGCTTGCAGACTTCAGAAAGAGACTCAAGACCTGGCTCCTTGATGGAGAAACAGCACCAAGATACCCCAAGGGGTGACAGTGTTGCGCTTTACAAATGCGGTGTGATTGATGGAGGCTAAATATTATGAGATATAGATCCACGATAGAAAAGGCTGGTCTGGGAAGCCATCTGAAAACACAATGTCAAGATCCTGGGAACAATACTGCCAAGTCACTTTTGTGCAAGGTCATTCACAGCTTCATACATAAGTCTCAGCTGGGATATGTCCCAATGAGTTCCTCTAGGAACCAGTTAGCTGTTGGCTAACATTGCTTGGCAAGTTAGAAAAAACACGGATGACACAGTGCTAGTTTCTCTAGATAAAGGAAATCTGACAAATTACTTGCTGACATGACATCAGGTTGTCTTCAACTACCAAGCATGGCCCTGTATAATTTGGTATTTCAACTATCACAATGGGCCTGTGTCACCCACCAGTGAAGACAGTCCTTTGTGGGTGAGAATTGAATGTGCATATATGAATGACCCCCAAGTTTAACTCTAGTCTACTGCGACTGTCCCACAACAGGGCTCCTGACCCTCTGACAGTTAGGACTATGAGAACGTCTGTGGCATTGGCGCATAAGCGGATAAGTGGGTGTACATAAACAAATGCTAGGGCACCTCTATGAAACAATGCAGGTTTGATATGGACAAAAGTTACTGGCACATATTGTCAGGAGCGGCCCATGCAGATAAGAGCGGTGGAGCGGGTGGGGAGAATCAACAGACGACGACAAGGGAAAATTAAATATTTATTTAATTTTCCCCCGTCGCCATCTGCCAAGCTCCCCCCGCCTCATCGCTTTTACCTGCACGGGTCACTACTGCTTATTGTCCTCTCATTATATCTACTGATGATCTAATTGATGGAGGTCGACTGAAGACCCCTGTTCCTAACATATATAATGAGAAGGGCATGGACTGGGTTGCAGTATCAGGCTTTTATATTACATTAATTCGCAAGCTCCATTCCAAACCTATAGAAAAGTCAAAGTGGGAGGAGAGACCCTCAGTCGAGTTTTCGAGTTATGAATGCCTCTCGCTGCTGTATGGCTACGATAGCGAATTGTGTGACCCCAGGGTTACATTTGTTGATTTTAAAACTCTCCACAACTGTATTGGACATCAGCCAAACTGGTTAGGGCAAAATTAGGTGTGGACAATTAATGATGAAAATGTTAGGCCCCAGACTGTGACTTGATCCATGTGCTGTGGTTATGCCCTTTAACATGATACTGGAGGAATACATTGACTTCAAATACTACTCCCTGGAATTAAGAGTCATGTGATGTCTTCTTATTGTGTTTTTATTTTTTGCTTGCTGTATTATGTGGGTTTTGCATGTATTATGAGAAGGAATAAGCAGATGCAGCCTGATAGCCTGTCCATTGGTATGTCATAAAATTAATCAATGTACTATTGCTGCCTGTTCAAAAAAGACTTCAAATACTACTTATGCGCTTTGCTCCTCAGTGAAATTAACATTACTACATGACAAGTTGGACGCAGATGAAACTCTCTCACTCTGGGGGCGATGGACTGAAACAGCACTATTCAGGGCCACTGTCTGCATCTTTAATCATTGGTGCCTGTCCACAGCACCCCCAAAGCTGAATGGTATTCTGAACTAAGGAGGCCCGCGAACACATGATAATACACATATATACAGGCCACAAAATTGTTTTATGTCTAACAGAAAATGGGACTCTACTTGTAATCCCCTGACTTATGAGGCCAAGGGGTGTAGATAATGTAGTACATCTCTACTTCTCTCCATTTGTACTTGTTTTATTATTGGCTGCACAGGCAAATGTGTTTAGGATTGTAGGTTAGAGTTGCGTCGTAACATTATTATTGAAGCAAAATATTCCACTGCGGAAGGTACTTCCATGTGAAAGAAGGGAGGAAAGTTACTCAACAGCTCATCAAAATATGTGAAATTGGCTCATTTTAGGCAAAATACCCGAGATCTCTTTCACCTTTGCATACCACAAACCCACCTCCCTGGAACCCTAAAGGAAGTTTAATCTTCTACCACATTCCGAGGAACTCCTTAAAACCCTTTTCTTTTATTATCAGTCTACACTTCTACTCCCGATTGTCGCAGTCTGAATAAATGTTATCGGAAAGCTACTTTGAACTCTGAAGCAAGCAGGTCTTTCGTTTGATTGGCTGTTAACAATTTCAAAGCATTACTTTCATGTTCAACAGGCACCCTATCTAAAATACAGCTAATGTCAGTCTTACTGTTTGAGAGGAAAATAATGGGTAGCGTCAAAGGAAGCACAGAGACACCGAAGAATATCATGGTATTGAACCTAAATATGCATCTGATAAAGACTTGTATTTCTGTAAATTTAACTTCTGCAAATATGTAGTCCTAACAATTATCAGGAGCATCAGCCATGCCTACAAAAGTGACTGTGCACAAGTCAATGAAGACATAAGCACATATTTATGAATCAAACTTTGAGAGGATGACATTTTTGAGTGGTGAGCCTCAGTGGAATTGTGCAGGACTATGCCATGAACATGTAGCATGTAACAACAAGAGGAGAGACAATAGGGCTTTTTTCAGGTCCAGCATACGGGCCCAGGGCAATGTGTATAAAGATGGGTATGCAGTTCCTAAGGGTGAGGAGACATATAAGGTCAGCGAGTACTAGGTTCGATATGTAGGTTCAATAAGTGAATCCTATTATTCAAAGTCTGAACATGTAGCAGCCATAAACGAATCCTCAAACTAAGTTGTAAATTGATCATTGGCATATCCACCTATATTTTCGAATGCATATTGTGTGCTTGAGTAGTAGCAGAGCAGTGGATTGCAAGTGGTAACTGCTAGAGATTCACAGAATGCTTGATAGGGATGTGTGAGTACACCAGGGGAAGGCCTTGTTGGGAAATACTTTCATATGTGTTTTCTGAATATACTGATCCCCAGTGAAGCTTGACTAGACTGGGCATAGTGTGGAAATGACATTACTTCTACAAAGCTGCTGAGCCCCTCTGGACACCCAAGCTTGCCTCACAGATTGCACTCCACTAGCTTCGCTTTTACAACCTAAATGCCACTCAAAATGATCACCTTATGCTGTGTTGGGACTTCAGCCCCGGGCATGTGTAACTAGGCTTCTAAAGAGAATTTCAATGCTGCATTCAATACGGGTCTACTTGTATGCTAACATGGTCACTGTTGTTCCTGCACTTAAAATGGCGGAGTAAGTGGTGTAAGTGCAGGGTCTAGAAAGTAGGTACTTGTTTGAACAGTGCAGCTAATAGAAGTGTGTTTCATGGCCATGTTTTAAAATCATGTTAACAAAGCAGAGAAGGTAAGCTTCAATTATTTGATGTATGACTTTAAAGAGAGATGAACTTGTGTATTTAGTCTTGCGGGAAGAAAAGCAGTGGGAAGCTTCTGCATATAACTATATTTTGAACAAAATGTTTCGGTGAACATTCTGTGTAAAGATAGAGGAGCCAAGCGTTAGTCGACACCCCTCCTCGCTTCACAGAACACCATGAACAAAAAAAGGTAAATCAGATACCGGGGTAAGAGCGGGATTAGAAACGCGGACCTGTCGCTGGAGTGGATGCTGAAAGATAGAGTTCTGAAGTCCTGCCTGGTGGCACAATAAGGTACGTGGGGATGCTTTTAGGAAAAAACTCAAGACCTGGTTGTTCCCCCATTAACCCGTTTACCATGCACAGTTATCCAGTCCAGCACTCATCAGCGTGGGACAGCCATAGGGTAAACATGAGCTTTACAAAATCCTAAACAAACATTTACAGTACTTGGCATTGTATGAGAACTAATACAACCATGCTGTTAGATAGATGGCTAGAATTTTGATAGGATTGGAGTAAAAAAATAGGGATTTTAGATGAAATATGATTGAAGCCTTTTTAAAATTTGCTCTAACTTGTATAATAACTTCTGAGTTACTTAGAATATTTACTATCGTTCTAATGCATATGGTTTTTAGACAATATCTACAATAAATCGAGTGTAAAATTCCAACCATTGTTTGTGCATACTGATTTTGAGGTAAGAGGCGTGGGCTTGGTACATACCACCTGCAAATGAGAGTGTCTGAGATAGGCTTGTCTGACACCTAGCACTCCCACCCACTAGGGTACACCTCGTTAGGAAGGAGTGAGAAACTCCTGCCAGTTTGTCTCCGAAAGGTCTGTTTCCATGTGAGGCTTAGGGGATCGACCAGGTGAGATCCCATTAACTTGGCAGTAACATGATGCCCAGATCACTACTTAGGACCACTTAGACATGTAGAAGGTTAAAAAAAAATTGGGGGCACTTCATTATTTCTTTCACGGTCAATCAAACAAGAGCTAATCCTGTCAATAGGATTATGTTTATTGAACTGCTTCGAATTAGTACATCCAACAGCATACATGAAAGAACTCTGGTCTGAAGAAAGTCTGATTGAACCACTGCTTGGCTGTCTGGCATTGTACACTTACATATGTTTATGTCTCTTAGTTTCCGTCTCACCAAAAGCACTGCCATGCTCCATCTCAGAAGCACTGCCTGCTAAATACTGAGACCACAGGGTTCACTCTCATACATTCATTCACTCTTAGTTGTCAACATTTTGCACAATCTCACAATAGGCCTTTTTTTAAAATTTTTGCCAGTTTGCCCCTGTTAGGAAGCAAATAATTAAGCAAGGGATAACAAGAAAAAGTAGAACACCATTTTGAACCACTATTTAAATAAACATTTATTGTGATTACATACTTGATTACATTAAAGCATCTTAACTGGAGGCTTTCAGGCCTTTGTAGTATTACTGTGTTCTTATTAACATTTATATTCAGTTTTATATATATATATAGTAAATGCGCTTGATATCTATCTCCTTTCAGCCTTAATGTGTAGTGATTTAGTTGTTAAGTGTACTGCACCCCTGAGGAAGAACATCAACTAGAAATTTGTGACACAAAAAATGAATATTGTATCTGCTCTCATTGCAAACTGGGCTTCCCTTAAGCAATCATAGAATTGAAAAGTGTTCCATACTCCAATACTAGTATCTTTTTTACTAACACAACACCTTTTGTTGCCCTACGGGCCACAAAGTGCCTGGGTGGTGGGAGACAGAAGAGATCGAAAGGGTTTCATTTTCAGCCTTTCTCCCCTCTCCACCTCCAGTTTTAATCTTCACTTTGTGCACTGACTGAGACAAACAGGGCATAGCATTTCTTTCCTTCATTGTACAGTTTCCAATAATTATTCTCATTTCATATTTGACTAATTCCCTATATTAAAGCAATGAATTGCATATTATCCCAACTTTAACACATAAAATGTATCGCACTAGTGTGTTTTATGTTATTGCCCTCAGTATTAATACAATACATGTAACCTGCACCTCAGGGTGCTACTACAGAACGTACAAAATGATTGGCATTTTACTAAAATAGGAAGTATAGAATATGCATATTTCTGTTCACATTTTATTTTTTTTAAACATGTCCATAGGCCGGGTGTTAATGTTTTTATTGGTCCCTCCCAGAAGGCATTTGTGTTGTGAGCCGGGGGATATGCCTTCATTTAATTGTTATGTGGAACCGGGCGAGAGAGCGGGCTATGAGCATCTCTCCTCCTCCCTGTCAGTATCTCAAACTCTCTTCCAACAAATATCCCCTTCTTGAGGAACAACACTCTGCATCTCCCAACATAAGAGGGAGCTGTATAAACACCCATTCATACTTGCACATGTTTTCTTATATTTCCGTTTATTCTTAAGAATGGAATAAGTGCCTCTTGTCTGTGGCTTTCCACTCAATGGAAGATTGCATAATGGCTTTTTAATGAAATGTTGACTGAAGACTCCATACAAAATGACTGTGCGTGAGCCGCGGTGTGCTGTAAAGGTATCCCTGAATGCCTAGTGAGATGTCTGACTTGTTACCTACTGAATTTTGATGTGAACCTACTATCCAAGCATCATTTTTGAAGCTATTCTCTTTTTTGAAATATTTTATTAGCATTTTCATTCACCTTCTTTTTTTGTATGAGCCTGTGTTAAGCATCTCAAGGCATTCAACTTTAGCACCATCAGAGATGAATACGAAAAATGAATACAGGAACAAGGTGTACATTGTTCAATGTCACAAGGTTCCCACATTTAAATCTAGGTGTGTCAGTCCCAATGTTTATATAAAGCAAACTTCGGGTTACAGCCGGTGCTTTAAATGGGTACTGTCCGGTACTGAGTATCTGCACTTCTTTAATATGAAAACAAGAATACCTGCACTTCTCAGCACTGTTTCAATACATTTAATAGGAGAGTGCCTGCACTACTCAGAAGCAAAACTCTGAATAGTGTGTCCCTGTAATTATATAATATAGCCTTATAGCCCGCCATAGCGGGCTATACCGGCTGTTAAAGGCCCGCTGCAGCGTTAAAGGCCCGAGCCGAAGGCGAGGGACTTTAACAAAGCAGAGGGACTTTAAAAGCCGGTATAGCCCTGCTACGAAGGGCTATAAGGCTATTAGAACATTCTGCCACTAGATTGAAATCCCCTCAGGCTCCCTGAAGTCTTTGTTAACAGCCAGAGCTGTGAACAAAGACACATTGGAATGTTGGTGCTCCGGGCTTATATCAGCCATTATAAGACCGGAGCGCTCCATTGTTTTCAATGGAGCTTCCAGCATTCCAATGTTCTAATATAGCCTTATAGCCCGCCATAGCGGGCTATACCGGCTATTAAAGGCCCGCTGCAGCGTTAAAGGCCCGAGCCGAAGGCGAGGGACTTTAACAAAAGCAGCGGGACTTTAATAGCGGTATAGCCCTGCTACGAAGGGCTATAAGGCTATTAGAACATTCTGCCACTAGAGGGCAGAATGTTCTAACAAATTAAACAAAGGCTTCACGAGCTTCGAGAGGCTTTTGTAAAACATCGGAATGTTGCTCTGCGGGCCTTTACCGGCCCGTAGAAGCATGGAGCACTCCATTGTCTACAATGGAGTGCTCCACATTCCAATGTTCTAATTCCATTTAAAGCATTAGATATAGCTGTAGTTACTTGAGTGTTTTGTCTTAGAAGCAGACCTGAGCCATGTCTCAAGGTCACCTGGTAGCTTCGGGAGGGATTCGCCCCTTCCTGTAACACGCGCTTGATCACTCAATAGTCCCCTCAGTTTTGCTGCAAGGTCAGAGCTGTAAGCTGCCCAGCCACATGATGTCACGACCACGCAGCACACCCCTGGACGCAGCCCGAGGGGATATTAAAAAAAGGCGCGAATGCACCAGAACCTGTACCACCGTTGTGGGCTTCGTGAGTGCCAGTGGGCGGGCCGGTGGTAATCAGAGGGTCCAGACACCAAGGACCCCCACTACAAAAACTACTACCTCCACGTCCGCCCATTTAGTGAGGCATTCTGCTCTTGAGAGTCAAGTGTGTGGCGCATGGTCACTTTCCCAGCACATGGTTATCTGTTGCTTGGTTGCGAGTAGAGCAAGAGCAACACATTTGTGTGCCAGTCTATTGAGGTTAGTTCTTGTCAGCAGCCACAGCAGCTACACCCTGGTTCCTGAGCTATCACGCTGCCCACTATCCGACCTGTGAGGGCGAGAACCTCAGTACAGTAGGAAACCAATAAGGGGCACGTCCAAAAAACACAAAGTAAGAAATTGCTATCCAGCATCTCCCACAATTATCTGGCACTGTAGTAAATATTTTTTGTAGGTTGTTGACTTTGGTATGTTCAATGCAAAATGCTGTACTATATCCATTTAAACTTGGCTTTCCTGGGGACAGGTTTTGGGTATCCCAGCACAGTAAGTCAGGCAACATCTTCTGTCCATTGGTCACATAATGTATCACAATCTAGGCCTAGATTTATGAAGAGTTCGCACAACGCAGCACGTTGCCCTGTGTTGCATGAATGGGAGAGAGCAGAATTGTGCCATATCTACTAAGAAGTAGCGCAGTTCTGCTCTCTTCCTGTGCTGGTGCTCTTCTGGCAGCCATGCGCCAGTACATGGACCCCCGCACGATAGTGCAAAGGTGTCTCTGTTGTGGCCAGCATAGCTTTAGTGCAGCGAGGATTCCTTGCTGTACAAAAAGTATGCTTTACGGCTTTTCTCGCTTTGTATGTGTGCTGTAGAATACTGTACAAATGCAACGAGGAAGAAAACAAGAATCGAAAGCATTTCTCCTCATTATACCTGCCTCGTGAAGATGCAGAATTCTCACACAAAAACCTGCCTACAATTCTTTGTAAGTAGAGATCTGCGTCGAAACCTATGGTTAGTTGCATGAGAACACCCATGCACCACCCATGGAATGCCCCCTTAACGCAGTGAAGCACCTGGCGCTGCATTGCATTACTTCGGGTTACAATCCAACGCAAATTACAATTTGCACTGGATTGTAAATACCACTAGTAGAATTTGCATTAGGTCGGCCATAAAAAAGTAATGCAAATCCGACGCAAAGTCTTTGTAAGTCTGGGACCAATTGTGGAAATGCCTGAAAGAGCTGAAAAGCAGCATCACAGCTTTGTTTTCATGCCTCAAATTCAACAGTTATGACAATGCTGTATGTAACTGTGGGACACCAAGGGCCACATCACATATTCAAAACAGTCCAGCTGGGAAGGAATGGATATGTTGAAGGCCATAAAAGGTGCATTAGAAGCCATTTTCAGCTCAAGTTACTCAGAACTCTAAACTTCCAGGCCATTGGCTGCATGCACTTTGAAGCCCACAGGTACATAAGACTTAGGGCCACCTTTTCCATAAGGCGAGTTTAAGGCAGCTGCCCTGGGACAGCACCTAGTGTGACACCAAATTTCCTGAAACGTCCTGAACAATTGCTGCTTTGGTATATACGTCGGCTGCTCCAAGAGACAAATGCTACTTTGTACTGAAAATCATAGCACCGTTTCTGAAAGCCTTTGATTTGCAAACTTATGCTATGGTAATTTTCCACAATGCATAGGTAATGTATTCACAAGGAGCACCGGCGGAGGTCATTTTGGCCGTGGAGTGGCAGTGCAGTATGGTACAACCTCGTCGCCAACAAATATGTAAGATCTGGCCCATAATGTTTGGTTTCCTCTGCTTCCCTGACAGAAGTAGCATTGCAGCACGCTACTGAGAGCAGGACTTCATTTTTTATGGTTCCTGTGACGACTCTTATGAGGACAGCCTTAAACACTGGCACCACGTTTGTTTGTATTCTTGTTACCTTGGTACATATAAACATTATAAAACGGTGCTTGGAATGCCCCGGGTGCTGACACCGGGAGCCAACCTCAACAAAGCGGGTAAGAGGAGACCATGAAGGGTTGGCAGTTTCCAGTGGCCTAGCCAGTGTGTCATGAGCCCTTGTGCAAGGAAGGAAATTGGCCTCGTGGCTGCTGTTCCAATTGCAGGATACATCAATAATTAGGGTTCAGTTGATCCCTCAAGCCTTTGGGTCCCGGTGACACTGCACCTGCTGCACCACCGGAAGCTTCGCTCCTGCAAGTTTCCTTTGCAAGTAAGGGATCTGCTGGCGTTGTCCTAGGCCACACCCAGAACCTATGGCCGATCATACTGAAAAAACGCATTATTAATACACTAGCATATTTGCACAACCCCTTCATATAAACTAGGCTCTTGCAGCTGCATCTGTTTGTGAATCTACACAGATGCCAACTATGCAAGTTTCGTTCAACTGATGTGCGCACCAGCCCTGTAAATTGTATTGAAACACACATACTTTTTAATGTAGAGGGCAGTAGCTTCTGTATGAAGACCTTTTCATTTTACTAAAATTGTATGTACAGCCTACACATTAATAAAGGGCTTTGAGCCTGCCCTCTTCGTCCATTGGTCTGCTATTGTGTCATTCACATTTTTTTCTTCTGCCTTCTACAGCATAACAGCAGGGGGCAAAGGTGAGCCCCCTTCAGCCAAGCAGGCCCCACCAAAATGTGCTGATTGGAGGTGCCAGATTAATTGGCAGGTGCGATATAGCGTGCGCCGAAAACCTGCCAATGGGCCGCCTCAGGGTGGTATCTCAGACGGGCCTCTGTGCTGCCCTCAGGGGAGTTGGCCTAATGGCTAGGGTGGTGAACCTTGAATCTGCGGAACCAGGTTTGAGTCTCGGCAATGATGCTGTACATCCTGTGATTCTGAGCAAATCACTTAATCTCCCCGTACCTAACAAAAATGAATGTGTCCTCATGTAACGCAACTGGTGCTATGTAAAGCACTCGGATACCTGATTTCGGATCAAGTTTGCGCTATATAAAACTCCATCCCAAAAAAAAAATGCTGGCAAGTATTACTCGTGTAAGCAGCCAACAAAGGCCCCGTATAGCTTTATGCAACAGAGGCGGGGCTTGCACATCTGATTAGGGGACTGCAGCTCAGCCCACATGGTAGTCACAAGAACAGAGGCTTGCTCTCTGACTGTTTGAGTGCAGAGGAGGCAATTACACCCAAAGCTTGTGTTTGAAGAGTGATCAAAGTGTTTCCTGCTCTGCAAGTCAGGAGATGAGTCTTTTGAAGCACGCGGTGAGGGAGTTTTGTTTTATGCAGCAACATGATAATTTCACAGGGTAAAAGTGTGAAATAAAGTGCAGGGTACAAGAGAAGCTGAACTAAAACACTATTTAAGGATCATAAGAAGGGACTAGAAATAAACACATATCCAGCATCAGTGCCTAATTTGTAATAAAATATCTGCCAGGGCCCTCCAGAGGAGGCCGCTGCAGCTTTAACCACACCTATGCAACTACCAACCATAACACTCCTATAAGTGTGATTATTCAGACTATTCCAGACCCCCAAAGTTATACAAATGGCTTGGGTGTCAAAATCAATAGTTTTTAATGTATATTGAATTAATAAACAGCTGTTGTTCTGCTCATCTCTAAATTACACACACAGCGCCACCATGTGGCAGACTGTTCTAGTGCCAGTGTTCCCAAATAAGTGCCGTGCCGAGCACCGGAAATCACTGGCTCAAATTAAGCACTGATCCAGCTGCACGCCATCCTAGTTTGAAATGTGACGAGCTGCTCCCCGTTTGCCAGCAGTAACCTAGTCAGTGTATTGTGTGCCCCAGTGCAAGGAAGGAAATAGGCTGCTCCTGGCTGTTGTCTGAATTATAAAAAACACACAGCAATAATCTGGGTCCAGTGGCTCATCTTCACAACACATGCCTTTACTATGCAACCTGTACAACTAATTTTGTTGGGAAGGCATGATTGGGAAAGCTAAATGAGAGGTAAAGGTTACATCCCAGCCACCTGCCCAGAGCCCTGATACCCGGCTCCAGCCCTTAGAAGTACCCCAACTCCAGACAAGAGCTGATGTGTCCAGAGGGCACAAAGAATACTCCTGCCACGAAACTAGCCCGTTCTGAGAAAATCTAGTATGAGAGGGTAAGAAGGTTTAGACAAGCATCCCATGGTTGCAGACATAATGAAAACACCCTTGAAGCAGTAGTGAGAATTTTGATTTTTCCCAAAATGTACAGTGGGTCCAAAGACTAGAGTTCTTGGGTGAAACAGATGCACCAAGTGCTCCCAGGGCAGACATGAGCTGCAGTGAACAAGTCTCAACAATCCAATAAGCCTGCCATCAAGCTAGTGCATTCAAAGCCAAAGAGATACGTGCTAAAAGTTCTTCGAAGGCAGGACACAGCAGGGCCTTCAACTTAAACACAGTGATATGAAGCTAAAATTAGGAGGAAGTAGCATTACTGTTGCCAGAAAGTCCTTCTGTGCCCAAAGGCCAAATTTCTGTGATCAACAAGGTTGGCTAATGGGTCCTATCCACCACGTCAGACAGGAATGACACTGTCCAGGGGACTCAATCAAACAACACACTTTACTGGCTGGAACCGGTGTTCAGAAAGGCCGTTACCACCTCAAGCTCACTAAAGCGAGGTGGGTCGTGAAGGTTTGAGGTTCTAAAAAGAATGGGAAGCACTGCTCTAGAGGTGATATCTCCTGGCTTATACAGAAACCTAAAAGACCTTCTGGCACGACAGATGATTGTGTTAGCATAACCATCTAATTATTGTGAAAGACTGAGTGAGGACCGGAGGAAGAGCGCATGAAGCACAGCTGTGACCAAGGAAACAACCATTGGCATAGCCAATAGGTCTCGCTTTTGGGACCTTATAAGTGTTTAGCCATGCAACAGTTGATGTTGTTGCACAAAGGATATTGTGCTGTATAACTAAAATACTTATAAGGTCCCAAAAGCGAGACCTATTGGCTATGCCAATGCTTGCTATTAAATCATTTGCTGTCTTAGTTCTCTGATCTGAACATTGCAAGCGCTTTTCATAAAATTGTCAATAATAAACCTACAAATTGCACCTCCGTCAAACATGGCCGATGTTTTGGATTTTCAACTGCATCTGATGCTTAAGAATGCTATGATCACCAAAACCTTCTCAGTAGACTCCGCCATTTTGAAAGCAGCCGCAAAGGGCTTGTCTGAACATTTTAAAGTAGGTGTCAGTATACTGGCTGAAGCTGGCAGGAATCTATGTTTGAGACATTATATTCCGCACAGCATCACATACATACTGCTGGTAGTATAAATGCACACGTCTAGGTTAAAAACTGTTAAAAAAGAAAAAATGATACCGACCTACCTCAGGTCAGAAAGACGTCATTATCATTGTGCAGGATAAAATCCTCTTTTTAAGAGCTTTCCATTTATTTTACCGCTAGTATATTTGAGATAAAACTCATAAGTAAAGACAGGTGTGCATTTGAGGACTAAGTAAACGTGTCAATGTATGTATCCCGCTTCCTTCATCAGTGCCGACCCCGGCAAGAAGGAATTTCGAGCTGCGTATGCAAGTTGAATAAAGGTCAATTCTGTTCCTTATTGTAATGCCCCTGATGGCTGACCTCTGGGCACTTGACAACATTGCCTATTTTGCTGGACCAGCCTAGTGCCTACCCCTTACTTTCAGAATCACTTGCTTAATTGTATCATATCAGTGGTCGAAGTGGCGGGACCTGATGGGCACCACGTGCCCATACGTTTTTTAATTTTAAGGAAAACAATTGCCCTACTTTTCATCAAAAGTCAACCGTCCCGGAACGGTTAATTCCGAGAGATGAAAGGCTTCAGCTGAAGTGTAAGGCAGGGAGTCTCCTGTGCTGTGAAACAGAAGGTGGGCAGACAGCTAAACAAACCATCTTGTTAGGGTGCCTGAAAGACATGTAAATGTGCACAACGGGTCAATCTGCACATGTAAAGGAAGATTGGCAGCCCGTTTTGGCGTTAATTGATGTTACTGTGTGCAATGCAAGGTTAAAGTAATGACTTACATGTTCACAGCGCTTTCTTTCACAGACTGGGACCTTGTAGCACTATACATACACAAGTCACTATTCCCCAATGCACCAACCAGGATTTGGTGCGGTGCATTAACGAATAGAGGACTCATAATGTAAGATTCCCACTGATTAACATATTCATTTTCATTTGAGGGGTGTGTTATTTTATATGTGGTTACCGTAAGGCAAAAGACAAAAAAAAAGTGACAGAATATTTAGTTATTTAGTTCTTTAGACGCCCCCTTGCGCGCGGCATCAACGTTCCCATACCTTTTTTATACACTTCGACCCCTGTATCATATACATGAAGCCCGCCCACAAATCTGAATTCAAAGCAGGTGATGATCTTTACTTCTACCTCATTTGTTTTTTTAATCACAATACCAAGAAAATAAATGGGGGGCACTTTTTTTTTTTTTTACATTTTTTGTTTAGAATAACACCTGCTACTAAAATGCCGTTTTGTGGAAATCTCTAACAAACATACATACTGTTCGCGTGGGTGGATGGCTACAAGTGTGACTTTTACTAAACCGTGTTACGGCATTCCGCCGTGTAAACAAAAATGTCAGTCCGCCTGCCAAAGAACGACACCTCCCACTCCCGCCGACTGGTAAATCAGCCAGGGCGTAACGTGCCTTGAAAGGACTTGCTTGTAATATAGCACCCCGAACATCTCTGGGCGGGAAAGAGCTGAGAAACACTTGAACTTCAAGTCTGGTGAACACTGACCTGTACAATGGCCCCTTCAGGGTCCTCGGTCTCCGAAGGAAGGACGGCGTCGCCTGTGGGAGCCTGAAAGAGACAGTTCAAGACGCAGTTAATAACGCCCTTGATTGGTCCAGCTGCCCTCTTACGCTGCCGCTGTTGTGGCGAAGCTCTCTAGGAAGCACGAACAAGCGAAGCTTTCTCTGAATGGAAACTCTTTCAGCGCACATCAAAGGCTACCTGGGACTGGCAGGGTGATCAGCTGAGCCTGCTTGGCAGCCACTCAAGACGCAGGGCTCTGAACTCTGCGTAAAATTGAAGCTGCCCAGCCCATTGACGAGCTGACTGCGCGTGCAGGTTCAAACTTCGCTCGAGATGTTTAGGAACATGTCTGGGCAACATGGAAGGTACAAAGTGGAGTGCAGGAAAGCTCCCTCACTGCAATGGTTTTATTTTTGTATGGGGATGTCAATCTTGACAGGACTTCTGTTGTGACGTCCACTGCCGCGAGGAGGTGCTCTGGGCTGCAGGGGGGGGGCGTGGGAATGTTTGGTAGGAAACAGGACCCCCCACAAGACCCAAGCAGTGCCCCCCAAGATGGGCAGCATCAGTGAGTGTCCTAGTAGTGGTCCTTGTGTGCGTCTCCCCCACCCTGGAGATGAAAAGAGAGAACTGACATTGGCAAAGCCATAGGTTTGTCTATGCGTGCAGTGGCATAGAGTGTTGCGGCAGAGTAGAATGTTGTACAGTATAGTGGCTTAAAGCGCAGTGGTGCACAGTAGTTGTCATAGGAATAGTGGCCGAGGATGCCTTGGTTTTGACTAAAGTGGTGTAGAGTGCATTGGCCTACAGTGCATTGGTTTTGAGTAAAGTGGTGTAGTGTGCAGTAGTGTACAGTATTGTGCACAGAGTAGACGGCAGAGGCCTAGAGTGGCATAGCATAGAGTGCAGTGCCCTAGAGCGGCATATAGCGAAGTGGCATGGAGTGCAGTGGCATAGAGTAGAGTGGACTGGTGCAAGGCACAGCGCAGTGGCATAAAATAAGTCGGGCAGAATATAGTGTTGCAGCATTGATTGCAGTGGCATAGTGTGGAGTGACACAGAATGGAGTAGAGTGGCATAGACTGCAGTGGCACTGACTAGATTGTTTCAGAGTAGAGAGAAGTGGTGCTGAGTAGAGTGGAGTGGTGTAGAGTGCAGTGTTGCAGAGTGGAGTGGCCTAAACTGGAGTGGTGTAGAGTGCAGTGGTGCATAGTAGAAAGGGGTAGAGTGAACTGGCATACAGTAGAATGGTGCAGAGTGGAGTAGCAAGGCATAGAGTGCAGTGGTACATGGTATATTAGAGTGGCGTATAGTGCATTGGCATAGAGTGCAGTACAGTGGTGTGCAGTGGTGCAGAGCAGAATGCAGTGGCATAGAGTAAGTGGTGCAGAGTAAAGTGGCGTAAAGTAGAGTGGAGCAAAGTAGAGTGCCACAGAGTAGAGTGGCATAGAGTGCATTGTTGTAGAGTGCAGTGGTGCAGAGTGGTGCAGAGTAAAGCGACAGAGTGCAATGGTGTAGAACTGTGTAGAGTGCAGTGGAATAGACTATAGTGGCGTACAGTGCAGTGATGAAGAGTAGATTGGCATAGAGTGCAGTGAGGTAAAGTGTATTGGTTTTGAGCAAAGTGGTATAGAGAGCATTGGTGTACAGTGTAGTGGCATAGAGTGAAGCAGTGTAGAATAGAGTGGCGAAGTGTGGAGTGGCGCAGAGTGGAATAGGGCGGCATAGACTGTAGTAGCATAGAGTAGATTGTTTCAGAGTAGAGTGAAGTGTCGTAGAGTGCAGAGGTGCAGAGTAGATTAGAGTGGCTTAGAGAGGATTGGCACAGAGGACAGTGGCGTAGAGTGGTGTGATGCAGAGTACAGGGGTGTAGAGTTCAATGGTGGAGAGAGCAGTGTTGCAGAGAGGAGTGACGTGGGATAGAGTTGAGTGGTGCATTATAGAGTGTATTGGTGCAGGGTAGGGTGCAGTAACATAGAGTGGAGTGATGCAGAGTAGAGTGCCGTAGAGTGCATTGGCACAGAGTCGAATGGTGCAGTGGCATAGAGTGCAGTGGCGTAGAGTTGTGCAGAGTAGAGTGGGGCAAAGTAGAATAGAGTGCTTAGAGTGCAGTGACAGAGTGCAATGGTGTAGAGTGACAACATGCAGTTGCATAGAGTAGAAGTTTTAGAGTAGAGTGAAGTGGTGCAGAGTAGAGTATAGTGGTGCAGGGTAGCGTGCAGTGGAATAGAGTAGTGGCATAGAGTAGAGTGGTGCAGCGTTGATTGCAGGGGCGTAGAGTGGAATTTAGCAGAGTAGAGTGGCATAAAGAACAGTGGCATAGAATGCAGTCGTGTAGAGTAGATTGGTTCAGAGTAGAGTGGAGTGGCATACAGTCGAGTGGTGCAGGATAAAGTAGAGTGCTATAGAGTACTGCCGGAGAGTGTATTGGTCTAGAGTGCAGTGTTGCAGAGCAGAGTGACATAGAGTGGACTGGTGCAGAGTTGAGTGGTGTAGAGCACAGTGGCAAAGAGTGCAGTGGTGCATAGTAGTGTGGGGTAGAGTGCACTGGCATAGAGTGGTGCAGAGAAGAGTAGAGAGGCTTAGAGTGAAGTGGCATAGAGTGCAGTGTCAGAGTGTAGTGGTGCAGAGTAGATAAGAGTGGCGTAGAGGGCAGTAGAGTGGCGTAGAGTGGTGCAGACTAGAGTGCAGTGGCATAGAGTAGAGCACAGCAGAGTAGTGTGGGATAGAGTAGAGTGGCATAGAGTTCAGTGACAGAGAATGTAGTGGCAGGGAGTGCAGTGCTGTAGAGTAGAGTGATGTGGAGTGCAGTGCTGTAGAGTAGAGTGTCGTAGAGAGCAGTGGTGTAGAGTAGAGTGGCGTAGTGTATTGGTTTTGAGAAAAGTGGAGCAGAGCGCAGTGGCACAGGGTGTAGAGGCAGTGGCATAGAGTGTATTGGTTTTGA
This sequence comes from Triturus cristatus, assembly GCF_964204655.1. Classification (NCBI taxonomy): domain Eukaryota; kingdom Metazoa; phylum Chordata; class Amphibia; order Caudata; family Salamandridae; genus Triturus; species Triturus cristatus. Next base: position 273,444,986 of record NC_140588.1, read on the forward strand.
GTAAAGAGGCGCATAGTGCAGTGACATGGTTGAGTGCAGTGGTGCAGAGTAGGTTGCAGTGGCGTAGACAGGATTGGCACAGAATGCACTGGTGTAGAGTGAAGTGATCCAGAGTAGAGTGCATTGGCGTAGAGTGGAGTGTAATAGAGAGCAGTGCTGCAGAGAAGGGTGGCGTGGTGTAGAGTGCAGTTGCAAAGGTGCAGTGGTGCATAGTAGAATAGTGTGGAGTAGAGTGCATTGGCGTAGAGGGGCATAGAGTGGAGTGGTCCAGGGAAGAATGCAGTAACGCAGTGTGGAGTGGAGTGGCATAGTGTAGAGTAGAGTGGAGTGGCGTGGAGTGGTGCGAGTAGAGTACAGTGGCGTGGGATAACTTGGAGAATGCATGGTATGACAGCATACTGTCATAACAGACAACACATCTTCAATTGAAATAACCATAACATTTGCACTCACATACAGTTTTACTGATAAAAGTATACAGCACATTAACGATAATGTGTGGAAATGTCATCACCCAATGTACTGATTAGATCATCAGCACAGTTCATTAGAAGAAAACAAAACATTGTATAGCCTTGCTCAAGCAGTTCCCCCAGTAGCCAGCTTGATTCTCACAAAAATCCTCTAATTTTCATCATCAAGCTCCCTTGAAGACACAGCCTGGCATTTGACCTCTGTCTTTGAATGGACAGCATATGTGACAAGATAACAAGAATTAAAGGCCTGTTTACAGAACGTGAGTTTGTGGAAGAATACAGTAAATATGGTTTGAGCAACGGGAGGGCCGAACTCGAGCTGGACAGTCTAAAGTAAATAAAGCCAGCACATAAAAAGCCAGAAAAAGTGAGTTACAAACCACAAAACCAATAGTTAGCAATGGGAGGAATGCTTTGTTAGGTCAACTGGCTGGGACGACGACCGCACAAGCTTCTATGGGGAGGCTGTTTTCTCCATGCAGCCTACATGGAGAAAAGGGAGAGAGTGCATGTCTGGTTTGGTCGGCCCTGGGGCTGACCAACCAGTCAGCGCCCACAACATTGGGCTAGCCACTCCTCCCCGATAACCGGCCCGCCCCCAACGAAACCCATCTTCTGCGTTCTCGCAGTGCGAGAAGCAGAAACATAAAATGGTATTTCTACCATTATATGTTTCTGCTCCATGCACTGTGAGAAAGCAGTGGGGCAACGCTCCTCCGCCCATATGGAGGAGCCGTCCCTGGGTTTAGCCCTCAATCTACTACTGGAGAAGAGAAAGAGTAAAAGATGGCCATTGTTTTATTGAGATCGGTACTAAATGAAAAAAATCACCTAAAGCTGGTATTTTCCCCCTTTAGCTGTACGTACTTTAAACAGTAAACATGAAGAAATCACTTTGAAACGTGTTCTAGAGCTGCCTTAATAATCCCTGATTGATGATTTTATATAAAATTATGTTTAAGTATCATAGAAAGAAAGGGACGGTGCACCAGGATGAAGTCAAGTAGCTCTGTATATATTCCAAAATAGACTTCTTTATTGATTTTTCAGTAAAATCTTGGACACCAGCCAACGCGTTTCGTTCCGAAAGGAACTTCGTCAGGGCAGAAACAATACATGAATAAAAAACAAACTAAGCACAACTGCCACATAAAACAATAACATACAAAACAAATATAAACATATAAATAACATACATTCATATAAAAGGATTACATAAAAATTACATAAGGGTTTACATAAGAGTTATATAGAAACTACATAAAAACTACATATAAAGAACGGCAGAGCAAACCAACACATATTAAATAACGTAGCAGATCCTAAATGTATGGACATATAATAGATTAAACATAAAAACATACATAAAAGGGTGTTGCCTTCGTCATTTTACCATGCTAAGCTATGATTAATGTAGAAGGCAACGCCACATTAATAGGGAAAGACAAAATTGTGTAAGTGAGCAGAAAAGCAGGATATGGGAGCAGAGAAACTGTAAGTAAAAGTGGAGAAGGGATAGATAAATGAAAAAGTTCTACACTCCTATAAGGCTTAAATTCATCATATCATGGAAAATGTGTCAGATACCACAGAAAAAGTATAGTATCGCAGAGGATGTATAGTGCCACAATGAGTATTATATCATAAAGAATATCTTAGAAGGCCAGCAGGTGGTCTCACCAGAAATATCTTTGTGTTTGTCCGACAGTCGGATGAAAGCAAATAAATGCGAAGTTACTAAAGGTCCGGGTTCACAAGTTGAGTGTGGGTAGAATATTCAACAAAATTCCAAGGATTGTCGATTTGTAAATGCTATATAGCCCAGGCCTTTACCCTAATAGGAAAAACGTACATCAGACAATCCCATATTAATGCGCCTGGCATGAATAAATTTATGACACAAGAGTAATACATACACAATGACCTATGAAAAGCAGGGTCCAAGTAGTCATCCGAAAAAACTGTTGATTCCCAAACATACCAGAAATACAGGCAATAGCTAACATAATAATTGCCTTACCTCCGTAATAACTTTAGCTTGTTACTTTAAATCAAGAAAAGATCCAGAGGCCTAAGTAGCGGCCAGAAATCTTGGTAGGGAAAGAAAGGACGATATATTTACATTCTAATTACCTAACGTAATAATCAATAATAGGTGATCAGAATATGAGACCAACCCGATATTAGTTGGCGGATCAACTTCAAGAGGGGACAACAGTAACTGGCAGAGGAAATACGGGTATGCTGGTGTGAAGGGAGATGGAAGGACCTTATACATCATTGGTGTTCCTGGTGATCACATTATATATGATAGCATACAATCCAGGTAATCTTGGGAACACGTGAGGGTCTTCATGTCATGAATGGACTGGCACATAAATTGAAGAACAAGAGCAAATGTGGACAGAGATAGTCCAAGAACTTCTTGACCGCTTGGTGCGTGCATTTTGTGCGATGGTGCAGGGTAGGCATTCTGCACACAAATGGCACCAATAGTACGAAGTGAGGCAAAACGTCACATCTGCATCAGAGTGACAAGGAGTATGGGGAGGACCTGAAATTGCTTGGAACATTTCTCGACTGCCTCAAATTTGCCTCTCGAAAGTAGCCATCTTTTTTGATGAGGCGGGGTCAGGTTTTCAGTCTGTTGTGGGATCAGCACTCAAGTTAAGGAATTAACCTATTCACAAGTCAAACAGCACAGCACTGAATTCCTGGAGTGTCTCCCTGTGGTTCTGGCAGTGTGTTTTGCAGGGCAAGGAATGGGTAGATAGGAGGATGCCTTTTTAACCGCGAGCCCCAGCGCCCAGATACCCCCGGGGTGACAGTGCCACGCTCTACAAATGCTGATTGAGTGATTTAAATGAGTAGGAAGCATTGGTTAGTGCGGTGGACAGATTGTTCTGAAAATACCAATGCGCTTAGCAGTGCCTAGGATGTGTTATCATGCCTGAAATGGAGCAAACTGCTTAGGGGAATACAGATTCTGGGGACTTAAGAGTCATATTTAAACACTGGAAAGCATTATCACTCTCAAGTGTGAGTGATGTGTCACAAGAAATGTGGCAAATGAATAGCTTAGAGGGGGTCAGCAAAGAAGAGGCAGAAAGTTGCATAACAGCCAGAGCTGCTGACTTTGGAGCTGGGGAACCAGGCTCGAGCCGTGGCGTTGGCTCAACATCCTGTGATTCTGGGCAAATCACTTAATCTCCCTCTGCCTACCAAAAATGAATGCGTCTTGTGTAACGTAACTGGTGGTCATGTAAAGCGCTCCAATACCTTCAGGTGGAGATAGCGCTATATAAAAATTCACACAAAAAAATACATTGCCAACGCTGGTAACTGGTGAGAGGGACGAAGGAAAACAAACAAGCTAATAGGTTTTGCCTACGCAAGATCGATTGTCTTTATTGATGTTTTTTTACACATGTTGCATAGCAGCCGGCATGCCAGCGAGGCCCAGAAATAAATTCAGTGTATAATGTCTGGAATGGTTAAGAATAACGTGCAGGAAACAGCCCTGCCAAGTGCCACGCATCATGCGTTGGTCCGCATCACTGCACTGAAATGCAAAGTCACGCATTTATAGCGCCTCAGCTGTCAAGCCGGAGAGCTGTTAGGTGCATTGTCAGAAAGCTGACAGACTGCAGCATGCGTTCTGCGCTGCTTGTGGCAGGCTTGGGGGTGGGCAGCTCAGGCAGGTCGAGAGGCTACAAAGTATCAATACTCACCGCCGCAGCATCCATTCAGATTTACGGTGATGTTGTGAAGTCACTAAGAGAGTGTGTCACTCTTGAAAATGGCCAGAGGCTGTTGCCAAGAGAGACGTCCAGGAGAGAACAGACTGACTCTCTGTGTCACCTACTCACCCATTGGTTGTCTTGCCGGCGGTGTGAGGAGGCTGTGCGGCAGATTTGAAGTCAGTGACGCTATTCATCAGGCGCGTTCGATCACTGAGTGAGACTTACTGTCTGTGGCCTGGACTGCCACCGCCGCTGATGTGTGGTGCCTCATAGGCAGTCTGGTGTAGTGCAGTCTGTCAGCACTGAGCTCAGCAGCTAGGCGTTAGTTTATAATGCAGCGTGCACGGCGCGGCCGGGGAGGAGTCAGTCACCAACTCTTCTTCTGGAAGACTGCAGCGAACCCGCGCATGGCCGGGAGCCGTCAGACCGGCAGTGCGACTGCTCACCAGTAAGTGTCCGAACACCTGTCCTTTGATCCTCAGTTCTGAGCTTGTGTATATGACCTGGAGGCTGGTGTAGGTTACAGCCTCAGAGGTGTGGGCAGCCCTCAGGGGCACACATTTGTTTCACAGGACGATCAGGTGGATTGTGTTGCCCTTATAACTAGAGTAAAGCATCTTGTTTGAGCGCTATTTTGCCCGATAGGTTTTATGAGTCTGCCTCTCATGACTCCCTCACTCCCCTTCTGCTGCCACATCTTGACTCCTAATTTTTCGGTTCCCAGATTAAATATATTCCTATTCCAGCTCTGGATGCACACTTGTCTCATTAAAGCGGCTTTTGCACCCACTTGCCACTCATAATTACACTGAAATTATGACAATGTCACACATGAGCAATCTGAAACCTTGGCAGCTGTGAGGAAAACCTCGGCCGCTGCACCTAAAATGATAGTATTGCATGAGTCACTATGAATAGTGGGTGTCACCAGTCTCTCAATGCGCACATTACATGTGCAGCAAATTACTCAAAATATTGGCCATATATTTAGTAATAATTAGGAAAAAGTGTGCCTCCTAGGATCAGACACAGAAATGCTGTAAATGAGGCTTTTTAGTATTTGTATCAGATGGTCCACCATGATGATGCTCTTTTTCCTTTTTACCGTTTTTAATTGCATGTATTATAGTGATTAGTCTTGTAAAAGAGTTAAAAATTGGATTTGGAAGCAGGGATGATTATGAATAGTATTTCGTTTTATTGCAAGTTTTTTAAATTGATGAATTGTAGTTTGATGGCAATATCCCAGTAAAGGATTCGAACGGAACTGAATGTGGCCATATATTAAGGGACTTCTCTTTGAACAGAAGCACATGTATATGACTGTGGATGCAGATAAGATACGCTGGTTAGTAAACACCTCACATCCTGCTAGGGGTGGGCCAGCTAGTAAATATAGGGAGAGTCAAGCTGTGTCTGGCAAAACCACAGAACCATGTGCAGCTTTACTGTTTACTTAGTGCTTACAACGGCGAGCATGTATGGGTGCTGGTGCAAGCAACAATGTGGAAGGGGTATGAGGGAGGAGGGTGGCCCATCAGAAAACACATGTTAACTAAAAAAAGATACCTTGAGAAGCATGCGGCCAGTGGAAGGACACAGTCTGCTGACTGGAAACTGTGCTTGGTCCCTGCTCCAGGGAACAGCCAAACATCAGGAAGAGGAAAGAGTAAGTGAAACCTGCTGACATGAAACCTGGTGCTGCTGACCAATAAGAAACAAGAAATGAGAGTGCCCGCAAAGTCAACCAATGGTAAGTAAAAGGCAGGCTGTAAGCCCCAAAGCCAACCAATGGTATGTAAAGGGCGGTCTGTAAGACCATTTAAGATTTTTTTGTATAATTACATGAGATTTCACAAGCACAGCGCAAGCGCTGTGCAAGCAAGGCCTAAAAAGCAAGTCACAAATGATGCACACCCAATACATTTTCTTCATTCAGTATAGATAAAGTTAGGCACGTTGTTGGATATTGTATATCTCAGGAGACAGATTATTAATGCAGACAGGAGAAGCCACTCCCCAATAGGGTGGGTGCAAAAAGGAAAGCCTTGAAGACATTTTCTAGAGGTAGAGGATTTCACCCTACGGTATTAAGTGCGGACAGTCTGTACACAAAACAGTGACTTGGGATGACACGGTCCACATGGTGCTAATTGGTACTATTTGCGTAGATACGAAAACGGAACAGTGGCAGCCACTTAAGACACTTTTGCAGCTATGGACAAACATAAATAAAACAAGACCTTAATATTATTCCTGTGAGAAATGCTGCCAGTGGATTAAGGGGCAAGCAGGACGAGGGCTGGGAGATACATAAGTGACCAAGAACTTGGTGTGAGGAGGTACTATTTGTCTCGGACACACAACTTAACGAAGCGTGTTAACTGGAGTGCCTAAAAAAAGAAGGGGAACATGATTTTTTGGGGAAGGAGAGTAGCAGTAAAAGGAAATGTTTATTAATAATTCGTTAATTTTTTACAACACTAGCTACAGCCATCTTCATAGTGCACTAGCTAACAAACAGTATTATTCCCCAGCACAACATACTCATTTTATCAACGTCAGAAGTCTGTAAGTGTGAGTAAGTCCCATCAAGATTTTCACCTGTGGCCTGCAGCTTACAGACAAGTGTCAGTGGCAAGCATGCTCCTCCCTGAGAAGGCAGGCCAGCTGGAATTAGTACACTGTAGCAAGTGGTCCTTCTCACAATAGCACTATTCACATGCTGGAGAAAATGCAGCATGGTGGTGGAGGCAACAAGGAAAACTAACAAGTGGAGGGATGGCTGCACGAATTAACCTCAGCCACTGGTAATTACTGTGAGCTGCAATCCAGTCCATCGGTCTTTCTGCCCACCCTGCCTCCTCAGACCACAACCAGCGCGAACAGCCAGGGTAGATCCCTTCCAAGTTGAACACACGCAACCTAGACTCATTTTTGGCCTATTTGGGCCTCGTCAGCAAGTCCTATGGCACGTGCACATAAGGAAAATTAAATGTATCAACTAGTGATAAAAAAAATTCATAAAAGGAGTACACTTTTGTACTTATTTGGCGGTGATCCGATGACATTTACTGTGTAGTTTTTGTATCTACACACATAAATGCCCCAATCCAGCTGCTTGAATCAAAACTGAGACTGCACTATGCCAGAATTTTGTGTCACAAACTTGACCAGTTGTATTTCAGGGAGCCCTGCCCAATATGCGAAGCGCATGCCTGAGAGGCACGCCCACATGGTCAGGGAATGGCACGCAGACAGACCAGGCCAAAGCAGTGCTTGGACACGGCGGGCAGATAATGACACAACACAAAAACATTATTGGTAACTTGCAATTGTAGCAAGTGCAAACAGCAGCAGAATGCTGTTATTATCACCCAGATACCCCTAGCGGTGACAGAGTTGCGCTTTACAAATGCTGATTGATTGATGGTTGAATGCCTACTGCTTTTGAATAATGCCTACTTTTCTCATGTACACTCAGGTCCCACTATGTACGATATTCTACAAGTACATTATGTTTTTAATGGTTATTAAATAAGTGACTATACAGCCATATTTTACCAGATGCACCAAAGGAATAAAAGAAGTCAAGCCATTTTCCAAAGTGTGTTTTATTGCACTGCTCTGAATATTCTGAGGCATGTAGTCCTCAAATTCTAAAAGGCGCTTAAATGAGGTTACTTTATATATAGCTGTGTTGGTCTATTACAAGGAGTTTCCCAGGGTTTCAATTTGTCTCCAACACACTTTAATGTTTATTTGCAACCTCTCTAGCCTATCTTAAGAAGATCTGGAATACTATATCCACCGATACACGGATGACACCCACATCTGGTTTAAGATTATTCACCTGATTTGGTGTTCGTGAAGACTGATATCCCGTCCGCCTCACTGCAACTGCCGCAGGATATATAATGCACTTGTTATAAGGCGGACAGGATATACGTCACATTTGTGATGGAGTAACCCACCCGCCAAACACTAAATCAGACACTTAATCTTCGAATGACATTTCTTTGCTATCTTACATCTTAGAAAATGTACAAAGATCGATTCCTAATCAGCACTTAAAACTCAACCCCTCAAATACAGAGTTATAACTAATCCTCCCCAAAAAACACAAGCTTCACCTGAACCCCCTACATACTTCTATTCCATCCAATTTTGATGAAAAATCTCTGGTAGTCAATGGAGTTAAGAAATGATGATTTTTTCTTCCTCAGAACCTCCTACATTTAAACAAAGAGCAGTGAATGAAGCAATCCTTCTCTTTTGGAAGTATATGGAATTCTCTACCACCAACTCTATGGTCTTCTCCTAGTCTTGCAACTTTCAAAAAGGAGCTTAAAATCCTCTGCTAAGAAAAGGCTGACATATGAATCTCGGCCTTGTGATGGAAAAGGAATCGCGACGAAAAAACAAAGAGATCCGCAGCAAATAAATGGGGTGGTAGCACTTAGCCCAGTCGATGAAGGAGAAGAAATCCGCTCTCGCACAAAAGAAACGTAAACGCCAAGCTGAGGGGAGACAATAGCACAGTGAAGGGACCTAAAATAAACCTCAGCACATTTTTTACCACAAATGAGTCATCTCCTCTATGCCAGCATCATGGAAGTGCACGGTACTCTTTCTTCACACAACTGCGCTCCTCTTAGGGGAGACACACGTTTGAAATTTTCGAATGATGGCGACATCGAGCGGCTGGAACACCCACCCGTCAGTTATGGAATGAATCAATATATATAGAAAAAGCATACGGATAAACCCTGAGGTCGTTCTTTCACTGCAAATATGTGAGTCATTTATCTACAAGCTGAGCAGCTGTGAAAGAAAAAAAACAACCATTGGCAAAACCAAGAGCTCTGGCGTTGGCCGCCAGCCTTTTAGCTCCATCAATGCTTGTTTTGTTTTTCCATGATTTTAGCAAAACTTTATTGTTGGGGAACGTGCCTGGTCATCCACAATCTAAATACAAATTGACTAAAAGTAAAAATATTTTTGGGTCTCAAAAAGCACAAATTGCGATTGGTGTCCCTGGAACTTAAGGGAACAACTTTGTGTTTGGATGTGCTGCTTGTGAAAAGGCCGAATGCCATCACTAAGAGTGAAGTTAGTCATTGGCTGAAGTGAGTTGACCCACTGTCCCATGCTATATGCTGTAGTGGGCAGAAGAAAAATGTGAATGACACAACAGCAAACGGATGAAGGGGGTTGACTGAAAGCTCCTATTAGTAAGCATGTTCTAAATATAATTTTAGTAAAACAAAAGGTTTTGGATAACACCAGACCTAAGAGCAAATATGGCATCCTGAAAGGCAGCCATCCAACTCAAACAACAGCCTTACGGATACACGACTTTAAAATACTTGAAGCAAGTGGGTGCGACTCCTCTGCAGAATAAAAACAACTTTGTGATGTTCTTTCCCTCCTCTAGCTCACCATATTTCTTTTTTATCCAAGTTAAAGAATTTAATAAAGCACAGGTCTACCTAGAAACAGTGGTGGTGAGATGTAGAGAGACCCATTTTTTACAGAAGCTTTGGCGCTGTGCATAGAAATGCTTGGATTGTAGGGTCGGTTCTAGAATGATTACAGCAGAAAGTGATGGCATGGTCACCAGCAAATAACTAAATATGCAGATTTTAGTGAAATGTTAGGTCTATTTTATTGTGCTCACTAAACATAGTGCTTTGCTTGTCTATTGTGACCAATTTTGCATAATGAATACCTACACTTGAGTGATGAGAGTCGGAGGAGGGAATCAGGTATTGAGACAGCAAATGGCAGCACATTAAAGAATTAGCATTTATATGAACATTACATCTGTGGGCACAAGGAAATAACATGCTTTGCTCAGAATCACACAATTTGTTTTTGTTAGACGATGCATCTTGGATGACACTCCTGGGGCCATATTATATATTGTGCCATGTGAGTGCAAGGAGCATGGGAGCCCACTTTGTGCGCCTATGGTATTATAGAAAGGGCAGCAGATGCGTGTGCATCACCTTGTGTAATACTGAGAGCGCAGGTGCACATGTAGCCAGCGCTATCACGAGAGGGCGTTCCCTCAACATAAAGCCTCCTCTAGATTTTTCGATCTGGGATTGGTGGTGGCTAAAAGACTTATCACTCGTCGTTAGAAGGCAGGAGACCCCCCCACCCCATCACTAAAGGGATGGTCCCAACCTATGTTAAGCTGTGCCAAGGCCGAAACAGTCTCATTAGTAAGGGAAGACACGTTAGGGCTGCAGAAATACCCCATTTCAGTAGCCTGGAACACAATCTTGAATGCGCTACAAGCGATAGTAACTCCGGATGACACCCCAGACATTCCTAGTATTAACTAACACTAGCCATTCAATGAGCTGTAATACGTTCGGATAAAGTCGTGGTCTGGAACGGGTAGCATGTATCATATGCCCTAGATCAGCATGCAATAATATTATGGTGAGAAAACAAACATATTTAAAGTTATACAATTGACATTATCATAACATGCATGTGCCACCTTGCCCCCCCCCCCCACATAGGCTTCCCACTCCCCCTCCCCATTTTCCTCAAATGGTTGTTTTAAAGTTCAAGTGTTACACCTATGGTTGTTTGATCGAAAACCTGGGTAAAGTGGCATAGCTGGACGGAGCCATCTAAGATGTATGCATGGATTTAATGTATACAGGTATAATGCAATTGTATTGTGCTTCAATAAGGGAAATGTTACATAAATGGATCAGCTCTATCTACATGTTATATTAGTTGTAAAGTATTCTGCCACACGGATTCAGACCGTGTAACTGCTATACGTTTAAATGTCGGTATAATATTTTGAATAATCTGTTTTGGAGATTGTCTAATTGGTTCTATTGCCAATGTATTTGCTTGTCAAATGTATCACATATGCAAAAAAAAATAATAAACAGATCAAACAAAAAATGAGAGAGCGTTCCCTTATTTATATTGGGTGTGACCCCATGCACATGAGGAAATCACTTTGCCTCTGTGTCTGCACCTTATTAGGGATGCGGTGCAAAGGCAAAAAAGCAGTCAGCAGGCGCACCAAAAGAGTGCAACAAAAAAGTGGCGCACACTTTCAGTGGCCTCCTAAAGGCAGCATTTTGGAGGGTAGAAAGGTGGGCCCATGGACCAACCTAGGCATCCCCCTACCCGCCTGCACAGTGAAACCCGGCTTTGAAGCAGCCACTTTGCATTTCACTTGAATGAGCTGCCCCCAGAGCAGCACAGGTTTGCGGCTGCCCTGGGTATAGTGCATTCTTCATAATACGACGCAATGTCCATGTCTGCGTTGCCGCATCTTTTGAAAGGTGTGCCGGGGCGCAAACAAAGAAATTGTGCCATATGTATAATATGGCCCCTGGTATCCAGGTTCCAAGATGAACATCTTATCCAACATAAAACATTTTTCAACTACGAAGAAGTCTGTGAAAAAGGATCTCAGACATTAACAGAAAGCTGCGTCAAAAACTCTATTACCGCCATCCACCAAAAGAGAGGTGCTCAAGGAATCATTTTCGAAAAACTCATTGAAAACTTTAGGAAAAAGTTGCCAATTTGTTAAGGTAAATGATCTCTCTGTCCTTTGGTAACGGAGGTAGAGCCAGTGTCCGGCCCGAGAATCTCTATTCCCCTATGCTAGTTGTCGCATGCGAGCCTCCATTCAGTGGCGTAATGCAGGCCCAAGCAGCCACTGCAGCACAAAGGGAGCACACAAACTTTCAAAGGGCCCTAAACCATTCAGGGGGGGGGGCACAGTCAGCTCAAGGCCAATGAATATGGGGAGAAATGGTAGATTTAGGAGACCCGTATCATATTCTGCAGGGGGCTCCACCATTTTGTGATACGCCACTACTCCCATACTGAGAAGACATGTCAACTCACACGCGGAGGCTTCATTAACTTGGAGAGGCTCGCATGTTTACGAGGTTTTAAAAAGTGAGACAGGATATCACCCACGCTCCAGGAAATGATTCAATCTGTGTCTTATCGTGACCAGTGCCGTGCACACAATGACACCTAGCAAAAGCATCCCTCTTTTGTGCATCCTATACGTCTATATTCTTTTTTTGTCCTCTCATGAAAACTAATTCCATATCAGCTCCTGTCTTGTTGGATCCCACTTACCAAATTCTGCAGTTAGCATTATTGACATGGGCTTCTCATATTTGGTGTGCCAAGCATTCTGCATGGCATGGTTACACCCTACTCTGACTTTGTATTTTTATAATGACCCACCTAAACCTTAAACGAGGAAACGATGGGCTAAATCAGTGGCGGCATTCATTCGTCTTCACTGGACCCCGATTGCTTGCTTTGTGCCCATTTTCCATTGTGCTTTTGCCTATATGTAACCCGAGTTCTACGCGGCTAAATCATTCTTGAGTAAGGAGGGCAGGATTCTGTGCACTCAAAGGTCTCTATGAGCATGATGCTTGTGCAGGTCAACTTTGCAAACACTATGAGGGAGTCAAGCAAGTACCTGCTAGTAGTGAAGAAACACAAATCAAAACTTTAAGGGATTGCCTTATGGCTCTCAAAGCCAGTAAGATGTCTCAGTGAGATCAATGCTCACTCCAGCAGCATGCGATGATATATGTTTGAATATAACATGGCCAACTCAGCATTTAGGCCCGTATTTCCAAACACTCTGTGTCAGGTTTGCATTACTTTTGAGCACAAATCCAGCATGTAGGGCCCGATTCACAAAGGTACCTACGTATAGTAAAGTTATGAAGGCAGAGTCTCGACAATCGTGGCAGAATCTCTGCACTCGAGGCGGAATCTCCACACTGAGAACTGCAGTATGGAGATTCCGCCTCGAGTACGGCGACACCACACTTTTAACTTTACTACAAGTAAGTACCTTTGTGAATCAGGACCAAAGTGTCATGGAAGTTACAATCCTATGCAAATTGCAATTTGTTTAGGATTGTAATCCAAAGTAACGTAAACCTACACAATGAACTGCCTTGAGTTACTTTGTAAAAGAGGGCGTTCCATGGGTGATGTATAGGTGTTCGCATGGAATCACCCATGGGTTTGATGCAAGTCCCTATCTACAAAGAATTATAGACAGGGATTTCTGCCAAAATCCTGCGCCTCCTCAAGGCAGGTGTAACAAGGAGAAATGTTTCCATTTTTCCTTGCGATTCTCTCTTTGCATGCGTGTTGCATTCTACAGCCCACATACAAAGTGGGAAGCACCTTAAAGCATAGTTTGTGTATTGGAGGGTGCCCCTTTTAGTAGAAAAAATATGCTTCACGAAATGCAGACACACTTGCACACGGCAGCCAGGAGTGCGCCAGTGCAGGGATTGAGAACAGTTTTCTCTACTGTTCACGCAAAGCCTCACAGCAACTTTACCTGCAGCGTATAGCGAGAACTCAATCCTTTTCAGGTCAGTAAACTGAGTACTATTAAATTGGATACCAGTCACATCTGTTATTCACAGTGCACTATATGAAAAGCCAAGCTCTTATGATTTGGGAGGCAAAGCATTGTAAATAAATATAAATCCAGAGCACACACCCTCTTCAGAAAGTGATGGAATGAAATTTCAGACACACCCCCCGACTTGCTTTGCTTCTGTTGCTTTCATTTTATTTGGCCGATCTCTGTAGCGGGACATAGTCACAAAGGGCTACGGAGGGTTCCAAATTGGAAGCAGGCACTACAGATCAAGTCAGATTTTCATAGCAGGATGGAAGGAATGAACCATTACATGTGCAGCACAATTTATGGAGCACTTACGCAGCAGGACATATGGTTTTGAGGCAGTAAAAGAGCTCTAGGGATATGGGCAAGCACGGTGAGAAGACCACAGAAGCTTAGAGCACTACTGGATTGATAAGGTGGATCCTATGGGAGCAGGTGGGCCTAATGAGCATTCCTACATTGTTGAAGAGAAGGAAGGGTGATTGAGTTTACTAGGAACTTCTTGCAAAGTGGGATAGTTTAGACTGAATATTCAACTTGCCTATATTACCTCTGGTTTCCTTTCTGGATCTTGAATCTTGCTGAGGAGTGGTTGTAAATATTCTCGAGATCGTCCATGATTGGCAGTTCTGCAGTGGAGTGCAGTGCAGTTCTTCAAGCGAATGGCCTTGTATGTAATCCACCTTGTTTTGAACTGAATACCACTTGAAAGGTGTAGCCAGTGAGGCTCACTCGCTGTGTAGGTGAGCTGCATTGTTTTGCTTAAACCCCCCGCTGTCTTTTTTTCTTCGCCATGTCTTTAACCCCTTCAGTGCCCCGCCCTTTCCCCCTCCTGTGCCGGGCGTTACATTAGCGGGCGGGGTTCATGACGAGATAGTCTCGTCATGGGCACAGCGCAACCGTGCTCCATGACGAGACTATCTCGTCACGGGCATAGAAGAGGTTAAAGGAGAGCCAGGTGTCAAGGTACACTCCAAAAGATTTGGCGCTGCTGGTGAGGAATGGCCATAACAGTGAACCTGCACTGGGCCTGCAACATCAGGAAGGACAACAAACTCCTTCCTGGTCAGGTTCACTTTTGAATCTATACATTTGAAATGGTGGTGCTGGCAGCTTCAGAGTGCTTATTTTTCTGGTGGGTGAGAAGTACGGGGCAAATAACAACGATGTGAGTGGGGAGTGGGAGGGATGTGGCAAACAATTACAAGGATGGACAAGGCAAACACTGCACGGTAAGAGGGAGTGGAGGACAGGCAAGCAACAATGGGGCAAGAAGCAAGCAAGCAACACAGTGGGAAGGCAGCAGAAGGGATGAGGAAAGCAATAAAGTGAAAGGGGAGGAGGAGGAACTGGGCCAAGCAACAAAGCAGGATGGAGTTGGGATGGAAGGGTGCAAATGATAAAGTAGAGGGATCGGGCAAACTAAAAGAAAAAGCACTAACTTCGAAAGCGCGATCAGGGGAAGGACACACACTGGTCAAGGAATCAGTACTTCAGCCATGTTCCAGGGGTGGTACAAACACACGGTGAGGAAATGAAGTCGGCGCACCGCTGACCAAAGAGAAAAACGGAAATGGGAGTGGCCTTTATGCAAAATGATAATAAGCAATGGGCAGGCTCCAAGTCCTTGTAAGTACACAAAATGTCCTGCAAGTGAGAGCTGATGCACTGTCTCAGGAGAGACCTAAAAATGGAGAAGGAAAAAGTTGCCATCTCAGCTAAGCCTAAGCAGTAAGTAGACTCTAGCAAGTTGGGCTGATGCATATTCATTACAGCTGGGAAGGCCCAATCAAGAATTGGAAGGGGGAAATCTATTCCTCTGTATGAAATCTTGCAGTGATACAACTGCCTTGTGGTTAGTCGTAAAACAGTGTAATATTGAATACAAATGTTAAATATTTCCTTATTCCATGAGTAATAGTAACAGCATGCCTGCCCTCTCCTCTTTCACAACCTACATTCAAAGCACCTCTTTCTAACAAATAAAAATATGTGTAATTTTGATGACTTATACATACTGTGACCTCATTTATTAAGTTTTGGTGCAGGTCAGCGCCGCAAGGAATCTTGCTGCGCTACCCTCCGTCAAAACAAAAGGGCAGAAATGCGTTGTATCTATGAGATACGGTGCATTGCTGTCCTGTTCCCCTGCGCTGGCGCACAATCGGCTGCCAAGCACCAACGCAGGCACCCATGCGCCACTGTGCAAGGGTGTCTGAGTTGTGGGGCTGATTGATTTTGTGCAGGAAGGGACACCTTTCCTGCACAAAATCAATCAATTCAAGCGATTTTCTCTTTCTATGTGTGCTGCAGAAAGCAGCATACATAGAAAAGGGAAAAAATGAGGAGCAATGAAAACATTTCTCCTCATTGCGCCTCCCATCCTGACGCATTCCCAGGTTTCGATATCTTGCAAATCTGGGAATGCTTCAGATTCCATGGGTGTTGGTGGGAACACCCACAGCAACACCCATGGAACGCCCCTGTCACGCTGTGTTCTCCGTGAAAGGGGCAAATATTTACAAGCCCATGAAAAGCCATGTAAAGTGGCTTTACGTGGCCTTGTAAATATGCTGCAGCACCAGAGCGTCAAGAAAGTGACATTCCGGCGGTGCAAAAATGCGGCATAAATGAGGCCCTGTGCTGCTCAATAATTATTGGATGGCCTCTAGTCCTTTCCAACAACAACACACCAACAAGGTATTCTATTGGTGAATTTTGCAGGCTCAGTCATCATCAAACCCATATGTTACAACATCAGAGTACAAGTGGTAAGTAACAGCGTGCACAGCTGTGTCTAGCTCTCACATTGTCTACAACAGTTGCGCTCTGAGCCTCGGAACACAAACACTTCTACTCTGCTTCCAAACCTCACACAAAGCACTCAAGATTTCTGCCACACTGGACAACCTACAACCAATTTGCTTTCACTCATTGGCCCGAAGGCCAGGATACTAGAGGCAATCAGAGTGCACGGACTCAAAAATAGGGAACGCGCTGTAGGACTCGCTTAGGGTTGTAGGAAGTGCTATATAAATGTTAATAACATTTATTTATCAAATCATCGTTTTACATGCTTTGGTATGAACTCGGCCACGAGAAAGTGGGAGCTTTAAGGAGCTCCTGTGTGAAAAAATAATAGCTCTCACACTCGAGCAACCCAGGGGGACCTCTTGCTATAGCGTCTAGGTGGACCTATGTTGTTCATGACACCTTCAAGCAGTCCTAACCTCTTAGTTAGCAGCAGCTTCAAGCAGACACTTTGAGCTTATACTCACAGTGCAAAGAGTGAACCAGCAAGTCTCAGAATACAACAAGCTTGTGCCTGCAAAGCCATGGCTGGCTGAGGGGCCCGGGACACGTGGCAAGTGAGGCAGTGGGAAGGAGAAAGAAACCTCTGTTATTGCTGGCAGCCTTGTTTGCGGGCAGAGGGAGCTTCTTCACCCTTGCTCGACTACACCCTCTGATGACAAAAGCAAGCACTCATCCCCTGAGCCTTCCAACTCCATCTAGAACTGACTTAACCGGGACAGTCACAAGCTAGACTCGAGAGCAGACCCCGCGCTTCATTTATGTCAGCGTTTCGGAAAGATTTGCTTCTGAGGTATAACTGACTAATATCCACCACTCAAATTACTTTCATATTTCACTATACTAATTCACCACTAATCCTTTATGGGTTCCGCAGCAGCGTGCTACTAGCCGAAAAAGCGCTTTAACACCCCATCAGGGGTAACAAGCGCTATATAAATGCAAAACATTTTTCCCTCTTCTATCCTTCTGAATCCAAATAACTGACTAACCAATCCACCACTAAATTACTTTCATATTTTACTATACTAACTAAGCACTAATCCTCTATGGGTCCCGGAGTAGCGTGCTACTCGCCGAAAAAGCGCTTTGACGCCTCATCAGGGGTAGTAAGCGCTACATAAATGGAATTACAATTAAATACAATACAATATACAGTCACTGGCAAAGCCACTAATACTGTCTTGACAAGCCATGTGATTTTCAGAGTGATTTTGATATATTTACTTATATGTTTGCAATCAAATTAGTAAAAAAGTAAAAAAAAGAACAAAAACACAGCAGCCGAAATGTGCTGCTGGGTGCTTTTTAAATAAAAAAAAAATCCAGGATCTTGTTACAGAAATTATTCAGAATCTGACAAAAGTGGCAATACAAAAAGCCCAAGCACTGAAGCACACTCATTTTTCATTGGATAAGCACACGTACTCAGGCAAGATGCTGTCAATCATAGTGCAACAGAGCCAATGGCTGAAGTGGACCGACCATTTGCACTATTCTGTCATGAGAAGAAGCAAATGTGAATGACACTGGTACACAGCAATGGACTACTGGGGCTGACTGAAAGTACCTCTGAATATGCATATAAATATATTATTTTTATTTTCGAGTTTTGTTTCATTACATGAGGCGGGGAAAGGGCAAAAGCTTTCTCTAGCCCAGACGTATAACAGGCATTGGCAAATCTCTCTTAGCTTTAGTGCAATTTTGTACTGTAATTAGATCTGACTTTACTTAATATTGGCAAAGCCAAGAGGTCTCGGCTCTAAAAGCTTGAGTTTATTGGTTTTTCCAATGCTTGTATGGTACATGTGAGATGATTCTCATTTAGGTGTCTGGGTGAGTTCTGCTTGTGCGAGAGAGTTCATAATAGTGCACGATTAACAGCTGTGGTGTATTCAGATTGCATGCTCATTCAATCTTTGGCCTCTCAACATGGCACATATAGTGATGGTCACAAATGTACCATGTGTAGCTACCATTTCAAATTTTTTACAAAACATCATTGCTGGTACTCATTTATATCAAATTGCTAACAAGCACTCACAAATCCAACACATCTGGCTTGTTTTAAGTATTTGTTTATTGCGGTGTCATATGTCTGGATGCAATAGTAGAAAACGTATAAAGAGGTATCTAAATGCTGGTCAGGGAGCATGCTGTGTAATGCACAAGAATGTAGCTCGCATGTTTGAAGCCACTCACTGATTTATTTAGGCCACAGTGCATTTAGAGACACCCCTCTTTTTCGGTCCATTTAAACGCTGTAATCCACATTGGCCTTTTACCTAAAGACAGTGAAAACGGTCTCGTATGTGAGAACTAAAAAGTGTGATCTTGTAAAGCTGTGGAGTCACTTCTAAAACTAGTGGAGTAGAAAGAAGGAGCAACCACTCTGCTCCACTGCGGCACTAACTCCCCAGCTCCTCTGGGAGTGCTAAAGCATAGCTGGTGTTAGGTGTCAGAGAGGGGAGTCATGCACTTCAGTGAGGGAAAGCCAAGGGCTGGCCCACTTACGCTGGGACACCACAGGCCCTGATTGTGGGCCCTGGGGCTCTTGGTGCAACTGCACAACTTTAGAAGAGGAGCCGCAGTATTTGTTCCCCGGTGAAGTTGATTCAAAAGTCCTGCAGGTCATTTGCTCCCAGGTGAAGCAGATCCAAAAATCATCAGCTTATCTCAAAGCCAAGTGCAAGGAGAGAGAAGAGAGAAGAGAAGAGAGAGAGAAGAGAAGAGAGAGAAGGGAAGAGAGAGAAGAGAGAGAGAAGAGAAGAGAGAGAAGAGAGAGAGAGAGAAGAGAGCGAGAGAAAAGAAGAGAGAGAGAGAGAGGAGAGAGAGAGAGAAGAGAGAGAGAAGAGAGGAGAGGAGCGAGAGAGAGAGAGAGAGAGAAGAGAGAGAGAAGAGAGAGAGAAGAGAGCGAGAGAGAGAAGAGAGCGAGAGAGAGAGAAGAGCGAGAGACAGAGAGAGAGAGAGGTGGAGCAGGTGGTATAGGGTCAGTGAAAGCGTTAGGGGAGAGGCAGAATCACAAAGGATGGGGTTGGAGAAGCAACAGCAGATTAGTGGAAAGCATCTCAGCAGCCAGGGTGTGGAAAGCACCATGGAGGGCGCAGCGAGGGAAGCAAACTAATGGGGAGAGAGAATAATGTGGAGCAAGCAGGGAAAGTAAAGGGGCGAGAGAGCAACATGAGTGGGATAAGTAGAAGCACACAGGTGAGATAAAGCAATACAGGGTACAGCGGGAGAAGAGAAGCACACAGGGAAGACAACTGGAAAACACATGCACCTTTGTGGAGTGCTTGAAGAAAAAGAAAAAAAGCACCTGAAAAATGAGCACTGGAAGGACACAAATAATGCATCCATGCTTCAGAGGAGGGACAAACAGAAGAAGGGGAAGGAAAGATGCACACTAATGTATAAGACATAAATGAGAATTACAAAGAAAACAACCATAAGCGATCAATGCAGATTCTTAGCCCACTGTAAGGTAACAATACATCTTGCGACAGACAGCTCATGCGCAGTCTACCACACAAGACCTGAAATGGTCCTGAGGACGTTCTAAAGATGGTGGGTGGGTATGGCCTTTTTCAAGTGATAGTGCCCCTTTACAGAAGGGACACTTCCACATAAGGCAGAAGAACTAATCTTTCAGTAAATGCTGATCCCAGAGTTCCTACCTCAAATTTCATTTGAAGTTTTCCAGTGCCATGATACCCCACTGAGGTGAACATCCACGCTTTACAAAATTAAACATAAACATAAAATACAGTGCTTCGGATGCTTGCCAGTCAAGGTATTCCTAGCTTTCTGTCCTGATTGTCCCCCTCAGGGAAGAACTTCGGCTAATGGAAAATTACCACTTTCTAACCCCTTATTAAATAATATATTTAAATAATTTCCACTAGAATATTCCAAGATTGGAGTTAGAATAGTAAATACCTCCTGGAGCATTTTGGGGGAAATTGAACTTTCCCCAAATATTCTGGGACAGAAGTTAAAATGGTATATTTGACCTCCCAGTGTCCCCCTGAGACAATAAATATCCACTAAGGTGATTTTGACATAATTTGTTTTGATTGCAACTGACATAGGCTCTATTCATGCAGTGTCACGTCTAAAATAAAGCTTGATTTGTGCTGGATGACATTTTTATCTGTCTTTTACAGATTTTCAAGACAGAACGACCACTAACACTCAATTGAAAAAATAATAACTCAAGGCCAAACCAATTTTAACAAATAATGTGTAAACATCACCACAGATAAAACAGGACAAAGACACCGATAAAAGCTTTCTTAGTAGAGAAGCATTATATATGCGCTGGTGGCTGACATGTCTTACTGCTATGGAACAAACACGGGTGAATGGTGCAGTGAAACAGTCACCAATAAATCATCTTTTTCTTGAAAGTTGCCAAGTTGTTAAAAATGCATCTGAAGGAAAATAGCCCTATCAAAATGTAATGCACATTGTGAAAATTTGAAAGGGGAGACGAACTATATTGCCTCTTCTTGACGTGCAGAAAAGGTGAGTAGACCAGGGGCGTAGCTTTATGGAGGTGTTTGGGATGTTATACCCCCCAATAAATGTATTTTCAGATTGATAGTTTGCTAGTGGAGCTTTCAGTCGGGTGCTGTGAGCAGGCCCGGACTAAAAACTCAAAGCAACATTGGCAATTTTGTCAGACTGGCCCTCCGCCCTCCTCCCTCCCCCTCCGGTGGGGGTTGCAAATGTGAAGCACTACTGCTTTTGTTACTGAGGTCCAATATTGCAACACTGCTGCAAAACTGCCCCCCCCCAGTAACACAATCACCCCCACAGATACAAAATCGCCACCCCACCCTTTCAACCTCCAGGGGAAACGCCCAATGCCCGCTATGGTCAGTCTGGTCCCGATGGTGAGCTGTCTGTTGGATTTCACCTGTGATTTTTGCATACACACTGACAAAAAACACACACACTCTCTCTCATCTCTGTTTAATATCTTGGTTCTCATCTACTACACTGATCCTATTAGGTTTTTCTTGCCCCCTCCCAGAAAAAGAAAATACCTAATGGTCTTCTGCCAACAGGGAAGCAATCTCCTCCTACTCACCTCTCCTTTACAGTTTCACAACACAACAATGCTATTTTGCCATCAACTCCCACAGACACTGAATACTTCCATTCTCTTGCCTCCCTGCCAACGTATTGTTTCCTACACCTTCAGCTAAATCACTGACAATTTCAACAAGCATTTGCAATGCAATAGGTCTCGCATTACTTAAAGTTTGAGCTACTTTGCATTATTATTTGGAATCCCAATAGCTCAAACATTTAGTAATGTGACACTTATTGCATTGCAAATGCTTGTTTATCTCTGCTGTCCTGCCGAGGGCTGTCCCCTTATTTACAAATGTCACGGCCTGGTCAATGTATTTCCAATAAGGGCTGTGGCAGACATTAGGGATTTCAATTATGCATACATTTGTGTCCTTGAGTGTGTGCAGCTTGCCAATGTTACACGAAAATCAGACAAAAAATAAAAATTACATGTAATGCTGCCAAATAATTCCGATTTACACAATATTACTCTAGCGCAAAACGTCCCTGTGACATCACCTGCATTGTTTAGACAAGTGCCAGGGGGGAGGCCCGGAGTAAGAGCTGTGAGCGGGAGACCAGGACATCCCCTTCCATAAAAACGGAAAGGTAAACAAAGCACTTGGCAGAGGGCGTGGGGGCAGAGCAACTTCAGCTGGCAGAATGCAAGGAAGTGATCGAACCCAGCAAGGTTTGGAGGGCAGAACCGGGCGGTATGGGGCAGGACGCTATTGTCAAAAGTGAAAGTGCACTGCAAATAAAAACAAGCACTATAAAAGCAAACAAGCACTGTTTATTTAATGCTAAGGTCCGGCAGCAACATAGAAGGTTTGGAGGGCGGAACCGGGCGGCATGGAGAAGGCTGCTATTATTAAAAGGGATAGTGTGCTGCAAATAAAAAAAAACAAGCATTGGCCACGAAACTCATCACGATCGCTGTGAAAACGAAAGTGATCGCGATGACGCACTAGTGCTACTGGCTGGCCTAGCGCATGGCGGCTGCGCACGTGCACGCTCACGTGCACGCAAGCGCTAGGCCAGCCAGCAGCACTTTCAAAACTCACATACAAACTGCCTCTTCGAGCAGCGCAGGCGCTCCGAGCAGCGCATGCGCGCTGACTCAGCGAGACCTAAAAATCTTCCTTGATAACAAAAAGGAAGAAGGGGAAAGTGGGGAACTGGGATGAACACTTATTGAGTCAACATCGACAAGACCAAAATTTTGCTTTTCTGGTAGATCGTTTTTTGGGATTCATCGTTTTTTGGGACTTTTCTGGTAGAGCACAATACTGTGGGTCTCCACATGGTAGCCAACAGAGCTTGGACCAACACCCCCAACTCACACCAAGAACCTCGTATTTATCAACAACATACTCAAAATGACCACCCATGTCAATGCTGTCACCGCCTCGTGCTTCCATACCCTGAAGATGCTGAGGAAGTTTTTCAAATGGCTCCCAATCAACACCAGGAAGACAGTCTTGCATGCCCTACGTCATTAGCAAGCTGGACTACGGGAACACCCTGTTTGCCAGGGTAAAACAAACTCACCAAATGGGTGCAGACAATTCAGAACTTGGCAGGCAGAGTCACTCTCAACCACCCATGCACACTCACATCACACCACACCTGACGGAGTTTCACTAGCTCCCCATTCACACACAAGCACAAATCAAACCCACCACCCAAACTTTGAGGCACTACAGAACACTGACCAGAAAAAAAAACTACTTCCCTTAGGTAATTGTACTCAATATGTTATGGAGTCAGACAATCGTACAAACATTCATGCATAATATATTCTTTAAAGACTGCGGGGCTATCAGATTTTACTATGCATGGCCAGTATACCCTCCCGGGTGATAGTGTGCTCTACAAATCTGCATAACATAAAACATAACATAGCATAACATAAATAATTTTAAGGTTTACGCTTTATGTTTGCGGAATAACAAAAGTGTGTTGTTTGCACTCCAGCACAGATTCAAGGTGTAAAAAAAAACAACAACTAGGAGCGCCACGATTACTGGCTTGCCCCAGACCAATCACAGTGTTGGATAAGGGGTGGACCCTTTCCCCTCTTCTAATGTATCCTCAAGGAATAAACACTAACAGGTTGCTAAATGAGACGTAGTGCTTTCAAGACAGATTCTAATAAGCAGGGGACTTCAACATTCTTACGATTGTCTCTCCAAGCTTTAGGCTTATAGGATGGATCCCCTTTTCTAAGTGTTGACATTATATTCCTAATGACCTTAGATAAATGGAACTAAAAAAATGTCCTTCTCTTATATGAGGACGGATATCTCTTATTTTCTTTGTGCCCTGAAGAAGCCCACTTGCATGTGGATGAAACACGTTGGCTGACTTTTTTGATACACAATGACGATGCAAAAATAAAGAGAAGAATCTCAACTACTATCGGAATCTTTACGATATATTTGGAATCAGAACTATATTTGTAGAAGTGGTGCACCGCTGTTTGTTTTGTTTACAGATTCAAGGTGTATTTTGGTGAATTACGCCCAGGGTCTCCGTTCGAAAAACGTTAAAAAGCCATGTGGCTATTAAGAGAGGAGAGTGAAGGTAATCTGCAAACAAGGCAACCTCCTTCTGAGCTGGGAATGGTCTGTGCTAGCAGCGACACCTCACTGGTAAAACCCCTGCACGTATCACTATGAGCTGTGATAAACAAGGTCATTTGTAAGACATGACCCCTCGCCACCCGTCATCTGATTACCTCAAGGGCACCACACTCAGGAACCTGATGCGCATGACATCACCTGCTTCTGCAGAGCTGAGAAAGCACCGATCGATACTGAAAGGCTCCACAGCAACACGCATTCCTTTCATCGGAGCATCCCTCGCGCGCGCAGAATTGAGTTACAAGCGCCCTAAAAGCCAGGCACGCAGCCAAGAAAGACAAAACCCTTCTGACAGCCAGCGGCCCCTGCTCAGCCTACTGTAACTCAAAACTCAGCTCAAAGGCACTTACCTTTGATGTAATTCACGGAAGGAGAGCAGGCGGAAAGCACATTTTACACAAGCTGGTTGTAGACGGCTCGGAGCCGTTTTCATGCCCAATCAGTATCTCTTTTTGGGGACAGTGATCACAAGATATGTCAAGACTTTAAATAGGCAGGTACTATCCAGTGCTGTGTTCCTGCACTTCTTTATTTGGAAGGGAGAGTACCTGAACTTCTTAGCACTGCTGCAATATATTATGGGATGGTGTGCTGAATCGCGTGAAAGGGATATATATAAGATATACATATATATGTATATAAGATATGGCACACTTCTCCTCTCTCCCAGTGCTGGCACACTGTGTGCTGCATAGCGCCAAAGTAAGCCCCCTTGCTACATGATGCGAGGGTGTCTGTGTTACAGGCAGGATTGTTTTTATGCAGGAAGGATCACCTTCCTGCACATAACAATCCTAAGAGGCAATTTCCTCTTTCTATGTGTGATGCAGAATGCATCCCACTAGAAAGGGGAAGCAACAAGGAGAAATAAAGATATTCTCCTTGTTCGGCCTCTCTGCAGTAGACACACCTTTTTGGCACAAACCCAAGTCTATTGCCTTTAGTGAATCTGGGATTGTGTTAGATTCCATGGGAGAATGCATGGAAATGCACATGCTCCAACCATGGAACACCTACCACAACAAAATGTAACGCAACATAGCACATGCCGCTACATTGCGTTACATTTCTTTAATTATTAAACACTTTATTTGTTACATTTTTAAACTTTGGTTTCTCAATTGTGCAAAAGAATCAAGCAATTGTAAACAGTGCTAAAGAGCCCAGAGAATAACATACATATCATGCTAACATACATATATATCAATTTACATACACAAGTACAGAGGCACACAAAGGTAGTCCATATAATAGCACAGGTACATAACCATTCAAGTAATTCCAGAGTAGTCGAACTAGGATTTTCTTCTTTTTATTTTCTGGTCTTTTCTTACAAAAAAGGGACACACTGGCAGCCAACATGTGTTTCGTCCTATGGACTTTTTCAAGGCCAACAAAAATAAGATGTCAAGGCGAGCTAGGGAAAGTCAGAAGTAACTGATCCCAGTAACATACTATGCTCCCCATATTATTTCTGAGAATCGCTCTTATACGCCAGCCAACTGCGCAAACGTGATCCTGGACTAGCTTAAAATACAGGACATCCACGGCATATGTAGGTAAAACCTTTGTCCAGTTAAATAGTTAAATAGTCGACGATACCACTTAATACGGGCCAACCTATGAAATGGCCTTGATAAGCCTTCAAGTTGTCCTCGAGACGCAAAGACTATCTCACTGCTGTTCCAAACACTGACATATATATCAAGTAGGAGCTGTTTGCGCGATGTGGTAGTACTAATCCATAGAGTCTGTATCCGAGGAGCTATATCAAGAGGAAGATATCAGATGAAGGTCAGCGCGGTGGACCAAGCCTGGAACGTCAACCATTATTAATGCAGAGTCTCTATCCCGCTTCATATTATGCAAAGTGGAGCAAATAGTCCCTTGCATGGCATTGTAAGTCCCATTTAAGGACTTGTGTTGTATTGTGACGACTTGCGTCATGCAAAGAAAACACAAGACATCAGTAAGTATGCCCAATAATGGGAAAATACCATCACTTCTCAGAAGCAAACAGGTAATCTAAATATTATCTACCTGCACTACTCTATTTCCATTTAAAGCACTGGACTACACTACAAAACTAAGCATACAGTTAGCACTGCAAGTGCTGGTTTAAGACGGGTCTGTGCCACAATTGTGGACCGGCTGGTTTCCAAAATGGCTGAACAGCAGAAATAGTTTTTTGTCACTAGAACTCCAAAGGAATCTGTTTCTTTTGGCTGGAACTTAAGGAACATTTGTTGAGATTTCTAAAGTAGTTATCGTGCACATTTGGAAAAAATAAAATAACACAAAGCAAAATAATAATACGACGAATAAATACAACTTAATACAACAAAATAACATTTCAAATTGAAATACAACACAACCACCACAGTACAAAGCAACAAATGGAACAATGCAGCTAAAAAAAATAGCACAAAAAGCAACACAACACCACCAAAACAAAATGAAAAACAGCAAATATGTACAAGCACTCTCGTCACAAATACCCACCTCCACAAATCTCCTTTGCACAAGTGACTGTACAACATGAAACTAAGGACATGAAATAGAGCAGTTAAAAAATATTGCAAGATCTGGCCTGAACACAAATCCAACCCTGCAAAAAAGTAGCTACTTTGTAGTGCTTCCAAAAATAGCTGTAGGTCCTCGTGAGGGGTTTGTAAATGGTATACTCTCAGCACTTAACTCTCAGAGTAGCAAGGCTACCAGTACAAACTTCTCAGGGAGGTAGGTTGAGGTTAGAAACTCAGAACTCACCAATCATAAAATAGAACTTCATAATGAAGGTCTAACCAAGACATTTGCCTTTATGAAAAAGGAAAGGTACTTTATTATATAAACTATGTAATACAATACAAATAGTTTATGCAATGGAACACAGGATTGTAAGGAGGTGCCACTGGTAAGGCAAGAGCAATCTGTAAAGGCAAATCACAGGCGCTGGCTCACCGTGGGAAGTATGAGTAGACAACTGTGTATATGGCCTGCAGGTCAGTCTCTTAAAGGCACCAGAGTTAGAAATCAGGTCCACTGTCTCAGTTCTAGGTTCTATGTGTCTCTGGGGAAGTATGGATTTGGCGTTTGCCTTCTTCAGGGCAGGCAGACTCTGACGCGAGCCCCGCACTGGAGGCGGCACGCGCACGCGGCCTCGCCTTTACTCTCGGTGCTGTGGTGGAGCTGGAGATTCCAAGGGTGTGCAGTTCGGACCCAAACACCAAACCCCAACTCAAACAGTGATGTCATCCCACACTTAAATGTCGCCCTTCTCATGGGCACAGTACAAGTATGATGATGATGAGGTGCGTTCCCCTTTCTGTTCATCAGCCCAGCATTCCAGGATCTCAAGGGAGGCCCTCTCAAACACTTGGGTCAGCCCCTCCCTTCTTACACAGCAGTCCCGCTTGGGATGCTAGCGGTGTGTGCCATGCTCAAACGTGTGGGAGGAGACCAAGAGGGGATGCGGAGGGAACGACTCCATCACTTTGTTTGGCTCCTGCAACTTCCCTCCTGCCAGTCCAGAGCAGGGCTTCCCTTGTTAGCAGACTTCTTCCAGGGGAGCGGAGGGAGGGACCTTCACTCCCCTCTCTCAGAACGCTCAGTGGCGCAGCGGCCAGAGCTGTCGACTCAGGAGCTATGGATCCGGGTTTGAGTCTCGGCGTCGGAGCAACATCCTGTGATTCTGGGCAAATCACTTAATCTCCCCGTGCCCATGGACAACACCTGGATACCCTCACTGATGATAAGTAGATTGGCTGCCACTGACACAATCCGTAGATCTCAAGAGTTTCCCTAGCACACACTGCTTAGTGTCAAGTATAGGAACCATTTCCGGAGTTTCAGGCTTCGTTTTAGAGTCCTTCTCCTGAGAGGGAATGTTGGTTCCATTCTCACTAGGAATTATGTAATAAATACAAGCAGATTATGGAATACCAGGATGGGTTACTCTGACTTCCCTTCTTGCAACCTTCCCCAACAGTACTGCAAAGTATAAATGTAAGTGCAGGCATAGCACCTCCCCCACCCCCTATCTGCCAGACATTGTGAAGTAGCCAAGAGAAAGGCTGCCTCCTGCTGCCTGCCCACCGTAAGACAAGCACTTTATCCCATGAACAATTCGAGTAACAAGGCTGGAGAGTGGAGCGTGAACAGCCAATGATTGTAAAGTATGAACACAGAGCTCGTGAGATCTCAGAAGCAGGGGCTGTGATGAACATCAGACTGCAAGAGAGGCGTTTTTGGGGAAGATGCAATCCAATGCTCGCATCTCTTAACATTCTACGGCGCAAAGAAACAAGGGTCAGGAAATGATTTCCACTCCAGGAAAAATCAATTAGAGAAAAACAAAATTTACTATTGAAAGAGTGGAGCTTATGGACTATTAATGTTCTCTTGTGGCATCTGGGCAGAATGTTACTTTTTTTTTTAATCAGGTTTTATGTGACAGGAGTATATAAACTTCAAACCCAGAAATTAGGTGCCGTTCATGGTGAGTTAAGTCACATGCTGCCTTTGTTCCAAATGGTGGGGAAAACCAGGCCACCTCTTTTAAAACATCATTGGCAATGCCAAGCGGTCTTACTTTGTCAATGCTTTTCGCAGTCAGCAATGGAGTTGCCAACCTTTAAGAATGGCAGCACAAGCATTAGCAACGCCATCTTGAAACAGTGACACAATAACTATACAAAATAACAGTGTTATACAGTTCCAAGATGGTTGCCACACTGGGTATAGATGCAATGTGGTGGCCATTGTGGGAGCATACAAAAAGAATACTCAGCTGATAAATATGCCTTTTGCCAGTACTTGACACACAATTCTATAAGCATTGACAAAGTCATTATGAGAAGCGGTGAGCTGAGAGTGTCGGCAGGGCGGTTGGCACGGGAGGCTGAGGAAAAAAAAGGCAGGAAGTGGAACAAAAGCAGTGCTTAATTTGAGCCAATGCTTTCCAGCGCTCAGGACAGGCACTTAATCATCATACCGGCGCTTTTCATTAGCACCAGCTAAGGACACATTCATTTATGGTAGGCATAGGGAGATTAAGTGACTTGCCCAGAATCATAGCATGTTGGGCTGAGACTCAAACCTGGTTCCCCAGCTCCAAAGTCAGCAGCTCTGGCCATTATGCTACATCCTCTCCCCACTTTCATGGTTAGTAGTTAGTTCTGTTTTAGGTGGCGCCAAGAGGAGAAATGGGCTGGTGAAAGCTGCCTCCTGATGAGAGCCCTGGCACTTATTAGTTTTGACTAATTAACCATTAGAAGAGACTGAGACTGAACAAGAGCAGTCCATGGCGTCGGCAGTGTTGGCCGGAAGAAGAGGAAGCAAGTGCCGGGAGGGAGAGAGTGATATGGAGGCAGTGTGTGGGAAGGAAAGATACTGAGGATGACTGGGGTGGCATGGTGGGGAAAGAGCGTGCTACACATGTACTGAGAATTCTGAGACGTTAATAGCTAAACAGAAGTTACAGACATGCAGGTGGCATGCTCCTTGCACAGTCAGGCACGTGATGCCGAACACTGTGCTCAGTGCATGCTTACATATCTGCAAAATCAGACATTGCTCAGGTGCTTCTGTACTTGTAGTAACCTAGAGGGGTGTTCTGTACGTTGTACCAGAGCGTGATGCAGGAAGGACTGCAGCAGAACAACAGAGTACAATGCAAGAAGAAGGAAGTCAAACTTGGGGTTTTTCTTTGTGTGCCTAAACAATTCCTTGAATTTCAGGAAGGAGGAATGGACAGGCCTTATAATCTGCCCCTTCCAAGATGATGTTTTATCCAGGGAATCCTATCCAAGGTTCTATATACAAGATGGAAGAAGGATTTTTTCTTCAATGTCAGTTCCTGGGTAAAATAAACATCTCAGGAGACATCTACAAGTGATAGGTGCATTGCTAGGCATTCATTTATTTATTTTAATCTTCTATTTATTGATTTTTGTTTTCAATTGCAAAGCACCAATGCCCTTATTTTTCATTGCGTTAATTGATACTATTTTTGTCCCTGATTGATTTAATCTGGGCTTCTCTTGCTTGACGTTTCCTCCATCTTGAAATCAGGGATAGTCAGGTGCTTTACTATTCACCTCTACATTAATATTCACCTACAATCAAGAGCTACAAGATGCTCAAGAAGGATTTTAACCCTTTCCCTCCTGTATGGGACCCTATTGAGGAGACACTTGACACATTTCACCTGTGTAAGAGCAAGGTGGCACATCAGCTACCAGGAGGAGTCGCCAGCGGCTGTTCCTCCACAAATGACGGAGGAGCGTTTCACCACTGTGAGCCAGCAAAAATAAAATGATAATAAAAGATTTTTATTATCATTATATTTTACTAACTGAGCTGATACCAGTCTAGGGTGGGCCAGGCCATGGCCGGAAGGAGGAGTCGTGGGCATTGAAAGTGCGCATGTTGGTTTGGCTGGCAGTCTTAGGGCGATCAAACCGACATGCGTACTTAGGTTTCACCAACTCAGTTGTATTCCACAGCCGGGTAGAGAAATGGCACAGACTCCCTGTGCCTGAGCGAGCATCAGCCCAGCCTGCTCAGGACAATTCCGGTGCTTCCCTCATGTTTGGTATAGCATGAGAGCAGCACCGGGATTGGGTGGGGGAGTCTGGGAGCCTGTTCTGTGTGCTGTTGGCAGCGGAGCACCGAGGAGGCCAGCAGAGTCAGGTAAGTCTTTTGCATAACATTTTTATTATTGCCCCTGCCCCTCCCACTTTATATGGCAGCAGCCGCCACTGGGAGTCACCCATTCCTTCGGCAATCAATACGTTGATTCAATAGACTATATTAACACCCAGTACTGACATATAATGAAACAAGCATTGGCATAACCAATAGGTCTCGCCTTTGGGACCTTACACATGTTTAGCCATAGCTTTTGGCTTTGCTAATGTGTCTAAGCTATGTTGTACAGTAGAGTGCCATGTGTGCAGCATGTTGCAGTTATAATCAAAGAGTGTTATACAGATTTTTGTTGCCTTACTTATAAATAAGATGGTATTATGTATAACTCGATGACCAACTAAACAAGCATTGGCATAGCCAATAGGTCTCGCTTTTGGGACCTTATAAGTATTTAGTTATGCAACTGTTGTGTGTGTGTGGTTGTGGTTGTGTGTGTGGGTGTTATTGTGTGTGTGTGGTTGTGTGTGGTTGTGGTTGTGTGTGATTGTAGTTGTGTGTGTGGTTGTATGTGCTTGTGGTTGTGTGTGCTTGTGGTTGTGGGTGTGTGTGTGCTTGTGGGTGGGTGTGGTTGTGGGTGTGTGTGTGGGTGTGATTGTGGGTGTGTGTGTGTGGTTGTGTGTGTGTGGCTGTGTGTGTGTGTGATTGTGGGCGTGTGGGGTTGTGTGTGTGTGTGTGTGAGACCGGCCTCACGGCGTGGCCCTCTCCATCATCCAGCCAACCTGCAACCACCCTCAAGACACGACATCCCCGACTCCGGCCGCCCCAGCCACCCCCGATCCGCGGGCCGGCCAGAGGCCTGACCAACTCACCACCCTACCACGCATGTCCAACCAAGGAAGCGGGAGCCCTCAACACAGACCCAGAGGCGCCAGCCCAGTCACACCTCGGGTCGCCTTCCCCGGGAGGACTCAATCGGCCACCAGGCCCCTGGGGAGCAGGCGCCTCCCCTACCGAGCGTCTGGGGTCCCTCCCAGGCCCACCTGAAAAGACCAAAGAAGTGAGCGGCAGGAAATCCCGCCGAACCCCCTCCGTCACCCCAGTCCCCCCTCTGCGAGCACTCCGGACTTCAAAGAACCAGCGGAGTATAACAAGGGGTGCCGGAGAAACAAGGACAGAGAAGACCTGGAACCATCTGAGCCTGCAGACGCTGTCGCGGCTCCTGAACGCTGAAGTCACCTGGGCCTGCTGAGTGACTCGCGGCCTCTTGCTATTGAACCATCTGAGCCCTGCGGACGAGGTCGCGGCTCCCGAACACTGAAACCACCTAGGCCTGCTGAGTGACTCGCGGCCCCCAGCTATTGAACCATCTGAGCCCTGCTGACGGAATCGCGGCTCCTGAACTCCGACCACCTGTGCCTGCTGAGAGACTCGCGGCGCTCCCCTTGAGGACGACTCGGGAAGAGATCGCCCAGAGACACGACACCCTCCGGCTCGAGGATTGTGAGCTTCCGCAGGGTATTTCGCAGAGACACTATCTTGAAAGACTGTCCCGCTACCCCCATTCCCCACGACTGACTTGTGGTACGTTGTGCCACTGCTGTACCATTTGCCTTTTGGGTCATAAAGATCCCTTGAAATCATCGATAAAAGAACTTATCGTCCTACAAAGAATACGTGTGGTGTCCCTCTGTTCACAGTGCAGTTCAGGGTGTGCGCACCTGGTTCGGCTTACTTGGGAGAGGTGGGTCAAAGGGGTGGGCAGGACGTGTATCGAACCCCCTTCCGGCGAACGCCTTTCCAACATTTGGTGGCAGACGACGGGATCGGAGCCGACACCGAAAGAGAGCGTGCAGTGAACGACTGACGCACTACCAAACAGAGATGGAAGGAGAAACCCCCCTGGGTGCCGCAGGTACTGAAATAAGCTCACCGTTCCGAGAGGATCAATTGGACTATTACACGCATAGAGAACTCAAACAGTTTTGCAAAGACCTTGGCATCGCTACCCCCGGACTAAGCACAAAGGAAGACTTCCAGAAAGTACTGAAAACCTGGGTCGAGACGGGGGCGCCCCCGACCCAAACGGAAGAAGACTCTACCCATGAACAAACAAGCACCCCGGCGAGAAACAACGGGCCAGAGGGGAACCTGTCCTCCGAGGAACTAGCGGACCGAGAGAGAAGCCGCAACCACGAACTGGAACTGGCAAAACTAAAAATCGAGGGAGAGATAAAACTGGCAGAGAAGAAGTTAGCCGTCGAGCAGTTACGGCTACAAGGGGAACTCAAAGAGAAGAGACTCCAAAGGGAGCACGACGAAAAGAAACTCCAGCTAGAACATGAACGCGGCCTGAAGGAGATTGAGTGGCGGGCTAGACACGAAAAGTCACAGCCGCCCGGGAATCCACAGCCCGCTCCCGCCGGGGAAACCAAAGTTCACATCCCCAAGGATGTGGTCAAGGAGTATTATAAGAACGATGATATCCAGCAGTGGTTTAAGGCCTACGAAGTCGCCATGACCTCTCACCGAGTCCCGCAGAAGGATTGGGGGGCTGGCCTATGGGGCCGGTTCTTAAGCGAAGGAAGGGACACTCTGCTCGATCTGCCCTCCGCGGTCATGAACTCCTACAGCCACATGAAGGAAGCCCTCGTGGGCCGGTACGGACTCACCCCCGAAATGTACCGACAACGGTTCCGAGATTGCAAAAAGATACCGGGCACCACGTGGGTCGAATACGTGAACTTTTACAGCCGAGCCTTGGACGGGTGGATCAAGGGCAGCAAGGTCTCCACCTTCGAAGAACTGTTCGATCTGATCGCCTGGGAACATTTAGCGGCCAATTGCTTTATAGAACTGCGCCAGCATCTCCTAGACAGTAAACTCACCGACCCTCGGAAGCTGGCCGCTGAGGCTGATCGTTGGGTGAACACCCGGGCCACCCGGGGCCCCGTGGGGGACTACGGCCGCCACAGTCAGGGTCCCCCCCGCCAGAGGGGCGGAGGGAACCACGGCCGACCAAGAGACTTTGCCGGGGGGTCCTCCACCAGCCCCCCCAGCAGCCCACCAGCGGCGGGTTCGGCCCAGTCTCCAGCCAGCACCGGAGCCCCAGGACGACCAGGTCCACGAGCTAGGATCACCTGCTTCCGCTGCCAGCAGCCCGGACACTACGCCAATGACCCCCAGTGTCCCCAGTATCAGCGAACCACCACGACCAACCCCCCGACCCGGCAGATGGCCTCCGTGGCTCTGGGGGAAGAAATGGAAGACTCCGAGGAATGGGAACCGGCGGCCATGGCCCTGGTCTCCCTTGGTGATCGAGAAATGGTCCCCGGGACACCCTTGCCCGCCAACACAGAAAAGTACCGACAGCGGGTGACCATCAACGGCCACCGAGTCGAGGGCCTTCGCGACACCGGGGCGAGTGTCACTGCGGTCCACCGCAGCCTAATTTCCGAAGACCAGATCCTAGCCGGAGCCCTCTGTCCGGTCGTATCCTCCGACAATTCTGAGAGCCTCTGCCAGATGGCCCTGGTGCCCTTCGAGTGGGGAGGGGTCTCCGGAGAACTGAAGGTAGCGGTCCGGACCTCGCAGCCCGTAGACTGCCTCCTGGGCAACGACCTGGAGAGTTCCCCGTGGGGGCAGGTAGAACGAAGAGCCCACCTGGAGATGATGGGCCTACCAGAATGGGTCTGCGCCACCACGCGCTCCATGACCGCACGAGTGGCCCCCTCCAAGGGCGGTGAAGCCCTCTTACCGAACACTTTCCCCGAGAGCAGGGACCCCCTACCAGAAGCAGACAACCCTCCTTCCGAGGAAGAAGGAGACACTAACCCAGGGGAAGGACCGGAACCTTCCGCCCCAGAGGCCCCGATGGAACTCGAAGAACTGCCCGAGTTGGCCCAGTGGCACTGCGAAGGGGGGCCCTCCCGCGAAGAGTTCTGCCAGGAACAGACCACTTGCCCCTCCCTCGAGGGACTTAGACAACAAGCTGAAGCCCAGGTCGCCGGTGACCAAACAGGAACCCATTGGGTCTATTGGGACAATGGCCTCCTCTACAGCGAGCAAAAGTCCGCCGAGCTAGGCGCAGCACGAGTACTGGTGGTACCCCTGCGGTTCCGGAGCCTCCTCCTGGGCCTGGCCCACGATGTACCCTTGGCAGGCCACTTAGGCCAAGACAAGACATATCAGCGATTGGTTACCCACTTCTATTGGCCCAAGATGCGAGCGAATGTAGAAGCACACTGCAAATCATGCCTCACGTGCCAGGGCAGTGGGAAGAGTGGCGGAAAACGCAAAGCTCCCTTACAACCGTTCCCCGTTGTGAGTACCCCGTTCGAGCGGGTCGGCATCGACATCGTGGGACCCCTGGATCCGAAGACCGCCCAGGGCCACAGATTCATCCTTGTCCTGGTGGACCATGCCACCCGCTACCCAGAGGCCATCCCCCTCCGCACCGTGACGGCTCCCGTGGTGGGCCGGGCTCTCATGGGGATCTTCTCCCGTGTCGGATTTCCCCGCGAGGTTGTGAGTGATCGCGGCACGAACTTTATATCCCGCTACATGAAGTCCCTGTGGCAGCAGTGCGGAGTCACGTATAAGTTCACGACCCCCTACCACCCCCAGGGCAACAGCCTGGTGGAACGCTTCAACCGAACTCTGAAGGGAATGATCCTGGGCCTCGAAGAGCCCCTGCGCCGGAAATGGGACGTCCTCCTCCCTTGCCTCCTATTCGCGTACCGGGAGGTTCCCCAAAAGTCTCTGGGGTTCAGCCCCTTCGAACTGCTGTACGGACATCCCGTTCGAGGGCCCCTGAGCCTGGTCAAAGAGGGCTGGGAGACAAGCCCCCAGGGGACACCCCCGGATGTGTTCCGCTACATCCTGGCGCTCCGCAACCAGACGAGGAAGTTTAGAGAACTTGCAGAGGCTAACCTCGAGGCCAGCCAAGAAGAAATGAAGCGCTGGTATGACCAGAACG
This sequence comes from Triturus cristatus, assembly GCF_964204655.1. Classification (NCBI taxonomy): domain Eukaryota; kingdom Metazoa; phylum Chordata; class Amphibia; order Caudata; family Salamandridae; genus Triturus; species Triturus cristatus. Next base: position 273,480,823 of record NC_140588.1, read on the forward strand.
CAACCCTGGTCGAGTTCCAGCCGGGCCAGCAGGTTTGGGTCATGGCTCCGGTGAAACCCTGCGCCCTACAAGACAAATGGACTGGCCCATTCAAGGTGGTCGAACGGAAGAGCCAGGTCACGTATCTGGTCGACGTACAGTCCCCACGGAACCCCCTCCGGGTCCTCCACGTAAACCGTCTCAAGCCCCACTTCGTAAGGACAGAATTGAGTTTGCTGCTGGCCACCGATGAGGGGGCAGAAGAAGACACTGAACCCCTGCCCGACCTCCTGTGCACGAAAGAACTGGACGGTTCCGTGGAGGGTGTGAAACTGTCGGCCACCCTCACTCCCCAGCAGGCCGACGACTGCCGCCAGCTGCTCGGACAATTCGCAGACCTCTTCTCCCTCATTCCAAGGGTGACCGACTGGTGTGTCCACGACGTGGACACCGGCGACTGCCCGCCTGTGAGACACCGAGCCTACCGGGTGCCTGACCGGGTCCGCACCTGCATCAAGACCGAGGTACAGAAAATGCTCAACCTAGGGGTCATCGAGCCCTCCGACAGCCCCTGGGCCAGCCCGGTGGTTCTGGTCCCGAAGGCGGCCTCCCCAGGGGTCGCCCCCGAACTAAGATTCTGTGTAGACTATCGGGGGCTCAACGCGGTCACCCGGGCAGACGCTCACCCTATTCCCCGAGCCGACGAGCTCATCGACCGCCTGGGGGCCGCCCAGTTCCTCAGCACTTTCGACCTGACCTGCGGGTACTGGCAGATCGCTCTCACGGAAGGGGCGAAAGAGCGCTCTGCCTTCTCCACGCCAGATGGCCACTACCGCTTCAGGGTCATGCCGTTCGGAATGAAAAACGCCCCAGCCACGTTCCAGCGGTTGGTGAACAAGGTCCTGGCCGGACTCGAGGAGTTCAGCGCAGCGTACCTTGACGACATCGCCGTATTCAGCTCTCAATGGCACGAGCATCTCCAGCACCTCCGACAAGTACTAATGGCCCTGCGCCGAGCAGGCCTGACAGTAAAAGCCAGCAAATGCCAGCTCGGACAAGGCTCCGTGGTCTACCTGGGGCATCAGGTGGGCAGCGGCCAGGTCGCCCCTCTCCAGCCGAAGATCGATGCCATCAAGTACTGGGAGCCCCCCACCACGCAGACAGAGGTTCGGGCCTTCCTGGGCCTTACGGGGTACTACCGGAGGTTCATTAAAAATTATGGTAGTATCGCAGGGCCCCTCACAGAATTGACCTCCAAAAAGCTTCCGCAGAAGGTGCAGTGGACCCCCCAGTGCCAGCAGGCGTTCGACGCCTTGAAAACCGCCATGTGCACCGCTCCCGTACTCAAGGCCCCCGACTACTCCCAAGAGTTCGTGGTCCAGACTGACGCATCCGAACATGGCATCGGGCCGTGCTCTCGCAGTTCGACGACAAGGGCATTGATCAGCCCATAGCTTTCATCAGCCGAAGGCTGCTGCCGAGAGAGCAGCGTTGGAGTACTATAGAGCGAGAGGCCTTTGCCGTAGTCTGGGCCCTCAAGAAACTGCGGCCCTACTTGTTCGGAACCCATTTTCGAGTACAGACGGACCACCGGCCCTTGCAATGGCTAATGCGGATGAGGGGGGAGAACCCCAAGCTACTACGATGGTCCATCTCCCTCCAAGGGATGGATTTCACTGTCGAACATCGCCCCGAGACGGATCATGCCAACGCCGACGGCCTGTCCCGGTTCTTCCGCTTCGGCGAGGAGACCCCCCAGTGGATGGGTAGTTCTCCACGCCTTTCAGCTGGGGGGGACGCATGTGAGACCGGCCTCTCTCTCCATCATCCAGCCAACCTGCAACCACCCTCAAGACACGACATCCCCGACTCCGGCCGCCCCAGCCACCCCCGATCCGCGGGCCGGCCAGAGGCCTGACCAACTCACCACCCTACCACGCATGTCCAACCAAGGAAGCGGGAGCCCTCAACACAGACCCAGAGGCGCCAGCCCAGTCACACCTCGGGTCGCCTTCCCCGGGAGGACTCAATCGGCCACCAGGCCCCTGGGGAGCAGGCGCCTCCCCTACCGAGCGTCTGGGGTCCCTCCCAGGCCCACCCGAAAAGACCAAAGAAGTGAGCGGCAGGAAATCCCGCCGAACCCCCTCCGTCACCCCAGTCCCCCCTCTGCGAGCACTCCGGACTTCAAAGAACCAGCGGAGTATAACAAGGGGTGCCGGAGAAACAAGGACAGAGAAGACCTGGAACCATCTGAGCCTGCAGACGCTGTCGCGGCTCCTGAACGCTGAAGTCACCTGGGCCTGCTGAGTGACTCGCGGCCTCTTGCTATTGAACCATCTGAGCCCTGCGGACGAGGTCGCGGCTCCTGAACACTGAAACCACCTAGGCCTGCTGAGTGACTCGCGGCCCCCAGCTATTGAACCATCTGAGCCCTGCTGACGGAATCGCGGCTCCTGAACTCCGACCACCTGTGCCTGCTGAGAGACTCGCGGCGCTCCCCTTGAGGACGACTCGGGAAGAGATCGCCCAGAGACACGACACCCTCCGGCTCGAGGATTGTGAGCTTCCGCAGGGTATTTCGCAGAGACACTATCTTGAAAGACTGTCCCGCTACCCCCATTCCCCACGACTGACTTGTGGTACGTTGTGCCACTGCTGTACCATTTGCCTTTTGGGTCATAAAGATCCCTTGAAATCATCGATAAAAGAACTTATCGTCCTACAAAGAATACGTGTGGTGTCCCTCTGTTCACAGTGCAGTTCAGGGTGTGCGCGCCTGGTTCGGCTTACTTGGGAGAGGTGGGTCAAAGGGGTGGGCAGGACGTGTATCGAACCCCATTCCGGCGAACGCCTTTCCAACAGTGTGGTTGTGTGTGTGGTTGTGTGTGTGGTTGTGGGTGTGATTGTGGTTGTGTGTGTGTGGTTGTGTGTGTGTGTGTGGTTGTGTGTGGTTGCGGGTGTGATTGTGGTGTGTGTGTGTGTGTGGTTGTGTGTGTGTGGGTGCGTGTGGGTGTGGTTATGGTTGTATGTATGGTTGTGTGTGTTATTGTGTGTGGTTGTGTGTGTGTGGTTGTGTGTGGGTGTGTGTGTGGTTGTGTGTGTGTTTGTGGTTGTGTGTGTAGTTGTGGTTGTGTGTGTATTTGTGGGTGTGTGGTTGTGTGTGCTTGTGTGTGTGGTTGTGTGTGGGTGTGGTTGTGTGTGCGGTTGTGGGTGGTTGTGTGTGTGTGGTTGTGGTTGTGTGTGGTTGTGGTTTTATGTGTGGTTGTGATTGTGGTTGTGTGTGGTTGTGTGTGTGGCTGTGTGTGTGTGCTTGTGGTTGTGTGTGTGGTTGTGGTCGTGTGTGTGTGTGTGTGTGGGGTTGTGTGTGTGGTTGTGTGTGTGTGTGGTTGTGTAGTTGTGGTTGTGTGTAGTTGTGGTTGTGTGTAGTTGTGGTCGTGTGTGTGTGGTTGTGTGTGCTTGTGGGTGTGGGTGTGGTTGTGTTTGTGGTTGTGTGTGTGGTTGTGTGTGTGGGTGTTTGTGTGTGGTTGTGTGTGTGATTGTTAATTTGTGTGGTTGTGTGTGTGGTTGTGTGTGTGTGTGGTTGTTTGTGTGGTTGTGGGTGTGATTGTGGTGTGTGTGTGTGTGGTTGTGTGTGTGGGTGCGTGTGGGTGTGGTTATGGTTGTATGTGTGGTTGTGTGTGTTATTGTGTGTGGTTGTGTGTGTGGTTGTGTGTGTGGTTGTGCGTGGGTGTGTGTGGGGTTATGTGTGTGTGGTTGTGTGTGTTTGTGGTTGTGTGTGTAGTTGTGGTTGTGTGTGTATTTGTGGTTGTGTGTGTGTGGTTGTGTGTGGTTGTGTGTGGTTGTGTGTGGGTGTGGTTGTGTGTGTGGTTGTGGGTGGGTGTGGTTGTGTGTGTTTGGTTGTGTGTGGCTGTGGTTGTGTGTGTGTGTGTGTTTGTTTGTGTGTGGTTGTGGTTGTATGTGTGGTTGTGATTGTGTTTGTGTGTGTGGTTGTGTGTGTGTCTGTGTGTGTGTGCTTGTCCTTGTGTGTGTGGTTGCGGTTGTGTGTGGGTGTGGTTGTGTGTGGGGTTGTGTGTGTGTGTGAGGTTGTGTAGTTGTGGTTGTGTGTGTAGTTGTGGTTGTGTGTAGTTGTAGTTGTGTGTAGTTGTGGTTATGTGTGTGTGGTTGTGTGTGCTTGTGGGTGTGGTTGTGGTTGTGTGTGTGTGTGTGGTGTGTGTGGTTGTGGTTTTGTGTGGTTGTGTGTGTGGTTGTGTGTGTGTGGTTCTGTGTGTGTGTGTGGTTGTGTGTGTGGTTGTGTGTTGTGGTTGTGTGTTGTTGTGATTGTGTGTGTAGTTGTGGTTGTGTGTGTGTTATTGTGTGTGTGGTTGTGTGTAGTTGTGGTTGTGTGTGTGGTTGTGTGTGGTTGTGTGTGATTGTGTTTGATTGTGGTTGTGTGTGTGTGGTTGTGTGTGTGTGGTTGTGTGTGTGTGTGTGTGTGTGTGTGGTTGTTTGTGGTTGTGTTTGTGTGTTGTTGTGATTGTGTGTGTAGTTGTGGTTGTGTGTGTAGTTGTGGTTGTGTGTGTGTTATTGTGTGTGTGGTTGTGTGTAGTTGTGGTTGTGTGTGTGGTTGTGTGTGGTTGTGTGTGATTGTGTTTGATTGTGGTTGTGTGTGTGTGTTTGTGTGTGTGTGTGTGTGGCTGTGTGTGTTGTGTGTGGGTGCTTGTTGTTGTGTGTGGGTGTGGCTGTGTGTGGTTGTGCGTGTGGTTATGTGTGGTTGTGTGTGTGTGGTTGTTTGTGTGTGGTTCTGTGTGTGTGGTTCTGTGTGTGTGTGGTTGTGGTTGTGTGTGTGGCTGTGGTTGTGTGGTTGTGTGTTGTGGTTGTGTGTTGTGGTTGTGTGTATAGCTGTGGTTGTGTGTGCTATTGTGTGTGTAGTTGTGTGTGTGTGGTTGTGTGTTTGTGGTTGTGTGTGTGTGGTTGTATGGTTGTGTGTGGCTGTGGTTGTGTGTGGTTGTGTGTGTGAGTGGTTGTGGTTGTGTTTGTTTGTGGTTTTGTGTTTGTGGTTGTGTGTGATTGTGGTTGTGTGTGGTTGTGTGTGTGTGTTTGTGGTTGTGTGTAGTTGTGGTTGTGTGGGTAGTTGTGGTTGTGTGGTTGTATGTGTGTGTGGTTGTGTGTGTGGGGGTGTGTGGGGGGATGTGGGTGTGGTTGTGTGTGGGTGTGTGTGTGTGTGGTTGTGTGTGTGTTTGTGTGTGTGTTTGTGGTTGTGTGTGTAGTTGTGGTTGTGTGTGTATTTGTGGGTGTGTGGTTGTGTGTGGTTGTGTGTGTGGTTGTGTGTGGGTGTGGTTGTGTGTGCGGTTGTGGTTGTGTGTGGTTGTGTGTGTGTGTTTGTGGTTGTGTGTAGTTGTGGTTGTGTGTGTAGTTGTGGTTGTGTGGTTGTATGTGTGTGTGGTTGTGTGTGTGGGTGTGTGTGGGGGGATGTGGGCGTGTGTGTGGTTGTGTGTGGGTGGGTGTGTGTGGTTGTGTGTGTGGTTGTGGTTGTGTGTGTAGTTGTGGGTGTGTGTGTATTTGTGGGTGTGTGGTTGTGTGTGCTTGTGTGTGTGGTTGTGTGTGGGTGTGGTTGTGTGTGCGGTTGTGGGTGTGGGTGGTTGTGTGTGTGTGGTTGTGGTTGTGTGTGGCTGTGGTTGTGTGTGTGGTTGTGTGTGTGTTTGTGGTTGTGTGTGTAGTTGTGGTTGTGTGTGTATTTGTGGGTGTGTGTGGTTGTGTGTGTGGTTGTGTGTGGGTGTGGTTGTGTGTGTGGTTGTGGGTGGTTGTGTGTGTGTGGTTGTGGTTGTGTGTGGCTGTGGTTGTGTGTGTGGTTGTGGGTGTGGGTGGTTGTGTGTGTGTGTGGTTGTGGTTGTATGTGTGGTTGTGATTGTGGTTGTGTGTGGTTGTGTGTGTGTGGCTGTGTGTGCTTGTGGTTGTGTGTGTGGTTGTGGTCGTGTGTGGGTGTGGTTGTGTGTGGGGTTGTGTGTGTGTGTGGTTGTGTAGTTGTGGTTGTGTGTGTAGTTGTGGTTGTGTATAGTTGTGGTCATGTGTGTGTGGTTGTGTGTGCTTGTGGGTGTGGGTGTGGTTGTGTTTGTGGTTGTGTGTGTGGGTGTGGGTGTGTGGTTGTGTGTGTGGTTGTTGTTTTGTGTGGTTATGTGTGTGGTTGTGTGTGTGTGTGGTTGTGGGTGTGATTGTGGTGTGTGTGTGTGTGGTTGTGTGTGTGGGTGCGTGTGGGTATGGTTATGGTTGTATGTGTGGTTGTGTGTGTTATTGTGTGTGGTTGTGTGTGTGGCTGTGTGTGTGGTTGTGGTTGTGTGTTGGTGTGTGTGTGTGGTTGTGTGTGTGTGGTTGTGTGTGTGGTTGTGGTTGTGTGTGTAGTTGTGGTTGTGTGTGTATTTGTGGTTGTGTGTGTGTGGTTGTGTGTGCTTGTGTGTGGTTGTGCGTGCTTGTGTGTGTGGTTGTGTGTGGGTGTGGTTGTGTGTGTGGTTGTGGGTGGGTGTGGTTGTGTGTGTGTTGTTGTGTGTGGTTGTGTGTGTGTGTGTGTTTGTTTGTGTGTGGTTGTGGTTGTATGTGTGGTTGTGATTGTGTTTGTGAGTGTGGTTGTGTGTGTGGCTGTGTGTGTTCACTTGTTGTGTGTGTGGTTGTGGTCATGTGTGGGTGTGGTTGTGTGTGGGGTTGTGTGTGTGTATGGTTGTGTAGTTGTGGTTGTGTGTGTAGTTGCAGTTGTGGTTGTGTGTAGTTGTAGTTGTGTGTAGTTGTGGTTATGGGTGTGTGGTTGTGTGTGCTTGTGGGTGTGGTTGTGCTTGTGGTTGTGTGTGTGGGTGTGTGTGTGATGTGTGTGGTTGTGGTTTTGTGTGGTTGTGTGTGTGTGGTTCTGTGTGTGTGTGTGGTTGTGTGTGTGGTTGTGTGTTGTGGGTGTGTGTTGTTGTGATTGTGTGTGTAGTTGTGGTTGTGTGTGTAGTTGTGGTTGTATGTGTGTTATTGTGTGTGTGGTTGTGTGTAGTTGTGGTTGTGTGTGTGTGGTTGTGTGTGGTTGTGTTTGATTGTGGTTGTGTGTGTGGTTGTGGTTGTGTGTGTGTGTGTGGTTGTGTGTGTGTGTGTGTGTGGTTGTTTGTGGTTGTGTTTGTGGTTGTGTGTGTAGTTGTGGTTATGTGTGTGTAGTTGTGGTTGTGTGGCTGTGTGTGTTGTGTGTGGGTGCTTGTGGTTGTGTGTGGGTGTGGCTGTGTGTGGTTGTGTGTGTGGTTATGTGTGGTTGTGTGTGTGTGGTTGTTTGTGTGTGGTTCTGTGTGTGTGGTTCTGTGTGGGTGTGGTTGTGTGTTGGGTTGTGGTTGTGTGGTTGTGTGTTGTGGTTGTGTGTATAGCTGTGGTTGTGTGTGCTATTGTGTGTGTAGTTGTGTGTGTGTGGTTGTGTGTTTGTGGTTGTGTGTGTGTGGTTGTGTGGTTGTGTGTGGCTGTGGTTGTGTGTGGTTGTGGTTGTGTGTGTGAGTGGTTGTGGTTGTGCTTGTTTGTGGTTTTGTGTTTGTGGTTGTGTGTGATTGTGGTTGTGTGTGGTTGTGTGTGTGTGTGTTTGTGGTTGTGTGTAGTTGTGGTTGTGTGTGTAGTTGTGGTTGTGTGGTTGTATGTGTGTGTGGTTGTGTGTGTGGGTGTGTGTGTGGGGGGATGTGGGCGTGTGGTTGTGTGTGTGTGGTTGTGTGTGTGGATGTGTGTGTGGTTGTGTGGCTGTGTGTGTGTGGTTGTGGTTGTGTGTGGTTGTGTGTGATTGTAGTTATATGTGTGTGGTTGTGTGTGATTGTGTGTGTGGGTATGTATGCTTGTGGTTGTGTGTGTAGTTGTGGGTGTGTGTGTGGTTGTGTGTGTGTGGTTGTGTGTGGTTGTTTGTGTGTGGTTGTGTGTGTGATTGTGGTTATGTGCGTATGGTTGCGTGTGTCGTGTGTGGTTGTGTGTGTGTATGATTGTATGTGGTTGTGTGGGTGTGTGGTTGTGTGTGTGTGGTTGTGGGTGTGGTTGTGTGTGGGTGTGGTTGTGTGTGTGGTTGTGTGTGTGGTTGTGTGTGTGGTTGTGGGTGTGTGTGTGTGTGGTTGTGGGTTTGTGTGTGTGGTTATGTGTGTGTGTGGTTGTGTGTGTGGTTGTGTGTGTGTGCTTGTGGTTGTGTGTGTGCTTGTGTGCTTGTGTGTGGTTGTGTGTGGGTGTGGTTGTGTGTGTGCTTGTGGGTGTGTGGGTGTGGTTGTGTGTGTGTGTGGTTGTGTGTGGTTGTGCTTGTGTGTGTGTGGTTCTGAGTGGTTGTGGTTGTGTGTGTGGTTGTGGTTTCTGTGTGTGCTTGTGGGTTGTTGTGGTTGTGTGTGTGGTTGTGTGTGTGTGGTTAAAGTTTTAGTCACTACTCAAAATGAAATCCATTTTATCAGCGTTGCCAGTGCTTCTTTTTGTTTAATGCCCTAAATGAAACACAATGGTATAAGCATCAAAGGGCTGGCCGAGAAGGGAGGGGGGGAATGCGAGGAGCAGAGGCGAATGCGAGGAGCAGATGAGCCAGAATGAAACTGACGATAAGGAGCCAGAATAAAAGTGACGCAAAAGGGAGGAGGGAGATGCGAGCAGAGCATCAAAGGGCTGGGCGAGAAGGGAGGGGTGGAACGCGAGGAGCAGAGGTGAATGCGAGGAGCCAGAATGAAACTGACGAAAAGGGGCCAGAATGAAAGTGACGAAAAGGGAGGAGGGAGATGCGAGCAGAGCATCAAAGGGCTGGGCGAAAAGGGAGAGGTGAATGCGAGGAGCAGAGGAGCCACAATGAAACTGACGAAAAGGGAGGAGGGAGATGCGAGCAGAGCATCAAAGGCTCGGCGAGAAGGGAGGGGGGAATGCGGGAAGCAGCCGTGCACGCCATTGTGCACTCAAGCTTGTAGCCAGCAAAACCATGTGGGTAGCACTTTGAAAACTCACCTACTAAAGTCTATCCGAGCAGCGCATACGCGTTGACTCAGCCAGACCTAAAAAGAGAAAATGACAGTAGCGCTTCACTGGCAAACTCTGTAAAGTGGTGTTAATATGTGTGGTTGTGAATACAACCAATCTGGCCACTTTGCGACCACTCCATCTTGTTTTTATTTGTTTATTTATTGTATATTAAACCTTTTTTTACTCTCCGTCACCGAGGCTGCACTTTAGAATGGAAACATTTTAGATAAAAACAACATATCCAGCAAAAGTGTTTTTCTTTTTGGGAGCCATTTCACAGGGGAACAAATAAAGGAAAGGAGAGGAAGAGAGGGTAAGAGCTGTTTCTTCAAGTCACGGTTTTCAGCAAGTGAGGAGGAGGGAGACAGAGACAGAAAGGGACTAAGAAGAAGAAAGAGAGAGACCGGTGCAGCGGCAGAGCAGAAGAAGTGAACACTGACTCTCCTTGTCTTCGCTGGGCAAGAAGGGAAAGACAGAGTCCTTTTCCTTCTCTGCCCTGCAAAATATATTAAAAACAGAATATTGCCACAGTAAAAGGGGCAGTAACCTGGGAGAGTCCAAAACGCCAAAAGGTGGGACTAATTTACTCTATCGACCTAACAAAATCAGGCTTTTAACAAGGGCACTAATAGAAGCCAATAGAAAAGAGGGGAATTTCTTCCACTACACATACCAGATAAAGCATACCTCGCAGAGCAGCGCATGCACGCAGAGCTAGGCTCGACCTAAAAAAGGAAGGAGCAGCACATGCACTCCCATCAAGCTCTAGCTCAAATGCAACAGAAAAGTTGAAAAAGAAAAATGGTTCCTGGGTTTCAACAGTGGATGTATACACTCGACTAATCAAAAGCAGGGAATTTATTTGTCATTTCACGTGTGTGGCTCTCTGTTCTATTGAATAAATTATATTTCTTTACACTCTAAGTGTACTAGTTTCACAATCATCTACATCCCAGGCATTATCCCTTACAGATTTGTAAGAGATTTATCAAAAACAAACTCACTCAAAGTACAAGCAAGAAGTGTAGGAAACATATTTTCACCACTTTTCAATGATTTAAAGCAAAGGTTTACACTAATTTTATAATTTGAATGCATGGGCACTTTAATTGTGACTTAGTAGCCAAAGTCAAGCATCTCTGTCACATCGCCAAAAAGTGCAAACACGTTTTATCATGAGTAGCATTAAATGTTGAGTTGTAGTCTAGATCCTTCACAACAAATGGTGCACAAAGGGTGGCTAATATGGAGCATTTTTTTCATCAAACATTAATGGCAGGGACATTGTGTGGTTCTTACTATGAAAAATGGAGTTCACAATTCACTCTTATCCCTCATGCACTGAACCCATCAAGGACCTGATAACAAGTATGGGCTTCTCCATACACCTTTGCGCTGAAAATGCTCCGTTATACCCAGGGTTATCGGAATTACGAGAAAACTGAGGACGAAATCATGCGGCAAGGATAACTAAATTACAAAGCAAGGAAAGGAAAATTACATGGCATTATGCGGCACACTCAGTAGTAGTAGTATTTGCTAATTTGACATATTTTTACTACAAATCGATACAGAAAGAATCCCTACACTACAAAAAACAGAAAGGTTTTGTAAGAAACAAAAACTAACCCTATTTAGCAGATCCTATTCCAATGTTAATCACCAGAAAATTATACCTTTGTCTTGCACAGAATTTCCATTTGATTTATACTGTTCACTCTAACTCAAAGAGAAAAAAATAGTTTGCATAAAGCATGCAAGTTTGCATTCAGTAGCAAACAAATATACATTTTCGTACTTCTTGTAATAAAAGGAGTGCCTCTTTTATTCTGCACCCCCAAAATACGTTTTAAAGCTTGTCTCCAGTTTTATTTTGTGTTCACATAATTGGCTTCTAGAAGCACTTGTTTCTACTAAGAAACCACCCTGAAGAACAGTACTGACACTGTACAGTATTATATAATGTTGCTCACACTAGCAGCTGACTAGGATTCAAGATATCAGGCCTTATAAAGAAAAGCAAAATATTTGGGATTTTTCTACACTCCGAGTACCCTGCTGCAATAACGGCATTTGCTTTGGGACAGTGTCTGGTTAATATCAGAAATTTGTGCGAGTAATGAAACAAACCATTTCAGCCTCTTCGAATTACATTTAAATATGAAAAAAGATGTTTGTTCATGCTCTAGAAAAAAAAAACCTTCTGCAATCCATCAACTGAGGGGTCACTGATTCCAAATAGACAACATTTAACCTGTTTTGTAACAGTTTAATACTGGACTACCACAGTCAGTATCTAAAAGGCTACCAGCTAACTCTTTACAAGTGTTTCCCACTGAGTGTGCCGAGCCTGCTAGTTACCTTTGATCAGTTGGAATTAGAAACAAGATTGTGTTTGAAACACTTTTGTGGAAAACGCAGCAGCCGTAGCCCCTCCCCTCGCACAATTCTATTGGCCTTTGTGATAGAACGGTGTGAAAGTGAAGCCACGCCCATGTCCTCGAGCCCATTATTAGACTGAAGGGCAAAGCAGAGCTCTGAGAGCTTATGAAACTTTGTTAAATCGTGCGAAAGCGAGTCTCTCCCAGCTGAAACTGTTTATTGGATTTATCTTGGAAGGTGTTCTCTTCCCCATAGCCTTACTTCTGTAAAGTCTATTTCAGCGAGCAGCGTGATGATTTGTGGAGGCAAGTGGTTAAAATTGTGTGACTCTGCTATAAATCCGCCGATCGGTTTAATAACAAAAAATATATATATTTGGGAATGATCTTTGTAAAAGAGAAGAGCCAATAATATCCATTGGAAAATCACAAGTGACTTTTCTCATTTAAAAAAAAAAAAAAAAAAATGTAAGTAGAGGAAGTGTGGCTGTTTTCCATTAAAAGGGATTCCTAGTGGACATAAATACATTTACTACTGTGGATTTCTATGCTGCAATTGTGGAGAAGTCTGCGTAGTAAATCCCAGCCATGAACGTACTATTTTGCACACATTTCAAACTCCAATCCAACCACTTTCCAACCTGGAAATGACTGGAGATTTACTCTGACCAAAGGCTGGAGTAACTCCACGTTTAGGATGGGGATTCCATGGATCACCCCCTGACTTGTTGTGGGTGTAAGAGAACAACGTTTCCATGGGGAAAGGTATTTTCAAGGCTGGGAATTAAAAAAGTGAACAAGGAGCTTCATTCAGGCGCGCAACACCCATTGGACTCACAGGGCTTCAGCCCCCCCCCGTCGTGTGTGGCAGCCCGGGCTGAGACACCTTCCCGGGCAAAAAAGCAGCCGCATCCGAGCACTTCACAGGTCTTTAAAAGACCATTTGCATGTTAATGAGGCCTTGCTGTTGTTTCACCCCCTCCAAGAGCCCCTGCAGCTCCACTCTGCCTATTGCTTAAAGTTCAGCCCCCCCGAAATTTTTGCTCAGCCCCCCCCGAAATTTTTGCTCAGCCCCCCCCGAAATTTGGCTCTAGTTGCGCCTCTGGCTTCATTCCACTGATGCAGAACTCTAGACCGTTTGGATTTTCGCACAGCAGGAACAGAAACCCTCTCTAATCATCATGCAGCGCGCGCTACGAAATTCGTTTTATTTATTTAATTGTTTACTTACCTGCAATTATCCATATTCCGGTTTTTAGAACTCCCACCCTGCCCCTCCCCCGCCCCGCCTTACCGCCCCACGTATCTCCCTCCACGGGCCGCGGCTGAGGAGTACTAGCCCTCCATCGTTCGCCTTGCTCTGAAAGCAGCTTTTAAAAGGAGCATATTCTAAGACAGATGGTTGAAGTGTTCAACAATCGCAAGTGCTGTAGCACTTCATTACACCTGCGTTAACCAAGATTTTCTAACAAAGGCTTAACAAAGTGAGTGCGTGTTTATAGTAAACACAAAAAACATATAATGTAACAAGGATTGTTCAGAAAGGTTATCACACAGACAAAATGGCGAATTCCCTAAAAAAGTAAAGTACATTCAGGCAGAGGTCTAAGTCTGTGTCTGCAAGGGAATGTTGTTATCGGCCAATGAAGCTCAGTAAGTGCCAGTTCTCGCCCTGTTTATAACCGCACAGCCAGAAAACATCTGAAGAGCAGTCATTTGATTGCATGTAACCAGAAGTCCAATTCTGGTTTTCAATCACCGAACAGCGCAAGAACTTGTCTATTCCCACATCAATGAGGGCCGCAGACCTGCTCGATGGTCTCAAACTCTCCCCTTAGACCTGCATGCATAAAGCCACATGCCTGATCACTGGCTGTCACAGTTACTACCACATCACAGCCACCCTTAAGGATTTCTGTTGGTTCTCTCACAGCACGAATTAGAATGAGATCATTCTGTATCATCTAGAGGTCCATCCACATACAAACATAGAGATGTCATCAATGAAACGCCATTCTTGCTGAGCCACATACCCAAAGCACAAACCTACTGGGTTTGGACTTTCTGAAGGGGTGGGAAAAGGAACACAGGTCTTCTATGCCCCAAACTCTTCAGGGGTCTCTCCCTACATAATACAATGACCACCACACTCCTGACTTCCAATAAAAACCCTAAACTTTTTTTGAGCAGTTACGGATTTCCATCCTGTGGTCCTCCTCCCCTTCCCGCGGCATCACTTGTGGATGGCGGCATTGTTACCTTCACATGCCCAATGACACCCAAGCTTATTTAAACATTCATCTGTGCTTGCACAATCCTCAAACTTTGTGTGTATTCCTGTCCTACAAAAAGCACCCGCTGCTCTCTAGTTCTCTGCTATAAAAATACACCCAAAAAATACAATACATTAAATTGATCGAATGCGTTCTGCTATTTGCAACATCACCTGATTAATTCAAACCACAAATATGTGAATACGAGTCATAAAAGGAGCACACAGGGCTGGAATAATAGTGTACAGTGACCTAAATCATTGTAGCCACTCCCTCACTTTTCAAGGCAGTGGCAACTGCAAAACAAAAATGCCTCACCCGCCTTTCTCTGTTTGACCTGCCATGCATGAATCCATTTTTTAGTAAGAGACGAAGTCACACAATTCTCTTCCAAAGAAAAAGCAAACATCAGTTAACACACCTAAATAAACTCACCAAGCCAGAAAAACCATCAATACTAACTACCTCCAATATCACCAACAACCGACAACTAACTCTTTACTCCTCACAAACTAAGGGGCATATTATCAAGCACTGCGTTAAAATTATCGCCGCTTTAGCTGTAGAAAACTGTGATAATGGGGGGAACAATCTTTACAACGCAACTTTTACAACACACTACACTTACAACGCATTTTTTACAACGCAAAATCCATTACAACGCATTCCATTACATAGCATGACACTACAACGCATTTTTAAAAACTACCTTTACAACGCATTCCATTACAACGCATACTACCTTTACAACGCATACCATTACAACGCATAATATTACACTACACTATCCTACACTTACCCTACTGTTGCACCCCCTGGAGTTAGAATAGTAATTTTTACCCCTATACTATCCAACACTTACCCTACTGTTGCACCCCCTGGAGTTAGAATAGTAATTTTTACCCCTATACTATCCAGCACTTACCCTACTGTTGCACCCCCTGGAGTTAGAATAGTAATTTTTACCCCTATACTATCCAACACTTACCCTACTTTTGCACCCCCTGGAGTTAGAATTGTAATTTTTACCCCTATACTATCCAACACTTACCCTACTGTTGCACCCCCTGGAGTTAGAATAGTAATTTTTACCCCTATACTATCCAACACTTACCCTACTGTTGCACCCCCTGGAGTTAGAATAGCAATTTTTACCCCTATACTATCCAACACTTACCCTACTGTTGCACCCCCTGGAGTTAAAATAGTAATTTTTACCCCTATACTATCCAACACTTACCCTACTGTTGCACCCCCTGGAGTTAGAATAGCAATTTTTACCCCTATACTATCTAATACTTACCTTAAATGCAATTTAATATTATGCGTTGTAATGGTATGCGTTGTAAAGGTAGTATGCGTTGTAATGGAATGCGTTGTAAAGGTAGTTTTTAAAAATGCGTTGTAGTGTCATGCTATGTAATGGAATGCGTTGTAATGGATTTTGTGTTGTAAAAAATGCGTTGTAAGTGCATGCGTTGTAAAAGTGTGCGTTGTAACGACATACATCCGATAATGGGCTTGATAATATGCCCTGGAGAATTCCCATAGAAGCCCATGTTGACACCAGAACATGGACTTCTATGGGAATTCTCCAGGACATATTATCAAGCCCATTATCGCTGCTTTAGCGGCAGAAAGCGGCGATAATTTTAATGCCGTTTGTTGATAAAATGCCCCCATGACCTCTCACATGGGCATCAGACTGACACCAACACACACATTATTTTCCCAAAGATTTGCCAATCCCCAACAGCAACACCCAATTTAATATCTAGCAGCCAGATCAAAGTTCACCATAATCCAACCTGATTTTCCGGAAACACTCATGCACGATACCAGATACACAATCCCACAAAACCCCAAGCAAGTTCTCACACATCAGCTTATTCTATTGAACTCCCACTCCTCCAGCACTTCACCGCCAGATATCTTCACATCCAGCCAATCACCAGTGACATGCAGTATCCTTGAAGAATGAATGCAAACTTGTCAGTTTCACTGTCGTAAGATTCCTGCCCACAAAGGACTGAGTTTCCATCACAGGTGGAGGGCATCCAGCTACTTCTGCAACTCGCTGACAGACAAACCAAATCACCTTCACAATCAATTTCTATCAAAACTTGAGGAGAAAATGTTTCTGAAAATACCTTCACCAAGAAAACTATTATGCTTGACTGCACACGCATGTATGCAAACACATGTAGAACTATGAACATCTATATACAAAGGGTTCGAGACAAAACACTAACCGCACCTAACACCCATGTAGGTGGGGCAACATCTGTTTGTATGTGGTGCAATTGGACCAGGAGTACAATGCCTCTCTGCTCCACATTTGAAAACAATTTTCAGAACACATTTTTTTCAGTGGTGGTGCAGCACTCGCAATTATATTAACAATATTTCAAATTATTAGGAGTCCGACATATATTCGTCAAACGTTTATAATGGTGATATATCCAAACATGTGACACACAACGAAAATCACTCTATCTGACGACAGTGTCTCAGTTGAAAATATGTCCTTTATTCATTTTCTTCTTTTAAAAAGCATCATTAGAATAGTGATTTATAGTAGCCATTCATAGTAGCCAACACATTTTGTCCTGCACGGACTTCTTCAGGCCTCCGCTTAGTATATTTTTTGATCTGCGAACATGCCTGCATGAGATGCTTACTGATATCTGAGCACGTGTACTCAAATTTTACCATCATAGAGAGGGATTTGACATAGAAAGATTATTGGAATTCATTCGCCATTGCATGGACACAAGTTCCTAATATACTAAGTGGAGTCCTGAAGAAGTCCGTGCAGGATGAAACGCGTTGGCTACAAACAATCGAAGCAACAAACGTTCGGAAAAGAACACATGACTTACTTGCGCCTAAAACACACTGAAGCCTATTGAAAAGGGTAAATTTGGTCACAACCCTATGTTCATGATCACATTTACTTGTCCTTTTACATCTGCCAGGAATTCATAACGGGATTGCTGAATGTAAGGAATGCAGAGGTCTTTACACCTGCCAGGAATTTCCAAAGGAATTGCCGGATGCAGGGAAAACAGAGATCTCCTCAGCTGTACATCCCACTGAAGGGGTGGGAAGGGAATGGATCACCCCGAGATGTGTTAGAGGTGAAGGGGAAGGGCTTTCTCCACATGCAAATATTTTCCCCATGAATATTTTCCCCACAGGGGAAACAAAATGTCAATTTGCAAAGTTGATTCTTGTTCTGCTGTGTCGATTTCTCCAGTATGTTATAGGACTAAGAGCCCACATTGGAAGTCACATGGCCTTCCCAGGAGTATGCCTGGAACATTTCTTTCAGGTGTATTCCTGGAATGTTTTATGAATAGAAAAAATTGCAAAAAAATATGTTGATTTTGAAGTGGAGATCTTAGCTGATCTTTTTCCTACTTTGTTGTTGATTCAGGCACAATATCATCTAAGCACACTTAGACACCCCAACACAAAGTGCGTGGTTTCTTCAGTGGAGCTTAGTGATATATCGATACACGTAACATAACAAGGTTCTAAGTACAACCCTGAAACTGCAAAGTTGACAAAAGTCCAGTTTCAGCTACTGGCACCACACAAAAAATGTACAGCATCAGCTGTACATATTATGAGTGAACTTCAATCAGAAGGTCCAATTGTAAGGATATGTGACCAAATGTTGTGAAATGTGAGCAAAGGGAAATAAATAATATGTTTGGTAGTGGTTAACATGATCGAGCATGTTCATATCTTGCACCTCCCAAGTATGATGACAGACACGGGGTAGGGGCATTCTTCTCTATTTCCCATCTTACACTCGGCAAAAGTTCTGCTTCATGGTCTTTCTAACACTACCTTGAGGCGCAAGGCTCCCAATTATCTTAAGTGATGTGATGTGAGGTATTTATAAAGCACACTGGCACTCAATACTGAGCATCCTGGTGCTAGCACAGCAAACAAACATGGTAGGCCATCACCTAACAGAGACGAATGCAATATTAAGACCCGAAGGAAGTAAAGTGATCCTAGAAATCTGTCGGACAGACACCAGCAGAAATCATCAGATAGAGAGAAGAGTCAAGTTTTGAGAACTTTCCTGAATTCCATGTCACTGTTGGTAAATCTGAGTGGGACAGGAAGCTGATTCCAGATTTTGAACCTCAGCACAGAAAGAGATTTACCACTTTTTGCATCTGAAAAGAGGGATGGCTAGCAAATTGAGGTGAGAATGACTTAAAGTTCTTGAAGGCTTGTAATGTTTAAAGTTTCCCTTATTGCCAGTGCGATTCACATACTTGAAAGTCTGGTTGAGTTCTCACAGCAGACTAAATGTCGCATCTGGTAAAAAGAGCTACAACGTGGACTCTAAACGTGACACAGTCTAGAGTTCAGTAGTGTACAAAGCAGGCTTTCGGAGCTCTAGAGAAGGGTTCTCTAAAGAGGGTCCTGGAGGCCTGGATCCATGCCAGATTTTTAAGATAACTGTATTTATCGAAATATGGATATGCTAAAAATCTGGCATGGATCGACTGGAGAACCCTGCTTTAGAGACTTCAGAACGCCATTTTTCCACGAGGAGCTCTCCTACAAACCACTGTTGTTGGGAAAGCCACCTGGAACCCATCAGGGTGCTGCTCCACTCATTTAGTGAGAGACTAATGTAGTGAGGTTTTTGTGTTATTTATTTATTGTAAGTTTATTCTGTGTTTTTATTTAACTAATGTCAATTTCCATGTATTCATTCATGCCAAAAACTTGTATGATGGCCTTTCCTGACGTCATCAAATATTCTATTTCTCACTCCCAAGAATTTTCAAAAACTTGGGAGCTGTATACTCCTTGGAAGGCAGCATGCCAGTCAATATGGTGTGGTTTTCCTCTCCATGCCTCCTCATGAATAAAGGAGTGTACATCACTACCTAGAGTGTGCCACAAAACAAGAAGCTTTGTAAGCAAGGACAAGCAGGGCACTCTTCTATTAAGAAACTGTCTGCCTCAAGAGCTCCCAGGATAATGCTAAGGATGTGGGAACTCCTGCCTCTGCTTTATAAAGGCCAAGATGAAATGGACATTTAGACCTGCCTTCCTAATAGGTCAATTCTCTGTCAAACTTCCAGAGAGCCAGCATGCTTACAAAGGGCGAATTGTGTGTTTCTTCTGTGTACAGAGCATACATTGCCGAGTAGAAGCTACCAGAGCTGCACTGTGCAGGACGACAATTTTGGCCACTAACATTATTTGAATGCCAATTCCAGAAAAATATAGTGTGCAACAGCACATAAAATATGCTGCATTTTGTCGGGCGATGGTGGAACAAAAGTAGTGTCCGGTGCATAATTTGTCCCCCGCAGTTGTTTGCCAGCCAATCACCGCCTACGAGAACATTTTGATCATTGTCCTTGTGTGCCCCTCAGTAGATTTTCTCATTTATATGACTGGGCAACGGTGATCCGCGAGCGATATGCAATACCTGGTTTCACTACCTCATGCATGGTGTTCAATGGGGTCACCTAGCTCCCCAGGGGCCCCTCACCCAACGTGGTTTACCAACAAGGTACCCTACAGACAGTGCACATTTCAAGAGGACCCCGAGCATGGCCTCCATATTTGGAAGGCCACATTATGTGACATGTAGAGGATGTATCTTGCTTCCCTGCATTACTACTCAGCACATTAGCATAGGTCTCTCTCATGCTAATCAGTTTAGGACAACCCCAAAGTATGCTGCGTGCCCAGCTTTGACATCCATATTTTCCACACATCCACCCTACATTGTAAAACACTCGGGTCTATTTACTAAGATTTAATGCTGTGTTTGCATCACAAAAGTGAATTAAAACAACACAACATTTTTTGTTACCTATTTAATTTAAAGTAATGCAAAGCAGCACATAACATAGCGCTGCTTTGCATTACTTAGCGCCAAGGGGGCATACCATGGGTTTTGCATGAGCGCTCCCATGCAACCAGGCGCGCAACACCCATTGGACTCACAGGGCTTCAGCCCACTCCCCCTTCGTGTGTGGCAGCCCGGGATGAGACAGTTTCCCGGGCTCACACACAGCCGCACCCGAGCACTTCACAGGTCTTTTAAAAGACCATTTGCATGTTAATGAGGCCTTGCTGTTGTTTCACCCCTTCTAAGAGCCCCTGCAGCTCCACTCTGCCTATTGCTTAAAGTTCAGCCCCCCCCCCGAAATTTTTGCTCAGCCCCCCCCGAAATTTGGCTCTAGTTGCGCCTCTGCATGCAACCACCTAAGGTTTCTGACTTAAATTCTATTTACTTAAAAAAGTAGACAAGGTTTAGTGTTAGAAAATAATGCCCATTTTAGATAGGCGCTATGAAGGAGAAATGCTTTTTTCTCTTTTATTTTCCGACTTTGCATGTGTGCTACACTGTACAGCACACGTACAAGTGGGAACATGTTTAAAGTTAGTCTAAGCATAGTATTCTGTACTGGAAGGCTATCCTTCCAGTACAAAACCTATGCTAGACTCACAGAGACATCCTTGCACTGTAGTGCAAAGGCGTGTCCATGCCGCATGGCTGCATATTTCTGGGACCGCGTTAGGGAGAGGGGAGGAGAATGCCACATTTCTGTAAATATGGTATTCTCCTGCTCTCTCTTTCTCAGCGGGCCCAGCATTTGCGGCTGCTGCCCAGCGCTGCCTGAGAAACTGGTAAATCTGTCCCACGGTTTTATGTTTATCTGTCACCTGTCACACTACAAGATTTGTGGTATGTGTAGTAAGTTTTCACTATTCAAATTTTCTGCAACATAGTACACATTATGAACCTGCTTCATTCTTTCCAACACACGTTTTTGTGCATTATCTTAAATACAGATTATTTAAAATATATAAATTCTGCTGCAATATAAACTATAGCAAAATGTCAACACAAGAGCCACGTTATAAAAAAAAAACCATAACATACCATGTGTATTTGTACAGCGCACGTATCACCCAAGGGTCTCAAGGCGCTGAATAACAGATGTATATTGTTACCCAACTCAATGGTACTCATTTTATCAACCTCAGAGGAGACGAGAGGCTGAGTGGACCTGCCGGGATTAGAAAATGTGACCATGAGGTCGAACACAGGCCCCTACAGTGGATGCATTAGTCCACTGCGCGACCAGACCCGGCACTTTATATACCTTGGAACAATTAAAAGTAATTTTAAACACCTTAAAAACCAAATCTTTGCCATTTTCATGTATCAGTTTACTCTTTCATACATCCACACCCATCTATCTACCCATTCATTTTGTATCCACTGTTCCACCGACTCTCACACACTTATGCATCGAGATATCCACAAATGTCGACAAGTAAATCTTTGTTTTTGTTGGGTGTGTATGAGTATGGTGCTTCTATATGTTTCCCATGTGTACCTGCTTGTATGTTGCCTCTGTGCTAAATTAGTCAGAAACTTCTGATTTTCCCATGGACCTCCCTCTGCTGCCCTGTGACCAAACAAGGTCAAGCCCCTTCTAGTGGGACTGAATCATTATGAAAGGTGGCCACTGGCCTTTGTCTGACAACAGAAAATATATATATTTAACGTTTTACAGCATAGACCACTTCACAACAGAACCAGACTATATTGCATATATTTTAGGCACAGGGAGACTAAGCGATTTGCTGAAAACCACAGACACAGTACACACATCAACCAATCTCATACAAGAGGCTGCCCGGCCGCCTCTCAGGGTATATGGACTACGCTTGACCTTTTTATTTGCGACTCTTCCATCGAAAGGGAAATCTCGCACTCACCTACTGACCATTGATTCTGACTCTTCTTACCATATCTGAATCTCGGATCCTCCATGTACACAGTATCACATGACTCCCACTCTCTCTTTCCTGTCCTATCTCATCCACTTCCCTCTCTTTCTTTCTCTCTTTTCCATTTATTACATCATTGGTGCTTTCGCAAAGGGTATACATCTGACAGTCCCACCTGTTTCACTTCATCCACTCCTATTTGATGCACATAGCCAGGTACAAAATGCGTCTGTAGCTTCTTATGTACTGGATTTATGTCTACTATTATCTCATGCCCTCATCATCAGTATCTGTATGTGCCACATTATTGTATACATTATGCAACTTTCGGGTGTCGGAGGATGTATCTTTTTCTTCTCCTTTCTCATCTCCTCTGTACAGCTTTTCATTATAAACACCAATAAAATGTATTGAAGAAAAAAAAAAACACACAGGGTGCAGATTAAGCAGCAGGATTCAAACCCAGTTCCTCATGTTCTGAAGTCTGCAGCTCTAGCCATTTGCCAACACCTGAATTTAGGAAAGCATCACATGTCCTTAGTCCTTCATGGATGCGCCTGAACCTTTTAAGACGAATGCTTCACCTTCCATATACTGCGCATTTAAAATGAGTGGTATTGCACGAGTGTCCAATGGCTGCCATGGGATTCTCCATTCAGTGGACCTGCATGCAGAAGCTGCTGTTTGCTCTGTACAAGAGGTGATTCCTTTACACCAGTAGCGGCTTCTGCTGCAGGGCGGGCCGGGGGAGGGGCAGGGTGGGGGGTAGTAAACTACGGCATACGGCCGAACAGAAGTAAACAAATAAATAAATAAAACAAATTTTGTTGCGTGCGCTGCATTGCATTTGGCGATGTAGTTTGCGCAACTAAATTCATGTTATTTATTTAGTTACTTACCTCTGTTCGGCCATATGCCGCAGTTTACTACCCCCACCCTGCCCCTCCCCGCAGCACTCCCTCCAGGAGCCGCTACTGCTTTACACTGTTTCCTCAAGCAAGCACTAAATTCACCTATGTGGAAATGTGGGAGCTGCTCGCCTTTTAGCTCCAGGAAGTTTGGTTGGCGAACAACGCCAAAGATGTGCATGCCACAGGGTTAAAAAACATGAGGTGAGTTGAGATTGGAAACATCTTAAGTTAGGAATAAAATGGCCTTGGAATTATAACACAAGGGCTGCAGTATAGTCACACACATACACCCCAAAAACAGCATGTAGGCCTACCTGTTTGATGCTGTGAGTGCACAATAAACCAGTCATGTTCCAAAACTAAATCAATGAAGCCCTTTAACTTGCCCAGACGACAAAAGTTAATGTTTTTGGCCAGATGATTCACTACAGCTGAAAGTAGCATTTCTGGGCAGCAAATTCTTACACAAATTCCAGGTTATAGTTTGTGTCAAGCCCCAAGTGCATAATTGAAACATGATGAATGTAAAAATATGATGAAATACGAAGGCATAATTACTTACGCATGTATAAGTTCCAGGGTCAGAACGGCTCATCTTAGAAAAGAACATCTTAAAACAGAATACATTTGGAACCATGGTGTGCATTGTGAATACAGTTTTGCAGTTTATTGTATTAGTTTTAATATAGCACCCACCCTCCCTCCACAAAGGGTTGCAGCCTTTTGCAGACAGGTAGCACGGTATTCCCCGGGATCCCAGTATTAGTGATCTAGGGACTGATTTAGATTTTGGCGGATGGGTTACTCCGTCACAACGGTTTGAAGACAGGTAGCAGAACGGTATTCCCTGGGATTCCAGTATTCGTGATTAAGGGCCTGATTTAGTTTTTGGTGGATGGGTTACTCGATCACAACAGTGATGGATATCTCGACCGCCGAAATGTGAATCCTTTAATATCCTATGGTATTTATATTTCGGCAGATTGGATATCCGTAACTCGTCTGCCGAAATCTAAATCAGGCCCTTAGTCAGGCATATGGGTTATGGTTTGTCATGCTGTTCCATGCAGTGTCACGAATTATGTAATATGCTCCTCATGAACAATTATTACGCAAATTCCATATGTGGATGTTTAATTACCATGCACTTTAGTTATAAAGGACGCTCCATAGCTTTAGTGACAATTGTCATACGTATGGATACTACCAAGTGCATTGCTGTTTGTAATCAGGCTGCAATGCCAGTATTTGGGTAATAGATTTGTTAATTCACACTAAGGATCGAGTTCAAGTGTATTGCTGAATTACTGAAAGTCTGGAGTTATTTTGTTGCCGTTCATGCTGAGTCTAGCATACTAGTCGAATATCGCATATTTAAGGGTGTACACCGGGTTCTGCCAGGAATTAATTACGTAATACTGATCCACAATTACTCAGTGGGCCGCATTTTTAAAAATTGGAAATCAAACAGTACAGTAACAGATTTTGCTGCTGAGCTACATAGCTCTTGAAGTTTCTTCTGTCCTGTGCGCTGATTGATACAATGGTGACAGTTGACTTCAGCTGGAGGTGTTGGGTGTCTTTTATTGTACTCAATAGGACCCATGGATCCTATCCTGCCACTGAGGTAGCAGTTTATCTCCAGATGCTTCAGGCAAGAAAAGCCACATCTTCACCATGCTCTTGAATTCCAGGTGGTCATTCTTGCCAGAAGTGATTTCTATCAATTAGCAGCTTCGGGAAGAAGGAAGTGCAGCTGGTGGTTTTATTTCTGTAGGGTGGATGGTTGGTTTGGTACTGAGAGGAACACTTTGTTCTTTTTTGAGAATGTCTCTTCCGCTTGATCTTTCCATCTCTAGTAGATTCAAGTGGGAAAAAGCCAGTCTTCACCATCTGCGTAAATTCGAGGTGATTACCCTTGCCAGAAGTGAGGAGGTGCCACCAATGTTTGTCTTTGCCCGGTGGGGCACGGTCAGTGCTAGTCTGTAACTCAGTGTCTTTTTCCGAGAGTATCTCCTAAGCTTCACCAAGAATACCGGCCGTTTGTATTTATTCCATTGTGTGTGATGCAGCGCACCTTGAAGGTAGATCTTCAGGGAGCCAGTGGAGGGCCTTTAAGATGGAGGAATGTTGTCTCGTCTTGGTAGAATTAATTTCTGACAGGATGAAGGAAGTAGTTGCATGGATTGTTATTCCATTGAACAGTGTGCGTAAAGTGAACGTCAGTCTTGAAATGTTTTGGGAGAGTGCTTGTAGAATGGATGGGAGTGGTAAGGGTAGAGTCCATGAAAATAAAACAGATGCTAAATAATTCCACAAAGTGACTTAAACCACCATGGCTGTGATAGATGAATGAACAAGGGACTTGTATTGTGGACGTTTAAGAACTAAAGTGTCTCTATTTGCAAATAGATTTTTACAAAGCAGTGACACGGCATTCTGGACATTTGGCCGCTTTGGGTAGTCAGTATTTAATTATTTATTTATTTAGCAGAAAATTGTCTAACTGAGTTTTTGAACAACAAAGCTGGATTGTGATTAAGATACAGCAACAAGCGAACAGGGAGTAAGCAAGAATAATAAAATGGTACATAGTATAGTACAGTAAATGGAATCATATGTAGTATACAGAATTCGATTCATAATTTCTATTTGGCAGAGGATCCAGACAGAGGTCCTTCAAAGAATCTTCTGTAAATTTAATGGTATCTATAGAGAATTCACCTTTTAGTGCAAAAATTACACACTTATAGGATCTCCTGGTTCAACCCTGGCGTCTTCCCTCTTGGAAGGAAGGATACTCAGTGTTGACAGCGCTGACCGGGCTTAGGTCTGAAAAGCTTCACTTGTCTATTCATTCCTCTAACTGAAAGGAAACATGAACTCAAGCATCTTAACCTGGAGATGAAATGGAAGACTTTTTATCAGTATGCAAGAAAACTAGGCCCATCATGATACAATAGTGGAAAAGAGCAATTCTGGAAAAAAAGAATCATGTTAAATCAAATTTTGGGACGATCAATGGTTCATTGAACCCTTAAACCTTTAAGACGTTTTTGGTTCTAGCGTTTGTATCAGTTAAAACACCACAAAACGTATGTAAACTGAAATAACTTTGACGTGCTCAAACTAGATTTAAGTTTGATTCAGTTGGCCCTGGGCCACCCTGCCTCCACCGACAAGAGGTAGTGATGCAGAGTGCAGTTCAGCCCAGGGAGCGACCGGAGCCAGGAGGTGAACTCATATTAGAACACTGGAATGTTGAGCGCTCCAAATGGCTAGTAGTAACCCGGAGTATCAACAGTCCAATGTTTGTTCATAGCTGTTGTTGTCAACAAAGGCCTCACAGAGCCGAGGGGATTTCAACCCCCTCTGGCTCCATGAGGCCTTTGTTTTACAAATTAGAACATTCTGCCGTCTAGGGGCGAAATGTTCTAATAGCCTTAGAGCCCTCAGTAGTGGCGTCTACAGGACATTAAAGGCCCGCTCCCTTGTTAAAGTCCCTCACCTTCGGCTCGGGCCTTTAATGCTGGAGCGGGTCATAAATGGCCGGTAGAGCCCGCTACGTCAAGCTCTAAGGCTATAATATATGGGCTTCCACGACATGGCGGGCCCATGCTGATATCAGTAACTGGTAGAACAAGCCCGAGTAGGAAGAGCTTGGACCATGGCCAGGAGAGTCCGGACAATGTGGAGACTGTGCAGAGGAGCACACCTGCAAGCTCTGACTATGCCCCAATCTAGGAGGTCAACAGGTTGAAAAGGTGAGACTAGGGCATGGAGAAGGTGGAGGGAGGGTAATGGAGCAGAGTGACTTCAGGGTAGAGTGCAATGCACCGTTAGATTCTCGGAACACGCACCAGCATTTGCCTTTATCCACTGCAGGCTACTGTACTAGACCAAACCACAGCACTAGACAGGCAGCCTTCAACCCTTGGCACTGCTCCTATCTTTAACACAGAGAGGGGAAGGTGGGCACTGCCAGCAAACAGAGCCTTTGTTTCTCATTAGCCAGCAATCCGACGCTGGGATCTGGCCAACAGAAGAGCGGGGGAAACACCCAGCCCTCGAACCATGCGTGATTAGTAGCTGAATCGTGTCATAGATATGCCCCTTAATGGCTTGCTGAAATCAGTGCCAGGATGCTTGCTTCCGGTCCAGGGAGAGCCTGGCTTGCCAGTTTGGGCTGGACTGTTCCCATGAGTAGCAGGGTCAAGACTGATTTGCATATGGCTGGGTCCAAAAGCAAAAGAACAATCAATTTAACCCAGATCTCTGCGGGGGATGGTGGGGGGGGGGGTGGGGGGGGGCAATGATTGATGTATTCAGCATTTAGTCCATCATTTGCTGCTGCAGTACTTTTCGCCCTAAGTGCGCCGGGTATGCCCAGACATGGGTCCCTTGTTCCCTGTACCACTGGA
Organism: Triturus cristatus; assembly: GCF_964204655.1. Taxonomy (NCBI): domain Eukaryota; kingdom Metazoa; phylum Chordata; class Amphibia; order Caudata; family Salamandridae; genus Triturus; species Triturus cristatus. The sequence continues at coordinate 273,507,534 of NC_140588.1, forward strand.
TTCAAGCTAGCCTAGCTGATGAGGGGTTAAACCTCGAAACCGTTCCCAGGATGCGTTTTCCGGTCGAGGGAGGACCTGGGTTGGCAGTTCAGGCTGGACTGTTCCCATGAGGCCCAGGGTCAAGGCTGATTTGAATATGGCTGGGTCCAAACTGGGGTGGCGTAGTGAGAAACAGAACAATGGATTTAACCCAGATCTCTAGACTGGGGGTGAATGTTTTATTTATTCAGCATTCCGTCCATTATTAGCTGTGGCATAACCTTTATGGCTTGCAGCATGACCCAGAACATGACCTACTAATCTCCAGAATCTCTCAGGAAGTCAGTGAATGTCTGTTGGTCACTTTCAAAGGATCTGCACTGGCCTTGTGTGCGCCTCAATCTAGCAGTGAAAAGAGGTGCAGGAGGCTGTCAAGACTTGATCTGAGAGGTACTATAAATTGAGAAATGTTAGAGGAAATCAGAATTTCGGCAAGCAATGCCATTAATATTTCCAAGTAGCAATTTTCCTGGAGCTAGTAAGCCATCTAACCTCCAGGAGGTTCTAGAATGTGATCGCCGGGGGCAGGAGCTTTGCATATGTATGTGCAGTCGTCACAGAGGCAATCTGCTTTCCATTAGAGGAGGCATTTAAAGATTTGGTCATTGTGCTCATTGCCGGGACACCATTACTTCTTATGGCAAGGGTTTAATGCAGGATCATTTAATTAAAAACCTTCCTAATGCACTGGAACTAGTTTCAAAGACAGCGCCTTGGGAATTGTGAAGCAACAATGAACGCTGAGAGGTGATGGGGGGTGAGGCTCTCACGAGGGTTAGAAATAAAGATAGGACTCTCCCAGGACATACACTCTGTGAATCTGTGCTTTTATAAGCAAGTTGAGTAGGCCACTGATATTGAGGCATGCAACAGAAAAAATAAAAATATTTGCACACGTATAGACACTTCCCAGTCATGCAACAATGAGCAGGGCTGGCTCCATTCTAGCATGTTTTGATTGGGGAAAAAAAAGGCCAGGAGGAGTGGGTCGTAAGATCTGCATGAAAAGCAGTGTGAATTCACACGAGACGAGCATGAGCGTGTCTTTGACTTTGCCAACTATAACTTTGCCACCATTTCTAATGCTGTCCACAGTGAGGCGTCGTTTCACAATGTTGAGAAGTAACGCAGGTACTCTGCTGGATGTGTGTGAACTCTGTGTCCTGCCATGGTTTGAACAAATCCAACCAGGGGTGATTTGTTATACGTGGTGTAGTGTTGGGGACCAGCGAACCAACCGTGCGATTTCTGCAAAGATGAAAGTCAAAGTCTGAAACCATACATAACTCTGCATTGACTGCATACCAATTATGGAAAATTAAAAAAAAACAGGAATAATTGTGCACGGTCAATGAACATGTATAATTCGGCCATGTGAAGTATTTCAGAGGTCCTAGCATATAGTTGTTGCCACGACTTTGGCCTCTCGCCTGCCGAAGACCGGCCTGCGACTAAATGAACCACTCCGGCGCTCACACAAATGCGTAACCTTAGCTGCAACCCCTGTGGCACAGACTCGCATTCTCAAGATGTCGTCGAAGCCGCCTGCGCGAGCCAAGTTCTGTGAATGGGAGTTAGCAAGCAGGCGCGCGCGCCAAGAAAAGCAAGCAGAGTGGGTGTCAAGAAAATGCAGCTATGCTGTGGGCATACGGAGGCGCACTGGCTGCTGAATACAAATCCGAGCACAGGAAAGGCATTCTAAAGAGAAAGGAAAAACACAGGATCCAAAATAAATGCTGGGATTCAAGATTAGCACGCGGCAGCACAGATGGGAGAACGGTAACTGGGTCTTTGGAATCACGGAGGGAACAAGGTGACAGGGAATCCACTGGAACCAGGGACACAGGGCTAGGCTGAGACTAGGCACTCTGGCAACAGGGCAGTGCCAGGGGGGCTGAAAAAAACGACCAGTTTCTGTTGTATGCTTTCCTGCTATTGTGTCCTGGTTTTGTGACCACGGAGGGGTTAGTTTATGAATACTTACACTCAGGGCACAAGTCCTAAACAACAGAAGTGGGGGGACGCTGACGTCACGACAGGCAGTGACGTCACGAAAGGTGGCTTACACCATCAGACTCATTGCCTCCCTCGCTCACCCCTTAGATGCGATTGCATCAGAGAAGCCAGCGCGTGAGCAGCGTTCTGAATGAGCTCCGATCTCGCCCCAGAGAGGCCAAAGAGTGAATGTGTGGCTCCAGTTATCTTGCTCCGGCAAATTAAGTGGGGGGACGCCGCCCACCCGCGTGGTACCCCGACTCGAGCCCTGCTTACACTACTTTTACAAGCTGAAGCAGATGGCAGAGCAGTCGCCGTGGGAGGGGTTTTAGTGCCAGGGAAGCCATTAAGTAGGTATGCAAGCTGCACTGAAAGTGTGTGTGTACATGCATGCTCGCTTGCACACGCAAACATGCAAACACACAGAAGCACACGCACGCACACAGAAACACACACCCTCCCTTGGGATTTCTTAGCGCCGTAAAGTCCCTTAAAATGTACCGTTTGCCTTTAATTTACCCCCAAAATTAATTTCGTGTTTGATATCAAGAACCCCAGCAAAGTTGCTTTAAAATCCCATTCAGTTCTTCACAGTGTTACTGGCTCAAGGTCTTGTAATATACATTAATTGCCACAAAATGTTCCAAAAGTGGATTGCCTAGGGGCTACTAAAACAGCATGTCAAGTTACCTAGTGGTGTTTTGTGAATGTGTTCCCTTGCCAGGATGTGTTTTGTAAATGTGGGACACTTTTTCTTTTTTATGCCCAGGTTTTTTTTTTGCCCTAGTCCCACGGCCCTGGCAAAATACTATTCAGAAGGAGTTAAGTAACTTAGGCAACACACTCAATTCCATATCTTAATAAAATATTAGTCCACTCAACTGAGATGCAAGCTAAGGGGCAGTTTTACTACCTTTACTGCAAGTAACGTAAAAATGGCAGCAAATACCACTCTGACCCACATGTAGGCAATGCCACTCACGACTACCACAAGTGAGCCCACAGATGCACGAAACAGGATCACACACACAGATAAAACCAGCACCCACTTTCAGCAGAGGCAGACACGGGCAGCACTTCATTTTAACAACGTATGAGAGTTTATTATTGCAAAACCTCCTTATCAGATTCAAAGGCATATTAACAGCTTATCTTTTTACAAACCCAATGCTTCTTGAGCTTTTAAGGGTTGTAGTTTATGAAATATTTTATCTTTGTTGCTGTGCAACCACAATGGCTTATCACTAATTGTTTTATGGATTGGAAACTCTATATGCAATCTGTCTACATTTCTGTGACACTTCTAAAAGGGCTTTCTGCATCTCTTTCAAAACGTGCGCGTTGTGTGGACGTTTTAAATGCAAATCAGAAATACACAATTTACCTATTTACTTCATTGTACAGTTAAATGTACTTAGGAGCTCTGTCATATGTCTTTTATATTAAGACTGTGTACCAAGGGCTCTGTTGCAAGCCGTTTTAGCTCACTCATCATCCCTTGCCCAGCCTGACGGTGGATGTACAAAAGAAGGCCCTGCCAGAATGCAGCACGTTGCAACTTCCATCAATGGACACAAAATGCGAATAATGGGAAGGAACCGGCGCAAACTCACAAAAGTTGCTAGTTTGCTGGAAATCACTTGCCCAGTGAAAGGAGTTCCTCGCCAGGACTAGCTGTATGTCTTCTTTAAATCGAAGGTAAATTCCCGACTGATTCTATTTAAAGAGCTCCCTCTGCAGATCACTGACAAATACATGGCACAGTGAAGTAAAATGTGGAAGAGAGTGATGGGGAAGTGTGTTGAAATAGTGTCAGTCAGCTGTTAAGAGCAAGTTGGAGAGCTCGTTAAATTATCTTTCTTCTCAAGTGTGGCTATAAAGGCCTAGATGCAAGCTCTTCAAAGGGCTTGGTGGAAGAATAAAAACATGAAACATCCGTTTGTCTCTTGACCACAGTCTCCAAACATATGCCAAACAGAAACCTAAATCAGTAATATTCTCAACATCTTAGGAAATGAACCTTTTTAAGTGCAGTTTTCCTTTCCTGAGGTACATAAGTAATAACATCTGCAATTCAGCTGGACCTCGTATGATCATGGTCGTACCACATAACTAGGGCTATCCGCGGCCGCAGGCCTTCAGGGAGCCCGGGAGAGTTGCTGAGCAGTCTGTGCTCCTCAATGACTGGAGAGTCCTCTGGGGATCAGATGAGATGAGAGAGATGAGGGTCCGAGAAGATATTTTATTTTTGCAGCACTGCTTATGACGTGAAGAAGAAGTCAAGGGTGACTGCTCATAGGTATGAGTCCATACAGAATTTTCACAAAGTCCATATTTGTCAAAGCCAATGTTTTGTTGGTCGACCTTGTATGATTAGCCACATTCCTGATGTTTCTTGTCAACAGTAATTGATGTAAGTAAGCACCCATGACCTTTGTGTTTTCTTGAAGGCATTCTATAGTCCAGCCCAACCTCTATCCCACATCTGTCAAGGGACCAGCACAGTGGGTCATGTATTAATAGTGACTTAAAGATCTATAGCCTCATTTTAGGTAACATTGTCGGAAAGGCAGCAACGAAGATTGGGTGACTGTTGAAATGATACTTCAGGATAAGAAAATCTTGTTCCAGCATTGGAGGTCATGCACCATGTCGTACTGGAAGCATAGTGTATGGTAGTTAAGGGAAGAAAAAATAGAAGCAGAATGCTTGAATAAATAATCTCAACCACAGGTAAATTTATTGTAGTGCACTCCAGTCCATCTTTTCTTGTACCATGACCCTTAAGCCAGGGACCAACCTTATTCAAATAAGCTCTAGGCCTTCTTGGCTCAGTATAACTCCCAATAACTGAGAGATTCAATCACACATTCTAACCATCATTTGTTTTTTAGGGCTTGCCTAGGCAGCGCTTGCGCGGTCTCTTCAAGCCATGCAGTATCTAGGATATGGGCTTGAAAAGAACGCCCATCTTTTCCCATTTTGTTCCTGTGGCTGTCCTTTAGAAATACAGGTTTTTCATTGGTGAATACACTTAGTAGTCCCTCCTTTTGGAATTTTGTATTCTCCCATGAGGACTGGCCATCTTACATGTGTTCTTACTGCTCAGGTCATTTATACTTTGAGAGAACACTTTTTTAGTTGGCCTGCCTCTTTGCTCCTTAAGTGTTCTGTTTACTTGTACAATTAAACTTCTTAAGCTTCATGTCAAATGGCTTCATTTGCTTGCCGTCCATCCCTTAATCTACCTGTGCCTCAATACGTTTGGTAAGGAAATACAAGATGTTTATAGCAGATAATCTACTTGGTGTTAGTTGCGAAACACAGCAGTTTTCAGAAGGGCTCCCTTAAAGTGGACTGGGAAAACCCAGTTGAAGCTCTGCGCTAAATTTCAAGTTGTCATATACAATGTTCAGAGAGAGTGCACTATAAAACGTTTATCAGATGTCTGAGAAATAATCAACCAGTTTAAGTGTTGATAAGTTTCTTTTGCTAAACTAGGTCTAATATGGCTGTACAACTGGTGGGCGTATTGTATTAATTATTCCATCCTTATTCAGAAAGAGTGCGTAGTTTATAAAAGAAAACTAAGTGCTAGGACCCAAGATATTTCACACGAGTCTACTGCAACTGTCACCACTCACTTGTCAACTTTAAGTCTTGGTTTAAGTTAGGGTATATTAAATAGCTAAATGCTCCACTAACAATCGCTGCCAACAAAATACACGAAAAGCGCCACCATTTGGTGGCTTCTAACAAATATATGCCGGAGTTTACAAACAACTGCCAGTGCTGAGCAGTGGCAAACATTGGCACACATTAAACACTGCCCTGTAAAAATTAGACATTACATTATAGAGTTGTCTTTTGCATTTTTGTTCAAACAATGGAAATATTTAGGAGAGAAAGTTAAACTTATGTTTATTTGGATTCCAAGTGCTCAGACATGAATGTAATTAAGAGCGCATGTCATGCAGCTGTGCCATTGTTGTACCAATAGAATGCTTGTTTATTGGCAAGTCAGCGGCTATAGAAATAATGGCATCAGAGCCTGAAAACCAGAGTGTGTCATAGGCCGGCTTTTCTTTGGGAAGAAAGAAGTCCCTCCGACCTTGCATACAGCGATATATTTATAGAAAGGAAAAATAGGATGTTACTAGAATGTGGAACTTACAATGGACTGAGCTTTTCTCTGCTTTGCTGGTTTTCATAGATAGGTATTGTTCTATTGAGTCTATGGTGAAGACAAGACCAACTTTGAAAACAATATTGAATGCACTTTAAGTGAATAGCTTGTAAAAATACACCGTTTGTATCTGTATGAAGTCTGGACAGTGACCCAGGTGGATGTAAGGTGACGTGACGTCACAGTGAGTAACCTGCACTGCAGGGTCCCTCAGGTCTGATTCACTACATCGAACCAGAATCCATCTGTGAAGCATGTGTCTGCTTCCTTCTGCCTCCCCGGAACCTTAGCCCCTTCCAACGAGGAACAGACCCCACAAAGCTTGCCAACACCTACTGAAGGCCAAATCCCAGAAGAGAGGCATGCACTACTTAAAGCCACCTACAGTGTAGGAAGAGACTGCTGGACTGTACTAAACTGCTTCACTAGGCACAAACCAAATATATTTGTGCCAAATATATATCTTATGTACTGACTCTGGTATGAGTTGCTAGGGTTTCAATGGACAGAAAGAAAACACTACTCCAGCAGTTGGGGAGCTCAACATACGTCACAGGTCAAGGCAGGAGAGTGATATATACAGGAAAAATACAGGAAGAGGAAATCAGCTCCTGGCCAGCATTGGTTGGCAACTGTGATTTTGAGGCTTGCTTAACACTATGACCCTTATCACAATTGACCTGGAGTTTGGTACATAATTTATCGCATATGATACTGTGGGACTAGTTATTTAATGGGTGTGATAAGTATCAACAATTACAAGTGTTCCTTTTTAATCTTAAATAGGGTATAATGTGCAGATGTTGGTGCTTTTCGCACCAAAATCCAGATGTCCCAGTACTAACAAGCCATTTTACCCCCGATAAATATTGACATGCGCAAATTTATCAGAGGGATGCAGTTTAAATTACACCCACTGTTTGCTCTGTATGATTCCTTAAAACTCATAATTCCAATATATGCAGAAAAGGAGTTCCGCCCACATCGGGCCAGTAGAAATTAGGACCAATGTGTTTTTCCCTCTGAAACTGACACAGCCATGGGAGAACTGCAAGGCTCAGAGAGCAGTACACAACCACAGAAACCCTGAGCTGAGTAAGATATTGCAGTGTTTTTAGCTCCTGTCAATGGCATCAACTGGGAGATGCAAGCAGCCTGCAGAAGCATGGCACAGAGGCCTGACTGCAACTCAGGAGCCTGGGACTCATTGATATTTGCTAATGAAGAACTCTGCAACAAAGTTGAGTAGCCAGGTTATATGAGTAGCAGGGGCGCCGTTATCAATAGTAGGGCTTGTGCAATGGCACCAAGGCCCAACTGGAGGTTATGTGTGCCCATTTTCCATGCCTGAATGAGGCCCCTTGCACTCTTTATACTCCACTGCTGAGAAGATCTAGTAATGTGTACACACCTCACATACATTATTAATCATAAAAGGAGGGGACAGGGAGCAGTTAACGGTCCAGTACCCATGCTACCCTGTAGGAATATTCGCTTACCCACACACCTGCATGCATCATCACGGCTAAGAGAAAAGATTTCCGCTAAAGATCCCTCTCACATGGCCCATGGGGCAATGCAGCACTGGCCCCATGAGGAGCTAAGCTTAATGATGAAACATGACATACACATGGGTGTGTGAGGGCAACACCTTCCAATAAGGAAGATTCCCTTACTTCAAATACACTCCAACCAGACGTCTTCTTTAAAAGAACAGCTACCCCCTATTCGTGCAAATACACACCTCACCCAAACACAAGAAACCTGTTGCCCCAGCTCTCACCTCTTCAGAGGGCCCCACCTGAATGGGATATCAAGCAATAGGAGAGGTGGCTGGTGCAGCCAAGGGGACCATTTGACAGATTCTAGCAAAAACACTACTCCATGTCCTCAACTGACGGGAAGTTAATTCGGAAACGCTCAAGTTTAAAAAACTATACTACGCAGTACTTCAGTAGAGATCCATTTTTTTAAACAAAGGGGGCAAACCCAGTAACCCGGGGACCTGGGTACAACAATATATAACAACACAGGTGGTCCCTACGGTGGAATTGTAGCCCTTGATTTCCACAGCAGTAGTCACAAAAAACCCTCCTTACAGGTAAGGTTTGTTATACAATTTACACATTTTAATCAGACACATTTTTTTTCCAAGAGCAAACAAAGATTCAAAAGAACCTCTCAACTTTAACTCATATAGTAGGTGCTCCTATTGAGTTACCACGCTTAAAGTGAATATAAATTGCACCAGTGTAATTTACAAGACAATATATACATGTGTCTGACAGAGACCTTTTCAGCAAAACTTGTAATAAAAGTGTTGGAAATCTACAATTAACTAAAACGAACAGTCCACATTTAATTCTGTCGACGTTTCGACCCACATAACAAATGTAATTAGAAAGGGTCATCATCAGGACAACAAGGTGTATAAGAGGCACCACAGTAATTCAGGCAAGTGTCTCAATGTGTCTGGGATGTGACAATACAACATTAGGCTCACGCAAAATAAGGGCAAGCAAAAATAATCAAGGAAACAATAAAGATCTGAGGAAAGTCAGGTTACTTCTCCAAAGTTGTATCATAGTCAGACAAGTCTCATCTTATGCAAACCTCCCTCTACCCACTTATTTACAGAAAATAAACTTGAAAACATATTTTGAAAAAATGTATTCACACATGGGTACCTCACATCAGTTCGGTTGGCATTTACTTGTCAATAGAAGTTAGCCAGTGGCACTTACGCTCTCAAGATTTTGACGTTAAATATATTTTAATCTTCCCCTTAAGTCCAGGTACAGGAGGCACAATAGGAAAATCGTTAAATACTTGCAACATAGAAACATGGCGGCAGTCATGAAATAGGCCATTGTAACACAACTTGTGGAAAGGAAAAGCAACAGAGAAAAAATACTGGCAAGTAATGTAGGTTCTACCAGCACATGGTTGGTTCAGAATTTTATTCACGCAATTTTCCCCAAGCTTAGTTTAAGATTTAGGAATGGTCTTCACCATTGTGCCATAATCCTTAAAACTGAAATCACAGGTAACTAGCCATACTCAAAACAAGCAAAATAGTGATTAAAATAACACTTGTAATGTAAAAGCAATTTGTTTAAACCAAAAAGCAATGACTGAATCCTCCAAATAAATCAGAATGTTCAGGGTCTATGAGGAAAAGCATCATGCTTCATGACTACGGGCATCCACGCAGCCATTTTGGTTTGGGGTATAGACAGGAGTTGGAAGTAGGGCAAGTCTGCTTCGCCTCAACATTTCATGTCCTTTATCTGTGTGGGTCTTTCTCCCTCAAGTGTCAATCTATATACTACAAATAAAAGTGATAATGTGAGGCCATTTTAGGAGGGCAGATGGATACCTCCTCATAAACACACAAAACTGCAAGGGTCTCTGGAAACTAAAATGAAGGCCTCGACTTGTAGAGAGGGCTTAATACAGGTGCGTAATACGGGGTGCTCCTGATTAGTATTTTTATGTGAGGACAGTCACTAAATTAGTGATCTGAAGCACACTTAAATGCTTAAGTCCTAGTCTGGCAAGTGTCTGAGCCATGGCTAGGGCTTGTCTGACTGGAGCTCATGCTCTTGAGGGAGTGCTAGAATGGCCTAGGGGGAAAAAAAGTAGGCCTAGTTTGCGAAGTGCTGAAAAAACTCTGCAGCGCTACGCGAAGTTCTGCGAGAGGCGGTATCCAGTACATTGCGCTATTCGCGCAGATTTTTAGTGCCAAGAGTTTTTCCCACTCTGTAAAATCAGCACGAACTGCATCACGTGGAGCACAAGAGGGTGTTGCTTCTTTCTGCCACTGAAGTAGATTTACTAATCGAGCGGCAGCTTCCTCACTATGATCAGCAGCTCCAGCGGGTGGTGGTCTAGCACGCAATTTCATTCACTCATGCTCACAAACTTAACGTTGGCGAGCCGCGCTAGAGAAAAGATTACGCTCTGTGCCGCCTTGCTGAGTTTTTCGAAACTCCGTATTGAGTGCGGAGTGGGCAAAACTCGGCAAACTCTGCCGGCAGAGCGGAATTCTTTGCTCACCCCTAGAAAAAACCTTACTCAAAAGTGTTTTTTTTTTTACTGCGGATGAGCAAGTGAAATCTGCATGTTTAAATGTTTGGAAAGGGCCTGATGAAAACATCAACTTTGATTGCTATTCCAATTGTTTCCACACTCATTTGTCATCAATGTCTTGCAGTAAGTTGTATTCCTGCCTTTAAAAAGCTGCCAAGCTCCTGCTCACGCCATCCTCTGAAAAACCGACCAAACTAGAATTACTCTCTTTTGATGTAATCACACAGTGCTTGGCTGCTTCTCTGGATAGGTTTGACTGTGCAGATGCCTAGAAAATGTAAGAAACCCAGATACCTATCACTGAGCTGTAATGCATGCTACAGCACAGCCAGCAACAAACACTCAAACTGCCATAACTGCACTGTAGACAGAGCACCTTGAATACACCCAACACAGCACATACATGTCATAAAGTTAACACTCACCATGCTCACAACAACACTGCCAAACATGGCACGCCACGCATGAACATGAAACTGAGCACATTAGATAAAAATCCATATATCTGGCATTCACACAGAAAATACACATGCTGATACACACAGTCTCCATCCACTGGGCAATGGCCCTGCATATAAACCTAGAAGATGTCTATGCAAATCCATCCTGTCTTATTACTTGAACACCAATCATGTACACATACAGGTCAATAAATAAGACACTGCTGCCTAACAGAGAATATGACCAGAGTGTAATGTCCACAGCTAAGACCAGAAGCTGAATCAGAATGGGTTGCAGTAATCCCAGACTCCTGTAGGAATTTTCCAAACTCCTGAAGCATCCAGTGTTGACACCAATTGCAGAATCTGCAATATATGAATAATGGTAACAAAGTATGTAAACTCCAAAATAAAAACAACTCCTTGAGCTACAACAAACTGCTCAGAATAAAATAAGACAGTAAGGGTCCAGTATTGGAAAATTGGACTATAGAAGTGCAGATACTCCTTGTCCTTGCGCAGCTGTTCGCTGCTAAGAAGTGCTAGTGCTTTACCATTAAATATAATGGAGAAGTGCCGGTACTGTTACTATCGCTTCCAAATTAAAGAAGTGCATGCACAGTGTCTGATAGCATCTTCCCATTTAAAGCAATGGTAGTGCCACTTGAAAGGTGACTTGATCCGCTAAAGACAGAGAGCGTTAAAAACGTTTGCTGAGGCCTGAATACGGCTTGTCGTTGTTATGCAGTTGATACGCGTTAAGTGAAATGATGCTTGGCAGGTGGCAGATGCCAACTGAATTTAATGACATGTCGAGTAAAGGAAATGGAGACAAGCCAAAGACTGTAAGCACGCTTGCAAAGAAGAAACTTCCAGATCGTCTGCCCACACACCATCACCACGGCGCGTACTGCAGCATAAAAAGCCACAGAGATATTCTGCTCCCTGCTCTTCCGCTGATTTCTTTCATTCAGAATCATTTCTTTTGACTTTTCTGCTCTATTTCCAGATTATGACTACAATGTACCTCTGCAGGGTGTCTATATGACTCAATTCAAAGATATCTTAATATAGTAGGGCGCCCGCCTACTCCTTACGCCTCACAAAGCTCAAAGTTAGTTCTGTTATAGACATTTTTCAGAGTTGTGTGTGTGTGTGCGACTGTATGTGTACAGAAATGTTCAAATTCTACAAACACGATTTATTAAAGAGACACGGACATGGCCGTGAATTAAAAGAAGTATTTGGCAAGAAGTATTGTTTCCATTGCATTTGTCCATTCAATCACAGCCAATGCGTTTCATTTTGATTTGGACGATGAAGATACGAAATGTTGGACTCTTGTATATACCGCTTTACGAAATAACAGATACCCAAGGATAGGTGCTGGATCTTTACTGTTTATCAAGCTCTAAGATTAAACCATATTTGAAGATTTCATAACTACCTGATTTTCTGACTCTGCTCTTTACATATATGAATCCCTCATGAAGTTTCGCATCGAAACAAAAAGCATTGGCCATTCGGGCCGAGATGTTTTTAAAAGGCATCTTAATATCTGAATAAAGAATACCTTCCTTTGCTACAAGTGAAGACTCAAGATCTCCTTCTTCTACATTCTGAAGACATCTTGCCAAAGGATTGCTCTTTTCTTGAACGCAATGGACTACTTTTGGAATAGACTTGAATGTACAGTTTACTCGAATTTATGGTATAGGAGTGCTTCCCCATTTGGTCTTTAAAGTATCATCTAGTCTGAACCATGACTGAGATTAAATGTTGCTTGTTTGAGGATCTGAGATCAGAAAGTAGCTTCATTAATGATAAAAGCAATCTGAATAATCATCAATCATAGGAAAACCATCCCCTGAATGAAAATTGGTTAATCACAGAAAGGGAAAGGTAATTCTAGATCTGCCACCTTTACAAAAGATATTTAGCCAGAACATTGGCTGTACTCTTAAAAATATTTGGGTATGGATATTTGAAGCACAGATATGAGCATGGCCTCTGGGATAATGTGATTCTGGGTCACTGCATTCTGTGCATATTTATGGATTTAACACACTTGTCCCATAATCTATCATCTGCTGTGCATACTTTACAGATTCCCCCAAAAATGTTTCTATTTTAGACAAATGAAAAAGTATGTTAAAAAAAAAAGGAATGCAATGTGGTGCTGCACAGGGTTCATGCCTCCTGAAATAGTTACATTATGACTAGGCTCTCTGTTTTCCGTTTTTACGGATTTATACAGATAAATACAGACAGAAAACAATGTGTTTTCAGTCTGCATTTATTTTTAAAAGTGGATAAATACAGAAAATTGTGCTTCTTTTAAGTGACTCTCCGTGCTGTCTTTCATGAATTATAGGCTAGCCTAACAGCAGATGGACAGCATAGGAAATTTAAAAACAGGATGAAATTTCTTTAAATAATGGCATTTGTCAACATACATTTATGGTACAATGCTAGTATTTATCAGTGGATGTATTGTTGTGTAATATTTGGCAGCTTAATAGCTAAAACACGACAGACCTCTAAGTATGAGTGCGCGTCTATCAGGTAAATAGATATGGAAATGTACCCAAAACACAAAATAAATATGGATAAATACAGATCAAATGGCCCAAAAATAAATATGGATAAATACAGATGGAAATGGACAAAAAATAAATACCATAAAACCGGGAGCCCTAATTATGACATTTCAGGTGATTTCAGGTGTGACACTGGTAGTAATGCAGTTGAACATTTGCCCAGACAGCATTAATCTGTGTTAAAATGAGAAAAAAGCAAAATTATACTCCCAGAGAATGTAAAATACAATTGCCTTTTCTTGCCACCTAATTTAGCCAACCCTGATGCATAAGTTGGTCCTTCATTGCCACTTAATTCCAGTGGCCCTAGATACAAATCCAATACAAGTGGTGAAAGCATCATTTTCCTAGAGCCAAACCTACACCACAAGGACAGATAAAGCCACGACTACCAAGTCAAACACTGATTGGGTTTTGAAATATCTAAATCAGTATAACATCTTCCCATTTCTGACAAGGAATAGGCCACAGTACACTCACGTTTTTTGACTGACATTCCTGTCCAATATCTTCTGGGTGTCTTTTAGGCATGTTATAGTTCCGGGCATGTCACAAGTTTTACTATTGCTCAGTTTGTACTCCTACATATGGGTAAAATGCTGTCACTCATTCGCGAAGGTGGCTGAGAGAAGTTCTTGGATCTGACACACAGATCAATCAATTAATACTTTATTTTGCATTTAGAAATAAATGCATAAAAAGTTCAGCAAAAAATATAGAAAAATATCAATAAGTTATCATAAAAAGGCTGATATCTAAAAATGTATCATTACATTGGTAGCAATCAAGGATACTGCAACCTAATAATATTGAATTAAAATGTCTCTAATGTACTCAGTAAGCCCTATTCCCCAAGACTTAGTAATGATTAGGTATGACTTATTCTTGTAATACTCCTGGTTTACTCTTGAATTTCAGGAGTGAGCCACGAGTACTCCTCTACTTCTACAAGAGTAAGTCACAGAGAAATCTTCCTGAATTAAGCCCATTGAGTTTTATGGCCTCCATAATGGGTTTAATTAGTAGTACAATAATAAAAAGTATAATAGACAATCTTGCTATAGACAAATGCAAATATGGTGAAAAGACCTAGTTTTCATGTTTACTGAGTGCTTTGAAAAAATACAATCATGGCTGAGAAGATGGGTCTAATAACTTATCTAGCACGCACATTTGTAACCTTTATCTTGATAAATAAGCGCTGTGCATTGGTTGGCCCTTGGGCATTGTATCGACAAATTCTCTTCTTTGGCTTCCCAGTTCTACTGTCTTCGTTCCCTCTAAAAAGCACTCATAGTGCGTGCAACCAGGCTGATTTCTAGGTTCAATAAATATGTTTTCCTTGCTCCCATTCTGATAAACCTACACTTGTTTCGCAAACCTTTCAGAATAAAAAGTAAGGGTCTTATAACCCACTTATTTATGCCAGGCCACATTGTCTTTACCCCCTGGTGACTCCAGTGTTCTAGTTGTCAATTGAAGTCAAACTTTTGTTGATTGCCGACAGAAACTGAAGGTTTGTGTCGTGGCTTGTAGAACAATGAGATGTATCTCAAACACTGAATCAACCTCATGAATCGAAGGAGAAAGACTTTACAATTACATAGTATTTTTACTATACCTGACCCTTCGACAAGGGACAATTAGAAAACTGGAGTCACCAGTTGACTCATCAACCAGGGCGTCTTTATCTTTATACAACTACACAGTCCTGAAGATGGTCTCACAGATGCATCACTACGGAGATCGAAACGTCGGCGTCTAACCCAATTTCCTTTTTAGTTATTGTTAACCTTATGTTAACGTTATGCTCTAATTCTAAGCCCTTCTGTGAGAGACAGACTTTCTGTGTTATATATTTGAAAGTGGACTTTAACATACATTGGCGTAAAGCCTAATGACTTAAAAAGGGATTGCAGTGTTTTTGTCAAAGTGAGCGGAGATTACCTTGCGAACTCCAATCTAATTTAATTCTCATGATTTTGAGTTCTAACATAAATGTAATATTAAGACATACACCTGTGCCTTGAAATTTATTTTCTTGAAAAATGGAGTGTACAACTTTCAATTACGTTTCGATGCCATGCTTAGGCATTCCGAATGACTAGAATATTTATATGTCAAATGTTTTTATTTGAATTAACCCCTTGCTGACATGGTTACTTACTTGACTTCTTACTACCAACCAGCACTGTGTGTGCTTGTGAGAAAGATGTGATCCTAATGCAATGGAAAGCTTGCAAGTATCAATGTGCGTGCATCCACAGAGGCTGTCTCTTACTAGCAACCAGCACTCAGCACGCTTATGAGAAAGATGTGATTCTAACCAGTGGTGGCTGGTGAACTTTGAAAGTGATGGGGCGTAAGACCAAATCACTAAATTCCTTGCGCGTACTCTAGAGCCCAACTGTCCTTATGTGTGATATGGGGACACTGTGATTTTTTTTTTAATTGGGTAAAATGGTGCATTTTCATGTACCATTTACCCTACTTCAGACATGCCTTCATCTGGTGAAGTTTACATTCAAATGACAGCCGTCAAAGCTTTGCAAGTTTCTTCCAGGGCACTTCACCGCAGGCGTGTCAGGAAAATGTGGGTGAAACATGTATTTAATGCAAAGCCATAAGATAAATGCACTGTTCTCAGCACGCTTACTTCCCACTGGCTTGAAACATGGGTACAGTCTTCAGTCAAATTCCTGTGGGCGTGACCTAATGCTCGCAGGAATGGCAGGCACTGGGAAGGGCGGCAAAGACTCATAGACCTCAAAGTCACATTCATCCCACCTAAGAATTACACAAAGCACAGTACAATTCAGCTGTCACATCAGTGGTAAATTTGAGCCGATGGCTTCCGGTGCTCAGCACCAGCACTTCATCAACACCCGCACTTTTCATGAGCACCAGTTAAGGACACATTCATTAATGGTAAGCACGGGAATATTAAGTGATTTGCCCAGAATCACAGAATGTTGAGACTTTAACCTGTTTCCCCAGCTCCGAAGTTAGCAGCTCTGGCCATTACGCCTCATCCTCTCCCCACTTTCATGGTTAGTAGTTGATTGTGGTTTAGGCGGCACTAAACAGAGAAATAGGAAGTGCAAGCTGCCTCCTGACAAGAGCCCCGTCACTGTGTCACATAGAGACTGATTCTCAAGCAGACTACACTGAAAATGCTCTTGACTCTGATTAAAAAGTCAGTCCATCAAAGTCCACATGCTACCTGGTAGAGGGCATGTTGGAAAGCAAATGCTATAGAAACACTTTAATGCTATCAATGCAAAAGTAACTCCCGTTTTTACATGGCAGAAGCGTTTGAGACAATATTTGTCATGTCACCGATATCTATTCACACATCAAAGATCTGGCATTAGTAGGCACTTTCTCAAATTCTTGTTATCTACAGGATTGATGTGGGGATGATATTCTTATCTTTACCCAAAACCAGCTGTTCATTAGCGCTGTCCGGACTAATCCTCTGTGCCCACTTGATTAATATTTTAAAACAAATACAAAGAAAAAAGTGGTCAGTCAAATCACTCAACATACAGCATACCCCCTCTGATTAAGTGTATGTGTGCTACAAAGAAAAAATGTGTGGAAAAATGAGAAAGTATCTCACATGCGCACCACCGGAGGAGCTACTGGTAGGTTCTCACCAGCTTGCCCACGTTTTTGTCATCATCGATAACTTTCTCAAACGAAAAAAGAATTGTGTCCAGTGAAGAAAAGGTGAAGAAAAAAGACAAACAATAGAGACCCCGTGGAGAATGAGACTCAAGAAGTCTCTAATAAAATTGAGCTAGACTCACACACACCCTTGTCACTTTTAATCCGAACTGTGAGTCTGCCCGGTATTAAAAACACGGCATGTTGTAAACCGATATCGCCTTGGGCCTGGGACTAGGTAGAGGTTGGCAAGTCAAGCAAGGCTTCAACCAAATATCTGGATCAGGTGCAACATGAAAGAAGCTTTCGGTTTTTAATAGGACAAAATTCTCCATGCTGTCAGTGCTCTGCTGGAAAGGGAGCCAGCTCACTAGTATTAGAGGCCAGTGTTGGACTGGCCAGTCCGGCAGTCTATCAAAGCCAGATAGGCAAGCTTGAAAGGGCCAGTTTGAAGAACATTTTTTTGTTCCTGTGGGCTGTGGCGGGATTTAAAAAAAACAGAAGGACCCTTATAGGCTAGTTCAACAGTGTTGGAGTCTGTGACATACAGGAAACACGGAAATGTCTGCAGCGGGTGCACTAGCCTACTAAACTATCTCACCTTGATTGAAAAGTCTGAGCAGCAACTCGCACACAGATGTCTGCTGCAGAAGCATTTGCCAACTGGGATTAAAATGTGACCTGCTTTATAGACACACCTCCCTCCTTCTGCCGTAGTTCCATATACCCACTGAGTTGTCTGTCAGGAATTCGAAACAGTACACACACAGCAGGTTACACTGAACCTTTGTAGCTCAGAATAACAACCTTCTGAAGTATCTCACAGAATTACAACCAAGAACCTGCAGATATAGAAGTTTAATCGCAACCTATGCACATTGCTCGAGAGGAAAAGCGGGAACATAGCTTTGAAAATCAGATCAGAAGCACAGTGTAGCAGATGGAGAAATATGCTGAATGGGATTTCTTGCTTTTTAAGACAGACCAAATAAACACCAACACCAGTACTGAAGGAGTGAGGTGCATCTTAAAATAAAGGGTAAAAGTGTGCGAGGCCTGGGTAATCCCGCTATCTCCACAAATCATTAAACATGAAACCAAATTATGGCAGCAAAGTTATATAAAATAAAGATATTAACGGAAACGTGAATTCACTCAAAACACTCACATTGGCATATTAAATGTGCTTTTTCATGTTAAAAAAACAGTTACAGCACTGTAGCAACCTAATTTACAGCCAACACCTTAATATTTTCATGTTTGCCAATCGACTGCAAGGAACAAAAGGGAAAAGACGAGGCGCAACATCAGTGAGGCATTGAACAATATCAAGAGAGAGCTGCCAACTACTGGCCATGCTACCTTTAAAAGAAATGTGCTTCGAAAACCGGCCAGGAAAACTGCCCTGAAAAGGCAGCAGTCTAAGGGCATGACTCAGATATTAGTGGCAGGCGCGCAACACCCATTGGACTCAAAGGGCTTCAGCACCCCCCCTGCCCCCCCCCCCCTCGTGTGTGGCAGCCGGGATGAGACAGCTTCCCGGGCACACACACAGCCGCACCCGAGCACTTCACAGGTATTTAAAGACCATTTGCATGTTAATGAGGCCTCGCTGTTGTTTCACCCCTTCTAAGAGCCCCTGCAGCTCCGCTCTGCCTATCGCTTAAAGATTCAGCCCCCCCCCCCCCCCGAAATTTTTTATTAGGCTCCCCCCCACCCAAAATTTGGCTCTAGTTGCACCTCTGATTAGCGGACAGGTTACTCCATCACAACGCGGACGGATATCCTGTTTGCCGGAATTTAAACCCCATAATATCCTATGACATTTCTATTTCAGCGGATGGGATATCCGTCACCATTGGGACGGAGTAACCTACAAGCAAATATCCAAACCAGGCCCTCGGGCTGCCTCCATCCAGCCTCCTTGCTCATGACATCCGTTCTTGCTGGGCTGGGACAGGGAAGCATTGAACGCAGGTCAGAGCTGGAGTCGGCATTGTGCTTCGGTGTGCTAACCATGACCAGACGTCACAGAATCACTGTTCGTGCCACTAATGGGCAGCTAACAAGGAGACTCCCCGAGTAGCTTGCATGATGCAGTGTCCGTCAGTGCAGGGCTAGTTCCGACAGCCCCTGAGCCTGTCTTTGATCATGACACGGCTGTTGTGTCATCAGAGAGCCTTGAGAGGGGGCTCTCTCTTGAACAGGGCCGGACTGGTAACTCAAAGCAGCCCTGGCAATTTTGTTGCCCACCCCCCTGGGGGGGCAAGGGGGGCAAGTGTGAAGCACTGCTGCTTTTGTTACTGGGAGGCAATATTCCGCTGCAAAACTGTCCCGCAGTCACAAAACCGGCCTCCACTGTGCCAGCCTCCCGGGGAAATGCCCAATGCTTGGTGCTGCCAATCCGGCCCTGCTCTTGAACCCCACCATGGCTGTAAAATACCAAGCCCTACAAAAAAGGTGACTGCTCAATCATGCACAGGGGAATACAAAATGCACCTCCTGTCACTCAGACTCCCTGACTCTTGCTCAGGTAAGCTTAAAGTTACACTGAGGATAGAACCTGTCGTAAGTCTCTCTGCTACTAGATACCAAATTAACATATTAGTAGGAGGCAGAAAAGAGTGAGGTCAGAGCCCCAAAGCCCTTATAGAACAGCCGCCATTGATCCTAATACAAAGAGAGATGTGCAAATATTTATGCGCATGCACCCACCAATGCTATTTCTTTAAAGCAAATAGCATGGCATGTGCGTATGAGGAAATTGTGCTCCTAATACAATGGAAGCAGGCACGTACACTTGTGCATCGATTGCCTGCCTAATGCACAATGCTCTATTAACAAGAACGGAAATCAAAAATCCTATGCCATTAGAAATAACGCCAAGTTGCTCAGTGCTCATGGTGCCAGGACTTGCGCTGATTGCACGTTCAGGTAGCAACCCTTCATCTTGCGGTGATCTTGTAGGCTCTGGCCTCAGCAGACCGGTCTTTCAAGTAACAATAATTCTACAGGCTCATACTTCGCACAGCAGCGCTATCCCTCATTTGCAATGCAGGTCAAGTTTCAGGCAGCACAGCCTTCCCTTGAGTGACGCAAATCTCACCAGACTAGGCATCAAACAACAGAACTATCCCGCAGGTTAAACGTATGTTCTATGCTTGGGCCTACAACAGTAGATATACAGACCTTACAAAGACAGGCAACATGCCAGTGAAAATTAGAGGGGGTCCCCTGCAAAGTACATGGAGGCCCCCCCGTACCAAGTCAGGAGCTCTCAGGCAAAGGGGCCGCTGCCTGTGCACAGTGCCAGAGGAGGCAGAGTCATAATGAACCTTGAGGGGGGCCCCCTGCAAAGTACATTGAGGACCCCCCTTGGACTAAGTCAGGCAAGGGGCCCGCTGCCTGTGCACGGTGCCAGAGGGGGCAGTCGCATAATGAAACTTGAGGGGTCCCCCCTTTAAAGTACATGGAGGACCCCCTCTCGAACAAAGTCAGGCAAGGGGCCCGCTGCCAGTGCACAGTGCCAGAGGGGGCAGAGTCATAATGAAACTTTAGGGGGGCCCCCTGTAAAGTACATGTAGGACCCCCCTTGGACTAAGTCAGGCAAGGGGCCCGCTGCTCATGCAAAGTGCCAGAGAGGGCAGTCGGATAATGAAACTTGAGCCACCCTCCCCCTGCAAAGTACATGTAGGACACCCCCCCTCGGACCAAGTCAGGCAAAGGGCCCGTTGCCCGTGCACAGTGCCAGAGGGGGCAGTAGCATAATGAAACTTGAGGGGCCCCCCTGCAAAGTACATGGAGGACCCCCCTTGGACTAAGTCAGACAAGGGGCCCGCTGCTCGTGCAAAGTGCCAGAGGGGGGCAGTCGGATAATGAAACTTGAGCCACCCTCCCCCTGCAAAGTACATGTAGGACATCGCCCCCCCTCGGACCAAGTCAGGCAAGGGGCCCACTGCTCGTGCAAAGTGCCAGAGGGGGCAGTCGGATAATGAAACTTGAGCCACCCTCCCCCTGCAAAGTACATGTAGGACACCCCCCTCGGACCAAGACAGGCAAAGGGCCCGTTGCCCGTGCACAGTGCCAGAGGGGGCAGTAGCATAATGAAACTTGAGGGGCCCCCCTGCAAAGTACATGGAGGACCCCCCTCGGACTAAGTCAGACAAGGGGCCCGCTGCCTGTGCACAGTGCCAGAGGGGCAGTAGCATAATGAAACTTGAGGGCCCTCCCTGCAAAGTACACATAGGACCCCCCTTGGACCAAGTCAGGCAAGTGACCCGCTGCCCAGGCACAGTGCCAGAGTGGGCAGAGTCATTATGAAACTTGAGGGGGGCCCTCCTGCAAAGTACATGGGGAGGCCCTCCTCCTCTCCCCCAGACCCATTAAGGAGTTCTCAGACCAGGAGTCCGCCGCATGTGCACAGTGCCGGAGGGGCCGTCCTGGAGATCGGGGGCCCGCTTCATGGGGGCCGTAGGGGCTGATGTTACGCCACTGGGAGAGGGGCCCCCTGTAGCTCACCCCCGCACTGTGGGGGGCGGGCTCATGTTACACAACTGCAACTTACAACAAAGCTATTCACTTCGTTACAAAGATGGATGACAGCTGAACTATTCAACAAGCAATAGAGAGGTTGCACCTGACTGTTTAACAATTTCTATCATCTTAATTATACTTTTAAATTCCCATAAGTATACATCCATGTTAAATGGTGTTGAACACAGCACTATCCCTCAAGGGATATGTCATGCATGTCATAAAAGAGGCGGAAGTGAACTGCTCTGCTACCCACTCTGGATCCAGGAGAACTGGAGTCTCAAATCCCAACTTCTCCGCTTGACCCCGTTGTGTGATCTTGGTGAGATCATTTCTATTTGTGCCTTGTCTCCCTCATCTGTTACCATGGATAATACTTAGGAAGAAGCTAAATATTTGTTTTAAGAGCCGTATAAGTGAAAAAGCGTCTTGAAAATGAATGAGAAAAAATTAAAATACTGACAATAAAAATATTTTCTGTGAAGTATTTGTTCATGTTTTTTCTCTCTTCTGAGAAAACATTTCCCATGTTTATTACTGTAACACCGGATCTGAGTACAGAGAACTTATCAGTTCTTTTTCCTAGGCGTGGACTGCTGATGCCTGCTGTGTGTGTAAACAAATTAAGAAGTGTCATTGACGTAGATGAGCCCTAGAATGTGAAGAAATGTTAATGGTCTCTTGGGGAGAACACCTCACTTGGTGTCCTGGGTACACTTTACACTGGGCCTGTCGGGCGTAATCCTGAATCTCCCTGCCAATCCGTTCAGGACCGAGCTATACCTTTGGCCAGTGTGCCCAGGGTAAAATCACACCCAGGGCTCCCGGTTTTATAGTATTTATTTTTGGGACTTTGTATCTGAATATATCCATATTTATCTTTTGCAAATTTTATCTGTTTTTATCCATAGTTATTTTGGGTTTTGTGAAAAAAATGAAGTCGAAACTAGTATATTTCCACATATATTTAACCAATAAATGTGCACTCATTCTTCAATGCCTGAGAGGTATCAATAATATGAAAACCCACAGATGATAAATCAATGCACCTAAATGAAAACATAGTATCAACCATGTGCATATGTAAATGTATTTGTACTTATATAGCACACTTCTACCCAGGGGTCTCGTAGCACTGTATTCATACCACTGTGGAACCCTTCCTGGTTTTCCTGTGAGATGTCCACTCCTGGGCACCCCCCAAGGTGAAGCCAGGCATCCTAGCGCTGTGGGGGCCGTTGTGGAGATTAAGCAAGCTATTGCCCAGAGTTGCACAGTGGGACCCATGATTAGAATAGGCAACGAGGCGAGAATTATCAGGTCCGGGGAAATTGAATCCAAAAGCCACCAAGGCGGGAATTGAACCCTGGTCCCGGGCCATACCTCTGCATCAGGGTCTGCCGCTCTAACCATTGAGCCACACTTCTCCATATCTGCTGCTGTGTATGCCTCTTTACTAAAATTCCTTTTTTAACC
Organism: Triturus cristatus; assembly: GCF_964204655.1. Lineage (NCBI taxonomy): Eukaryota > Metazoa > Chordata > Amphibia > Caudata > Salamandridae > Triturus > Triturus cristatus. The sequence continues at coordinate 273,530,564 of NC_140588.1, forward strand.
CCTTTGCATGTCAATCGGCATAGCTATTTGTTTGCCAGCCATGGCTGACAGCATCCAGAATTACCTAAAAAACAACCCAACTCCCGTTTTTATCCACATTTAAAAATAAATACAAACAGGAAAATAAATAGGTTTCTGTTTTTATCTGTAAAAATTAGTAAAAATGGAAAACAATCATACCTTCCATACGTGTGATGTAAATTTACGTGAAGTAAAAATACAGTGAAGACCGTTTTCATATTTCTCAGCCATTCTGAACAAGCATTGGCATAGCCAATAGGGTATAAGTGTTTAGCCATGCAGCACCTTACCCCACTCACATGCCCACACACTTCAACAAGACATAAAACACTGGGACCAGTAGGGCCAAACTTATAAGAAGGAAAGTGGACAGACAAGGCCTACTCTTGTTGGTTACAAATCACAGAACTGGAAGAAGCACAGCATCAGGCATGGGTCACCTTAAAATCCAAGCAGTCTCCAGAAAGAAAAAAACTGTCTAAAACTGTCAACAACCACAGAATTGTGCGGTGCGCTGCTGAATTGTGTGGTGGGGGGAGTTGGCATTGGGAAGGTTGGGGGAGCAGTAGCCCCGCACCAGTCCTGCCAAGTATTACGCATCAGGCGTTAGACATGCGCATTTCAGTGTGGTGGTCTACATCACCGGACTGAAATGCAAAGTCACACATATTTAGTGCCTGCTCGAATGTCATGGAGAGCTGGCTGCTAATACACCATTTTTTAGTGTGAAAGCTCAGAGTGGCAGCGCGCGCTCTGCGCTGTTCCCGGGAGGCTTAGGGGCTGCCTGAGCTGTAGCGCAGCTGCTACTGCTACAGTGTAACAGACAACCATAGGATTCAATTCGCTGTGGGGCCGGGCATTACCATATATTTCACTGACGTGAGAGGAATCAGTGAGTGCCCAATGGCTATTGATAGACACGGACAGTCAGCTAGTGAGGTCAGATGTGAGTCTTTGAGACTAACAGTGATGAGCGGGTGGGTCCTGCTGCAGCCACCAGGTGCAGCAGTTAAATTAGAAGTTTGGCTGGCGGCAATCATGTAGGCTAGCGCAGCTGCTAGGAATCATGATTCCGCCAGTGATACCAACGAATCCGACCCCACCGGCGGGTGGCAACCACAAACTGGTAGCCGGAGTAGTTTGCAGCTGCCCAAAAAGCTTTCTTGGCGCTGGCTGGGGTCCTTTCCATCTTTGGTTGTGCAGCTATGTAGCTGAGCCAGCCGCGACCCTCAATCATAACCGGTGGCTGGCGTTGCAGAGGGCGAGGTCTGAGTTGGGTTGCGGAGGCTGACCAGCACCAGTCTGGCTGCCGTCGGCCCTTAACGCAGAAAGGGCCCAGCGTAGCCCCCGAGGTATAATGCTTTCAAAGTTTTACGGCCCTAATGAGCTTGCATGCATAGCCCGTGTGGTATGTACATTCCTCTCTTATTATGGGCATGTTTCACAGCTGATCATAATACACGTCGCACGCCTGCTTGTTTGCAGGGAATGCAGCTAATTATGGGTGCAGATTGCCATTGCACTGCTGTGTTTTGCTGGTGTGTTTTGTTTATTTATTTCTTAATGTGACGCTTTGCAGCAGGCAGAAGAGGAAAGAGGCAGCCGATGCTGCCGTGTCTCAAAGGCAGGGCCCGTACCACAGAGCGGTGAAGTGAGGGAGCCCGGCTGTAAGCGGGAAGCACGCAGCCCTTAGTTTGCAGACTCCAGTAGCTGACTCCCAATCTGCAGACTGGCTCCAAAAAATAAGGGGCGGTGCGGAGGGCAAAAACGGCCATGCAGAGGCTTGCGGCAGATTGACAGCCCAATTGGGACACATCCATCTTGCATTGCTGGCTGTTGGCTTTCTTGGGGCAGTCTAGGCTGCAAATGGCGCACGCCTCCCATGTCTGCTGCCCAGGCAATAAAAAAACAAAACTCAAGAAGAGCATAAATTAAAATTAATTCGGCAAGCGCATGGGCTGCCTACGCGCACTTAAATTACCAATCACCTGCATGGAGCTGCTTTTATCTGGAGCCGTGTAAGGCGACGCTGCTAGTAATTAGAGAGGAGAGAGGGAGGCCAGTGTGCAACGGTAGATTGGCCAAGGTTCCAGAAGACGTTGTGAGTTTTCTGATGAGAACAGCGCACTGTTCTCATCACGCACCCAGGAAAGGGAGAGGAGGAGTGACGAGGGAGGGGGCGGGAGAAAAAGCCAACAGGGACAACTGGTAGCGCTCATGCTTGTTGCAGATTATAGATATGCATTAAGGGAATGAGAGCGGTAGCGGGCAAGCGAGAAAGGGCACAAGACAACTAAATGCCAAAGAAAAAAAGTGCGCCGAACAAAGGTTACATAAACCCAACAGTAAGGGCACTTGTAACAGGGGCAGTTGCCACGAACGTGAAAACACACCCAAAGGCGAGACAAAGAACAGCTTTCCACCAATAAAAAGACACCAATTTTAAAAGGCACACAAAGCAACAAATGGAAAGTGGTGGGTGTGGCATTAACTCACATAGCAAATACACCACGCTTCGCAATGACCTCAAAAAGGACTGTATTTTACTAACTGATTGGTACAAACATGGGAGGTCACGCGCCAGTGATGGCTTGGCTTTACCATCCCAAGCTGTTTGTACAAGCTGCGCTGCCTGCAAAAGGTGCACGTACGGACAAGCAGGCCTGTCCGAAGATTTTGTGGAGTTCAGATCACAAAGTTCTGTAGTCCTCCGCTCTTGTACCTGGCAGCAGGAACATCTGTTTCAAAATAAAAAATAATGTCCTCGGACGCATTTCAAGCATGTGGCACTAACTCGGTCTGGCTGACATTACTGCCTGAGCATGAATAAATCAAAATAGGAGGCAGTTCCTTATCTTGTGATATATAAACAGGGACACTGGAATTATAAGGCAGGGGAGGGCCAAATTATGCAGCAGGGTCGAGTAAATTATGTGGTAAGAAAAGACAGATTATGCAGCATAATACGCCACATTTTGTACGTATTACTTTATTATTTTGTAATTTTTACACTAGTTAACGTTGCCTGAACACTGGTTACACCTCATTAGTGCTAGATTAACAACCAAATATACCAATAAGTAACAGAATGAAGACAATCCAACCTTCGATAGTTTGGAGACAAAGAACCAACAGTGCCCAGGTGAAATCATTGGAATACTCTCATCTGTTCCGCCATGCCACCAGGGCCGCCCAGATCTTATCATGACTTGTACTATCACATGCCATATCAGATTCACTTATATATATGAGATGTTTCAAACACTCTGAAAATTTGGGGGCATTCTCATTTTTCCAGGACCTACAAATTTCTCGCCTTGCTATGATGATAACATAAAAAATAAATTTGGACGCCAGATCTTTAAGATGGAAGTCTATAGTTAATCCAAATATAATCATCCCGGTTGTGACCACTAATTGTGTATCTAATACCTCAGCCAAAAACTCTTGTATTTTAAACCAATAATTTTTTAACATTGGGCATTCTACAAACATGTACAAATCATCGGCTGCCAACAATTTGCATCTTGGACAATAATGTTCTATATTTGTAATTTTAGCTAGTTGGTTTGGTGATATATACACTCTGTACATTGTGAATAGGTGGTTTCTTTTAAGAGGGGCAGACTTAACCACTGTATGGAGCATAATAAAGGAGTCTACCCAGAGTTCCTTTAGCTTATTAATGTCTGGATCTATAACATTACCCCACAGCCTTTGAAGTTCGAAATCTGTTGCTCCCTCTGCCTCAATCAAGGCCCAATACCAGAATGATAGTTCTTTTTTCCATCTACCCTTTCTACCTACTAGATCGAACTTCGGGTTAGAGATATTAGGATCCCATGATATGGTAGCCCACCATCCTGAAAGCTGATAGTACTTAAATCTAGTGAGTGTTCCACCAGTCAGGCTCGAGAGGGATTCCCAATCTAAGAGCACTGAGTCCCTTTGCAAATCACTCCAATGCATTAGTCCTGCTAATTTAAGGGGGCGTGAAAGCTGATCCTTGAGGCATTCTGGTGTCCCCGGAGAGTCCCATATAGGGGCTTTAGGGGCATAGTAGGGAATTCCCAATCTTTTCCTAACAAAATACCAGTTTTTCAGGGCCGTACCTAGAATTTTTAACCTCACCCTTTTGTAATACTTGGGATCTCCATATTTAAACAAAAAGTGTTCCTGCCCTTGTGGGATACCATGTAGGAGTGCCTGGAATAATAGACCTAAAGAAGATGTGTCCGTCTTGTCTGCCAGGAGTCTGAAGTTTTTAAAATGAAAGGAGTGACAATATATAGATAGATCCGGTAAGGCTAACCCTCCCGTTTACAGATTTCTCCTCAGTTTTTTCCAGGCGATTCTCGGTGTTTTTGTGTTCCAGATAAAAGAACCTATTTTCCCCTGTACTTTGGCTATGTCAGATGGACTAAATATTAGTGGGATGGCATCAAATAAGAAGGTGATTTTAGGTAGAAAGTCTTAATTAAATTAACTCTCCCAAAGATGTTCAACGGGAGGCCTGACCAGCGTTGCAAGAGGCAACACACATCTTTGTATACTCTATTTAGGTTTACTCTAGGTATCTCTAAGATGTTCTGTGTGAGATGTATTCCGAGATATCTCATGCGTGATTTTACCCCCGGAGCTGCCACCTCCTGATTCCATTGCATGATCTCGTTTTTTTCTTTATTTATCTTATACCCTGATATTTTCCCAAAGAACTCTGCCTGATCAAATAGTCTGGGAATGGCTTCTTCAGGATTGATGGTAAACATTAAAAGATCATCAGCGTATAAAGCAAATTTTAAAGTGAGGTCCGCTATATTAAAGGATTTAATAACAGTGTCTGCTCTTAGTTGACAAATAAAAGGTTCAATATATAAGTTGAACAATAGCGGGGAAAGAGGGCACCCCTGTCTTGTTCCACGTGAGATATGGACCCAATCTGTGAGGAGACCATTTATCAAGATGTTTGCCCTAGGAGAGGAATATAGTGATCTAATTGAGATTATAAAATGTTCTGGTATTCCAAAATTAGACAGTGCCGACCATAAGTATGTCCAGTTAACATGGTCGAAGGCCTTTACTGCATCAATGGCCACTATAGTCAAAGGAAGTTTTTTATCCGTGGCAACATCTATGGCAGCAATAACCTGAAAGGTTAATTCATTTAACTGCCAGCCTGGAATAAAGCCCCTCTGGTCTCCGTGTACAATGGATTTTATTACTTTTGCCAATCTCGCCGCCAAAACTCCAGCAAAGATCTTATAGTCAGTGTTCAGCAGCGAGATTGGCCTTTAGGACTCAATTGTTGCGGGGTCCTTATCCGGTTTCAGAATCAGAGTAACTGTAGCTTCTGACCAAGTTTGTGGAATTGTCTCATCTGACATATGTATCTTATTGAACAGGGCCGTGAGAACTGGGGCAACTTTATCGAGACCGATTTGGTAGATCTCTACTGGAAGTCCATCTGGACCTGCTGCCTTCCCTTTTGACATTTTTGTTATCTGAATGTGAACTTCACCCTCTTGTATTTCTGAACTCAAGTAATCTCTATCTGCCTCAGATAACTGAGGTAGTTTGAGTGGATTTAACCATTCTTCTGCATCTTGAGTTGGTAGATCTATTTCTTCTGCATATAAATCCTGCATGAAACGTTTTGCCTCCCCCGAAATCAGAACATTATCATGGGACATAGCCCCTGTGTCGCGTGTAATTAAACCCTTAATCTGATTTCTGGCCCTATCAGACCTAACCTTCCAGGCAAGTAATCGTCCACATTTTTCCCCGTAAGAAAAATTTAGCAATTTACTTGCATCCCATCTATCTTTGATTATTTTATCGATATTTGCCTGATATTCGGCTGTCAGGGAGTCAAGCTCATTCTGTAAGGTAGCTAAATTAGCCTGCTGATCCAATGAAGCCTTCTGCAACTATTGCTCTTTCTGTTTTATTTTGGTGAGACGATCTTCTTCCTCTCTTCTCCTCACTTTATTTCTTCTGATCATAAAAGAGGTTAAATACCCTCTCATACAGGCCTTAAAGGCCTCCCATACCATTTGATCCGTCGCAGTACCACTGTTTATCCTAAAGAACTCGACTACCTCAACCACTAGATCCGATTTCATTTCCTCTTTTAAGAGTATTGATCTATCTAAAGTCCACCTTCTTAGTTGACCGTCTTGCTTAAACTTGATCTTCAATTCCACCATAGAGTGGTCTGAAAGTATGGCTGGAATATAGGATACCGCATCCACCCCTGACAGTAATGTTTGATCTAGAAGAAAAAAGTCTATTCTGGAGTGATGTCTGTATCTACGACTGTAAAAGGAATAATCTCTTCTGCTACTATTTCTGACCCTCCAAATGTCAAGCAAATTAAAATCTTTCATAATATTTTTAAGCTCAATTTGTGATTTACGTGGAGGGGTAAATTTAACCCTAGAAGTACGATCCAAAGTTTCACTGAAGATCAAGTTAAAGTCCCCTCCTATAATAATAGGTGTTCCATAGTTTAGGAGACTCGTTTTTAGACTGAATAGGGCCCCTGGAGAGTCTAAATTAGGCCCATGGTAGACTGCACATGTAAATCGTGAGCTATCTACCAATAAAGATGCAGTCAACCATCTACCAGAACAATCAGTCTCAAACTTCTCTACCCTGATCCTGCTATTAGCGCGAACTATGATTGCCACTCCCCTAGTATTCCCGCTCTGATTGGAGCAGAGGAGGTCCTGGACCCACCTTTGATTCCTGAAAGCTATCTTACATTCTTTTTGCTCCAGGTGAGTTTCTTCCAAGAGATAAATGTCAGCCTTTGATTTAGCTAAGAATTCACAAATTCTAGAGAGTTTCCTTCTTTCCCTTAATCCATTGACGTTCCAGCTTACTATTTTTATTTTATTAACTATACCTGTCATAACGGAGGATGTTCTGAAATAGGAAGCTCAGAGATGTCCCAGATCTATTTTTTATAAGGAATTGCGTCAAGTTTTTTTCAGCCTTTATGGTTACATGAGGAATACTTTTTCCCTTTATTATCCCCACCCCCCTCTGCACCCACCCCCCACCCTTGAGGAACCCTCCCTTATATGCCTTGGCGATCTTGTCGCCCCTTGGTTGCCCTTATCCCTGACTTAGGATCTGCCACTGTGTCATGAAAATAAAAAAATAAAAACGTGACACTAATTATACCACCTACTAGACCCCTTTTTTTAAATTTATTTAATTTTTTTTTCTTTTTCTTTTCCCTTCTTTTTCTCTTTCCCTGCTCTACCCTTCCTGATATCCCTCTCTCCTCTCTTCCCACTTTATTTTTCCCTCTTCGCTTTTCATATTCTAGCCTCCCTATGTGTTCTATAAGTATTTGTATTCTAGCCTATATCTATAAATAATCTTAGTGAGCTTACTATCTCCGTTTCTGTCTCACTTTCTCCCCTTTTTTTTTTTTTGAACAACGCCTAGCAGTGGGGTAGTGAGGTAATAGAGAGAAGAGAGAAGGTGCAAATCAAGTGAGGTGGACCTATTAGTAGGCCAAATTAGTGGACCCCCCCCCCCAAAAAAAAGAAAAAATAACTAACGTTGGGCCTCCTTCATGCTAATTAAAAAGGTATCGACCTCCTGGGGTGTGAAAAAATTATAGGTTCTGTTTCTCCAAACCACCTTCAATGATGCAGGGAACTTCATTAGTACTTGAGCCCCTTGGCTTCTTAATTCTGCCATTCGTGACCCCAGCTCCCACTGCCTTTGAGCCGTTACTCTGCCTACATCGGAGCGTATAAGATATTTGGTGGTATCTATCTGCAGAGAGGCATCTACAAGGGCCCTACCTAGTATCAGCTCCTTTATAGCATAAGTATGGAAGTTGACCAATATCTTCCTGGGAGCTTTCCTATCGGGGTGCTGTCTGAACGGGTCCCTGTGAGCCCGCTGTATTTCACTCTCTATATCTATGTCGGGTTTGTCTTTTAAGACTCCCTCTCTCAATAATCTACATACCAGGGATTTTACATCTCCATTTTCAGCCCCTTCAGGAATTTTTAGGAATTTTAGGTTGTTCCTCCTAGCGTGTATCTCCAATCTCTCCATATCCATTTGAAGTGACCGGTTCTGTGCTTTTAGCTCTGATATGTCTTTTGACTGAGCTTGGGAGACTTGGGCAAGGGCAGCGACTTCCCCCTCCAAGACCTCAGTCCGTAGACCAAGATTGTCTAGTTTATTCTCCAGACTGGTACACTTCTCGTTGATCTCCTTCTGGTTGCCCTCCGAGATTTCGAATTTAGGCAATAATTTTGAGAGAAGGTCTTCACGTAAAGATTGGAGGAATAACTCAAGCTGGGACTGGTTGGCTCCCTTTTCCTCATCTTGGGTCTCCCGAGAGACTAATGATGAATTATCGGAGACAGAACCGGCTTCTAGCATCGAAGGGTCATGTGGACTGGACGGAATGGAGCGGAATAAGAAAACAGTCACTACTAGTGGGTTTTCCTCCCTCCCATCTCTCCTCAGGTTGTAAGTTAATGAGCCGGAATACCTCGGGAGGAGGAGAGAGGGCGGGATTCTCCATCTAGAAAGCCCATATTGGTATATGAGGAATAAAAAAAAATAATAAAAAAATAAAAAAAGACAAGCCAACCTTTGCAAAGCGCCTTCCACTGTGCAGCAACACATGTCACTGTGTTTTTAGTAACTTTTGAACCATTTGAGCTAGATACAATTTTGGGAGGGTTAAAATCTTCAGATTATAAGCAGATGATAAATTATGTGGCAAATGTGGCAAATCTACAATCATGTGAAAAACGCTGCAGCAGCACATTGACATAATACCAGTTATCCTGTATATAAATACATTTAATACTGGTAGCAGAGGACGCTGAAAAGAGTGGGGCCTGAAGCATACAGCTTCCACTGTTCCAGCTTGTGAAGGCCATGCCGACAGGGTGCTTTAACGAGCTTGTTTTTGCCTCTAGGATTGAATCGAAGCAAGCCTTGAACCTGGTGATGTGCTCTACTTAAAAACGCTGTCTCCTCTCAAAACAACGAGGGCATGCAATGCATTTTTCACATTACACTAGAGCTGATAACAGATAGTATTTCCTAATTCACACCATCACACAACCTAGAAATATTTAGCAAAAACTAGCATAAACACAACACCCCCTCAAGACCATCAAATTATATCAAAAGACCCCGACCTGGATTGTGATGCATATATATAATAAAAACACTATTCTCTGTCGAGAAATGGGCCACCGGCTGATCACTTGAGAAAAGCAGCACTGCCTGTTGGCACACCCACCCACACACACACAAACCACCACAAAGATCTTCCTGCATCGAAATATTTTTAACCCACAAAACCACTTCAAAACAAAACACTGAACAAACTCTCGTCACCACACACAACCAAAAACCAACAAAACAAAACAAGTAACCAGTGTTGATTTCTTTTTGCTCAATTGAATACTTGCCCAGTGAAAATGTGCTAGAGTGCCATAATAATGGTTGAAAGCATAAACAAACTTCCCATAAAATGGCATGAGATAACATAACACAACATGGCGGTAGTGTTAGTTGTACATCACAGCTAACTCATAAGTATGGTCTTTGTCCTGGCTGAGGTATCCTGCCACAGGGCTTATCTTGTGCATTTGACGGATGCAGATTTTTTTATTTTATACCCGTTGACATATTTGGATTTTAAAACAAGAAAGTAATTCATTGAGGGGAAAAATGGTAAAAGTATCAATCGGGTAGAAACACAAAGCAACAAAAGTTATTGAACTGTGAATGTTGAGATAACAGACAAAAATAACAATGTGTGGGGTTTCTGACAGATTTTAGAACCACAACAAATGGCAGATTTCTGTAATATTTAAAATCATCTATGAAATAGTGTTAAAGGTGTGATGTGGGCTGCCTGATGGTCATTTATGAGCCCGGTAGCAGTGGCGGCTCCTCCACTAAGGCGAAGGAGCGTCGCCCACTACCTTTAAGCAGTAAAAGAAAGGAAAAAATTAAATGATAATAATGTAATCTTTTATCATTTTATTTTGTTCTCCTGCTGCCACAGCTTTGCGTGACGGGGCTGCAGAGCAGGGGCGGAATGGTAGCACGAGAGGGCCGGCCAAATAGTCATTGTGCACTTTCCCTTTTCTCCATGCAGGCTACATTACAGCCTGCATGGAGAACATGCCCGGCCCCCAGTCCCTGGTGAGCATTGAACCACGGCACTCACACCAATCAGGGATTGGTCAGGGAAGCCTGGGTGCTTACCAATCACAACGCTGGCTGCCTGCTTCCTGTTTAATTCCCGATGAGAGGAGAGGCGATGGAGGGACACGGCAGTAAGGTACGTTTTTTTTTCTTTTTTTTAAATATCTCCTTACCCGCTTGTCCTTTCTCCCCCCTGCCCCGCCACCCCGATCCATGCCGGTCGCTCCTGCCTGTAGCTCTTGCTGGGTGTGGTGGCGCTCGCCTGGCTCCTCACTGCCAATCGAAAAATTAGCCTATACCATCCCGTCAGCTTTTCTCTTGAATTGTGGTGGTGTGTTTTACCAATACCACCGCTCCAGTGGGATGTTTTTCCTTAAGCTCTGCCATCCAGGCACAACCATTAGAATATACTCCTTTTCCCACCATAGTAATAAGGATAACCTTGACACCATCCCACAGATCCGCAAGAACACGGCTGGAGGAAGATCCTTCACCTACCTCGCTGCGAAGACCTGGAACTCCCTGTCTCTGCAACTCAGGCAACCACCATCGCTGCCGCAATTCAGGAAGGTCCTCAAGACCTGGCTCTTCGACTGAACCGCAGATCTACCCCACCGCAACGCAGCGCCTTAAGACCCTTTCGGATGAGTAGTTGCACTTTATAAGAAAACTGGTTGATTGATTGAACTTGTTTACAGCACGTCTATTGTTTGCAAGCACCGTAAGTGACAGGTGTCGCTATTACCCAATGTAATGGTACTAGGCTTACCAACTTTTGAAAGACGGAGTTGAGTTTGCTTTACCACCATTCAAACTTGGAACTTGCAGATTACCTGAGGTTAGGGTGTCAGTTTGTTCTTATGAACTCCACAATTACAGATTTATAGCATTTTGTGATGCAGTGGCAGGTATTTTTGTAGTTTTAGACTGATATGTGGTGGTACTTTTATTAACAATATGCGGTCCAATTTGTTACTTTGACGGAAACGCACTGGTGTTCTTACCATAGTGACGTACATTCCCGTATAGGTAAAAGTTACAACGTTCGTGAATAGTAATTGAGAGCAGGGTCAGAAAAGATTGCAAATGAGACACCGACACACATTGTAGCGCATGTGTGGTCAACGTAAATAGTGTAGAAGGTGCAACAGTGTCTAAGGCATCCTTCACAGTAAAGAAAACAAGCCAACAGCTAACTTGCAATGTGAACACAGTGATGAAGCTCATCACCTCCAAAGCATGAAGCAAATCAAGAACACCACCGAGATTTGTTTCCTCAGTGGCTTCAAAATAGATTCAAACCTTCTGCTTCATTCTTAAAGGACGGCATCTTTGGGCATTAGGCTGCCTGCCCCAGGACCCAGTGCTAAGGTCACATGGCCAGAAACTCTAATAATAATAAAGTTTACAAAGGTGTTTGTGGGAAGGGGCAACCCCTAGGAAAGGATATTTGGCCTAACAGCCAGAGCTGACGACTTTGGAGCTTGGGCCTCGGCTCAACACCTGAACATCAATTGGCTTTGTCGAAGGCATTCCCCGTCCATCAGTAAAGTCCATTAACCAGTGCAATGCGGAAGTATAAGTGGAAAGGTAACTGAGCAAGAAGACATGCCGGTGGAAGTAGTGGAAAGATTACTGAAAAAGAAGACATGCCGGTGGAAGTAGTGGAAAGATTACTGAGCAAGAAGACATGCCGGTGGAAGTAGTGGAAAGATTACTGAGCAAGAAGACATGCCGGTGGAAGTAGTGGAAAGATTACTGAGCAAGACATGAGCAAGAAGACATGCCGGTGGAAGTAGTGGAAAGATTACTGAGCAAGAAGACATGTAGGTGGAAGTAGTGGAAAGATTACTGAGCAAGACATGAGCAAGAAGACATGCCGGTGGAAGTAGTGGAAACATTACTGAGCAAGAAGACATGTAGGTGGAAGTAGTGGAAAGATTACTGAGCAAGAAGACATGTAGGTGGAAGTAGTGGAAAGATTACTGCACAAGAAGACATGTCGGTGGAAGTAGTGGCAAGATTACTGAGCAAGACATGAGCAAGAAGACATGCCGGTGGAAGTAGTGGAAAGATTACTGAGCAAGAAGACATGCCGGTGGAAGTAGTGGAAAGATTACTGAGCAAGAAGACATGCCGGTGGAAGTGGTGGAAAGATTACTGAGCAAGACATGAGCAAGAAGACATGCCGGTGGAAGTAGTGGAAAGATTACTGAGCAAGAAGACATGTAGGTGGAAGTAGTAGAAAGATTACTGAGCAAGAAGACATGTAGGTGGAAGTAGTGGAAAGATTACTGCACAAGAAGACATGCCGCTGGAAGTAGAATGGACCCTTGAAACAGCTTTAATAGCAGAAAGAGAGTTGCCAGGTACTGTTATTAGAACTGGCAGAAAGAGGAATATGGTACACAGGGATTTAAACCTCCATGTTAGTAAGAACGACTTACGGAAGAGTCACCATGTGAGACCTGTGGGGGCTCAAGTACTACTGTAAGATGGTGGACAAGACGCCAAATGGAGGCAGCGACCAATAAGAAAGAGCATGATTTCTACTTCATTTCTAGTGACAAATGGTCAAAAACCTCAAAAGCAGGGAGGATCCCGAAGCAATATTCTCCTCTGATTCTTCTCACAGGCCTAAGTCATTGGATGCAGGCATGCACTTCAATTTTAGAACAAAGTATTTATTGTTTCGTCTTTAATTTAAAATCAAGCTTCAAGGTGCAACGAAAAAATTAACATATAATATTTATACAGATTACTTACCCAATAAAACACAATGCTGTAAAAGAGTGAAGTGTTTAACTCAAATGCCCCTGCTGTGCATTATGTACAGGTTCATTTTCTGTTTAAACCAGTGGAAGGGCATGCCATAAATTAAACCGAAACACATTGCAAACCTAAACTCTTGTCACTTTTAAAATCCTGCCGCAAATTCAAATAGACTTTTGAAAAGTTGAAATAGTTGGGAACCAACCCCTAAATAATTTAATATGTGTTACTTCTTGAAGAGTCTGGGAGCTAGAGGAGTCTGGGTAATCTTCCAATTAGCTCCTCCTTCTTATTTTATTCTGTTTTCCAGGAGGGCTGAGGCCCAACCATGTTTGAATCAGTAGAGTAAGCTTAGACCACTTCTTTGACTGTATACCTCTATGTGTCCATGGTAAACTCTGCACAGGAGGATTCCCTATGGCAGCATCGTCTCCAGGAGGGCACCAATGGGGAAGCCATAGAGAACACGCAAGCAATGCGCTTCGAAGAGGAGACGGCTGGTTGCGCCACTCCGCAGAAATGTGACTGAAAAGTGAATCTGGAAGGAGGGCTATTTCCAAGTTATCTCCGCCCACATCACAGCACGAGAAAGGACCCAAGCGCGTATCAAGCAGGGACAACGTAAGACTGGCTGCCAGGTCTTCGCCTGATTAAAAAACACACAGGGATGCAGGGACATTTTCACATCATGAAGGGAGCTCTCCGTAGAAAGAGGGTGCGCACGGGGTTTCCCTTCACTGAGAGGAGTGGGGGAAACTGTTTTTAGCAGCAAATTCGGCTAGGAACCCTCACCAGCACCCCCTTTGGTGAGGACCCAGTAGTAATAAAATGAAATGAAATGAAAAATGAATTTATAAAGGGCACTATTACCCTGAGGAATGTAGGCGCTATAACTCTGGAGATAGGGTACAATCCAACTGAAGTTTAATAATACTGTGAACCTAATTTAACTGTTATTAGAACATTGGAATGTGGAGCACTCCATTGTAGACAATGGAGTGCTCCATGCTTCTACGGGCTGGTAAAGGCCCGCAGAGCAACATTCTAATGTTTTACAAAAGCCTCTCGAAGCTCGAGGGGATTTAAATCCCCTCGAGCTTCGAGAAGCCTTTGTTTAATTTATTAGAACATTCTGCCCTCTAGTGGCAGAATGTTCTAATAGCCTTATAGCCCTTCGTAGCAGGGCTATACCGCTATTAAAGTCCCGCTGCTTTTGTTAAAGTCCCTCGCCTTCGGCTCGGGCCTTTAACGCCGCAGCGGGCCTTTAATAGCCGGTATAGCCCGCTACGGCGGGCTATAAGGCTATAAAAAGCAATGTTTTAAGAGCCTTCCGCAATGCAAGCAGGGCAGTTTTTTCTTTAAGATGATGAGGCATTGAGCGCCAAAGCTTGGCAGTGCAAGTAATGAAGCTCCTGCCCACATCCTACTGGGACCTAATGCCTATGGCATCCAGGCCCAACATTTTTGGGCCCCATTTGTGTCACGGGCCAACACACGTAAAGAAAAGGTATTAACTGCTAAAATAGATCAAGTACAGTGATTTGTAATAGTGAGCACCCTATATATGTAATCGACACCGTAAAACGTGATCTGATGGAGTAATGTGAAATGACTGCCAGCTGCGCCTGCTAATTGTGCTGTGTTAAGTTCAATGATTGCAATATCCAGGGATATGTTTATAAAAATTCAATAAACAGAATTAACAAAAATAAAAAATTAAAAAATGAAGCTCCTGATCGCCACTCCCCACCGCCCCTCCAGTTAGATCTTTTAAATTTGGGATCCCTTAGGTTGCAAGCAGATGATGATCTAAGTGATCTGCTGGGAACATACCCATTGAAAGCAAAAAACATTAGGTTCACCCATGCTAGCCCTACGTTGCTCGCTTCTCACTGTAGTGCTTTTTATGGCTTCCTCATTCAAAAAAAGGACCAACAATGGTGCTGGCCCTGTGGTAACGTGGGATCCAGAAAAGGCTCGGGGTGTAGTTAATATGTTTGCACCTGGCTCCTTTAGTACCACTCAGTTGTTTTCCCAGAGCGCTGCTGCTTCGGTCTCACTCCAGTAGTCAGCGCAGCCTTCATGAAGACATCCCACACGGTACCATTTGCCAAAATATTTGTGTGACACCATAGGTCTTTTTGTGAAAGCTGTTAATCCTCCTCTTTCATGAGCATGACTGTGGTTTCCAGTTGCCATGATGACAGGATTTGTTTTTATCTGCGGCCTGCCAAGAAATCTTAGCTTCACTCATTACATGTTGCTTCTATTCCTGAATTAAATTCAAACTCCTGCACTGTCTACCTTCCTCTTTGAGGAGCAGGAAAAATATTTTGTGAAACAGATAACTCAATTGGCAACAAGCTGGCGCGGGTAGTGAGAAATAAAATGTCCCCTTTTGAACGTGAACTTGAAGCCCGCCATCACTTACCTGTCACTTTGTAAAACACATGCCAAGGCATCCTTCTTGGCAGACATTTTGGATTCTTCTATTAAACCAATCCCTATGAATACCCAGGTGCTCACTGTTGCTGGCGAGTGTCATCAACCCCAGTTCAAGCACAAATAATTGTTTATCCAGATGTATCCATCCATATTTGTGAATATTAGAGCATGCCACTGGAGCATAGGAGGCCCCCAACAAAGGATCCGCTGACAGACTCTTGAGTTATGTGGAACTATTTTCTCTTTGTAGTGGCGAAGTTGGCCGCATTTAGGTTTATTTTTACATTAGGTCGTCGACAAAAAAGGTGTGTGGTCAGGGGTTGCCACCAAAGTGTATCTCAGAAGTTTCCTTCTTCTTGTGCCCTTTGCCTCATGACAAAATCAGCATCACTGTGACCGCAGAGTCACTCAATATATATA
The DNA here is from genome assembly GCF_964204655.1 of Triturus cristatus. NCBI lineage: Eukaryota > Metazoa > Chordata > Amphibia > Caudata > Salamandridae > Triturus > Triturus cristatus. Next base: position 273,546,431 of record NC_140588.1, read on the forward strand.
CTTATTAGGGCGGTCAATATAAAAAGGCTTGTGCATACAAAATTATGGTAAAGTTTAAGACATTCTGTCCATCCAGCCCTTATCAACTTCACCTACAGGCCCCTGTGGGCACCCTGAGCAAGATAACATTTTCCACTGAGCTTTTGAGTGACCTTCAGTAGGGCTGTTACTGAGGTTGACATGGTTCAGACACGTTTCAGCTCCATAGGACGACGCTTGGATATCCTATGCAGTCCCGTTTTTTCTTTGCATTCTGATACGTGCACCCCTCTGCATTCCAACAGAAGTTTTGACCCACATATATCCGAACGTACCTCAAAAACTTGAACCGGATTAACTGAGATGGGGAGAGGATGTGGTCCGTCGGCTGCGCTGCCGCCTCTGGTGCAGGAAACCAGGGTTCGAGCCTCGGGGTTGGGTCCACATCCTGTGATTCTGGGCAAATCACTTAATCTCCCCGTGCCTGAATGTGTAATGTAAATACGGTGCTATGTAAAGCGCTCCATTACCTTCGGGTCGAGTTCGCACTATATAAATATGCAAAAAAAAACAACAACAAAAAACTACCTTTGGGCAGACTTGTGAAACCCGAGAGTTACACCATCTTGTGCTTATCTTTTACAGATACTTGCTATCAGGCGTGTCGGTTTAATTGAAGGAACCGGTCACAATACTGCCCAGAACATATTAGGTCGTGAAATTAGAGCCCAGCATTGGAAACATAGGGCCCAAATTATCAAGAAGTCATGCCGCACAGTGCAGGGCAGCAGGTCACCTTGCTGCGCTGCGTAACAGAGAAAAGGCAGGAATGTGGCGTATTCAACATTATACAGGCCCATTCTTGCCTGTTCCCAGTGCTGGCGCACAATGTGCTGCCTAGTGCCAATGCAGGTACTCTTGCACCATGTTGCAAGGGTGTCTGTGTTGAAAGCAGGATTGTTGTTGTGCCTTACTGCACAACAACAATCGCTTGAAGCATTTTCCTCTTTCTATGTGTGCTGAGAGGAAACAAGGAGAAAAAAGGATATTTGGCTTTGTTTCTCCTCCCCTGGGAAGGCGTGGCATTTTGGAGCATTCCCAGGTCTACCAGAAATGGTAAATCTGGGAATGCGTCAAAAGGCATGAATGTTGTGAACACCCTCGCACCACCTACGGAATACCTCCCTTGGGGCAGAGTGACGTAACGCAGCATTTTGCACTGTGTTGCTTTACTATGGATTTATCAAGCAACTCAGGGCCACGCAAGGGGGCCCTGCGTGACCTGATTAATTGCATCTTAGGGGCTGCGTCGCTTTTGCACCACCACGTTGCATGATGCAAAAGCGACGCAACCCCTTGATAGATATGTCCCATAGTGCACCAATGATGTGGACTTGGCTGACTGCACTTCTGCCGGGTGTTGCGTCTGCACTCGTAAATAGGTGCAATATTACTCCAACACTTTACAGGACCAGCACAAACCGATTATATCTGGAAATGGTGCAAAACTGCACTGACGCCCGTTCAGTCCCCGTGCTTGCAAGGGAACGTCGCTATGCCTCCTACAGTAGCGTGCTGCCTGCAGTGTCACAACACCGCTGCGCATTTAAACCTGCAGAAGTGTTGGTTGCTAGATCATGACAGCGCGTGCCACCCTGATCACGGCCTGAGCTGCACATCTGTCTCTGGCTGTTATTGTGCGCGAGATGCAGGGAGCACGCGCGCTGGGCCGACTCGCGCCTGCGGCACTCAGTCCAGCTGCTGCCAGCAGGCTAAATGTAGCTGCTAGCACCGGTGAGAAAGGCCCATACCACCTCAAAGCTTATGGGCGAGGGGGTGGGGGGGGGGGGCGATTCCAGGAAAACCAAGATTCGGGAAGAAAGAGGCGCTGAGAAAGTGACGAAGTGCACACATAGCATTTCCACTTGGTGACTGCTGTGCTAAGCACCATACGTGCAAATATAATATCCCATATTGTCTTAACTGCACAGAGCAGTGTTAAATGTTTTTAAGTTCCTATATTGCCCAGTTCTCTACACATGTTCACACATTGGTATACAATTTATGTCATCATGGACTGGGTCGATAACACGCTACAGCTTCGATAGTCGACGTTTTCACAGAGGAAGACACATCTATCTATTGATAAGGAGACAATTGAAGTAGTCGCGGCTGGTGAGATGTTTTGCAATTTGATCAATGCACGTCTACATCTGATGTGCGGCAGAAAGTTTCCCCCTCACAGCAGAAGAGCTTCTCTTACTCAAGCGGGCTGTGTGCAGCTGATGCATCCACAGATACTGTATGTGGCGAGTTTATGACGCTGCATTCCTATGTCCAAAAGTTGTGAGGTTGCACCAAATGTTGTGAGGTTTCATGGGCAGTGGAGTCCCTGCAGATTCTTCTTCACCCATGATTTTTCCCTCTGTCACTCCTTTTCTGTCTTTCCCTTTCTCCTGTCCCCATTTTGTGTTTCATTCTCTCTTGCTCTGGGCTAAAGGCTGATGAGGAAAGCATTGGTGCTGGTCCCTAAAAAAGCGTGCCTGTGTGACCCACCTGCACCCAAATGCTCAAATTAAGCCTGCATTTTTATGGTAAGTAATGCAGTTTTAGCACACCTCTTTATTTTTCCATTGAGTGTTAACATTAGCCTGTTACCAGTGAGATGATCACATTTGCATTTGATAGACTAGCTCTGCTCCCAGACCCACTGGGCTGGTTAACCTTTGATTGCCTACAAGAAAAAAAGTCAGGCCAGGAACTAAACTCCTGCCATTCTTCGGCATTTTTTTTCATGAGTGCAAGGGTCCCACTGGAGCACCAACAACTTGACATCATGTTGGGGGCCACAGGGGGATGCTTATAGTCCCGCGGCCCTCCTGAATCCCAATCCTGAGTGCTGGCACGAACCAGCTGTATTGCTTTGCTCCAGCCAGGCCGGAGAAAACCTTTGTCCTCTGCCTTGGAGAGCACAGGCTGAGAGTTAGCTTTGCATGACCCGGGAAACTGCCTGCCATCAGGCTCCAGGGGAGGGGGTCGCCGGGGCCGTTATATGAGTCGAGGAAGGGATCCCAACCCCCCCCCCCAATATAAAAGACTTTGACCCCCAGGGATGGGGTCCAGCCAATATATGCAGTGCTTTAAATGGGGAAAAATAAGTGCAGGTACTCATTAAAATAGAGGTGTGGCAAGTGGGCGGGGCTAAGGGCAAAATATCATCACACATAGAGACTTCTGTACCAGTTGCAGCACATATTGAAACACATGAGAAATGGTAAAAAAACACAGATTAACTCATAACACAAAATGAAAGTCATAATGGCACTTTTACCCGAATGGACGCTGCGCATCTGATTGACAGTGCAGGGTCCGTCTAGAGACCCTGTCCTGTTAATCACAGCGTGAAACAAGCCCTCTCACCCCCCTGCGGTTTGGAGACAATCATATTGGCGCTGCTGAAATCTTCACCAGCAACTCTGGAAAAGGATACTTCAGCCGAGTTCATTACAAGCTCCTCGGAAGTAGAGCGGCCTCTGCCCTATACTGGAGCAGAAGCCTAACCTGAGCCTGCCGTGCCGAGGATCAGGGTACCGGTACTCTCCCTGGCTATAGAGAAGTGCCGGTACTGACGGCAAAAAAAATCGAAAGTGCCGGTACTCAGTACCGGCCCATTTAAAAGCACTGATTATATGGCTTAGGTAGGGAGCCCTAAGCCTACCTCTCTAATAAGTAAAACATTGGGCCCCTGGAAAAGGGGTCCTTGGGGCCGTAATATGGCTCAGAACGGTGAGCCCCACACCCCCCATCCCCAAATAAACTAGACAACGGCCCTGGGGCCGATAAATAGCTCAAGCAGTGGGTCCGCTTGCCCAGCTCCCCTAACTACATTGATGCATCAACCCCACAGGCCCTAGCCCACCCTGGGGGTTGGAGGTGGGGTAAATGAAACATGTGGGTCAGTCTCTTTTCCTTACCGCAGTACCATTAAACAAAATGATTTAGGCTCCAAGGCCTTGGGGGTCAGGGTATCGCTGCCATGGCCACATATGTTACTTTTATTTTTTTTCGGGGCAATGTGACATAGTCCCGAGCCCTAAAATGGCTGCCACACATCATTGTTGATGTGAGATAGCCAATCAGATTTTACCTGTTGATCTGCTGGTCCCGCAGTACTCTTGCGACTCAATATATCTATACATTTTTTACCTTAATTTCTCAAAAACGACTAGACAGATTTACACCAAATCGCATGCTTTCTGGGTAAATGTCTAGCTTTCTACCAAACTTGCCGTAATTTTGTTCAACTGTTTTGGCTGTAATAGTGTCCAAAGTTCCTGTGGGAAACGGCATGGGGAAGACGGATTTAGGGACTCGCCCTTTTTCCTGTTGCCCGTTTTGACAGATCACCTCAAAACTTTACAGGAAGGAACTGTGGTGGAGGCACCTGTTTTGTAAAGTTTTGTGAAGAGTTGTCAAATGGCACCAAAGTTATTAGCAAAACAAAAAAAACATTTCCTAAGGAAACCCAGTTCTTGCTATAACTCCACAGTGGCAACAGTAAAGGCCCACATGTTGTTTTATGTGCAATGTAAACTACTGTGTTGCCAAAGTCTGCATGGTAATGACTGATATTTGTCCTTTAAGTCAACATGTATAACCTTATCAATCTATCTATGTTTAATTTGTGTGAGGTATAAAAGGGTTTTTACTGATGATTCTACTGCAAGTTTAAAAACAGGAAGATTGAGAACAGACCCAGCTTCTCTTCTATGTCCGTTTGTTTCCACTCTCAAAAAAGAGGTCAGGCGCCTCCCTTAACCCTTTCGCTGCGGCGGGAATTCCGCCGCTGCGCTGGGGGGTGCGGGGGGGCAGCGCGGTGGCGCTGTGCTCATGACGGAGCCGCTCCGTCATGAGCCACGGTTGAGCTGTGCTCATGACGGAACGGTTCCGTCATGACTCCGCCCATTTGCGTTGTCCCCCCGCACAGGCGGGGAAACAGCGCCGCGTAGGCGGAGCGGCCGCCAACGGCCGTGACATGACGGAACCGTTCCGTCATGAGCACACGGCAACCGTGGCTCATGACGGAGCGGCTCCGTCATGAGCGGGGAAGGGGTTAAGAGCGTATCTCACCTAAAATGATGTAAAACAGTGCCTGGTTCATAGGGCATGTTATGCAAGTGCTTTCCATATACTGTTTTGTTTTTTTATAACATGGGGCAACAACAGTGGAAACATCCCTCTTTCTAAGAACAGCTACACCTTGGGCAGAAAAAGTGCACGCTTTCCCCCTTTAAAGGATAGGTACAGCTCAGAGTGCACGCTTTCCCCATCACAGGACAGGTTTAAATTTGGCAGCAGCAGTGTAACTTTGGTTGCTGACAGGACAGGTACGGTATGGCAGTAAAAAAGCAGACCTCTCTCCCTCACAGAAGGCAGCAAGTGCAACCTTCCAGTCCCCACAGAACAGACTGAGCAAGGCAGACAAGTGCAAACAGCCATCGCTCACAGAAGGCCTGCAGTCATGAGGGACGGGTAGGTTACAGAGAGATCTCTAGAGTGGGTACTTAACTCACCAAGTGAAATGTGTGGGTAGACGAGTGAGTGAATACGCAAGCTCTGCCACCATTCTCACTTAGGTGATATTCCACCTGAAAGCATTGCCGCGGTCAGAGGGAGACCTGCTGTTTGTGTTGATTCTCTGGGTTTCCACTTAACAAGTAGCCATTATCTAGTAGGTAATTTGGATTTGCAGCAGCCCAACTGCAGTCTAAGTAACTATGCTCTAGATAGACACACAGGTGCCAACCGCTTGAAAAAGTTTTGAATGCGTGTGCAGCAGGCGCTGTGCAAACCTAGCCTCAGCGTGCAAGGCCTTTTCAATCCACTGAGAGGCGCCACTGCACTGGAGAGCTCATGTATCAGCATACAACAATGGCTGCCTCGCAGGTGGTCAGCGGGGATTAACTCAAGGTCTGTTGGACTGAATGAAGGCTCTGGAAATAAATGTAGGCACGCAGAGTTAATCAAAAGGAGACAAAAAGACAACAGGAGCAGAAGGAAGCAATACATTGTGCTGATTTCACACCTAAAGAAGATTAACTGAGGAGACTAACAATTTTTGAAGCATAATCCTACATTATAAATCGTAACCATGTTACTGGTAACACAGGGTTTTAATGTTTGAGAAAAAAAGTTCAGCATCGAATAGTTACAGATTATAATTAGACGTAATACTGCATTCATACACACATGAAAGAGAAGGGCAGACCAGCCCACCCACATAGCGACACGGCTTGCCACACAATATCATGTGTGTAGGCTCTGCACATACATTCATAACACTTCTGAAGGACCCTCTCATATCTACAGGGAGCTGATTCAGAAGTCTTTGTGTTTTGGAGACATGTACAGTAGGGACAAGGTAGAGCCCATGACAGTTGTGATGGGTACCACCTCTTATTGGTTTATTATTTTGTCCTTTACCAGCTTAACGTGTCTGCTTCGATGTACAGCACTCTGACACCCTGACGGGTCTTGTTCACGCTATATAAAACTTTTCAAATACATAAATTGATGGCACTGGTCCCTCTACAACCCTCATTCTTTCTCACAAGATGAAATTGTTTTGAAGGTTGACAGGTCTGGTAGTGCATACGCGAAAAGTAGGGAGGGCAGTTATGACAATGTTAGAGCTGACACAACTTTGAAGCTTGTTCTTCTCGTGTTTGACTCGTAAAGTGGTTACATTCTGGGTACCAAACTCACGGAGATGCTGTCTGGCAGAAATCAGTAGCTGCCTGGATCATCTCAGATGCACACCAACCATTTAATGTTGCAAAGAAAAATTGGAGATACCTTAAGCACACTTTCACCGAGACGCAGATTTCTTTAGGTTTGTGCCAACCACTCCAGGGAGTGTTTATGGACGAAACACCTCTTAGTTGTACAACGGTCTATGGTTTTTTCTCTGTAGAGTGATCCGAGACCCTTGGGTCATTTTCACACTTTATAAATCTAATGTGTATCTGAGCTGCTCTAGACTTCCCTTTTACACACCCTTCAAATGTGTTACAACCTGAATAATGCACATTTCAATTCTCCGGGCATTGCAGAAAATGACTACTGAGCAAATCTTTGTGAATTGATCCTTTGCGGTTTCTGACTCATTACCAGAAACATTGCCCAATTTAGTATTAAGCACAGTAAAATATTTATCTTCAACAGTCTATCTATCTCCATACCTAGGTTGAACCTACAGTGAGAATAATATTAAACCTATCAAATGGGTGTACTCCAAGGTAACAAATTATATGAGTGTCCTTTCTTTCTGCGGTGCATTGTATACTACAGGTTATTATGGGTGAAGATTAGAATACATTTATGCAATAAACATAAAATGGCATGAAGGTTCCTTCTAGCCTCAGATGCTAGGTAGACTCTTGAGAAAGTCCCACAATTAAGAACCAAAATTAAGCACAGGGTTGTCTTTCTTTTTGTCTATTACATTCTAAGGACAGAACAGTAACAGCAAAAATCCAACAGTTATTGACTGGTGATCACACATTTTTAAACTCATGATTGAATTTAACTTGGAAAATAGTAACTTCCTTTTAATTGTCATGTATTCACTGGTTTCCGAATGAAAGTGATAGCATGAAAGATGTTATAATATTTGGAAAATTATACAGGGAAAGGTTAGTAAATTTGTGATTTAAAGTTATTTTAATTTGTTACAAATATCTTTTTGGGCACCCCGAGTTTCTGATCTGATTTGTGATGTAGAAAATACATGTTTTATACATGATTTATTAATTTCAATTGTTCTCCAACAAGTAACATCCCGTTGGAAAGATCCTCACAAGCTATCATTTTCTACATGGTGGAATGGTGTATGTTTCAATCACATGATAGATACATCCTGTGCCATTTATATTAATGATAGAGAGTAAGAGACTTGCTTTGGCTTTCATTAGCAAATTTTCTCTAAAAACACCATAGGAAAATGTTTCACGTTTGTTAAGTGTTGACGTTACCAGGTCTCTAATAATGTTAATATACCTGTACATTTTTAGTTAATAAAATTAAAATTTGTGTGACTTTTCTATTTTAATAATTATTATTTGCACAGTAGTGGAAATATTCTATTTATTAGAATGTTCTTTCTTAGCACTTTCTGTTTTGTCTATGCCTTCTGTTTTTTTTCTTCCCATATTGGATTATACATCCAATAAATTATGGCTGATCATTAACTCATGCCTTCAATTATTATCTTATGTTATTTACATGAAGTCATGATTATTTCTATTGCCATTTATCTATACAACTTTTATAGTTTCTTAGAGTTATATTACTGAACAAATATTGGAGTATTTTTGTTTTAAATTCATAGCTTTAGTATTTATTTTGTAAATTACAATTGCACCTACACTTAATCTGTTACTGCACTAACTAGATATGACTAGATTCTTGATTTTGTTTTTAAAATCAGATAAAAACTTGCTAACAAAAACAAATAAAGAAGGAGATGGCAGAATTTAACATGTATTGAAGTAAGGATGTGCACATTAGAGAAAATGTGTAAAATCAAGACAGAGATTGTAAATGTGAAAAATGATTTCCAGCCGCTTCTTAAAGTAAGTAATTTGATCCTTTCATCTAAGCAGAGACAAATGCAATTGTCTGGGCTTTAAAATGGATTCCCAAGTGTAAAAAAAACTTCCATTACTGTACAGAAGGGTAGTGAGCATGTGTGTGAAGTTCCCACCCTTTCCTGTTTTTGCAGACAGGAAGATTGTTCCTTTCTGATTCCAGTTACATTGACTCTGACAGTAGGACGTACAATCACAATCCTCTGCACTGAAAGAGGACAACCATCTTGCAGTCTCCAAAATTTGTACTGAGACCCTTTGCTTCCAAGGCACCCCTGTTCCTCAGTTCACAGTGGATGGCGCTTTACAGCCATGACAGGCAGAGAACAAGCACACCCTCTTTACAAGAGACCTGTCCCCCCTTTGTAGACAGTCCCACTACTTATGGCAGCACCAGTCAAGTAGACTCTTATGGGTGGCACTGGAAGCTGTGGGAGAGAATGATGGTGCAAGCACTGCTTTTTCGTTGCACGTCTACAGGAAGAACCTGATCATGAGTCAGGTGGAGCTGAAATATCATATGGAATGCCATTCCGCATGGCTCAGTGTGGGTCAATGCAAACCCGCCAGGTTTCCCCAGGTGTTGGAACACTGAACCAGATTTGACCAGGAAGTAATTACGCACTGTAAATTATCATGAGGCTATGGCTGCAGCGAAAGCCAAGCCTCTTTCCACATTTACTTTTGGCAGGTGGGTACATACAATGCTGCCCGCCTGAAATACACCCCACAGCCCCAGCTTCCACTCCAACCTCACACAGAGGCCACAGCATACATTTACCACCTGCTGAAAGCATGTGATAAATTAATGTGTTAACCTCCATGGAATTGGGGATTCCCTGTGGTTTTAATAACCAGCAAATCCAGTTCAACAATGTTATTTCACATTCAGTAGGGTTTTCCTCGTGATTGAGGGGTACCGTACATTTTGCATGTGGAATTTGCACCCTGCCAGTACTGGGCAACTAGTAATCAGGGCCTAAGAGAATAGAAAGAGAAGGAGTATGACGGGAGTTCAGGGACTGATCTCCCTTTCAGACACTGCATGTGCCTCACAAGATGCTTGACAGTTTTTGTGGGATGTCTCTCGCTTGTACAACCAGAGACGGCTCCATCCCCGCAGGACATGAATGTTGGAGTCATAAGATGTAGAAGGATAAGGGCTGTGTGTGTCCATACTGAGCAGCACCTTGGCATACTGAGCTATAACTTTGATGAAACCACGTTTCCACCCTCCACCTTGACATCATCCACGGCTCTACGGAGGATACCTATTACTGCACTCCTGGGCATCCCACCCAAGAGTTGAGACTGCGTGCCTTCTTTTATAAGTGTCTACCTATTTTTACTTTTTATCCTTCTTGTAGCTGGGACCTTAGACTGCGTGCCTTTTCTTGTATAATGTATCCCCCATCTTACCCAAGTGTTCCCTCCCTTCCTAACGCTTTGTATACCACCCTCAAACCTGTAAAGCGCTCTGATACCCTCCCAGGTCTGTTTCGCGCTCTATAAAACTTTAGAATAAATAAATAAATGGTGATGCGAAGTCTATAGCATTTTGACATAGTTTACACGCAGAGCGCCCTGTCATATTTAGCAGCTCCCTTTGACACATGCCCCCTCCCATTAGCAACACTGAGCAACCCCTCAGAGTAACTTATTAATTGGCATTATATTGGAAATATTCAAGCAGTGCCCTGATAGTAATGGCCAAATCCCGACATAATAAGCAGCACCTTGACTTATATGACGTGCGCAATCATTCTGATATAACAAGAGATATCCATGAAACACGATGGCAGCGGCTCTCATTGAATTTTATATTTTGACAGAGAAATTAAAATGGCGTTGATACAATAATCCACATTACATCTTGGGGCATAATTTGTGAAACTGGAGTAACTTCTTCTGCATCTTTTTAAATTAGAACGCAATGTAAAAATCATGCCCTCTTTGGTGAGAAAAACTTTAAGCTACCAACCACGCGATGATTCTACTCTTTGCCACTGAAAAGGAAAAATTGAAAATAATTCCTCTGAGAGGTAAGGCAGAACTAGGCGTGTTGGAATATTATATTAGCTCTGCTTCAAAATAGTGCCTAAGGCCTATGGCTTTTTAACCAATATATTTTTCAAATAAGCTTGCACATGCATCTTCAGACCCGATGTCATCAAACCTTACTTTACAGGATTTGTCCCCCAAACTCTCACTGTGGGTGTGGGATCACTTGCTCACTCGCTCCGAGATTCAGTGGCTCAATGATTATGGTGAAATGATGTCACTGACTGGCTTTCTCAACTAGGTTTTTACGCGTATCATGCATTCGTTGAATCGCAAAAGCTATGGAATGAGGAAAGCAGTTTGCTTACTCTTTAGTTTTAAATCCAGTATAATTCAGAAAGTAAACTATGAAACCCTCTTGAATAACTAAAATGTAAAAACTGGACAGATGTAGATTCATTTAACATTTGGGCACAAAGATAACAAGCAGCGTCAATGCCAATGTGTCTCATGTTTATAATAGGAGGGCAAGCTATTGGCTTTGCCAATGCTAGTTATAAAGAAATGTTTAAAAATGTAAAAGACAAAAATCAAAATACTGGAGGAAAAACAAACAAATATCTAAAGCTATTTCACAATTGTAAATTAAATTCAATATTTTCAATCTTCATAAATGGCATGGTTTAACTTTCAAATACGTTTCACTCAGGAAACTATGAAACGTATTAAAAAAGAATAAGAAAGTGTCAAAATGTAAAGGAAAACAGCCGCACCAATGGCAATTCACTTTCTACAGGACTGGAACTGACACATATGCTGCCGCCAATTAGTCCTCTGCAGCAGCACAGCGAGACAATTTATGGGCCTCCAGGAGAACAGACAGCTTCTTTTCAGTCACCCCCAGTGCCATAAACAGCTTTGTGTGCCAAAACCTGTGCTTTCATGCAATATGTGGAATGAGAAGATGAGACAAAAACAACACTTAAAGGCTGTTTTTTAGGCATACCCCTTCAAAAATATACCTGATGCTGTGTTTCACAGACAAGCTGAAAGGGGTGGGGATAACACAGAGTGTGGGGGCGGGTATTTGGGGGGAGGCAGCAAATGTAAACATTTGCAATCTCATGAAGTGCTGAGTTAAAAAGAAAAAAGCAGCTCCCTGAATGTGAGCAGTGGAAGGATCCAAGTAATACAAGCAACAATATGTTAAAGAAGCTAAGCTGCAGGGGTGGGTGGGACACGCCTTAGAAGAGGACCACAAGTAATTGAATAAAAAGCAAGCAAATGAAAAGGAAAAGAAAATCAACTACTGGCACATAATGGGATGGTACAAAGCGCACTGTAAGTTTTGGTATGATCCACAAACGGTCTTTTTACAATAGCCGGCTAAAACCTGTCTGTAGGCAAGACCTAGAACTGGGGCTGCAGTTTTCTTTCATTAGTGTATGGAACTCAGGAGGAATCTAAGCTTCTTACATACCCTTTAATATTGGTTAAAGATGGTCCAGAGCTCGCCCTCCATGCCAAATATGAGAAATGGATGGAAAAATGTGGAAGCCATGGAGGCTGGAGAGGAAACGAAGGTCTTTGAGTGAGTGAATAGATTAGAGGGTTAGCGCTTCGCTTTGCTTATTACTACTTCCTAATGGGGGGGGGGAGTTACTGGCAGTGGAGTAACGATAATTGAGGGGGCCCCCTGCAAGGTACGTGGAGAGGCCCCCACCGGACTCTATCAGGAGCTCCCCGGCCAAAGTGCAGTGCTGAGGGGGCCCCCTGGAGCATGGGCACCCCCCCCGCACTGCAGGGGATGCGGGGGCCTGTGTTACGCCCCTGGTTACTGGGATGAACAAACAGCACGGCAGAAAAGCTATTCATGTACAAAAATGATTGCCTTCGCGGGAGGTTGTGAATGTGTCATTGGCTATGAGTGTGACTGAATGTAGGCGGAGCTTACGAAGTACAGTCCATGAAGGGGGTCACAAAGACGCCCCATGTGGGCTGCTGCTCTCTGTACTATTCCAGTTCACCTTCAAACTCTGGCAATAAAGCCAGAACATGGATGTTCAGAGGAGACATGACGGGGTAAATGCAGACCAAAATATCTAATTGTCCAGATGTTATTTTCCCCACTCGACTGCTCTGCTTTATTAATTATATGCCTCGGATTTGCTGTAATAAATCACAGTACATGGACATCTGTCCTGATGTTCCAGCACATTTCTCTTAATTGAACGGTCCCTGTTTGTTTCAGAGAGTGCCGATGAGGGTGCCAAGAAGATGCTCTTCTGTCCGCTCCTCGGTCATGACTAGCAAGATTTCATCATGTATTAGACGCTCTCCTGCTTCGCTGCCACTCAGATGTTCCTTGTTGCAATGTCCGAGCAGGGCTAGTGCCAGAGGCGTAGGTCCCAGTGATGCAGTAGGTGCAGTGGTACCAGGGCAAGAGCCCCGAATGGCCCATTGAGCCCTGATTATTGATGTATTTTACTACCCCAACAGCAGTCAACTGTGCTTTTTCCCCGCTTCCACCAGGGCCATGGCATTCTTCCTACGCTACTGTCTAGTGCCCTCTCGTATCTCGACACGATTCATAAAGGGGCATGAACCTCTAAGGTACCCTAAAGTCTCACATATGAATTTAATTTTCCTTACCATGAAAATACAGGTCTAGGGTCTCAAGGTCTCATCATATTCCCTATTATTCATATTCTACATCAATTAATGCTGTTATGTCAGTTGCTCTGTGCTTCATAGTAGTGACAAGTTGTAATTTTTAATCTCTGTCTGGATCATTTCCAGTTTTTTGCTTTTGAAAATCTGCTCGTCCTATATGTGTTGCCCAGTTTGCTGCCCTCCCACACCTCTTGCCCACCAGGGTGCACTTTGGATCCCAACTTGGCCTTTCCCTTGCCCCCAGTCGGTCTGTATCTTATCAAGAATCTTGTTAGCTGAAAACTTTGTTCATCTTTCTCAAATTCATCTGGAATAGACAGGTTTATTTGTCCGTGATCAGCATCAAATAACCCTTATTAAACCAAACTAGAAGTTGATTGTGTAAAGCAATGCATAATGTGCCGTGCTCTCGTCAGGAGGCCAACACAGTTTGCACCACACATTGCCACTGTACTTAATCAACTACTAACCATCACACTGCTACAATTGTGACAATTCAGACTGTTCGAGGCCGCCACAGCTTTAAAATGGCTGGGGTGGCAGGTATTAGTTGTTTTGAATGCATGTTGAATTAACAAGCAACCGTTTTTCTGCTTATATTTAAATTACACAAACAGCGCCACCATGTGGCAGCTGTCATAAGTGCAGGTTCCGGCAATTATGTTCTGCTGGCAGCAATTAAGTGCCGGTGCCGAGCACCGGAAACCACCGGGTCAAATTAAGCACTGGTGTAAAGGAAAAACAGTGGACTGCTTGACAGAGGACTGATAGTGTTCTGTCCTGAATATTATACATCAGACAGCCCTATACTTAAAATTCTGCATTTTGATCTTCTGGCTGGGAAATATCTACACAGCAGATTCATAGCCAGAGCCTGGGAAAAGCCTCATTAGGTCATACATTATATATAACTACACCTTGTTCCCATAAACACTGCCTTTGAAGACTAAAAGGTTGTAATAAAGAAACTAGAGTGCTAATCTGCCTGTCAGAATGTGCCTGGGGTGGAAGACATGTTACTGGAAAAGACAGCCTAAGAATTTTTTACTTCCCTGTAGTGGAGAGTAAATATCCACATGAAAATAGCTCTTATCTTTGTGGCTACAACATCTCAAAATAAAGAAAGACCCCCAAAACATTCACTATCTTAGAATGTGTTTGCCAAACACACTGAATATTCTCAGTTTGGCAATGCATGACAGTATTCACTGTGTTTTGAAAGAGCTGTCTCGTTGTTGTGATAGCCACATATGGAAAAGAGATTATAGTTTTAAGAAACTGATTATTTTTGCATTCTTTATTAAGTAGCCTCTTCATTGCTGGCCTTAATCTTCCACGAGGTAGGAAAGTACTTGAATGCATGCTTATAATCAGTGCTTAATTTGTACAAGAGTCAGTGCCGATGCACACAACTCTGCTCAGAACAAGCCTGAGCCACTTCAATTAAATGTTAGTGCGCCAAATACGAAAGCTGCGCATGTCTTAAATCCACTTCATGCCTTTTAATTCAGTACCAGACTCTCCCTGCCCCTTTATTTCACCATTGCAGATTCCTCTATCTCCCTTTGAGGCATTTTTCTGTCATTCCCTTGCTCTGTCATTCTGCTTTGTGCATTTTTCCTTCTCTTGTCTCAGTAAACCTCTGATGCAAGGCAGTTCCTCCGTTTGAGAAGAGGAGCTTCGCCCCACTTAAAAATCCCCCCAAAAATGAAAAAAATGAAATGCGATGGCCAGCCACACATGCGCACTTTAAACATCTCTAACCCTGCTGTCTTTAGAGAAAGCCAAAGCCTCCAGAGCGCTGTGGAGTAGCGAGTGAGGCCGTTTCCCCCAATACGATGGCTACTCTCATGCTGGTGAGAGCAGCCCTAGGATTGGCTGAGGAAGTTGCTGCTTCCGGTTCCTGTGTCGAGAGAAGAGGTCCGGAGCGAGCACGTCGCTGAGTTCTGGTAAGTTTTATTATTTTTTTATATTTATTATTTTAAGTGCGTCCGCCCCAACCCCTCCCCGTAGATGCCAGTCATCAATTGACTGAGCAGAAAAAAAAGTGCTAGTCCCCCAAACTGAGAGCGGGTGACTCCCACTGGCAACCACTGGCTCAAATAAAGCACTGCTTATAACCATGGCCTCGTCGTCTTTTAAAACCAGAAACATCTTTCGTATTTAACTGCCAGAGAAAGCATGACATTTACTGTTCATGTGTAGGCAGTAAGTTATGTCATTAGCACTGTGCCAAACAGTATCATAACATGAGGTATAATACAATATGAATTGTTACAAAGAACTCTTCAGTAGGAACTTAATACTATAGAAATAGCAATTGAAAAGATGTGGCCTTTTCTTCTGGCTTACAAGCTAGAATATTTCTTTCTGAAGCATGCTGGAGCTGGAGTTTAGCTATCCAGTGTTGTGTCTATTGTTCTGTGATTTGGCCGTGCACCAAGTAGTTTTCTGTATTCTGTCCAATCAACATAGTTGCTTTTTAACAATACCTTATGATTCATTGTCCTTGAATTTTGTTTTCATAAGGGATCCATAGAGGCAAGTATTTTCTGCATAATAAATGTAGATTTTGTATGTGATACATCTTTTACTTATATTTCACTCACAATACAAATGATTTTGAAGCCGGTGCACTACCTTGCACAAAGAATCACAAAGGAAACTACTGAAAAGAGAAAAGGGAGAAGCAAAATGAAAAATGAAAAATGAAATGTCTAAACAGCAACTTTTATGGATGGTCTAACTATCGATTTGTGCAATGATCTTTTTAAATATGTCTGCAAAACGCTAATTGCTTCCGGCCTACTAAAAAAACACAAGAAAACCCTCTTTTGTCTACCAAGATGTTAATATTTCAAAATTAAAGAAGTGTTTTATGACACAGAGGATGATAATCAGTGGAAACAGGTGTGGAAAGGGGGTGGTTGACGTAGGAGGCCTATTTTAGCCCTGTCAGTTAGATTATGCTATAAATAACAATATACTCATTTATTAAACTACCAGGTTTCATGTCTGCATTAACAATAATCCGCATATGTGATGATTAAATACAGCATGCTCCACTGGGGGCGCTATAGGTTCAACAGCTCCCATTGCAGCACCAGGGTGTTCAATCAAGCCTCACTTTCATCATATATATAGAAATCTAGGTTGTAGCTGTTCCTTAAAACTCTGTGGTGAACAGAATGTTGCTCCTGCTGTTAGAAGAGTATGAATTCTTCACTCAGAATTTTAGAACTTTTTCTCACAGGGATAAGGAAGATATTCGAGCATTTACAGAAAAGGTGTTTTCATTTTATTATCCTAGGGCGCTCTCCATAATTTCCACGAAAATGATGAGGGAAATGGGTTTCCCTCAGAGCTGGTTCAAGCAAACCAAGCAGGAGGTCAAAGTTTTTCACACAGTAAAACCCCTTAAAATGTACCGCAATCTCCAAAATCATAGCGGCCCCTCCAACACTGATTTTAACTGGGAATAAAATATGTTAGCATATTTTTACATGCAATTTTTGATACTGGTGAACACAGGCATTCACTCCAGAGCATTTCTGAGGAAAGAACTGACAGTGCCTAATCACTGATCATGATGCAACAGTTATGCTTCATGTAAACTAACATCTATATAGTTTCTTCAAAAAACACACCATCTAACAAACAATAATGTGAATTACACCCAAGGCTTTAAGTGGGATGAAAAAACTGGGGGGGCAGGGGGGGGGTGTCTCTCAAAGGGGCGTGGCTAATGTAATTAAGGGCGTGGCTTAAAACACAAGCTAAAAATCTGTGCTTAGCATAGTGTGCCGCCCGACTTGCATTTTGCTGTTTCTGTCATTGCATCCAGATATATGATACAACAAGTAACATCATACCTGCAACAAGTCAGGACTACTGGCTTTGTCAATGGTTGTTAGTTGCATAAGATAAATACGCAGCAACTATGGCTTGTATATAATATTGAAAAATCTTCCTCTTACAGCCCTGGTGACACCACGACAATGTTGCTGCTCCTTAGTTTCAAAAAGAGAAGTGGCAATTTGCAGTGTGCGCTATTCAATAGGGCCCCCTTACTCGCAACAGCGCTCGGAGTCTTGTGTTTTAAAAAGCAGACACATGGGAGATGTAGGAAGCAAGGATTTCCCTTCCCCGACAAAGCGCACTTGGCATGACGTTGTGTCGTAACTTCTCCACTAGTGAGAAGTGAGCAGCGCACATCGATGTGCCTGCTGTCAATGTAGTCTGGAAAACAACGAACCGCTTGTGTCAGGGGACAAAACAGAGCCCGACAGAGACCCGTTTCGAGGTCTCCTTTAAAAAACTGCCGGTGGTCAGACCCGGTGAGACCCGGCCCATTTAAAGCCCTGTTTACACCCCACATTTTTACGGTCCGATTTGGAATAACAATATTGTCCAAGGGATGGAGCAGAGCCTGTTTCCACTTTGGTCAATAACTGACTGGTAGTTCCCTTGGCAGAAATGTAACACAGGCCTTGCAGCCCATGCTGTTGAGAAGGGGGTACACCTTCAGGGACCCCCCTTTCAGCACCAGGACTGCAAATATGTGTGAGATGTGGAAAGCTTATGGGGCCCTCACCTCATTCTGCGTGGGACGCATTAATTTGCGTAACGCAACTGGCCCCTGCATAATATTAATGCAAATTATGTAACAGTTGTAAACTGATGCTAGCACGGCTTTATGGTCTCCAACCACCGGGCACTATGGAATAAAAGTTATGGAGCCCTAAGCGCGAACTACCCCAAATAGCCAAAAAAAGGGCTCAGATCTGGGGAGAAAAAGGCCAGCAGCTAAGTGGTTCAAAGGCATTTTATATGTTTCTGATTCTTCTATGTGTTACTGTATGCCCTGACAAGGATTACAACACCACACCAGCGATACAATGCCCGATGGCAATTGTTGAATTGTAAGCTGTTTATTTTCTGCAGTAAATTACCTAAACTTAAGGCTCCACAAACACACACATTCGTCCAGCTTTTAAAAAAAAAAAGTCTTCAGTAGATGCTACCTTTAGGCTTGTGCCACAGATAAAACTGTGGATTCGGTTATTTTCAGTGCTATGAACGTGGCAAAGAGGTTGTCTTTATTTCAACTCAGGACACATTTTGAATTTATTAATAACGTGCGTCGAACAACATAAGGAAATGAAGCGACCACAGAGAGAGTGTTCGACTGCATCTGTGATTAAAACAAAATCTGGATTTTGTTGTGATGGGCACCGGTTACTACATTTGGATCAATATTATTTATTATGTTTACAAGAGACGACAAAGTTGAAGATCTGAAATGGTTTAGTAGGTGTCTAAGTATTTAAAACAAACATGAATACTTTGAAAAAATAAATGAGATAGTAAACTAACTATTATTTTTACATATATCACTCATTCCTACAAGAATGTTCATATAATTGTAAACTTACTTGTCTATAGAATCCTTCACCGTAACTCTGTGAAGAAAGAGAAAAAAATATGCATTAGTAAGATAAAACAGCAAATGGTGCAACAAAGAAAAAACCTCAACAAATAACTGACAAAGGCCATCATTCAATATCATCAGTAAATCCATGTCAATCACTTTTTAAGGGCGTCTGCAGTTCTTTTTTCTTTCTTTGTATAGTTTACCAGACACTCCCCAATATGCGGACGTAGACAGTTCCTCATTTATTTAAAAGTAGTCTATGAATAATTTAGCACAATGAACAAAATGTGTGTAATAGATCGTGCCAGTAACAAAAATTCAGGTTTATTTTCATAACTATATTTTCCGTTATACAAGTGCAGGTCGTTCCATTGATGCAAAAACCTGGAAATAAATTAATTGAATACTAGATGAATTATCCCAGGATACACTGGCAGATGAACGCTCATTTCTTATAGTTCTAAAAATTGACATTAGTGGGGTACTCTAAGTAAAGTGGGCAGTTACCATCTTTGTGAGGTCGTTTATGGTTGATAAAGGAGCCCATCTATTCAGTGCCCTATTAGGAGTCGGCATCAGATTTCCAGGTAGGATACATCTCCACCCGTTCACAACTGGCCTGTTGTTCTCGCAAAAAAATGTTTGGGTTGTGAGAAAATTAGGCGCCATTTTCCTGGAAATACCAGCTGGTAAGATTTGCAGAGCTGTCAAGCAGGGCCCCAGGGCACTAAAGCAACCTGGGCTCTATCAGACTCCCTTGCATGGCAAGTGAGGGCATGGCGTGCTACCACCTGTCCTACTCTAGCTCCTCCTGCCACGACTGCCCTCCTCATACCCCGTCTGCCTCACCTCAACCCACAGTGATCCCTGCTCCCATTTCCTACCTGCTGAAAGTAGGAGGTAATCGGGTGCAGAGAATGGCCCTTTATCCCACCTGGAACTGGGATCTGAATACAGATTTTTAAGTTATTGAGCTGAGTATACATGTTATTTTCCATTCCTGGTGGAGTCATTCCGAATAAGCAAGGGAAACATTATTTCCGACCACCCGGTATCCCTGCACCTAAATCCATCTCACTCATAATTGGAGCCCATGAAAGTGTCAGCCATTTTAAATCTTCATTAACTGAGTGGAACAGCTGTGGAAACATGGCAACTCTCTCGCTCTATTCCTGTGTCTTTTCTTTCTCGCATAACCTTTCCCAGCTCGTTCAACCTATCCTTCTCTATATATATATATATATTTCTGCCTGTTACAATATGGAAAGGAGTTGTGGAAGCTACAGAAAGCCCACCAGGGGCCGTATACATGTCTAGGAGGTGCAAGGGGTATGTGAGCCTGCTTTGTGCGCCCCTCGGAGCACTTGAGTATTACAGAAGGGGCCCCTTCTTTAATAGAGATATCGCTGATGCACATGTAGCGCCAGCACTATCTCAAGAGGGTGTTCGCTTATCTGCATGGGGGTGTGGCCCCATGCAACTGAGGGAATCTCTGGCTCTGTGTCTGTGCTGTATTACGGATGCGAGTTAAAAGGCAAAGAAGCTGTCAAGAGTTGCGCTGAAACTACGCCACAAAAAGGTGGTGCACTGTAAGTGTGACCCCTGGTGGCAGCCCTCCGGAGAGTGAAATAGGGGTCCCATAGGTAGGTGTAGTCACTCACTGAACCCTCCTACAAAGGGATCACAAATCCCTCTTTAACGTGCTAGTGGGTTGCGACGTACACTGTGAAACCCGAAGAAGCATTGAAGCAGTCGCTCCATTTTTCACTTGAATGCCCTGCCTCCAGCACGAGTTCGCAGCTGTCCTGGGGGGCAGCGCATTCTGAATATGCTACTTACCAGTATGCATCTGTTCTTGGCATGTAGGGCTGCTGACATTCATATCTGTGCATAGATCGCCGCCTAGTGTTGGGTCCGGATGTTTGCACGTTGTTGTCCTGGAAGAGTCTTCGAAGTATCCTTGGATAGGTGACTCCTCCCCTGGACTACAGTGCGCATGGGCATCCTCTCCATCCTCAGATTGTTTTTCGCCATTGTGGCAGTGATGGAGTAGATACAGAAAGTGATGACCATGCTTGCAATAATTCTGAGAGCTGCAGCTGCGACAGGCGCCGGGGAGGAGGGAGGGCGATATGAATGTCAGCAGCCCTACATGCCAAGAACAGATGCATACTGGTAAGTAGCATATTCAGTTCGAGGCATGTGGGCTGCTGAATTCATATCTGTGCATAGAATACATAGCAGTGCCCTCTATTGGCGGCGGCTACCCGTGCCAGCTGCAGCGGTCTGAAAAAGTGTTTTGAGAACAGCCTGTCCTACAGCTGCCTGCTGTTTTGACTGCACATCTACGCAATAGTGTTTTGTAAATGTGTGTGTAGTGGACCATGTGGCTGCTCTGCATATATCATGCAGGGGAATATTTCCTAGGAAGGCCATGGAAGCCCCCAACTTGCGTGTTGAGTGGGCTCGTGGTGGAATAGTTAATGTGCGTTTTGCCTTTTGATAACAGATTTGAATACACTTAACTATCCATCTGGCTATCCCTGCTTTGGAGATGGCGTTACCTTTGTGGTGTGGGGCAAAGGCAACGAATAGTTGTTTTGTCTTCCTGAAGGGTTTAGTCCTGTCGATGTAGTACATGAGGGCCCTCCGTACATCTAGTGTATGTAATGCCCTCTCTGCAACAGTTTGTGGGTTTTGGAAGAAAACGGGCAGTTCAATAGTCTGGTTCATGTGGAACTGCGATATTACCTTGGGCATGAATTTGGGGTTGGTACGTAGTACGACCCTGTTGGCGTGAACCTGAATAAATGGCTCTTGAACGGTTAGTGCCTGGAGTTCACTAACTCTTCTTAGGGAAGTGATCGCTACCAGGAAGGCTACTTTCCAGGTAAGGAATTGAATCTCGCATGAGTGTAGAGGTTCAAAGGGTGGACCCATCAGGCGTGTGAGGACCAAGTTGAGGTTCCACATTGGAGCCGGTGGGTGACTAGGTGGAATGACTCGTTTGAGTCCTTCCAAGAATGCTTTGATGGCAGGCACTCTGAAGAGAGAGAGGTGCTGCCTGGTTTGCAGATAGGCTGATATTGCGGTCAAATGGACACGTATCGAGGTGTACGCCAGATTGCATCGGTATAGGTGTAAGAGGTAACATATGATGTTGTGGATGGATGCGTCCAGCGGGTTAATGTCATTATTACCGCAATAAATGACGAACCGTTTCCATTTGGCTGCATAGCAAGCTCTTGTAGTGGGTCTCCTGGCCTCCTTGATGATGTCCATACAGTCAGGTGGCAGATTGAGATAGCCAAACTCTAGGACTTCAGGAGCCAGATCGCCAGGTTCAGCTGTTGCGGATCTGGGTGCTGAACCTCTCCATGGTTCTGCGTCAAATGCGCGGGTTTGATCCGCAGTCTTTGATGCGGTACCACGGAAAGTTCGAGGAAGGTGGTGTACCACGGCTGGCGTGCCCACGTGGGAGCAACTAGGACGAGTGTCAGGGAGTGTTGTCGGAGTTTGCGAGCCACCAGCGGTATCAACGGTGCTGGGGGAAAAGCGTACGCAAATTTGCCGGACCAGTTCATCCATATCGCATTGCCCTGCGATTGCGGGTGTGGGAATCTGGCGGCGAAGCTTTGGCATTTTGCGTTTTCGCTTGTCGCGAATAGGTCTATTTCTGGGTGACCCCACTGCTGGAAGTACGGTTGGAGTACCGATGGGTGTAACTCCCACTCGTGCATCTGGTGGCTGTGTCTGCTGAGCAGATCCGCCATCTGGTTGTCCTTGCCGGGGAGGTGTTCCGCCATGAGGAACATGTTCCTCTGAATGGCCCACTTCCACATGCTCTGAGCCAGATGAGACAACTGTGGAGAGTGTGTCCCTCCCTGCTTCTGTATGTAGTACATTGCGGTCATGTTGTCCGTCCGGATTAACACGACCTTGTTGCACAGATGTACTTTGAAAGCCTTCATGGCCAGGAAGATTGCCATCAGTTCCAGAAGGTTGATGTGCATCTTCTTCTGTTGTGTCGTCCATAGTCCCTGCACTGTGTAGTGGAGTACATGAGCTCCCCATCCCTGGAGAGACGCGTCCGCTGTCAGTACTATTTGTGGAACAGGCTCTTGGAACGGTCGGCCCTTGCAAAGGTTTTGTGGATTCCACCAATGCAGAGAGTTGTATGCCCGACCGCTCACCAACACTAGGTCTTTCAACTGTCCTTGAGCCTGATTCCACTGACGTGCTAGGCACTCCTGAAGTGGGCGCATATGTAATCTCGCGTGCGGGACTATGAAGATGCAGGAGGCCATCATGCCTATCAACTGCATAAACACTCGCGCTGGAAGCGAGTGGTTGGGTCTGAACTTGGAGATCAGCGTTTGTATGCCGTTGATCCTCACTAAATTTGGCTGAGCTGTGGCCGCCAGAGTGTCTATAGTCGCACCTAGGTACTGTTGTACGTGTGCGGGCTGGAGATGAGACTTTGGGTAATTTAGTGAGAATCCCAGACTGTGAAGAAGGTGAATGGTACGGGACACGTGGTTTGCACATTGCTGGGCTGATCTCGCTTGAACGAGCCAGTCGTCTAGGTAGGGGTAGACGTGTATGTGCTGTCTCCGTAAATGTGCCGCCACCGTAGCTAGGCACTTTGTGAAAACCCTGGGCGCTGTTGTCACGCCGAAGGGAAGGACTTTGAACTGATGGTGCTGCCCCTGAACAGTGAACCTGAGGTATTTTTTGTGTGAGGGGTGGATGGGTATGTGAAAATACGCATCCTTGAGGTCCAGTGATGCTAGGAAGTCTCCCTGCTGGAGAAGCGGAAGGACTTGCTGTAGAGTGAGCATGTGAAAGTGCTCCGAAAGAATGTACTGGTTCAGGGGTCTCAGGTCTAATATAGGCCTGAGCGACCCGTCCTTTTTTGGAATTAAGAAGTAGAGGGAGTAAACCCCCGTGCCCCGCTCGTGGACGGGTACGACCTCGATAGCGCCTTTTAGAAGCATACTTTCTACCTCTTGCTGTAAGAGCGTCAAGTGCTCTGAGGACATAGGACGGTTTCTTGGTGGTATTGTGGGTGGAGTGGAAGTTAACTCCAGACAGTAACCGTATTTTATAATATCTTTGACCCACCTGTCCGTGGTGATGGAGTTCCACGTGGACAGGAACCGTTGTAGCCTTCCCCCGACAGGTGTTATGTGGTCGGGAGGAAGGGAGAGGGCGTCACTGCCTGTTCTTGGGGGAGGACCTGGTGTTGCCGTAGCCACGTCCTCTGCCCTTGGTACTGGAGCCACGATAGCCACCTCGGGTGTTCTTATCGTAGGTGGTCTGCGTATTACCCTTGTTATATGTTTGTTGTGACCCCTGTCCTCTGCCTGCTCCCTTGTTTCCGGGGCGACGAAAGGAGCCGCTCCGAAAGGACTGAGTTTGTAGGGCGCCCATGGACTTTGCAGTGTCCGTGTCCTTTTTTATCTTCTCGAGGGTGGCGTCAACCTCAGGCCCGAACAAAAAGTCGGGGTTGACGGGCTGATTAAGTATATTGTTTTGTACCTCAGGCTTGAATCCTGAGATACGTAGCCAGGCGTGACGTCGTAGGATGACGCTAGTGTTGATGGCCCTGGCAGCCGTGTCAGCAGCGTCTAGTGCACATTTGATGGCAGCATTTGTGAGTAGCTGTCCCTCTCTGATAAGGATTTCTGCACCTTCTTTGTAGGGGTCAGGGAGGTGTTGAAGGAGTTGCTCCATTGTGTCATAGTGCGCCCTATCGTAGCGAGCGAGGAGCGCTTGAGTGTTAGCTATGCGCCATATGCTTGCAGCTTGTGCGGCAACTCGCTTGCCGGAGGTCTCCAGCACCTTGGACTCCTTGTCCGGGGGGAGGAGCGTCACCCGTTGTCTGCGAGTGTGCCCTCTTGCGGGCATTCGCCACAACGATGGAGTCGAGTGGTAATTGTCCTCTGATGTAAGTAGGATCCCCAGGTGCTGATCTGTATTTCTTATCGATCCTGGGGTTTATCACTCGTGCCCTGGTGGGTTCCCTGAAAATGTCAGTGGCTGGCTTAAGGACCCCCTTCAACATTGGCAGAGTCTTTACATGTCTTTCTGAGGATGCAAAGGTGTCCATTAGAAAGTCATCTTCGATGATATCAGAGTGAAGCTGTACATCATGGTTGTTCGCCGCCCGTTCAATCAGAGCGTTGAACGCCGCAGTATCCTCTGTGGGTGACGTTTTTGCCCCATATAGTTGTGGGTCCTGTGCATCAAGAGGTGCACTGGGGTCTGCAGGGTCGCCGCAAGTTTGGTCAGGGTCCTGCTGGTCATCAGGGTCCGTGTCCACATGGTAGGGGACTTGTTCACCCATGTAGTCCTCCAATGCATCCGTGTCGGAGCGTGTGGGGGAGGCCCGGTGTGGATCCTGGTAGGGTGAATGAAAGGGTTCATACAGGAGAGGTTCTGTGTCCACAGGCAGCTTCCTCTTTAGCGGGATCCTGAAAGGTTCCAATGGCGGTTCCGAAGTTATCCTTCGGTCGTGGAGAATCATCCTGCCAGTGTCGGCGTCGATGACGCGTGACGGAGACGGCTCGACAGGCGTAACCGCAGTTTTGGTGGCCTGTGTCCTGAGTTGAAACGCCTTCGGGATTGTGGATGGAGGCAAGCCGAAGGTAATGCTGGTCGGCACCGACGAAACCGCTGGATCGATCGAACCCGACTGGTCCTGGAGGGCAGCCTTGGTTTTGCAGCCTGGCATTGCGCCAGGCCGTACTCGGGGCGCCTTAGAGGTCGTGGCCCCCGCCAGGGTCGTCGAGGCGGCTGCAGATATCTTCTGCGCCCGTGGTGCATCGAGCCGAGGTGCGGAGATCACCGTCGACGTCTTCGACACGTGAGGTTTCGGTGTCGTCGAGGGAGTGCTGCGAGGCGTAGCAGGCGGGACGGCCCTCGGTGTCGGTGGCGTCGACGCCGGTAACCGAGCAGGTCTTTCGGCGCCGATGGCCTTCTTCCGTTTGTCGACTCCCATGTCGCCCGTCTCGAGTTCGGCACCGAAGTCCCCCTTGGTGCGGTCGGTGCCGACACGGTGCGCCGGCGTCGAAGGTGTTGAAGGCCTCGATCCGACTAGCGCCACTTTCAGTTTCGGTTTCGTAGGAACCTGAGCAGCTTTCGGTTTCGGTTTCGTGGAAGGGAAACCAGCTGGTTTAAGCGGTAATGGCTGCCGCTGAACGTCCGAGGCCGGGCCCGAGGGCGGGGCCGAAGGACTGCGTGATAGGTCTCGGGTAAGGCCCGAAGGCGATCCCTCGACCGGAGCCATAGTCTGTGGCACTGGTGAATTCTCGGTTTGAACAGGTAGGCCTTGTTCATCATCGGAGCTACTCTCTTCGGCCCCTAAGGCCTCCTCGTCGTCTCCTACCTCGGTGTCGTCTTCACCTCTGTGGAAGAGTGACTCGTCGGCCTCGTCCGATCCGGGTTCTTGGTCGGAAACGGGACTGGAGGGTAAGACTTCTACTTCTTCGACGTCGTCCGCGTCGTCGAAGATGTCAGCTGGGGCCGGTGCCGCGTGCTGCGCTTCGAGCCTCGCCGCTCGACGATTCCGCAGAGTCTTCTTTGAACGGAACCGGGCACAGGCCATACATGTCGACTCGTCGTGGTCCGGCGAAAGGCATTTGTTGCACACCGGATGGACGTCGATGTGTGGGTACTTCGCATTACATACCGGACACCTTTTGAACGGCGTCCTCGATTCCATCGTCGAAGTAGTTGATGGACAGGTAATGCGAACAAAGTCGGTGCTGAAAGTTAGTAAACTAACAGAGAGTATCGAAAACCGATCGATAAACAGTACCGACGCGAACTAAAGGCCTTGTGGCCTCGACAAAATTTTTTCCTAACTTGAGCTAAGATAGCACATCCGAACCCAATGGCGGAAAAAAACAATCTGAGGATGGAGAGGATGCCCATGCGCACTGTAGTCCAGGGGAGGAGTCACCTATCCAAGGATACTTCGAAGACTCTTCCAGGACAACAACGTGCAAACATCCGGACCCAACACTAGGCGGCGATCTATGCACAGATATGAATTCAGCAGCCCACATGCCTCGAACACTGTAATAGGGCACACATTCCCTGTTTGCGCATGCCACACTTATTTAAAGGAGCGCCCTGGCGCAAGTAGGGAACGTGCTCCGTATAAGTATCACAGCCACTGGTGTATTTTGTAGGGATAGAAAAGACGAATGACGGCAAAGCGTCTGCTCATCTAAGCTGGTTATATAAATAAATCCCAGCCACAGTATTGTACACAAATCATGCATATGATGATACTATTAAACCTAACGTGCAACATTCACTATCAATTTAAACTTGAGGCAACAGAGCCAAAAAGCACAGCAGCTAACTATTCATATACATATGTTAAAGTATAAATAGATACAAATAAACTTGCATGATTAGATATGCATCTGGTATATGAAATAACCAGGTACATCATAGAAACTACACGTAGGGAGAACAAATATGAAAACAATGCATTGGGTCAAGTGAGCACATTTATGGAAACGAACATTCTGACAAGTATTGTTTTAGTGACAAATGATTGTAATCATTTTTAGTTAATAACTATTGTTGTGCGCTAGCGCCTGTAAGCATTGTCTCTGTGTGATGTTCTATTAGTAGGGCTGTATCTGAAGCCAATTTTTAAGTCACTCATAATTTGGAAGAAGGCTTTCCTTGCATGAGATTTCATTGAACAGAAAAAGTAAAACATGAATCAGTCATGACACCTTCTGGAGGAGAATAAGCGCTTATGGAGGAGAATAGGCGGTCTTATAGCTGAAAGGTGCTCTCGAAGAGCATAACCGCAGTTCATCGGGCGCAATTCTTGAAAAGACTCGCTCAAAAAATTCTGAACCAGCATTGAAATAGAAGTATATCTGGTTCTTATCATGAACCTCACCACAATAAGTCAACAAATATTAGATACTTGAATGAAGATATGATAAAAGATATATATATTTTTAAATAAAGAAAGTTCATGAGCCCTGAAGAAGAAACTTAATGTCACGGCTGTCTTGTGGGTAAATTTGGACTTAAAATAAAATCTAAAGTTTTTAATAAGTGGCGTCTCCACATTTTGTTTTGTTTTCAAAGTAAAACTTGAGTAGACATTTTTTAACGCATGTACTGCTTACAAAGCTGTATACTTCCAGACTCAATACTCCATTTCTTTTGGTTCGATGATTTGGAGCCACTGCTTGGGGTTCTCATTTGAAGCAGCCACAACAAAATTAAAAGGGCACCACATCAACATTTGCTTAACGTCTGTGACAATGATACTGACCATTGTTTGAAAGGATGGGGACTTTAATATCCATAAAATCGCCAGGTTACCCGTTGGGTGATAGTGCGCTATACAAATTCAGTTTACATTACATTACAATCATTTAATATGCATTAAATAATTCAATTGGTTGTAACTCATGTACCTGCAAAAGATCCTATAAAATATGTCTATGAACCCAGAATCACTTGGCAAAGCTCCCATGGTCCATGGAGACGTCTGTCATTAAGGTACAGTATCATTGTCAGAATATCGTTTAACATAAATAATGTGTCCTAAATATAATTTACAAAAATATCGCCCATTAGAGATAATAATAGAAAATCTCCACCGAATGGGACAGTATTTTTGTAAACGATATTTAGGCACAATATTTATGTTGGACCTTATTTCTATATATGATATTCTGACAATAGCTCTTAAGAAATAAGTAGGGTTTGTCTCTTCACTTAGTGCCTTCATTCTGGTACTAGTTGAAGGTACATAAGCTTTACTAAACCCTGACCCAGTATTTCCTTACTAGTAGACACACATTTCTCTCTCTAGTTGATATTTCTCCCTTACACATGAAAGGACACATTCTCCCATCGGAATATTGCTCTCTACTATTTACACATCACTTCATTTAATTTGCACTAATGCCGCTCCCAGTCACAGATTCCACTGACGCATGCGCATATTTCACAATTATTTACATATTCTGTGTCCCCTGTGCATACCTAATGCTCTTATACCTCTCCTGCACCTGTACCATATCCCCCGTACAAAGGACATAGCTGTTCCTTGACTTAATTTATTTCCCTGTAACATATCTCATGTTGATACTTTCATTGCTTTAAATGGGGTGAAAAAATGTGTGAGGGCGTGGCGAAAGAGGGCTAACTTGGAACCCTTTAGAAGAGGTGTGGTCTATGTAATAAGTAGAGGGGGATGAGGCATTTAAACTTAGACTAGAAACAAAAGAGGTGTTTGGAACAGCTTCCACTTTTTAAACTTTAGAGCCTTCAGGTGATTGGCTACATGTTTGCGACTGAAATTCTCAATAGGAGAGAAATTAAACCTACATATCAATGGGGAAACCACATGTACTTTGACGCAACCACACTGGACACTAGTATTACTAATCGCTGTTTCACAGTGGATCTTCCTTTAGAGGGAACATGGACGTGTTTTGGGACTTATAGGTGTTTAAAAGAATCCCAAAATGTCTTCCTGAACATCTAGAATCGCCCCTAATGGAAAGAAAGACTGTGGTAGGTTCAGTATTTATGTCCATGGCAAAATGTTACTGTGAAGGTGATAGAGTCCGGGATGAGGACACCGCCGTCTCAAAAGAGGATCATTTTGGTCTTGGGGCTTTAACGAAGACCATGATCATATACCTTCTTGCATCTGGTGCTGTTGGTGCTTGGAAACCCTGGCACAAGTGCGCATTTCAGCATTATATTTGTTATCATATTGCTCTTTGCTCCTAAGTTTGGGAAGTCTTGAAAGTCTGTGGAAGGAATAGACAGTGGACTATTGCATAAACACAAAAGGGTGGTATCAGTTCCTAGGGGGAAAAGAAGAGTATAGAATCTAGCAGTCCCGGTCGGATCTGCTTCTAGGGAAGAATGTCTCAGAAGCCAGGTTATGGAGTGTATGTAGAGTGAAGTAATGGTATTGCAGCCTGGCCCTATCTCCCCAATGTCAACAAATTATGTGGTCCTGGCAAAGTTTATTTATTTGCCCCACGTTTTTTATCTGCCAACATTTGCGCACCTCGATGCAAATCATTTCATAGGGCGCATCGTGCAAACAAAAGCAATCAACCACAGCTATCAGATGATAAAGTTGTTTCCATTTGGACTTGGTTTTCAGCGTAAGACAGGCCTGTCGGGCAGTCTCGCACTCTAGCACAGTCAGATGGATTCGCTATGATGGCCCTTATGTGGGCTGTTGATGGTCCTGTCACTTCCCACGGGGCCAAAAACACCAGTCCTTGCACTGACCATTTCAAACCAGCCAATCTAGCAATGCCAGAGTACCCAACATGCAACTGCAACACTGTTGGTTTTTAGGCACTACAATACAATATCAAAAGAACAATGATTTGGTCATCAACAATCCTAAGACGTAAAAAGCCCTGAAACGAGGAACGTGCTTTTGAACTATACAAATGAAGGGAATTACTATACAAATGCACATAACATTACACAAAACTTCTGTAATTTGTTGTGTATTTGTGAAGCACATTCCCACCATCTGTACAGTGTGTGGGCACAGGTACGCATGAGCTCACCTGTGTATGAATGTGTGTGATTGGGGATACCCCATGTGTATCTTGAAAAACAGTAGTAAACAGCAAGGCCCAGAACACAAAAATACACTGGCACGGTGCCACATAGGGTCATGCTCCCGACAACACAAATATGTACCTGGCTCCTAGCCTGTCACTCAAGGTTTTCTGTTCAGCCGGCTGCTGTTTTACTCTTTTGTGTGTAAGTGCAGAACATGATTTTGGGGCCCAATAAGGGATTTGTTTCAACGCCTGTCTTAATACTATTTCTGCTGAGCACTGGCAGGACCCACCCCACTTAAAGCCCTGCATGTGTCCCCCTGTAACATGCATATATTTGTGTGTTTTGTACTTATACTCCCTTTTAAAACATCAGCCCTTTTGATATATATTCCCTTTAATATGTACATATGTATTTCTCCTCTTTATAAAGCCCTCACAACATATACATATTCCTTTCAACAGTTGACATTTCCCTATCCAGTGTGTGCATTCATCTCTCCTGTTTACATCCCCCCATGTAAAATGTACAAATCGGTGTCTCTCATTTAAATAACCCCAATTCCAAGGGTGTTAATGCCTTTCCTGTTATATATCCACTTGTAACATGTACATATCCATCTCTCTTATTCAGCTAGCTCCATCTCTTTAACACATCCATTTCTGCTTTTAGTAAATTCCCTTGTTCAATGTGCATCTTCATCATGCCCACTGCTATAAGTCCCCGTCTCAATGCAACAAACTCACATTTAGGCAAGCTAAGGGCGGCTTCCTCTACATCACTTCCTTGCTTCTGTAACGTCTACTCCTCACCACCTACTTAGACACATCGAATATTTTTGTACTCACCCCTCCATGATTAAACACAACTCATTTACAGTTTTATTTTGTGCGTTCTAATTGTGTTCATTGGTCGAAAGTGTCAATATAAATAAAGTGAAATGTTACAAGGGCCTGACTACAAGTTAACGCGTTATTTATAGCCCCTGATAAAGCTCCTCATAAATAACAAAACCACGGGGGACATTATTAATCGGGTGCGATAAACAACACCTATTACGAGTTCATGATGAATAACGTGGATTCTGGTATTTAACGCATCAAAATCCACACGATAGGGTAAATACTGTATGTTTTCCCCTGCTACATTTCTGCAAGTTTGACCTGCCGAAATGTAATGCATCCGATAATATTCGGATGCGTTAAATATCTTCAAACTCGTAATTCCGACCCATGCATAAACTGGAGTTTGCGCACTGTTAGGAATATTACGAAAAACTCGTATTCAGGCTCTTAGACTCTCACCCCAACACCTCCCCCCCACACCTGAGCCTACTAGATGGCTGCTTGGAGATGTGGCTCAGACTAATGATGGAGACACAGCAGCGACCCTCACATGGACATGTCACTGGCAGCCAATCACCCAGAGTGGAGCACCAAGGAGGTACTCTTAAACTAAACCAATGTTTGGGCGGAAGCTGCACATTGATTCCATAGTAGAGGTTTGCAACAGAGTATATAAAAACACCACAAATTCACTACTAACAAATCCTCTGCAGGAACGTTGCCCAGTCTCAAGTGAGCAAATAAAACTAGCTCTCTGTAAACAAAACAAAAAGAAAAAGAAAAAAAAGATGGCTCTAACATTTTAGCCAACCTTTTATTTAGAGGGCACCTTACATGTATTAAACACAGCCCAGATGGGTTTCGCAGTTAGGTGTTGTAAAGCTGCAAACAAGAGTTAGAGCCAAGAAGTGCCACACATTCATCCAGAAGAGACCATACCACACACATGCGCATATTTCATCAATGCCGAAACGTTGGTTGTCATCGAACTCATGACAGCACTTACCATCCCCCATGCACAGTGGCGTAGCGTGGGCGGGGCACAGAGGCGATTGCCCCTGGCGCAAAATTCCACGCCAACATATCTAAATAGTAATTGACAGTTAAATAGACCAATGGATGAAGAGGGCTGGCCCAAACTCCCTTTATGTATACATACATTTAGTATCCATTTTTTTCTTTAGCTATTTTGATTACACAAAGCTGTCAAATAACTACAGCTGTCTCTGAGCCAGATCTAAAGACTGATTTGCTTCGCCGTTCAAAGCCCAGCAAACCTCGTAAATCCAGTTTATGCCATAATGTTCATATTTACTTATCATCCGGATACCTGCAAGTGAGCATAAAAATCTGTTAGGAGGAGGCTGTGGTAAATATACAACTAAAAGCAAATTGTAACTATGCTGTGCCAAGACAACTCAGCAAACACTTACCATCCGGATGAAAAGCTGAGGACCACACAGAGTCTGACATGACTCTGCCAACCAAACCACAAGTCCCAGAAGCTACTCAGAGCAAATTAAACATATTCGTGTTTTAATTCTTAAACAAAAAATGACGAAAACACTAAAGGGGAATGTGGAACATCAAAGTAGCTGGATAGTGGAGTGATCTGTGAAGGAAAGGCTTCGCCCTATATTTAGAAAGACACATGTTCCTGCTTCACTGGGTGAATTCAAGAATTGGTGATGACAGCTGGTAATAACTAAAAGTCTTCTGGGATGTATTATTCTAAGATTTCAAATGTGAGAAATGGTAGCCTAATCCAAAGTTATTCTTTGCAAGTGCAACGTGGAAAAAGAAACTCCGCAATTTGTGAGTACAGATCCCTAAAGTAGACACCAGGCGAGGCCTAGAACTGTAAACTGCTGTGTGCAAACTGGCAGCCATACTGTATTCACCTCATATGAGCCTTGTGGGCAAAAAAGAAACTACAGCTGGTGCGGCAATCTCACGCGTTCTACCTGCACGCAAACCTTGCAGAGTTTGTATTAAGAAAGTATCAGACATTCCGACTGCTCGGCTCAAAAGGACAGAAAATAATGCAGTTTTTCCTCAGGTGCAGAACATGAAATTATGGGTAAAACCGCACCCAGTAAATACAGCACCCCGTGGAATCTGTATTTCATAGACGCTGCCTTACAGTACAAAGTAGCAGGCAAGACGAAATGAAAGGATGTGGTCCGTGGCTAGACTGCCGACTTTGGTGCTGGAAACCAGGGTTCGAGCCTCGGGGTCGCGTCCACATCCTGGGATTCTGGGCAAATCACTTAATCTCCCCATGCCTGAATATTTAATGTAAATACGGTGCTCATGTACAGCGCTCCAATACCTTCGGGTCGAGTTCGCGCTATATAAAAGATGCAGCAAAAAACAAAAAAAAATGAGGGCCTCAGCTTTGCTTGTCAATGAAGCTAAGAAAGGCCTGGTTACGGTTGCATGCGCGAGCGTGGCAGGTCAAGTTAACGCTCGTGCAGAGTTGTTTATATTTGTATCCTAATGTAATGTAGGAGGTAGACACGAGCGTGGCACCCCGTATAACGCTCATGCCTAGTTCAGAAGTTGCCTGCCATTGTGCAACGACCAGGGCTTTAAGTGGGTCGGGTCCTGCCGGTGCTCAGCACTGGCAGGCAATTCTAACAAGCATTTACAATGCAACGGTCTCGGCATTGTTAAAGTTAGAGCTATTGGCATTGCTCATGACATTATTTTTATGTTTTTGTTTTTAAAACATTTAAAGAAACGGCATTGTTATTTATAATGTGAATAGCTTAATCACTCTCAAATGCGAGATTTATTGCATTTCAAGGCAAACACACAGAGCCACACACACAAAGCCACCCACACACACAGAGCCACCCACAGAGCTACTCAAATAGAGCAACCCACACAGAAATAGAGCCACCCACAGAGCCACCTACACACACACACAGAAGCCCACTAACCTATTTACATTATGTGCAGTTTGTGATCTACATGGTACATGTTTTTTGCTGCAGGCACATTAACCCTATGTGCTACCTTTGCTGGAGTCAAAACTTCCACTAGACAAAACTCCGATCTCTCTGTAGGAAGAACATTAAACCCCAGTCATCATGACATTTTTATTGTTGCCGAAAATTGCTGGAGGCCAGGAAGGAGGTATCAAGGGATTTTAAAACCTTAATTTACT
The DNA here is from genome assembly GCF_964204655.1 of Triturus cristatus. Taxonomy (NCBI): domain Eukaryota; kingdom Metazoa; phylum Chordata; class Amphibia; order Caudata; family Salamandridae; genus Triturus; species Triturus cristatus. The sequence continues at coordinate 273,580,778 of NC_140588.1, forward strand.
TGTAAACATAATGTCTCCACCCAAAGTCAGCGCCCGGTCACACTGGTTGCACTGCCCTAGAGCTGGCCCTTCTCAAGGGTCCTGTGACCTGAGTGATAGAGTCACTGTTGTTCTTGGCTGTGCTGCTTAATAGACCTGCTAGCAAGAGTGGAGGTGAACTTCAGTATGGATTGTGGTGGACAAACCTTGAAGGTTAACCCAATTTATTTCTTCCCAGACTAATGCCTTTAAGCAATGAAAGACTGGGAAAAAAACAGAAGTTTCTAAACCTATGCCTTGCTGTTTACGTGCAGCTCATAGCGCAGGATGCTGTATTAGGATTGTAATTTATGAACTGTAGTAACAAAAGGCTCTCTGTGACAAAACCCATTAACCCACTAAGCTGCAAAAATTACAGTCCTGTGACGTGCAGGTGCTTTACAGCAGGGACATTAACCCTCTGCTCTGCTTTATGATAATTCAAAACCACACTAAACAAACCTCTGATCTCTCCAGAAGGTACATTAATCACCAGGGTTATCTTTGCATTTTATAACCACCAAAATGTTGCTGGTCACACAGGGAACTCTGCAGCTGGTGTTTTTAATCCCTTAAGGTATTTCTAAATCAGCACCCTCGGAGTTCGGCGCCCTGTGCGGTGGCACCAGTCACACGCTCTAAAGCCAGCCATGAGAGTAACTTTCTCTTCCAAGGCCTCGAAAAATGATGACAGATGGAAAATTCTTTCGCAATTAAGCTTTGTATACATCCAGTATGTATTACCAGGTATTCAATAAGTGTTGACAATCTAGGGATCGCTTAAAGTGCTTTTGGGACTTGAGCACATCTTAGCTTATTCGTTACAGCACATTGGGCTGCAGGCTCGAGGCGCTTTCACAGCTGAACTAGCTGCCATGACTGAGCCCTGCTCCCTGACCCTTTCCTTGTCGTTACTTTCTGCACAGAATAAGTACGGAGGTGACGGAGCATATGGGCAGGATATCTTGCTTTCTTATTTTGCCGTTTCTAAGCGCTGGAAAATAGCAGGTGAGCGCATGAAAGTGTTTGAAAGCAAGGATCGTGTGCAGTGGGACGTGTGCATACCGTCTTTGTCTAAAATAAATGTATGTATCTGCTAAGGTACAGCGCTCAGAAGCCCCCCATGACTGTTCCGCGCTTTGATTCAACTTTTTTTTTGACCTGGCGTCCTAGGTTGAAGGGAATTTTCATATGTATTTTCACATTTCACGTAAATTATGCTAATTTCTACAATTTACAAGTTGGGAAGAATTTAGAATTTAGTGCAAAGTTCGCTATGTGTGCTCCTCGGCGGATTTTCAATCATTGTGTGAAACTCGTCACACAGACATGCCGTGGAAATGTCTTAAGAGCTCCCAGTGGTGATAACCACCACCTCCCCGCCCAACGCCCTCGATGCCCCCCCCCACTGAGTGCAGTGAGCAGCAGCCTAATGCGGATGTTGACCAGGGGCCACATGTACAGGTGGAGGGGGCCCGGGCCCTACTGTGAGTATGCCAGCCATAGAACCTTGCTACAAGACCTGAAAGTGCAGGAGCCATTGAGCCCTGCTGTAATCCTGCGCCCTGGCAGTCCCTGCAGAGCTGGCGTGTAGGAGTCGTTCTCCGCCTCAGTAACACAGCACTCTGAGTTTCTTGCAGAGACTCAGGGTGTGTGTGTGTGTGATACTCGTGCAGTGTCAACCTTGTCCCATGACACTCTGTTTCCCTGCAGACGCGTGGGCTTTGTGCTTCTTTTGATCAGCTATGCCCCCTGCTTGGCACACCTTCCTGAAGGAGTGGGCCCTTCGTGTCTTTTGTATGGTTTGTGAGGACAAGGCAGCGGGGCGCTCGAGTTCTGTTTCGCCCTACAGTCAGCTGGCACGGACGCCGTGTGCCGCACAGTATAACCGCACAGCACGGAGGAGCGTGCCACGGGGGCGAACGGCGGGTGGGGGAGGGGATGGGTACACAGTACGCGTCCTGGTGTTGTTGCTACACCTCACTCCTCTGCCGCAGCGTAGCGTGCGCCCTCCCTCCTGCCGGGCACGGGGCTGGCATTCTCCATTCATCTGCCTGTGCCGGGAAGGGACCGAAAGGGCATGTTGCGGCAGGACTGGCATCCACATCCGAAGGGCAGATGGGAGCAGCGCCCTGCCAGGCCTGGGCGAAGTCAGGCTTCCTCAGGCCAGGGCCGGCAGACACTCCGCTGACCCTCGGCAGCGACCCGCGTTAGAGATCAGAGGCTGCTCATGAGAGCGTGAGATGTTACCACAGCCCTGGGGCCCGACCACTTGTATGGGAGAAACGTGTCACACACCAGGCACCCGAGGCCAAATTATCACCTGTAATTTACAAATGTTGCAATTGCTTCCTAAGCCAGCTCGTTTCAGCTTTATTAAAGAGTGCTGTGTACTCATTGGATGCCTTCCTTTCTCCGTTCCCACAGCCCCACTGGCTTAGCCCTCTCAACACATCTTGTTTCAGAACACAGCTCTGTACCTCATTTCACTCTAATAAAGCGCCACATGTTCACCTGCAGATTCAAAGCGCAGCAGCGTCTCCTTTCAACTTCATATTTCTGTTTGCCTCATTTCTTGCCAGTGAGCCCTGTATGCGTTTCACGGTGTCATTCGTGGAACTCCGTGTGTACCGCCTTTTCGTTTCTATACTGCACAATACCTGCTTCCTCCTCCCAGGGTGCACTTTATGCATTGCCCCCCACCCCGTGGTGAACGGTGCGCATCTCCGTTCCTTCCTTTGGAGCACGGCATACGGTGACCAGATTTTGGAAACTTAAAAAACAAGACTTTTGGCAAAAATAGAAGAAGGACTCCAATTTTAGATCAATCAAGGGGTACAGAATTAGAGGTCTCATCAACATAGAGAACGCAAGAGTAATTCTGACTAGCATTCAAGGCCTTTCATTCATAACATGCCCACGAACTGAACAAGCACACCACTGCCTTTCTCCGAGGCGAAGCAGAAATGCCTCGGAGAAAGGCAGCGGCGTTTCCGGATTCGGGGGCGTGTTTTTCTGTTCTCTCCTCTTGCCATTGGCTGGAGGAGATAATGAGAAAAGTAGCAAAAAACACGCCCCCGAATCCGAAAAGGACGGGGCCTGTTCGGAGAGACAAAACTCTTCTCCAATGGCTGGCCAGCATTTAAGAGGCCAGCCAATGGAGAAGAGGGGCGGGTTCAAGCCCCTCTTCTCCAAAACATTAAATCTCGGAGCGAGACTGCGCAAGCGCAGCCTTCGAGCCGAGACCTAAAAAGCAGGTGCCGAGCCGGGTCCCTATCGGGCTCTCCATGTTTTTGTCTTCACCCTCAGGGTGGGAAAAAAAATCTTACTTCTGTAGCAGTGACACCCTTCAGTGCCTTTGATGTAAAGTCAAAGAGACTCGTTTTCAATATTCTATACAAGGAAGCCATGCATTGCTAAGGGGTGGATATTATCAAATGTACAATTCTAGTTATTGAAGACATGCGCACCCATGTATGTGTTCAACCTGTTGTGCTTTGATGTTGATATAGCAGTTGTCTCCACTTGTAGGCCTTGCATTCCTTGGATCTCTGTTCTGACAACTTTGCTCTGTATTTACTCAGAATAAAGCAACTTATTGTATCATGTTCCTTTGTGAAAGCTGAGAGCTTGTCAACAGCTCTGTAGACTTCTATTTTCTTGTAAAAAGTGGGACTTGTACATTTTAAATTTCACAAGAGTTAATGTCTATGTGTGGTCCTTTGATTCAGAGTCGGTGCATTTGATTATTTTAAGGCAGTATTCACTTTCACAACCAATGTAAATGTACTAATAAACGTGAGACTTAGGACCTTATTTAGAATTTGGAGGATGACATACTCCTACACAAACATGGCGGATGTCCCATCCTCCATATTACAAGTGTATTTTAGTCTATGGAACTTGTAATACCGATGATGGGCGATCGACCACGTATCTCATCCGCCACATTCTAAGTAAGCTTATTAGTCTCCCATTGGGTTTTGTGAGGATGCAGGGGGGGAACCTTCGCTAAGCCGAAGGAGCGTCACCCCAATGCTCTCAGAGAAGTTGAGAAATGAAAAATAAAATGATAATGACATCGTTATTATCATTTTATTTTTCGTAGCTGTGGGGTGGCTGAGGGCTGGGCGAGGCTGGTGTCACGGGGGGGGGGGAGTGGTGGGCACTCTCTAAGTGCGCATTATGGTTTGGCCGGCCATCTTAGGCAGGCCAAACAGTCATGCACACTTATCATGTTCTCCACCAGGCTTAAATACACAGCCTGGGTGGAGAACATGCACAGGCTCCCAGTCCGCCTCTGAGTGCCGAACCACGGCGCTCAGACCAATCACAAAGCTGTCTTGCAGCTGGGTTGGGGTAGACTGTGTGCTTCCTGCTTCCGGGACCCACCGGGAAGAGAAGCAAAAACGGAGGAGATACGGCAGCCGTGAAAAGGTGATTTTTATTAATTTATTTCCAACCCCCCCCCCCCGCCCTGCCCTACCACCCCCACTGCCTGCCAGCCGCCACTGTGAGGATGATGTTATCGACAGCTAATTGGCTTTTTTGCTGTGTGAGCTCTCCACTTTCTATTGGCAAAGATAAAGAATTCTGCAGCTATGACCAACATTCATAATCTATATTTGCTATTTTGGTTATTTTTCCTTTGCACAATCAGACTCCATTGTGGTAACTATTATATTTATTGTACAAATAAATGTATCATCCTAGCACTCTCCATTCTCTTCAGATCACACAACACTGACATAAGCAGTTTGTATCTCTCCCAGCCTCATCGGCGGCTCTGGTAAGAAAGCTAAAGGGCTGCCAGTTCCTCGAGATGTTTGATTTTATACGTCAAACACCCCTCCAACAGTGTTTAAATTATGCTGTGATTGCCGGGGGAGGGCCACCAGCTCTTATTTTGGGGGACCGTCACTTATTTTTAAGCATCAGGTAGTTTGCGAGAGCAACAGAGGAAAAACACACTAATTGCAGACAGAATAAAAGAAAGACTGAAAAAACATCATAAAGGAGAGAACACGCAACTGCAAGAGAGCAATAAAGGGCACAGAGTGTCTGGTAGTAGATTAAAGAGGCATGAGGTGGATTTAAGGCAACCAGCTTTGCTATTCGTTGTGCCAACATTTAAGTGAAGCGGCTGTGGGCTTCTAACCAGAGCTTCGGGTACCAGTACTTTTACAAATTAAGCACTACCCTCCACAAACCATTGCCACCTCACCCACATCCATATAAACTCAGATTTATAGTATATGAATGCATGACTGTTGGAAAATTGTACCTAGCGGCCATGCACAGGGGTTATGAAAAGGCCGTTTAGCAGAGTTAAACAGAGATTGGACATATGTCTTAGCTTCATATACAGTGTCAAGCATGTCTCTGACAAGCCCTTAGCTCTTCATAAATTTGCATTTTGCCAACTTTTTACTTGTAAATCTCGACCTACAAAAAAGGAGGTCTGTATACAAGAAAAATGCCGGGCTGGCAGCGGAACTGCTGTGTAATCCACCTTCCTTCAATACTAAAACATTTTTTTAATGGTAATGCCATTAGGTCAGGCTTATGAATGAAAGTAACTTGTATGTCTTTGATGGGTTTAGGCAGGGACGGACTGGCTACCAGGCGTTTTGGTGTGCTGCCAAGCTGGGGGCTGATTTCGTTGATGGGGACCTGCGTGTGCTTAAAACCATTTGTTTTGCTTTGTTTATTTAAAAGCACACGCAGGTCCCCATTAACGAAATCAGCCCCCACCACTGTGAAATCAGCCCCCAGCTTGGCAGCACCCCAAAACGCCCGGTAGCCAGTCCGGCCCTGGGCTTAGGCACTCAATAAGTCATCATGCATGCGCTCTGCCACTTCATCTTTACATTCATGCATTAATTAATTCATTCATCCATCCACTGACTCATTCTTACATTTCCTTACTGATACAGCTGCAGAAAAACACACGGTCAACAACATATGTAAAATAAATTAACAGAATAAAAGTAGAAAAAATAAAACACTGCAAAGTTATGCTTGTAAATATGAAACTAAATATAGCAAGGGGTTTCTGTCTTGCATAGTCTATTGTTGTTTTCAATTATCAGCACAGTCGCGACGTTTAGAACCAATGTGTTGGCCATCTTGGGGTTGTAAAAACATGATACACTATTGTTAGAAATTGAGTTACTGGTTGACTGGGGTGTGAGCTTTGGTCAAGAAGCAACCACAATCCTAGTCAAGGTAAGGCACACGCAAACCCCAAATTAACCTGGCCCAACCCCCTGGTAGCTTGACACAGAGCAGTCAGGCTTAACTTAGAGGCAATGTGTAAACTATTTGTGCAACACTTCCAACAATAAAACAGGGAACACTCCACACAAAAAAGATGCTACACCAGGTTAGAAAAACAGAGCTCAATTTAATAAATAAAACAAGACCAAAGGAAGACAGGACACAGCATATTCAGGTGTAAGTGAGGCTGGGCCCAGCTCCTCCCTCTCAACCTGCCAGTGATAGCCCATCTAGTCACACCCAAGCTCCCATTGTGTGTTACGGTCTAGGAAAAATACACAAAGCCCAACAGCCAACTAAATCCAGTCACATGATCAGAGACAGGCTGCAGGCACCAAATTGTTAAACCAAGAAAATGACAACTTTCTAAAAGTGTCATTTTCAGAATTAGAATTTACAGGTCTTGGGGACATGTAGTGCACTTTACTAGGGATTTATAAGTAAATTAAATATGCCAATGGAGTATAAGCCAATGTTACTATATTTTGAGCAGAGAGCATAAGCACTTTAGCACAGGTTAGCAGTTGTAAAGTGTGCAGTGTACTAAAACCAAAAAAACAAATTCAGCAAAAAGTAGGAGGAGGAAGGCAAAAGGTTTGGAATGACCCTGCAGAAAGGGCCAGGTCCATCTATGGAAAACAGCGTTCCCCAACGGACACCTGGTTTAATGGAAGTGGCCAAGTGGGATGTGACGCACTGCAGATGTTTTTTTGGAGGGAGTTTTATATAGCAAGAACTAGACCCAAAGTTTGCAGAGTGCTTTACATGAGTACCAGTTGCGTTACAGATCGACACATTCATGTTTTTTTGTTAGGCACTGGGAGAATACGTGATTTGCCCAGAATCAAAGGATGTTGTGCGTCCCGGCCGAGACTCGAACCTGGTTTCCCAGCTTCGACGTCGACCACCCTAGCCGTTAGGCCACATCCACTCCCCCAGATAAAATGAGCAGCAAGCATGCAACCAGTTAGCACTGCCTAGAGAGCGTTAGTATCCTCTTAAGAAAAAATAAAATTAGAAAAGAAGCAAAGAAAAGAAATGCTATTTTTTCAGCATAATAGACATAATGGTGAGATAATTTCTTTTTAATTGGGCAATGCGGGAAAGTATATGAAGATTTCTTTTCTCTACAAGATTACCCTCAAAGACATTTTCTGTGCACAATGGCATAGCAGAGGAGAACACCGCTGTTTTCTGCAAAGCATAATTAATCCACAACCAATTTTGTTGCTGTTAAATAAGGAAACTGTGTCATAAATTGCCCTAGAAGCCATGATTCCAAGCAAATGTGGTGATATGAAAAACTTTGGCAACGTTGCCAAGCTTTCCAAAGACCTCTGCTAAAATTGCAAAACAAATACAGTAACAAAGAACTTGACTTACACAGAATAAGCAATTCAATGTACTTCAAAATGCTTCCTCAGTACACTCTTTGGATAGATTCCCTTTAGTACTCTTGCTATGAAAATAGGAGCCAGACTTCATCAGCCCATTTGATTTCAGAAAGTGGATCTTGTGGCGTAAACAGAATTACTCTTTGTGCTATGCCATGATTTAAGATAATTTCTAAATCTGTTTAATTGTTCCTCTCTTAAGAATGATGCTCTCTGTCCTTTTGTAGACTATCACACTGAATACCACGGATTGAGGCATGTGTGGCTCTTTTGTCTTATCTAATGAGGACCCAACATGCATTAAAGGGGCGACCCTTGACAGCGAGAGGATATATAGTGATCCTCTGCGGCATATGTTAGAATTATGTAAGTACACTTGATGTAGTAAATAATCAAACAGGTACTCTAACAAAGATATACATGTAGACCATACAGGTGAACAAACCAGTTTGGATGCAACATTCCAACATTTAATCTCAAAATTCACTTAAAAAGAAACAAAGAACGAAGAGTGCTCAGTTCTCCAGTGATCATACAGTGTAAATAAGGTTTGAAAGAGAAATGTGTGTGTATATACATATTAAGACTACGCACCATACAACAGAATGGGCCTACTAGTACAAGATTTTTAAAATGGGCCTACTGGTACAAGATTAGTCAGTCGTATCAGAAAGTAGGAAAGCTTGAATAACTAATTAAGGGACCCAATGGCCAATTCAGTGGAACCATGTTTATTTAGACGGTCATTATCAGCAGAATTTTTTTGTTGTTGCATAAACTGGGTTATTGAATGGGGCCAACTGGTACTGAAAACAGAGTACGTGGAATTTCAAAACAGAGGAATAGATGCTGAAATGAACAGGTCAGCACAATTACCGAATTGACAGCTCTCACTCTGCCATGGCATTTTTGGAAGGATTACAGGAGAAATAACGCAGTTGGAACCTCAGCCAACAGTGCCCGCAGCTGTTTTATGGGCAGTGCCACAGCGAAACAATATGAATAAACTTTTTTCAACAGCCCCAGATTCCAGGCTGTAATAGGGTGGCCTCTGTTGGTATCATCACCCTTAATAGCAGGGCCTTATCTACAAGGCTGGCTTAAGCAATAAACACTTCGATCTCATCAATTATGTAATTTGAAATGTCATCAGGGCTGGACTGGCCGTAGCGGGCACCTGGCAATACCCTGGTGCGCCGCACAGGTGGGGGCCAGTTTTGGGGTCCAGGGGGCCGTTTTTGTTACAGGGCTGTTTTTGCAAAATCGGCCTTGTAACAAAATCGGCCAAAAAACGGCCCTGGCAAAGAGCTCGGCGGCACCCCCAACCCCCCAGGGGGGGGCCTGCCGAGCACTTTGTCAGGCCCTGTTTTGGTTCCCAGTCCGGCCCTGTTAGTGACGTCATCAATATTGACACTTATCATGTCATGAGTAATGGAATACGTGAGGTAATAGGCAGTGCATGGCCAGGTCGCAAGTAATACTTAGCTCAGTAAACTTTAACTGGTGAATTTCAGTGGTTTTGTTCTTAAACATTAGTTTTTATGTTATTCCAGCACGTAAGTATAATGTCACTTTCACCTTTGTTTTTTCAGTGAATTTCTAGGCTTCTTTAACATATGCTAAGATTTTATCACTATACCTGACTATAATGTCAATGTAACCTTCGTTTTTTTTTTCATTTATAAAACCCGGATTAGTGTTCTAGCATTTTTTTGTGGCCCCCAGCATTTTTATCAGTGGCCCAATGTGTGCCCAATTTAAAATGTACTTCTAAAGATGCCACTTCCTCGAATGTCCTACAAATTACCTCTCTGTGACAAGTTCTGTAAATCTTTCATATCTATTTTGGAAATATCATGTCTCCGCGTCTATTTTGGAAATGTCACGTCTCCGCATCTATCCGAGTGAAACCTAGTGCACAGTGCCATAAGGCAAACTCTTATGGAGGCAAACTCTTATGAGGCAAACTCTTATGGAGGCAAACTCTTATGGAGGCAGAGGATGGGGCGTTCAACCTGACTTTGAATTACATACAACAGAATATCCATCATATTTCACCACAGTACCAGTGAACTCCAATACACCTGAAGGCAATTTGTCAAATTGCTAATCAAGAACCACAGTCACTATCAACAAATTGATAAATCTCATTCAGGATGAGAAATATGCAGACTTCGTATTGGATTAAAGGTTTTCCCAAACCGTGGTTTGCCAATTCTGCTTTTCTTCCAGAACAGGCAGAACCACCCCCCCAAAAAAAATATTTTTGCCACGTTGAGAATATAAATTATAGATGTTCGTGTACAGTTCAGATATATTAGATCATGGGAAATGCACACCTTGGAGACAACCTGCACCAGTAATCACTGGGAAGGAGAATTACACACAGAAATCTGCAATTTGTCTAGAATTTCAAACTTGGCCCTATGGACATTATCTACAAGTTGCAGATCAATGCAAAAATAGGATGAAATGTCCTAAGAGTAGATTTCTCACTTTTCCCCACTAATTGTTTGCGAATTGGACCTTGAGTAAACTCAAATTGTAAATTAGCCTGTAGTGCTGCAATTTCACAATTCTGAAACAACATCCATACATTTCCATCAGGACCATCCCGACCCTGCTTCAATGTAAACAAGAGTTGCAAACTTGCCTCCATAAAGAACTCTACAACACGATAAATAACAGTCCACATTCACTCTCAGAACCCAGCTGCCCCTCCAGGCTCTCCACTGCAACCTGTACAGCCGCAGGCTAGGGTTCTGCTATACAAATACCACATATATACAATTCTGGATTTATATGATGCATTTTGACATTCAGAGTGCATATATATATATATATGAATGGCACAAGATAGTGGCAGAAACTATTAAAAAAATGGATCAAACCAGTGCACAAGAGTGTGCTAACACTTCCAGCTCCATAACTATATTTCCCACCTTGTCAATCCTGAGACCAACTTTCACAAAGGTCATGAAACCTGGGACAAAAAATAGGCACGGGCACCACAAGAAAAGTCGCCCTCATTAGCAAACTAGATTACTGAAAAGGTGCCCGCATTTGCAGATCAGGCCTGTTTGGAACTTGTAAACACGACACTGCATGCATCTGTGCTTGCTGTGCCGCGGTTTGTGGTAAGGTTTAGGAAGTCAACAGTAAAACCTGGTCCAACTGACCGTAAAACAGGCCCACAAACTGCTAAAAACAGCCACATACTGATCTATGGGATCAGCTCATTGGGCACTGCCGGACTGCCCTATAGGCTAGTCCGACCCTGATGGGAGCTAAGTGTAAGGTGTAAACAAGGTAACTATATGGGACTTCAGCATGCAGAATCAGTTGTGCATAACTGATCAGGGGTGGGAAGGCCACGTGGGTGTACTGATTTTCTAAGTATGTGGAAAAGTTATTTGTTAACGGATACATCCCTGTGTGTGTATCAGTTTAATAAGAAGCCTAATTTCTCAACAACAAAAAACTAGGGCCAGTATTTCAAAGGAACGAAGCCCAACAAGAGACTCATTTTTACATACAGATGTCTCTGAGGGAATACTTATGTGCTGGACCACTCAACAAATTTACATCAAACATTTACCCTACTGAAAAACAACTTCACAGATCCTGGTGTGTGCCTCCACAAGAGTTTTATTTGCTGCATTGTTTTAGTGTCGACGTATACCTCCAAGTCTACCATATTGGGTGCAGTTTTCAATATGACAGAAAAGAATCATATTTGTTCAAGGTTGTTTTTCTTCACACATGTACTTAATTTTCACCTTCAAAAATGAGCATTGCTAATACTTCATTCATATTTTATTCACTATCAGTTTTCCCAAAGTATTTAGAGTTATCACTTTTCATGGGGGAAAGGTGGGACGACACCTTCCAACATTCATAGTACATTCTTTTTTTAAAGTTCAAAGTATTTTATTAAGTTTTTGCAGACAGAGTTAGACAGTGGTAAACAGAACAAATACACTGTGGGAAAGGCTGGATATAAAAAGGGGGGGGGGGTGTAAGCTGTGCATAAGATGATGCAGTGAACATTCTGCAATATTGATTGAGCAGTGTAATGCATAGAGAATATAGCATAGACACGTAATTGTGAGTAATACGTATGATGCATAGCATGACATTGTAGCATAACATTATAAAGTTATATTATAGCATATAGTTATATTATAACATTATAAAGTTATTATATAGTACCGGCTGTAACACCATGCATACACAATGTGTGTCAACATTACATACCAGTAGTTTTATAAGCATGCCTATTAGGAACAATTATAATAAAAGTACGCAGAATTATATACCTTGACATCTATGACATTGCGGGATGCACAGAGGTGAATATAAAGGTTTTGTCACACAAGTATGCGGGGATGTTGGTGGTAGAGGTTGTATGGTTTAATGTAGAGCCCCCTGTCCAAGGTAGGACACCTAGTATCACACATATATAAAATCCTCCTGCCGAACCTATGCAAGTCTTTATCTCGCAAACAGAAATGGGAATCCGAACCTTCCAAGTTAAACATTGCCTTCAACTGGCCCGTCATTATCAAATCCCCCTTTTCACACAAAATCTCACCAACACTAGCACAAACCAAATTCATGTTAATTAACAGGACTTACTGGACTCCCGCAAGACTCTTCAAGGTCAGCCTTACTAAAACCCCCATCTGCTGGTGCTGCGGTAGGCATGAGGGCTCCCTGGAACACATGCTATTCGGATGCCCCCTTCTGCAAGACTACTGGGCTAAGGTTTTTGATTACATCACTTATACCCTAATGATTCTCCCCACAATAGAGTTCTTATATATAGTACACCCTTTTAACTCGCAATAAAAGTCACAACACATTTTTGCAACGGTGGGGAAGGATTGGGTCCCTAAACCAAAATGCACCCAAAGTGCAAAAAGCGGTACAGCCTGAAGTAGGGTGACCAGGTTCTCAAAACAAAAAAACAAGATATGTCATTGACATAGAAGTAGGACTACAGTTTGCAGTAACCATCAACATAAAAGTAGGACTATTTGACAGCTGTCATAGACATAGAAAAAGAACTACAATGTCAGCCGCCTCCACAGACACAGATGAAGAATTACAGATGCCAAATCAGATGTGAGACACAGACAACAATGGATTTTAAGCTAACAGCATGTGCATTACAAGATGTGGGGTTTTCGCTTTAACCATGCCAAGAACAGCCCCAAAACGACTAAGTTGAAAAATTGGCAAAAAAGCTTCCCCCATGCCAGAAGCAGAGAAGGTGAAGAGGAAGAAGGAAGAGAAAGGGAGACAAAAGGCACTATGACACAGGAAGGGCTTAGAAGGTAGGCCTGGCTGTGTCTTTCTTTGAGATGAAGGGAGTAATGAGAGAAGGCCTGTCTGTGCTTCAGAGATGAGGGGGGGCTGAGAGAAGGCCCGTCTGTGCATATGAGGTGTGGGATGGGCTGTACCTATAGACCTGTCTGTGTCTCTGAGATGAAGGGGGGGGGGGTTGGGGGTAGGGGGACTGTGCATTTCTCAGGTACAAGGCTAACTCTAAAATTGATGCAGTATGTTACTGGTGATGTCCGCTCTGTGCACAGTGCAGTCATACAGAAGTGTCTCCTGTTGAGCAGCTTAAAAAACACCTTTAGGCACTGCACATGTATCCATTCTTTGCTGTGATAAAACCCATGACATCATAGTGCTAATCGATTTTATCCACACTCAGTGTGGGAGGGTATGCTCAGACGTGAGTCCCTTGCTCATTGCACCATCAGGATTCAGGCAAGCCGGGCCGACGAAGGCTGTGATGCCAGAAACCGGTCCCCGGAAGCTTGTTTCCTTCCCAGTATAAGAATTGGCTTGGTAGTTTAGTTTGCCCTGTTCCCATCATGCACTGGGACAGGTACAGACTAATTTGCATGTAGCCAGGTTCTGAGCTGGGATGGTGCAGTGAGCTAAAAAACGGTGATGGATTAAAACCATGATCTCTTGACTTGGTAAGAGTATTCTGCATCATTCAGAAACTCTGTCCATCACCACCCCCTTTTTCCCAAATCGATTTTATCCACACTCAGTGTGGGAGGGTATGCTCAGACGTGAGTCCCTTGCTCATTGCACCATCAGGATTCAGGCAAGCCGGGCCGACGAAGGCTGTGATGCCAGAAACCGGTCCCCGGAATCTTGTTTCCTTCCCAGTATAAGAATTGGCTTGGTAGTTTGGTTTGCCCTGTTCCCATCATGCACTGGGACAGGTACAGACTAATTTGCATGTAGCCAGGTTCTGAGCTGGGATGGTGCAGTGAGCTAAAAAACGGTGATGGATTAAAACCATGATCTCTTGACTTGGTAAGAGTATTCTGCATCATTCAGAAACTCTGTCCATCACCACCCCCTTTTTCCCAAATCGATTTTATCCACACTCAGTGTGGGAGGGTATGCTCAGACGTGAGTCCCTTGCTCATTGCACCATCAGGATTCAGGCAAGCCGGGCCGACGAAGGCTGTGATGCCAGAAACCGGTCCCCGGAAGCTTGTTTCCTTCCCAGTATAAGAATTGGCTTGGTAGTTTGGTTTGCCCTGTTCCCATCATGCACTGGGACAGGTACAGACTAATTTGCATGTAGCCAGGTTCTGAGCTGGGATGGTGCAGTGAGCTAAAAAACGGTGATGGATTAAAACGGTGATGGATTAAAACCATGATCTCTTGACTTGGTAAGAGTATTCTGCATCATTCAGAAACTCTGTCCATCACCACCCCCTTTTTCCCAAATCGATTTTATCCACACTCAGTGTGGGAGGCTATGCTCAGACGTGAGTCCCTTGCTCATTGCACCATCAGGATTCAGGCAAGCCGGGCCGACGAAGGCTGTGATGCCAGAAACCGGTCCCCGGAAGCTTGTTTCCTTCCCAGTATAAGAATTGGCTTGGTAGTTTGGTTTGCCCTGTTCCCATCATGCACTGGGACAGGTACAGACTAATTTGCATGTAGCCAGGTTCTGAGCTGGGATGGTGCAGTGAGCTAAAAAACGGTGATGGATTAAAACCATGATCTCTTGACTTGGTAAGAGTATTCTGCATCATTCAGAAACTCTGTCCATCACCACCCCCTTTTTCCCAAATCGATCATAGTGCTTAAAAACATTTCCAAAAGTGTATTTTGGGGAGTGCCTTTCTTTAGGGGGCAGTTACTGTCCAATTCAAGCCAGCATTTCTGGTCGTCTGGTAGAACCGTCCAGATTCCTCCCAGGTAGGCGGTCTGAGTAGTGTGGAGAAGGGTGCTACAGCACGCACGTGCTGTAGGTCACAGCAAGCAGAGCTCGCCTCGGAACCTGTGCATTTTACCCAACCATGCCCCATGAGACAACTGCACCCTCAGGCATCTCACCAGTTCAACGTCACACAGGGCCTTCAGATGTAGTAGAAATACTACCCAAGCAGGCTTGGAGGCTGCAGTAACTTGACCACATCACCACTCGCGCACGACACCCAACGCATCCCCCCACTCTCCCTTCAACCACTCATGCACCCTCGGCCCTCCAGCACTCTCAAATAAAGGCAGAGCGCTGAAGTCCCATACGGCACTCTACAAAGACCAGGTGACATGCTAGAAGTACCCAGGCTTTAAGTGGGATGAAAAAACTGGGGCGTCTCTCAAATGGACGTGGCCGATGTAATTAAGGGCATGGCTTAAAACACAGAAGACACATAAACTAAAAAATCTGTGCTTAGCATAGTGTTCCCTCCCCCCCCCCCCCCCCCCCCCCCGAAAAATGTGCTGCTTCGGTCATTGTATCCAGATAAATAATACAACAAGTAACATTACAAATACAACAAGCCAGGACTATTAGCTTTGTCAGCTGTTGTTAGCTGCATATGCTAAATAAGCAACAACTTTGGCTTTGCTGTACATAACATTGAAAATGCTTCAGTTCTGGCTGATGTCTCTTTGAAGGCAGTGCAGTGCAGTGGTAAGGTTTTGTTTTCACCCTGAGTGGAAAATATGGAGAGCCCGACAGAGACCCGTCGCAGCACCTGTGCGAAGTAAGCATGCACAAAGAGACACTATTTAAAAACCGGGACATTTCTCTGTTTAACCTGAGCACTGCACAAAAATTAGGGGCATTTCCTTAATTTGGGTCAAAGTTTCAGGACACCAGGACACTGCTTCAAAAATTGGGACCGTCTGGGGAAAACCGGGACGTCTGGTCACCCTAGCCTGAAGCCAATAAAGAACATTCAATTTTCACAGAAACACAGTTCGTGTTTTGCAGTTGCTATGCGCGGCCTGGGCTTCCAAAATAACTTTCCAGAAACTTGATCCCAGTTGAGATAGCCACATCTTGACTTCAGAAAACAAGATATCTTGGCACACGCTTGGGTTCTGGCATTTCCTGCCATTCAGTGAACACATTTTAACACCAGGCCACGTCAGGCCTTAACCTGACACATTCTTTCCTCTGCCAAGAAATACACCGCGTCTAAAAAGCGCGCGAACCGAGGCATCTAAGCACAATGCACACTTGGCAAGCCATTTTCATCTGATGCAGCGAGGGCGTTTTCTCTGCTGGGCACCTCCATGACGCCCAGAACAGAAGTCACTGACGTGTTCTAATTTAACCTATGACCTGTCTCAGTAGAGGATTCATAGTTTACAGAAATGACTTATGTGACCTGCAGGCCACAAGGTCGAATGTGGACAGTGCCGCGACTGTCCTTCATCCTTATCAAAGTACAAATCTGAGGACGGCTATATGGGGTAAGTCACAGTTCCAAGACACACCCAATCGCCATAAAAAGCAATGTATTGAAAGTTATCAATGCAAAAAAAAGCGTGTCTAAAAATGAAACTGTAAGTGGGTTTCCAAAAAACAAAAAGAAAAGGAAAAATCACAAACTTAGCTTCTACTCCTGGGTCAAGCCAAGCGTGAGTAAATGAAGGCCCCGTAGAGGGGTGTTCTTATGCAGTTTCCTGTATCCTGTGTGAACAAACATAAAGGTCGGATTTGAAGAAAATCCAGTGGCTTATTTTCGTCACTTTCAGTATGTGAAAAAGTGGTGTACCAGTGGCGCAAGGGGCTTGTAAATATGCCCCCCCTCCCCAGTATCTAACTCTCAGAATCTGAAATAAATAGCACCGGGAGTAGTTGCAGTGCAATTTCACTTCCAGAAACTGCACCCACTGCGTTAGAGAAGGTCTGAAGTACACAAGGTCGCTGCTCGATTTGGAGAACGCGCACAGGCAGACAGATCCCGACGTTCAAGCCTCACTCTCCCCTCCCACCATTGTTCCGCGCTATGAATAGTGAATGGAGCTCCGACTCTCGCCCCACGTACAGCGCACGCGCCTGACGGCAGCGATTCAAGGCTGCGTGGAACGTGCTCGCTTTTAGTGTCTGGGCAACGCCCACTCCTAATTAACGCCAATCATTTCTTTTCAACTCTAATCGACATCACCTTTTCTTCTGCTTAAAGTAAACGTCTATGTATAGTTGGTGATTTTTGCTTTTAACCCCTGTCCTGCTGGAACAGGCGCCTTTTTTTGGAGACAAATGCAGGCGGAAGCACTGATGTAGTGAAGGTGTTTTGTGAAATAACCACAGTCTACGCTGTTGTATTAGCGTAAAAGGCCATTCATTAGGACAGGGTTGCTAACATTTTATGAACTTTATTAACAACAACAATAATTCAACTTTGTGCATCTTAACATGTACCCAAACATTACATTCTCCCCACGTAGCACAGTGCAAAAACACGTAGCGTAGTTGGCATTTTTTGCTTGCTCGCCGTCATCAATGTCAAGTTAGCGACAGCGAGCGAGCAAAATGACATCCCGGCGAGACTTTTTCCTCGTTCGCGATCAGCAACATCAAGTTGCCGATCGTGAGCGTGGCAAAATAAACCTCCCGGCGAGATTCTCAACGCGGGGAGGTCAGGTTTGTCATTGCGAGTGGTCGTGTATGCTCGTGATGAGAAACTACCCGTCCGCGTTAAGAAAGCTGCAGCTCGAGTAAAAATCTACTAGAGCGGCAGAAAAAGACCGCTTGCACTGTGCAAGATCCGTTTGCAATGATTGCACAGTGCGGACAAGCATCCAGCACTGTGCAATCAGCGCGAACAGCGTACTACGCAGTTCGCGTAGAGCTACGCGTATCTCGGGTAGTGCGGAGTGCACTTCACATAGCTACGCGTAGCGCTACTACTCGAGCTATGCCCAGGGTTAATGTTATGGGACTTGCTAGTGTGCTGCTGTGGGTTCAGAAATGAGAAATACAAATATAAATGTTTTCCATAACTGTCAGGAGCACAGAGAAAGCGCTATGGCAGGCAGACAAAGCCTGACAAACATGTTGTGCACTGGCCTACAGGAGCGGGTTACTGGCAGTGCATACTCCGAGTCACACAAGACCAGTCCCTGTCGGGTGAAGTCCGGAGAGGAATAGGGTTTTTGGATCCAGGAATCGGGAGGTGGGAGACTAGACTTGAAATCGTAGTCTCCCGCCTGCACCAGGAGGGTTGGCATGTATGAGATACTCATCAGACTCTGTTTTTAAACCCATAGGAGCAAAACAACAAGTTCCCGAATGGAAAGAAGACCTTTAGATAGGAAGCACTTCTTTCACCTGCTAGAAATGAGATCTCTAATAGAACAGCAGTGCTTAATTTGTAGAACAATCAGTGGCAGGCCCTAGTCAGGAGGCCACTGCATCTTGCACTCCCCATTGCGCCTGCCAGCGCTGCCAATGACAGCACCAACAAACTACTAACCATCACAATGCTACAAGTGTGACAGTTCAGTATATTTCAGGCCTCCAAAGCTATAAAAATGCCTTGGGTGGTAGATTTTAGGAACTTTTCAAGTATATTGAATTAATAAACAACTGTTGTTTTGCTAACCAATTAAGTATCGAGCACCGGAAACCACAGGCTCAAATTAAGCACTGCAGGGTTGATGCCGTATGTCCACTGATTCAGAATTTACCACCACATCGTCTGGCCTTTAGTCTTCCCAAGACAAAGGCACGAAGTCAGCATCATTTGTTCGTGACTCGGACATCCATCATTGCACGATTTCAGCTCTCCTCCTCTGGTTTCATGTGGTCAACCACTCACTGTTTGTCAGTTGCATGAGCCCTGAGTTACTAACAGCATTACTAACATTTTTTACCCTTGACCAGTGTATTTTGAGAAGTTATTAGTCTCCTACCAACTTGAGATTCCTTTGCACAGAAATAGGAGCCCGCATACCCTCCCACCTGCACAGAGAGTCAAGGCTGATTATTTAGTTTGATGGCACCAGTCAAGTTTCCGAGGTCTGGTACCAGAAGATCATTGTCAGAATATCTGTTGATAAAAAATATTTTCTTGGATATCACTCCACTGGAGTTAATAATGGAAAATCTACACCACTTGAAGCAATAATGTTTGCAAATGATGCTTAGGGCATGATATTTCTGGATTCAATATTCTGAAATACAACCAGGTTTTGAGATCACGCGTAAGGGTTGCATTTCGTCTCTGCTTCTGGTGATTGATTATTTTATCATTTTGGTTTTTTTGCCTGTTGTTCAATATTTTTATTTCCTATTGTTTTCCCATTATAACTGCTTTCCTATAAAATTGTTATATGCCTGTGAGAGTGAGAGTGAATGGTGTGCTTTGATAAATAAAAAAACGAAATACAATACAAAATGATTGCAGACCAATTTTAACTGTGTTGCCTTTCAAATCACATTTCTTAATTGCTTTTTGATCCAGGACAGGTTAGTAATGAAGACTGAACATAGAGCTGAACTGGGTACCATCATAGTAGTGGTGATGAGGCACTGCAGCAGAAAGTATCTGGACACAAAGGGGTGTCAGTTAAAACAACAACATGGATTGTGGAGGACCCAAATTACTGAGGCATTCCGAAGACTGCAAAATGAGGGGCTCCACAAACTCAATGCGATAAAACTGCATGTACCAGCCTCAGGCAATCAGGACTGACACAGTTAGAGTGCCAAACTGAAAAGAATGCAAAGTGTCAGTCTTTGCAGGTTTATCACTTGGGACAAGTGTTTTCAAATCCCGCCTTTTGTTTAATAATAAAATCCCTCTCTACTGCATTAGGAACCAGGGCCAATTTTAGGGCAGTGCGACTGGTGCAGCCGCACTGGGCGCTAACCTGTAGAGGGGGCGCTGACCTCAGGGAGGGGCACTGTGTTTAGCAATAACTTATAATTGGAGAGATGAAGAGCACTTTTGCCTGTTGGTAGTTAGAGAAGCCGAGGAGGCGCTCATGGGGTGTGGGGGCACCAACAATGATTTTCGCACCGGGCACCACCAGCGCTAAAGCCGGCCCTAGTAGGAACAATTCATTCAGATGTCTAAACATTCTAAACGTAGGCTATACCCTGGTCAGTTGGGATTAAACTAGTGCCTGTTTAGTAATACCAATGCATAAAAAAAAAAGTCCCACTGCATAATTAGAACCCAAAAATCAACCCACCTCAAATCATATATTTAAGTTCCTTGCCTTTACGGTCGCCATCAACACGTTCTGGAACTCAGTTTGCAACCCACTCCACAAAACCATTGTAACTTGGAAAGTTTTTTTCACTACAAAACTGGTGTCAAGCGATTGATCCCCCCCAAACCACAATGATGCACCCCCACCTGCACCGCTATTTTGCTCCCCCACCCAATCTCACACCCACCATGTTGCTTCCGTCCCTCGTCTCTAATATTGCTTTCGCCCTTGTGTTGCTTCCGCATCCTGTGTTACTTTTCCCACCCACTCTAAAAACTGGTCCCCCAACCATACCCTGTTTTGCCCCTCATTCCCCAAGTTGCTTTCACACTCCGTGATGCTTCCCACACTCATTAAAAAATAAAATGCTTTCGGGCACCTTTTTTTTCTTTTTAGTTTCAGTTCAAGGATTGGTAAGTAAAATAAAAAGCTAACCGGCCACATCAAAAACTTAAAAAGAAAAAAATATTTAGCCATGCGGCACGGCATGAGGGATACTGGGTCGTATGTCTTAAAGCATTGGCAAGCCAATAGGTCTCAAAGGCGAGACCTATTAGCTTTGCCAGTGCTTTTTGGAGACTGCTAGCAATGTAGAACGGGATAAAAAGAACTGTCTTTTTTTTTCTTTACATGAGATGGTCCCTTTCAGGTTCCTGAGAAAACAACCATGTTTCAGCCTGCACACATAACTTTAAGGTGTCCACAAAGATTGATAATGTATGTCTGTTTTCTTAATCTTGATTTGTGCACACGGTGTGCATTAGACACTCTTCTAAGACAAAAGATAACATTCACACATTTTTTCTTTACACATTCCTTTATCCTAAAAGAAATTATTTTCCTGTAAATAGCTACACTTTTCACCCATGTCTTGTGAAACGTGCATACATTGGTACATTTTGCTTCTTTCCAAGAAATAACTTCACCTGGTTAAGTTGGGCACACACTAGGTGTGCAGATAAATACAGTACATGCATGTTTAAGTCTTGTGAATTTCCTAAAAGCAGTGCTTAATTTGAGCCAGTGGTTTCCAGGGCTCTGCCCGGCACTTAATTGTCGGAACCCGCACTTAATTGTCGACACTGGCACTTATGACAGCTGCCACATGGTAGCGCTGTTAGTATAATTTTGAGATGAGCAGAACAGCAATTGTTTATTTATTGAGTATGCATTCAAATAACTACTACCTGCCGTACAAGCTAATCTGATAGCTTTGTGGGTCTGTAATAGGCTGATGTGTCATACCTTTAGCAGTGTGCTGGTTAGTAGTTGTGTAGGTACTGTCATTGGCAAGGATGGCAGTGGCAATGGGTGGTGCAAGTTGCAGAGGCCTCCTGACGAGAACCCTGGTACTTATCGGGGCGGTTCCTGCATGAGGGCATCGGGGGCGGAGCCCCACCAGTCTTGAGGGAAGGAGAGGGAGATTAAAAGACTGCTCTGAGGCAGTACTGTCAGGTATGGAAATAGCAATGCAGCCCAGCTGTCTACAAACACATGCCGCGCATGCGAGGTGGACGACTTCAATATCTCCCAAATCCCATATGTGCAGTGTGCACCTGTTAGGCAGAGGTGAGGGCAACGAGATGCTGCCTAAAGCAGCAGTCTTTCCAGGTCTCCGGGCGAGCGCTCAGCTCGCCCGGATTTGTGACGTAGTTGAGAATATCCTTCTAGTATCCTGCCTCCTCCTCTGACTGGCTGACCCTTGATACTGTCAGCCCATGAGAATAGGAGGCGGGATTTTCACGTCCGTTGCTGGAGGCTTTTGCCTCCTGTTCGTCCTTTGGATCTCTGTCAATTCGTCTCCAGTCAGCCCTCCAGTGCGGCCCACCAGATTCCCGACTCTTGGTGTCACAATGTTGTGTCGTAGAGAACAAGTGTTGCGAAGAGGTGAGCATTTCACGCTGACTAGATGTGTCTTTTGTAGCCGACTCTGCTATTATGGCTCTCTATTGGGAGCTTTGATTGAAAACAGCCAGGTGGGGTAAAATAGCTGCCTCGTTTTCCATTGGATAATTCATCCTACAAAAAAAACACCTAGTTACCCGACTTCTCAGCCCACCAGTTCCTTGTGTCTCTTCTGGTCACTTTTCTCAGCCCCTTCCTCTCGCACTCTCCTTTACCTTACAGCTGCCTCACAGACCTAACTCTGGGTGGCTGCTCCAACAGGTGACCTCCCTGTGCCAGCCAGTACCGTCTGCTGCCACAGGCCACCTCACCCTGGCAGCCTCAGACAGCTTGCAGGAGGCCTCACAGTGATGCAGCCTTCAGAATGTGGGTGGAATGGGAGTAAGGCCCGAGAATGGTGCCTGTGTGTGCGAGACCCCTGGTAGCGTCCCGGAAAGGGCTAGCAGGTGGCTATGATTAGCTTCATATAGCGGGAGCGACACTGCAGTGTGGTCAAGCTGATCTACACAGCGGTTTAACAACTGCTAATTTCAAGTCGTTGTGGACCTCAGCAGTGGCTAGTGAAGTGTTCAAAGTATCATTGATCACTGGGTTTACGCTATCAACAATTTTATGAAGTATACAAGGGGGCAGGGATCATGAGGGGATCCTGATTTGCAGGATCCTGATTTGCAGTCTAAAATAGCCTGGCGTGACTGAGGTAAGGTAACTCCTTGGAAAGTTGTCAATGATACGCCTGTCGCAGGATTGTTACTTGTCAAAATATTAGTTGAAGGGGAGTTGGTTCTAAACTCCTGTTGAATGGCCTGTATTTTTTCGCCAAAAAAAGAGGATATTATATTCCATAAGGTTTGAGAGGGTGGAATACCCCTGATCATTGCTTTCGGTTGAGAAATGATTTTGCAATTTTAAAGATGTTTTTTTGGTTGGATTGGGTTTTGTCAATCTGGGAGGAGAAATAGTTTTTTTTGTCTCGCTGACTAGATGTGTCTTTGTAGCCAACTCTGCTGTTATGGCTCTCTACTGGGAGCTTTGATTGAAAACAGCCCGGTGGGGTAAAATAGCTGCCTCGTTTTACATTGGATAATTTATCCTACAAAAAACTATGAATAAACTGTGTAAAGAGAAACGACAGGTTCCAAAATGCAATGCGCAGCTAACTAAAGAGCCAGGACTGTTAGTCCGAGCAACTGTGAGAGGATTAATGAAGGGGCCACAACGTTTAAGGGTCCCTTTGCTGAATGAGGTGACAACGCATTTCAAAACCCAAGCGCACCTCATTAAATAAAGGAATATTCTAAAAGGCTGTTGTTTTCCACTTCTTTTTATTGGAAATGTATCCATCACAGCCTGCATTTCTACTTGCCACTGCAGTGTTATTGGCGCAATATCCACAATTAATAACAAACTAGGCTCGTTTTTTAACTTAATTTCTTCTCTATTTAGTACATCTTTTGGAGTTTTCGCTTCTGTTCGATGCAATATTCGTGTTTCCGTTTATGTGGAATTTGTTCATTTGGTCAGTGCTTCGCTGGCTGCCTCTGTGCTGTGTGTGTGGTCTTTCAACTCACTGTAGTGATGTGTGTGCAGTTTCTAATTGTATGAACAATAAGAACTTAACTTTGATGAACTCAAAGGTTGGTAGTCTGTTCTGCTTTTGTTTAGTGACATTTGATTAGGCCTTAGGGAGTGTTGTAGAAGGTTATGTGCTTAGTTGCTCGTTTGAGCGCCAGGAAGCCTTTCCTCTCAGAGATACAGAATTCGGCGTGCGTCTCGGCATACTCTCGCCAACCAGCCCCCTCTCATTACTTCCACGGTTCCTCCCTTCTCACCTTACCAATGGGCCTGAAAGTGCGGCGAGGCAATAAAACTGCGGCATCTTAGCACTATACAAAGCATGGAAAAAATCCACAATACTTTTGATTTGAGTAATGCAATAGAGATCACAGGGGTGACCTTAGTAGGACCCACGGGGTGTAGAGGGGCCGGGCCGGGGATTGGATGGAGTTACCAGACCTGAGTGGTTGACACCTTTCTGCTTTCTCAAATTTGCTTGAAAACCCACAATTTGCCCACTCTTTTTTCAAAATTTTCTCGGGGGTGAACCCCCCCGAACTACCCCGTAGGTGGTTCGGCGCTCGCTACTGTGTAGTATGACAATTGTCTTACAGCTCACCACTTTCAAATGTCACCATCCGCCACTGGTACCTATTTTTTTTTTACGAATTAAGCACTGCCTAAAAGTAACTATTTACTAAGACCTGTTATTTACACTGCTTAGAAAAAGACAAAAACTGCGCTTTTAATCACTGTATAAAAAGACGTTATTCATATTATTGTTATATCTTGAAGAGGGTGAAAACTAAGGACAATTAATTAAGATAAAGAGGTACTGGGTGCGAAGGGTCAGTCTCCAGCATTAAAGGGACCATCCAGTGAATGGTGTCACAATACATCTCAAAAACCCACAGACATCCTCAAACAAAGCAACATTTTAGAATGCTTGTTGTTCACGATTGTCAGAGATGGAAGCATGGTCTCTTGAATGACGCTGATCACGTAGGCTATTGAAAGTTGTGAGAGAGACTAAAGCTATCGGGAATACAGGAGCATGGTGTTTTAGAGGAGAATAGGGGCCCCTCTTACAGTGGTGCACACCCTGATAAAGAAAACTCCCATACAGTACAATATATTAGAATTTTTAAACCCAGATGATGTGACTGAAACGTTTTTGCCTTTAAACTATGGTTTGTCAGAATATCATACACAGAAATATCTCCTAACCTGAATATTGTTTGAAAAATATTGTCAATTCCAATAGGGCAACATTTATGTTGACGATGTTTAGTCACAATATAAATGTTAGACAATATTTGGTCTAAGACATTCTGGTACCATATAGTAAAAATATTTGCCTCGAAAAAGGTGACCTAAAAAAAGCATTGGCAAAGACAATAAGTCTGGCATTAGCCGCGTGCCTCTTGGCCTTGTCAATGCAGGTTTTGTTTATCATGGTTTTTTTGTAAAACCAGAGTATTGGGGAAGATGTCAGGCCCTAATCGATATAAAAAGCATTGGCTACAAGCAAAAATATTTTTTTGCTCTAAAATAAGTGTACATTAGCAGAGTAATGCTGACACTAAAGAGAACTTGTGTGTGTGTGGATGTGCTTCACATGAAAGAGAAGAATGCCATCAGTCACTGTGAGGCTGAAGTGGGTTTACCCACTGCCCCATGCTGTATGCTGTAATGGGTGGGAGAAAAATGTGAGTGACACCATAACAGACCAATAAATGAAAAACGCTAGCTGGAAGCCCTTATAGATAAGTATATCGGAACCTATAATTTTAGTAAAATTAAAAGGTCTTGGCTAACGTCAGACCTAATAAATTGGGGGGTCAACACACCATCATCCTTCATTTTCACCCTTACCTATTCTTTCCAAGTGTGTACATCAGGTCCTCTAAAACCTGTCTGTGATCCCTCCCTTACCCTCTGACCCCTTCTATTCAGTTCAGCAATATTATCATTACTACACAAACTATGCTGGAAAGTGTCTCAAGCCAGTATCTACCTTCACATCGCCCACGCTGTTAGCTTTTACCTAGTTCACACCAATCCTTGTCAACAACATATCCCCAAAGCATAAAATAAAATCCATCAACGCACTCTCCAGACTCTCATCTTCTTCAAGGCCCACTAAATCAACCCTAAGGGCAACAGAAACAACACACCTTTGAGCATACTTGAAACTAATCATCGTAGGTGGACAGTGTCACACCAGGAGCCAGGACATTACCAGATTTGAGACAAAGAAATGCAAGACAGAAAAGACAAGAAGGCAGGCCTTCTCTGTTTGCGCATCTGAAATCTGGAACTACATACTCACTGTCCAACTACTGTGCTATTCAGAAAGAATTATTCGAAAATACTTCACTTCACAGAGCATTCAACCTCACACATTATAAACTTACTTGTCATTGTAAGCTATCCTGGAACGAACCAAGTGACTCTCGCCCTTTGTGCAGTGGTGCACAACCTCCATATTGTGTCAAAAATATAGTTGGATACAAATGTCGTGTCAAAAACATCATGAACTCCAACAGGTGAATCACTGCATGGGCCAACCCCTACCTCCCCATAAAAACAACACTAAGTTGAGAGTCTGAAAAGAGGATTTAAGGCTGTCAAAACCTCACTGCAAGCAACTGGATTTCAAGTGGAGAACAAGCCAAGAGACAGCGGGCGAAGACATCTTCAAATCCTCAATACGGTGCTATCACTAGCAGATCTGAATGCTATGCGCACAGCCCTCACGCCGGCATGAACAGCAGCAAGGAAATCTATTCCCCATCGTCAAAGTTTTCACAGTGCCTCCAGCAACATCACCCCCTCACAAGATCTTTGCAACAAGCTCTCAGAATTCTTCTGTAACAAAGTCCCCTCTGTATATTGCAACTTCAACCCTCAACCGGACCTTGTTGCCCTCGCAACTGAACTTACCATCAGGGCCAGAGAATGAACCCTGACCATTTTGGCCAACCATTACCACTTACAAAATCACTGCCACCATGACTTTCACTCGTACCCTCATCTGACTCCTACCCCCACCACGTCTTCACTGGAGGACTTCTAGAGATGAACAAAGTGCTAACACCCATCTTGAATGCCTTCATACACTGAGACATATTCACAGCCACCGGAATACATGATCCCTCTGCACAACATCCTGCGCGCGCACGATATCAGCATCCTCAGGTCCTGCGACGACAGCACATAACTCATATTCTCTCTCTCTCTCGGAAAAGACCCGCCCCATCACAAGAAACAAGTTCACTGCCTGCATGATTGAAGCCACCAACTGGATAAAATCAAACCGTCTCAATCAAGCTCAACACTGACAAGACAGGCATACACTCCTGCTTAGTGCCAAGATACCCTTGTGGGTGAAAGCTCACTCTGCTAATACACATAACTCTATATCTTTACACTCAATATTATTGTACTTTAGATACAAATATGCAAAGTCCATATTTGTGTCCTAGATATTTTGGGGCGATATTTATTGTTGCAATATTCCGACATAGGAGCCCCTATACAAATACTGTTAAATAAATGCACTCAAAATCCCTTTGTCCTGCAGGAAGGCCAACAATGGCTGCTCCTTGTCTTTGTGATCTCACCAGGTTACATTACATCAGTGGTTCTTAACCTGTGGGACCACAACGCCTATTCAGGCGGCCCACAAAGGATAATATCAAATTAAATAATATTAGAAATTAAGAGAGTACATATATAAAACAAAGCAATTTATTTTCAAACTATCCTGTAAATGTGACGGAATTTGAAACTTGAAACTTGAAACTAAAAGGCAATTTTGTATAATTAGCTTGATATGTGACATTAGCGGAAGTAATGGACTCTTGAATGAAGGATTGGAGACCTCAACTGAAACAGCACTGGTATGAGCCAATAAAAACAGAGTATGCATTAGGACGGGAAAAAAAAAAACTGAGACGATCAACATCAAATCTTTATTTGCACTGTTAATAAAAACCATTGCAATTATTACAATAAAAGCAAAGAGCGTTGGCAATTCATCAGAGCTTTCAGACATTTGTATAACCATAGTAGAAAACTAAAAAGACAGAGATTGAAAATGGGTGTCATCTATAAGGTTATTTTTGGGCAACTGACAGTGAAAGTGCAATTCAAAAACTGTTTACAAAGCACCAAACCATATGCAAGTTACATGCGGCAGTGTGACATTCCCATTTAAAAATAAGCTTCAACAATCCAAACCAATAGAACCTAGGCATACACTATAAAAACATTCATCCCTTATGTCGCATCGGCTAAGACTATCCTAACAATGTAAAAGGGGAAAATTGCTAATCAACAGGTCTCTTATCATCAGGGAAGAGAGCCTCGCATATCGCTTCGTCTTAGAGAAGTAAAACTACGTTTTGAAAAGTTCCAACTTTCCCATTAATATTATGATTTTTGCATATTTTTTGTTTGTGAATTAAGTCAAGTATTTCATAATTTGTGTGTAGAAATTGATTTGGCAGAGGACCCTGAATCCACCAGTGGTCATTGTTTGAGGGCAGCAGTGACCGGCACAGGTAAGCGCGGTGTGGCGGGGCATGGCGGGCACGGCGAGGGGGTGAAGTCGACAGACGACGAAATATGTTTCATTTATTTATTCCTACCTATTCCGTCATCTGTCTCCCACCCCACCCCCGCAACAGCCCACTGCACTTACCTGTGCCGGCCACCGCTGTTTGGGGGTCCACGCAGGCGCTGCACAGCAAACACAATTTCGTCCGTTCGCTAGCATTTCAGCTATCTAAATTCATTCTAATTCTGGATAACACCCTTGAAGAAGAAGCCAATGAAAACTGGTTCTATGTTGTAACCTGAAATTGGGGAGACCTGGCCTCCTTGCTGGACCTCCAATAAAAGTTATGAAATGGACTCTTGCAAAGTTTCTGAGGCATCTGAAGCAAAGGCACAGCAGACTGCACTGTACGAATCACCGCACATAGCCTTAATACTTGCTGCCACATTGACAAATCGTGAGAGCAGCTCAGGGCAGTACAAGGTTATTTTTGACTTCTAGCAGATGGGAACCGTCTGTAAACACAGACAGTTCTATGATATCATTTTGCAGATACCAAGAAGTCTCAAATAATTATACAGCATGCTTTCCCTGTTAGAAGACATTTTTAAAAAGCCAGTCCGATTCTAGGACACTATAATCTATTGGGTACGGTCATTTGGTCTTGTGGTCATTTTCACAGGATTTGCTGCCACCAGCGCGGCCCAACCCAAAATGCTAATACCTCATCATGGAAGCAAAGTGATGTATGCTTGTGTGGATGTGGAGGGTGTTGGTTTGTGTTACAAATGTGTACAGCAGTGGGGTTGTTGCTTGGGTGACTGCAGAAGAGGTGCTGCCTTCGTTTCAAAGAATAGGATGCAGCGTACAGGTGAAAGGGAAGCAAAGGAAGGAGATTTAGGGCCGGATGTACATAGACTTCCGCTTGCGATTTCCTAATAGAGGGTTTTTACGCTTCACTATTAGGAAATCACAAACAGCTATGTACAGCGGTGTGTTTTAAGCTGTTTGCGATTCCCAATGAGTAGCAAGGAACCTGCCTCATTAATAATCATGAGGCAAGTCGCAATTTGCGGCCCAATGGGAATGGCTAGCACTCACAGGGATGGTGGCCTGCTGGGGTCAGCAGACCATCATGTCTGTGACTGCTTTTAAAAAAAGCAGTTTTTTATTTTGAAATGCAGTTTGTTTTCCTTAAAGGAAAACGGGATTCATTTAGAAAAATTATAAGTTTCCTTTTCATTTTTAGGTCACGCTAGCGTAGGCTGCGCACATGCGCAGTCTCGCAGGACGAGATTGAACGTTTTGGGGATTTTTCAGTAAAGGGCTTTAAGCCCCGCCCCTCTTTCCCATTGGCCGGCGTCACCATTTATGCTAAACGACCGCCAGCCATTGGGAAAGAGCTGTTGGTGACGTTTTCGCTCGGCTTTTTCTGCCGTCCCACTTGGACGGCCTCGCCTGCTTTCCTTCTGAAGTAAAAGGTTTCTTATCTTTATGGGGCCAAACACATGGCCCCATAAAGATAAGAAACCTTTTAGCAGGCGAGGCCGTCCAAGTGGGACGGCAGAAAAAGGCAAACGAAAACGTCATGGCAAGCGCTTGTTTTACTTTGAGCGCGAGGCGCGCGTGCTTGTTACAACTTCTCCTGTCCATCTCATTGCGCAGCACGAGATGCACAGCCAACTGATATATACACAACCCCCTAGCATAGTACACGCGATCACTGGGCTTTTGTGGGCCTGGTTAGTATTATGGAACCAATCCGTGGCATAATGTTAAAAGTATTGTATTCGTACAACTGTTTTATTTACGAAAAACAGACAGTACGATGCTATCGGCAACCTGATAATGAGTATTATGAGAATCGCGTTGCACCCTCGTAAACTTAAATGTAACCTGCACGGTAGGTGTACTCCGTACCACAAAGGACTTTTGGTGGTGGGGGGAAAACATGCATGAAACATTATACAGATGCTCTGCAGCTCGCCAAGCTGGCTCCTTCGCGCTCCACAGGGCTCACGTGTAGAGAATTTGTTGCTGGATGGTGCAATCTCCACTCAGCCTTGCACTGAAGCAGTGATCACGCGGCACGCTCGTGCAGAGCCAACCAATGACGGGGCTGAGGCCGCAAGCCGCGACCAATCCCCATACGGCAATGATAGGCTGCATGCGAAACGGACCAATGGACCAACGGACGCGGAGAAGAAACATCCAAGCTCTGCAAAAGTAGACTGGCCTGAAACCAAATACAGCTCCGTCACTCGTTCTTCTGCAGTGAGACGCTCTGGGAGTCAGTCAGCTGAGCGTGCCAGTCAATTCCCTGCGGTAGCATCCCAGAGTGCCATCTGTCTCATGGCAGCAGTGAACATCTTCTGCAGCTCTTTTGCAACGCCACCCCCGCAGCCCCAGCACCACCACAGCACAGTCTTCCGCGCATTTCATCTCCACCTGCAGCTGAATTGCATTCCAGATGGAGAATAAAAAGCAGGTTCTGAATTTTGGGGCAGGGCCTGCCAAGCTGCTGACGTCTGTAAGTAGTGTTTCAACCTCCGCCCACCTTCCTGTCTCGTGTTACCCCTAATTTAGGATGTAAACTGTCTTAACTGGTCACTGGTTGTATTGCGGTGTAGTGGCATGTATGTAGCACTTTCTTCCCTTCATGAAGTGTTGGGGATTGCTTTTCTTAGCTTTGTAACATAAGCTGTTAAACTCTGTGGGGCGGGCAGGGGGGGTCTTCTCAGTCATGGGGGGACGTCTTACATTTGCAAGGTGTATTTTTGAACAGTGATACTACTTACCCTTTTATCTGTAATTGCCCTCCTTTCAGTGGTCAGACAGGGCATCAAAATAAATTAGGTGTACAATTAGCCAATCTTACAGCTACAAAAGTGGCCTAGATTTTCAAAATGGGGTAGTTTTACACTTCTAGAGACATGCTGCTTGCGTGTTTTTCATGGTATGTGCAACTGTGTGCATTTGTGGCTGCTGCAGGGAATGCTTGTGGTAATATTTGGGAACTGAGCTGTAATAAAAACCGGCCCATAAAACATGTCCTCAAACAGCCAAAAACCGCCCACACACTGACCTCTCAAAGCAGCTCTTCTGGCCAGGGTCAGACTGTCCTATAGTGCACTCTGGCAGTGCCAGAAGGGTTGGCCTGACAGTTCAGTGTGTGGAACTGTTTAACTGATGCATAGGTGTTTACTGTTGCTTACCCGGACATTACCGCAAACCTTGCCTGCAGCACCACATATACGCACATTCTCCCATACCTTGCAAAACACATATAAAACATGTCTTTACATATTCGAAGCTGCCCGGCTTAAAAATGTAGGCCCCCTTTTTAGCTATCCAGTCCTGTGAAAAGGGCTACTTTTATTTTTGTGCCCGGGCCTAATTTCAGTTCCAGTCTGACCTGGTTAGTGGCTTTGTAAACACAGCCCTTGAAGATGCAGCATTCGTTTGACAGCGGCAAAGTGCCATACAGTGCTGCCTGTGAAGGAGCAAGGTCGGACTACCTATAGGGGTGTGTTTACAATTGAAAGATGCTGCAGGCCGACGGTGCAGGTCGCATGCTTAGGCAACAAGCATTGACATAGCCAATAGGTCTCACCTTTGGGACCTTATAAGTGTTTAACCATGCAACACTTGATGTTGTTGCACCAAGGATATTGTGCTGGATAACGAAACACTTATAAGGTCCCAAAGGCGAGACCTATTGGCTATGCCAATGCTTGTGTAAGAGCAGGCAGTGGCCCGTGGGATCACTACCTTCTCTTAAAAAATGTTGCGCCAACATTCACAAAGGGGAAGGGGTCTTGAAGTTTGTAGTAACTGCAAATATTTTCCGACCTCAATCCCAGACGCAAAACATTCCTAGATACCTTTGCGACTGCCTGTTAGGAAGGGACGCCCTTGGCACACCCCTTCCTAATAGCGACTCACAAACCAAATTTGCTATTCGGTAATAGCTTACCGAATCGCAAATAGGGCTTTGGACATTAAAAACATTTTTTTTCTAATAAAGCCCTGATCAGAGTTCTTTCCAGCAGGACAAGAATCCCCTACCATGTAGTAATTACCATGCAGTCTCATTATTAAATGGTAACATCACGATAATAGTAAAAGTGCTAAAGAACAGGCTTAGAAGGGTGATCCCATCATTGGTCCATCATTCACAAGTAGAATTTGTCCCGGGAATGTCGTCAACACACATTACGTGCGACTCCTGTCCCACCTTCTGGGCCTTGCCTAGGATGCCCACACCGAGTTCTTAGCACCGTCCCGCAATGCCTAGAAGCCATTTGATAGAATAGAATGGGACTATGCATTCCGTACGGTGCACAGGTTAGGGCTAGGGGCCAACTTCATCATAACGGTACGATGGCCAGCATCGGATTAGCGGGGCGGGCAATCCGCCATTTCCAGAGAGGCCTGAGGCAAAGGCTAGCTAGTGGGCCGGATTTTTCAGCATTAGATAAAAATCAGATTTTCGTGGGCCGCCTTGGGCTCTAGAGCTTTGCCTTAAAGGCTGCTGTAACCTTAAAACGAAGATTGGAGCTCATTATTACCAAGTATAGAGAAGGGCTGGCTCATTGTCTAGTGCAGCAGGACTATGAGCCAAACAGAGGAGGCATAGAATGTGGTGGGTCTCCTCCTGTCCTGAGTCTCTCAGCGTGACAGTGAGGCCAGTAGAAGTGGCTGTGCTCTTTTTGAGCGTCACAGCTAGCACTAATGTTACCTGGAGTAAAGTGAAAGGGGGCTGTGCAGAGAGACATTATAAGTGTAGAGGCCAACAAAAAGGCTCTAATTTTGTTTCCAGCAGTAGAGAGTCAAACCACAGATGCCCGCTGCCACCCTGTCATCTGCGAGGGGTCTCCGGTTTACCACTGAGCGTAAAAAAAAAAGTAATGCTAGCAACTAAAATGAGCAAAAAGAAGAAAAAAAATTGACAACACAAAACAATAAAAAAAAGATATATTACTGTGACAATAGTTCATTCGAGGCCATTATGACAAAGGAACTGGAGACTGGACATGGCAGGACAGTAACAAAATGAACTGAGCGAGGAGAGCACTGTGGAGAGAGACAAAAGGAAAGTAAGACAGCAGGGTGTCAAAGAATGACAACATTGGCAGAGGAAAACGAAATCAAGTGAGAAAGAAAGGAAAGGTAGAGTACAGAGCATAAGAGTACTAGATATGCCAACAGATAGAGGGAGTGAGGGTGAAGAGATTAGGGACAAGAAGTGATGGAAGACAGTGGAAAGAAGGGCAGAAATTGTTTAAGATGAGAGAAAGCGAATGTGGAGAAGAGGAAGACAGAAAAGTGGTAGAGGATGTGGCGTAATGGCCAGAGCTGCTTACTTTATAACCTGGAAACCAGGTTCGAGTCTCAGCGTTGGCTTAACATCCTGTGGTTCTAGGCAAATTACCTAATCTCCCCATGTATAAAAAATAATAATATATATATAGATGCTAAACTTCGTCTGAAAATAAAAGAGACCGAGTGTCAAAATCTACCTTGGAGTGCCGGATGATCATTTCTAACAAGGAATGTACTTATAATTGGATATATATATATATATACGTGTAAAGCACTCCAATACCTTTGGGTAGAGTTTGCACTATGAAGAACTAACAAAAGAAAAAGTGAATGACGGCCGAGGAGAGAAAGGCAGAAGTGGGTGTCAAATATGTCCTGGTCTATGAGAAAAAAGGATGGATGGTTAGGACCTCACACACACTATACAGATTCTCTCTCTCAAAGTCTCCGGCATAGTTTAGAGGTTGTTGGCATTACAGGAGGTAGTGCTAAATGTAGATTAGAATCCACTGGTGGAATTTCCTTCATCAAAGGGATGAAATGGTATGGGAATTATAACCTATGGATTCTGCTTTGGTTTAAATGCTGCCTCCAAGCACACAAGAACTTTCTGCTACTGTTTGCAGCAAAGCAATAAAGGGACACATAAGAATATAACATTAAGTATAGTACAAATAAATTCAAGAGGCAAAGGGACGTGAAAGAGGCTCACAGGAAAGAGCAAGACAGGAGAAAAAGGAAAGGTTTGCAAGACAGAGAAATGAAATAAAACTTCAAGGAGAGATTCAAAACGACAGGAGGAATAAGGAAATGAGAAATATACAAATTACTGAAGATAGCGCTCCAGGGAAAACAGGAGTGGGAGAGAGAAGGGGATTTGTAAAGAGAGAGAAAGATAGTAAAAGAGAGAGGGGAAATGTGAGAGATTGAGAGTTAGACATGGCATCTTCTGGCGCGTTTCCCCTGTCTTTTTGCTTTCTGACCTCCTGGTTTTGACTCTGTTTTTGCAGGTTTAGTGTCTCTGCGCACTTTCTCACTGCTGTTTAGTGTTAAAGTGCAAGTGCTCCTACTGTAATTTATGTTATGGATTGATGTTTCCATGTTTGGCTTATTTGATTTACTGGTAAGTCCCTAGCAGAGTGCACAAGGTGTGCCAGGGCCAGGGTCTGTAAATCAAATGCTACTAGTGGGCCTGCAGCATGATTGTGCCACCCATACAAGCAGCCCTTCAAAGTGTTTCAAGGCCTACCACTGCAGTGTGTGCGCACAGTTGTGACTGCCATGTTGACCTGGCAGGTGCACCCATTTGCCAGGCCCCCAAACCTTCCTTTTTCTTACATGTAAGACACCCCTCAGGTAGGCCCAAGGTACCCCCATGGGCAGGGTGCAGTGTACGTGATAGGTAGGACTGGTGTGTGTGACATGTCCTGTTAGTGAAATACAGTGTATTTCGTTTTTCACTATCTGTCCCATAGGATAGAATAGGAGATACTTTATAACATCTTACAAGTATAACGTCCCATTGGGACAAGATGGAGAAATTGAGTTTAGTATGCCTGAACTCAGAATGTAGCAATGCACCTTTTAGTAAAGATGATTTTTATGTTGTGTATTTCAAAATACCACTTTTAGAAAGTGAGTATTTTCTTGCTTCGCCATCCTATGTGACTCTGCAGAGTAGTGGATTGATTGTTTGGCTTTGGAATGAAGGAGGCTGGGGATGTTCATTATCTTTAGACAGCCACTGGGGGTGGGGTTTGAGGTGTGCCCTGCCTCTCCTGGATGAGTCAGGACATAACTGGTTTGGACTGAGCACAGACACTCTCTGCCACAACAGAAAAATGAGAAATGTTGTAAAGATATTGGGGCCATGACCCCAGAACTTTAGAACTCTTTTGGACCAAGAAACCTGTGAAGAAGAAGAGCTGGAGAAGCTGTGAGGAGGAACTACCACTTTGCTGTGTGCTTTGCTGTGTTGGCCTGCAGTAGCTGCTTCTGTCTTGTTTTGGTGTCAAATAATTTATTACAGAATACGCTATTTATCTAAACTAGTTTGGGTTTTTTCTGGTGTTTTGTTTTCACTGTATTACTGTGCTGCATAAATATGTTCCACATTGATTCTAAGTTAAGCCTGACTGTATTTACCCCAAGTTACTAAATGATAAGCACAGGTTAATTTAGTAACTTATTGTGGTTCACCCA
The DNA here is from genome assembly GCF_964204655.1 of Triturus cristatus. Classification (NCBI taxonomy): domain Eukaryota; kingdom Metazoa; phylum Chordata; class Amphibia; order Caudata; family Salamandridae; genus Triturus; species Triturus cristatus. The sequence continues at coordinate 273,616,529 of NC_140588.1, forward strand.
GACAAAGATTGTGGCATCTGCTTGAGTAGGGTTTCACCCCCTTCAACCAATAACCCATTATCCCACAGTGACAGATATGATGAAAAAGTTTGAAATAGTCTAAGAAGCTTTCAGGCTCTCAGCACCCCAAAAATGGAAGTACATACTAATGGATAGGTGTCTGCGTAGCATCGGGCGCCACCAAATGGGACTTCCCTAACTCACCCAAAGTGCAATATCTGAAAGAATGGAGACACTTTGAAAGTGAGGGGGATAGGTAGGAATGAGGACACCATGTTACTTGATAAATAAAGCTTTGCAAATGTGTGAGCTACAGGGGAATACGAGTCTGGAAGGGAGACACTGGAAATGTGCTAAGTTAATGACGCAATCTGGAGGTGGGTCATAGACAAGGCATGTCTGTTTCATTCTTTTGCTTTTGTATTATATGTTGCAAATGGAGGAGTAAGGAATGGGTGATATTCTCTATAAGCTAAGAGCCAGAACAATTGCCTGTATTATTCTATTATGGTTTTGACTATCTCAAGTACGGTTAGGGTTTTAATCGTATCCACACAATTGCATGTTTATTGATTCAGGCCGGAACCTTATTATTTGACAAATAGCATCTGCTTTCTATAGGGCAAAATAATAAAGAAGGACTAGAAAAAAACAACAACCTTTTATGTCACAAGATCAAAATGGACGCTCACAAAAACCCCAGGCCAAGATGGTAGCTTTACGCAAGTTATTCATAACTGAAACAAGTGGTGGTATTTTGCTATGTGAGCTACGAGAAATCGTGAATATTGAACTCAGACAGCGGGGTTTAACAAGAAACACGTCCAACAAAATACCTTTTGTGAATAAAAAGGACCTCAAGACTTCAAAAGGCCTCCAATTAGATGTCACTACCAAAATGGCCAATAACAGCAATGGCAAGATGACAACCATGACCTAGCCAATTGAAATTGGCAGGGATTGTTACCTGGTTAGCAATGAATAGAAATCCTATATTCACTTGCCTCACGAGTACCTGCTGCCTAAGCCTTGTTACTTTTATTCATCCCCAGCTGTCATCACCCCAGTCAAAAGAAAGAACAGAAAGTGTTTTTTCTGCTTCCTCCAAGGGGTCAGGATCAAGAAGAGTAATAGGCAGTAATGGTAAAGTCAGGCAATCTCAGAGGGCCATTGGTAAGTGGGATTCAGTACATAGGCCATAGACTTTGTAGTCGGCTATTGTCGCTGTAGAATCCCAATAGACTATGTCATGACCTTGGTACATTGGACCAATAACAGGGAGAGCGCTTCCCTCAACAATGTATTGTGAAGGGATAGGAACAAACCTCCTTTCAGAAAAGGCCAGATGTTGTAAAATGAGAATACCTTCATAAGATTTACTGCAATGCTTCCTTGCCAATTACTCATGGGTAAGTTTAATATTGTGTAATTAGGGCTCCCTGTTTTCCATTTTTGCAGATTTTTACAGATAAATACAGACACAAAACAATTGACTTTCCTATCTGTATTTATTTTAAAATATGGATAAAAGCCAAAATCAGGTTGTTTTTTGAGTGATTCTAAAAGCTGTCAGTCACGACTGCCAGGCTAATACCTGTGCAGACTGACAGGTAAGGGTTTTAAAAACTGAGAGACATTTTAGTAAAAAGACTTAATTAAACAAGGTTGTGCACAAGGTGGACACTAAAATGTGCATATTGTTTATTGGCTCATCATATGTAGGGGTTCATATTATTGAAATATGTCAGGCATGCAACTAGAAGTATACATTTACGGATTAAATAAACACTAAATATTCTAGTTTTAAGCTTTATTTTTTCACAAAACGAACATAAATATGGATAAATACAGATACAATTTGCAAAAAATAGATATGGATAACTACAGACAGAAATGTCCAAAAAATAAATACCTTAAAACCAGGAGCCCTCAGTGTAATATAGAGGAGTTTTGCATTTGGGCATGGGATATTTCATCACCCAACTGCATAAGCACATATAAGGGCGAAAAGGGTATTAAATAAATAGGAAGTGGTGGCGCTCAGCAAGTGTGCGTATACAACATTCAAGTAAATATGGTGCTAAACAGGTAGGGGAGACCCTTAAAACCCCTTAATGCGTGTTGGGACAAGCCCAACAACAAAACAATATAAAATAATCCTGTGCACACATATAAGTAAGTCCAGTAGATACTGTGGTGGAGACAATGAGATAAAAAAAAAATATTTCAGAAATATTAAATCTTCTTTAATCCTTATGGAAATAACACCAGCCGACACGTGTTTCGTCAGGGACGGTAATCCCACGACTCCTCAGGGCTCAGGCTAGTAGCGTTGACAAAGTAAATGGCGAAAAAACATGGCAAGGAAATCCAAAGTTGCGATCAGCACATATTATCAGTCATAAAAACAGGAGTCTGTAAAACAGCTATATCCTCAAAATGTAGAGTATTTGGTGTCGCAATTACGACTAGAACAGTAATCCACAAGGTGATGTAATGCTGGAACCATCTAAGTTGTGACAGCCTACGTGACACACATACACTCACACTGGTGCCGCCAGGATGTTCGTTCTTCTTCAGCCTAAAAATTGAGGAACACATACTCGTGTTCGGCCATTCTGTTGGATATTACCTAATCTTAATACTGAACTGCACGTAGGCTGTCGCAACTTGGATGGTTCCAGCATTACATCACCTTGTGGATTACTGTTCTAGTCTTACTTGTGGCACCAAATACTCTACATTTTGAGGATATAGCTGTTTTACAGACTCCTGTTTTTATGACTGATAATATGTGCTGATCGCAACTTTGGATTTCCTTGCCATGTTTTTTCGCCATTTACTTTGTCAACACTACTAGCTTGAGCCCTGAAGAGTCGTGGGATTACCGTCCCTGACGAAACACGTGTCGGCTGGTGTTTCCATAAGGATTAAAGAAGATTTAATATTTCTGATTTTTTTTTATTGATCTCATTGTCTCCACCACAGTATCTACTGGACTTACTTATATGTGTGCACAGGATTCTTTTATATTGCATAAGCACATAATTGATAATCATAGCAATCTCTCAGAATATGCAGTTACTCTTTTACCACCCAATTCCTGCGTTGTGTGCATTGAGCGGTATTAAGATAAAACGTGATTCAATGGTACACCCAATTCCTGGCTTGGCCATGCTGCGTCGTAGGCCTGAATCCCAGCCTATGTAACTATTGGACATGAAGAGAGAAAGGGAAGGCCTGCTCCAGAAGAGGACACCACCCTTGGTCATAGAAACTAAGGGGTCTATTAGGATGTAGGGCCGACATTCCACTCCGCCCGCATGCCATTTCCCCCCCGCCATACTAATATGGCCCCAGCAGATGGAAAGACCGTCCGCCGGTTTTCCGCCGGTCACACAGGTGACCGGGCGGAAAAGGGGCCTGATATGATGGGGGTGTCTGCTAGACACCGCCATCCATATTAGGATGGCAGCGGGAAGCAGCCTAACGCCGCCACGGAAAGGCATGCGGTTGCCTCAGTTGGGGGCCCGTTGTGGGCCACCAGGATGTTGGGGTGGGGGGGCACATGGGGGTACCTATGGTACCCGCCTACATTGTCACAGACAAGGTGGCAGGCACCGCGCAGTGCCTGTCACCGTGTGCATGACAATGCACAATGTGCATTCCCAGCATTGTGGCGGGCGGTGCTGTGAGCATCGCGTGCCACAATGATGGGAATAGAGGATGCCGCCGCCACCGTGGCGGGGGCATCCTTATTGCTGGTGCGGGACCACTGCACCACTGGCTGCCGGTCCCAGCACCGCTAGGGTGGCGGGCGGCATCCTAATAGGCCCCTTAGTTCTTTACAGTTCAGATCTTTACAAATCAGATTTCATGGACAACAGAGGCTTCCCTATTTCCCTAAGCTATATTCTGATAACCGCACAGATAGAAGGCCTTGTGAGTCCACCAGGCTGGAGATACATATTTATCTGAAGAAATGTCAGCTCCTGCTTCGAAGGCTGAATACAAACAGCGCAACCACGAATACCAGGATAATTCCTTGCATTAAAAATGTTGGTAGGCGCACCATGCTAAATAGCACGCCAGAGTAAAAAGTGCCATTGAAATGAAATATTGCATACTGAAAAGAAGGAGGGAATGGGCAACAGCAAAGGAAGCATAGGCAGAAGTTCTTCCGGTGAAATGAATAAACAGTCACTGGAATGAAGTAGCTCGGGGAAGATTAGGTTGGAAAAGAACCAGAGTAACGAGCACAGGTGTTTATATTTATCTTGGGATCAGAGAGGCACATCTGGTGCGAGTTTGAGTGCGCAACAGCATCCTGGACAAGCAGTGCCTTGCAACTGACAGCAGTTTTGTGTATTTAACATGCTTATCAAAGTGTTCAAGCAAACACAGAAGTTGGTCCAGTCCCTCCCAGCAGGTACTTTCACATCGCAGCCAGGTAATGGACCTCCATGCCCGGTGCTCCAAGTTTCCCCCTCTGCAGTAGGTAGCTGCAGTTTCCTCAGATTGCATTTGTGGCAGCACCCTCACATATCAATTCCAACCAGCTTGCAGACAGTCTTACCAATATTATGGCAAAATAATAAAGTAGTAGCGGAAGGGCTATCATTTCTAGGTCTCACCTAAGACAGTGTAGGCCAAGTCTGTTGCGAGACATATTGATCTCTTACAATGGATTTAGAGCCCGCCCATTGCTTATCATTGGTTGGCTTCACTGTCACTCTCATTTGCTTGTTTCTAATTCATTAGCTGTGTGGCCTTTTTCTCCTCTTTTTGTGTTTGTCCTGCCCCTGGAGCATGGATGCATTAATCCGTCCTTCTGCTTGCCAAATCTCATAGTCTCCAGGATTATGTATAGACATTCCCATCTAAGAGTGTTAAACTTTATTTCCATATCTATGACACAACTGGTCGGCGTCAGCTGAGCTATGGGTATTGCTCCATGATGTGAAAAGGCTATCCAATATTCATGGCTAAGCATCTATTGGGGATAAACCTGTTATGTCAGAATAGACCAATTCAGCCATCACGGAGGTCAGTCTTTTGGCTATAATCTTGGCCAATATCGTATTAGCAAGATTTAACATCAACATAGGGCAATAAGCCTTTGGCAGCAGTGAGTCTTGGCCCCTTTTTGGAATCAACACTATGATCGCCTCTCTTACAGACTGCGACTATGCAATACTATTATATGCCACCTTGTACTTTTTCTGTAGCTTCGGAGCCAGCGCCACAGCATCTGCAGTATGAAACTGCACTGGGAGCTCATCCCCGGCCAGGGTCTTACCAGTTGGCAATGCGTTAATGGCAATTCTTATCTCCTCCATGCTCAGCGAGGTCTCCAGATCCACCCCTGCATCTCATTTGTTTTTTTTAACTAATGCACCTCTCACATACTCAACCATGGTTCTTTTATCACATTCATTTTTGTTATTTAAAAAAAAAAAATAATTTTATTGGCATTTTTACTTTATTATACATTGGATGCAAAAAGAATAACCATAGAAACAAAACATGATGCACTAATAACATTTGTCCATGTTCCGGAGTGCATGCTCCGTTTTATCGGGTACATTTATAGAATTGTTGGGGACTGCACTCCACCGCCGGTCAACCATAATACAGGTCTGTAATGATATATACTTTTACCTTCCAAACACTTTATTCAGGCTCGAAAGTCAATACGTGGAATGAAGGAGAACTGAAACAGTAAAGTGCAGCCAATTGAGGAGAAAAAAGACATTCATTTGGTTTTTGATAGAATGTCTGGTAGTAGATTGACATTATCATATTTATCTGCTATTGTATGGTCCCTATAGTCTCTCATTCGTCCCTCAGAGCTGTTACCTGTCCTCACCTCTCCTCATTTCTTATCAGCCATGCCTGCTGGTGACCAGGCTTATCCCCCTCAGCTTGTTGCTTGGCGTATTCTGCTTTGCAGACCAACTGGCACAGACTTTACAACAGCTTGTGATGTCTCACTTTGAGTCAGTGTTTCTGGACTCTGCCTGCCATCGCCACTTCCCCATCAAACTTTCCTATTTCTTTTATAAAGGCAGTAATCTCTCGATTTAGTGCAGACTTCACCCCATACATTCTCCATATACACATGCCAAGAATGTACACCTTAAAGGTGCCACATTCGATTCAGTTGCCACCCGCTGAGATTCCATTCAGCTCAAAATACTGTTGGATGTGCAACCCCACTGTTTCCCTGGACACCTTGTCTTCTAGGGTCTCAACTCAGTTTCCAGTTCTAGATACAGGATCTATCTTGCCTCAGACCAAATTTAGCTAGTAGAAGTGTGTGATCAGAGATTGTTCTAGAAAGATGGTCCACTGCTAGCAGGCTCCAAAGCATTGTCTCTAAACAAGACAGGACAGCAATTTAAACGCTCCCTGCTAACATCTGTTGTTGACCTGAGGGACATTGTTAGTTACAATCCTAGCACAGCCAACTCTGCTCTTTGGTTCTGTTTTTTTCTTTCTTTGTTTTGGCAGATAACCCACCTAAATCCTGACTTTTTATTTAAACCCTTTACCTCCATTTATCTCTTCCTTCCCCTGAACCCTAAAAACTCCTTGCCTCCTTTTATCCCTACCTACCACTGAACCCTAAAAAACCCTTCCCTCCCTTTACTTCTAACCCTGCTGAAGCCTAACACCCCTTACCTCCCTTTACCTCTAACTGACCCTGAACCCTAGAAACCCCTTACCTCCCTTTACCTCAACAACCACAGAACCCTAAAAACCCCTTACCTGTCTTAACCTCTATATAGTGGTGAACCATAACAATTCCCTTGGCACCCTTTACATCTTCCCTTCCATGAAACGTCAAAACTTCCTATCTCCCTTTAGATCTACCTGCACCTAAACCTTAAAAATTCTTTACCTCCCGTTACATCTACTTGCCTCAGAACCCTAACATACTCTTACCTTCCTTTACCTCTACCCACCTCTGAGCACTAACATCCCCTTACCTACTTTTACCTTTAACCCACCCCTGAAGCCTAAACCCCCCTTGACACCATTTACATCTTTGCTCCTCTGAACCTTAAAACCCCTTAACTCCCTTTACCTCTATTCACTCCTGAACCTTAAAAAACCCTTTACTTCTACCCTCCTTTGAACACCAAGACCCGTTTCTCCGTTTGCCTCTACCTGCCCCTGAAGCCTTAAAACCCCTACACCTCCCTTTACCTCTACCAACCCCTGAACCATATATAGACCCAGCCACGGTCCGTGCAGGTAACAGCGGTGGGGTGGTGGGCCGTGTAAGGGAAGATTCCGAGTGACGATGCAGAGGGAAAATTAATTAATTATTTAATTTTCCCTTGGCATCGTCCCTCGGAATCTCCCCTTACACGGCCCCACCGCTATTACCTGCATGGACTGCGGCTGTATAGACCCCTTAACTCCCTTTACATCGACCTGCCTGTACCCCAAATATCCCTTACTTCCCGTTAACTCTGTCCACCCTATGACCTTAAAATCCCCTTAGCACCCTTTACGTCTTCCCTCCTCTAAACCGCAAAACCTCCTTACTTCCCTTTACCTCTTTCCGCCACTAAACCTTAAAATCCCCTAACCTCCCTTTACCTCTACTCGCCTCTGAACACTAACATCCACTTACCTCCCTCTGCCCCGCCTGCCCTTGAACCCTAAAATCCACTTATATCCTTTTACCTCTACACACTCCTAAACCCTATAAGCCCTTACCTCCCTTTACCTTTACCCACCCAAGGACCCTAGAAACCCATTACCTCCCTTTACCTCTGCCCGCCCTGAATCCTAAAACCCTCTCAGGTCCCTTTACCTCTATCTGCCCCAGAATGCTAAAAATACCTTACCTCCCTTTATCGCTACCCACCTCTGAACCCTAAAACTCCTTCCCTCCCTTTACCTCTACCCACCTTTGAAACCTAAATACTCCTTACCTCCTTTTGCCTTTACCCACCCCTAAACCCTAAGACCCCTTACCTCCCTTTACCTTTACAGGCCCCAGAACCCTAAAAACCCTTATCTCTCTTTACCACTACCCACCTGAACTTTAAGAACCTCCCTTTAGCTCTATCCACCCATGACCCCTAACCCACTACCTCTACCTGATTCTGAAGCCTAAAGACCCCTTAATCCCATTTAACACTGCCAGCCCCTGATCCCAGATACTGCTAACATCCCTTTACCTCTACGAGCCCTGAATCCTAAAAAGAACCTTACCTCCATTTACCTGCAGCCACTCCAGAACCCTAAAAACCCCCTATCTCTTCCCGCCCCGGTAGCCTAAAAAAACCCTCTTCCTCCATTTACCTTTACCTGCCACTGAACCCTAAACATCCCTTACCTCTCTTTACCTATACTTGCCCCTGAATCCTAAGAAACTCTTACCTTGCTTTACTACTAATCACCCCTAAACACCACCCTCTCCCATTTATTGGGTTATTAGTTGAGTGGTGTAAGTACCCATATCAAGGAATAATCACAATTCTTAAAAGGCTGAACTAGTTAAGTCACTAATTAAACTCAAGCTCAACCCTCCTGGTACCTGTGGTACAGAGCAGAGGGGGCGAACATAGAGGCAATATTTTTAATATTTAGGCAGTACTAAAACAGTAATAAAGTCAAAATGCAAAACAATAAAACTCCAAATATGAATTAGAAAAAAAGAGTAAAATGTAATAAATAAATTTACACCAAAATGATAAAATTCCAAAAAGGGGAGCCTGAGATATTAATGTTTGTAAGTTTTAAGTAGAAATAGCACCAAGAAGTGCAAAGTGTCAATCATAGTCAAGGGTCGCGGTAGCACAGGACCTAGGTGCAATTTGACGCTGGCCGCGATGGAGTGCCGGTCAGATACACCAATCAGGTTCCTCTTGTTCAAAGCTTTTACCTTCTGACTTTAGTCCTTCAAAACACAATCCACCCCAGAGTACACTTCTAAAGCCCCCCTGGACCTCAGAGGAAGCACTAAAAAGACTCATAAAGTGGCAGGCAGTCCAGATCCATAGCGCCTAGACACCTTAGGGTATTAGCCGTGCTTTATAAAAAAAAATGTTGTTTCATTTCAGTTGCCACTAATTAGCTGGGCAGTTTCAGAAAAGGCCTCTTGGAGCTTGTTGTTTCCCTTTAGCTACAACAGGAGGTCAGCCTTATGACCTCTGGATTCCACTCCATTGTCCTGGGTACAAGAGGGAAAGCGCATACAGTCCTTTAGGACTTTTCTAAGGTCTCGACAGCAGAGTTTGTCCATTCCTGTTCTTCCAAAGTTCCAGGAGTGTTCTGAAGTGTGTGCCTGGAAATGCCACATTTATGCCTGGCATGAGTTTATGGGTAGGAATTACCTCTGGGGAGGCCCTAAACAATGGTGTATAGTTCCTGGCGCTAACTCTACCCACTTTGGGCATTTTCAAGATGTTTAAAGCCTTCACTCGCACAAAATTTGGCTAGAGTGTGTGTGGTAAGTGTACTATGGAAATCTCAGTGTCCTTCCACATCTAAAAATAAAATCCAGTTTTACGCAGTCCCTGGACCCCCAACAAACTCAGAGACAGAAGTCTGGCAAATTCAATGCTGAGCTTTCAGCAACCTGGCAGTGGATATACACTAGGGCCTATTTACAAGCCCCTTGCGCCACCAGTGCGTCACTTTTAATATGGGAAACGTGACGTAATGGCAGCGCAAGAGGCTTGTAAATAAGCTCCTAAGAGTCTTGAGATTCTGTTTCCCTCCTTTGAAGTGTGCCCAAATGCTATATGTAAAACCCCTGCAACCCTGTCAAGCAGGATGTGACATTCAAGCCATATTTGACACTAATGTCATTGAGGATGCTCACAGCTCCACCCCGGTGGTCACTCTAAACCAGTGCTGGGGTAGCTCTCTCTCCCACTGGGGTTGGTGCCTGGCTGCCTGGCTGACTAGAAGGACAAAAGAGGAGGCAAGTCTAGGTGTGAGCTGCATCAGCCTGTGACAGGGGACGCCCCTTTGAAGTGCACCAAGAGTCTGAGCACAGCCCCAGGTCATCCTGTCAAGAGAAGGACAACACATCCCCACACCAAAGTCCCATTGTCCCTGTGCAGGGTGCAGCTCACACCACACCACAGAGGAGCCATCAAGCTGCCAGGTAATAGTTGAATACTTACAGAAAGACCTCCAGAGGCTTTAGGCAGAGAAAAGGTAACTTTTCTAAAGTACATTTTCTGTACTTGTTAGCCAAAATTCAACTTTTGCATTGCAATATATTTTGTTTAACTATTACAAGAGCCCTTGAAATATGTCTATAGCTGTTACCAATATTAAATCAGCATTGTAAGGTGTTATAATGTAAGCCTGCATTACCCTGTGGGAGCAACCAGCCTGGCTAGAGTGAAAATAGCTTTTATGTTTTTTCATTGTAAGGACATGTGGAATATTAAACTTCTACATGTACAAATTTTAAATACCATGCACCCTACCCTATGAGCAATAGGGCCTTAGAGGGAACTTATTCATATTTAAAAATAAGGTTTAGGCCTGACAAAAAGGGTTTATTTAGACAGGTCGAACTGGTAGTTTAAAACTGCTCAGCCAGGCTACAGTGGTAGGCCTGGATATATGCTTTCCTCTATTCACTGTAGCGGGTGGCACAATGAGTGCTGCAGGCTAATGGTGACATTTAAGTTACAGGCCCTGGGAAAACTGTGTACCATATATTATAGATTTGTAGGTAGGTTAAAACAGCCAATCAAGAGTATACCGATTTTACCATGGTGAAAGGAGTAGCAGGAGGCCTTAGCCAGCAAAAATAAGGTTCAGCCAAAAAGTTTCTTTAAATGGTCTGGCCCTGCAGAAAGGGAAAAATTCCAAAACCCCTACCTCCTTTTAACTCTCTCTACCTGCCCATTGAAGCCTAAAACCCTTTACCAGTGTCAATCCCTGAATCGCAAAAACCCCTTTAAAATCCTTAGTACCACTACCCTGTAACCTTACCCACCACTGACCGCTAAAAACACATTTAATGCCCTTACTACTCTCTTCCTTAACCCATATTTGAACCATGAAGATCCTTTAACACTCTCAGCACTCAGAACCCTTATAAGCATAAACATGTTTTTGCAACATTTGATCTAATTACTTTGCGGAATGTAAACAGCTCGTAAATAACAATAAAACTTATTTGCAACCTGTGACTACATGTCTGACTTTGTATTTCACTTCAAACTATACGATTGTATGCATTTATTGGAATCTGTGGATCACAGACAATTGTGTAGGGTCGGCTGAAAGTCCCCAAGGCTGTACCTGCTTCCCCCCCCCCTGAAATGTAATGTCTTTTACGCCCCTTAATCAGGCAGCCAGCACATCCGAAGCTCTCCCCTGGAATGTCGGGCAGAATATTAAAGTATCCACTGCATAGAAACGGGATACTGGACCAGCAAGGTTACAAGCCTCTGAGAGGATTCCACAAGCATTTCAATTCAGCCCTGGGTGATTTCAGACTAGCCTTACTCATTGAAATGCTCACCAGAAAGACGTCCCTGCTTCTCTCTGACTGGACTGCATTACTGGTTGCCCATTAGGAATAAGGTCATTTTGCGTTATAAGAAAGAAAAGGCCACGAATAGCATAATAAACTGGCATAAACATGCCTTTTGTTAATTTTATAAATTGGCTTATTAGGGGACTTCTGCTGTGTGTGTCGGCTTGTATATGAGGGTGATGCTATGTGATGTATGGTCAAAAACACAGTCCTGCCAATGATCACGCATCATGCGTTAGACTAACGCATTTCAGTGTGGTGGTCCGCATCACCGCACTGAAATGTATTGTCACGCATTTATAGCGCCTCATCAGCGAAGCCGTAGCGCTACTTAAGACTGTGTGTCTCTGCCTACAGGTGCCATTTAGCACCATGCAAAATGCACAGGAGTGACTATTGAGTTTTAATAGCCTACCACTGTACTTTATTCTATTATATTTGAATAGCTCTCACCCTTGTGGCCATATATCTATATCTATATCTATATATATCTATATCTATATATATCTATATCTATATATATCTATATATATATATCTATATCTATATATATCTATATATATATATATATATATATATATATATATATATATATATATATATATATATATATATATATATATATATATATATATATATATATATATATATATATATATATATAACAAATATTAAAGACCCTAACAGCACATCACTTCTATGTCCGTCATTAGGATGCATAGATTTATCCACATCATTGTTTCTAAAGGGGGAACATTTAGGTCTTTTTCTGAGTCAACTCGCTGGATTGAAAATACTCAAAAATACTCAAGCGGGCACTGGAAGATAATTAACCTGCCGGTTAAAAAAACTAAGGTAATTTACATTGCATCCATCTTCTAGGACAGGGAGACGATTTAGGCAGAGATGTCGGGGGTGTCATTGAAGCAAGTAAGTGCACTCTGCATTTTACAGTGCTATTTATTTCCTAATCACTTTCAATCCGGAGCGCAACATATTTGCCAATCCTAATCTGTTACTGCAAACGTGTGTCCCAATTGGGTATTCGCACCTGAGGCATGTTTTACAAAATGTGTTTTAAAAGTATGCGTGTTATTCTCATACAGGAGCGCAGCAGATATACTACTAATCCTTGATTTATATCATGTTTTATGACGAGGAGTGCTAATTTTCGCACTTCTCAGCCGAGTCCCACGAATTGGATAAATATATTTGTAAAATATCTACCTCTAAAAACAGTTATTTCCGGTCGCCTTACACTTCCCAGTCAGACTCTGGTCTGTTTTTTTGTGTCCGATGTTTAGTGCTTAGAAGCAGAGACTCTAGGTCTGTTTTTTGTGTCCGCTGTTTAGTGCTTAGAAGCAGACACTCTAGGTCGTGCATTATCCATGCTGCTCAGTCTTTCCACCAGGGAGGTTGAATGCTTCTTTCCCACTCAGCATGCCCCTTGCCACCTCTTTGCTTCCTAAGTTCCCCTTCTATGTATGGTGCTTTGCAGCAGTTTTAAAATCTTAAAGTTTATCATTGCTCAAATTGGTTAAATTAATATCTTTCACTTGTCCTAATTGTTTGACTTTTCACATGGAAAGTGTCACTCATAGTTGCTTAAATGTCACTCATAATTCTGCTCAAATTATGAAAATATCACACATAGCAATCTGAAACCTTGGCAGCTGTGAACACAGAGGAGAGCGAGCAAACAAATTAACAGGGCGAGCCGAGCCAAGGGTCTGGCATGGCTTTTACCAGCCCATGCTCGAGCCAAGCCCTGACCAAGTTTACCATCTAAATCAAAGAATAAACATCATGAAATATATGATAAAGTCACACAAAATGCAAAACAGCATACATTTTAATATGTGGAAGATTTGATAATTAATATGTCACTTTATAGCACTGCACTGGGAAGTACTTTTTAAAAGTGACAATTGTTAAGCATGAATTTAGAACCATTCGTGGCCTGCCTCCCCCTGGTGAGAGTGCCAATAGTGAAATAAGAGGCAAGACAGTTGTCGTGTGATCCCTGTATGTGGCCTCGATTCTTATAGATAGAGCATCATTAAGGTATACTAAATCAAACACAATAAGTTTTCATACAGCTGGTATTCCAAACTCACGTATTTGCAGGTCATAAGCGACAGTGAAGAAAAATAAATATTTGCCAAAGATCACACAATTTGGTTTTGTGGGGAAGACACAATTAATACACAATTTCTGATTTCACTTTGTAAAAAATCAGCCACTATTTGGGTTTCTGTTTGCCCCTTCTTTTTACCTCAAATGCATGAGACTGAGAGCAGAGCGAGGGGGCAAGCAGAAGCCATGTGAAAGCTCGGCTCGTTGTGGGTTCAAGGTTCCAACAGGACCTCGAGCTGAGCCAGAGCCGGGCTTCAGGCTCAAGCCAGGCTCGAGCTTTCAATGGTTCACCATCCTCCAGTCAAACATTCTTCCCAGGGCCTGTTTAATCTTCTAAAGTGTCAGAAAATGACAGAGAGAAGTTGCTTACCACATAGACTCTACGACAAGCTGCTGCATTGACTCGACAATGATGCCTGTAACTGCGCTCCTCCGCCATCTTGATTGACGTAGCTTCAGATAAGACTATATTGCCTGATGTGTAACTGGCAGGCCAGACAGGAAAGGAAACACTTTTGGGGTGCACATTTTTACCCACCCATCCCCCACATACCCGGAAGTTATCGGGTAGCTTCGACTGTCAATAACTATGCAATTAGGGATAGGTTAAGATCTTATGTGCCTCACACCTGGCAAAAATGAGCCTAAATTACTGCTGAATTTAGGGGTAAGTAGTTTCGAAACTTGAGCAATTTGTCCCAATGAGGCCATTTCAGCAAGAGAAGGAAATCATTTTCCCAATAATTTTAACATTGAGGTAAGAGTTTCCCTTTAAAGGGAAATATGAGTTGTTCTTTAAGGAGCAAAACAGCATAAATTCCCCCATTGTACTTTTCTGATAAAAACCATACATGAAAACATGTGACATTACGGACATCGTCACGGATAACGTCACTAATCACACTGATGCTTTGGACCAATGTATGTGAGAATAACAAAATAGTGAGAAAATACTGCCACAGAAAGTATCTCATAAAGCTGCACAATTTCTCTTCAGTTGCACCTTTAGTCAACTCTGCCGTATAATTTGGTCATCCACTGCCACATCGTTCCAGTGGCCCGGACACTGGCGAATTAAGCTTATTTAGAACAGTTTCTTGTTATTTGGGTTTTTGCAGGCTTGAAAAGACTGGAGGTCATGGTCAGCCTTCAGATAGTGTTTCTGCACTTCTCTATAATCTAAGGGGATTATTTACAAGCCCGGTGCATCGCTTTTTTTGACGCACCAGCAGCTCAATGAGCTTGACCATATTTACAAGACCACATAAAGTCTTTCTGCGTGGCATTTCATGGCCTTGTAAATATGGGCCCCTTTCACACATTACTCTACGTGAAAGAGACGTTCCATAGTTGTTGCTGTGGATGTTCCCACGCAACATCCGTGGAACTTGACGCATTCCCAGATTTATAACGCTTTGTAAAACTGGGAATGCCTCAGAATCTAAGGAATGGTGCAACGAGGAGAAATACTTTCATTTCATTTTGGGAAGAGGAGTTGGCCTAACGGCTAGGGCTGTCACCCTTGAATCTGTGGAACTGGGTTTGAGTCTCCGCTATGACAGCTGAACATCCTGTGATTCTGGGCAACTCACGTAATCTTCCCCTGCCTAACAAAAATGAATGTGTCCTCATATAATGCAACTGGTGCTATGTAAAGCGCTCTGATACCCGATTCGGGTCAAGTTCGCGCTATATAAAAACTCTGTAATAAAAAAAAATAATAATAATTTCTCCTTGTTTTTTCCTCTTTCCATGCGTGCTGCAGAAGCACGTATAGAAAGAGGAAAATGCCATTAATAATTGTTTTTGTGCAGGGAGGTGTCCCTTCCTGCACAAAAACAGTCATACTTGCAGGCACCCTTACAAAATGATATACGGGTGCCTGCCCTGGCGCATGGCAGCCTATTGGGTGCCAGCACAGGGGAAAGCACAGGGATGCGTTGTATTGTTGTTAATACAACGCATCCCTGTGCTTTGAAAATGATGCAGCTGGGCACAGCTAAATGTCTTGTAGATGAGACCCTACATTTTTAGGATATATGGACTGCGCCATGCCTTCTAGGCTGGGATCCAAGACGTAACACAGGCTCCTGCGGCTCAAGGGGGGAGTCAACACTTCAGGGGCCTTCATTCAGTCATAGCCTATAAATATTTGTGAGATATTGGAGACTCGGAAGCCCTTTAACACATTCTGCAGGATGGGGGGGGTGGGGTATTTGCGTTACGTAACTGGCTGGGTTATGCCATGTTACATACTAGCATATTATTATATATGCATACCTGCCAACTCACACGGTGCCACCGTGTGATACACAATATCAGCTCCAATCACACAGTCACATGGTGAGGAACCGCTATCACACAGTGGCAGGGAAAGCGAGTTGAAAAACACTGTAAATATTGTTTTTCCAGTTCGTTTGTCGAGGCTTTGAACTGCCGACGTCCATTTAGGGGTGTGAAAACACCCCGGGACATCAACACCAGCCTCAGCAAGCTTATTTCTTTTTGGGGGAAGGGGCTTGGGGAAAGGGTGCAATTCAAAAGGGCCTCTTGGGTACTTCTCGGCACGAGGCCCCGCCCCCTCCTCACACCGTGAAATTTTTTATCAAGGTGGCAGGTATGTATATGCCACATATTGTTCTTGGACTCCTTGTATTCGGGTACACTATTAAAACCTGACTGGTCTCTGAGACATCTCAGCTTTGTAACCGGTTTTTCGTGTATTGTAGTCTCCACCTTTGCAGGGCTGTGCGGCTTAAAAGTCATACATTCTTTGTAAATGTATTCGGCATAACAGGACAAGTTGCCCATTAGACAGCATAATTTGGCATCATAATGAGCCTGCCACTCCCAGAATAGCACTCATAAAAAAACACCTTGTAAAAAGAACTCGTAAAAATGACTCCAGCTCCTTCTACGAGCTGCCGTTGTGATTTCCATGTGATTGACAAGTGAGCTGTGGGGGGGGGGGGGGGGGGGTGGGAGGGGCGTGAGTATAAATCTATTTTCGCATTTTACGCTGTAGTGCTAAACATGGCTAATGCCACACAATAAAATGCACTTCCACTAAGTAGGAGGCAATTTGACTGTAGCAAATTATAGTTAACTGTCCGCCAAATGTTGTATTTCAGAATATCAATGGCAGAAATATTGATATACAGAACTATTGTAGCCTAAATATTGAGAACCAAAACATTGTGAAGGAAAGTATACAAAGATAAGTATCGATTAACTCCACATTAATGTACCTTAAAGTTATATCATAACATAACACAACACGTGTATTGGTATAGCACACGTTCACTACTACGGGTATCTTGGCGCTGCATAACAGATGTTTGATGTTACCCAACTCAATGGTACTCATTTTATCGACCTCAGATGGATGAAAGGCTGAGTGGACCCACCGGGATTTGGACCTGTGACCATGAGGTCCCTGCAGTAGACGCATTAGTCCACTGAGCCACCAGACAAGGTACATATGTGGAATGAAGTATAATAAACCTATATACCTACAGTTCTTAATTTGAAAAAATATGAGTGCCATGGCCCAAGATACTGTAACGCAGCTGGCAACAACCACAGGTCCTTGCACTGTTGTCCAGTGTAACATTTTGGACTCTTGCAGGTTACCCCATGCCGTAGGGATGGTGGGGAAGTGCACTGTACTCAAGTGCTCTGATAAAAAATAGGCTGAGAGTGCCACCATGTGGCAGACTCATAAACAAGTGCTGGTGTTTAAAAATAAGTGTTGGTGCTGAGCACCGGCAAACACTGGCACAAATGAAGCACTACTTAACTATATATTCCTATCTTCACAATATGTTGATGCTTTAGGATGCCATATTTTGGTTTATGTCATGTCAGTGAAAATAAATGTGGCCCAATAACACTTCTAGACCAACTGTAATAGTCAATACACATTCACGTGTTTATTATTAAAGTGCAAATTTCGAATTCGAGTTTACTACTACCGGTAAAAAAAACTGGTTTGAGAAAAACCCTGTTTACTGCTTCATAGAGTGCATAATACAACTACTTCGCACATGGAAACTACTCTCCGATTAGTTGAAAGGTTTCTTCAAATGTGATTTTACCTTACAGGACACACTTAAAAGCTCTTAAATCCCGCTTTTAGTTAATTATCGTTTTATAAAAACACATGCAAGTCAAAAAAATATTAGTCAATAACCCATATGTGCAGGTATTGCCATTATTGGGGGAGGGAATAGAAGCCTTGGAACACTAGAACGTGTCCCGCAGGACACTACACTGCCTTCTTGCTTTCATATTGAAGCGCCCTTTCCACCAGAATTCATGCCTTACCCAGAGCAGGCTATCCAGGGGAATGCATTTATATCCACGGGCGAGACAGCAGCTCCTGTGGCATTCACACAAACACAAAGGCAGTGGCAGCTGGCACATGTAGGAGCAGTGGGGCGGGGAGTGGGGCAAGGTGGGGGGAGGTAAACAGACGATGGGTTAGTTAAAATTAAACTAAAAAATAAATAATACAACTTACCTTGCGCTCGCCGCATCGCCGACTCGGCGATGCGGCCAGCTCAAGGTAATTGGTATTATTTTTTTTAAATTTCATTTTAACTAACCCGTTGTCTGTTGACCAGCCCACCCCGGCCGCTCCGCCCACCGCTCTTACCTGAGCAGGCTGCCACTGTACAAAGGATTTCCTCAGAAATGGATACACTCATATTCATTCACAACAATCAAACTCAATTTATACCACAGGAAATTTTAAAAACACGTAGATCGTGTAATTATTTTTTTTACTAAAAATATATACATTAAAAAAATCATTGCTTAGCACAATCAATGTACCAAGTTAACAACAATAACATGAAAGACAAATATGCAAAACAAAATCAATAAACGGGAAGAATCACTCCAATCTGTTTCTCAGTGAGAAGATACACTCCCACTTGGTGTGTCACTGGATGTGGGTGACTATGTTCAGTGACATATTGAAATCGCCCAAGCACTGTGAGTCGTGTTTGTGTGTTCCGTCGACGCGTTTCTGTGGCCTTTAACCATATATACCACCTTCTTCAGGACAAACACGTTTAATGACTCCTCCCAAACAAAAATCTGGATTGCTTTTGTAAAAATGTGTTCGTCCAATACAAATCACACTTGGTAACTCAATATCTTGAGTGCCTGCTTGACATCAATTGTCACAAAGAAGCTGACAGCAATGAAGAATATAAAACCTTGTTGGCTGCGATAAAGGAGCCCACTAGTGTAATATATGATCATGTAGGTGTTGCATTGGTACTCTAGTATACAGGCGGATTTGACCTTTCGAAAGTCTCATAAGCGGTTTCATTAACACAAATGGATGCAGACTGCATTATATGAGACTTTTGAAAGGTAAAATCCGGCTGTACATTGGAGTACCAACCAACAGTACCATGGCAGCCCTGCGAAAAGGGCCTTGAAGAAATCCCATGTGACGGGCTCCTGGTACGAGAGAGAAGTCTGAAGCTGCCCCACCAACGGGTATCAGGAAGGACCAAGGCCCCCGAGGAAGACTCCCATCCATCGCATTGTCGTCCTCCGTCTGTGCGGTTTGCCATCCAAGGAACCTGGACGCCTTCAGAGAAATCTCTGCGGTGGACTCCACCACTACTCCTGATGCGCTACCCAGTTTGAACTTTCTGAATCACTTCAACAGCGTGAGCGCAGACACACTCAACCGGCACCACATAGAGGGACCGTGACCCCACGGACTGGGGACCGAGAAAAATCCTGAATTTGTCCATGTCACATTTGTGCCCAGAGTCAACTGGTGAAACCCTGGGTGCGTGCTGTGTTGTTGGGTGCCCCCAGCTGCATATATTTGCTGATCCAGTACAGTCCTGTGGACTGCCTGAAAAGAAGCAGTGGTGTTTTGTTTTGTTGTTTATTCACTCCCACTTGTTTGTTTCTTTTGAATTAAGTTTGGGAGGGGCGTAGTGTCCTGCGGGACATGTTCTAGTGTTCCAATAAATGTGCCATGTCACTAGCCACTCCCTGAGCGCTGGTTTCCACACTCACCCCACACCCATCCACCACAGGTGTCACCGGTCAGGTGACCCTCCCAATAAAAGGGGCCAGGGCACACGGGCCCTAGCCCAGTTATAGAGACCATAACCATGCATCCATGTTGTCCTTCTAACTACAGGAGGGCCTATGGCCCAAGACATCACAGGCAGTGTTACAGTAGATGCTCATCAACGTTCAGAACTCCGAGGCTGCATGACTGAGGGGGCACTGCGATGAGGCAGCAAAAAGGCAGTATTAGAGTAGATGCTCCTCTAAGCTCACAATTACAATGCTGCATTGCTGCTAGCAAAGGGGACACTCCGATGTTACAGCAGGAAGCCAGCATTACAACAGATGTTCATCTAAGTTCACAATTACAATGCTGCATTGCTGCTAGCACCGGGAACACTCCGATGTTACAGCAGGAAGCCAGCATTACAACAGATGCTCCTCTAAGCTCACAATAACAATACTGCATTGCTGCTAGCACAGGAGACACTCCGATGTTACAGAAGGAAGGCAGCATTACAACAGATGCTCCTCTAAGCTCACAATTACAATGCTGCATTGCTGCTTGCACCGGAGACACTCCGAAGTTACAGCAGGAAGCCAGCATTACAACAGATGTTCATCTAAGTTCACAATTACAATGCTGCATTCCTGCTTGCACCGGAGACACTCCGAAGTTACAGCAGGAAGCCAGCATTACAACAGATGCTCCTCTAAGCTCACAATTACAATGCTGCATTGCTGCTAGCACCAGAGACACTCCGATGTTGCAGCAGGAAGCCAGCATTACAACAGATGCTCCTCTAAGCTCACAATTACAATGCTGCATTGCTGCTAGCACCGGAGACACTCTGATGTTACAGCAGGAAGCCAGCATTACAACAGATGCTCCTCTAAGCTCACAATTACAATGCTGCATTGCTGCTAGCACCGGAGACACTCCGATGTTACAGCAGGAAGCCAGCATTACAACAGATGCTCCTCTAAGCTCACAATTACAATGCTGCATTGCTGCTAGCACCGGAGACACTCCGATGTTACAGCAGGAAGCCAGCATTACAACAGATGCTCCTCTAAGCTCACAATTACAATGCTGCATTGCTGCTAGCACCGGAGACACTCCGATGTTACAGCAGGAAGCCAGCATTACAACAGATGCTCCTCTAAGCTCACAATTACAATGCTGCATTGCTGCTAGCACCGGAGACACTCTGATGTTACAGCAGGAAGCCAGCATTACAACAGATGCTCCTCTAAGCTCACAATTACAATGCTGCATTGCTGCTAGCACCGGAGACACTCCGATGTTACAGCAGGAAGCCAGCATTACAACAGATGCTCCTCTAAGCTCACAATTACAATGCTGCATTGCTGCTAGCACCGGAGACACTCCGATGTTACAGCAGGAAGCCAGCATTACAACAGATGCTCCTCTAAGCTCACAATTACAATGCTGCATTGCTACTAGCACCGGAGACACTCCGACGTTACAGCAGGAAGCCAGCATTACAACAGATACTCATCAAAGCTCACAATTACAAGGCTGCATTGCTGCTAGCACCGGAGACACTCCGATGTTACAGCAGGAAGCCAGCATTACAACAGATGCTCCTCTAAGCTCACAATTACAATGCTGCATTGCTGCTAGCACCGGAGACACTCCGATGTTACAGCAGGAAGCCAGCATTACAACAGATGCTCCTCTAAGCTCACAATTACAATGCTGCATTGCTGCTAGCACCGGAGACACTCCGATGTTACAGCAGGAAGCCAGCATTACAACAGATGCTCCTCTAAACTCACAATTACAATGCTGCATTGCTGCTAGCACGGAGACACTCCGATGTTACAGCAGGAAGCCAGCTTTACAACAGATGCTCCTCTAAGCTCACAATTACAATGCTGCATTGCTACTAGCACCGGAGACACTCCGATGTTACAGCAGGAAGCCAGCATTACAACAGATACTCATCAAAGCTCACAATTACAAGGCTGCATTGCCGCTAGCACCGGAGACACTCCGATGTTACAGCAGGAAGCCAGCATTACAACAGATGCTCCTCTAAGCTCACAATTACAATGCTGCATTGCTGCTAGCACCGGAGACACTCCGATGTTACAGCAGGAAGCCAGCATTACAACAGATACTCATCAAAGCTCACAATTACAATGCTGCATTGCTGCTAGCACCGGAGACACTCCGATGTTACAGCAGGAAGCCAGCATTACAACAGATGCTCCTCTAAGCTCACAATTACAATGCTGCATTGCTACTAGCACCAGAGACACTCCGATGTTACAGCAGGAAGCCAGCATTACAACAGATGCTCCTCTAAGCTCACAATTACAATGCTGCATTGCTGCTAGCACCGGAGACACTCCGATGTTACAGCAGGAAGCCAGCATTACAACAGATGCTCCTCTAAGCTCACAATTACAATGCTGCATTGCTGCTAGCACCGGAGACACTCCGATGTTACAGCAGGAAGCCAGCATTACAACAGATGCTCCTCTAAGCTCACAATTACAATGCTGCATTGCTACTAGCACCGGAGACACTCTGATGTTACAGCAGGAAGCCAGCATTACAACAGATGCTCCTCTAAGCTCACAATTACAATGCTGCATTTCTGCTAGCACAGGAGACACTCCGATGTTAAAGCAGGAAGCCAGTATTACAACAGATGCTCCTCTAAGCTCACAATTACAATGCTGCATTGCTGCTAGCACCGGAGACACTCCGAAGTTACAGCAGGACGCCAGCATTACAACAGATGCTCATCAAAGTTCACAATTACAATGCTGCATTGCTGCTAGCACCGGAGACACTCCGATGTTACAGCAGGAAGCCAGCATTACAACAGATACTCATCAAAGCTCACAATTACAAGGCTGCATTGCTGATAGCACAGGAGACACTCCGAAGTTACAGCAGGAAGCCAGCATTACAACAGATGCTCCTCTAAGCTCACAATTACAATGCTGCATTGCTACTAGCACCGGAGACACTCCGACGTTACAGCAGGAAGCCAGCATTACAACAGATACTCATCAAAGCTCACAATTACAAGGCTGCATTGCTGCTAGCACCGGAGACACTCCGATGTTACAGCAGGAAGCCAGCATTACAACAGATGCTCCTCTAAGCCCACAATTACAATGCTGCATTGCTGCTAGCACCGGAGACACTCCGATGTTACAGCAGGAAGCCAGCATTACAACAGATGCTCCTCTAAGCTCACAATTACAATGCTGCATTGCTGCTAGCACCGGAGACACTCCGATGTTACAGCAGGAAGCCAGCTTTACAACAGATGCTCCTCTAAGCTCACAATTACAATGCTGCATTGCTGCTAGCACGGAGACACTCCGATGTTACAGCAGGAAGCCAGCATTACAACAGATGCTCCTCTAAGCTCACAATTACAATGCTGAATTGCTACTAGCACCGGAGACACTCCGATGTTACAGCAGGAAGCCAGCATTACAACAGATACTCATCAAAGCTCACAATTACAAGGCTGCATTGCCGCTAGCACCGGAGACACTCCGATGTTACAGCAGGAAGCCAGCATTACAACAGATGCTCCTCTAAGCTCACAATTACAATGTTGCATTGCTGCTAGCACCGGAGACACTCCGATGTTACAGCAGGAAGCCAGCATTACAACAGATACTCATCAAAGCTCACAATTACAATGCTGCATTGCTGCTAGCACCGGAGACACTCCGATGTTACAGCAGGAAGCCAGCATTACAACAGATGCTCCTCTAAGCTCACAATTACAATGCTGCATTGGTACTAGCACCGGAGACACTCCGATGTTACAGCAGGAAGCCAGCATTACAACAGATGCTCCTCTAAGCTCACAATTACAATGCTGCATTGCTGCTAGCACCGGAGACACTCCGATGTTACAGCAGGAAGCCAGCATTACAACAGATGCTCCTCTAAGCTCACAATTACAATGCTGCATTGCTGCTAGCACCGGAGACACTCCGATGTTACAGCAGGAAGCCAGCATTACAACAGATGCTCCTCTAAGCTCACAATTACAATGCTGCATTGCTGCTAGCACCGGAGACACTCCGATGTTACAGCAGGAAGCCAGCATTACAACAGATGCTCCTCTAAGCTCACAATTACAATGCTGCATTGCTACTAGCACCGGAGACACTCTGATGTTACAGCAGGAAGCCAGCATTACAACAGATACTCATCAAAGCTCACAATTACAAGGCTGCATTGCTGATAGCACAGGAGACACTCCGGTGTTACAGCAGGAAGCCAGCATTACAACAGATGCTCCTCTAAGCTCACAATTACAATGCTGAATTGCTACTAGCACCGGAGACACTCCGATGTTACAGCAGGAAGCCAGCATTACAACAGATACTCATCAAAGCTCACAATTACAAGGCTGCATTGCCGCTAGCACCGGAGACACTCCGATGTTACAGCAGGAAGCCAGCATTACAACAGATGCTCCTCTAAGCTCACAATTACAATGTTGCATTGCTGCTAGCACCGGAGACACTCCGATGTTACAGCAGGAAGCCAGCATTACAACAGATACTCATCAAAGCTCACAATTACAATGCTGCATTGCTGCTAGCACCGGAGACACTCCGATGTTACAGCAGGAAGCCAGCATTACAACAGATGCTCCTCTAAGCTCACAATTACAATGCTGCATTGCTACTAGCACCGGAGACACTCCGATGTTACAGCAGGAAGCCAGCATTACAACAGATGCTCCTCTAAGCTCACAATTACAATGCTGCATTGCTGCTAGCACCGGAGACACTCCGATGTTACAGCAGGAAGCCAGCATTACAACAGATGCTCCTCTAAGCTCACAATTACAATGCTGCATTGCTGCTAGCACCGGAGACACTCCGATGTTACAGCAGGAAGCCAGCATTACAACAGATGCTCCTCTAAGCTCACAATTACAATGCTGCATTGCTACTAGCACCGGAGACACTCTGATGTTACAGCAGGAAGCCAGCATTACAACAGATACTCATCAAAGCTCACAATTACAAGGCTGCATTGCTGATAGCACAGGAGACACTCCGGTGTTACAGCAGGAAGCCAGCATTACAACAGATGCTCCTCTAAGCTCACAATTACAATGCTGCATTTCTGCTAGCACAGGAGATACTCCGATGTTAAAGCAGGAAGCCAGTATTACAACAGATGCTCCTCTAAGCTCACAATTACAATGCTGCATTGCTGCTAGCACCGGAGACACTCCGAAGTTACAGCAGGACGCCAGCATTACAACAGATGCTCATCAAAGTTCACAATTACAATGCTGCATTGCTGCTAGCACCGGAGACACTCCGATGTTACAGCAGGAAGCCAGCATTACAACAGATACTCATCAAAGCTCACAATTACAAGGCTGCATTGCTGATAGCACAGGAGACACTCCGGTGTTACAGCAGGAAGCCAGCATTACAACAGATACTCCTCTAAGCTCACAATTACAATGCTGCATTGCTGCTAGCAAAGGGGACACTCCGATGTTACAGCAGGAAGCCAGCTTTACAACAGATGCTCCTCTAAGCTCACAATTACAATGCTGCATTGCTGCTAGCACAGGAGACACTCCGATGTTTCAGAAGGAAGGCGGCATTACAACAGATGTTCATCTAAGCTCACAATTACAATGCTGCATCGCTGCTAGCACAGGAGACTCTCAAATGTTACAGCAGGACGCCAGCATTACAACACATGTTCATCAAAGTTCACAATTACAATGCTGCATTGCTGCTAGCACAGAAGACACTCCAATGTTACAGCAGGAAGGCAGCATTACAACAGATGTTCATCTAAGCTCACAATTACAATGCTGCATTGCTGCTAGCACCGGGAACACTCCGATGTTACAGCAGGAAGCCAGCATTACAACACATGTTCATCTAAGTTCACAATTACAATGCTACATTGCTGCTAGCACAGGAGACACTCCGATGTTACAGCAGGAAGCCAGAATTACAACAGATGCTCCTCTAAGCTCACAATGCTGCATTGCTGCTAGCACCGGGGACACTCCAATGTTACAGCAGGAAGCCAGCATTACAACACATGTTCATCTAAGTTCACAATTACAATGCTGCATTGCTGCTAGCACAGGAGACACTCCGATGTTACAGCAGGAAGCCAGCATTACAACAGATGCTCCTCTAAGCTCACAATTACTAAGCTGCATTGCTGCTAGCACAGGAGACACTCCGATGTTACAGCAGGAAGCCAGCATTACAACAGATGCTCCTCTAAGCTCACAATTACAAGGCTGCATTGCTGCTAGCACAGGAGACACTCCGAAGTTACAGCAGGAAGCCAGCATTACAACAGATGCTCCTCTAAGCTCACAATTACAAAGCTGCATTGCTGCTAGCACAGGAGACACTCCGATGTTACAGCAGGAAGCCAGCATTACAACAGATACTCATCAAAGCTCACAATTACAAGGCTGCATTGCTGATAGCACAGGAGACACTCCGGTGTTACAGCAGGAAGCCAGCATTACAACAGATACTCCTCTAAGCTCACAATTACAATGCTGCATTGCTGCTAGCACAGGAGACACTCCGGTGTTACAGCAGGAAGCCAGCTTTACAACAGATGCTCCTCTAAGCTCACAATGACAATGCTGCATTGCTGCTAGCACAGGAGACTCTCAAATGTTACAGCAGGACGCCAGCATTACAACACATGTTCATCAAAGTTCACAATTACAATGCTGCATTGCTGCTAGCACAGGAGACACTCCAATGTTACAGCAGGAAGGCAGCATTACAACAGATGTTCATCTAAGCTCACAATTACAATGCTGCATTGCTGCTAGCACCGGGAACACTCCGATGTTACAGCAGGAAGCCAGAATTACAACACATGTTCATCTAAGTTCACAATTACAATGCTGCATTGCTGCTAGCACAGGAGACACTCTGATGTTACAGCAGGAAGCCAGAATTACAACAGATGCTCCTCTAAGCTCACAATGCTGCATTGCTGCTAGCACCGGGGACACTCCAATGTTACAGCAGGAAGCCAGCATTACAACACATGTTCATCTAAGTTCACAATTACAATGCTGCATTGCCGCTAGCACAGGAGACACTCCGATGTTACAGCAGGAAGCCAGCATTACAACAGATGCTCCTCTAAGCTCACAATTACTAAGCTGCATTGCTGATAGCACAGGAGACACTCCGGTGTTACAGCAGGAAGCCAGCATTACAACAGATGCTCCTCTAAGCTCACAGTTACAAGGCTGCATTGCTGCTAGCACAGGAGACACTCCAATGTTACAGCAGGAAGCCAGCATTACAACAGATGCTCCTCTAAGCTCACAATTACAAGGCTGCATTGCTGCAAGCACAGGAGACACTCCGAAGTTACAGCAGGAAGCCAGCATTACAACAGATGCTCCTCTAAGCTCACAGTTACAAGGCTGCATTGCTGCTAGCACAGGAGACACTCCGATGTTACAGCAGGAAGCCAGCATTACAACAGATGCTCCTCTAAGCTCACAATTACAAGGCTGCATTGCTGCAAGCACAGGAGACACTCCGAAGTTACAGCAGGAAGCCAGCATTACAACAGATGCTCCTCTAAGCTCACAATTACAATGCTGCATTGCTGCTAGCACCGGGGACACTCCGATGTTACAGCAGGAAGCCAGCATTACAACAGATGCTCCTCTAAGCTCACAATTACAATGCTGCATTGCTGCTAGCACGGAGACACTCCGATGTTACAGCAGGAAGCCAGCATTACAACAGATGCTCCTCTAAGCTCACAATTACAATGCTGCATTGCTGCTAGCACCGGGGACACTCCAATGTTACAGCAGGAAGCCAGCATTACAACACATGTTCATCTAAGTTCACTATTACAATGCTGCATTGCTGCTAGCACAGGAGACACTCCGATGTTACAGCAGGAAGCCAGCATTACAACAGATGCTCCTCTAAGCTCACAATTACTAAGCTGCATTGCTGCTAGCACAGGAGACACTCCGATGTTACAGCAGGAAGCCAGCATTACAACAGATGCTCCTCTAAGCTCACAATTACAATGCTGCATTGCTGCTAGCACAGGAGACACTCCGATGTTACAGCAGGAAGCCAGCATTACAACAGATGCTCCTCTAAGCTCACAATTACTAAGCTGCATTGCTGCTAGCACAGGAGACACTCCGATGTTACAGCAGGAAGCCAGCATTACAACAGATGCTCCTCTAAGCTCACAATTACTAAGCTGCATTGCTGCTAGCACAGGAGACACTCCGATGTTACAGCAGGAAGCCAGCATTACAACAGATGCTCCTCTAAGCTCACAATTACAAGGCTGCATTGCTGCTAGCACAGGAGACACTCCTAAGTTACAGCAGGAAGCCAGCATTACAACAGATGCTCCTCTAAGCTCACAATTACAAAGCTGCATTGCTGCTAGCACAGGAGACACTCCGATGTTACAGCAGGAAGCCAGCATTACAACAGATGCTCCTCTAAGGTCACAATTACAAGGCTGCATTGCTGCTAGCACAGGAGACACTCCGATGTTACAGCAGGAAGCCAGCATTACAACAGATGCTCCTCTAAGCTCACAATTACAAGGCTGCATTGCTGCTAGCACAGGAGACACTCCGATGTTACAGCAGGAAGCCAGCATTACAATAAAGTTGTGAACTCCAGTGCTGCCTGCCTGAGGGGGCAAGATGGCGGAAGTACAGTAGGTGTTCGCCAAAGTTCAGAACTCCAATGCAGGTGTAGTGGCACAAGGGCCACGGATGTGAGGGCCCCACTGCCCCCAATTGTGGCTATCTTGATCAGAGCAGAGGGGCATGTTCCCTGCTTGGAGTGGCGCCCTTTAACTCTTAGGACGCTGTTGGAAGCACAACTCGCTGTACTTAGCGCAGCTCAAGATGTCGTAAAGGAGGCATTCTGAGAACTAGGGGCAGGAATAACACAAAAAGCTTACAAATATTCTACTATATTGTTAGAACAAACTCTTTCTTTTCCTTATTCTCGATTTAAATCTCAGGATAAAATTAGGTGCTATCAGAAAGCATCAACCAGAGTCACAGCCCAGCAGAGGTGGTATCTGGGGTGGGGTTTGGCTGATGCCCTTAGCCACCGCCAGAGGCAGATGTTCCCATTCTCTCCCGCTTTAGGGCTGCCCTCTGTCCCGATTTTCACTTGGAGAAAACAGTGAAAGAAAAGAGACCTCTGCACTTGGTGATCATCAGCGACAACCTTTAGAATCTGAATTTAAAGTAGTTAAATGTCCAGGCTGGATAGAGGAGCAAGAGGTCAGGGGGAGCACAGCTAGAGGCTGCCCCCCCCCCCCCCGCCTCATTTCACATGTCCACAAAGGAATATGTGAACGTGATCTGCTTTTGCAAGCTCTCTAAAAATGAGAACACATTTACAACCAAAAGTGATTAAAGAGTGCAGCGCTGAGAGAGACGCAGAGATTGCTGAAGGAACTGCCTGCAGGTTAAGCAAATGTCTACTGCATGCAAATAATGTGTAAGGTATTGTAGGGTGGGGTGATTAATAATGCTAATTTTGTATTTATACAGCACGCAATGCACACAGATTTTTGGTGCTTAATAATAGATACTAATTGCAACCCAACTTAACCTCTTCAGTGCTGAGGTAGGTTTGCACTCTTTTGTAAGACACCTTTTGCACTAAGCTTGTGGAAACCTGACAAAGGTATTCCCTTTGTTTGTGGCTCGTGCTCGTGATACACTAATATGCTTGAATTGTGAATTGGGTAGCCCTTATGTTGACATGTGTAGTACAAGTGGCAGTTTGGCTTGGATGGGGTTGGTACTCACCTGAGTGCCCGCAGAAGAATACAGATGTCTGCTAACCCTAGTCTAGAGGGCAGGTCTTTACAGAAGCATAACTCACTGAGCTATCTAGCCAGGACAAGCAAGTTACAAAGGTTTCTGTGTCAAATTATAGCACAGAGCACTCTTATCAAGACTTGCACCAGGCTGTGCCATCTGACACCTTAGACGATCACCATTTCCAAAAGAAGTTTGTACAAATGTTTCTGCACCTCACCTCAAGAGTGCACAACAGGGTTGGATTGGTAACATGGGCACTCGGGAAATGGCCGAAGGGCTGGTAGCCGAGTTCTAGCTGTAGGCTGCTTTTTTTGGGCAGCCTGGGGTCTGTCCGTGCTGTTAGGATGCCGCCCGCGGCCCAGTGGGTGCCTGAGTGGCCTTTCTAGAGGCAGATGGGCGGAGGTATCACTCCATTTCTCTCGCTGGGCCGGCCCGTCAATGTATGTTGATTGAGCGGGGGCAGGGGGCCTGAGCAGAAGAGGTCTCACTTGCATTCATGTGTGGCTCAGCAGTGTGAACTAATCAGTGCTTTTTTTTTTATCTAAGGGAAGTTAATAAAACATGCCCCAACCCTATTTCTTGGCATAAAACTTCGCTGAAGCAGTGTTTTGCGGAAAGGCAATATGCAAATGTGGGCTACTTTTTTTTTTATCCCAATCCAATCCTGGTGCACCAAGACCCCATATTTATTCCAACCTTTCAAGTCATTCTAAACGATTACGAAAACGGGAAGCAGCGTTTACATCGCATGCGGTACAACGCATGCGATTACAACGCGGTCGTTAGAATGACCACGTTGTTACAATACTAACCATTACAACGCAAGTCGTTTCTAGGACTTGCTGTAGGGGGCGCTCTGAACTAAGGAATAGTATAATTTACTATTCCAACACCTTACCTACTGTTGCGCACGCTGTAGTTGAAATAGTAAATTATACTATGCAATGTAACATAACACATATTCACAATGCCTGCAAGTCCGCTAGACTAATGGCACATGTCTTGGCTTGAATGCAATAGATCAAAGGAACTGTGTGCAGCATGTCCCACTGACTGCACCAAACTGCCTCTCAACAGCTTCAGCTACAATACCCAGGGTAAGTAAATCTTTATAGCAAGCAGTGGTCGAACTGCAGAAAGAAAAGCATGAGAACTGTGATTCTGAGTACATTGGGGGCGTGGCCAGCAAGTGTGGGGGCGCGGTCAGAGACATGGCTAAAAGAACAAAATATTCTGTATACATTTTTCTAGCCTTTGATTTACAGGCAAGTGCATATAAAATATAGTGCACATAAATGGAAAATAGATGCAAGTTAAATTCATCTGTGGGAAATGTGATCGCTTCAGATATCTGTAAGTATACTGGGATGGCCACTGAATCCTGGTCGGTGGACCTGGGGAATTAGTGATGTGTATTTATAGTGCTAAGAGGTCCAAGCCTGTGACAGAAAGCACAGTGAACGAAGTTAGTCATTAGTTTAACACATGTATTAGACACAATATAAGAGAGGTTGCACAAAAAGGCAGGGCCACTGGAATTATGCGATTGTGCGGCCACTGCTTTTTTCGCATAGTTATAGAATTGCCACATAATCCATCGCTTGCTGCATTATCTGCGGATTTTAGGAAAATAATTGCTTCTAGCTCAAACAGTTCAAAAGTTACCAAAACGCAGCAACACGTGTGTCCGTGCAGTGGAATGCACTTTGCAAAGGTTGACTGGTCACCTTTCTGTTGTTTATTGATATATAGTTGAGTGTTAAACTGGTACTAATGAGGTGCAACCAAGGCGCAGAAACTGAAAACAAGTGTAAAAATGACAAAATAATTAAGTAATGTGGTGCATTAAGCCACATATCTTCGCGTTTCTTGGCGCAAAGTTTACTCAACCCCACCTCCAAGTCTGGTCCTCCCTTGTCACATAATCCCAGTGGCCCTGTACGTAGGGTGTCGCAAAATGAGCAAAAAAATTGAATTTAAATGTTTACAGTGCTTTCAAAAGTTATATTTTTACCAATGGGCCGACTGTAGGTAGTGCAAACCATTTTTATAGGTTTCCTTTAAAATAATACATTTCAGATTCTATCTATCAATTAAAACCTATACTGCCCCCCCCCCCAAGCAGCTTCATATTTGCAAATTACCTAACTGCACACATTTACATTTCTTTCAGATAGCAGGCACCCTAGAGAGATGGCCTGTTTCTTCTTTAGCTGCCTCCACTTTCGCTCACTTCATGGTAAAGTATACCCTTCTTCCCTTTCAACCTGCGGCAACTCAACCATTCAGCAACAACTGTTTTTTTAAATATAAAGTATGGGAACTGTTTTAATCAAATTAATAATGTTTGGGAACATCGTTCCATGGTACCCCAGCCCACTTCGACCTCTTATACCAATGCTTCTGTCCAAACCTGAAATGTAACTATAATTTGCTTTTCTAATTCGACGAGATTTTTTTTTTTCAATAAAAAAAAAATCTGATTTCCTGACATGTTTTTCCTAGCCCTTCCTCCCCACCATAAACAGTTCTTGTATTCAGCATCTATTGGTCAGATGTGTCCTTTGTACTTGGAGGCAGATGAGAGTATTTTTTACCCTGAAATAATGGTGGCCGGGGCGAGTAGTATGCGTACATTCATTGAGGGTCAGATGTCTGCTCCCGGAGCACTGACGTTGCCTGGGACTCCAGCGGAAGCTGTCGAAAGCCACCAGGCGTGGCTCCCTAGTGCACCGTGCCTCCTATACAGTACCTCCCTGGAGCCCGCTAGGATCGCATTTCTCAGCACAGCCTCTCGCCAGCGCGGCACGCCCTTGTCAGAAACAATAGGATATTGGGCCCTTGGCAGAGAGCCACTAACCTCTTGCCAAGTGCTGACACAAGGTGGATCTGAGTTCCCATCCAGCTGCCTACCTGATCCAGCGTGTTTGTGTTTAGGTCGAAACCTGCGCTGGCTGGTTTGCTAAAGACATCTTGGGGACATTCAGAAATCTTCCCTCGGAATGCCTTCTGCCTGTTGCTTACCACTGGCTTTGTGGTTTGTAACTCACCTTTTCTGGCTTTCTATGTGCTGGATTTATTTGTTTTAGGCTGTGCAGCTTGGGCTCGTCCTTCCCAAGGCGCAAAGCTTTTCACACTACCTCTCCTTGTATTCTTCCACAAGTGCCCTTTTCCGTAAACCGGCCTGTACATCTTGTTCTTATCTTATCACATTTGCTGTGTATTCAAAGACAGATGCCTGCCTGCTGAGGGAGCTTGGTGTTTACTTCTCATTCTCTGACTTCAAAGTGAGAGAATTCATGTGACAATCTTGCTGCGTGAGTTGTTAATTTTTGTGTGTGTTGGAAACATACTTTAATATGATAAAAACAAATCAATACACTAGGTGATGCCAATTCCACACATTACCCTTTGTTTTATTAGTAAAACTGTATGTCTCTGCAAATGTAATGGTCAATTCAACTGAAAATGTGTTGTCTGTAATAGCAGTGTGCTACCACACCATGCATACGCCATTGCATGCCACTCCACTCTAATCTGCACCTCTCCACGCTACTGCACTCTACTCTGCGTTAAACCACTTTACACCACTCCACGCATCCGCACTGCGCCACTGCACTCTACTACATTCTGCACCACTCCTTTCCATGCCACTGCACTCTATGCCACTGTCCTCTACGCATTCCTCATGTGCACCTCTCTACTCTATTCTAATGCACTCTAAGCCACGCTACTCTACACCGCTCCACTCTTTGCCACTGCACTCTACATCACTGCAGTCTAGGCCACTTCACTCTATACAACACTGCACTTTAAGCCACTGCACTCTGTGCCAATACACTCTATGCCAATGCACTCTACTCTGCACCACTCAACTCTATGCCCTTCACTCTATGCCAATCCACTCTACACCATTAGAATCTACTCTGCACCACTGCACTCTGTGTCACTGCACTCTACACCACTTTACTCTATGCCATTACACTCTACGCCACTCTTCTCTACGCCACTGCATTCTACCCAGCCCCACTCCACTCTATACCACTTCACTGTTCTCAGACCAATCTTCTCTATGCCACTGCAGTCTACATCATTCCACTCCACTCTAAGCCACTCTACTCTAAACCACTGCACTCTATGCCACTGCATTCTACGTTAATGCACTCTACACCACTGCAATCTACTATGCACCACTCTCATCTACGCCACTGCATTCTACAATGCTGCATTTTACACTGTTAAATTCTATGCTGCTGTACTCTATGCCCCTACACTCTTCGCCACTATACTCTGCAACACTCTACCCCAGTCCACTCTACTCTTTGACACTGCACTCCACTCTGCAGCACCCTATTCTATGCCACTGCACTCTACACCGCTACACTCTACTCTGCACCACTATACTCAAAGCCACTGCACTCTACTCAACACCTCTCTACTCTAAGCCATTCTACAACACTACACTCTACAACACTACTCTACAACACTGCACTCTATGCCAAGGAACTCTATGCCACTCTACTCTGCACTACTGTATCCCATGTCAATGCACTTTACGGCACTACACTTTATGCCACTCTACTCCACATCACTCCCCTCTACGCCACTGCACTCTATTTCCCTTCACTCTACAGCACTATATTCAACTCTGCACCACTCTATGCCACTCTATTCTCCATCATTCTGTTCCACTGCACTCTATGCCACTCTACTCTACACCACTGCACTCTATGCTACTGTACTTTACTGCACTCTACACCACTCCACTCGGAATGACTCCCCTCTGCAACACCACACTCTACAGTACAGCACTCTATTATGTAACATTCTAATGTACGCCACTGCATTCAATGTCAGTGCTCTGTATGCCGCTGAATTCCCTGCTGCTGCACCCTATGCCACTCCACTCTAAGCCACTGCACTCTATGCCACTCTACTCTGCAACACTCTACACCAGTCCACGCTACACTACACCACTCCACTGTACGCCACTCTGCGTGACTCCACTCTATGCCACTCCAATACACAACACTCTATTCCACCACACTGCATGCCACTCTTCCCTACTCCACTAACTTTTAGCTATGCTGAGCAGCAGTCACGCTGGTGTACCAAATGGCTGAAACACATTGGCAAAGCCAATAGCTCTTGCATAGGCGAGACCTATTAGCTCTGCTAATGCTTGTTTTCTCCTCTCGCGACCCCGCGCATGCACTGAACATAGCAACATGTGCAAACAATCAAAAGTTCCCTGAGCCAACACCGTGCGATGTGAATGTCAGCGAGCACCGGGAGTGGCGTGCTTGTGTTTGGCCTGTGGAGGATTATGTGTTGAAAGAAGGAAAAATACTCAAGTAGAGGCAGTGTCTAACAGGACAGAGATAGACAATTAACTATTATTGTATTACCCTGGGCAATATGAAGCAGGGCTTGTTTTCTGCAAGTAGACTCCTCTCTCTGACCTCTTTAGCCAGTTGTGCATTTTTCGGCAAAATAACTTTTCGTGCCTGGTTTTCGGAGCTCATGTTTAAGGAAACAGTTTTAAAAAGATACAACCACCATCATGCAACGTGCTGTTTGTCAGGGTCGGACTGGCCTATAGAGCAAGCAGGCAGTGCCCGAAGGGCTGGTCTAACAGGTCAGTGTGTGTGCCGGTTTTTTGAGGTTACTGGGCCTGTTTCAAGGTCTAGTGGGCTGGTTTTTACTGTTGATTTCCCTGAAATTACCACAAACATTGCCTGTAGCAAGCAAAATTTCATGCATACCTTGCAAAATACATGCACAGTGTGTCCTTACAAGTTCAAAACTGCCCTAGTTGCAAATGTGGACCATTTTTGAGCTATTCGATTCAATAATGGGGGCCACTTTTATTTTTGTGCCGGGCCTATTTTTTATCCCAGTCCAACCCTGCTGTTTGCTAATAAATGCAAAGAATAGTTAAAGGCGTTACATGACATGGGGCCACTTGGCAGCTTTGCATATGTTTCAGTTTTTATTTTTTTGGGGTGGGGTAGAGTTTATATAAAGCTAAAACCTGTCATATAATATCTAAGATGAAAAATCAGAAAAGGGTGGAGGCATAAAGTAGCGAGTGTTGCGGTAGTAGGGTGACCTGATGGCTCCATGTCACCAGGACAGCACTTTTCTATTCCTATACTTTGCTTTATATACCAATGCACTCTGGGAGCTGTAGTTTTGTTTCATTTTATTTGCCCGAATTGGACCAACACACTTGACAACAATAATATAGCCTTAGAGTCCGTAGTAGTGGGCTCTACCGGCCATTGAAAGCCTGCTCCAGCGTTAAAGACCCTTGCCTTCGCCTCTGGCCTTTAACAAGGGAGCGGGTCTTTAATAGGCGGAACAGCCCGCTACGGAGGACTCTAAGGCTATAAGAACATTCCGCCCCTAGAGTGCAGAATGTTCTAATTTGTGAAATAAAGGTCTCATGGAGCCTGAGAGGACTGAAATCCCCTCGGACTCCTTGAGGCCTTTTGTTCACAGCAATAGCTGTGAACAAATATTAGAACGTTAGAGCTCCGGGCTTCTACCAGCCATTAGAAGCCCAGAGCATTCCATAGTTTTCAATAAAGCTCCCAACATTCCAATGTTCTAATCTGTAATAGCAAAATCCAGCAACAGAAAAGTGGTGTCTCTTTGACACTGAACCATCCAGTCAATAAAAGTGGTGTCTCTTTGACACTGAACCATCCAGTCAATTTATGCAGTACAAGTGATCAGTGGAATAAGGAGTCGGCTCCAGGGATTATTGTTTGCCTTTATGCTCACATGTTTGAATCCTGGTGGTCCTCTCAGACTTTCATCCTTCCACGTTAGATAAAACAAGTACTACTGAGTTGGGTAACAATGACTATGTTATTTGGCACCAAAATGCCCACGTGTGAATATGTGCTTTAC
The DNA here is from genome assembly GCF_964204655.1 of Triturus cristatus. NCBI lineage: Eukaryota > Metazoa > Chordata > Amphibia > Caudata > Salamandridae > Triturus > Triturus cristatus. The sequence goes on from NC_140588.1 coordinate 273,653,042, forward strand.
AAATTACATGTATCTTATAAGAGCACCATGTTCATATTCTTCCGTTTACTTGTGTTGTCACCGCTGGCAAACAGAATTCTCTCGAGGCACCCGAGTGAAAGAGTGACTGATGAGTGGCGGCAGGCTTCAGCCAATGCCTTAGTGTAGGAGTGTGAGCTACCTAACGAGTTCGCTGCAGAGGACGCAGGTCTCAGTGGGGCCCTGGAGACCAAAGAATCATACATCCTTCTTCAGTCCACTTCAACAATGGAACCAGACTCCTTATCCCAGCTGGAAGAAGCAGCCATCATACCTTCCTGCCCCATAGGAGGAGCCCATCTGAAACACCTCCTCAACGGCGCAGCCTGGTCAGTAAGATTGGGGGTGTGTGGGCTTCAGATTTCCCAACAATCCCGCTGGTTAAAATACATTATTTGAGAAGTAGGTCAGGAGAAGGCCTTTAGGAGCAGTAAGAAGGGTAATAAGTGCGAGTTGTGAAGGGTACTCAAAACCCAATATTTTGTAAAATAATTTTTTTTAAAGACCTTTAAAACAGAGAGGAGTGTTTAAGTGTCTATGTTTTTTGTCTGCATGTATATGTATAAATCCCAAGTAAAATCTGACAAACACCTCACCATACCCAACTTAAAGAAACCGTACCCCACTATTTACTACAGAACACATTTATTTGGTGGGTGTAGCACCCCAAACGCCATCCCTGAAGCTATGCCCCTGCACCTCCTCACTTTCCTGCAGCCGCAGGCCCACTTTTAAAATGAAGCACAGTTAATGCCGCATCAAAAAGGGAATGTGCGAGAGAGTGAAGGGAAGCACATGCAGCGACGGTGGGGGGGCGGGGAATGCAAGAGAAAGACAGAGAACACGCTTGCACTTGTAGTAGGAAGCTAGCCCTATCTGGCTATTCTGAAATCCTGGAGTGCAATGAGCACCTTTTTACTCACTGCTTCCACCTCAATGCTCACACTGCAGCCCACAAACATGGTCTTGCGTCAAACACTGAGGCCTCACCAGAGCAGACACCTATTCAGCCTAGAGTCAGGCAAGGCTGAAGTGCTAAAAGCTTTCACTAGGCTGCCCTGTGATCATCGGGTGCCAAATGACACCTGGGGATGGCTTCTCTTGATTATTAATGAACTCACACGATAACGGTACAGAAATGAGGTACCATAGTCCCATATATACTATTCCCCCATCTGACCCAAGCACTGTGTTCTGTAGGTAGGGCCAAATTTAGGGCGGTGTGACCCGTGCGGCCGCACTGGGCGCTGACTGGAAGGGGGGGTAACACTGACTTCCCTGGGGAGGTGCTGTGCTTAGCAATAAGTTAGAATTTAAAAGCCCTGCTGCAGAGTTCCTTGTGCATCCAGCTTCCAAGCAGCAATAAAAATGTCATGATAACTTGTGATTAATGTTCCTACTAGAGAGAGAGATGGCGCTTGGTCTAGGAAAAGATCTGTATTTTATGTGGATAGCTGGGTGGATGAGTAAAGCCAGCCTGTACCAGTTCTTCAAAACAAATTAAGTGTATGTGAGAGAGGGGCTATGGAGAGATGAGGGGCACTTTTGTCAGGTGGTAGTGAGAAAGCAAAAGACACACAATTGGTGGATGGAATGCAGAACAAATCAAAACATTCACCCCCTGTCAAGAGATCTGGGTTAAATCCATCATTCTTTTGTTCACCATGCCACCCCAGTTTAGACCTGACCATATGCAAATCAGACTTGACCTTGTGCCTCATGGGAACAGTCAAGAGTGGGACGGGTATGCCCAGACGTGGGTCCCGTGCTCTCCATGCCACTGGAGTCAAGCTATCCTGGCTGATGAGGGATGAAACCCCAAAACCGGTCCTAGGATGCTTGTTTCCAGTCCAGGGAGGACCTGGCCTGGCAGCTCAGGCTGGACTGTTCCCATTGGGCACAGGGTCAAAACTGATTTGCATATGGCTGGGTTCAAACCGGAATGGCATGGTGAGCAAAAAACCTATGGATTTAGGCCCAGATCTCTGTACTGGGGTGAATGTATGACATTGTTCTGCATTCTGTCCATCAATTGTGCTTTTTGCGGGTGGTAGTGAGGGCATCTAAGAGGAGGTCAAAAAAGATTGTGGTCTCGGGCACCACCAGCGCTAAAGCCGGCCCTGTCTGCAGGTAAATGTATCTGTAAGGGGCCGCAGCCAAAAAGGATCTGTAGTATTCCCTGGCACCACACCAACCCAGGGAAAGACCAGAGGATACACATTTCACTACACCAACAGCAAGACAATGACAATGCCTTTCTTGCACAATATCAACAAATCAACGCACACCTTGAACACACTGACACTTGGCTGGACGAATACGTAGAGGGAAGACCTAAACCACACATTATATTGACAGCAAACAGAAGATACGTCGTCCACAGTTGCAAGACACCAAGAATGGCAAAGAGACCACAGTAACATCAAGAAAGATAAGGCCTTCTCTCACACACTAAAGAGACTCTGAGGTGGGTAAGGCACTCCCTTAACATTTACAACATATTTGCACAACACTGACATTGAAAGAGAGGGAAGACACACACAAGGGCCGGCTTTAGCACTGGTGGCGCCCAGTGCGACAATGTTTTTTGGCACCCCCCCCATGACCACCTGTGCAATGAATTCCCGCACTACCACCACCCTGTCACAGTCTCCATAACCACTCTTACTCAGATGCATTCAATTCGTTTTATAGTGTCACTCATAAAAGTGAAGGGTGTCAGAGCACTTTACATTGCACACACATTACTCTACCATATCTGTGTAAATCAATATATAGGAAACATTACATAAAACATAGTGGTAGGATTTATATATCATCCATGCTGGTAAGCAGTAAAGTTTAGGGGGGCTTGGTCTGGAGAAGCATAGTCTCAGAATTTAAAACGAAGACCATGGTTGGGGATTATCTTTAATAATTGGATTTGATTTCTACCCAAATCAACACTTTGTACAACATTAGGATATTGGAAGTCTGGGGAAAAAATCAATACACTTTAATCTATACTTGAAGTCTGCATTTCAGTTCTTTGACAGTTAATAGTTCACTGTTTTTATTAGCATTTTAACTAATAAGCTACAAGTAACAAAACAAAGTCTCCAAGGAAAGCAGTAACCCCCTGACCTATTTACCTTATGTTTACTTCGTGATTTGCGTGAGGCACATTCTTTGCAGCAGGCACATTAACCCTCTGCACTAACTTATGATGAATCAAAACATCCCCCAGTCAAAACTTCCACTAGACAAAACTTCTTTCTCTCTCTAGGGAGAACATCAATCACCGGAGTAGGCTTGACATTTTTATTGTTGGCAGAAAAATGCTGGAGGTCAGGAAGGCTGCAGTGGGTGCTTTTAAAAACAATATAGTCTAGCAAACAGGCGCCCCCATGCCAAGCCAGCACCCGGTGCGGTGGCACCGGTCGCACCGCCCTGACACACACTTTACACACAGGAATTGCAAACCATTGATGCATACATCATAACAGAAACACAAGAGCCACTAATCCTGCTGACAGTTTTGGTTGACATAAGTACCAAATTCCCTATGCAGACCCTCCATAGGGACAAACAGAAACCCACAGACAAAAGTCTGCAGGTTAGTCACCCAACTGCACCAAGAGGCCCTGGAGGAGCACTGCTTAAATATTTCATAACATGAAATATCATGCCATGCAGAGGTGGCAGCGGCCTTTTCTGGAGCATAAACAGCACAAGATTGAGACACTAATGAGAAAGAACCAAGTGCTGAGGGCCAAATAATGAATCAAGTGGATTCACTGGCAATGGGGAAGAGAGATAAAGGTACAGGGGACACAAGTTCATGGATACTATGACACAGTATAACACCATGTCAGGAAATCTAAGACTAAAGCATAATGGGCTAGGAAACAAAAAACAGAGGGTAAGAGAAGACAGATTGGACCTTACTGCACAAAGAAAGGGAACAACTACTTACTTACTGCAACATTGGAACATTCAGATCCTAGCTTAGGAATGAATGCTGCAGACAAGAATCAGAAGGGCCCCAAACGTGGCACTTCAGAAGCCACTAAAGTCATTAGAAGAAAACAAAACCCTTTGCCAGAGCAGTAGTAACCTGTCCAGACTCCAAACTTCACAGGCAACGCTGCTAATGCTCGCATGGGTAAAATGTCGGGCCGAGCCCCCTGCAGAGATCTTCACAAGAAATGCCCATGAAACAGCCTAGCATCAGGTCAGGGTAGAAGATTGCAAAAGCTCCACCACAGGGAAAACCCTCATCCCATGAACACCTCAGTCCCTACGACTCTGCGTCAGCCAGACCTACAACTGCAACTGCAAATAGTGCCCTTGAGCCTGAAGCACCAAGAAGCCCAAGAGATGTTGAACCCGGAGCTGCACAAAAACTGCACAACATAAGATGGTTGGTCTGACTCTCGAATCATGTTAGATACTGGTTTTGCCTAAATGTCCATGCTTCCCACGGCTAATAAAACAATTACTTACAATGGTGAGTGAAATAAACTCCTTCCAGAGAGAGGGAACTGCTGTACAATATATCAGCTGGCTCTGTGTCAGACTATCATTAGCGATATTTTTGTAAACAATATTTATGACACCATATTTCTGTCAGGTAATATTTTGGTTACAATATTCTGGTACCATGCCCTAGCAGGGCCAGACTGGCCATAACAGGCACCGGGCGTTTCCCCGGTGGGCCGCCAGGGTGGGGGCCGGTTTTGGGCACTGGGGGCCATTTTTGTTACCGGGGGTCGGCAATATCGCCCATCTGAAACAAAATCAGCCGAAACCGCCCAAGCAACAGCTCGGCTACACCCTCCTCCCCGCCAGGGAAGCCCGGTCGAGCAGTTGCCAGGGCCGGTTTCGGTTCCCAGTCCGGCCCTGGCAGACAGAGGTAGCCTCCAAGGGCATTGAAGGAAGGGTGCAAAGCCTCACTATCAGTTGAAAGCTGGATGAGAAGCCAGGTAAACCTGCTGAGACACTGCCCCATGCAATGGTGACTGCACAACAGCAGTCCTATCACAAGTCACGTACAGTGCCTTGTGACTTCGCAACAAGCACTGTGAGCTATAACACAACAGCTTTTATTAATACTATTATTGTCTCCTCAAGAGAAGCAGGATTGGACAATTTAGCACAAAGGAACCATAGAAGTGATTATGACAAGATGAAAGCTGCTGTATCTGGTTTCACATCTATCCGGAGGCCATGTTGGCAGCAGCGCGAACGCCAGAAAACATCCAACCACAATTACTGCCTTTGAAATGCCTCCAACTAAACATCTCCCCTTCCTGCACACAGAAGTCTGGGTTTCTTAAAGCCCAGCAAAAAAGGAGGTATGGATGTTACTAATGAGCAGGAGGTTCAGTGCTGGGCGAGTTATTACACTGAATCTTGTCTGCAGAGACCGCTCAGTACTATTCTATGCCGTGGGCTATATGCAATGGCCTATATGTCATTGGCACTCGTGCAAGGAAGGAAACTGGCCCCGTGGCTGCTGTTTGAATTGCAAAATACATCAATAATCATGGTTTAGTGAGCCCCTCAGACCTCTGGGCCCCGGTGCCACTGCACTTGCAGCACCAATGGAAGTCACGCCCTTGACTATATGGCCCTCAATGAAAATAAATGATATAAAGTGTCTAAAATGTATGGAATCTCCCATAGGCCAGTGCTCAGATCAGAGAATAAATACATTGAAGAGCCGTCCAATTCACTCTGACATTTCAGGCCTGACTACCATAGCTTTTTTTCTCCTAACTGCACCGGTGGCGAAATTAAACCAGATGTTGCACACAAACAACTTCACAAAATAAATCTGCACAAATGCAAATTTGATGCGCTCAAACTACTTTGCATTCATGCATCATGTCCATTCGAAGTATGAGACTCTAAAGATGGTCAGGGATTTGTCAGGTGAAGATCCGTGCTTGTCCCTTATTCTTAGAGAGATGGGCATCTCTTGTACACTTCTCTTCCTCCACAGAGGCTCTGAATTGTTGCAGCTCTCTGACAGAGGAAAGCGCGATGCAAGCTGCATACAGCAATGTCCCCAGGCTCCACGGTTGGTCTTCTTACGCCAACAGTAATGCCTGGCATCATGTGTATAGAATTGCATTTCTACCCATAGAACAGTGGTAGAAATGAAACCAATTGGATTTCCCTGCAAAGCTCTTCAAGTGTTGCATGATCCATGTCATTCAGAGCACAAGTACTAAAGAAAGAAGTGGGGGGACTTACCAAGTTAGGCAGTATGCAAGTGACATCATGGTGCATGACATCACGGTGTGTGACATTGCACGTCACGTTACAGGAAGTGACTTCACAGGAAGTGGCATCACAACGAATGCCCGCACAAGAAATAACATCAAAAGAAGGGACATCAGATCTTAAGACCTCACACATAAGTTTAGCAGGTCTACTATGAGTACATTTAAGCGCATTATGAGGATTAACAATTGAGATTTTGCATCAGGGTTGTGCCAAAAAAGTGATGATATCTTGACGCAAAATCTGGGACTCAACTTATAATTTTTTTTTTAACTCTGCCACAAAGAAATTGGCAACAAGAAGTGTGGCAGTAAATCTTTTCTGCTCAATTGGTTGCAGTCTGCGTTTTAAAATATCGTATGGCACCTGCTGCAGAGATCTTTGTGTGCCCAACTAAATCTCAGGACATAATAATAATGATAAAATAACTCTGAAGATTAAGGCATTTGCTGGAGAGATCTGTGGTTTGTCTAGCCCCAGTTTTGAATCAAAACAGCAGAGAGAGTTAATGCATCTCCCGCTTAGCACATTGTGTAAAATGCAGATGGCAGATTTTTATTGTCTGTAGATAGGTAAGTGGGTTACTACCTTTAACACAGATTCTTTTGTAGCTTCCAGTTCATAAATTGTAATCCTTCTAATATAGCACCACGAGCTGTGAAAGATATATGACTCCCACAGCTTGTAACCCTCACTGTCTTATGTAACACATCCGGTACACTTATTTACACACTTAAATAATATATTTTCAATGTATACTGTGTACTTGTAATGTAAAGCTCTCTGGCACCCTGCACTGGGATGAGTAGCGCTATTCAAGAAATAAAACAAAACAGTGGTATTTAACTTGTTATTTGTGTAAATACTGGGACAGAACAAACTTCTGACTTTCTTCCAGTGCATGCATATCTCTTATATACAGAAACTGAACAAAGACAAATTCCTTCCTCTCTTAAGTCCTTGTAAAGTAATAACAAGCTGCGCCCCTTTGTTTCACCTCCCTTGTGTTTGCATGTAAGTGTGAGCCACCAGATATCTCCAAACCAGGAAACTTGGACAAAAGGAGGCCTGATGGCCCCCTTAAATTCGGAATTCATTTTGGGCCCAGCTGAAAATTAAAATATCAAAGCCCCCTTACTGCCTGCTCATTGCTGCTTGGAAAGAAAGCAGACAACGTGCAAGCGCTGCTGAATGTGTCCCGGTGTCTGAAAATTACAGTGAGCCAGGTCAGCATATTTCAGTGGGCCCCAATTTCCTGGCAGGGTAGGCGGCGGCTACCCTGTGAAAATAATGGGTGGATGTTGTCTAACTGCCCTTATGTCATTTGAATAGAAGAGGGAGGTGAGCAGCACACATCAGCAGGCCGCCATCTTGTCACTGAATGGACTCATGGGAGGCAATGAATAGTAAAGCAGTGTGCATAATTGCACTGCTTTACTCCTAGAGGGCTGGCCAGAGGGTGGCAGTGCAGTTCTTGTGCGGCTGGTTGGTGCACATGCATGCAATGAGGCTGCAAGGCGCAGCAGAGGTGTTCCGGCACTAAAAGAGGTAGCTTTAACATGTGCAGCACTGGCATGACACTCCACTCACAAGCATGTCCCCTTGTGTGTCAAGTGCAGTCAAAATGTACTTGCACATTTATGAGGAATATTATCTCCCCATATTTTGATGATACAAACTATTGATTCTTTAGTCAGAGTGAAACATTTATGGCCATACACCCTTAACTGGCAGCCATGTGAAAACACACATCCGCTCAGATGCACACGAAGGGTGCGGGTTGCATGCTAATGATCTAGGTTCAATGTATTTACTTTGTTCTGCACTGGGATAAAAGGCAGAATACTCATCGTACTCTATTCCACCAATGCAGAGAGTAATGAAAGAACGTGGTGAGTGAAATGCCTGGATTCATCTCAGCCAATGCTAATAACTCTGAGCGGCATTACAGTCCATCAGTTGTTGCTCACTGTGCTACTACTTACCAGGACTAGTCATATACAAATCAGCCTTGGTCCTGCTCCAGTAGGAACAATCCAGCTTGTAGTGCCAGGCCACATCCCCTTTGAATGGAAATGCAAGGAATCCTAGTCCAGTTTCAGCCTTGTTGGGCTTTGGCAGCAAAACAAACGTTGAGTCCACGACACAGTGGGCAACTTTAATGTATCTCACTAGGAAAAATAACGCAGTGGTGGGTGGAGTGCTTGAATAAACCATAGCCACTGAAAATGACTGTCGGCCCCATTCCAGACCTCGAACAATGAGTTGCACTAAAGTCACATTAAACACTTGATACTACACAAGGTTTTTTGTAACACAGACTATAACACTTAATATTGTACAACTCAATATGATTGTTTCACAACCTCAGTTAGCACCCATGTGAGCAAATTTCCAGAGAGGATGTGGCGCTATGGCTAGATCAACCAACTTTGGAATTGGTGAACCTCAACCAACTTTGGAATTGGTGAACCAAGTTTGAGTCCTGACAGCGGCTCAGCCTCCTGTGATTCAAGGTAAATCATTTCATCTCCCTGAGCCTAAAAATAAATATGACCTAATGTAACATAACTGGTGCTCATGTAAAGTGCTCCAATGCTCTTGGGCTAAGTTCACTCCATATGAAACTGCAAAAAAAACACTCTTGGCAGGGTCAACTCAGCTATCCATGTTTCACAGATCTGTAAATTGAGTGCAATTAAGTAGCATAACAATCAGCACACTGAGTGCAAAACAATGGAGTAATAATGACGGCTATTATTTAAAAAGCTTAACCTCTTGAGTGCGGTGTTGTACAATGGCCAACACCCGCACTACCTCCCCAGTGTGTCTGTTGGCCAGTGGCCAACACTGGGGAGGCATATATAGGCCCCTCTGGTGCAGAGCACCAGAGAGATTCCCTTGTTACTTTTTAGGTCGAGCCTGGGCAGCGCATGCACTGCTCTGCGAGGCATACTGTATTCAGGTATTGACTTGAAGCTCCACCCATACTTTTCATTGGCTTCTGTCATTGTCCACTGTAAACTGTGGCTTCTCATTGGTCAATAGGCTCAGTAGTCCCTACTTTGTACCGCCTTGTCTCATTCTGTAACCTTCCATGAGAACACCCCCTGTTACGTGTGTTGTTACTCGGTTGGCTTTAACTACAGCCTCTGAGCACTATTTTCTGAAATAGCTTTGTCCTGCCTGCAACACACACAACTTTTTGTCATAACGCTTTTCTTTATTATCTTTATAGCACGGACGCATAGACACATTTGCAATGCCATAGGTCTCGCATTTGCGAGAGTTTAAGCTATTGGCATTGTAAATGGCAAGGTCTTTTATTTATATGTTTTAAAAACAACACATAAATAAAAGGCATGGTCATTTACAATGCCAATAGCTCAAACACTCGTAAATGCAAGATCTATTGCTTTGCAAATGCTTGTTCAACTCATGTTGCTCGGGAAAAGGTTCCCAACAGCCTGAGTCTTTTTTTTAGTGTAATGACGATTGGCGTGCAGGGCGCGCTGACGTCATTACACTGAAGTGAAAGAGAAACAAGACCATCCCATCAGCTAATACCTTATTTGCACAGCCCAGCACAACAAAAGCAGAGGTAGCACTCACCACTGTAACCTCCATGTAAAGTGTATTAAATGAAGAACAGCAGCCTCATGAAACATGATATAGATAAGAGTGTACAAGAAACTGAGATGGAGGGTAGGAGGCTAACAAGAATTAAATGGAATAGAAACCAGGAAAGGTAGCCGAGAGCTAAGATCCTCTGTCTTTAAGTACCAGCTGTCCTTCTATAGAGAGATCACTTTTAAAGAGACCCCAATAATGTAAAGGAAGCGGAGTACAATTTTTAAATGCAACAACTTCATTGAAACAGGAAGCTTTAAGCATGCACATTATATACACTACTTCTATGCAGAGGTACATGTTATCGCTGTGTCATGATGTGTCACATAAGTCCTCCTCAGGACAACCTGTCCTGCTTGTCTGAAGCGCCCCTGGGAATGCTCCCCTCTTGCTTTGGTTGTGTTTCCCTCTAGTCTAAATCCCAGTTTATTGGCTACACAGGAGAGAGATATTGCTCTTTTTTCCAGATCACGCTCAAGTGGTTGGTTGAGAACTGTTCAGAGTGGAGACCCTGAAGGTGGCAATTCTCGTGGCAGGATCAGCTTAGTTCAGCGTTGGAAGAGGGTTGTCTTCAAGTTCAGAATCCAGTGCTGTCTAACCTACAAGATACAGAGAAACCACCACTGTAGAGAGCGGTGGGGGAGACAGCATGCAGGCAACCACGTCCAGATGTGGCTGATTTTTACTGCTTAACTGGAGGTGGAGCCAACCACTCACACCAGAAGCAGACCAATAGATGGTCTGAGCCTCCTCTTTGGATTAACCCTTTCTACTGTCAACCAATGAGAGCCTTGGCGAGGAACAGAGTGAACATCCTAGACACACAATATAAACCTGAAACGTCTCTCTAGTTAGGGAGAAGGTGCAGGATACAGGGAAAGATGGCTGGTATCTTTACTGTCCTAACAAGTGAGGTTGACTTTGGGAGAACTGTGACTGGTTTTATCTCAAGGAAGTTAAGGAAGGGAGAGTAAGAAGAATGGGGGGGGGTGGGACACAGGGAAGGGCAGCTGACAAGTCCCATTTTAGGTATACTAAGAAACTTTACCAGCTGTTGTAAATTAACTTGAATGGCTATTTGTGGTACTAGATTCCACTGCCCCCCCCAAAAAAATAGAGCCTTATCTAATAGCGTCATTTTTATTAGGTTTGGTATGTAATGGCACTTGCACCATTCCATACTCTAAGGGGCTTTGATGCAGCCTCCTTAAGTCATTGGATACTTTAGCACAGGACAAATCAGCCTATAGCTTGAGATAATGTCAATCACAACTTGGACCAGCCCAAACCAGAATTTTAGTCTTACCTTCTTTGCATTGGAAGTTTCAGTGTACCTTTTACCTTTACGGAATGCAGGAGGGAACATTTTACATCTGAAACGCATGTTGTATCCACATTTTTAGCCTTGTCTCATCTAAGCATTGTATACACAAAGCCATCCTTTTCTCATACTACTTTTTGCACTGCACAAGGCATTTTGTATTGATTTTATCAGCTCTCCTGTCCGAGCGTCAAAACTTTAGACTTTGTCAATGCTCGTCTTCTTGGTAGTTACTTAGGGCTTGATTTAAAGTTTGGCGAATGGGTACTGTGTCGCAAATGTGACAGATATCCCGTCCACCTTACTGCAAATATACTATATCTTAATGCACTTGTAATAAGGTGGATGGGATATCTGTCATGTTTGCGATGGAGTACCTGTCCACCGAACTCTAAATCAGGCCCTTACAATGGAACCATGCTGCTGTTCTCTTTTTCATTCTTCAAAAGATTTATTGGATTGTAAAAATGGACTGAGGGAATGAAACACAGCACAGTGAAAACATAAATACTATAAGATATCATAAAACGTGTAACATTTAAGCGTTAACATTTTATGTTAAAGTCAATCTGGAAATTGATTGGTCGTGACCCTAAAAATAATAACATTTAAGGTGCGAAATAAAGCACTTGTAACATTAAAAAAAAGGAGTTCTACATAAATTGATAAGGTAGTTCTAAGAAAGAAATTATTTACAATCCATACTGCACTACCCAACAGAGGATGAGATAGTGGGAGAAATGTTACAAGCACTCTAAACCTCATTTTTCCACAGCATTAATTTTATTGTATTTATTGTTTATTTTATATAGATAAAATTGCTTTCAAAGGTTTCAGAATACTCTAGGGAGGGGATGGAGGAAATGTTTAAAGCAGCTGAAGAGGAGCTGGAGGGAGTAGGAACTGAAAATTAAGTAGTATCTAATCAACGCGCCTAGCGAATAAAGGTGAGGTATGAGGCATTCTCAGAATCTCCTTAAGTATGTCTTGGTATGGAGATGTAGACGAAAGGAGTTCCAAAGGTGTAGGCATCTGACTAGTGTCTCCTCCTACGTCAAATGTATTGGTTTCTAGAGGCCAAGTAATGTGCTTGGTTGTGTTGTATGAAAGCAGCAGCTTGAACAGACAGATGGGAGCCCATCATTAGGTCGAGCCTAGGCAGCACGCAAGCGCTGTCTGCAAGACCTGCTGTGATCTCCTCTATCGGCTTTTGGCATGCCCATGAATTGCCATTTGCTCGTTGTTGTGCAATTTAGAAATACGGGGTTTTTATTGGTGCATTGGGTCTGATTCTCCCGCCTTTGCGTGCTTGGGTCACGCCCAGGTGATTTTACTCATTGTTTGCTTGTGTTGTCCATCCCAATAAGTCCTCTGTTCCTCCTGGTCATCCTGATCTGCCTTTTTACTTTGTAGGCTATCAACATTGTTTTAGACATTCAGGCCGTTTCATGGAGCAATGCTCTGTTCGGTACATGCAAAGTGGCAATTTCTGTCCGGTAGCTGTTGAGCTATGCCAATAGCTGTAACTCAAAAAAATGCGAGACCTATTGCATTTCTAATGCTTGTTTTTAGTTTGACGCTGCTTGACCAGCAGCCAATGGACAAATTTATAATGCTGGCCTGATCAGATCTCAGTGGGCTGAGGATAAGGCAAGGTGCAAAGTTTTGTGCCCTTTGTAGTTCCTCATTGTTTTGCCTGTGATGCCTCTGTAAGATGACTTGAAGTGGTCCATCACAGAGGTAGACATCGATGGCAGGATCCTATGGAGGAGGCACATACTGTAGAACACCTTCTTAGTTACACTGCTGAAGTGCAGTATGAATGACTTGCAAGAGTTGAAGATTCCTCCCAAACTACATGACAGAATTTGTCAGATCTGTGTCCTCGGGTGGTCTTTACAGTTCAATATTGTTGTAAGAAGACACCAGTTCTCCTTTCAATCGTTACTGTTTTATAGTATAGCCTTCTAGCCCGCTGCTGAAGGGTATAATGGTTTCTAAATGCCTGAACCCGAGTTATTGGCCCGATCCACAAGCAAAGCTGTGTAATGGGGAAGAGGGTATTTAACAATCACTACAGCTCAAGGTAGAAAGGCTATAAAGCTATTAGATTATTGAATAAATTTAGGACAGAATTTTCTATAGTAAAAAAGGAGAAGCAGAAATATGAACATTGGAATGCTGGAGCACAATGGTCATACCATCCATTATTAGTCCTGAACCACTCCATTGTACTCACTGGATCTCTCAACATTCCAATGTTCTAATTTTAATTAGAACATTGAAATGTTGACTGCTCCATTGAAGACAATGGAGTACCACGGGCTTCTAATGGTTGGTAGAAGTCCGGCGCATCATCATTCCAATAGTTGTTCACAGCAAATGCTGTGAACAAAGGCCTCACGGAGCTCGAGGGGATTTCAGCCTCCTCGGGCTCCAAGAGGCCTTTGTTTTACAAATTAGAACATTCTGCCCTCTTGCGGAGGAATGGTCTAATAGCCTTAGAGCCCTCCGCAGCGGGCTCTACTGGCCATTAATGGCCTGCTCCCTTGTTAAAGCTGGAGCGCCCACTACGGCAGGCTCTAAGGCTACAGTTATCTTCCCACATGCAGTTGAATAGTGCGCCCTCCAATCTGCTACTGTATATAACCTCCTCCTTTTATGCCAGGGGTGCCATGGCTGATGCCCGGTCCTCTATATTCTATTATCAGTGTTAGGCCACTAACACTGACAGTGTTATTGGCCTACCACTAGTTTGGGTAATTGGGTCTATTTGAGAGGATGGGTGAAGGATGGGTGTAGAACACATTCTGGCAGAAGATGCCGTTTTTTGCTACGGAAAAAAGAGTGCATCACACCAGATGTATACCTTGATAGAAACGTAAGAGCTAGGAACAAATAAACTGAATGTTTCAAACCCTCTGACTGAACTCTGCAACAGCACGAATCCTATGATTAATGTCATTTACATACGGCACGGTAATTAGCCCCAGACTTCTTGGACTCAACGAGACATACCTTAAAGCAACATTGCCAAAACATATGCACGATATATACATTAATGAGAACCAGAGATCCAGGCTCCAACTAACCACGTCCACTTAAACTGCAGACCAGAAAGGAGTGCAGTAGTTTTAACCCGTTTACCACGGTGTAAAATCCGCCGAGGTGTGGGCGTTTCCGTGCGCGGGCGGGGCCGCGTCGGGCCAACGGACGTGCGCAGCACTACGGAGGTAGTGCTCGCGATGGCTGTTGGCCGACGCACGCATCGAAGGGGTTATCATGGCCTTTGTTGTTTGACAGCACAGAAATGACTAGATAAGAGGTTTGCTTCAGACCTTAGGGGATATTTACAATAGTGAAACGAGTAAAAAGAGAAAGACAATTTGGATTTTGTATTATTTGACAATGAGGTTTTCTAATACACGTGCATCAAATGTAAAGCTTGGGCACAATGAAACTGACTCACATATCAATGTGACCATTAAAATCTCACTAGAAGTTCACACACTTTCATATGTCAAACAGCAACGGTCTAATGTCTAAATCTGCTTCTAGCCCTCCTGCACTACTGTTTACATCGAAATCATTGTGTGCGCATCATGCTGGTAGAAAAAGGCACATCTACTACAGACCAGGCTGCCTATGTAAGTAATTAGGGCCATATGTATCATTCAAAATTGAGATCGCAAATTTCGGCATTTGCGATCGCAATTAGGCTTAATGGTATGTATAAAACTAAAACTGCCTCGCAAAATAAGGAATTGCAAAATTTGCAATTCCTTATTTTGCGAATGCATTTAAGGAATCGCAATTTGCGATTCCTTAAATGGAATGTATGAGGCACCCAAGTTGTGCGAATATGGCATAAGGAATCGCAAATTACCACCAACTACAGGTTGGTGGTAATTTGCGATTTTTTTTAAAAAATGCACATTTTTGCATTTTTCAAAGTGGCATGTGGCGCACACACATGCCCTTAGGGCATGTATGTGCGCCACATGTGCACCCATGCTCATTTCAGGGGTTGCAACAGGGTGTCCTTTTGACACCCTGGCACACTTGAAATTGCATTCACAATTTGCGATTCTCTAATTGAGAATCGCAAATTGAGAATGTCTTCCCATTCATTCCTATGGGCCTCTAGGCCCATAGGAATGAATGGGGAGGTATTCCTTAATTGTGAATTGCAATTTGCGATACGCAAATAAGGAATATGTAGGATTCGCAAAATTTATTGCATATCCTACATATTAACTGGCACATGCATCAATATTGGCTGTTGCGATTCCTTAATTGCGATTTTTAAGGTATCGCAATTAAGGAATCGCAAAAGCCTATGCATGTAGAAATCGCTTGAAAAATAGCGATTTCTAAACATTCCTTAATTGCGACTCACAAATTGCGAGTCGCAATTAAGGAATACCTCCCCATTCATTCCTATGGGCCAAGAGGCCCATAGGAATCAATGGGAAGACATTCTCAATGTGCGATTCTCAATTAGAGAATCGCAAATTGAGAATGCAATTTCAAGGGTGCAAGGGTGTCAAGACGACACCCCGTTGCACCCCTGAAATCGATCTGTGCACAAATGTGGCACACACACATGTCCAAAGGACATGTGTGTGGGTAACCTACGACTTTGTAAAATTTACTTTAGTGCATTTTTCAAAGTTTTCGCTATTTACCATGTGGTATGATTCCACGGTAAATAGCGGGCCCAAATAGCGAAATCGCTATTTTTAAAGGCATCTTGCATTGCAGTTAAGGAATCGCAATTTGCGATTCCTTAAATGCAATCGCAATTTAAGAAATCACAAAAATTAGCGATTTCTTAAATTGCGAGTGGCAAGTTGTTTCATGCATCACAAAAGCTATTTTTGCGATCACAAACGGACGATTTTTGCGAATCGCTCCGTTTGCGAACGCAAAAAGCTTTGATGCATGTGCCTGATAGCGTTTTACGATTCTCAAATAGCGATTCTCAAAAATTCACTATTTGAGACTCGCAAAACCTAACATTGATACATATGCTGGCACATGCATCACCGTAGGCTTTTGCGATTCCTTAATTGCGATTATTAAGGAATTGCAAAAGCCTATGCATGTAGGAATCGCTAAAGAAATAGCGATTCCTACACATTCCTTAATTGCGAGTCGCAAATTGCGAGTCGCAATTAAGGAATGCCGTCCCATTCATTCCTATGGACCTCTAGGCCCATAGGAATGAATTGGAGATTGCATGAGCAATTTGCGAGTACCAGTAGGTACTCGCAAATTGCTCATGCAATTTCAAGGGTGTCAAAATGACACCCTATTGCACCCCTGAAATTGATCTGTGCACATATGTTGCACACACACATGCCCTAAGGGCATGTGTGTGCCCAACATGGAACTTTGAAAAATGCACAAAAGTGCATTTTTCAAAGTTTATGCAAATTACCATGAAGTCCAACTTCATGGTAATTTGCTCCCCTTATTAGCGAAATCGCAATATTTTTTCCTTTAATGCATTGCAATTAAGGAATCTCAATTTGGGATTCCTTAAATGCAATCGCAATTTAAGTAATCACAATTTAGAGATGATGCATCCCAAATGCAAAAATACCGGTCGCAAAGGGGCAGATTCTAAGAATCTGCCCATTTGCGACCGGTTTTTCCTTTGATTCATGTCCCTGATGGCCCTTAATTCCTGAGCTATATAGGAATGAGCAACCTTTAAAACTGCAGTTAAAAAATACCACTTCTTCCTAATGCCATATTTCTAAGAAAAGAAATGCACTGTGGGCCTATAAATCAGAGAATTACAGTATACCCTCTTTGACTTAAAGGTATGAATTCATAACTTCTGTTTAGTGTCAGGTTTTATTTTAGATTGTGTAATTTGCATTGAAGCCTGCAACACTGAAATTATTTTTTGGGGATATTCAGTTGTTCAGTTGAATCAGTTTTTTATATCTGGTTAGTGGTTACCTCAACGCTATATGAGATACTGTAAAAAGATAGGTAAATCTTAAACAAGCCTTCAGTGAGTACACATATGCAACCCTGAACTATCGTGGACTACTGTTCTCACCAAATGCTGATAAGGGGGCCTGGGGCTCAGCACTTCATATATTGAGTTTGGGGACACGAAGAAGAATTGTTACCTACTAAATAAGTGATGTGAGCTTTGTACATGAAAGGAGCCACTAGCCGCATTGATTCCAACCGCAGCATGAACCCGCTACACACTACACTCAGTGGCGTAGCCTGGTGGTCAAGGGGCTGTAGGGCAAGCAATGAAACTAGGCTACCAACCTAAAATACTGCTATGAATGAGGCACAGACTGCCCAACACACCCTTGGATCCTGGTGTCACTACACCTGTTACATTAATGTAATTTTAGGGTCTCTAATTTCCTCATTCTACTTTATTTCCTTCTTACCTTCCTATCTCCACCCCGCTCTCCTCTTTTCCTTCATCCAATTAATGCTCTCCTTTCTAACCACTTCCTCAGTCTCTCTCTTCCCCCTCTTCTTTCACTCATCTCCTTCCTCCCTTCTTTCCTTATTTATCTTCCCTTATCCTCTACTCCCGCTTTACTCCTGCCCCTAAAAAAGGAAACACTGCCAAGCCCCTGGCATGCACTGTGTATTAAAAAAAAAATCTGAACAGGCAGCCTCTGAAAAAACCATCACCTGGTGCAGGGCAGACTAGGCCCCAACCCACCTCTGGGCCCTGGTGCACTGCACCAGCTGCACCAAGGGTAGTTACTCCACTGCCTATCCTCACAACACAGAATTACTTTTGATGCCCGCAGCAAAATGAAACAAAAAGAGAGCCCTATCCAAGGGTTCTTATTGCACTGTCTGCTTCCACAAACAACCTACATTTTCCAAGAGGTTCTTCTTCTTGGATCTCTCTTAATGATACCTACAAATGTCTAAGGCCTTAATAATGCAGTACAAAAAGGTAAATTGGAACAAATAAATATATAAGTTCAGGGGCCCAGAGTTTCTTTTGGGCACTTGTCACTGGTCCTTTTGAAAGTCATGGTTGCTAGATACCAAAGCTGCCACGGTTTGATTCCACATCATGGCTCTTTCTTTCACCACCCTTTATTTCATGTATCTTTATCTTAACCCTTGTAGGTTGGTTGTCATCCCTTCTTTCTCCCTTTGTCAGTGTTTCACATGTTGCTCTTATTCCTTCTTTCCGACTTTCTCTCTCTTGCTGTGTCTCAAAGTTTGATGATGAAAATGAAGTCCATGGCACCATAAGTTGGAGATGGTGCCTACCACCTGCAACTACCTTCACAAATTCAGCAATTGAAACACCTAAACCCTCCTACTCTTTTACAATCAAGACCACAGCCCACTCACAAATAATTCATGACCCCCGCAGTCCATAATTCATGACCCCCGCAGTCCATCACTCCTCCTTCTCAGCTATTTCCCTTTGCCTGCCTTCCACTTCCACAAAGGTTGTGATTCTGAGCTAGTGTGTAAAGTATGGTTGTGGCTGTACCTTTGCCTGTTTTTTAATGTGCCTGCAAGACTTCTTTTTCCTGGGTAGCTTCCTGTTTGTCATGATTCTGTTTGTATGTTTGCACAGGTGCCTAAAACTGCCTGTGCCAATGGTTGCCCATTGTGCATGTAAATACAGGTTAACCCAACTGGTTTGCTTACGTCTCTATCTGCCTACCATTGGTAATAGACAATTCACTTATTTATTTTGCTTTTTTTTGTATTTGTAGCACCACTGCAACAGTAGGGAAAAAGTATTCTTTACAAAGAATTAAACATACTCAATTGTTATGTACAATTTGAACACTAAAAAAAAATACAGGATTTTAAGGGTTAGTTTGGGTACATTCACTAACAAAGGTTACGCTGACCTGGAGATAATGTGTTTGTGGTTTTCTCTTGCTCTCTCTCTATGTAGCCTGAGAACAACAGGATTATTAGTTGGCAAGAAACATGTATACACTCGGGACCCGTTTAGGATTATGCAATATCCACTTGTACTTTCCATTTGCTCTTGGGAACAACGAAGCCGCTACCCGTCAAATGTCTGGAAATAATACTCCAGCTTTGGCACCAAACAGAAGGAACTGTCTGTGCCTACTGACAACCGTTAGAGTCCTCTCCTTGTCTGACACGGTTACACACACCAATCGCTAAACCACAGCCGCCATTTTTGTAGGGTTGGGACTCCATTCGCTCAAACTACGCATTTTTTGTTTTGTTGATAGACATGTAAATCTCCACCCTTAATGTAATATGATAAATTCCCAGTCTAAAATCACATTATGTAACATAAAATAAACAGGCACTGCAAATTCAGTCCAGTCTTTCCTTACGGGCCACATCTGGCTCACGCACCTGCTCGCCAAATGGATGCCATTTTCTCAGCAAAACTATCCGTTGTGATATAAAATCAAAGCTCGAAGGCATACAGCACACTTTTCAGATCTCTAATTCTGAGATTGTTGTAAAATGTTGAGGATGCATGTGGCACCCATTTTTTTATCTTATAAATGTCCTCTTTTGTTTATAAATTAAATTTAACTATGGTGTTAGACTGATTATGCAGCACATTTTGGCAGATGGAGATGAAGTACACTTACAAATCAGCCAACTGAGGACGACGAAATGGGAACGTAGGGCTTCTGTTCCGCTCTTCTGAAGAAAGCCATTAGAATACACCCTTGCTTTAAGTTTGAATCTGTCTGTTACTACTGTGACCACATGTCTGCATGAGATTGGGTGATTGCCTGTCAATCAATCAATCAATCAATCAATCAATCAATCAGGGAACTGTGAAGCGTGCTACTCACCCGTGAGGGTCTGTGTCTTACTTCTTGTCATGGTACCTACTAGAGCTGATAAGTTAGCACCTGTTTCCACCCTCAGTGACTCCAGTGACAAACAACTTTGCATCACATAGTTCACTCGGACTGTCATGTTTCCGATGCATGTACTTATTTTTGGGGGGGCGGGTGTTGCTGTAGAAGCAAACAACCTGGACTTGGGAAGCTGCAACATGCATAGAGTTCACCTGCTAACAGCCAGAGTTGCACAGTCTGTACAAGGTGCAAACTTTTCCAGTAATTCTGTTCAAGCATTTTCCAACTGAGCACAGAAGTTGAAGAGAAGAGAAGAGAAGAGAAGAGAAGAGAAGAGAAGAGAAACGAAGAAGGGAGAAGATAAGAGAAGAGGGGAGAAGAGAAGAAGGGAGAAGAGAAGAGAAGAGAAGAGAAGAGAAGAGAAGAGAAGAGAAGAGAAGAGAAGAGAAGAGAAGAGAAGAGAAGAGAAGAGAAGAGAAACGAAGAAGGGAGAAGATAAGAGAAGAGGGGAGAAGAGAAGAGAAGAAGGGAGAAGAGAAGAGAAGAGAAGAGAAGAGAAGAGAAGAGAAGAGAAGAGAAGAGAAGAGAAGAGAAGAGAAGAGAAGAGAATGGGTGGATGGATGGAAGAGAGAGAGAGAGGGAGAGGGGCTGGTTGGAAAATGTCTGTCATGGCTGCTTGTGGTGCACAGTCTGGTTCTGAGTGCAGAGGTATTTTTTATGTTTATTGCAATGTTATTTTTAGGATTTGTGATGCAAAGGCTAATTCTCCCCTTGCGCTTAGTTGAGTTCATGGGAGAATACAATACATTAGTTTATCGAGCTATTTGTTTTTGTTAATCTTTTTCAGTTTTCACACATTTTGATGTCCCATTCTACATATCAAAAACATATGTTTTCCCACTTTGTTGTGTTTGAGAGGAGGGGTGGGGATCTGATTAATCTTTCCCCACATGTTTGCATATCTTTTGGACACTAGATTCTGGTTCCGTTGTGTCTTTGCTACCAGTGCCCTTTCTTCTTCTCAGGCAGAGTTCCCCATAATAAATATATGTTTGCTCCTCTTCATCTGTATTGCTTTTTGTCTAGAAATTATTGAATACATCATGCATCAGTTTTATTTTCACGTTGATGTTTCGTACAGTGGATGTTTTGTAGTCAGAATGTTTCCCCAAAATACCTTAACATATTGGCGTCCATAAATTAGCAGGGTTTTGACAGAGGGCATGGTGGCATATGGACACTGAATGAATTATCTTTGTATGATTGCATGGGCTGTTCACTAGGTTGAGGAATTTTTGTGAGGATCTGATTTCCCCCCTAAGGCCTACTTTGTGTCACTTTTTATTATTATGCCTGAGGATGGACGGATTGATTCTACTTACATAAAGCATACTGTGAAAAAAATGTTCTTCGCGCAGAGATGCCTAGTTGCCTGTGGGAGATCAACGAATTACGGCAATTATTACACAATCGTTGCAGCCTAGGATGAAGCCTAGAGTCTACAAACCAAGAGGAGTTGTATGGAAGCTCCATCATCCAAGCCCCTTTCGGAATCTGTGTTTGACCTCATGGTCACAGGTTCAAATCGGCTGGATAACGACAAACACCAGTTATTCAGCACCGAGGTGCCCACATGCTGAAAATTTGATTCACTCCCTCCCAAACAATGACACTTGATAGAGGCCAAGAGCTTTTCTCCTCCAGACTGATGTAATCTAGGTCGACAAAATGTTTGCCCTTGATTCGTTAGATTAGAATGTCCCTTTCTGAGGTCCTAGTGTACCAGACTAAATGGTATTTACTCTTTATTAGTCCTCAGCCTTTAACTACTGAATGTAGCTCCATCCTTTAACTAGTGAATATATCTCCAACCTTTAAGTAGTGAATATATCTCCAACCTTTATCTAGTGAATATAACTCCATCATTTAACTATTCAATTTATCTCCAACCTTTAACTAGTGACTATATCTCCATCATTTACCTAGTGAATATATCTCCAACCTTTAACCAGTGAATATAACTCCATCATTTAACTAGTCAATTTATCTCCAACCTTTAACTAGTGAATATACTTCCAACCTTTAACTAGTGAATATATCTCCATCCTATAACTAGTGAATATATCTCCAACCTTTAACTAGTGAATATAACTCCATCATTTAACTAGTCAATTTATCTCCAACCTTTAACTAGTGAATATACTTCCAACCTTTAACCAGTGAATATAACTCCATCATTTAACTAGTCAATTTATCTCCAACCTTTAACTAGTGAATATATTTCCAACCTTTAACTAGTGAATATATCTCCATCCTTTAACTAGTGAATAAATCTCCAACCATCTCACGTCTTGTACTATCTATGTTCCCCTAAAGCTACGTATACGTATTGAATGCTATGCAGTTTTCTGTATTTCAATTGGTGTTAGTATTCCCATAGAAGGGGGGTTATTAACACAGTCTAGGCAGGAGCTGACCAGTGTGCCGACCACAATCGACTGCAACGGCCGGGGATGTATTGAATAACCTTTAAAACTGACGAATGATAGAATAGACGAATAAGCTGGTATAAAAAGTTCTCCAACCGATGGCCCTCCACGGGATTTTCCTCATTATCGTTGGCTTGATGAATTCTCCTAATAGGCATGGTGGACAACCAATTAGACAGGGTAATCCAGCAAGGTCTTAGCCTCAAACAGACTCATTTTAAGTCCTGGCCCCTCATGTTGGAGCCGGCTTGCATTTTATCGATGTGGTACCTATTCCAAACATTCTTGAAAGGCAAGTTGTCGTTTTCGGTGTCTTCTCCTATAAAAAGTAAATCATATCAATTTTTCATCTATGTAGGACAGGAAACAGTGGTTTCCCTCACCTTGCCTTACTTTGTATTTACTAAACCGCGCAAAGTGGCTTTGTATAGCTTAGTAAATATCAAAATTGATTTTGTGTCTGGAATGCGCCATAAAGTGAAACAATCCCAACACAAAATCTTAGTAAATCTGCCCCTATTTGTATTGGGTGACACATTTTCTCCTATAAAAGTTACAGCCTCCGGTGCACGGGTGTGCCAAACAGTCCTGTGTATGTGTGTTTGTGCGTGCACATGCTGGAGTGGGCACAGTGCATCGAGCAGTGGGTGTACCTAGCCTTCTGCTTTTCAAGATGCTAAACATGTTTAGGGGTGTCAGAGGATAACAATTGTAGCTGTGAAGTCTGAGCCTAAACTTGATATTAAAATATATATACATATATATATATATATATATATATATATATACATATATACATATATATATTACCTACTGGCGGTCGCCAGTAGGTAGTTATAGTTAGGACCACGTTTCCATAGGAAATCCGCAACATTCTATTTTGAATAACTTTGGCGCCGGTCGACGAATCCTCGCGAATTTTTCAAAATAGGTGGGGCGCTACGCTCCGCTCCTACCCTGAAAGTCTCGGGGAGATTCGTCAAGCGGGGGCTGAGATAAAAGGGGGGTCCCAAAACGCGTTTTTCCCATGCATTTTTCCATAGGACCTTTAGACAGGGCTACAGCGGGGCTCTCACCGCGGCCCAGGCATGGCCGCTACACATCATCGCAAAGGTTGCCCGAAGAGGAGAGGCCACCACAGGAGGTTTTTTGTCCAAAATTTTAATGAAGGTTGCAGCACAGGTGATACAAAACTGCCAAGCTCGAATAATGAACCTTCATTAAAATTTTGGACAAAAAACCTCCTGTGGTGGCCTCTCCTCTTCGGGCAACCTTTGCGATGATGTGTAGCGGCCATGCCTGGGCCGCGGTGAGAGCCCCACTGTGTTAGCAGCCCCTTTGTTGCGGCAAACACGTGACAGCTGGGGGACAGGAGCCGGCAAATGGAGGTGGTAGAAATGCAGCAGGGGTAAAGACTTTGGCCTCGCAACCCACTGGGGATCATTTGGAACTTGGAAACGAGGGCACAGCAACTCACCTGAGAAAGAAGGCACTACAGTTACCATCAGGCCAGAGTGTTGGCCACGCCCACTGAGGCGGAGACTGTGATGTATTTCAAATGCCGGAAATCGCTGTTGCCTACCTGCAGTTCAGAAGCCATGAGCCCATGATTAAGTGTTGGAAGCACGAAACGCGTCGGGATGGACTTCATTATTCGAGCTTGGCAGTTTTGTATCACCTGTGCTGCAACCTTCATTAAAATTTTGGACAAAAAACCTCCTGTGGTGGCCTCTCCTCTTCGGGCAACCTTTGCGATGATGTGTAGCGGCCATGCCTGGGCCGCGGTGAGAGCCCCGCTGTGTTAGCAGCCCCTTTGTTGCGGCAAACACGTGACAGCTGGGGGACAGGAGCCGGCAAATGGAGGTGGTAGAAATGCAGCAGGGGTAAAGACTTCGGCCTCGCAACCCACTGGGGATCATTTGGAACTTGGAAACGTCCCTCCAAATAGGCTCCGTCTTTTCCAGATTCGGGGGCGTGTTCCTTGCTGTTCTTTCTACTTTCTAGCCACGCCCTTTCTCAGGCGTGTTTTTCTCTCCTCCAGCCAATGGCAAGAGGAGAGAAAAAGAAACACGCCCCCGAATCTGAAAACGCCACTGCGTTTCTCCGAGGCATTTCTGCTTCGCCTCGGAGAAAGACAGTGGTGTGCTAGGCAGTGGTGTGCTTGTTTAATGATTCAATCTCAGGGTAAAATGCAGACGCGAAGAGTTGACTTTTACTAGGCACTGTAACTTCTCTTGGTCGTAAACCCGGCTGCTCGATCGCGGCTGAAATATAGCATATAGGAAAAGCTTCGATTCCGCACTGCCGGAGGGTTTTGCTAATAGCACGCGTCAGCAATTTCCTACTGAAACAGAAAAAAATTTACACCTCGTATTCAATTTCTTATCCAGCTGTGAAGGTTTGCTCTTAGGTTTGCTCTTAAGAGCCCCCGGCCTCTTTCACGAGAGTTGAGGTCTCCTTCTGCCCAGCCCAGCCCCCATCCACTCTCTTGTTTGCCCAGAGCGGAAGAAGCGGTGTGTGGTGCTGACTGGCCCGACCCCCACCGGATCTCGGCTCCTCTCCCCTCAGCAGATCGGAGGCGCCGGCGGGAGATGTCTGCTCGGGGTTCGGATGAGGTAGGGTCACGTTCGTCACCTGTTTTTGTTTTCCCCGGGCACTGGAGGCAAGATAAACATGCGAAATGCGCTTATATATTAAATGCGGCGATACATTGCTGGGCCGGGAGTCTCCAGTCCCCGGAAGTTGTTGTATCTGAGAGCAGACTTTACTTAGCAAAACTTAATTTTTCAACTCTATCAAAACTGCACCGATGGTGTCATATAAACATGCTGGTCATGGTTGTGCTCCGGTTTATACTTTGAAACGGCCTGGGCCAGTTATATGTTTGTTTTGACATGGGTAGAAAATGTCCAGTTTTACGGTAGAAAACCTGGCTAAAACGAGAAAGAAACGTGAGTTTTTGCACGCGGTGGCTCGGTGTCCTTTGTTTTGCATGGAGGAAGCTGCTGATTTTGCAAATGACCCGAGGCGCCCGGGCCCTCGGCATTGTCTAGTCCGCCCATGTTGCAGCCGATGGTTGCCTTCCTCAGTCACCACACCCCTTTCTGTCCTTTAGGTGTTTGTGCTCTGCGGGCTGCGGCCCCTGCCCACAAGTAACACCTGCAGGGCCGTATATCTTTGCAGGCGGGAAGCTGCTACCAATTAGGATCCTGCAAAACCAGCAGCGACTTCCCGACCTGCCCCCAAGAGTGTGCTGACCTGCCCTGGGGTTTCTGTGACCCAATCGTGGGTCAGATTATTTACTAGGTGCTGTGGTGGGCGCGTGACGCGTCAGGTACAGTACTGCCCCGCCCCATACCTTTGCCCTTTATCGTTGGGATCCCCCACCCCCTCCTTTTCCACTTCCGAGCTGAGCCTGCGACTACGAGGGAGAGTGACCAGTACCACTGACCGACCATCTTGATTACGACGGCGAGGCCTCTGCGTGGCTCCTCGTCTTCGGCCTTCGATTTGAAGCAGCCTCAGCCTGCCCTGCAGTCAGCTGTTCTTCCCGGCTCCAGCCCCTCCTCTCCTGTGAACTCTGCAGATTGCACCGGCGGCCCTCCCCAGCAAGTTTAAAGGTGAGGCAGGTGTGTAATTTGAAATGCATGCGTGCCAGTGGTCGAAGTGGGCGGGATCAGGGCCGGCTTTAGGGCGGTGCGACCGGTGCCACCACACCGGGTGCTGGCTTCATGGCGGCGCCGTGTTTGCAAGTTTATTAAACTTTTGAAGCACCTGCTGCAGCGTTTCTTTCCGCCGGCATTTACCAGGCCTCACATAAATGTCGAAAAAACTCGTGTGATTAATTATCTTCTGGGAGAGCGAGCAGCATTTTGTATAGTTGAGGTTTTGACTCATATGAAGTTAGTGCAGAGGGTTAATAGAACGTGTACTAAGTAGATTACAGGGTGCATATGATGTAAACAGATTACTGCTTTCAAAAGAGACATCCTTCTGTTACTTACCATTTATAACTTAAAGTCCTAATATAGAATGGTGAGCTATTAACTTTCATCCCAGAACTGCATATACACTGCAAAGTATACATTATTAGAACATTGATTAATGTTGCAAAAAGGGTTAATTTGGCTAGAAATCAATTTGTATTATTAAAGAGAACTCCCAACTATACTGTTTCTTTTTCGACTCTGAGTTTGTGCTTCTCCACACCAAGCACTCCTAAACTATACTGCCTACCAGTATGGATGACTTGTGACTCCTACACTTTCAGTCCTTTGGCTGAAGTAACATTTCCTATACACTGATTTACACACGTATGATTGATTGTCTCTGTGTAATGTGTGTGTGATGCAAAGTGCTCGGACACCCTACACTGGTATGAGTGGCGCTATATAACTAATTCAATGCATCTGAGAGTGTGGTTATGGTGACTCGGTGACTGTTAAAGGGTGCTAGTGAGGGAATCCGTGGCAGAGGTGGTCATTGGGGGGCGTCAACAAACATTGTCGCACAGGGCACCACCACTCTCTCACTACCTCACTCTCTCTCTGCTAATGCAATAGGTATCACATATGCAAAAAAAAAAAGCTAATGCCAATAGAAATGACAATGCCATTTATTTAGGGATACAATAATGATAAAATAAAATAATGAGCAATACCAATAGCTCTACCTATAATATTGCCGAGACCATTGCATTGTAAATGCTTGTTATGTCTGGATAGTCAGCTTTAGATTCTGTAACCCCTCGAGTCATAATTTCTTCAAAGGTACAATAAGCAGTACAGAGAGACAGCCTGGTCTTGGAGCCAGCCCCTTTCAGCAGTTGAATTTCACGGGTTGCCAATGCTTATTTCATTACTGACGCCGGCTCTCTCAGACCGGGTGCTGAATACGAGCAGTAACCATGACGTGGCCGGTAGACTTGCGTGGCTCCCTTTTAAGTGCATTGGTCGTCATGCCATCCCAAATGGTATTTTACGACCGTCTGATCTGTGCACTGTCTGCTCTGTAATCTGAATTTCTGTGGCAGTTAAAAGCACACTGCTTCATTCGTCTCTTACGGTTTCTTTTGACGTAGTTTCTTTTTTTAGTCCTTTTCCTGCACAAGGTCACAGGTTGCAAGCCACCCACGTGCAGATGAATCCAACTTCGAGGGCAGGCAACACTAAAATAATCTTGACAATGCCATGAATAATGTATGTCTTCGCAGGAGCCCCCTCCACTCGACTCACAAAGGGGGGAATGCGGCGCTTACAAAGGAAAGACCTGCTCTTTGTTGCGGGTTGTCTCGCACACAGTTACACTGCCGCCCCGTCGGCTGAACGCAACATGGCACGTGTGCTGTGGGTCGCGCCTACAGGAGGGGGCAACTTTAGATGAAAATTCAAAAGCAACTGCAGGACATGGAAAGTGGGTCGGGGCTCCGAACAGCCCCCCGCCTCTTAAATCCAGTCTCGTAAAGGAAAGGCTCACATCCGTGACAACGTTCAACTCGCCTTCCCGCCCACGGTGTATATAATACACACTACCCGTTGGAAACATTTACAGCGAGTAACTGTGAAAAGGGCTTGCAGGGACAATCACGACGGCTGTCACGCGAGGCAGTATGCGATGTATATTTTTATCTCAGGGCTATCACAAAGTGCATTAGAGACTGGAAGTCTGAGGAGGTGACAGAAACAGGCCTCTTAAATCGCTCCAATTAACAGCTGTCCCCCTCTTTTTACTTCTGTTCATATACAACCACACCACAAGCATAGATGGGCAAACCACACATACCCAACACTCAACCCACCCACACACATACCCCTGAGAAGACTCACACCTAGGCGCACTCAGCAACACACATCCTACACGCTTCCAACGAACAAACCCACCAGTCCCAGGAATCCCTCACATGGTGTGATAACAAGCGGCACGCACAACCACTCCTTGTGCCTAAAGAACAAAAACAGTCTAAACACAGCAGACACCTGAGGGGGGGAGGCAGACATCATTGGTCTTCGTGTGATTGAGGATACATTTGACTCAAGAGCTCTCACTGTAAAAAGCGTCTGCAAAGCGCCAGCAGGGCAGTGGTGTGACCTCGTGTTGATTAAGGACTCACATAGTTCGACGACCCACCCTGCGATTACAGCTTAATAACAGTTGTATTAAGAGGTGTACCCAGTGCTTAATTTGTAAAAAAAAGAATAGGTGACAGGGCCCTCGCCGGAAGGACACTGCAGCTTGCACCACCCATTGCCATGGTCAGCGCTGACAAAGACAGAACCATCACACTCCTACACGCATGACAATTCAGACTGTTACAGGTCCCCAAAGCTTTAATAATGGCATGGGAGGCAGGTATTAGTACATTTAACTCGTTCCGTGCTCATGACGGAACCACGCCGTCATGAGCCACGGTTGCCGTGTGCTCATGACGGAGTGGTTGCATCATGCTGCGGCCGTTGGCGACCGCGCCGCCCATGCGGCGCTAATTCCCCGCCTGTGCGGGCGATTAGCGCTGTGGGAGGAGTCATGACAGAACCACTCCGTCATGAGCACAGCCCAACCGTGGCTCATGACGGAGTGGGTCCGTCATGAGCACCGCGCCACCGCGCTGCCCCCCCGCACCCCCCAGCGCTGCGGCGGAATTTCCGCCACAGCGAAGGGGTTAATTATCGGATGAATTAATAAACAACTGTTGTTGTGCTAATCACTAAATTAGACAAAGAACGCCACCATGTGGTAGACTGGTATAAGTGCCGATGCTGACAATTCAGTGCGGGTGCCGACCACCGGAAACCACTGGTTCAAATTAAGCACTGGGTGTTCCAAACAGTCTAGAGTGAAGCATGTATCCAAGGGTGCAGGACATAACAAGCTACATCTAGCTTCCCAAAAATGAACTGTCAGTATTCAGCTTCCACGTGGAAATACATATCCACATTGGTGCAGTATGATGCAACCAAGACTGACTTCAGTAATAGATCAGCACATGGTCAGGTATCTTCAGAGTAGCTTTACTTCACTTACTTGTGACATGTAGGCATATCTATAAGAAGTAGCATCAGGGGTATTGGCGGCTTCCATTCTCAGCTGTCTTGTCTAATATCCATAGGGGGTATAGCTTTCATTGATATAAGTAGTAACTTGGGGCCAGGCCCACGAGCTTAAGGGGCTCACGGAATCCTAATTATGACTGACTATTATTACCCAATGGAGAGAATTAGAATTATGTGTTTACATCATGGATCATGGCCCTCTCACTTCTTCATTTCCCTACCACATAGATGTATTTTATTGTGACATATAGTGGTTTATATGGCACCTTGAGGGCACTTCAGAGCAGTCTGTAATGCAAAAATATTATTTTGGATAAAAACCACATTTAACCAATAATACATTATGTAATTCCACATAGGAGTCGCTGATAGTGGTGATTTGTGCCTGCCACCTTCCTACTACTTCACCGCTGTCAACAAGCTGCAGGCCAGCCAATCAGAGCAGGGTCAGCGGCATCATTTTTCCCCAGTCCCCATCCTTTTTGAGAGCCCTGCCCTCGTGCTGAAAACTTTATTTAGAGATTTTAAAGCATATGTACCCTATTATTAACGACGAGGCAGCTGATATAGCTTTTTCCAGATGCTGCACCTACTGTGTTTTCTCTTATCCTTCAGAAGTTTAAAAAAAAATTTGACACAGGCCCTCATCCTACAAAAAGCCCTACTTCAGTCTGTTAGCACATGCCGCGCCAAATATACCTGACATGGCTAACTGCAGAGGGCTATCAGAAACTACTTCTCTGGTATGTCTTTGGGTAATACGCCATATATTCCTTTAATTTTCTCTGTAACTTTACATCCTTGCAGTTATCACCTACTGCAACCCGTTACACATGAACAAGGAGTCTTCAAATGTAAAGAAGCAAGTATTGCTGAACAGAGACATGGGACTATGTTACAACATCACATAGCACCACCATGCTTCACATTCTCGCCTCTCTTTTAACAAACAAGTGCTTCGTGGTTCTTAAAATGCATCTTCAGCTTTCGTAACCTTTTGCTCAGCTAAAGTAAGGCATTTCTGGGGGATTTTTCTTAATTTACAAAAAATGCCTAGTGTGACAACACAATCTGCTTCTGTGCCACCACCATGTTTTTGGGGACAAAAAATATACTACCGGCTTCCAGTGAGCTTTTAAAACAAACAGGAAATACTAGCCTTCTGCTTTCATAAGCAATGCAAAGGTGCGAGGCTGTGGGTGGCGAAAGGGTATAGTTTTTCTGTGGGCAAAACAGTAGGCGTCCAAGGGTGTGGGGCTTATTATGGGGGCAGGGAGGAAGTTCTGCCTGCGTTTTCACCAATAGTGTTATTTTCTTAGTGAATACAACAACTGAAAACAATTCTATGCTGTTATCCCCCAAAAGGTTCAGTGTTTCATTGCCCTTATGTGGTTGACAAAGTCATGCAATTTAATGTATTGTGAATGCGATTAAATCCAATTGGCTCACTTGAAGTGAACCAGGGCTGCAACCCTTATTTTTTTTGTTTAAATCTCTTTCTTAACATTTGGTTTAGCATTTTGCACAGTTTTAGGGAAAAAATCCCAACAGCGTACAGTGTGTATGTGGCAGCGTTAGTCAATAGAACAGATGCAAATACGCCATTAGTCAATGTATGACTTTTGAGTTAAGGATCCCGCTCCCTGGTAAAAGGGGGGTATCTAGTCCCAAAGACCGCATCGCCAGATTATGTAAACACAACTCGGGGCTGCAACCCTCATATCTGAGTAGTTTGCTGAATGAAAGTCCAAGCATGAAGATATGGCCACCCTTCTCAAACGATCTTCGTTTTAGGAAGTCTATACGCCATGTAAGCAGAGATTATCACTAGTTGTCAATAACCATCTTCCAGGCAGGAACCTCCATGTTCTGGTACAAATAAATTCCCTTTGTTTTGGCTTAGGGTAGGCCAAGGTTTTCTTGCTAAGGTGCACTTCTCCAAGATTCACATGTTGCATGCTCTGAGGAAGGAAGGAGAGCGCAGTATGTCGAGCCCAGCCCTTTCCAGCATTGCCCTCTGAAATGCACCACCCACCCCTACAGAAGCCACTAGAATGAAAACGGTGATCTCTGGCCAGCAGTAGCTCAAACCGACCCAGCGCGGCAGAGGTGAGTCCAATGCGTACCACTGTTTGAGGAGCAGCGTGAACCCAAAGGCTTGTTGTCTTCTCTTGCAGCTACGCTGTAGCATTCTGTGCAGTGCTTGGTGTTGAAGTGCTTGGTGTGCAATGCTGGGAGAGGATGTGGCCTAACGCCTAGAGTGGTCGACCTTGAAGCAGGGGAACCGGGTTCGAGTCTTGGCAGGGACGCTCAATATCCTGTGATTCCTGGCAAATTGCTTAATATTGCAGTAGCTAACAAAAAGTGAATGTGTAAGTCTGTAAGTAAACTGGTGCTATGAAAAGCGCTCGGATACCTTCGGGTCTAGTTTGCGCTATTTAAAACTAAAAAAAAAATAATGTAAAAACTAGCTCTGTCGAGCCGGGGACCTCAGCAAGCTACTTGAAAGGATGGAGGCCAAGTGTGAGTCATGCTCCCCCCAGTCTGAAACGACGGCAGGCTTTCCCCACTCACTGCATACGTGCCAGAACAGCCTATGAGTCACTGGGCAATCAAGCATCATGGAGACTGCTCTTCACCTAAGTAGCAGCAGTGAGAACATGAAAAGGCACTCTGGAGGTGAGAATCTGCAAGGTCAATCAAATCATCTAAGGAGTAAAGTGGTTTAAAAAAAAAACATTTTGAGTTGACCTGTAAAGGAAGAAAAACATTAGAGATGCTTTTTCCCCCTCACTCAAAATCCCAAAACTGCAGGATTTTGAGGTCTTTTATTGGACTCATAGAAAAAAGTGCGACAAAGCTACAATCTATTCATTATCAGTCAGAGTCTCATGAGGGGGTTGTTTAGATACCAGTGCATTTATCATTAGAATCTAAAGAGAGGCACGCTGTCTGCCATTTCCTAGGGGGCGCACAGTTCATGCACCTCAGTCTCTTTGCATTGGTGCCTGTGTCCATAATGCAACATGGACACAAGGGCTCATGCAATTCCTCATTTGCAGTGTAAATGAAGGAACACCTCCTGGAGATCACGCAGATGCAAAGCGTGCGCTAGCATGATCACAGTTAAGAAGGGGCCACACATGTCCCTGAAGCACCTTCGTCTATGCAGAAATGCCCTTGGGGCACAAAAACAGGTAGGTGCAGACGCTGCTGTCCTACCAGAGCATTTTGAAATGCAGCCCTAGGTGGCTGGAAAATCCTAAAGGGTCGTCCCTTCATTGTCCCTGAAAAAACAGAGAGTGACTCAAAATTGTTTTCTAAGTGCATACAAGATACACTGCCGCAGAGAAAAGATACCCTAATATGCTGTGCAAGACTCTGAGGTATTAGTGCATGGGTGGGGTGCAAGATATACTTATCTAAGTAAAGTATAAATTGCAATTTTCATGTTTTTTTTGTTTTTATCTAATTTGAGACCTTACTACAACGTCACTTTAATCTTTGTTTTTTTCTGTGAAATTCGTTTTTTTAAAACATAAGCTAAGATCTTATTAAATTACATAACTACAATGTCACTTTAACCTTTGGATTTTTCTCAGTGAATTTCAGAGGGGTTTTGTTGATATTCAGACTTGAGCATACCCACAATCCCCTCGGGTAACCTTCAGCCAACGCCCCCACAATGAGCAGCACTGCGCAGCAGTCTGTGAACCAGAAGTGTAGCTAGAGGCCAGGCCATGTGTCCGACTCCTCACAGTGCATAGTTGTCGGCTAGAAGCCAGAACCCGCGCACAACTAACTGGTAGGCAGTCATCAGAGCCTGGCCTTCAGGCAGACTGTGCGCCGAACCCTACGCATTCAGCCAATCCCCACTGTGCACAATCATCACATTCAATCTTGAGCACTTCCCCAACCCCTTAGGCAACCTTCAGCCAACTCCGCCACTGTGGCTGTGAGCAGTGGGGTGTTATGACACAGGGTCTGGCCTTTGGCCTTTAAATATATAATCTGTGCCATAATATTTATAGTTGCAAAAAGAACAAATGATGGACAGAATGCTGAGCAATGTCAAACACTCGCCCCCAGTAGAGATATCTGGGCCTAAATCCATCTTTTTTTTGCTCACCATGCTATTCTAGATTGGACCCAGTCCACCATTTATTATTTTTGTCTTTATTTATTTATTTATTTTTGTGTTTCATAGAGCGCAAACTTGACTCCTTAGGGTATCAGAGCACTTTACAGGATTAACAAGTTGTATAAAAGAGACTTAGGAAAGGGGGGAAACGTTTGGGATAAAACATGTAGATACATTTTACGAGAGCAAGCGGTCCCAGATCCAGAAAGAGCGGTCCCAGATCCAGGTGTGGT
This sequence comes from Triturus cristatus, assembly GCF_964204655.1. Lineage (NCBI taxonomy): Eukaryota > Metazoa > Chordata > Amphibia > Caudata > Salamandridae > Triturus > Triturus cristatus. The sequence continues at coordinate 273,687,024 of NC_140588.1, forward strand.
ATGCCCAGAGGTGCCGGGTGTATAGCATCCGGATAATCCAAGGTGTGGCAGTATTCGGACGTGGAGCAAATTCGCTGAGGTGGTTGCAAACAGGGTTTAGGAAAGGAATTTGCCCATAAGGAAGGTTTTAACCTCCTTTTTAAAATGTGCCAGAGATGGAATTCTTCTAATGGCGGGCGGGCGGAAGTGAGCTCCATATTCTTCGTGCAGCCCAAGAGAAGGCTGGGTTGTCGGGGTTTTTTTCTCGCAAACGTGCTGGTTGGAGCAAGAGGTATCTGGCGGACTGGGACTTTCTGGCTCCTCCGGATACCACAAGTTTCTGGGTGAGAAATGCCGGGGAATTTTAGTATAGTGCTTTGTGAGTGATACAAGCCAGTTTAAGTTGGATTCTGGCCTCAAGAGGAAGCCTGTTTAGAGCTTTCAGGTGTGGTGAGATGTGGTTGAATTTCCTTGAGCCTGTTAACCCCTTCAGTGCCCATGACGAGCTGGACTCGTCATGGGCCGCGGTGGCGCTGTGCCCATGACGAGTCCAGCTCATCATAGACCCCGCCCGCTAATACAACGGTCGGCACAGGGCGGGGAAAGGGGCGGGCACTGAAGGGGTTAATAGTCTGGCGGCCGCGTTGAGGCAGGCTTTTAGTGGGGCCAGGGAGATCTTGGGTAGACCCGAGAGGGTAGAGCAACCATATTCCAGTCTAGAGATGACTTGTTGCCCTAAGTGGGAAGGGTTTGCTCAGACGTGGGTCCTGTGCTCAGTGTGCCACTGGATTCAAGCCAGCCTGGTGGATACCCCGAAACTTGTCCCAGACTGCTTGTTTCCAGTCCAGGCAGGACCTGGCCTGGCAGATCAGGATGTACGATTCCCATGGGGAGCAGGGTCAAGACTGATTTGCATATGGCTGAGTCCAAACTGGGGTGGCGTGGTGAGCAAAAAAAACAATGGTTTAAACACAGATCTGTGACTGTGGCTAAATGTTTGATTTATTCAGCATTCCATCCATCATTTGTTCTTTTTGACAATATTTACAGTGCCACATTTTAAAAATTAAATTCTAGTGGGAAGACTCACCCACATAATTATTCTGGAAATGGTGAGACTCAGTTGGTTCAACATTTTTTATGGTGAAATATCAGGCTGGCATGAACATCATTTCCCATGAATAGTTGTCTACCCCATCCCAGCATTAACAGCAAATGCACCGTACCACTGTTGCATTTTATTTTTATCAAGCTAGAGAAAAAGTATCCAAATTAATATGCATGACTAAATAAGACTGATGGACAAACGGGGAATGCAGAGAGTGAGTTTGACTTACACGCTGACATTTGTGAAACAGGTCAACGGGGGAAGACCCATGAGTATGAGCACTGCTTGATTTGGGAAAGTCAGTCCAGGTGCGGCCTGCCCCTTTTCTAGGTTAAAATGATTTCAGATTATTCATATTTTGCTTTCAAATTCCCAAAGCATTTTTCTTAGTCAGTCTGTTTAAAATGTCTTTCCTCTGACTGGCTCGATTTGTAAGGGAATGAGAGGATGCAGGGAGCAGGGGTAGATAATTGTTACCTCCACTCACTGTAACAGGATGTGGCCTAACGGCTGGAGCAGTTGACCTCGGAGCTGGGAAACCGGGTTCGAGTCTCAGCAGGGACGCTCAACATCTTGAGATTCTGAGTAAATCACTTAATCTCCCCATGCCTAACAAACATTAACGTCTGTGACGCAACTAGTGCTCATGTAAAGTGCTCTGATACCTTTGGGTCAAGCTCAAGCTATAAAAAGCTGCAACAACAAAAAAAAGCGACAACTCTCCGAATGGATCTTTCTTTGAAAGCCAAGTCCTCATTTTGCCATCTCTCTGTAGTTAAAACACATTCTCTTCTCCTAAACATTTGTTAGTGCTGTTGTATTTCAACAGAAAGTTGAAGCCGGATAAGTATTTCATTCTAAAATGGCCTTTACCACGTCAACAACAACTACGCTGTGGATTGTTTGGTCTGAAGGGTGATAAGACATCAGAGAGTGGAGTTGGGAGTATTTAAGAGATATATTTATTTTGAGATAAACTCCTCTTGCAAAAAATGGGCTGTTGACTACAATCACTTTAAATAGTGCCTTGGCCTCTTGTGGGTAGCCTGATGATATATGGGATTATAAACTGTGTTTAAGTTGTAAAACAGAAAATATATGAATAATGAGTTCAGTGGGCACTAAGTGTTTCTTAGGAGCTTGCTGATGGCTGGGATTGCAGAATAATAAGGGTGCCTAGATCTGAGTCCACTGGTGCTAGATCATGATGCATCCTTCCCTGTGAAGCAAGATCCCCATTAACCAAGTCCAAGCAAAATTTCAATTACGCTGGAGTAATTGTGGGATTTTCACATTATGTGACATTCTTGAAATTATGCCACTATGCGGAATTAGGCCAAGTCTGTGGCAAAATTAAAGGACAGGAACAACGCGAATCACCAGAATGCAAGCAGCTGCCGTTCGTGGTACTTGCTTTTGGTACAATTTGTTTAGTGCGAAATATGTCCTCACATCCAAATTGGACGAAAGGATGCATTTCATGCTAAAATATAGCATTAAAGGTTCTATATTTGACAGAAATTTCACTCAATTGCACAAAAACAAATGATGCAGATCTTGCACACACTCCTATCCTCGACGAAGTCTTCCCACTCCCTTAATGATGCAGATCTTGCACACACTCCTATCCTCGACGAAGTCTTCCCACTCCCTTAGTGAGATGTTACAAGTGCGCGTGTATGTGTGCGTGTGGCGTGTGTATGTGTTGGGGATACCAAATGAATCGTACTAAATGTGGCCTGTGTCTAACTCTACATCTGCTAAGCATTATAATAAACCATCAAGGTCCTTTAGATCTTGAGTTTGGTTGTCCTAAGCACGGTGAGCTGTTTTTGCCGATTGTACTAATGAATATCAACACCAACAATATTGCGGTACAAGAATATCGAGGCCAGATTATCGAGGTAGAAAATAAGTGCACTTAGGGAAGTACAGATTTACTATTCCTAACTCCGCATCTACATACCTTGAAGATATATTTACAGTATAGGTACATATATGTGAAGTTACATATAGAAAATTCAGACGTACCTTTAAAAATTCAATATTCTGTCCTTAAAATTGTGTCCCACCGATATTGCGGTTGCAATTTTCAGGGAGTACACCATTTTTGTCCTTAGCAAAATTAAGGCACTACCCTATAGTTACGTTTCCTTCCAGCGAGTACAACAATCAGGTACTTTGTTGTACTAATCCTCTTTTATTTATGTACAAGGGTGAGCTCTAATTAGCGCTGCCTACTTTGGAAAGGGACGACGCCCTTCGCTGTAGTCAGCATTTCCACTCAAGGAAACAAGGAACAGCAAGGTGCACAAAGACTTCCTGCCAAGTCAGCGGTGTCTTCCCAGCACACCCCTGCCGGTGTGGTTTACAGAGACACTACTGACAAATTCACACATACACACTGAGCCAGACCACGGAAAATATGGCACCGGACACCCGTAACTCAGAATCCTTAAACTCAGTACCACCAAGAGAAAGCTATTCGCCTCTCTCATGCACTGAAATAGGCAGTCTCTCCTATACCGCTTGAGTGGGCATCTGCGTCTCTGCCCTTGTGCCTATTTTACAGACGAGCAAGTCAGTTGGCATCTGTTGAGCTATTTTCTGGTCCGCCTCACATATAATTTCCATGAGGTTAAGATTTCCTAGTTCTAAATGAGTCACAGTGGTGTGTAAACCACCGCTTATGCAGTGAAGGTTAAATAAAACAGCCTCTAGATTAAACAAAGAAAGAAAAAAAAGAGTGACATAGTTCCTTTACATGAAAGAAAACAGACAGTCCATTGTGTTCAACGTATTTATAATTTCCAGCATCTGGGCTATAAGATACCGCAGAAGGGAAAAAAAATCTCGTGAACACTAGCCAACTTTCTTCCAAAGAGGCAAGATGAGGAAAAGCATTCAAGAGCATCAAGGTCCAAAACAGATTAATTGTAGTGTCATCCATCTTGGATGCAACAAGCAACCTTAGCATCCTACCAGTGAGCACCTCTAAGAATTTGTCCATTTGGAATTTCAAAGCAGTGTATGTTGCCGCAGTGATGGTAGAGGCAGTGGGACCCTATTTAACATGGAAATATAATAATGTATTGTATAGTATTTCTATAGTTTTGACCTAGCTAGGGAGCAATGGAGTGACAATGATAAAGGGGATGTAGGAACTATGTTGGGGAAGTGGGAACGATTCAAGATCATATACAATTTTCAGGAACTGAGTGAAAGTGTAGATTCCTGTTGCTGGGCGCCAAGGCCGGAAGCACCTGGGAAGGCCCTCCAAGGTAGAAGAGGTTCTTGAAGAGGCTGACAATATACTGCACTTATTAGATGCTGAATCACTGTGCCAACATCTGCTTTGACCTTGACGACAAAGAAGCGAGAACGGTGGGTCGCACATCGGGGCAACGATGCAAGCACTGCCATGCTGATGTACCTGTTCTCGTCAGTATCCTCCAGGTCCTCCCTCCTCCTAGATCTAAGTCGGTGTCAGAGCAACTCTTTTTTTACCCAAGAAAAACAACATCAGCCTGGGGAGACTCTGCTCATAATTTAAGCAATCCATTTCTTTATGTCATTTACTGACACAAATTTGCACATTTTCGATTGCTCTATGATTCTTTTTCATGCATTGTACCGAAAATAGAAGATCATGCTTTAAATGTTGCCTGACTTTGTTCTTGGGCGTGGTTAAAGCATTAATCTAACCCTCTGTTGCGTGCTAGTTATTAAGTAGGGTGAAACAAGCCAGCACATTCATGTTCAGGCTCAATTTTTGTGTTTTATAGCTAAAATATGATTTATTTATTTTACAGTGCTCTGCTAGCCTTAGACTACTGTTCATGTTGCTCAGAACAACCAAGTAAATACATAGATTTATCACTTGGCGAAGTTCCTTGAACAATCAGAGCGGTGTCTATACACTCTTAAAATAGATATGCCCAACCCAGTACATTAAAATCAATGACAAACTGTAAATGAGAGCTCAAGGACTCCTGAGTATTTGATGTTCCAAGGATTATCTTTTATTTCATCTGTTGCTTTCCCTTTAGAGAATCACAAATGGCCGACATGTGTTTCATGACTAGCATACACCACAAATATGTGACCTGGCACTATGCTGTATGCGTAATTGAGAATCTTCAGTGAGATATATACTGCCGGATACTGATGGAACGAAGAATTGAGCACTGTGTGCCTGAAACCGATTTAAATGACACATATATGTATTGTGTAACTGGCTCTGATGAAGTGATATACCAGCTGCGAAACATGTGTTGGCCATTTGTGATTCTCTAAAGAGAAAGCAACAGATTAAATAAAAGCTATTCATAGGGACATTATATAATCACGAGTCCTTGAAAAGGTATTACAAAAGGAGCACAAAGCAGACACCTTGTGACAATAAAATAAACATCAGCAAAGCCAATAGGTTGATGGTCATGATTTGTCATGGGCAAGACCTATTAATGCTGTGCCAATACCTCTTAATAAAACCATTTTGCAGGCTCATTCTAGAGCAGAGTACAGAAGTTTTCGATCACAGGACAGGACGAATAATAACAAACTATGAATACAGCTTAACTTGGGCTGTTCTAGCTGTGTCTTTGCGGGCAATGTTGTTATTCAACTTTACTGCACCAAAAACCAAGGTTATAATTCTGAGTCGGTGACAAGCAAGCAGACCTGGGTTCCTAAATTTGGGCTTTCTAAAATTAGTTTCCCATAAGGCAATGTTTGCCCCAAGTGTAGTGTCGCGGTCTATTCACTGTTTGAATTTGATGGTCACATCCCCTGCTGAACGTGTGAGTGATTCCAGCAACCTACTGTGCCCTTCGAGCTGGGTAGTGAGCATTATTGCGGGACCCCAGCATATCAGCTGTCGGGCAAGAAAAGGTCGGCCAACAGGCAAAGAAGCCCTTTATAGACCAGTGACCTCCAATGCGCAGCTCACTTACGCTACTACCGTGCGAGCGCGGTTATTTATACGCGTTGGAAGTCTTCGTTTCCTCTGGCTGCATTCTGCAGCACCGTCACGTCTGCCAACAAGAGGGCAGAGGCGAGTGATATTCAGGAATCGAGGCAGCTCGAGACTCGCTCGAAGAACGCCTCGAGCGCGCGGGAGATGGCAAAGGGCGCGACCTCGCCGCGCGCAGGCTCCAAGGGGGCGACACGGGAGGGACCGGACTGCGGCTGCGCGAGATCTCTTCCCGCCTCAGTTCCGGGACTCGACGGGTTATCCGAGCCTGCCAGCAGCGCGGACAGAAATAGATGAAATGTGCGATTTGGCTGCTCCAGATACATGAGTTTACACTTTGCAGATCTCTTCGGTGCAACGCTAGCAGCATACGCTTCCCTGCGCCGACCAAGCCAGAATCTCTGACATGACAAAAATTCACCTTCGATAACTCGAGAGTATTCGGCTCGCTGCTAGCGCCTCGATCCATTCTGACTGCCATGGTTAGGTTTTATTCAGAACGTTGATGTTCACGTACAGTTCAAGCAGCGATAGCGCGCTAGTGTTCTAAGCAGGTTTTTACCCACACACTGAAGCATACTGCTTACGTAGCATGTAATTGGGAGACATTCATCCTTGACTTGCTTCTTGAGATCAGCCAGCCAGAAGAGTGCTGGTGTTCTACACGCTGTTGCTAGCTCACTGAAGCATAAGCCGTGCATGATCTGAAAAGGAGATGAGAACATGTTGATTATACCTCACAAAATGTTATGCTGCACCGTGCCATGCATATGGACGTGTACAGCGCTAGCGTGACAGCACAGGCGATTTTATGGCAAAGCTAGCCAAGAATATACGAAGAACACAGTTAAACTGCAGTTAGGAAATAAACAAGTATATGCATGTTTTCTGAAGAGTTCGTGGCTCATAAGGCTTGGAAATTACAAGTAGTGTTCCACTGTGTTCAGCTAGTGCAGAGACAGCTTTGCTGCCAGGGCAGAAGTTACCTTCTCTAGCAACTCCTCTAGGGGAGAGAAGTTGGCCTAACGGATAGGGCGGGCCACCTCGAATCTGGGGAACCAGGTTCGAGTCTCGGCAACGACGCTGAACATCCTGTGATTCTGGGCAAATCACTGAATCTCCCAGTGCCTAACAAAAAAATGAATGTGTCCAAAATGAATGTGTCCTCATGGAACGCAACTGGTGCTAATGTAAAGCGCTCTGATACCTGATACCTTTGGGTCAAGTTTGCGCTATATAAAACTCTGTAAAAAAAATAAAAATAAAATCCCAGGGGTTTATTAGGTAACCACTGAGGTGGGGAGGTGAAGATAAAAGGCTGAATTTATTTCACGGAGCCATCAAATCAATTTACTAGGAAGTGGCAGCAAGTGTAGTGTGCTGAGAGCTGGGGAAAGACCACCCTAGTGTACCAGGCCCAATAGAAGGCAGAAAATGGAATTCCTTAGTCTTTACATAGCTATGCATTCTCTATTAATGTAGTGCAAACATGACAGTACAAGGGAACTTGCAAGGTCCTTAAGCAAATATGACACCAAGATCCTTGCCCTCGTAGGACTGACTCTGGCCGTCAAAGTGGGATGCTGTCCAAAGGAAATCGTTCAAAATTGTGATTAACCCCTTCGATGCTCATGACGGAACGGTTCCGTCATGAGCATCGGTTGAGCTGTGCTCATGACGGAACCGTTCCGTCATGGCCCCGCCCGCGCTAGAACCCTTCAGCACCGCGGGGGAATCCGCGCAGCGCTGAAGGGGTTAATAGAGATTATTAATCTACTAATTTAGTCTTTATGAGAGGGTTTAGATGTCATGATGCTGTACTATAACAGTAACGCAGTTGATGAAGTATAACAGGATCCTGCCATGCTGGTGGTATACTCATGTAAAGAATCTGCCACAGACAGTATTTAAATTGGCATATGGTATTCGGGTTATAACGTTAGCATTAATATTCTGGTGAGGTTAGCCGCATTATATAATCCCGACAAGGATCACCTCACTACTATCCAAACAGCTCGCTACTCCCATCTGCTCCATTCTTAATCTCTCACTAAACAAAGGTCAAGTCCCTACTGAGTGGAAGGCAACACAAATAATTCCCATATGTAAGAACCTTAGGGCTCCTATGGATGACTTGACCAATTATCGTCCTATTTCACTGTTACCTCTCCTGAGCAAGATGTTAGAAAAACATATTAATAAACATCTTTCGGACTTTGTCGAGGAATCCGGCTGTCTTGATCCATCTCAGTCTGGTTTTAGACATAGCACAGAGTCAGCCTTGATTGACGTCACGGATAACATTAGACACTCTTTGGAGAATGGACAGGCAGTTCTACTTGTGCTGTTTGACCTGTCAGCGGCTTTCGACGTCTCCCACCAAATCCTGCTCAGGAGACTCAGAGAAACTGGGATTCAAGGTACAGCCTTACAATGGATGTTGAGTTTCCTCGTGCATAGAACTCAGACCATCAATTTAGGCCCCTTCCGCTCTGAGACCACGGAACTGACTGTCTCAGTCCCACTTTATTTGCCATCTCTCTTTCTCCTCTGGCAGGTTCACTTAGGAAGTTAGGTTTTATACCCCTCTCCTATGCTGATGATACTCAGCTCCTGTTATCCTTCGATAAACACAAACCCAATGCTCAGTCCATCTTTTCAGAAGGTATGAAAGCCATTGCCAGCTGGATGAGGCAAAATTTTCTCCAGCTTAACGCGGTAAAAATGGAAATTATGCTGTTTGGTGATGCTCCTTCGAGATGGTCTCCGAGCTGGTGGCCAACGGAAATGGGACCTGCACCGGAGCCCAAGACCGTGGTCAAAAATGTAGGCGTCCGCCTGGACCAGAAACTAATTATGAAGGATCAGGCTTCTACCACCATTGGAGCCTGCTTCCATGCTCTAGGTCTTCTGCGAAGAGTATTTCTCTTTCTTCCCATGCCCACTCGGAAAACCCTTATCCAGGCCCTAGTACTAAGTCGCCTGGACTACTACAATGCTCTGCTGATCTCAGCCAGTGAAGCATCTCTGAACAAATTGCAAGTGGTCCTAAACACAGCTTCCCGACTGGTCTCCATCTCCAACGCTCCCTCCCTTACTCCCTCCCTTACCCTTTTGCAGAGACTGCATTGGCTGCCAGTGTGGAAGCGGATCCGTTTTAAGATCTGCTGCATTGTGCATACATTTCTAAATGGCAAAGGCCCCAGCTATTTGGCAGAGAAATTTTAAAAATACCAGCCTCCCAGGACACTACGCTCAGGGACCAAATCTCTACTTATGGTCCCACGCTGCAAAAAATCTTGGCTGGGCGGAAAAGCTTTCTCCCACTTAGTCCCTACCTTCTGGAACCAATTACCTATCCATTTGCGTGAGTGCTCTGATCACCTGCAGTTCCGTAGGCTTCTGAAGACTAGATTATTTTAACCTATTCCTCTTTCTTGGCCGACTAAGCAGTTCGCTAGCGCGGAGAGACCCCTTGGAAGGGTATTCAGGCGCTTTAATAAATCCTAAATCAAATCAAATCATAGCTTTCGTTTTACAAGAGACAGATACAAACGATTCAGTCTTCAGATCAGGATCTTTGAAAATATTGCAGGGTGCGTTTTAAATGTATGTAGTTGTTATTTTATATTATAAGGCAGGAGAAATGTGTGACAGAAGGCTTGAGACAAAAGAACATCAGTCAGATCACCAAGCCAAATAACTAGACTGCAACTCTGCTTATTGCACCAAATAAAGTACATTAAAAACAAGCACTGGTAAAGCCAATAGGTCTGGGCTTGGCAAATTACTGGAACCAGTTTTCTGTTTTTTTGTGTGTGCACATGCATGCACAAAAATATCTCTAAAACACAAAGACACCCACAAGCAGATTTCAGCCTAATTATACATCTTTATACATATGTACATAAGCAAATGTGTAGTCTATAGATCCCGGCAAGCACCCATACATTATGTAGGAACACACACTAACAGTCAAACACTTGACAGTCTAGGTCAAATTAGTGGCTTGGATAGACGCCAATACTGACTTTGGCAGGTTCAAAATGATTCACAGCTTTCGCTATACAGCTTCGCAAATAATTTAGGCACCTTAATTACATCACCTATGGTGATCGGTGGAAGGTTCTAAAATTAGTTTGTGAATATCAAACCCGAGGAAGTTCCTTCTTCCTTTGAGAAATATTATTTAGTTGAGGACGACCTTCATGTCAGACAACTAAAAAGTCTTTTAGACTTAATAAGATCGCCACATCTTTTGAAGAAGTCTTCAAAGTGGATTGAGTGGAAGACTGAACAAGCTTTGGCAAAGCCAATAGGTATCGCTTATGCAAGAGCTATTGGCATACCCAATGTGTTTTAGCCATGTTGAACACCAGCGAGCCTGGCTGCTGTTCAGCATTGCTAAAAGTTGGTGGCATAGAGGAGAGTGACATGGAGTGTCAGTAGCGGCTCGTGGAGGGAGTGCTGTGGGCGGGGGAGGGGCATGGTGGGGGGGTAGTAAACTCCTGCTCACGGCCGACTGGAGTAGTGTAAATAAATAAAACGAATTTCATTGCACGCACTGCATTGCCATTTGGCGTTTCAGAGTGCGCAATGAAATTGTTTTATTTATTTACATTACTCGGTCGTCCGTGAGCCGGACTTTACTACCCCCCACCTTGCCCCTACCCCGCCCCGCAGCACTCCCTCCACGCGCCGTTACTGTGGAGTGTTGCAGTGGCCTAGATTGTCCTAGAGTGCAGTGGCCTTGAGTGTTATGTATTGGAGTGGCACAGAGTGGAGTCAAGTAGCGTGGTGTACAGAGGAGTGGCGTAGGGTATAGTGGATTGTTGTAGAGTTCATTGGCTTACAGTGTAGCAGTGTAGAGAGGTATAGAGTGAACTGGCGTAGAGTGCAGTGGCATATAATTCAGTAGTGTACAATGCAGCATCATAGAATGCAGTGACGTAGATTAGAGTGTAACATTGTAGGGTGCAGTGGTGTTGAGCACAGTAGCGTAGAGTGCAGTGGTGCAAAGTAGAGTGGCATAGAGTGCAGTGGCGTAGAATGGTGGAGAGTAGAGTGGTGCGGAATAGTGTAATTCAGAGTAGAGTATGATGCTATAGAGCGCAGTGGCATACAGTGCAGTGGCGTATAGTGGAGTGGTAAAGAGTGAAGTGGCATAGAGTGGAGTGATGCAGAGGAGAGTGGCATAGAGTGCAGTGGCGTAGTGTGCATTGGCAAAGAATGCAGTAGTGCAGAGGCGTAGAGCCGAGTGATGTAGAGTGCAGTGGCGTAGAATAGAGTGTAATAGCATAGAGCGGGTTACAGTGGAATGGAATGGCATAGAGTAGAGTGGCTGATGTAGAGTGCATTGGTGTAGAGTGTTGAAGAGTAAAGTGGCATAGAGTGCAGTGGCAAGAAATTCCCCGTCGTAGAATGCAGTGGCATAGATTAGAGTGGTGCATAGTAGAATGCAGTGGCAAAGAGTGCAGTAGTGCAGAGAAAGAGTGGCATAGAGTTTAGTGGTGTAGAATACAGTGGAGTAGAGTGCCGTGGTGCAAAGTAGAGTGGCATATAGGGCAGTGGTGTAGAGTGGTGCCGAGTAGGGTGCAGAGACATAGAGTGGTTCAGAGTTGAGTGGCATAGAATTGAGTGGCATAGAGTGGTGCAGGCAGAGTGAAGTGGAGTCTAGAGGAGTGGCGTAGAGTGCAGTGACATAGAATGGAGTGCTGTAAAGTGCAGTGGCGTAGAGTATAGTAGTGCAGAGTAGAGTGGCATACAGTTCAGTGGCAGAGAGTGCAGTGTTGCAGAGTGGAGTGGCGTAGAGTGTAATGGTGTAGAGTGTAGTGGCGTAGACTACAGTGGTGCAGAGTACAGCGCAGTGACATAGAGTGAAATGTCAATGAAGGGAGTGGTGCAAAGTGGCGTAGAGTGGACGGTTCAGAGTAGAGTTAAGTGGCATAGAGTGGAGTGGTGCAGGGTAGAGTGTAGTGGCCTAGAGTGGTGTAGAGTAATGGCATAAAGAGGTATATAGTGCAGTGACACAGAGGGCATTTGTGCAGAGTAGATTAGAGTGGCTTACAGTGGATTGGCATAGAGTGCACGACTGTAGACTGAAGTGGTGCAGAGTAGAGTGCATTGTCGTCAACTGCAGTGCAGTGACATAGAGTGAAGTGTTACACAGTGGTGTAGAATGGAGTTCTCAGAGTAGTGTAGAATACACGAGACTGAAGTGGTGTAGAGTGCAGAGGTGTAGAGTGGCATAAAGTGGATTGGCATAAAGTCGAGTGGTGCAGAGTAGAGACGTAGATGGAGTGGTGCTGAGTGGAGTAGAGTGCAGGGTGTGGTGTAAAGTGGAGTGGTGCAGAGTAGAGTGCAGTGTCGTGGAGTGGTGCAGAGTAAACAGCAGTGCCATAGAGTGGAATATGCATGGTGTGGTAGCACACTTAAACTATCTATAGACAACACATCTTCAATTGAAATGACCTTTACACTTGCACAGACATACAGCTTTGCTGATAAAAGTACACAGCGCACAAACGAAAATGATTGGAAATATCATCACCTAGTGGATTGATTTGTTTAGAACTTTTTAAAATATTTGTTTCCACCACACTTCAGAATTAACTAAAATTGGCCTGATTTGGGTTTGTCTAATTTTGAAATATCAGCAGTTCATTAACAGACATTTACATTTTCTTGTGTGCTAGAGAAAAATAACATCATACAGCACCCCCTGGAGCTAGCATGATTGTCGCATTAATCCTCTTACTTTGAAGTCAGAGAAAGATAAGTAAACATCAAGTTTCCTGGAAGAGAGGGCTCACATATGACCTCTGTCTTTGAATGCACAGCAAAGGTGACAAGATAAGAACAAGATGTATGGCCTGTTTACAGAAATAGAGCAATTGTGGACAAATACAGTATCAATCAATTTAGTTTATTAGTTAATAAAAACGCTAAACATAGAAGCATTATAATAATTTATCAAGACCGTATAATAACAATTATAAAAGCCCATTAGGAGCGAAAACTAAATGACAACAATCAGACCATAGCAGCGAGTAATAGGCAATCCCATTAAAACGTATACAAACCTAGCATTTAAGGATGGTACCTTTCCCCTAATATTACAGCAGATTAAAAAAAGTATGCCACAACACCAACAGTGGGTTAAGCGATTAAGTGCACAGTGCAGTAAATCAATATAGATACCCTCAGAAAGTGCAAAGTGCTACCAGGTCCAAATTCTAAACAACAAAACATATCCTTTTAACATTTCCTATTCACAACATAACACAGTTAAAACTCAGGTGATAGAGTGCATCAATCAGAGCAACAGTGGGTAACAGCTGAAAGACAAAGATCCCATTGAGACTTGTCGGTGTTAAAAAAGTGCGAAAGCTCCACGAAGTGGCCGCGTCACCCCAGGTGTAGCCACAGGTGGGTTGAGCAATAACGTGCATGATGCAGTGGAACAATGTTACTAACACAGTTTGGACGGGGTGATGCCAGCCAGTTCCCCAACCTGAGCCCTGGCAGAACCATATATTTGTAGGCTTCATGAACCACATAGAATGAAGGTACCAAAATCAGGTATCATGGCGCTTCAGCCTAGGTTTGAGGGAAATTGTTTTAGTGCCCCACTAGAACTCATGTGAGCTCGCCAGCCCGGGCTAGAAAGTGCTAAATTTCACCCAGTCCCGTACATAGTTCCCATTGACATAAACAGTTCAGCGGCCCAGTTCAAGAAGTACCTTTATCAAATTTTTGAAAATATCAAAGAACTGCACCATCCGGAAGTTCAACATAAGGTTTCCCGGGTTTAGGGACTCTATAACCACCAACCTACAGGTTCTTATTCCTAAGGAGATGAATTCCTTGCATAACAGGGCCCTCTGGTGCACAAGTATGTGTGGGCAAAGACAGATGACATGCCATTTGGGTATACAGTCCAAGTTGGGAAGCAGGCCTAATCTCATCACCATAAACTTTCTCTTGATGTTAACTGAGTATGCTGCCTCAGAATAAGACGGCTTCTTTTGGGTCTCATAATAGTTCAGCACCAGCCACTCGTGGTAGTAGTTTAGCACCCGGCACCAGTGCGCTCGATTGGATAGGGCCCTTTTGTCCTCCAGCCAACTTTTCTGCCCCTTGCATTTGTCCACTGTTTTCTTAAAAAACGCCCTTGCTTATATTCAATTGCCATAGCTCACAGAGGCCCAAACATTCAATGCTTTTGGTCAAGGGAAGGGACAAGCTCGAGCTGGACAGCCTAAAATAAACAGAGCTAGCAAATAGAAAGCAAGCAAATGTGAGTTACAAAGCCAATAGTAAGCAACACGTGGAATGCATTCCCAGGGAAGCTTTCTGAATGTTCCTAAGATGTTGTTAGCAATGGCTTCCCAGCAAATGTGACAAGATAAGAACAAGATTTTAAGGCCTGTTTACAGTCATCGAGCACTAGTGGACGAATACAGTAAATAGGGTTTGGGCAAAAGAGGGACAAACTCGAGCCAATAGTAAGCAACACGCGGATTGCATTCCCAGGGAAGCTTTCTGAATGTCCCTAAGATGTTGTTAGCAATGGCTTCCCAGCAAATGTGACAAGATAAGAACAAGATTTTAAGGCCTGTTTACAGTCATCGAGCACTAGTGGACGAATACAGTAAATAGGGTTTGGGCAAAAGAGGGACAAACTCGAGCCAATAGTAAGCAACACGCAGAATACATTCCCAGGGAAGCTTTCTGAATGTCCCTAAGATGTTGTTAGCAATGGCTTCTCAGCAAATGTGACAAGATAAGAACACGATTTTAAGGCCTGTTTACAGTCATCGAGCACTAGTGGACGAATACGAATACAATAAATAGGGTTTGGGCAAGAGAGGGCCAAACTCGAGCCAATGGTAAGCAACGAGTGGAATGCATTCCCAGGAAAGCTTTCAGAATGTCCCTAAGATGTCATCAGCACACGAGACGGTAAGCTTCGACCTAAAAACAAGAAGGATTAGTACTTTAGTACACACAGCCTTTAGAAAGGGAGCTGCTACTAAAGCCACAAATGATTGGGTTGCCACAAAGTGCGATTATTAGGACCATGAAAACATGTGAAGGAGAACATCAGCAAACATTAGTAAAGCCAATAGGTCTCAGCTGTGAAACCTATTGTTTTGCAAATGTGTTATTTTAGTAGGTGGATGCCATGAATGCGTGCACATTCACTGTGGCCATCTTTGAATGGGATTTCAGAGTATGAAATGCATTTATAGACGGCCATTTCATAGGCGTGCACTTCTACAGTTTTCATCTTGTTTTTGTTTTGTTTTGTTTATTACAAATTCCAATCAGAGATGATCCTGTGAATGAGTGCACATTTGTGCCAGCTGCCTTTCAAACCATTATATTTCGTGCATGCATCCACAGCAGCCAAATTTTAACGGACTTAGTTAAAATAAAAATAAAAATTTAAAGATGTACTCTGTGTACGCACACAAATGGGCAGCCATGTTGAAATAACCACAGGAAATTTTAGTAGGGCCACCCACTTAAAGTGCAGCAAGTGCCCCAAAATTACCAAGGGGGATGGAGGGAGAAAGAATGCACTGGTTGGTGGGTGACAAAGGCGAGGGGAGATAGGGATAAAAGAATGAAAGAGAAGGGGGGCAGATAGGGTAGACAGTTTTCAGAGTAACTTCGCAGGACACTTTGCACATGCAGATACACCAGAAGACGTTTCTTCGATTACGCAGGTGGCTATGAGTTACAAGACACATTTTTTGGAATGCCATCCATAACTACCATCTCTAAATCAGGTCCTTTTGAAAGCTATAACTTAGCTGTTTGTTGAGCCTATTGAGTGCAATAACTGTTATATTTTAGGTCCAGTTCCTTACCACTACTTTGAGTAAGACTTAACTCCTTGCTATTGACCAGACTCAGTTGGGTCTAGTGGCTTAGTGGAATAATGCGTCTACTCTAGGGGCCTGTGTTTGATCGAATGGACACAGGTTCAAATCCTGGTAGGTCTACTCAGTCTTTCATCCTTCTAAAGTTGATAAAATGAGTACTATTGAGTTGGGTAACAATAAACATCTATTATTCTGTATTCACAAGATGAAATGGTTTTGTGCCTTCACAATTCACTTCAATCTCAGGGTTGGTATAATCCCAAAATGCAAGTTGGTATCCGCACAACTTAATATGGTCTGTTATTGTGGTGTACAGGAAGGAAACAAGAAAGTCATTGTATTTTTAGTCCTTTTTATTTATAATTTTCTAAGTTGCAGGTGAGAACACAAACAGCCGACACGTGTTTCGCCCAGTGGCCGGCTGGCCAAGGCTTTTTGAAGGCAAAAAGGTCATGGTAAAGTTATTCATGCTTATCGTCCAAAAGGTATGCCAAGTAGTTCAGGCTATACGTCGAAAAAGGTCCTTGGATAAATCCTGCATCCCTCAACGGGATGCCGTGCAGAAACTAAATGCGGTCAGACCATATTAAGTTGTGCAGATACCAACTTAAATTTTGGGATTATACCAACCCTGAGATTGATGTGAATTTTGAAGGCACAAAACCCTTTTATCTTGTGAATATCTATCTGATTCCTGTGGCCTTTGGGTGAAACCACCGACTAGGGTTGTGTCAGTAACTACAATTGGGTCCTGTCTATTTGTGTGTGAACCGTGGTGGCACCCACTTCCTTCTTCTACAAACTTATCTATTATTCAGTGCAAAGATGCCCACAGAATGAATAACTCTTTTGTAAATGGAATGAAATAGGGCCCGATTCACAGAACTAACTTAATACAAAATCCTAAACTTACTACCATTTTGGTATTCACAGAAGGCACTTACTAATTTTGGTATTCACAGAAGGTACTTACTCATTTTGGTATTCACAGAATGCACGTACTCATTTTGGTATTCACAGAATGCACTTACTCATACTAACTTTATGTCGACACTCGGGCCGGAGATTCCGGCCCGGTGGTGGGGATTCCGGCCCGGTGGTGGGGATTCCGGCCCGGTGGTGGAGATTGCGGCCCAGAGGTGGAGATTCCGGCCCGATGGTGGAGATTCCCGCCCGGTTGTGGAGATTTCAGCCGGTGGCGGAATCTCCGCCACCGGTCGGAATCTCCACCATCAGGCCGGAATCTCCACCATCGGGACGGGAATCTCCGGCCCGAGTGCGAACATAAAGTTAGTATGAGTAAGCGCATTCTGTGAATACCAAAATGAGTACGTGCCTTCTGTGAATACCAAAATGAGTATGAGTAAGTACCTTCTGTGAATACCAAAATGAGTAAGTGCCTTCTGTGAATACCAAAATGGTAGTAAGTTTAGGATTTTGTAGTAAGTTAGTTCTGTGAATCGGGCCCATAGTTTTTTCTGAAACACCAATGGTAAACAACTATATCCACCATGGATATTACCCAGTAACTACCTACTGCCAGGGACCCAAAAAAGGCTTCACAATTCATTTCTTCCTTTTTCCTATTGTTTGAAAATATTGGGAAAGCTTAGAAAAGGGCTCAATACATGTAACAAGTGCTATAAAAAACACTTGCAGAGGACCCCATACAAGGTGGGAAATTCACAGAAAAAGGGCAAAGGGGGATGAGAGGTAGTTTGGTCCAGTGGAAGTCTTTTAATCATGGAGACTAAATATTCTATAAATAAGCACTGTATTATAAAGCTTGACAGGGCCTACAAAACAGTGACATTCACCTAATAAAGGACCGCGCCTTTACATTTCTTTCAGAATGACTGGTATCAGTCATATCTAGGGGAGTTTTTAGAACAAATCTGAAATCTTCTATCAGGTCTGTGGTTACAGAAAAACTGGACTAGATCTTACCCTTATGGTGGGTGGGGGTGCTAGTGGGCTAGACACCACCCAGCTTCACGTTGTATTCACCACAAAGGAATATACTGGGAAAGTTATATTCTTTTGAACAAGTAGTACTCAATTGAAAGTCTCCAGCAGTAGCGGCTGGTGAGATGACGGAGTGGCGGGCGGGGAGAGGAAGTGGGGAAGGGGGGAGAGACAAATACACAAAACAAAAAAAACAATTACCCGCTTGCCGAATCGCGCTCCTCACTTCTCCAGGCCAGCTTGAGACGGTCGGCCAAACCCACATGAGCAGGGAAGGGAGTGCCTACCACTCCCCCTACTGCCTGTCACCACCCTGGCCCCGCCCCAAGCCTCGGCTCAGAGAGAAAAATAAAACGATAATAAACAAGAGTTTATCATTTCATTTTTCTGGCTGCTGGCAGGTGAGGCAACGCTTCTCCACCATAGCAGAGCAGCCGCTGCTGGTCTCCAGGTGTCCTGCTTTAACAAAATGTGTCATCCTAAGCAAATCATACTGTCTCTGTGCTCTAATCGCACAATATGTGAGTAATTTGAATCCGGCTGAATGGGAAAATCAAACACCAAGAGCATATTCCAAGGACAAACCTCCAGCGTGGCTTTCATTCACTCACTCTGAGCTGTTTACCTGTAGGTGTCCACTTTTACTATTAGCATATCTAAAGGCAAATGGCTTTCTGAAGATATCTCTGAAAAGCTCCTGTGGAGCTGAAAGAAGAGAAAGCAGCACCCTGCCAGGCAGGCCGTGGCCTGCCTCCGGGGAGCTCAGATCCTCCTGGTGAGCCTTGTCATGTTTCGGGAAGCGGTAAAATGCCGGACATTTGGCCTCCTGCTCTAGCTCACTGCCGGCACCGGGTCAAACAACTCAAATACAGGACGAGGCCACAGACTGGAAAGGGTGGCCACCGTAGGCGCATGTGTGGTTGGGGGGCTGCACAAAACGTTCTTTGCACATACTGTATGACATGGTCTGATGCAATAGCGGCTCGCTTTCTTAACCAGTGGTGAGCCTGGGGAGGGCAGTTTAGGGGTAGGGGGAATATAATAAATACATTAAAAAACACTTACCTGCTGCTACACTGCCGGCTGCCATCTCGGGATTCTTCCCCTCGGGGTCCCTTCACGCTGAGCAGGCTCCTAGACGCTAATCAAGACGCTACTCTCATTAGAGCAGCGCTGTGATTGGACTTGTTTAACGCTCACTCAGGGCCTAGGAGCCTGTGCTCCTACTCCACCCAGCTGAATAACACAGCTCGGGTGGAGAGAGATCAAAGAGGTAATGACGGGTTGGACGGCATTAAACAGCCGGACAAATCCTCATGCGCACTTTACAATGTGCACTACACCCCCAGGACTCCTCATGGCCCCGCCCGCCCAGACTTGGCTGCCTGCAGCAGAAAGAAAAAAAAATGATAATAAAATGGTTTTATTATCATCTTATTTTCCTGTTTCTGTCTGCTGCCTGGCACTCAAGCAAGGGGAGGCAAAGATCCTGCGCCATAGTGGAGGAGCCGCCGCTGGTCTAACGTCAGCAGTGGAACGATACCTCAACCAATCAAGACACTGTCCAAAATGCTTCTGGGCAGGACAAACACAAGTATAAGGAGAGAGGCTATCAAATCAGGTGTATGGAAGTGAGACAGACAACAAACCCAGTCATGAGCAAGGGCTGACCCAACATCCACTCTATGTTTGTGCAAAGTATTTGAAACAATAGGTCTTGCCAATAAACATCTAGGAATTCACATCAGTGAAACAGTTTCTAAAACACATCCATGGTGGGAGGGGAAAGTTCCTTAAGAAATGAAGCAGTAGCCAGCGTGTTTCCAAAGGGTTGGGAAGCGCTTTTTGACTAGGAAATGAAAGCTGCTATGTCTTTATACTTTTTGCTGATGTTAGCAATAAGGAGGCTAATTAATGATCAATTTCTGTGACAGCACAGTTTGTGTTTTGAGGAGTTCTGTGATTCTGAAGGATTCAATAGGCTGTAGGCATTTGGCCTCATTGATTCTTTCGCGCTATAACTTTCCTTTTTCAGACGGATCAATATAGGGTTTTTAGCGCAGGCACCATTTCCATCCTGCCTTTCTTTTTTGTCACCCCTTAACTATGAGAGACTAACAATGTTGTGTTTTTCTTGTGATGTGTCAAATATATCATTTTAGAAGACCTAAAAATTCTGAAGTGGACACCAATCAGGCAGCAATGGATTGCAGATTACAGAGGTTCTGCGAAAGACAAGTTAAGATTAGGGATGCTGTCTGCCAAGAAGAGCAAAATGTTCTTGGCTGCAATTGCATTCAAGGGTGCAGGGCTATTTTACCCATTAAAAATAGTAGGATAGTACCTTTAGTAATTAGGTTAATTTAAAAACTAATAGCAAGATGGTTGGGCCTATCCAACAGAGCTGGTAGGGCCACAAAAAGAGAAACAGCTTTGAATCAAATCCACCATGTGATTTTCCATCCAGTAAAATTGCTTTGGGATTGGGGTGCACCTACACCCTGGTCCCAGTCTATAGTCCCCATCTGATCTCCTTCTAAGGCATGGGAGAGTATGCAATGTGCCCCCCTTACATGTCCGCATCCACCTGCCACCCACCCAATCACCTGGTCTGCACCGCCCTTGCCCCATTTACCATCTGCTCTGAGCAGTTATAAATGATAGTGTGGAGCCCCATAGAACAAGGAACTAAATGTAGAATTGCATCCATCACTATGAGGGGTATTGGCAATGTTTTGTAGCCATGCTGTAGAGCAGTATCGCTACTGTGAAGCATGGCTAAAACTAATAAATAAAAGCACTATGAAGCGTGTTGTCTCATTCCCCAAGCCACTTCTCCATTTGCACAGACAATGGACAGTGGACAGAAAGGGCTGGTGAAAGCACACAGACAATGGAGAGTGGGGTAGGGGGCTAGGGGCAAGCACACGGACAACAGGGGAGAGATAACAGAGGGTAGGTGAGAGGGCTAGGGCAAGCACACGGACAATGGAGGATGGGCGGGTGTTGCTGGGAGACAGTACACTGACAACAGAGGAAGAGCAGGAGGGACTAGAGGAAGCACATGGACAAGCACAGGGAAAATGGAGGGTGGGCGGCTGGGGCTGGGGAAAGCATACAGACAATGGAGGTTTGGGCTGGGGCACGCACATGGATAATAGGGATTGGGTGGGAGTGAGAAACATGGAGGGGGTAGAAGTATCAGAATGAGACAGCTGAAAAACACATGTTATGTTATTCAGTTTTTTATAACGCGCGCAGCTACTCCTAGGAGTGTCCCGGCGCGAGCCTGCGAGGTGCCGAATAAGAGAATAATTAGAACAGAAAGGTTTGAGCTGTTTCTTGAATTGCCCCAGATCTTGGATGCCACGCAAAGAGAAAGGCAACGAATTCCAAGCCGTGGCTGCCCTAACAGCCAGTGATCTGCCCCCCATTCTTTGGAGGCTCACACGCGGAATTTGCGCAAGCAGCTGAGATGACGATCTCAGGTGCCTACTGGGCAAATAGAAAGCAAAACGCTTTCTAAGATATAGAGGACCTCCATCATGCAAAGCGCGATGCGCTATGACCAAGGCCTTAAACTCCACACATTTCCTAACCGGGAGCCAATGCAGCATGCACAGCTGATGCTTGATACTCTTCCTAGTAGGAATGTTGAGCACCAGCCGGGCCGCTGCATTCTGGACCACCTGCAATATTTTAAGAATATAGTCAGGAAGGCCCAGATACAGCCCATTGGCATAGTCAACCCGAGAAAGGATCAGTGCGCGGGCCACTGTTTCCTTCGCTGGTCTTGGTAGAAGTGGAAGGAATTTCTTGAGAGACTTTAATATCCCAAAGCAACTCCCCGCCAATTTTTTGATCTGAGTCGAAAAGGACAACTGTTCATCGAACCGGACCCCCAAATTTTTAACTGGTAGACCCGTACTAGATGGCATGGGATAGTCAGATGGCCAGAGAGATTCCCTGAAGCTTGTTGAGTGCTTAAATAAAAAGAAAAAAAGAGCACCTGAAAAAGCAAGCAGTGGAAGGACACAGTAATGCATCCATGCCATAAGGGAGGGCAAGCACATGCACAGGAAAGAAGCACGAGGAAGCTGACAAATAAGCAAGCAAATGAGCGTGACAATGCAGCCAATTAAGGGTAAGCATTGGGCGGCCTCTAAGCCCACTGAAAGGTAAGAAAAGTTCATGCAGGTGCTGTCTTAGGATAGACCCAAAAAGGGAAGTAGGTCATAGCAGGTGGATTAAGATGATGAGATATCAACCAAAGTCCTAAATTCATGCCATCATGTATCTACACACTTCCTCGTTATCGGTCCAGTAGAAGTAACATTTGTAGCAGTCACGCGTATTTAAAAATGCATTTGCAATGTTAATCCGAGAACTCAATTTACACCAGAATGAATTTAGAATAAGATATGCAGAAAGTGTGCTCAATTACACAAATCGCTCCCTGATCTGCAAGATATGTCTTCTCGGTGAAAAAATATTCTGCGGGGAAAAATTGTGAAGGGAAGAATACTGCACAATACCACAACGGACCTAAAGCTACAGGTGTGTGCATTGTGCAGAATGAGCTGTTATAATATTTTCAAAAGTCAGAATTTTTTTATTACCCTACATATACACATTTAATTTTTGTCATGCGTACATCATACCGGAATTGCGTGGGAACGTACCAAAATGTGACAGTACTTGTAAAGTGTATTCATGGGTAAGCTCAACTCGTGCTTCACTTAACTGACACACACTTATACCACACCTTTGTGAAACGGGTGTAACACTATGCTAGTAAAAAGCCACAGCCGATTCAAGGCTGAAGCATTCACTACACAGAGCGAAATTAATCAACCCACAATCAGACCCTCCAGGATTTTGCTATATCAAAATAAAGTGCCGCAAAATGCAGCTAAATTTCCAGATTTGTGCCGCTAAATTTACTAGTTCCTGCCGCAATATCCTGGGGGGTCTGCACAATGCAATCACACAATAATATTCTGCTAAAAGTCATAACGACCTTACCTTTTGTCTCACTGGCGGTGGAGCTTGGCTTTAAAGTCAGGATCTTCTGAACAAGGACATGACACCCTGTTTTTCCAGGCAATGGGGGTTCCTTTCTGCCTGCTTCGCTCCCTTCTTTCTTATTTGAGCTCACTCTCCGCCTCTTTGGTCTTCCTACAGCACCAGCCTTAAAAAGAGAAAAATAAAAGGCCTCAGGCAATCGGAATGCTGGGAGGGTAAAGGTTTGTGGTCAGCGAAAACAAGTAATCGGAATAAAAAGCTAATAAAGCTAAGACACGGTATCTTTACCAAGAAAGGAGCTAAAACGATTGAACCGGGTGAGGTTCTGGCGATGGATATCAATGGACACCATATAGCAGTGGTTCTTAATCTGTGGTCTGAGGACCCCTGAGGGTCCGCAAAGCATACTAAGGGATCTGCGACTGTTTGACAAAATTTAATATTAAAATTAATCAATTAAAATTAATAATATATGTATGAATAAAGAAGCAAAACCGAAAATTTGAAACCTTTCCACATTTGTTTGTTAATAATATACAGAAAATTTCGATATTTAAACATTTATTTAATGTATACTTGTTTTTGTATTTTTGTGTATTGTTTTGCAGTTCATATCAGAGAAATTGCTTAGGCTGGGGGCCAACGGCTTCCAATAAGGACAAAGTAGAGACTTGGATCCCAGTAATGACTCAGTGGGGGTCTACAGAAGTCAAAAGGTTAAGAACCACTGCCATGTAGTATTTTAAGTGTCTGCCATCTCTGATTTGCATTTGGATTGGGCGGTGGAGTACCATTTGTTTTACAACTAATGATAAACCATTGCATGGACCTGTCACAACCTATCAGCAAGTGCTCTTTTCCCCTATCTTCACTTCCTATCCCCCTCCTTCAGGAAGAACCTCAGTGTCCATGTTGCAGCTGGTGTGCTGCCTTCCCTCTGTCCTCCTTCATTTATCTCACAGCCTTCTCACGGCCAAATCTAATCCCAAACTATTCTCAGACATAATTTGTCAACTCCTTGTGCACCCTGTCTGACTTTTTCAAACTCAAAACAATCTCCCTTTTCCCTTTCCACCACCTCCCTCCGTGAGGTCACCCGATCCATTGGCCCGTCGTCAGTTTTTGGGCCTGTGACGAACAACTCTTGCTCTACCCATTCATCACCCCCTGCCTTTAATCCAGAATTTCCGACTGTCTCAATCCAGCAGCCTGCAGAAGGACTTCTTCTATGTTATCCATCATCCTACTAGGTCTCAAATATTCTACTACATTGCTTCTTCTCAACGCTTCTCTGAATACTTTGTTCTCCTTCATTCCTGACTCACTCCTACCCTCTCCCTCAACCAAGAATCTAGGGGTACAATTTCAGTCCTTCTTCAGCTATCCCTCTTTTATCACTTCCATGGCCACTGCTGTTAGGGTGCAACTTCTGGACACCAGAAACATTTGCCCAGCCCTTCGCGATGACACTTACAAATCCCTAATTAACAACCATGTCATGAGAATGCTTCATAAGGTCAACAATACTCCGTTTAGCCTCCTGTGGCCATATGATGGATATGTCACACACTTCCGTTAGGGTGCAGTATTACTATTATTATTAGGTTTTTATAAAGTGGATCACCCATTCCCTGGGGGATATCACGGTGCTCTAAAGCTCCCTCTCGTTTCAACTAGACAACACAAACCCACAGCAGTGTGGGACAGTGGGAAGTATCCCAACAAATGCGCTCTTCCCAGTGCAGGTAACAGCCCACATTTCCGCCAGGAACAGCATGTTAGTTGAAAAAGGACCAGCTGCTTGAAGACACTGGGCCAACGTTTTACTATGCAGCTTTGTATCTGAAAAGAGCTACAGAGATTCCTCTGCAAGTGGATGCCTGAGTGACTGCCCCCCAGCTAGTGCTTAAATTGTAAATAAATAAGTGCCAAGGCTCTCGTCAGGAGACCACTGCAGCTTGCCCCTGCCATGCTGCCAGTGATAGTAACAACACAACTACTAACCATCACACTCCTCCTACAAGTGTGATATTTCAGACTGTTCCAGGACAACAACGCTATAAGAATGGCTTGGGCAGCAGGTAATTGATATTTTTAATGTATATTGAATTAATAATTGACTATTTTTGTGGTCATCTGAGACAGGGCCACCATGTGGCAGACTGTCACAAGCGCCGGTGTTGACAATTGACAATTAAGTGCTAGTGGTGAGCACCGGAAACCACTGGCTCAATTCAACCACTGCCCCCAGCAACAGTTCCTCCATAGGAGTGTAGGAGAGTCGCCCCCACAACACTGCTGTGCAGAAAGCATGAAAAATAAAATGGTAACCAAATTATTTTATTACCATCTTATTTTTTACTCTCTGCCAGCAAATGGAGAGTGGGGGCTGATTGGCAGCAGTGAGGAGTGGCCACATCAGTTCGCAGTGCTCATATTGGTTTGGCCAGCTACCTGTCTATGGCCAGACCGACATGCGCAATTCAACCCTCATCAACCCATCTGGCTCAGACAGCTGGGTTGGAGAGCTGGCACAGGCCTCCAGTGCCTTTCAGAGCGGAGAGCCAGCCCGCTCCATCCAATCCTGATGCTTCACTCATGCTGCTTCAGAGCATGAGAGCAGCTTCTTGATTGGATAAGAGAGTTGACTGTGGGACCTCGTGCTCAGTCTTGAGCCAGGAACATTGAAGACGTGCTGCAGAACATCAAGGACGACATCAAGGATGTGCAGTGTAAGGTAAGTGAAAAAGTATGTACTTATTTGTTTTGTAAATCATTTCTTTGCACCTCTCCTATTTAATATGTCACCAACCGCCACTGCTGCCCAGGTAATAGCCATTACATCCCGGCTGTTACCACGCATACCATTACAACGCAAGCGTTACCACACATGCATTGTAACAACGAGTAGACTTTACTATGC
Organism: Triturus cristatus; assembly: GCF_964204655.1. NCBI lineage: Eukaryota > Metazoa > Chordata > Amphibia > Caudata > Salamandridae > Triturus > Triturus cristatus. The sequence goes on from NC_140588.1 coordinate 273,712,892, forward strand.
ATTTTTTTACAACGTATGTGCTTTAAGCACGCATGCCTTTACAACAAATTTCGTTTTAAATGTATGTATGGTAAAAGCACATACGTTATAAACAAATATAGGCAATCCACGTCGTTGTGAGGAAACGGAGGCTCTTCCGCTTCCTCACAACAACGTGCACTGCCCCTCAGATGAGCTGCCTGCACCGCATGAACCACCAGGAGATAAAGATAAGGGGGATTGGGCCTGGGGTGAGGGTTAATAATTTTGGGGCTGAGGGCCAAGGGGCTCGTGCAGGGGTAATGTTTTAGGGTTTAGGGCAGGGTAAGGGCTGAGGGCCGGGGGTCATGCAGGGGTAGTGTTTTAGGGTGTAGTGTAGGGAAAGGATTGGGGGTCGTGCAGGAGTAGTGGTTTAGGGATAAGGAGAGGACTGGGGTTCTGGGGGGCTTGTGCAGGGGCGGTGTTTTAGGGTTTAGGGTACGGCAAGTGCTGTGGGCCAGGGGGTAGGGAGTCGGACAGGGGTAGTGTTACTAACCTTAATCACTTTTACCAAGTGTATGCCTTTACCATGCATGCCTTTGCATTGTAATAGCATGTGTGGTAAAGGCATATGCGTGGTAAAAGACTGCATTGTAATGGTGGGTCGTTTTAAACATACTAGTGTACTAATAGCCGCGTTGTAACAATACCGTTGTCTGGTTTCTGACGTACCTACTGCCTAGAAGAGAGTCAGACTCTTTAGCGCTTCAACACATCATCAGGAGTTGCAAGCGCTATACAAATGCAAACCCTTCTCTCTTCTAACTCTCCACTATCCTTTTTCTATCCAAATAACAAACTCACATATCCATCGCTCAAATTAATTTCATATCTCCCTATACTAATTCACCAATAATCATTTTTGGGTTCCGGAGTAGTGTGCTACTCGCCAAAAAGAGCTTTGACGCTTTATCAGTGGTAGTAAGCACTAAATAAATACAATTACAATTATATATATTTACCCGACGACCAACCAATGGGCCTCTAGTGTTAGTGGTACATAGTAGGGGTATCACTTACACACATATTCTTTATGCCTTCAGTCATCCAGATGTCTTTCGCTTTGGATGCACCAGCTGGCATACTGGCTGTGTGAGACCTAAAAGTGAAGAGCTTTCCACACCAAGATGAGTGGGAGGATGGAGAATGGAATCAAGATGGCAGCAGAGGATGAGTGTAGTGCCAAGGTAGGAGTCAGCAATGGCACACTGAATTACTTAGCTTGGGGGAATTTAGCTATTTTCCCCCCATGGTAGCACCTCTGATAAGCATAATGTATTTAATCACAGGACTCTCACAACTAGTCTTGCAACAATATAATGATGAACATATTTGTGGATATGATAACCAGGCCTTGATTTCTATTTTTTTTTTTTTTACAGAAATGGTAGACTACACAACTACCTGAATTAATGTTTATATAAGCTAAAAGTAGAAAAGGGGAATAACATGAATAGTGGTCATGTTGCACATTATCAGGGGAAATAATCAAATGGACCTAAACAATATAAAAACTCTGCTCCTCCCTCAGCAGAGGGTTTATATGGTTAAGATCGATTTAATAATCTCACCTGGTGCTGTGTAATATGAATATCTTTTTACCTTTTTAGGTCGAGCCTGGGCGGCGCATGCGCTGCTCTGCGAGGCATGCTGTATTCAGGTAGGGACTTGAAGCTCTGCCCATTTCCCACCCATCTTTTCAATTGGCTCCTGGTACTGTTCTTTCTAAATCGCTGCATTTGATTCATGAGTAGGCTTAGTAGTCCCTCCTTGGTACCACCGTGTCTACATTTGTAACCTCTCATGAGTACTGGGCTTTTTACTTGTGTTGGTACATGGCCTGCTTTATCTAGTCTGTGAGCACTATTTTCTTTAATGATGTTCCCCAATTCCACCCACGACGTGCTTTCCTACAAGGCAGCATGCCGCCCGCTTTTATATTTTAATTAGTAATGGTGGTACGCTTTAACTATAGTGGCCGTGCTTCTTTATTTATTTACTGCAGCGTGATCTGCTTTTAAGTACAGCAGTCACACTTCTTTATTTATTTAATTTGCCAGCGCGGTTTGCTTTTACAGCCGTTTATTTATTGCATTTGTCAGAGCGGTCCGCTTTAACTTTAGCGGCCGTGCTACGAAACCTTTTTTTTATTTTCAATGGAAGCACCCCATAACATGCCTTCAGCTTAATAGTCGCCACGCCCCTTTATTTAGACGCTGCTCACCGTATTCAGGTTACAGCGAGCCGCATCTAAACAAAGGCACGCTGCCACCATTAAACTGAAAGCACAGCATGGGGCACCTTTACAAAAAAAAACATTTGTTTGTGAACTTCACAAACATGTTTTTTTTGTAAAAGCACCCCATGCCATGCTTTCACTTTAATGGTGACTGTGCCCCTTTGGTTAGACGCGGCGCACTGCAACCTGAATATGGCGAGCAGCATCTAAAGAAAGGGGCGCGGCCACCATTAAAGTGGTCTCACATTTGCAAGACTTTGAGCTATTGGCATTAGAAATGACAATGACAATAGCTTAAACTCTCGCAAATGCTTGTGGTTTTATGACGCCCCCACCATAGTGACATAGGACTCAAGGGAAAACCCTGTACATAGACAGACAGACAGACAGACAGACAGACAGACAGACAGACAGACAGACAGACAGACAGACAGACAGACAGACAGACAGACAGATAGACAGACAGACAGATAGATAGATAGATAGATAGATAGATAGATAGATAGATAGATAGATAGATAGATAGATAGATAGATAGATAGATAGATATGTCACAGGCACTGTCACCTCATCACAGAGTGGGTGGGGTCAGCAGTCTCTCTGACCCCATCCTACTCTGTGGCGAGGTAGCGACTGCTGGCTTCCCACACTGGCTGATCTAAGGTCAGCCAATGAGGGGAGGCAGCAGTCTCAACCATCCTGCCACCTCCGAGACTTCCCTCTCCGAGAGCTGCAGCAGGTAAGTGTTGTGATTTAATTGACTAGTGCGTGTATGTATGAATGTATGTGCATATGTGATTGTTGTGAATGGGTGTCGAGCACATGTCTGCATGTGAATGCATGGGTGTAAGTGAGCGTTCATGTGTGTGTGTGTGCGTCCGCACACACGTGTGGGCCCCCCCCCCCCAGTTGAACTTAACGGACGCCACTGCATGTAAATCCAAGCCACAGCAAAGGTATATAACCAGATACATTAATCCAGTCGCCATCTTTGAAGCTTGGGTCTCTGCTTTAAATTGTGCAACTCATTCCATTTCCCACTTCCCAAGCTGCAGTGTTCTTAAAGGACCCCCATAGTCACTTGCGTGACATAGATTCTGTTCAAAGTGCCACGGAGTGCAAAAGAAATGTCTCACCTATTGAAATATATCAATGTCATTGTCCTTTTCCTCTATCCATTCCTCAGAGCCGGTTTCAGATTTTCTGAAGTCCGGGTGAGGAGAAAATGATGAAAGATAGCGGCAACAAAAAGAACCCACCATCAGGACCCCTCAAGACTCTTCCCTATATGCCGCATTAAAGGCCGGACAGGCCCACTGGGCAACCGGGCAATGCCCGAGAGGCTAGATTTACAGGTCAGTGCATGGGCTGTTTTTAGGTCTCGCCTGAGCCAGCGCATGCGCTGCAAGACATTTAGTAGTTGGGTTTTCAAAGTGCTGCCACAGGCTTTTGGTGGCCTAAAACTTGCGTGCACATGAACGTGCACACGCGCAGCCGCCATCTGTCTTTCTTCCATTGATCGCGATCACTTTTGCGGGATGCGCGGCCGTGTCAGCTTCACGGCCGCGCGGCCAATGCTTGTTTACATTGAGGCACGTACATACGTTTTGGGGCGCCATGCACCCGCTTTTGTATTTATACACTTAACATGCTTATATACATTACGGCGTCCGCTTTTGTTTACACAGTGGTGAATATTTGTGGTCTCATCTCATACTGCCCCTAACCCTCTTTCATGACTCACCGAGGGGCATACTCGCTCTCTTCCTGTCCTACGCGCCCCACCCGCCACTTTACTTCCTCCCTCCCTCTCGCTCTGCCCGCTCTGCCTCAGCGTCAGATGGGACCAGTCTCTCCCACAATGTCGCAAGATGGCGGAGCTGAAGGTGACTGTCTCACTCTCCTCTGTACCGTGGTCTCATCGCATACTGCCCCTAACCCTCTTTCATGACTCACCGAGAGGCATACTTGGTCTCTTCCTGTCCTACTTTCTCCTTTGGCCCCCCACCGTCCCCGGGTCCCGTCTCTGTCTCTCCTCGCACTGGCTCTTGCTCCTTTGGTCTCAGTTCTAATCTCTCTTCGCATTCTCCCCCTGTGTCCAGGCTCAAGCCCCGCCTGAAATGGTGTCCCTTGTACTATGGTCCCAGTTCCCTCCCCCAGGTTCTCTGGCTCTTCACCCCCTTCCTGCCCACTAGCTGTGTCCTTCTCAAGCCTCACACTTCTCCACACGCCGCCATCATCTTTAAATTCTGTCGCTGGAGCCAGGCCTTGCAGACAGTAATATTTAAAGCGCCTGGCGGGGTACGGAGGCTTTGCGGGGTACAGAGGCTTTGCGTTCAAGCAGTGGTACCGTGGCTCTTTCCAGGCCCTCTTGAATACCCCCCAAGCTGTACTACGACAGAACACTCCGTCCGTAGCTTATGGCCGTTTTTTGGCAGCCAGCAGCACAAGTCTTGCCTCCCGTTCTCTTCTTCCCTTGTACTCGCCCCTCTCAGCCCTCGGCTCCCCGCGCCTCTCCAACCTCACGTTGTATCTACAGTTTCTTAACACAATCTTTATCTCGCCATCCACCCGGCACCCTTTCTTCTATAGCCACACACTGCCATAAATCAGAGACTGCCACGCCGGACCACCATGTGCAGCATCTTATCATCACTGGGGAGTTCTGTGCACGCTCCCACCCAAGCAGGCTCATAGCAGTTGATTATCCAGATTGTTTTTGTTTTTCAAGGCACCCGACACGCAAACACCCACCCCCCATCCTAAACGCACACATAACTGTAAGAAAGAGATAAACAGCTCAGCTTGTGTTTCCGTAAGGGAATCGGTGGGTGAGCCGGAGTTCCAGCCCCTGCCTGTCAGATCTGCCCAACCGGTTTTAACTTTATTAAAAAACTAAGCTTGCCAAAGAACACAAGGCTTGCTGCTCCCTCCCTACACATCCAGGCATTATGTGCTGCTCCTCGATGGGGTTTGTGTGATTGGCACATGCGCTGTGAAAACACTCCCAGGCGCTTCCAAAACACCCCCTCATAAAGGTGTCATGGGGACGTAAATCCGTTATTTCACATTTGTATGACATCTCCTGTCCCTGCTGTTACACAAACAAGCATTGGCATAGCCAATAGGTCTCGCCTTTGGGACCTTATAACTGTTTAGCCATGCAACAGTTGATGTTGTTGCACCAAGAATATTGTGCTGCATGATTAAATACTTATAAGGTCCCAAAGGCGAGACCTATTGGCTATGCCAATGCTTGTTTTGGCTGTTTGTGAACCTGCTTTATGGTCTGATGGGCTGTATGTTCCTGTGGAATTCCTTGATATTACCAAAACATTGCCTGTAGCGGACAGAAATGCATGAAGTGTCCCATACATTGCAAAATACCTGTACAGTGTGTCTTTTCAAGTTCAAAACTGCTTCAATGTGCAAATACTGGCGCCTTTTTGAGCTACCTGATTCGCTAATGAGGGCCACTATTATTTTGTTGCCTAGGCCTATTTTCTGTCACAGGCCGACCGTGGCCGCAAAGGAAGATTTTCTGTGCTAGCCTCGTACACGCCTCCTGCACTGAGGTGCTATGGCCAGGGAGGTGGAGGTAATATGCATCAGGAGGTATAAACATCTTAGGGCAGCTTCCATCTAAACTCTGCAGACAATATCTGAGGCACTGTTTTCCTCACAGAGAAACCGGACACATGACAAATAGGTTCTGGAAAAATCACCAGTGAAAGGGAATGGATTGTAGTGTTTGTATCTCATTATTTCCTGATATAGCTCACACGCCAAGCATTAAACTCCCAGAAAGCCTTGATACTTACAGTTCCTTCCATACTTTTGGAGGCTGAGAGACTAATCTTGACGTGGCTCCCCGGACCGCCAGCATGCTCAAGGATTCCATAATAATGACTGATCCGCCTAACGTCAGTAGCTGTGAATATACTCAAGTGACCCCCTGTTTTACTATGAGGGTTTCCCCATTCTCCAATTATAAGGTATGGCCTTTACGGCAGCTTCAGCTTTTTCACCAGGCAATTCCTGTTTTTTTTTAATTATTATAGCCTTATAGCCCGCCGTAGCGGGCTATACCGGCTGTTAAAGGCCCGCTGCAGCGTTAAAGGCCCGAGCCGAAGGCGAGGGACTTTAACAAAGCAGAGGGACTTTAAAAGCCGGTATAGCCCTGCTACGAAGGGCTATAAGGCTATTAGAACATTCTGCCACTAGAGGGCAGAATGTTCTAACAAAACAAAGCCTTCAGGGAGCGTGAGGGGATTCAAATCCCCTCAGGCTCCCTGAAGTCTTTGTTCACAGCCAGAGCTGTGAACAAAGACACATTGGAATGTTGGAGCTCCGGGCTTATACCAGCCATTATAAGCCCGGAGCACTCCATTGTTTTCAATGGAGCTACCAACATTCCAATGTTCTAATATATAATACACATATAAATTATATAATGCATATAAAAATATAGGGGATTTTGGTCAACAATCTTCATCTATCCATCTGTTAATTTCCAATCAAACGTCACATTTGATCACGTACAGAATAGGGCAATGTGTCAGACAATTCATCCATTATCTCCACTAACCGTGATGGCATTTAACCTGTGCACAATGTGTACTGCCTCGAAAAAGTAATCCTCCTCAGTGTAAGGGCTGATGAGGAAATGTTTTGCTTCTTTTGAACATTTTTTTTTTTCTACTTCAACACTGCTTCTGGATCTCTCGGTGCCATCAGCAGAGTACCGTATCCTGTATAGGGACAGCTTTTAGCGGTATCTTTAATGGGGTTTTCCATACTTGGTTATCAAAAAGTATTTGAAAACCATTCAATGATGGTTGCTTGCACGTGAGTATATATAGGCAAGGATGGCCGCCTTTGATGTACTTAATAGCAAAAGCTATTCTAAGATGGCTGGCCATATTGTTCTTTTTTTCATGAAGAAAAGTTTTACAAAAGCCATTCCACTGCCACTTACAGTAGCACACAGAGGTAGCTATCTTAGAATATTTTTTGTTATACTTTATCAATAGTTCATCATTCCAAGTTCACCCATGTGTTGCTTTCTTGGAATGGTAAACTAATAACAAAATACAGCAAAGAAAACAAGCCAGTACCTCTGCGCCCACTGCTATATGACTGTCTTTGCCTATGCTTGTTCCCCGTGTAGCACTTCTAAGTGGCCTACAAGCTGCCCACGCCAATAACAAAATCAACTATAGTAAAATAAAGACCAAGAGATCAGATCATATCAAATCACTGCCCGAATCGACATGGTGCCCAATTGCAGGTGACAACAGTACACACAATTCGTAAACACAAAAATGCATACTCTTCCTATTTAGGCTACACTTCAGCCACACACTCTTCCACCCACTCATGCAGGCTCTGGAACGGACAAGGCCTGTTGCGCCGGCCTGCAACACTTCGGTCGAGAGAGGTGGCTCAGGCCTCCAACCAACTGGAGAAGGACAGCGCGCTGCAACACCATTAACATGTGCCTTGGAGGGCTGCACTGAACTCCATTTCCCAAATATTGCCAATCGATGCACGCTTGAAAGCACAACAGAAAGTCTTTGTGTATGAAAATAATCTGTTGAAATTAGAAATGGGCTGGCAACTGGTAGCTCGAGCCAGGATCAGGCAGATACCTAGCTCAGCCAGTGCTTAATTTGAGCCAGTGCTTTCCGGTGCACAGCACCAGCACTTAATCATCAACACTGAGAAGCAGTTAAGAACACATTCATTTACGGGGAGATTAAGTGATTTGCTGAGAATCACAAGATGTTGAGACGACACCGATGCTTGAACCTGGTTCCCCAGCTCCAAAGTCAGCAGCTCTGGCCATTATGCTACACCCTCTCCCCACTTTAATGGTTAGTAGTTAGTTCTGTTTTAGGTGGCGCTAACAGGAGAAATGGGTTTGTGCAAGCTGCCTCCTGACGAGAGCCCCAGCACTTATGTTATTTAAAAATTAACTACTGAGCTCGAGCCAAAAATAGCCGAACCTTCATGTGGCTCCCACCAACCACCCACGCTCCATCAATTGAACATAAATAAGGATCTAAACAAGGACAGCAAGATACCTATCAAGGCAGCTGAACTGCACAATATGAAACAAGAAAAACATTGGTCCAACCCGGCTGCCCTGATGACAAAGTAAGCAATCTAGGCACATATTTTATGTCACCAAGCCTCTTTTTTCTACACTATCCCATGAAAGCGCCTTCAAATACATGAGTTCTGGATGCACGCTGTACAAAACCTGCATGTGCTTTACATAATAGCTTACATTGCTGCCCCCTCTATAATAAGAATCAAGGCCACATTTACGGTAAACATGACATCTGACTTACCACTTAGTTCTCTAATAGCATCGTCTTAAGAGAAGGAGGTGGAGGTGCAAGGATATTTCTAAGCTCATGTTTAAAAACTATCACTCCTAATAAACACCTCTTACAGCGTTGATATGCTCTGATGTTTAAGGTGGAACACTTCTGCCATAAATACACTTTTCTGAATTTTTAAGAGACTTTACCATGTTTTTCCATCATGTATATTGCATGATTTACACGTGTCAAATATTTTCACGGCTTGGCTCGTGTACAGACTCAAGCCAGACCCCTGGCTCGTCACTCCCTGTAAATCTGTTGGCACGCCCACCTCTGGTTGAAATAGATGTAGATATTATGTAGAAACATTTCTAGCGATACATATTAATAACTTGACTGGATAAAAGGCATCATTCGCCAGGCCATGAATTAACCCTGCAGTAGGATCACGGAGGAAGCACACTGTACATTTTAGAAATTACTTTATTTAAATAGTTACATTTTTAAAAGTTGTGGGTGCCACGAAGAGGCAGCACACAAGTAACATGTTCAAAGGAAGGCAAAATGACTCGGGGGCGGCCACGTCAAAGGCTTTATTTTTATTCTGTAGACTGTAGCCATGCTGCGCAGCATCGCTAAAAATCATTGGCACACCAATGGGTCCCAAGGGCGACCCCGTGGCTTTGCCAATGCTTGCTGTATTTTTTCTCACCTTTTAGATTGGTCCGTAAGGTAACAGCAGAGGTAGCGCTAACATATTTTCCGTGCGTTCGGTGATGTTACATTCCATTGGGCTCTCTGTATTCCATAATATACAATGATGCGATTGTGTTTGAACTCCCAAGGCCACGGGAGTTCCCTTTCTGAGAGAGCATCAACATGGATACAGTTTCAATCTGAGCACGTGATGTCAACACGTGTGATTTATGTAACTTCAAGCTGAATCACTGCCTCATCAATCTAACACGCGCGCATGCGCGCACACGCACGAAAACAAAAACAGGCAAGGCAAGCAGAGACAAGACACCCAGGGACACACACTTTCACTACCAAATATGCACACACAGGCATGCATAAGGGCACAAAATCATGCACAAGTAATACAAACACCCACACACACAGATGCATATGTAAAAACACCCCCACGCATATAAACAAACATTTCAAACATGCTTAAGCAATCTTGCACAAGTCATACTTACACACAGGCACAAACATAAACATGCATACATACAAAAATATACAAACACATATATTATCAAGGGATCTCATGTGTAGTTCCAATGAGAAACAGCGGAATTAAAACGGGTTAACAGTAACCTGAAGTAGGTGATACACATTATATAAGATACATTGGAGAGGCTACCAGCAGGGCCGGACTGGCTGTAGTGGGCACCAGGCATTTCCCTGGTAGGCCGCCAGGGTTGGGGGCTGTTTTTGTGCCCCTGGGGGGGCGTTTTTGTTACAGGGCCGTTTTTGAGGCATAGCTGCAGTTTCGGCCACTGTAGCAAAATCGTCCGAAACCGGCCCTGGCAAACAGCTCGGCAGCACCCCCAACCCCCCCGGGGGGGGGGGCAGCTGAGCACTTTGCCTGGGCTGGTTTTGGTTCCCAATCCGGCCCTGGCTACCACACAGCAATTAAGAAAACCAAAAAGACAAACTCCACCAAACGAATCAAACTACACCCTCCACCTGCGGAGTCCCCCAGGGGTCCTCCCTCAGCCCTATGCTCTTCAACGTCTACATGGCTCCGCTCGCCCCCATCGTCAGAACCTACGGACTCAACATTGTGTCATACGCAGACGACACCCAACTCATCCTCCACTTATCCAACGAACCCAACACCGCCAGACACAACTTTCGAGAAGGCATGGAAGCCGTCGCCAAATGGATGAAAAACAGCTGCCTACAACTAAACACCAACAAAACAGAAGTACTCATCATGGGCCCAAACCCAGATGCCTGGAGCGACACCTGGTGGCCCCCCGCCCTCGGAAGCCCGCCCACCCCCACGGACCACGCACGCAACCTGGGAATCATCCTGGACTCAGAGCTCAAAATGGACCACCAGATCAACTCCGTCTTGTCCTCCTGCTTCCACACCCTCCGCCTCCTACGTAAGACCTTCAAATGGATCCCCCTCGAACACAGAAAGACCGCCACTCACGCCCTGGTCACCAGCACGCTCGACTACGCACGCACTCTATGCCGGAATAAACAAAAACTTCACCCGCAAGCTACAGAACATCCAAAACGCTGCCGCAAGACTGGTTCTCAACCTGCCAAGACACTGCCACATCTCCCAGCACCTGCGCACACTCCACTGGCTCCCCATCAAAGCTAGAGTCACCTTCAAGATGCTAACCCACGCTCACAAGGCCCTCCACGACATTGGACCAGCATACCTGAATAGCCGACTCAAATTCCACGCACCCCAAAGGACCCTACGATCAGCCCAGGTCTCCTACGCCGTGGTCCCCAGCACCAGAAAGACCAGATTGGGAGGCCGCTCCTTCTCCTTACACGCAGCCAGAGCCTGGAACGACCTTCCGCACCACCTCAGACAGATAACATCGCTCCCCATCTTCGCAAGAAATCTCAAAACCTGGCTCTTTGACAGACCCCCTCCTTGATGGACTGGAACCTGCGACCCCCCCCCCCACACTCCCCAGCGCCTTGAGACCCTTACGGGTGAGTAGTCACGCTTAACAAACACCTGATTTGATTTGATTTGAACTAAAGCACACTTCAACATTTGTCATGAACAATCCAATCCTGATGCCCTGAAAGACAATAAGTATGCAGCCAAACACCGTGAAAACCTTCTTGAGATCTTCAAATCACAAACTGCCACAATCCCAACTGAATCTCTAACCACTCTGTATGACTGATTGCAGCACACACTGCCATCACTGTTGCATTCTGCCTTCTCAAAATCCAAACATGTGGAACCAGAGCGATTATCAGCCTGGCTACCAAGACAAAAGGATCAAACTCGCCCAAGGCCCAATGCTAAGCCTCCTCCTACAAGCCTTACCTCTAAACTCACCATCATCACCCCCTCCTAAAGCTAGGTGTGGGTGATAAACTGCGATCCGTTTGTGGAGTTTGCAGAGTTTTCCGCACTCCGCGGAGCACGTGGAATTCTGAAAAACTCCATGAGCAAAGCGGAGTGGAGTTTTTTCCTCACTCGCCAACGTTAAGTTGGCGAGTGCGCGTGAGGAAAATCCTACGTTAGACCACCTCCAAGTGAGAATTCTCAACGCGGGCGGTGGCGGATCATCGTGACCGCTCACGTTGAGAAACTATCCGTTTATGTTGAGGAAGCTTCTGCTCGAGTAAAATATGTACTTGAGCAGCAGAAAGAAGCAGCGCCCGCTTGCCTTATGTATGGTGCCGTCCGCGCTGATTTTACAGTGCGCGACAAACACCTGACACTAAAAATCAGCGCAAACGGCGTAACCTAATGGACTCCACTGCTTGCGGAACTCAGTGTAGTGCAGCAAAGGTTTTGGGTCATTTCATGGAGTTCCATGTAGCAGAACTCTGCAAATTTCGCCCAGGCCTAACTAAAACCCATCACAACTGCATAATATCCAGACTCCTCTTTCCCATCAAGATAATCGATTGTAAGTGACGAGAGAAAATAACAAGAGTACATTGAACTATACTGCCTTCTCCACGACAATCCAAGTTGGATTTAGACCACTGAATGAGCCCCAGCCAAAATGAGGGAAGAGCTCCTTCTAGCCATAGATGAAGAAAAGAAACAGCACTTATACTACCAGAAACTGACCCCATGCTATACCCCAGCAACAAACCTCTGATCAGTGTTTGCGCACATGATCCACCAAAACCCATTCAAGAGACTGAAACACCACAGGAGTACAAATCTCCAAACTGTGGAAATTCATCAACCGCGTATTGAGGTTGGAACCCAGCCAGCTGCCATTCATGAAAGTCTCGAAGACAGATCTATTTGAACTTGCTTTCTAATTGATCTAATTACAGAACAAGGGTTGCGCCAGAAGAATAGTGAAGACGGGTTCTAACATTCCTATTGAACTACAACCTCCCTTGTCTCTCCACTTTGGTGTAGATTGTAAGCTCCTCCAGTGCTCTTAAGGTATTTGAAAATTAAGACGTAGTGCTATGTAAAACTCGCAATAAATAAATACCCACATTCAGAAAGACACACACAAACTCACGCAGGGACTCTTTACCCTGGTGGTCAAAAATTACTTTTCGTCATGTATTTATGTATGTATGTATGTATATATATATCCTCGTGAAAATGCCTGAGTTTCACTGACGCAGCTTCTAAGTAGAGAGCGCGTCGTCGTAACGGACCACCCAAGCAGGGTTCACAAAATTATTTGTTAACCTCGTTGCAGCAAGAATGACGATGCCGTGTACAGATGCAAAAATGGTTTATTCACCGGCTCCCATTGGACATGTTTTGCCTGTCCTGCAGGCTTGCTCACCAACGAGGACTTTTAGGAGAAGAAGAATATAGATTTCTTCATACAAAATACCCCACGACTCCATGCTTCTACATGCTGCCGAAAATTCACAAAGACCCGTCCAACCCACCGGGCAGACCTATTGTGACAGCGAATGGTAGTCTCCTCGAAAACACTTCCATCTTCTTAGACTCCTTCCTATTCCCTTACGTCCTCAGTCTCCCATCGTACTGTAGAGACAGCGCTGATTTTTTAAACAAAATTGAGGATATTACATGGCAAGAGAACTACTGGTTAGCGACGATTGATGTGGTATCGCTGTATACCTGTATAAAACACGTGGATGGGGTGAATGCGTGCAGACATTTCTTCAGAGATAGGTCTATCTTTGTGTATGAACAAACGAATATGTTGATTGAAATGTTAACATTCTGCCTCGAGAACAACTACTTTCTTTTTGAAGACAGGTGGTTTAAACAGGAAGTCGGGACTGCTATGGGAAGCTGCTTTGCACCGAGCTATGCATGCATGCTAATGGGCTGGTGGGAGGAACAGTTGGTATGGACAGAAAGAAATGAAAACCTAACCTAGCATATTGTGTTCTGGACCAGGTTCATAGATGATATTTTTATGATTTGGGGTGGCTCAAAAACAGAACTTATGAGTTTTATGAGAATACTAGAAACCAATGAGGTGAAACTCAGCTTCACGCATAGGTATGATCAGACTCAGATGGATTTTTTGTATGTGTGTGTGAGAATCAGTGAGGGTACCATAGCCACTATCCTACACAGAAAGGCAACTGCAAGCCACAGTATACTGCATGCTGGTAGCCACCACCCCCCTAACCTGAAGTGGAGCAAACCATATGGAGAGCTAGTAAGGGCGAAACGCAACTGTAACACTCAGGTGGCATTTGAAAAAGAGCAGGATACCATGATGAAATGATTCAGGGCAAGAGGCTATCCTGAGAAGGTATTAAGAATAGTGAGGGAGAAAGCAGCTGCCCCAGAAAGAACAGCTCTGTTGGTGAAAATACCAGGCAAAATAAACAACAGTAATGAAATCAGGATGATAACGACCTTCAATGTAGAGGCGTCTGCTGTACGCGAAACACTTAAAAAACACTGGCACATAGTCAAGAATGACCCAGTAATAGGAACTCTTATCAGTAACCAGCCACTGGTAGCATATAGGAAAGCACGATCCCTTAAGGAAATGCTTGTCAAGAGCTATATGGGGGCAACTAAACAACAAACGTGGATACACCAGCAGAAAAGGCTTTTTTAAGTGTGGCAAGTGCAAGGCCTGCAGCACAAGCAAGAATAGGAGAACATATCCACTACCCAGTGGGAAAACTGGGAGCATAGTCAAGTTTATGAACTGTAATACTGACTACTGTGTGTATGCAATTGTGTGTCCATGTATGAAAATGTACATAGGGAGTACCATCTTCCCTGTGATAAAACGAATCCTGGAACATATTCGTGCAATTAGAAACTGTGATCTTAGTTATTCCACTGCATGACATTGGCTGAAATACCATAATAAGGATGCTAATAGTTTGTCTTTCTTTGGTGTTGACAGGATGGCAGCAAACCGCAGAAGGGGTGACTGTGAGAAACAACTGAGGATTCTGGAGTCTAAGTACATTAAACTTCTTGAGACCAAGAGCCCGTTTGGGCTGAATGAGGATGAGGAACTGTTTGTCCACATCAGATGAGTACCCCATTTTGATCCATTGACTTTATTTCTGCTTTCTATGTGATCCACGATTTCTCTGTATATACTGTGTCCTGGAGGAGGGCCATCCACCTCGACGCAGTATTAGCAGGTTGGAAAACTTCACTTGAAGCATAGCCTGCTATCTATCCCGCAATAGTGTGACAGAACACTTTTATATATATATATAGATTTTTACCATGCAGCGCCCACATCCCCAAACACTTGGCCTATGAATCCAATTTAATGTCACCCACTCTGGGTTTCTTTATATCTATATTTATAATTTTGGTTAGGATGTTGAGGCCCAGTTAAACCTGCTTCCCTCCTTGCTTTCTCTTTGTTGTATTTATTATTTAAGCTTGCACCTATCACCCCACCCACCACTTTGTCTGTAGTTCATCCACCCTTTGGGAACCCGATATTCTTCATTAGGCTATTTATGTATTTTCACCATTATTTTTATAGACTGTATATATATGGTAGACACTTTGGGTAGCACTCAGATCGTCTTGTTAGCTTTGGTAATAAGATTGGTCTATATCAACATATTCTATGGACCGGTACTGTTGTTTCCTGGAGTTAGAACCAGATGATATGTTATTAACTTCATTTTTTATTCTCTCTCCATTAAGGCCACTTGGCCATCACTGGACTAGGCAGACCAGTATTACTTGGTTTAGTAAGATGCGTATGTTGCGCGCCTTCTCTTGAGAGTATTGCATCATTATGCTTTACATTTATTTTTGTTTACCTTACTCCAAGGTTTTCTATACAAGTGTTGATTTTTTTCAAATGTAATTTGATTTAAATGCATGTTACTGACACTGATAATGTAATCCACTGTGATTTATATTTGTGATTGATACAATGATTATGCCGAATGGAAGTCTTTCCTTTAACTATGAACTCATGTAAAAATGGATGATAGTCTGTTTTTCTTGTCTATACAGGAACCAGTTCGTAATGGTCCGGTTTTAGTGTTTTGTAAATACAATTTATATGGTGGACATGCTAGATGTAATGTTGGCTTGTGAAGAAGACCGTTTGGTCGCAACGCGTCGCCAATAACACGTTTGCGATTACACAAACCCTGGTGTGCGAGTCTTTCATTCTAGCTGAATTAAGCGCTCGTGGAATTTCGTTAATCTATTGCCGGGATCCGACACCCGGATCTTGCACCGACCTCGCCTGGAGAGGAGCTGGGAGTTGTCGGAAACTTAGATATACAAGCGCACCCAAAAATACACAACTTTCTCAAATGGGCATAGTCACTGGAGCGTCTGCATCAGTGGTACTGCAACCCGCTTGCACTGTGTACCATCAGAGGCTGATTTCACCTCCACAAAAGAGCAGGTGCCAGTGGAAAAACAGACACAGACCTGCCAACTTATAAATTTATTTCACTGTGTGAGGAGGGTGCGTTGACATGGGGGTTGGCAGGGCTAAGTGTAAAGATCTGCCTAAGAGACACTTATGCCCCCTTCCCTCACCTCAACACCCCCAAAACAAAGAACCAAAGGGGCTTGCTGAGGCTGATGCCAATGTCCTGGGGTGTTTTCACACCCCTTAATAGACGTCGCTGTTCATAGCCTCCAAAGAGGACCTCAAATGCTCTCTATGCAGTGGTTCCCAGCTCGTCTTCCCTGCCCTCATCTGGCGACCGTGTGAAGGGTGCAGATAACATGTGACACACAGTGGCACCCTGTGAGTTGGCAGGTCTGAGTCCACATGTGGTTTATTTTGAGACCCTGTGTTGCTTGAACCTCATTATTCATACACTGGTGATGTGCATGAGTGCTGCTGTATGAAGTTTCCATGCACAGCACCAGAGGTAAAACTTAAGAACACATTGCTATTAAATAAGACATACACAGAGGACTATGCAACTAGGGAGCTGTCCACTATGGAAACCCACCCCCCACAGAAGTAAAACACAGGAATGTGCACCAGGCAAAATTCTATTTTGCATCTGGAGTACTCACCAGCCGCTCATAAAAATTCTGTTTGTGTCTTGCCCTTTTAATTTAGCGCCACCCTGCTCCTCTTGCCTAAGCATGCCTTGTGGGAGCCCGGCTCATGGGGTCTGTTTCTGTCTTTTTTTATTAATTTTTGGGGAGGACTGGTGCAACATGACGGGCCCAACACTGAAGAGACGTACTCATTCCCTTACAAACTTTCTACGATCCTTTCTACAATTTTTCAAATGAATGGCTGTTTTTCATTACTACGTTCCTGACACTCTTTTTCTGCCCGTTACCTTTACACTTTAGGAGAATTATTATTACATTTTATTTTCCTGACAAACAATGCCAATATTTTGGAAAGTTATTTTATCGTAAAATAAACACTACTTAACATTTTTTGGCAAAGTCTTTTCGGGTTTCCTAATTCTGGTGTATATTTTAAATGGTTACCCCTACAACCAGTCGCTAGTCCACAACAAGAACAAAAGGTCAAAAAATGTTTTCAAAGGGTGAGCTGTCTTGGTAGATCATCATTTTTTCACAGTAAAAGCACCAGGCAATGATGATATATTGTATTGAAACTTCTCGGTAGAGCTTCCAGCATGTCAATACCAGTTTTTCTAAAACCGGATGTCCGGTGAGGCATTTCAGAATGGGAGAAGAGGAAATAAGTTTCTCCTCAGTACAGCTGAGCTCCATAGAGGAGCGTGTGAGGCATCTCTTTTCCTGAGCCCAGCAACACCATCATTTTGCTTACCTAGCTTACTGGTCGTACTCATCAGTGCATAATTTGAGCTGGTGGTTTCCAGTGCTCGGCACTGGCACTTAATTGTCAGCACTGGCTGTAGTGGAAGTACACCACATGGAGGAGCTGTCTGTTTAATTCTGAGATGAGCAAAACAACTGTGTTTATTAAGTCAAATTGCATTGAAAATGAATAATACCAGCTTCTCACACCATTATTATAGCTTTGTGTGGCCTGAAATAGTCTGAATTGTCACATTTATAGGAGTGCGATGGTTAGATGTTGTTGATACTGTCATTGGTAGCGCTGACTGAGGCAGTGCGTGGTGCAGTGGCCTTCCGAGAAGGGCCCTGGCACTTACATTTTTACAAATGAAACACTGGTTACTCACAAGCAAGGCCCTTCAACCGGAATGGGTTAGCCCAGCAGGACGGCCAAGACCTCTGGAGCCCCTATGGAGCATTGACTCAGAGTGCGCCCTGGGCAAAATTGTGTCCGACCTAATACTCTGCGCCAAATTGGAGATGAGACATCAGAGGAGATATGGGGTGAGGGTGTGACAGAAAAGGAGGCAGAGGGGAGAAGAGAGGCTAAAGCAAAGGAACAAAAATATTTTACGGAGAAGCCTGAAGATAATAAAGAGGCACTGGCAGCCTAGCATTTAATGGTTTAAAGTAATTTGCGAGGTAATCTCAAATAATGTGGCCCTCTGAAGGAAGGTGCACTGGGCCTTGCCCAGCTCACCCATCCCTAAAGCTGGTCCTGCCCATTAGCCTGATTGCCACAAGAAGTAGCTATGTGGACCATTCGTCCCGGTTCATGGGAGAGACAGACAGCATTCTCTACAGAGGTGCAACCATCACACTGACAATCTTCATACTGCCAGCCATTCTAGCAAATACAGTGACTCAATCATTGAGGCAGAGATTGCTACAGTTAGGGCCCCCGATAGGTAGGTGGAGGATTGAAAAGAGGTGTATGGCAACCCAAAGTTATCAAATCACCCTGGTGGCCTAATGGTAGGAAATCTAATGACATATGTTACAGGAATGACTATTGGAATGCATGAGGTCCTAGCGGCAACAAATAGGTGCCACCTCCGGTTAAGGCCTCTGGTCCCGATGGGGTCACTGCAGATTTATTTAAAGATAATGTTGACTTTTGGGCACCCCTCCTGACTAAAATGTTGAATGCATTCTCCAAGATTGGGCCAATAATGTCCTGGTCGCACTCGGTCATCAAGCCCATTTTCAAGAAAGGAGACAGAAGTAATGCAAAATGTTATCGCCCGTCTTCTTGATTAATTCAATAGCAATGATGATGGGTAGAGTAATTTTGAATCGATTAGACGTCTGGGCCCAGGAAAATAATATTGTGTCTGATCTTCAGAATGGATTCCGGGCAGGACTAGGCATTGTTCAACAGTGCCTCAACCTACAGTTAATAAATAACAACTATACCCGGGCTAAGTTGGGGTATGCCTACTTAGCTTTCATCGATCTAAAGTCCACCTTTGACCATGTAAACCATACTAAACTTTGGGGCATGATGACAGATATGGGAGTCAAGGCCAATATTGTCAATTTCCTCAGAGAACTCCATAGTGAGGTCTCAGCCAAAGTGAGGTATGGCCCAATGGGGGCAACCACTGAATGTTTTCTGCTTTCCTAGGTTGTACGACAGTACTGCGTCTTGGCCCCACATTTATTTAATTTGGACATAAAAGGCCTGGAGCAATATCTGGCTAACTTAAATATGGGTGTGCCGCATACATGTCCTCGTACAGTTCCTGTCTTACTTTATGTGGATGCTGCTGCCTTAATTGCCAGGATGAACCTCGGGCTGCAGGAGCTCCTTGATAGTTTTGCCAGCTTTATGAGTGGACTGCAGCTAACAGGGATTCACTCCAAAACCCACATTAAGACTTAATGACTTCAGTCAAACTGGAAAAGTTCCTTTTTTATTAACTTCACTAGAATTGCACCTGTTCTAACTATCTGGGACTTTTTAAGTTTGTAACCAACCTAGGATCCGGGTCTATTAAAGAGCACGTGGCAGTATATAAAGCCAAATGCCCAGCAGTCGCAACCTATGGCTCCGGAGTCTGGGGGATCAAAGACTATTTGGCCATTCAGAGAGCTGAAAACGGGTGTTTGAAAAGACTGCTGGGGTCCCACAGAGCACAGCTACCCATATAAGGAATATGGCTCATTACATTGCGATGTATTACATCGCGTGCTTTTACAACGCGGTCGTTGCAATGACCGCGTTGTTAGTACGCGATGCCTTTACATCGCAAGTCATTTCAACGACTTGCACTAGGGGGCGCGCTGGACTCAGGAATAGTATTAATTACTATTCCTACTCCAGTTTGCGCAACAGGAGGGAAGGTGTTGGAATTAAATTCCAATACCTCAGCGCCCCCTCATGCAAGTTGTTGTAATGGCTTGCGATGTAAATGCATCGCGTACGAACAACGTGTTTGTTGTAACGAACGCGTTGTAATAGTACTGCGTTGTAATCACAGCATTGTAAACGCTGTTTCCCCATATAGGTCATGCTGAACTAAGTCTCGATTATGTTAATCACATTTTCAGAATTCAACCGCTCCTTTTGTGGTTATCTATCTAGACAAAGCCAGAGGCCGATTCCGGTGGTAAATTGATTAGGGATTGCATGAAGCTGGATATGGTTGCCAACATTCCATGGCTAATGTATATAAAGCACACAAGCAACAGCTTGGGTTTCCCTGAATTTTATACCAGCCCAGTGGCCCTTTTAACAGCCTTTAAACAAACTCTGAAAGCTTGCTTCTGGAGCTGGAACAGAAGAGACTGTACCGATAATATTAAATGATGAGTCTATCTCTACAGTCCTTAATATTCCGGACAACATATGGAACAGTACCTTATATGGGTAAATAACAGTCACCCGCGGGCCCAGATGACCAGGTTGAGATTAAGTACTTTGCACTTTATAGTGGCTTTTCCGGAACCAGTTAGGTATTCAACGAACCTAGATGTGTGCCCGGGTTACGATTTTTCTGCACAATCCACTTTTCACCTTATGTTATTTTGTAAATTTTGCTCTGGTTTGAGAAAATATATTTCATTGCTGCTTTCAAATGTCAGACATCACAAGCAAGCCATGCATTATTTACAATCTCTTCCATCTCTGAGTATTTGCTTGATATTAGTGAATTATATACAATCTGCAATTAAGGATAGGAAATATGGCCTTCAGAGAAATGTGTCGTCCTGACGGCAAATTGAGCTTTACACGTTATACTTTCTAATGCCTTTTAAACTTGTTTTCTTTATCTTGTGCATGCCTGACTGTGCTGAATTATATACGTGTAATTAAGCATAGGAAATATGTCTCCCATAGAAAGACATTTGCTTGATGGTTTTGAGGCACTTTGTCTTTGATATTTTCTGAATCCATCTCATGCCTATTTTTATCTTGGAATATGCATTTATTTATTAACTGTCTATACTGACAAATTGTATTTGTCTTTTATTGCCCCTTATCCAAATAAAGTTTTCTTGATTGATTGACACAATCATTAACTCAATGAGAACATTAACCTGACATGGATTCATGGCTTTAGCCAGGGATTAATTTGTGTTGGTGGTTGCAGGTGGGCTCCAACAATCATTTCAGGGGACCGGGACATCATTTTCATCATCAGACTTTGACCTACAGCAAGAGAGAGGAATGGATAAAAGGGAGAAAGAGGAAGGGAGATAAAGATAGGAAAACAGTGACAAAGGGAGAAAGAAGATACGAAAAGAGGAACCACAAGCTTAATATGAAGGGGAGAGAAATGTAGATTGATGAAAGAGATATGAGGAGGAATCAAAACTAGGAGGCCTTGGTGTATGGCAACCCTGGCTTTCAGCAGCTCCTATAAAGACTGTGGTTCCCTGTGCTTATTTACTTAGTTACAAATTAAGCACTGGCTTTAGTGTCTGAAGTACTAGGACTATGGTTACAATACTACATCGTCCAAGATGAGGCCTTGGCATCTTGAGGTATAGGCTATGTTGACGTGGTGCTCATGTGGATATACTGCTCATGTGGATGCGAGGACCCCTGAAGATCTGATATACAACCACCAGGAGCCACTGTCAAACTAGCTTGGGTTCCAGATCCCCCAAACTCAAACTGCCCTTCCTTGAGAAACTATGTGCCTATGAGGTATACTGGTGTTTTTATTAATGCTGGCACCTCCCTGTGATTAGGGATGGGCAGTGCTTTAAATGGGCCGGTACTGTCCGATACTGAGTACCAGCACTTTTTTATTTTGAGAGGGAGAGTAACAGCACTTCTCAAGAGAAATGTAATACTTTTAAATGGAGAGTACCGTCACTTCTCAAGAG
This sequence comes from Triturus cristatus, assembly GCF_964204655.1. Classification (NCBI taxonomy): domain Eukaryota; kingdom Metazoa; phylum Chordata; class Amphibia; order Caudata; family Salamandridae; genus Triturus; species Triturus cristatus. The sequence continues at coordinate 273,734,760 of NC_140588.1, forward strand.
AAATGTAATACTTTTAATTGGAGAGTGCCGGTACTTCTCAGAAGCAAACAGGTACTCTAGTACAGAGTACCTGCACTTCTATTTTTCCATTTCAAGCACTGGGGATGGGTGAATATTTGTGGCCATGGTACGCAGAAACTAGCATTGCCACAAACCCACCTTTTCACAGTCCTGCTAAAGAAGATGAACTGCAGGTGGTAATTTCAGACTACTGAGAAATTGATGCACCACGCACAACCCAGGGACAATTTGCAAAGTTCATCTGTAGGCTGTTCTGCCTGCCTGCCTGCAGCCAATCATAATGGTCCCTAATGCATAATACTGATTTTATGTAGTGCTAAACAGCATTTGTGAGAGCGCTGGAACATTTTGATTGCCTGCTTACATCCAATTAGAAATTCTATGGCCAGACCTCTATGGACCTCATTTCTTGGTCTAGGGAGACGCAAACTGCCTGAACACAAGTGGTTTTCTGATTTAGTCCAGTACAGGGATACTCAAGGTACGCCCGGTGGCCGCATGTAGTCCCCTGACCTCCACATGCGGCCCCATGGGCTGCTGTTTGTTTGACTTAGCAGAGACATTCAGATAGATTTGAACTGGTAAGTAGTTATTTACACATTCAATGAAGTAAAAGGAAAAGAAGCAGAGAAGGTGGCCTGCACCACTTATCTTTAGCAACCCCTTTATTTTAAAGACATAATGCAACAAAGATGTAAAAATATGATAAAGGCTCTTCAAAATTAAAAAAAAGTGTGTATCTGCGCATTTATATGCATTTTTTTAAAGTGATAGTTTTCAAACATGAACTTGGAAATATTCATGCCTTCCCCGCCCTGACAAAAATGCCATCAGCGAGCCAAGAGGCAGGTCAGTTGTCACGTGCAACCTGGATGTGGCCCTGGTTATTATTATGCCTGTAACATAATAGTTTCTTAAATCAAACACATAGGGTTTTGTCAACACACATCCTGAACTCATAAATGAGGGTGCCCTGGTATGTGATAATGAAGAACAAGGAAGCAAAGTGAAATAAAACAAATGACTAGGATCACACAGTTTAGTGAAGTGGAGAAGCCAGTACTGGTCGCAGGTTTGATCCCTGCTTCTAAGCACTTCTAATGTTTACAAATAACAGACTTAAGGCCCGAGGAGATTGTGAGGCCTAAGATTCTATTTCATGTCAATTCAATAATGAAGTTACTTCCTTTGTACACTTGACTCGCCAAAGGCAATGATGGCAAGCAGAAAAGGCTCGCCCCAGGGTGCGGTAGAGGGATAGCGGCTTAGACACACCTTCAAACAGTATTGACAAATCTATGACTTTTCTAGAGCTAGGGGCTTAATTTAGAGGGCAGCATGGAATGAAACCCTCAAAATAACTCTACAACCCACTGTGCACACTATGTACCTGCTTCTCTTCCCCTGTGCTCACTTTCCTCCCCAATGCCCCTCACCCCCACCCTGCTGGCATCAAAGTGGTCATCGGTCATTTCAGGGACCATACTTTTGGGCCCCTGAGAAAATGTTTGGGAGTACCCACGGTCCAATACATTGCCCCATTTTTCTGGTACACCTAGAGAGCGAATTTTGCAATTTTTTAAAATCCCATTTTCACTGCATGGGTGAACTACAATGAAGGCACTTTGTTGTAATTCGCTTTCGAGTATTTTTCTCCACCTGCGGTACCTGAGATATGGCATCTTGTTAGTTTAAGGGCATATAGTATAGCGCAATGACTCACTCCGAGAGGAGTATCTCGGCGCTTAACAGAGTCAAGACAAAATGGCAAGACAACACAACCAGGTTTTCAGAGGTTTTTTAAAACTTTGTCTTGTCCTGACATGTTATAAATACCACTGACACGGTGTTCTCGTTAAGCACTCACATTATCTGCAGTGTGTGCTATGCAAAATCCATGCCATAAATGTAAACATGACGGTACCCTCTGCTTGGCAATCACATCTGGAGAGAGCTGCTCTATACCTGCCTAGGCCTTCAGACTACAAGATTTTCCCCGGTGTGAGGAGTTTTTCCTCTGCCCTTTGCCTGTTATTGAAACTCATATTTTGATGGGTCCCCCTTCTATTCATTCACGTCATGCTATTGGGTCCAGTCTATGTTTTATCTTCTTGCGCCTTCACTTTATGTTGCATCGATGCCTGTCCACCACTCCCACACTCTCCCACGTCCCTCCGTTTGGGGCCACGTGCGGCCTCCTTTCCTGCTAGTTCTTCAATTTTCGCTCCTTCTGAATACCTTTCTGTTACGCTTGTCTCTCATCCATTTTCACACCGCCCCGACCTCTCTCTCCTTTTCAGATCGGCCTTTTAATCTGCGCTAAAACCTTTTGCATCAAAGAAACTGCTTTCTTTTAACAATATTCTGCAGTGTGACCCCTGTGGCGCCCGTTTGTGTCTTTTTAAGGCATCCAGGCGCACAAAAAGAATCAATCCGATACAAAGGGCCGCCGTGAAAATGGGAACTCTAATTCGGCGGCGGAAGGTTTGCCGAAAGACAGCCGTGAAAGTCACACTGACTTTTTCCATTTACCAAATTAATGCAAGCCTGTCTTTTGGTCCAGAATCTAAACCTGTACAAGATTTCGCTTCAAAATTCAAGGCCTCCTCTAGCAAATCTAACCATGGGGGTCAGCCATGTTTCTCATTTTAGGAGGCCTCAGTGCTCTAAATGGGCCGGTACCCACCGGTACTGAGTACCGGCACTTCCGTTTTTTTGCCGTCAATACCGGCATTTCTCTGTAGCCAGGGAGAGTACCGGTACCCTGATCCTGGGCACGGGAGCCTCAGGTTAGGTTTCTGCTCCAATACAGGGCAGAGGCTGCTCGCTTGTAATTAACTCGGCTGAAGTATCTTTTTCCAGAGTTGCTGGTGAAGATTCCTGCAGCGCCCATTTGAATGTCCCGAAACTGCAGGGGTTGGAGAGGGCTTGTGTCATGCTGTGATTAACAGGACAGGGTCTCTAGACTGACCCTGCACTGTCAGTCAGATGTGCAGCGACCATTCGGGTGAAAGTGCCATCATGACTTGCATTTTGTGTTATGAGTTAATCTGTGTTTTTTTACATAAACACATTTCTCATGTGTTTCAATAATGTGCTGCAACTGGTACAGAAGTCTCTATGCACAATGACATTTTGCCCTTAGCCCGCCCACTTGCCACACCTCTATTTTAATGTGTACCTGCACTTATTTCTACCCATTTAAAGCACTGCTCCGCACCTCAACCTCCTGAACAAACAGACTAACTGCCAGATGGGCTGGTCTGACACGTCAGTGTGTGTGTGTCGTTTTTGGCTGTCTGTGGGACTATTTTGTGGTCTGCTGGGCTGGCTTTTACTGTTGATTTCCCTGATATTAATACAAACATTGCCTGCAGCAAGCTCAAATCCATGCTGACTTACAAACTTTGCAAAACACTTGTACAGAATGTCTTTACAAGTTCAAAACAGCCTAGATTTGATTCAATGGGCCACTATTTAATTCTCTAATGGGGACCACTATTATTTTAGTGCCAGGCTTAATTTCTGCCCCAGTCCGACCCTGATTGCTTTGCATTACTATCAGGATCTTCCTGAGCAAGGACATCTGTAGGTTAATGCCACTCACAACACTGTTATCTTGTGGAGTAAATTACAGATCAGTATCGAAGATTTTCTCAAGGTTTTCTACTTTTTGAGATATGGTGATAGACAAGTCAGGCTCCTGGGACATTTAAAAGAAGTAGATCAGTGTCAGGTCCTCCTATTTGCAGGAATTCTATTTTAGCAAGACTCAAAACACACTCAACACTGCAGACATGAAGGACGTTTGGCAATAACAGGAAGGGCTGCAGGTAGGGTTGCCACCTGGCTGTTGTTCTACTAGCATGACCCGGCAGGTACTAAAATTAGGAAAATCACTTAAAGCCGGCATTTGTTCTCCATTTTCACTCAATACTTCAAACAGCAACTATAAGGAGAAAGTACTTTACAATATGCTCTAAATCTGCCTTTATGATTCTTGACTGATCAGTAGCGTAAACAAAAGCAGAAAAGGTGTGTCACAAATGAATACGGATGATATTATATGAAGTTCTATTTAAGTATCATGTCTGGGCCTTTGCAAACTCTTTAAACAAGAACAATCGGCCGGTAGTTTACTTTTGAAAAGGTGGAAACCCTAGCTGCAGCAGACTTGGTATAATCCAAACACAGCTGAGTTTTCAAAATAGGAAAATGCACTATAATTGTTTTGTATACAGCAGATGATACCATAATCGTCATCATCATCTTCATCAGAATACTTTATTCGATACAATACTTAAAACTGGTACAATACCTATAAATATTTATTTTTATTTTATTTGTAGAGTTTTATATAGTGCTAACTAGACCCGGAGGTATCAGAGCGCTTTGCATAGATGTGGAGTAAATAAATAGTTACATTAGTTACTTCGGTTACAAGAGAACAAAAAAACACAAAAAAAGCAAGTCACAAAGAACATAGAGGGAGGTGGGGGAGGGGAAAGGAGCGAGTAGCTGGAAATTAGTTCAAGTCAGGCACACCAGAAAAGATAAAGGTTAAAAATCAGAGGACCCTTTAAATTCAATGTCAATGAACCCTCAGTCCGGTCGGGGTAGTGGAATTTACAGCATTGGTTTCGCTCTCCGCATTGGAGTACCCTAGCTGCGGAGAGGGCCAGAAGAAGGGGTGCGAAATGGTTGTCTTACACTGACCATCCTTGCCAATAGGTTGTAGGCGACCCGATGCAGGGGATCGACGTGAGGTGAAAAACAGGCTGGCGAACCATGACAAAGACCGGCTGCATGCAGTGATTTCTGACTCTGATTAACGCCGCCAAGATGGAGGCCTCATGTCTCAGTCCCATAGACCTCTAGTATAGAATGGAGGAATTGCAGATCCTTTAAACCCCAATCACAAATCGCGGAGGAAGCCAACTTCTGGGTGCTGGATTTGACGGGGGGTGGGGATGGGGGGGGGGCAGTCAAGGGGATGAGAGGTAGGAAGACAGGAACTCGTTGCTCTCTCCCGGTTCATTAAAAGGATCACTAGGGGATACAAGGGCGGCAGTATCGTGGGGTTTACTCGCTGCTTTGTCTGGGGAAAGCGACTCGGGCGCCAAAGCAGCAGCTACGGGAGGCGTAGAAAGAGGAAGTTGCAGCGGGATGTCCAGTAACCGTGGCCATGCCCGGAAGGTAGGTGACAGTCATGGATAGCACCGGAGGGGTGATCCCTAGCCCATCTCCTCTCAGCTGCATAATCAGCTCAACCGAGCTTCGGCCATGTTGCTTGAGTTCCACTGGCGGCAGTCTTTCTTGGTTTTTTGTTTGCTCCTGTAGCCGGCTTCAACTCAATCGGCGATAGTTGCGGAGCGGCCCTGGAAAATCACGGCAACGTAGTCTACAGATCCCCGGGGGAGGAGGTGGCTTGATGGGTTTTTTTCTCAGGGATTTATGCCAAAAGGCAATCCCTAGCCAGGGAGCTCCCAGACAGAGCTCCTTACCCATCGGCCATTTTGGATCCCCGGGTGGATACATAAATATACAATCAACAATACAAAAGCACACTATAAAACATGTCAATAAAACGTTTTGCATGATATCAATAACAATACCTATGAAATATATATATATTTGTTATCTAGTTGCCTCCCTATGATTTGCTAATTATAATCAAACTTATTAAAAAAAAAATACAGCAGTTAAAATCATGCAGAGAGCCACCTATTTCTAAACTCCATAAGGTTCCACAAGATTACTCTTGAGAAAGGAAGATGGATAAATAGATTAACTATGCGTGTCCTTCAACGGCCTTGCTTCTAATAGACCCACTCCAGTGTATATATTTAGATACCGCACAGACAACTGCCTACTCAGATGATACAGTAAGTGAGAAAAGCTGTCTTCAAAACTTCTAAGCAAGTGCTCCATCGCTTGTGATGGGGAAATTGGCAGGCTTTGCTCCTTCAGAAGGAAGGTTTAAAGCACACTCCGCTGCCCGTTGGCCATATAGGGTCACGATGCGACACTGTAGAAGAGCGGCGTGGCAGGAATTGCAGGTTTTTTCTACTGATATAAAATAATGCTCCCAGACGCTGGAGTAAAAGATCACTTGGAGACCTTCACTTCCATGTGTGTCATGCTCACCAAAATTATTTATTTATTTTTATTTATTTTAAGCATTTATAAAGCGCACTGTCACCATTGCAGGCATCCTGGCGCTGACTAGACCAGAGGGAGACGTAAAATGAAGCAAAAAACTGAGAGTTGTCAGACAGAAGTTTTAGGGAATAACCAGGTTTTGATCCTTCTCCTAAATGGGAGAAGTTCAGAAATGTGCCTAATATCAGCTGGGAGCGAGTTCCAGAGCTTGGCAGCGGTTACTTCGAAGGATCTGCCTCCAGATCTAACTCTCTTGAATCTGGGAACAGCTGCCAGTTTGGCCTCAGAGGAGCGAAGCTGCCTGGCTGGAGTGTACCACGTGAATTTCGATTGTAGGGAGGCAGGGCCAGTTCCATGGAGCGCCCTAAATGCTATACAAAGGGCTTTGAATTGTACTCTCTGCCTCACCGGCAACCAGTGTAGTTTGCTCAGAGAGGAGAGCCCGTGTGCTCTACTCGAAAGCCCCAAGGCCATCTTAGCAGCTGCTGATTGAACCCTTTGGAGCCTGTCCAGCAAGAATCCAGGGGATCCCAGCAGAAGGGCATTGCAATAATCCAATCTGCTGAGAATGGTGCATCTTACCACTTGAACACGAGCATGTAGGGGGAGGAGAGGAAGGACTTTCCTTAGGGAACGGAGGATAGCAAAGCAGCAAGCAGTAGTCTTATAGATATGTGTCTCCAAACTGAGCTTATAGTCCAGCATGACCCCTAGGTTACGAACTGATTCCACCGGCCGGACAGTGGAGGGATAAAGTCTGGCGAATGTTTGCATTTATAGCAGTATAGCATTCAGTCACAATGTTTTAGTCATTTCTGGACATGTCACTTCACCCTCGAACGGTAACATTTAAAGGGCTGGCCATCGAACTTGGTACTCAGAAGTTTTAATTCAGAAGGTTCAACTTGACTACCATGTTGTAATTTGCCGTGCTGAATTCAATTTGCTTCCTCCCTGCTGCACCACCAATGGAAGCAAATGGCAATGCCAATTTTCTGTCTAATGAAGCGTTCCATCTTTCAATGTCCCACAGCCTCCTGTGCATATATGAACGCATTGAGCGCATGCGTACTGACATGATCATCATTTTCACTCTTGCATCTGTCAATGTCCCACAGCTTCTGTGCATATTTGAACGTGTTGCACGCATGCACACTGACATGATCATCATTTTCACTCTTGCATCTTGACAAGAGTACAGAAGAGCTCCCAGAAATGCAATTCCTTCCAATATCTGAGGAAACAGGGAAGTATGGCTACTTCCGGGAAGCAAGGACATGTAGGAAAATGTCAATAGTTAGAAAACTTGGTTGGTCCACACAGGGAGAAGGCCAGGACTGTCTGTGACTTACCACCCCAAATACATACTGACCCCATCAGCGCTTCGGTCTACTGATCTCAGGCAGACATGTATGGACTAGAGGGGTTTGTACAGGCCACGAAAAAGGGCACATAGGCAACGAAAGGAGGCAGGAAATAAGCACAAAGACAGTGCTATCTAAGACAGCTGGTTTGAGAGGTTTATAGTGCGCATGTCAGGCTGGCTGTCGCAATACGGCTGGCCAAATGGACAAGCACACTATACACTGGCAGTCCACCACTGCTGCCACTCAGCAGGTCCGCCCCTTCCTGAGTCAGGACCGGTTGACGAAAAATAGAATGGTAAATAATTAACTTCATTACAATTTTATTTTTCCTTTCTGGGACCTTTCTGGGGCCATTTAAGTGGGATGCCGCTCCTTCGCTCCAATGTGGGAGCCACCCCTGGCAAATTATACAACTAAGGGCCAAAGAAGATCAGAGCTATCAACAATCATTTGCACTTCAGAAAAGCCACAATGTCTTGGCTTTTCCCATAACCAACACTCAAACACCTCTCAGACCACAATCTTCACTGTCTTATATATGTTGCAGGCAAACCAATCCTAATACATTTTTGCTACCGCCACATGCCTACAACATGCTTGCTTGCCGCTGCATCAAGTTTGGAGCACTTTCTGGACCTGAGACACCACGCCAATATTCATCACCAATAGGTGACACTGCTATGAACATGTGGTACTCATCAATGAACACTGGAATTGAAACTGTTGAGAGCTAATCTGCAATTCTTTAGGATCTCAAAAAGAGTTAGGATAGCCCTATAGAAATGCTGAAATACAACACAGTACACTACAAAAAAAAGAATTTTACTATGTGGAATAATGAAGGCTCTCCGTTTCCATTTTTACTGCTATTTAAAACTAAATACATACAGAAAAAAGTGTGTTTCTCTGTGTGTATTTATGACTAAAAATGGAAAACAGAGAAAGTAGGCCTATCTTTTTATGTTCAGAGACTGAGCAGTCACAAAATTACTAGTAGTAAAAAATAAAATTGCAGTTTGTGAATAACAAAACAATAGTAAACTTACACAAACGTGTACTTTTACCTTTGTGAATATGGCTCCATGACTTGACAGGCCAATATTTCTTCCTAAAGTATGATATACCCATAAATAATTAGTACCATAACTATAATGTTTTAATTAGTGCATTGTCCTGCTTATGGGGCTGAAGCACAAAAAGCCTCTAAGTGTCCATTTACTAATTGTGTAAATTTTGAAATATACTACTTGTAACTTCATTCTACTTCCTTTTTTTCTTTGATTTAGAGACTATATTGGGCCGAATTATTTGGTTGAATAGTCGCATTAGTATGATATTATATGTAATCCCCTTTTAACACATATCTTATTTCCAATGGATGTTAATAATATGCCTAACATATCCTGCAAACACTGTCTTACCAGGCAAGCTGGTTTTATGAAATATATAAAATTAAGACTCTGAATGGACAGAATGAGGATGTTGACGGTGGATAGCAGAGGACCTTTTGATACTGCATTCCCCGAAAGTGCATACAATTTGACTACCAATGAAAAAGTTTGGTAATTCTGATTTTAATCATGAGTTTTTTTTTAATACATTAAGGAATGACTGACTACTGTTGTACCCAACCCAGAGCTGCATGCGAGACCACAACCAGCCCAGTTTACTCTTTAAAATCTTGCAAAAAAAAGTTAGGAAGTAACAATACTCACAACCAACAAAACAGAGAATAGGAAGCTCTTAGGATCCCGGCTTCTTCCTCTATTACTCTGTTATATGTACATACCTCAACATTACCAAACAGTGTAAAGGAGCTTTGCTGGTGATGCTGCCTGATATGAAAGATGTCTTCATGGTCAAAATATATCTTTTTATTCTTTCAAAAATAAAAATGTATTGGTGGAATCTGTAATGCCACAATCATAGACTTGATCGTGCATATGCCACCTCTTTACCTTTATTAATCAAAAAGGATTTGTTATGGTTACCACTTACTGATTTTCTTTCCAGACATATTATTTGAATACTATATATTGAATGTTTATGATATGTTGCTCTTTTTCTTCTCTCTCTCCTCTTCTCTCTTTTTTTTCTTCCTTTCTCTTTTTCCTTCTTAAAAAGAAAATCAGCAAAAGCTTTTTGTAATTGGTATAGCTTTTATATTCCTTTTTGGGACTTAATTTCTTACAATTGTTCTGGCAACCTCTTTTTTTAAACATTTTTCACTGTATTGATGTTCTACATTGTCTATTATATTCAATCAAGCTTTCTAAACTGAAAAAAATAAAAAATGTATACTAACTAAAGGTAAAACTGTTAGTGAGCTAGGCTTTGCTCACTAAAATAATTTATAGGTTTTGTTCACTAAAATAATTTGTCATCTAACTTTAAAAAATACAGAGTTTGACCAGTAAAGTCAATGCTAGAGGGACAACATGAAGTACTGTAAGAGAGTTGTCTAAGGTCATCCCATCGTGTTGAGTCAGGGGGAGGGGTGGAGAGAATGCCCCTGCTGTATCCTGATTACTACCTCCCGAGACTGCACTCCTGCAAGTATAAAAGCTGATGGTTACGTCAGAGGTCTGAGAATCCCAGAGTAGAGCATTCTCAAGAAGGGAATGCTAGGGTGATTGATGTACGCACAGAGCATTCGCTAGGAATGGTTATAGAAGAAAAGTAATTCTGGGTAACCCTGTGTACCAAGGAACATGGGTCAATAAATAATCAAACAACTCTGGTTCCTTCGGAATTGCTTACATTTATTTTTATACACTTGGAGGAATCATACAATGTATTCCTATGCAGTAATGCTATTAGTTAAATTACAAACTCACATAATCAATCGAAGCACAAATAATTTATGCAGCTATTAAGCAAAATCACCAAAAATGACAATACATGGGGACTCACGGTATAGGGTGGAATGCACATGAGTGGGCTGATAAAAAAAATAGGTCAAAAAGGCACAAATGCAACAGAAAAGATATTCGCTGCCTGATAAATGCTGGGAAGGCCATTGTAATTCATGTAAGAAAATATCCATCAGGATCAATTCTTTAATTAAACAGTCCAATAATAGTTTAGTCGATATCGTGATCCTCTATATCATTATAACCTATGCACTGCTTCTGACCTCCAATATTACATCACTCATAACATGTAAAATGACATCTTTGATGACATCACTGATGGAATCTCACATGACAGCAATGGTGGCATCACAGTGTGCTATAGGCGTTCTGGACTGGAAGTAATTCGACAAGGTACACCTGTGCACTATTTTCTATCACCAATCAAGTGATACTAGACAAAACATGTTGCAAAATGAAAAACACTTAGCATATCTGTGAACTTACCCACAGTGTTTACTGGTATTGTCACCTAAGAAAAAAAGGCCTGTAAGGGGGGCATCCACTTTTTAAACCCTGAACACCCTCCAAGTAGTGGTTGTTCTCTTCACGTTAATGGTATCATCAGCGTAAACATCTCAAATGATGTACAATTTTGAGTAAATAGGTTGACAGATATACATTGCCCAGTGATGAGGGAAGGTTGAACATACAACCCTTCCAAAGTTTGGTAAAAAACACCACACACATTACTAAGATGAGCAGAAATGTGCAGAACTTTAGAGCCATTGCTACAACCACACTGTGATTTACATTAGCTCTAAATTGCTCAACCCAACATTGTACATTATTTAAAAACGTGCAATGTCAGGTAAATTGGCCAAATAAAGACCCATCACTTATAATCCTCCAGGTTACACTGAATCTGTGTATAGCAATGTATGGTAAATATTCAACACATGCATGTGCCCAGACATCTACAGGTAAAGAATTGATTGTGAAAAGAAGCTTTTGCGTTTCTCCAAGATTTTTAATGACGTTTGTCTTAAATCCACAAAGTACTTTGAATTGTGCTTCAGCAACCCACACCTGGCGTGCTCATCCTTTGCCCTCTTTAAAATGGAAGCCATGATACGTTGCGACTATCTTTACACCAAACTGCCTCTCCAAAACACCAATATGTGACAGTGTTGAGGGCAATCATTTTAGCATTTTTCTAAAGGCTGTGGGCTTATCTTTTTGGGTAGCGTTCCCAGAGTGTCCTATTATATGTCTGCTTTAATTTTTTGAATGTACCATTGGTACTGTGATGCTACAGCAGGACCTACCACTACAGCAATGCCTTTACTTCCTTTTTCAAGTTCTGCAAGAGTACCAAATGACCATGACGTTTTAAAAAAAAAAAGGTTGTGTGGTCTATAAGGGGTCACTTTATTTTAAGTCTGAGCCTAGGGGTTTCCCCACAGGCACAAATACCCAAGATGTTTTGTAGATTTATTAAAATTATTAATTTTCATGACTTTCTATTTACTGCAGAACTTAAAAACGGTACCACATTACCTTTGACTCACAGAAAGCACATCTGATTGGTTGACATGACTCTATTGATACATTTGAAACACATCCCCCCCCCCCCCATTAGCATTATTAGGGATTTGCAGTTGGGTGTCTCAATGTCTTTTGCAGTGCCCTGTGACTTTTTTCTGTGACCGCATCACTTTTTTGGGGTATCTAGCCAAAAATAAATGAAAACATGACATCTGAACGAGAGAAGGCACTAGATGAAGAGTCTCAGGATCTGTAAGAGCAGACGAAGACCATGCCAGAATCCATCGCCTGGTAATTCTTCTCTATTCCAGATGGAGAACAGAAAGTAATAGCTAAAGTGTTCCGAGACGTCCTGTGCTACAAAGAATTTAGCCGGGATACAGTTAAGAAGTACTCTTTCAGCACATCAGGAATGATGAAGTACCTGAAGGGCTGGACAGTCAGCAGCCGGTATGCAAAGTGGAGACAAGAAGCGGAAGTGGGAGGGTCCAAGTTTTCTGTTGCAGGTCTATCTGCTCAAACTACTAACCATACACTTGTAATAAGGCAGAAGGGATATCTGTCACGTTTGTGCATGTGTGTGTGTGTGTGTGTGTTTGCGACCCATAGGAATAGCTAAAATCACAAGGATGGTGGCCTGCTGGGGTCAGCAGACCACCATGTCTGTGATTGCTTTCAAATAAAGCAAACATTATAGTTTTTAATGCAGCCCGTTTTTTTTTAAAGGAAAATGGATTGCGTAGAAAAAGAAAAACAAAAAGTTTTCTTTTCATTTTTCAAGTACACGCTGTGGGACCACTGCCTGCTCTTAAGAAACATTTTCACGAACATTCACAAAGGGGAGGTGGACCCTGGGGACCCCTTCCCGTTTGCGAATGGGTTACCACATACTTGAAGTAGCTGGTAAAATGAGAATGTTTTGCGACCACATTTCGGTCGCAAAACATTTCTACATACCGCTGCGATTCAGTATTAGAGGGACGCCCTAAACACGCCCCTTCCTAATAGCAAAACAGTATGTATTCACAATTCAAAATTGATATAAGGTAGCATGTTACCGAATCGCAAACTGGAAATCAGAGATACCAAAAGGCATTTTATCGGTTGCAAACGACCTGAATCGGGCCATTTGCGACCAGTAAAATGCATGATGCATGTGGCCGTTGATTACTACAAAACCATCCAAACCATTAATTTATGACCGGACACCCACTGAGTGGTATAAAAAGTTGGCACAGGAGAGCCAGTCATAGATATCAGCCCACCTACTACACTGCCACTTACTGCGCTCTTGTGATGCTTTGTAAAGTTGCCAAAAGCATGAAAATCATTCCTTCCAAATACTGCGAATCAAGTTGCAGATAAATCACACTACTCACTCCCTCAAAAGAAATGTAACATTGTGACATATCTGCTGTCAATATCCAAGTTTCAGAAATCCTGTGTTTTTTAGGTCGAGCCTGTGCAGTGCATGTGCTGCTCTGCGAGGCATGCTGTATTAGAGTATGAAAATGAAGCCCCGCCTACGCTCCGCCCTTATTTTCATTGGCTTGTGTCATTGTCCTTTGTAAATGCTGGCTTCTGATTCGTTAATAGGCTTGTTAGTCCCTCGTTAGTACCGCCTTGTCTTCATTTGTAACCTCCCATGAGGAGAACCCTTTTACTTTTGTTGTTACACAGTATGTTTATTTTAGTCTGTAAGCACTATTTTCTTTAATGAGTTTCTGGTCTAGCAGTAACTACGTGCAGTGCACCATATGAGCTCTCACTTTCAATGCAGTCCGGGACAGTCGCAGCCATTGCTTTTTCCAATTGCTTCTCTTTTTTATAATGGTTTCTTGCAAATCGACAAGTTTAGTACCGAGTGTATGAACAGTCTATTTCATCAATTCGGGCTTTCTCACTTGTTATACCTATACACCATACTGGCGATGGTGAGGTTGGTTTACAAGGGGAAAGGTAACACGCTCATTTTCTGTGACCCAGCACGGAACTAAAGTGTGGCTCAAGAAGAAGCAGGCACAGCAAAAAACTTTAAAGTTATAATAACAATTTACAGTAAAACCAAGCAACACTGGGCAGTAATATATTTATAACATGCGTTTTAATAACCATGTTTAGGCATAAGCGCACACAGTTTTAGGCTAGAATCCTGAAATTATGTTCAAAACGTGTCCGTTAGAAAAGTAATTGTGGAAACGAATTTCACTGTCTATCCCGAGTCTACCAATGCGGCTGCATGTTTTTTCTTACTCTTTATTGACTTTTTGTTTTTCTTGTTTCCAAGCACCCCAAGCCGCGCTTGCACGTTAATAGAGAGCCACATCTAAAGAAAGGGGTGCGGCCAACATTAAAATAAAAGCCCTGTTTTGGGCACTTTTACCAAAAAAGTATTTGTTTTCAAACAAATGCTTTTTTGGTAAAAGTGCCCCATATAGCACTTTCACTTTAATGATGGCCATGCCCTTTCTTTAAATGTGGCTCGTCTAAAGAAAGGGGCGTGGCCTCTATTAACATGCAAGCGTGGCATGGGGCGCTTGGAAACAAAAAAAATATTTGCAATTCAATTGGTCTCGCATTTGCGAGAATTTAAGCTATTGCCATTTACAATGCCAATAACTCTCGTAAATGCGATACCTATTGCATTGCAAATGCTTTTTAGTTTAATGTTGCAAAGACACAGAGAAAGCAGGCTTGCAAACTACTGTCTTTAATCTGACATTCTGAGACAGGGAGAGTGAGCACACAACTGTGCTTATCTGTACATCTCACCTGAAACCCACAAACTCATGGTCCAAAAGGAAACTGACTCAAGAGGAAGCCAGAAGACAGAGACGTCCATGTCAGTACATTAAACGGCAGATATACAAAGCATTTTCAGGATCGCCAGCACTCCAATTCAGAGTTTGCAACTGTAAAAATACGTTTTAATGCAGTAATCTCATTTTATTGGCCAGTAAACTTTTACAGACTCCTAAAATGGGACTGTGACCTCATGCTGTTTCAGTATTATCATGTTTAGAGCCAAAATCGAGTTGCAAAGCATTGAAAAATTACAGACTCTCAAACTGGGGTGGTATGCCATTAGCAAAAGAGCAGGGGTCCCCTTTGTGCATGTTAAAAAAAAGTTGGTTGGGGATTAGCAAGTTGTCCCGGAGACCACTACCAACTCTGAAACAAACTTTAAAAAAAGTTTGCTTTGTTAAAAGGCGATCCAAGACATGGTGGTGGGCTGACTAAAGGAGGTCGCCATCCTTGTTATTGTCACCAGTTGGAGCGAGCTGCAATGTGCGACCTACTTCATTAATATTCACAAGGTAGGTGGATTGAGATCCACTCTGATTCCGAATTTTACGAACTGACCTATTGACAAATAAATACACAGGCTAATTCATATAATTCCATTCTGATCGCAAAAATACTGCAACTGCAACCAGTTTTTTTCCCGACAAATATTTAGTAGATCTGGCCCTCAGTTCTCTTTACTAGATGAATAAATCATGCAAAAAAGGCTAAAGTGATCTGAAACAAACCTTAATTCAAATGTTTTAGATTTGTATTAATAACTTGGAGGAACACATTACTCTGCCTACACCTACAATGTTGGGGTTAAATAGGTAACTGCCGTACACTTTTCTTAGAATTAATCCTGTAGCCTTTCACAAATCTTGTGGGAACTGGGGAAGGATCAGAGGTACAGAGGCGTAGAACGATGAATAGAAACATTGGTGCAATCTCTTCGACATCTTGAATTTTAACAACTTCTTTTTCTCAAGAACTCCTTGATAACAATGCCAGATGTGAACACTCGCCAAACAAAGACCGGTCTCATAATTCACCCAAACCTATATAATATCAAAGATGAAAGCAGGCACTACTCTCCCATTCAAGCTTATTCACCATGATGGACCAACTCCAAACATACTTGGGTCACGTGGATCTATGAGAAGGGGTGCAGCCTACTCCATGCTTGCTCTCCGTTTGGCCTGCTGCCTCCACTGAAGCTGCCCTCTTCTCAGGCTTTTTCAAAATGTCACAATGAGTCCTGTTTCAAGGTAGGAAAACACTATTCTAATCATTGAAAGGCTCCTTTCTGTTTGCCAAAAATGCTCTTCATCGCCAGATCAGTCAGTGCCACTGTGATGGTATACCAGCATGCATTCAAACTCTGGTAATCAGAGAACCCATTTCTCTTCTGCAGTGTGTCCCAGTTTGTTTTGTGCATCATCCAGGATCCCCTTAACACTGACATTAGCTGAATGTTGACAGTTCTTAATATATTTACCTTTCTACAAATAAAACACTTTCTCAATCACCTCCCCATGATAGCTTCTACAGATGAAATCTCGGCATACAGACGAGATGGGTTTCTGTATCTTCAGAAGCTCCATAGCCATCTGCAAACACCTCTTCTTTCAGAGGTGAAGGGGCCCCAAGCAGCCCACCTAAATATTTTCTGCATCTCTCTTCGAGCAAAAACACACCGATGCTTCAGCAGGATGAGAAGCAGAGCCCACAAACAAGAGTTAGCAAGGCAGCCATCTTGTTTGCTACATAGTCCTGCCTTTGAACACTTTAGCGAGTTCATTAGAATGCAAGAACTTGTACTGTTTGCTAATACTGTTATATGTATGTATATATAATATGTTTGTATACCACACAGCGTGATAAAACCACAGCTGTCCAAAAACCCTAGATTTTCCTGGGGACAGTTGGGACCCAGCCTAGCTAAGATAACCATGGGAGCTTCACTGTAGTCGGACCGTTTTGGATTTAAATCTCTACAAAACTCTATATGTCATTATTATTTTCATCAATTGTCTTTGTTAAAATTTGTGAATGCCGGCTAAGAATTCACTTGGCGGATACTAGCCAGTAGGTCTTGAGTATGGTTTAGAGGACACTAGCCTACTAAACTTGAGTATGATCCATCACTTCAAACCCTGCTTTAATGTCCTTTTGTTAAATAATCCCCATTCACAAGGTTTTATCTTCCAATGTTTCAAACTCCAGTAATGAGATTGCTGACATTGTTCCAGTCTACAGTCATGGAAAGTTTTAGATTTTCAATAGCATGTCTAGAAGACCTGAAATACTTCAGACCTGATTATCTCTCAGCGCATAAAAGTCCGCGACTCTCGGTTCTGTCAGATTTTCTGGGCCATAGCAGCACAGCGCTTTGGTTGCCATGGAGAAGCAATGCATTATTCTGAAATCTCTGTAGCAACAAGCTACAGAATTACAGAGATGTGTCTGCTCTCTCAGACGCGAAATACATATTGAAGTGCATCCAGTGACATGTGTCCTTACAGTAACAGGAACGTCTGTAGCACGGGAGGGGTGATGAAAGCCTCCGAAAGAATGGAGTGGCACATAGGGTTCGTATAACCCAAGGCAGGTTCTGCTTCTTTGCTTCAGCTGTTGTCTCATTGGGGGTGGTCTCCACCAAGGATGACCTCTGTAATATAGAGGGGGTAGAAATCGGGTGTTTTGACAAGAGGGCTACTCATCAGCAAAGCCAACGTTTGCGGACTGAACTCACCAATGATGCCCCAGGTGGCTGCATGGTAAAATGTACCGTGCATAAGTGGTGCTTGTTGAAATTCTCAGTCACGGAAACACTACCTGAAAACATCTTCAACTGGAAGTGGAAAAATCATACTTAAATAGATTGTTTATTGGGATTTGTTTGCCAGTATAGCAACCAAGAGACTCAGAACAGAGGTCAAGAGCCTCAGAACCTAGGAGATCCCCTTCACGGAGGCCTCACAGGTTAAGATCTCAGATGAAAAGTTGCCTCTGGGGGAAGTTAAGTAGCTGTCAAATTCACTCAAGGCATGCATGTTAGTACATTGGGAGAAAGCTGTGAAGGGATGTAGATTTTGGAAAATGAATATGCTTACAGGACGTCAAACCTCAGAGCTGTCGCCAACTGGGCCCATTTGTCCTCTGAGGAACAAGAAATAAAAACAAAGCAATCCAACAAAAAGCTGTGCAGACTTTAGAAAAGTCTACCTTCTGCTTCTCTCACCAGAACCTGTTAATAACAAGGGGAATTGGAGGGAAGTGTGGGGGGAAGCAATATTTAGACCAGGCAACAAGACTGAGATATGTACAGTAATCCAATTCAGGTATTCAGATCATGTTACCTCATGAAGTATGCACACTACACATTGTTCAAACCAGAAGACATGGTAAGGGAATCCTCTTTCACGAAAGAGTAGCCACTGGTTACCCTTTCAAAAATAGGGTATGCAGCAATTTAACAGGCTGTGTGGAAGATCTGGTTGTTGCTGGAGGTACAAGTGCTGTGGTTAGTTCTCAAAAGGGCAGCAGGTGCCTGGATGAGATGAAAGTATTGGGAAGCTGAAGCAGAGCAGACAAAAAGAACCCACATTAGCTTCAGGGTAGGTACACGACAAACAGATAGTTAGATCCTTTGTTGCGGTAAAGGTGTACAAAGTGATGCAGCCTGCGTCCTAGGCGACTAGGGCACCTTCAAAGGATGATAGATTGAATGAGTTCTACCAGCAGGCAGTAATAAACATTACCCTTGTTGGGATACTTGGTGATGCAGGGCCAAAAGGAACTTGGCTTATGGTACTGTGTGAAGCATCTTTAGTAATCGGTGCTCAGAAGGAAATTGCCCAATCTAATCTGGAAAACTGGAAAAAATGATAAGCTATTAATTCTACGAATCTGCTGAGTTTTTACAAACCACCGGAGCATTATTCAGTAAGAAATCTCAGAAGAAAATTTATCTTCAACAATGGGGAATCCTTAAACAATTTTCTGCTTTGACATTCACAGATTCCCCTACCACTCGCCACTATTTTTTGTATTAGTGGTCCTGAAGAAGGTGGTCCTAAAGAAATGTTAACCACCGAAACAGGCGTTGACCTGGAAGCTTGATACCCAACTGACAACACTGTGCTAGAGATTGCTGTGTTTTTGTTTTAATTGTGACCTTTGTAGTGTATGTTATTTTGGAAGGATATGGTATTGTGTGTTGATAGAACTGGTATGAATGTTGGTGTGATTGGCTAGTATGCAAGTGTGGTTAATCATTAGGGGCTGTACATATGCACTGAAATGATTCAGATATCATTGTCTATGAAATAGGATAATATATATGTGTGATCTTTTATAATGGATGAAATTGTTGGATATTTATATTTATAAAAGAAATGTGGATGAAAAAAGTTCTTATAAAAAATGTGTTTTTTACTTTTCTTCATGTTGATATAAACGATGGGAAAAATGATTTTGAAATACTAAACTAAAAGTAAATAAAAAAATTGAGAAAATATAAGATATAAAACTTGTGAGTTTGTTATGTGGTCATTGTAAATAGACCCAACGAGTGGCAATCAGCCTACATAAAAGGAATATAGGTCTAGTGTGAGTTCTCTGTATTGAACCTCACGGACATATTACCATCAAGTCACCATGGATGGCAGCCAGGGCATGCTTCTGTGGAAGGTCTTTTAAGTGACCGCCAGTCCATGATACGTGAATCTGCCACCTGTCTGTGACATTTTAACATATTTGTATTGTTTTGATGTGATAGCACTCTGGAGTGTGTATACTGTAGGCCAGCAAACATCAAATGTTTTCCTAATTTTAAGCAAGTTTAGCTTAATTTCAATGTGCTTGGAGTAAATTTGTCAGGGTGAGTCTTCAACCTAAGGACAACCTCGTAAACAACAGTATCCCTGGAGGAAATGTGTCAGGAAGGGTATTCGACTGGGGAACATCCCCATAAACAACCATGTGCATGTGAGGGGTGCATGTATGAGTCAGTTCGGAAGCTCGACCAGGGAACCACCTTGTGAACAACTGTATGCCTGGGACAAATTCATTGGTGGCTCTCGACCAGGGGAAAGTCCAGTGAGCAACTGTGTGCATGTCAAGAGAGCATGTGGGTGTTAGCGGGAGGCTCAACTAAGACAGACCTATGAACTTTGGGTGCATGCAAGTCTTGAAGGAGGTTCTTCAAAGATGAGTGAGGAGGAAGTCCAGTAGACAAGGGTATATTCTTTAATGACATTTTAGATCCTCACGTACACTGTCAGATAACAGCTGTGGTCACAGGGCTAATCATTCACAATCACTCAATCTCCAACATTTGTAGGCTACACATGCACCCAGCTTGTTAAACCCTCCAGTATCCATGCAGATACACAATGACAACAAACGGCAGCTACTGTAACTTTGCAATGGGTCGGGAAAAGGCCTCTCACCCTTTATGTCAAACATAAAAAAGTAAACAAGACAACAACTAGGTTGTGACTAGCAGTGCACAGTGAAGCATTCTATTCATCAAAAAGGCAATGCAGCACACCCCAAAAGTAACATACACCCCTAAATCAATCTTATCTCCGGGTGTAGTCCATAATGTGTAAATTTCATTCAAAAAACACAATCGATATCCGTTCTTGATATAACTGGATATGTTATATTTATTCGTTAGTAATCATACAGGTGTCCAATTTTCACAGCGCAGCCGACGCGCGTTTCGCCCAACGGGCTTTCTCAAGGCTGCATATATACAAAAAGAAAAAGAGAAACATGGCATCTAATATTCTGTATAAACAGATATGCAACCAATATTATTAACTGTGTTACGAGTACAAAGCAAATCCATTATTTTTTAATATACAGACAACATCAAAGACCTATCATCTGGTCCAACAAGTTTAAAGCACGGCTCCAGGGGAAAGTGCCCCCCAAGAAGAATGATCCCCTAGATTGGGTGATTTATAGAGAGATAGATCCCGAAAGGTTCCCCTAATGGATAGAACGTAAATATACGAAAAACAACTGAGTAACTCAATCCTGTATCCTTGATTTACCCAATTTAATCATGTGCATGCAACCGATATAAACAGTGAGTGTTAATGGGGGTGCCCATGTTGAGTACCAAATCAGCAAAAAAGGCCTACCCGTGAAGTGCTCCGGGTAAAGTTATAAGAGGTGATAAGGTCTCACCTTGTAAAGTTCAATGTCTCGTTCGTGTTTGGTGTGAAAAGCTTGAAAAATCTGTAAGAAAAATGTGCCGAATATACAAGCTAGTAATCAACTGACATGGTATCTACCACATCGTCTATTGAGGCGTTAGGTATTGCTTACCTAATCTCAACCGAATGGTCACGTATATTTCACATAAAGTGCCACAGGTTAGACACTATCGGCGTTTTCCGTAGCTGTAATGTTTAGAGCGATGAGAAGGACCAGGATCCGTCCCCTCTGAAACAAGTGTATGGTAAAGACAAGTATTCACTGCAGTGTTCCGTACATATCATTTCCGCAAAGAAAATAAATAGCGCGTATGTATCCTTAATTAAGTATTCAAACGAAAGTGACTTAATGTTAAGTCTAATGGTGGTCGTAGCGTCAACAATGTTCATTTATTCGTACGTATTAATGGTTGTTATAGTCCTTCGGTTTTCCTTATGCGTTTTAAGAGACGGCGCGTTATATAGAACATAGCATCGCACCTATTACGCGCAATGCCTCAAATGTCTCATTATTATTTCCAAGCAGCATCTGAACTCTAAGTGTCAAACAGGATAAGCACGAAAGTATATCAGTGGCCATTAAAGCGCGCTTAGTTCCACTACATTAAAGTTACGAAAATCGTAACATGGACAAACCCGTGTCACACTCACCTTGCTACTGTAACTAGTTCTCCCACAGTTTCTGGGCGTTTGGAATCTGAGTGCTTCCCGCCATTGTTAGAAATGTACGCAGAGCGTGAGGTCATAAAAATAGAAAGTAGACTAAAGAAATAAGTAGTCAAAGTTAGTTTCCATGAGCTGGCGGCCATCTTGAAACGATCGAATATGTATGTTGTGTCTTAAGTCTGTCGTTACCTAGAAATGTCCCAAATCTCTTAAATGAGACCGCGATTATAAAGTATCATAAATACACTTTTTTTTGGCAAATAAAAACCGAACCTTATATCCACAGTGATGTTAGATAGGCGAGAAGTCCTAATGTTATGTAACAGATATTTAAAGATCAGAAATAGAAAGGACAGATAGCAGCAGGTCATATGGAGTAGGAATCCTGGAGCCACAACATGTATCGAAAATACTGTTCTGTAAAGCATAAACGCCAAATGATCTTTTGTTGCTTCGTTAGTACATATTCCATTGTAATCATTGACAATCAAAATACACATCAGTTGAATAATGTCCCAGAACAGAAAATTGTGGTTATCTCTCATGGTACATACAACATTGGCTTATAAAAATTCAAATAATTCCTTATCAATGTTGATACCGTGTTCAACTGCTCTAAGGGAGATAATCCATTTACATTCATTCTGTCTTAAGAAACTTACTCTATTGCCACCTCTCTGATGTGGCAGTATCACCTCAAGGCCATGAAAAGTTATCCTGATCAGTTCTGTTTGGTTGTGTGAAGTGTTGAAATGTGAGACTAACGGATATTGGGTATTGTTGTTTCTGATGGCCCTTAGATGCTCTTGTATCCGTTCCTTTAGTGGTCTGATAGTACTGCCTACGTAAATTTTCCCACATATACAAATAATACAGTAAATGACAAATTTCGTATTACAGTTAATAAAATCATTGACTGTATGGATTTTTTCAGAGTTGTATTTGAAGGTGGTTGTCCTGTTTAGCGCAAAGGGGCAAACATTGCAGGTCCCACATTTAAAAAACCCCTTGGGTTTGGCTGGTAACCTTTGAGAAGTTTTTGAGATAAAACTGGGGCATAAAGATTGTCTCAGAGTATTGCCCCTGGCAAAAGTAATGTTAGGTCTAGATCCTACCGCCTCCGAAATCTTTCATCATCTGTCAATAGATGGCAGTGTCTTTTGAGAATTTTAAATATTTCAGCACTGGCATTGGAGTACGGTGTAATGAACCTAATGATTTTTGTGCTACCTGGCCTTTTGTTAGTTTTCGTGCGGCCCTTCAGCAAGTCTGTTCTTGTCATACTGTTTACGCTGTTGCGTGCCTTTCGGATATCTAGTGCTTTATATCCTCTGGCCAAAAATCGTTGTTCAACTGTGTTTAATTCATTCTCCAAAATCTGTGTATCACTACAATTTCTTTTTATGCGGATCATCTCCCCCAAAGGGATTGCTTTGATTTGTGAAGGTGGATGTGCGCTAGTGGCATGCAAAACTGCGTTGCATGCCGTATCCTTTCTGTACGGACGTGATTTCAGTTTGTCCTTATCCACTATGATTGTAATGTCGAGAAAATTGATATGTGTAGTACTTTCTGTTTTGGTGAAAGTTAAATTGAAGGGATTATTATTAAGATACTGAAAAAATTCTTCTAACATTGCCTTTGTACCTGACCAAAACATAAGTATGTCATCTATGTAACGGCCTAAAAATAGGACATTTTCCGTTAGTGTACTAGGGCCCTTCTTCCAAAGATGATTAAGTTCAAAATAGCCCATATAGAGATTGGCAAATGAGGGCGAAAATTTCGCCCCCATTGCCACACCTCTGATTTGACGGTACCAAGCGTCATTGTGAATAAAAATGTTGTTTTTCAACACCAATTCTATTAGTTCAAGTATCATGACCGTATGTTCTAGGAATTGTATGGACCTGGATTCTAAAAAATATTGTGCTGCCAGGATTCCCATGTCCATGGGTATACTTGTGTAGAGGGAACACACATCCAGAGTGACAAGATAGTGTCCCTCTACCCAGTCTACATCCGAAATCTTACTTAACACATCTGTAGTGTCCTTTATGAACGATGGTAAGTTCACTACCAGTGGTTGTAAATATGAATCAATATATTCTGAGATCCGCTCAGTTGGTGATCCGATTCCCGAAATGATTGGCCTGCCCGGGGGGAAGGGTTCATTTTTATGTATTTTGGGTAAAAAGTACATGCACGGTATGGTTGGTGTGTCATTGTAAAGATATCTAAATTCGATATCTGAGATCAGACATTTGTCTTTCCAATACCGTAACGTATTGCATATAAGTTCTTTGGTAGTGTTAAGTGGATTGTGGTCTAAAAGTTGGTATGTCATATCGTCATTTAATTGCCTGTTTATTTCAGCCATGTAGTCAGATTTATTCATGAGTACAACATTACCTCCCTTGTCAGCCTCTCGGATGACAAGGGAGGAATCATTTTTGAGATTGAACAAAGCCTGTTTTTCCTCCCTTGAAATGTTTACTGGGTGATGTATTTTCTTCAAAAGATATTTGTCTTCTAATTTGTATAGATCATGAAAAATGTTGTGCTGGAATTTGTCTATCAAATTATGACTTGGCAATTGTGGTGTAAATCTAGATTTGTGTCTCAGCCCACTGTCGGAGCTAGCAAATGTATCCAAGTCTAGATCCATTGCTACGTCTTGTAGTGATGGAGTACTGTCACTATCATCAATTGATAGTAGTAATTGAACATCTTTGATGTCCCTAATTGATGGTAGATTTTCTGAATAGGTAGCATTATCAATTGTACTAGACAGTTGTTGTTTATCTTGAAAGTATTTAAACAGTTTGATCTTTCTAACAAATTTAAAACAACTCACATGTAAGGATGTAAAGTTTGGAACAGCACTGGGACAGAAACTCAGTCCTTTGCTCAAAATTTTAATTTCATGTTCATTAAGCACATGATCCGAAAGATTAACAACATTCACAGTGTCAGTGACATATGGTATTTTCAGCATTTGTCAATTCTTTTGGTTGCGTACACTTGATCTCGTGGTCACCCCTGTTCTTTCTTGTCCGCCTGTGACTGGTTTTTCCCCTTCTTGCCTTTTTTGGCCCATATCTTTTCTGTATGTCTGCTTGTTCCCTTTCCTGAAACGTTGTAGTTCTAAAAAAAATCCACTGTTAAGTATATTTATACAAGCATTCTATTCATGTTTAGGTACAGCAGAGCGAGTTTATTTGAAGTTATAGGTTACATATAAGGTTCAAGCCCTTAGATAACACTAAACCCCAGCAGAAACTATTGATGTTTCCAGCTTGGCCTCCAGGTCCTCTCTGGTCTATCCTACAGACACTAATAGAATGAGGGAAAGGGTACATTCTCAGAAGTGTCCCGTGCAGGTAAGAGCGGTGGGGAGGTGAGGCGGGTGGGGGGACTCAATAGATGATGACAAGGGGAAATTATTTAATTATTTATTTCCCCTCGTCGTCGTCTGTCCAGTCTCCAACCACCCCGTCCCACTGCTCTTACCTGCACGGGCCAATCCTGAACATTCTACACACAGACCACAGTCTATGCACTAAGACACTTAGTCAGGGCAAGGGACACAGGATAATATACGCCTCCATTTCATACACACAAAAACACAGGATTACATAGACATGCTACAGGTATATAAAAATGACCACAAAACAAACCACCAATACTCGCATTTCAATTAAACAATCATCAAACACTAGTTACCCATTAAAAGCCTTCCCTCTCTCCATCACAACCACACAGACCAAAAGGATAATAAAGCAGTTACGGTAGATTCTGCAACAGGTTGAGGAAAACCGTCCAACCTTTCAGTGACAATGAGGCTGCCCAACCCTCATGTCAAAACAAAACATAAACCACAGTAAAATGGTTGTGCATCACAACCTTTGCAATGTCCCAAGACCTGAAAGTCTAGCAGCCACCTCAGACATGAGGGCTTGTACTACCTCATGTTGGCACACTTTCAAGCACACTACGTAGATAGAAACAAAGTACAAATAGCTATGGATACATAACACTGCGGCAGGCCATGGTACAGACCCTCAAGTCTCTTTCAGCATGGGGACTCCCGGTCTACCTCTTGTTCGCAAACAAAATCGCACACCGCAACAGACAGATGGAAAGCATGACACACTTTTACAGAAACTCACATGGAACCAGGTTCTTATTTGGCAGCATACACTTACTGACTAAGACCTTGCTTCATATTCACACAAATGACTCATACAATTGAGAACAACTTCCACATGCACATCTCAGTACACCAAAGGGAAAACTAAAACATTCTAATTTACATCACTCATTCATACACAAAACTTTCCTATAAAATGCACCACATCAATGTGAAAGATATCAATAATCCCAACACATCACTGAACATCAAAGAACACGAGTAAGACTGCACCAAGCACAAACCCACAATAACTCTCAGTATGTGGGCATATACACAGACAGCAGACACCCGCTCTAAATCAAGAAACTATCTCTAATATCACAGAACATAGGTGGACTCCAGTGCCACACCATTACATGGAAAGGATGCTATGAATGAACAACACAATAGCTCTAGAAAACTCAGCTTCCGGTGGCACATCCGGTGATGCCCCCCGCATTGAAGTCTAGCATAATTGCAAACCTTTTCTTTGAGTAACATTTTCCTGCAACAACCATTTTTCCTCAAACGTAAAATAATTATACTGAGAAATAACTTAGCAAAAAGACATCTCAAGTGAAGCAAATCTCCTGTTTCAGAGGGCAAACAACTCATAGGTTCCGCCAGTGATGTTACTTGACAACTGACCCATTATACTAAGAAATGTCAGGAGACTCAAATAAATTCGTTCCTCAATCTAGAGTGAGGAGCTCGCTTTGCACAGTATTCCTTGAGAGTGCCTGGTGTCTTCAGGTAGACAAAACAAAATGCGGAGCGTTCTATTCATCATTCTTGGCACATCAGACCAGGGCCTGACCCACAGGTGCCATAAAAACAGACATCTCTCCAGACCTACCTTTATGATGTTATATTTGAACAAGATGAGGCTTGGGCAATGAACTGCTGGAGAAGCTGGCTTCACCAGATTCCTGTTGTGCTCCTTGCCTCAAGCCTTAGCCACAGCATTCACTGCAACCCTCAATGAAAATAATCACATCTCATGCCCTTAACCTCGCACACAGAAGAATGCTACCCAGATCAGCAGAAACATAACCTTCCACTGGTGGCTTCCTGGGCGTGCACAAGCTGTACTTTTATGGATATGTTGTTTTTATCCGAATAAAGTTCATATTGATATTGATTGATTGAAAAAGTAACACAGGCGCAGTGGTGCATCCCGCAATTCAAAAATTAATTCTGTGTCATAACTTATCTCAAAAAATGAGATAATCATGATTCATTTGGACAAGAACAAAATGTATCTCAACATGGTATGTCATTCCCAAATTACCCTTGATAGAGCAGGAAAATCTAGCTTGAAAATGTATTAACAAAACTGATAAGTTGGCTTAAACATTAACGTAAGAACACACAGTAGAGTGACACGTAGGCAATATGCCCTTATTAAACCTACAAAAACTTGGGTGCAGAGTTAACATACAGCTTGTTTTTAAAATGATACGTAGAGAATTGGCGCA
This sequence comes from Triturus cristatus, assembly GCF_964204655.1. Taxonomy (NCBI): domain Eukaryota; kingdom Metazoa; phylum Chordata; class Amphibia; order Caudata; family Salamandridae; genus Triturus; species Triturus cristatus. The sequence goes on from NC_140588.1 coordinate 273,762,048, forward strand.
AAATGTACTATGTTTTCATTTCTATCGTATTTACATTGCCAGGCCAAGACTGGGCCTTATTCGTCTTTCAATCTTTTATTATTTTTCACTCTTTAATAAATACATGACTTTAAGAAATTCTGTACCACGCATAAATGTGTTTAATAGATTATCAAAATGTACCTTGTTTAGACTTGTCATTGCTGTACAATAAATTGACTTCCTAAAATGTATTTCTACTTCCCAAGCTACATTTTCTCATTGTATTTAGATAGTTTAGCTTACACATGTTCATACAATGCTGAATAGTGAACTGTATATTAAAACAATAATGCTTACATAAAAGACGTGAATCTCATGATTTAATCAGGACATTGCATGTCCTGGTTAAACTGTTTCTCTCTTTAGAGCAGTTCACTGTTATGCAGTGGAAAACTGAATAGCTGATAGTTAGACATTGCTGAAGTTTCTCATGGGAACCCAAGGCAAATATTACAAGTATATGGATGTGTAGCAACTAACTGACACTTTCAAGTAGTACCCTGCCGACATTGTGTGTTTACCATGGGAAAAAAGGAAGAAGCTGCAGCTCATCGGATGATTTCTAATCATTGGTTCAAGATGATCGAACACCGAATGGATTCGATACATGTGTTTTTGAGTTTTACATTAGTACGTGTTTCTTAGTTTGTGCAGTGCAGTCTCTTTTTGAGCTTTTTTGGAGACTTTCCTTTAGACTTGGTCTTTCTACTGAGAGATTTGCTGTAAGCTACTGGTGATGGCTTTTTGTTACTTGTCACTTTGATGGTCATTATTTCCGATTTAATACCTTTCTCATGCTTTACAGGTGTAGCTACCGTAGCACCTGTTGCTAACATATGGAGGTTCGGCTGAGTCTTCTTGAACTACTCTTTATGGGGAGTTTGACTTCTAAAATGCTCCATTGATCTCACTCTTTTCAAGAACTCTTCATGGGTTCCGTTCTGCCTAAGTTCTGAACTGATCTACACAGAAAAGGGACTATAGTCCTTTATGAAACATGCTTGTAAGTTGCTGCATTATTTTAACTCTAACCATGACTTTCTTGATACTTCTGTAAATGGATTTATCTGACTTACTAATTGAATAAAAACGAGAAAAACAATCGACTAATCTCATAACAAGAAATAAAGAGTTTGGACCGATCCTGAACTCTCATCATTGTCTGAACTAAGCAACTGTAATAATGATGTCTATTAAGATGTTTTCGATTTATGCCTCATTTTAAAACAGTTGCAAAGATCCATTTGCCTGAAGAAGAACATAGCACTGAGCCGGAGCCCACTTTGTAAGTTACGGGTTGGACTGATTAAATTAAAGTTCCGCGTTATCACCCTTGAGAATCTAAGTTAGAGTATACATTAACCTCTCCTTGCTACGGTCCCTTACTCCATCTTGGTGCCACATAGAGCAGCAGCACTTTAAACCAATATTGCACATTCATGGCACTTACATCAGTAACCAGCAATTTCTTTAGTGATTTCAGCAGGAGCAACTGCATCACAGCTCAGAGGTACCTAAAATATGTCTAGCCAGGAACACCTCTTCCCCGTGACCTGCTGTATGAGACCCCTCAGGTCTTAGTGAAGAACACTCGTCAGCGTCAATGACCGGGAAGGTGCTTTTCGATGAGAACGAAATAATGCCTTTAAAACTGATGAAGCACTGCTCGGCTCCCCGCCATCAGCTGGATGCTCCTCCCCGAGCATGGTAAATACATCTTCTAGACACAAAACTCCTTATTCCAGCACTATTCCTCTGTGTGATGTTTTTTTTTTTCCCCAGTACAACTACATTGTTGGTAATCCAGCATTTCCCCCCAAATACTGCACTTTACTCTAGTCAAAGTTGCTTTAGAGTAAGGACTACCTGATGCTGCATCTCGCCGTACACAAGGCTCTGAAACAACAAAAAACAATGAGACATCTTCTTTAAACAGCTTTTCTATAGCTCTTCTGTGGATTTACTAACAGTCCCTGCTTCTAATGACCTTATCCAGTATTCTCTCCCCTACTTGACAGGTCACGTTCTCCACTCTGCTCTTCTCTTCTGGTCTTCTGCTTACAGACTCACATAGCAGCCTTAAGGGGTGTAGGTGCTGTTCTCATCAAGTTATACCCATCTTTCTTCCTCTCGCTTAAGGAAAGTTCCTTAACTGGTTATCAAATGAATCTAAAGCGGGGCAGTTATTCACACACATTGGTACAACCGGACTACAAATGCTCCAAGCACCTAAGCAAATCAAGTGCATTAAAAACTAATGGTAAATTTAACAGATCGCCTGATGGAACCGACACAATTAAAACCAACAGGGAAGAAACCATTCATGACATTAGAAACCATTTTCATGATGCAACTATAAGTAATAAAAATGTTCACCTGGGCTAGGGAAACAGAGGATCATTGTGTGGTGGGAAATCCTTCTTATCGGGCAGTATTAGGAGTGGTGTCTCTTCCCTGCACAGAGATTCATTCGAAAGACCCTTTTATAAATACACATCTAGCACTACAGCGACTGCAGCCTCAAATGTTGCGTGCAAGGCATTTCGGCAAAAATCACCTCCCTCAACCTTCAAATCTCTAAGTGACTTGATTCCTTCTTTGGAACCAAACGGGGGAGTTTCTGAATATGGTCCATGACTTTCTCCAGGGTCACTTGTGTAACAAGCCCATATTATCATAGGTACCATTATGTGACATTGACTTAGTCCATGGCTGGCTCAATCTTTAGGTCATTTGTTTACATTTATGACTGATCAACTCTGCCCAAAAACAATTAGGTCGAGACCAGGGTGTACGTTATAGTTACAATTGATTATATTATATCAGGAGCTTTGAGACTCTTCCTAGGCTCGCCTGCACCCCGTTAGCAGATCAGATCACTAAAGTAGGGTTAGAGGAATGGTGATGGCGAATTGGCAGAGAAGCACCCACCCATGGGAAGGTTTTACCCGGTGAGCACTCAACTAAGTCTGTGTGCATGCACACAGACACACAAACACACAGTGATGACTGAAAAGGAGCGTCAAGTTAACCGAGTCTACCAATATCCGAGCTACCTTGACATTTGCAAGTTCTACCTAATCCATGGCTGCACCATCAATCACCCTGGCCTCGTACTGAGCTTTGGTCATTTGTTCATTCCAGGGCTTTTGAAATTCTGTGTTCTTGTTTCTCACCCCTCCCACTATCAGGCTTCTTTGTACATCCAGCACTGGAAAATGCATCTGGGTTAAAAACAGCCCTTTTTATGGCACTGGGCGCAGTTAACTAATTGCCTTCTGTTCAATTATTCTAATGGGAATGGGCAGTTTTTAGGTCTCGTCTGACCCAGCGCATGTACTGGTCTGGCGAGACTTATTGAGAGGGCTCCAAAAAGTGCTACCAGGCCAGCCTAGAGCTACAGTGCATGTGCGCAGGCGCGCGCGCCGCGCTTTACCGTGATTACTTTCACTTTCTGTTTGAGCGTGATTGCGATCACTTTCACTTTCGCGGCTGCACGGCCGCTTTGCATAGCCAATAGGTCTCGCTTTTGGGACCTTATAAGTATTTAGTTATGCAACTGTTGCATAGCTAAACACTTACAAGGTCCCAAAGGCGAGACCTATTGGCTATGCCAATGCTTGTTTATTATGCAACATCACTTTCTTTCAAAATTCATTGAACAGCATAGTTTCGTCTACTAGATACATACATTTCCAAATGAAGTGTGTCCTCACAAGAAACTCGTAACCATGTCCTTTCAAAGAACCTCTTTTATAATTAATGATATGTTTATCACTCTTTGCATCCAAACAGTTTTATAGCGGGAGATGTGTTTATCGCTGTAGCTCCATTGCCTTAGAAACCATGCATAGCAGGATATCGGCTAACTGTGCTCAATGCGATTACAGTGGTCTGTAGGGGCCAGAGGAAACACAGGGGGCCATATATTTTTGGGTGGTTACCAGAGTCGAAATAAGCAGAACCAGGAACCTATTTTATTCCCTCTCATGCTTCCAGGACTGTCCCAAGTGGGTATTTGATGCTGTCCTGCCGCACGGCTCAAATCCTAGCTGCAGCTGCACAATGCAAATGTGGGGGTGTTTGGCAGGTGGCAGACCACTAGCATGGCTAAACTGTTGACTAGTTTTTTTGTTTATCAGCCAAGGCTCTTCTCCTGTCGGGACCACTTCTTCTTAATGCTATAAATGGCTAGTCACCCTTGACGCCACTATCAACAAGCATTGGCACTGCAAGGTCTGGCTTGCCTTTTGAACCCTGACATTTTTTTTAAACCTGTTGCAGTGAAACAAAAAGATTGTTTTCTGTATACAATGCATCTGTGAGATAAATAGTGTAATGTGTGTTGATTCAGTGTACTTCTGAGATGCAAAATAGTGCCTCCTGCACTGTAATGTAACCACTTCCCAACAGGAGGAATGATACACCAAAGAGCCAATAGCAAGAGGTGAGATATCGAGAACAATACTTCACTGGGGGTAGCCAAAGCCCAATCTATGTATATTTTAGAGCATGGCAAGTATAGGTCAGCAGAGAGCTGCACTGTCAGGTCAGACCTTACGAGGGGGGCACACCGCCTGTACGAGAAGTCAATGTGTCTCACTTACCAGGAGGGGGCAGTAAACTGTCAGTTTGTAAAAATCCTCACACTTGCCCATTCCCCGGTCACAATTCAAACTACAAAAATCTTCTTCTTGAAACCCTTCCTCCCTTGAAATGGAATGTTGTCCCTGGCATAATGGAAACCCTCTCTTCTCCAACTCTGCGACTTGCCTGCATACCCATGGCCACAGAATCCGAGCTCTTTGTGGGTAAATGATATCTGCTTGCCTGTGAGGAAGGGTGGGGAGTGAGTCCTGGCCTGCTTTCTTCTTCAATCAAGATACTTGCCAGACATGAAAGAAAGTTGATTTTCATATTTTACAGCTGAGCCAGTGCGTGTCTGATCGCCTCAACACCTTTTCAGGCGCGCTAATTAATTCCCAACAAGCCATTAAAAATCTGTGCACGTGCAGGTATTTAGACTCTTTATTGTCCTAAAAGAATGATGAGGCATGCTTTCCTTTCAAGCTGATGGTGCAGAACAACAGCTCCATTTCATTTCCAATGCGGCCCCTGCTTGGTTAGATGGAGGCCCTCACATTTGATCTTCGAAATTGACCAATCCTTTTCATTCTAGTGCCAGACGCATGTAAGAAAGATACGACCACTAGATAGAAGCGTGTAAGAAAGACACGACCACTAGATAGAAGCGTGTAAGAAAGATACGACCACTAGATAGAAGCGTGTAAGAAAGATACGACCACTAGATAGAAGCGTGTATGAAAGATACGACCACTAGATAGAAGCATGTAAGAAAGATACGACCACTAGATAGAAGCATGTAAGAAAGATACGACCACTTGATACTGAGAGTCAAACATCCCTAAATGTAAGACATATTACACTCCCCTCTATGCATACAAGACTTCTTCCAAGATATGTTAAGTATGGCACCAGCATAGGGCACAATGTGTTTCACCTTCGCCAGGCAATGGCTTTCCAAACGAACGAAGACAAAAGTTAAGCAAACTCTGCAATCACTTTACACAGTTGACCCTGTTGGTCTAATGCCGATGAGCAAACCTCCCAACCAGAGATAAGCTCATTTGTTTGGTCAATCTCTGAATGCTGGGGCCTTTTTGTCAATACAGTCATGAAAAATGGTTAGGCAAGTTTTCTCTAAAATCCAGGATCGAACTCGCTAAATTCTTCAATAGAACATGAGTTTTACCTGACATGATTAAAGAATCACTCAGGTGTGCAAAATATGCATCCCACATGACAGGCACATGTGCCCCATACAGAGCAGACTAAAACCACAATGTCCTAATCATACCCAGATTGATGGCTACCATCTTGGAAATTGTCAGTGAGAGGCACGACCGGAAGGAAGGAAGCCCCGGTGAAAAAAGAATGACACAAATCCCACAAAGCTGAGAACAAGTGAGTAAGCCTAACCCTCCATATTGAAGGATTGGAGTTGAGGTTAACCCAAAAAGAATAGTTTTAGAAAATAAGGCCCTGTGAATGCAAAAACCTGCTGTTACCTTCGGTGATACTCTTTCACTCTAACCCACAGATTTCTCACCTTTTGAAATCCACTAGCACCAGAATGGGTCTGAAACCTTTCCAGCAATTGCACCCACTGTAAGCTCTGGTTAGGATTGGAAGAACGGTCTGCCGCAAGTCAAGTTAGAATCCTTCATTCACCATTGAAGGTCCCGGGCTACCTCATCTGAATTACAGATGTTCTTTGAGAAGCAGCCCCAGGGCTGAGCCAATTGAAGGTAGCAGATTCACTGCATGGGCAAAAAAGCTTTAAAAGGCATTGTGGATTTTGGCTTGTTGACTGGAGACTCCTGAAAAGAAAGTAGCAAGTTGATCATCCATGACTCACAGCGATGAGTCTGCCTTCAACAGCCAGCCTTCTAGGCACGGCAATATGTGTACCCCTGACCTGCAAAGATGGGCTATGGCCACAGCCATCACTTTCCTAAATGCTCATGGTTCCGAGATTAGGCAGCAGTGCAGGACAGTGAACTGCACATGTTTTCCCCCCAATGAAGCAGAGAAAAGACCTGCAGGACAGAAGGATGGTTACATGAAAGAATGCGTACTGCAAGTCCAAGGACACCACCCAGTCCCCAAAATCTAGGATAGAGGACAAGAGAGGACCTGAGCCTGCCTGAGCGTCTTGAATTTGGCCTACCTTAGGAACGTGTTCATGAGCCGAATGTCCAAATTCAGTCTGAGACATACGTGTTCAGTGATCACACAGTGGAAGTGAAAAACTATGTGTAGAAAGCAGAGGAAAGATGACACATAAAATACAATAGTGATCAAATACAGGTAACCTTAGTTCATTTAATTTTCCATTAGCCTCTATTGTCGACAGCTTTTCATTCTCAAAGGGAGTTGGGAATCATCATGAGAGTCAAATAACAGTAGGAGTCAAAGGCGCCTAAAGTACCTAAAGAAAGCAGTAAATAAAGATAAAATCTGTCCGAGTTATCTTTCTTTCACTTTATTTTTGTGAAAGCAATTTTTCCATCTGATTGAAGGTATTTTTCCACATAGTACCACCTGCAGCATTATGTTGTTTTGTTAGAGCCATCAAAAGATATATCAGTGAGGGATGCCTGCATGTCCCTAGAGGAACCTATGATGCACATCCAAGCATGACAGCAAATCATCACACTTATGTGCAGAGCACAACCCACATAGTCTGTGGTGTTCAGACCGGCCCGTAAATTGTACCGAGATGCATACTGTCTGTCATGACCCATCCCAGCAAAGGCGTTTCAAACCTCCTGAGAGAGAGTGGGCAAGATCTTGCTTGGCTTATCCCAAAGGATAGGGGTGTACCACCCAACAGACAGGCAGCATTCAGAGACCGCAATGCCAGACTGGCAGAAGAGAACACCCTCTTGCCAGGTACCTCAATGTGCGTCAAGTCAGGTGGGGTAGCAGAGAAGACATCCAAGTTCAGTTCGCAGGCCAAAGCCTGCACTACCAGACTTTTCGTTGTTGGCTGTTGTGTCAAAAAGGCCTGATCTCCCATCAGCACTTAGTGATGGGATAATTTACCAGTACGCCTAACATGGTTTCGAACGCACCACAGTCAGAGTTTCTATCAAGGCTTCGTTGAGAGGAAGCAAATATTCTGAAGGCAGGGTTGCAAGATTTCTGTAAGCAAAGTAGCTTTGGTTTCTACAATTGACAAGTAGAGCGCCAACATCTCTACATCCCTATAAAGCACTTTGACATAGAAAGTGCTTTCCTCAATTTCCTCAGTGGGGGAGTCCAGTACCACCTCTGAAGTATCAACACAATAAACATTTTAAAGGTCTAAATATAGGCCAGCATCAGTATAGTGAGGGGGTAACAAACTGTCCATTTGCTCCTCATCAGCCTCATCCTGAGGGAGATTCTAAAGGTCCTGTTTCGGAGTGTGAACTAAATAGGGTTTAAAAGCGTTGAAGATACTGGTGCCAAGGCAAAGGCACTGCAACAAAATCCTCACACCATGGGCTCTGACTTAGTAATCTTGTAACAGGACACTGGTCGAGATCCATCTGAACATGGCTCCGGATCCAAGAACAGCATTGTGCTCAGATCCAGAAATGGTGCCTCTGGAGACAAGGTCAACCGCTGGAATGGCTACAACTCAAGTAGCCTTGAGCAAAGGCATGGAGGCAAGGACTGGGGCTGGCAGGGAGCCGGATGGAGGCCTAATGGGGCCAGTAGACACTTGAAAAGTCTTCACTGGTTGAAGTCAGACAGTGGGCAAAGTCAGGACTTTCTCTCCGGACAGGAATTCCTGACTCAATCTCTCCCTGCAGAGGAAGTGATGGGGAGAGGACTCTATTCGGAATGTCTTGTTTTTGGACTTAGATTTGTCATATGACTTCGTCTTGGACTTAGACCTGAGGACGTAGACCGGGACTGAGACTTGAAGTGGGTACTGGCCCATAATTTGGAGTATGACGGACTCGTTTCATACACTTAACCCCTCATTTAAGAAAACTTTGCCTCCCACTCCTTGATGGCCTTTGGATGCATCTTGGAGCACTTGTGACTCATGCTTGGATCTGCAACACAAAAGAACAAGCATTGACAAAGCCAATAGGTCTCGCCTATGGGTGAGCTATTGGCTTTGGCAATTGCATGGGGGTGTTGAACAAAAAGGTGGATTAATTAACTATAAGTGTGATTAATGGAACATCCCCTGAAACAATATGCATACAAACTTCATCCCACCCAGAATTAGCAGCAAAGAACCACGAGTGATGCACAACCCTTACTCAGGCCACCGCTGGCAGCATACTACTGCCCGCGACCTACAACCCTCCCCCTTGCCTTTCCTGGTAGGAGGGCACTGCAAGTTGCAATACAACAATCACCCTGGCCATATTCCCTGTAATTAGAGCACAAGTAAAATGTACCCCTCGCCCAGGCCTTTCCTAGAACAAAAAAAACAGAGAAGCATTTCTCGGTGCTATAGCCTGGCCAACAGAGCAAGTAGCAAAATGCCCTCAAAGCCTGGATATAACCCAGTCTCCCACAGCGAGCAATGGGTGATAAGATAACACGTGACTCGTGGCCAACCCGATTTCCCTGACAGACAGCCAAAAGTAGAAATATCACCACCCATAACACTCACTCATACAAGCATATTTGGCTGCTACCCCCTCCCCCAACAAAAAAACATTCTGGAAGATCAGATGGGGGGGACAGAAAAGTCAAGACCGATTTATGCAGAGCACCTACCACGCCCGCAGCGGAGCCTCCTCCAAACAGCCCTGTGGCAGGGGGAGCAGGGAGTGCACGGAGCCCGCCCCCTCACTGATGGCTGTTCCCTGGGGACATCCTGTCTTTGCGAGGAGGGGCGGGAGGGGCATTGCTGTACACCAAACACTATGTTTTAAGCAGATGGGACATTTGCTTACGATCACCGGAAATACACGGTTATAAACATTAAGGGTGAGAAATTCCAGACCAGCTATTAGAAATAAAGGGGGTGGGTGACATATGCGCCACTGCGAGGAACTTACGTTCATATGGATTTGATGTTACCTTAAATAAAGAACAATGAATTTTCCAGATAAACGGCATTTCCAGTGAGGGCGAGGAGAATGAATTACCACTCAAAGACGCATTCTAGGAGCTGGGTTATATGTCACTGTAAATGAGGGGGTAAAGGTTAGGAGTAAAAAGATAATTAGCTAATATTTCCAAAGAAGCAGAAGTTTAAGAGACAGTGACACTGTAAGAAAAACAAGCATGATAAGAAGTAGGAAAACAAGCGTGGCTACGCGTCCGCGAAAGTGAAAGCGACCGCGCTAATTTGAAACATGATCCACAACAGATGGCACCCTGCACGCCGCTGCTCGCTCCCACAAGCTGGAGGCCATGGGAGTAAACATTTACTGAAAAAGGTGAGACATGCACCCGCCTTTGGTCAATTGCGTGCTTTCATTTTTGAAAGCCACACGCAAAGGCCAATACAATGTGTGGAAAATCTAAAGCCACACGCACGAGTTTTCTAAAAGTCTGGAGTGATTCCAAGAGGCCCTCTCCTAGAACAGCACATGCGCGCTGCGCTAGGCTCAACCTAAAAACGTCATACCGGTCAGTAGTCGACATCTGCTGCCTGCAGGTATGGCATGACTTGAACCCTGCAGTCTTCGAGGAGAACATTTCCCTAACACACTACCACTGAAAATACCATTTTGGAAGTCAGTGAAGAAGTGAAAAAAATTCAGGAGAGGAGCCATTGTCAAAAGGCTTGGATAAAAAAGAGCTGATGTCCGTGTGTGGAGATCGTGCCTATATACGGCTCCTTGCCATCATTTCCGGCAGCAGAAGGAAGCTGCTGCAGAGTCCGATGGCACTACCTATCCGTGGGCAGGAGAAATTGCTAGAAAACGTTCTAGGTCCAGTCTGGCATTTCAGGGAATTCAAAAGGTGTGTAATATTAGATTAAAAGTATCAATCAGAAAGCCATTTATGAGGAAAACCTATGAAATATTCCAATGCTTCCGGGTCTGTCAGCGAACTCTGGAATAATTGCTTTGCATGGAAATCAACACTGGCATGCGCATTTTAGAATTATCTTGTATGTGAACCGCCATTTGCATGTGTGCTTTTATATGATATCTATGTAATACACTTTTATCATGCCCATTTCCACACTGCCCAAGTCAATATAAATAAATAAGTAAATAGTCTGTTTCTCCAGCATCATTGTCCAGCCCGCTTCCATGTTCTATGTCCTCAAACCACCATTGTCAAATACATAACGCATCATCAACACACCACCATGTCCTCAAACCACATTTACCAAATCCGTAAAGCACCATCAACACACTTCTTTCCTCATGCTCCTGTATGTAAAGTACAATTGTCTTGAACATTTTCACATTGCTTTGGTGAAATGGTGTAGTTAGGTTGTGATTACAAGCTGCGCTTAGCACAGAGAGCCCGCTGCACCACTTGACAAGTATTGGTGGATGGTAACTGCTTAGATGGTATCTGGAAACCACCTGAAGGATAGGTAGGGCTGGGCTTGGCACATATCAGCCTTCAACCATCCTCTCTCTCCAGGGATTTGCCTGGTTGCCAGCTGGTCAGTCCATGCCTGGGAAGAAGTACTTGCACTTATCTATCTGCTTTCATCCTTGTGATGAAAATAATGATGAAGTGACAGTGTAAATACGGATTTACCACAGCAAAGGAAAGAAAGTACTCTGAAAGAGATGTCTACTCTGTCCTTGATGCCCTCATTTGAAAATGGAAAATGGATTTGTGATTAATTACAGACTAAGCATAGAAGGTTGTCATTGAGTGCACTGTGGAACCTCTGACCATAAGCACTACACCATCAGGCCTTCAGTGCACTGTGCAGCACCATTAACACACTCTGCCTGGATCCCTGCATTACTCTCTACTGTACAAACTAGAAATGATTAATGTTGTCCGCTAAGCTCAAAATAACGATTTGACTATAGCAAAATAAAAATAAAAATCCGTCAAAACGTGAAGTAGATGGAAAGTTAGACACGGAGAGGGGATTGTAGCAGTGTGAAGAGGGGAAGGCAGGGGAAGGCAGGAGAAGGTGGTTGAAGGTGGAAGAGGGGAATGAAAGAGAGCTTGCAGGGAAGGGTGGTAGGAAAGACCTAGCGAAATACATGTTATACTAAGAAAAGATTCCACTCAAGTATGCAGTGAAAGGTTGTAATTCATCCACTCAGAACACTGTGAGACCAAAATGCTCCTGGCTGGAACAGCAACAAGAATAGGACAAGCACTGGTAAAGCCAATAGGTTTCCCCTATGCAAGAGCTACTTGCTTTGGTATTGTGTTTTAGTAAATATGTACACTACTGTGGTTGCTCTTCAGCATGGGTAAACGTTTGTGGCGTAGAGTGGGGTGGAGTGGGGTGGATTGGCGTGGGATGCATTGGGGTAGAATGTAGTGGGATGGATTGATTGGAATGGGGTGGAGTGGGGTACATTGGTGTGGGGGAGTTGGGTAAATTAGCGTGGTAGATTGGAGTGGGGTAGATTGAATTGGGGTAGATTGGGGTGGAGTGCAATAGATTGGGGTGGAGTGGGGTGGACTGGAGTCTCGTACATTGGGGTAGAATAGAGTGGGGTGGATTGGAGTGGTGTAGATAGGAGTAGGGTAGATCGAGGTAGAGTGGTGTGAGATATATTGGTGGGAGATTGCAGTGGAGTAGGAAAGTCTGGGGAAGAGTGGGACGGAATGAATTGGGGTAGATTTGAGTGGAGTGGGGTAGAATGGAGTAGAGTGGGGTAGAGAGGAGTGGTGTTGATAGGAGTGGGGTAGATTGGGTGGATCATGGTCTGGTACAATGGAATGAAATGAAGGTAGATTGGGGCAGTTAGGAGTGGGGTAGATTGAGATGGAGTAGAGTAGATTGGGGAAGCTGGGTAGATTGGAGCAGTGTGGGATAGACTGGGGTGGGGTACATTGGAGTGGGGTGGAGAGTGGTACAGTGGGATAGATTGTGGTAGGGTGGGATAGACTGGAGTGGAGAAGATTGGAGTAGAATAGATCTCAGTAGATGGGAGTGGGGTAGAATTAGAGTGGGGTAGATTGGGTGAAGTGGGGTAGATTGGAGTGGTGTGAGATATATTGGGGTACATTGGAGTTGACTGGGGTAGACTGGAGAAGAGTGGAGTGCAGTGGATTGGGGTAGATTGGAGTGGAGTGAGGTAGATTGGAGGGGGTAGATTGTGGTAGATAGCAGTGGAGAGGGGTAGATTGGAGGAGAGTAAGGTAGATTGGAGTGAGATAGATAGAAGTGGGGTAGTCTGGAGTGGAGTAGACTGGAGTGGGGTAGATTGGAGTGGAGTTGGGTAGACTGAGTGGAGTAGATTGGGGTTGAGATGGATAAAGAGGTGTGTAGTAGATTGGGATGGTGTGGGGTAGATTGGGATGTGCTGGGGTAGATTGGAATGGGGTAGATAGGAGTGGGGTAGATTGGGTTAGGGTGAGGTAGATTGAAGTGGAGTAGACTAGGGTAGACTGGAGTGGGGTAGACTGGAGTGGGCGGATTTGAGTGGATGGTTATATTGGAGTACGGTAGTTTGTAGTGGAGCGGGTAAGGGTAGATTGGAGTGGGAGGAAGTGAGGTGGAGTGGGTTAGATTGGAGTGGGGCAGATTTGAGTGGCATGTGGCTGAATAGAGTGAAGTGGAGTGGGGTGGAATAGGTAGAGTGGAATGTAGTGTGGTAGATTTGGGTAGAGTGGAGAGGGGTACATAGGGTGGACTGGAATGGGTAGACTGGAGTGGGGTAGATTGAGGTAGCATGAAGTCGCTTAGAGAGGAAAGGGTGGGATTGGAGTCGAGACTGGAGTGGAGTGAGATAGACTGTGGATGAGTGCAGTGGGATAGAGTGGAATGGGGTGTATTGGGGTTGATTAGGGTGGAGTGGGGTAGATTGGGTGAATTAGAGTAGGGCAAACTGGAATGGAGTGGGTGAGAAATGAGTGGGGTAAATTGAAGAGGGCTGATTGGAGTGGGGTAAATTGGAGTGGAGTGGGATAAATTGGATTGAAATGGGTTGGAGTTCTGTAGAGTTGGGTGGGGTAGGTTGGGATAAACTGGTGTAGACTGTAGCGGAGTAGATGGGGTAAATTGGGGTTAGGTAGATTGGGGATGGGTAGATTGAGGTAGGGTAGATTGGGATGGATTGGGATGGAGTGGGTTAGACTGGAGTGAGGTGGGTAGATTTGAGTGGAGTGTGGTAGATTGGAGTAGGGTAGATTGGAGTGAAGTGGGGTGGGCGTATTTGGGTAGAGTGGAGCATAGTGTGGTAGAGTAGAGTGTGGTAGATTGGAGTGGGGGAGATTGTGATAGATTGGAGTGGGGTAGGTTGTGGTAGATTGGAGGGGTGTGGATTGTGGTAGAGTGGGGCAGATTGGAGTGGAATGGGGTAGATTAGAGTGGAGAGGAATCAGACTGCAGTGGGGATCAGAGTGGAGTGGAGTAAATTGGAATAGAGTGGGGTAAATTGGATTGGAGTGGAGTGGAGTAAAGTGGAGTCATATAGATTGGAGTGGGGTAGATTGGATTGGATCATTTTGGAGTGGGGTGGATTGGGACAGATTTGCGTGGATTGGGGTAGGTTGGAGCAGAGTGGGATAGACCTGAGTGGAGTGAGGTAGATTGATGTGGAGTGAGGTAGATTAGAGTAGGATTGATTGGGTTAGATTGAGTGGAGTAGAGTGGAGTTGAGTAGACTGGAATGGAGTGGAGTAGGTGGTCCAATATACTTTTCTAAATTATCTTCCCATTGTGTGTAGATTATTTTCTTTTTATCTATGTATCCCAGGAGGGATTATTAGACCAATATTTGGGACATGATACTGATGTCAGCTAAGTCTGGTGAAGATATTCTGGTACTATACCACCTAAAGCAGACCCAGATAGGCAGAAATGATGAGGTGTCACCAACACAGATACCATCCTACTTCAGCAACCAGCCCTTCATGCCTCTAACTTCTTGAGGGATCCTCATTTAAAACTTGTGTTTAGGTGGAGTGGTAACAAACTCGTTCACTCACTTCTTAAGCTTGTTCATAGTTAGTATTTACTATTTAGTTACTTCAATGGTTCAGATTCACAAAGATAAAGTAAGGTAAAGGTCTAACTTTACGACTTTCGGTATTCACCATTGGCATTCACTACTCGTAAATGCTCTTTCTGAATACCAAAAGTAGAACTTTACGACTTTTAGTATTCACAAAGGGCATTTACGAGTAGTAAATGTTTTTTGTGAATACCGACAGTCGTAGAGTTAGACTTTCATCTCACTTTACCTTTGTGAATCAGGCCCAATGTGTTTTCCTTAACTCATCCATACAAAGAGCGAAGGAGAAGGCCGGTCACATGACACTGCGGGGCTTTGTGGGAAAGGTAGTCCCAATGATTCCCTCCACAAAATTGCACAAATTACTGTTGGTACATTATAAGCCCATGGATGGGCCTCCGCTGCCTGTGTCCGTTATAGATCCCTAGTCATTATTCCACCATTAAAGCTGGGTGAATCCCAAACTTCGTGGCCCCCTTGTTTCGCGGGGTGGTGCCAACTCGGCGGCAGGGCAGCCGCCTAATATTTCCGCTCCAAACTCGCCCAAGCAAATGAGTTGCACTCTATAATGACAAAAGGCAAAGCCTTTATTGAGGGTAAAAACATCCTTTTGTGCAATTTTGTGGAGGGAATCATTGGGACTACCTTTCCCACAAAGCCCCGCAGTGTCATGTGACCGGCCCATACAGGGCGTGGACAGAAGCTATATTGAAGGGGAAGGGTGCCCTGCCCTGCACGCAACCATTTCCAGCAACAGCCTTTGATAAAGAAAGGAGAACTTTCGAAACGCGTCAGGCAACGACGGAATGACTGCTAAAAGAAATCTGCAACCTGAAGGATGTTTTTACCCGCAATAAAGGCTTTGCCTTTTGTCATTATAGAGTGCAACTCATTTGCTTGGGCAAGTTTGGAGCGGAAATATATATATATATATATATCCAGGAAACAGTGTGCCCATGCACAGAAGCGCACTCGAGCCAGCGTTAGGTTGAGGAGACCTTTATTCAGGGAAGACTGCCAATGTCACGAGAAGTCAATAAAAGAAAAGTGGCGCCAGATTCACGACGCGTTTCGGGTTTATCCCTTCTTCTTGGTGAGACGCCATTGCAGCTCCCTGCACCTGCAAGTATTTAGTCAAATCTGCCCTCCAATGGGCCAATCAGGTAAGTGGACTTCTCCAGATGTATTCTGGGAAATGCAGTGCACTTAAGTTTTCGTGCCTCAGTATTCATGCTGCAAATAATTCTTACATCTAGCCCTCGATGGGCCTCTCGTGGCAGCAGCAGAAAACAATCACTCCAATCACGCTGCTCCTAGGAACTTGGCAGATTCCAAGCCCCCTGGCCCCCTACAATCAACGGGGTGGTGCACTTCTCGCGGCTGGGCGGCCGCGCTAAACATCCAGGAAACAGTGTGCCCATGCACAGAAGCGCACTCGAGCCAGCGTTAGTTTGAGGAGACCTTTATTCAGGGAAGACTGCCAATGTCACGAGAAGTCAATAAAAGAAAAGTGGCGCCAGATTCACGACGCGTTTCGGGTTTATCCCTTCTTCTTGGTGAGACGCCATTGCAGCTCCCTGCACCTGCAAGTATTTAGTCAAATCTGCCCTCCAATGGGCCAATCAGGTAAGTGGACTTCTCCAGATGTATTCTGGGAAATGCAGTGCAGGTAAGTTTTCGTGCCTCAGTATTCATGCTGCAAATAATTCTTACATCTAGCCCTGGATGGGCCTCTCGTGGCAGCAGCAGAAAACAATCACTCCAATCACGCTGCTCCTAGGAACTTGGCAGATTCCAAGCCCCCTGGCCCCCTACAATCAATGGGGTGGTGCACTTCTCGTGGCTGGGCGGCCGCGCTAAACATCCAGGAAAAAGTGTGCCCATGCACAGAAGCGCACTCGAGCCAGCGTTAGGTTGAGGAGACCTTTATTCAGGGAAGACTGCCAATGTCACGAGAAGTCAATAAAAGAAAAGTGGCGCCAGATTCACGACGTGTTTCGGGTTTATCCCTTCTTCTTGGTGAGACGCCATTGCAGCTCCCTGCACCTGCAAGTATTTAGTCAAATCTGCCCTCCAATGGGCCAATCAGGTAAGTGGACTTCTCCAGATGTATTCTGGGAAATGCAGTGCAGGTAAGTTTTCGTGCCTCAGTATTCATGCTGCAAATAATTCTTACATCTAGCCCTGGATGGGCCTCTCGTGGCAGCAGCAGAAAACAATCACTCCAATCACGCTGCTCCTAGGAACTTGGCAGATTCCAAGCCCCCTGGCCCCCTACAATCAACGGGGTGGTGCACTTCTCGCGGATGGGCGGCAGCGCTAATCATCCAGGAAACAGTGTGCCCATGCACAGAAGCGCACTCGAGCTAGCGTTAGGTTGAGGAGACCTTTATTCAGGGAAGACTGCCAATGTCACGAGAAGTCAATAAAAGAAAAGTGGCGCCAGATTCACGACGCGTTTCGGGTTTATCCCTTCTTCTTGGTGAGACGCCATTGCAGCTCCCTGCACCTGCAAGTATTTAGTCAAATCTGCCCTCCAATGGGCCAATCGGGTAAGTGGACTTCTCAAGATGTATTCTGGGAAATGCAGTGCAGGTAAGTTTTCGTGCCTCAGTATTCATGCTGCAAATAATTCTTACATCTAGCCCTGGATGGGCCTCTCGTGGCAGCAGGGGAGGGGGGTGCTGCTACTGCTCGAATAGCCAGGTCTTGAGGTGTTTCCTGAAGGTGAGATGGTCCTCGGTCAGTCGTAGGTGTGCAGGGAGGAAGTTCCATGTTTTGGCAGCCAGGTAGGAGAACGATCTTCCTCCGGTGGTGGTTCTGCGAATCCGTGGGACGGTGGCGAGGGCGAGGCTGGCGGAGCGGAGCTGGCGGGTAGGAGTGTAGAATGAGAGGCGGTTGTTGAGGTATTCGGGGCCCATGTTGTGGAGTGCCTTGTGTGCGTGGGTGAGGAGCCTGAACGTGATCCTGTTGCTGACGGGGAGCCAGTGCAGGTTTCTCAGGTGTGCGGATATGTGGTTGTGGCGAGGGATGTCGAGGATGAGTCGTGCGGAGGCGTTCTGTATGCGTTGTAGTCGTTTCTGGAGTTTGGCGGTGGTTCCAGCGTATAGGGCGTTTCCGTAGTCCAGACGGCTGGTGACGAGGGCCTGGGTGACGGTCTTTCTGGTTTCGGTGGGGATCCACCTGAAGATCTTTCGGAGCATGCGCAGGGTGTTGAAGCAAGAGGACGAGATGGCGTTGACTTGCTTGGTCATCGTGAGGGAGGAGTCCAGGATGAATCCCAGGTTGCGGGCGTGATCCGAGGGTGTCGGCGCAGAGCCCAGCGCTGTGGGCCACCAGGAGTCGTCCCAGGCGGAAGTGGATTGTCCGAGGATGAGGACCTCCGTCTTGTTTGATTTCAGCTTCAGGCGGCGGCTCTCTAAGAAGGGGTCGTCATATTCAATGAGAATTCAAGACATGTGCTACAGTACCAGCATGGTGAGGTGACTGACCAGGACAGCCTCTACTATTAGTAGGCTCTTCAAGCCTGGATTATCATACCCTTCTGGGAAGATTTGTTACACTATCCTAGGAGAGAGAAAAAATGCCTGAACCCGTTAGGAAGAAGAGTAAGTTTCTGTTGTTTGGCACTGCATGTAGAATGGTTTTAAGACTTGTGCCTGACATGCAGACACCGGGCTGCGACTGACCTCAAGGAATCTGCTTTGTATGAGGGTTGGTGATGTGTTTGAATCGTGAGAAGAAGACTGCTGGTGAGCCAGCAACCCCATACTATTTTTTGTGAGTCCATAAGCTTAAATTACTAGCCCAGTCAGGACACAAGGTCTTTCCCTCCTACACTAGGTTTTATGATAGTGTCTCATAGGGTTCGGTTGGTTGTACTACATCCAGAGCCTATTTAACCATTTCTCTAATCCCTAGATTTCTGGAGATATTGTGATTTAAGTGTGTAGTGCGATCACAAACCTGAACCCCAGTTCTCCTGTGTATAGTGTGAATGACTGGGTCCAATAAGCACCCTAGTTCTTGGTGGTAGCCATGCCAACCAAAATAGTCTGCCTATGATTGATATATGTTGATAATAAAGAGATATGGCTGCTTATAGTGGGACCCACTGTAGTCTACCTAGGTTGCCAAGTACATTTCAGCACAAGTAGTCCTTGTTTGAGCACAGGATTTAGAACCAGTAGCGATATAACTGGCCCCTCTTGAACCATGCACAGACTTCTTACAGATTCTCACATTTCGTTGCATAAACCCACTCAATTGTCCCTCTTTGCACCCGGGGGCACTTATAAAGTAGGACACATGGCAGATATAAGGTAGCAATCTTGATGCATTCAAAACATTCTGCAGCTTATCTTTGTCCATTTAGAAACACTCTAGTAGTAACAGAAGAAAGACTCAATGGATTCTGGAGAATCAGAGGTGTAACACAAGCCTCTGTGGCATAGGGCATTCAGGCCCACCAGCCCTTCAAGGCCAATTAATATCTGTAAGATATGGGTGACTCAGGGGCCCTATTCACATTCTGCAGGGGAGGCCCTATCACTTTGCGGTACACCATTGCAGAGAGTGCTGTGGATTCACAATCTCATTCCACAGAATAACATCAGATACAGTCCCCTCTTTTTTTTCAGAGTTTTGTATAGTGCAACCTTGATTCAAAGGTATCAGAGCGCTTTACATGAGCACCATTTGCGTTACAAAAGGACACATTCATTATTTGTTAGGCACAGGGAGATTAAGTGATTTGCCCAGAATCATAGGACCTTGAGTGTCATTGCCGAGACTCAACCCGATTCCCCAGATTTGAAATCGACTGTCCTAGTCGTTAGGGTCCATCCTCTCCCCCTTGTTTTTTGCATTATAGAAGAGTCAAGTCTGGGTAGTTCAGGTTAATATAAACTCCTGGTTTGCTTTAATGCTAATCATTCTGATCATCCATGTTCACCAACTTGTAAATTGAACCTTATTATTTTGAAAACTATAACTCTGTGTGTACATTACATTAAGCGTGTTATTACAGTGTCAAACTGTATCAGTGTTCCAAAGCTACTGCCACCCACTGGAAAAAGCCTGTTACTGCATTACCGCTATGGTTGGACAGTCTAGTAAACAAATGGAGTAACTTCGTTATACAACTGGAATGCATAAGTTGTTGATGCCCCGGGCCTCGTGGTAAACAACAGTCCATACCCCAGATTCTTCGCAGTAACCACTGTCGCCCCCACGACAGCAGAGCAAGAGGTCCCTTCTTTGTCAGATATGCTGTGAATACTCTTTTGCACAGACAATAGTCACATTATAACCCATATGTTTGGTAAATAAAGTTGCATATATGAGCATATATGATGCTGATGCTCTACAACAATTTGATGGCCTATTCTGTAACATTTAGGGTGGAAATAGTCTTCATAACGTATGATGATGTGGCTCTAACAGTGAGGTTATATGTAGCACAGCCATAGGGTATATATACTGTGTGGCACAATTGATGGTGATTTTATGAGGCACAAAAGATGGGCTATTCTGTGGCCCTTATGATTAGGACACCGTGTGGTAAAGATAATGGGAACATTTGTTTGCCTCAAACTCTGCTCATACTTTGACATGTATTGAAGGCAGACCCATGGGACCAGTGGTGTAAACTGTGGTACACAAAGGGAATTACCCTTATCATATATTTGGCATTGATACTGCTTTCGCTATGGCTGATTCCACGATTAGCTTCACTCTTGCTGGTATTTCATGAGTTATTTGCTGATCATTTTTGGGCAGAGCTGATGCTGCCATTTTAGAAAGATGTCAGTGTCATTTAGAGGCAAGTGGTGAAGATTTCGGGGTGTCACATTTCCCCTTCCTTCAAAAGGTCTTAAGAAAAATGGCCCTTTACCTACTGTTTCCGTTTCATATTATGGCAGTGAATGTTTTACGAATCAGTTGCTCTAGTTACAAAACAAGCACATATCTAGGAAGTCTACCACCAACCTGCAAATAAGAGCAAGCACTGGCAAAACCAATATGCCTGGCAATAGCGGGCAGCTTTTAGGCTTTACCAATGCTTACATTCTCAAAGTTTTTGTAAAACTTTATTTTGGGGGAGCTGAGCGTTACACACAAAACATTCTTCCACAATAGGCAAATCTTTATTGTAGATAAATTCCACAGTTACAAGTTTATCATGCATTCATGATCACCTCCACAAATATCTGATCATACTCTCTGTGTGACTGGTCTGCTAAACTGGGTGCCACTGCAGCATGGGTACAGGCCACCCAGTATGAAACTCCTTGCATTCCTTTGCATTAGTGTTGATCAGATACAATTCAGAAAGGACACCAGCGCCTTTCTTTATTAATAGAGCCAATATGGTACATGATGGAGACCAGACATGTTTGTGGCTCCTTTAGCTCCAATATGTCTTATGGAAGATAAATAATTTATAAGTTATTTAAGAGACAATGTATGCTGAACTGAGCTATGGGGAAGGTGGATTCCAGGGAGGGGGAGAATCCATGATTCATTTAGCTATATTACAGTTCCAGGAGGCATACATCTATTTTTTTTTATAAAATATTTATATGAAAACCCTAAATCCCTACCACCTCATAAACTGTTTCCTAAACCTATAGACTAAACATCCTTTACAAAATAGGATATTTGTTTTCTGTTCAAAAAATATTGGGGGAACCATTAATGCGAAGGGGGGGGGGGGAGAGAAATAAGGAACTGGATATAGGTTCAGTGGCTCGTGCTCCTGTTCCTGAAACAAATGCTCCATCCATTTGGTGACCTGCAACAGCACAGGGAACATATTTATGGGTCTCCTTTTCAGTACACATTCTGTCTTAAATGCCAGTTGATTAAGTATGGCAGCCCGAACCTCTCTTAGGGCTTTAAGTGTTGCCCTTGTGTGCCAAGGCCTGGTATTTCCTGCAATATGTGGAATTTAGGAGATAAAACAAAACCAACCCTTAAAGTCTGCATTTTAGTCAAACCTGGATAGAAATACACCTTAGCTTTTACCCACAAGCTGGGAAGGGTGAGGAGCAACACTGAGAATGCAAAGGCAGGATGTGAGGGGGGAAGATGCACACGGAGATTAGATGAAAAAATGCATGTGCAAAAGAAAAAATGATATTGTAAACAATAGATCATCAAGAACAAATAGCTAAAAGCCATAAGCAGGTGAGACCTAAAAACGACAAAGAATGACTCCCTGCCTTTGCCCCTCCATGTTTCTTTGTAAGAAGGAGATGGATTCATTAAACAAGGACTCCCTCTAATTTTTTTTTAATATAAGTCCTTACCACTGTTTGAAGGTTTTCCTAAGCATACTATGGATTTTTCTAAATTCAGTCCCTTTTGTGTCTAGCCCAAATCACTTACAGTTTCACCTAAGAAGTTCCCTGAGCTTCCACTGCCATACAAACTACGTACTTTTTTTTTTATTTCGGTTTTATTGGCATTTAAAACAGTATAGCAGCAATGTCACAATCATATATAACATTAACAAAGCTTTGTTCCCAGCATCTCATGGTGCCAAAGCAATCCCAACAAATCCACATTGTGTTAATTTCTTAGTACACAATATAAACATATCAAGCCATGCTAGGTTACCCCTTCCATACAAACTACCAAACTACGGGGCTTATTATCAAGCACGGCGTTAAAGTTATCGCCGCTTTAGCGGCAGAAAACTGCCGCTAAAGCGGCGATAATGGGCTTGATAATATGCCGCAGAAAATTCCAATAGAAGCCCATGTTGACACCAGAACATGGGCTTCTATGGGAATTCTCAAGGGCATATCATCAAGCCCATTATCGCCGCGTTAGCGGCAGTTTCATGCCGCTAAAGCGGCGATAATTTTAATGCCGTTTCTTGATAATATACCCCCATGTACTTACTGTTCATTTCAAGTCCTCAATCATGCCGAGCACAACAATTCAGTATGAGATGTTATACAACAAAGAATGACGTGGGGTAAAGGAGCATGATATCAAGTGATCAAGGGTCAACCTGCCAACAGACGAGCCAGGACTAATGCCGGCCACCCGAGATTCAGCATCCAGTTCATAAAGTTCGATATAGATAATTTACATGAAGCGCCTGAAATAATGACTGCCTGCTCCTATTGATTCAGCCTCAACAAAGACACATTACCTGAATTGACTGACTTTATAACTGGAACGCTTTTCACAATACTATCATCCTGAGAATTACATCAGATGTCCCGAATATACCTTTTACTGTTATAAGGAGGGTCTAGGTACAAGCCAACCACGCTAAACCTTGAACTACCCTTAGGCCGTCACCCCCTGTCCCTGTCCTGATGAAGACCCGCACTGACTTTATAGTAGTGCAGTATCTGGGTTGAAACGTCGACACTATCCCCTGGACCAGTAACAACACTATCCCCTGGACCAGTAACCAGAGCCTGCGAAAAAACGAATTTACTCAGGTCGTAGAACTACTTTAACCCCTTCAGCGCGGCGCGGATTACCGCACCGTGCTGAAGGTTCGTTTCGCGACCGATGCGCATGACGGAACCGCTTCGTCATGCGCATCGAAAGGGTTAAATACTTGTTTTCTGGCCATCAAAATTCTTTCAACTTTTTAAAGCACTTTGTACATATCACGCACTTTATCACTGAGCACTACTTGTCACCTTGTCACGAATTGTTATCACTTTGTACCCTGACGGCCTTTCAAAATGTTCTTGAGTATGTATATGAATGACACAATTTATATATAAAAATATCAGAATACCTTAAAGTTTGTTTTGTGTGTTGCCTATGACTAATTGCAAATCTTGAATAACACATGACTTATGCTATCTTTGAAAAGAGGCCTTTTTTCACACTACGGAACCACTGTTTCTTTGATATAACACTACCCAGGTTCTGAGGGATACTGGGTTACCCCATTGCTCGTCAAGCTAACAGGGGAAGATAGAGCATGAGCATCAAGGACAAATTTCAGACATAATTACAAGAAGGTGGCCCTGGACCACTGGCCTGCAGATGCACCCTGTTCATAAGGCACTCCACAGTCCTCACAATGAGCACAGTGGCGGCTTGTCTCTGTGCTTTGCCACAACGCGCAATGCACCATTGAGCAAAATGCCCCTTCCCCAATGGCTACATAAGCAATTACTAACCCCAGCGATAGATATCCTGCAGTCACTTGCAGAACAACTGACTCAGTTCTAACGATGCTAAACATCTCCTCTTAATCTGATACATCAATAAACAATATTTTGGACCCAGTTAAGCTGTTTATTAATTCACTTTAAAGCACTAAAAGGGATTCCTGCAGTCAATATTCCATCTTCTGCTCTGTCCTGGTTCCCCGCTGCTGTTAGCCTCATTATGTTTTTTCTAAGCAACTATTTGAAGATTCCTGTTGTGACTTATTCAGCGGTTGGCGCAGGCTCCACCCACATCTCGCGTTTAATCTCTACTCACTTGTTTACGTGAAACCTGCATCTGAAACCAGACAGTATCAACGGCAAACAAACTCCACAATTACATTAAAACACAAGTCAAGAGGATGTGGAACTCTAACTGTATTATGGTGAGAAATGTTATGTTGAGCTTTTTCGTTCTGCTGCGCCATGTTATTTTAGTTGCTTGCAAAGCACTTTACACCACCCTAAGGCCAGCTCAAAGCGCTCAAAGGGGTGGAGAGTGAGGAAAAGGATGGACCAGGAGAACAGAGAGAAAGCGACAAGAACCAAGGAATAAGTGAGGAGCCCAGTGCATAGGATGAACCATCCACAAAAGGCGTGTTTTGCACCCCATCCATCGGATGTGCACGTGAAGAAGGAACAAGAGGCAGAAAATAGGGCAGTTAAAGTCCAATCTTCTGATTAATATTAATAATAAAAGTATAGGCAAAGACAATAGGTCTAGTGTGCATTTCAGGTCTTGACATTACAAAACATTACAAACACTTCTACAGTGAAAAACAAAAACAAAAAATGTTGCTTTCTGTATGCAAAGCATCTCTGAGGTAAAGAAAGAAGTGAAGGAGTGACATTTCAGTGTACTTTTGCAATGGACAATATTCCGCCGTACATTGGAATGCCAGCACTCTATATTAGCTATTAATTAGTAACAATAGGTGTGTAGACACCTGTACTTTCAAGCTAGACCTAAAACCAGTCTGTGTCTAACCGAGAGACTTTCCTGTGATTACTACTAGTGCGGGCATAACAAAAAAATGCAGTATGGCTAGATCCATCTCATGGATTAGTACTATCCGTCACATTATGGAAGACATTCGATGAAACTGCCAAAGAGAACCACAAGAATCATGAACAGCAGCAAAGGTCAGGCCTATCAGAAGGCTTTGTCGCCACTTTAAAAATGCATAATGGAGACGAGGGCTTCGATTAAACATATCAAAAGACACCAAAATATCTTTCAACACAGGATTAACTCTGTTGCTGTCAACCACACTCCTCAGTAGAGGGTCCTATCCTACATCATGATTGTGGTGACAAATAGGCGAACTACTTTTTCAGCCTTGTGCTATTGGCATTAGCTTTTTAAGGTCACCGCTAGTCATCTTGCTCTCTATTCTGCTTGTGTGCTTTTGCTCTCTTCTGGTATCCTTTGTCTCTATTGCTATCCACTTTTCTGCATTTAACATTTTTTGAAGTGCGGCAATTGAGTCTTCTATTTTGAGATGTCTTTCTTAAATCTTTTTTCACAGTTAAATTCTCTTTTGACCCAAAGCCATTAAATGATAAAATGAATACATTCAGGGTCATGTATGCCTCTAGAGTAGAGTGAATGGCCAAGATTTCTGTATCCTCAAACTTGTTTTCTGACTGGTTCTGTCATACTACTCTTTCCAAATTTCATTTTTTAGTTTAGCCCTTACTATTTAAACGTTAGTTACGTTTCCCAACATTTTTCCCATTTTAAACCACTCTTTTTTTTAAACTCTTCTTACTTTTCATTTAATCGCCATCCATTTTGAGAGAGGTGTCAAAAAGGGTAGCCTATTCTGCTCTCCTGTGCAACCCAGCATCTGACTGTCCAAAGAACACCCAATCAATGCAAATATTTAGAACACAATATGTGTCTTCACGGCGCGATATTGATACAGATTTCCTTCAGCTGCGAACCTTTAATAAATCATGTACTGCATAGGTAAAAATATGATCTGTGGCTCTCATTGCACAGATTTTATAATCAGTCTTTTTATCGGAATTTCCATTGTTACAGTACAAAGCATAAATGCATTGCCTTATCCATCACCATTACTTGGCACTTATAGAGGCATTTCTCTGCATATGCATTTATATATGGGATAAAGTACCCCCGCAATACATTATAAGGATACTGCAAGTCACCAAGAAGTTCCCCAATCATATGGAGGAATGAGGCCATAGGCGGAGATTCTTTATAAGGCATGGAACTCCGAGGTGACGGGAATATCCTTATAATGTATGGCAGGGGATACCTTGGGCCTGATTTAGACTTTGGCGGCTGGGACACTCCATCACAAACATGACAGATATTCCAACCGATGTATTACAAGTACATTATATCCTGTGGCACTGTAATAAGGCGCATGGGCCATCCGTCACGTCTGTGATGGAGTATTCGATCAGCTAAAGTCTTAATCAGGCCCTTTATTCCTTATAATCCATGGTCATACCGTCATTCTTCCCAGACACCGCTCAAATCCTTGATGTTTTCTTCTTTCATGATCATAAGTGACAAGAAACATTAAAGCAGAATCTGCACTGTGAAATTAAACACGCCAAAAAGAAGTTAGTAATGTTTACAAAAAAGATATTATAATCAGTTTCATGTAAGTCAGGTAAAAAAAAACCCGCTTGTGTTCAGATTGTGTAGAAACATGCAGAGATTTCATCTTTCCTGCAATAAAATATAGTGCGGACAAAAATAAACCTGGGGCCATGAATACATCTTTCTCACTGATCACTTTTCTCTATAGAAAAAGATATCACAAGAAGAAAAAGCAAGTTCCCTTCTTCCTTGTTTAAACTTCTTCCTTGTTTAAACTGCAGCTTTAAATAAGCCTTTCACCACGACTGATGGCTCTGGCAGCCGGCCATGTGAAGTCACAACTCCTCTGAAATAAGTTATTACAGTTGGGCAGCTACATCATTTCTTTATAAAATACCATCTTTATTTTCCATATGATACGCAAAACTGTGAGATCTCTCTTTTCTCTCTGCTTTAAAGGTTGTACATCACCAGCACTCTGCAGCCAAAAACCAAACACCACTCAATGAACAGGCAAGGAATAACTGAAGAGATCTGTCACTTATTACTGGACAACTTTGGAGGACTTTAATATAGTCCGTTCACTGCAGGTCCCAAATATCCATGAATCTGACTGCTTCCTTACATCTCACATAGACTCTGAGATATGGGATGATAATAAAAGTGCTCATCTCTACAGATCTCTCCACTTCTCTCTCCCTTCACCCATGCCAGCTCAGGACCACAACAAGTTACACAAAATCCCAGATTGGACAACCCTGTGCAGTAACCAGCTTAGCAGACTATATCATGTGAAATACCGTAAAGGGACCTGCAGACCTGTTCAAAGATACCAGCATACTGAAGACCATTAAACTGCGCATCTGTCCCTTACACTTCATCATCCAACACACAGCTACGCACTGCTTCTCATGACAGAAACTCACATCTCAGTGGTCATCACGCAGGACATGGCAACTCTTCCCACATAGGATCAAGACAAAAACAACATCCTTCCAACCACACACCTTACATGGGGTAGCATGCTACTCATGCAGGCAAGTGCTTCAGCGTCCCACAGAGTGGAACTAAGCACTATGTAGATGATGCAATACAAAGCAACACAATAAAGGGAGAAAGCGGAAACCTGCAAAAATGAGGGGCAGGGAGTGTTTTCTCGTGGAATAAAGAAGCATGGGAGTAATGCATGACTATGTAGCCTTGGTACTGGGCTCGGTGACTTTTAATTGCACCGGCTTCTGGACAGAGCCCTGGGCACCAGCGCTCATTTTTTTTTTTTACAAATGAAGCACTGCCTACGCTGCGCTGAATTTCTTCTTATGGCACCTCTGGCTTTCAAAGCAGAGCTTGCAGTGGTTTAACTGTTTTCAAGCTTTGGGACTAGAATTTGGAACTCACTTCCTTCTTCCCTTCGCACTACCATTTCTCTTGTAACTTACAACTTCTTTCCAACAAAAATTCCAAACGTCACCACTCTAATTCAATTTAAGTTCACTGCCATCTTCCTCGGACTCTATTTCGATGGCGTTCTCTCTTCTTAGGTTTTAACCTGATCCCATACTTGCTTTTGTATTACTTTCAACCCTTTTCACACGGCCCACTTGTAGATTTATTTTGTATGCACATCTGTAAATACATTTTTGTATCTAGAGTAGTCCTTTATGTACATTTTGATAAACTACTGCTGTACGGCATCTTTGTCTTTAGTTGTTAGCGCTCTAATTTTTGTAAATAGTTTTTGCATCAGTAATTGGTTCCTGGGTGAATATGTGTACTGCTGCCTTATTGCTGCACAACTGTAAACATGTCTTTTAGCTCTTAACCTCCCCTGGGTCACAATAGAGCCATATGAAACTGCTAAATAAATAAAATAAATAGATTATGAAATTAAGAATATTGCAAAAATCCAAGCAGCCAGAAACTGGTTAAAAATGTCAACAACAAAAAACTAAAGCAAAACAGTATATATATATCATACCAATTCTCGAATAACTACCCTGCCTCCATGCACAGAAGAAAATTTAAGGTACTTTGTATTAAATTGAGAGGCTCCAAATGCCTTTAGGTTCTCCTGCACTCCGATGCGCATCTTCAGTTCCAACAAGGCAACACGAATCGTCCCGGACAGATTCAATCCCTAGATTTACAGAGGGACATTGACCCAGGAGGTGGGAATACAATAATGGAACTCACGGCAACATGACCGTAGAAACTTTCTAATTTGGGCATTGTTGAAGAAAAATAAAGATAAATCTGCCTATTCAGAGAAGCATTCTTAAATCGAAAACACCGGGACTAATTTCTCCTCTAGAAAAAAGAACAGGGGCCGGTGAAACGTAGAGTAAATTTTGACAAATAGAAATAGTAAGTGTGCGCCCCCCCCCCCCCCCCCCCCCCGAATATCCCCATTTTGCGATTTGCAAAAAAATTGAGGAATGGGCATTTTTGTAAAAATCCAGCAATTTTCAGAAAAGTTCCCACAAAAGCTGGAATTTTTTTTTTAAAAATTGACCAACCCTCTATTGGCTGCACTGCTGCTGACTCAACAAAAGAAGGGTGAGCGACAGACCAGAAGAGGTATTTTTGGGGAGAAGATGTAGCCTTACGTCTAGAGCGGTCGACCTCGAAGCCGGGGAACCCGATTCGTGTCTCGGCAACGATGCTCAATATCTTGTGATTGTTGGCAAATCACTTAATCTCCTTGTGCCTTACAAAAATGAATGTGTCCATCTGTAACAAAACTGGTGCTCATGTAAAGCGCTCTGATACCTGATACCCTCGGGTCTAGTTTGAGCTATATAAAACTAAAAACAACATTCTCTGTCATCTGCCTTGTAAATGCACAGATTCCCCTCCTGTGCAAATGGCCTGCGGCCCACCTCCTATGTTTTAGTGGTCCCCCTGCAGAATGCAAAATCTGCAGGTCCTTGGATCTCACTCCTGCCCCCAACCCTCCAATGCAGGTTGCCACGCCTCTGTCTCCCTTTGACTCTCTCACTGCGTGTCCCTATCTCCCTTACCACATCCTCATCTCCCCTATGTCTCCTCTGTTCCCCGACCTCCTGCCTCCCAGTGAAGCTTCTCTTGCCCACCCCTTCATGCCTCCTCCCACGACTCATCTGGCCCTACCACCTCCCCTCCCGGGACTCTTGTGCCCCGCCCACAAACACTTTTGCCCTGTGCACTGCAGGGTATTGCAGCTTTTCTGACGTCAGGGAGAGTAGAGATTTGCATATTGCAGTCTGCACTCTGTGGCATCAGACATCCTACAATTCCAGGTGCTTTGCTGATGGAGCCTCTGCGTGGTTAGAGACCTAGCAAAGTATTCAGCAGCGGTAGAGCACAGGCTATGTGGTATTTTTGTGACAGGCACTTTTTCTGTCTAATGAAAAAATATGGGAAACTTTGAGGTTTCGGGCTGCCAAGTTTGCTTTTTGGCCACCAAATTTGCCAACCAAAGCTGCAAAATCTTGGGAGATCTGGTAAATTAACTTCCAGGAGATGCCTGACTAATCGCTTTCAGTGTTATATCCCCTTCTCGGTTTATCAATTGGAAAGAGGACTGTGATTGCCTCTTTCAGTTGAAGCAGCGCTACAAAATGTCTTCCATTACATTCCAGCGTTTTGCCAAACAAATAAATACCTAAACAGTTAAATCAATAAAAGTATGGCATGGGCTACATAAGAAGTAAAGTTAATATTATTATTATTGTTGTTAATATTGTATTATATGCTATATTATATTATTATTATTGTTAATATTGTATTATATGCTATATATGTGTGTGTGTGTATATATATATATATATATATATATATATATATATATATATATATATATATATATATATATATATATTGCAATCAATGTCACACTCCAATCCTGGTGAGAAAACACGACACGGACCACAGGTTTCGCTGAGATGTTATTTAATTAGCAGTCGCCATTACGCGTTTCATCTCCCACGGAGTCTTGTTCACATGGCTATTTATATATACATTTATAAAGAATGCTTGTATTGCTTATTATTAGGATTTATTATTATTACTTAATATTGCTGTTGTTATTATACATCACGATGGAACTGAAAGTCTGACGCTGGTAGCTTATGCCAATACAAGAGATGTGAGAATAAAGCTGCATTTCCTAAGGGGACATAATTGTGAAGAGGTGCTTCCTATGGCAGTCCATATCAGACTTATTGCATCACTATAATACTACAATGCTTGGGACACTGGTTATGGAAGAAGATGCCCACCTCATAAACCAGCAGCAGATATGAGTGCAATAGACTCTCGCCGTCAGAGGGCCCAAAAGATGGGCGTGGCCTGCCAGCTGGCTACGGCTGCAGTCGCCGTGGTGGCTGAATAAGCCTTGAAGGCACTTCGGTTTAGTTCTCAGCTCCATCAGGATATTAAAATATGCAGTTCATTTGTTATTTTGTGAGGCATAAGCTTCATTTCTATTGCCGCCATGCAAAATATCCCTAATTGTGCCATTATTGCTACTTTGAACGCCGTGAGCTATTACACCGATTCCACTGCAATAGAAGAACGGCTGCAGTGGGTCTCACAGTGCTAGTTTTTAAAAGCTGTATTTTAGTCAAGAAGCAAAATTATTGTATAACATATTAAAATTATATTAATTTAATTCACGGTAGGACATCTGACTTTTCTGTGCGGTCATTCTAGATTTTTCACCTTTTATTGGACTATTTTATCTGGCTATAGACCTTTGTGCTCTTTCCCTCTTTTCTATCCAGTAGTACAGTGCCTGTGCTACTACCCCTTTTAACATGATTGGATTGGCATATTTCTTGTTGGTATATTTCTCCTACCTATAAGTCCCTAGCATTTGGTACAAGGTGTACAGAGAGCCTTAAAGTTAAATACGACTAGTGAACTGCAGCACCTATTGTGCCATCCACTACAGTGGCGGTGTAAACATGTCTTTAGGCCTACCACTGTAGCTTGACTGTAACAGTGCAAACTAAAACATGCACTGCGACCTGTTAAAGTAAACCCATTTGCCACTTAAAAAACGTCCTTTAAAATAATAATAAATCAGACTCATGCAGCCCTTGTAGCACACAAGGCAGGGTGCATGGTACTTAACAGTAGGACATGTAGAAATGTAAAGTTAGCATGTTCTTACAGTGCCCACATCCCACAAACTATTTATATCAGTAGAAAGGTAGGCAGGTCCAAAGAAAAACGCTGTGAATCAATACTAAATACTAATACTGTATCTCAGGAAGGGGATTAGCTAGAAAACAAATTAAACAACTATTTTTTATAGTTATTAAAAGTCCAATTCAAATGTGAAGCCAGATTTTTAATAAATACTAAGCTAAGTAACTTTAAAAAGTTACCTTTTACCTTCCTGAACTGTCAGAAAGCAGGCAAATTAAAATAAGCTTCTGCCGGCTCACCACCAGTTTTTAGCCTTGAATAGCAAGGTAGCAAACAATAGGCGCACCTGAATGGGCAGTGATGGCAACTCTGAAGTCTGCACAATATGCAGGGTGTGGGCTGTGGGCATCCTATTTGACACTACAGCGCCAAATCCTTCTTGAGTGTCAAACCCTACTGGACAGGTCAGCTGGGCACACATTTAACACTTGAGGCACACTTGAAATGAAGAAGAACAGGATGCCAAAACAAATCTTGTGGATCCACTGTCTGGTTGCTGAAATATACTGCTTTTGTCCTACAGACTTCTGCCTCTGGGTTTTTTTGTCAGTAGAGGGGCTGCCTTAAAGTGGATTATAGTGTTAGATGTGGGAGGACACTAAGATTAACATAGTACACTCCCCACACCTACCCATAGCACTAAGAGCCCAGGTTTGGTGTGGCCGAAGACTTTCACAATTTTGAAAATTCCCAAAGTTGATAGAGTTGACCCCAGAAACTTTTTATCAATTGGTTCGGGATGCCCAGGAGTTGCTCTCACCCCCTAGCTAGTACCAGTCATAATGTGGCACCTCCAAGCACCCACGTCAGGACACTTCCTGGACCTGCAGAAGAACATAAAAGGACTTTGCTTGCTGTCTGTGAACTTGGAGGAGCTCTGGAGGACTAGACCTGCTTCCTCTCATACCCAGAAACAAAGAAGAGGACACCAAGAGTCATAGGGTTGACCTATTCCACCTACACAGACACAATAAGGTATGAGGTCTTTTCCTTGATGCACCCAGTGGCAACCGGACTTAGACTGGATACTGTTGTTGGTCTCTGCTTGACACCCTGAGTCTCTAAGTGCCTCCCCCGAGATCCTTGGGGCTTTAGAAGTGTACTCCTGTGGTGAATTGAGGTTTAAATGACTAAGTCAGAAGGTAAAATATTTGACCAGGATGAGCCTGGTTGGTGTATCAGACCAGCACTCTATGTCGGTCAGCGTCAAACTGCACCTAGGTCCACCACGACCATTGACTATTATTGGCACTTCTTAAGACTATTTCTGCTTAAAAATTATTTTCTCCAGTTCCTCTTATTGAATTTATGTTGTTTTGGTGTCGTTTTGTTTATTACATTTTACTCTATATTTCTAATTTGGTTTAGAATTTTCAATGTTTTGCATTTCGACTTTACTACTATTTTGGTACTGGATAAATACTTTACACACTGCCCTAAGATAATTCTGCCTGCTCTTTGCTGTAGCTACCAGAGGGTTGAGCTGAAGTTAATTTTGTGACTTTGAGGGTTCACCCTTATGAGGGTTCACCCTGACAATGTGTGTGATTGTTCCTTGAGGTGAGTAGTCACCCACCCCTAATAATAATGCAATTTCTTACATTCACTTTTTGTTTACTCTCTCTCACTCTCCCCACTCTCTTTTCTATGCATCTCCCTGCCATTCCTATGCCAATCTAACGGTCTGTTATATGCAGCCACCATTCTGTGCTCTCTGCCTCTACTTAGTACTCTCTCATTCCCACAAGGGGTGCAGCAATCATTGGTTCAGCAGGTGCCTGTGGGGCCCACTTAACCCTGATTATTGATATATTTATTTACCCAAACAGTGTTCTGGGGGGCCATTTTCTTTGGCACCAGAACAACAAAACTTTTGCTACACAACTGAGGCCAATGGAATGTTTGCTACACCACTGACTTGTGCAATTGTGTTGTATGGTATAGTTTTGTTTACATAGCGCTGCATTTGCTACTGAAGGTTGCCAAAGTGCATGCTGTACTGTGAAATAGTAGCTTGCCAAGAAGAGTGCTATATTTGTTGTAACCTCTGCACAAAGTTTTTGGGTGTTGTATGTGAGTGACCGGAGAGGTTCTCTTATCTTGTCTTGGGATGGAAAGCATAGCAGTGTGACAAGATGATAAATTGTGAGAGATAGCTAAAAGATTGTAAATAGTTTGTGTTTATAGTCTACTCTACATGACCCGTACTAGGTTTATAGTTTTCCATATACTTTCAAGCATCTTCCTACATTGTCTGCAGCAGTAAGTCTAATGAGTCTAGGAAGGTGGAGAGACAAAAAGGAAAGGAAAGAGAGAAACGCAGGGACATACCAGCTATAACTGCATCCTTTATATTGATAAAAGACTAGAAGCTGGTCAGTATCTGTAGGGATTGGCTAAATTCGAGTTCTCCATGGTGTCAGCTTTATGTGGTATCTCTCTTCAGCCATTACCTGCCTGTCAATTTTGTTAATGAGTGAATCGTTTGCTCGTCTTATCTCCTCTTCGTTTTGCAATCTCCTCTCTAGCTCCCTAGTGAAATGTGGTGCTTCGTATGGTGTCTGGAATCCTACAGCCATTTGCATCCAGTTTGCTCTGTCCGGGGGCGTAATGCAAGCCCCAGCAGCCCCTATGGGGTGGGGGTCCCCCAACCCTTCAGGGGGCGTACATTCAGCACTAGGTCGATAAGTATCTGTGAGATATGGGACAATCAGGGTCCTCTCTCAAATTGTGTAGGGTGGGCCATCATTTTGCGTCACGCCTCGTTCTGTGCACTCTTGCGCAATGCACTCCACACCCAACACAATACTCTGAGCCCAGACTCTATCCTCGTGCTCTTCTGTTCTGTTGTATTCAGCCCAAACAGTGTGCTTCTGCACTAATCTGTCCACAGTCCTTCACTCCAGGCCACATGCCTCAACTATATGCTCTCCATTCCTTAAAGCACTCTCTCTGTTGTGAGCTACCACTCTTTGCTCTACACCCCCATTTTTAATGAGTCACCTCCAACCATCTTTGCCTATGCTCACATAGGATTTAATGAATGAATTGCTTTAAATTGATCAGGGTGGTATCAGAAGCCAAAGGGCCTCCAGCTTTTATACTGCATTAACCAGCGGGACCAGAGAAGCTGCTCAGATTTCCTTTTTCAATCCTACATCCTCTCTTTGTGTTGGGAAGCCTTGTTCACTTTTGGGTGGCGAGTTTGTTAAATTTAGAGCAAATGTTTCATCATTTACACAGGCAGGAGATTTCTTACGTGAACACAGGCCTACACAGAAACTAGGCAGAAGGACTGGAGTATTCCAAAAAAGATAGTATATTACACACTAAAGACACATTTTACATATACACATAGCTGCAATAAAGATGCAACAACTGTATGGAGAAAGGTGAATTCACCTTTCACTTCTTCGACTGCAGGACAAGTTAAGGCACTGATTGCCCGCCGAACAGATCTGTATATAGACTGCACAGGTTCGAGAGGCGGCTGGGCAGATTTAACTTATGGTAAGTGCATTTATATAGTGCATTTTCCACAATTCGTGTAGTACTGGAGTGCTGTCAGTATGTGGACGCTCTGTACGGTCTGGAATTTTCACTAACACGATCCAGAGTAGTCTGTTCCTATTAGTTCTGGGTATGTTTAATACAGTTTTTGCTTTTGATCCTTTTGGCATCAACACCAAGAGCACCTCTGAGTCAGTTAACTATACTGAGCATTACAAAGGCAAAACATGACAAAATGCCTCCCACAAAGTAAGCTGAGTCAACCTGTCAAAACAGGTTCCCTGGCTCCATGGACCGTTTTGTGCCACGCGCCCTATAAAAGGTCAATAAAAGAGAAAAGTTAAAAATGTATCACAAAAGGGGCTAAGCATACATAGGGACAATATTCCATTAAATTCCTTACAAAATATAGGAACACCTCAGAGGTTGTACTTGACATATCTTTATGACCTTGAGGATACACACACGAAAAACCGTATTCATGCCAATATGCAAATACACAGTGCAAATAATGCATTGATATATGTTGTTGTTACTTAATGTTTTTGTTTTTTCCCATATAATGGCCGTGAGGTTCCATAACTACCTCACTAGAATTCATGTGAGGCGAGGCTTTCCATTTCAAACCCATGAAGAAGGTGGTTATATAATACACCTTACAAACATTAACATGAGTCATGGAACCTACCCTGGAATACAGAAGATACGCTAGCATGAAACGATTACGCCACAGTTGCATGTGGCTGGCCAATGGTATGCACTAGTGACTTCCTTCCTTGACAGTAAAAATGCTACACTTTTCACTGCACCCGAAGGGTGACTGCTCCTGGGCCCT
The DNA here is from genome assembly GCF_964204655.1 of Triturus cristatus. Classification (NCBI taxonomy): domain Eukaryota; kingdom Metazoa; phylum Chordata; class Amphibia; order Caudata; family Salamandridae; genus Triturus; species Triturus cristatus. The sequence continues at coordinate 273,798,042 of NC_140588.1, forward strand.
GTCCAAGTTCTGTGAGACAGTGTGGTGGCTCTTCAGGAGGTACAAGTGATCATTACAACCCTTGAAGAAGCTCACGCCTTTAATGAGGTGTAAAGGCCGCAGTCCACAGGAGGTCGATCGGAAACCTGTGTCGGGAGGAAACGGATAGAACACACTGAAGGCCACAAATAAATAACTTCCCCATCCTGTCATTAACACAACATTCATCTGTTATAGTAGCTGCTCTCAGACACTGACTCGCTGACTCATGTGGTGAAGCGTGGCAGTAAATTGGCTCAGGCCATTCATTGGCTCCCTGGCACACTTAATTGACAAACGCCTCCTCTGCCGCGTACAATCATCCCTGCAGCCTCCAGAGTGAGAACTCTTGCTTCTATGTAATTTTGCCTAGTGCGCCCAAATGCCATTCTGGTCATGTGTGTTTAGCCCTTGGACCTTGTTTCTGAAATCGGATCATCTAAATTTACAAAAGTAAGTCACAACGCGTTGTTTCAGCCGCTAAGGTATTCTTAGTTGACTAAGAGTTGGTTAGATATGGCGGGCCCATGCTGCCCTTCTCACAATAGTCTATTGCTGTTACCTAACATCCGTCCTTAAGTCAACTTTTTAGTCAGTCCATTTCTCAATCACATTTTGTGTGACTCATTGGAACAAAGAGCAATCGATGGAAGAAGCAAGATGGCACCACACTTTTGCAGCAGCCGCACATAAAACAACAGTTGACTCTTCGAGTGGCAGGAGAACACACAAGTTCGAAATAAATCCATCTTATCTGGGCCCATACAGTTCAGACGAGAAACTGTCAACATTGTTCTTCTGAAAGGTAAACTCTGGATCCCAGAGGAGGAAGTGTCCTTTTGCAGCACCTCAACTGCACACATTACTATATTTAACGACGTGACATACAAGAAGATAAAATCATTTAAATGTAGTTCATCTGTGTTATACAATCTTGGGAAACAAGTCGTTTCAACCCTCAATTTCTCTCTTCCCTCTTCTATATGAGATACGATGCATACAGAGCCACCCATACAGTTGTGCTCAACATATGGAAATATAGGAACTACGGGGATGTTTTCACAAAGGAGTTTTGAGTGACGTCAAATAGACAAAGAAAGCGAAACTCCTGTTGTCTATGACACCACTTAGAACCCTGAGGTCAAAAACGTACCAGTAATTCACTTTTTACCTATCTATAATTGTATGTTATCTATGGCCACAAAATCATTTGCCCCTGCTTTCAACTGCTATGCAGTGTCATGGGGGAGCCATACATATCATGGCGTCTGTTATGTATCTGTCCAAAAGGGTAAAAAAACAAACTTTCCTGCCATCCTTTACCCAACCCCCACCAAGTTCCCAGCCTTCCTTCCCGCTCGTGCAGCTGTGCTTTCTGCTTTCAGTCAAAGCAGACAGGCGGAGCTGCGATGACAGCTCCCAGTGAGGCCGGTCAGCCTGGCCTCCATGACATCACAACAGTGGGTAACGAGTTTAGTTATCAACTGTTGCTATGTCAGAGCAGTGAATTTTGCGACTAAATGATAGAGGCATTCTACCAGAGCCGTCCATAACCATTTTTAGGGCAGGGCATTACAGCACACTGTTCAAGCCCTTGTGCTCTTGCATCTGGATGGTGGTAATACCCTGCTGCATGGTCTCCAAGACTTCACCTTGGCATCTCTACAAGGCATCCTAAAAGGCGCACCCCATTTCACCCATAGCTTGCAGAAATATGATCACTTCACACCCATCCTGAAGAGACTGCATTGGCTCCAGTCCACACCATCTTCAAAACCAGCTGCATCCTTTACAAGGCCATCGCGGCCAGCAACCCCCGCTTATCTTGCACACAATCTCACCATCTCTGGTGGTTCTCAGCAAACCCGCAGCTGGCGCATGATCAGAATGCAGACGAAGAAGTGTGAAAAAGAAAAAACAAGGAAACAGACCATTATAATCTATGCACCCAGGATCTCGAACAAGATCTCCTCATCCGCAGTGACGACCCGTGTAGGGCGTTTTACCGGGGTGGTGACGTGGCGCAGAGGAGGGGCAGGGTGGGGGGTTGCAAAATGCGGCATACGGCCGAGTTCAGGTAAGTTACGAAAAAAATTAATAAAACAAATTCCGTTGCGCACACTGCATCGCATTTGGCGATGCAGCGCACGCAACGAAATTCGTTCTACACGGGCCGTCACTGCTCATCCGTCGGGACTGCCCCAACACTGCTCCAATTTGGGAACGAGGTACAAAACACACCTCTTTAAAGAACATTTTGACATTTGGGTAGGTTTGCATTATAGACATACCATATACATACATGCGTAAACGTGCTATCCTTCATTCCTAGATTGCAGGCAATGTTGATTGTGATGGCAATAAAAATGTGCTTTTCTTTTAAGCACATTTTTAGCGTTTAATGAAACAGGGATGGGCTTTCAGCGTTAGAATCCCCAAGTTAAAATGAGCACCAAACAAAGAATATATTTTTTCTGTCTTTGCCAACCTGAGTTCCATGACTCATTTTTACTGAACAGCAGGATGCAGTCCAATTAAATAAACATAGGGTCATGCCGCAGATCACACACGCAGGTGGGTTTCAAAGCTGCAACTATTAATCCTGAATTTTTGCATTTCATGCAACAAGTTTTTTCAGGCATTATACAGTATACCCAGGGCCACTGGAATGATGCAGAAGTGAGACTAAATTAGGTAGCAGGTTTGAGAAAAGTATGCAGCAAGAAAATGATGTGGCATAACGCAAAACAATCTCTAGCAGTATTATTTCTTATTTTGTCCTTTTATCAAACATTTATAGTGTCTGGGCAAAGTTATCTGAATAAATACCATGTTAACACTTGAATACAGCGATCAGCAACTGAAAGGTGACCAGGTAATATTTATAAAGGATTTGCTGCTGAACAGAACTAGGTTTAGCACTTTTTGTTTACTAACTCTGACCAATTGAGAGACAAATTATTGATTTTGTGAAATCTGCGAATTATGCAACAAATGAGGGATTATACCGCAAAGGTAGTTAATCCGTGATTCTGTGGTAAATGCTGCAGTCACAGAATCGCATAATTCCAGGGGCCCTGATTCAATTTAATACATGGAGTGGAAAGGGGAAGTGTGCAGGAGAACAGAGGGAGACAGGCTACTTGACATCAAACCTACTGAGTCTAACTTTCAACTGTCCGTACACTAGCCAAAGGTCCTGGCCATGGTAGTCTCCCTCCGCTGGTGTACCAGCTTTAGAGACCATCCTTTCTGGGTTTTTTCAGCCATGCTAGATGCAAACTTTGGCTTCTCCGTTTCTTCCTTTTGTCACTGCGACTAGACAGCCTGGCCTTACAAGGCCTCTCACCTATTGCTAGATCTGCCAATTTTCACGGTGTGAGGAGGGGGTGGGGCACTCTGCCTTCCATCACCCCCTTCACCATCCCCCCAAAAAACAAATGGTTGCTTAGATTGTCATCGGTTGTCCTGGGGTGTTTCCACACCCAGTGCCATCTTAACGGATGGGCACGCTGGGCAGTCGCCCAGGGGCCATATGAGCATAGGGGTCCTATGCAGACCAGAATTTAACACTAATTTTCCGTTTAACATTTTTATTCCAGTGAGTGGTTGTGTGGCCCAGTGCACTGCTTTGCCCGGGGTCTATAATGCTGTTAAAACGGCCCTGTTAATACCCCATAATGGACATCAGCTGCTTACTGCCTCCAAGGACAAGATGGAAAGCCACTTTGTGCAGTGGCATCCAGCTCGTCTTTCCTGCCACCGTGGGATTTTGGCTCCTCACCGGATGGCCATGTGAAATGAGATTAAAAAATGTGTCACACAGTGGGACAGTGTGAGTATCCATGTCTGTATTGCACTAAATATACCTGCAATATGCATTGGTTTTTCAAATGTTAACATGTATTACAGAAATGCACCCCGTAACTGAGGGATAGCTCCAAACTGCTAAATAACTAACGGAATGAAACAAGGTTCCCATCGTCCGTCCGTGGCCGTGGATGCCACAACTCCCACAACTTCAGATGCATATTTTTAGCCAGCTCAAAAAAATATATATATATATCCCTGGGAGTTGTTCGCTGCTCACGGAGTGATCAAGGTAGGCGTGGGGAAAGGAGCAAACACCGCCCACTTGGGAAGTACTAACGATGTGTGCCTGCTCCACATGGACTCGGAGCTCCGGGTTCAAGTTATCTCCCTAGCCTAACCTAAGCAGCACCTCAACCAATCATAGAGGGGCAGTTTGTTTTAAAAGTGGGCTTGGACAGTACTTACTGTTTGGCATCTGATGAGTCATGTAGACGAAACGCGTCATGCTGAAGTACAATAAAAGAGCAACTACTTGTTGGACCCGTGTGTGCTCTACTTCTGTCTACAACAAAGGAGTGTGGTTTGGTGTTTGGGTGCGGCCACAAGCACCGGAGAGTACCCATCCCTAAGTGTTTTGGCGGATACTGTGGCAACCTGTTGGAACCTCCAAACAAAATTGGAAACGCCGAAACCGCCGCTTTCCCGTAAAAGTGTCCTGCCAGCTGAAGTGTTGGACTGTGATTCTGCAGGGTGCCTCTACTTACTTAAGTGGTGGCTGCAGGTTGAAAACAGGCTGTTTGCGGTGGGATGAGGGTCCCTGGGAGTTGTTCGCTGCTCACGGAGAGATCAAGGTAGGCGTAGGGAAAGGAGCAGACACCGCCCACTTGGGAAGTACTAACGATGTGTGCCTGCTCCACATGGATTCGGAGCTACGGGTTCAAGTTATCACCCTAGCCTAACCTAAGCAGAGCCTCAACCAATCATAGAGGGGCAGTTTGTTTTAAAAGTGGACTTGGACAGTACTTACTGTTTGGCATCTGATGAGTTATGTAGACGAAACGCGTCATGCCGAAGTACAATAAAAGAGCAACTACTTGTTGGACCCGTGTGTGCTCTACTTCTGTCTACAACAAAGGAGTGTGGTTTGGTGTTTGGGTGCGGCCACAAGCACCGGAGAGTACCCATCCCTAAGTGTTTTGGCGGATACTGTGGCAACCTGTTGGAACCTCCAAACAAAATTGGAAACGCCGAAACCGCCGCTTTCCCGTAAAAGTGTCCTGCCAGCTGAAGTGTTGGACTGTGATTCTACCGGGTGCCTCTGCTTACTTAAGTGGTGGCTGCAGGTTGAAAACAGGCTGTTTGCGGTGGGAGGAGGGTCCCTGGGAGTTGTTCGCTGCTCACGGAGAGATCAAGGTAGGCGTGGGGAAAGGAGCAGACACCGCCCACTTGGGAAGTACTAACGATGTGTGCCTGCTCCACATGGACTCGGAGCTCCGGGTTCAAGTTATCTCCCTAGCCTAACCTAAGCAGAGCCTCAACCAATCATAGAGGGGCAGTTTGTTTTAAAAGTGGACTTGGACAGTACTTACTGTTTGGCATCTGATGAGTTATGTAGACGAAACGCGTCATGCCGAAGTACAATAAAAGAGCAACTACTTGTTGGACCCGTGTGTGCTCTACTTCTGTCTACAACGAAGGAGTGTGGTTTGATATATATATATTAACTCATAAATATGTTTATCATCCTCACTGTCAAATAGAATAATAGTGTATTCTAGCCAACGTGCTTGCACTTGGCTATTTTCTAAATATAACAATACTTCTCACATGAGTGCATTTCCTAGATTCTGAAATACCTGAACATTTTATCTGTAAGATTATTCTTGTAAAATGGATTGAACTGTCTCATAGAGTATAGATTATGAGTCCTGAAGGATGAAGTGGTTTAAGTTCCCACAAGCTGATGGGCTTTCGGAACTTGTGTCAGGGCGGGGAGAGGAGAAATTACCTTGCTCAAAGTGTATCTGCCCTCAGCCCTATCAAATATAATGTGAATGCTAACACGGAACTCTCTATCAGCTTGTCTAGTCTGTCTTCGTCCTCTGTATGTGTCCGCCGGTCCAAGTGCGTCGCAACCCAGTATCTTTCTTTATCTGTATGTCTTTCTTTCTGTCCCGGTCACTGTCCAAGTGGAATGGTTGAAAAAGAAGGGGATCTCCTGCAATACGTACTGATGAGACCCTTGAACATGAAGGAAGGAAGTCACCTCATAGATAAGCAAGGCTTTGGACTGAGTTGGGTCCCCATTGAGAAGCTCCTTCTACCATGCATGGTGGTGCCTGGTGGACCATGCTGTATTTATCTACTCTGTTACTATCCATGTTCCTTGGTTTCACTCTCCCTTTGACAATCTGCTCCCTGCCTGCCTTTTCACTAGCCTTCCTCTTTAACCATCTCACATTTAAAATCTGTGCCCCCAGTGTCCGAGACCGTGTGAGGATCATCCCACGCAGGCCCTCTAGTCACTCCTTGTTAATTAAAAAACATAAGTGCAGGGGCACAGCCTTTTCTTCGGAGCCTGCTGCAGGCACCTGACAAATACTAGGGTTACTGAATACCAAGAGGCACGTGTCTTGATTCCATGTCACGCCTCTTTCTTTCAGCAAACTACACCTCCTGTCTGTCTCACTTATGTAGGTCCTATTTCATCCCTGCTTTCTCCCTGTTTCATTGTTTTCATATCTTTTCTTTCCCCCTTTCTGCCTTTCTCACTTGTTTTCAGTCAAAGCCTGATAAATCATGGTCACCAAAAATGAGTACCAATGCCCTGCTGTCAGCAAACACCAGTACAAATGAACCACTGGCATCACCTCCTTTTAGAAGAGTGTTTGAGAGGGGCGAGAGCTTCTGTAACATGCCTCATGCACCATTTATCCACTAGACATTCCTTGTCCCTTTTCCTCATTTTTGCAGGTTCTCTTTAATCCCTGCTGTTGTTCATCAATATTTTTCCGTCTTTCTCTTCCTTCTTCTTTCCCCCTTATGTGCTTTTCTTACTCTTGTTCTGGGTCAATGATGAAGAAAAATAAGTATGGACCGCAACAATTAGTGTTGGTCCCCAAAAATGAGCGCCGGTGTGCCCCACCTGCAACCACTGTCTCAAATGTAGCTTTTTATGGTTTGCATACGACGTGCCATAGATTTGTTGGGGGTTTTGGCTGATGCACTTCTATACAGTCTCTCAGAAACGCTAAAGCATCTACTCTTATATGCTGATCTGTCTGAGTTGTGCTTCCATGTCATGAGAGCAGTGATATTTTCCACTCATCACCCACATACAAAGGAGTTTTTGATGGTATATTAGAAGTTTATCTACATTCACAAAATCTATATTTTTCAGCTCAGAAAAGTCCCTTCAGCCAAAGGTAAATGCTGTAGGTAGACTAACTTGACCAGCTTTTTCCTATACATTATGCAAAATGTATCCTGCAGTCAGGCCTCCTGGGTAACAAACTAAGAACATAAGAAAACTATAGCAAACAGCAGTGCTTTCTTTGAGCGGGTGGTTTCCGGTGCTCACCACCGGCACTTAATCATCCACACTGGAGCTTATAGCACGAGATCGACCCAAAGGTATTGGAGCGCTTTGCATGAGCACCAGTTAAGGACACATTCATTTTTGGTAGGCATGGGGAGATTAAGTGATTTGCCCCGAATCACCGGATGCTGATTCTACGCCGAGACTCCATTCTGGTTCCCCAGCTCCAAAGTCGGCAGCTCTGGTTGTTAGGCCACATCCTCTCCACACTTGCAGGGTTTCATGGTTAGTAGTTGGTTCTGTTATAGGCAGAGCTAACAGCTGCAATCGGCTGGTGCAAGCTGCCTCCTGATGAGAGCCCCGGCACTTATTTTTTCACAAATTAACCACTGGCAAACAGATTATGCAACGGCCACATTCAGGACAGGCAGGGTTGCTGGCAGTGCATCTTCAGAATGTTTTGAATTCAACGCACACGACTGACGAAAACAGCACTAGGGACATGATTTGCTTTCTTGGTGGCTCACCAGCAATTGTGTGGGCCTCACCTCAAAAGAGTGAGTACAGTCTTTCCCATTGACATTGCTAACAGTGCAGCTGCTGCAGTTATACTGGGGCTATCCGCACCCTACATACCACTCTTTTACTACCCTTATTCTCCTCTTCGAACAAATATCCTCTACAGTTTCTCACTCTGTTAGACACTTACGCCCTTTTTTCCCCTTGTCATTCTGAAATCCTCCCTCTGCACCTCTAATAGGTCATTCCTTTCCTCTTCAGTTTCCTTTTGCATGTACTTCCTTTCATCTCCTCCACTTAAACGCCTACCCCAACAGGGCCGGACTGCGAAACCAACAGCAGCCCTGACAAAAATTATCAAACCAGCCCCACCCACTTCGTCTCCTCATGCAATCTGTCTCTTTCCATCCATTCATCCTCCTCCTCTCCAGTGCTTAATTTGAACCGGTGCTCGGCACAGGCGTTTAATTGCCGGCTCTTAATTGTCTAAACCTGCACTTATGACAGCTGCCACATCATGGCGCTGTTGCTGTAATTTAAAGATGAGCAGAAAAACAGTTGTTTGCTAATTCAGTATACATTGACAAAAACGAATATCTGCCACCAAAGGCATTCTTAAATCTTTGGTGGAATCGAACAGTCGGAAATGTCACACTTTCGTTCTGATGGTTAGTAGTTGTGTCGAGTACAGTGGCAATGTGTTTTGCAAACTGTGGTGGTCTCCTGACGAGGGCACTTCATTTTTTTACAAATTAAGCACTCCTCTTCTCTCTCGCTCTTGTCCTCTGATCTCTCACTCCCCCCATCAGTCTCCTCCCTTCTTCTTCTCTCTCCTGACGCCCCATTTGCCTGCTGCTGTTAATCTCGGGGAGCTGGTTAATGTCACAGAGGCGTTAGCAGTGGCCATGGGCTCCCAAAACCATCCTCCCATAGCTAACCCATCGGGGAAATGTCCTATAAAATAAAAGGCCAGTCTCACCCTGCTTCCCACCCACACACAACCCACCCAGTCACCTGTAAGCCCTGCATTTTATCCTCATTTTATGTTGTTAATATTTCAACAGCTGTGTACCTGCTTAACACATTTTCTCATCAAATCACACATACCATTGCAAGATATGTTACTACAGCACTGAGAACTCTACAGAGAGGCCAAGGACTGAATGTACATGTTGTTAAACACTTTTATGTCCCTCTGACAGGCACTGTCAGAAACTCACACTGCCTTCAGCCTTAACACCGCAGGTCTCGAGCACCATGAAAAATACCCACCCACAAACTGAACTCACTCAGATACTCACAGGAGACTCAGTTCACAGTATGCTCTACACAAGAGCATAATATTGGATAAAAAAACCTTCTGAAGCACAATAACTGGACAAAGCAAATACTCTTCGATTATGCCAGATGAAGTTAAGTGTGAATTTAAAACGAGGACAGCGTCAATGACATGGGTTACCTTAAGGGCTCTCACTGTCATGGCCGAGAAATCGATCAGTGTTTTCGTTTAGGGCCTTGAATATAGGGCCCAAAAGGGAACAGTTTCAAAGTCAGAGGGAGATTTACTAAGATTTAACGCCGTGTTTGCGTCACAAAAGTGAAGCAAATCATGGCAAAATCTTTTTATTCCGAATTACTTTCCAGCGCCTAACTTGTTTAATGTAGTGCCAAGGGGGAGCACCAATCAATCAATCAGAACATTTGTAAAGCGCACTACTTACCCGTGAGGGTCTCAAGGGTGGAGCATGGGCGTTCCCATGTAACCACCCAAGGTTTCTGACGCTAAACCCAATTTACTAAACAAAGAAGACAGGGTTTAGCATCAGAAAACTGCGCCCTTTTAAAGTAGGCGCAAGGAAAGAGAAATGTACATGTGTTGTACTGTACAGCACACATACAAAGAGGGGAAATGGTTTAAGTCAGTATATGCATAGAATTTTGTACTCGAAGGTTACCCTCCAGTACAGAACCTATACTAAACTCACTGAGTCACCCTTGAACCATGGAAGAGGTGTGGTGCAGCGGCCAGGGTGCCTGACTCTGGACTACAGGGTTCACGGTTCAATCCTAGGTGCCGGCGGCAGGTTAGCCCAGCACCATGTGACTCTGGGCAATATCTGGGCCCAGCACCATGTGACTCTGGGCAATATCTGGGCAATAGCTCGCTTAATCTTCCCGAGGGCCCACAGTGCCGGGACACCACTTCGGAGGTTGCTTTACAAATACCGGTATTTCATTTCATTTCTCCATAGTGCACGACAGCTGATTTCAGCACCAGCGCTTGGGAAAGGGGAGGAGAGTGTCATATCATATGTCTGTAAATATGCCGCTCTCTACTTTTCACGCAGCACTGCGCTGCGTGTGTAAATGGTAAATGTATCGCTCAGTTTTTAGGTCTCGCCTGACCCAGCGCATGCGCTGGTCTGGCGAGACTTATTGAGAGGGCTCCAAAAAGTGGTACCAGGCCAGCCTAGAGCTTCAGTGCATGTGCGCGGGCGCGCGCGCCGCGCTTTACCGTGATTACTTTCACTTTCGCGGCCGCAGGGCCGCTTTGCATAGCCAATAGGGCTCGCTTTTGGGACCTTATAAGTATTTAGTTATGCAACTGTTGCATGGCTAAACACTTATAAGGTAGGTTCCAAAGGCGAGACCTATTGGCTATGCCAATGCTTGTTTTAAATTACAGACCTGTCAGGAACAACCCCACGAAAAGACCTGTAGTGAACTGGGCTGTGCACTTCAGAGTTCCACTCCACTACTTCTTGTAACCCAGTATCTTGTGGTAACATTTCCAAGATTGACAGGTAACCACGGTTTTCATCTTTACAAGAGAAAATGGCCGTACAAACGTTCCAAAATAGTAACAACCGACATAAAATGGCCAGTTCTACTCACCTCTGCTGTTACTCTTCTTTCAGCCTATTCTGAGCGCGTGCCGTTCGGTGTCCCGCTTACCAATGTTGCCTCACTGCAGAAAAAGAAAGGAAATACACCGTGATCAATCAATGCGACAGGTCCTTCGAGGTGTCATCACAACGCGGGCACCCACCCCACACCCTTTCACTTCTCTGTCACAGGACGAGAAAATGAAACCAGGCAGTGACTAAACGCGGCACTTGCGGCCTGTGCTCCGGGTGAGGGGGCATTATTTCAACACGTAAAAAATGTTAAACGTGTTTCCTCGCCTTGGTGGTAATTTGCTTGTGGTAAGAAATGTGTTTTAATTGCGGCATATCGTTAAACGTATAACAATCGGAGAATGTTTAAAAGAGTTAATAAACACGGACTAGTGCTTCCTTCTTCTGTCTCCAGCTTCAATGCACTGCTCTGGTTATGAACTCAACGTCACAGCAATGCGTGCATGTTAATCTAATCCACAAAAAAGAAACTGGGGCAAAAGTATGGAACCATCCTTGTAACCCCAAAACCAATCCCAATTACCAATAATAATCAATAACCATCGGATTAACCACTAACCTTGGATTTGGGAGTTGCGTGCACTAACGGCAAAGCACTTCGATGCCTTCTTGGTGGCAGTAAACGCTACATATATGTATCTGATTACAATATAATACAATATATGCCTAGTTCCGCCTACTCGCCTTTTTAATGGACTTCCCTCCCATAAGCACAGACACACCATCAGCGCGAGCGCAGCCCGTGTGACCTGAATTAAAACGAAATGCCCCAGCTCTGCACGCCACGCCCCAGAGGCGCGCGATGCACGTAAGAGTGCATTCACTGAAATGTACGCGGGGTACGTAAACCCGGAAGTTGGCTAGATCTGAACCTGTGGTTGTCTTCATCCATTTCCTATGACTACAATAGTACAAATAAAGCTAATAGTGGAAATAAACATGCCTCCTTGATTGCATCATGTCTCCTGCCCCTCTCCAGCGCCCACTGCATGTCTCCTGCCCCTCTCCAGCGCCCACTGCATGTCTCCTGCCCGGGCCGGCTTTAGCGCTGGTGGCGCCCAGTGCGACAATGTTAGTTGGCACCCCCAATGACCACCTCCACCATGGATTCCCTCACTAGCACCCTTTAACAGGTTACCAAGTCTGTCAGATGCATTAAATTTGTTATATAGCGCTACTCATACCAGTAAAGTGTGTCAGAGCACTTTGCATCACACACACATTACACAATCAATCATACATGTTTTAAATCAGAGTATAGGAAATGTTTACATAAGCCAAAGGACTAAAAGTGTAGGAGTCGCATGTCATCCATACTGGTAGGCAGTATAGTTTAAGCGTGCTTGGTGTGGAGAAGCACAAACTCAGAGTCGAAAAAGAAACAGCATAGTTGGGAGTTTTCTTTAATAATACGAATCGATTTCTAGCCAAATTAAGTCTTTTTGCAACATTAATCAATGTTCTATACTTTGCAGAGTGTATGCAGTTCTATGATGAAAGTTAATACCTCACTATTCTATGTTAGGACTTTGTTATAAATTGCAAGTAACAAAAGGATGGCTCTTATAAAAGCAGTCACCTGCTGATCAATTTACATGCACTCTGTAATCTACTTGGTACACGTTCTTTGCAGCAGGCAGATTAACCTTCTGTGCTACCTTCACATAAATCAAAAACCTCAACTACACAAAACTCTGATCTCTGGCCAGGAAGAACGTTAATCTCAGGAGATATCTGGACATTTTTGTGAGGCCCCGTAATTGCAGGAGGAAAGTAACGCCGCGGCATGGGCTTTAAAAGCATAATAAAGTTGTAAACACGGCGCCCCAGGACGCCAGCACCCGGTGCGATGGCACCGGTCGCACCGCACTAGAGCCGCCCCCCCCCCCCTCTTCAGCGCCCACTGCTGTCTTTAGTGTCTCTCAACAAGAAATGAAATACAGAGAAGTTGGCAGCCATTGCTAACAAAGTATACAGACCGCCGAGATTGGCGCGGCCAATCAGAGACTTGTAATACAGGCATCCACTTCTGTTATATACTGGCCTGCGGATTTATTGTGGTGAAAAGGTGTAAAAAAAAAAAAAAAAAAAAAAAGGAACAGCAGCAAAGACTGCCCATGGTAGGTGAGAGTAGAGACACTCTAGCTTTATTGATTGATGTGAGAATTGTAGAGTGCTCGTTCTCCAGAATAGGCAGCTTGGAGCTAAGAACCATCATATAAAGCAGAAAAGGAGGCATTTAACAAAAAAGAAAAAGATAAACGGCTGATTGCAAAAGCACTTCTGGGTTATGACAAACAGATGTTTTCACTTCCTCTGCTTCCTTGCTTTTAGATATTAAAGTGGGCAGACTGACATCAAATTACTGTTTAAATGCCCCCAGCACCATCCAATACTACCGAAGATTATTAGTCCACGCAGTTACTACTAATGCTGCAAACAGTAGCGTTCCGTGCGCCAAAGTCAAAAGAGTAGTTTGAATTCATCTCACATGGACTTTTTTTTTTAGTTTTATATAGCGCGAACTCGATCGGAAGGTATCGGGGCGCTTTACATGAGCTCCAGTTACATTACGCAAAGACGCATGCATTTTTTTGCAGGTACAGGGAGATTAAGTGATTCCCCAGCCGACGCCGAAAATCCAACCCTGTTCTTCAGTTCTAAAGTTTGGCCGCTACCACATCCTCTCTCCTAACGTCACCACAGGAAGTGACATTTTGCACTCTCTTTTTCAGAAATCGGGCTATAATACAATTTGCTTGAACACTCTTGAAAATTCGGAGTTGTAGTCCATTAGTATCGACCCAAACAGATCACGTGATACCGAATAAACAACAGCTTGAGTAATGCATGTGGCACAGTGGCCTGCAGGCTGTTTCTCAAAGCCTGAGGGGTCGACCTTCTTTCAAACTCATGAACCTCCGTGTGAGAGGAAGACCCCGAGGGTCAAGGAGGGAGGGATACACTTAAGAATATTTGGAACCAAAAATGTAGCAACGAGAGCCCATTTGACACAGGAGATGTTAGTCATTCCCAAAAATTAGAGGAAATGCAAACATAAAGGTGAAATATAAAACAGAACAAGCGAGTAAGCTGACGCTCTCCGACCTGTACTTTTACCTCTACAAGCATGTTTTTAATATCGAGACTGTAGTAGGGAATATCGAATCTAAAATAACAATAGGGCACAACACTGTGCCCACAGTATTAAGAGCAACAAAAAAAGAGACATCATTCAAACATTCTCAACTCCACATCTACGTACGTTGAAAACATATATAGTACCAAAATACGTATATGTGGAGTTAGGTATAGACAATACACACAAACGTACCTTTTGATATTGTGTCCCACAATATTGTGGTCTCAAAATTGTGACCTATGGATATTTTGGATTCGATAATCCTATCCTGCAGTTGATAATAATGCCTTTTACGTAGCAATAAATAGCACACTGTCACCTCTATGCGCTGCAAATAATTGCAATTATCATTATTCAAAGTAAGGGACTCGTATTTTCCTCGCAGGTTTTGAGCTAACATTAAGCAATGAACCAGCTAGGTTGTTCACTATGCCTCAGCCCTGCGGTAAGTCGTAGTTTTGCATCTATGCACTTTTAATGCTAACAAACCGGCTGCGTCGTCGTGTCTGGGGCAGATAATCTACAAAAGGGAACTTGGCCGACGCGCGAAGGGGGTGATGCGCTCGAATGCGATGTGTGCACGCTCTCAGATGTAGCGTGCATTGAAAGCCAGGGAAGGGACTGCGCCGTCCTCCCCCGCCAGCCTTTCACCTTGCCTAATGGGAGCTTTTTTTTTTTTTTACTATGTAATTTTCTAATGCTGCAGAGTTTATATTTAGAATTCAGGATTATGTCATCCGCCATCCAGCGCGCGCTGCCGCCTGAAAGAACTGCATTGGCAGAACTTTACACCACAGTACATCCCCAGTCAGGTCGTTAATGACAGCGCGCAGCACAATCCGATCAAGTATGCGTGGCTCGTGTCCAAATGCAGTACAACGTGAATCCCGAGACGTCCCAGTTGTACGGCTGCAGGAGTGGAGAACACGTGCGGCGGCAAAATGGGTCAGTGTGTGCTGCCGGGGCGTGCAGAGAACAGGCGCGAGCTGCGCAGGCTGCTCGAGCGTAAGGCAACATGGCGGGCGGCATCCACACACAAACAGACCATTCATTTAATAGTTATATTTGCTTGTGTCTTTTTTTTTTTTTACCGTTATCCATGCTAATCACTCTCGCCAAGTGTTAAACAGGCTCACTCGCGAAAAAAAAGAAAATGGGTGGTTTGCTTGAATTAGTCTCAGCCACAGGTAATGACTGGACCATTGATGTTTGCCTAGTGTGTCGCCCCAGACCGAGACCAACCGTATGCAAATCAGGCTTAGTCCTGCTCCTATAGGAATAGCCCAGACTGAATTGCCAACCCAAGGTCTTTCTAGATGGGAACCTGCAACCCCGGACCAGTTTCTGTCTTCTTGGGCCTCATCAGTAGTGAAGGTTGAGACCTAAGGTTCAATGAGCATGGACCCGCGCCTGGACATGCCCGCCTCCCTTAGAGAGAGTCGCCTGGACATGCCCGCCTCACTTAGAGCGAGTGTCACTCGTGAAAAAAAACACAAGTAGGAGTCTCACGCATTGCTCTCAGGGTTTCTCTCAATGCTCTACCTCATACAACCATCCACTCCATTTATCTCACAAGCAATGTTTCTGGGCCCTCCTATCACAGTAGCCTTTTCTGTTCATCCAGTAATGTCAGCCCAATAGGGAGGGATTGTCTCCTCCACCCTTTACCTGCGGCATGTGGCCGTCTCAATACTACTGCCCTAACACAGACCAATGGTGAGGGGGGAGGAGGCGGGAGACAGATTAGAATATGATTTCAAGGATAAAAAATAAAAGAAATACTAATGGTCTCACAATCTCCCACCATGAAAACATACGTGGACGAGCGCAGTTATTACCAAGAGAAGCCATGCGACGCGAGGAGCGTCTGCTGGTGGCAGGTAAAAAACATTGCTTGCAGACTGTACTCCCTGTCCTAATCTAAGCTTCCTATATTCACAGGGCCCTGCCCTTGCCTTCCTTTGGAAAGTCCTGATATTTGATATGTTGGCCCTATTGCTGCAAATATCTCCCGAAAGAAACAGTAGTATATGCCAGGTTGTGGCTGATGGATCACGCAAGTAAGCCAGCCAGTAAAAGGCATGCCGGCTCCCCGTATAACCTCCCATGGAACGCCAGAATATGGATGCAATTGACAGTGCCCCCAACATGACCAGGGCCTGTGGGTACCAAAGAAGCCCAATTGAAGAACACCTGAAAAAGCTGTGCCACTCGTCTAGTGGGGCGGTCGCTGGGCTGTGTAGTAACTCTACATGGGGAATGGGCCATGCAAATTATTGAATGGGGTATCAATGCTTTCCACATACATTCTGCTCTGCGTAATCCCAGTCCCATAAATTGTTTTTCCCACCTCATTATCTTCCCTTATATGACTGCCTCTAATGGGTCTTCCTATGGATGTGCACCTTTCGTGGTGGGATGCTCCCACATTGGCGTAATAGGGCACGTAGGCCTTTTACGGAATGCACATTGCTTTACTAAGTATCCAAAGACGGGGAGCAGACAGATGGATAGATATGGAGCGAAGTGGCTAGACAGACACTCAGCTAGACATGTAAATAGAATTAAAGTGTGATGTGTTGATATGTTGTGCTTTGTTCCCCAGCCTCTGTGACTGGTTACTCTCTTCTCTCCTGTGATTGGCTAGAGTGCTGTGACTCAATGAGCTGTCTGCTCGTTGCTGGGCAGGACACAGTGGCTCGTGTTGCTGTGTGGAAGAGGCAAACTCGGAGGCGGAAGCACTCATTTCTATACAGCACTCTCACATGTCTGTTTCAGAGAGCACACACACTAGCTCGTGATCCCGGACATGAAAGACTCGGGCGGGATTCACAGCAGCTCATATCAGGGTGGGTTCTGCTTCCAAAATTCTCAAATGCGTTCATCAACACGTTCAGTTTTAATATATGAATTGAAATGTGCTTTTTACCTGCGATCTTCAGCTTTTTCAGACACATGCCATCAATAAAAGCCGTGGTGACAGCAAGGCCCCGCAGCAGCATCATCCAGGACTCTAAAAGGAACAGGACTACCCGAGCAATTAAAAATGGCCTCCCTTGTTGAAATATGCTTATGTGTCTATGTTATTTGTGTGCAGTTCTACATACAGAAGAATCCCTCGGGATAGCTTTTACAGCAGAAAGCGCTAGACAAAATGAATATAAAATAAGCATTGGCAAAGCCTTTAAGTCTGGCCTGGGCAGACTGGTGTGATGAATATTTGTTATGGTAAGCCTTTGCCTCAGAAATATAACGAAATACATTAAAATATGCACAGCCTAAACATGGAAGCCATATGGTTGCAATAAAAATGTTATTTAAAAACAACAAAACACTGTAGATTGTTTCAATACGGCAGCACGAGTGCTTTCTAGCAGATAGGTATACGTTGAAAGGGTATGGAAACCCAGTTAGGTTTTAATACGCATCATAGGAAAATATGACTCTTATTGGCACAAAGAAAAGGTACAATTGGTTTTTAATTACTGTAGCCTGAAAACATAGTATGAATGCCTAAGGATAACTAGCAAATAAAAAGGATAAATAATGGAAGGATAAAAGCATTAGAAAGTAAAGTTTTGGTCCGCCAGCCCTGGCATTGAAGTGCACTTCTTTTTACAAGAATGCACACTTATTATCAGGAAAAATACCATCCTTCACAGTGCAGGACAGTCAATGGCAGAAGCGGGCTGATCCCCTGCCCCATGGTGTGTGGAAGAAACATGTCAATGCCATTAGAGTACACCAATGGATAAAGAAGGGTAACCCAATGCCTCTATTTATTAATATTTTTTGCATTTGTGATTTGTTTGTTTTCTTGCGGGACCTAAAAATGTATACATTCCAGCATTATAAAGATGAATAGGGTGGAGTTTTGGCTACATGGAAAGTCTGGTTCAACTACATATTTCAAGCATATACTGCAAAAATAAGAGGTAGAAAAAAAAAAATTCCTCCGCCTAAACGTGGCAGCTAATGCCTGCAATACAAATTTGAAATAAAAAAAACCAAAATATCACATACAACTTAAATAGAATACTAAGTGTGCTTCCCAAAAGGAAGGCGCACTTAGAATAGGTACAGAAACTCTTGTTTGTTTTAAAACACATCAAAGGAGAATATGGTTCATATTGGTGCAACGACGAGGATGATAAAAAATGGAAAAGTATAAAGAACGGAAAGGAAAAAACCTTAAAAAAGAATAGACCCACCAATATGGTATAAAAGTGCACTTTTATTTAGTAACTTTTGCACATGTTACACGTGATCAGGGGACATGCAGTCACTAAGTATGCAAGTGAGTGAATGACTAGTCAGTCACACAGCTTTATTCGATCTTTTTAAAACGGATCATAAAAGCACAAATCATCTTAAAATTTCAACGCCAATATATAAACCTATATACAGGATTAAAATAAGAATTAAACAAGTTTGCTATGATCCACATAAGTTCATATGAAATCATTTAAAAAAAACAGTTAAAAATGTCAAATTAATCACTACTACTAAGATGTCATCCCACCTTTTTCCTCTTCCTAAAACAGGCCCACAAAAACGAGGTAACACAGCAACATGCAAATGGATCCAGGAGGGCCTTTAAAAAGTACAGAGCCACCAGACACTGCCTGAAATTGTGGTACCTCAGAATTGGCACTATAAATGTTTTCTTTTCCTCTGTATAATTTTTACAAAATAATACGATGTGTAGGTCTGACTGCATGGCATGGTTATTGCAGGGACAGGGTGAGAGATCTGATAATTTGTATTTCTTTTGAGGGTATCTCAGGAGTAGCGCGATCATATTCATTCGAAAACGCAGGAGAATAAATCTATGCTGCGCATCATTTATGCAAGAGAGATAATGAAAACCTTCCCCTGGTCTTGGTAGAACATAAGAAATAGAGGAATGATGGATACGTTTCGTTTCTCTTTGGGCATAATTTGATCTCTGGACAAATAAGTCTGTTATCCTTTTATTTGTGACCCTTTTGCTGGACTCAGGGTCCTGAAATAATTCTCCCATCCCTAAAGCTTTCAATTGGGCCTCTATGTAATTTAACCACCCGATCCTTTTATAGAAATCTAATTTACAGCAGTCCCTAATGATGGTTTGGGTGAAGTCCACCGTAGACCTCCGCAATGATGAGAACCACAGCAGGACTGGAGCCAATCTTATGCTATCGCTCAGGTAGGGGAGCCCTAATTCAAGATGTAAGATATAGTTTGGGGCTGATTGCGGTAAGGCCACGATTTTTAAAGAAGGAGTCTTCTATTTGTTGTAACGGGGCAGCGCTAGCCATACCCCAAACTCCTGCCCCATATGTTGCAGCAGACTTTGTTTTGGCTGAATATATATTTTTGATTACATCGAGTGGGCTTCCTCCCAACTTCCTTGCAAATCTTTTAACAGCGTTGACGCTCCTTTACATACCTTGGGCTCTTGACGCCACTAAATTAGACCATGAGTGATCTTTGTCAAAAAACACTCCAAGAGCGAATGACTAAAGCGGGCTGACCTGTCGAAGCATCATAACGTTTACTGTGCTGGGCGAAACCAAAATGTGAACTCATTGATTGTGTGTGTGTGTGCGTGTGCGTATATATATATATATATATATATATATTACCTACTGGCGGTCGCCAGTAGGTAGTTATAGTTAGGACCACGTTTCCATAGGAAAACCTCAACATTCTATTTTGAATAACTTTGGCGCCGGTCGACGAATCCTCGCGAATTTCTCAAAATAGGTGGGGCGCTACGCTCCGCTCCTACCCTGAAAGTCTCGGGGGGATTCGTCAAGCGGGGGCTGAGATAAAAGGGGGGTCCCAAAACGCGTTTTTCCCATGCATTTTTCCATAGGACCTTTAGAACGAGCTACAGCCCGAACGGCTGAACAGAATTACTAGAAATTTGGCAGAGAGGTAGTCCCTAGGTCAAGGAAGTGCCTTTTGTAGGTTTGGTGTAAATCTGTTCAGTAGATTCTGAGAAAATAGCCTTTAAATCAATATATATATCTGAGCCAGCTTACGGTACGCTTACCGTACGCTTACCGTAAGCGTACGGTGGCGTGCGCGAGCGCGATTCTGATTGGCTCTTAGATCTTAGTAAACATTCGAATCGGCCGAAACCAGGAAGCGGCGGCCGCCATTTTGTCTCTCGCACTGAGAGAGATTTTTAAAATCGGAAGCCCAAAAACATGTAA
The DNA here is from genome assembly GCF_964204655.1 of Triturus cristatus. Taxonomy (NCBI): domain Eukaryota; kingdom Metazoa; phylum Chordata; class Amphibia; order Caudata; family Salamandridae; genus Triturus; species Triturus cristatus. The sequence continues at coordinate 273,818,193 of NC_140588.1, forward strand.
AGGGGCTGTTTTGACAACTCCCTCCCACATAGTCATGTTGAGGGAGTCCCCAAACATCCCCCAAGTGCAAAAACGGTTTTATTTTTTTTTCGGCAATTTCGCGGGGTACGCTTACCGTACGCTTACGGTAAGCGTACGGTAAAAAAATAAAAATAAAAAAAACACTATCCACACTTACCCCACCCCCTGTGGTTTTGGTGGCCGAAGGCCACCAAATGTGCTGGGCTTATTACAATGGAAAAAAACACTATCCACACTTACCCCACCCCCTGTGCTTTTGGTGGCCGTAGGCCACCAAATGTACAGGGCTTATTATAAGGGAAAAAAACTTAGCATTTAAAAAACCGTACTAATTCACTGAAAAAACCATAGGTTTCACACACGTTATAGTTAGGAATTAGCATTTAAAAAACCTTGCAAATTCACTGAAAAAACCATAGGTTTCACACATGTTATAGTTAGTGGAAATTTTACTGATAAAAAACCAATGAAATTGCCCCGTTATAGTTAGCGCAGGCAACTATAACTCACGCGACCACAATCCTCTGCTGATGACATATGTGTCTTTATGAAAAAAAAATATTTGTAATATATGTATAGCTAAAAATGTATGGAAGAAGACATGGGCAAATAAGTGTCTAAATACAGTATTAGCATCAGCAGAGGATTGTGATCGCGTGAGTTATAGTTGCCTGCGCTAACTATAACGGGGCAATTTCATTGGTTTTTTATCAGTAAAATTTCCACTAACTATAACATGTGTGAAACCTATGGTTTTTTCAGTGAATTATATATATATATACACATAAACATACACACACACTTTTAAATGGCATGAAGCAGGCAAAAAACACAAAATGTAACTTTATGCCACACCCAGAAATGTAGATCCCACAACGCGGTGGGAGGTTGGCATGACAGTCTATTACAGAGGGCAAGTGGGCACCTTTTCCTTTTGCCACACCTCATGTTGTACACTTCTCTGCATAAACACCGACGGTCTGTCTGCAACTTGAATAGTTAGAATCACAGGGGCTTTCAACGCCGAAAATGCTATTTTTTTCTCCCCTTTGCAAGGTACATGGGGCTTGCTTATTGTGGTTTACCTCACGCATTCCTTATCTGTCATTCATTCTTACCCGCTCGGGGATTCCCGCGCTGAAGACGTCACAAGACGTCGCACCCACGGACACGCCTGGACTTGTCCCGGCAGTGGCACCAGGGCTTGAAAAACATATTGCCACGGGCCACGGCCTGGGCTTACTCTAAATCCGTTTCTTTATTTTTAAATTTAGTAACTCTGCTATTTCTGTGTTCCAGTTCTGTAACGTGGAGTGAAGAGCTGAACCGGTACAAGCTTAATACGAGTAGGAAACAGCACCCGCTTCCAATGTTCGAACCACATCCGAGATCTGCATATTTCCCTAGTGGCTCCCTGTCATGTATGACGCACTTCCATAATTCCTGGGTTTCTGCACTTCGCACCAACGGCACTTTGAGCAACTCCATTAAAGCAATTTAAAAGACTATTGTATGTAATGCACACGCTGACAGAGCCAATAGTTTTAGCGTTTGAAAAGTGAATAATTGTTTTTTAACTTCGCTAAGACAGCGTGTGCAAAAGCAATTGCAAGCATCCCTCACAGATCAGTTTCAATACCGACAGCACTATCGACTGAGGGAAAACTTCCCCCTCACAGGCATCATTTACAATACCGACCGCATTTCAAGTACCCTCACACAAAGAGCGGACACCTCTGGTGGCAGGAGATTGAAAGTAGTATTTCCATCCAGTACCCTCACTCAAAAGTCAAGCACAGCACTGGTAGGAAAAGTGCAAGCTTCCTTCACACACAACTCAGTTACAGTGCTGACAACAGTGGCACACATATCCTCTCACACAAAACAGATAGAGAACTGGAAGGAGTGCAGACTTTCATAGCACAGCAAACATTGACAAGAAAGACAGCAGTGTTTCAAGTAACACAAAGAACAGAAACAGCACTGGTGGCAAAGTGCCAGGAGTGCAAGCTTTCCTCGCACAAAGATATTTTACCACACTGACCACACTGGTACTAGTACCCTCATACAAAGAACAGACACAGCACTGGTGGCAGGAGTTCATGTTTTCCTCACACAGTGATAGCTTATAACAATTCCCCCCTGGTACAAGTACCCTCACTCAAAGAACAGATTCAGCACTGGTAGGAAAAATGCAAGCTTCCTTCACACACAAATCAGTTACCCTCACACAAAGAAGAGACACAGCACAAGCTTCCCTCGCACATAGATATTTTGCCACACTAACCACACGGGTACAAGTATACCTTAACACAAAGAACAGACAGTACTGGTGGCAGGAGTGCAAGCTTCCCTCACACAAATATATTTTACCACGCTGACCACACTGGTACAAGTACCCTCATACAAAGAGCAGACACAGCACTGTTAACTGGAGTACAATCTTTGTCTCCCCACTATAAGGAATCTGCACCTGGGAACAAAAAGTGGGTAAAGGGACACTCTCATCTTGGTCACAGGTCATTCCATTTACTCTTAATTCTCGAACATATTTCACCAGCTCAGGAATCGGATCTTTCTCACTGTTCCCGCTCGCTGCCCCCTCCTAGAATCATTATAGCACATCAGATGTGTCGTGCCAGATGATGCCTTAAGCACATCCTTCTATTAAAAATCCAGGACACATTAATTCATCGTGTTTGAAATAGAAGACGGACTTGAATGGGATTAACCCTCGTCTCACCAGTTCTGATCTGCCATTAGGGAACAATCACTGCATCATTGCAATGCAGGAAGAACTTCACGTAAGCCAAATTTTCAATTAAAATGCAATTTAATGTAGGTAATTAGAAAACACATATGCTGAACTGTTACTTTAAATACAGGTTTGAACGGATTAGGTGAATGTGGTAATACATATGTTAATTAAGTTTACATAGTGGTATATTATAATGTATTAGGTAGCGTGGAAGGTACATGGTATGCGAGTGTCACCTGTGTAGTAATTGGTGGTTTAAAGTAGGATAGTGGTAGGGTGGTGGTTGTGTACGATGTACTTGATAATGTAGGTTGTGGCATAAGAGGGACACACAGAGCATTCTGTGTAATTTAGACCAGCAAAGCTTTTCCATCAGTTCAACCCATGGAAATCATACCAGAGTAAACAACACATGATGTCCTCATGCGACCACAAATCACTACACTCTTCTACAATCAACACACAAAAGACCCAAAGCATTCTGAAAAAGTAAATGAGACTTGAAGTACTTTGCAAATAAGCCAAAATAAGATGACATTAATAGCGTTCAGGTTGTACAGACTGTACAGGTTAGGCGGTGGGTAGTTGAGGTATGAGGTAGGTAGTATGGGTGAAGTTTGATTAGATGGTAGGTGGTGCTATACATAGTGTAAGTTGTTAGTGTGCGGGTGGCGTAGGTTTCATAAATCACTGTACTCTTGTACCATTCCCCTGTATATTTTGAAGAGCGCTCAGCGGCAGTAAAAGTGATGCTAATGACTTTACAAAAAAAATGCAAAAAATAGTGTGCAGGTAGTGTTGGGTGCAGGTGGTACATGGTGTTGGGAGGTAGCTTCCAGTAGAGTGGTTGTAAATGCTGTAAGGTGAAGTTGATCTACAGTGTTGGTGGTCGTAAACAGGGTGTAGGTTGTAAAGGAGTAGGGAATGGGTGACATAGGTGCGGCATGCCGGTAGTGTAGGGTGTAGTTAGTGAGGCGGGTGATTGCATAGAGTATAACTAGTGGTGCAAGATAGGGATATGGGTGAGGTGCAGGTGGGTGTGTGAGGTGCACTTTGTGGTGTAGCTTGTAGAAGTAGGTAGCTGTGGAGATTTGAAGTGGTGGTGGAGGGTGGAGACAATAGACTGGGTGTAACAGGTGCAGTTGGTGGAGGAAGCGGTGTAGATATTGGGTGCAGATGTTGGCCTTGGGAAGTATGGGGAAGAAGCAACTTTCATGGGGGGCACAAGTGGCCTAGGACTTGAAGGACAGTGAGCCCCAGTGGGTTTAGGGTGTAGGATTGGTGAAGTAGAAAGCAAGTGTTGGTGTTGTCAGTGAAAGGATTGGTAGTTGTAGGTCGTATTGCAGCTAAGGCAAGGTTTAGGATATTTGTGGTGGTGTAGGTGGTTGGTGAAGGGTGTTGCTGGTGGTGTGAATGGACATTTAGCATGTACATAGTGGGGTATGATGCAGTTGGCATACCGAAGGACGGCGATGGGATCTGAAAGCAGCCCTGGAAAAGATTTTAATACCAGCTACATGCTGTACCAAGCAAACAGAGGGAGCAGTTCAAATATAAAACAGATTTTAGAGAACTAGGCACATCCAACAATTTTCTATTCAAAGGAAGCCAAACTATTTATTTCACAACCCAGTTTCCTTAACATATTAGCAAAAAATAGCTAGCGGCTTTACAGGCATTTCTAGTAAAACTCATGAAATATTCCAATGCTTCCAGGCCTGGCACATCACCCAAAGGCATTAGTTCCCTGCAATCACGCATGCCTGAAAGAAAATTGTACACCGCTCCCTCAGGGCTGCATTCATGGAGAGCCAGACATGAAAGCAGCTTGCTGTTTTCAAGCTTAGCAGTGATTTCAGAGTGTTCTGCATAAGCAGCTCAGCCATGGTGCTTTGTGGAATATGTGGAGAATGAGGTAGTGTAATCTTTAGGCTGTAGGGCTGTCGTGTAATTTGTAGGAGGTAGTGTATGTTGTAGGTGGTGGCGTATGGTGAGGGTAGTATTAAGTTACGGTCTAGGGTGTAGTGAGGGGTTTAGGTGTTATTTGATGGTGGAGGTAGTCGTGTTGGGTCTAGGCGGAGGTAGTATGGGATATATAATGTAAGTGGTAGCACAGGCTGTTGGTACTGTACGGTGTAGATCATGGGCCTAATTAAATTGGGGTACAGGTGGTGTAGAACATAGATTATCAAGTAAGGTATCATTTTTAGGTGGTTTGGTTGGAGGAGATAGTGTGGCCGTAGGGGTGGTGTCCTTGTAGCGCATGACTGTTTGGCAGGGGTGGCTCCTCTGCTAAGGTGGAGGAGGGTCGCCCCACTGCTTTAAAGCCGTGCAAAGTAAAAATAAAATGATAATAATGGCCGTCCGTTATTATCATGTTATTTTTACTATAGCAGTTTCACGGCAGTGCATACCCGCTGATAGGGCGGGGCCGGCCTCCCCTGACGTTGAGGCCAGAGGAGGAGTGGAAGCTGCACCTAAAGTGCGCATGAAGGTTTAGCCGGCCGTCTCGAGCTGGCCAAACTGTCATGCGCACTGTGCATGCTTTCCACAGGCTGTATTCTACAGCCTTAGTGGAGAACATGCCCAGCCTCCAAGCCCCTGTTTGAGCGTCGAACCACGACACTCAGACCAATCACAATACTGCTTAAGGCAGCGTTGTGATTGGTCATGAGATTCTGGGAGGCTGGGTGCTTCCTGCTGGAGAAGACGTGGCGGCTGCGACGGCGAGCTCCAGGTTAGTTGGAACATGTCGTGTGTGATGTATTGTAGGTGTAGCCTTTGGGGAGTAAAGGCACAAACCAGCATGTAAAGTTTGGTAAGAGGAGCAAAAAGGCACTGCTGTCTGCTCCGGCTCCCACAGTGTAAGACTAGGTAGAAGCAACATACACTGCAGGTGTAGATGGTGGTATGGGAGGTGTAGAGTAGAGGAGCGGGCATAGGTGGGAAATATGGGTGTGACTGTTAGAGTAAGGTGGAGGACATGGAATAGGAGGACATGTAGGGTGCAGGTAGGGTAGGATGTAGGTGGGTGTTGTGGAAATTGTGGTGCACAGTGTAGGTGTGGCATAAGCTTAGAGAGTACTGTGAAAGGAGCGTGGGAAAAGGTGTCATCTATAGGTAGTGAAGTAGGGTGAGATGTACAGGATGGGTGTTGGTGTAGGTAATGGTCGTGGAGAAGGGCCCAGAAGGGGTTGACAATGGGGCTGTTGGGTGCAGCTTTGGGTATAAGATGTGCTGGAGGGTCTAGGTGGTGGCATAGAATTTGAGTAATGGAGTAGGGATTTGATGATGGAATAAGGTTTAGAGTATATCTGGTGTGGGTGAAGGGTGATGTGGTTGTGTAGATGTAAGTTGATGTACAGGTGTGGGGTGTAGGCTGTTGTGTGGGTGTAGAGTGAGATTGTAGGGCCCATGTGATGGTGTGATGGTATATGTGGTTTGGGTGTAATGTACGGTGGTGGGGTAGATGTAGGGTTTAAGTAAAAGTGTAGGCACAATCCCAACCCTGGCCCTAATATCCCTACTTAAACCCCTGTACTGCGACAACCAAATATGCCCAGTATTGATGGTTTGAAAAATGCATCAGTGAAGCAGGCTTACATCAATTTCAACCATGCCATGGACAACAGTGTTAGTTCAATTTCACTGAAACAGAAACCGTGAAACACACTGCACCTCTCCTATAAAACCAATTCAATAATATTCTACATCAAAACTAAAGAGGTTTGACAAAATGCTATTAAAAGAGAAACAGGTAGAGGTAGACTAGCCAATCGTGGCTCGAGTATGGCTCAGGTTATGTCTATCGTTCTGGTTTGACCCTTGTTCCACGGGGACTGGTGTGCAAAATACAATCTAGCAGGCATTCCAGGCACTGACCCCTTTGTCTTTCTAATGCAGGTTTTGAAGCCCAAAAACTGCTAAACCGTGGAGTTTCTAAAATGTAAATTGTTGCTTTTCTGTTTGGGTTCAAAAGCAGCACCAAACAACAAGGTGATGGATGGAATGCTTGAATTAATCTCCGCCACGGGTGATCGCTCAGGCCGAATTTTTTTAATTAACCATACCATTTTAGACAGAGGCCACATTATGCAAATCATTACTGACCCTGCTCCTCATGGGAGCGGTCCATCCTCGACTGACAGACAAGGCCCCCTCTAGAAGGGAACACAGCAACCCAAAAGCGGCTTGAGCTTATCTGGGCATCATCAGTGGGGTGCAGCTTGAGACCTAAGGCACAGGGAGCCAGTCGCACACCTGGCATATCCGTTGCACTTAGGTATGTCAACTGCAACACACAACATAGTGATTGATGGGGTGTTTGAATTAATCTCAGGCACTGGTGATCACTCAGTCCAGATTTGGGTCCGTGCTCACTGGGGCACACACTCAAGCTGTACCTCACTGATAAAACCTGTGTAGGTTGAAACTAATCTGAGGTTGCTCGTGTTCCTGTCGGGAGGGGATCTGGTTTGGTAGTTTGGGCTAGACTGCACCTTTTGAAGGTGATGCAAGACTTCTTTGTATATGAAAGGTCTCTGAATAAAGTGGCATAGTGGGTGAAAAACGATGGACGGGGAAGCAGCCGATATCTGAGATTAATTCAAGAATTCAGTCCATCAATTTCTTCTTGTCTGAGTACAAAAGAACATGTAAATGAATGTCGGTAGCATGCTGACCAGCACGTATCTCTGATGAAGACCTGTGAGCGGGAAGTCTGTGGTATCACCTGACTTTTTTTGTTTAGCTAATCTACATAATTGCTGTAATTAAGGTGTTCTTTTTTTTTTAGGTCTGGCATTTGGGACAGGTTCAGCTGCCTCACCAGACTATTGTATTTGTCAATAAAAAAATAATTCAGAGTATACAAACATTAAGGGGCTTTTGGTCAACAAACTTCATCCACTGGTCTGTTAAATTGTCATTCACACTTTGCATGAGCCTACCACATCATGGGGCAATAGCTCCGCAAGTTTCTGCCACTGGCTCCCATAACTTTGAGTGACTGCACAAAGCCCATACACATTGTTCTCATCCTCACGAAAATAGTCCTTTTCTCCTCCTTGTCAAAGCTGGTTCAAAGCAAGTTTTTAATTTTATTTATTTTTTAAACTAACTTTAAATATTTATTGCTTGCATTCCCTTTTAATGTGGCTATTATGAAGCGTTCAAGCGACACTGTAAAATTGAGCTGACTCCTATGGGACTCCTATCTGAGTGCTTGGTTAGGTGTCTCCTTCAAAATAATAACAATAAAACATTTAGCATAACTGAAAGGCTTATTTAAACAGGATCATTAGTAAAGCAGACAGAGCCACATTGTCGAATGTGTTTTATTTTTCTTACGCAGACAATTTGAGAGTACCGTGAAGTTATTAGATCCATTATGTGCCTACGCAAAAACCTTGCTATTATATCGTGGAATAGACAATATGTTGCTCCAAAAATAACGATAATGCCCATATGTGCAGTGCACATGATAAGCTCAGTGTCTTGGTCTGCCCATGCGAAATATCGTCCGAATGGGGTGTTCCTGAATGTTTTAAGTTCACGTTTACAAAATATTTATTTTTTCTATATATTACTCAGTTGTAGTCGGTGAGTAACACAAAATGATGGGCCCACTTGACGAGTGTGACGAGAAGCCCGTGAGTCTCCCATATCTCACAGATATTAATTTGCTTTGGCCTTATTGGGGCCCCCCAGAAAATGCCATTGCTCACAGTGCAAGACAGCCAATGGATGAAGGGGCTGACCCATTGCCCCGTGATGTATGCTGTGGTTGGCAGGAGGAACATGCAAACAGACAAATGGATGAAGAGAGCTAACTGAAAGATGGGTTCTGTGTGTGTGTCTGTCTCTCTCTCTCTCTCTCTCTTTCTCTCTCTCTATATATATATATATATGAATTGCTACAGCTTATGAGGTCATAGATAGTAAATGCTACTTTTAAAGAGCACAACGCCCTTGAGTACATCCGAGGAGGAGACGAGGAGATTTATAATAACTGGTTTATTTATCACGGAATGGTATAAGGCACCACATGTAGCTTTTAGATTACTTCAGAGAGCTATCAGTTTGTAAGAATGGAGGAAGGGGAGGGTGAAGTCTGATCGAATGGTGATAGCAGAATCAGATCTCCTTACATCGTGCCCATGTGTCTGTGCATTGGTCAGTTGAGGGTTGAAGGTAAGACGTAGAGAACAGCAACCTTTTCCAGCACCTTCACCGCACCTGCACAGATTCCAGGGCTTTCGGCTGGACCACCCAGACCAGCAGGATCTGTAAGGAGGGGGAGTGCGGGCAGGTCCAATGGAGTGGTGGCCAAAGGGGAGAGCTTACAGGCCCATCTCATGGGCACTGGTGAGGAAATCTATGGGATGTTTAGATCTTATAACCAGGGATCAGATGAGTCTGGAGAGCACAATCCCACATTATTTCTTCTTACTTGGCTTGTGAGTCTAGCACTGACCTTCACCCAGACAGGCATGAAATAAAGGTCAAGAGGAAGATCTAACCAGAGAAACACCACCCACACACACAGCGAAGCAAACAAGGACAGGAAAGAAAGATAGGCTTTCTCTAACATCGGTCAAATACCACTGTGCCCTTGCTAATGGCGAATAAAGGCACTAAAACTCTCTCAATGACAGAGTAGGTCAAACCACTGCTCGTCAGCTAGTTTCACTATAAACCAAACGCTGGTGGCCCTCATGCAGATAAGTATTTTACTGCTCAGCGCTGCTCTCCTGCCACAGTTGAACTCTGGGCACACCACATCAACATCCTCATCTCCGGCCTCGGCGTGCTACTGGAGTGACTGGAATAATAACCATAGACAGAACGTAAATAAGCCTGCGTCTTCCTGTTCTGAATAATCACGCTGTGCGTGGGCACGCATACACATGAGCTGCGTACGTGGGTACGGGCCCGGCTCCTAAAATGTCAGTGTAGATTCAGCGTTTAGGTTTTTCCCCTGCGTGAAACCACAGTCCGGGCTCTCGCAGTTCAAACATGCAACAAACGTAGCAAAGGCTGCAACATTCGTCCAACTTCTAGACTGAGCGAAAAAGGCGCCGATTTATTTAAATTTCTTTGGGGGGTTGCAGAATGTAACAAGCTAATGGTGGCTGCTCCTGGAGCGCTGCCAAATGATGTACTGACATGGGATAACGTTTGTATATGATCGTTGCCCGTGTGTATGTATCCACAGATCAATCTTCCATACCCGATGGAATTAATATGACATTGCGCTTTTTTTGCCCTTCCCTCCCTTTGTCATGCTGTACTTCTGTCCACACGTCACTTTTATGGTTGTTGTGACGTTTCATGTTTGACTAAATTACTAAACGAAAAAATAAAACAAAGTTAAAAAGAAATGCAAGAAGCTACCTCGTGATAGTCTCTAAGCACTTTAGGGCTAGCGCAATCATTTGTGTAATAAGTAAGAATAATGCGCTAATACGATTAGAAGTAGAACGCTTTATCCACGCCAACCAGCTCTACTCAACTGAGAAGAAAAGTCAACTGTCTCAACATTCCAACTGCTCTCTAGTAACACAAAACGAGGTTGACCAAAAGATGGCCGATCCTTAACGAGGCAGTCCAGTTAAGTGGAAAAAAACCCAGTTTTTTAAAATCTAGCCCTGCATCTCTAACAATCATCAATAACAGACATTCCAGAATACTTGTTTGATGATGTTTGCGCGGGTTTTGAAAAGTATTGTGGCATCTTTCACTGGATGGACTCTTTAAGGAAGTGGATAATTTACTGGTTGGACCCTTCAAGGAAGGGATAACTTATTCTTAAATTGGGTTGACGGACAGCTGCTGATTTTACTACCTAGATGATGAAGCAATGAAATGGTCTGTTTGCTGACCCATGCAACACTTACAAGCCTGCATGTGTGCGGGTCCTCTGATATACCTGTGTCTGCCATTATTTTATAGTTCTTTGTAGGCATGGTATGAAGATCTGGACTGCCACCAGCCATTTAGTTTAATACAGAGAGCTCGATGCATGAACATGAATAGGTGGTTGGTAGGAACAAGATGGCTGTCCTGCTCCAGGATGATGTCACTACTACAAGTAGCCACACTAGATGCAGAGCAAAATAGGCATCATTCTCAGGGTGGTTTCAAGATGAGGCTGGTGTTAGGCACTTGCTATAGCATAGTGAGGAGTGAGGAGTGGTGTATCTGGTGGGATGTTCTTCACATAGATGAGGGAGGAGCCAAAGAATGCAATGATGTAATGGAACTTTGATGTGTGTGCAAGGCTTAACCAGATAGTTTCTTTCAGGTGAATGGCGGATGGAGACCATACAGGAGCAAATGGAGATAAAACTGTAAATAGAGCCTAAACTGAATAAAGAACTTAAAATCCCTGGCCCATGTTTCTACTGGTTTGTCTCTGACTCTACGACTTCTTTTGTTCTGTAGCCTATTTCTGCTGACAAATGTTAAGCAGGTGAAATTGTGGTCTCTCCTTGACCAAAATGGCAGACAACAGTCCATCCGGTAAAATAAAAGAAGGGAGTTAGGCAAGTCTTGGGGGAATGCTGCTTCAGATCAAGAAATATAAATATCTGGGGTCATATTTAGCAACACTTTGCGCAAGTGCTAAGTCGTCAAAAATGATGCAAACCGACGCAAAGTCTTGTTTTGTGATTTACTTTCCAGCATGCCCCATGGGAGGCAGCCAGTGGGTGATACATGGGTGTTCCCACGCTACCATGTATGGTTTTATAAGAAAACACATTGTACTAACAATGGGAAACAGGACTTTGTGGCAAAAACGTATGCCTCTTTGAAGCAGACGCAATGTAGGAGAAAAGGGTTTTTCTTCAAACCTTTCTAACTTTGCTTGTGTGCTGCACTGTTACAGAACACATAGAAAGTGGGAAAAATTGCAAAGTATATCTGAGCACAGACATCAAGTACACATCTTTGCACTACATGGTAAATGTGTGGCGCAAGATATCCTGAAAGTGTGCTTCAGAAGAGATCAGCAGTGCCATATCTTGGTGGATAGGGCCCTGTCCTGCTGTCTCCCTCTCAGTCAAAACAGCGCAGCAAATTTTGTTGCTGCGCTGTGTTGCGTGACATACTAGTAATCGGTCTCCTGGAGTTCAGCGTTCACAGCTTTCCTTCCATAAGTTCATGACAAATTATGAAATGGTTTTGGCAGCCATAGAGATTTGGAAATGCATCCTGATTTCTGAGCACAGCTGCTCTTCCGTTTGGGGTGCAAGAGAAGCATTATTGTGCCAGGGAGGAGAAGCACAAGTCCCCATCTATAATCCAGGTTTTGTGAGAAGGGATAGAGGCTCGGAGAAAGTCTGCCAAGAAGAAAATGGGGTGGGAAGAAAACTGTCAATGAAAGATGAACTCTCTATTTCTACCCATGCTTGTTTCATATTCTGATCGACAGACATACAAAGATGTGTGACAGGCCTCAATACGAGAATAAGAGAATTCTGAGACATACAGATGAGAGAAATCTTTAAAAAACATGTGTGCTACGTTTCATTATCGTCCTTGGGTTGATATAATTCACCAAAAGAAAACTGCATCCGAATAAATTATTGTTCCCTAATTCACTTATTCTACAAATATTACATTAGCAGTTGTGCAGAACACAACCCATTTGGAAACCTACCAACATGTAGTCATTTGGCACAGCATTAAAAAACAAAAACATTATACACTTTGAGTGAATGACCACGAAACTATGGAAGAAGTGCAACAATAATGGGCGTTTGTTGGGCGTCAACAAAAGTCATTGTTTGGATAAACTACAAGACAACCGCCAAGAACATTATGGCATTTTAAGACAGCCTGGTCCTGCAGTGTGCAAATACAGTGGTAGTATAAAGGTTATCTTTTGGCACAGCAAGCTGAACACTCAACTGGAAGTCGAAAGTTCAAATGTGGATAAGGCAAACTCAGTCTTTCATTATTCTGGGGTGGTTAAATTGAGTTCCTTTACAGCAGGGGAAATGTAACACTTGTTAGATTCAATTGTTATTGAAGAACTACTGTGTACTTTACCAATGCCTACAGTGGGAAATGAGTTATCACACTGAATCTCATTGGTTGGCGCATGAAGGATAGCAGTATACATTTAGTGCATGAAGGACAGCACCATACATTTTAGTGCATAAAGGACAGCTGCATACATTTTACTGAAAGAAGGACAGCAGTATACATTTTAGTGCATAGAAGCATACATTTTAGTGCATGAAGGACAGCAGCGGACATTTTAGTGCAAGAAGGACAGCAGTATACATTTTAGTGCATCAAGAGCAGCAGTATACATTTTAGTGCATGAAGGACAGCAGCATACATTTTAGTGCATGAGGGATAGCCGTATACATTTTAGTACATGAAGGATAGCAGTATACATTTTAGTGCATGAAGAATAGCAGTATACATTTTAGTGCATGAAGGACAACAGTATACATGTTAGTGAATGAAGGACAGCAGCATACATTTTAGTGCATGAAGGACAGCAGTATACATTTTGATGCATGAAGGACAGCAGCATACATTTTAGTGCATGAAGGATAGCAGTATACATTTTAGTGCATGTAGACTAGCAGTATACATTTTAGTGCATGAAGGATAGCAGTATACATTTGAATGCATGAAGACTAGCAGTATACGTTTTAGAGCATGAAGGACAGTAGTATACATGTTAGTACATGAAGGACAGCAGCATACATTTTAGTGTGTGAAGGATAGCAGCATACATTTTAGTGCTTGAAGGATAGCAGTATACATTTTAGGGCATGAAGACTAGCAGTATACATTTTAGTGCATGAAGACTAGCAGTATACATTGTAGGGCATGAAGACTAGCAGTATACATTTTAGTGCATGAATACTAGCAGTATACATTTTAATGCATGAAGGATAACACCATACATTTTAGTGTGTGAAGGATAGCAGCATACATTTTAGTGCGTGAAAGAAAGCAGTATACATTTTAGGTCATGAAGACTAGCAGTATACATTTTCATGCATGAAGACTAGCAGTATACATTTTAATGTATGAAGGATAGCAGTATACATTTTAATGCATGAAGGATAGCAGCATACATTTTAGTGCATGAAGGATAGCAGTATACATTTTAATGCATTAAGGATAGCAGTATACATTTTAGTACATGAAGACTAGCAGTATACATTTTAATGCATGAAGGATAGCAGCATACATTTTAGTACATGAAGGATAGCAGTATACATTTTAGTGCATGAAGGATCACAGTATACATTTTAGTGCATGAAGACTAGCAGTATACATTTTAGTGCATGATGACTAGCAGTATACATTTTAATGCATGAAGACTAGCAGCATACATTTTAATGCATGAAGGATAGCAGTATACATTTTAGTGCATGAAGACTAGCAGTATTCATTTTAGTGCATGAAGGATAGCAGTATAAATCTTAATGAATGAAGACTAGCAGTATATATTTTAGTGCATGAAGGACAGCAGTATACATTTTAGTGCATGAAGGACAGCAGCATACATTTTAGTGCATGAAGGATCACAGTATACATGTTAGTGCATGAAGGACAACAGTATACATGTTAGTGCATGAAGGACAGCAGCCTACCTTTTAGCGCTTGAAGGATCGCAGCATACATTTTAGTGCGTGAAGGATAGCAGCATACATTTTAGTGCGTGAAAGATAGCAGCACGCATCTTAGTGCGTGAAGGATAGCAGTATACATTTTAGTGCGTGAAGACTAGCAGTATACATTTTAGTGCGTGTGGGATAGCAGCATACATTTTAGTGTGCGAAGGATAGCAGTATACATTTTAGTGCGTGAAGAATAACAGTATACATTTTAGTGCGTGATGGATTGCAGTATACCTTTTAGTGCATGAAGGATAGCAGTATACATTTTAGTGCATGAAGACTAGCAGTATTCATTTTAATGCATGAAGGATAGCAGTATACATTTTAGTGCATGAAGACTAGCAGTATACATTTTAGTGCATGATGACTAGCAGTATACATTTTAATGCATGAAGACTAGCAGCATACATTTTAATGCATGAAGGATAGCAGTATACATTTTAGTGCATGAAGACTAGCAGTATTCATTTTAGTGCATGAAGGATAGCAGTATACATTTTAATGCATTAAGGATAGCAGTATACATTTTAGTACATGAAGACTAGCATTATACATTTTAATGCATGAAGGATAGAAGCATACATTTTAGTGCATGAAGGATAGCAGTATACATTTTAGTGCATGAAGACTAGCAGTATACATTTTAGTGCATGATGACTAGCAGTATACATTTTAATGCATGAAGACTAGCAGCATACATTTTAATGCATGAACGATAGCAGTATACATTTTAGTGCATGAAGACTAGCAGTATTCATTTTAGTGCATGAAGGATAGCAGTATAAATCTTAACGAATGAAGACTAGCAGTATATATTTTAGTGCATGAAGGACAGCAGTATACATTTTAGTGCATGAAGGACAGCAGCACACATTTTAGTGCATGAAGGATCACAGTATACATTTTAGTGCATGAAAGATAGCAGTATACATTTTAGTGCATGAAGGAAAGCAGTATACATTTTAATGCATGAAGACTAGCAGTATACATGTTAGTGCATGAAGGACAACAGTATACATGTTAGTGCATGAAGTACAGCAGCCTACCTTTTAGCGCTTGAAGGATAGCAGCATACATTTTAGTGCGTGAAGGATAGCAGCATACATTTTAGTGTGTGAAAGATAGCAGCACGCATATTAGTGTGTGAAGGATAGCAGTATACATTTTAGTGCGTGAAGACTAGCAGTATACATTTTAGTGCGTGAAGGATAGCAGCATACATTTTAGTGCGCGAAGGATAGCAGTATACATTTTAGTGCGTGAAGAATAACAGTATACATTTTAGTGCGTGATGGACTGTAGTATACATTTTAGTGCATGAAGGATAGCAGTATACATTTTAGTGCATGAAGACTAGCAGTACTCATTTTAGTGCATGAAGGATAGCAGTATACATTTTAATGCATGAAGACTAGCAGTATACGTTTTAGTGCATGAAGGACAACAGTATACATTTTAGGGCATGAAGACTAGCAGTATACATTTTAGTGCCTGAAGACTAGCAGTATACATTTTAATGCATGAAGGATAGCAGCATACATTTTAGTGCAAAAATAATGGGCGTTTGTTGGGCGTCAACAAAAATCATTGTTTGGATAAACTACAAGACAATCGACAAGGACATAATGGCATTTTAAGACAGCCTGGCAATGTGCAAATACAGTGGTAGTATAAAGGTTATCTTTTGGCACAGCAAGCTAAACGCTCAATTGGAAGTCTAAAGTTCAAATGTAGATAAGACAAACTCAGTCTTTCATTATTCTGGGGTGGTTAAATTGAGTTCCTTTACAGCAGGGGAAATGTAACACTTGTTAGATTCAATTGTTATTGAAGACCTACTGTGTACTTTACCAATGCTTACAGTGGGATTTAAGTTATCCCACTGCTTCTCATTGGTTGGCGCATGAAGGATAGCAGTATACGTTTAGTGCATGAAGGACAGCAGCATGCATTTTAGTGCATAAAGGACAGCCGCATACATTTTAGTGCATAAAGGACAGCTGCATACATTTTAGTGCAAGAAGGACAGCAGTTTACACTTTAGTGCATAGCAGCATTCATTTTAGTGCATGAAGGACAGCAGCGGACATTTTAGTGCAAGAAGGACAGCAGTATGCATTTTAGTACATCAAGAGCAGCAGTATATATTTTAGTGCATGAAGGACAGCAGCATACATTTTAGTGCATGAGGGATAGCAGTATACATTTTAGTACATGAAGGATAGCAGTATACATTTTAGTGCAGGAAGACTAGCAGTATACATTTTAGTGCATGAAGGACAACAGTATACATGTTAGTGAATGAAGGACAGCAGCATACATTTTAGTGCATGAAGGACAGCAGCATCCATTTTGATGCATGATGGACAGCAGCATACATTTTAGTGTGTGAAGGATAGCAGCATACATTTTGGTGCATGAAGGATAGCAGTATACATTTTAGGGCATGAAGACTAGCAGTATGCATTTTAGTGCATGAAGACTAGCAGTATAAATTTTAATGCATGAAGGATAGCAGCATACATTTTAGTGTGTGAAGGATAGCAGCATACATTTTAGTGCATGAAAGATAGCAGTATACATTTTAGGTCATGAAGATTAGCAGTATACATTTTAATGCATGAAGACTAGCAGTATACATTGTAGGGCATGAAGACTAGCAGTATACATTTTAGTGCATGAAGGATAGCAGTATACATTTTAATGCATGAAGAATAGCAGCATACATTTTAGTGCATGAAGCATAGCAGTATACATTTTAATACATTAAGGATGGCAGTATACCTTTTGGTACATGAAGACTAGCAGTATACATTTGAATGCATGAAGGATAGCAGCATACATTTTAGTACATGAAGGATAGCAGTATACATTTTAGTGCATGAAGACTAGCAGTATACATTTTAGTGCATGATGAGTAGCAGTATACATTTTAATGCATGAAGACTAGCAGCACACATTTTAATGCATGAAGGATAGCAGTATACATTTTAGTGCATGAAGACTAGCAGTATTCATTTTAGTGCATGAAGGATAGCAGTATACATTTTAATACATGAAGACTAGCAGTATATATTTTAGTGCATGAAGGACGGCAGTATACATTTTAGTGCATGAAGGACAGCAGCATACATTTTAGTGCATGAAGGATCACAGTATACATGTTAGTGCATGAAGGACAGCAGACTACCTTTTAGTGCGTGAAGGATAGCAGCATACATTTTAGTGTGTAAAGGATAGCAGCATACATTTTAGTGCGTAAAAGATAGCAGTATACATTTTAGGTCGTGAAGGATAGCAGTATACATTTTAGTGCGTGAAGGATAGCAGCATACATTTTAGTGCGTGAAGGATAGCGTTATATATTTTAGTGCGTGAAGAATAGCGTTATATATTTTAGTGCGTGAAGAATAGAAGTATACATTTTAGTGCAAGAAGGACAGCTGTATACATTTTAGT
Organism: Triturus cristatus; assembly: GCF_964204655.1. Classification (NCBI taxonomy): domain Eukaryota; kingdom Metazoa; phylum Chordata; class Amphibia; order Caudata; family Salamandridae; genus Triturus; species Triturus cristatus. Next base: position 273,836,085 of record NC_140588.1, read on the forward strand.
GCATGAAGGACAGCAGTATACATTTTAGTGCATGAAGGACAGCAGCATACATTTTAGTGCACGATGGATCGAAGAATACATTTTAGTGCATGAAGGATAGCAGTATACATTTTAGTGCATAAAGACTAGCAGTATACATTTTAGTGCATGAAGGATAGCAGCATACATTTTAGTGTGTGAAGGATAGCAGTATGCATTTTAGTGCATGAAGACTAGCAGTATACATTTTAATGCATGAAGACTAGCAGTATACATTGTAGGGCATGAAGACTAGCAGTATACATTTTAATGCATGAAGGATAGCAGCATGCGTTTTAGTACATGAAGGATAGCAGTATACATTTTAGTGCATGAAGGATAGCAGTATACATTTTAGTGCATGAAGACTAGCAGTATACATTTTAGTGCATGATGACTAGCAGCATACATTTTAATGCATGAAGACTAGTAGCTTACATTTGAATGCATGCAGGATAGCAGTATACATTTTAGTGCATGAAGACTAGCAGTAGTCATTTTAGTGCATGAAGGATACCAGTATACATTTTAATGCACGAAGACTAGCAGTATATATTTTAGTACATGAAGGACAGCAGCATACACTTTAGTGCATGAAGGACAGCAGCATACATTTTAGTGCATGAAGGATCACAGTATACATTTTAGATCATGAAGGATAGCAGTATACATTTTAAAGCATGAAGACTAGCAGTATGCATTCTAGTGCATGAAGGACAACAGTATACATGTTAGTGCGTGAAGGACAGCAGCCTACCTTTTAGTGCGTGAAGGCTAGCAGCATACATTTTAGTGTGTGAAGGATAGGAGCATACATTTTAGTGCGTGAAAGATAGCAGTATACATTTTAGTGCGTGAAGGATAGCAGTATACATTTTAGTGCGTAAAGGATAGCAGCATACATTTTAGTGCGTGAAGGATAGCATTATATATTTTAGTGAAGAATAGCAGTATACATTTTAGTGCAAGAAGGACAGCAGTATACATTTTAATGCATGAAGGACAGCAGCATACATTTTAGTGCATGATGTATCGCAGTATATATTTTAGTGCATGAAGGATAGCAGTATACATTTTTGTGCATGAAGACTAGCAGTATTCATTTTAGTGCATGAAGGATAGCAGTATACATTTTAGTGCATGAAGGATAGCAGTATGCATTTTAATGCATGAAGACTAGCAGTATACATTTTAGTGCATGAAGACCAGCAGTATACATGTTAGTGCATGAAGAACAGTAACATACATTTTAGTGCGTGAAGGATAGCAGCATACATTTTAGTGCGTCAAGGATAGCAGCATACATTCTAGTGCGTGAAGGATAGCAGTATACATTTTAGGGCATGAAAGATAGCAGTATACATTTTAACACATGAAGACTAGCAGTATACATTTTAGTGCTTGAAGACTAGCAGTATACATTTTAATGCATGAAGGATAGCAGCATACATTTTAGTGCGTGAAGGATAGCAGCATACATTTTAGTGCGTGAAGGATAGCAGTATCCATTTTAGGGCATGAAGACTAGCAGTATACGTTTTAGTGCATGAAGTCTAGCAGCATACATTTTAATGCATGAAGGATAGCAGCATACATTTTAGTGCATGAAGGATAGCAGTATACATTTTAGTGCACGATGACTAGCAATATACATTTTTATGCATGAAGACTAGCAGCATACATTTTAGTGCGTGAAGGATAGCAGCATTCATTTTAGTGCGTGAAGGATAGCAGCATAGATTTTAGTGCGTGAAGGATAGCAGTATACATTTTAGTGCGTAAAGACTAGCAGTATACATTTTAGTGCGTGAAGACTAGTAGCATACATTTAAGTGCGTGAAGGATAGCAGTATACATTTAAGTGCGTGAAGGATAGCAGTATTCATTTTAGTGCGTGAAGGATAGCAGTATACATTTTAGTGCGTGAAGGATAGCAGCATACATTTTAGTGCGTGAAGACTAGCAGTATTAATTTTAGTGCGTGAAGGACAGCAGTATACATTTTAGTGCATGAAGGACAGCACTATACATTATAGTGCATGAAGGACAGCACTATACATTTTAGTGCATGAAGGACAGCAGTATACATTTTAGGGCATGAAGACTAGCAGTATACATTTTAATGCATGAAGACTAACAGTATACATTTTAGTGCATGAAGGATAGCAGTATACATTTTATTGCATGAAGACTAGCACTATACATTTTAGTCCATTAAGGATAGCAGCATACATTTTAGTACATGAAGGATAGCAGTATACATTTTAGTGCATGAAGACTAGCAGTATACATTTTAGTGCATGATGAGTAGCAGTATACATTTTAATGCATGAAGACTAGCAGCACACATTTTAATGCATGAAGGATAGCAGTATACATTTTAGTGCATGAAGACTAGCAGTATTCATTTTAGTGCATGAAGGATAGCAGTATACATTTTAATACATGAAGACTAGCAGTATATATTTTAGTGCATGAAGGACGGCAGTATACATTTTAGTGCATGAAGGACAGCAGCATACATTTTAGTGCATGAAGGATCACAGTATACATGTTAGTGCATGAAGGACAGCAGACTACCTTTTAGTGCGTGAAGGATAGCAGCATACATTTTAGTGTGTAAAGGATAGCAGCATACATTTTAGTGCGTAAAAGATAGCAGTATACATTTTAGGTCGTGAAGGATAGCAGTATACATTTTAGTGCGTGAAGGATAGCAGCATACATTTTAGTGCGTGAAGGATAGCGTTATATATTTTAGTGCGTGAAGAATAGCGTTATATATTTTAGTGCGTGAAGAATAGAAGTATACATTTTAGTGCAAGAAGGACAGCTGTATACATTTTAGTGCATGAAGGACAGCAGTATACATTTTAGTGCATGAAGGACAGCAGCATACATTTTAGTGCACGATGGATCGAAGAATACATTTTAGTGCATGAAGGATAGCAGTATACATTTTAGTGCATAAAGACTAGCAGTATACATTTTAGTGCATGAAGGATAGCAGCATACATTTTAGTGTGTGAAGGATAGCAGTATGCATTTTAGTGCATGAAGACTAGCAGTATACATTTTAATGCATGAAGACTAGCAGTATACATTGTAGGGCATGAAGACTAGCAGTATACATTTTAATGCATGAAGGATAGCAGCATGCGTTTTAGTACATGAAGGATAGCAGTATACATTTTAGTGCATGAAGGATAGCAGTATACATTTTAGTGCATGAAGACTAGCAGTATACATTTTAGTGCATGATGACTAGCAGCATACATTTTAATGCATGAAGACTAGTAGCTTACATTTGAATGCATGCAGGATAGCAGTATACATTTTAGTGCATGAAGACTAGCAGTAGTCATTTTAGTGCATGAAGGATACCAGTATACATTTTAATGCACGAAGACTAGCAGTATATATTTTAGTACATGAAGGACAGCAGCATACACTTTAGTGCATGAAGGACAGCAGCATACATTTTAGTGCATGAAGGATCACAGTATACATTTTAGATCATGAAGGATAGCAGTATACATTTTAAAGCATGAAGACTAGCAGTATGCATTCTAGTGCATGAAGGACAACAGTATACATGTTAGTGCGTGAAGGACAGCAGCCTACCTTTTAGTGCGTGAAGGCTAGCAGCATACATTTTAGTGTGTGAAGGATAGGAGCATACATTTTAGTGCGTGAAAGATAGCAGTATACATTTTAGTGCGTGAAGGATAGCAGTATACATTTTAGTGCGTAAAGGATAGCAGCATACATTTTAGTGCGTGAAGGATAGCATTATATATTTTAGTGAAGAATAGCAGTATACATTTTAGTGCAAGAAGGACAGCAGTATACATTTTAATGCATGAAGGACAGCAGCATACATTTTAGTGCATGATGTATCGCAGTATATATTTTAGTGCATGAAGGATAGCAGTATACATTTTTGTGCATGAAGACTAGCAGTATTCATTTTAGTGCATGAAGGATAGCAGTATACATTTTAGTGCATGAAGGATAGCAGTATGCATTTTAATGCATGAAGACTAGCAGTATACATTTTAGTGCATGAAGACCAGCAGTATACATGTTAGTGCATGAAGAACAGTAACATACATTTTAGTGCGTGAAGGATAGCAGCATACATTTTAGTGCGTCAAGGATAGCAGCATACATTCTAGTGCGTGAAGGATAGCAGTATACATTTTAGGGCATGAAAGATAGCAGTATACATTTTAACACATGAAGACTAGCAGTATACATTTTAGTGCTTGAAGACTAGCAGTATACATTTTAATGCATGAAGGATAGCAGCATACATTTTAGTGCGTGAAGGATAGCAGCATACATTTTAGTGCGTGAAGGATAGCAGTATCCATTTTAGGGCATGAAGACTAGCAGTATACGTTTTAGTGCATGAAGTCTAGCAGCATACATTTTAATGCATGAAGGATAGCAGCATACATTTTAGTGCATGAAGGATAGCAGTATACATTTTAGTGCACGATGACTAGCAATATACATTTTTATGCATGAAGACTAGCAGCATACATTTTAGTGCGTGAAGGATAGCAGCATTCATTTTAGTGCGTGAAGGATAGCAGCATAGATTTTAGTGCGTGAAGGATAGCAGTATACATTTTAGTGCGTAAAGACTAGCAGTATACATTTTAGTGCGTGAAGACTAGTAGCATACATTTAAGTGCGTGAAGGATAGCAGTATACATTTAAGTGCGTGAAGGATAGCAGTATTCATTTTAGTGCGTGAAGGATAGCAGTATACATTTTAGTGCGTGAAGGATAGCAGCATACATTTTAGTGCGTGAAGACTAGCAGTATTAATTTTAGTGCGTGAAGGACAGCAGTATACATTTTAGTGCATGAAGGACAGCACTATACATTATAGTGCATGAAGGACAGCACTATACATTTTAGTGCATGAAGGACAGCAGTATACATTTTAGAGCATGAAGACTAGCAGTATACATTTTAATGCATGAAGACTAACAGTATACATTTTAGTGCATGAAGGATAGCAGTATACATTTTATTGCATGAAGACTAGCACTATACATTTTAGTCCATTAAGGATAGCAGTATACATTTTAGTGCATGAAGACTTGCACTATACATTTTAGTGCAAGAAGACTAGCAGTATACATTTTAATGCATGAAGACTAGCAGCATGCATTTTAGTGCATGGAGGATAGTATCATACATTGTAGTGCATGAAGGATAGCAGTATACATTTAAGTGCATGTAGGATAGCTTCATACATTGAAGTGCATGAAGGATAGCATCATACTTTTTAGTGCATGAAAGATAGCAGTATACATTTAAGTGCATTAAGGATAGCAGTATACATTTTAGTGCATGAAGGATAGCAGTATACATTTAAGTGCATTACGGATAGCAGTATACATTTTAGTGCCTGAATGATAGCAGTATACATTTTAGTGCATGAAGAGTAGCATCATACATTTTAGTGCATGAATGATAGCAGTATACATTTTAGTGTATGAAGGATAGCAGTAAACATTTTGTCTTCAAGAATATTCAGACGCTTCCCAAATGTCTATGGTGCCAGTAAAATCTGCTTTAAGTTTGGTGCACATGTGAAACAGCCAAGGAAATCGGGCCATCTACCTTCAACAATTCAACTGGGTATTCGCGTCACTTCGACCATCGAATCACACGAACTACCGCTCTCTTCGCGGTACCCTACGAAACAATGATGAAATGTTGCCATCACGGATACGTCGCTGCACAGCAAATGGCGCGCGGCCTAATTGCATAGAGACAAGCAAAGAAGCACTGTTTCATTGGGCTTGAGAAATCGAAAAAGTTTGCACGTCGAGCCCATCCGGCTGATCGCAAATTAGCAAGATAATTCATTCGTAACTAAAATGTAATTGCAAAAGAACCCAAAAACGATTGTATGGTTAATGCCCTGAAAAATTGATTTTTTATTAAAAGTGGCTATACAAATGCAAAGTCAAATTGGTGCTATGGGCAAACTCTAAATCTAATTTTTCCCTGTTTTAACCCCCACCCCACCACCACCACATACAATGGGGATGCTTCAGCCTGTACATTTGGCGCGTAAAAATGTACAAATAGAGGTTTGGATTTGAGAAGTCTGGAAGCTTGGAACAACTATACTGGGCCCAATCAAAGCGAGGAGAAAGAACAGCGTATGTCATAACGCTCTGGATAATACTTATGGACATTTTTAACTAGACAATCCCATTGCTAACTTGTCTGCTTCCTGTCCAGTGATTGTATCATGCAGTGCTTAATTTGTAAAAAACATAAGTGCCAGGGCTCTCGTCGGAAGGCCACTGCAGCTTGCACCACACATTGCCCCTGCCATGCTCTCAATGAGTGTAACAACACAACTTCTAACTCCTACAAGTGTGACAGTTCAGATTATTTCCGGCCTCCAAAGCTATAGGAATGGCTTGGGCAGCAGCAGGTAATAGTTTTTAAAGTATGTTAAATTAATAAATAACTGTTGTTGTGGTCCTCTCTAAATTAGCAGACAGCGCCACCTTGTGGGAGACTTTCCGAGGCGCTGGTGTTGAGAATTAAGTGCTGGTGCCGAGCACCAGAAACCACTGGCTCAAATGAAGCACTGGTTTCATGGGATTATGTGCGGAGGGAGCTGAGAACCCTGATGTACGAATTTGCGTGGTTCTTTTTCGGATTTTTTTTATCTCAATTTATTGTTTAAAACGTGCTAATTTAGGATTATACTTTTTTTTATTTTTATAGTTTTATATAGCGCAAACTAGACCCAAGACATCGGGTATCAGAGTGCTTTACATGAGCAATAGTTTCGTTACATGAGGACACATTCATTTTTGGACTTGCCCAGAATAACAGGATGTTGAGTGTCGTTGCCGAGACACAAACCTGGTTCCCCAGCTTCGAGGTCTACCACTCTAGCCGTAAGGCTACATCCTCTCCTGTACTTATTGATTATGACATCTCTAACATTCAAGATAGTAGATTTTTGTTACTTTTGTCTTCACTTTTATGTTCAATGGTTATCTCATGAAACAATTAAAAATAAGCATTAGCAAATACAACTTGCCTGACTTGCCTTCATATTGAATGCCTGTGATACGCTTGTTGTGCCACATAATCATTTATCCATGCATGTACATTTTTTGACACTGCTTTGTGTCTTGGTAATGCCATTATTTGTATTCAGTGACATACTGTGCAAACTTGTAACCAACCATGGAACGCCAGTGCCCCGTATGGATTATCTGTGACATCAGTGTTCGGCAAAGGACAGCCAGGCAGAGCTAACTGTAGCCAGATGCTAACACTAGTAAACTGTGTATTCAAGATGCCTTTAAGGAACCATGATCAGTGAGCCAAAAAAATGGCTAGGATTCCTCCCCTTACCGGGAATTACTGACACTGTGGTCATTGGTAACGTAGGGCACAGAGAAGACTGGACGAGAAATTACCAAGGGAATTGGGATGATGGTACCTGATTAATACAGTCTTTTGTCATTTCCCCCAATACTTTATTTGGACATTTGCCTGCTTCCAGGAGCTAAAATGTCGGGATGAAACACTCCTGATGAAGTGCTCCTGCGGGCAGGGCCGTGCTGGCCGTACTGGGCATTGGGCGTTTCCCTGGGAGGCTGGGGCGATTTTGCCACAGTGAGGGCCAGTTTTGCAGCGGTGCTGCGATATCAGCACCCAGTAACAAAAGCAGCAAGCAAGAGTTTCCAGCCTCGTAGGGCCAGGCAGTGCTTCCCTAGGGGCTGGACCGAGAAAATTGCCAGGGCTGCTTTGGGTTTCCAGTCCGGCACTCCTGTCCGGCACTCCAAACGGGTCTTCTGATCCTGAAGGGGGCCAGTAACTCCTGTCAGGATTACTGAGTCCCTTGTAATGAGGCACATTGTACGTTTCCTAAAACTTTTGATTGATTTGGTTCATTTTCATCTAGTGACCCAGGATCAGAAGTTTTGTGCCAACCTCACTCACATTTTCAACATCACTTACTCAGTTTCAACTTAAAATTGGTGAATCCGGATCCCCCATCACTGGTTCTTGCTGATTCTAACACGTTGAATGCAGACCAGTTTGAGAAACACATGGACACAATTAGACTAACAACTTCACTTCCCATTTTCTAAAGAACTGCTCTTGTCTTTATCAGCCCGCCCAACAGGACTCTGTAACGGTTAAGCTCTACAGGCGTGTAAGGGATGTGTGGCTGATTGGATCAACAATTGGGAGCCATTGTATGTCACTATATTGTGGTTGCAATATCCAGGTTTAAAAATATCACATCCACAACATCGACTATCACTATATTGTCTTGCAGTGGCGCTCCTCAATGATGGCACCAGGGCTGTGCCGTCCGTACTCACTACATTAGGAAGCGATTAAAAAATGCCTCTATATATGCACATGTAAATGATCGCAGAAACCTAGAAAAGCACAAATTCACTCACTTGCTTTCCTTTTCCAGACTTTCTTTGCTCATGCACAACTATGCACAAGCAGACTGCTTTCAATCAGCATTTCCTGTTTTGACAATATCATATCCCTAAGGTCTGTGAGGCCATCAGCTCAACAAAGCCATGGCAGTTGGCGCTTACCTCTACCCCCCTGGTGCCATATCTGTAAAGCTGTAAAGTTAGCCTGGGAGTTTCAGGCCGAAGCCACGTAGCACCGGGGCTACACATCCATCAGGGCCTGGAGTCACAGCACCCCAACCTTTTACAACTCTTCACAAGGTGGGGCGTGGCCAGCAAAAATCATTGACCCCACCTAATCCTGTGACTAGACATGAAAGGTGGTGCTAGAAGCTGCAGGCTGGAAGCTGAACCCTGGAACCTGTGCACCTTATCAGCATGAGTTTTGTAGAAGTGTGCAGGATCCGGGTCACAGCTTCCTGCACTGACTTAATCCTGCAGAGATAGGCTCTATCAGAGGCAAATGGGAACAAGGAAAAAATATCTTCGCTCTAGGGTGTCTGCTCCACGAAAGAAATGTAAATGCAAGCAATTGGTTAATCAGAAAATGTAAAGACTGCCCGAGAGTCTGTATAGGCTTTAACTGATGGAGTCACATGAAGTTTCGTAGTGACAAAGATGTATGTTTTTTGGAGAGGCAAAATAAGAGTGTTGCTAGCTGGATTCTGGAGTGTGTTCTAAAAAACACTTGTAAAAGAGGCTTGTACTGGGTACAATCTGATTGCATATTAGTAAACATTTGTACTTTGAAAGCACTTATTTTATCTTAAACACTAAGGGACCTATTCCAAACAGCATTTTGTAGTACATTAGTATTACTACAATATTACTGCTAACGTTCCTCAAAATGCTATTCATTTACCTACATGCAGCGGTCTATGCCCCCAGTAGCAAATGTGGGAGGAACAGAGGGGAGTGGGTGGAAAATGAAGAACAATTATGACTAAAGGGAAGGGGTTAGAGGAGGAGTAAGGAGGGATTTAGGGACGGCTAGGGAAGGCTTAAGGGGGGCACATGCTCCAACCCACATAAGAGTAACTCCAATGCAATCCACAAACTATCCTTCTATAGCTATTGTAGCCAAAAATGACCCAAAACAGCTGCAAATATACTCCAGCTCAGAGCTGGAGTAAGTCCTGCACCACACATGTCCAAGCACTTGTACGGCAACACCCTCCCTCAGAAATCATTGGAGGTGGGAACTTAAAATAAAACCCCATAGGAAATAATATAAATAAGTTCTTATTCAAGAATATAAATATATTTCATTTCACTTCATTTTTTAAAAAGTCTCTAAATATACACAATTCTCACTTAATTTTTTTAATATTTTGTAACTTTTTAAAGTTATAAAATGAATTAATTATAAGTATTTATTCAAAACAATTAACTTTGGTTTACTTAATTCTATGCATTATTTAATAACTGTAATACATATTAAAATATAGTTATTTTAGTTTAGGAGGGATTTTTAATATTTATACTTCCAAAAAATAGTTTTATTTTAATGTAATGTATTTAAAAAAATGACATTTAAAATGAAGTTATTCGACCTGTAACTTTTTTATATTGTTTTGCAATTCAAATATGTATAGAAAAGTAATTGCCAATAATATTTAACATTAAAATATGTTTTCTAATTTTTTAATAAACTTTTTAAATGTTCCATATACTGTACCATAGGGAGATATCTGCCTAGGTGGCAGAGATCTCCGTCTACAAATGAAAAGTTGCTAGTAGTAAGTTTACACCTGTAAAATTACGCTCCAAATATAAGTCTACACTTTCCAGTAAATTTACACTTCTAAATGGAGAACAGCCAAAAATACTACAGTTACTACAAAGTGTAAGAGTAAACGTACACATTAGATTTGCTTAGATGTAAGTTTGCCTTTGCCAATATGCCTCTAAGGCTGTTTGCACATTTTGCAGCAGCCTTATACTGTGTGTAATACAATGTCTAATGAATCCCTTGCATATTCACAGTGCTTTCAGTCATAGGCTGGAATCTCATTGTACTATAAATGCACGTCTTTATTCCACACTGTGTCAACCAGTTCTGTGGCTTTGTGGTTACACACAGATATCTGCATTAACCAGCCCAGCCTTCATAACATAAAAGAGAGTGTGTTTCCCACTGATTACTTTAACTTGCATTTAATTTTCATATCAGGTTTGTGCATCATATTGTATGTGTGTTTACCAAACGGTGAAAGGCCAACAAATTGGCTGCAAAATATTTCGTTCTTCTAGCCATGTCCATGACTGAATTTAGGCAACCTAGTAAATCTATTTGTACTAGCCACCTCACAGGAAGAGCACAGAAGGTCATCCTCCCGCCCTAGTCCTCGCTCCCAAAGAACATCACTTGCGGGGTACCCCCAGGCTCATCACTCAGCCCATCCCTCTTCAAATTATACAAGACACCCCTGGCAAACATCGTCAACAGCCACAGACTCAATATCATCCCTTACGCCGACAATACTCAACTCAACCTTTCCTTGACTAGTGACACAGCGACCACCATGGAAAATTCCAAAGATGCATGAAAGACTTGGCCACCTGATGGAACAACAACTGTTTCAAACTCACCACTGACAAGACAGAAGTACTCACCTGAGCTGGGCCGAACCCCCAAACCCACCGAACACACCAGCAACCTAGGTATCATCCTCAGCAGCCAGCTAACCATGAAGAAGCAGGTCAGCGCCATCTTCCCTGCTTGCTTCCACACCCTCTGAGTACTCAGGAAGGTCTTCAAATGGCTCCCACCCAACACCAGGTGAACAGTCATGCAAGCTCTCGTCACCAGCAGACTAGACTACGAGAACTCTCTCTACACAGGAATAACCGCCCAACTCATGACAAAACCCCAGACTATCCAGAACACAGCAGCCAGGCTCATCATCGTCATCCCCAGATAGACTAACATCACCCCAGACTTTAGGAAAGTCCACTGGATACCAGTCGCGAAGAGATGCCAGTTCAAGTTGCTCACCCACGCTTACAAGGAACTACACAACAAAGGACAGATGTACCTCAAAAATTGATGGAACTTCGACTAACCTACCAGGAAACTCCACTCTGAATCTCTCTCCCTAGCAGCCACCCGACGCATCGGCTGGACGAACAGTGGAGGCCACTCCTTCTTCCATTTGGAACAACCTCCCCTTACAGAACCTCACCATCACTCCAGCAGTTCTAGAAGGACCTCAAGACCTGGATGTTCAACCAATAGGAGAACAGGCATCTTGCCCTTGCAGCGCCGCAAGACCCTCACGGGTGATGCAGCTGACCTCTACAAATCTGGATTGATAGATAGCTGATCTAGTAATCTCAATCTCAGACCTCCTTGCAGGGTGCAGGTTGATTAATGAAATTGTGCTGGAAAATTCACCACTTAGCCTCATTTTCTAAAGACAATTCCAGGCAAAAAAAACCTGAATTCTTCTTAGGACACTCGTGTTCACTTGCTGCACTCATTCGCACTGGGAGTCTTGCACTTCACCACTTCCAAAGTTCACTGGTCGCCAGTGGCATCTACGTGAGTATATAGGTAAGTATGGACTTGGACTTTAACATCCACTTAGGTTGATGATATAGTAGTTGTTAATAATGTGGATGCAGTCTTTTTCTACTTCGATATTTTAACCACAATATAGTGATCCCTCCACCACCACCGTTGGGAGCTACAGGATAGAAAAGCACCTGCATGCATATAATAAAAACGACCCGCGTTCACACAATGTAAAACAGGGGCCTGGCAAAGTTGAGGTCCATCAAAAACATATTTATTTACCAAAAATGTAAACGCCCTGCACAGTTTACAGCCCTATGATATGCAGTAACACTTAAGTTAAAATACTGAATTAAATACACAGACAGCTGGTTGCTAGTAAATCGGTGATTGAAATGTATTATACCTGTTTTAGAGAAAGAAAAATAAAAGAAACAGTTCAACATCAAGGACCGGATCCAGGACCATCATAACGCATTATACGCCCCCAGGCAAAGCAGTGCACTGGGCCCTGCCTACACAACCACTCACAGGAATAAAAATGTTTAATGGAAAATGTGTATTAAATTCTGGTCTGATGGGGCCCCTCTGCTTGTGGGGCCCCCAGGCAACTGCCCAGCATGCCCATGCGTTAAGACAGCACTGGCCAGATCCATCATTCCTTCGGATCAGGACCAGGTTCGATATGGATAAAGAGGCTGGTTGCTCCTACAAGGAACTGCGTGGCTGGCACCCTGGGCATTAACACGTGAGGGTGCACGTACTGCACGCAGTGGCTCAAGGTCTGAGCTGTGTATGGATCTTGAATATTGCCAAGCGCAGTCACAAATCTTCGCCAGCTTCACTGGGCACATGCGGGAAGTGTAGAGGGTGTTGGGCTGCTTTCTGTGAGTGCCTGTGTGAATAATGTGTGCACACTGAGAGCAAATGCTATGCTGAAACACTGCCAGCAGCTAGCAGTCTGAGTGGAGTTACGTAATACTGCAACGCAAGATATGGGTCCGAGCCAATAGCTGCACTGCTCTGAAGCACATCATTTGACTGAGTTAAGTATTCCAAGAAACCCTATTCCGGTTGGTAATAGAACACACAATATGCTCTGTGCATACAAATAGCCTGCACTGCTTCACAGACCAAGTGTGGTGGCAGCAAACCTGGACTTGGAGCCAAGATCCATACCTGGAAGCCATTCTGAAGCCATCTGTCACTTTCTCCCTGAGCGAGTGAGTCCTTTCCCACCCACCAGGAATTCTCCCCAATGAAAAAAAATGTGGCCAGGTGATTCATTTTCCATAAAATATTTCCATGTAAACACTGGCTAACAAGCAATCGATTTGACAGGCTGTTCATTTTCAGGTTCGGCCTTTGAACTCCTCAGAATATTGTTTTTCCCAAAAATTCATACATAATATACATACAGAGAGGGGCTTTTAGTTAGCGGGCTTCAGCTATTGGTCTGTTAAACTGTTGATCACATTTTGCTTCAGCCCCCCACAGTTTACAGCAGGGGGCAACGAGTCAGCACCCATTGACTCCCTTCACTTTGAGTGACTGCACAAATCCTGTGCACATTGTTCACATCCGCCTAAAAATAGTTCCTGTTTTTTCAACTACATGGCTCGTTCAAAAAGCCCTTTAAAAAAAATGTATTTTGTATCTTTAAATAACTACTATTTTTTTGTCTGCACTCTGAGTGCTCAATTAGATGATGTTATATTTTCTGTCTCTTCTTTAAAGTTGCTGTTATAAAGTGTTTAAGTAACTTTGTAACATTTTAGCAGCCTGCGATTTGAGTACTTGATTAGGTGTTTATTTTATTTTTGCCTCCTTCACAACGAATAATATTAAAATGCCTGGCACAACTGAAAGGCTTCTTATTTCAAAATCATTACTAATAAAATTGCCACATCTTTGAATGCTTTATAGTGTTTCACATTTTATTTGCAAGCATATGGCGGCCACATTTACATGTCAGCATTTTCTCTTTTTGTTTTTGCTACAGAATGTTACAGTAAAAATATTAACAGTTGCACCACCATCTGATCAAGGCCAAACCTTTTGGCTTCACCGATACTTTTTATGATGATGTATATTATATTTGTTCATACATTTTGTTTCAGCTTATGTCAGAAATGGGATTTTTGGTCCGCTAAGGCGTGGGCCAAAGCCAGGCAAAAACCACCACTCTAGTCAGGATAAGGGGGTTCTAAAATAACCCCTGCTCACCCCCTTTGTAGCTTGACACGAGCAGCCAGGCTTATCTTAGAGGCAGTGTGTAAAGCATTTGCATATAACCAACAATAATACAGTGTACGCACTACAAAAGGACACCACACCAGTTTAGAAAAATATCCAATATTTTTATATAATTAAGACAAGACCAAAAACAATAAAAATCCACAATACTATACTTAAAAGTTCACAGTTCCAAAAATACGCTGATAAATAAGAGTTCCTTGTGTGGATAGCTCCGACCGGGCTAGCAGGGCGTCGTGAACAACAAAATCCAACAGTTCTGGCTGGTCGCGGGGTCGCAGGCCAGCTACGGTGTCGGGAAGACCCGCAAAACAGTACCTGTGAGAAATGCAGGGAGTTGAAGCCCTTGAAGTCACTCGTGTTTGCAGGTCGAGCTCCTCTCTGGTAGAATCAGGAGCGCTGGCGCCAGCAGGCGTCGAGTGCCGTGGTGTGAAGTGCAGTGGTGCCCCTAGGTCACGGTCGGTGCGAGCAGCGGCTCGGTGGCGGCGTCAGATGGCGTCATCGGTGAGACCAGGGTCGCGGTGCGAGCTGAAGGCGGTGCTCGCCACGGAACTAGCAGGTCACGGTGCAAGCAGCGGCGGCGTCGTTGCAGAAGCGCTGTCTTCTGCTGACGAACTGGAGTCGATGGCGCTGGCAGGCCAAGGCTGTGGTGCGGAATGAGGGCGGTGCATCCTGTGACTTACGAGCAGTGCCCTCGAATCACGGTGCAAGCAGCGGCATCGATTTCAGTGGGAAGTGGCGGCATCAGGCAGGCCAAGGCGTCCTCGTGAAACAAGGCGGTGCAGAGTGTGGTGCCCACAGGTCACGGTGCGAGCAGCAGCTCGGTGGCGGCATCAATAGGCGTCCTCATGAGACCAGGGTCGCGGCGTGGCCTTGCGACGGTGCTCTCTGCAGTGCCAAAGCTTCGGTGTGAAGGGAGGCGGTGCGGAGTGCGGTGCCCACAGGTCGCGGTGCAAGCAGCGACTCGGTGGCGGCATCAACAGGCGTCGTCTGGGAGACCAGGGTTGCGGTGCCCTCTGCCGTGCCAAAGCTTCGGCGTGAAGCGAGGCGGTGCGGAGTGCGGTGCCCACAGGTCGCGGTGCAAGCAGCGGCTCAGTGGCGGCATCAACAGGCGTAGTCGGTGAGACCAGGGTTGCGGTGCGGCGTGGCGGAGGTGCCCTCTGCGGTGCCTTCAGGTCACGGAGTTGGCTGCGGCGTCGTAGACGTCGTCGAGTTGCTTGTCCTCTGTTTGCAGCACAAAACACACAGTCCCCAGTGCTGCGGGCAGAAGAGCTTTAAGTCTTTGTTGTTCCTGAGACTTTGTGAACAGGGGGCAAGCTCTACCTCAAGCCCTTGGAGAGACTCACAAATTGGGCTGCAAAAAGTCCAGTCCAGGCCTTTCACTGCCCAAGACAGAAGCAGCCACTGCAGGTCAGCCCAGCAAAGCACCCAGCAAAACAGTTGTTCCTTTTCGCAGCTTCTCCGGCTCTTCTTCTTGGCAGTCTTCTTGTTCCCGATGAGTTCTAAAGTTCAGGGGTCTGGGACCCAGTATTTATGTCCAAAAATCCTTTGATCTCTTAGGCAGAGAGGGCCTGTGCCCGGCCAGAACCAGTTCTGCCTTCTCTGGTGTGATTTCCTGGCAGGAGGTGGAGACGGCATTGTCAGAGGCAGACCAGGCCCTTTGAGGTGCATGGAAATCTTCTCCCACTTCCCCCATCGCATCCCAGGTCTATTCAGCCCTTTCCTGACCTACCTAGACTATCTGGAGCCCCCCTGCCCCCCAGCCTTCTGTCATCCAAAACCCAGACAGGCAATCCACATTCCAGCAGAGGCACACAGGATGACTGAGCAAGAAAATACCCACTTTCTAAAAGTGGTATATTCAAACGCAGAATGTAAAAATCACCTTCACTAAAAGATGCATCTTTAGATTCTGAGTTCAGGCATACTAAATTTTATTTTCTTACCGAATTCCCTGGGCCAGTTATGTTTATAAGATGTTATAAACAAACCTCCCATTCTACCTATGGGGAACTGGTAGCCTTGCAATCGTGAAAAACAAAATTGACTGTAATTCACTATTAGGACATGCCACATACACCAGGGAATGTCCTACCTTTCACATACATTGCACCCTGCCCACAGGGGTACCTTGGGCCTACCTGAGGGATGTCTGACATGTAAGAAAAGGGAAGGTTAGGGACTGGCCAGTGTGTGCACTGGCCTAGTCGACATGGCAGTTACAAACTGCGCGCAGACTCTGCAATGGCAGGTCTGAATTACCGTTTTCAGGGCTACTCACAGGGTGGCACAACCTGTGCTGCAGGCCCCCGGGTAGTATTTGATTCACCGGCCCTGGCACACGCAGTGCACTTTATTAGGGGCTAACAGGTAAATCAAATATCCAATCATGGAAACACCAATCTATAACACAATTTACACAGAGAGCATATGCACTTTAGCACTGATTAGCAGTGGTAAAGTGCCCAGAGTCCTAAAACCAACACAAACAGGTCAGGGTAAAATAGGAAGAAACAGCAAAAAGTTTGGTGATAACCATGCAAAAAGGGCCATTTCCAACAGCTTACAATACAAATACATTAACTGCAATATAGTTATCCCTCCACCACCACCGTTGGGAGATACGGGAGAGAAAAGCACCTGTATGCATACAATAAAAACGACCCGCTTTCACACAATGGAACAGAGGGAACTGACAAAGTTGAGTTTCTTCAAAAACATATTTATTTACCAAAAATGTAAATGCCCAGGACAGTTTACAGCCCTATGATACCCATTAACACTTAGGTAAAAAAACTGAATTAAATAAACAGACAGCTGGTTGCTAGTAAATCGGTAATTAAAATGTATTATACCTGTTTTAGAGAAAGAAAAATAAAAGAAACATAGTTCAGCATCAAGAACCAGATCCAGGGCCATCTTAATAGCATTATAGGCCCCCGGGCAAAGCAGTGCACTGGGCACTGCCTACACAACCACTCACAGGAATAAAAATGTTTAACAGAAAATTAGTGTTAATTTCTGGTCTGATGGGGCTCCTATGCTCGTGGGGACCCCAGGCAACTGCCCAGCATGCCCATGTGTTAAGACAGCACTGGCCAGATCCCTCATTCCTTTGGATCAGGACCAGGTTCGATATGGGTAAAATGGCTGGCTGCTCCTAGAAGGAACTGCATGGCTGGCACCATGGGCATTAATGCGTGAGGGTGCACGTACTGCACGCAGTGGATGAAGGTCTGTGCTGCGTATGAATCTTGAACATTGCCAAGCACAGTCACAGATCTTGGCCAGCTTTGCTAGGCACATTCAGGAAGTGCAGAAGGGTTTGGGCTGCTTTCTGTTAGTGCCTGTGTGAATAATGAGTGCCCACTGAGAGCAAATGCTATCCAGCAGCTAGCAGTCTGAGTGGAGGTACGTAATACTGCAACGCAAGATATGGGTCCAAGCCAAAAGCTGCACAGCTCTGAAGCACATCATATTACTGCATTAAGTATTCCAAGAAACCCTATTCCAGTTGGTAATAGAGCAAAAAATATGCTGTGTGCATACAAATAGCCCACACCACTTCACAGACTAACTGTGGAGGCAGCAGAACTGTACAAGGAGCTACGATCCATACCTGGAAGCCTTTCTAAAGCCATCTGCCACTCTCCCTGAGCAAGTGAGTCCTTTCCCACCCACCAGGAATTCTCTCAGATCAAATGTTCTAAAAAATGTGACCAGGTGATTCATTTTACATCAAATATTCCTATATAAACACTGGATAAAAAGCAATAGGTTTGACAAGCTGTTCATTTCCAGGTTCAACCTTTGAACTCGTTAGAATATTGTTTTTCCCAAAAATGTATACATAATGTACATACACAGAGGGGCTTTTAGTTAGCGGGCTTCATCTATTGGTCTGTTAAACTGTGACCACATTTTGCTTCAGCTCACCACAGTCTACAGCATGGGGCAAAGAGTCAGCCCCCTATGGCTCCTTTTCTTTTGAGTGATTGCACAAACCCTGTGCACCTTGTTCACATCCGCCTAAAAATAGTTCCTTTTTCTTCAGGTAAATGGCTCTTCAAAAAGACCTTTTTTTTATTTTGTATCTTTAAATAACTGCTATTTATTTTGTCTGCACTCTGAGTGCTCAATTAGATGTTATATTTTCTGTCTCTTCTTTAATGTTGCTGTTATAAAGTGTTTAAGAAACTTTGTAACATTTTACCAGCCTACGATTTGAGTGCATGATTAGGAGTTTATTTTATTCTTGCCTCCTTCACAACGAATAATAATAATAAAATGCCTGGCACAACGGAAAGGCTTGTTATTTCAAAACCATCACTAGTAAAATTGCCACATCAGTGAATGCTTTATAAGTTTCAATTGTTACTGCAAGCATATGGCGGCCACATTTACACAGCAGCATGTTCTCTTTTTATTTTTGTTACAGAGGGTTACAGTGAATAAATTAACTATTGCGCCACCAGCTGAACAAGGCCAAACCTTTTGGCTTTGCCGATACTTGTTATAATTACGTTCATTATATTTTTCTTTTTTCATCCATTTTTGTTCATCAGCTTACAATATAAATGCATAATCTTGGAATATCATCAAAAAAATTGTAAGAAATCTAACAAAATAATGAGTAATTGGTCGGTCATTCTGAAATGCCCACTTTCAAGTAAGGATTTTTTTTTATTTCACATCCTACCATTCGGAGTCATTAGTTATCTCAAAAACACTATGTTGAACCGCATGCTTGCACATATCTCCGCTGTACCTTATCCATAAACGTTGTTCATATGGGTATGGAATCCAGAAGGTACAGTAATTCTTGGATATATGCGCCCTCCAATCTGATAGGTCATCGTCTACCTTACAGTGTGTAGTATGGACATTTCTCAATCAAAGTTCCTACACCATTGTCCATTCGTCCCCATCTCGTATCTTTGACCATGGTGGTCTACACCCATACACAAGCACTTCCGCAGACAAAAGGCCTGATTTCGAGTTTTTGGGATAAGTTACCCTGTCCCAGATAGCTCATCCGCCTTATTACAAGTGTCTTGGATATAATGTGTGTGTAATAAGGCAGACAGGATATCCATCACATTTATGACAGAGCATCCCATCCGCCAAACTCAAAATCAGGCCCTAAGATATGACAATGTCACCACTTCTGGGTCTGGCTGCACCAAAGGGAACCAGCTCTGATAGGGTGTAACTAACATTAATGCAGCAGGTAGAGCGACAAAAGGGCTCAGGAATCTGAGGGGCCACTGCACCCTAATTGTGGCTGCTCTTTACTACACGTACAGGGGCGTTTTTCTTGCTTGCATTAAATGCACTGCAGTAGCTTAGCATTTAGCGTTTGCTATGCCACTGCAGCGCTGCCATCTTGTGAGGTGAGCAAGGTGTCGGAGTTCATTATATCAAATCATGCTCTGCATTCTGATACTTGTAGTTTCATTAATTTTAAGTGCAAGTTCCTAGCAATTGTTGGCTTTTATCACAGCTCAGTAGGGAAGGAAACATATTAGCATAAACTGTCATTATTAGTTTGTAGGCAGGCATCAACAATTTCACAGGCACGTGGCAGTGTACCGTACCCGTCGGGCGCCACAAACCAATCTATCACAGCAGCATAAAGCACAGTTGTTGTACTCAAACTGACTGTCTCCGTGAAAGTGGTATCTTCAGTGATGTGAGGTAGGTGTGGCCTTTTCATTACATCACACAATGCTCTGTGTTCTGATACTCATATTTCCTGACAAATGTTTCACTTTCATTAAAGGTCACCAGTGTCATTTAAGCTAAGCTGTCATTTAAAGGGGCCATCTAGTGAATGGTGTCACAATAGATGATAGAGCCCCATCTGACATCATCAAACATTCTAGAATGCCTTTTGTTGGTGCGTGTTCAAGATGCAAGTCTGGTTAAATCGAGCTGTTTTTTTCCTCTACAATAGATATCCCCTTTACATTTTGAAAGAAGGCATTACTAATTTCCCAGGTCTGGTGCCAACGGGGCCGGCTCTATGGGGGTGGTGCGACTGGTGCGACTGCACCGGGTGCCGACTTCGGTAGGGTGCGTTTTATTTGAAAGTATTTTTTGGGTTTAAAAAGCACCTGCTGCCGCGTTCCTGGCCTCCAGAAATGTTCAGGCAGCAATAAAAATGTCAAGATAACTCCGGTGAATAATGTTCTTCCTAAAGAGAGGTTTGAGGTTTGTCTACTGGAAGTTTTGACTCATCATAAAGTAGCACAGAGGTTAATATGCCTGCTGCAAAGAACGTGTACCATTCAGATCACAAAGTGCATATCATTTAAATAGGTCAGTGGGTTACTGCCTTTGTGTGAGAGATCCTTTTGTTACTTGCAGTTTATATGTTATGATCTTAACATAGAACAGTGAGCTATTAACTGTCATAAAAGAGCTGCATGCAAACTACAAGGAATAGATTAGAGTGTTATGAATAATTACCCAGTCTTTCATTATCCTAATGTTTTAGAAAGGATTAATTTAGATAGAAATCAATCATTTATGATTAGTTAAGAGAACGCCCAATCATGGTGTGAAGTTTTAAATTCTGAGTTTGTGCTTCTCCAGACCAAGCACTATTAAACTATACTGTCTACCAGTATGGATGGCGTGACTCCTACACCTTGTAATCCTCTGTCTTACATAACATTTCCTATACACTAATTTACACACCTATGATTGATTGTCTATGTGTAGTGTGTGTGATGTAAAGTGCTCTGACACCCTACACTGGTATGAGTGGCGCCGGTGCTTTAAAACTGATTTGCCAGAAACCGGTCCCAGGATGCTTGGTTCCGGTCCAGGGAAGACATGGCTTGGCAGTTTGGGCTGGACTGTTCCCATGAGGCACAGGGTCAGACTGATTTGCATATGGCCATGTCTGAACTGGGGTGGCGGAGTGAGCTAAAGAATCATGATGGATTAAACCCAGATCAGTTGACTGGGGGTGAGTGCTTGCAATGTTCAACACTCCGTCCATCATCCCCTTTGGTTTTGCTTTGTTCGCCCTAAGTTGGCAGGGTATGCCCTGACGTGGGTCCCTTGCTCACTTTGCCACTGGATTCAAGCTAGCCTGGCTGATGATGGCTGATTAGCCAGAAACCGGTCCCAGGATGCTTGTTTCCGGTCCAGGGAAGACATGGCTTGGCAGTTCGGACCGGACTGTTCCCAATAGGCACAGGGTCAGACTGATTTGCATATGGCCATGTCTGAAAAAGGGTGGCGGAGTGAGCTAAAGAATGATCATGGATTAAACCCAGATCAGTTGACTGGGGGTGAGTGCTTGCAATGTTCAACACTCCGTCCATCATCCCCTTTGGTTTTGCTTTGTTCGCTCTAAGTTGGCAGGGTAGGACCAGACATGGGTCCCTTGCTCACTTTGCCACCGGATTCAAGCTAGCCTGGCTGATGACGGCTGATTAGCCAGAAACCGGTCCCAGGATGCTTGTTTCCGGTCCAGGGAAGACATGGCTTGGCAATTCGGGCTGGACTGTTCCCATGAGGCACAGGGTCAGACTGATTTGCATATGGCCATGTCTGAACTGGGGTGGCGGAGAGAGCTAAAGAATGATGATGGATTAAACCCAGATCAGTTGACTGGGGGTGAGTGCTTGCAATGTTCAACACTCCGTCCATCATCCCCTTTGGTTTTGCTTAAAACTAATTAAACGCATCTGAGAGAGAGTGGTTATAGAGACTTGAGGGGCAAGGTTAAAGGGTGGTAGTGAGGGAATCCGTGGCAGAGGTGGTCACTGGGGGCGCCAACAAACATTGTCGCACTGGGTGCCAGCATACTTCTGCAAGGAAGCACACATCCGGTGGGAAATATTCAGAAACCAGAAGTCCATCAATCATAGAAGTATAACGTTCTGTGGTTACATTCAAACTCTCTCATTTTGTTTGTATACGCCCCCAATGAGGAGCTCCAGGGGCAGCCTTCAAATGTCATCTTTAATCGGCTTGGATGCTTCCAATATGCATCTCAAGCTGTCCTTTGATGTATACAAGGCCTTCACTGGTGTTGACAAGGAACTTTTCTGCACATTGACAGAGTGACAACGCAAATGTATTCTTTAGGTCCGCGGTCACGTGTTGGTGATCATACAGGCCGATCCTAACCAGGGAGGGGCCGAGCACTGTGCATTAATGTACATAAAACAGCCCTCCTCTTCCTGCAACCTCTGCCACCACTTACTTGCCATCAGTGAAGGGGAGGCATGGCATCACTGGGGTGGTGCTGGACTCAAGGGGGCGAGCGGGACCACAGGGATAGCACTTCAGCGGAGGGGACTTTTGGTGCTTTTACATATTTATTACGCTTGTCCACACACATAAGTCATACATTCGGCGCTTTATTTGTTTTTTGCATTTTTGTAATATTTGTACGGTTCGATACAAATAGGAGAGAGCGGATTAGCATCAATTCCTCATTAGAGCACAGCGCCGTACATCAGTATCCCTAGAGAGAGAGAGAGAGAGAGAGAGAGAGAGGGAGAGAGGGAGAGAGAGAGAGAGAGGGAGAGAGAGAGAGAGAGAGAGAGAGAGAGAGAGAGAGAGAGAGAGAGAGAGAGAGAGAGAGAGAGAGAGAGGGAGAGAGGGAGAGAGAGAGAGAGAGAGAGAGAGAGAGAGAGAGAGAGAGAGAGAGAGAGAGAGAGAGAGAGAGAGAGAGAGAGAGAGAGAGAGAGAGAGAGAGAGAGAGAGAGAGATAGATGTATATCAGTTATTCCTGTTGAAAAAACTATCATGAATTTGTATCTAATTATTCTGTGCGTTATTTTTGTGATAGTGTTCGACACACAGAGATTCTAATTAGCCGAAAGCTTTTAAGCATATTAATAACATGGATTAGCATACTATTCATCAGTGCATCCTTTGATGCTGGCATTTAACACGCCTAAAACACTCCACAAACCTACTAATCTCAATTATGCGAATAGGCATATGCATATCATTTTGCATGAGCAAATAAAAAATATAAAAAGCGGCTGTTATTACACCTACGTTAATATGAACTATGTGAACTACGTCCTGCATTTTCATGTTTGCTCAACTCACTGGGGGTGAAGTGTGTGAGAAACTGCACCTCCCGGAAGTGAGTGTGTGTGTGTGCACGCAAAATAACAGAGTCACCTGACTTCTCAATACAGTAGAGAAGGACATCAGAGGTGCAGTATCCCTAGATGAAGACACTAACACCTGAAAAAGACCACCAGGGCCTTCAAGTTTGCCATTGCTCAGAATCGAATTCTGTATCGGCTGTAGAAGTGTTGTCAAACACGCAACATAGGCAGGGCCGGACTGGTAACCCAAAGTAGCCCAGGCAATTTTGTCAGACTGGCCCTCACCTCCGGGGGTGAGGGGGGGGGGGGGGGGGTGTTAGACGTGAAGCACTGCTGCTTTTGTTACTGGGGACCTATATTGCAGCATCACAGCAAATTCAACCCCCAGTAACAAAACTGCCCCCCACGCTTCAAAACCGGCCACTGCCACTCCAGAACCGGCCCCACCCTTCCAGCCTCCCGGGCAAACGCCCGATGCCTGCTATGGCTAGTCCGGCAATGAACCGAGGTGGGGAACTAAAAGTAACTGATTTTATCTTTATGTCATTTTTAACACATTGGAAGGAATAACTATCAGTAAGAATCTCTATGGAATATTTTAACAGGACCCATGGACACTGGGTTATACTGCAGTGCGGCTGGGTCATCCCACATGGCTGTAAAAAGTTGTTTTTTTTAAGCAGCTAACTTGTGAACTTTCTTCTTTCCATTACTTCAACAGTTTAGAGGTAGGGAGAGGGTTATAAAGGACAGTGACATGCAAGCTTGAATTCACCATCTGACGCCATGTGGCGTATAGCCGATAACATACAATTTCCATGCACTGTAAAAGTATGGTTCTACACTCATTGAGTGCCCACACATGGGTCCGTCCAGCCTTGCAAGCCTGGCGCAGCAAGTCAATCATGGCACTTAAGTGTTCTAAAGTGAAACCAAAACATGGGACATCAGACAGAGGAAAACATTAAAGAGGTACTTTTAGTTCTAACAAAAGGAATGATATCCGACTTTGATGCAATAAATGCAGTATAAAGTAAATACACACGGAAAGCAATACTTATTGAATTCATATTTGAGTTATGTTCACAGGAGAGACCCTCTACTTTTGAGTAATACAAGATTTAATCAAGTCACAGTTAAATTGTCCAATGTAGCTGTAATAGTAACTTCCCATATGTGGATTAGTAATTGATAATAGCATTGAAGCTGGAAAGGTCCAATCACCTTCTTCAGTTCTTGTGTTTATACAGATTCCGAGTCATAAGCGTTGCTATTGCCGGTGACTCCGAATCATAATATCCTTTCAATCTAGTGAACAGGAGCACAATTCACACTCTTTTCATACTTATCAAGAATGCGTGTAGATGATGGATAACATGAACAAACATGGCCCAGACTATTGAGCAACATGAACATTCAAGGTGTTATAGATTACATAATTTTGTTTGTAAAACACAGGTCTTCCACACCCACTTGTACAGTTTAAGTTGGGCTCCTAGGTGTAGGGCAGTTAGGGCTAGAAGTAAATTCTCACGCAGCGCAGTGCAGCAGCCGTAAATGCTGCGCTGCGTGAGAAGGAGAGAGCAGGAGAGCTCCAAATTTATTGAAAAATGGCACTCTCCTCCCCTCTCCCTAGCGCCGGTGCTAAAATCAGCTGCCGTGCGCCACGGAGACACCCTTGCACCATGGTGCAAGGGTGTCTCTGTGAGTCTAGCATAGGTATTGTATGGATGGATAGCCTTCCAGTACAAAATACCATGCTTAGACTAACCCTTTTCCCTCTTTGTATGCGTGCTGTACAGTGCAGCACACGTACAAAGTCGGAAAAGGAAGGAGAAATGCTCTCATTTCTCCTTCCTTGCACCTGCTTTAAAATGGTTCAGTTTTCTGACGCTAAACCCTGTCTACTTTGTTTAGTAAATTGGGTTTAGTGTCAGAAACATTGGGTGGTTGCATGGGAACGTCCATGCACTACCCAAGGTAGGCCCACTTGGCACTAAGTAATGCAAAGCGTTATTTTCACTTTATTTCCAGTGCTAAACAAGTTTAGCGCTGACAGTAAATTAGAAAAAAAAAATTGCACCTATTTGAGTCACTTTTGTGATGCAAACACGGTGTAAAATCTTTGTAAATTTCCCTCTTCGTTTTTTTACATTTGCAGCTGTATGTTTTCATTTTTTGTGGTCTGTCAAGACAGCGCAACTGCCTGCTAGACGTAATGTTACAATAATTGAAAGTGGGCATGGGCTCCAGTCAGAGGAGGATAACTCTCACCTCATGCCATCGGCTACTTAGCACAGCACTGTGCCTTAAAGGAAAGGCTTCCATTGGAATGTATGAGGGACTTTTTTTTCGTTTTTTCAATCATCATGATGTTTGTTACATTCAAATCTTTATCACCTACACACAACACAATCCTTTTTTCTACTTTTCCAAGAAGTGGCAAAGCCAGTAATGCATGCTTTAATGTGATAAACAACATTTCTCTATATGCCTATGGTTTAAATGCGTTGGCACAATAAAGCTAGACCTACTGGTGATGCAAAAGCGTGTTCTATGTCTTTTTTAATCACATCAATTTTGTTCGGATAAATGTACACTAACACATCCTTGTCCATTAGGTTTTATTTTATTTGCTGATCCTTTTAAGAAAAAACCAAGCTCCTGAAATAAATGGCATTGTAGTACTAGCGTGTGTTCAGATCTGGAGCTGTAGAAGCTTCAGTAAATAATCTTATAGCTTTTCATCTTAATCCTCTTTTCTGTCAGTCGACCACTGTTGGCCTGGTGGTCATGACTGATAGCAAGGAGGCACTGCAGAGAAGATCCTTTCTTCATTTCTCTATTTTTAAAAATAAAACCAGAAAAGAGAAAGTTTCCATTTGTACTTAAGTTTACAAACACAGTAAGCACAGAAAATTGGGAGCCTTGTATTTACTATAGTAGATAAGGAGGATCAGCTATAAAAGTGTAGAATCCAGAACGTGGAAACAGGAGAGAATCTAAGTTTTGTTTGAACTAAATAGAGTGAGTGACATGATAAACATGGTTAAGTTCATGCATTGCGTGTTCATCACACATGTTTACTAAAGAAAAACTGCAGCCACAGGCAGCCATGGGTCATGTCTACAGCACAGATGCAGCAAACAAGGGTTCCAGCATCTTCTGCTGAGGTAAAATGTAAAGTGTTACTGGTTTATGCCATGTAAATAATCGCATTATGGAGCCCTTTGGCCATTCAACGTTTTGTCTGGTGCAGGGACATTTTGATTGAAGGCCTCTTTTGGGCCACTGATCCCTCCACTTCTCTCTCCTTCCAACCATGCTAGATCAGGACCACAACTATACACAAAATGTCGGACTGGACAACCCAGTGCAGTAATCAGCTAAGCGGGCTATATCATAGGAAATACCATATAGGGACCTGCAGTTCAACGCTACCAGCATACTGAAGACCATTAAACTGTGCATATGTCTCTCAACCACAACACTATTATGTACTGCATCCTATAACCAGTGCTTACTTTGTAATAGAAAGAGTGCCGGTGTCTGCAGTACTGAAGCCCACAGCCAAAGCAATGAAATGTGGGCCAGTCTAATGCCAGTGCTAGTAGTCTTAAATCCATCTCATGCCTTTTTAATCAAGTATCAAGTGCTCCATGCCACCCTTATCTCTCTCTTGCAGGTCCCTGCTTTCTCCTTTACTGACGTTTGTGCTGTCTTTTTTATCCTCCGTCTCCCTGATCTGTGTGTTTTTCTCATGATTTGGAAAAATAAGTGCCAGTCCTCAAAAATAAGTGCCGTGGCGCCACCGCCAACCACCAGCTGAAATTAAGCCCTGTCTTAACATGATAACTACACCTCGGGGTCATCACGCATAACATGGAAACACTTCTCACATAGGATCAACAGAAAGACAACATCCTTCCAACTACACACCCTACACATTGTAGAGTGCTACCTATGTATGCAACTGCTTCAACGCCGGTCATAAGTGTAATAAGCACTATATAAATTCTGCAATACAATTTAATACACTGCGACTCCACCAACCACCCATGCACCAGCAACTGCTCAAACAGCTTTTGACAACCACATCAGGGCATTCAAGAGACATTTGCTCCGCAGGACTGCGAAGGTACATGGCCAAGGACGGTTAACATCAGTAAGTTCAGCACTCACTGTGGATATTATGGGTGCAGTAGTGGCTGTTACGGGGCAGCAGTGGAGTGGTGGGTGGGGATAAAAAAAAAAAGAGAGAAAAAAATCAACTTATCTGCTGGTCGCCACCTCTCCTCCGTCCAATGCAGGTAACAGGAAGCACACAGGCTCCCAGACTCCACTAGCCAATCATGACGCTGCTGTCACCAGCATGACAGCAGCGTCGTGATTGGGATGAGCGCTGTGGTTCGGAGCTCAAACAGGGAATGGGAGGCTGTGCATGTTCACCACCCAGCTGTGCAATACAGCCAGGTGGAGAAATGCTAAGTGCGCATGACTGTTTGGCCAACCCAAGACAACCAGCCACACCGTCATGCGCACTTAGAAAATGGCCACCACTCCTCCCCTTACTCTGTGGGCAGCCCAGCCCCACCCGCTCCATACCCACAGAGCCAGAACGGAAAAAAAAATGAAAATAACAAGGTGTTATTATCATTTTTGTTATTCCTGAGGGGCGACGCTCCTCCGCCTTAGCGGAGGAGCCGTCGCTGTATGGGTGCCTTTAATATCGCGTGCGTGATTCTATCATAGGACCTTCCCAGGCTCCCAGTGGCATAAAGGACTGCTTTTGTGTCTTATAAAGTACAAGTGAGTTTGGATTTAGGGAGTGCCTGGCTAAATCAGCCTTTAATCCCTCTGTGGTTGATATATTTCATGCCCTTAAATGATGGAAAAGTGTGATATACTGTACTAAGAAAAGGCAGAACTAAGGTATTAAGTGATTATGAAAAAATAATTATGCTTCTTATTATTTTTACACGCTGGCTCGTCCTCTCTAAGTCCTTCTCAGCCTCGTCTCCAGAGCTTTGACACCTGCTTTGCCCTCACAGCGGGACATTCTTCTAAACACATTCCCACCACTATTATCTTAAGCAGCCATCCTAGATAACTTTAATCATTAAAGTTTCTCCATAAAGCCTTATTGAAAGATTACCCCTATTTGTATTCATGTTGGTTTATTATTGTCTCATGTAGCTTCTTAACATAATATGTGTATTTGTAAAGAGCACATTCACCCGTAGGCATCTTGGCGCTGAATAACAGATGTTTATTGTTACCCAACTCAATGGTACTCATTTTATCGACCTCAGTTGGATGAAAGACTGAGTGGACCCACCGGGATTTGAACCTGTGACCATGAGGTCAAACACAGGCCCCTGCAGTGGATGGGATGCATTAGTCTAATGAACCACCAGTCGCTATAACGGTTTCTGCTAAGTAAATTCTTATTAATTTTAATACCTTTAGTCTGGCCCTTCTGGACCAATCTGAGCATGCAAACTGCTCCTCTCAAAGGTAGACCTGAATCACAGAGGCCTAAGGCTTACTCCAAGCAAAATTATGAATGTTATAACCGAGAACGGTCTGCACTGTGGAAATACCACAATTAAAAATTTAGGTACGTCATGAAATGTCACGTATTCCTTGTTTTGTTTTTTTAATTTACATAGAAATATAATTCTACAGAAACGCTTCTCTTCCCCCACACCCGAACAAATAAGATGTTGTACTTTAAGACACTTTTCTTCACTCCTAAACTTACACCTGGTGACCTAGACCTGGTGTTGGACGTGCGCCACTATTCTCAACTTTCATAGAATGCATGGGGAGAAGAAAAAACTTTATCTGCAAAATAACTTTCTGAAAACACATTTCCTACCATAGATGCTGTGACAAATAACAATTTCAGTGTACTTTCTCCACACAAATGCACCACTTATTCCTGGTCAACCAGGCATGTGTTTAGAAGCTAGTTAAGTGGGGTAAAAGCGTAGCAAATGTTTGAGAATACCCAGAGTATGCCGACTCTGTTGGTGCGCATCTATCTAATTAGCAGTGGTGGCTCCCACGCTTAGGCGGAAGAGCGTCGCCCCACAGCTCTTTGAGCAGTGCAAAAAAAGTATAAATTATGTTATTATTATTTTATTTTTGAGTGCTGACTCAGGGGCGTAACACAGGCCCCCCACAGAACCCGTGGTGCGGGGGGGCCCCGAGCTGCAGGGGGCCCCCTCAGCACAGTACTCCGGCCCAATAGCTCCGGATTAAATCAGGAGTGGGGGCCCCTCCGCGTGCGTGGCAGGGAGGCCCCCTCAACTTTCGTTACGCCACTGTGCTGACTCTGACCTCTTGGGCCGGCTAAGCCATCGTGCGCACTTTGCATGTTCTCCACCGGGATGTAATTCACAGCCTGGTTGGAGAACATCCACAGCCTCCCAGTCCCTCTCTGAGCGCCTAACCACGTCGCTCATTCGAATCACAACGCTGCTCGGAGAGTCTGGGAGCCTGGGTGCTTCCATTCCTGCTGCCAGTGCTGAGAGATGAGGATGGAGGTGAGGCGGCAGCGGCGGCATTCACAGGTAAGTTCATTTTTTTCATCCCCCTGCCTCACCACCCCTGTTCCAAAGCAGCCGCCACTGCTAATTAGCACTACTTTGTAAACACTACCTAGGTGTTATTTAAACTAATAATTGAGAAGAAATGTTGGTTAGTCTGCAGCTGTAACTAACATCTGGTTGCATACAATTTGCATATCCTTATTTAAAAAATAAGAATGTGAACATTCCCTGTGAAGAACACAATTTTCCTCTCTAGTTTAACACCTACATGCAGAAATCATTTTCTGAATTGGGCCCTAAGTTTATTTTTAGCTCATCAATGCTTTGTACTTGTTTCCTAATGTCCATCATCTCTTACAGCTTTAGTCCTTGAGCTCAGCCAACTTAACAAAAGAGGATGCAAGAGTGAAGCAAGACTATTTCAAAGGTTGTAAGTGGATGAAGAAAGTGGTGGTGGGGTGTCTAAGAGGGAAGTGGCAAAAAGAGCAAAACATAACTCGAAATACTTTCCAAAAGGTGTGGCTTAAATAATGAGGACGTGGCTCACATCTAAAGTCACTCCTGTGGTTCCCACAGGTACCACCTGACCAGGAATTCTGGTGTCTCTCTGTGAACTTTCTGTTATGACATCCTGACACATCACACAGTAACTGACAGACACATAAAAAACAAGTCAGACCTATTCGCTTTGCCAATACTTGCTAGCTGTATCAGATAAATGAGTAACAGCAATTATTTTGTAGTGAATAATTAGAATTGGAAAATGTTTCAATACTGACAATATGGATCTGTGAAGTAAACATTACTAAGGTCTTTTGAAGGGTTAGTAGCTGTCAGATATTCTGGTCTCAGTCACTCCTGTTCTTTTCTTTGCACCACTTTCCTCAGACCTCATCTCTTTCCTCATCTGCACCCTCTTCTCACTTTCGGGCATGTGCTACCTTCCATCTTTTTCATTTCATTATACCCCTACACACAACACAGCCACTCACCTGCAAGCACTGCATTTTCTTTTACTATCTTCCTGTCAATATCTTGACAGATGTGTACATCTTTCACGCAATTATGCATGGAATTACAATTAAATTTGGCACATGTGACCATTGCTGTATGCCATCTACAGAGGCCAAGGATTGGATGATCATTTATTCTGAAAACCTTTGTGACCCACTGACAGGCACTGTGAGAAACTTGCACTGCCTTCACCGGGAACTCTAGAGATCTCAATTGTTACAAACACCCATCGAGAGCCTCCACTTACGCAGACACCTAGAGGCGGCTCCGATCCCAGCAGGCACTATACGAGAGTCATATACTGCATGAAAAAAACCTACAGAAACAAAACATCCTGGAAAAAGCAAACATTCTTAGGGAATACAAGAGTAAGTAAAATATGAAATAGAGACAGGAACAAAATTGCTGACATGGATTATCGTAAGAGTTTTTAGAGTCAATGTGCATCATTTGATCAGTGTTTTCGTCTGTAGAGTTTGGGAATGAACGTAGGGCTGAGAGGGACCCCTTTCGACGTCGGTTTTCAAGAGGGACCTGTCCCACTTAAGGAATGCGTTTAGTTTAAAAGAAACAAAGATAATTCGCCTGAAAGTGCCCTCTTCTTAGTATTTCTCAACAGTTCAGATGGACTGGCATGTCTAGCATACAGCCAAGTAAATTGAGAAAAACGAATACTGAAAGAAGTATGAAAAGCATGGCGTTCTGCATGCTGAACCAACCTTCTGCATCTGAAATGGATTACTGCTGACACCTGTCTGTCTCTGTTCAACATGTGTAGGAAAAGGAGCAACCAGAAAGATCCAGAGACCTCGTCTGAGTATCCATCTCCTGCATCTGAAAAGCCATCACTTCAAACAAAGCATGGTCTAAAAGTCAAGTACGCCAAGGCTGTCTAATCAGACCAAAACACTCTTCACAGAGCACCCAGACTTAAATCCTAAACAGGTCCTTCTAACTCTCCACAGTAAGGCCCCGGAGAGGAAAAGGCACTGGCAAAGCCAATACGTCTTGCCTACGAGAGCTATTGGCTTTGTCAATGTTTTTTAACTGTGTTGTTTGCTGCTGTGCAGTGTGGCTAAAAGTAAAAAAAGAAGAAGCGATGACACGACCAATGCAGACTGCATCATATTGCTTTTCTTTTATTCATTGTGGGGCGGGAGAGAGGGCGGGGTAGGATGCACTACCAAGGGAGGCTGGGTGTGTATGGAGCAACATGTACAATAGTGGGTCTGTGATAAAAATAGTTACACGCATCATAGCACATTTTTAGGTCTCGCCTGGCGTTGCAGCGCAAAGCGCTGCACTCTGGGCGAGAAATTTTGTGGGAGATTAGATTTGAGAAGGGGACTTGAAGCCCCGCCCCTCATTTTCATTGGCTGGAGTCACCGTTTTGCTAAACGGTGGCCTGCCATTGGAAATTAGGGTTTTTTGTTGACGCCCGTTTGCCTCCGATCCGGACTGGGTCGCCTGCTTTGCTGCTGTCGCAAAGCACTTTCTTATCTTTATGGGGCCATGTGTTTTTTCTAATTAGAAACACATGGCCCCATAAAGACAAGAAACTGATGCTTGTTTATATTTGATTCACTATAGAACTGTTGGCTTGTGTTTTGTACTGATTTTATGTCCGATGTGTACATATAGGAGCATTGAAAACAAAATGGCGAAATATTTGTCTGTGTTCCATTTTGTCCAAAGTACAGTATGCACATTAATGTTTTTGTTTACTCAGTCTGGATACTGGAGAACGACCCAATGGAGCTGGACCTTATGTTTTGTATAGACGAAGAAAACTTTGGCCAGGTAAATGTTGTGCAGTTACATGAAAGTTAGTTTAACTTTGGTTTGCGTGTGTTAGGTTTGCGATCTCCTGTTAGACGCCCCCCCATGACCCCTTTCAGTGTTTCTAAGTTGAAGTGCAGTATCAAACCGACATGTTCTCTACTTTCCTCTGGCACTGAGTTCTTCCAGTGGGGTCATAGGTTACAGCGTAGCTTAACCCTGTCAGTGGTCCGTGAAGTGAGTAATGTACAGTTGTAAAGAAAGCTCTGCGAGGCGCTGACGTATGCTAAATGCTGTGGCATTAAAAGAAACCGATTGCTTCTAGCATTGAATTTAGAAATTAAAGTCAGAGCCGATAAAATGATACTTGGTGCGTCATAAGTGTGAACATGAGCGCGGGGATAAACATTTGGATACAGTCTCGTAGTTTGAATGCTTTGCAGGTCCTGCCCAACACCCTGAGGGAAGGAACATGGTCAGAGGGAGTGCTGTGCCATCAGTGCTGTCGTTCAGCACCAGTGCCTGCCGGAGGATGCGAGTGTAATGCCAAGGTCGAGTGTAGGCGTGTATGTGGGGCTCTGGCCAGGCTCGCATACTCTTGGAAGGTGTTGCAGTTAGGTATGTTATAGGCATAGCTTTGCTGTTCTGGCGTATCCCGTAAGCAGAGGCAGGGAGTCTTGTACGATTCATCAAATGTCAGAAGTCACTGAAATCCTGTTCAGTGGCAGCACGGAGGCCTTGTAACAGAGCAGAGTTGCGGTGTCTCTGAACTCACCCCCCACATATAGGCTTCAATGATGCCGGAGATGTTTGAGGACCGTAATGTGGCACAGCTTACGTCCCGGAGGTGACCTTTTATGGAAGTGGATCCAAAACCCACATTCTTTAACTTGCATAGCGTCCCCTGTTGCGGGTGCTTTCATTCTCCATGTTTTTATTTATTTTTTACTTAAGGAATATTAATTAAACTTAATGATGCTGCCACAATGACTTTTATTTTGGAGAACACTCTAATTCCGAACACTCCATGGCATTCTACTGTGTCCTCTTAAGCTGGGTCCAAAAGTCTGTCATCAGCTCTAGCTCCTCGAAGCTTGGAAGATGTTTCTGTTGTACTAGCGGGTACTGCTCGCAATAAAGAGAGCGGAGCTCAGACCCACACTTCACTGTTAAGAAGCCACGTGCTCTCCTCACTCCAAAAGGGGTCCAGATAGTCTTTTCAAGCACTCTTCTGAAGAGTGGGACATTGGTTTTGTTCAGTACCATTGATAAGGAGGGGACAGTCTGTTGTATCTTTCGGTCCAGTACAGTTGGTGCAGAGGGGAGAACCTGTTTATCTTTTGGTCCAGTACCGTTGGTACTGAGTGTAGATCCTGTTTCTCTTTTGGTCCAGTCCGGTTGGTACGGAGTGTAGATCCTGTTTATATTTTTATTTGCACATCTCTTTATTGACAGTTTTATTATACAAAGACAACAATGAACAAGCATTTGCAATGCAATGGGTTTAGCATTTTGCGAGTTGGAGCTATTGGCATTGTAAATGACAATTCCTTTTATTTATGTTTTGTTTTTTAAAACATAAATAAAAGGCATTGTCATTTACAATGCAAATGGCTTAAACTCGTGTAAATGCGAGACCTATTGCATTGCAAATGCTTGTTAAGCATTGCAGGTGTGAGGCATAGGGGGGAGCAGAGAGTGTGGGAAGCAGCACAGAGGAAGGTAGGGATGGCAACACGGAAGGAGGCAGTATGGGAGGTAGCACGAAGGAGAGGGAGGGAAGTGGGAGATGGGCAGATAGGTGACAACACAGACAGCAGGAGGAGGGTCGGACAGGACAAACAGCAACATGGACAGGGATCAGGGGCAGGCAGGGACAGCGGAAGGGGCATCCAACAACATGGAAAGCAGGAGGAGGGCAGGAGGGAGCAAGCAACAACATAGAGAGCCGGTAGGGGCAAGCAATGCCATGGGCATTGGGTGAAGGCAAGCAACAACCCAGACATTAGGTGGGGTGAGAAAGAAGCACATGGGGTAGTCACCTAACAAACACTTGCACTTTCACCGAGTGTTTACACAAAAAGAAAAAAGTAGCTCCCAAAATGCAGGCAGTGGAAGGATACAAGTGCTTTAGCCATGCTCCAGGGGATGGTCAAATAAAAGAAGAGGATGTGAAGGCTGCATGCGTTAACAAATGAGAAGC
The DNA here is from genome assembly GCF_964204655.1 of Triturus cristatus. Taxonomy (NCBI): domain Eukaryota; kingdom Metazoa; phylum Chordata; class Amphibia; order Caudata; family Salamandridae; genus Triturus; species Triturus cristatus. The sequence continues at coordinate 273,871,019 of NC_140588.1, forward strand.
AAGCAAATGAGAATGATGATGAAGCCAGCCAATGGTAAGCAACTGGCGGGCTCTAAGCTCACCATAAGCTAACAAAATGTCTTGCACAAGACAGAACATGTGCTGTATCTGGCGAGACCTAAAAATGACTTTTTATCCTGAAATTGCTTCCTCTCCAGGGCTTTAAAAAGACTTCGATTAAGTGGCAGAGTTTGAGCAGTAATACCAGGAGGTGTATGCTAACACCACACGTCCCAAATGTTAACTGAATCTCCGGCAGTTTTTGAAGACAGAGGAAGAAATATTTGTTCTGGTTATGCCCCACAATTTGCAGACATGTTCTGAATATTGCATAAATGCTTCTCAGTAATTTTCTTTACCTCATATACAATCTCCACAATATTTTTCCTATGTATTCAACTTTAGGGACTATGAGTGGTCTAAATTCTTAACAATTATTTTTTTAACATGATGCTATTTTCCATTCCAATGCTGGATGGCACGCGTCAACGTTTTTTGCAGAAACCCATTTGGCAAGAACCCTGTATGCGAAGTGTCTTGTTTTTTCTGTTTTTTATTTGTTTGCCCCTCAGTAATGCACACAATGCAAAAGAGCTTGCATACGTATTTATACAAAGTCATTTCTAGGAATTGCTCATAATTTAATATCTCTTGTTCTTATGCTCAGCCTCTGGCACTACACAATGGTCCCATTAAAAAGGGTGCAAACACACAAATTGCTCCCAGTGACCCTGTCATGTGTCACTTTGTATCACAGCATTAAGATTGTATGGCAAGACAGGAGGCTAGCAATATGCATTAACCTTTTTTCAATACTTCGGAACAGCATACACTTCAAAGAATACCAAAGTAGAATAGTAAACATCATACAATAGAAATTAGAGCTCCACAGTCCAATAAAAGCCTCCTGTCCACCATCTTCTTCCTCTTTTATTTCTTGAATGTAATTAATTGATGAGTGGATGATGTATGATCTTAAGGGTTTGACCCTATTCATGGGTCAGTTAAATGAGCTGGTAGGATATTTTAAATTGTTTAAATTACTTTATTTAGAACCATGTTATAAGTTCATTAAATGTCAATGACAGCACAGAGTATTTTATTGTCTAGTCCTTGATGAAGAGTATTTAAAAAATAGATTGCCTTCTTCAAACAAGGAAAAACAGTTCAGAATCCCACTGTCGGAGTTTTATTCTCTAAGGGTGTCTCTTACCATTGAGGTGCTCACGCAGGGTTGCAGTCTTTCAAAGTCCCCGTGCGCGCCTGGCCTTCTTTCTGGCCGTTATATGTTGGCAGCCATTTTGGATTGGGCACGCATGTGTGAATGACGCATTTGTATTTAAAGTTGATTTGCCATCTTTTGGGTTATTTTATATTGTTTCTTTAGAGGTTAGCCATGCGGTTATGTTGCTAGGCAATGCATATGGCCGTTTTTTCCATCGTATGTGGCTGCCGTTAATCGGAAGACTTTCAAGAAGTTTTAGTTTGTTTTGTAAATATTTTGGTATTTTGCTGAGGGGAAAGAGATTTTACAGATAAGTCTTTCAGTCATTTAAGGTTTATAAAATTGACAATATGGCTGAATAAGGTACAAGTGAGAGTAGTCAAGAAAGTGTGATTACAACATTTTTAACTCAAAAATTAAAAAACATGGTACAAAAACTGGTTAGGTTGTTTTGAATGATAGAAAGAGGGGTTTTTATGATGAAGAGGAAGAATATTACTCGATCTCTGAAGGGGAAGAAATAGCATACAGAAATCCAGGTGGTGAATGCTCCGAAACAAGAAAGCATTTCGATGGTGTGTCTGACAGAAAGGGAGTCCCAAGCGGATCAAAGAGAGTTGGTGTCCAGAGTGACACAATGGATGGGCAGGAAATCCCTTCAGATGAGAAGGTAGGATTTCTTTGGACAACTCTGACAAACATATCAATATTGATGAATATATTCTGGATCTAAATTATAAAGATAGTGTGCATGATGAATTTGGTGACAGTGCAGCCAGTAGAAACAGAGGCATAAGGACAGTAGTTGACTCTTTAGGACAGACATTGTTTGACCCAAAGCATATAAGACATCCACGGGGGTCAGACTGGTGGCCATTGGATCATGTGGCAAAGTACATTAAGTACTGGATAAGGACGCCTCCAGTGAGGCAGTATTATAAAGGCAGAATGTTCCCGCCTGGTTATTGGAGAGAAAGAAACAATGACGCCAAATATAGATCTGTGTTGATTATATACCTCTTCAAATTAGGAAGAGAACCAAGAAAAGGACTGGAAAGCTCATTAAAGCAGTGAGAGGACAAACTTTGGAATACCTTGGGACTTCTGGCAAGAATGTTTATTATGATAGAAGAGGCTTATCTGAAGGGTACGGATTTTGACATCCATTTGTTGAGGGGTTGGTGTCAACATGTGATGTGTTTCTTGGGAAATGCGAATGCAGGGTTTATTGCAGAAAGGTACTAGACAGTGCTTCTGCGATAAAGTCCTAAGTTGGGGGAGATGGCAAAGAAGGAGCCTAATGCGGAGGCTAAAGGCTTGCTGTTTGGAGAAGGAGAGATGACCCCAATAGGAAAGTATGCCAACACCTTCACCGCATTGGACAAAGTGCAATATTAAATTGTTACGGTTTTTGGAGGTGCAAATAGTTTTTATGGTGGGGCTGGGAGGAGAGGGCAACTTCTCAGCCATAGTTTCGGTAAGTCCTAAAGCTCAGGCAGAGGAACCTTTAAAGGGAACCAGGGAGAATCTGGATTTTTCCCACACAGAGGAAGAGGGTCCAGAGTGAGACCTTCGAGAGCTTGAGGACAGACTGCTGTTGCAGGAGACAGTGAGTATGAAGATTACTCCTGGTTTTATCCAGAGAAGAGTAGGAGGAAAGTTGAAGTTCCATCTAGAGCACTGGAGTCAGATTACAAAGGATCCTTGGGTGTTGGCTACTGAGGCAGGTTATCAAATAGAGTTCAATTCAGAGCCACAGCAAGAACGTCAAGACTCCTGGGCCTTTCTAGTTTGCCCACTTTCCTATTCCAAGATTGTGCTCTCTTTTTGGTTATGTTTTATTCACTTGAAGGCCCGAAGGTTCCTTCTCTGAAGCAAAGATTTGTCTAATTCAGAAAATATATTGTGACCCATCTTTTTATAAGAATTACAGCTCTATTTCATTAATGCTGATTTTGAAATATAGGCCAAACTTTTAGTCGTGTGCATTAATAGTTTTAGACTTGATCTTGTGGGACGTGAACAATTATACTTGACCTTGTGGGACGTGAGCAATCTGGGTTCGTTAGACTATATTGCTATATTGCTGACAGGTCTATAACATTCCTGAATATCATACCTGGTGCATAAGAGCAAATGAACATTTACTACTGTCACATTAGATGGTAGAAAAGCATTTGATAATTTTTGGAAGTTTTGATATAAGCAACTAGATGGCTTGGGTTTAGTCCTAAACTTCCCAATTCTATGACTTTACCTCATAGCTCACCCAGGTGTTTGCCAAGTGCCCAATTCTCGTGTTTTCCTCTTGAGAAAACCAGACAGGCATGCCCTGTTTCCCTATTGGTTTTTATTTTTGCTTTGGAGCCCATCATTGATTATGTAAGAAAGTTTAACTGCATTTCTGGTTTTAGGTAGAAAGATAATGAAACTAAATTCTAGGCCAATGCATATGGTATTGTACTTTTTATATCCAAATCAAAGTCCCATTTATTCACTTGAATTGCAAGCCTTTTTTGGATGTTCCCAGGCATAAAGTACAAATTGAGAAAGTGGAAGCGATTCTGCTTAATACATTTTGCTTTAACAATTTCTTCTTTTTGTTTAGCCTGGAATGGTTCTAAAATAACCTTTCTAGGAGTGTGGTATTCCAACTCTATTATTGATATGCTTGAAACTAATTTGGAAAAAATAAATTAAGTACCTTCTTTATTAGATACATGACCTTCCTTAATGTTATACTGGTGTGCCTATCAGATACCATTTAATTTATATTCATCCCTATCATTTTTTACTGCCCATGTTACATGTTAAGATTCCTTGATCGTTTTTTAGGACAGTTAATTGTCTTCTTTCTAGATGTCTATGGAATTGTCTATGGAATTGGAGGGATAACCATAAAGTCAACTCACCGGACTTTATACACAGTCAGATGTTGGACACAGACAGGTCTGAAACAAGACATTTCCTCTATGCCACAAGTTTCCAAATATTGATTGCCCACTATGTTTAAACATTCTTGTTCATTGGTTAAACCACTCTTAACTGATTTGTATTCTCAATAAAGCCAATGTTTACTGAGCCCTTTATGGACTTTGTCCGCCCGCCATCGTAATAGGCCCCTTGGTCTTATTCTCAAACGAAAAATAAACATGTAGAAATTGTAATAGCTCTTACCATTCAGGTAATTATTTCGTAACAGAAAAAACTCCAGTATAATTTCCAATATTGCATAGTGGAATGTAGTTTGTTATAACCATCGGATAGACATTATTAATTGACATCTTAGCCTTTAGTCTGTAAATGTGGTCAAATCTGGCTACCTTTAACTCAGTTTTACCAGATCCTCCTTTGCCTCATCCAGTTCTGCAGTTAACCTGGAACTCCCTTGATATTGTATTCTTATTTTTTTTTGCCACTCCTGCTTTTAATCTTTGTATAATCTACTGCTTATTTTCTTTTCTTTCCTTTTTCCATTGCCATTTAGTGTGTTTACCCTCACTCTAATTGCTTCGTGATTCCCATCTCAGTTGATTTTCTTTCTTAATTTCTCATTTCTTTTCAGTGTCTCTCATTGTCTTGCTCTCTGTTTAAGTTTTGAAAATTGCCATTCTTTGCCCATTACTTTTTGCAATTATGAAACAATTGGCTTTTGTTAAGATCATTTTATTCAGATATGTATGCACTTTTTGCATTACATTTTCTAATTGATTATGTAATTTATTGTCTTAGAAAATTGTGATTGTTCATATTTTGGCATTAGGTGCTTGCTACTTTCTCTATTTCTTAATCAAGTTTTAAACACAGAAATATGTTGTCTCGAATGTTTCATTGACTTTAAATGAAATATAGAGAAAACATGAAATAACTTTGTTTCAGTAAGGAAGACAAAAAATCATCACTGTACAACCAAAAACTTCAACACCTTTGAAGTAGGTCAGGTTTTCTATCCAAAATGGAAAATGCATTGTTATGATGTAGAACATGCATTAACTATAGTGGGAAAACTAGCTGAATGGATTACGTGTGTCACAGGTCTACGAGCAACCTACACGTCAATGGTTCGACCTCTGTTTATTCCATTAAACCGCTCACTCTTTTGAAATTCAATAACTAAATAACGTTCAATTAGAGAATAACAGTATCTGGGGCTGAAAAGGGTAGGTTGCATTGGTTCTGGTTCAAGTTTGTACTGACATTTGCAACCCAATTTAGACAGATGCATACCTGCTAACTTGAAGAAAACTCTCACAGTGTGAGGAGCGGGCAGGGCCTAGGAGGGGCTGGGCTTTGTGGTGAAAAGCACCCTGTCCCCCCGCCCCCCCAGCCCCCTACACCAAAAACAAAAAAGAAAGCTTGCTGAGGCTGGAGCTGATGTACTGGGGTGTTTTTACACCCTTAATGTTCAAAGCCTCAGAATGCAAGCTGGAAATCTACTATTTACAGTGGTTTTCAGCTCGTTTTCCCTTCCACCGTGTAAAATCGGCTCCTCACCAGGAGACCGTGTGATGGGAGCCGATATCGTGTGTCACACGGCGGTACCGTGTGAGTTGGCAGGTCTACAAATGGAACGGTGCAATGTTCTGCTTCTGCACTGGTCAGTGCGTGCAAATGGTAGTATTTGCACTCATATGGCGGTGCAAATATTGGAGCAAAACTGCACTTGCACTAGTGAGATCTATGCAATAATGCCCGTTTTTCTACTGCAATATTAAGGCATAAAAAGGTAAAATGGGGACAGGGCATCCCCAGAGTGTGATTGACAGTGCCATGTACACTGTTTGCATGCTGCCATCTGGTTGTGTGAAGCAACAGGCCTGAAATAACAATGACCCCTGCCGGAGCTGGCTTTCTGCTGCAAAACACAAACATTTCTTGCAAGTACCAACTCAGAGATTATAGACTTTTTAAACATATTTCTTGGAAGGCGTGTGGTTTGTTTGTTTCCGTAGAGCGTTTTCCACAGAATAATTCACATAGAGCTACCATGTCTGAGGGATGCAATAATTTGCTGTGGTTATAATCACTTCTGAAAGAGCGTGCACGCTCCAAGCCCACATGTCTCGGTTGGCCCAGCTCTCTAAGCTGCAGTTTGTGAGTGCGAAGGCCACATTTCAGATTCCTCAGGTGGCATTTAATGGGCATTGTAACACCACAGTACAAGAATAGAACTCTGTGTGCAGGGGGAATGAGGACACAGAAGTGGCGAGAAGCTTTATTATAAGTTTACTGAAATGAAACTGTGTGGGTTTTTAGTACTTGTCTATCACCACCGTTGCCTGATCACGTTTGTTTTTTGAAAAATAAACATTTTGGGGAATCAAAAATGCCAAGACACGACTTATGAGAACTTTATCAGTCATACTTTACAACAGGAACTAACAATGCAAACAGCTTTTGCAGATAAAGAGACACATAATGTACAGATACTCCTGCCCCACACAGCACACATGCATAGAACAGCACAACACCTAGACAGTAGTGCAAGGAAACCTTGGGGGAGGGGATGCAAGGGATGGCGAGGGGGTCCCTGGAAATACCCATATAGGTGAGTTGACAAGCAAAGGGCTCCACTTCATGCATAAAAGACTGAGGGGTACTGGGGGGGGCCGCGACGCCCCTGCACCTAGAGGTACCCATGCAAACCCACACTGACACAAAGAGGCATCCACTTTTTTCACCATCACACTCATGATATCCCCACTTCAGAAAGCAACCATACAATGTATAATAAGGGCCAATGTGTCAGGAGAGGGTAGAATGATGCGGGAGAGTCGAATAAATTACGCTGCAAGAAAAGGCATATATAGGCCCAAATTTACAAAGGTTTTCCGTCTGGTTCAAGTTACTTTTTTAAACGCAGACCCGATGCCAAATCCGTTTTGGGATTTACAAACCAACATAAATTGGTGTTTGCGTTCGTTTGTAAGAAAAGGTAACACAAACCAGAACGAAGGGCAGCTTTGCATTACTCTGTGTCAATGGGGCGTTCCATGGGTGGTATATGGGCACTCCCATGCAATCACCCATGGTTATTTATGCAAAACCCTATCTACTAGCAACATTACACAGGGTTCGACACCAAAAAGGAATGCTGCTGGAAAACTGGCGTTAAAAAGGGGAAATGCTTTTATTTCTCCATTCTTTTCCCACTTTGCATGTGTTTTTCCAAAGTGAGAAAAGTTATAAAGTCAGTCTAAGCATAGTATTTTGTACTGGAGGGACACCCTTCTGTACAAAACCTTTGCTAGATTCATGCAGACACCTTTGCACTACAGCGCAAATGTGTGTGTGTGTGGAGTTTGGAGAGTGTTTCCCTCCCTCCTTTTGTCTCTGACAAAAAACCCTTGTTATGAGGGGTCCCCCAAGGCTCTGCCTTGAGTCCTCTCCTTTTCAATGCCTACCTCTCCCCCTTGCGGCATTGGTTGAATCTTGTGGGGTGAGGGTGATCTCCTACGCCGATGATACCCAACTGGTATTTTCCTTTGATGACCACTCTGAGGTGGCATTCTCTAGTTTTAGACTTTGCCTGAGCAACATCTCGGCATGGATGGCACTGAATACCCTTAAGCTAAAACCGAGGTGCTTTTCTTCAACCAAAACATCTCCCCTGCCCCGTCACTCTGGTGGCCACCCAAGTGATCCCCCCTCCCAAACCTGTGGACTCGGCTAGGAACCTTGGCTTCCGGTTTGACATCGAGCTGTGGTGTAAAACCCAAATTAGACAGGTGTCCTACTCCTGTTTCGGGAAGCTCCATAAGAGTCATATGCTTCGTACATTTCTCCACTTCCTCCCTTTAGAGTCCTGCTGGACCAGAATCCATGCTCTAATTACCACCCATCTTGACTACGCCAACAGTCTCTATCTTGGAGCACCTGTCTACTTGACTAGGTGTCTACAGATTGTTCAAAACGCGACGCCCAGAGTACTCTGTAAAATTCCTTTCCGCCACTCGATCTCTCCCCACCTGAGTATGCTCCACTGGCTTCCGGTGACTAAATGGATTGCATTCAAGGCTCTCACCTTGGCTTTCAGGGCTTTCCAAGGACTGGGCCCAGCTTACTTGAGAGTGCGACTTAAGCACCATCAACATGGCATTTTCCTCTCAGTGAGCCGAGTATCACTGCATTCCAGATTCTCACTGAGGTATTTCACATATTCTTCTAGACTCACAAACAATTTGCTGCGAACCTATGGTATGAGTAGGCTAACATGCTCTCTCTTGGTCCACAGTACCTGCTATATGTGAAAAATCTTTCAGTCCAGGATGTCCATATCCATACACATATATGGAAGGATTTAGTATCAAGCCACAAAATCAAGGTACCATAATCTGTTACCCCCAGAGTGGTAACTGGCAAATATACATACTGGCGTTGTCACATTCATGGCACTCATCTTACTGTCCCATCTGTTTAGGCATTTCCTTTTATCCGTCTTGGACTTATACCTCAAGACTGATCTCTGCACATCGCAACAACATCTCTTCTCTGGGCATACCGCTATCCTCTGGAGGTAACAGACAGTCTGATCCATTACTATTCTGTCGCATGTTCATAGTACACATCCACCTCCATGAATAGTTGCACTGGTTTCTAGATCTGTGGAGGGCTCACATCTTCATTGCCCAATTTAAACTTACTATCAGGTATAGGGCAGACACACTCAATCTTTTGCTGACCAAACAATATTTCTTCTCTTTTCTTTTCTTCGGTTTCACAGCTTTAAGAAACCTCATAAGGGTTTGGGGCTATAAGGTATCACGCAAAAATATATTTTTTGCTTTTGTCTTGTTTTTAGAATTGTATATATTACGGATGGACGAAAAGGTCTTTTATGACAATTAATTGTATGACATTACTAGCATGTGATATTTAGCCTTAACTTTCTTAGTTTAGAGACCTGCTAGTACAAACAGAACCTACTTGCGGACTCTGTTATTCATTGTGATTTGTATACACTTTGTTTAGGATAACGAAAGCACAGTTACATGGCATCCTGATGAAGGCTTCAAGCCGAAACGCGCGTAGGATTTAACAACGACCCAGCCATGACTACTTAAAGTTGAAATTTGTTACTGTGTACAAATCTATTGTAGATTCATACCTGCGTTTATTTATCATGTTTGATTTCGGATTTATTAAAAAAAAAAAAAATTGCTTATAACATTATATGAGACATATGTTCTATTTTCTGTCTTTATTTTTATCAAAATACATGAATATGATACGTAATCCTTTTACAATCTATATATAAAGTGACATAAATAAAGCATACCTCATAATTTTGCACCTACTGTTATATATATTTATTCATTTTGTCCGCTCTGTAGGTCCTTGTGTTTTTAAACATTGTTCCTAAATTGTTCTGCAAACGGAGGACCCTCAGATCCAACCATCTCTGTCTCCTTGCTATCCCCTGCTTTCGCAGGTCCAGAATGGGTGGCAAAGCTTTTGCGGTGATCACCTTCAAACTTTGGAACGCACTGCCACTTTTCCTTCGCTCCCCTGAGTCAGAACTCATCTTTCGACGTGCCTGAAAGACCTGGCTGTTCACCTGCCCTTAGTCCTCCACTGTGTACCTTCCTTTGCCGCCTGTCTCAGCGCCGGGACACCCGCGTTGGGAGTAGCTGTGCGCTATTTAAAATCCAAAATAAATCAAATAAAATAATTACACGTTCACAGAAGTTTGCACGGAGCTTTAATTGAATCTGAGTATTCCGTTAAGCCATTCAAGCAATATTCATTGATCACAACATACGTTGATCACAGCATACCACTAGCGGCTTCTCCGATAAGGCGGGGGAGCGTTGCCTCACTTCTTCAACTGCAAGCTGAATACAAAAAATAAAATTATAATAACATTGGTTATTTTCATTTTGTTTTCTGTATTCAGCTTGCAGCTGAAGCCGTGGGGACGGGGGTGGGAAGGGGGTTGGGCTCCCCACATCACAGGGCGAGGAGTGATGGCAGCACCTAAAGTGCGCATGATGGTATGGCTGGCCATCTCGGCTGTCCAAAGCATCACACGCACTCTGCATGTTCTCCACGCAGTCTGTATTACAGACTGTCGTTCAGAAAGGAGCTCAAAACGTGGCTGTTCGGCCAATAAGTCTCCTCTATTTCGCCGGGGCTCTGCCGGGGCTCTGCCGTTATGGGTCTGATAGCGCCGGGACACTCTGCTTGAGTAGCTGAGCGCTCAATAAAACACCAGCTAACATAACATAACATAACATAACTGTGTGGAGAACATGCACAGCCTGCCAGCCCCTAGCTGAGGGCTGAACCATGGCGCTAAGACCAATTACAACGCTGCTAAGGCAGCGTTGTGATTGATCAGGGGATTCTGGGAGGCTGTGTGCTTCCTGCGGAAGAACGACGGAGGACGGAGGAAGAAGAGGTGGCGGCTGGCAGTATAGGTAAGTGCTTTATTTTTTATTATTTCCCACCCCCTCCCTTCGCTACCACCCCTTCGCCCCACCACTCCTGTTCGGTAGCAGCCGCTCCTGCAGCATATGAGTGCCACATATAATGTAAAGAGGCAGTGGCACATTATTTCAGCTAGCTAATTACATTGCAATTTGTGTTTGTTATTGCTGTTGCTATCGTTTTTTGGTTTATGTTCTGTGGGCTGTTGCACAATTGGACTAGGAACAGCAATTAATCGGACGGTGAATAAAGCTTCCCAGATGCACTTGGTTCTTGAAGCTCAGGGAAGCATTGCCTCATATGTTTCTAATTGATTATAACAATAAACTAAACTTCTGATCCAATTTCAGAATGTTGGAGATGTGCCACGCCTTCAGTGACGAGTAATTTGCTATTTTAGTTATAAGTAATGCAAGGGAGACATATTTCATGTGTCTCACTGGGATATCTCCAGCCTAGCCTACCAGCATCATCTTGGGTGTTGGTGTAATTGGCTGATCAACCATGCTAGTGAGAATATGCTGCAATATACTAATTGCGGGGTAGGCCCAGACCAGGTGGCGTATGCCCGGCTCCGAGGAACGGCATCTACAAGTGTTTATATTATTGTTAGTAATCTGGTAATGCAGGTCCATGTCCCATTGGTCTCCGGCAGTTGGTATAACCACAGGAATGTCCTGCTGAATATGTGTGCACATGTAGGCGCTACAGTTTTATTAGCAGGAGAGGTCAGAATCTTGGAATCTTGAGGGATGAAATAGCCAACAGTATAAGACGATATCTAGTGGAGCGTGAGTGGGATTGTCAGTTTTGGCTTGAATGGACATTAATCAGCGATAGGGGAAGAGGTCACTCAGTTTCGTAAAACCCACGGCATGGAGTGGAGACAATACCCTACTTTCTTAGGTTTATTATAATTATGTATTTATAACCATAGAACAAATCTTGGTTGAAATATCTTCTGTGATTTTAAATATTAGAATGTAACTGTATATTAAGTAAGTTATGAATTTTCTGTATGCTCTTTTATGGTTATAAATGTCTGTGTATAACCGAATAAAGATGATTTATTATTATTATAATTAAGAATTAGAGTTTCACCTGTGAAGCTCTTGTCTGGAGCCTATTCAAGGCTCATTGCTACAGTGTCAATGGATGTCGCTGAATGGACCGTCGGGTGACATATAGCAGTTTCAAGTAACGTCTTTTTTAACTCCTAAATGAGGTGAGTAAGCCACCAGATTGTATCAATTGTGCACAAAATGTGCTTGCACACACAGATAGTGAAGTTCAAAGTCTGGGGCTGAGAAACCAAACTGTTCTTATGGTGGAAGGAAAGTAAGAGCAGGAAAGAAGTGAGGGGTTTAGAAGGCCGACTGGCATTACGACTGAGAGTGTGAAGTGGCCAATAGTCCTCCGGAATGTCAGAGCAGATCTGATGGTTAGAGACCTTTATGAGGCCAGATCAGCTATTACGTAGACCTGGCAAAGCTCAAAAAGGGCTCTTGAAAGGGTATTTGATGGACCTTCCATATCAAGTGAAGTAGAGTGAAAATGCTGGAGTCTTGCGCCATAGGGAAGAGCCACGGGGAGTCATACAGACCATGACATGACATGTTCACTGAGTGCATGTGAGTGTAAGCGAGTACGTGCGTGTCTAGATACTACAGCCCCTTAGACGTGGTTTGAATAGGTTCAGGGTAGAGATTGCGTTACAGTCAGGAGAGCGCCAACTCATGAATAAGTGTGAAGTGTCTGTTGCTACTAAATGGTGAAACCACTGCATTTCACCACAGTGCATTCAACAGTCAATGTGACCATTTTAAACAATTATTAAATTAAGCTGTTTTTCTGTTCCTCTTTTTATAATTTCCATAATCAGAATTAAAGCAGTAACTCTTCCCTTCTTTCCTAATGTAATGCTGCTCCAAAAATCACCTGCAGCCTTTTCGTTGTGTTTCATCACAAAAAACATATTGAGGAAGAGGGTATGGTTTTAAGAAACTGTTTAATTATTTCTGTCTAATATTAAACCACATTTCCCTCTGCTGGTCTAAAAGTTGTATACATTAAGAAAATTGTACTTGTAGTGTTGAATCTAACAGACAATTCAATTAATTACAAGCTGAATTAATGCTTGGTTATTATTATATGTATGTAGCTGTGCTAGGAAACAACACTCTATAACGAGTTGCCTTCCTGCAGAGGCGGTATGCAGATTGGAATTTGCATAGGCTTATGACAAACAATGTCTCTCTTCCAAAAACACAATGTTCCTTTATATAATACTCATAATTAGGGCTCCCGGTTATATTGTATTTATATTTTTGTCATTTCCGTCTGTATTTATCCATATTTTTTTGTGCAAATTTTACCTTCATTTATCTATATTTGTTTTAGGTGTTGTGAAAAAATTAAGACGAAATGTGTATATTTCTGCATTTATTTACCCAGTTAATGTACACTCATGCCTGAACGCCTTACAGGTTTCAATGATATATACACACTCAGATGGTAAAATATGCACTTATAAGAAAACATGCACATTTTAGTATCAAGGTTGTGCAAATATACTGCTGTTTAAGGCTCTTTACTAAAATTCATTAATTTTTTTAATCCCCTTGCCTGTCAATCTGCACAGGTTTTTGCCTGGCAGTCATGAGTGACAGCATTTAGAATCACTCAAAAACAAGCCACATTTAAAAATAAATAAAGGCAGGAAAATAAATGGATTTCTGTCTGTATTTATCTGTAAAAATCTGTAAAAACGGAAAACAGGGAGCCTTACTCATAATAAAAATGATTCTGCAGCCCATTCACTAATGCCTGGATATGCAGAAGGAAATAACTCAAAACGGGACAGGATGTGTAAAGATGGCAAACCATCGTTTTTTTGTTTTGTGGGATCGGTGCTGTCAGCGACTTTTTGGTAAAACTGGTAATTTTATATGTAGCTTTCTGAAATTAACTTTTGCTTCATTTCATCTCATTTGAGGCTGATAATGAAGTGCTTTGTCTTCCAGAATGTTTTTATTTTTTCTATTTCAAAATCAAAATTTTTGGATTGTCTGATGGCCCTCTTGGGTAAAGGAGATAGTGGACATAAATATAACAAGCATTAGGAAAGCCAGTATATTTTGCCTTTAAAAGGCAAATGCCAATCTATTGGCTTTACCAGTGCAGGCATTTTTCTAACTGTACCGTTCTAGCACAGAGGAGGCGCATTTTAGAACGGTACAGTAAAATTAACAAAACAAAAAGCGTGCAGAAGAGCAGAAATTGTAGCAATCTACCGGGCAGCACTTTAAGGTTGCCAGCCCTACAAAATAAAAACCACTTTAAAAACTTTGAGCAGGAAGAAAAATAAGTGCTGGGGCTCTCAGCAGAAGGCAGCTTGCACCAGCTGTTTCCCCTGTAAGCGCCACTAAAACAGAACCAACTACCAACCATGAAAGTGAGGAAAGGATGTGGCGCAATGGCCAGAGGTGCCGACTTCGGAGCTGGGGAACCAGTGTTCGGGTGTCTGCGTTGCCTCAACATCCTGTGATTCTGGGCTAATCTCTCAATCTCCCCATGCCTCTCATAAATGAATGTGTCCTTAACTGGTGCTCATGGAACAGCACCGAGGTTGATGACTAAGTGCCGGTGCTGAGCACCGGAAACCACCGGCTCAATTCAGTACTGATGAAAAGGAACGAAGAGCTTGGGGTTTGGGAGAAACATGGGGTAAAAAAAAGTGTGAAACTACTTTTAGAGTGTTCTTTGAAATGCTGTAGGATTTTACAAACTCGATCTTAGCCAAAGTCTACAGTCATCTATCTAACACACAGAAGCCAGTGGCTGAAAGAGGATGCCCAAAAGCCCCTTCCTGTACAGTTATGTGTATGCTGTGTTTTTGGTGTGTGTTGTGTGGTGGCAATAGCTCTGGCCAGGCAGCCAAAGCTGTTTGTAGGGGGAGAATTAAAACTATTAAATGAATGCGCCCTTGCATGTTTTTTTCTGCAATGGCCTCTGTAAAAGTCACACTGTGCACCTGTAGGTATATGTCCTTGCACTGGTGCAGATCTATGACCTGATGGAATCCACAAAAGTTTACGGAAGACCTTCCGGAATTCACAAGAGTTTACAGAAGCCCACCTGGAAACGTAGTCCTAGCAAACGTTTGTGCATTCCATTTTTACCTAAGCAAATATATACGCGTATATTTAATTATGCCAAAATCTGCTATGTGACTGCAAAATCCTTTCCTCTCCTCCCCTTTTTCCCTACTTTGGAAAATGAGATTTACTCCCACCCTTGTCAGGAGTACATTTCCAACTGTTTGTGGTATGAGAAGAAATTGCAGATGAAGTGATGAATACCCTTAAATATGAAAGTTTATGGATGTGCAAGGACACACAGGGCATTCCAACTCTGGAACTACCGCTTCCTGCCTACTTTCTGAACCTGACCCTGTATACAGATTTACAAAACTGTGGCAAAAATCACAGCCTTCCTAGAATCTAAGGGGCTTATTTACAAGCCTATTGTGCCGCTGGGGCGTCACATTTTATGACACACCATTGTAACAATGTGCTTGCCCATATTCACAGGGCCACGTAAAGTCACCTTACGTGGCTTCATGGACGCGTAAATATGGGCCCCTTTCATGCATTACTCTGCGTGAAAGGGGCATTCCATGAGTTTTGCTGTGGGTGTACCCACGCAACATCCATGGAACTTGGTGCATTCACAGATTTACAACACTTGTAAAAGTGGGAATGTGTCAAAAACCTACGCCTCCCCTGGGGAGGCGTAGGAATGGTGCAACAAGGATACATACTATTATTTCGTTCTGCCGCACGCTAGAATGAGGAAAATGCCATTAATGATTGTTTTTGTGCAGGAAGGTGTCCCTTCATGCACAAAAACAATCATGCCTGCAGTGCAGGCCCCCTTGCAAAATGAAGCAAAGGTGCATGCGCTGGCGCATAGCAGCCAATTGTGCACTACTGTAGGGGAAACCACAGGGATGCATCGTATTGTTGTTAATATGATGCATCCCTGTGCTTTGAAATTCACACAGCACGGCACAGCTAAATGGTTTTCGGTGCCACGCTGTGTCATTTTCTAGTAGATGAGGCCCTCAATCAGGCATAATAAGAGCCCTGGCATAATCAGAGAGGCTATTATGATATAATGAGAATGTTGTCATAATTTCCCCCTGTCCTGCAGAGAACCAAGAAACAAATAGATTGCAAGTCATGGGCAAGTAGATATTTGATAAAATTCCACACCCCTGGTAAAGGAAGGTTCTATTTGGGAATTTATTTAGAACATCAACCTAGTCAACATGCATAAGGCTGCAGCCTGTGTAACAAAGGCCACACTACATTTACATTTCTTAAAAATGCATCTAAGACCACACCCTCTTCAGACATCTCCACTTTTTACAACTCACTTGAAGCAATGCCTAGATCCATTCACAGCTATGACGATGCACCTCAATTCTGACCCAGAGTGTCACCTTCTGTTCCATTACTGCAGCCACTCATACGCTCCGCCGGCGCATCTCACTCCCAATCGGTAACTCTTGCTATTTCAGTACAACAACAACCTTGAAAAGCTCCATTAATGCACCTCAATCACAACTGACACCAAAGACTGGTAAATCCACGCTGGAGCAACACACAGACCATCAATTGTGCCTGCGGCACCACCTATAATTGCAGTACTGGACCTAGCAGGGCTCTTTCACAGCACATCAATCTTGGCATGCAGAATTGTGATGGCAGCACTGCAACTGTGCACTGTTCTGGCTGCACATCAGCCCCCTCCTGCACCCTCATCAACATCTTCCATCACTGGAGCCACACAACCATCTACTAATAGACTTAAACCTTGCCTTGTTTTATTTACTCTGCTATTGCACAACTGAACCCGCATGGGCTCAGCCAATGAAACTCAAACTTGGCATTTGGAACTTCCAGCACATATGTTCTGGCAGGATTCAACAAATCCCTTTTATAGTCCACATCGAATCTCGGCCACAGCTGATGCCTGTTGCAGCCACATTTATTAAAAGCTGCAGATGTATTCAATCTCTCTCTGCATCCAGAGTAAGCACTAAACCTGACAGAACCAGATGTTTGCCTGGGGCAGCTGGAGATAAAATTCTTTCACCCAAGGAATCCATTTAATCCCAGTTTGACCGCTTTATTTCCAGTGTGTCTGTTTATCAAAGAGCAGGTCATTCGCACCAAAAACCATTAACTTAAAAAAAAAATACAAGCAAGCTGATTTTATTTACATTGAAAAGTGCAGGTGCTAGTCAAAGTATTTTGCAGTTCATTGTAAAGTGTTTTCCATTTGAGTAAGTTATAGCCTTAATTAATCCTTTAAGTATTAAAAAGATGCCTGCGACTTACAGGTACGCGAAAACGCCACCTCAACTTTCTTTTTCACATTTATATGTATGGTATTGTATATGACATTTTTGTTGGTTTTCTATAGGGCCCGAGGGGTTAGAAAGATGTTTCAGATCACTGATAACACCACAACATGAACATAAGGATCATAAGGCATGCCACACCATTGTGTTCCAACGCAACCCCCAGGCGATAAGTATCAAATATAAATGAAAGCAACATTAAGAGTAGATAAAGCAATATCTCCACTCATTGAGTGACAGGTCAACTTAAAGGCATGGGGTGACTGCAGACACATTTTTATTTTCAAAGAACTAGGATGGCTGAATATACTTTACAAAATGTAGCATAGGAAACAGTTCTAGTTAAGAGTGAAAAGTACATACCTAAATCTCAGTTGCTCTAACATACAATTTGAATAAAATATACACTAAATGAACTTTTTGTTAATTAAGCCACAAATATAATATTACATCACATGCATTTAAGAATGTGACACATTTAACACCAATGATACTGTAGGGGGTGGGGGAGAGAAAATTAACAAATAATGTAATTTAATTAAAAAAATAAATATAAATCGATAAAATAAATGAAGTTTGCATTTAAAAATATGTTGCATTTTGCTGCAAGAGTGTTTTACCTTATTATTGCGGAAGTCATATGTGAATATGAGTTACGGAAATATTTTAAATATTTCTATTTACAAATAATAAATCTTCATTTTTTTAAACTTACAATTCATTTTCTTTTAATTCCCTATAACTTTCTAAAGGGAGATCTCTGCACTGGTGGTGGAGAGATCGACAAACAAATGGAAAGTTACTAATATTTGGTTGTGAATTCAGTCATAGGGAGATTGTGACTTTTAAATCTACATCTAGGTTTAAATCTACACCAGGTATTGGTGAATTCCATCCATGAGGAGAACTACACTTAGGTGTGCATGTTCATATGGCCCAAAATCTATAGTAATGCTCCACAATTCTGGCCTATAACAACCATGCTATTTCACTACTGTCACCAAGTAATGCTCTGCCACTGTCAGTTGAGTGTGGCCTGCACCCACACTTGCTGTTTCAGTACAAGAACGCATGTAGCTCTCATAATACACCACCCACTTAGTAGTCAACATTTGGAACAAAACACACACTTGTGAGTAACTATATATCATGCCCTAAGGTAACCATAACTCGCACCCTCGTCAAGCACAGTTTCCTCACCAATACTTTTATTGCAAATGTTGCAGTGATAATATCAATGATGTCATAGAAGATGCCATCAATTATGTGATATGTGGGGTAATTTGCAGCACATGGCGAGGGTGCAAGTTATAATTACCTTAGAGCAAGAGTTATAGTTACATGAAATGACTCTAACTATAACAGCTGACTTTCTATGGTTTTGTGCATGCAAATTCAGAACCTAACTATAACGTCTGTGTAACCTTTCTTTTTTTCACTGAATTCCCAAGGCTTTTACACACTTCTCCTCGCATCGCCTGCTTACGACCAGGTCTTCCCTAACAATATTTTTGGCGCTGCCCCATACCTTGTAAATATAGGGCAGCAGCAAAAAGCAATGGGTATTGCGGCGGAATTTCCACTGCAACACCCATTTCAAGCCCCTTTCACATGAAGTGCTGCATGGATAGGGGGCATTATTTACAAGGCGGCGTTAAGCCACGTTAGGTGGCTTAACGCCGCCATGTAAATAAGGCAAAGGACTTAACGCTACCAGAACATCGGTGGTGTTAACATGCTGCAGCTCTTAGGGACCCTCTTTAGTACTCATGCCCTAGGTATGTAGTGTACCATTTACTGGGAACTTACAGGGGCGCTAAAGTCCTTAGCCAATTGTAGCACAATTAGACTTTACCTGGTTTTAGGGAAGGAACATTGTCACGGAGGTCTGGTTAGCCGGCCTCTGTGCACTGTCAGAGTTGAAAATCAGCAATTAGTAGCTAAAAGGTGGGTAAAAAGTGGGGGGTACCTGCAACAAAATCCCAGTTCTCTACAACTGCCTGTCAGCAGAATATGGTTTCTAATGGAAACTGTACTAGGAATGGTCTTTTGGTGTTCACAGCAATTATTTAGTTGTGCCGTAAACAATCCAATGTGTCCTGCTGTGGTAAAAATAACAAGGATTGATTTTTGCATCATTGGAAATACCTTTGTTTGAGAAATGGTTGATGAAGATGAAACGAACAAAGCGCTTCGAAGAAGCCTATGCCAAACGGGTGGGGGCAACTAAGACATTTTCACGGGTCTGGGAGTATTTTGTTGATTGTTAATTTGATGATGTTTTTTTCTTTTGGCTGCTGCTATCAGTAATTAATCATTAACGAACAGTATTTTTTTTTTGTTTGTTTAAGTTTAAAGTATTTGTTAAATGTAAATATTGGCTGCTTCTTGTTGGCTCTACTCAATAAAAAATTTTACAAAAAAAAGGATTGATTTTTGCATGTAACACGTGTATAAGATAAAGATTTGATGGTGTTATGGTACCTGGGGCTTTTCAGACGTAAAACAGACCCCATAAATTCAACTGAAATCACCTCTGGGAGGCAGGATCATGCACTCAAACAGCCAACAGCATCACAGTAAGCCAAAGCTAATTCACTTGACTAATGTGAGATGAGAATGGCAATGTTTCTAGCCAAAGGCTCACTCAAGCAATGCAATGGTTTAAAGATGGCCGATTCCGAATCCACCATCTATGCACTGAGCACAAGAGGTTGGCTTCACCAGACCTAAAAAGAATCCTTTGTAAATCTCTTGAGGGAATCTCGTGTGGCATTATTACAAACCATGACTGCTAAACAAACTGGGCATATACCCAGTAGGCCCAAATATATATATAACATACAAACTCTACATTCACAGAGCTCCACTGTCTGTAATGTTCCTTTTCGATCTCAGTTTGGAGCAACACTTCAGAGAATTCATCTAAAAACGATAGACCCTCTAGTTATTCTAAACTTGTCACCGAACAACAGCCACATTACATGGAGCAGGAACCCATGCAGCCATAAACATGGGCCAGGACAGACCTTCCAGACTAACATGCATACTAGCTTGCAAAGATCTTACAACCATGTGATCAACACCTAAGTCCGCCACCCATTCCTCCTTGAATCATGTGTAATGCTTGCTGGCCCCATGTATCCTGCAAAACAGCTTGCGTGGGACCCTCTCTTAAATCTAATTGCTTTATTTCTGCTCCTGCTGCTCTGGAATACAGCCAAATTGTAACCTGAAGTACACAGATCCATCCAGCTCATTTACAATGAATTTTTTTAACACTGGCAAAATACCATTTTGTTGTTTTTGTGCTCACACTCCCCTAGCAACAGGTAATATTGGAGGCCTTCATTTGCAATGTAGTTCCTACTGGCGGTGCCACAGGTTGCAGATGGCTCAAAACGCGACTGCCAGGCTGCTATCCGGTATCCCTAAATTTATCTCTGTGAAAAAATAATGAATTAGGTTACATTGGCTTCCTGTGAAGCATAGGGTAGCCCTATGTACAGTTTTAAGGCCCTCAATGGGATAGGTCCACAACACCTGAAGGACAAGCTCAGGTGGTACGTCCCCAGTAGGACCCTTCGGTCCTCTGGAGCGAAAAAGGTCCTGACCCCTTTGTCAAAAAGGCCAGCTGGGGTGGCAGGAGCTTTATTGCATGTGCATCTAGGGCCTGGAATGATCTGCCTTTCCACTTGAGAAATGCCTCTTGTCTTCTTTTTAGGAAAGGTTTGAAGACCTGGCTATTTACCCAATGACCTCATCCCTCTTCCGGCTAGCCAATACATAACGCCAGGACACCCCAGGGTAACCGTTGCGCTCTATAAATCTTATTAACATAACATAACATCCAGCAGCTACAAATGCCCCAATGTACCACCAATTACTGTTAGGTTATAAAAGAGAAATCCCCTGGAAAAAGGGTGTGCCTAGGGCATATTCATACATCCCAACATTTTGAACTTGGTAAGAGGAAGATTTTGAAATAGAATCGAGCGAATTGATTTTCCTTTTTGAAGAGAAGGAGATTTTAGGCAGGAGACACCTAAAATAAAGCCATTTTGGGCTTTAAAAGTCGTGAGTCCCGCCTGAATCAGGTCTGTTGGTATGCATGCATATTCTTTTCAACTGCAAAACGAGTCCTGAGCGAGCAAACAGTGGCAGTGCTTTTAATTGTAAGTATATCTGGTGATGTACTTCTTTAAATTTCGAAATAGTAAAACGGAAAAAACAGCGTGACCGTAGTAAGACACGCCAGAGTGTGCAGGAGGGAGAGAGAGGAATCCTACCGTAGCATGACAGCAAGGGAGGGCCGAGCCAGCAGCCACAGGGAATGAGTCAGCACTAGATACAAAACCAGGATAAGAAAAAAACACACAGATGTAGACGGTTCTCCAGACGGGCCTAGCAACAGCACGTCTCACCGACCAGTCAGAGACGCCCTCCACGCAGAGTTCATCGAGGGTAAAGGTCCCGCACTTGTAAGAGCGAATTGGGATTCATGTCCCCTGGCAAGAAGGCAAACTTAATGGCATCTGTTTCTCTTTAAAAGGTTTGTGCCAGCCAAAAAAAACACAAAATCCAGATAGTGCAGTAATGCCAGTGAAAACCACTTGCTGCACTGGAGCGCCTGTAAAATATCTGTATCAAAAGTGAACTAAAAAGAATAAATGCTTATGCAGCAGGATCGGCAATCCAAGGCAGAAAACATGCATACAATGTTAACAAGCACTGGCTAATCCAAAGGTCTGGCCTGCACAAACTAGTACGATGGGTATTTTTTTACTGCATGGATATGCCACACAAAAAAAAAAAGAAATCATGCCGCTCACCAAATGATGTGGCCGCCATATGCTTGCCATATAAAATGTAAATTAAACAAAATAACCACATATAATTTTAATACTGCACATAAAAATTATTAATTGCTTTGAAAGACTGCAACATAAAGACTTAGGGCTTGATTTAGAGTTTGATGGATGGGTTATGTGGTCATGAATGTGACTCAGCTCCTGTAGCGGCGTAGAGAACCTTGAGGGGACCCCCCTGCAAGGTACATGGAGGGCCCCCCTCCGGACTCAACTAGGGGCTCTCAGGCCACGGTACTGTGCTGAAGGCGGTCCAATGGAGCTCGGGGCACCCCCGCACACCGGGGTCTATGTTACGCCACTGATATTCTGCCCGCTGCATTACAAGTGAATGATATCCTATGGCACTTGTAAAAGACACATGGAATAGCGGTCACGTTGCGACAGAATAAATCATTTGCCAGACTCTAAATCAGGCTAATTAAAGCACACAAGGGTGGCCAACAAAAGGATAAAGAATGGAACATAAAGGCATTGGCTAAGTGAATTATTGCCCCAACAGTTTTTGCACTGAAGTGCACTTCTGTTTAGGCAGATGTGCATATGCACTCGGAAAATAGTGTCAACAGTGCAACAGAATATCTGAAGTCGGCTGACCCATTACACCCTTCTGTATGCTGGGGCGGACAGATGCACAATGGAAATAGCAGGTTAAGAGGGCTGACCCACAGCCTTTCTATGTAGGTATATGTTTATGGATGTTTACATGTGAATTTAATATTGTATGAGGCTGTAGAGGTAGCTTAAGCGGTCTATAAGCCAGACCTAAAAACACAAAAATCACCACTAGTTTCCAGCCATAGCTGCCAGCAACTGGGGACCTAGGTGATAGATGCAGTTAGCAGCCCCATTTTGACTTTTTACAGTGTTACATTTCATTTTTCCCTTAATTTGCAACTCTGCTTAACTTGACACCTGAGGGCTGATTTCATCTCTAAGGAGGGGGTCTGTTTCTACTTCCCACTTCCTCTTGGACCTCTGCAAACTTTATATTACTGTGTGAGTTGACAACATCCAGAGATCAGGTGGTGGGTGGCAAGCAATGCAAACACCAGGTGGGAGTAAATTCACAAGCATCCATAAGCTTGGTGATCATGCCCTCTCGATCTATCTTTGGAACCAACAAAGGGTCATTTATGATAAATACCATCCCAGCAGCTTTGCCAATGCCAGAACAGATGAATGTAAGTACGGACAGGGACAGCTCCTCCATTTGCGCAGAGGAGCGTCACCCCACAGGCCAGAGTTGGAAAGTAAAATGGTAATAAAGTTTATTTATTGCCATATAATTTTTCAGCAACCGACCCATCCTGAACTGAGTGACAAGATGGTAAGGAGGGGCAGTGCTGCCGAGAGGCAGCAGGGAGCTGTCTGCTTTAAAATGCGCTTGTCTCTTTTGCGGGCCGTCTTGCGACAGCCAGCCAGACATGCACATTTTAAACCTCTCTAACCCAGCTGTCATAAGACAGCTGGGTGAGAGAAAGCACAAGCCTCCAGTGGTCTTGAGAGCGTTGAGTGAGGCCACTCCAACCAATACTGGCGCTGGTCTCATGCTGGTGAGAGCAGCGCCAGGATTCGTTAGGGGTGTTGGCTGGGTTCCACAGAAGAGAGACGACTGACCGATGGAAGAGGACGTTGCGTCGCGCCTCAAGGTAAGTTTTATTTTTTGGATACCCACTGCCCCCGCTCCACCCTTGGTACATGGAAGCCACAACTGAGTACGGAGCATAACAACAACGCCAGTCCCCACAAAACCGCTTCAGTATTTGTGCTAGTAACTAACAGACACACATGCCGCGTTCCAACTTGTGCTTTTCGCAGGAAGGCCTCTCTGCCACAACCAACTGCAGCCCCTGAGGGTTAATCCAACACCAAAAATGTTTCAGGATTCTGAGGTAGAGAAAGAGTGTCTGCACCTCCATATGTTGCTGGTGTGTGAGGACTTCTAGGGTATTGACAGTTCTGGTGAAGCTGTGGACCTTGAAAAACAGAACTGTACTCGGCTACAAACAGATACTGCAAGCACAGAAATCACAGAGTGAGGCGGTGAGTACCACAGCACCACATCATTCAGTGGCATGTTGACAGCAGCAGAGGGCCTATACATTTAGAAAAAGTAGTGGTGTGTTCTGCTGCCACCAGCAGAACCTTTCCAGCACTTGCCTGAAAGAAAAAGTGAATCAAAGACAAGGAGCCTACATGATGAGCCAACCGCATTTACCATCATGTGGCAAGGATAAAATAACACGGCAAACCACTATAAGAGCATTCACACCAGATCACCAATCTGAAGACCACAATAATTAGTTACAAATAATCATTTACCAGTAGCTTCGAGCAACAAAAGCAATACAATAAAAACAAATTAAACACAAGGGTTTACCCTATCCTGTACTATATTTTTGTAAATGATGTCCATTAA
Source organism: Triturus cristatus (assembly GCF_964204655.1). Lineage (NCBI taxonomy): Eukaryota > Metazoa > Chordata > Amphibia > Caudata > Salamandridae > Triturus > Triturus cristatus. Next base: position 273,895,393 of record NC_140588.1, read on the forward strand.
CATGTCTTTTCAAAATGTAATAAATACATTTTCAACACAAAAAAAGGGTTTAGCCTAGCCTCCTGCTAAAAACAAAATTGGAATCAAAACCTGGAGACTCCTGTTGCAGACCATCTAACCAACTCAATACATTTTGGCCCACAAGAAAAAGAGATTAACGCCAAGTGAGGGTACGCCCTTCAACTGCCCACTGCCATCTCCCGCGAATTAAAGCACAGTGACATTAAAATCACATGGACCTCTGGTTAAAAGGATTCATCAGACTTATCTGTTCAGGAGTCGCATAAAAAAGTCTATCGATTCTGGTGACCACTACTGCGAATATCTGGTGCACATTTAAGCCCAGTGTCCACTGGCTGGACAGCATCGTCTGAAGAGTGTGAGTACTCACCTGCATTTTCTTGACATGAATGCCTTTTTCGCAGATAGCAACCTTCAGAACATGCCATGTCAAGTGCACAATGCTTTTTCTCAAACATATGCAATATGCAAAAGATAACAAAAAATATCAAAATAAATGTGCTGCCCAGCAGTCCAGGCACCCAATAGTGTCCCAGAAGCAAAACCTATTGGTTTTGCCAATATTTGTATTGAGAGAGATGGCAAGATGATGCAGTGGGTCAGGCGTGGGATGTCAGTATCTGGTGTGGCCAGTAGATCACAAACTCGAATTCTAAGAAAACCAAGGCAGTATTTCATCCTTTGAAGACCAATACATTATTTAGTTTTAAACGGTCAAACAATAACCATTGGTATTTCTAGCAGTTAGAAACAGAAAACACGGTGGTATGAAGCACTACGTAAAAAAAACCTAGTTCTATAGAATGCACATTTACATCACGTTCGAAACACGGCACCCATAGGCGTCATTAAATGGGATACAGGAAAAGAAAAGACTTTTGAATCGTGACCTTGAGCTTCCATTGGTCCAATTCCGAATAGGCATTTAAGATACAGTATATATATTTTTCTTATGCAAACCCTCAAGATGATGGTATATTTATGAAACATCATCTTAAATTCTGCTCTTGGACAAGTGTGAGTATAACAACAACAGTTTGCTGGGTTTACCTAGCAGTTTCTGCTGACCATGTGGCTCTCTTTCAAGCTGGTTCCATCAGCTGATTGGTTGCCCTGCACAGACATAGACGGTTGCCTACCACATGTTCTTTTCAGCTCCATACCAAAGCAAGCCTTGGTAGTCCAGATTTTATAGAGTGGACTCCATTCTGAACTTAATTTTGAAATTTATCTCCACTTACGAATCATGCAACAAACATTGGTTTGTCTCGTAAAATACTGGCCAGTTCCCCAAAACATACTCTTGTCCTGATGATGACCCTTGATTAACTCTGCTGGGCTGAAACATCAATTATGTTCAAGTGGAATAAGAGAATGTTTTTCTCTGACTAAATATCAATGCCTTTGGCCTTTTCTTCCACAAATTCTGGTCAGCCAAGTGACTACCTTCGAGGGGAAAATGCATCATTCTCAAGGATTGTTTGCCGTATTCATTTTTTTGCACACCTTGCACTGGGCGCTGCCCTGTACACCTTGCACTGAAATCTTTTTCAGTGTAGGACATACATTTGTGACTAAATATAAAATGTATATCTTTTTGATGCTCTGTGTCTTTTCTTTTACTAAGAGCTCACTAATTTCTCTTGCAATTAAGCTGTTCATTGAATATTCATGCGGAATGTTAACAACGATATATACGCAAATTTATGTGCATTAAAAATACTGGAGGTTATAGAGGAGGAGCCACTGTCTCTATACGCATTACTTTTCAGTTGAAGTCATATAACCATGAGAAACGACTAAAACTCATCAGGGGTGAAAACGTCCAGCTTTCCTTCCTGACAATCTTCTTCTCATTATATGACATAAAATCCCAACCCAACCAAAAGAGAGAATGCAACACTTCACTTCTAAAAAACTAGACAAGCAGCACAAAACCAACAAAACTACAAAACAGAACATGTCCAAGTATAGATGCACAAGAACAAGCCATGTTTTAACCCCTTTACTACCGGTGGTCATGTAGCCAGCCCTACAGGTCAAGCTCATAGCCATGTTGGGTTCCCTGACCCTACCAAAGGAGAAGCGACAGCCTTGGGTTATCTTCCAGGTTCATAAAACACACACACTATAAATCACCATGGTCACAAAACACACATACAATCACCTAGGGTGATGAAGAGGCATCCTATCCTTTCTATGTCACAAGGCAGTCCTAACCCTCACCATGGCATTGCCCCTCCTGCAACATTGAAATACAAGATGCACAAATGTCCATGCATAATCATTGCACAAACTTCAACGGGCCCAGACCACGGCTATGCAGTCCTCAGGATAAACTGCTCAGACCACATTGTGCCCACATTGAACACTTTGTGGGGGTTTCCTGAATGAGAACGAACACAGTTGAAGGCTAACTGAACTTCCCGAGGGTGCTGCATGGCTGCAGGTCTAGCTACCCCTCAAAGACACTGAATTCCATCGCAGGACCTCCCTGGAATGGTGGCTAACAATCTGGTCACAGTCCCAGCAAAGGGCAAGGGTTTGGGGGTAGAACCTGCAACACACAAGGCTCTGCTTTCTGGAATCTCTGATCCATCCCTGTCTCATTAAAAGAACACTTGACCAGGCTTCCAAAGGGGACTGAAGCACATCTACTCTCTTCTGCCCAGCATCCTGACTCTGCATAAGAGAATATAGCTGGACCTGTAGACTAAGGAATGGCCAGCGTCTTGTACTTAAATTTTCTTCCACCCCTGAAAGTTCCCTGAAGTGGTCTGAATGTCACACAACCACCCCAAAATTAAATAACAGAAAAAAGAAAATGATGACTACCTATTCACTAAATTAGAATTTACATATTGTCTGGTTTAATCTCATCAATATGTCGATTGTTAGCCCATTTGGGAGCCTGGCAGCCATGTTCAAGAAGGAGAGACAGACATTAGTATGATAATAATACAGGCTTCCACGCAGGTCCTAGCTGCAAGGGATGTGACTCCGAAATATGGCAGTCAACATATCATCTGCCATAGTTACTGTGTCATAAATATGGTTTACAAAAATATCCTCCCACTAGAGTTAATGATAGAAAATCAACACCCAAGCGAGAATATTTGTTGAAAATGCTGTGTAGGAGACTATATTAGTGTCAGATTATATTTTTGACATTGATATTCTGATTTCCATCACCTCTGGCCGCTTTAAAAGCCTTAGTTAAACACAGATCCAGAAATGGCCACATCCCTGCCACTAGGGCGACTTGAAATGGGGAGGTTTTAACATACGGCACAAGGAAGTCCATGCTGAACTGCTGAAGCCTACTTGTGCATATCACGGACTCGGTTTTAGACCCATCGACAAAGCAGAATCCAACATTGGTCCCTAACTGGCGGGGAACAACCTTTACAACGCAACTTTTACAACGCACTACCATTACAACGAAACTGTTACAACGCGAGTGCATTGACAACGCAGGACATTACAACGCAAGTCTTTACATCGACTTGCACTAGATGGCGTGCTAACATTAAAAATAGTGTAGTTTACTATCCCAACACCTTCCCTACTGTTACGTGGACTGGAGTTGGAATAGTAAATTACACTTTTTTAATGTTAGCACGCCATCTAGTGCAAGTCGATGTAAAGACTTGCGTTGTAATGTCCTGCGTTGTCAATGCACTCGCGTTGTAAAACTTTCGTTGTAACAGCATGCGTTGTAACAGCATGCGTTGTAACGTCATACATCCCTAACTGGCGCATACTAAGTGTTGATAGGCTGTTCTGGTGATGTCTCTGCTTTACCGTGAAAGGATACCTAAAAGCTGAACTCTCCTGAAGACGTAAGGAGGCGCATCATACTAAATATTGGACCAGATTTACCAAATGCTGCGCTGCATGAGGAGGGAGCAGGAGAGCGCCAAATTTACTGAAATATAGCACTCATCATCCCTCTCCCTAGCGCCGGCATTGAAATTAACGGCCGTGCGCCACGGAAACACCTTTTCACCATACTGCAAGGGTGTCTCCGTGAGTCAAGAATAGGTTTTGTACTGGACAGGCAAAATACTATGCTTAGACTAATTTTAAACATTTTCCGACTTTGTATGTGTGCTGTACAGTGCAGCACACATGCACAGTCAGAAAATAAAGGGAGGAAAAAAACATTTCCCCTTCATTCCGCCTGGTTGAAGGGTGCACCATTTTCTGGTGCTAAACCATGTCTACTTTATTTAGTAAATTGGGCTTAGCATCAGAAACCTTGGGTGGTTGCATGGGTATGCCCCCTTGCCGCTAACTAATGCAATGCAGCGCTATGCGTTGCTTCGCGTTTCTTTCACGTTATTTTCACATTATTTAGCGCTGGATAAAAAAGTCAAGCAAAAAGATTTTGCCCTATTTTGCGTCACTTTTGTGACGTGTAGTGTAAAATCTTAGTAAATCTGCACCTAATTATTGTATACTAACAAGCTCCAAACCTGTTTTACAATATTCCTGGGAAAATGGAGCAACAGCAAATATGTAAATAAATCAACGATTGTATTGTTTTAATAAAATGTGCACTGCCATTTTCCGGGTTCCTCTACAATTCACTCGTCGTTGTATGTTGAGTGTCATGCGAGACTCGGGCAATCAAAAATATACATAAGTAAAAAATAAAAAATACATATATACAAATAAGTAAAAAATAAAAAAAATACATATATACAAACCCAGAGGGTTTTGGCCTAGTACTCTTCGTCGTCGTAGGCTCAACTGGCACTCACGCTTGGCTTCTGTCCACCATACCATACATGACGGGACGATGGTGCAGCCAACCTCAGCCACTCGCTCTTTTGCATTTTGAGTGATTGCATTTTGCCTCACATTATGTGCACCTTAAAAGAGGTGCACTTCAGTGGCAAGTGCTGGTGGGACAATAATTTACTTTTCCAATTAGTATTTTTTTCCATCCATTCTTTTTAGCTCCGCATGTTTTTAACTCACCTTTGTGTGTTTAAACAGTGTCTTCAGGTGATAGTAATTCAAAACCAACAGTACCTTCTCAGTGCATCAATAATTATCACAATCTCTAAGATGTGCATTAATACTAAAAAGGGTTCTATGTCCGTTCGAAGCACGCCTGCCTCCTAGGGACTGTTGCACAAAATTTAAACATGATAATTTTTTTTAATTTTTTATCTTTAATGTTTTATTGCAAGCATATGGCTGTCCCTTGCGGCCGGGGGTATGCTTTAATTCTCGTGGTACATGCAGTTGCAATAAAAAAAAAACAAGCATTGGCATAGCCAATAGGTCTCGCCTATTGGGACCTTATAAGTGTTTAGCCATGCAACAGTTGCATAACTAAATACTTATAAGGTCCCAAAAGCGACACCTATTGGCTATGTCAAGCGGCCGAGAAAGTGAAAGTAATCGTGGTAAAGCGCAGCGTGCACGCCCGCGCACATGCACTGTAGCTCCAGGCTGGCCTGGTAGCACTTTTTGGAGCCCTCTCAATAAGTCTCACCAGACCAGCGCATGCGCTGGGTCAGGCGAGACCTAAAAAGAAACGTAAGTAACCATCGCATCGGCTTGCCAACAGTCCTATTGGCTTTGCCAATGGTTGTAGGCGGTGCCTTGGCTCCTTCATCATATTGAAAGCGGCAGTACTCCTCAGGTGCGTAACGCAGGTACCTGAAGCCACCGTGGTACGGGCGGCGGGGAACCTTTAAGGCCTATAAAATATTTGAGAGATTCTGAGCGGCCGGGGGGGGGGGCGTTACACCGTGCACGAGGCCCACATCATGCTGCGTTATGCCACTGGTTCTCCTGCAGCAGAAATACAGGGCTCGGTTATCAAGGGACTAAAACACGCGCGTAAATATAGATCCAAGCTTTCTGTAGCATAGAGCCCTTCGGTCCTCCGCACAGGGAGGGCTGAACGCGCCTGACAGGATCCAGTCACTTGGCATCCATCATGCAGCGCGCGCTGTCAGCAGCCGCGGCACAGGATGGCATATCTTCATCAGGAAGTCTGCTCGGCTTTGGACGCTGCAGCCGGCGCACATTCGACCCAGACTTTCTTGCACGGGTCGACAAACTGCAGTCACCGCGGGCCAAGCTCCATTTGTACAAATAATTCAGACAGGTAAACGACTCCGTGTACACGTCGTGTGTGTCAGCTGCCAGCAGCGGGAAACAGACTGCCTGCATTACAGCATTACTCCGGAGCAAATACATTCAACCCAAGCGTGATTTGCTTTGTTCTATACGTTCACGTTCGAATATTTATCACTGTCTGGTCTAGCTTCAGAATAAGCAGCTCGCAGGGGTGTGTGGCTTGAAGACGCAGAGGGTGGCTTCGCCATCAGGCTCGCGACCAAGTTACATAAAACAAGGGCCACTGGAATTATGCGATGCTTTGGCCGTGCAGTTATCTGCATAATTCCGGATGTACAACCTGTGCCACTTAATCCATCACCTGCTGCATAATTTGCAGACTTTCACAAAACAAAATGTTTCTAGGTCACAGGGATCAGAGGTTAAAAAAGCATGTTGCCCTGTAGTGAGAGGCCCTTCCTTCACAGAGGGTGCCTGGTCACCTTTTTGATGCTGATTGGTGTATTTAGGAGGGAAACTGGTACTAATGAGATTCAACTGTTTTCCAGACAGTGTGAATGTGTACAAAATGACAAAATGTACTGCATTACACTGTATAATTTGAGTTTTCTTGCCGCATAATTTAGTCAACCGAGTGGTATAACTTGGTCCTCCCCTGTAGAATTATTCGGGTGGCCTTGAATGTAATGCATCTCGATTGCGAGTGGGCAAACATAAAAGGAAGGAGAAGCAAACTGATTCTCAAAGATGTACCTAGATATTGCATAAGTGCAGCCTTTTATGAGGTCATTTTTGGGGCCCCGTGGGGTCAGCCTCATCGAAGGGTTGAAAACCACCACTCTCTACAAAGTTCGAACGCGCATCAGCATCCTGATATCAGTTTAGGCAGGCCATTGGGTTTAGGGGCAGCAGCCCACACTGTGACCCGGGACACCATTTTCCTCTTTGCTTTGGGGGGTTCTAAGAAGGGACCAGTCATCGGACTATTGTAGCAGTGAAAAGTCCTTCCGCTGGTGTTATACCTCATCGTGGGGGAAATAACGACCTACCAAAATATTGCATCGACTGTATCAACTAGCACTATTTCGTCAAGCTAAGTAGCTTTGGAGATAAAATACTGAATCTGTACTTACCTATATATACTTACCATGACAACATAGTGGTAGTTGATATGATGCAATATTTTGGCAAGTTGATATTTTCACTACGATATTGTGATATAAAAACCATCTGGTCCGATTCGCAGGGTTGGAATACGCCCAACTAAAGAATAACTCAGTTTCGGTCCACGGAGTCAGTTGAGGGTTTGCCTCCTTAGTGAACTCCGGGACTGCCAGTCCGCACTGGGGACCAAGATGAGCATAGACATAAATAAAGGACTGACTTCTCATCATCCGCTGGATCATGGTGTCAGGTGGTTTAGTAACCTTTTTTTAATTATGTAGCGCAAACTTGACCCGAAGGTATCGGGTATCAGAGCGCTTTACACGAGCACCAGCTGCGTTACATGAGGACACATTCATTTGTTAGGCACGGGGAGATTAAGTGATTTGCCCAGAATCACAGAATGTTGCGCGTCCTTGCCGAGACACGAACCCGTTTTCTCCGATTTGAGGTCGACCGCCCTAGCCGTAAGGCCAACACCTCTCCCCAACTTGATGGGATCCTTCTCCAACTGAAGGTAGGAGCTCTGCTGAGATGCTCGTTGCCCCCATTTTCGTGAAGAGGCCTGCTCCTTGAAGACGTCCGCTCTTCTCTGTGATTGGCCGCCATGGCTGATGGTCACTCTGGAGCTAATAGGGCATTCCACGGTTGTTTGCAAGAAAAGGATGGCTTTAAAGGTTGTCTGGGAGGAGGGGTCGTTTCAAGGCTGCAGGACCTAGACACCTGACCCCTTAGTAACATACTCAAAGTCGGCACGCTCCTTCACACAGCTGGTACGTCCCTGCCCACCAAGTCTTCCATGGAGAACAGTGGTGGCTCATCACTGCATCTAGACAAGCAGATGTACCCATAACCTTCCCAATGCTAGTAAGGGCCTGGATAGGGTATCCAGGCTTAGTTTTTCCCTGAAGGATTGGAACCCGAGAACCCCAGGTTATTGGACGAACCCCATGCATGCGGACTGCTGTCTGCTAGAGACTGTCCAGAACGCTGAGGTGAGTTGCTGAGGTGTCCTTGTTTCTTGAGTTTATGTGGATAATGTGTTTCTTCTACATAGGTAGCATCTTCGACAATAAGTCCTGTGTTTTACGTGACCAATAGGATCGAAGTAGCGGCTGCACCATCCTCTGACCACTTTCGAAGTCTTTTTCCTATTGGTGTATCTTCAGAATCCGCCATTTCCCTTAGGCATCTCTGACAATTACCCTAATCAATAGAATTACCTATGTGCACAGCCAATGGGGAATGTAGTGCACCGAAAGAGAGAGGCAAGAATTTTGAGAAAGCTGCAGTGAGTTATCTCTATAATACTGCAGTTTCCCATTGCATTTCTTTGTTTTAATTAATTTCATGTGGCTATAATACACGCAGAAGTTCAGTTTAATTTGTGTTAACTTAGTTTGGTTTACCAGTGTTCAGTGCAGGGGTTGTTAGTCTGGGTGAAGTGGCTGGTATTCCCCAGACACAGGTGACAGAATATTTTCTCTGTAGGTGAGTTACAATCCACTCATCCAACAGCAGGTTGTGGAAGCATGATTTGAATCCACTGGAGGTGCAATATTTCCTACCCCCTCATTTCAAAACTCAGGACACTTACCCCATTGGGTAAATGTTGTTCCCAAGAAAGCAACTAGCAGAGGCTCTGATCTACCCAGACTGCCTACAACTTGACATTCTCGGCTACATTTTTTTTTAAGAGAACTGCCCACAAACGCATACAATAGATTAATAATACTTGAAAATGTCTATTTTACAAGAAATTATGAGTTATGAATAACCTGAAAAGAAAGCAGAATCTACAAGTAAATAGTGCACCTCTATACAAATAAAAAAGAATTAACAGCCTATTACAGATAAAGAAAGCAAATTAATAAAGATACCAACCAATCTTTTCTATTATCAGTTGGCCTTTTCTTACAACTGGAGATAGCCTTGAAAATGTAGTGCAGTGCCCTCCAAAGACTGGAGGAGAAGAGATAGTGGATACCTCTGTAGAACACACGTGCTTTGTTCTTATGTTATTGTCTTAATTTAAAAAAAAAAAAAAAACTTGGCTTCAACCCCTTCCCCGCTGCGTGAATTTTCTCGCTGTGCGGGTGTTTTATTGAGTGGGCGGAGTTCGGACGGCCCGTGGGCGTCCTCCGCACACGCCCACCGTGACGTCGGACGGCCGGGGGCCGTCCGAAGCACACAAGGGGTTAAGAACATTGGGAGGCCTCAAAACCTGACACTTTCAAGAGATTTGACAAGACAGGGAATTAAAATAGTTGGATAGATGGAACCCCACATGCCAAAGAAAACATTTGCCATAACAAAAAGAAGCCTTGGAAACATGTCTGGTTGTGTTCAAAACGGATCCACACCAGACACATAATTGGGGCTTCTGCTGTATGCTCAGAAGTTTATTAGAGTAATCTTTCGCTGCCCACGCCTTTGCTCCTTTGTATTTAATACCTTGCAGCTTATGATTTGGCCTAATATATATTTTGGGGGACGGCCAGTCCTCTGCCATGGCAACCGATTAAATTACTCTGCCGCCCGACGGAGGTGCCACCCGACACATTTTGAAATGTTGGCTGGCCCGTGGAACATTTCAAGCAGTGACATGGACTGCCAGTTAGGCAGTTCCTGCCAATGCATTGTAACTTTGCAGACTGATGGAGCCGGACGTCAAAGTTTCAATTTTTAAAAATAAAAATAAATAAATACCAAAGCTGGATTTTCTTTCTGACAATAATAAGACAATATAAACAATGGTTGCACTACTCAAAGGTGAGTGGTGTCCCTCTAATAGCACAGCTGGATTGATGCGACGAGTCGCAGATGATCATAAAGTTCCACAAAGGTACTCTTAAAGTTTTAATGTGTTCAAATATCCATTATCATCATGAAAATTCAAACAATGTAATTGTTTAGACAGTTTCAATGATTGTTTTTAAGGAAACCAAAAGAATCCCCGATGCATTTCGGGTGGGAAACCCTTCGTCAGGAGGAATCCTAAAGAATGCAAAGATAGGTGTGAATATCACAACCCCATGATTGTAAAACGAATTAACTGAATTAACTGAAAGCTTAATTGAAAACGAGATGGTCATGATATGTTAATTACAAAAAAACGTAATAGATGATTTAAGAGATGATAGTAAGTGAAAAAATAATAAGTGAAAAAAGTCCAATGCCAAGTTGACTGACTTGAAGAGTTTGTGAATAATAGAGACCAACCACATAATTATCGCTAAATGTGCACCGAAAATAACGTGAACGGTGACAAAGCTGAAAGCTGAACCGTTAATGGAACAATCCATTTAGTGACTGAATAACGCACATGGGCATAAAAATTGTTGAAAAGAGTGCCATGAATGCAAATAGTATCAGTTTAGACACACCCGACTTCGTGACTAAATAATCTGACACACGTAAACAAACACGGTAATGAAAGTTGTAACATGAGCAAGTACGCTAAACTACGTAATTATGTAGCATCTGGTGAAATAACATGCATGTTAGCCAAAGGTTAGATAAACAATTTGGCCAGTTAAACGTAGCTTTACCTTCAGTTTAGACAAAAGTCAAACATGTGCGGTGCTCGCATAAGTGATCAAACTCTTCGCGTTCAAGTTTTGAGTAAGTTATAGACAAAGACAGAGAAAACAGACAAGTGATGCAACCTCACAGTGTCGGCCATCTTGAAACGGGAAAAAGAAAACTAATGTGGGTTGTGAGGTAACCATTAGTGAACTTCGTAAGGGTGTAAAGTAAACTAATGAAAAGCTAATAAAAAACTAATAAAAAAGTAAGTTTGAAAGGAAAGAAAAATGGAAAAATAGAAAGCCTAAAGTGTTGTTACACAAAAGAAAAAGAATTCAAATGAAAGGAAACGAAAGTTGTTGTAAACTACAGTGGAAAAGGTAAAACAACAATAAACAAATTTAGCAACACGGAAGAATTCATTTTATGAATCCAAAAGGTTTCACGTTGAATCAAAAATTTACTGTTGTCTCTGCCTTCTTTATGTGGAACAATTTCACAAACAAGGAAACGCAACTGGTTGATGTTATGCCTGTGTTCATTAAAATGTGTGGCCACAGTGGACTTCATGTTCTTGTTTCTGATGTTGCTTTTGTGCTCATTCAAACGTGTTTTTATTTTCCTTTCGGTTTTACCTATATATTTCACATCATAATAATAAGACAATGCCATCCTTGCCATGGGAGTTTCCTCTCCGCAAACGCGCAAAACAGCACAGTATACCTGAGGAGAGGAGCTCCTCAGATTCTGACATGTTTCTCATAAAATCACCCACAGCACTATCAGATGTGTAGATGGAGTGGAGTCGAGGAGGGTTGACAGCAGCTGTATTCCACTGAATCAGATAGGAAAAGCCTGCCAACCTAGAGCCGGTAAGTTAACTGGAAAAGAGGGAGTAAGGGGAAGCCCCTTTCAACGCCGCCTTCTACACCCCAAACTCTGTAAAATGCTGAAGTAAGATATAGGGCCAGATGTACGACCATTTGAAGATGCCACTCGCAAATTGCGCTTGATTGCGAGTCGCAATTTGCAAGTCGCAATTTCAAATGTACACTAGTGTCTGAGATTCTGATTGCTATTCCCAATGGGGTCGCAAAATGCGAGCCTCATCAATATTCATGAGGCACTCGCAATTTGCGACCCCATTGGGAATGGCTGGCCCTCCCAGGGATGGTGGCCTGCTGGGCTCAGCAGACCTCCATAACTGGGACTGCTTTTAAATAAAGCAGGTTTTTTTTCTAAATGCAGCCAATTTTCCTTAAAGGAAAACGGGATGCATTTAAAAAAATAAAAAACGAAAAGTTTATGTTCCACTTTTTAAGGGAAGGTAGTGGTCCCTGGGACTACTGCCTGCCCCTAAAAAATATTTTCCCCTGCTTTTGCAAAGGGGAAGGGATCCCCTGGGGACCCCTTCCCATTTGCGACTGCATTAGCACCCTCTTGAAGAGGGTGATAAATTGCAAGTGTTTGCGACCGCAATTGCGGTTGCAAAACATACGTACATGGCTTGTGAGTCGCTATTAGGAAGGGAACGCCCTTCCTAATAGCGAGTCGCAAAACACTATTTTGCGAGTCGCAAATTATTTGCGAGTTGCAAAATAGTGTTTGTACATGGCCCTATCAGATTTAGCATGTGCAAACGGGTCACAAACCTGTTTGCGCATGCTACAACTCGTTGTACATCTGACCCATTGAGGTATATTTACTAGAAACTGGTAGAGCTCAGTGTTACGCCAAAATTAGTAATGCACACTCCTTCAGTTTCAGAACTCAGGCATGGGCCTTATTTACAAGAATGCAGCGCACCCCTGCGTTTCCCTTAGCGCTAAATAAGCTGCCTAGCACCAGCGCAGGCACCCTTGCGTCATGTTGCTAGGGTGCCTGCACTCCAGGGGTGATTGTTTATGTGCTGGAAGCGACATCTTCTTGCATAGAAACAATCTTTACAGGTGATTTGCATTCTGCAGCACACATGGAAAGAGCAAACTACGATGAGAAATGAAAAATGTCTCCTTGTATCGCCTGCTTAAGACCAGGTATTCCCTAACGATAATTCTGGCGTTGCCCCATACCTTGTAAATATGGGGCAGCGTCAAAAAGCAATTGGTGGTGCAGCAGAACATCCACTGCAACACCCACTGCACGCCCCTTTTGTGCTGCGTAAATAGGGTCATTATTTACAAGGCGGCGTTAAGCCACGTTAAGTGGCTTAACACCACTTTGTAAATAAGGCGAAGGACTTAACGCCACCAGAACGTCTGTAAAAGTGACGCTCTGGTGGCGTTAACTCCTTTAAAATATGCCCCACAGTGTCTCGTAAAAGCAAAGCCTTAGAAGTGTGATGTGACTTATATTTGAATCGTTTGAAAAGGTGTTTTAAAAAGTGATGTTAAATACAGAATTCGGCTGTTACAAACAATATACGCAGACAAAGTAATTTAACCATTCTGCAGGAAGCAAATGTATGGTTGTGTATTATTATGACAAGTGAAAAATATAATGAGTACACTTTCAAGTGTGAGTTTGCATAAATCATCGGGAGCCCCAGAAACTTGCAACATTAATGTGCAATTTGGATCATAAAAAGGCCCTAGAAGAATTGAGTTTAGAAGTTACAAAGAGTAGGGCTGTTGGAGGAATATTGCTCTTGTTGTACTATGTCCCTGATCATGAAAATAAACGTGAACTGAAAAGGAGTTGGCGCGGATTCCACCACAGGTTTAGCTCTTTAATGATGTGCCTGTTGGAACCAAAGCTTTTCAGTTTAGTTTTGTACCCTCCCCCTGCTATTTACAAGCTCGCATTATACCGCGCGTCCCGCATAAGACACATCACCGGGCAAAGGCTGGGCAGCGGCAATGGCACTGAGAGGGTGCTGATTCCTGGGCACTGGTGCCATTGGTGCGTATTGCACTTATGGATTAATGATGGCAGTTTTAAAAACGCTATAGTCATGGAGCCAGAGTTGCTGAACTGCTTAAAGCTACAAGTCCCAGAAAGCTTTGCGTCGCTGAGGTGACAGCAGCGGCTCCTTGGCTATGGTGGCGTAGTGTCGCCCTCGCTGAAAAATGGGAAAAATAAAATGATAATAAAACCAATTTATTATAATTACATTTTTCTCTCCCTGCTAGAGCCAGCCAAGTCAGGGTGGAGTGGGGCCATGACGACAACAGGGGAGAAGTAGTGCAGCACTGACAGTGCGCATGGCGGTTTGTGCCAAACCGTCATGCGCACTTAGGTTTCTCCAACCCAGCTGTGTTGCACACCTGGGTTGGAGAAACAACACAGACTCCCATGCACAGTCTGAGTGGCAAAACGATCCACTCAGACCAATCCTGGCGCTGCTCTCATGCTATTGACAGCAGCGCCGGGATTGGGTGGGGAGCCTGTGCAGGTGCCCCAGGGACTGCTGGGACACCGTCAGGAGAGAAGCGGAGCACCGAGGTGGATGGCAGCGTTGGTGGCAGAACAGGTAAGGTTTTTAAAATTCTTATCTCCCTAATCCCCCGTCCCATCCCTCCCTTCCCCCTCCCCCACTTGAGTTTTGTGTTGACGCCACTGTTTGGTAATGTGAATAATTTCGATGGTTGGAACGGCTTTTTGACCTTTTGCCTTTGTTCATCATCATTTCCTGATAGCCATGAGCACTTGTGCCACCTGTTCTTAGCAGTGAAGCTTTAAGAATGTGTGAGTCCCCTAGCAAGACATATTTTGGGGGCTCCTGTTCATAATTGTACTCCCCATTTTCTGCTAATTGATGCCCGCATGAAACAAAACAAACTTTCAGAAATGGGGTTCACACATAAACAGTTGAAATATGTCTATCCAGGCCCCCAAATATGCTTTAGATACCACTGGGCAAAGAGAGAGCGATTCAGAGGTAGCCGTAGGCAAAGAGGAGACAGACTGAGATATGGAAATAGACAGAGCTAAGCTAGACAAAGAGAAAGTCTGCTTTCCCACCAGGGGGAACCTTGCAAGGTAAGAGCCCTGGGCAATTGCCCACTTTGCCCATGCCTTAAAATTCCTTTGGTTCTTAGAGGTGTGTACTTTCCACTGTTGCCGCATTCATTCCTCACCACTTCTGGGCGTTCTGCACTTCATTGTTCAATCCTTTTCTCCTGTGCCAAGTACTGCCCACCAGTGCTGAGTACCCTGCTCCCCAGAACTGTGTGAACTAAGCAGGTCTCCTTTGTGAACAAACCTGCACCATTATTTGCATATGAAATCATTATCAAGTGGGGTACTGCAGATATTGATTACTCATCCGCACCTAGTGTATTGGGCAAAAGTGTCATATTGGAATCTTCTGTACTTACTGTCAATCAATTTCCAATGTATGACTGTTTCAGTGCAACTGAGCATATGTGTAATAAAAATATTTTTTTTAACGTGTGGTTCTGCAACTAATACTCTCATATTAAACTGCAAAACTGTGTTCACATGGCCTCTGAATGCTGTAGCATGTAACACAGGCGGGGGGTTGAACATTCACATATCAAGAAACAAACAATGAATGGAATCCTTCTTGCCTGCATAACAGAATTGAAACTGTGAATCCTTCCAGTGTTCTCTGAAAGCACAATTTTGAGGAAGCGGAG
The DNA here is from genome assembly GCF_964204655.1 of Triturus cristatus. Lineage (NCBI taxonomy): Eukaryota > Metazoa > Chordata > Amphibia > Caudata > Salamandridae > Triturus > Triturus cristatus. Next base: position 273,910,809 of record NC_140588.1, read on the forward strand.
GCAAAACCAATAGGTCTGGACTTAGCAGTCATGCGCTTTTTTAACCTCTTGCGTGCCCCGCCCTTGCCCCGTCCTGTGCCGGGCTTTCTATTAGCGGGCGGAGTTCATGACGAGATGGTCTCGTCATGGGCACAGCGCAACCGCGGCCCATGACGAGACCATCTCGTCATGGGCACTGAAGGGGTTAATGTTTTCATTTTTCCTCAAACATATACTGGGGGCATTAAAGATGTTTTAAATAAAGATGAGCTATCACAAAGATAAAATGTGGATTGAAAGCAAAGACTGGCCCATCAGCCCTGGCACTGAAGTGATCTACTTTTTAGGCTGATGTGCAGATGCACACAAACTAAATGCCATCCCTAACCATGAAGAAAAGCAGTGGCTGAAGTGGGCTGCCCGACTGCCCCATGATGTCTGCTGTGGAAGGAAAATGTGGGTGACTCTTGAACAGACCAGTGACTGAGGAGGGTTGACTGAAAGCTGAAAGAGGTGTGGCGCAGCGGCCAGTGCGCCTGACTCCGGACCACGGGGTTCACGGTTCGATCCCTGTTGCCGGTGGCAGGTTAGTCTAGCACCATGTGACTCTGGGCAATAGCTCGCTTAATCTTCCCGATGGCCCCCAGCGCCTTGACACCCTTGGGTAATTGTGCGCTTTACAAATACTAGATTTAATTTCATTATGCATACATAGCAATGTATGTATTTTTATGATGATTCTTTTGAAAAATGTGAATCTGGCAACATAGCTAACGCTGTTTCTAGACCAGACTTTAAAACGATTCTTAAAAAACATTCACAGTGGCATTAAATGCCTCAGTATGCACTTTCTTAATAAAAAGATGTTTGCTATAACCCATCAAGCATATTTTAGAATTTTGAGAGTGGCAATAAAATGAATGAGCCATGTGGCTACACAGAGGCCAGATCATTCCACCACCAGGTAGAACTCTCTGGTTCCCCAGAGTCATGCAGGGGTGGCTCATTGACTCCAGCATTTTCTTTGCATTATGTGACTTGTCTTGCAGATTTTATAATGGATCAAGAGGGCTTCAAACCCTACAGTGCAAACAAAAAAGTCTGACCTGGATAAGCGTATTATTCATGGAACAAAAAGAAATGAATAATTCCCCGGGTGGTCAGGCTTGCTCACGATGTGCTTTTTGTTTATGCTCCACCTACTTTAAAATTTCACCAGCCGCCACTGCTATTTACAGCGCTTAGGAACGAGCTAACTACCATAGGAAGCTCGACTGAAAAAAGCTAATTGTTCCACTGAGGCTAATTCGCCGGTAAATGCATACTGGTGAGCAACCTTCTCCTGAGGAGAAGAAAATGCTTAATAAATAAAGACTCATGTAGCCTGTAGTGCATATCTGACCATCACCCACAAAATGCATGGTCCAAGCAAGTCCCATCGGGAGGCTCCTGTCTCTCGCACCACCCTTTGCTGCTGTTATCATTGCCAATTACAGTATCAACACAACTACAAACCATCACATTCCTACAAGTGTGACAATTCTGACTATTCCAGGCCCCCAAAGTTATAAGAATGGCATTGGCAGCAGGTGTTACATACTTTTAATGTATATTAAATTAATAAACAACTGTTGTTGTGCTCCTTTCTAAATTGGACAAATGGCGCCACCACATGGCAGACTGTCATAAGCGCTCGTGTGGACAATTTAGTGCTGGTGCTGAGAACCGGAAACCACAGGCTCAAACTAAGCAATGGTCCTATGTCTTCCAAGAGGGTCCTTTCGTCCAAAGCTTTTTGCCTTATTGCAAAAGCATCCGAAGGAATCCGGTGGAAGCTAACAACAGAGTTTTCTTCCCTACTGTTTAACCACAAATCCCTCGCCCCCACATAAATGTGTGGACTACTGGTGCGTTAAAGGCATGGGGTGCCCATTAGCTTTCAAAGTACACAAAAAATGGAATGTGCTGCTCCTTCTCGGGGTGTAGTAATTTGGTGGTGCACTTCCTTTACTTATACAATGAACTATAGGGATACGTAAAGTGGGCCTGGGCATTCGTGACAGTGATTTGTTCGGAACGGAGTCTCACTGTCCCCAAGCTGTCACTTGCCTCAGATCCAAAGATGTGATGCCGGTGACAGGTAAGTGCACGGGCTCGATTGACCCCTTGACAATCAGATGTCGAGAATCTGAAGAGAGGCTGCTCCTGTCAGTCAGCTTTTCCTGTAATTGGAGGAATTATCTGGGGGCTTCTCAGCAGCCAATGAGACGCAGAGTTTTGGGTCTGACAGGAATGGCGTAGAGAGATTTTTCTGTGACAACCAGCTCATCTGCAGTAGTACTGTACAGCTGCCCTCTCCATACCAGGCAAGGATGTGGCATGCACATAGTTATTTATGTTGGAAAGCACAACAGAGGAAACCTGATCACGCTCTTGTTTGGAAAAGGCGCCTGAGATTAGCAACACAGGTTATCAGAGGGATTCTAGTCCTATAACTCTGCATGTGACATGGTCACAATAACATTATTCCAGGGATAATACATTGATATCCTGATTGTGCCACAGTAAACTGACTGACAGAGGTTCTTATGAATTGTCCTTGATTCTATTTTTTCTAGAACTAATGAATCTCCTTAAATCTTTATGTAGAGGCCCTTCAGTCATTGGAGTATTTCATCGTGCTTGGGGGAAGTAAACACATCACAGTACTTACCCAGCATTATTTGTTTTAATATGAAGAGCCGGGTCTAAGTTGGGAGCTAACCCGGAGAAATTGTACAAAGACCTGGACCTGATAAACAATAATAATACTGTGAGCTGAAACCTGAGGGCCCTGAGTCCAGGACAATCTATAAAAGAGATGTTGATATGTAATACTTCTGATCTACTGACTATTAGGCCACTGTTGTGTGCGAATAAGTTATGCCAAGCATTGCCAGCTGGCCAGTTTAATACTGGCCTGACTGACATTTTAATGCTCCAGCCAGCACAAAGATTAAAAAAAATCACCTACAGCCAGTAAAGCATTTTAATATGTGTTCTACAGCTGCCCTAATGTCCACTCACTAATATATAAGGTAAATAAAGACGGAAAGGCCATGTTAAAAGTGAACACAGAAAATATCTTATAAAGCTCTACTTAAGAACCATGTCTGGGCCTTTGTAGAATTTTAAAGCATGCGGAGATGGCCAGTATTCGTCTCTGGGAAAGGTGGAATCCCTATGCATGCCACACATGTGTAGCTCTCTGTAGATGATTACGTGTTGGTCTGGGATGACATTTTAGTTCATCCTTTATATAACAAGCATTGGCAATGCCAATAAGCCTGGCTTTAAAGGAATGTTGTATGGTAATGTAAGCAATTCACTAGTAAATTGCAAGAGTATGTATTTGTATTTGTGTGGAAGCAAAGACTGGTAGAATAAAATAGCTTAAGGTTAAATAGTCAGGTGACAGTTGCACTTTCAAGCCAGACCTAAACATCAATGTAGGTATGAGTGCCCTCCTCCCATCTCTAGTGCTGCCACAGAAAAACACCATATATTATCTAGTTAATATTTAAGACAGTATAATAGCATTGCAATGTCATGTGTGTGCCCCTGAAAGTTCAAGCTCAGGCAGCTGGATAAATAAACAAAATGATCACAGCTGTGTGGAGGGCAAGCACTTTTTTTCTAGAAGCACACAACTTCTTCCCAATCAAAACATGTACTCCTGGCTCCAAACATGTGGGCGGAGCCAAAGCCCCTCTCTAGTGATCCTCACATAATTGTAAGGGGACAGCTATGCTGTCAAGCCAGACCATAAAAACTCAATGAAAGGTTTCCAAAAGAAAGTGAAGGTTCAGGGTTACTCCAAACAGAAGAACATTAATGGGGGGCTAACCTGTTTTAAAAAATTCTAGCATGTTTTCCTTTATTGAGGACGTAAGCATATCTAACAGGAATGCCGCACAGAGCAATATGGCAGCACTTAAGGACATTAACCGAGGGTCAGTTAAATGCGACCATTGCAACGATACATGCAAAATTTATGAAAAATGGCATATAGATATTAGAAGTACAATAAATACAGAATATTACACATTTACATATTCACACTGTGGTGCAGAGACCAGTCTAGGATTGAGTGTCATCTCCACAAACATGGCAGAATATCTGAATGCACCAGAGGGATGAGGCGCAATAACTATTCCAGTCTCTTAAAGGAACAGAGAGCGCTATTTGGGCAAAATAAATGAACCCGCGGCAGGTACATACAGCCTTATGCCAGCAACCGACCCCGATGTAGAACCTAGAGATCTAATGCTGTGATTGGTTGTCACTATGATTTTGAAGTTGCACAGTGTATTTTCTTGTGGGAGGCTCCTATGAAACTTGAGGTTTTTGAACCCTTTGCCCCTCATTATGAGGGGTGTCTAACCAAAATGAAATATGCCGCGTTTTTCAGTAATTTTATTCCGAATAGTGTTATTAAATCAGATACTAGTCTGATGATATTGGAATCGTCAATGCCTCCTCCAGGAGTTAAGCAACACTGTTGACTCATATTCTTGGGGGAACCTATGGGTCTCCCTGTTGATTAAGTTCATTATGAGTGGCCCAGTGGGGACACAGTAGTTATTAAGCACGATAATTGTATTAGCACGATAATTGTTGATACCGCTTGGATTGGAAATCACACATGATCAGCCTCTTTAAAAGAGCTTGTGTCAAGGGTGACGTCATGATGTGTTGCTGGCATTTTAGAATCCGCAGCATACCTTTTAAGGAAGTCTTTAGGAGGTAGCACCTGCACAAACCTATCACACTTTAAATTGTTTATTCGGTGCATCTATGTCACCTGTCAGAGAAAGGGAGCCTGGATCAGGTAATAGAAAAAGAGGCAAAGCGGAGAAAAAGGTAAGGGAGGGCTTGAGGTCGCAGTTTGTCTGGGAGGAAAGGGGAAGAGTTTGGAGTAAGGTACTGCAAGGTTTACAATTACAGGAAAACTAAAACTACAAAAGTTACGGTGTCTGGTGGTCCAAGTGCCACAGATTTAGCTGTGACTGATACCAGAGCCTAGGATTCCATTGACCAGGACTGAGTTGACAGCATGGCTATGTTATATCAGAAACTGGATAGAACGCATGGATAGAGCGCCCGACTTGAAATGTGTTTGTTCCCAGTGACATTCTCAGAAAAGAGAGCCGATGACAAGTCGCCCAAGAAGCAAGAGGTTAACTACAATCGCAAGCACAGTTGTTTCAGTCTTTAAGAAGAAACCAAAGGATCCCCGGAAATGTGACAAAGCACCCCTTTATTCGTTACACCACCAACCCCTCCCTTCTTCCTATATTCACCCTTTATATGGTATATTAACCCTCACAATAAACATGAACCCCAGCCTAGGCCCATCCTTTAGAAGTAGTCCACTTGGCATCAATTTGTAAATAGCAAGATTCTTCAAATGCCACACCCTCACTTGATGCTTAAAGTTCCACGACAAGAGCCTTCCTGGGAGTCAAAAGAATCACCAATAAGCCACATGCTTGGAGCCGTAGTGCCATGCCGAATCTTTATTGGTTAACAATCGCCCACTCATGCAGCCGCTCATTATCACTATGCCATATCTGATGCTGATCAATTAAAAGAAAGTTGGGTAAATTCATCAAATGGGAAATGAAGGAGAGGAAGACAGGGTGCAAATTTGTGTACAAATCAATTGCAAAAGCATGTAATGGTATCAAGAGGTATACATTTAGGGTATGTCAACTATAACATGGTGCTCATCCTAAGCTATCAACACCAATACTAAGTTGAAACCAAGATCTGGAAATGTGATCTTAGTGGAGAGTGTTTTGATTTTTTAAGCTTCTTTTTAAAGATTTGTCTCTGATAAATGATGTTGGAATTAAAAAAAATTAAGGGCAAATTGACTGCTGCTATGTCGCCTGCAAAGCATTGTTACAACCGCACAGTAATCACATCCAGATGTCCCCATGCGCCCTATTGCAGGAGCTCAGCGTTGCCCTCCATGTCCTTAAGTCTGCGGTTAGCTCAACGCCATCTCCAAGAGTTCAGGTTGGTGCTGCGTGATCACTGAAAGGCACAACATGTTCCCTTTCTCATTCCTTTGGGGCGAAATGTGCAAATCTGATATGCTGAGCTCAGGGCCCATTAATCAATCAGATTTTCTCAAAAAACACATCCAGCAGTTTTGCTACGTTCTTTTGCATTCCAAACAGAGTCCAGTGTCTTGGGGGCATATTAACAAGCCAGGCGATAAAATTATCGCCGCTTTAGCGGCAGAAAACTGCCGCTAAAACAGCGATAATGGGCTTGATAATATGCTCTATGGAATTCCAATTGAAGCCCATGTTAGACGTCCTTCACATTTAACATGGGCTTCTACGGGAATTCACATCGGCATATTATCAAGCCCATTATCGCCGTTTTAGCAGCAGTTTTCTGCCGCTAAAGCGGCGTTAATTTTATCGCCTGGCTTGTTAATATGCCCCTTAGTTTTCAAGAGGGTGCTATACTTAGTGGAATTGAGCTACTACAAAACAAGAAATTGTAAAAAGTGGCGTTTGTACTTTTCTGCAGTATGAGTCACCAACACATTTAATGGGATGCAGACTGGTGAGCAGTGGTACGGGTTTTCCCAACTAATAAAAACTAGATTATGGTGGAGGTACGAGCAGGCGGCTCACAGGGCTTCTGGCAGATAACTGCTTCCCGTCAGCCCCCAAAAGGCAGGCCCGAAGATCACACCACACCCTGCCGGGTCCCATCCCTGGAAGCAGCTGGAATTTGGGGTGCTCTTTCTGGCTTACTATAATAGTAGCCTATTCAAAATAGACCCTGAAAAACTGCTTCTCTTCAAAACAGTGAAAGATAGCACAGGCGATCTTTAATTCTCACAAAATGAAGGTATAGTCAATCTCACAAAAAATGCCTTGGGGGAGATAATTTATGTTCCTATCTCCATTCCTTTGATGAAACGATTTTAGTGAACTATTTCAAAGCTGTTTTTATGCGCTATATTTCAATTCACTCCTTTGAGTGTAATTTTATTCATGGATACTTGTGGTTTCTGCTCACTGACAGTGTGGTCTGCACGCCTTCAGTCTCAAAGAAGCCAAACAAAACACTGTAGCAAAGTCAACCCGCTAGTTCAGACCTGGTCAATCCGCTAGTCCAGACCTTTGTCTGTGACTATATTTCACCTTTTGGGTAAATCTAGAATAAAGGATATCACTGGATATCTGCAAGATATGAAATATAAAATATGATCCTTTTGTACACAGTTCTGTTCAAGAGTGCATGGGCATAAAACCAGTTGCTCAACGACTCCACGGAAAAGTGCTCAATATAAAACCAAGACATCAATGCAGCCGACCTAAAGTTAAAACTATCCTCAAGGAGTCAGGGAGTAGGATCTAAAATGGTGTCTGAGCATTTAGGTGTTTTTCATCGAGCAGGAGCTGCCTTTATTGAACAAAGAACCCCTTACATGAAGCTGGTAAATTATCAAAAAGTGAAATCAACACTGTTCAGTTTAGGATAGGGTCCCTCCCACTTTGTTCTTTTACCAGCAAATGGGCTAAAGAAAGTAATAGTGAGTGCCCCGCCACATTTTCTTTTTTTGCCCAGCCTATTTCACACTGCGCAAGCGTTGGCTAATCCAACTGTGCAAGAACATCGGCTTTGTGCGTAGCGCGGAGGCATTGAGGGTCTTAAAATATGCAACTCACCCGCCAATAGTGTTTGCTGTCTCACGCTTTTTAAATTCAACGTGGTTCATTAGGTGACCCTTTTTAAAGTAGTTGATTCCGGGAGGAGAGAAATAGTTGATTATGCTTAGGATTGCTTTTTATCATTTATGCGTCCCCCCGGATCTAGACTATATCCATTCCTAACTTTGTAAAAAATGTTATCTTCACTTTTATTGTATCCTTTTTAAATCCTTTCTATGACATTTAAAATAAATATATATATATATATATATATATATATATATATATATCACCACTTATATGGCAGAGTTTCCTTTTTCTTCCTTAAGTGTATCTCTGTAAAACTGTTGTGAATTTAACGATAATGAACTCGGTAATATTGAATGTGCTATTGTAAATATTTTTAAGCGTGTTAATGTTTTATTGTCAAATGTACTTTTATGGTCTTTTGCGGCCGAAATAAAGATTTTGGAATGGAAATCAACACATACAATGTCTACACAAAAATATAGAAATATTACAAACCATACACAACATGCTACTAAAAGCACCGTGAGGTCTAGTCTGAGGTTCTATACAAAAACAACACAGTACAATAAAATGCTTCCGATTACCTGATTATCCTGCATAATGAATTGATACAAAGCAAAACCAGTTCCTATATCGGTAAACTGGAAGAACTAGCTGAATTTAAGTACAGTAAGTAATAATTTTCAACTCGGATTGAGGTACTGCAACTAAAAACGAAAATCTGGCAAGATGAAATGTTTCATTCATTTGCCTGAGTTCTGAAACAGAATTCACATAATCTGATAGGTGCCTGAGGGCCATCTCAGTGACAATTCCGAAATACCCACTAGATCGTGAAAAGCGCTAGTTGCAGCGGAAAGCCAGCATAGCTCCTGGAAGCTGCATGGGTAAATGTACAAGTCTTTTATATGACCAGTAGGAACTATTTAGTAACCAGCCCCAACTTAGGTCTCTCCCAGTATTCTATCATACAGGTACATGTAAAAGTGAAATTATGCTGTACACCCTACAGCCTGGAGGATAGTGATTGGCAATCACTAACGGTATCAGGTAGGTTGCAAGTTTGGCACCATAAGCTTCTCTCCGCGAATGCATATAACTGAAAGGTACACCATGCCCTAACATAATGGGTACGTTCCCACAGTCAGTGTCGTTGCCAGAATACACATGGTTCATGGATCTCAATGTTCCACTATTTTATGCTTGTAATCCAAAGCAAGGAAAACATATCTTGCTCAGTGCCGTCTTAACGCATGGTCACGCTGAGCAGTTGTCCGGGGGCCCCATGAGCATAGGGGCCTGATGCAAACCAGAATTTAACACAAATTTTCCATTAAACACTTTTATTCCTGTGAGTGGTTGTGAAAGCAGGGCCCCGTGCACTGCTTTGCGCGGGGGCCTATAATGCTGTTAAGACGGCCCTGAATACTTGATTCAAACTTGACTATATATGTTCACAGAGATATGACCTGAGATTGTAGTTTTATTCACTGGGAAGTTACCCGACCCAGGGTGTTTTCAGTCCAAGACCCAGGAAAGTTTACAAGCCATATAGTGCTTAGAGCAGGGGGCAGAGCTAAGGATGCCCAGGAGGGACAAGTCTCAGAACTAGACCACAACTCAATGCACAGTGAGCCTGGAAACTGTCAGCATCACTCTTTCAGCCAACTCACAACACCAAATAACGAAAGTAAAAGACCAAATGGGCCACAGTGGTGGGAGATGCTTCAAAGCCCGGATATTCATCGCCATTAGTAACATCACCAACACATATTCTCGAAGCTTCATTACAAAGTGACAGATCTTCTCACATTGATCTTAAGAAGCTGTCGTTCAAAAAGTCTTTGTATATAGCCATGTCTGTGTGAATGTACAGAAGGATGCATGGATGGTTGTATTAGGGGTATGCGAAATTCATTTAGTTCGTTTTGATGGAATGAATTGAAATTTTGACAAAATTAGGAGTAGTTACATAAAATATAAGTCCGTGAAATTGCGCTATATTTTAGTGTGAAATGTGTCCTCGAGTCAATTTTTGTCATATTTAAACAACAGCATCGCAAACAACAGCAGCTCGCATGTTGGTGGTTCCATGCGTTTGTGGCAAATTTTTACTGTGAATGGCATGTTTCACTGTACATTTTTACCTCAAATGCCGCGAAATTACGTAAAGTGGCGTAATGGCTTAATTTCATGAATTTCACATAACACACATAACATGAAATTCCCAAAATGTATGTGAATTATGCCGGAGTAATTTCAATTTCGCCTAGCCTTAGTTTGTGTGGGATTTGCCTTCCGCTAAAGCTTCGGGGCTTCTGTGCCAGAAGATAATATGCACCGAGCCCAAAATGATAGATGCAGGAAACCCTGCAGGAAAGAAGAACAAGCATTGGCATAGCCAATAGGTCTTGCCTTTGGGACTTTATAAGTGTTTAGCTATGCAACAGTTGCATAACTAAATACTTATAAGGTCCCAAAAGCGAGACATATTGGCTATGCAAAGCGGCCGTGCGGCCGCGAAAGTGAATGTAATCGCGGTAAAGCGCGGCGCGCGCGCCCGCACACATGCACTGTAGCTCTAGGCTGGCCTGGTAGCACTTTTTGGAGCCCTCTCAATAAGTCTCGCCAGACCAGCGCATGTGCTGGGTCAGGCGAGACCTAAAAATAGCTCCTCAGTTTAACGCTGTGCTTCTTGCCAATTCCTTTCCACCAAATCCCTGCTTTCCTTGTGCATACATACAGTGATCCGTGCTTGCCATCTTCATTACTTACAAAGTGCTGAACCAGCAAGCCTGGCTCACAGATCCACACAGGAGGCTTCAATCTGAAATGTGTACCTTGTCCCACACATTGCTCAACTTTCGCTCATGAGCCAAGAATGGAATAACTGATTAATAACAGACCCAAGTTTACAGAAGGCATTTCTAGCAGCGCCTACAACAACTCAACACCTCAACACCTCTGAACACTCTGATTTTGATCAAATATGAATTTGTTATCTTCTTTTCACTGTTTACTTAAAATGCAACCTAGTGGAACCTGTCTTGTTGACTGTAAGCAAGACATCACTGCCAGTGCCAACATCTGCCTGATTAATACTACATTAGGGAGACCGCAGAAGTGGCTACTGGCGTTTAGGGTGTAGAGCCATCTACACTAGGAGAGTTGTCCAGCGGGCAGTCCAACAGTGGCTCAAAAAGCGGAGATGGAAGACAGAGGTCTTTGGGAAGCAGCAGATTCAAGGCAGAGGAGAGGGTGCAACACTGAAAATCTTAAGGTGGAGAACGCTTCTGAGTCGCTTTCAAGTCACGCGTTACTTGCTGCCGCTATTTTCCTGCACAACTTGATGTTTGGCGGGAAGTGCATGTGGGAAGGGGAATAGACTGACAGTGAGAGATATTCACAATGCAAAATGTCCTGAGGCTATCACATTGCCTACACCCACTGCACATCACCATGCTCCTTAGACCACCTCTACAATAGAGAAGCGAAAAGCAGAGATTTCACCAGGACCCAGCCGTGGCCCGTGCATGTATGAGCGTTGGGGCAGTGAGGCTCGGTGAGTGGGGAGGGATTTTGACGGACAATGACAAGGGAAAATTCATTATTTATTTAATATTCCCTCGTCATCGTCTGTCGAAATCCCTCCCCACCCGGTCCCACCGCTCTTACCTGCACAGGCCGCGGCTGCGTAGGACCCACTCTTTGGACTGTCTTCTTGGCTCATTGATGTTTTCTCAGAACTCAGAAAGACCAACAGGGTCACGTGTCTTCCATTCGCTCTTTGACAAGAAAACATAAAGGATTTCCTTTAAACATTCCCCAAAACATTGATTTCAATAGTGTTTTTCTTAATGTTCTCTTCTGCTAGAAGAAAAGTGCACAATGAGTCCAGGAGCCTAAGGTGGCAACTGTAGAAATCAGGGATTTGGGGAAGCAGTTCCTTTCTTGTTTTTAATCTATTATATATTTTTAGGCAACAATTAGTTACTTTTCAATAAATTGTTCTTTGCCTCTACTTCAGGTATTTTTGATAAATAAAATATAGCTAACACTGCAATGCACTAAATACCGGAGAACCACTATATACAGTTAAGAGAGAGGAACATTGCACGAGTTGAGAAGAAGAAAACATGCTCAACAGATCGCTGAAATAAATGCTTCTCGAATATCACAGGAAAACTCAACTTTTCCAGTGGTGGCTGCTACCTGGAAGCAGCAGTGGGGCGGGGTTGGGGGATAAGGGGCCGGGGATCGGATTTTTAAAAAAATCACTTAGCTTCCGGCTTACGCCGCCTTTCCTCCGTCTTCTTCCTCGCTTCTTGGGGGAAGCAGGATGCACCAGGGCTCCCAGGCTCCCCGCAGCCAATCGCACAGCTCCAAAGCAGCATTGTGATTGGTCTGAGCACCATGACACGGCGCTCAGCCAGATGCTGGAGAGGTGGGGATGTTCTTCACGCATGCTCTAATGCAGCCTGCATGGAGAACATGCTATGTGCCCATGACTGTTTGGCCGGCCAATCCCTCATGCTCACATACGAAGTGCAAACCCCTCCTCCTCCTGCTCTGAGAGCAACCCCGCCCCAGAAAGAAGCCGCGACGGGTAAAAATAAAATGTTAATAACCTCGAGGTATTATCATTTCATTTTTCCTTTTCTTACACTGCATAAAGCAGTGGGGCGACGCTCCTCCGCCTTAGCGGAGGAGCCGCCACTGGTTTCATATTCATGATCAAATAGAAATGGGGCCCAGTCACGTGGCCTTATAAAAGCTTTCTATTCTTACAGCAAGATAACAAGGAAGTAGAATAACCCTATTACCAGCACACTTTCTACCGGCATTCAAATAGGTATAAAGCAATTGTGAAGAACTGATTTATTTTTGGCCACTTGCGTCATGATTGCCATGCAGACACAAAAGGTCCTGCACCCACTTTCATCGACTGTTGCCCTGATGCATGCAACATGTGACAAAAGAAAACTTTTAAAAGGAAACCTAGACACTTTGAATATTTTTCGCATGAAGGGTAGCATATCAAGGAAAGGAGACTTCAGGTTCGTTGTCCCTGGAACATTAAATAACGTGTCTGCAAAACGTTGGAAGCCAAGCTTAAAATTGTAAATGTAAAATTTGTGACGACCCCATTGACTCTGGCAGACCAAAAGAATGCCTTCCTGGAGAGGTTTTCATGATACTGCGTCATATTAAAAACTTTGAAAAACAACTGTTGGTTTTCTACCAGTTACACAACTGCAAAAACGTCAAATAGTTTATGTCTATAAAGAATAGTTTAGACGTTTCTGATCAGATGGTAGATAGGGGTGTGCGAAATTACCTTAATTTGTTTTTGTGTAATTATAAGAAATGCGAAACCACTTTTGGCAAAATATTTTCGCACACAATGTGCCCTGGCGTCTAGAATGGGACATTTAGAGCTAAAAAAAAATGTGCAAAAAACCACATGCGCTAGAAACACAGGTGCTTGCTTTCTGGTTCTTGGCCCTATTCCCGTTCGCTCGCTTTACGTTTTGGGTGCAAATGATGCATAATTACGCAAAGTGGCACAATAGCATTATTTCCGGAATTTTACATAAGAAATGTAATGTGAAACTACTGAAATGACGTGAGATTACTCATGTGTAATGGAAATTTCACCAAGGTCTTGTCGTAAGTAGGCCTGGGCCAAAATTCCATTCCGTTCGCGGAAATTGCGATAATTTGGCATTTCCGCGGAAAGCGCGAAAATGTCAACATTTCCGCATTCCGCAGCTTAGCGATAACTTGTTTCTTGCTCGCGCTGTAAAATAATACATTGTCGCGTGCGCGCGATCGCCTTACCTCAATCCCCGCGTTCGCCGACAAGTTTTCCCGATCCGGTCGCGTTCTCCACGAGATGTTGGAATGTTGGTAGCCATTTGCGCTGTCTCGCGACAGTTCGCGCCCGCAGTAACGTCATGCGTCACGCGATCACGTCTTTCTTCTCGCGATCATGCACTGCGAGACAAGTGAAAACAAGATGGCCGCGCCCGCGAGCAACCGCATGGGTAAGTTGGCGAGCCGCGACCACGCAGAAAATACCGCGAACGGGCGGGAAAAAAACTTCCGCATCTTCGCGATATTTCCACGTGTTTGCGGAGATTTTTAACATTTTCGCGATAATTTGTGAAAGTGAATTTCGCAAATTCCGCCCACCCCTAGTCGTAAGGGAAGATGGTGTTGTGATAAAAGTATTTATAAAGTAATCTGCATCAAACACAAAGGGTTTTTTTTGTTGGTGCTTTCATGAAAACATTTAGAGTGACAGAAGTGCAAATCACATTCTCAAGTTCAACTATTGTAGGCAACACAAGGTCACTTCAATATGTAGTGGTGAGCAGAATAAGAGGGCCATTAGGGCACACAGGCTCCTACTATCTGTTCCAATTATTATTTTCAAATGAAAAGCTTTCTTTAATGTTGTACCATATGCAAGTGCACATGATGACATGGTTGATTCTCTAATTTAACACAAAGAGTCTGTAGTCAGCAAAGATATACAAAAAGTGAGGAAGGATACTGCAGATAATGCGGCCACAAAGTGATGCAGCCAGTGCTTTAAATGGGCCGGTACTCACCGGTACTGAGTACGGCACTTCTCATTTTTACCGCTTTGAGTACCGGCACTTCTCTGCTGCCAAGGAGAGTACCGGTACTCATCAAAGGGAGGGTCATTGTTGCTTTGGCTCACGTGCACGAACGAGGCAGTCTGACAGCCAAAGCGCCTCTAGCCCAAGCTGAGCCCCCTTTAAACAATTCAGCAAGGCTCATCTGCATAATGTCAGGTGTTCACCACCACACTGTGTTTGACAGAGCAGGGTCCATTCAGGCCCTATGCTGTCAATCACATTCACACCATGGTGTGAATTTGTGCACACACTCAAATCCAGGCATCCCGCTGACAGCAGCAATTAAGAAAGCCATGGGAGATAAGGGGTGTAAAATGGCCTTTATCCCACCTGAGTCTTTTGTGTGAGTGTCTGTCTTTTGTGTGTCTGGGTGGTTGCCTGCTTGTGCGCGCATGTTTGTGTGTGTGTGTGTGTGAGAGAGAGAGAAAAGCAAGTGAAAGAGGGAGGGAATCCAGACACTAGGGAGGTATTTTAAAGGACATTCTTGGAATGCTTTGTGTGAGCATTGCTGCTTGTTTCTGTGAGTGCGCACTCACGAATATATAAGTATTCGGCCACATAGTAGAAGTGTCTTATGTCTTGTTCTTAGTGCCGCCCCTAGCCCCGTCCCGTGGCTACACTCATAGCTCATTTCAAGAGTACCTGCACTTATTTTTTCCCATTTTAAGCACTGGATGCAGCCAAGTGAGTCTTTGCAATCAGGGGCTTTCAAATAATGGCTCACATTTGAGACACTTGTGACATTCATCAGGGAAGAGTGCTGTCATCTTTGTATTAATATTTCCGTCACGTGATCGGAAGGTACTTCGAATGAATTAATTCTCTGCAGATCTCGCCCTTGAACACAAAATTGAATATCAAACACTGGAGAAGGTGCCATTGGTAATAGTCCACAGGAAGACACGTTCTCTGATGGTGACTTACATAGCATGGCCACTGATGTAGATACTTTGTGTACTATTACTGAAGTAGCAGCCTCAGATCTGACTATCAAACTGAAGCAATCATCAACACAAACGATGGACAAAGATGAGCACCACATACAACAGATTAGGAAAGTCCCATGATAACTTATTTAGTTTCCAAAAAGTTGAAATTAAACTGCATGAAATCATCAGAAGCCTCGTGGCCTCCAATAAAATGCGCTTGCATCTATTAGAGGCTGAACGCATTGGTAAGAACACATACCAAAGGCTCCTGGAGGACTGCTTGAAGAGGTTAACCAGCCCCCCACCCTCCGAACCCTTCTGACATGGAATTGTCCAGTGCCTTAAAATCAAGTCAATGAAGGATAATGAGAGGTCTACTCCAAGAAACCTTGTAACAGACAGTGGGGGCTCCTCCACCGGAGCAGAGGAGTACACCCCACTTGCAGCGAGCGCAGCAGGCAAACACACAAAAATAAAATGGCATAGTGATGCCATTTTAATTTGCCACCAGCTTGCGTTGTGTACAGCACGAGCGTGAGGCAGGGGGCGGGGCTGAATCCTGCTATTGCAGGAATCGCGGCCCACCACAGTTTCTAAACGGTAACCATCACTGGTAATAGACCGTAGTCCCATGACTCAGCGGCAAATCAGTTTAGCAGAACTTTGAGGACATGCCATGAAAAAAAGAATTGATGAATATACTTGTGCATATGGTTTCTCATACAGATCTTTCATGTCATAGTTGATTAAAGCACTTGGGAATGGCTGTCTTGTGCTAGGAAGGTACGTCAAGGAACATATAGCCGAACCGCTTGCATCATTGTTGGTAGGGCTCTAAAGAGTGAGGACATGTGCACACCGTTTAGTGACACAGGTGGCGCTTCTGAAAATACTAATGGAACGAACATCAACGTGATGGATTCCTTGAGTACTCCATGCGTAAAAAGGATACCTGAGGAGTTTCAGCTTGGTAGAGTTATTTGCATGAACACATCTGTCACAAAGGTTCATTTCCACATTTAACTTTGTTTTTTTATGTCACCAAAGGAATGGAACAAACGTGTCTTGATCGGTTGTTGAAGGTAGGACTAAATGTATGTAGGCCTCTAAATGTATTTTTACTTCCTCTACAGGGGTATCCACTTTATTTATGTTGTTTTGCGTTTAGACTGGAAATAAACTCTGAGGATGCTAAAGTATTTTACAGAGAGTGCAGAAATGGGTACATCTCGATTGCATGAACAGTAACAGTTGTGTAGATTCGTACCAGTCAATTAAGGATTCAACAATATTCTGAAATTCTTGTGAAGATAGTGTCGTGTATTGGGAGGTAGGTAGTTTCTAAAGAGCTTTGTAGAAATTTGAAGCGTAAATGGGATTCATAAGTAACAAGATCAGAGAACCAGTTGTCAAAATAAATCCATGAATTGGATGGCTGGGTGGGAAGGCAAAAACCAAAGGAAATGATGGACGGAGTGCTGAACATTGCAAGCACTCATCCCCAGTCAACTGATCTGGGTTTAATCCATCACCGTTCCTTAGCCCACTCTGCCACCCCAGTTCAGACATGGCCATATGCAAATCAGTCTGACCCTGTGCCTCATGGGAACAGTCCAGCCCGAACTGCCAAGCCATGTCTTCCCTGGACCGGAAACAAGCCTCCTAGGACCGGTTTCTGGCATTTCAGCCGTCTTCAGCCAGGCTTGCTTGAATCCAGTGGCAAAGTGAGCAAGGGACTCACGTCTGAGCATACCCTGCCAACTTATGGCGAACAAAGCAAAAACCAAAGGAAATGATGGACGGAGTGTTGAACAATGCAAGCACTCACCCCCAGTCAACTGATCTGGGCAACCATCAAATACATTGCTTGGCATGGCCTACCACAAACCAGTTTTACCACAAATTCAGGCTGTTTAGCGACTCAAGTCTACAATTTGCTTTCCCCGCAGCGGGTATGCGAAATGGCTGGTCCACTCACTTATCACCAACTCCCAGACCAACCTCTACATTGATGCTGCCACATCTAGCTACCCTTGGAAAGCTTGAATGTATTTGAACCTTTGTGCACTCTACCAACCGCTTTATAAATATATCCATTTACAGGGCCGTTTCTACCATTAGGCAAGACTACGCGGCAAAAGGGGGAGGGGTGCAAAAAACATGAGTTTGGGACTATCTAATCCATTTATTCTTCTAGCCTGTATGACAGGGGGAGAGAGTGGTGGTATTAAAAGGGAGGGGGCGGTATTTTTCATTTTTTCGCCTAGGGCGGCAAAACACCTAGAAACGGCCCTGTCCATTTACAGCTGACGTTTTAACATTAATGTTGGCTCCGTGCATTAGCCAGTAGGAGATTACTCAAGTGTCAAACACCGAAAAGATAAAAGCAGTTCCCTAAACGTGAGCAGTGGAAGGATAAAAGTTAGCCAATCGAAAGGATGGTAAAGAGGATAAGAGAGCACTTGAGAGGTTCCACCTGCTTATCACAAACACTCACAGACTGCTAGTCATTCAAAGCTTGAGCCTACCGGCACTGTGGAATACTGAGCGGCGTGCCTCGCAGAACTTCAATCAATAGGGTTTAATATCAACCCCAACTCCAGAACAAGCCAGGGCTACTGCCTCCCATAGTGTGACCCCACAGGTCCAGTTCCATCAGATTCAACAATCATGTCTGTACATCATCAGAAATAAAATATAATTATTTAGTTTTACTGGTGTTTTGTGAAATCTAACAGCAAATAATAACTTTTAAATGTCTAGTCACTACATACACAAACAGGCATTGGCAAAACCAATAGGTCAGGTTGTAATGTACTAAAGCAGGTAGCGATAGCATGGCACGGAGCATGGACCCAGAAGGAGTGGCAAAAAAAAGCTATTATTGTAAAGTAGTCATTCATGTAGTTCAATGCAAGGACTTAAATTTGAGGTTGATGCAGTGGCGGCTCGCACAGGTAACGCTGTGGGGCGTTGAGGTGGGGCCGGTGGGGGGTAGTGGATTTTGACATACGACGGGAAAGGGGAAAGTAAAGAAATTAAATAAATAAAACCACTTACCTTGCGCTCGCCGCATCGCCGAGTCGGCAATGCAGCGAGGGCAGGGTAATGGGTTTGATCATTTATTTATTTATTTACTTGAATCTTTCCCGTCATATGTCAAACTCCACTACCCCCCACCCCGCCCCACCTCACCACCCCACAGCGTTACCTGTGCGACCTGCCACTGGGGTGATGGATACACCCTTATAGCCAACAGCATTAAGTGAGAGATGAAAACTCCGCCAAGACATGATTGACAAAGTCTCAAGCCAATGGCTGGAAGAGGCTGGTTGAAAAATGGCAATGTATATTATTAACAATAATATTATGCACAACTGCACTGTGAAAGCTCACGCTGCATGGAGTTCCTATGAAACCGTGCACACAACAGTCTCGATTAGACCACACTTTTTCTGTTGTCTCAGAACTGTTCATCGCTTTTCTGTTGGAATTCAACACACTTTGGCTTTTATGTCAGGGTTTTTAAAATGTATATGTGCAAGGCCTGTTTAAAAAGAAATTCAAGTTAGCCAAGAAACAGAATGGAAGGAGTAACTTACTATATACTGCAGCCAGCCACGTGAGATGCTTCCTTGCTTTTCACAGCTTCAAGGACTTACACAGCGCTAATCCTTCCAACGCAGCTTTTCTTGAACTTTGGCTGTAAACAAAAATAGAAGACTTAAAATCATCTGCAATCCACACAATCTAAATTTAAAAACTCTTATAATGTATTTCAGCGCTCCAGAGACTGTAACAGTGGTAACCCCTACCTCTAATGCTTTACCGGCAACAATACAAATTTTTCCCGTAAAGTGGTTTGAAGCTTCCAAGTATTTATGCGACAGTAACAGAGTTAGTGACCTATCCTTTCCAATTACATCACAGTGAAGCACTAAGTGGTTACCAAGGCCCGGCCTTGTACGTTGATGGCGGGTATGGAAATAAACATATTACACCCATAACAGGATCATCGTAATACCCTTGATCTTCGGTACCTTGGAAAATCAATGTGACTGGAGTTGAAGGATCCTCAGGAAACACAGAGGAGCGGTGCTTCTCTTATTACAGATTACCGGTAATCTTGCACTTTGCATACTGTTGGCTCACATTTTTCCAAATACTTCAAGGTTTACTGTTGCCTTCTGCATTCTGCTTCCAGGAGGCATGCAGAAGCTTCCTATGTGAAGTTGATCAAAATCAGTCATTGACCAGGAAGCAGTGAACATTCTACAACAAGGCTGTTCAATGTAGGGGCAGGAAGATCCGAATCATGGCAGATTCTCAGGATCTCGCAATAAGATCAATTTGCATCCAATGAACAAGAACGGTCTTTAGAATTTTTTTTTATGGTGCCAGATTAAGCGATGTGACACACTGAACATTTTTATGATAGATTTAAGTGCGATTACACACTGGAAAAAAGGCAATTTTGTGCTTTTGTTCATAACGCAACGGAGAAGTGTCCTGAGGCTGCTGCCTTGAGAAAACGTTTACCCTAGCAACAAATCAAAATGTAAATTATTAACATGGTCAACGGTTAGATTGAAAATCTGGCATGTATCTGACCCTCCAGAAACCCTGTGTTATGAGAATCACATCTCCGTGAAACTGCAACTTGTGCCCACTTGTTTCACAAGGCCCGGCCGCCATTTCTAAAGCGCTCCACCCACCTGCAGACATCCGCTAAGAGTAGAGAGTATAGGTTTAATGTTTCAGACACTGTAAATAGGCTTCTCAGCACTTCTGTAAACTGTGCAAGCTTTGTC
The DNA here is from genome assembly GCF_964204655.1 of Triturus cristatus. Classification (NCBI taxonomy): domain Eukaryota; kingdom Metazoa; phylum Chordata; class Amphibia; order Caudata; family Salamandridae; genus Triturus; species Triturus cristatus. Next base: position 273,930,947 of record NC_140588.1, read on the forward strand.
TTGTGCCAGTATGAATGCTGAGAGCTTAAAATACACCAAGGCTGGGCCCGCTTATGACCTTCCCCAATAGCCCTCTAGGCTAAAGTAGTGAATGTCATGAGTACATTCTGGCCAGCCTCTTCAAACATGCAAAGTGCTTAGAAAGGGACAATATTTAAACAAAACGGCGGCTTCAGCGGCCATTTTACTGTGTACACGATCGTGAGCACCGATAATGTACCGCTTTGATTACTAACCAGGGTCATTTCCGGTTTTGGTTTGATTAGAGGGCAGATCAGTATCATTTGAGTAACTGTTGACAAAATCAAGCTCTTCAATGGAAACCACCGCCCGATTTACATACCTAAACTTGGTGAAAAAACAATAATGACGCAACTACTACAACATGTTGAATGGCAGTGGAGGAAAAACAATTCTGCCCCCATTCACCTCCATCCAAAAGAGCAATTCTTGTCAGAACACTTTGCACACGAGGACATTGTTTTGTAACTGACACTGCAGATCAGGTTGATATTTTTCTTTTTTCCTTTATTCCTCCTTCATATGCTACTTAGACCAACAGACACAGAGAAACAGCCGACATGTGTTTCGCCCTTTAAACAGATGGGGCTTCTCCAAGACAAGTAAAACAGTGGCTGAAGGTTTAGATGCATGCAAAAAGAACAATTGATGGACAGAATGCTGAACAATGTCAAACATTGTTATGTTATGTTATTTAATTTTATAACACGCACAGCTACTCCGAAGAGAGTCCCGGCGCAAACCAAGAGGAGTCAGCAGACTAACACTAGACAAAAAGATAGGTTTTTAGTTTTTTCTTGAAGCCCAAGGGGTCTTGGGTATTGCGAAGCGCAAAAGGAAGGGCATACCATGTCTGAGCAGCTTTCACGGCAAGCGAGCTAGAAGATGTGCTGAGGAGCGCAGTTGTCTCAAAGGGACATAGAAGAAAAACGCTTCTGCAGCTAGGCGGGGCCTCGGCCTTAAAGGGCGCGGTGAGCGATAACTAGGGATTTGAACCTAACCCGTTCAGCCACGGGAAGCCGATATAATGAGCGCAGCTGATGTCGCACACTACTCCTAGTGGGGATTTCAAGGAGAAGCATAGCTGCCACATTTTGGACAACCTGAAGCTTATTCAGTAAATACCCCGGGATGCCCACATACAGCGCATTGGCGTAGTTGAGAAAGGATCAGAGCACGGATGATTGTTTCTTTAGCAGGTCTAGGGAAAAAAAGGAAGAAATTTCCTTAAAGTTTTAAGAAGTCCAAAGCAATTGCCTGCGAGCTTCTTAACCTGGGTAGAGAAGAATAGATTTTCCTCGAACCACACTCCCAGGTCTCTCTGAGCGGAATTCCCTTTAGATGTCGGTAGAGAGAACCCTGGAGGCCAGAGCGTAGATCTAGGCCTAAAACCGTTCTTTTTTTTAAAAATTTTATTTTTTAGGTTTACCATCTGACTTTCCAGTAGTCCTCATATTTGGGTGGTAGCTGAAATACTAGTAACATTGGGCAGCTCCAAAAGGATTGTAGAATACGACTAGTAAATCCAATGGTAGTGCTGAAATTCACCTTGCCTCTTATCAGTGACGATTCATTCAGAGTAGTGGAGCACAATCAACCAAGAGTTGCGTAGGCACAAAACCATGGTACGGGTCACCACATCGTTAACACACAGGAGCAGCAGTAGCCACGCTAAGCTGAAAAGTAAGCAAGCTTCCTAAATATGACAAGGGGCTTAACATCATATGTATACCAAGACCAATAATTTACAAAAAAAATATACCGTAAATGAACTTAATTTCGCTAACCCCAAGCTAATGTACACATTTCTAATGAGTGTTCTATTTAATATTGTTTGTCCCCACTGGCTTCGAAATAACTTTATGTTTATTTTATTTTTTTGGGTTATGCTGATATATTTGACAACAGCTTGTACAAGGCTTATATGGCATTATGCCGCAGTATAACTGCTTTGACGGAAACAGTGTGACCGCACCTATAGGTCACCATGCAAGAAACATTGCTGAACAATGCCAGAGCCATTTTTAGGTCTCACATATCACACAGTGCAAGTTGTCTGCTTGCGGAAGACCTACTGTGAACTTACAGTGGGCATACAGCACACCAATTGCTTACTATTGGTTCGCTTTGTCACTCTCGTTTGCTTGTTACTTATTGAATACTTTGGCTTCTTCTTCTTGTGTTTGTCCCTTCCTTGCAGCATAGCCTCTTTACCATCCTTTTGATTTGTTAACTTTTATCCTTCCACTGCTCGCTTTTAGGGAACTTCTTTTTTACTATATGGTTAGGCATCCGATGACAGTGCATGTGTTTTCCAGCTCTCTCTCTTGTGCATCTCCTCCTTCAAAATACTAGTGCCCTGTACTCCATGGTGATCTCTCCCTCGTGTGTTGTTCACTCTCTCTAGTGTGCCTCCACTACCAAACTCCTCCACCATCCGCTCTACGTGTTGTTCTCCCCATTGTGATTTTCTTCTGCACCATGTTGCTCTCTCCCTTGTGTGCTGCTTATTCCCTCCTCACCCACAGTTGCACCCCCCAATCCATAGCCTTGTTTTATTTTGTGATTTTGCTCTAAAACTATTAATTTTTCCATTTACAGATCCAAGTGATGTCTGTCATCTTGGGCCTGTAAGAAAAAAAGGAAAATACTGCTATTCTGTAGGCAAGCGCATGCATGTTGATGTTTTTGTGAATGTAAAGCACGATGCGACTGGCACAATTGTTGTGTCGTGTCTTTTTTCGACAATGCTGTACATTTGCTTTCGCCTATGCTGTACAGCATTGTCAAAAAATTACTGCACAAATACATTGAAGAGCCAGGGTTACATTGCTTCCTGTCCAGTTGTGGCCATTCATTTCCACGGGACTTGAACAACATCCACTGGTCTTTTGCAGGCCATTAAGCCAATATGGGCGTTTCAACGAAGACAGAAAGTTCAATGCTGCCTTGAAATACCTTTCTTTGTGTAGAAAGGGTTTCCTTTTACCTGAATAAGACTATGGAGCGCTAGCATCTTTCCTAGACATATCTTTCCCAAAAAGCAGATATACTTTAGGGATTTGGAAAGTTTGTGAAATACCGATGTTTCGGTGAAGCATCCTTAGGGAACTGTCATCCTCTTTAATATTGGCATGCCCTCTTCTTCTCAACAAACAGAATTATAAAACTCGTAGTATGTTCGTAAGTTGACTGGAAACTCTGCGCCTCTTTTACATACGAGCGGCCAAATCTAAAATCCAGGTGCCATGTGATAGGTACATTTTAATTTATGTGGGCAAAGCCAAAATTAGAGGTTAACAAAATATTTGTATTTGAAAGTATCCTAAAAGTAATAGAAGCTAAGTGAAAGGAAGCTGTTTTTTTGGTAGTTGTAATGTTTCTTGGCAAAGACCACAAGAGTGTGGGGAAACTCTGGAGCGGGTATATATTGCACTTCCTTCCCCTCCCCATGTATGTCTGTATCATTGTGTATCAGGAAGCACAAACACAAAAAGTACCTTGTTCTCAACAAGTACCTCTAGACACAGACGATGAGACTAAGGAATCCTGAAATGTTTTCATTTTTGTATGGAGTTAAAGGAAAACATTTGCCTCTGACAGATCTACTTTAGTATCCAAGAAGTCTCCATGGGTGGAATGTCCTGATGAAGCATCAGTTGTGTTCAATGAATACAGTGGCTGAAAAGATACAGACATGGTACTTGTCTCCATGTATTATTGATTGGTAGTCTGTAGAAGCTGAAGTTAGGCTGTTGAGTGAATTTTAAAAATACATGCAAACTTTATTACTACACTCCTAAAGAGAAGCCAAACCCAGAATTTGCCCGAGCCCACAGAAGCACAGATGCTACATCTATGATACAACAGCAGACAATTCATTGCTTTAGTTATTACTTAATCACTTTGATTCTTCCTTTTGGGAAACTACAAGAAAACATGTTATCAACAAAATCAAGGTATGTGCTTCTGGTGTCCATACATACCAACCAAAATAAGGTTGTGAACAGAGACTATGACTCTGGACGCATCTGAAATGTAGACCTAAGACAGTGCGCGGACAGCAACCATCGTAGACTACGATTACATTAATTATAATTGCCAGAAAGTACAGCAGCATCTAACTTTGGTGGTTCCCTCACAAAAACCTGCAAGCAGGTATTTTCATTTGAGGTTTTCCACAATGGCTCAGTGAACCTGTGATGGACATTTTAGGCAAGAAAAAGGTAAACACTTAATAGAAGGAAGGAATTAAATAGTTTCACAAGTTTTGTTGTGTTTAAAATTATCACTTCAAGTTGTTGAGTTTAGAGGCATTCTTAAAAATGTCCATATGTTGCTTCCTCTAGCTCAAGAATGACAAAATGTGGTTGAGGAGAGCAAGGTCCTTGACAATATTCAGAATACACATATACATTTAATGTCAACAAAATGAAATAGACTATGGTCATTCTGAAGTTCTGGAATATGATAAATGTCCACACAATGCAATAGCAAGTGGTAAACCATGGTAAATATCAGTACTATGAAATAGCCAGTGGTAATCCTGAAAGTTTGCAACAAGATAAATGTTTGGACAATGAAATAGACAATGGCAATCCTGAAAACCTGGCAAGAATTCTTTACGGGCACTTCAGTAAATAAAAAAAAGTAAAATGTGTTGCATGAAAGTGCAAAATAAAAATAAACAAGCATTAGCAAAGACAATAGGTCTGGCTTATGAACAAATGTGCTGTTTGTGTCACTGATAGCTTATGACATTCAATGTGTCATCATACATGCACTCGGTCACTCATCTTTGTACTCATGCAGCCATTCATCCATCCGCTTATTTGTTTTTGCATTCAGTTGACGCAGCCACATTCAAGCATGCACAAACTCAACATCCGTACAATCTTTCGGCTTTGTCTATGCCACGCGCTGCTGAAGCACAGTTTACATGGAATACAACACTTTTAATAAAGAACACAACATGCATGACAAGAGAAGCTGAAAGGCCCATCAGTAATCCTAAATAGGTCAGGCTGAGGGACAAAACACCTTCAAGGGAAATAAAGCTTAATAACCAAGGCAGTAAAACACAAATAGGGACACAAGAGTGAATTTATCTCCAGCAGTAAAGAAGTAAAGAGAAAATGGGCCTGTTAAAATCTCACGACTATCAAAGAATGGATTGCACTGAAAACAAAGCTGCAGCAACTGTACAAGGAAGTACAGAAGACCCACCTCCCAGCCTGGGACCCATGCCCCAAAATATGTCATTTACAACAGCATTATTAGTGAAATTCTGCATATATCTGCATAAGCTTGACAGCACCCATTACCACACATCTAGTCGGGTCTGTATGTTCTGCAGCTATCCTGAGACATATTATAGAGACACAGGCCCGGCTGTATTGTTACGACTGATTCCTTATTCCAGAGGAACACTCAATTTTGCCACTGTAATACCTTTTCCTCCCTCCTTCTCCAACTGGCACTAAATTTGGACAACACTGCGTTTTAAATTCAATCTTTGAAGAGGCCACTTTTACTGATGATTAGGCAAACAGTTCAAAAGATGTAAGGTGAGGGTATGGTGCCACAAACAGCATGGGTTTTCCCACAGTAGATGTTCTGTGTTTATAACTTTGAAACCCCCCTCCAAGTCTTGGTTTGGTGATATTTTTAAAGAAGCATTTCGAGATATAAGGCAAAATAAGAGCATCCAGTGTGCATGCAGTTTTGGGATTGCTAAAAACTTACAGTGAATAACTCCAGAACAACGAAAATTTTAAAAACCTGCATGCGCCCTTACAGCTTGTGTGGGCCAAGCACCCTCCCTCCCAATGTGCACCAACACCGGAGCGAAATGAAAAAATAAATCATGCCGCACAGTGAGAAAGCTGACGAAGCGCTATGCATAGGAGGGTGTTCCTTGTTGATACATGCTGTGGAGCGATCAACAAAAAAAAATGATCTTCACATCTAGCCCTCCTGCGGCGGGCTAGGGATAATTCCTAGAATGAGATAAAACATTTAAAAAAACATGCTCGCTCCCTGGCCCTGAAGAAGTGTTGGGATGGTTGGGAAGGACTAGCAGAACTTCCGCTCACTGCCCTTCATTAGTACCTGACGCCCACATTGTTGAAATGTGTGTGGTGTTAGCAACCCATGACTCATGCGGTGGGGTACAGTCGATGGTCCACTCCTGCCTTGCCCATGGATGGAGGGGGACTAAGCAGTATAAATCCCCCCCCCCCCCCCGAGTTACCCAAGTGCTGGGAGTACTTCATAACCCAAATTTAACTAAGAATATGGGGTAATTAGTGCCCCTTCCTGCCTTGCCCAACAAGGCTAAGGGAAGGGATTAAACATGAGAATAGTCTGGGGCAGCTCACAGCATTCTCACGCCCTCTTTGCATTTTCAAAGATGGCGTCCGTGGAGCTCCTCCCTTGACCAAATAATGCTGCAGGCCACGGAGGACCCAGCCAGCTCAGAGTTCGAATCTGCCTGCATGCCGCTTTGAGTTTTAGATATATGAACAGATTGCTGTACAAATGCACTGATTCGTTGCTGCGTCTATAATTGGTCTGTTTCTTAAACAGTTGCCATGAAACCCTTCACGGCATCCTTCTGACTTGCTAGGTATTTTATGACATTCAGGGCCTCATTAAAATACAACACGTATTCTTCGAGTATAGCCACACTACTTCATGTAATCTGACTTAGGTGGCCCTTTTCACTACAATTTTCAAGAGAAGCATCTGCAGCCTTAATGTCAGTTGTAGGTCTCTCATCAGTGGCGTAATGAAAGTTCAAGGGGCCCCCTGCAATATACACGGAAGGGCCCCCCTTCCGGATTTATTCTGGAGCGCACAGGCAGAAGTACTTTGCCGAGGGGGCCCCCTGCAGCTCTGGGCCTCCCCGCACCTCGGGGGATGCGGGGGCCTGTGTTACGCCCCTGTCTCTCATGAGTGTCTGTCAAGAGGGTTGTAGAACACAGGGCTACGGCCAGGGCCACTGGCATTATGCAATTGTGTGGCTGCGGCGTTTTTCACCTGAATATAGAATTGCCACATTTGCCACATAATCCATCGCCTGAAGCATAATCTGCAGGCTGTAAGAACAAAATATTTTAAATGGTTCAAAAGTTACTAAAAGCTCATCAATGCATGTTTCCACTAAGCTGAAGGCCCTTTGCAAACCTTGATTGGTCATCTTTTGTGTTGCTTATTGCCAAATGTGGGTGTTAAACTGGAACTAATGAGGTACAACCAATGCCCAGACAGTGTTAACAAGTGTAAAAATGACAAAGTAATGAAGTAATACTATCACAAAATGTGCCACATTACGTTGCATAATTTGCCTTTCCTTGCCACATACTTTACTCATCTCTGCAGCATAATTTGACCCTCAACAGCTGCATAATTTTAGTAGCCCTACTAGCTATGTCCCACCCTGATGTGACTATTGTGGCCCTGAAAAATATCAAGTCTGACGTGGTAATACCTTTACTGACCTCTGACTGTATTTACACATCCTCTGAAAAGTTTTTTTGTTTTTTTTAATTGGCCGAATATATGTGGATCTAAAGTAGTAATGGGTTAACCAGCCGGTGGAGTTCCATACGTTTTGGTGACCTTACAGGAAAAACAGCCCCAGCAAATAGGGTGCACTTGCATCTTGGCATCGAAGAAAATAAGCAATTTTTGTGAACAGAGTTACTGTTAAAAGGACTATCAGCGATGGGTCTGTATCAAGCTGATGGTTACCCTATTAGGAGGGATGAATTTACAACTCGTTTTCAGTAATGCCCTATGACCAAAGCAATTTAGAATTCCCTGATTCTGCTCTCACGGGGTTTCCGCGCATAATTATAGATATACCATATTTTCCACATAATTCTTCAACTGCTGCACAAATTGCAGATTTTAACAAAAAAAATGCTTGCAGCTCAAACGGATCAATAGTTACTAAAAGCGCAGGAACAAGAGTAGCAGCGCAGTGGAAGGCCCTTCTAAAAAGTTGGCCGGTCATCTTTCAGTTGCTTATTGCTGTAGTTGGGTGTTAGACTGGCATTTAGTTGAAATCTTCGATCAGGCAGTGTTAAAGTGTAAAATTAAATAATAAATTAATATGATCACAAATGTGCTGCATAATTTGCCTCTTGTTATCGCATAATTTAGTTAACCCTGTTACATAATTTGGTCTTCCATTCCCACATAATTTGAGTGGCCCTGCCTAGGACATTAAACAGCGTACTAGTACGGGGGTGACAAAATTCAGACTTTAACTAGGGTACTGACTATCCTTTACTGGGCAGTAGAGTAGGAGATGTTACTCCAGTTACATAATCGTGCTTCTACTATTTGTTATACTCTTCATAACTTGATGTGTAACTTTTTCACATTTCACTTTTTTCAGTTGGTGATTTTTCAGATTGTTGTCTACATGCACCAACTTATCACACTTTCGCACCACAAAGCGTAACATGCTTCTGGACTACCCGTAAATCCTCAATTATCAATCAATCAGTCAGGGGTTTGTAAAGCACAGCTACTCACCAGTGAGGGTCTCAAGGTGCTAGGGGGGAGAGGCGGCTCAGTCGAGTGCATGCAGATAGTCATACATCAATCATGCCGGCCTTGGCAGTGAAGCACTTGAGTTCCCAATGCAGAGTTGCCATGTACACTTGCGGATGTTCCACAATGCATGCAGAACTTCTGCATTTGTAAGCAGCACCTAGATGTGTAGACAGGGGCGGCTCCTCTGTTGGAGCAGAGGAACGCTCCTGTCCTGACGCTTCCGACAGGATGGGGGCGGGCCTCTGCTTAATGACAGAACCAGGGAAGAGGGTGGGCTGTGTTTGCACTTTTCCAAGTGTGAATGTCCCTTTGGTAGGGCGTCTTGTGACGGCCAGCCACACATGCGCACTTTGAAACCTCACTAACCCAGCTGTCTTAAGACAGCTGGGTCAGTGTAAATGCAGGGCTCCCGTGTCCTTGGGAGCCAGAAGTGAGGCCGCACCATCCAATCAGGCCGCTGCTCTCACAGCGTGAGCGCAGTGCCAGGATCGGTGCCCCCACTGCAGCATCCGGTTGAGAAGAGGTCCAGAGCTGATAAAGTCAGAGGACGTCGGTTAAGGTAAGTTTTTTAAATTAAAATACTTACGCGCATGCCCGAAGGCCCCCCACTCCAGTAGATGCCAGCTGCCACTGTGTTCAGAAGAAGGCAACTAGGTCTTAAGCACTGGTGTTGGCACTTACTTGACAGAAAGCCTATCCACAGCCCTGGCAGTAACCAAAAACATCCTAGGGATTCCACTAAGGCATGAACCGGTGGGTGCTGGTGAAAAGTTGGGGGTGAACTACCCGTACCATACATATGGTGCTAATGACATGATACACTAAGTCGCATTTGGGTGTAAGCTGGCTATATGAACAGATATGGTAAATGTGCCTGTGATCTTGAGGGGGCGGCTGGACATACAGAATATCAGCTGCCTGGACTTTTCCATCTCAACAAGTATAGTTGAGATCATGTTTGAATTACATGATGGAGAAGGTGGCTTAGGTTTGTGCTAAGGAGCCCCACTAGACTGAATTTGGAGGGAGGGCAGTGGGATGATCTGTGCACAGTCAAGAAGTTTTCATTGGCTGATGTAGCAAATGAGAAAGAGTGTGATGTGAGAGTAGTTGAGCAGTAGTAGGGTGCCATGCATTGTAGAGCTTTGAACACAATGTTGGATAATTTGCACTCACCAATCTGCCCTGCTAAAGCCGTCCTGTCAGATGTAAATAAAATGAAGTGGAGAGTGACTGGGTAGATTTCATAGAGTTCTTCAGGGAAAAGTTGTAATTTTTTCCTAGGGGGAGAAGGCATGCTGCAGAAGTCCCTCCAGTTAGCTCCTGAACTGTCCAACTTGCTCTTGACCATTGGAAGTGGGAGAGTTTATTGGCTCAAGCTGCATGTTGTGCTTCTACTGAGCACCTAAGCTCCTGATCGAGGGTGCTGGTATCTCGAGATGAATGGTAAAGCAGGGTAAAAGGTCCGTAGAGCGGATGAGGCAGGGAGGTAAATAATGCTGGTGTTGGAGCAATTGACCATAAGAGACCGGGAAGCTACCTTCCTGACGGCTGCAAAGCAGTTTGACATTGTTGTCACAAAGGAGCAGATGGACATCTCTGGGAAGCCTAGATAAGGTAGCCATGCGATCTACAAAAACCAAGTAGAATAGAATAGAACAATAGAATAGACAAGAAAGAAACTAGCTGATATAAAAAGCCACATGAGGGGTCAATTGTCAAAACAATGGCACTGTAGCAAGCAAAAATGTAGAAGGCTTACAATCGAGTCTTGGGGCAGTTCGACAGGCAAGGAGATAAGGGAGGGGAAAGTGGGCATCGGCTTGAGAGGTTGAGCAACTGAAGAGATAGGATGCAAACTAGTTCAATAGATCACCTGCGATGCCTAAGGTTAGAGTTTCTAACACTGGTTCACCAACTGTGTCAAATGCTGCATAGCTGCATAAGTTGAGGGTGTGAGGAGAGGACGTACAGCTGTGGAGGTTAGAGAAGTGTGTTAGCGTCTATTCCGTGGAGTGGAGTTAGCAAATACCATACTGTTCAGAGTACAGAAGATTAAATTGAAAGAAGTTGCTCATGTAGGGGTTGCATAGAAGCTACTGAAGAATTCTGAGGAACAAAAAGGAAGTTGAGATACTCATTACAAGTTGGATGGAGAGGAAGGTGCAACTGAATTTTTGTTAGGAGACTTAAGAATACCGCAGAGCCAAAACAACCTGGTGAAGAGCCACACATTAGAGAGACATGAAAATGTAATGCAGACGAGTTGAGTACCCACACAGTTGTAAATGTATTGGTATTCACAAACATCAGTAAAGCATTACTCTGCACAAGTTTAGAAAAAACAGGTGTATAACTGGAAATAGTTAATTCTGGGCTTACTTTAAGGTTTGGCAGACAAAATAAAGGTAGACAGGGTAGAGGAATTTGTATCCATCACCCTGCCTATACTGCATCTACCAAATTGAGAGACACCTGCCGGCTCGTGGATATCTCTAAATAATGGCAGGAATGCCCAATACATCGATTTCTGTCAATGTTAGAAAAGTTTGATGGGTGGCTCTGTCAAACATGACAGTCAGCAGACAAACTTTTCCAAGTTTTACATTTGTTTTAAAAAAACAGCCCAAAGAGAGAATTTGATTTAGAAAAATATAAAACTAATGGCCCTCACACCATGGGAGGTTAACGATAACAGACAGCACAAAAAAATGCAATCTGCTGCCCACTCTAAATTGGAAGGATGGTCGGATGTCTTATTTCTGAGCCAATACGCTATCAGGCCATTGGAGAAGTATGTTGACGACTGACCCGGGTAAGCTCCCTAATCGACCTACTGTTGGGCCAGTCCAGCCTTAAATCGGGCAGGTAGAACAGGAGTTTGGCAGACATAAGCACTGCTTTGTGGTCACTGCTGTCTTTGTACCTTATGCCAGGAGGGGCTGCCGTGAGGAGATTGCCGAGCCGGGTGTGCCGTAGGGAAAGATGAAAGACGAAATAACTTACCCAGCTTGGAGGAGCCATGAAGAACCTCCGGTCACTGCAGCTGCATGACCGCGTGTGAGGAACTTAAGGTCCACTGAGCACAGCCAACTTGGGCCACGTGCAAAGAACTTACAGGAGACAGCTGCTGCAGCTCCAGCACCCGCGGAGGAGGCGTGCTCAGGGACTCCATCTACTTCGATCCTGCAAGTGCAGGTAAGAATTATTTTAGGCCAGTTGGACAGGGAGAACTTGCCAGATATCTTTTCAGCAGTGAAACACTTTTTGACTTCTATAGCGAGTCGGACTCCTAAGACTTGGACTAGTGGGGTTTACCTGAATATTGCCTATAATGAATGGGGAATAACCATTACCACTAGAACTAGGAGGAAGTGGGGTTAGGAAACGCCTAAGAAACACTAGAGCAATTGACTGGACAATCATTGCTGCTGCAGATATTTTTAGTTGTGAACCTTTGTGACCTCCTCTATATCTACCCCCCCCCCCCCCAACCCCAAGAAGCCTTGGACTACTCGATCCAAGCTGCTACTATGAGTTAAGTGCTAAAGGGGTTGCTCAGGACCCATGGAAGGCTGGACTGTGGGATATCAGGAGTAAAATTCTTCAGCCCCCACAGCTGGGCCCAATAGCACCTGCTTGCCTCGTGGTCATCTGAAAGAGGTTTTGACAGGTACCCTAGCTGTAGTTTATTAAAAAAAGAAGCAGGTGTAACTATGAACTGGCTTGTACTCTTGTACCCAATATTTTTTCTCAGTACACACTGGACTGCAGTCACACTGAACATGCTGTGATGCCTAATTCCCAGACTCACAGTCAAATAGGGCAACCCTATACTTCCCCATGAAACTGCGTATGAATTCTCATGCATTAACACGTAAATGACAAATTGGCCAGCCCAGTTCGTCATCTGCAGTAGCGATCCCAGGCCGATTTGCCGTAACTGCACTTGGAAATTAATTGCCTTATGTTTGGGGGATTTTGACACTTACGCGTATGCATAGTAGGATATTGAGTGACAATGTAGTTGGTGATCTTTCAGGGGACTGTTCAATCCAGGTTTGTTTTCTAACACTGAGACCTGATGATGGTCTCATAGACTGTTTTACTTTGAGAGACCGAAACGTCGAAGCATTATTCTCTTTAACAACATCTAGTGAAAACGTCAATCATCGGTTTGCATTTTCCTATGAAATCAGAAATTGACACTTTTTGAAAATGCACATTTTGTTAGATGGATATACAGTTCAACATTGACCGTTTTTTAATACAACTGAATCGATGGGTTTGTTCAATGTAGGTTGGCAGTGATATCGGAAAAAACTTTGGGGGTCGATCGGCCCGCCATCCCAACTAGATTTACCTCCACCATATTATTATGGCGGGGGCATCGCGGCGGACGCTTTTCCGAAACCGGTCCTAGGATACTTGTTTCCAGTCCAGGGAGGACCTGGCTTGGCAGTTCAGGCTGGACTGTTCCCATGAGACACAGGGTCGAGACTGATTTGCATATGGCTGGGTTCAAACTGGAACGGCATGGTGAGCAAAAAAACGATGGATTTAGGCCCAGATCTCTGTACTGGGGTGAATGTATGACATTGTTCTACATTCTATCCATCAACTGTTGTAGTTGTTGTTTTCGCTTTTCCGCCAGTCGGCAATCGTTACGATTGCCGGCTGGGCGTAGCTGGGGCATAATATGTTGGCGGTGCCTAGAAGGCACCGCCATCCATATTATGATTGCGGGTTTCACAGGCCTTTCCGTGGCGGATTCGCCGCCATGGAAAGGCTGGCGGGGGGAATTTCTTTGGGGGGCCTTTGCAGGACCCCGGGTGGGTGGGGGGCTGCCTTTGGGGGGTACCTGTGGTACCCCCCTTCATTGCCATGCACAAGGTGGCAGGCACCACGCGGTGCCTGCCACGTTGTGCATGGCAATGCACTACATGCCTCTTTTTACAGCAGCACCCGCCGCAATGTCAAAGATGTGGAATGCGACCGCCAGGGTGGCGGTCGCATCCTATTTGGCGGTGCGAGACCGCCGCACCACTGGCAGCTGGTCCCAGCACCCCTAGAGTGTCCGCCCGCCATCCTAATGACCTCCATAGTATTAGGAACCCTGATTGTAATTTGAAAATATAATATACTGTGTCTTGTTATATGAAAAAAGTAAAGAAAAGAGCAAAGAAGAAAGTGGTAATGCTTGTTACGCCTTATTACTGGTTGTGATTTAAGTTATATAGTTGGATTAATATACCAAGAAAATGTAAGGATATTGCAAGTGACTCCAGGAACACTTCTGCTGTACATGACAATTCTCAGACTCAGCACTTACAAACAATAAGGACCAAAGCTGTCATGTCTTGTATATGCAACAAAACAATGACTTTCTGATTCCAAGGAGAGGCAGGAGACGTCTCTCAGCCATAACAACATTTTTCTTTTTGTACTGCACTGTGAGTGGCTCATGCACAATGGGCAAAAACCACCCGCCTGCAGTGCGGAGGCAGATGGGGAGCTTTCATGAAAACACTCTCCAGTGTTCTTTCCCAGAGCTACACTTCTGATGAACAGAGAATGTCACCATGACTGTATCTTGGGCTGGAGTGTATATGATGGGCTTGAAAAATGGGCTTATGTGGGAATCCTGCCTTGGCCTCTGAATGGAACTAGAGGGGAAAATCCTGAAGTTTGCGCTGGTGGATGCGCCCAAATAGAAGGGCCTTGTTAAGCCGTCCACAATGAGAGTACACTATTTCAGTAGCGGTTGGCATGTCCAGAGGGTGGTAGGTGGAGGGGGGCATTAAAAAAATAATAATCATTCAATTAAAAGCACTTACCTGTGAGCACAATGTCTTACTCCATGGTCTTCTCTACTCTAGGCAGGCAGGCTCCTAACTCCCAAGCCAATCTTGGCACTGTTCTCACCAGCATGAGAACAATACCAGGATTGGTGGACAACACTGGAGGCTTTTGCTTTCTCTACCAGCTGTCTTAAGATAGGGAGAGGTTTAAAGTGTGCATGTGTGGCTGCCCGTCGCAAGACGGCTGGCCAAAAAGACATGTGCATTTTAAACTGAAAGTGCCCTGCTCTCTCTGCTGCTGCTAGTCAGCAGCAACCCCGCCCGCGTCCTGACTTTCCGTTCAGGACGGGTGGTAATGAAGTAACTTAATTCCCATTTTATTTTTCGCCTCTGGGGGCATGTCCGTGGGGCGACGCACCTCCGCTCAAACAGAGGAGCCGCCCCTGATTTATGGATTAATCCCTCTGCCCACCTTAGCCCTGTAGGAGATGTCTGATTTGGTTCTACAAAGGCGGGTCCATATTTTTGGATGCTTCTATAGTTGCCATGATTCAGCACCTTTCTTCCTGTTTAGTTGCTAGAAGACCATTCTATCTTCCCCTTCACAGGCATTTTATGCTGACTCAGCGCTATGTTTATGAAGCCATGAACACAATCACCTGGAGGCGGTCACATACACCAGTGCCGCTTCACGCGTATTGCAACAGTTCCAGATCCACCGCAGAGCCTTCCTTTACCATGGTACAAGCCATCCAACACTCTGAGGCTCTGCAGCATCAGTTGTCACAGCAGCGTACATACCCACAGCACAGTTTGCACCAGTGCCTTCAACATTCTCCAGAGGTCAAAAAAGAAATACATTTTAGCAAACACTGTAGAATCGAAATATGATTTTTCCTTTGTGATAAATCATGCGGTAAATGGGTAGTTTCCTTTTTAAAGCACAGTGTCATGTATTTTTTGGTTTAATTTAGAATTTTATTCAAAATGTGCACATGCTTGGATCCTGCTTTGGGATCTTCTTGACTCCCTGATCTAAGGTGCTATTATTGGAGACGGTTCTCACAGTGCTTTGTGAAACAAGACAAGCCTGATCTATGTCACAGCACATAAGCCTCCTCTTTCTGCCAGATCTTTTGGGCAGTTTGACTCCCTACAACCTAAATGGAGTCTATTTTGTGAGGATAACTCGATTCACAATCACTATTATGTGTGATCGTGCCAAGTTGGACTTCTAGACTTACATTTCCAGAACTATGCAAAGCATGCAATCAATTTAAGTACTGTGCAATGAAATATTAATCCGTGAAATGGGATACCTGTCTGCAGCTTAACACCTCCCAGCCTGGCAGCAGCCCTCTTAAACCAGAGTGGGGCGCATTCCATTCGTGTAGACTAATAATGGTGTACGAGACATTTACAATAATGATATCCGGCGCTACTCAGATATTTACGGTGTAATTGAGATGAAACACACATAGGGATCCCTCCGTTTATCTTGTAGTGCTGATACATGCACTCAATAAGCTTCTATGTTTGAGGGTGCTATAAGTATGACTGCCTTTACTTACTTTGCTCTGGTTTTCCGTGTAGTTGTAAATTGCTTGTGGTGAGGGGTATAATATCCAGTGGCGCTCGCCACTGGGTAATTATAGTTAGGACTATGTTGCCATAGAAAATGGCTTTTTTGGTTTGCTAATAACTTTTGCGCTGTTTGGCAAATCTTCAATAAACTTTCCAAAAAAGTGATCTTTTTTCCCCCAGCTCCTTCCTGGAAAGTTTCGATGTGATCTGTTAAGCGAGAGTGGAGGAAAAGGTGGGGTCCCAAAACATATCTCAATGCAATTTCCATAGGGATTTTTGAAAAGCGCTACAACCAAAATGGCTGAATGGAATGACACCAAATTTGGCAGGAAGCTAGTTCTTGGTCTAGAAAGCATGTGTTTTGTGATTTGGTGTAAATCTGTTCAGTAGTTTTTGAGAAGTTGAGGTTCTAATTATATGTATATCTAGAACGTTGGACCAAATGCAAGCCATTTTATTGGCTGATGGACTTTTGGAGAGAATAAGAGAAACATGCAGCACGGTAGTGAACTACCCTCACTGCCATTTTAAAAAAAAGTTACAAATGAAAAAAGGCAGGGCGAGAGTGGGCTCCCGCCACTGCTATATTAAAACTCATAAAAAGAATGCCAGCATGGGAGTGGAATCCCCAAGCTGCCTGAAGTATAAAAAGGTCATAGCAGGGAATATGAAATTAGCAGAGGGGCTGCCCATTTCATATTCAAAGGTTCTATTACAGGAGCATCCCATTATGCCCTGCAAGGGCTTTAAATAGTTATTTTGTGTTCCTGGTGATGCAGCAAATAGAGGCAGGGTGCATTTATTTTAATGTTGTCGGGGTGTGCAGGAATTGCAGCAGCCCCCCAGTAACATTTAAAAAAAAAAAAATCTCCTGGGTCATTAAATCCATGACTCCAGCAGAGCTTATTTTTTTTTTTTAAGCACTCTAAGCTGGAGCTCTATACTCTTCAGCTGGGGTGCAGAGTCCCCTTACAGTGGGATCTGTTGCTGTTTTTTGTAGTCTGAAAAACGTTATAAAAAAGACTCAAAGACATGTTGATTTTGTTTTTAAATACAGGTTTATAAAAAACATATGACATTCACTTTTTAAAATATTTGAATGTGTCAATTTATAAAATACACATTTGACTATAGTTATTGATGATTTTGTAACAAAACAATATCTGATTTACATATGTTGATGTGCTGACCCCATGTTAACGTCTTTAGGCCCACTGATCCTTTGATAAAGCCATTAGGTCTTCCTAAATATGCCCTTTATATTTTACATCACACAATGACAACCTTTATATTTCTACATCACACAGTCAGGTTAAGGCGCCAGCAGGGGTTGAGCGAGTGGCCTGGCAAGAAGTCATGCCTTGTGGCCAACCCCATGCAATGCACAGCTGAAAGCCATGCGAATCGTGCGGTTGTGGCCAGACCCTGTGCCCAAATCCACACCACGCAAGAGAGAAGGCCGTGCACAGCATGGGGCTGACTGCTCGCAAGGGGTTGCTTGCACGGCCTGGCTAAACTCGGCCATGCATGGCCTTTTGCATGAAGCTAGCATTACGTATGGCAATCAAATATTACTTTACATTTTAAAAAGCTACAAATTCACTAAGAAAAACAAAAGTTAAAGTGACGTTATCATTTGGAAATGTAAATATATCTTACTTTACATTGAAAGAACCTTAGGAATCCACTGAAAAAAACAAAAGTAATTGGGACATTATACTTAGGAGAAAAGGTCCGTTAAAACATAAAAACTAAAAAAACACTGAAATTCACCAGTTATAGTTATCTCAAGTAACTATAACTTGTGTCCTAAAGTAACTACAGCTCACCCCATTGCTATGCATTGCTAATGACTTCACATATTACATCACTGATGACATATTCTATGGCATCATTGATAACATAATTGCAACATCTGAAATGACATCATTGATGACAACACTGTGCTCGGCGAGGTTGCGAGTTATAGTTACTTTTGGACACGAGTTGTAGTTACTCGAGATAACTGTAACTGGTGAATATCAGTGGTTTTCCTAGTTTAAAATGGTATGTTTAAACTGACATTTTCACCTAACTATGACATCCCTTTAACCTTTGGGTTTTTCGGTGAATTTCTAATGTCACCTTAATCTGTGTTTTTGTCAGTGAATATATACACTCATTCAGAAACACACACACACATACAACCAGACACACACGCATGCACAAACACACACACATATATTATGCTTTCAGTTAGTCCTCTTCATCCATTGGTCTGATGTTATGCCATTCACATTTTTCTTCCGCCCTCTACATCATGCAGCATGGGCCAAACAGTCAGCCCAGATTAGCCACTGGCTAACTTCACTGCGGGCAATGACATTCTTCTCATTCACAAGGCGAACATCCACACCCAAACGTGTTCCCTTCAGTGGCAGAGACAACTATGGCAATGAGTGCTTTTTGAGACCAAATAAATTGAGAACTGCCCAATGAATACTAAGTAGGAGGGTCCTTCTGCAAATCCCTGTGTTTTGTAATTTTGTGAACCAACATATTGGTACAGGATTGCAAAATACAATACCAATTGCAAAAAGTTGGTTCGCAATTTACAACTTCTTTTTGTGGCCATCATGTTGGTTCATCTGGCTTTATAATATGATTCAGCTGGTTTGTGATTTTTGCAACTGGTTTCTTCAGAACTAAATTGTTGTTCAGCTGTGTTTACATGTGCATACATGGAATGGGAAAACAAAACAATTACAATTCCTTTGTTAAATTGTGGATCAGAAGGCAAATTTAAAAAATGAGATCCAGAATTAACAATCACAGGTTTAAGTGGGAAGACGATTTCCACGGTAGAGTAACTTTGTTTATTATGCTCTCAGAGCCAAGGCTTGGGGGCAGGGCTGGGGGGGGGGCAGGCACTAGGGGGAGTGTTTTGCACTGTTGTCAGTGTGCCTGACTGTTTGGCCGGCTGTCTCAGGCCTGCCAAACCATCATGCGCACTGAAACTGTCTCCAACCCGAGCAGCATTGCCGGGTTGGAGGGAGCAGGCACAGGCTACCAGTCTAACTGAGAGTGCAAATCGAGGGTCCTCAGGCCAACCCTGATGCTGCTTTCATGCTGGTCAAAGCAGCGTCAGGATTGGCCGCAGTGGACTATGGGAGCCTGTGCCTGCAGTGGAGAAGAGTGCGATGCGGCATGTAAGTGTTTTTAGGTCAAGGACCGCCGGTCTGCCGAAGGCAGAACCGGAAGTCGGAGATTTAATGACTTGGAGAAGAGGGGCTTGAACCCGCCCCTCTTCTCCCCTGTTCTCCATTGGCTGGCCTCTTCAATGCTGGCCAGCCATTGGAGAAGAGGTCCCGTCACTCCGATCAGGCCCCGTCCTTTTCGGATCGGGGGGCGTGCTTTTTGCAGAAAGTCTAATTATCTCCTCCAGCCAATGGCAAGAGGAGATAACAGCAAAACACGCCCCCGAATCCGAAAACGCCGCTGCGTTTCTCCGAGGCATTTCTGCTCTGCCTCGGAGAAAGGCAGTGGTGTGCTTGCCTTTTGCTCTGCCTTGTTTTTTTATGTATATACAGCTTCCTATTGCTGGAACTCGATCCTGAACGTATTGGAACCTTTACACGAGCACCAGTGCACGGGTAAATTAAATGATGGGTGGCATTTTAATATCACAGCGGAGCTAGGAGGTGTAATGTGCGTTATCTGAAAGGTAGATATTATCACAAAAACAAAATTTGAATTCTACATATTGTACAAATGTCACCATGGATTAAAACACCAAGGATGCTCCCAAAAGCATAAGTAAGCCAGGCTTTCCAAAATATCTGATACTATCTGATGATTGGTTGTTGCGACTGAACGACGACAGGCATCACTCCGTTTTCTAAAAGACCACGAACATACATGAAAAATACCACTTTTAGTCGGAGATTCACCACAGTAAACACGCTGAAAGGTGTGCATTCTGCTGCCAAATGTTATGCAGGGAGAACCAGAGAGCAATGGATGGGTTAGTGCACGTAAATCCGCTATGTCACGAACACGTATAACGACCTCATTGCGCGCAGCATATGTTCATTAATAGCGGCGGGCTGTTTGAGAGCACGAGATAGGCTACTCGGGATCCTGCTTGACGGCGGCCCGGGCCTGCGGTGCAACAGACAACATACAGGTTGTTTGCTAATGGAAAGGCAGGAGGTAGCTGTGCAGAGCGACACTTGGCAAGGACCGCTGGCTCCACGACACGGAGAGACTGCATCGGGCCAAATAGCGATTTCTTACAGCAAACAATGCAACGAAAACATGCTTGGATCGGGGAAGCCGATGGTTACCTCAAACAAGCACGAGCAACGCAACAAAGGTGACTCGTTAAGGGGCGTTGCGGCGGGCTGTTTGTGAGCACGAGATAAGCCACTCGGGAGCCTGCTTGACGGGGGCCCGGGCCCTGTGGGCCCGCGCCGCAGCTTGTCAGCAGAAAGCGTGCTCATGTACCAGTCCGGATGGGCAGGCATAAAGGAGACCGGTAGGGAGCCAAAAAGTCACTTAGACAACGGGCCAGGAGTTACGGGCACCACTTTCCCCGTCATGTCCCTCCACGGTGAACACGATTGTGCCCCTCTGGGTGATGCATCCATTCAGGGACTGAACCAAGAGACAGAAAACAGAGTCGCCGCGGAACCACCATGTCAAGCACCGGGGAGAGCTTGGAGGCCCGCCTGGGGCGAATGGATGCCATGCTGCGGGACCCTGCCAGCCAAGTCAATACCGACTGTCTGCTGGTAAGTGACCGGGTGGAGTGCATACTCAGCCCGGTGGTGGGCGGAGGATCCGGAGGGGGGGCGGGGGCGGCACAGAATATGGGCTGCACAGACCTGTACTTGCAGCTGACATCGGCCAGTGGGTTTGCGAAGTGAAGTTTGTCCCCGGCCGCAGTCGGGCTGCTTTCAATGTTTACTTTGCGTTAAGGTGGTGGGCTCAGGCGACCCCTCACTTTGGTGCTGCGCCAACTGTCAGTGCCACTCCGGAGCGGCCCAGTGTGTTCCCAGGCCGACCCGCTGGATGACAGCTCCTGCACGGTGCCGCCCGGGGTGTGACAGGGCGAGTCTGGCACCTGCGGGCGGGGACTGGTTAACTGCCCCCAAGCCGTGCTGCAGCTAGTGGTAGCACCTATCGGGCTCTCCCATCGACTCGACGCGAGTTCTGTGTCTGCTGCTTATTTGGACTGCAATTATCAAACCGATCATTGTTTCTGCATAAAATTACCCTAAAAGGAAACAGTCCTCGCTAACCCCCTCCAACAAGCATTTACAATGCAATGGTCTCGGCATTGGTAAAGTTAGAGCTATTGGCATTGCTCATGTCATTATTTTTGTTTATGTTTTTGTTTTTAAAACATTTAAAGAAACGGCATTGTCATGAGCAATGCCAATAGCTCTAACTTTAACAATGCCGAGACCGTTGCATTGTAAATGCTTGTTTTTTATCTTGTCATGTGTCCGTCCAGCCCACCCCCGCACCTCCACACTATCGAGACACCGGCCACTACTGGTTAGGTGGCCAATGCTGGTCACAAGGCATGTGCATTACCCTGTGGTATTTTGACATTCACAGTTCGCCTGATGTGATGGAGATAGGTGCACCGCTGGTCAGAGTAGGTGCGCAAGCTTGTGTGCTTACAGATTGGTGTCTTGTAGGACACCTCCCATTAAAGCTATGTTGAGTTCTAACCTTGAGCTAGGCCCGATGGAGGGTTAATACAGCCACATATGTGCAAAAGCTCGAAGGTACAAAATGACCAGTAGCGGCTTGCAGAGATAAGGGCGGTGAGGCGGGGTGTGGTGGGGTGGATGGAAGTCAACAGACAACGGGATAAGTAATATTGAATAAATAAATAAATAAATCCACTTAATTCTCGTTCGCCGCATCACTGAGTCGGCAATGCGGCGAACGAGAAGAAAATGATGTTATTTATTTATTTATTCAATATTACTTATCCCGTCGTCTGTTGACTTCCACCACACCCCACCCCGCCCTACCGCTTTCACCTGTGCAAGCTGGCACTGAAATTGACACAAACCAGGACAGATAAAAATAAAGCAGAACATTCTGCTCTGGCTCTAGGAGAACAAGCACAAAATGTTAGATACTGGCCCTCTGGGAATGGCGTAGGCTGGCAATCTGCTGAGACCAGACAAACGGGCAAGGGTATTCACTGTAGACATGCCCCTGTGTTGAAGGGTGTTTGGACAGTACTGACCTCAGAATAGGAAGCTATTAAATGTAAAAAAAAAAACACTAAAGAGAGTGTGAATCTGGAGAAAATATGATGGTGTTCGGCACTGCCGGAGCAAAGTTTTTATACGGCTAATAGCATTTCTATTTATTATTTCAGGTGAGTGTAAAATGCCAACTTCAGCTGCCTTAGAGCACTTTGAGGCACAGTGTTCTTCCAAAAGGATACATTAATTTGGCAAACATTGGCAGGCACAGCAAAGAATTGCGAATTAATTGTATTGTATTGTAATTGCATGTATATAGTGCTCACTACCCCATACTAGGCGTCTAAGCGCTTTTTTCGGCGAGTAGCACGCTGCTCCTGAATCTAAAACGATTACTGGTGAATTAACATTGTGAAATCTGAAATTAGTTTGAGCGGTGGATATGTTAGTCTGTTTTTTGGATTGAGAAGGTTGGTGGAGGGATAGATGAGGAAAAGGTTTGCATTAATATAGCGCTTGCTACTCCGGATGAGATGTTGAAGTGTTTTCCGGGAAGCAGCACTAATGGCGCCTACAAGTCTCTGGCTGCTTGCATGTTTGTGTTTTCTGTTTGTCTGCGAATGGTTTAATATACCTGTATCTCTACTGAAAATCTCATCTACATGTAATAAACACTTTATATGACGACAAAGACTCTACTTCTAAACCTTGCAGCGATTTCGTCTTTGGAGGCCCGAAACAACTAGACCTGTGGAATGGTGGCCTTGTTCACGGAGTCCTAAAATTAACATCAACCCAGGAAGCCAAGACAAGTAAGTAAAGGAACTATTTTTTTTCGATAGACGTTTTATTTTAATTGACATTTTAAACTAGACATCCTGCCATTCAGCTGGGACGTAAAAAAACATCAGAGCAAGCCAATGATGTCACCAAAGTATTTGCGTGCGTGCTGGTGATTTGTTAGACACTGTACGCTACTTTCAGAGCACACGAAGGAATCTGGAACCTTCACGAGAAAGGAAAGAAATGCAGAAGAAAAAAATGTAAACCAGTTTTCATCGTAATTCTTTCTTTTTGTTGTACTTGCTCATGCCTGGAACATGCGCTCATGATATGATGATGCTGGGAGAGAACAGAATCGAAACGGGGTGCAGGAATGTACTACTTCACAAACATAGTCGGAGTCTCTCTGCACTACACCGAAGGGAACCAGTTGGCGACAGACCAATTAACGACATCGAAAAAGGACAAGTGCACGCGGAATACTTAGGCCCTAGTTTAGGGTAGTGGGGTGCCCCGGGGCGAGGTATTCACCGTGTGCTGTAAATACCTACTTTTCTGAAGAACAGGGGTTTGGAGGCACCCAAAAGGCAAACTAGCTTTACAAGTGATGTTATTAGAATTATTATTATGGTTTTTGAAACAGATTAATATCTCAATATATCTAACACCCATCAATTGAGATGCATGAATTATGATTGACAACCAGCTTGACAATACATATAGTCTAGGTCTCAACAATTCATAAGATTATTTTATTCAAATTAATGATTATATTAGTTCTTGATAAAAAAGTTGAAAAGGTCCACAAAATACCAAGCGAATATGAACCCTCCGGCCAACATGTGCTTTGTAGTCAACAACCCCTTTCTCCCAATTCAGAAACAAAACTTCAACAGTGTAACGAATAAAAACTAGACAGATTAAGTCTAGCATAACCTAGCCCTAATCCTTTTATATTTCAATTAATCTGGTTGTCCTTGAGAGACAGGGCAGTCTACATAGTGTGAGGAAGCCTTATGCAGGAGCCATTATACGGTGAGGCAGAAATGTGCACCAGGCTGGTAGAGTTTTCCCTTATTACACAGCAGCTGAAGTTAGGGGAAGCTACGCTGGCCCGAAACACGTTTCTGCCAACTATATCATGGATTTTATAAGGTTACCTCACAACCACATGGACCCAGGGCCGCCTTAACAGCATTTTAAGCCCCTGTGCAAAGCAGTGTACTCGGCCCGGCCTACACAACCACTCACAGGAATAGAAATGTTTAACGGAAAATTTATGTTACATTCTGGTCTGCATGGGGCCCCAGTGCTTGTTGGGCCCCGGGGCAACAGCCCAGCGTGCCCGTGCGTTAAGATGGCACTGCATGGCCAGCTGGGTCTCTCATCTACAACAGGATTATGTAAAAGTTTACATTATGTTCATAAACTGCTGCGTGGGCGGAATAGCTCTTTAGATGACGGAACTAGATGGTCCAGCTTCTGAAACCCATCTGACCATTTGCACAAAAATGCCCTTCTCAGGAGACAAGAAACAAGTCTTTTTTCTGATGTTTCATTTATAGCAGGTTCATTGATGGACACTCTCAACATTACTTCGTATTTATGATTTGTTTGACTACTTAACATACAATCAAACTTGCATCACTTCGTTTACATCCAGGCTACAGCATAACTTCAACTTACATAAAAATACTTACAATATTTTGTAATTACATAACATTTATCTCAGATGAACGCAGTTGGCAACGCCTGTTTCCACATGCTATGCATGCTTGAGAAAATAATCTTTGGCTGGATACCCAAGAGCATAGATGTACCTCACTCAAGCCCTAATCACTAGCAGATTTGACTAAGGCAACAGACTCTATGCCGGAATCTAGAACCAAATCCTCCACTGCCTTCAGACCAGGGTCGGTTTCTCCGTAATGGCGGAGGAGTGTCGTCCCACTCATCACAGTCAGCCGCAGAAAAATAAAATAATAATAAAACAACGTCATTTTATTTTTCTGTGACTGGCTGGTATGCCTGTGTAGGGTGGGGCAGGGCCAGGCCATGAAATCAAAGACTAGTGGGCACTTAGAAGTGCGCATTACGGTTTGGCCGGCCGGCCGGCCAACCATACCGAAATGCGCACTTCTATTTCTCCAACCCAGCTGTGTTCACAAAAGCTGCAGAATCCCAGGCAGTGTCTGAACAGCAGACCAGGCCGCTTAGACCAATCCTGGCGCTGCTCTCATAGCATGAGAGCAGCATCTGGATTGGCTGGGGAGCCTGCTCCTTCCCAGAGACTGCTGGGATTGAAGGATCGAGGTGGACGTCGCCGTCGGAGGCAGCGAAAGGTACGTTTTTTAAAATCGTTACTTTCCCCTAAAATCCTCGTCCCCCCACTTTCGTTTTGTGGCAGCCTCCACGGCTTCAGACCATCCAGAACGCCACCACCAGACTCGTCCTGGACCTCCGTCGGCACCCCCACATCACACCTCTCCTCAGAGTCCTTCACTGGCTGCTGGTACACAAATGCTGCCAATTCAAACACCTCGCTCATGCATACAAGGCACTGCACAACATTGGACCAGCATATGTCAAATCTCGCCTCCACTTGCAATATCCCACCAGACATCTACGCTCTTGCCTCCCCCTCTCTCATACACAAACCTGCATCCACAAAAGCAGAACAGGAGGACTAGCTTTCTCATACCTCACACCCAAAACATCAAACAACCTCCTTCTACACCTAAGGGCTTGAAGCTGACTATTCAATGAATGATCCTGCAGACGACCTTTACACCTTCTCCAGTGCCTGGATACCCCTCAGGTGATTAGTCCCACTTTGCAAATCAAAGTAACATAACATAAAGTAACATTATCTTATATTACCCTGCTTTGAAATTAAAACATTCTCTTCGACACTTTAATTGCTTCATATTTGCATCACTTTTAAATATATTTACATAGGATTTAAGTAGCGCAAACCTACCTACAAAGCAACACACTGTAAAAACAATTGGGGTTTTAGAACATAGATGGTCACAGCAAGAGAGAAAGAGCATGTAGGAGAATTGTACTTTAAGGGTTTACGGAGATTAAGAGGTGTTGTCTGGGGGAGATATTGGGGTGTACTGAGTTAGTATGTGAAGGCAACTGTTTTTATTTGCTTTCAAAAAAGGAGGGGGGATTGTGCTTGCTGGATCGGGACTGAGTTTACACTAAAATTGTATTTGTAATTACATTGTTTTTTCAAGCAACTCTTTCAATTACAATTTAATTACAAGGATCCTTATAATTACATGACAATTACATTATTTTCCAATTACATATGACTTTCACCCTGACTTTTTACACAAATAATTAGTCTGAAGTTACAATAAAAGTTACTTTTTAATTACACTATGTATCTTACAAACTTTTTTAGTGAAGCCAGGCAGCACCCCCATCCTATAAGGCTGGTGCTGGGTTGGCACAGTGGAAAATACCATTACACATATACATTCCAGCAATTTCACCATGCTTCGTGATCAGTGTGTAGGCACACTTAGGATAGTATTATAAATGCCCCTGTGCTGGCGAAAGAACACATACCTATCCTCATGTTCGCGGACGATACTCTGATAGTTTCCAAGACCCCTAGTGGCTTACAAAAAGCCCTTAGTGGGTTTGAGGACTTTTGTTCAACCCGGGGCCTTGTAATTAACACAGAAAAGACAACATTTATGACATTTAATGAGCACAAATCCTTCCGGGGCAAGGTATTTATGAATAATGTACCTCTTGATAAAGTAGACGCCTTCACGTATCTGGGGGTTAAACTTCAGTCTGACATGAGCTGGTCTAAACAAATTAATATAGCTACCCTAAAGCATAAACAACAGGCTGGGATTCTCGCAGTTAATTTTAACACCTCTTTCTCCAAACCAATTAGCCCATTGATGGAGATTTATGGTTTGAAAGTCCTAAGCTCCACTCTGTACGGTGCGGACCTATGGGGGTTCCAGAACCTATCTACAATAACTGTTGCTGAAAACTCTTTTTTGCGCAAGGTCACCGGCGTCCCAAAAAGTACTCCCATGTGCCCATTATTGTTTGACTTGGGAAGAAAAACAGTAAGGGATCTGGCTAAACTTCGCCCTCTTTTATATTGGCGAAGATTGTGGTCTACGATTGAACTTTCACATTACGCAAGAGGGTTAAAAGATGTAATGGACACAGATTGTTTCCATAGGATCAAATGGCTAGGGGAGATAAGGTTGTTGTTGATGAACCTAGGTCTGAGAGAACTTTGGGATGATCCCCAAAATGCTCCTTTTCCATCAAAGAAGATATCGAAGGAGAAGTATTGGGACATGATAATGGCAACAACACAAGCGAAGGGTGCAGTAAAACACCTGTCGGGCCGGTTCCTTGAACTGAAGATAAAACCTGCACTAGAACATTATTGGGACTCTATTGAGAAACCTTTAGACAGGAAGTTATATTTCCAAATGAGGATTGGTACTCTACCCGTTAGATCATTCACTGGCAACTGGGTTGGGGTTCCTATGAAAGTCTGCCCAAAATGCTCAGATAAAGAAGAAGCGGTTAGTCATTTGTTGTTTTTTTGCCCACTGTATAAAAAACCTCGGGCTATGCGGGTCATACCTATTTGTAAGCTTCTAGGCTTCAGGAAGCATGATGAGGCCCTAAAATCCTCAAAACGGATTCTTCGCAGCCAATAGCAATTGCAATGGCTAAGTTTCTAGGTTGGGCCTGGTTCATCAGATCTAGGGTGTTGCTCCAGGTTAACTGATTTTAATGCTCTCAGTTCCGAAGATAGGTTGAACCATGGTATGAATTGTTTGGGATAATTTGAGTGTATATGTATTTTTATTCTCCAGAATCTATTTACTCGGCAGTATTTATTGTTTAATTCGTTTTTAGATTCGTTTTAGATCCAGAATATTTATTATCTTAATATATATGTTGTAATGTATATGTTCTGCTTTTATGACAAAACTGTCGAATAAAGCTATTTTTGAATTGAAGTGTTATAAATGTTATTGGAGATGCATTTAGGTCTGCTGACCTTTCTCAAACTAACAAGCAATCTCAGGCGCCATCTCTTTGATGTCCTGCTCACAGTGATTTTATGAACATGGAAAACATATTCATATTAATGTCCCATTAAAGAAATGACGACATTCAGAATCTGGGGGCTGGGGTTAGAACTATGTAAAATACTGCTATCATTCTATGCCGATTGTTCTTATGTTTTGATTTCTTTTCACAGAGAATGGTATAATTGATGTGATATAACTGTTTACAAAAAAAGTTGTTGTCATATAAATTCCAATACAAAAATATATTTTTTTAAAAATAATTAATGCCCCATTAAAACATTTTCCATAAAGCCCTAGTAGGCAATCTTTCAGTACTCAAAATTCAATTTTTACCACTGATTAAAATATTCTTCATCTTCTTTGCAAATTACAATATTTAAACATTTCAGCACATGTGCATTACATGACTGTCATATTTGACGTACCATCCACAACACACTCATAAATATAGACAGTGACCTAGTAACTATCTGGCAACAGAGTAGTTCCTGTCTCCATTTTGTTATTGCTGGCTGATGTTCCAGTAATACTCTTTTTCATTGGGAAAAGTGATACGGTCTACATATGTCTTTCCACACGAAATTCACGTATGTAAATTACATGATCTGCCTATATGTAATACTTTATAAAAAATATATTGCTCTTTTCTTCAGTGCAAGACAGCATTTATTTTTACTTAGTTACTATATTTACAGGCTTTACATGGACTGCGTGGAAAAAAACCCTGATATTTTGTCACGTGTTCAGCTTGATTTTCTATATGTAATAGATGGAGAAGCTCCAATTATCTTTGTCAAGATTTCATCTGCTTGTAATATATTAGTGTTTTTTTAAACATAGTTGTTTGCTTTTGTCTTTTTATAGATCCTAGTAATTACTCTAGTGTACACATTAGTCCACTGAGCCACCAGACATGGCTATCTCTCTCCATTGTTATGCAAGTGAGGTCTACAAAACATTGCTTGTCTTGAGCACCAAAAATCACCACAGTGTCCAAGTCAGCAAAAGCCACACGTCTCCCAGAGGGGGGAAGGTGAACTGCAGGAAGTGGGGGTGGATTGAAGTTTCCGAGTGGTGCGTGGGAACTTTTGTTTCACAGGTAGGTGGGAGATGATGGTCTCGCTTATGCCAGAGATGATGTTGGCACACTCCAGCACAACAAAAGGAATGAACGTGCTGCCTAAGCTCAGGAGCCACAGGAATTATGTGGCATGAAAGGCATAAATCATGTGGCAAGAAATACATTATGTGGCGTAGCGCAGCACGTTTTGTAGCAGTCCTAATTCCCTATTTTGACATTTTTACTAAATTAACAGTGTCTGGACAAAGTTTTACCTTGTTAGTTTCAGTTTACAACTGACTAGGACTTTACTTTTTGTTATTTTCATGTCCAATAATTCTTGTCTTTCCTTGAATGCAACCCTTTTACTGCATTTTTAAGTATTTTTCTGGGTATCTTCTAATTTACACCTCTGTAGAGCCTTGTTTATTTTATCGTTGTTCTCCACAGTACTATAGTTTATTTTAATCCTAATACACTCCCCATACAGGATGTGCCATTCAAGTGATTTTGTATGCAAAATGGTCAAAGGTAGTGTACTATTTCCTGCAGCTTCTTACTGGTGTAATGATGTTTTTGTATTGTGTTATCTATAATGATTAACTCTACATTTTGTTTTACCGGTAAAGAAAAGAGTTAGACCATTTTTGTCAGTTCTTTTACAAATCTCTGTGCCTGTGACTTACTTCCATGCTAAATAATAAATAAAGAATAGGCCAATTTGTAATCTGTACTAGCAAGTAATTTGTTCCATGTGGCGTTCATTCTTAGGAACCCATACAACTTTCTCCTCCCACCATCCCATTATGATATTAGCATAACTTAGAGCAACATTAGTGCCCATAGCAGTGCCATGTGCTTGGTGATAGGATTGATTTGAAACATGAAAATGGTGTTTGTGGCATGGTCAGTAGTATTTATGTATGTTTTTAGAAGAGAAGTGATCAGGTATTTAAATAATATTCACAAGCTTGATACAGTTTGCATGTCTGATAGCCATGTACTGTGAGCTAACATCCACTGTTATCAGCCAGTCATCATTTTGCCACTGAATAGTTCTGATTTTCAATGGGAAATCAGCAGTGACCCTGAGACATGAAGGTAGCATTTTTACACATGGCTGAAGAAAACAATTATGTTTTCTGAAGTAGTTATCCAACAAACTCACTATTGAGAACATTACTGGCAGTTGAAGAGGGTGGCTTTTATTTGTATTAATTTGCAGGCTGAAGTAAATAGCTTTTGGATATGTAACATTTGAGTATTGGTATTCCTCACGTTGAAAGAAAACTTGACTAAGCCATTCCTGCAGTTGTTCATGGTAATCACAGACCTCTTCTTTGTATTTTGCATAACTGTAGATTTCATACAGTTAGAGTGCTTCTACTGTTTTATTGCTTCTTCTACATAATTAGTTTTCATAAGCAGCCACACATTTCCTCCCTTAGCCAGTGGTTTTATTGTCAATTCTGGATTGTTGCATAATTTGTCAATTGCTAGGTATTGTTGTTTTTTTAGCATGTGATACTTTAATGTGGTGCCGGTGCCTGATCTTCTTGAGATCCTTAGCAACTGCTTAATGACATATATCTATGACATCACAATTGATCCTTTGTATGCAATTTTGGTTTGTGATTGCGACCTACTTGGCCGTAGTTCACCGTTATATCCATTCAATTACACTGTATATGTTTATATTTAATGTTACTATAATTGCAAAGTATGTTTTTACTTTATTACTTTACATTGTAATTACATTATTTTTACTAAAGCTCGCTTTAACTGCAACATCAGGTTAGTGAACCATTCATTCAAACACCAGAGTGACAGATGTCACAGCATTCCCTCAGAGAGGTGCTGAAAGTCACTTTGTTACTGTTTGATTGTGGATATTAAAGTTGTTTGTGCTCTCGGTACTGCTCTTCAATAGCAAAATTGGTTGCGTATAGTGCAGTCTACAGATACATGGCAGCTTGTTTTCTCTGAAGCGTGATTGGTCATCAATGTGTGACCTATTTTCTGTATGTTGAAGCTCTCAGGCTTCAATTCCCCTGCTACATCGACTGACAATGAGTGCTCTACAGCCACGCGCATTAACAGGCTGTAATTTGAGTCTCCCTGCTTGCTGACATTACAGTAAGGACACCAGAAAATACACATTCCTTAGAAATTCAAAGACTGGAGTTAGAATAGCAATAAGAGCAAATTACCCTATCCTCATATATAGGGACTTATTTCTATGCCTAGCTTTAGCTTTTGAGAGCAAGCATTGACCTATGGCTATTTCCAAGAGGTATGTACATACTTCCAATTGCTAGAACCGGTCCAGCCACCCGCGAAAAGTTTTCGCTGTGAGAGATCGATCAGGTGGAGTCTGGAGAGGGTGGGGCTTTGAACCCATCAGTGTCCAAAGAGTTATAAAAGGAGAGGGGCGCCTGGCTGAGTGCCCACCTCTGGCTGAAAAGTAATGGAGGGTGAATTCGGGAGGTGGTCAGTGGTAAGAGGAGGAGCCTACGGCCTATCATGGCCTGAGGAGTCTCTTCTTCCTCCCAAAATACACGCATTCCATGTCCAAGGGGTGAGTGAAAAAAATCATAATTCATTTAATAGAGGTGGAAAGCCAAGGGCGGCTCTTCCATTTGAGCAGAGGAGCATCGCCCCACAAGCCCCTGAGCTGAAAAATAAAACGGTAATAAAGTTGAATTTTTACAGTTTTATTTTTCATCACCCCATCCCGAACTAAGTGTAAGGACGGGGCAGGGCCAGCCCTGCCGAGTGGCAGGAGCAGGGAGCTGGGCGCTTTCAAATTTGCATGTCTCTTTGGCCGGCCATCTTGTGACGGCCAGCCAGACATGCGCACTTTAAAGCTTCCTAACCTAGCTGCCTTGGACATCGGGGTTAGAGAAAGCACAGGCCTCCAGTGCTCTTGGGAGCACTGGGAGAGCCAGCTCTATCCAATCCTAGCGCTGCTTTTTGCTGGATTGGGTAGTGCAGTTTCGTGCATCTGGAGCTTTCTGGAAGACACCCGAGGGAGGAGGACACCGCGCTTTGGAGGTAAGAGAATTTATTTATTTATTGTGTGCCACACCACCCTCAGTACAAGCCAGCCGCCACTGTGGAAAGCCCTTACAAAAGAGCTGAAAACCCACTCTAAGTAGGGGTGTTTCCTATCAACGGCATGGAGGGTCAGAATCAATAACGAGGTAGAGAGACGAGTGGTCAGGTGGAGTGCCCTTCCTAAGTGTCCGAGTTGACACTACATGGCACTGCTTATGTCTTTTCTATGCAGAACTGCTGTTGCAGTCGTTATGTGCACAATACTTCTTAAACCACAATATCATCTTTATGTTTACAGGCCTCGAACAAACAATTAGCACACCGTGGTAACGGCAAGATATCAGTCCCGTGCTCCTTCATGGAGATTGTTTTAATGCTGGGTGAAAGTGGCACAGTGACGCGGTTTGGCCAACACTTCCTCCTCCTGGCCCCAGTTTTCATTGAGGTGTTATACAATGCCTCCAAAGGCGTTCACGACAAGCTGAAGCCAGCGCGGGAGAGGAATGTAACCTTAGATTTCTGGCGTAGCAAACGAACAGAAATGTTATTGTAGCGCATGCCCGCACATTCGCGTCACAGGGAGGGTGGTAAACAATGCTACAGCACTAATATAAAACAACCCACGCGAAAGCGCTTTGACACCTCGTCAGGAGTAGCAAGCGCTATATAAATGCAGTTACAATTTCATATTAGTACAACCCACATGGGCTAAAAAAAATGCAAACTCTCTCTTGGCCATAGCATTCGCAAAGAGTAGTGTGATAATGGTCCGATATTGCGCCTCTGTGCTAAGTTGATAGTATGAAGCGCTCTGTAAATGTAACTACAGTAACTTCACATTATGTTACTTTACGATCTGGTGCTTTCACGACTTTAAGTGGGCCGGGTCCCTCCGGAACTCAGACCAGGCAGTAATTAAAACCGATTTTGAAACGGGCCTCGCTCTATCTTCATGTCCTTAATTTCTACAGTTCAAAAACACTGCTAGATTTTTTAACAATGACTGTAAAAAACATTAAAGGTAATCCATGTCCGCGATGTCCTGTTTATATCTGACGTTTTACTTATTCGTGTATTCCATACCAGTATTTCATTTTCCTTGGAAGCTGTGTTTCTGCACCTTTTTTCATGCAGCTAATTCCTCTTGTATAGTGTGTACTGTGAAAAGTCTCTTTTAGGTATCTGTGTGAGGTCACTTTTGTGGGTGGGCGCTTACAACGGGCCACGAGTGAGAGCTCTGGTGTTCCAGCTGAAGGAAGTGTGAGTTTCCCACAGTACCTGTCAGTGGGTCACAAAAGGGTTCAGCAGGACCATCCAATCCTTGGCCTCTTTAGAGAGCAAAGGACAAGAGTAACAATTGTAACTATGACTGAATGCGAAAGTACATGAAAGAGATATCTACTATGCTGCTTGCTGCTCTTCTTTCCACATTTTGAATGTTTAAATTCTTTTTTGTTTAATAATTAACCCTTTACCTACTTATCTTGTCTGCCTCTATGTACAGCGCCCTGATACCCTGACGGGTCATGTTCACGCTATATAAAACTTTTCAAATAAATAAGTAAGATTCACAGTGGTCAAGATATTGACAGCTGAACGTAAAAGAAAAAGCAGTGCTTACAGATGAGTGGGTGTGGGGATGGTGACATGAAAGAGTCACTGAAGTATCCCTGCAAGAGAGAGTGAAATGAGTGTGTTGAAAAGGAAATAGATGAGATGGAAGGGTTTCAAATAGAAGAGAAAGGCCACAAATGTCTAACCAAGAGACGGCGTATGTGGTATGAAGAGAGCCTTAGGGATGGAAACACTCCGAAGACCACTACACATTCCACAGACATTTCATTTAATGACAGTCTCATATTTTCAGGATTTAAACATTTTTGGTGTTACTCATTGAGCTTATACTGCTAACAAGTGTTGGCAAAGCCGACTGGTCTGCATTGTTTTAGGAGCTTTTGTGTTATTGTATAATATATCTAGATGCAATAACAGAAAACTCACAGGCATGCACTCATAATGACTGGGTAGCATGCTATGGAAAGCTCTGGATTTTAGCTTCTATTTCAAGCTACGCCCATAGTTACATAGGCCACGCCTCTTGGAAACGATTCCTAGTTATGTTGTTTAGTGGACACCACTTTTGGAGACCCACAATTTTTTCATCCCACTTTAAAGCCCCAGGTCCTTTCAGGGACTTAAAAATGTGCCCTGGTGCAGTACGGCACATGCACAAAGATAACAAGCAAAATGGCGCTCACATGCAGCACACCACGTCTGCTAGCCAGAGGTTTGCAGCTTGTGAACTTTAAGCGAATACTTGAAGTGAAGCCTGCTATAATTGGCTATGCCTCTTCGAAGGAAATCAGGAGAAGCAAAACACAAAGGAGAGTACGTGAGGGAAAAGAGGAAGAGAATGCTATACTCGCTGGCTGAAGGGGCAAAGACGAGCTAGGAAGAGAGGTAAGTCAAGGTGTTTAAATGTGTCAGGAATTCTTCTAAAATACTTCCCAAAATGTTATTCAAAATATAAGTGCAGTCATGAAACATATAAGTAAGGTTTGCATTAGGATCTTATTAGACTAGAAAATGTTTTCTGAAGACAGGGACCCCAAGGTACCTTGCAAAAACAGGAAATTCCTCTTCCCTACCAATGCCATATTACGACCGTGCAATAACCACACTCCAAGCTGTCACTTGAAGCGTAAAAGGCCGTTTTATTAGGACAAGGTTGCAACATCTTAATAAACGTTATTAAACATTAAATAATTCAAACTATAAAAAACTGACATAAACCATACAGTTTCATATTCCCTCTGCCATTCTCAACACACCATCCCTTTTGCTTCACTCCTCCCCCTTTCACTCGCTGACCTCATTTCATATACCTTCTCTCTCCTTCACTTGTCCTCCAAACATCCTCCCTTGAATTTCCTTCATTGCTCATTGCATCCCACGCACCGCCACCAGTCAACTGTGCACCCTTCCCCCCCCCCGAGGTGTGGATCTGACCGTATGTGACTCACCACCCCTCCAAAGTACCGCCTATGCCCTGCAACCTGTCCCAAACTGGCAACGCTGTAACCAATCTTACACCCTGCTCATCCTCCTACAAGATGGAGGGTGGGTGAAAGGTCTAACTTTTATCACTCCCCTCCCGGTGATGCTTGGTGTCAGGAAGAGGCCGCATACCCCTCTCCTGACACCTTTTATAGCCCTACCTAACACCCTTCACTTCCCCTAACTAACCCTAACCCCACCGTTTCCTTCCGGTATAGCGCGAAGTACCCCGGGGGAAGACTGGTCTGCGACCCTCACTGCCCCAGGGCGGCCAGCATTGTCTAGATTTACACCTGGGAGTAAACAGAAAGAAAAGAAAGATGGCGTGGCAGACAGCCTTCACTGTAATCGCTTTGCTTGACGGGTTAATCCCTCTGCTAGTTGTACAGTTAGCAAACTAAAGTTTAGTTTAGTTAAGGAATAGGTAACAGGGGTCAAAGGAGTGGGATGTTGTCGGACCCCATCACAAAATGCTACTTCACTTCGCAAGTCGATTAAAATGAGATGAACAATGTAAGTGTGTTAGATTATCTCCG
This sequence comes from Triturus cristatus, assembly GCF_964204655.1. Taxonomy (NCBI): domain Eukaryota; kingdom Metazoa; phylum Chordata; class Amphibia; order Caudata; family Salamandridae; genus Triturus; species Triturus cristatus. Next base: position 273,966,722 of record NC_140588.1, read on the forward strand.
GAGACGATTTTCCACATAATGGCAGCAAAATTGAAACAGAAAAGCAGTCATTAAAAAAACGAAATTACAGTAAGACGTGCCGCATTCTGTCTTCAGCATAGACAAGGAAAATAGCAATTCTCTTGAAAATACCTTATGGGTACCAGTTACAGATGTAGGTTAATAGACATAATAATCTTCCCTGTAAATATGAATATAGGACGCAGCACAAAATGAAATGTTGATTGGCACCTACTAAAAAGCGTGAATTGGAATGTAACTATGGAAGCTAATGTTATGCCACGTACATTCAGACGTGTCCCCTGCATGTCTTTGCAGCAGTGCACATCCCAGTAAAATATGTGACAAGGGCTTCAACTTTTTACCTGGCGGTTACATCTGGATCTCTGGATTGAATGTATTTAAGAGAATGCACATCCTTAATCCTGCAGACACTTTACCAGTAGCGGTCCGTGGAGGGAGTTCGGTGGGGCAGTGAGGCGGGGCGGGGGAGGGGCACGGTGGGGAAATGTAAACACCGGAATATGGACGAACACATTTAAATAAATAAAACGAATTCCTTTGCGCGCGCTGCATCGCAAAATGCGTGTGTACTTACCTCCGTTCATCCATATTCCGGTGTTTACATTTCCCCAGGCTGCCCCTCCCCCGCCCCGCCTCACTGCCCCACCGAACTCCCTCCACGGACCGCTACTGCACTTTACCTAAGCTATTTTAACAGTATTGCAAACTGGTGCCTACTAGGTACACGCAGATCGCTGATGCAAGTGCCTTAGCCCACTGAGCTATTTTACCAACAGACACTTCTGGTCAGCACATCCAGCCTTAAGATAGCTCAGTGTGGTTCTATGTTTTATTTACTCAGAATACTGCGGGCGGACCCACAGTGGCGGGTCCTGAGGATCGCTGTACTCGTAATAAGGCTCTTAATCAACCCAGTGGCTAAAAAAACATAACGTGTAATGTAATTGGTGTTTATGTAAAGTGCTCCAATACTCTCGGTCGAGTTTGCGCTGTATAAAAACTGCACAAAATGCACCATGAGGTAAAACAAAGAATTAATATAAAAGGAGGGACAAATAGATACCCATTTAATGACTAATTTGTACAAAGTGAAACCAGAAACCTTGGATAAATCGAAGGATCCACACGTACATTCTGTGATTTTAGGCAAATTTTTTATTTCATCAAAATTATTTTTCTTCATAATCACATATGAAAGCACTTTGAAATGTGTAAATTCAGAATACCAGCTGTACAAAAACAAATTATGTTTGACTCAATAGACTATAATGTGCTTTATAAGAATCAGGGCCACATACGGGGCTCACATGACAACTATCTTGCCTCTTAGTTCACTAACGACACTGTCACTAGGGCGGGGGCAATGTCAGGAATGGCTCTAACTTCACTTTTAATAAGTACTTTTCAGTGGAATGTGACGTATTCATGTCAAAGCTTCCACAGGTTAACGAAATTCACTTTTTAAAAATTTTGAAGAGTCTATCATATCCTGAAGTTTGTTGCATGATTTACATAGCAAACATTTTCAGGGCTCGGCTTGTACACAGGTTTTAACCCCTTCAGTGCCCCGCCCTTTCCCCTCCTGTGCCGGGCGTTATATTAGCGGGCGGGGTTCATGACGAGATAGTCTCGTCATGGGCACAGCGCAACCGTGCTCCATCACGAGACTCTCTTGTCATGGGCATAGAAGAGGTTAAGAGCCAAGTCAGACACTTGGCTTGGCTCTGACTCAGCTATTAATTTGCTGACTCACCCACCTCTAGTGAAAATTTAAAGTCCAACTGTGCATGTTTCACTTTAGTAATTGCATTAAAAAGAGGTATTTTCAGAACCCATATTTCATGTAAATGATGTCATACATATGAATTATTTCCATTATTTACAGAAGGCAAATAATTGATAATTCCCTTGAATTACGGATTTCATCCAGTGATAAACATAGAAAAGAGATCCTCAGTCCAATTTCCTTCTCACTGGCATGATAAGTTTCTAAGCACGATAATACCTTAAAACAAGCATTTGCAATGCAATAGGTCTCGAATTTATCAGAGTTAGAGTTGTCTGCATTATAAATGACAATGTCTTTTATCTACATGTTTTAGTTTGGAGTGTAGTGGATGTATGAACAGAGACACAAATGCCACACTGCCTAGATGATTTAGAATGAGGAATTACCACTGGGACCAGAGAAGCAGCTGCGCACTGTCTAGAGGACATAGATTGAGGAATTACCACTGGGACCAGAGAATGCAGCTACCAGCTCTGTCTAGAGGACTAAGATTGAGGAATAACCACTGGGACCAGAGAAGCAGCTTCAGCACTATCTAGAGGACTTAGAATGATGAATTACCGATGAGACTAGAGAAACAGGTAGCAGCACTGTGTAGAGGACTTAGAATGAGGATTTACCGATGGGACCAGAGGAGCAGCTATCAGCACTGTCTAGAGGATTTAGAATGAGGAATTACCACTATCATCAGAGAAGCAGCTGCAACAATGTCTAGTGGACTTAGAATGAGGAATTACTACTGGGACCAGAGATGCAGCTACCAGCTCCGTCTAGAGGACTAAGATTGAGGAATAACCACTGGGACCAGAGAATGCAGCTACCAGCTCTGTCTAGAGGACTAAGATTGAGGAATAACCACTGGGACCAGAGAAAGCAGCTACCAGCTTTGTCTAGAGGACTAAGATTGAGGAATAACCACTGGGACCAGAGAAGCAGCTTCAGCACTGTCTAGACGACTTAGAATGATGAATTACCGATGAGACTAGAGAAGCAGGTAGCAGCACTGTGTAGAGGACTTAGAATGAGGATTTACCGATGGGACCAGAGAAGCAGCTATCAGCACTGTCTAGAGGATTTAGAATGAGGAATTACCACTATCACTAGAGAAGCAGCTGCAGCACTGTCTAGAGGACTTAGAATGAGAAATTACCACTGGGACCAGAGATGCAGCTACCAGCTCTGTCTAGAGGACTAAGATTGAGGAATAACCACTGGGACCAGAGAAGCAGCTGCAGCACTGTCTAGAGGACTTAGAATGAGAAATTACCACTGGGACCAGAGATGCAGCTACCAGCTCTGTCTAGAGGACTAAGATTGAGGAATAACCACTGGGACCAGAGAAGCAGCTTCAGCACTGTCTAGAGGACTTAGAATGATGAATTACCGATGAGACCAGAGAAGCAGGTAGCAGCACTGTGTAGAGGACTTAGAATGAGGATTTACCGATGGGACCAGAGAAGCAGCTTCAGCACTGTCTAGAGGACTTAGAATGATGAATTACCGATGAGACTAGAGAAGCAGGTAGCAGCACTGTGTAGAGGACTTAGAATGAGGATTTACCGATGGGACCAGAGAAGCAGCTTCAGCACTGTCTAGAGGACTTAGAATGATGAATTACCGATGAGACTAGAGAAGCAGGTAGCAGCACTGTGTAGAGGACTTAGAATGAGGATTTACCCATGGGACCAGAGAAGCAGCTTCAGCACTGTCTAGAGGACTTAGAATGATGAATTACCGATGAGACTAGAGAAGCAGGTAGCAGCACTGTGTAGAGGACTTAGAATGATGAATTACCGATGAGACCAGAGAAGCAGGTAGCAGCACTGTGTAGAGGACTTAGAATGAGGATTTACCGATGGGACCAGAGAAGCAGCTTCAGCACTGTCTAGAGGACTTAGAATGATGAATTACCGATGAGACTAGAGAAGCAGGTAGCAGCACTGTGTAGAGGACTTAGAATGATGAATTACCGATGAGACTAGAGAAGCAGGTAGCAGCACTGTGTAGAGGACTTAGAATGAGGATTTACCCATGGGACCAGAGAAGCAGCTATCAGCACTGTCTAGAGGATTTAGAATGAGAAATTACCACTATCACCAGAGAAGCAGCTGCAGCACTGCCTAGAGGACTCAGAATGAGGAATTACTGACAGGATCAGAATAACAGCTGCAGCACCGCCTAAAGGACTTAGAATGAGGAATTACCAACAGGACTAGAGAAGCAGCTAGCAGCACTGTCTAGAGGACTTAGAATGGAGAATTACCCATGGGACCAGAGAAGCAGCTGCAGCACTGTCTAGAGGACTAAGAATGAGGAATTACCACTGGGATTAGAGACGCAGCTGCAGCACCGCAGAGAGGACTCAGAATAAGGAATTTTCAACGGGACCAGAAAAGAAGCTAGTAGCACATATTATAGTAAAAAAGAAATGCACTTACTTTAAATAAACAGTGTTAATAATAGTATCCTTTTACATGCATCAGATAAAGTTCTCTGACAAAAGGATATGCTGTGTTTTGTACACGTTATATTGTAATGACTAGGTTAAAAACAAGCATTAGCAACATGCATTTTTTTACAAAGTTATGCAAAAGAAATTAAGAGTATTAAAAAATTGTATAAAAATTAAAGGAGAGATTTTCCCTATAGCCATGATACTTAAGTGCACTTCTTCTCACTTGTAATCTGGTAATGGTGCAGGAGAGCCAATGGCTGCAGAAGACACAACAAATGAATGTCTGGCATTCCATCCGTACACCAGATATCTAATTGACAGAACTAGGCCCTCAGTATTCTTTTACAATAATATTTAAATGCCATGCTCACTATGACTGTGTACTCATTTAAAAAAAGATATATATTATCAAGGCACTGTGTTTAATAAACTATGGCCTTCTATAAAGTGAAGCACTGCTAGCAAAGGCTAGTGAAATCACTAACAATGAAAATTAGAATTAAAAGAAGGAAATAAAAAGTGGAATAAATCCTCTTGAGTAAATAAGTGTACACCCCCCTTCACTCACCACCGGGGCTGCTGCAGGTAACGCTGAGCTCTGAGGCAGGGCTGCGGGCTGGGACAAGCATGCTGCTGGGGGTCGGAGGCCGTGGACCCAGGGCTGGGGGGTTGAATACCATGTTGCGGGGGTAGCATGGACCCCACACTCTGTGACAGGTTCAGAAGGCAGGCCAGGTGACTGACGGGGTATTGCTGCTGCAGCCTACAGAGGACTGGGTTGGCTAAGCCCATGACAAGAGGAGCACAGGAGTGGCCCAGGGCCCACCTGTTGGTATGGTGAGACTCTGAGTGTCTGCCAGTGGTGCAGACTTCACTACGGCACAAGTGGAATCTCCCTGCACCTACGAGTGAAAATGACAGCAGACTTGAAGCCCGTGTGTCGCTCCTCCTCCCCTCTCCCTCCACCACAGAGGGTGGCACATCTTCGGGGCTGCAGCTCTGGAAGAGTACTCTAGCCCGTCACATGATTTTTCAATTTCTACCCATTTTTTGACACTGAAAACAAAATGTAATACACAGCTGACCAGGAAAGTTATAAAATAAGCAAGAAATGCCATTGTTGGTGATTAGGAGCTCAGGCGCCTGCTAAAACATTGAGCGCGGCGCCCATGTTGTTGTTAATATGAAAGCGGGCACCGTGCTGCAACAAACTGCGACACTCTTGTTGTTACTATAAAAGCGGATATGTTGAAACAGAGTTGAGTGAGCCGTGCGGCCGCCATTGTTTCCTTAGTTTCCTGGTCAGTTGTGATTACATGTGGCGTTGTGCAGTACAGTAAAGAAAAAAGAGAATTGATAGTAATTTACAAAAAAACTAATTATATAAGCTGGCGCCTGCTAAAATATTAAGCGTGGCGCCTGTGTTGTTGTTAATATGAAACCAGGTGCTGTGCTGAAAGTTTAGAGCCTGCCTGGGGCAGGACAGTGATGAGGAGCAGAGAGGGCAAAAGTGGCCACCATTGCAGGAAAGCATGGTGAGCCTGCAATAGGAGAACATCAATAAAGAAAATAGTGCTCACAGACTGTAAATAAAACATTAGGAGTAACAACACACAACCAGTCCTCATGGGAGGTTACGAAAGGAGAAAAGGCAATTCAAGGACGGACTACTAAACCCATTTATGAATCAAAAGCAACCATTTAGAAAGGACAGTACAGGAGCCAATTGAAAAGATGGGCTGAAAATGGGCGGAGCTTCAAGTCCATACCTGAATACAACATGTCTCGAACAGACAGCACAACCGCTGCCTAGGCGAGACCTAAAAATGTAAACGTTTAAACACATTGGACAGGATAATCATTGCCTTTTGTGCAATCAGCATTTTCCATATTTATTTATAATACTTTTCTAACAGAAGCCTGGTCATGGTGCACCTGGGTACTTATATTGTAATAAGTTAATATAAGTTCAATTAAACAATACGAAACATTATGTAAAACAATGAGTGCGTGTTCAGGGCAAGGGCGACGCAAGCGGTTCATGGGCCCTAATGCAGGCAAGAGATATTGAGCCCACCCTCCCATAGCTCAGTTTCAGTACTACACAACAGTGATAATGGGGGTGCACTAGGCCTCTCCTTCTCCTAGACCAAGGTTCCCCTGCTGCACTACTGATATCTATGCCCCTGGTTCAGGGGACAGTGTGGGTATCCAGTGCTTTAAATGGGCCAGTACTGTCAGATACTAAGTACCTTCAGTTCTTTATTTGGAGAGGCAGAGTACCTGCACTTCTCAGCAGAGGTGGAATGCTTTTAATTGGAGAGTACCGGCACTTATCAGAAGTAAGCTGGTACTTTGGTATAGGGTACCTGCACTTCTATTTTTCCATTTCAAGCACTGTGGTAATTACATGTTAACAGTCCACACCAATGCAGCACTCCTCATCGGGTGGGACATGACGCCACTGTAGCCCAATTATAACTCTCAGGTGTACTAGGCCAATCAGCTTCCATCAGGTTTGCAAATTAGCAGAGCCAGGTTGCAAGCCTTACAGATGACAGGAGAAACAAGCATTGGCATAGCCAATAGGTCTCGCCTTTGGGGCATTATAAGTGTTTAGCCATGCAACAGTTGAAGTTGCGCCAAGGATATTGTGCTGCATAATTAAATACTTATAAGGTCCCAAAGGCGAGACCTATTGGCTATGCCAATGCTTGTTGTTAGGATGCGCTAGTAATTTTTAGATGAATGAGATTGTTTTTAAATACCTTTTTTCTTTATACCTTCAATCATTTAATTTATGTAACACATTATTCTTGCAACCAAAAAACTGGACGTTTGCCATACCCACTGACTACGTGAATACTTGTTAGTTTAGCAGGAGCATCTCGGACATGTGGCTTTCCACAAAGACGTTACTGTGATTGGAACCTGGTTGGGACTAGGAATCACGAAGTGGTGAGGACGGGGTTTATTTATATATAATTGAGAAAGTACAAAATGCATCTCTTATTTTTATATTTATGTTATTGTTTTGCACTTCTTTAGAATAAAGAAAGATGATCTGAACGGCCCAGAATTGAACCGTTTACTGGTCAAACAATGAATTTGGGATTAGAATCCAGTTCTTCGGATTCCAAGAGCAGGAATTTTGTCAGAGTGAAGATAAATCCACTCTGGCTCAGCTCCGTCTTTCATTTCGGAGATGCGCCCATGTTAAAACATGATTTCCATTTCTGGAGGATTCTGCGGTTTGAGTTAGTCCCTGGTGTATTAGGCAGTCTGTTGTCATTTCGTATATAATAACCCGGGTGCTCTTTGATATCACGCAGTCCCATAAACAAAGCTATTCACCCCATTTCCCGAAAATTAACGGGTTTCCCGACTTGGATCTGTTTCTCCTTAACGTAGAGTACTGTGTGTCTTTTACAAACGTCTATTAACCTGTCTTTGAAGGCAGACATGTTGTTGCTAGTTCGTTCAATTGTGCCGGTACACCTGCAGACCGCCCACCTCGGCAGGCTCAGCTGGTATCAGCTGTACACACATAGAACCGAACCACCTACGACCGGGCCCAGAGCACAGCAATCCTGTGTGTACTGGCGCCAGTGCAATTCATGCTTGTGTATAGCTCTGAGTGTACAAGGAAGGTGACAACGTGTGCGCCTGGACGCGGTCCTCCACTTACTTTGAGGATCTGGTAGGTGATCTTTCTTAGGGGGTCTAGTGCGCAAGACAATGCCAGTTGCAAGTGGTGGTGGGTGGGGGGGAGAGGGTTGGGGCCGGGTGAAGGGATGTGCAACATGACCCTGGGCTTAAAGTGACGGCTCCAAGTCACGGACAGACAAGAAGATGTGCTTATTCAAGCCAAGTCACAGGAAGTTGCTCGCAAAACTACAAGATGGAGTCAAAGAATTCTAGAAGGGACTTGAATATGCAGAAATCTTCAAATGGACGGCATTGTACTGTGAGAAATTCAATTGTGCCAACACAACATTCTGCAGGGGGTTTAATAACAACAGGAGCGACGGATTTCAGTAGGCAACGTTCAAATGTGTTTAATCTACCCGAAAATGTGGAAGGCCCGATAAACAAGTAACCTGAGATGAGAATGCAGGCAGCCCTCGCCGCTGCTGCGCGCTCTATTTATTTGTTAAAAACAAGCCGGTAATGTTTGTTTAAACAAGACGTGCGGCCGCGAACGGGAGTTGTGCGCGCGCGCGCGAAAGTGGAACGCGAAAGTGAAACTGATCGCGGTCCAGATGGTGCCTCAGACGGTGAAAGCTGGCGGGTGCACGCATGCACACGCGCGTGAACGCAAACTTTAGGCCACCAAAAGCCTGTGGTAGCACTTTGAAAACCCCGCTTACTAAATGTCTCGTAGAGCAGCGCATGCGCTGGCTCAGGCGAGACCTAAAAACATCTCAGCCAATCAGAACAGCAAATTTGAGTCCAGGCCAGCAGTCACAGTGTCACTTGATAACATTTCTAAAGAACTACTTAACAGATTTACACCAAAATAAGGACATGACCCAGGGTGAAACAAACTCTAAGTTGATGCCAAGTGTTGTGACATTTTGTCGGGTCTTTCAAATGAAGCCCAGTTTTAAAAAACACCGATCAGAGTTTGATTGGAAAAGGCAGGTTGTATACCTTTTTTCCGGAATGCTTCGAGCAGGATTGTCAAATAGGGACACACAGCCTTTTGGAAATATTGTCATCAACGTTAAGACTTACTTTGATACTCTGCTGCTCATCAAAGCTGGGTTAACACATAGAAGCTTTGCTTCAGTGGGCTGCAGCTGCAATCATGATGATCAGTCTCCATGCTTGAATCAAGATCTCTCAGAGCTGCAAGGATATCAGGGTGCTGTGACCTCACATTGTGACTGTCGTAAAGGTAAAGACTTGGGCTGACCGGTAAATCTGTGGAATGTGTGGTGACCTTTACCCCCCTCATCTTTAGAAAGAGACTGAAACCTTATAGATGACATTTGCGTGTTGTCACCGGTCGCAGCTTGGACCCTTGCACTGCCTTTGAGACACCTAGCTTCACAAGTGGCAAAATTAGGTCCAAGAACACAAGATCAGTCTGCCATTGAAGGGCGTTGGGCGCTCCAGTCTTTGCTTTCTACACATTTCTTTTTTTATTCTGTCAGTGTAATAAAAAAAATGAACCACCAACAGCTGCCAAATGAAGTAAGACAAATATACTTTTAAATGTATGTTGTGTGCGTATGAGAGTTGTTTATGTGTGAGAGAATCTGTGTGAGCACGTGTGAGTAAATGTGACTGACAGAAGTAGAGAGAATGGGTGAGATTGAGTGTCAGTGAGTATAAATAAGTCAGAGTGAGAATAAACGAGAGTTAGTGTGACTGCAGGTGAGTGGCAATGAGAGACTAAGAATGAATATGATGAAGTGTAAGCAAGAATTAGTGTAAGTGAGAAAGAGTGAGTGTAACTGTGAGTGAGATGCTGGGTTCTTTTTGGACAGGGGTGCACTATCAAGCCAATGGAAGCTCGAATTAGTGAAGTCCAAGGGCAGAAAAGCAGGCACAGCCCCCTTTACATTTCAAAGCCGAGAGAGGAGCTTCCTCGCTTTCTCAACATTGTGATGAGTGGCTGCAGTATCGAGAACTCGGCATCAGTGAATCGGCGCATGCGCACACCATCCTATGGCCTGGGCTAGGACGAGTTGCAAAAGCTTATATGCTGGTAGAAAAAGGCTTGGAGGCTGTGGTAGTAAACACACGTGCTCGGCCTGACGGATGCTGTGTTTATAATCTATTAAAGTTAAATCCTTGATGCTGATGGCATATGCAGGAGCAAGCAACTGGCAGACATGTTATGTATAGTATCCATTGGGACTGGCCGTACTGGGCGTTTCCCTAGGAGGCTGGGGGCGAGTTTCGCAGTGGTGGGGTCCTGGTTTTGCTAATGGGGGCCGGTTTTGCGCAGTGCTGCAATATTGTCCCCAGTAACAAAAGCAGCAAGCAAGGGGTTTAGCCTCCCAGAGCCAGGCATGGCTTCCCCAGGGGCTGGTCCGAAAAAATTGCCAAGGCTGCTTTGGATTCCCAGCCCGGCACTGCCTAACATACTCTATAGCAGTTAAGTTACTCCCCTGAATACTGAACCCGAGACTCTTGAAGATCGTCACCTTGGCTGCAAGAAAATGTTCGCAAGTGGCAGGTGCAGGCACTTCAGACAGCACGTCGGTCTCCCATCATCCTCTTCCTGCCTCGCCATTGCTGTTCTTAACAGCGACTGAGAGGAAACCAGTCCCAGGTGTTGGCGGGTCCTGTACGGCACAAATCAGGGGTGGATGCCTGTGTACAGAGACTCCCAAGCAGTGCTTCATTGGAGCTGGTGGTTCCTGGTGGGGACCACTGGCATTCATTTTTGGTCATCAGCACTTATTTTTCATCATCAGCCATTTGCCAAAAGCAAAACAGGGAAAACACAGAAGGCAGAAAGAAGGAAGAGAACAACAGAATAATTGCCACAAAGAAAGTAGGAACTTGCAACAGTGAGATAAACAGGAAAGAAGTGTCCAGTGGTGGTTTAGAGAGGCATGACATGAATTCAAAACTTCACAGCCTTGGCATACGGTGTGCAACATTTAATAACGCCGGCCATGGGCTTCTGAGCATGGCTTTGGGTCTCAGCCCTTATTCTTTCACAACGTAACACACCCCACAACATAAGCATGGCCCCTATTACTTTAAACAAGAATTGGCAAAGCCAATAGGACTTGCCTATGCAAGTGCTATGGCTTTTCCTATGTGTTTTAGCCATGTTGATCAGCATGGCTAAACGTTAGTGCCGTAGAGTAGAGTGGAGTGGAGTGTTGCAGAATGGAGTGGTGTAGAGTTGTGTGTTGTGGAGTGTCATGGAATGGCATAGAGTGTCATGGTGGCATGGCATAGAGTAGAGTGGAGTGATATTGAGTGGAAGGGCACAGAGAGGAGTAGAGTGCTGTACAGTGGAGTGACATAGAGTGTTGTAGAGTGGAGTGGACTGAAGTGTCATGGAGAAGAGTGTCATAGAGAAGAGTGGAGTGGTGTGGAGTGGAGTAAAGTGGCATGAAGTGGCGAAGAGGGAGTTGAGCACAGTGTACTAGATTGTCAAAGATTAGAGTGGAGTAGATTGTCATAGAGTGGAGTGGCATAGAGTGGAGTAGACTGTTATAGAGTGGAGTTGCATAGAGTGCTATTGAGTGGCACAGAGTGGGGTGGCCTAGAGTGTTTATGGAGTGAGTAAAGTGCAGTGGAGTGAGTACAATGTTGTAGAGGGTAGGGGCGTAGAATGGAGGTGCATAGAGTGGAGTAGAGTGTCATGGAGTTGCACAGTGTCATAGAGTGGAGTGGTGTGGAGTGGAATAGTGGGAGTTGAGTGGAGTAGCATTTTGTAGAGTAGAGTGGTGTAGATGGAGTTGATTGTCATAGAGTGGAGTGGCAAAGAGTGGAGCGGAGTGGAGTGTTGCAGAGTGGTGTGGCATAGAGCAGAATAGAGTGTTGTAGAGTGGAGTGACATAGAGTGTCGTAGAGTGGAGCGGCATAAAGTGTTGTGGAGAGCATAGAGTGGCATAGTGGTGTAGGGTGGAGTAGTGTGTCATAGACTAGAATGGAGTAAATTGGCATGGAGCGGCATGCAAGGAGTTGCACAGAGTGTGGTAGAGTGGTGTAGATTGGCATAGAGTGACATAAAAGGCAGGAGAGAGTTGTATAGTGGAGTGGCATAGAGTGTCATAGAGTGGAGTGGCTTACAGTGTAATGTTATAGAGTGTAGTAAAGTGTTGTACAGGGTAATGGAGTAGAGTGGTGTAGCATAGCGTATTGTGGAGTGACATAGAGTGGAGAAGAGTGTTGTGTCGTTGAAGTGTCATTGAGCGGAGTGGCGTTGAGTGTTGTGTCATAGAGTGGAGTGACATAGAGTGTTGTGTCATAAAGTGGTGTGTGGTAGAGTGGAGGGGTGGGCCATTGCATAAAGTGACATGTTGTAAGAGGAGTGGCATGCCAAAAAGTGGCATAGAGTGGAGTGGCAAGTCATAGAGTAGAACGGACTGGTGTGTTGTAGAGTGACGTGTTGCTGAGGGGAGTAGAGTGGAGTGGGGTAGAGTTGAGTGACTTGGAGTAGTGTGGACTGTTGGAGAGTGGTGTGGAGTTTCATAGAGTGGAGTGCCATGTCATAGAGTGGAGTGGACTGGCGTATAATGGACTGGCATGTTGTAGAGTCTCATAAAGTGGAGGGGCGTAGAGTGTTGAAGAGTAAAGTGATGTAGAATGAATTGGCATTCTGCATGATGTGGTATGCATTATGCATGATGTGGTAGCGCACTGCCATTACAGCCAACACATTTTGAATTTAAATGACCATTACTTTTGCACAGACATGCAGTGTTACTGATTAAAATACACAGCGCTCAAACGACAATGTGTGGAAAATATATCACCTAGATTATTTATTTATCTTGTTAGCATTAAAATATTTGTTTCCATCGCACCTTATAATTACAACAAAAATTGCTTAATTTGTGCTTTCCTAATTCTGATACATTCTGAAATATCTGCACAGTTTATTTAGACATTTAAATTGTGTTGTATGTGAGAAAAAAGCCTTTCCTTTCACATCAAAATTGCCAAAATTCCTCTCACTTTGAAGAGTTAAAAGACAGAGCCTGATATTTGACCTCTGTCTTTGAATGCACAGAAAATGTGACAAGATAAGAGCCAGACAAGATTTAAAGGCCTGTTTATAGATAGCGAGCACTCCTAAAGAATACAGTAAATAGATTATGCTCCACTGGAGGGACAAACTCAAACGGGGCAACCTAAAACAAATAAATCTAGCAAATAGAAAGCAAGCAAATGTGAGTTACAAAACTCAAAGCCAACAGTAAGCAATGGGCGAAATGTTTTCAGGGCCCAGCCCCTTTCCATGGGTACAGGGACCGACGGGGCCGGAATTTAGCATGTGCGAGTTGGGCCCATGAGCGGGGCGCCTACCTCTGGAAGGGCTCTGCAGACCTTTGCAGCAGCCTCCCTAGGACTTGGGTTCAAAGAAAAGTGTGTTTAAATACTTTTTCTAAAGGTTGCTGATGGTCTTGTTCACTTTTTTGTTTGTCTTTCTTTTTATGGTGCTCCTTAATCTTGCCCGCTTAATTTCCTCCTACTTCTCCCAAATTTTCAATACATAGACAATTAAAGACAACAAGTTTGGGGGGGGAGGTCCCCCAGGGCACGGTCTGAGCAAAGTCCAGCTCTGGGGGAAAGAGAATGAGGCTGGTCCCCTACTCCATCTAGTCCCTATACCCGAGCAGACCAAAAAAACCTGAGGAATTCAGAAATGGGAGCAAAATGACAACCGCGGGTGCAAACGTGTGTCTTGCTGCATGTGGTTATGCAAGTAAATTGCTGCATGTGGTGCTCTGACCTATGATTCTCTTCTATTTTACACATTTAAAATGAATTAAAAAAACATACTTCCTAAGCCCTCCCACCGTTGGACGTCCAAAAACACACTAGTGGAACATCCCAGCTGGTGTACGTTTTTTCACACAGTTCTTGGAGTATATAATCAGCACAGTCACGCACACACAGATGCATGCGCACATACACACGCCTTCGGGCCCCCGCACCCCATATTCCAGACCACTGAAAGGTTCTCCATGTCACGCGAACGGCATATTATGCCGTATAGAAATACTGACGTAGAACTGTACTGAAAACAGTAGGAAATTCTATTAAATATTCGCTGATCACCAAAACTGAGTGTGTGTTCTCTAGTTTTTATTAACAAATAACTCTACATTGGAAGGATGAAAGGCTCATTCACTCGCATGGGATTGAGGCCAATGTCCTGCGACCAAACAGATCTCTCCCGCGTGTGCATTAATCCAGGCACCTGTTATCGAAAGCCTATCTCATGCATAGGGTCACCATGCATGAAGTTGTTTCTTAAAATAGAAAAGGGCGAAGTAGAAAATGTTTATGTCTTATACTTATATGCAGACCACACAGCCAAACTTGCTCAAGAAACTGCACCATTGCATCCCTAAGGCCAGGCCCCCAATTTTTGCACTAGTAAATCTCGAAAGGGAGTATCACTTTAAATGTTATCCCGGCACCGAAGACATCCAGCAGTTGCACAAGCATTCAGTCTCGCAGAGAGCCTACTAGTTCAACATGGCTGACAGGTTTTGAGTGGTAAAGCTTCAAGGGGAAACATCAGGCAACCAAAATGATGCCAGGAATAAAGTACGCAAGGCAACAAGGAGCTCCCTGAGCATATAAATGATTCCGAAGTTTGCGTTCCTTTATAAGGACATGGAACTCCTAGGTGACGTGCAATCCCATTCAACATAGAGCATATTTGCAATTTATTGCTAATAATACATGGTCACACTACCTCACTTCACCCAAACTGCTTAAATTTGTGTGGTCCTTCCTATAAAAGAGATAGATTGAAGATATATGCAAAAAAGTGAGTAACTTCAGTGTGAAATTAATCACACTAATATGTGACAAGTAATATTTACACAAACCTATTACAAGCAGTTTAATGGAAGTCACTTTAAAAAATTGCTAGTAACATGGACAGTGACTTCTGCCTTTATGTAATGAACTCTGGAACTGCAAATAAACATACTGCCCTAAATGTTTCCTTTCTGCTAACGACTGGGCATTTCAGTGAAACACAGTGGATTGCAGGTGAAAAGCTAGCCCTCACTTTTATTGTTTGAGCAGCAGTTCTGCTTATGCTTCCTGACCTGCCTTTAACCCTGTCTGGTGGCTCTGGTACTAGGCGCTGTGATATCACATCTCAACTGTAAAATGTTATTGGAGTAAAGTAGCAACAGCAGTTTCCTATTACAGATGGCTACTGTTGTCACAACCAGACTGTAACAAGAAAACTTGTGACTGGTTATATGATTATATTGCAGGATCTATTGTATTTACATGGCTAGTAAAATAGGATGTATTGTACACTCTGAGGTGCAGTGGAAAATGTACTTTTCCTACGAAATCTCACACTCACAAATAAAACAGCCCTACAGTCCTGGATCCAAGAATTCCACCTTAGATTTGAGGTACTGAAAGCTGGGGATGCTGGCGACAGGAAAATGTTTTGCTTGGGAAAGCCCACTTGTTACATTTGTTAGGTCACATTAAATAATTCTCTCTCCCTCTCTCTCTCTTTCTATCTCTAGGTCTCTTTCTAGCACTCTTATTTGCAGAGAATTGCAGTATATAGGGACCTCAATGTTAAAAAAAACACCACGAGTCCTAACATTCAGCAGTTACTGTGCTTCCACAATATTAACAAGTAGTAGTGTTGTACATAGGCGGTGGCACTTGCAGTGGGCCGAGAAGGACCTAGAGAAGGAGGCTGAACTTACGTTTGATTCTGAACATTTACTGGTGAATTCAGGGTCCTTGAGGGTTTTACTTTCCATAGACTTTGGAAAGAATTTCAATGGGTTCTCAATATTATAGCTTAATTTTGTCTCACAGAACACAAATGTCCTCTTGTGGTTTAACTTATATCATGCTTACCCAAAATAAGTCACTCAAACATATGTTAAACAACTTAGTGAAATGTGTCCTGATTTTGTTTTTTAAATATATAGAAGCTAGTGGATGACCCAACAGAGATCTGGATCAAAGAATATCATCAAATGTTACTAGGATGGAAAGAGAATGGCTTAATCGATCTTGAAGAATACCTATACTTGAACACAGACCATTCTATTAAAGCAACAATCTACTTTCTACCGAAAGTACATAAGGCGATCCACAAAACAGCTGGTCGACCGATAGTCAGTTCCATTGGTTCCTTATTAGAATCTACATCCAGATTCGTGGACATCTTCTTAATGGATTATGTGACCTCCCTACCTTCATATCTAAGGGACATCATGGACTTTTTAAATAAAATCTGAAAGAGTGAATGGAAGGCAGGTGTACTAATGGCAACAATAGATGTTTCATCGCTTTACACATCGATCCGTCACATTGATGGAATAAAAGCTGTTGACAATTCCTGCAGACGAGATCAATAAGCCATCTGGAACATTCTGCCATGTTGATAGAAATGCTGACCTACTGTCTACATCATAACATTTTTCTCTTTCAAGGTAACCAGTATCGGCAAAAACAAGGTACAGCGATGGGGACATCTTTTGCCCCCACATACGCCAACCTGTTGATGGCAGTGTGGGAGACTGAGACTCTGAAAAGACAAAAACACTCAAAAATAAAAATTGGTGTCGATTTATTGACGACCTCTTTGTCGTATGGGAAGGGGATCGTGTTGACTTACAAACCTTTATTGACTCTCTCAATGAAAATGAATACAATTTAAGCTTCACGTCAACAATCAGAGAAACCAACACCATTTTCCTGGACGTGGAAGTCTTTATCAGAGGAGATAGGGTATGCACCAAAATGCATCGTAAGCCCACATCATGCAATAGTATACTGCATGCAAACAGTGGGCATCCGCAGAAGTTAAAATGGAGCATACCCTACGCTGAAATGCTTCGGGCAAAAAGGAATTGCTCTGAAAACTCTGATCTGGATTGTGAAATCGACAAAATGAGCCGTCGCTTCATGGAGAGAGGTTATCTGCTGGAAGTCATCCATAACGCCAAGTCCAGAGTCAAATTAAAAGTAAGAACTGATCTCCTAACACCGTCAAAAAGGAAACCGCGAGAAGGAGGTCTAGCAGAAACAACAACACGATTAATCATGGACTTCAACAATCAAAGTGGAGAACTAAAGTATATCATTGGCAGGAATTGGGAAATTCTAATGTTAGATGAAACACTGAGAGAAACCTTGACGCCACATCCGAGTAGCACCTATCGGAAAACAGCCTCCCTCGGAGCTATTTTGACACAGAGCCATCTAGAGATACGAGAACCAAGAACAACCTCATGGCTCAATACACCAGGATTTTGGAAATGCACAAAATGCCGAGCCTGTGAGCATGGCTCAAACAATACAAACTACCAACTTCAGAATGGAAAAACTGAGAACATCATGGACCACATCACATGTGAATCAAAATATGTGGTCTATAGGTTAACCTGTCCCTGCAAAAAACATTATGTAGGAAGCACAATCAACAAATTAAAGCTACGAATCCTACAACATCTACGTGCAATAAAGAACAAGGATTTTAGCTATCCTATAGCAAAACACTTTCACGAATACCATCAGAGTGACTGTAAACAACTAAAGTATTCTGGGATCAAAATTGTGAAACCTACAGAAAGGGGCTGGGATAGAACTCTGAAGTTGCGCAGAATGGAATCTCGACTGATCCTGGCAATTGGAACAGTTTATGCCTATGGACATAACCAAGATGCAGAACTATTTGTACAATTGTAAATAGCGAAAAATGAACTTGGAGTCAACCATAAAGCTGTATCATAATGCCATTCTGAATTTAGTGTATATGGATGTATTCTCCTTCCTTTCTATTCATGAATTCCCTGACACTGTACATAGAACTTTGCACACCTTTTGAAAACAACTCTTACTAAATGATGATACAGTTGTACAATAGAATAGACTAAAGCCAACCTCTCCCCTCTAAGGATTAGCATAAGAGGGAGGATTAATTTCAGGTAGAGGTTTTCGTATCCCTCCCTTACCCATAAGATTGATTTGTGAACTTTTAATAAGTTGACATCCATGAACAGGGTCACTGGAGCTGTGTTTTAAATTGATCCTGGTCTTAAAATTGTACTTTACATTTACTTCGATCAATTAATGAATTTTTATCATATGACATAATTATGTATTTGAGACGAATGTCGAATTCTATCTTGAAATGTACTGCAAAATGAACTGAATTAGACAAAAACTCTGAGTGCTCATGTGACAGAATAACATATGTCTCACAGTGGACATCGTAAATGGGTAGGAAAATGATAGATGATTGACAAATGTATCTTAAAATGTACATAGGGAAGTAACATAAGAACAGAAGGAAATGGCTTTATGTCTTTTTAAATTGTATAACTTGAGGAAAATAACCTTATCCTGCACAAGCACTTTTTTTTTCTTGACATAAGAATGTACTTTACAATCATTGTCAAAATGGCGTTTGAATTGCACGTTGTTTGTTAATGGAGGCTAGCAGTCTAGCTACTGAGAAGCAGTAAACACAAACAAAGGGTTAAGCACATAGCACTTTCTTTAAATACAGTCTAGATGTGTGGGACTCTATGGTCCAGTAGAAGGCTAGTGGTAGCCGAAACGCGTAGGCTGTTCTATCTTTGCTCACGTTTGCACAATGGTGTGTAAATAAACAAATTTTTAAAAAATCAGTTAACTTGCCGTGGTGCCGGGACTTTTGCCGTGCTCGAAGATTTCCACACGGGGGCGAGGGGATTCCAGGAAAATATATATATATATATATATATATATATATATATATATATATATATATATATATATATATATATATATATATATATATATATATATATATATTACCTACTGGCGGTCGCCAGTAGGTAGTTATAGTTAGGACCACGTTTCCATAGGAAATCCGCAACATTCTATTTTGAATAACTTTGGCGCCGGTCGACGAATCCTCGCGAATTTTTCAAAATAGGTGGGGCGCTACGCTCCGCTCCTACCCTGAAAGTCTCGGGGGGATTCGTCAAGCGGGGGCTGAGATAAAAGGGGGGTCCCAAAACGCGTTTTTTCCATGCATTTTTCCATAGGACCTTTAGACAGGGCTACAGCCCGAACGGCTGAACAGAATTACTAGAAATTTGGCAGAGAGGTAGTCCTCAGGTCAAGGAAGTGCCTTTTGTAGGTTTGGTGTAAATCTGTTCAGTAGATTCTGAGAAAATAGCCTTTAAATCAATATATATATCTGAGCCAGCTTACGGTGCGCTTACGGTACGCTTACCGTACGCGTACGGTGGCGTGCGCGAGCGCGATTCTGATTGGCTCTTAGATCTTAGTAAACATTCGAATCGGCCGAAACCAGGAAGCGGCGGCCGCCATTTTCTCTCTCGCACTGAGAGTGATGTTTAAAATATAAAGCACAAAAACATGTAAAGGGGCTGTTTAGACAGCTCCCACACACATAGCCATGTTGAGGGAGTCCCCAAAGATCCCACAAGGCCAAAAACGGAATTTTTATTTTTTCGGTAATTGCGCCGATTACGCTTACCGTACGCGTACGGTAAAAAATTATAAAAAAAAAAAAAAATCCACACTCTCCCCACCCCGTGTGCAATTGGTGCCCGAAGGGCACCAAATGTGCATGGCTTAATAGAGATGAGATAAACTAAAATTAAAAAAAAAATAATAATAAAAAAAAAAATTATCCACACTCTCTCCACCCCGTGTGCAAAAGGTGCCCGAAGGGCACCATTTGTGCATGGCTTATAACATATACGAAAAATTAAAATATTACCTTTCAAAACGAAGTGCATCACATGTCCTCCATGTGCGCACGGTGCGCGAAGCGCATCGTGCGTACATGGCCCATCTAGCGTAACGTGGGCACGCGGTGCGCGTAGCGCACCGTGTGCCCACCGTGCGTGCACGGCACTAACTGCGTAAAGTGGGCGCGCGGTGCGCGAAGCGCACCGTGCGCGCACGGAACGAACTGCGTTAAGTGGGCGCGCACGCCACGAATGGCGTAAAGTAACTTAGCATTTAAAAAAACGTACAAATTCACTGAAAAAACCATAGGTTTCACACACGTTATAGTTAGGAATTAGCATTTAAAAAACCTTGCAAATTCACTGAAAAAACCATAGGTTTCACACATGTTATAGTTAGCGGAAATTTTACTGATAAAAAACCAATGAAATTCCCCCGTTATAGTTAGTGCAGGCAACTATAACTCACGCGACCGCAATCTTCTGCTGATGACATATGTGTCTTTATGAAAAAAAATATTTGTAATATATGTATAGCTAAAAATGTATGGAAGAAGACATGGGCAAATAAGTGTCTAAATACAGTATTAGCATCAGCAGAGGATTGCGGTCGCGTGAGTTATAGTTGCCTGCACTAACTATAACGGGGGAATTTCATTGGTTTTTTATCAGTAAAATTTCCGCTACCTATACCATGTGTGAAACCTATGGTTTTTTCAGTGAATATATATATATATATATATATATATATATATATATATATATATATATTATCTACTGGCGGTCGCCAGTAGATAGTTATAGTTACAACCTAGTTTCCATAGGAAATCTCAAAATTCTATTTTGAATAACTTTGGCGCCGATTGACGAATCCTCGCGAAATTTTCAAAACTAATGGGGTGCTCCGTTCAGCTCCTACCCTGAAAGCCTCGGGGTGATTCGTCAAGCGGGGGCCGAGAAAAAGGGGGGGTCCCAAAACACGTTTTCCCCATGCATTTTTCCATAGGACCTTTAGTCGCAGCTACAGCCTGAACGGCTGAACAGAATTACGTGAAATTTGGCAGAGAGGTAGCCATAAGGTCAAGGAAGTGCCTTTTGCAGGTCTGGTGTAAATCTGTTCAGTATTTCCTGAGAAAATAGCATTTAAAAGCATATCAATATCTATACGCGCGCACCGTGCGCGCACTGTGCGCGCACCCTGCCGTGCGCGAGCGCAATTCTGATTGGTTGTTAGATGTCGGTAAACATTCGAATCGGTCGAAACCAGGAAGTTTCGGCCGCCATTTTGTCTCTCGCAGTCTGAGGGGGTGAAAAAAAAGGCGGAGAACGTGAAAAGGGGGCAGAGTGGACAGTTCCTGACCCCTAGCCTTGGTCAGGGGGTCACAGAAGGACCCCCAAGGGCGGAAAAAACGATGTATTTATTTTTTAAAAATCGCGAGGTCGCGCACGGCGAACCGTGGACGCTCGGTGCGCGAAGCGCACCAAGCGCCCACAGCGCGCGCACAGTGCACGAAGCGCTCCGTGCGCGAACGGTGCGCGCACGGTGAAAAACCTGAAAAAAAAAAAATTATAAATACATAACTTAGCATTTAAAAAACCGTACAAATTCACTGAAAAAACCATAGGTTTCACACACGTTATAGTTACATATTAGCATTAAAAAAAACCTTGCAAATTCACTTAAAAAACCATAGGTTTCACACATGTTATAGTTAGCTGGACATTTCACTCGTAAAAAACCAATGAAATTCCCCCGTTATAGTTAGTGCAGGCAACTATAACTCACGCGACCGCAATCCTCTGCTGATGACGTCAGATATTACATCACTGATGACATATGTTTCTTTATGAAAAATAAATATTTGTAATATAAGTATAGCTAAAGATTAATGGAAGGAGACATGGGTAAATAAGTGTCTAAATACAGTGATGTAATATCTGACGTCATCAGCAGAGGATTGCGGTCGCGTGAGTTATAGTTGCCTGCACTAACTATAACGGGGGAATTTCATTGGTTTTTTACGAGTGAAATGTCCAGCTAACTATAACATGTGTGAAACCTATGGTTTTTTAAGTGAATTTGCAAGGTTTTTTAAATGCTAATTCGTAACTATAACGTGTGTGAAACCTATGGTTTTTTCAGTGAATATATATATATATATATCATTTACTGGCAGTCGCCAGTAGCTAGTTATAGTTAGGACCTATTTTCCATAGGAAATTTGCAACATTCTATTCCCAATAACTTTGGCGTCGGTTGACGAATCTTCGCGAAATTCTCAAAACTCGTGGGGCGCTCCAGTCCGCTCCTATCTTGAAAGTTTCGGGGTGGTTCGTCAAGCGGGGGCCGAGAAAAAAGCGGGGTCCCAAAACGTGTTTTCCCCATGCAATTTCCCATAGGAAACTTTAGCCGGGGCTACAGCCCGAACTGCTGAACAGGATTACACCAAATTTGTCAAAGAGGTAGTTCTTGTTTCAGAAAAAACGCTTTTTGTTAAATGGTGTAAATCCGTTCAGTAGTTGCTGAGAAATTCAAAAGTAAAAACACATCTATATCTATGGCCGCGCAGGATCCGCGCACCCTCCTGATCACGAGCTTTATGCTAATTGGCTGTCAACACTCCAAACCAGGAAGTCTTGGCAGCCATCTTGTGCCTCGGGAACCGAGGCACAAGAAAACAAGTGTGCAAAATGCAAAAAGGGGGCAGGGTAGAAACACCTTGACCCCCTAGGCCTGCTCAGGGGGTCCTACAAGGACCCCCAGGGCCCAAAAAAGGTTTTTTATTAAAACAAAAAAATCTGCTAGATTCGCGCTCCTAGTGCGAATTTCGGCCGAAATTTTAAAAAAAACTAAGCGCGGGCTCCCGCGCTTCGTTACTATTTAGCCCCCGGGTGGGCAAAGTCCCGGGGGCAATATGTTAATTGTAATGGGGGGCCCAGCTCCGGGGACCTCCACCCTCCGGGGCTTTATAAAATTATGTGCGGGGGGCTCACAGCCCCTCCCCCCAGCCCTGGGGACCGCCTCAACCCGGGGCTTTGAAAAAAAATGGGTGGGGGGCTCAAAGGCCCCCCCAAGCCCCGGGGACCGCCACCCCCGGGGCTTTAAATTTTAATGTGGGGGGCATCCAAGCCCCCTCAAGCCCCGGGGACCGCCACCCCCCAGGGCTTTAATTAAATTCTTGTGTAGCAGGGGGAACACGGCCCCCCACTGCCCCGGGGACCGCCACCCCCGGGGCTTTTTTTAAATAATTCAACCTGTGTGGGGGGGCTTGAGCCCCCCCTATAACGCCCCGGGGACCGCCACCTCCCCGGGGCACTAAGTCTTTAAATTTGGGGGTCTGGTAAAATGTTGGGAGGGGGGCCGCGCGGCCCCCCTCCTTGAGCCCTTGATGGCCCTGGGGACCGCCACCCCCCAAGGCCAGCTCCTGCAGTGTCCCGGGGTGCCCACCCCCGGGACACTGTAGTTTGCTATGGCTGGGCAAAACCAAAGCAAAGTGCTTTGGTTTTTGGAAGTGAGAGCAGGAAACCTGCTCTCTCTTCCAAAAACCAAAGACGATTGCTTTTCCACACGGGGAGCTGCATCTTAGCAGCTTCCCATGTGGAAAAGCAATGCCGGCTCCCGAGGGACGCGGGGAGCCAGTGGGACCGTGGGGGATTGGGGACCCCCCCACGGTCCCCAACGGAGATGGGGTCCCCGGGGCTACAAGTGGCCCAGGCGGGGGGCCACACGGCCCCTCTCCCCAAAATATGAATAAAAAAACAAAACAAAGGCTGGCCCCTGGGGATGGTTTCCCCGGGGCCATAAGTGGCCTGAGGAGGCGGGCAATGCATCCCCCCTCCAAAAGAATAAAAAATAAATAAAAGGCCATGCCCCGTGGGGTGGGGTCCCCGGGGCCGATTAAGGCCTTGGGAGGGGGGCCACGCTGCCCCCTTCCAAATTAAAAATAAATAAATTAGGGGGCAGGCCCTGAGGGATGGGGTCCCCAGGGCCAATAAATTAGAAAAAGAAGGGGGGCCCCCCTTCTTAAAGAAAAATAAAATAATAAAAGACCGGCATCGCACCGGAGGCCACGCCCCCTCCTTGCAGCACTCTGCAAACACGCCCCCTGGCGCTTTTGCAAATGGGGAACAAATTCCCCTTGAATACTGGGGGTCCCTGGGGGCCAACTAGCCCACCAGGAACCTCCAGTATGCGCCAGGGGGATGCACTGCAGAGAGGTGTTCTGAGGCCACGCCCCTTTTTACACCTCTCTGCAACGCAGCTCTGTGGTGCTTAATGGAGGTAGCTGGTGAGCTAGTTGCACCCCAGGGACCCTCAGGATTCAAGGGGAGTTAATCCTCCAACTTAAAACGCGCCACCGGGCGCGTTTGCGCAGTGGTGAAGGGAGGGGGAGGGGGAGGGGCCTGAGGTGATATGTGTGCAAACATGCCCCGTGGCGCGTTTTAAGTTGAGGAATTAATTCCTCTTCAATCCTGAGGGTCCCTGGGGGCCAACTAGCCCACCAGGTACCTCCAGTAAGCACCACGGAGCTGAGTTGCAGAGAGGTGGTCCAGGCCGTGCCCCTTTTTACATCTCTCTGCAACGCAGCTCTGTGGCGCGAACTGGAGATACCTGGTGGGCTAGTTGGACCCAAGGGACACTCAGGATTCAAGGGGACTTTATCCCCCAAATTAAAAGGGCCACAGGGTGTGTTTGCACACATGTCACCTCAGGTCCCCCCTCCCTTCACCAGTGTGCAAACGCACCCTGTGACACGTCTTAAGAGGTAGTTTTAATCCCCCTGCCCTATTATTTACTAGGGGCTTACAGAGGAGGCCATGGTACTCACAGGGGTACCCCAACGCATATTGTTCCCTAGTGTATGTAGGTGTTTTAACTGTATTCTAAGTGTCTTTTAGCATAGCACTACATAGCACTGGCTCTAGGAGTGGTTAGTCAGAGTCAGTTACTACCAGTACCCGTCTGAAAAAGTTAAGGGTACAGGATGATTTTGCAACAAGGCCTCTTTCTGCTCCTCTGTTTGTTCTTTCTGCACGTCTTCCTTCTTCCTGCACTTTTCTTTGTCTTTGAGGACTTCTGTTGCTTCTTTCTGCATTTCTTTTGTTTCTTTCTGTGTGTTTTTTCTTCTTTCTTCACATGTCGTACCTCTGTAGGCATTGGTAGAAACTAGCATTTAAAAAACCTTAGAAATTCACTGAAAAAACCATAGGTTTCAGGTGCGTTATAGTTAGTTGGACATTTCACTCGTACAAAACCATTGAAATTCCCCCGTTACAGTTAGTTCAGCTAACTATAACTCGCGCGCCCGCAATGCACTGCTTTTGACGTCACATATTACATCACACATGACATGGTCAGTGACATCACTCATGGTTTTTTCAGTGAATTTCTCACTAAATGCTGGTGCTGTCCATGACAAGCCCATCAGAAGCCATACTGTGAAATGCAGGTACTCCCAGGAACAGTTTGAGAGGCGCTGCTGAAAAGTGCATATTAAGTGTGGTGTCCCATCAAGGTACAGCAGCCCTGCTGAGATGTACGGGAGCTCTCTTTGACTAGTATAGTAGGAGGACACTGGCTTGTCCCATTGAAATGATTGATGTCTTATTAGCGGCTGAAGAAAACTTATTTTTTTGAAACCGCTGCTTGGTTTACCCAAGTGTGGTAACACCTTGCCACTTTTAATGGATCTAGATGATGACTAGTCATTTACAAGATCAACAACGAACCATTGCCGAACTGGACACGTGTGGAGTTCTCCTGCACACCAAACCTACGGGTCAACTCTTCTGGACTTTATGGAAGACACTAGAAGCCTTTTTCCTCCTTGATTTCTCTTTGCGAGAATGTTGCTATTCAACAAAGCCATGCAGACGTTGTGGACTGATAACTTCTCCAGGAGTAGCAACATTATTACTCCGGTCCCCAAAGACCAGCATTTGTGGCGGTTTAGGAGTTAATTATGATGTAAAGATGATCATAAGATGATGATCAATGAGCGTGTCTTTTAAAGAATGATTGGTCGAATGAAACATTTGCCTTCCAAATAGAGTGGGAAGAACACAAGATCAATTATTCCTTTTACAAACACTACAAAAATGGAACACAAGATGTTCAAAATGACGTTTGCTACCCTGTAAAGAAATGGTGGGAACCATCTTCATTAGTTCAGTCCAGCCTACTCAGCCATCGTAAGCACGGGCCAGCAACAACTATTAAGACCTCAGAGATTGTGGATCACAGGGAGGTCTTTCGGCTTTTAAAGTCAGCAACTCTTCACACAATATCATATGCAGTTTAGGAATTCATAAAACATTCCTGGAGAAGCTGTTGTAAACTGCTGGGCTCAAACTAGGATTCCATTGTGATACCAGTCAGTCCTCTCTCTGGTACAGGTGTTGGCGACCCAAATAATCATTCTTTAAACTGTGAGACAAATAATCTCTGACAGATTAGTGAATCCTCCAAAGGTGGCTAGCTGAAACGTTTCTGCTAACTTCTAGAGAACTATTTTAAATCTCTCATTTCCAATTTAATAATACAAGCACTGTCCAGTCTAGCATTTATTGTGAGTCTGTGTGTGTTTTCTTTAGAGTAACATTACCTATGAACTACACCAGAATGGTGGTGGTATGTAAGCTTCAGTTGTTTGTAATGGTTGACACACATCTACATACTCCAACCATTTAACTAAGGCATTTGCCAAGTAAAGCTTTATAGATTTTTAAATCTGAAATACACTTGATAGGGAAATGATAAATATTCTGTTAATGTTTGCTTTTACTTTTTCACTAAATTGTAGCAGCTAGAGGTGCTGGTACCGTTCAATAGTAATACAATAACCCTGTTCTGAAGTGCTGGTCATATATTATTACCACACAGTAATTTAGCTGAGTTTTTCCTGTACTAATGTAGTCATGATTTGATGGGTTGCCGAAGTATGTTTCACGTTGGCAGCATATTCACAACGTATCAGCATTACCTATTAGCCCCTCCCATTAAGCACTTGACTCTTCCCTACTCCCTAGACTATCAGTAGTTGAGTACATTTGCGCCAGCTATTTCCATCATTGGGGCCTCTTTGCAAACTGTATTTGGTAGTACACTTAGTAGTGTTTCAAGGGTACTATTAACATACTACAAAATGCTATTCACAAATTTATGTGTGGAGGTTCTGCTTCCGTCTCTCCTTTCTTTTCTTTGCGGTAATCTCCACCCCGACTGCGGAGTCTCCACACGCTCAAGTATACTTTTTAGTAGTAAATGTGGGAGAGACGGAGGAGAGTGGCTGGAAAATTGGATATACTTACTGCAAAAAGGGATGGGTTAGGGAAGAATAAGCAGGGGTTTAGTGACGGACATGCACCCACCCACAAAAGAGTGAACCCATTGTTGTTAACAAACTGCCCTTTTAAAGTTATTATAGCCAAAAAGGACCCAAAGCAGTCGTAAACATATCTCAGGTCAGAGCTGGAGTATGTTCGATCCCATGGTCAACCACTGGTACTGCAACCCACTCCCATAGAAAATAATGAATAAATCCCCAAAGAAAATAACGTCAATTAAATTATCTACACCAGTTAAAATATAAATACATTTATTGTTTAAAAAAATCTAGAAATAGAGCATATCTTTTTATATAAAATTTCACAAAATGTAATAACCATTTTAGGAATATTCTATGCATAATTTTGAATACATCATTAAATATATGTTTTACTTTAACTGCGTTTTATTTTATAATTTAATCTTCAGAAAAATAATTTTAATTGAACCTAATACATTCAAAATAATTACATTTTGAATTAATTATTAATGCTGTACCTTTTTGTATTGTTCTACAATTTAAATAAATATGTAAAATAATTTAATATTATTATGTTTTCTTAAAATATTTTTTCTATTTTTTTAATTTAATTAACTTTCACACTTTTCACTATACTGTGCCATATGGAGTTCTCGTCTTGTGGGGGAGCCCTCTGCCTACATGTGGAAATTTACAAGTAGTAAACTTTTAACATATTTTGTTTTACATAATTATTAAATTAATTAAAGTATAATAAATTAGATAAAGATACATTTTTAAAGATTTATATAAGAAATCCCAATTAAATAAAAAAAATTGTATTTACATATTATGCATTAGAAATTGCTAAAAGGTATGTATGAAATAAACTGGGATTCATTTACATTTATCTTTAAACATTGTAATTAAAAAAAATTAATTAAAAAAGATTGGTAAAATATTTTAGCATTAAAAATATTTATTTGTAAAATACATAAAATTGTTTAGCATTCAACTGGATTTATATTTATTAAAAAGTCAACATAAATTGTTTAATATTCAATTGGATTTATATCTTTTTTTAAAGTTTAGACAAATTATTTTAATTTAACATTGTTTCTTATGGGGTTGAATTTGAAATACCTGCTGCGATTATTTTCTATGGGAGGTTGTTGCAGTAATAGTGTTTGGCCATGTGTGGTGCTGGACTTACTATTCCTCCCTTTTGGCTGTAGTAAGTTACTTTTGATAGTAAAATAGCTCAAAAGCTTAAGAGTAAACATACGCATGCAGATTTACTCACGTGAAAGTGTGAATTCGTAAATAGACTTCATTGAGTTATGAGTTTAACTGTAACTGTCAAGAGTGTTACAAATGGATAAGTATTAATAAATGGGATACATTTAAGTAACCTCCTTAGAGCTTTGAAATGTCTAAATCAGGAAATGGGCATTTTATTTCACAGTTTGGAGGAACACAAAACATGCGTCATGCCTCTTTTTCTAGCAGGGATGCATCTAGATGCTAATAACAGCACAGAAAAAAAATAAAAACACTAATCGAGAATATCTATTGACGCTGTGTTGGTGTGTGCCTAGAGTGTAGGAGATACATTACAGAAATAGCACCTCTGTGTGCCTCTCTAAGCCAGACCCGCCAACTCACATACTGCCACCGTGTGACACACAATATCGGCTCCTTTCACTCGGTCTCCCAGTGATAAGCAGAGATCACATTCTGGAATAAAAGATGAGCTGCAAAACACTTCACAGAGAGGGTTTCTTGCTTGTGTTTTGATGTCCTCTACTATTAATGTCCATTGCTGGTTGTGAAGCCTCTCCAGGACATCGCAGATGATTTTTTATAGGTAAATGGTTTGGCGGCAGGTAGAAAGGTCCCTCTCGCTCGTCACACACAGGGCAACGTTGTTAGAGGTTGGCAGATCTGTAGAGCTGTTGTGACAGGAATGAAACTAAGCAATGCCAGTATGATGCAATAGGCAGGTAAGTGCTCACAGTCTAATGGTACCTGTATGGTAATCACTTAATGCTGCCAATGGCTTCATCTGTACAAAAGGGGGTGGTGATGGACAGAGCATCAGAACCAATCAAAAACACTCACACCCAGTCAACAGATCTGGATTTGATCCATCACCGTTCTTTAGCCCACTCTGCCACCCCAGTTCACACATGGCCATATGCAAATCAGTCTGACCCTGTGCCTCATGGGAACAGTCCAGCCCGAACTGCCAAGCCATGCCTTCCCTGGACCGGAAACAAGCTTCCTAGGACCGGTTTCTGGCATTTCAGCCGTCTTCAGCCAGGCTTGCTTGAATCCAGTGGCAAAGTGAGCAAGGGACTCAACGTCTGAGCATACCCTGCCAACTTATGGCGAACAAAGCGATACAAAAGGGGGTGGTGATGGACGGAGCATCAGAACCAATCAAACACTCACACCCAGTCAAGAGATCTGGGTTTAATCCATCACCGTTCTTTAGCCCACTCTGCCACCCCAGTTCAGTCATGGCCATATGCAAATCAGTCTGACCCTGTGCCTCATGGGAACAGTCCAGCCTGAACTGCCAAGCCATGCCTTCCCTGGACCGGAAACAAGCTTCCTAGGACCGGTTTCTGGCATTTCAGCCGTTTTCAGCCAGGCTTGCTTGAATCCAGTGGCAAAGTGAGCAAGGGACTCAACGTCTGAGCATACCCTGCCAACTTATGGCGAACAAAGCGGTACAAAAGGGGGGGGGACATGGCTTCATGTCATCAAAGATGTATTACTCTGTTCCTATGTATTGATTTAACAATCTTATGCCATCCGGGACTTACAGTTCTGATTCACTTCAGTTGGCCCGATTGAATTAATACAGTTGAAAACAAAGGGCTCCCTTCACAAAGGTATTTTCAGGCACATATGTAGGATTGCAGGCAAAATGTCCTCTATTCACGCCTGTCAGGAATTCACAAAAGGTTTTTTGGCAGGTGTAAATGGTTTTGCTACTGCTAATCTCCCCCCACAATTTAACAGAAATATGCAATAGTAAAACCCACTCAAAAGGTGAAAAGTGGACATAACAAGGCATTGTTAGGCTTGTAAACTGTGAACCCTACTAATGTGTATGATTGTAAGCATTAACAAAGTGAAATGTGTCTAGTCCCCACCCTGGAAACGGCTGGAGATTTACTGCGATCAGCAGCTGGCATACTTCTCCTAACAGCGGGAAGGGAATGGATCACCACCATATTTGATGTGGTTATTCGGAAAGGACTATGTGTGCTCTGGAAAAAATGCCCCTCCTCCGCATGTGAAAAAAAGAAATTAAATAGCTTTTTCAAATTTGGCTGCCATCCCCACTGTGTAGAGTTGTACGCTATGTACAAATCCACACATGAGAATAGGCAGTCTTTAAAAAGTCACATGACTGGTGCACTAGAAAACCTGACCTGGCCTTCCATACAATTACACCCGTTTGGTGAATGGTGAAAAAGTACGTTCAGGTAGCACAGTGCAACTCCACCTATACTTTTCCGCATAGGAATGAAGCCTAGTGATTTGAAATGGAAGAGTCCAGGCTAGCAGACTGGAGTCCTTGGTGACAGGGAGGCATCTGGTAACCTTATAATTTTCTCAACCTACGTCAACATCAAATATTTGGTATCCAAGCTGAGAGGGAAGTCACCGTCCTGCCAGTAGCACACCTTCCTACCGGAAACTGCTGGCGGTCATCCCCAGGACCTTGCAGCACAACTCAGCACCTTATGCCTATATCTGAGCCCAGACCATCCATCTGGCCTCACACAAACGTTTAATGAGGGGAAAGCAGCTAAACTATGTTTATGTAGTGACCCCAAAATAGTTTTATAACATACTATGCACCACATAGGCCACATTAGAGTGCTGTAAAAAAAAAAGGAATGAAAAGAATAAAACTTTATAGAGTTCTAATACCAAGAATGTCAAGTTCAGCCAAACGATGGTTTGAAGAGTTTTAGGACAAGAAGGAGATTGCCCTGTGTTGCTCCTTGAAGATTCACATATATTAAATATTTTTGCATCAAAGAAGTCTGTCAGATCTTCTTAGTTTGGTTTGACTTTGCTGTGGGAATGTTTCTGCAATTTAGGGTCAGACACTGAAAGAAAAGTATTAAAGATCTCCTTTGTCCTGGTGGGAGCCTTGTTGAAGCATTAAGTCAGGTGCATTTTTGTGTGACCTTTACCTTGTCATAGCCCGTCCTCTGAACTTTACAAGAAAATGTGTCTGGTTCAGGCAGAGAGGTCTACCATTTAAATCCCAAATTTCGGGATTTTTTTTTCTTATCTGCCAACTCATTATTATATCACTTGTGGATGGTTTTGACCCTAAATATTTGCTTCCCAAGATGCCTGTAAAGTGTAATGAACTGATTCTTTGAATGGGAACAGGTTAGATAAATTTTTGTGCGCAATATTCTGGCGCACAACAATGGATCCATTTGATGTTGTTGGTGGACTCAGAGTCCAAAGTATGGTCTACAATATTGCCAGATCCATTTACCACTTGCCTGATTCCACATCACGCATGTTCTCAATCAGCTATGAGGCGGGCTTTCTCACTAGGATGTCTAATCCCCAGTTAAAGTCACCCACAACAATATTTTCCTTGACAATTGTCTGGCAATGCCTAAGTATTCCATCTAGAAATAAGCGTTCTGAGGGGTTGATTATTCTCTTTAAACAAAAGAAGCTATTTGGGCTAATGTACAAAGTATGAACATGAAGGATGAAAAATTAATGTCAAGGATTTCCATCCAAACGAGAAATTGATTATTTTAATTGTAATTGTAAGTTGTATTTATATAGCCTTTACTACCTCTGATGAGACATTGAAGCAGTTTGCAGCAAGTAGCATGTGACTCCGGATCCCAAGAATAGAGATTAATAGTTAGTGATTAGTAAATTGTTTTTTTGTTTTTGTTCGCTTTGTGCATTACTTGAGTTAGGTTTGTGCTCTTGATTTTTTGTTTGTTTATAGTAGGGAACATAGAATGATGGGAGCGGATTCGAAAGGGGGATTAGTAAATTCTGTTTTTCTAAGTAGAGGTTGTGTGATTTTAGAGCGCAGCTACCCCCACCCTTTCTCTAGAGCTATTTTTAAAGATTATCTTTAAGCAGGGAGAATCAAGTCAGCAAAGGTGTTGATTTAGTGGTCCTTGAATCAGATCTCGGTTAGTATAAGCACGTGACAGTCAGAATCTGTTTGGAGGTCACTTTTTATCCAGGCATGCTTAACAACAGAATGAGTACTAATAATGCCTAGTTTGAGGAAAGAGTTAGGTTCTTCTTTAAGTTGAAACTGATCACGGGGTCATCTGGGCAATGCTTTTGAGTGTTTCAATTTGTTATTCCTGGGCAGCAACATATATTGATTACGATCTGATTCTGGGATTTGTGTGGGTTGGATAGAGATCTCCTGAACCTTTTGTTGGGGATCAATTGAAGCAGCTTTCTGAACCTCGTTGATTAGAAGGAGTGCCCCCCTTTGCTGGTAGTCCTTGGAGGAGGATGTGTTGGACCGACAATTTCCTTGACGAGTCAATCAGATAAAATAGACTGCAAAATGCCAAGATGAAATCTTTGGTCTGGGGCAGAATATATAAGATTTCTTCAACGAACACTGGTTTCTTTCACTGGCATGCACCATGATGGCCAGAGTACTAATGTGTGACTTATATGCCTCATGATGGTACCAGTGGGGTAGATGTTGACTATGAACTTTCTATGACAGGAGGAGTTTTCTTTAATGCCCAAGTGGTGGCCATTCGAATCTTCTATTCATGGCGATGTCTCAAACATGTTTTTAGAGCGTGGGTGAAGAGTACGCTCCTGAACTTGTAGGTTGTCTTAAGATGTCCAATGAACGGAAGAATCTGAAGTGTAGGGCAGATGTCAGGGAATGAAAGAAACTAAGAACAAGAATCCAAACATAAGTATGGACTGAGCCCAGGCCCATCTTTCAGCAACGTTTGCGCTAAATAAATACCACATACATACTAAGACAAAGTACGCAATGTACAGTATTTCTGTGGATTAAATCAACTGTTGCATGAAAACGGAGGTGGTTGGCCAACAAGGAACTGACCATGGGTGAGTGTCCACTTTTGAGGTTAGCCTGGTCAGTTTATTCATGCATAGCACACGCTGTGAAACCAATTAAGATCAGCTGAGGCTGAGCTTGAACCAGTGGCACTGAGAGAGAAGATGAAGTGACACGTGGAGTGATCCTAGACTGTAGATGCAGATTTATTCAGATATAAACTTATTAAGAGACCTTATGCAATGAAATGTAAACAAAATGGTCCATGGCTGAGCCTCGGAGGACAGACCGCCCATCAATTGATTAAAGTTAGTTACTATATGCAGACTTTAATCAGAGCTAAGCATAAATATGATGGGTATGTATACAATGTCAGTGTATGACTATGACCATATACTACACCTGAATATGCTAACATTTTTGAGAAGTATAATTTTGTAAAATAGGAGTCATTATAATCCTAAATATGTCTTAGAGTCCACAATAGAGTCCACATCCTTTGCAGCTGTAGTAGTGAGTCGTGAGGAGGAAAGGCCGAGCAGAGTTCAACTGACCTCTTAGACACTTCAAAGAATGACTCACTGTATATCATTCAAATAACTCAAAGACAAGCTGAGAAGGTGAGGCTGGGAGCAGGGCATGGGGCATGTGGAGGCTTGGTGATGGATGGATGTTGAGGATCATGGGGAGATCACTCGCGGTAAGCAAAGTCCAGGGTTAGGGCTAGGTCTGGGGAGTAGGATGCGCTTGGCATACATGCATGTGTGTATCATGTGGTAGGTGTGGGTACTGCGTAGAGTGCAGGTGAGACGCAGACAACAGCATAAAGCACAGGGTGGAGGGCAATGGGGTCTAGTTCGCGCTATATAAAACTCTTAAAAATAAAAATAAATTAATTATTAAAAAAAAACTTTGCCACAGGACTCAGGCTGCAGCTCACTGATGAGGCCAAAGCAGGTCTACGGCTGTTTACATTCCCGCCTGGCCAGGGTCATACTGTACTCTCCCTATAGCTGCCACATCAAGACTGGTTTACACATGGCTGGTGCCCATCCAGAGTGCCAGTGAGGGTGAAACAGGATGGACTGCAACATGGCTTGAGCAACTTGCAGTGGCAAGCAATCCAAACATCATAATGTTTGTTGCCAAAACACAATGAAGCTCTGTGAGCATTCAGAAACTGAAAACATGCCACAATAAAACACAGTCTGAGAGTAAAGAGAATGTATCGTGTAAGCAAGGCTGTGGGTATAGGACCTGTATCTTATTCTAAGCATAAGAACTTAGTTCTGATTAAAAAGTTTTTATTGTCTCGGCCATCAGGAGTGCCTAATGGCCCATGAAGTTTACCCAGTCATGGAGACCTACTTGATGTCCAACATTACCCTGGCCGCGACAACAACCACTTTTTGAGTCAGTCATTTTATTTCTGTGCTGTTCCTCACCATTACATGCAAGAAATTTTGGACAGTATGTATAATTTGGCGGGCTACGCCCCGTTCCGCCAGCAAAGTAGAGGTATGTACTCCCTGGCCTAGCAGAATACAACCCGCCATGTTTTGAGATTTTTACCTGTCTGGCAGAGATCTGTCGGCTTTCAAGGGAGCTGCCACCAGTGGCTCCTATGAAGGCCCTGAAAGTTTGCTGAGCGCCCACCATGTTTCATGCAGCCTTTCAGCAAACTTTTTTGTTTTTCAAAAACAAACTTCCAAAATGGGTGTTTGTTGAAAGAAAATATATAATAACGAATGGCCTCGACACTTGAGGTTTTTCCCAGACTATGGGTAATTTTTTTTTTTTTTTCTGTTTGGGGTAGCCAGAATTTTCCTGGCAGTGACGAACAGAGAAAAAAACAATACCTCATACCATCGGCCCTAAATAGGACTGAAGGTATGAGGCACTTAGCTAACAGCCCGAAGCCTCTCAGATCGTCGTCTGAGGTTTCCATTAACACAGCCAGCAGGTGCACCGCAGGCCCGAAGATGACTGTACACCATACTCTAAACAGTGTCAGTTTGAGGGACAGAGTACTGAGGAATCCTGTCTGCCAAACTCGAAATAAACCCCTTGACAACTGTCACTCGCCTACAAATTGAAAGGTGGGTTTTGAGGAGCATTTTGAGCTCTAAGGCCTCTTCTGGCATCTCGCGCACACCTACATATGTACAAACTCCATCTGGGTTGGCCATCACCGGGTTTCTGCCCCGTGAGCTCAAGAATGAATAGGCAAAGGTAGGGGGCTTTCCATTCCAGGCGTGTGCAGCTCAACCTTACAGTATTTTTGTTTGCTTTCTGATTCTCCTAGCGCCACACGTAGCACGAGCAATTCAAAACTACACGTCCCGCCATGCAAAGAAGCAAGCAGAACTGGTTAATCTGCTCAGTCATGACGCAGGACAGCTGGAGCTCTCTGACAGGATGTGGCGACGACCGTCGAAATGTGATCCGTCATTGTAGGAGTGAAACATGAATGTGTAATTCATGCTTCGGTTGCTTGTGGAAACGCTGCGTGTCCAGCTGTACTTTTTATTTTCGAGCTGCCTTGAGAATCTTGGCGGGATCTCCCAGCAGGCCCTCTGACTTCCAGCAGCCGGGCGGGGTAAAGTTCAGGCATTCCGGGACCCGCGCCACAGACCTTCCGAGGCCAGACTCGATCCGATGGTCTGTGGTCCACATGCCCACCCGGGTCACACATCTCACGAGGGAAAAACAAACAGCGTCGCCGAGTGGAAACTGCCAGGCAATTAGTACTGCAATTCAGCAGCCATACAATGTGCGTGGGGACTGGAGGGGCGTTCCCAGTAGTTATCTGTCAAACAGAGTTATAGAGGAGCAACCTAATCCGTAAATATGAACGGATTACAAATAATCGCTGCAGCAGAGATAGATTCGTTTTTATTAACTCGCCAGTGTTATTTTGGCATCGAGTCTGAAAGCTTACTAGAAGGAATGCCGTGACTGGAGGAGTGCTCACATAATGTTACATAATGTTTTCTTTTTTTTTTTTTTTTTTTTTTGCTGCTGCTGCTCCGGGGAAATATTTTTGGAGGGAGTTCCTCGAGGCTGGGATCTGCGCACAAGAGATATGGCGCCCGTGAGGTACGACTGTGGAGAGACGAGGAGCGCGCGCCCCGCCTCAGCCCCACTGGTCGACTGCGCGAACAGCTTATTTACAAGCCCCTTGCGCCGCTGGTGCGTCCCTTTTAATATGGGAAAAAGTGACCTACGGGCGGCGCAAGGGGCTTGCAAATAAGTCTTTGATTTCCAGTGCCACTGAGATCCACAGAACTGAAAGGGAGACGCTTGGTGTTGTATATTATTTTAATAAGTGACCCATTCATTCCTGTTTGCCCTGCACCACATTAGCCCACAGATAGCAACAGCAAATGTATTCTGGAACAGATATATTTACATACCTAGACTAATAATTCTTTTTCTAGAAATAAAATATCAGAATGACAGTAGTCATGCCTTTTAAAATCCCTAAAGAATAAATATATGTATTCAATATATGCGCAAGCGTGTAGTGTAATAGCTCCTTGCTCATGAGAGGTGAAGGCTCCGGTGGGTCACGCTGCCACTCCCTCGCCACTAAGTGCTAATAAGCAGCATATTACATTTTGCATTTATCAGGCAATTAAAAATAAATGTGGCCTACTAAGGTTATTTAGAACAGGTATACCAATAGAAAACGGAGTCAGGTGTTTATTACTACAGTAGGGCTAAGATGAATTTAGAAAACAATGCTTAAGTACTCACTACTCACAGATTGCTTTCTAGATTCGCTTTACAAAAGAAAATAAACCCCTCCCCCAGTCACAAGGCCTAGTTATTGTGGTTTGATCTCACTGCACAGATTTAAACCGTTGTGTTCTGGTTACTGTCAAATATCTTTGTTTATACCTACAGCAGATGAAATGAAGCTGGCACAAACCATATGTGAACACCCGCTTAGTGTAATATGTTATTTATTAATATTGTTGAGGTGGGAGGGGCATTATGACCCATCCAAGGCTTCGCCTCCCATGAGCCAAGGCCCAGCTCGACACTCAGCATCGGCAATAAATAGCGTATTACACTATTTACACCTGCAAATATGTATTGTTCATACCACGCCATGTTTCAAGATTTTATGTCTAGAAATTCTAAACACAGGTATTTAACCAGAACTAGAACATAAAGGGTAACATTCTTTCAGTGTGACACAATCCAAGTAAATTGGCCTTTTCTGCATGGGGTCAGTTGTTTTCCTTCACACTTGGGTTGTAGCATGGACTGTGTGAGGCAGTGCGCTTTAGTTACTTGTTCTCGAGTTAGATCGACTCTACTACTGGAAACATAATTTAAACGTTGCACTGTTGTAATGAATGTGTGCATGTACCATCATTAAAAAACTTGCTTCAAGTACACATTTTTTGTTGAGTCACATACATGTAGTTTGTATGCAGAAGCCGATGGCGCCACCCTCTGGGGAGAATCCCCCGCCATACAATCCCTGAGCTAGAGACAAATCTAGATAGCTTTGGTGACTAGGCCTGAATGACTGCACATCTATTACAAGTTATAGGGGACCAATATGAAGTACAAAACATATAGATAGAGAAGGTTCAGGTGATGCTATCATGCTAAGCACCCAGTCACCATAGGTGCTAATTAAAGAGACCTAACAGGGTATGTTTGTAATATACAAAGCGAACAAAAACAGACTGGTCCTAGTACTTTGAGAGTCCACCTCGTATTGAGTAAATCAGTTGTAAGTAATAAATCAATCCAATCCACTGAAGTTTGTGTTCTTCTTTTACTTCACAATCACAGTCACAGGTATAGAAATCCAAAACACTGCAGCCGACACGTGTTTCGCCCCCCCAGACTTTTTCAAGGCTCAAGGACAATGAAAAATCCCTGTGAAGAGAGGGTTCGTCTCACAGACTCCGTAATCCAACATCAATGCACATATAAAAACATTTCCAAAATGGCCCTGTCACGGACAGTGTAGACAACAATCCACTACTAGTGTCTATTTCCCTAAAGTCATGAAACACGATGTCCAGATGGGACTTTGATAAGTCCTCTTGTAACTTGATTTTCGGCACCGTCCTGACGTCGTGTGAGATGCCTGAGCTAGGCCTGCAAATCCAACTTTTTTCATTCTGAAGAAGTCAGTAAATGTTTTCTGGTAGCAATGGCAAATTATGCTTTAAACATATCTGTTGCAGCTGCAAATTGCAACATATTTTTGTCAGTCTCTATTAGACGTAAGGACGAGAGACGCTGGAGCTGACCTCCCAGAAGCACTGTGAGAAACATGCTGTAGATGTGTGTCTTTTGCTTTCTCAACCTAAGTGTGCCTGGTATGCCCAGACCTGGGTCCCAGGCTTCATTGTGCCACTGAATACAAGTTAATCTGGCTGATGAGGGGTGATACCCCGAATCCGGTCCCAGGATGCTTGTTTCCAGTCCAGGGAGGACCTGGCTTGGCAGTTCGGGCTGGACTGTCCCCATGAAGGGCAGGGTCACGACTGATTTGCAAATGGCTGGGTCTAAACTTGGGTGGCACGGTGAGCAAAAGAACAATGGATTTAACCCAGATCTCTTGACTGGGGGAGAATGTCTGATTTGCTCTGCATTCCGTCCATCATCTGTGTGTCTTTTACTTTCTCGCCCTAAGTGGACCGGGTTTTCCCAGAAGTGGGTCCCAGATTCACTGTGCCGCTGGATTCAAGCTAGCTTGGCTGAAGGGGGGTGATATACCAAAACGGGTCCCAGGATGCGATGGATTTAACCCAGATCTCTTGTCTGGGGGAGAATGTTTGATTTGTTGTGCATTCCGTCCATCATTGGAGTGTCTTTTGTACGTTTCGTAAAACGCCACAGGAGTATAACCCATAGACCGAGTTGAGATCTGGGTAAGTTCAATGCAGGTATCAACAATATCTCCACTGGATTCAGTAGAAGTTGGTATATATGTATGTACAAGACATTACAATGAGCGAACAAATGGGAGAGACTCTGAGTTATTTGTTGAATGTGCTCATGGCATCATATATTTAGAAAAAGTTCAGCAAGGCAGTTATATCAGCACTGTATTGCAAAAAATGGAGAGGCAACCCTACAAGACTTAGTGCACTTTGTGCCTGTGACAAGAAGTGACGGCGCAGGTGACAAGTAAAGAACACAGCGCAAGGCGCGAGGTGAGAGGTGAAGTAAAATATATACAAGATGATTGGTTCTAAACAATAATTTTCTTGAAAAACATTTAGACACAATTCAGATCAATTTCATGAACCAGGAAAGGATGTGCGCCACAAACTGCACTGGAAAAACAATGGTCGACGACGTTTCGATCCTCAATAAGTTAGGATCATTATCAGGACCGGGAATCCGAGGTTCGTGAGTGCTGTAGTGAAGCAGGTCAGGATACAGGAGTAAATCTGGTCAATTGGAGAAGCGGCAGTGTTGATAAAAAATCTGTTGTCAGTGGAGGTACACAGGGGTGTGAGCCGAGGTTGATATCTCGAGAGATCAGTGGACACCGCACACGCTCGTGGCGGCCCGGTTATACTTGCACGCAAATAGTTTGCTGAATTCATCTGCCCCCGCTACTTGATTGACCCACATACCGACGTCCGGCTCCTCCTAGCAGTGGATCAGGGCTCCAACATTGCTCTTGACACAGGACTCTCTCTAATTAACCTCAGCTCACACCCCTGTGTACCTCCACTGACAACAGATGTTTTATCAACACTGCCGCCTCTCCAATTGACCAGATTTACTCCTGTATCCTGACCTGCTTCACTACAGCACTCACGAACCTCGGCTTCCCAGTCCTGATGATGATCCTAACTTATTGAGGATC
The DNA here is from genome assembly GCF_964204655.1 of Triturus cristatus. NCBI lineage: Eukaryota > Metazoa > Chordata > Amphibia > Caudata > Salamandridae > Triturus > Triturus cristatus. Next base: position 274,006,624 of record NC_140588.1, read on the forward strand.
GAAACGTCGTCGACCATTGTTTTTCCAGTGCAGTTTGTGGCGCACATCCTTTCCTGGTTCATGAAATTGATCGGAATTGTGTCTAAATGTTTTTCAAGAAAATTATTGTTTAGAACCGATCATCTTGTATATATTTTACTTCACCTCTCACCTCGCGCCTTGCGCTGTGTTCTTCACTTGTCACCTGCGCCGTCACTTCTTGTCTCGAGCACAAAGTGCACTAAGTCTTGTAGGGTTGCCTCTCCATTTTTTGCAATACAGTGCTGATATAACTGTCTTGTTTAACTTTTTCTAAATATATGATGCCATGAGCACATTCAACAAATAACTCAGAGTCTCTCCCATGTGTTCGCTCATTGTAATGTCTTGTACATACATATATAGCAACTTCTACTGAATCCAGTTGAGATATTGTTAATACTTGCTCTTATAAGTTTCCGCACCAGCATGCAATACTTACCTTCCATGCAGGGCCTGGCCTGGTGACTCTGCATGGGCTCCAGCATGGGCACTAGGGACGTGTCACAAACACAAGCAGGGAGAGGGCTGTATACTGAAGCTCCAATCCCTGCAGCACACTCCCACTGTGGAACACCCTCTAACAGCGCCCACATTTTATCACTAAATGCTGGAGAGATTTCCTGATTAGTCCTGATGCCAATCAATCCCTTACGAAAATGCAATAGCGCAACTGTTCTTGTTCTGCTTGTGTCTATATCTACAGCCTATTAATAGATAATTGACCTTTCGTAGCTGCCAAAAGACACAATGTCATGTGAGAACCCTGCAGCCAAATCTGACTTTTTTCTGGCCTACAGCACCCTGTGTTCAGGGGTTTGAGGTTTTGTTTTACCCAGTAGAAAGTTTTGTTTTTTTCACACACCAGCATGCCAATTGTCATTGGTTTCACAGCTCTGACTGGCTGAAGGTGTCTTGACCACTATGGTTGTTGTAGGTAGCAACCACGTCTACTACTGCCCTTATAGCTCAACAAACAAACGATTAAGTCCAGAATTACAAAGACTTTGTGTCGGTGCAAAGCAATACTAAGTCAATCAAGGATATTTACTTTACAACGTAAGAGGAATTTTGCACTTGAAAGCTGTCTCAACTCTGCGCTAATAGCGTTTTGCGCTGCTTTACGTCTCTTTGTGCAATACTTTGGTGTTACTGGGGCAGATATGCACAAACACCCATAGTTTTTGAGGCAAAGCCAGATATACTAAGCTAGCCAGACCAGGTTTTAACTTTATTACCATTTTATTTTTCATCTAGTAGAGGCTTTTGGGGGCATTTTACTTGGCGGGGCGACGCTCCTCCGCTCTAACGGAGGAGCCGACCCTAACTTAATACCGCAGCGTTTGCCATCTCAAAGTGCTGTAAATAATAGGTTCTGTTATATCACATTTAATTGTACTCACTTTAACCACCTTGGAAGGATAGAAAGCTGAGTAGATTTTGTCAGTATACCCATTTCTGCAAAAAACTGCTATTGTTGTGTGGAAATATGATATAAAAGTGATTTGCAATTTAAGTTGTTCTCGAGCCATCATTCTGCAGTGAATACCTACAGTTTACTATAAGCCCTCTGCATTCTGAAAATACTTTGCAGTAAGTAGATTTCTAGTACATTGAAAGGTAATAATAACAAAGTTTTACATTGGAACTCCTGCCCCCAATACCTGTATTAAAATGCGCCTATAGCTGAACCCTGGGAACTCGTTAACTAATTTCATTTTGAACTCCTACCTTTTGGGACTTTTAACTACAGGTTTGTCAAAGCTCGATACCAAAGTATAAGAAAGCGTGAGTAAGGGAGTACAGTAATCTACGTAGAAGGCATTCACAAAAGCGCAAGATGCAATTAAGGCGTATACGGTTGCACATAGCGATACGTTTATATTTTTTAATACATGAAGTGGCCCGTACTTTTGTTAGGAGCCCACCACCGAGGCCATCACATGCTGGGGTAGCTGGATGCCAAGGCTGCGTAGTCTAGATTCCACCTCATGCCGCTTTCTTCCATCACCCTTCATTCAGGCCTTTTCATCTCACTCTTGCAAATTCTCTGCCATCCCTCTTTTCTCCCTTTGTCAATATTTTCAAATCTTTCTCTTCTCATTTCTCTCTTTTCTGCCTTTCTTGGACTGGTTCAAAGTCTGATGAAAAATAAGCCATTGTTCCCAAAAATGGGTGCGGTGTCCAAAACCTCCAATCAGTAGCACTATTCTGAGGCATCTTGGAGATCTCATTGTGCTGACGGCTTCAGAAGCTGGTTCCATTCTGCTTGCGTAATATGCAGGACCTCTGGATATATGCGTAAAGGAAGGGCCAAATTATGCAGCAGGGTTGAGTAAATTATGCAGCATAAAAAGGCTAAATATGCAGCATTTTGCGGCACATTATGCGATTGTATTACTTCATTATTTTTGTCATTTTTAGGTTTCGCCTGACCCAGCGCATGTGCTGGTCAGGCGAGACTTATTGAGAGGGCTCCAAAAAGTGCTACCAGGCCAGCCTAGAGCTACAGTGCGCGGGCGCACGCGACGCGCTTTACCGCGATTACCTTCATTTTCGCGACCACACGGCCGCTTTGCATAGCCAATAGGTCTCGCTTTTGGGACCTTATAAGTATTTAGTTATGCAACTGTTGCATGGCTAAACACTTATAAGGTCCCAAAGGCGAGAGCTATTGACTATGCCAGTGCTTGTTACACTTGGTAGCACTATCTTGGCATTAGACGCATCTCATTTGTACCAGTTTTACAGCCAAATATAGCAATAAGCTACAGAAAGGTGCCCAGTCAACCTTTCCAACAGGCCTTCCACCACGCGGCAACATGTTTAGCTGCACTTTTACTAACTTTTGAAGCGTTTGAGCAAAAAAGAAAACTTTTTTTGTTAAAATCTGCAAATTATGCGGCATATGATTATGTGCCAAATGCAGCAAATATCGAACTAAGCAAAAATCGCCAGGCAACACAATTGCATAATTCCAGTGGCACTGTGTATATGGCTCTTACACAGCTTACTATGGGCCTATATGACCTTACTGTCCTCTAACTCCAGCTGATACTGCCAGTCCCACAGCAGACTTTAAGGATCCCAGCAGCCCAAGTCAACAGTGTGCAGTTGGGATGCACCCGAACATCTTTTTACTATTCAATATAAAGTAATATCTAGTCACATGTCCAGTGTTCTCCATCAGCAACAGTGCATGAGGCTGTCAGTTGCATGAACAAGCACAGATCTTTTAAAGCAACATCCCTCCTCTATCACTTCCAAGCAGGCAAAAATGTAAAGCCTGTGGTGGGAAATCACTGTGAAGTGGAATATCAGGGTATCAAAACCACAAACCTGTTGTATGCATATGTTTACTAGTATCATCATCTAGAATTAGCAATTCCATTTCCCCTTCCATCTTTGAGGTACTTTAAAAAGAACTGTAGTAGCAGCTGGAGCAGAATACATATCACCAAGCTGAACCAACTCAGGAGGTGTGCACTCTGTGAATGCAAATGTGTATTTTTTGCACAGACTGAAGCATATTGCTACCGTAATGGGTGCCTCCCGAATTTGTTCGGGTTGTTGCCTATCTATTAAATCTACTTTTTACTTAGTTTGAAACTTTTTTTTATTTATTGTAGGTAAACCCGCGACACACTCCTTTTTTTATTTTTTACGTATATATAAAGGTGAAGGTTTTATTCAAACACAACATTTTTGATGTATTCACAATAACGATACACCACAACAACGTATTTAAAATGTGTTTTCAGTTCAATTTTTAATTTAATCAGCATAGTGCATTGCACTGCTGAATATATTTATTTAGAATAACTAAAAGTGTACATTCCTGGTCCCAGTAGAAGCTGCAGATAGTAAACAGTGCTTATTAGGGCACTTTTTAAATTCTGTTCTTGCAGTTATGCCTGGTGATCTTTGAAAGTGGTGTGGCATAGTGCCTGCCTTGAATTGTAGCAAGCGAGCCTGATCTCTATGAGAGGAGGATCCTTAGGCGTCGTCCTCCCAAGAGAATTATGAAAAGAATGTGATTACCATATTGCATTTTAAAGGACAATTTTCACATAACTTCGCTAAAAAGCCATAGGCTCTGAAAGGGTTAAATAATCAAGTCCTTTTGTGGAAATATGGATTTTTATGATCAGTTATGTCCCCTATCTTGGACCCCAACGGCTTCATGTATGAATCACAAGTACATGTATGTTCCCTCCAGTTCTAGTTATGAAGACGCAAACACATGTGCGTCCACCGTCAACATGTCCTCTGTCAGATCCGCCATGAATAGGCCGGATATTCCATTCCTAAGTATGAAAGGCCACCGGCTTTATATGGTTCACTTATGCCATTTTACAGTCCAGGCAAGTAGGCCCTGATTCTGTCATCGAACTCTTCTTGCCTTCTGCCTCTGAAAGCTCCAGTCTGAGCCTGCATCTGCGACCATGAACTTTGTCTCATTCTCTGCGCGGCTCATGAAGCCTGACATCAGCCTGCTGCCTGCCAAAAACTGTATTTCACCTTCGAAATTATCTGCTCCGTTCCCTGCCCGATGCATTCCTGTCTAGTAGTTTAAGTAAACATTCTTCCAGCTACCGAGCAAAGGCCCGGCTTCTCTGTCTTTATGCAAGTAATTCATAGCCCTATTGCTATGGAAGATTTCCGCCCTCGCATCTAGTGTAGACACTTAGACGCTTGTACACGCACTAACAGTCAGTATAGTCAGTATAGAATAAGATTCTACTCGAAGAGACCTCTCTTTTGGATAACTTAGTTCTTTAAACATAGGATGTAAGATATGATTTGGGATTAGGTTGACTTGACCCTCCAGACTTCTGTCGCCACATGTAGAGCTAAATGTCAAGTCCCCTTCACCCCCTAGTTGCACGTCAATCACACGTCATGCTGCTGCGCGCGCATTTCTGCCAAGTATTTCTGCTGACATTGCGAAATTCTTTCATGTAACCACCCTCTTATGACATCACATCTGATGACGTTCTTTAAATCACTCCCAGTTACGCCTATTTTTGCTACGCACGAATATGTGATCTTTGCTATCAATTGTTACGCCTCTTGTATTTGCCTCACTGTAATGCTTATTGTATAAAAGTAATTGATTGTCAATAACGTATGTACTTCACTTCCTGAACCTTCGTGGTGATGGAACTTGGAGCAACCGATTATAATCGACCATTGGAATAAAGCCCATTCCGAACCTCTAATACCACGGATTCTGCCTCTTATTTACTGAGCTATTTTATTATGTTTCTGTATCAAATTAGGTCCCGGTAATTAAATTATTTACCACATGAATGGCGCCCGAATAGGGACACTTTCTCATCTCACGCGCCGGCGGTGCGTTGCAGGCCCGGTCTCCTGCCACAGCTGGACGGACAACAACGCGTACCAGCAGGATTTCCTGTATCTCCCTCCGGTCAAGCGGGGGCGACTGAGGCTGCGATCAACACCCAGACGAGGCGGTGAGAAGTGCGAAGTATCCCGACCAGAGCCTAGCTGAGAGAGCAAGATCCGAGGTATACAGAGGCCCACCAGTTTCCGAAGTCCCAAGTCGAGTCCAGTGTCCGAAGTGTTCGAGTCGAGTCCAGTCCGGTTCAAGTTCAGTTCAGTTTCCGAGGCCTTCCGTTTCCGAGCTACCCGGTGAGTACCATTACTGGGGAGGCGTTCTGACGTGCACATAGGTTGTGCCGGTCAAGACGGGTTTGGGTACACAAATCCGGTCTGCACTGTTTCAGCAGTGTATCTGTACTGTTTAGCAGTATATCTAGTATATCAAGTATATAAATTCAGAATAATTCAGTTAAAGTCGAGTATCATGTTTAGTAATTAAGTTTTCCTTAGATCGTCATTATCATCGTTGCTCAGTTAAATGTTAAATGTTAAATGTTTTAATAATGTTCTGCATATTGTGGTATGAATGACTGTTCATTGTTGTGTTTACTGTATTAAGTTTGTTCTAAATCAAGTATCAGATCAGTTTTCAATATGCCGCTCTTTTCGAAATTAAGACAGATCACAACAAGAAAAGGGGTACTCGAAGAAGCCGTTCCTATTCCTCCTAGGGACACTCCAGGGTACTTCATGTATCATAAACATGGCTTAGACGCTATATTATTTCTTGATTTATGGGTAGACTACACTAAGGAATTACCAGAAAGTCAGAGGTGGCCCGCAGCGGGGACCTGGGATGCAGAGTGCATCGTGAAAGTAGAGGAAGAATTATGGAAAAAGAAAGCTAGACAATCACAGAAAGACGCCATTGAATTATGGCGTAAAGAATCGTATAGACGTACAGAAAAAGCACGTAGACAGGAAGAGAAGAGTAAAGAGAATTCAAATGAAGTCCGAGAAAATCTATTAATTGAAGAAGGTGCACGAGTGAAATCAGAGCAAGTAGACAGACAAAGACATGCCCTTATGAAGGGTATGTATCCCCTTCTGGCCGAAGGATTACCTAAGGCTACTGCAGAGATACCAAAAGACTTGCCAACCCCATTATTTCCAATAAAGGTACATCCTAAGGGGCATCCTAGAACCGCAGAAGATGTTTTTCTTTCCTCATATTTAGATGACGCAGCTCCCGAGTATGCTAATCCCGCCCCACATAGACCACCTGCCAGGGATATTCAACGCCAAGAACAAGTACCGGTATCCCTACAGCAACAAGTTCTGACACAAGTTCCGGCAAGCACATCTGTTTCTACAGCTGTTCCTATAGCTACTTCTATAGCTGTGTCCACACCTATAGTTGCTGTATCGCGTTCAACGAATCCTTTCACGCCCGATACCCCAGATGGGGCTACGGGAGGTGCTACCAACATTTTTTCTACGCCACCCAGAATAAATAAACTTACTTTTCAAGAGTCAGCACATTCACGTACCCCCAAACTCATAAATGCCCGTACGCTTAAGGAACTTCTTGTAGATTGTAGATATGACCCTGTGCCCGGCAAAGAGGACGAAATGATCATGGCATCATTACGTATCAGACGAGCCGCGGTGTATTTAGGGAAGTTACCAGGAATGACTATGCATCTAGATAATATATACCATTTTGTCCAAACAGGGCGAGATTCTGAATGTATTAACAGAGCTATGGAATACCAGAAAGTGGAAATACAGGGGGAACTGTTACGTTTCCTTATAAATTGTGTGATCAGAAATCAGGACCGACCGGGGGTAGACCCGGAAGCAATGCAAATTCTTACCAGATGGAGCCAGAATATATCAGAAGGGAGACATGATAAGCAAAACTGTATAATAGCCATGTGTCGAAAGATCCGTAAAGAAATAGAACGCCTACACGAAGAAAGATTAGCGGTAGACCAGTTCGAACAAAGCGGGGAAAAGGATCAGGACTGCCCACAGGACAGTCAGAAACTATAGCCTATGTAGGTAGAGGAAGATCTTGTAATAGTACTAGATGTCTTATTGACCCGATACGTCCGATATGTCCAGATAATAACAGGAATTTCCAAACACCAATGATAAATATAAGGTCTAACGAGCATTCATTCCAAGCAGTTGACAAATTACTCCGAGAACGAAGGGGTTATCATTTTCTCGATTCTATGGATGAACAAGAATTAGCCAGGTCAGCTGTCCATTGGGTTGACAGTCCCGGAAAGTATAGTGATGATACAGTAGCACGGACATTTTTGAATCTCACCCCAGATGAACAGCGTTTAGCTGGGATTTATATGATTCAACAACTTCTTATACTATATAAAAGCCAACATTCAGATCCTGGTCCCTTGCCTGATATATTGACTGAATTACTCAAGAAAAGATGGAGAGGTTTAGGTACTAAGCTAATTAAAGAAATACTAGAATCAAGAAAGCAGTACATTCTTTTTATATGCCCAGAACATGTCTCATTGCCCATTAAGGAAAGAACCACGTATTACATGGACAGACAGAATCCCTTACGAGAAGTACACCCAATAAAAGGCGAGGACAATGAGTTTAAACGCGTATTTGTATATACGCCCATATCGAAAATAGAATTGTTAGAAATGAAGAAAGTTGTACCCAGCCATGACAAAGACCCAGCGGGTTTTCACCGAGAAATTAAAGACATGTTACTCATGGGAGAGTATACCTATCCCGACATTATGACAATATTAAAGGTATTAATGCCTGCTGGCATTTATGAAAAACTCAGGGAAAAAGAGTGGGAGGTAGGCGACCAAAAGATAGACTGGACAGCATTAGAAAATGAAGAAAAGGCCCGAGGTCCAGGTTCGGGGCTTGGGGACAAAACTAAAGCACTACCAGGTTTACTAGTACAGGTACTGCCACGTTTATTGACTACGAAAAAGGAAGATTGGGGTACAATTTCAGCCTGTAAACAGAAGCAAGATGAGGACACTAGTGATTTCTATGCCAGATTTGAAAAATGTTTTGGTATAAATAGTGGCATAAAAGCAAGTAGCGAATCATACCCACATCTGTTTGTGACAAAATTAGTTGAAAATTCCTTGCCCCAAGTGAAGAATAGAGTATTAAAATTCGAGAGTACCTGGCAAGGTAACACTCCATCACAAATGTTACAAATGTTACAGTACCATCACAATAGAATTAGAGAGGAACAAGAACATGAACAAAGACGCATGAAAGACACGAAAATGAAAATGCTAGTCTCCCAGACAGTTCCAGCTGAGGGACATAAAAAGGGTATGACACATTCCAGTGATTCAACAGGACCTATAAAAGGGATATGCAACTATTGTAAAAAGCCAGGTCATTACGTACACGATTGTCCAGTTTTGAAACATAATATCGCCATAGGTAATACAAAAGAAAGACCACGGCCACTTAGACAGGATCAGAATGAACAAGGAGCCCCGCAGCATGCACAGTCCATGCCAGCTCCACCACAGTCTATACAGTTTGTGCCAGCTGCACCAGCGCTGCCTGTTGCTGCCACACAAACGACGACACGACAGCTGTACCAGACCGCACAGTATGACTACCCTGATTACCAACGATATGCATGAAACAGCCTAGAGAAGGAAGTTGACTTACCCCTTATCGAGGTCCCTGTAGATCAAGAAGGACCTTATGTACATAGTGAATTATTAGGCCAAGACAGAAAATTTTTACTCGATACAGGGGCAAGTCGAACAACCATAAAACGTAGTGAAGTTCCAGGGGCACCCCTCTCAGGCTCACAGAATATTTCCCTTGGTTTTTCAGGAAAACCTATTGTTAATGAAGTATCACAACCTCTTCCACTTACGATAGGACCTTTGACCCGAACTACAGATTTATTGCTCACTAAATCATGTCCAGAAAACTTGTTAGGAATAAAAACACTGAAAGCTCTAGGAGCTATAATATGTTGTTCTCCGGAAGGAGTAAGATTGTTTTTACGTGATTTTAAAGGTCATTATGTGTCTAGAGACATGGATCCCCGATTGCAGACTTTACCTACACATCTATGGGCACAAGGCCCTACTGATGTTGGTTGCATGAATATTACACCATATCGAGTTACACTAAAGGCAGGAGTGGTACTACCACGAATGCGACAATACAAGTTACCACCAGATGCTGTAGTGGCTTTACTACAAATCATTGACGAGCTTATTGCCCAAGGAGTGGTTGTGGAAACAGACTCCAATGTATGTAATTCACCGATAATTCCGATTCTTAAACGAACAGATCCGAAGGCCCCGCCAGTATATCGATTAGTTATTGACTTGCGCGAATTGAACAAATGCATTGTGCCACAATTCCCTGTGGTCCCAGATATCTCATCATTACTGACAGCTATTGATTCTGAAGCAACATTCTTTACTGTAATTGATCTCAAGAATGCCTTTTTCAGCGTCCCAATAGATCCGGAAAGCCAATATTTGTTCGGATTTAGTTTAAATGGACGTAGCTTTAAATTCTCACGCGCACCTCAAGGATTTACAGAAAGCCCCAGCATCTATAGCCAAGCACTGAAACGAGAACTCGACAGTATCCGCATGCCAGTTAACACCACCTTGCTTCAATATGTCGATGATCTGCTGATCACCGCGAGAAGCGAGCCCGAATGTGAGAGAGCATCACTGACAGTTTTACAATTTCTAGCCGAAAAGGGGCACAAGGTGTCCCCTTCTAAGCTGCAATTCTGTGTCCAGCGAGTTGTTTATCTTGGACACTCGCTGTCCAAGGAGGGAAGGCAGCTTACACCCGACCGCATTCAGTTAATAGCTAACATGCCAATACCCAAGACACAAAAGGAGGTGCGGGCTTTTATAGGCCTCACTTCATATTGTAGGCAGTGGATCCCTCAGTATGCATTTCTAGCAAAACCACTCATTCAGTTGACAACACAGGAGGCAGCCACATCGACTGTTCTCCCTTGGACTCAGGAACATACACAAGCTTTTGAAAGCTTAAAGAAAGCTCTATGCCAAGCACCTGTTTTAGCAACACCATGTTACAGAAAACATTTTACACTCTTTGTTACAGAACGAGAAGGTACTGCTTTGTCAGTACTCACACAGGAACAAGCAGGAGCACACAAACCATGTGCTTATTTTTCTAGTACATTAGATCCCGTAGCTCAGGCTTTGCCTGCGTGTCTGAAATCAGTGGCAGCTACAGCTTTAGCAATCAGACAAAGCGATGCCATAGTGTTAGGACATCCATTGACAGTTCAAGTACCACATGCAGTAGAGGTTCTTGTGAATCGAACGCAAACACAACACTTGACGATAGCGCGACTTACAGGGTACGAGTTAACCTTGTTTCAGCCACATATAGAAATCAGACGTTGTAACACATTGAATCCTGCCACACTTTTACCTGTAAATGGAACAGACCCACTAGCTCATGACTGTATTGATGTTATTACAATCACGACGAAACCCAGACAAGACTTGACAGATGTCCCATTGTCAGACCCAGACCTGACGTTGTATGTAGATGGTTCATGTATGAGAACAAGTACAGGAGAATTAGTGGCCGCTTACGCAGTCACAACAGATACTGAAGTCATTGAAACAAATTGTATAAATACCTTGTCAGCTCAAGCTGCAGAGCTCATCGCTCTGACACAAGCCTGTATTCAAGCCACAAATAAAAAAGTCAACATATACACTGATTCACGTTATGCATTCGGAGTTGTACATGATTTCGGCGTGCTGTGGCGAGAGAGAGGTTATTTAACTTCTCACGGTACCCACATTCAGCACGGACCCCTCATTCATGCCTTATTAGATGCAATACATCTACCCACTGCAATATCAATTATGAAATGTAAAGCTCATACGAAAGTTACTGATATCATTTCTCAAGGCAATGATCTAGCTGACAGAACAGCTAAACAGACTGCTCAAACTCAAACATCCGACATGACAAAGACAATAGTCCCGACGCCAACACATTGTATGACGGTTAAAGATCCTACTCTTGACGTAATTGACATACAGACACATGCTACACCAGACGAAATAAAGAAATGGACTGAATTAGGAGGGATCCAAACGGATCAAGGATGGATGATGAAGGAAAAGTCTGTGTGGTTCCTTCCTGATTCAATGGTCCAGGTTATAATTAACACTGTACATAGTCCCGCACATCTAGGAGAAAAAGCTATGCTAGACAGCATTCAACACATTTGGTTCAATAAACATTTACGAGCAGCAGCTAAACAAAAAGTTCGTACCTGTATGATCTGTTGCCAGTTCAACCCAGGAAAAAGCGTTCCCGTAGAACAGGGTGGATTTCATCCTCCTGATCATCCTTTTGAAGTCCTCCAGATGGATTATATCCAGATGGAACGATGTAGAGGATTCAAATATGTTCTCGTAGTTGTTTGCGCTCTTTCCCGTTGGACGGAGGCATACCCGGTTTCAGATTACACTGCCCCGACTACTGCCAAACAGTTGGTTCGAGAATTCTTCCCACGATACGGTTTACCACGTGTTGTTCACTCAGATAACGGCCAGCCGTTCTCATCCGAATTAATGAAACACGTTTCACTTTTGTTAGGCTATCAGTGGAAATTCCACTGTGTCCGACACCCCGAAGCAGCAGGTCTCGTAGAAAGACATAATCAGACCCTGAAAATTAGATTGTCCAAAATATGCAGAGAGAAAGGTGTCGACTGGGTAGTAGCGTTACCAGTTGCACTCTTTTACACAAGAATGGTAGCACACTCTCGAACAGGGCTATCCCCGTATGAAGTGATCTTCGGCAGACCACCAAATATGTGGGGGACGCCCATACCACGCAAAATAACTGATATTGACTGTAATATGCTGACAGATTACTTGGCTTCCTTGATGTCTGCACTACAATCTTGTCGTTCACAGGTAGCTGCAGCTTTTCCTGACAACACTGAGGTGAAACCCCATGACGTAGTTCCGGGAGACTTGGTCCTCGTGAGGAACTTTGATCGAAAGACTCAGCTGGAACCTAGGTGGAAGTTGCCTCAGCTGGTGTTGCTCACCACAAGGACAGCCGTGAAGATCGAGGGCAGAAAAGGTTGGATTCATTCAAGTCATATCAAGAAATTTCATGGACTACCAGCAGATGTGAATACCACACCTCGTGTGTCTTCACCCATTGACTCAAAACTCCCTCTTGTTGAAAAAAGTAATTCTGAACATTATAAACTGAAACTCAGGTCCAATCAGTCGAGCAATTTGATTGTTTAAGTCCTCTCCAAGGTGAAGCGGTTGAATTGTCTCTGACATGTATCCCTTGGACCTGAATAGAAAAAGCACCCGAAAGATGTTGAAACGACAGGCGTACTGTAAATCACTGCGTAGTCATTGCATAGTGACGTTATTAATTTTGTTTTTCTTAAGTCTTTTAATAATTACTGCAAGTATATTGTTGCACATATATTATCCTATTTCTAGACATGTTTACAATGTTACTGCCGAACATTCTTTTAGTGAATTACCTCCGCTTGAGTTGTCTTATAGATTTGCGCTGCGCAATAACACGTTTATTAATATGTTACATCATTCTCATCAGGTTAGCAATGCTACAAATTGTTGGATATGTGGCCGACTCCCTCCCTATCAGAATTATAAAGGAATTCTACCTCTCTTTCCATACCCGTTCACACACAACGGCTCCTGTGGAGCATGGTTTAGCTTAATCAATTCCCTAGATTCGAATTCTGCAGTTTATCAAGATAACTGGGTATGGGGAAATTTGAATTTAGTTTTACTTAAAGTCTGCCACCCTAACAAGGAGGGATTTCCCCAGAGAACAGGAACTGATCTAGAAAATGAAGTGTATGGATTAGGTAATTTTACGCTTAATCTTATGATCCTAAATGTCGAATCCGAAGCTACTCCAATTTTGCCCGCTATGTCAATATTTCCAGTAAAAGGTGAATTATGTGTAAAAAAGAATGGTTCCATACATATGGGCCATAGTAGATGCACCACTGTAGTAGAATTTAGTGATCAAGGCAAGTCTACATTTAGAGCTTCCCGCCATTCCTTTTTCATATGTGGTCAGACGGCATATGTACGTTTGCCTCTAGATTGGGATGGTACCTGCTACATTGGATTTCTTTTGCCGCCTGTTTTTCTAGCTCCTCCTGATTATCACAGAAATACTCATTTAGTATATACTAGAGTAAGGAGAGATCTCCCAATAGTCGATTACACTGAAACAGCATGGGAAAAATACACAGATTTCAATAAAGGTCTTTTTCCCTATATAGGTACCGTTACTAATAGTAAGCTGATACGTAGATTAACTAGAACCCTTGAAGCAGTAGTGAACGAAACTATTTCCGCCTTAGGCAATTTAACAGAAGAGCAGTCTGCTATGCGGATTGTTGTGCTTCAAAATCGTCTTGTCCTTGACGTCATCCTGGCCGATAGGGGCGGAGCTTGTAGGGTCATCGGATCAAGCTGTTGCATTTTCATACCAGAAAATTCGCCATCTGTATATAAAGCCATAACTCGCCTTCATAAGATTGTAAGCCAGATACACCAGAATCCAGGCACCTGGACTTGGTCCGGTTGGTTTTGGAGTGTATTATCTACCTTTGGATGGAAGGTCCTATCCTTCCTAGGTATTGGCTTTCTCATACTATTCAGTTGCTGTCTATGCCTACAATGTGGACCAGCGATTTGTGGTCTGTGTGCCACATCGTGTGTCCCATCACCAAGATTTCATTCATCCCAGAAGAAAAAAGAAGAACAAATGATGCTATATGAACAGATCAATGGATTGATGAAGATTGATATCTCTTGACGGGCAAGTAGGGGACAAGGAGGGAATGTGGAAATATGGATTTTTATGATCAGTTATGTCCCCTATCTTGGACCCCAACGGCTTCATGTATGAATCACAAGTACATGTATGTTCCCTCCAGTTCTAGTTATGAAGACGCAAACACATGTGCGTCCACCGTCAACATGTCCTCTGTCAGATCCGCCATGAATAGGCCGGATATTCCATTCCTAAGTATGAAAGGCCACCGGCTTTATATGGTTCACTTATGCCATTTTACAGTCCAGGCAAGTAGGCCCTGATTCTGTCATCGAACTCTTCTTGCCTTCTGCCTCTGAAAGCTCCAGTCTGAGCCTGCATCTGCGACCATGAACTTTGTCTCATTCTCTGCGCGGCTCATGAAGCCTGACATCAGCCTGCTGCCTGCCAAAAACTGTATTTCACCTTCGAAATTATCTGCTCCGTTCCCTGCCCGATGCATTCCTGTCTAGTAGTTTAAGTAAACATTCTTCCAGCTACCGAGCAAAGGCCCGGCTTCTCTGTCTTTATGCAAGTAATTCATAGCCCTATTGCTATGGAAGATTTCCGCCCTCGCATCTAGTGTAGACACTTAGACGCTTGTACACGCACTAACAGTCAGTATAGTCAGTATAGAATAAGATTCTACTCGAAGAGACCTCTCTTTTGGATAACTTAGTTCTTTAAACATAGGATGTAAGATATGATTTGGGATTAGGTTGACTTGACCCTCCAGACTTCTGTCGCCACATGTAGAGCTAAATGTCAAGTCCCCTTCACCCCCTAGTTGCACGTCAATCACACGTCATGCTGCTGCGCGCGCATTTCTGCCAAGTATTTCTGCTGACATTGCGAAATTCTTTCATGTAACCACCCTCTTATGACATCACATCTGATGACGTTCTTTAAATCACTCCCAGTTACGCCTATTTTTGCTACGCACGAATATGTTATCTTTGCTATCAATTGATACGCCTCTTGTATTTGCCTCACTGTAATGCTTATTGTATAAAAGTAATTGATTGTCAATAACGTATGTACTTCACTTCCTGAACCTTCGTGGTGATGGAACTTGGAGCAACCGATTATAATCGACCATTGGAATAAAGCCCATTCCGAACCTCTAATACCACGGATTCTGCCTCTTATTTACTGAGCTATTTTATTATGTTTCTGTATCAAATTAAGTCCCGGTAATTAAATTATTTACCACACTTTCACAGTATGCAAAACAAGTGAAATCTGTTGCCGCACTTGAGTTGGCACCATTTTTTTAAAACTCTGCTATGGGTGCCCCCATATGTGAAAAATGACATCCCCGGTGCCAGGACTAGCATTTTGTAATGGGTGCACCCCATATACCATGGGTGACTCTTATGTCAAAAAGTACCTGAAGTATATAAGGGCCACCATATTGGCATGGTTTTCTCCCTTCCATATGCCACAGTTGTTCTCCTTTATGGCAAGAAATACCACCAAGGTGCCCAATGCCAAAAATTATCTCAAGGATGCCAGGGCCAGTCTTTTGTTCCGGTCCCCGTCCTGCTAAGAACTGACTTCAATATACTATTGTCAGCATTTAGCCATGGAATAACCTTCATGATGACAGAGTCAGTTGCAGACTCACAAGTGCAACACCACATTCTCATTCACGCTTACTCAAATTCACGCACTCACACTCATTTTCACTCACTTGGACTCATTCATTCTCACTGTCTTGCAACTTACTCTGACTCACTCATTCTGACTGAATCCTGCTCTGAATCACTCATACTTTCTCACTCACTATTCTATTCTCACTCACTCTGCCTCATACATTCTTAGCCTCTCATTTGCCTTTACTCACTCTCATTCACTCTTACTCTCACTTGTCTCATTCTTTCTCACTCACACCCTCCAACACTCCCTCACACACATTCTTATTATTTCTCATTCACTCCTTTGCAGTCAAATTCACTCATTCTTGCTCACTCTCATTCTTACCCAGACTCACTCATACTCACTCACACATGCACCCACTCTCTTGTTCTCACTCACTATGACTCTGTCTTTGTCATTCATTGCCACTCACTCTCATTCATTCAGCCCTACTCTCATTTACTCATACTTTCTCACTCATATTCACTTGCACTCACTTTTACTCTCTATTACTCATTCTCACTC
The DNA here is from genome assembly GCF_964204655.1 of Triturus cristatus. Taxonomy (NCBI): domain Eukaryota; kingdom Metazoa; phylum Chordata; class Amphibia; order Caudata; family Salamandridae; genus Triturus; species Triturus cristatus. The sequence continues at coordinate 274,023,046 of NC_140588.1, forward strand.
ACTCTAACTCACCCATTCTCACTCTGTTACACCTGCTGTCACTAATTCTCACCCACTCTCATTCTCACTCACACATCTAACAGTTCCTCACACTCAGTCTTACTCATTCACTCACTCAATCACACTCTGACTCACACATACTGACTTAGTGACACTCACTAACAATCTTATACTTTTGCCCATACACACATATAGAAAGACACATACTCTCTCTTACATAAACACATTCTCACTCACAAGTACAGACACAAAACAAACATTTAAACGCATTTTATTTGACTTACGTCAGTTCCTGGTGCATCATTTTGTTACGATAATAGTGAGTGAATCATACAATATTATTGACTATTAGTGTAATTTGAAAAAAATGCAGAAAAGAAAGAAGGTGGCGCACCCACGCCCCTGAAGGGGAGCCTCCTCAGTGTTCTGGGCCCTGATTTTGCTACATTTGATGTCAGGAGTTGCAAAGGTTGTGCCAGGGGTCGCAAAGGTCAAGTCCAGAATCGCAGCTTCAATCCCTGGTAAACCCTAAATGAAGTCCATGACCTGCTCAGTGCTTAATTTGTAAAATATTAAGTGCCAGGGCTCTGACCAGGAGGCCACTGCAGCTTGCACCACCCATCGCCCTTGCCATTGCTGCCAAAACAACTACTAACCATCTGTCTCGCATGTAAATACAACAGTTCAAATAATTCCCACAAAGGAATGGCTGGGGAGGCAGGTATTGGCAATTTTAATATATATTGTATTCCTAAACAACCGCTGTTCTGCTCATCTCTAAATTAGATGAGAAGCGCCACCATGTGGTAGACTGTTTTAAGTATGGTGTTGACAACTAGGTGCCATGCACCGGAAACCAAATTAGTGCTGGTGCTGAGCACTGGAAAGCACTGGCTCAAATTAAGCACTGGACCTGCTTCATAAAGAGGCCTCTCCTATGCTATAAAAACTCAAAAGGTCAGTTTTACAAAGGAATTGTTAAAAAAAAGTCAGTGATGTACTTCTTAATGGTTACTCAAACATTAGGATACAAATTCTGATTTCTTGGTATTCAACTACTTTTGTTGGGTAATCTATTTTGAACTGTCTCCTAGCCTTAAACTTGCTGAGCACCAATTCTGCAATCCTGGTGATGGGGCATCGCTTCCATTTGTGCAACAGGTGCAGTGGCACTGGGGCCCAGAGCCCTGAGGGGCCTATTGAACCCTGATAATTGCTATATTTTACCTCCCGAACAGCAGACAAAGGGTTCCTTTTCCTTGCTTGCACTAAGGCCCGAAGCATTCTTGCAGAATCACTGTCCTGGTAAAATTCTGGCATTCGTAAGTACATTTTCCCTAGGTAAAATTCTACCGGTACTGATTCTTTGTATTTGCACCTGTAATCTGCTTTTTGTGCACCTAAATCTGAATTTCATGTGAAAAACGCCTTGAAAAAAGGACCCAATATAAGGAGCAACTGAGATGCTAACTTGTACAGTGCCTCCTGAGAGGGCGTTCTCACCCTCCACTTTGATATCCAGCACTTTTATTTTTGTACGGTTGTTGTTTAAGTCACTATGCAACACCGGTCAACAACTACTGAATCACTGCCGCTCAACTGTCCAAACAAGAAAGTGAAATGGCGTCACAGGGTATGAGGCAAAGGGTAAGCAATGCTGCACCACGTACACAGAAGGGCGGGGCTTCACTCTCTAGCCAAGAGATTATTTGAAGAGTGCGTGTTTACAGACAGTGTCACTGTAATTATACGGCAACAGAGGACCGAATTATGCAGCAGAGTTGACTAAATTATACGGCAAGAAAAAGCAAACTGAGCAGCATCTAAAGCACATTCTGATGAAGTATTAATTTACTATTTTGTTATATCAACACACATTAATACTGTGTGGGGAAGCAAAGCGTTTTAACAATGTAAGAGTGATAGAGCAAGTAAAATGCAACCCGTTAACTTTTGCAAAGGGCGTGCCACGGCAGGGCACCACTTGTAGCAGTTTGTTTCAGTAAATCTGATTCCTTTGAATTGGAACTTTTTAAGAGTTTGCAGCAGATGGCAGAAAGTCTGTTGAATTCATACTTTTGCAGAAAACACCACGCTCGCAGAATCACTTAACTGTAGTGTCTTCAGGACTGCCTGTCTTTTTATGTGCAAAGACTCCACACTCATAAAGATACTACTCGTACAATTCTTTTGTGAATTGCCAAAAATCCGAAAACATTCACCAGAGTGCAAGTTTACCTTTGTGGATCAGGCCCACAGTCTTTTGGAGCCTTGAATAAAGAGACTGAGGGGGCCCTTCTAATGTTTGTAGGAAAAGCAGTACAAATTGTGGGTTTATTTCTTGAGAAGGAGCGTTTCGGTGTGAATGGCTTTAGCTTTAGTTGTTCATCTCACTTATATAGCACCAGAGCTTTGTGTTATTGTCTGATGCTTGAAAGTTTTTTGGAAAAGAGTAAAATAATGGGCAATTAGAATTTGTTTCCAGAAAAATGGATCCTTTGAAGATGAAAGGGCCAGACCAGAGGCATGAACGTCATTTCACCAAATTGCCCTGGGTGGCAGGAGTAGCATCACATTCCATTTAACCTTTATTTTCTCTCACACACACATGCTACCACATACACTCACTTGCTCCCACATAAACACAGTCACCCACAAGCATGCACACAACATACATTTAAAAGCATTTTTTACTTACCTCAGTTGCTAGGGAGGATCATATTCCAGCTGTCATCTATTATTTATTTCACTAATTGTGAATAAGAAAATATTATTCAATAATAGTGTAATGAAAAATTGACAGGAAGACAAGGAAAGTGGAGCCCCAACCGACATCCATAAAGAGCGGACAAGCTGCCCTTGTGTTCCTGGCAGTGATTCTGCCACCTCTGAAGCCAGGGTTCGTAAAGGCAGTGCCAGGGGTCGCAAAGGCGGTGCCAGGGGTCGCAAGGGGCAAGCCATGAGTCGCAGCTGCAACCCCTGGCGACCCCTAAACGATGTCCATGCCAGTGGCTCAGAAGGTACAAGACTAGAGTTGAATGATGTCCATGCCAGTGGCTCAGAAGGTACAAGACTAGAGTTGAATGATGTCCATGCCAGTGGCTCAGAAGGTACAAGACTAGAGTTAAATGATGTCCATGCCAGTGGCTCAGAAGGTACAAGACTAGAGTGACAGTAAGTCACCGCTGCTGGCACTAGAATGTCTGCAGGATGGGGCACGCCAGGTTCAATAAGGGCACATTGCAACCCGCGGGTGATAGGAACTGGACAAGTTGAAATTTTGAACAGCACCAAAACAAAATGCAAAAGGGTCGGGTTCACAAAGATGTTGCTGTGACCTACTTTTGTTCTACTCTTGGCTTGTGACTGACCTCCAGAAGTAAGCTAAGCGTAAGCAACAAGGAGTACTTGTGGTTTACTCATGCAATTCAGATGTAAACCATGAGAACAGTAAGGGTAAGACACACATACTCACAGCAAAATCTTTGTGAACCTAGCCCAGAGATTCAGGGAAAGGGGAAGCACATATCACTGCATAGAATTTGGTTTAATGAAGACACCAGGCATCTGCTGCTAAAAGGAGTGAGTGCCTGCCACCCTCTCCTGAGCTAGGTCTGCTGCTGTAGCAAGAGTTGCAGGACATCGAGGGTTGGGGTTGAAGCAGTTGCCTCTCCACGACCAATTACTGAATGATGAGCTCGAACCAAGGAGGCAATCTCCATGCTCTGTGGGTTTTTTCGGTTTTATATAGCGTGAACTTGGCCCAAGGGCATTGGGGCGCCTTACATGGGCACAAGATTACATCAGGCAAGGGCAGATTCATTTGTTAGACATGGGGAGATTAAGAAATCTTTCCAGAATCACAGGATGTTGAGCCGACCCAGAACTCGAATCTGCCTCCCCAGTTCCAAAGTCAGTAGCTCTGGCAATTAGGCCACATTGTCTCCCTGTTTATGCTAGGTGTCCTCCTTTTAAAGCCTTTCTCCCTCGTTTGGCCTTGGTGTTTCTGGGTGTGAATCACTTTCACACGTGCACGCCGTTTAAAGGCCACTCGACTACAGGGACGAACTGTGTTCTGGAGGAAGTGAACTGATAAAGTAGTGAAATAATTCTGCCACAGAAGGTGTCACATTATTATGCATAATTTGCTATTTAACCAGTCGCGGCTGGTGTCAGGGGAAAGTGGCGGGCAGAGGGAGGAGGGGTGACTAAATTAAAACCCAAAAAAATAATGACACTTACCTGAATCCCACTGCATCGTCCCTCTTCTGGCTTCACTGCATGGACAGGATCCCAGGGTGCCTTGCGGCCAATCCTGATGCTACTCTCACAGCATGAGAGCAGCGTCGGGATTGGCCTGCGCGCCCTCGATTTGCGCTCCCAGGGAGACTGGGAGTCTGAGCCTCCTCTCTCCAACCCTGCAACGCAGTTTCAGTGTGCATGACGGTTTGGCCAACCTCAGACGACCAGCCAAACTGTCATGCGCACTGAAGGCAGTGCGCACCCCTCCCCCTCAGTGCCTGTCCTCCCGTGGAACCGCCCCCAAGACTACAAGGTAGGAGCAAAATTAAACGATAATAAACATGGTCTATTATCATTTTATTTGTCAAGTTTTGCAGCTCCTGCTGCTGGCAGGGGGAGCGACGCTCCTCTGCCACAGCGGAGGAGCCGGCCCTGCATAATTTAGTCAACCCTCTGCATACTTTGGTCCTTCATTACTGCATAATTCCATTATTCCTGCCAGTGTTCTATGTCCCTCTGCAGAACATACGGTGATTTCACTTATTATTAAATGCTATGTTATGTCTGCTATTGCGAGAATATTTTACTGAAGTCAGATTTGTAATATGCAATACTGTTTTACCCTATAGATTAACCCATAATATTGTCTGTTCCAGGATAACTTTTGTGGTTTAAGGTTGACGGGGCACTACAGTTCCTCTAGGAAGATTTATCTTACGTTTGTGCCAAGATCTCGGCACAAACCCAGGGTAACACCCTCCTAGAGGAATTGTAGTGCTGTCATATATTATGGCTTCAATGTTTTTTATTAGAGAGTACTGGCACTTTTCAGTTGCAAAAAGATATTTTGGGATCTTCACTTCTGTGCTTCATTTGTTCATTTTTAAGCACAGTGAACCACGGTTCGACTTTGTCTCATTGATAGCAAAAAGAGGCCTCAATGCTGGGTAAGGGTTCAAATAGGGCAACCATCCTACAGAAACCATCGACTGCTCTGCCCTGGTTGCACCGTATAACAAACACTGGCAAAGTCAATAGGCAGTGCATGCTGGAATTATGCGGCAGTAGAGGGCAAAATTATGCTGCATGGTTGAGCAAATTATGTGACAAGAAAAGGCAAATTATGCGGCGTCATGCGGAACATTTTTTAATCGTATTACCTCATTATTTTGCACTTTTTACACTTGTTTAATACTATGTGTGTATTGGGTGCACCTCATTAGTACTAATTTAATACCCAAATATAGCAATAAGTAACAGAAAGGTGACCAGTCAACCTTTGCAAAAGGCCTTCCATTGCATGGTAACACGTGCAGCTGAGGTTTTTGAACCGTTTGAGCTAGAAACAAAATTTGTTTTGTTAAATCTGCAGATTACGCAGCAGATGACGGATTATGTGGCAAATCTATAATTTTGCAAAAATCGCAGCGGCCGCACAATCGTATCATTTCAGTGTCCCTGCCAATAGGTCTTGAATTAGATGGCCGTCTTTTGTCTTTGTCAATGCTCAGAGCCATTAGAAAAAATAACCCGAATAGGCAACTAGTGAGACATAATGGCATGCATAACTTCTGAACAATTAGGAAAATTACTTTCAGATTTGACAAGCAAATTCAGTAGAGGCTCAAAAGGATGTGTCCCTGTACAAAACAAACACTTTGACGCTGTGCTTTATTTTCCAAGGTGATATTCTTTAGCACACCTGCCACAATGTTGACTCTAGCAGCATCCTCAGTTTGTCGCTGTTTTGAATCACAGCTGCGTGCAGTGAAGCATCCAGCCAGGCAGTTCTTCATTCGACACAGCGGAATATAACTATGCGACATAACCAAAGAGAGAAAAAGAAACTGAAAAGAAAGGCCTCAGTCCGCGCGCCAGTCCTCCGGGTTACACCCACTGCAGCCTGTCAGCGTCTGTGGTAACAAGGCCATGATTCAGCACGAGGTTATGTGCCACGGCCCCGCCCTCTCTGAGAGCAAGGTCCACTGGACGTAGAAAGAGCCCTGGCACGCTCTCGTAGCTTTATTGCCAGGCAACAAAACTCAGAGCTTGTGGAATGTGGTCCTACCCCCTCTCGACTTGGACTGCAAGGCGGCCTGCCAAGGATATACCATGAACACAACAAGGGAGAGGGAACCGTCGCAGTTAAGTACTCCAGCAGAGCGGCTGATGTCACCAATGGCATGCAAGAGGGATCTGAAAACCAGGCGCATTCACACTGACAAAGCAAAGAGCCGCTTTGTCTCCTTTCAAATGATGACGGGGGAGAAGGGTGAAACGCTCTCTAAATCTGTGTGACTGTCAGCAGTGGCAGCTGATTTCATGCTAACGCCTTCACCCAGCCGCAGTTCTTAAAGTTCACTATTGTCTGAGCCAAACTATTACTCATTTATTCAGTGCTTAATTTGTAAAATAATAAGTGGCAGGGCCCCAACAGGAGGCCACTGCAGCTTGCACAACCTATTGCCCCTGTCATTCTCTCGCCTGCAAGTGAGACAGTGCAGATTATTCCAGGCCCCAAAAGCTGAAGGAATGGCTGGGGAGGCAGGAATGAGCATTTTTAAATTTATATTGTATTCATAAACAACCGTCATTCTGCTCATCTCTAAATTACACGAGCAGCGCCCCCATGTGGCATACTGTCATATGTACAGTGTTGTGCTGAGCACCGGAAACCACCAGCTCAAATTAAGCACTGCGTTTATTGCTCATTTGGAGCCTGTTTCACAAACGTAACTTCCGTGTGGGTAAGTTATGAGTGTACCTGCAGCGAAGTCTCTGACTTGGGTGGAATCTCTGCACCTGGGGTTTATACTCCACACGGCACAGTCTCTGCAGTGCTCTGTAGGGACATTCCACCGTGAGTGCGGAGACTCCCCACTTGTAATTTTACTACACATAAGTTACCTTTGTGAAACGGGCCTTTGGTTTAAGACATGTCGGATGTCGAATGGTATGCAGTATGCACATCACATACAGTTGTTGATTCAAAGGCAAGAACACACATTTATGTTACCACCACCAGCTGTCTGTGCCATCCTGCAATAACCTGTTAGTTGTAATCAATCCCCCGCCCTTTGGGACCTTTTTGCAATAGTCACTTTAAGTTATAGGCAGGGTCACTGGAATTATACTGCAGGGGAAGGCAAAATTATGCTGCAGGGTTGAGTGAATAATGCAGCAAGAAAAGGCAAATTATGCAGCGTAATGCGGCAAATATTTTGATAGTATTAATTAATTATTTAGCACTTTTTACACTTGTTAACACTGTCTGGGCATTAGGCGTACCTCCTTTGTACCCGTTTAGCACCCAAATATAGCAATAAGCAACAGAAAGGTAACTAGTCATGCTTTGCACAGGGCCTTCCACTGTGCGGCTGCACATGTCCCTTCATTTTTAGTAACTTTTAAACCGTTCGAGCAAGTAACAACTTTTTTTTTATAAATCTGCAGATTATGCAGCAGATGATGAACTGTGTGGCAAACATGGCAAATCTATAACCATGCGAAAATCGCAGTGGGCACACAATCGCATAATTCCAGTGGCCCAGGTTATAGGTGAGGTCAAGTGGCAACCCACTCTCTTGCACCGTCTTACCCTATTTCCTTAAATTGATATCTTAAAGTCCAATCCTCAGTCTTGTCACATAATTTTGCATCACTGGTAATAAAACAGCAACAGGAAGCAGTTTTTATGTGGGTTTGGGGCAGGAGGTGCAATATGGCATCCTGCAGACAGCATTTGCCAGCAACTTTTAATCAGGGCCATTGGAATTGTGCAGCAGGGGGGAGCTAAAGTATGCAGCAGGGTTGACTAAATTGTGTGGCAGGAAAAGCCATTATTCAGAGTAATGCAGCACCACATTTTGTGACAGTAGTACTTCTTTATTTTGTCATTTTTACACATGGTCACACTGTCTGGGCAATGATTTCATCTTATTGGTGCCAGTTTAACACCCAAATACAGCAATAAGCAATTGAAAGATGACCCGTGAAACTTTGTGAAGGGTTTTTGACTGTGCAGGGACACTTGTCACCATATATTTAGTAACTTTTGATCCGTTTGAGCTAGAAACAATATTTTTTGTTAATATCTGCAGATTATGCACCAGATGATAGATTATGTGGCAAATCCACAGTCATACAGAAAAGGCCGGAGCCTCAAAATCACTTAATTCCAATGGCCCCCATAGCAAGAGCACAGAGAACGTGTTTTTAAAATGCGCCATATTTTAGGAGGTAATACTCTTTTCATTTTGGGTTGTCTTGCGGTGACGTTCCTGGAAAGCATAATTATGAACTCAAGAGACCCTGGCTTATTGCGTTTAATGTGCCACACTAGTTTGAGTGAACAATTTCTTGACATGTTTGACCTATACATTGAAGGATGATTTTTCACCAGCAAACACGTGATGAAAAGGGCATAGAGAACCTTAGGCAAAAGAACTGCCTTTCTGCTTGGTTTGAAGCTATGCTATGCCACGGAAGGTTTGCGCTTAATATGTGTGTACTCTGCCATGGACCAATTATACCTGGAGCAATCGAGGCCTCTGTCAGTAGAAAGCAATGTTTGCACAGGGCAGAGTTTACTACACTTCAACACGCCGGAAATTGCATGAGCGCCCTCGTTTTTAGGTATCAATGCAATATCGTAATGGCAGACGGCCAGATGTACGACCCTTTGATTTTGCGAATTGCAAATTGCGTCATTTTGCGACTCTCAAAATGGAATGTACAACAGTGTCACAAACACTGTTTGCGAATCTCAATGGGGTCACAAACGACTTGCCTCATTATTATTCATGAGGCAGGTCTCAATTTGAGACCCCATTGGGAATGGCCAGCACTCAAGGGGATGGTGGACTGCTGGGGTCAGCAGACCACCATGTCTGTGACTGCTTTTTAAATAAAGCAGTATAAAAAAAAAATGCAGCCCGTTTTCCTCAAACGAAAACGGGATGCATTGAAAAATCCCTGCCCCTTCCCGTTTGCGAGTGGCTTACCATTTTTTTTAAATAGGTGGTAAACTGCAAGTGTTTTGCGACTGCATTTGCAGTCGCCAATCAATCATACATGGAAGTGTGTCTCGCTATTAGGAAGAGATGTCCTTGCCACACCATTTCCTAATAGCGAGTCGCAAACCCGATTTTTGAGTCGCTAATAGGTAACTGATTCACAAAATAGGGTTTGCACATTGCACAGACCTATTTTGCGGTTGCAAATGGGTCGATTTCCCGTTTGTGACAGCAAAAACGGTCATACATCTGGCCCGGAGTCTCTTTAAAGGGGCCATCCGGGTAATAATGTCACAACAGGTCTCAAAACCGAAGGGGACGTCATCAAACGAAGGAACATGCTGGGATGCCTATTGGTGATTATTATTTTTCGTGAGGCCGGACAGGTAAAAGGAACTGTTATATTTTCTCTACACTTGATGGTCCCTTTTACTCGACAGGTCAATTATGTTGACGAAGGCATCATTAAACGACATAACATAATGCCAACGAATACATGGATGCCTCTATGAAGCACGAAGAGGAACCCTTAACACAAGGTATTCAGGGAGGGTGTGCTTTCCTACAGACTATGAGCTCTGATCTTGAGAAGGGGAGGATTATCAAGTGCTAAATACAAAATGGATGCAGTGGGATAGATTGAAACACCTCTTTGCAGTAAATAATAATATGTAGATTTATAGAGCGCCTGGTTATACCACACCAGTGTGTCCCCGCGGTAAAACCATGACCAAGCTGTAGTGAGACCCAGCAGAAGTGTAAGAGAAGGCCCAGGCAATGAGACTTAAGGGCATATGTACAAGGGGATATCACCACCAGAACGTCACTTTTACCAACGTTCTGGTGGCACTATGCCCTTCTCCATATTTACAAAGCGGTGTTAAACTACTTTTTGTGGCTTAACGCCGCCTTGTAAATAAGGTCCCTTTACACATCAATTAGCGAGAAAGGGGCGTGCAATGGGTGTCGCTGTGGGCATTCCACCGTAACACCTATTGCTTTTTACAGTGCCCCAGAATTAAAAAGAGGTGTAAATCTGAGGCAGCGGCAAAAACTAACGCCATGCAAGAGCAGGCGCTAAAATGGTGAAACAAGGAAAAACACTTTAATTTCTCCTCGTTTTTGCTTTTTCTATGTATGCTGGATAATGCAGCACACATACTAGGAGCAAAATGACATTAAGGATTGTTTATGTGCGGCAAGGTGTCCCTTCTGCACATAAACACTCATTCCCTGCAATGCAGGCATCCATGCACTATGGTGCAAGAGTGACTGCGTTGGCGCTAGGCAGCTAAATTTAGCACCAGCGAAAACACAAGGTTGCATCGTATTCTTCTGAATACGGCACATCCCTGCGTTTTGAAAATGTTAGAGCGCGGCGCTGCCAAATTTAGCGTAGCTCCGGCTCCGACATTTTCTCGTACATATGCTGCTTGGATAGTTAAGGGTTACTGTGTAGCACGGGCTGAAACCTTGAAATCCTATTGTCACTAGAACACCTATAGGTTAGGAGCATGCCTCACACCTGTTTCCTAAGTGATTGGGATTACGAATGCGTGTGTAGAGGGGACAGTGTAGCTCCATGAAAATACAAGCATTGGCAGAATTGCAACCATTTGTAATTTGCCACACAATATTGGCGCCGATACAAATAAAAATGTTAAAAAAAAGAACTGCACAACAGTCGAAGCACAAAAGCTGTAGAACAGTAGTGCACACATTTTCAGATTGCTGTGCACATGCAGTTAGGGAAAATTCTGTCAAAGAGCAAATAGATGACGTGGGCTGACCCCCCGCCCCCTCCGTCCCATGATGTGGAGGGCAGAAGCAAAACGTGAATGACAACTGAATAGACCAAAGGGCTAAGAGGTAGGACCAATGCCCCTGCATGTATGTATACATGTGTATATTTTTATAATGGATTGTTTAGAAAACATACGGCTAGAGAAACTGCTAAAGCTGGCTCTAGGCCTGACCTAAAAAGAGCCCAGACCATCAGTACCTGGTTAAAGAATATGTGATGTTGTAGGCTACACAACACATAAAATACAATATCACCATCAGGCATTTGTCAGAGGTCCCTTGCCATGGGTTACCTGGAAGGCACAGATGAGACTATACATATCTGTCGAACCTTCGATAACTTACTGTTAGTCGCCGTGTGCAAAAGCCAGGGGAGCGTTTTCAGCATTCATGGTTGCTAAACAGAGTGACAATTGGCTGAACCAGCAAGTGAGTGAGCAACACTAAAACTGACCAATCTCTGGGAAATTAGCAATAGGGTAATGAAAGATGATGTCTCCAAAAGGTTCAAGATAATATGGTAGTTTACCATGGACCAGGCAGAAAGCAGGACCCTGGACAGCTACCAATCAGCATAGTTCGCCTCTATGTGCCGGCAGCAGCCAGGATCCATCAAATGGTAGATAATAAAAATGTAACAACGACCAGACCTAGAGTAGACATACTGAGACAATATATTGTCCTCAACCACTCTCTGAGGAGCGGAGGGGTCTTTTCAGTGGCATATCTTGATGAATGGTACTTCGCAACAATAGTATTAGCAACTCTGACCACTCAGGTTGTAGCGGAAAGGAGATTTCACATGAAGGAAAGGAAATGCATTGCAGAATGAAATAAACCACAGGAAGGATGTGCAAACCAAAGACGCACAACAAAGTGACACAGAGGGTTTAGTAAACAGGGAGGAGACTCTCTGATCCTGCAATTCAGCGGAAAACGACTTACGCATAGGTGCACCACTGCACAGCGAAGCATGAGGTATCCGACTATCTGCTTAACCCCTTCAGTGCCCGCCCCTTTCCCCGCCCTGTGCCGGCCGTTGCATTAGCGGGCGGGGTTTATGACGAGCTGGACTCGTCATGGGCACAGCGCCACCGCGGCCCATGACGAGTCCAGCTCGTCATGGGCACTGAAGAGGTTAACCCGGCCCGTTGTGGACCTTCCTAAATAAGAGGACTGTAGATCTTCAACAAGGAGTAGGGTTTCTTTTGTCACTATGTCTGGGAGGTTTTCTTAAATGGGGAGCAGGCACACACACACATCCTTAGCAGAGAAGGCTTTGAAAGGCCTTGCAGATGAGTATGGGGTGCAAAGCGTGGCAGCGCAGTAAGCCCAAGAAAACTTTGAACATCTAACATCTAAAATAGCCTTACTTGTTAGTTTAAACTCTTTCTGCTATAATTGTATAAATCACCAAAAAGATGTGCAGTGGAAAATGTGTAACTGCTGGAGTTTCTTTATGCAGGCTCAACTTTGGTTGGACAATGTTTGTGATCAATTCGAGGCTCCTATTTCAAAGTCACTCACGTCTGGGGATCATACAGTGGCAAAACATGATGTGGCTGTTGTGAACATTAGCCAAAAGTGTATATTGTCTATGTTAGGGAGAGGTGAGGTGAAGGAGGGATAGAAGTTTCCCCTGGCTAACTTTGCCAAAGCTTGCATCACAAAAGGGGAGGGCAGAGGAAGTGCTGCTGTTGTTTGTGTGCATGCTTCCCAGTCTTGCATTAGATGTATTTATTTATTTAGGGATTATGTTATGTGCAGCATGTGGCCTTTCAATTACTTCAGAATGCAGGCTATACTAATCTCAACCATCCTGAAAAAATGTAATTCAACTTAAACCTAATATACACAGACTGGCAGAAAAGCTAGGTAATGGATAAAAATTTCTCAAAACAATGTAAAGCAGTGCAATAGACAACAAACCAGCCGAGCAAAATTATCCCCTTGCGTGTGCATGACGGAACCACGCCGTCATGAGCCACGGGCGGCGTGTGCTCATGACGGCGTGGTTCCGTCATGCTGCGGCCGCTCCGCCCACGCGTCGCTGATTCCCCGCCTGTGCGGGCGAAATAAAGAGTGGGCAGAGTCGTGACGGAGCCATTCCGTCATGAGCACAGCTCGCCCGTGACTCATGACGGCGTGGTTCCGTCACGAGCATGGCGGCGCCGCGCTCACCCCGCACCCCCCCAGCGCCGCGGCAGAATTTGCGCCGCGGCGAAGGGGTTAAACCAATGGCAAAGTTTTTAGCTACATGCTCTGCAAACAGCCAAAACAATCCAACCAAAACAAACATTGATCTACAATAACCTTGCCAGCCCCTCTCCATAATGGTTCACCTACAAACAATAGGAACTACAACCACATATATCACTACTTTGACTCCAATCGGCGAGAAACGCAGAACCGCGTTGATTCCAATCAATGAGAATTCCAGAACCTTAAAGGTCACCCACTGTCTGGAAGGGCTTGAGCCATGTGAAAACTAGTAATGTGCTATACAAATAAAAGCACATCATTTGGGCAGGTGGTTACAGGGGCGGATCCTCCATTTGAGCAGAGGAGCGTCGCCCCACAAGCCCCAGAGCTGAAAAATAAAAAGGTTATTTAGTTTATTTATTCCCATTTTATTTTTCAGCAACCTGCACCAAACTAAGTGTCAGGGTGGGGTGGGCCAGTGCTGCCAAGTGAAAGCAGAGAGCTGTGAGCTAAAGTTTGAAATGCGCATGTCTCTTTGGCCGGCCGTCTTGGGACATTTTAAAGTTCTCTAACCTAGCTGTCTTAGACAGTTGGGTTAGAGAAAGTGCAGGCCTCCAGTGCTCTTAGAAGTGCTGAGAGAGTCTGCTCTATCCAACCCCGGTGCTGCTCTCATGCTGTGAGAGCAGCGTCAGGCTTGGGTAGTGCAGTTTCCTGCGTCTGGAGCTTCCCGAAGTCACCCGAGAGAGGAGGATGTTGTGCTGAAGTTAACGTAAGTCAATGTATTTATTCATTTGTTTTTTGTGCCCCACTACCCTCGGTACAAGCCAGCTGCCACTGGCAGGTGGCTGGTATCAGTGCCCATTTTTAAGAAGCAGAACAAAGTTTTAGGTGTGTCCAGAGACTGTCTCACCAGTATCATGTTTTTAAAGAACATCATAATAATAATTCATACATATCTGCCTACAAGGAAATTGGCTTTAGTTCAGCCCTCTTCATACACTGGTCTGTTCAAGTGCCATTCATATTTTGCTTCCACCTTCCACGCCTTACATCCAGCATGGGGCAATCGGTCGCACCACTTCAGCTACTGGCCAGCTTCACTGTAATGGCAGTAGCTCTTGCACATGAGCACATTTGCCTTGAAAGTACTCCACATCAGCAAATTGCTGATAGGCCAGCGTTTGTGCTTTTATTTCTGATGTCATTTCATGTTATTTGTTTATGAAGGGTAATTTTTAGGTCCGCTGTTAGCCGAGGCATTTAGATTTTACCAGGGCCGGACTGGGAACCAAAACCGGCCCTGGCAAAGTGCTCGGCCGCCCCCCACCCTCCCGTAGCGGCCCCCAGGAGCCCAAAACCGGCCCCCACCCTTGCGGCGCACCGGGGGATTGCCCGGTGCCCGCTACGGCCAGTCCGGGCCTGGATTTTACTAAAATTATATGATAATATAGTTAAAGGGTTTTTAGCAGTCCTCTTCGTTCGTTTGTCTGTTCCTAAGTCATTCACGCTTTTCTTCCACCCAATACAGAATGGGGCAGTAGGTCAGCCCACTTCAGTCATTGGCTGACTTCACTGTGAGTGACGGCACTCTGTCCTTTCACAAGGAGCACGTCCACACACACAGTAGTTCCTTTAGGGTCCAGGGATGGGAGTACGGCTACTGGTGCAACGAGTGCTCTTTAAGCCTGGTTTTTAAGATTGAGTCAGTCCCAGCAGCTTCCAACAATAACATTTTGCAAAAACCAGGACAAAATAAACAAGCACTGTCAAAGCCTGGCAGCCAACACCAGACCAACTGGTTGTGTCAATGCTTGTTTACTTACATTTTAGTTTGCAAACATATGCTGCATATGCAAACATATGCAGCATTTTAAAAAAAATTACATTTATATTTTTCATATCGATTACAACAGCTTGTAAAAAAGAGAAATAAAAAAGCCTTGGATTGCCAGCGCCAGACCTATTGGGTTTGTCAATGCATGTTCATCATGGGGCTCTGACCCAGAGAAAGCTAGAAAGCTAGAGAGAGAAAGGCCAAAAAGAATGAAGTAGGAGAAAGAGACACAAAGGAAACCACTGGCATAGAGATATAGCCTAGATGAAAATGGGGGACCGATGAGACCCGAGTTGGAATCAAAACAAGGCATCCATACTGTTGACAACCCCAGAATTCGGAAGCCGTCTGTCCTTAACACTTCTCTTTATTTTAAATCAAGAAATGCACTTAACATTCACAATTTCAATTTGCCTTTTGTACAGTTCCATATGTATGGATACAACTATCAACTTACGCAGTTTAGCGTGTGTGCGGCCGGTGCGTGTTAGGAGAAGAGAGAGAGTACATGCAGCCACTTAAATAAAGTGCTCTAAGCTACAACTCACCAGGACATGCTAGTAACAAGTTATTTTCCACAGAAAAAAAGTCTCCTGCTTGTGTGGGAGTGCGCTGGTGATTTATTTGGCATTTAAGCCTCAGACAGAATAATGCACCACAGATCTCCAGTGACTGGAAGCCGCCCCCTCCGCTCAGTGTACGTCCGCTGATTGCTGCCGACCGCCAGGGCCTTGCCTGTGCATGTACAGACTTGTTTAGATCATTCACTTCCCCTGAAAGCTCGACACCCTACCCAGCAGACACAATAAAATGCAGATTACTCGCTACGCGTCTCAAATGCTGCTCGTTAAAATGAAAGAAAGGTAAAAGAAGCATTGGCAATGCAATAGGTCTCGCATTTGCTTGAGTTAGAGCTATTGGCGTTGTAAATGATAATGTCTTTTACCCATGTTTTATGGAGTGTATGTATGTGGTGTGTAGTGGAATTATGTGGGTCTTTATTTTACAGGTGAGCCCTAAGAAGGCCAAAGTAGGCCTGGAGTAGACTATGTTCCCATCTGGAGGAGATCTAAACTGGCAGTTCGTATAAGACTGTTGGGAGTCGGAGCAAGGCTGAGGTGCATATTGCTGGTCTCTGTCTACAGTAGTAGTAAAATGAAAGACTGAAATACGGCCTAGAGAGAGGGCCATAGACTAAAATGTATTCAAGCATTTTCCTATCCTTTTGTTGTTTATTGCAGTAGCTCTACTGAATAGTTTCTCAATTGAAGTGTTCTTTTGTGGTCATTTTGCATTCTTCATGTGTGTGTGCTGTAGAGGGCATATAGTTTTGTGCCACAGATGTCATTGTTTGAACAAGATAGTGTTTGCTTGATTAGGAGTTGTAGTGAGAGACTTTCCCCATCATGGTAACTCAGCTTCCAACAATAGGTAAAAGGGATTTAAACATGGACGGGTGAGTGATTGATGGGAGATAGGAGGTCAGGAGAGGGAGGGAGAGAGAGAGAGAGAGGGAGAGAGAGAGGGAGAGAGAGAGAGAGAGAGAGAGAGAGACAGACAGACAGAGACACAGACCGAGTAAAACAAGGCTTGACCTAAAAAGGAATCCCACCTTGTGTAGTTTAACCTGGTACTTGTGTAAAGCACTCAAATGAGTTTGAGCTTATAAAACTGCATCAACAAAAAGACAACAACAATATTTGACTTTGATGTCAGCGCTGTCATCAAAGTGCCTGGTTTGTTTTTTTGGCTTGCATTTGGTTATCTTGTACCTATGTTGTGAGTGCATGTTTTCTAATCTATACGCCTTTGGGTTGCTTTAGTTTGTAAGTGCATGCTTCAAAATGCATGTTGCTCAAGGCTGCCCTTTTCTCCCTCATCATATACATGTGCACTGGTGGAATCCTCATGCCATTGTTTCTATCTCTAACTGGACAATTCTAGTATGAACCCACTACGCCTGATTCCAAGACACTCCTGCTTATTCGAAACTTCCTTTGTCTTACAGACTTGCCATGTTATTTTGCTAAGCAGACAGCGTGTTTGTATCAGAATTAAATTCAGCCTTCTGTATTTTTGGCAAAACAGTTCAACACTCAGTTTAAGTTACTGTTTGTGAGGGACATGCCAACTCACTTTTTTAAACAGTCGTCTCTCCAGCGCAAGGACTTCAGTCCTGCTTCTTGGCTTTTGGTGCTGACGTATTCTAAACTCAGATCTACCCTTATTCTGATACCCGACTCATTAACCACCCAAACACTTTTATGGAGTAGCTTTCTCCAGTGGTAACAAAATCTAGGAACCACCATTGTAGCCCCACTGGAATCAAGAACACACAAGCAACAACACAGCTACAGGCAGCACCAGACAAGGTTGCATCACACCACCGAATGTGTCACATGATCGAAAATCTCAACTGTAACAGAGTGGAGCTCTCTGAGTTCAGTAGCATGACCAGAGAATCGGGCAACAAGCACTAGCCCACTCAGCTACCAGTGCTGGGACAACGACCGCTCACTGTGGCGGTTCTTTGAGGGAATGAATGGCGCTTGCGCTCCTCTAACAGACAGGCGAGGGGACAGAGAGAAGTGGGGGGCAACTGTCACAAGATGGCAGTCAGGAAAGGAAGAAGGAACACCGATGGATGTGTTATATTCCTAGATGTGTCGTTTTGTGGTTTGTGCAGTTCCGTGTCTCACTCGGCATTCAATGTTTACGTGGCTTGATTCAAGAATATCAGGCTCGAGCGATTGAAAGCGGAGAGAGACATGGAGCGACACAAGAGACGGAGGCGGAAATCTTCCATTACCGAACATCTTTATTAAATGTTCAATAAATAATTTTACACTTTTTTCACCGCATATTCCATTCAACGGAATAACAAGAGTGAGGTCCAGCATACACCTAATTATACCCATGGGGTGCAGCGCTCTGTTCAACCAACACAACTTACTTTTGCTTTCTCTTCTGGAGGTCCATGGGACATTTTCGGCAATGGAAGCGTCTCGGTCGCCATTAATAATCTGAGATGGCGGTCAAAGTGCTTTAAAGCAAGCAGCGACGGTGGGATTTGGGACGGGTAAGCAGCAACCACTGTGCAAATGACCCCGACCAAAATTGGGAAGGAAGGAACATGCTGCGAAAAACAAGCACCTGAAGTGACATTTTAGCAACCACATAAGAAACTGGACTTCAAACTAAACACGAAGGATCGTATGAATGCCTTTTCATTCCCAAACAACAACAAAAAAAAGAAGTTTGAAGCCAAAGGCTATAAATCTAACGTGCGAAGTAATAGGATGGATGCAAGTAAAAGAGGCATGACAAATGCATGCCTTCAACAAATTGGAACAAAGAATAAACAATTGACAATGCAGGCGGCTAATAGCAAGAAGAGAGGTGGAATTGAAGGACACAGACTGATTGCAGCAGGTCTCGAAGAGACTGCACATGTGCTGCCAAGGCTTGACCTAAAAAAGAGATGGGCCCACTCAACCAAGGTCGTAGTTTTAGAGGGGTGTGACATACCCGACCCCACCCCACCCCCTCCCCACCCCCCCAAATGACTGCATTTGTAGCTTGGTAGTTGGGTCTGGAGGCCGAGAATCGGGTCTGCTATATGTTGGCTTTTCTCCTCATACACCAAGAATAAAAGACAAAACAGTGACCTTTTCTGTTAAAGACGAGAGAGCTGGAGATATACATCTCTGTGACATCTGGTGACTGAATTTCAAATATGTGAAACCAGATAACCCAGAATCAATAGTGGCGTCCCTCCTTGTCCAAACTGTGTTATCCTAAGCAAACATTTTATTTAACAAAGCCTCCTTTTTCTTTATTATCACCTATGAGAGCACTTTTACACACTTGAACTCAGGGTGTGCACTGTACAAGCACCTCTTATGGTTGATTACATAGAGTATAATGTTGCTCCATCTAAAATTAAGAACCTAGGCTATGCTTATGGTTTACATAACTACTGACTTGCCTTCTAGTTCACTAATGGCATTGTCGCTGGGGGGGGGGGGGGGGCGAGCCATTAATGCTTAAAAGTTCACATTTAAAACTATTACTTTTATTAAATATCTGTCTATGCAGTGATATAATCGAATGTACTAAGGTGAAACACTTCTGAATGTTAAAGAAATGTAAACATTTTTTTGAAGGCTCTGTATCATACTTACATTATGTTTGTTGCACAATATACATGCCAAACGTTTTTGTGGGTTGGCTCATGCCTGGGATCTCAGAGGCAAGCCAGACCTTTGGCTCTGCTCAGGATGGGCTTGCCCTATTAATTTTCTGGAGTGCCCGACACTCTGTACAACCCAGGCTTAGTACATAGTGCCATCAGTCACTTGATAAAATTATGTGTAAAAGGTGAGGATTAGAAACATGGAGCCCTGCTTACATGCACCATTTTAACACCTTTACCATTAAGGCTTCTCGCAGCAGAGACAAAGAAATGTGCAGCATATATTCACTTAAAATAAGTTATCCCAGGGCACTGAGTGCAGGCCGTTGTGTTGTACGTGACTGTAGTCATGATTTCCCAGGGAGAACTACTAGGCCCAGGTAGGATGTGCAGTGGAGTATCTTTAGGGGGTTGTTTAGGATGTAACACCTCCAAATCAGTGGCAGCTGCTACTGAATAGTACGGGTGGGTTGGGGGAGGGGTAGAAAAAATAATTACCTACCTGCCAGCTGCCGTCTCTCCTCCATCCTTCTTCTGTCCACGACCTATGGAAGCACACAGGCTCCCAGACTCCCCTAGCCAATCACAATGCTGCTGTCACCAGCATGACAGCAGCATCATGATTGGTCTGAGCGGCCTGGTTTTGTGCTCAGACAGGGACTGGGAGCCCGAGACAGTTCTCCACTCGGCTATACAACATAGCTGGGTGGAGAAATGCTAAAGTGTGCATGACGGTTTAGCCGGCCCAAGACGGCTGGCCAAACCGTCATGCACATTTATGGTACATTATCTACTCCTCCCCGTGACACAGCCCAGCCCCACCCTGTCCAGTACTAAAAACCAAACTGGTGCAGTACGGAAAAAAAATTATAATAACATTGCGTTATTATCATTTTATTTTTCCTTTTTGTGAGTGGTGCAATGCTCTTCCACCTTAGAGGAGCTGCCGCAGCCCCAAATGCATTCTTGGCTTGGTAGTTGGGTCTGGGGGCTCAAAGTCAGGTTTGCTATATCTGTGTCTGTTTTTATATACATTCTCATTTCACTGAGAACCTTTCACTTGTCCATTTTTCAGAGCGGAAACCTAAATGTATATAGTGACTAGTTTACTAAAAAAATAGTAAATCTGCACCCATAGAACTACACCTTGAATGGGCGCAAATGTACTACTTTTTGGAATTCACAAACATTGGTAGTAGTAGACTTGGAAAGCTGTGCCAGTCTCAGGTTTCCAGGCATGCTACTGGCAATGAAACTCCCAAAAGGTGATGGGATGAATGCTTGAAAATGGTCTAACCAGTGGCAATCACTCAAGAGTAGCATTCCAACCCATCGTTTTTTGTCCACTGAGCCACCCTAGACAGAGGCCCACCTAATGCAAATCATTAGTGACCGTGTTCCTCACGGAAACAGCCCACCTCGCACTTTGGTCATTTCACCCCTCACCTTGAAGCTCACTCCCTTTTATTGGGAAATTGTAGATTCATCCCTCCACCCGAATCTCACGGATTAAGCTAAGACCCTGCACTCAACCTTGATCATTGCTGCATTTTATCATTCAAACAGCAGCCAAGAGGCCCATGTCACTCATGCCGGAGGGCCCATGACACTCTGGCTGTGCTACTGTGCCTATTAGTCTCAGTGATCCATCAAGTCGTGGTTTGTCGAACTGCTTGTACAAGCCGGACCTGGTACCTCATTGGCTAATGCATCCCCTCCATGAGGCTGCATTGGATCTCTAGGTGACAGGTTCAAATCGTTTTGGGTTTGCGAAGCCTTCTATCTTTCTAACGTAGATAACATGGGTGCCATGGGGATGGGCAGCGATAAAAACATCTGCTATTCATGGTCAACATGCCGTGAGGTGTGAACGTGCACTTTGCAAAAGCACATTTGATTCAAGTCCGCATTAAGTGATTGGCAAGGGCTTACTTATCCCTTTTCCAGTGCTGTGTTCTTTACAAGCTGGCAAAATGTCAGAAACTGATAGGAAAAGAAAGGGGTAGAAATTGAGGCAATACTTAAATCCCCAAGAGGATTCCCATCAGAGATAGGCCAATGCACTCACAATGTAGGCACCAAACTCCACCCAGGCATATGGACTAGAATCCCCTCTCAGAAAATCATGTTATAATAATTGGAAAGTGCTTCAAGGTCAACTACTTCATTAATACGGAGTGAAGTTGATGTTGAGCCAATCCATATGCATTCTCTCCTAGTTCCATGGTGTCTTGCATGTCTCAGTTGCAATACCACCTCTGTATAGAAAATGACGGCTACAGCGGTGCCCCGAGCACTTATAAACAGAAACAAAATATAATTCTCAGCGAGTTGAAATAAGCATAATCATTAAATATCTCAGGATTCACGTCTAAGGGCTACTTTTTCAAAGTGAAGCATGGTTCATCAGGGCACTTAATCTGAAGTAGCATCAAGTGCTCGTCACTAGCTCATGAACTGTCCTGAGGAAGACCACAAGCCACAATTCCTTACGGATAGAAACAATCACCCAAACAAACTCCTACTCTCTGTATAGTGATACAATTCTGTTTTTTTCTGATGCATAAAACCGACTAATACTTTAGGGTGCTAGATCAGCGATGGTTTACAGCACTGCCCACACCGTATTTGCCCTCGGTCATTGGTCGAGAGTTATTCCTTTTCACTTAAAGCCGCCATATTATTTTATGTTGCCATGTTCGTTACCATGAAATGTTGAAATTCAATTTTCATTACTGTCTGTAGTCTCTGCATGAATGCATTTATGTTTGTGCTGGATAAAAGGAAAACAAACTGCAGTGACTTTACTCATAAATTAGCTAAACTATATTTAAAGCAAATCCCCTCAGGGGGTCCCTGATCAGGGGTGTAGCTTGGTCAATAACATTGGGGGGTGAGGTTCAGATTTCCCAGCTGTCACAATGGGATATCTTGTTAAAACACA
This sequence comes from Triturus cristatus, assembly GCF_964204655.1. Taxonomy (NCBI): domain Eukaryota; kingdom Metazoa; phylum Chordata; class Amphibia; order Caudata; family Salamandridae; genus Triturus; species Triturus cristatus. The sequence goes on from NC_140588.1 coordinate 274,045,281, forward strand.
TTATGTGAGAAGCAGGACATGAGGAGGGCTTAAGGGGTGGATTTTTAGTGGCACTTGAAATAACCATTTTTCAAACTAATCAACATTTTTTAAGGCCTTCAAAACAGAGAGAGACAGAGTGTGTGTGTTTTTGTCAGATTGGGCATGTTGAAATCCAAGGTGAAATCTGACAGACACATAATCATACCGTACTGAGAGCCCTTGTACCCAACTACTTACTGCAGAATACATTTTTTAGGGGGGTATTTACTTACTCATGTTATAAGGTCACCCTGTATTCTTAACAATTACCTTTCTATTTTCCAGAGTAAAACCGTTGCATATAATATAGACAGCGTTGCACACATTTGAAAGCAAGCTTAATATACATCCACCTAGTAATACAAAGTGTGTCACTTTTATTCCAGTGCAGCGATTTAAAACTTAAACAGCTTTGTGTTTACTGTGTGTTCAATCTAAGACACCCCTGAAAGCACCTCTTTTCAGCAAGAAGCAAACCTGCAGAATAATGCTGACAGAACTTATTTCTTAAGTAAGTACCTGGCTGGGCACACGTCGGGAACCTAGGGGCATATTTACAAGCCTTTATTGCCACAGGAATGTCACTTTTTTAACGACGTTCCTGTGGTGATAGGAGTTTTGCCTTATTTACATTATTTACAAGGTGGCGTTAAGCCACTTAACATGGCTTAACGCCACCTTCTAAATAAGGCACCCTTTCACGCTATACTTAGCGTGAAAGGGGTGGGCAATGGGTATTGTGGTGGGCGTTCCGCTGCAACACCCATTTTGTTGCTGCCCCTTATTTACAAAGGTGGCGTAAATAGGAGGCATCACCAAAATTAAGACCAGGGAAGACCTGGTCTTAACATGGCGAAACGAGGAGAAATGCTTTATTTCTCCGCGTTTTCGCTGTTTCTATGTGTGCTGCAAGAGGTAAAAAGTTACCAAATATGTACTGCGAACTGCTGGGAGATGCATTGCATTCTAAATGCAACATTCCCAGTAGCGGTTTTAGGGCATGGACAAGGTGTTGGAAGGAGTGTCTAGAGGTCATCCTAAGAGAGGAAAAGATAGCTTCACTATATGAAGATATTGGGGCTTTTTGGGGGGTGAGGGGTCCACAATTACTCTCATAAATTCTTCCTATGCAGTCAGGCCTGTAACCCCACCCACAGTAGTGGCAACATGCCATTTCTGATGATTCTCTGCACAATATTCATAGCATATCTGCCTACGATATGGATGTATTTGGATAAGATGGTCTCTGTGGATAGTCATCTGCACGCTGATGATGGATGGCTGGTTTTCTTGTTAATTGGAAACTTCTTGATGAATCCAATGAGTGACAGGAGCCCAGCTTCTGAAATAGGAGGTTTATGACTATCACCTATTGTATGAGCTTCCTTGTCTTTGGACTTGTACAAATGATGAGATGCAGGAGTGGTTCGTGTCACGGAAAAGAGGCGGACGGGGGAGGGGTGGATGAGGATAACGGAGAAAAACAAAAAAATTAAAAAGAACTTTCCTGCCGCCCTCCAGCATTGCGCTCTTCTGCTCCTCTCCATTGCAGGCACAGGCTCCCAGACTGCCCTGCGGCCATTCCTGTTGCTGCTCTCATTTATGAGAGCAGCTTCAGGATTGGGCTAAGCGCTGTGAATTTGCTCTCCCAGACAGACTGGAAGCCTTTGCCTGCTCTCTCCATCCCGGCAACGCAGATCGGGTTGGAGAGACCTTGAGTGCGCGTGACGGTTCGGCCGTCCTGAGACCATTATGCGCACTGATAAGACTGCCCACCACTCCTCCTACAGTACTGTCACCCCCTGGCCCCACCCCCAAGACTCCGAACACAGTGATTTAGACAAAAATAAAAAGATAATAAAACAGGTTTTAAACCCGTTTTATTTTTCAAATTTTTAAGCGTGCTGGCAGGGGTCGACGCTCCTCCACTACAGCGGACGAGCCGCCGCTGGTTAGATGATGTTCTCTGTGAAGATGAGCGCTTCAATAGGTCTTGTGTGCTTGTGGGGAACTGTCTACTTTACCTGCGACTGAAACTGCTATTGAAACATTCCAGGTAAACCCTTCTGCAGCTGAGAACAGATTAATGTAGGGGGACCTCTTGATGTACCAATAACAAAAAGTGGAACTCAGGCTTTCAACCAACAGCGACGACAGCAAAGCCGCTGTGCTACATTACTCGCCGAGAAACCTCAAGTTACTTATTTGAATGGGACCTGCATGGCCTTGAAAGGTAATGCACAGTCAACACTTTGTTCTGCTTTGGTAGTACAAAAACTATTTTCTTTCTTAGGCTTTGTCATCTTGGTGGTGTTTTTCAAGGTCATTTGGCAACCCTTTCTCTGCCCGAGTAAGTAGGTCGAGCCATGAATATTCATTTAAATGCTGATACATATAACAGCATTAATTTTTCTGGGCTCTGACGTGTGTAAGACTTCAAAACAGGTTTCTGGATCTCTCAGACAAGGCAAAGAAGCTGATGTTACGTGCTATATATTTTCGCTATATATTTTCATTAAAAATGTGTTAATGAATTCTGAAAATGGGCGAATCAAGCAAGGATTTAAATTGACTGAAATTCACCCATGCATTGTGTAACTCATCAAAACAAACAGATCTAAACACTGACAGTCTGCAAGTTAAGATAATGAGACGGTTGAACTTGAACAACAGAGAAACTCCGATTTGTGCCACACGTAACGTTAAATGGGCACCATCACACAATTGTGGTAAAATCCACTGTGAGTAGGACTAGACAAGCAATGGAAATGAGAGTGCACACCCACCTACAGCTGAATACGGCTTAGAACTGCACAATAATGAAAAGAGTAATGAGTGTATATATCACTGAGGTTGCGGCACTGCCCTGATGATGTGCCACTCTGTCACCAGGGCCAGGCATATGGGCCATTTTTATCTTGGTTTGTCTGGACTGCAAGACTTAGCCCAACTGTGAGGTGACAAGTCAAGGCCTTTAGTAAATACAAGTCAAGCACTGAAATGTACAACTATATCACAATAACTAGCCATATTCCCTAGCGAAAGTTTAGGTGCAATTAATATACCATATACCCAAGTAAAAAACTGCGACTCAGTTGTGCTTACGTCACAAGGTTTGAGGTCTACAGCTGAATAATATAAACCAACAGTCCCATAACTAATACTGATATTTGGCGCAGGGCAGCTACCAAACACAGACAGGAGGCTGGCTCATGTGGACAATACTACCAGCCACATAAGAAAGTATCAAAACAGAAAGAAGAGTCATTGGTGAATTCGAAGGTAAACCACGCGAAACACATCAATCCATCAACAACACTGTTTTGCCAGCACAAATGCATTCACTTTGGTGAAGTCGCTAAAGTTTAATTCCGTAACATCAAGCAAGGCGAGCGATGCACTTGCACATCCCTCCCCTAATCAGCAGCCTCACAGCTTCAGCAAATGCACAATCATCATGCCTGTAATGCTGTACCCTAGAGGAAATGCACAACTGTCCAATAAAGGTACAATGATTACCACTGTACATCATACCTCGAAATAACCTATCTGAAATGAACTAAGGCATTGTAGAAGTGAAGCACATTAACAGCCTCTAGCAGCATCATTATTAGCATCAGCAACCATCAATCATCCCAATCAAAGTGAGGAGGCTTCATCCCCACAGCCACAAGGCACCGGCATCCAGCTGCATCCAAGCACAATCATGCAACATCTAGCAACAATCATTAGTACTCGATTGAAGGGATGTTCATGCGGCTCAATCCTGTCAACACCAATGGGGAGTCAATCAAAGGACTCTCAGAACTCGGCCCAATCAGAACCCTCAGCAAACAGCCCTAACCGTATATAAAATGCAATCAGTGAAGACACCAAGGGCCACAAACAATGGAAAAATACATGTGGTAAATGTATCCGCTAAACCCTTTGAGTGGAGTCTCGTCACACCATGCTTGTTGCACAACAAACAATATAACATGCAGTTACTGCGGAAGGCATGACATTTCCGCAGCTGTCTGCATGTTTTACCTGCAAGACCAGTGTGTCCTGAGTGACAGCTCTGCTGTCTTTGCACCCTCCCTGCAACACCTGTGTGTACTGAGCAATAGCTCTGCCGGGTTTACTCTCTACCTACACGTCTGGTGTCACTTGATCTGAAACACTGCATGTCTCTACTCCCTGCCTGTACGTCCAGGGTGACCTGAATGAGAGCTCTGCTCTCTTTGCACCTAACCTGAAAGACCGGTGCAGACCTAAGTGACAGCTCTGCTGCCTTAACAACCTACCTGTTGACCTGCGTCACCTGAACAATAACTCTGCTGTCTTCACACCCTACAGAGGATCAAAATGAAATACATCCACGCAGCCCCCTCCGACCCAGTGTAGTGCCCTACCCATTCAATAATACACTTTGGTACCCCGCAAACGGGTATTAAGCGCTATATCAATGCCATAAATACAATCTGTAAATACTTATTATCTTTGATGTGAACATTTACTGTTGTAAAGCGCTCTGATACCTTGGGCTCTAGCTGGCGCTATATAAAACTCTTAAATAAACAAATAAATAAATCCATAAATAGAGTACTAGGAGTGAGCAACCACCGCCTCTCCAAGGAGAGGGCTGCAGTGTCCAGCAGCCTCAATGGACTCGCTCTGCTGGCTGGAGCTGGCATTTAGGGAGGTTGAATGAGGAGGTGTCCAGAAAAGGAAATTAGGCCTTTTGGCTACTATTGTTTCAGATAAAAGGCTTCTTGCTAAAGGCGAGGTAGAGTTAATGAGGGCCAGAGAGGAGAGCGAAACGGTGCCAGGCAGAGAACTGAATGAAATGTAACTTGTGAGAACATATTAAAAAAACAAAATTAGAACTGCCAAACCTGTGCTGTGCTGCTGCTGTTCCAGCCAAAACAACAGAAGCAGGGAGAGCCTCCTGTCCCTATATTGTTCTTGTTTTATCCTGGATTGTTATTCCCTAGTAATAATGAAAGTGAAAGTTGTATGGGGGGGATTTCTAGTAGGACAAATGATCCCTCCTTATGTAAACTAGAAAACCCAAGGCACGCTGGGTTCTAACACAATTATTAGGCTCCCATGGAGGAGTGAGGATGGCAGGGTAACATGGGGGGCTGGGGGCAGGGGGGGGGGTCAGTCTAACCTCTTCAGGACAGGACCCTAACAAGGGCTTCCTCTCTCACCCTTGCATGTGCAGGGTGCCCGTCTGGCTTGAGTCTAAGCCATGAGCCAACAAGGGCTTGCTCAGCTGTTGTACGTCAGCCCTTGGGTGCCTTTGGGTGCATGAGAGGTGCTTGGATCACAAATCCCTGACTAAAAAATTTGGAATATTTCAATCTTGCAGGAGCGGGTGGAATTTGGGTCTTTTAAAGATTGCTTAATTTTTACTCAAGTTGCCAACCTTGATAGGCATTTGCTGGTCTACCGCTTCTTTCCTTGTTCATGAGGTGTATTCTCTGCCTCCCAACTTTGCCCACTTTGCATAAGTGTACTCATTTGGCAGCACCTGTGCCTTGCACATGTTGCCATACAGATTACTGGGCCTTCTTTGATGGCCTCCTCTTTTGAGTACTTGCACACACCAGCGTGCTGCCCCCTTGGGCTACGCTGACATAACTGCCAAGTTTTGTTTATGTGTGACAGTTACATATTATCAGTGTCCTTAGGTGTGACATTTCGTGTCCTTATGTGTGACACTTTATCCTGAGTAGAACTAAGCATGTCTGCATAATTGGATCCCAGTTCTTGCACAATGAGGCTGCAAAAGCGGCCCTAAAAAGCTTAACCATTCTTACTATTATTTATCTATTATGATTAAAATTCATTTTTCAATTTTTTTCTATTATGTATTTCTAAACCTCAATATTCGCTTACCTAATTTCTGTTTCTACCATGATCGTCCTTGAAAGGTGTGTGGAACTACTAGAAGCAACAAGCAATATTTCTAATGGCCGGACTTCAATAAAGTTTTGTGAACCTATGCCCGGTTATACCTGGTGACACAGACATAATGGACTTTAAGCAGCTGTATACGTCTGCACAGAACGTGTATATGCATAATGCTAGGTGCTCAGTCCGAAGGTGTCAGTCAGATAAAACATGGGCACGTATGACTCACTGACTTGCGCAAGTAGGTGGAACCTAGGCTGTTGCCACTGCCTGTGACACAAGGACCACAAGGAGCTGCTTTTACCGAAGAGCTGCCCCTTCATCAAGAGCACAATCCAAACACAACTAATGCACAACAAAAAACAAAACAAAATCATTGTACTGACCTATTAATTACTAATCTTGGGCTCTTGAGTAGTGTGCTGCTGGCTGGAAAAAGCACTTCAATGCCTTGTCAGGGGCCATAAGCCCTATATAAATACATTTACAATTTACACTCTTCAGTGCCAGAGCAGTATTCTTTATTAACTGTGCGATTACTTAAAATCTTTACAGTATAAAACACATGAACAACGCCCCCCTCCCAACCACCCTTCCCCCAGGAGCAACCCGGTATTCAACTTAAAATAGCGCCATGACTACATGGGCTCTATTTAGTGCTTTATATCCCTTTAACACTTTACAATTTAGACTTTGAAGTGAGTTAAAATATTGGGTCACCACCCGTCAGTACCAGCATTTTATCCAAAAGCACAATGCATTTGAGGGACTTGTGGTTTCACTTTTAAGGTCTGGTAGTATAGTGTATGGTAACAGGCTGGGCAGAGTCGCATTGCGATCTGTGCAAAATTTTTGAATAATTATTTTAGAATTATTGAGTTTAACATTAACTTTTTGGCGCCCATGCATGCAATAGATTATAGTGGGAGAGAACAAAGGATAGGTACTAGGGGGAAGATTTACAAGCCCCTTGCGCCACTTTAGCGTCACTTTTAATATCGGAAAAGTGACATAAAAGTGGCGCAAGGGGCTTGTAAATCTGCCCCTAGGTATTTTCGTGTGCTAGCAGTTTTTTAAACATTTTTTTTTTACTATTTTGTGTTCATCAAAAAGCCCCGTGATGATGGGGACGCTATCAGCTGACAGCACTGGCGGAAGTGGAATTTCTGAACTTGGGTGAAAGTCAGCTATTGTTGTGATAATCCAGCGCCTCCCGAATGTACTCTCTCGCTCTTTTATTTCTTCACCCACCCTACCTTTTTATATCTATCCTCTCGTTAGTTATCCGTCTTCCTATCTGGCTCTTATTTCATCTCCCTGCCCCCGTTTTCTTTGTTTCCTCCTCTCGTTCTGCTCTTTTCTCCTTCTTTGTACTTGTATGTCTCTCTTTTCTCTCCTTATCTGTATCTCACTCCCCTCCTGTCTTGTTTATGTCTATCTCGTCTTCTCTCACCCTTTAACTCTATCTCCCTGTCCTCCAGCTCTCTTCTCACTTGCTTCTTCTCCTCTCTATGTCTAATTTTATTTTATTTTATTTTTAGAGTTTTCTATAGCGCGGACCAGACACAGGGAAGGTTATCAGAGCGCTTTACAATGAGGGCACAATACGAATAAAACAATTTGCAAGAGAAGAATAGCATACATAAAATCAACTTTCAGCAACGGGTCGAGAGCAGCGAAGGTGTCTATCGGGGGACAACAGGAGCAAGTTTTTAGGGTGTATATCTAATGATTCTCCTCTCACTCTTTTCTTTCTTTTTTTCTGTTGCTGTTAGAGGTGGACGAGCCACTGAAACCTCAAGTCAGACTCGAGCCTGAAGCCTGGCTCTGGCTCAACTCGATGTCCTATTGGAACCACGAGCCCAGCTTTCATGTGGCTTCTCCTCTGGATGTGGCGTTACAGTCACGACTGGCAGCTGATGAACTGGGAAACCAGGTTTTTATTTTGGCGTTGGCTCAACTTCCTGTGATTCTGGGAAATCACGTAATCTGCCCATGCCTATAAACAAGGCATGTGACCTTGGGTAATGTAAGTGGTGCTCATGTAAAGTGCTCCAATTCTTTCGGGCCGGGTTTGGGTTATATTTATAAAATTGCAGAAAAATGCACTACGAGGTAAAAACAAAGTCTTGACATAAAGAAAGATACATAGATACCCATTTGCTGGCTGATTTGTACAAAGTGAAATCCTAAAAAATGGATAAATCCCGGCTTCCTCCATTAAATCGTGTTATCAAATTATTTACTTCGCCAAAACTCTTTTTAGGTCGCAGCCTACCCTGTCTGGTTTGCTAAAGACTTCATCAGGACTTTCAGAAACTTGACCTTGGAATGCATTCCGCCCGTTGATTACCATTGGCTTTGTGGATGTGATCCACATTTTCCGACTTTCTATTTGCTGGATTTCTTTGCTTTAGGCTCTCCAGGTTCACTTAGTCCCTCCCATTGCCTAAACCGTGTTTACTGTATTCTTCCACGAACAAGCTTTCTGAAAACAGGCCTTTAGATCTTGTTCTTATTTTGTCACATCTGATGTGCATTCATAGACAGATGGCAGATGTCAAGCTGTGTCTTTCAGGGAGCTTGGTGCTTATTATTTTTTTCTGACTTCAAAGTGAGAGGAGCTACGTGGGAATCATGCTGGCTAGGAAGGCTGTACAATGTAATTTTTTTTCAAGCACACAAAACTTAAATGTCTGATAATTAACTGTGCTGACAATCAAATGTATACACTAGGGGCCATATGTAGGTAGCCTCACATTTACCGATTCATAAATACCGAATTTTACCGATTCGGTATTTATGAATCGGTAAATGTGATGTAGGTAATGATTCGGTAAAGTTTACCGAATCGGAAAAATTCGGAAATCATGAATCGGTATTTACCGATTCGGTAATGAGGCATACCTTCCCATTGATTCCTATGGGCCTGGAGGTCCATAGGAATCAATGGGAAGGTATGCCTCATTACCGAATCGGTAAATACCGATTCGGTAATGGGGGGAGCATATACAAGGGTGGCAGGGTGTCACATTGACACCCTGTTGCACCCCTGAATCTTGCATGTGTGCACATGTGGCGCACATACATGCCCTAAGGGCATGTATGTCTGCCACATGGCACACTTAAATCAGCAAAATATTGCTTTTTGCAAGGTATTCGTTATTTATCACCAACCTGTATTTGGTGGTAAATAACGAATTCTTAATACTGATATTCACTCTTTAGAGTGCTCCCTACATTGCATTTCTGGATTCGGTATTTACCGATTCGGTATTTTACCGATTTCTTAATTTCCGATTCGGTAACCGAATCCAGAAATCAGCCCCCTACATAGCAAATGCCTAAATACCGGTCGGTAATGGGATATTTACCGAATTTCGGCCGTTACCGACCGGTATTTGGCTTCCTACATGAGGCCCTAGGTGATGACATTTCCACACATTGTTTGTGTGCTGTATACTTTTATCAGTAAAACTGTATATGAGTGCAAATGTCAGGTACTTTCAACTGAAGATGTGTTGTCTGGATTGGCAGTATGCTACCATACCATGCATACTCCACTCTACTCTGCGCCACTCCACTGCATGCTACTTTTCACCACTCCACACTACGCCATTCCACTCCACACTGCGTCACTGAACTCTTCTCTGCACCACTCCACTCTGCGCCTCTCTACTGTACACCACTTCACTCTAATCTATGCCAATGCACTCTATCCCACATTACTCTACGTTGCACCACTATGCTCTACACCACTTTGTGTCACCCTACTCTGCAACACTGCACTTTACGCCACTGCATTCTATGCCAGTGCACTCTAATCTGTACCATTCCACTGTACACCAATCAATGCACTCTATCCCAGTCCCTTATACTGTGATTTACTCTTACCATTGTACTCTATTCTGAAACAATCTACTCTATGGCACTGCATTCTGCACTACTGCACTCAGCGCCACTCCACTCTACTCTGCACCACTCTACGTCAGTGCACTCTCTGCCAATGCACTCTACACCACTTTACTCATGACCAATGCACTCTACGCCAATCTACACTGTACCACTGCACACTATAACACTCTGCTCAATACCACTACACTCTACGCCACCTCACTCTACTCTGAAGCAATCTACTCTAAGCCACTGTGTTCTACACCACTCTCTTCAACTCTGAACCACTCCACTCTACACCACTGCACTCTATGCCATTGTACTCAACACCACTTCACTCTGCGGCACTGCACTCTGAGCCGCTGCACTCTTCACCACTTTGCTCAAAACCAATACACTCTACGCCACTACGCTCTATGTCAAACTACTCTGCTCCACTGCACTGTATGTTAGTATAGTCTACTCTATTCCACTGCATTTTATGCAACTCTAAACTATTGCACTCTACGTCACTTTGTTCTGCACCACTGTATGCCACTGCACTCTACGACACTGCACTCTACGACACTCTACTCTGTAGCACCGCACTCTCTGCAACTGAACTCTATGTCATTTTACTCTATGCCACTGCACTCTACTCTGCACCACTCTATGCCACTCTACTGAAACCTATGCCACTCTAATCTACTGTGCACCACTGCATTCTGACACTGCACTTACGCCTCTCTACTCTACAGCACTCTACTCTATGCCAGTGGACTCTATACCCACTCTACTATGCACAATGGCACTCTTTGCCACTTTCTTCTACACCACTCATCTAGACCACTCCACTCTGCACCACTCCACGCTGCAACATTGCACTCTACACAAATGCACTCTATGCCACTACTCTATGCAACTCCACTCTACCCTGAACCCCTCCACTCCACTTCCCTCTACTCTGAAACAATCTATTCTGGGCCATTGCACTCTATGCCACTGCACTTTACGCCACTCTACTCCACTCTACAACACTGCAATCAATGCTGCACCACTGTCCTCTATGCCACTGCACTCTACACCACTCTACACTAAACAACTGCACTCTACCAATTCACTCTATACCACGTTACTCAAAACCAGTACACCCTGCGCCACTGTACCTATGCCAACTATTTTGCACCACTCTACTTTCCGCACTCTATGCCAATGCACACTACGTCACTCTACACCATTGCGCTTTACGTCACTGCACTCTATGCCACTCTGTTCTACTCTGCATCACTGTATTATATGTCACTACTCTCTGCACCACTGTACTCTAAGCCAATGCACTCTATGCCACTCTATTCTGCATCACTCCGCTCTATGCATCTGCACTCTACTCTGCCCAACTTCACTCTATGCCACTTCACTCTGCGTCTCTCTACTCTGCAACACTGCTCTTTCCACCACTGAACTATATGCTAATCTACTCTCTATTACGCCACTGTACTCTATGCCAATCCACTCTAAACTACTCTGCATCACTGCACTCTGCAACACTCTACTCTATACCCCTGCACTCTATGCCATTTCACTCTACTCTGAAACATTCTACTCTATGCCACTGCAGTATGTGTCACTGTATTCTGCTCGGCACCACTCCACGCAATGCCACTCTATTCTACTCTGCTGCACTGCACTCTACACTAAAACTCTCTACACCACTTCACTCAAAACCAATACACTCTACACCATTGCACGCTATACCAATCTACTCCGCAGCACGGCACTGTATGCTACCATACTCAACTTTACTGCACTCTACGCCACTTTATACCATTGCACTCTGTCATTTTACTCTGCACCACTCTACCCCACTGCACTGTAAACCAATGTACTGTACACCACTGCATTCTACGACACTCTATTCTGTAGCATTGCACTCTCTGCCACTGAACTCTATGCCGCTCTATTCTGTGCCACTTTACTTTATGCCACTGCACTCTACTCTAAGCCACTCTTCTGCACTCTATGCCAATGCACTCCACAGCACTTTAATCTACTGTGTACCACTGCACCCTATGACACTGCACTGTACGCCACTTCACTCTTACCTCTATACTCTACTCTGCACCATTCTACTCTATGCCAGTGCACTCTACCCCACTCTATTATGCCCCACTGCACTCTTCGCCACTGCATTCTACACCAGTCAAGGGCACTCCTCTATGCACCACTCCACTCTTCAAGGCACTCTATGCCAATGCACTGTACACCACTACTCTATACCACTTCACTCTACCCTGCACCACTCCACTCTACACCACTTCACTCTATTCTGAAACAATCTACTCTACTCCACTCTGCAGCACTCCACTCTATGCCACTGCAATCAACGCTGCACCACTCTTCTCTACACCACTCTACTTTACGCCACTGTGCTCCACCCTGCAACACTATACTCTACTCTGAAACAATCTACTCTATACCACTGCACTCTACTCCACTCTATGCCAATGCACTCTACGCTGTGCCACTCTATGCCTCTGCAGTCAGCGCTATGCCACTGTACTCTAAACCAATGCACTCTACGCCAGTGCACTCTACAACACTTTATTAAAAAACCAATGCACTCTATCCCACTGCACCTGTGCCAACTAATTTGCACGACTGCACTTTACGCCACTATACTCTACAACATTCTACTCTATGCCACTGCACTCTACACCACTGTACGCTACATCACTACACCATTGCACTCTACATCACTGCACTCTCCGACACTCTATTCTACTCTGCACCACTGTACTATACGTCACTGCTCTTTGCACCACTTCACAACTCTGTACTCTGACACTCTACTCTGCATGACTGCACTTTATGCCAGAAAGACAGGAATGCAACAGGGGCAGCCTGGTGTCTGTGGAACGCTCAGCCAGTGCTGTAAGCGGTATCGCCAGAGTACTAGGAGCAATGTCGACAAATGACATGCTCAGTGCCTGGAGATCAAAGAGGCGTGTCGCAGCTTGCAGGCCTGCAGTTCAGAGACTGCAACGCTCCAAGAAGGTTATGTAGGATGGCCTCTGCTAGGCCAGGGCTAGCTTACGGCCAACTGCAGCACTGAGAACCCACTGGGGCATTGACTCAAAGCCTTGCAGTGGCCGGTTGTAGCCCTAATGACAGACCGCCTCTACAACCTCACCTTCTTTTGGTTTTGGATGGCGGCTTGGCTCATTGACTTATTGCCTGCCAGCGCCCTCTATCGCGGAATTAAGAAAGGGACTCAAGACCTGGCTCTTCCACTTAGCCCGGTAGAAACCAGTGCCTGGATACTCTTGTGGGTGAATAGCAGCGCTTTACATATCTGAGTTGATGGACTGATTGGTTGGAGGGTCCCTCTCAACCCCAATGCTCCCCTGCAGGCTGCACTCTTCATAAACGCGAAGGTTGCAGATCCAGAGGTGGGCAGGATGGGCTCCATAGTCATGTGATTCAGGATTAACCAGAAGGATAGGGTGACTAGATTTTCAAAATCAAAAAACGGGGCAAGCTATAGACATAGAACTACATAATGACAGTAGTAACACTAGGGCTACACAAATAACACTCATCGACATAGGACTGAAGTAACACGCAGTTTCAGAGACATAATACACAGACTTCACTTTTAAATCTAACACCAGTATCAAATATCAGTGTTTCATGTTAAATACACAGAAAAAATAAAGGTACATTTGGTGGGTCACTTTAAATGTGCCGAATTTGACTAAGACTTATGACAACAAATTGCTGCGTAAGAAAACGTAAGAAACAGAGCAGGGAGTCCCTGAAGCAGGCGCCGTGCTCACTATTAAAGGTTTTTGTTTTTTTAAATGACACCGAGCGCGGTGTCCCTGAAGTTTTATTTTTTTAAAGTTGAAACTGACCGCGGTGTCCCTAAAGCGGGCGATGCAGTCAGCATGCAAGTTAGAGAAGCATAGCGCTCTATAAGAAAAGCGGCCACCATTGTCCCCATCAGTGTCAATAAACAAAATAGTGCTCACCGACCTATAATGCAGATCGTGTAACAAGCCAAGTAAAAGGTCCAGTCGTTATGGGAGATAACAAATGCAGACAAGGCAGTACCAATGAGGGACTAACAAGCCTATTTACGAATCAGAAGCCAACATTTATTAAGAACAATGACACAAGCCAATGACAAATATGGGTGGAGAGTGGGCGGGGCTTTCAGTGCATACTCCAATACAGCATGCCTCGCAGAGCGAGCAGCATATGCGCGCTGCTGCTAGGCTCGACCTACAAAAGCCTCAGCAATGCTTTTACAAACAAGTTCTGTCAGTATAATAATCGATAATACTACTCTTTTTACTGCCAAAAGAAAGTGGGCCTTCAAAGGATAAAAGGCAGCGTTAGTCCATATTTAATCCTGTGAAAGGTAGATTTTGGACTTTTTCTGCAACTGATGCTTTAACTCGTGGAGCTATATTATCTAAAACAGGCCCTGGTAACTTCTGGAATCGGGATTACATATATAATCAACCACTAACAATCTGTAATCCATCACAACGCTACACGTTTAACACATAGAGCAAGCGTTCCCTCAGAGATGCTTCTAAGTGCTACTGAAAGTTAACAGACGTATTTTAAAACACATCTTAATGGTGCTCTCGTCAGCAACGGAGGGATGTCAGGTTGCGAGGGAGTATCAAACACAGGTATCATAAGTAGTTGCATTAATCAACTGAGCCGCCGCAATCAAGGCTGGGGGAGACCAGGTGCAAGACGTTTCAGCGTCATTATGTGATTGGGCCAAAAGATGAATATATATAGCATTTTAAAAAATATCTTGAAACAAGCCTCTATGTGTTTTATTTGTAGCATTTGTATAGCACTCACAGGCCATGGGTGAAGAGCTGAGGTTAGGACTTTAAGTGGGCCTAGTCCTGCAAGTACTCAGCACCGGCAGCTCCAGTTCTCTAAAGCAGGTGCTGAGACGAGTCCCTATCAGGCTCTCCATTTTGGCCCTCACACTCAGGGTAAAAAAAAAAATCTCAACTCTGCAGCAGTACCACCCTTTATATTTGATGGAACTTGAACGAGACTCGTTATAGTTCTTTCACAGTCTCACTGAAAAGTGCTTCAGCACCTCATCAGGGGAAGTAAGAACAATATAAAGGCAAAACCTTTCCCTCTTCTATCCCTCCACTATCTATCTCATTCCAAAAAATAAACTAACATATCCACCGCTCAGATTACTTTCATATTTCACTATACTAATTCACCACTAATCCTTTGTGAGTTTCGGAGTAGCGTGCTACTCGTCAAAAAAGCGCGTCAACACCTCATCAGGGGTAGCAAGCACTGTATCAATGCAAACCTTTTTCCACTTCTATCCCTCCAATATCCTTCTCAATCCAAATAACTGACTAATATATCCACCAGTCAATTCACTTTCATATTTTCACTATCCTAATTCACCACTAATCCTGTATTGGTTCCGGAGTAGCGTGCTACCCGCCGAAAAAGCACTTCGACAGCGCTATATAAATGTAATTACAATACAATACAATCATTTCAGAACTGAAATATTTCAGAAATATTATATACAATGAGGCCATAGTTGTTGCTTATTTATCTTATGCAACAAAGAACCAGTGAGAAAGTCAATAGGCCTGGCTTGTTGTAGGTGTAATGTTAATTGTTGTATTATATATCCGGATGCAATGACAGAAGCAGCAAAATACCAGCCGGGCGGCGCACTGTAGTAAGCACAGATTTTTAGCTTATGTCTTTTTAAGCCACACCCTTAATTACATCGTCCACGCCCCTTTGAGAGACCTCCATGTTTTTTCAACCCACTTAAAGCTCTGGCTGTAGTGCTTGATGATAGCACACGTCTTCATGCATGCAGGCGAGTGTGCCCTGTAAAAATTAGACTGAGCCAGAACATGTATTGCTCAAAGAAAACAAGTTGTCAAGTGTGTAAAATTTCAACTAAACGGGTTTTAAGCACAGCACGGGGCACTAGGCCAGTCACATCCTGAACACATTTGCACTGGGTGGTGAACCTCAGTGGTTTTCTGTAAATCCCGCTCTGCTTGCATAAACTGTCAAGGGGACTCTTAGGCAAATGTGAAAAATAGAAGCAGCTTTAAGAAAACTCAGGGGGTGGCAGCAGCAGCGCAGCGTGGGTTGCCAGTGCCCGGGTCAGGTCAAGTATTGCACGGTGCAATTTGTGCTCCAAGATTTGTGCCCAGGGCAACTGCCCCATGGCATCCCCAACGCTATGTCACAAGATGGCAGTCACTGACAGCAGTCGTGGGGTGCCCGAAAGGATTGCCAGACCTGAGCTGAATGAACCCTGTACTTACACATTTATGGCAGTGCTGCTAAGGGAGCCCTTCAAGGCGCTGTCGCTACCAAGAATAAAGAGGTAGCGGATGTTTGCAAGAAGGGAAAAGAAACAAATGCTGTGCTAAATGGTTGGCAACCTGGAATCTAGGTATTAATCCCGGCGTCATGACTTCATCTTACAATTGTGTGTTACTGGGCATATTGTTGGTTGCCCTATGCTTCAAACTTTGAGAGATGTAAAAACTGAATATTATTGGTCTTTTCCAAATAATCAAAACAAAGTCACAACTGTTCACCTCAGATGTATGGAAATCAAACAGCTATGACGCGGTCAACGCTGGCCACGTCATAGTGCCTTTTTATGTTTTCAACTTTAAGCCATGTTATACAGCAGCTGCAGTGAAACATGCCTGCCAGTTTTTAAAAAATGGTAACATAGAGAGCTGCTGCATCATAGAGCTTTTTAAAAAATGACTTTGCCAATGCTTGCTGTGTGTAAAAGTGTACTCCACAAGCGACAAACACATTCCTGATCAACATAAGCAAAACAGTCCCCATGCACTGTTCCAAAATATTTAAACTGCTTTGGTAGTGTACGGGTAATCAACGAGGACAGGGATGGATGGTGGGGCAGCAACATGGAGAAGAGGTGGGTGGGAGGGGAAAGAAGCACCACTCACGAGTGAGAAGGAGAGAAGAAATAGTACCTCAATCACAGTTTGAGCAGCAGACAGGCCCTAATTAGGTTGACTCAATTTGCGCTTAGCCCATGCTCCACAGAAAGGAAAGACAGTGCTGCTTGACATGCGCCAGCCAATTAGGAGGCAGGACAGAAGAGTGATAAAGAAGCCAACAAATGGAAAGAAATGGGCTGGCTGCAAGCCCCTTGTTCTACACAATAGTCCCACAAGCGTAGCATGCACTATCACAGGTGAGACCTAAAAATATTTAAATTCCTTAACAATATAATTTCCTCTTTGGATCTCACCAAACAAATAAATAACTGCGACATAAAATACATCTTCCATTTTTTAAAGACAAGGAAGCACAATTTTAAAACCATTTAATAAATTGATAAATATAAAGTAAAGCGTTGCTGCATGATAAACGATAATAACATATATTTTAGGATCAGAAATAATTGTCCTTCTAAATCGAATTTTAAATGCGTGCCACTTGTATGAATGTGCATATCAAAGGAATCTTATTATAGTGTGCCGCTGCGCGTCATGATTGACGCTTTGTGTAAATCCGTGTTTGTAAAAAGAAAACTTTGCGCGCATAAATTCTAATAATATATGTAACCTTTAAAATATGAACGTTTTATGAATAGTCTAACGCCTCAAACTGCTGTAGGCCGTTTCTTATTACTGCAGCATCCCTATCTGCATTTTTAGAGCTGCTAGCATTTCACATTAATAAATTTAAATTATATGTAGTCCCTCTTAAATGTTGAAATCATACATTGTCAGACACTATCTTTAGGCTTCCTTTCATTGCAAGTCTCTGTAATAACACCAATTGCTGCTCACTAGGTGGTTTTTAACACATTATACATCACACATATGCCAATATGATTCATACTACAACTATTTTGTCTAATAAGTATAAAAATTTGCTTTTATATATAGTCTTTTCAAGGTAAGATGTAGAAAGGCATGGGGTGCATAGTTCTAGAGTGGCGATGCTTTTTACTAGTATTAACACATGCTATTACAGAATGATGAATTTGTGAAATATAGACTGCGTGACCATGCACTATTCTGTTATTACAGCACATTGTGCCAACTCTAGAAGGTGCCTGCCTCTAAATTGAAACATAAATGATTATCATTTTATTTGTTGTCCGACTGAGTCTTGTGGACAGGCACCCAGCACTGCAGCAGGGTGAGGGGGAGTGTTGGGCACTGCTGTCAGTACGCATAACTGTTTGGCCGCCTGTCTTAGGATGGCCAAACCGTCATGCGCACTGACTTATCTCCAACCCAGCTGCCTTGCTGGGTGAAGAGACCAGCAGGCACAGGCTCCCAGCTATCGATGAAGTGCAAAACCAGTGCGCTCCGCCCAATCCCGATGCTGCTCTCATGTTGAGAGCAGCGTCTGGATTGGCCGCAGGGGATTCTGGGAGCCTGTGGCCAGAGGAGCAGAAGATCATTGATGAGAGCAGCGGTGAGCATCAGCGAAGTGTTTTTTTTACTCCCCCTTTGTTTGTTTGTTACTGCCCATTGCGCTGGCTCACCATTTTTATTGGATGCCAGCCGCTACTGCATATACGCAGAGGTAAATTGGGTCATAAACACGGGTTTACAACTGAAGTTACCTAACTTACGCCTCCAGGAATTCACAAATAGATTCCTGGCATGCCAGATCCCATTTACGTATACGGAGATCTCCGGTTCTTCTCTGCCTCCGCAAATCTCACTTAATGGGTCAGAATATGGTCATTCCAAGCGGTTTTAAGGTGTGTTTAATATTGGGTGTTTGTGAATGCCTGCAAACAAGTTATGTTTGTTGGCATTTACAAACTTCTCACATTCTCCTTTCCACCCTAGAAACGGTTGAATTCGTGCTCCAGCCAAAATCTGGCGTAAATTCCTTTCTAGGGTGGGAATGGGAATGGATCACCCTCAGATTTGTTGGGGATGTAGGGGAAGGGGTTTCTTCAGAGGGAAAAACACTTCACTGGCAGAGAAAAAAGAAGAAAAAAAACGAGTGCACCTCTGCACAGGGCATCGTATTTCCCCTTAACTAAGATTTTCAGTATTGATTTTTTTTTTAACACAAAGGTTATTGTATTTTGTTAAGACATGGAATTACGTACAGCAATAACTGGCAAAAGAAAACAACGATGAAGCATAGAACGTTATCCCCAGTTGAGTCATAAATATTGCAGGGTATATCACCACAATGCCAACGAAAAAATAATGAACTCCACCCCCTTCCCCCTCCCAACCTATGGCCATGCCTCCTAACCTATGAAATCCAAATATGCAGCAATACTTTCAAGGGGATATAAAAATGGTATAAACATGCGAGGGGGGCAAAAAATAACATCATGTCAAGTTTTTCGGTCTGGATGACGCCACACAACAGGAATGGGATCACAAAGGAATATTACATGACCTTCCCAGGAACCTGCATGGAGTCCTGCGCTTCGCACAGCTTTCTTAGTGAATTTCTGGGAATATTTGTGAATCTCAGAAAGTAGTAAACCTATACTCAAGTGTAGGATTACATCTGCAGCTGTAGATTTACCAATTTTTGGTGACTAGGCCTTACAATGTCTAAGGTTCCTAAACGAAGAATTGAGTAAAGCTGCCCTTAAAACCACAGCTGGCATTCCCAGGTGCCCATAGTAGTGTGAAATTCACTAAAAAGTCTTAATTAGGGTGCAGGAATTATTTCCAAAACACAGAAGCACTGGCAGAGCAGTAGGATTTGCCTTGGCAATCTGGTGTGAGGGTTAGTAAAAAAAAAACTGCAAGCCTGTGTCACAAAAATAAAGAGGATAAATGCCACAAGCGGAACGTGGCAGACATATTCTTGCAATCACAATTGTAATCTAAAGATAAATTAACCATTGCACATAATTTTAACAGAACAGTTTACGTGCTTCCTAGCAGCAAGTGTACATAGAGGCAAACAAAGGGTACTACTGGCTTTCATTTACTCTAGCCTGAAGACATAGTTTTAACTAAACACAAGTAAAAACAACAAGGATGAGTAAAAAATAAAAAAAATAAAAAATTGAAAGAAAAAAGAATTAGCAAAGTAAAATATTAGCTTGCCAGCCCTGGCACTGAAGTGCCCCTTTTTAGGTCGAGCATTTGAGACCTCTTGTATATACTTTAGTATATACTGATATGTGTATGTACTTTGTGGGCTCTGGAGATCATCCCTAGTACTTGTCTGCTTCCGCTTATAGATTTTTTTTCTGTTCAACTGCCTCTATTTAACTGTCTTGATAGAAAACGACCAGTAGAGGTCAGTAAAATACCAGAATTGCTTTCTGCTTGTTCAACTGCCTCTATTTAACTGTCTTGATAGAAAACGACCAGTAAAGTTAAGTAAAATGCCATAATTGCTTTCTGCTGAGGGACTTTCTTTTTAAAAAAATTCTGGCAACTGCCTCGATTTAACTTTCTTGATAGAAAACGACCAGCAGAGTTCAGTAAAATACCAGAATCACTTTAGCATTCTCTAGATCCCAGTCCACAGAAATTGTCTTCCACGAGCACCCATAGACAATATTTTTTTCAAATCTTGTATTTTCAGTGATATGACCACCGAAGACCCTGATTTAATATTAAAAACAGAGCTTTGTAATAAAAAGAATTATAAAAAAAAAACAGAGCTTTGGACTATACCATTTCCCGCTGAAAGGCAATAATTCTCTCCATGTGTTCCCATACCTGGTGTGTCACGCAGTTTGGTGCTTACTTTCCCTCCATGTTATAGAACAGTAGATATTTCAACACACAGGCTAATAGCTGCATAGCTAAATAGATATAAGATCCCAAAGGCGAGACCGATTGCATTGCAAATGCTTGTTTAGGTTGAAGTGTATTTGTGATCAAGGGAAATGTTGTCACTCGCAGTGCAAGACAGCCAATGCTGTATGCTGTGGTGGGCAGAAGCAAAATGTGAATAACAGTTGAACAGACCAAGGGTTAAAGAGGGCTGACACAAAGCCCCTCTATGTATGTGTCCATTTATTATATGAGGCAAGTGAAACAGCTAAAGATGACTCTAGGACACACCTAAAACAAGTACTGACAAAGCCAATAGCATTGGATTTAGCAGGCTAGCGAAATGGTTAATTTCTTACTTTTTTTAATTGTGACAGCATGCCACAAGAAGAAAAAGGAAAAAAAAATAAAACATGGCCACCTAAACATGGCCGCCATGCGCTTTCATTACAAAACGTACATTTAAAAACATTCACTTATGTGGCTGTTTTACTTTTTATAAATACTCAGTCCTTTCAGTTGTGCCATGAATCTTATTATTATTTGTGAAAGAGACAAGCTTCAATCACCAGCTAATCAAGCGCCCACCTCACAGGCAGCTACAATGTTACAATGTCACCTGAACACTTTATAACATTAAAAAGGACACCGAAAATAAATCATCAGCTAACTGGGCAAACAAAGTGCAGGCAAAATGAACAACACCTATTTAAAGTTAATATATAAATGAAAAGCACAATTGCAAATAGATTTATCACTGAAGAGGAAGGAACTATTTTTAGGTGGATGGGAAATATATGCACGGGCTGTGTGCAGTCACTCAAAGTGAATGGAGCAAATGAGTAAAGCAGGCGGATCCACTGCAAAGCTGTAGGGGGCGGGAGCAAAGTGTGAATGACAATTTAACAGACCAATTAATGGAGCTTGTAGACCAGAAGCCCCTCTATATATATTATAATATGTTTGTTTTTATAAGCAATAGGCTGGCAATGAAGCTGAATAGTCTAAAAGGCCAGACCAAATGAACACAATCTTAATTTTTTTTCCTTTTGCTGGGCAGGAGAACATCCCCAGGCAGGCTTTAAATCAGGAGGATTCCTGCCTCTGAACAGACGCTGGCATTCCATCCAGCCATTAGATTGGCCAACAGTTCTTGGAATCCAACTCGAAATAGTGGAAGTGGGGAGAGACGCCAGTGGCGTGTATATAAGCAGGTTAATTACCAGCTACTACACTTTTCTTGGACTTTGAAAGTCCTGACTTGTGCATACAGGGCCTGACTCATGCTTACAGAACCTGGCTGGTGCAAACAGGTAGCTATAATGTAGAACAAAATCACAGCACATGGAACTTCACAAGAAAGCATTAGAACAAATTCAACGCCTACAAAACCAGACTGACTCACCAGTCTGTCCAGTAAAGCCAGAGAGCACATAACCATACCAAGAGCAGCCTGATTTGTGGAAGATTTCAACACATTGGATTTAACAATGAGTGACAAAGATAGGCTGCTCTGTTACAGCAGCTAACAAGAATCATCACAAACCACAAACTCCCCTGAACTGCACACACGTAAAGCAGTCACAGTGAGGTCCCAGTGGTCCACAGCGCAGTCTCTCATGCTTCAGAAAGCAAAAACAGCCCTGCAACAAAAACGGCCCCCACCCGTGCGGCGCACCGGGGGATTGCCCGGTGCCCGCTACGGCCAGTCCGGCCCTGTCTGCCTCCATTAGTTCTCTACAAAGATATCACATGGTCAGAAAAGTCTTGAAGTCAAACATCCTTAACAGTGGCGGCCGCCGCAAAACTCAAGTGGGGGGAAAGACGGGGGATTAGGGAAATAATTATAAAAAAAATTTAACGTACCTGTTCAGATGCTGCTGGACATCTCGGTGCTCCTCTTCTCTCCTGATGGTGTCCAGAAGTCCCTGGGGCACCAGCACAGGCTCCCCACCCAATCACGGCTCTGCTCTCAATAGCATGAGAGCAGCAAAAGGATTTGGTTTGCTGCTCAGACGGTGCCTGGGAGTCTGCGCTGTTTCTCCAACCGGCTATGCAATACAGCTGGGTTGAGGAAATCTAGAGGGCATGACAGTGTGCCCGGTGTAAGACGGCTGGCCAAACCGCCATGCACACTACACACTTATAGTGTGCACTACTCCTCCCCTGCTGGCTGGCCCCGTCCAGACTTGGCTGGCTCTAGAGGAAAACGCGAAAAAATAAAATGGTAATAAAACCAATGTATTATAATTGTATTTTTCCTGTTTTCCTTAGCTGGCTTTCAGTGGGGAGGGGGGGCGACGCTCCTCCCCCATAGTGGAGGAGCCGCCGCTGATCCTTAAACAATCATACCCCAGTAGTAGGAGGGGTTCTTGGTACACCCTGAAATCAGATGTAGCTTAACGGCCGGAGCTGCTGCCCTTGCAGGTAGGGAACAATATCGACTCCTGGCCTCATCTCAACCTACTGCGATTCTGGGAAAACAACTCAATCTCCCTTTGCCCCCAGCTCAAGCAAAAACGATTTGGTGCAATTTGGCTCTCATATGAAGCACTCTAGCGCTCTCGGGCCAAGTTCGTACTTTAAAACTGCAAATTAAATAAATAAATAATCAAGGAGTCGAGTATTCTGATGCTGCAAGTATTGCACTTAGTTTGAAGTAAATGTACATATGTGTAATATAATAATACTGTTGCTAAATTCAGTGGAGTTCCGAAAAGCATCGGGTCCCGCTTATGGTGGTCCCCACCCACATACGGGGTCCCTGAGAGACAATACCTCTTTGTGCCGAACTAGTGTTAACGTTCCTTAGACATCCAGAAGAAATTGAGAGAGATTCCCCTTCCATCTCTATCAATCTACCCGAATTAATAGCAGTGACGCTGCTTCTGTAAATTATGTGCAATGTATTCATCCTGAGGAGCGTGCCAGAAGATATGAATAATTTACAAAGCTCCAGTGGTTCGGATTGAGATGTCTACTAGGGGCATGGAAGCTTCCAGAACAGGATTCTGATTGGCCCGGGTTTTTTTTAGCTCTTGTTCGAGGGGAAGGTTCAAACTGAATGCCAATCAATACATATATATATACACGATCTAAATTGTGTCTAGAATCAAAGAAGGATCAGTTCACAGAGATTGCTCAGTCACTGGCTCTAGGCCACCAACAAGCACAGAATACCAGGCCGAGCAATTACAGGCGCACACGGGAGCCGTGGATTCAGGCCACAGCTCGCCGCCGTCACTTTTCATCCATCCCAGAGCTGCACGCTACCGCTGCTTGTTTTACAATAGTAAGGTCTCTCTTTATGCTGAGGCGTGTTTCTGTGCTCCCTTCGCGCGGTGGTCCTCGGAGTCGCCAGCATCAAGGAGGCGCTGCTGAGGGGGCCGCATAGTGGTGGCATCGGTGAATGTGTGCGCGGTGGCTGTAGCGCTTCTCTGTCTAGAAGCGCCTATGTGACTTTAAAAGACCTCTCGCGTCTCTGTAGCACAGCTCCACCTCGAATATAGTGCATTTGAAGGATACTGTCTTACTACAGCGCATCTTGAACCTTCTCTATCTCTTTCAAACTCCTGTGTGTATTTTCGGTAGAGCGCCTCTTCTCTAAAGCCAGTACCTTCTACAGTTACTAAAGCCCCCATGCTTCTCTCTTGATTTATTTGTTACACAGCGCTTAGCGCCTTGGCTAACTATAGTGCTTCTCTGTAGCTCCTCCGCCTTACTCCTGTTGCACCGTACCATGGTACAAGGGTGCCTGCGTTGCGGGACTGATTGATTTTGTGCAGTAAGGGACACCATACTGCACAAAATCAATAAATTCAGGCGATTTCCTTTTTCTACGTGTGCTGCAGAACAGAATGCGGCACGGATAGAAAAAGGAAAGCACGGGTAGAAATTAAAACGTTTCCCCTCGTTGCGCCTCCCTAACGCCCCCCTGGGGTTCTGACACATTCCCACTGTATGATTTCTCGTAAATCTTGGAATGTGTCCGGTTCCATGGGTGGTGCGTGGGAACACCCACAGCAACACCCATGGAACACCTCTTTTATGCAGTGTTCTGCGTGAAAGGCGCACACATTTATAAGGCCATGAAAAGCCACGTAAAGTGACTTTACGTGGCCTTAGAAATATGCTGTGGCACATTGCACCACCGGAACATCAAAAAAGTGACATTCCGGCGGTGCAATAGTGCCAGTAGGGCCTATGAGGCCCCTGGACCCTGTATTGGAGTTCCTGCTCGTGCAGTGTAGCCCCCTGTACGTTTATTCATTTCCTAACTATCTGTGACAAATAGGGGCATATTTACAAGCCCCATTCGCCACGGAACGCCACTTTTTTTGACGCTCCGGTAGCGTAGCGCCATTTCCTATGTTTACAAGGTGGCACTAAGGCTTACACCCTGTGTAAATATGCCACTTTCCGCCGCAGCCCTTTGCGGCAAAGGGGCAGACATGGGTGTGGTGGGCATTCCACCACAACACCCATTGCTTTTTGAAGCTGACCCAGATTTACAAGGCTGGAGCAGCGCTAAAAACGAACGCCAGGGAATACCTGGTCTTAAAATGGCAATACAAGGAGAAATTATGAATTTCTCCTCTTTCTTTGCTCTTTCTATGTGTGCTGCAGCACACATAGAAGTAACAGACCACCATTATAGATTGTTTATATGCAGGAAGATGTGCCTTCCTGCACATAAACAATTGCCTCCGCAGCGCAGACACCCTTGCAACATGGCAGCAGGGTACCTGCGCTGGTGCTAGGCAGCTTTTTTTGCACCAGTGCTAGGGGCAACACAGGGGTGCGCCGTTTACTTGTGAATATGGCAAAATGTCGGAGCACGGCAGTGCCAAATTTGGGGTAGCACCGTGCTCTGACATTTTTTTGTAAATATGCCCCATACTTTGCCATAGTGCAGGGTCGAAATGGGCCAAAAAAATAAGGCCGGGCCCCAAAATAAAAGTGGACCGCACTAGCGGAGCAGATAGCTAAAAACTGGTAATATCAGATACATCAAGGGTGAAAACCGGCCCACCTGGCCATAAAAACTGGTCCGCGACTTCTAAGAAACCAGCCAACACACCGATCGGTCAGACCAGCCCATCGGGAACTTCCTGATTGCCCTTCAGTCCAGTCCAACCCTCAGTGCCAGTG
Source organism: Triturus cristatus (assembly GCF_964204655.1). NCBI lineage: Eukaryota > Metazoa > Chordata > Amphibia > Caudata > Salamandridae > Triturus > Triturus cristatus. Next base: position 274,071,038 of record NC_140588.1, read on the forward strand.
CTCTGTCAGTATAGTATGCCAGCTGCATACTGATATTCCATCACCTCACCTTATTGTTAGTCGTGCAGTGTATAGCACGTGTGCTGGCCATGAGGCATCCAGATGAAGGATACCCGCCCTGGCCGGCTTGGGTAAGAATCTGAGAGTTTCGCTAATTTAACTTTTCCCAAGCCTATACAATGCTGCTAAATTTAGCAACAAAGACAGTTGGTGGCTATGCCAAGACAATCGCACATCTGTATAACAAAAGTAAGGAATAAAGTAGTAAGTAGATAGTGCGCAGTACAAATACAGAGGTGCTATCGTGGTTCTACCCACCCGCCCCCTGGGGTGAATGTCTGCCTTGGGCTTTGCTAAATTGAATAACAAGCCCACGACATCGGAAAGGGCGAAGGATTCTGAATTCTCGGAAAAGGCCTTCGTCGCCTGTGCTGCTTGGCTCATACCCAGACTCCATTTACACAAAGTATGTTATCTTGGTAATAAAGGGCATGTCAACCCGTGCAGCGTTTTGGCAGTGACTGGCAGAGGTTTCCTGCTACCCGACTTAAATTGTACTCATTTTATCAATCTTGAAAGGAATTACTGCGGTTTTCGTGGTTTAGCATTACATGTCAGTTTCTCGTTTGCAACGTAGTTAAGTTTTCACTTTGAATGAACAATATGTGTTTGAACTGCAGCACAAGATACAAAAGAAACGAGCAGTAAAGGTTTCATAAATAAAGCTTGACTTGTGTTCTGCACAGTTCTCGAATAACATTGAGTGCATGGATGCTGGGGTTTACATATTTGGGGCAGGCAGGGTCCAGGTGTTGCAGCTTTGTTGGCCTAGAGGGCCCTTATCCCTTAGATATTCTCAAGTCATTTCCTTCATGCATCCTGTGCCTGGCTAAAGATGTTTTTTTTTGTTGAAGTTTTATATAGCATGAACTTGACCAGAAGGTATTGGTGCGCTGTATATGAGCGCCAGTTACATTACACAAGGACACATTCATTTTTGTTAGGCAGAGGGAGATTAAGTGATTTGCCCAGAATCACAGGATGGTAAGCCAACGCTGAGACTCGAACCTGGTTCCCCAGCTCCAAATTCGGCAGCTCTGGCTGTCACACCACATCCTCTCTCACAGATGCCTATTATGGGTCGTCCGCGGTGCCCAACATTCTCTATGATTAACAATTTTAATCGCTGAAGTTACCAAGGTGAGCAACAGCCATAGAGAGGCCAGATACGCCATGGCATAGCCCTTGTGCTGTTCTGCCTTCTTTGGTTAGTCTGCTTGTCGTCAACCTAATTGTTGCCGGGGAGTTTGTTTTGGCCGCCACGTAGCTGGCATCAGCGGTGTTGTCACATGTCACTCATCACTGAGCACCTGTTGCATCAAATGTATTTTTCCTTGGCGCATTTTGATAAGAAGTTGTATTGTTATTCTACAAATAGGGAGATGATATAACATTTTTTTGAAGAGTTTACCTGGTCTTTTGGCCATAGTCTGTTGATACAATAGTGCATTTCAGACTCCAGTGTCCCCTATGTTGAGTTTACGGAGTCAAGTGAAGAATGATACAACACTTTGAAATCTAAATTAATACTGTTTGCTTTGTCTGGTCCTCCGAGATAGGAAAATATACATTGCTATCCCTTCCTTTTACCTAAAGAAAGGCAGATGCACAGCATTGGTTTGGGATGGCTTCCTTTTTGCAAGTGCCTCTCTATGCTGTTTTGCAGACACATCCCTTATGCAGAGTGAAGCTCCTCACAGAAGGGCCGTCTCCAGTTTGGAGCACCCACAACAGAAGCACAAAGCGGTGTGAACTATCTGCACCTGGCTATCAACAGCCACAAGGACAGTGATCAAGAGAGAGACAACAAGATGGTCTCACCTAAAGGTCCCTTCTCACTTCTCACTCTGAACCATAGAGACTGCTGCCCTTCCTTCACCAAATGGCAGTGCTACAGGTAGACTAATCAGCAGCTCCTCTCAGCAAAAGCACCTAATGGAATTTCTATAGGAGCCTTGTCTCCTATGTTCCCATTACCATGTCTAGGCCTCCTCCCTCCTGATACCCTACTACTGCCTGAGAAAACAAAGCCAACCCCATCTGGTTAACAGGAACAGGCCAAGGACTTCCAAAATGGAACCCAGAGGCCTCCATTACTTTGCTTCACTTATATGTACAATCTATATACTACGCTAACACATACACAAACATACACAGTAGACACTTGGGAAGCAAGCTGCAGGTTCCTTCGTATCAGGGGTTGCTTGACTATAGAAACAACGTTGAATGGGATTAGGTGACAAAACAAGCTACAAATCTAACTGCACATTGGTGAGACAATCTCAGTCAGTGTCAAATAACCAATTTGAAGTAAGCGAAAAAACGTTAATACAAGGGAAGAGAGCTTTAAATGACACATTCTTTTTTTCTGTCAACTCCCCTCCTGCAGCGTACTACCAATGTTGGGATACTCCAGACTATGCTTAAAAGGCATTCCTTAGGTTTGGCACACATGAGGCTCGAGCTCTTAATGTTTAAATCATGTATACACTCTGACTCACATGCTTTGGCTGTCTGCCCCGGATATGGAGCACTGTGTATAATATTTCTTTCTATGGCATACATCCTCAGATTTCTGGCTATCTCAGACAGCCTCCTCCCACTACACTTCTAAAACCCTGCATGAAACAACTGACCTTGACTTACTCCCGCTTGATTTCTCTCCTTTCTTTCTTCAGAATGACCCTTCCCTCACCTTCCATCCTCTGCATGTCTTCCATTTCTGTGTCTCGCCTCCTCTCACTCCCATGCCTGTCTGCCTTTCATTATAATTCTGCAATTGGCTGACTCCTCATTTCATATATCACAACCTCTCTTCCTTAAAACCCTATCCCTGAAACGTAATCACCGCCAGCCTCTCTGTCTCACCCAGTCATTCATGTGAAACCACATAGCGCTGATGATCACGAGCAACTGGCAATAATATGGTTTATTACAACTCTAAGTGAATTATTATTGTATGGGTTATTGATACATATTATCTAAATACTATAGGTACCCCTACCACTTGTCGAAAAGTTACGATTTTGGAAGATCCTGAGGAAGGTGGTCAACATAAGGCTAAATCCACTGAAACGCGCGTCGGCCCAGTAGTATGCGCCCAGCCCACAACACGGTCATAGAGGCCCAGAACATCTCTGTCCCCTTCTGACCAGGATGTGTATGTGCGCTAAGGTTGGTCGTTAGTATGAATGTTTTGATTGAGCATGATTGTGGAGTTTGATTGTGTGGTGAATAAATAGGGGTCCGGTGAAGAAGATTACATCTCATGTATAAAAGAATATAGAATTGTTTGTCCATCAATGAAATGTATAAAAAGGAAAAATATGGAAAAAATAATTTTTACTAAAATGTATATCTTTTAAAAACATTTTTGATATTGCGAATGAAAATAAGTATAAATTGCTAGAAAACGTAATAAACTTGTTTTTGAGTATAAGATGATGTTGTATACATAATGTCTCAAAATATATATGGATAGCCCAGTGGAGCAGACTTAGCCTATAAGTTAAAGAAATAGAGGTTAAGTAGGAGGTTTGTATGATATAATGTTTGGTGTGTTTGTCCCCCTTTTCTCCCAGACCTAACTGAACTAAATAGGGGGTTCCCTTATCTAGGACTGGAGTACGTACATGCATGCAATTTTTTTCTTGAGAGCACATGACTAATTGCAATTACCAACAACGACTTGATTAACTAATAAGCTTAGATTCCGGAGTAGCATACTACTCCCCATAAAGTGCTTCAATGCCTCATCGGGGTAGTAAGCGCTATATAAATGTAAACACAATATGAATAAACAAATCACAATATTGCTGCTGGTCAAAGTGAAGCAGTAAATGTAAAAACCAGCCACTCACCCATGACAACTTCATATCTAAAACAAGCAATGTGGTGAAAGGCAATGCTCTAACCGGTTAAAAGATCAATACAAAATTGTCACCAAGATTCTGACCGATGTAGGGGTCAACTCTTGGCTCAGACTGTTCAATCCAAGCAGCAGCTCGCAATTTCACTCGTTCAATCTAAACAACTGCATAATGAGTCTCTTTATGCAGCGTAGGCTAAATCTCCTAGTGCACATAGAAAAGGAACGTGAGGTCTTGTCTATCTCACGTTACTTACTCCCGAAGGCAACAAAGAGGGGAAAAGCCTGATGATAACGCATGCCACAAAAATGTGGATGAGGGCTTCTTTTAAAAAAGGAGGGTTCTCCGCCACATAGTTTAAGTAGTATAATGTGGCCTCAATAGACCACTTGATGTTGTTGCAGGCTGAATCTGCTGCCAGTGAAAGTCAAGATAAATAGCAATATGATAGATGGAGAAGGCTCTCAAGCCTGTCTTTGCGATCTATAAATTTGAGAAACTTTGGCTGAATGTCTTATCAACTTCCCACTTTGCAAGTTCAACAAGGAATGAACATCTCACAGAAGATTCTTCTGACCTCACAGTCAGAAGAGACAATTGAAATAACAGTTTGTCCACTTACTGAGACCAGGAAGAGTCACTCTAGCTACAGTGACGTATCTTTGAGAAAACCTGAGGGAGAGATAGAGAACAAAATACGAAGACCAAAGCGAGAACTAGCATGCACCACTGCTAACCCTCAAGATAAGACCATATTGAAAGGCCACACAACTCCAAGCCTGGAACCAATTAACAAAATATAAGCCTGGGAACGAGTATGTCCACCAATAGGACTACTCAGTTCAATTACAATACCCATGAAGAATCCCCCATGGACTTCCCTTCATGGCTCACATGATCTGCTCATAAGGTTGCCAAAGACACCAAGGCTTAGTGATATCTGAAGTGGATAGCTTCCCCGAAAATACAGTTTTCTCCTGTTCCACCAGTAAGTTCGTTATTAGTTTCCAACTGGGTTTAAGTCTTCAAGAATTTCCATTATCCGTCTGCACATAGGATCACTACATCATGTTCCCTACCCTTGTAAAGTTTCAACTGCTTTGCACTTGTTGGTATGCACTTTTTCACTGGTCTTAACCTGTAATCATTTAGATTGGATATTTTGTAACTAGTGGTAAAGCCTTCACCTTTAAATAAGAGCTAAAAGCTGAAACCCAGAAGGTGCAGAAGATGTTAGAGTGCTACCAGGCCTACATAGAAACATATCTGAGTGCACCTTTATAAGACCCCTCCTTCAGTTTTCAAAAATATGTCCTATTTGCAAAAATCAAGTGCTGAAAAACACTTTTAGTTAACTGAAAATAATGGTAACAGAACATGAGTTTTATTCCTGTCCTCACTTGTATGCAAAATCAGACACAACTTGGTGATGCTAACCTTGAGGTATGCTATGATATTATAATTAAGTATTTTACTTCATTCCTTGCAAAAAGTTCTCCATTTACCTACGTTGAAAACCTGTATATAAGCAGGTAACCCCATATTTTTGTTTTAAAAAAATGCTAAATGGAGGGGCAACAACTACTAAGACCCCAGTTAATATTCCCTTATACAATTAGCCCAGGGGTATTCACTGAGAAGAATCCAGGCACCCATTTTTTTTTACATCTGACAGTAAGTATGAAGCATGTGTCAGTACTTCATATTCATCAATCACCGCAAGAAGCACTGTGTATGTGCACTGCCTGACTCCACAATGAACCAAGAAGGTTTCACTCATAGGTGGATCTGAAAACTTTTGAGTTTATCATGGATATTCTGCCAACAGTCTATATAATAGCCTGCTTAGATCCCCTATATTTGGGTTGTGTGTGCATTACTTCCATATAATGCATGTGATTCTGCAATACCTGTATAAACACCTGTCTCTAATTTCTTTAAAAATCGACGACTACTGACGCACTCAGTCGATTATAAAGAAAATACATCAGAAGTCAACTACAATAATTTATTACAGTCGAGCTCTGATGTCACAATGGCTGCTGCCAGACCCTTCAGTGAAGGTGGAAGGCAGGGCAGGTCACGGACCAACTGTTTAAAGCAATTAAAATGAAATGCACAACTTGTTTTGATGTGTTTAGTTTTCTAAAAATTATTCTATTTTTATTCTTTATGTTTGCAAACATGCTCTCTTTTCATATGAAAGAGCTACATACCAAGGATTTAAGTGGTTTATGGGAAAGATATTGGTGTGACCATGTATTATAAGGGTTAAAGTACCCCTGTCATACTTGATAAGGATATTACAACGCCTTGGAGTTCCATAACCTTATAAAGGAACTTGGCCTTCGGCCTCGTTCCTCCATATGGCCATGGAACGCATCAGTGACTTGCAAAATCCTTATATTGTACTGCAGGGGGGTACTTTTTCACATACCTATTCACAAACCATGAAAGAGTAACACCTCAAGAACCCTGAAGGTAAGGTACACTGTGAACACAGAAACAAATTGAGGCACAAATCCGGAGGAGATTTCACAAGGCCAATTAAAATGGATTGTTCTTACGTCCCACATTCTCAGTTCATCAATCTCCTTTATCTGATCTTGACTCGCTGTCAAACAACATCAGTTGTTACTTTGTGCCAAGCCCTCTGCTTGCCTCACCATGAAGAAATATTGCATTAAAATTGGCAATATTAAATATGATGCTTAAGATGAAACAAAAATTTACCTTTCACATCAATCAAATTGATGGATTGGGCCTGATTGGCCCAGTTTCAGAAAAATTGGTGTATGAGTTGGTGTGACTTACTCTTGCCATATTTCTGAATTTCTGGGATTTATTATTGTTGCATGGTTTGTGCTGATTACAATAAATAAAATGTGTTGTTACTACAGGAGTAAATCTCACCAAAATACTTGTAAACTAGATCCATTATTTTGAATTGTATGACTTACAAACACTTTTACAGGCACTTGTTTACAAGTTATAAATATTAGTGGGCATATTTATCAAATTATCATGTAACGCAGCAAGCCACCTTAAAGCAATGTGTAAAACAGAGAGGGCAGGAATCCGTTGTATTCAACATTATAGAGCTCATTCATTTCCTCTGCCTATACTGGCACACAAACTGCTGTCTAGCCAAAATGCAGGCAAGCTTGCTCCATGGTGCAAGGGTGTCTGCATTGTAGGCAGAATTGTTTGGTGCAAGAATGGACACCTTCCTGCATGAAAACAATCCTCAGAGGCTTTTTCCTCTTTCCTAGTGTGCTGCACAATGCAGCATACTTAGAAAGACTAAAAAACGAGGAGAAATAAAAAATATTTCTCCACGTTGCGCCTCTGGTGGGGAGGCATACAATTCTGACCACATTTCCAGGTCTACCAGTGTTGGTAAATCTGGGAATGTATCAGAATGCATGGGGGGATGCGAGGGAACGCCCACGCTCCATCCGTAGCGCGCCTCCCTGCTGCATATTAACGCTAGTCAGCGATTTGGGCTGCCTTGCATTACTCTAAATTTATCAGCCACACAGGGCAACGCAATGGCTTGATAAATACTATTTTGGTTTTGGATCGCCCTTGCGTGGCGACACAAAACCTTGACAAATATGGGCCTAAGTCTGTAAATGTATGAGTGGCTGTTTAGTAATCTTTAATCAATACATTTCACTCCCATTATACTAAATATACAGCATGGAATGCTGTACAATATATGTAATCCTCAACTATCCTAGTTCCATCAATTCTCAAACGATCGACTGTGACTTACAGAAGCATCAGGCGTGTGTCCCTGTTGTTCTGTGTAAAATTATATATCAGTCAGAATTTCAGTCTCTGCAAGGCAAACGTGACTGAACAACCTCTGAATTTAGTCACATCTTCAAATGCTAGTCACAAGCCTATGAGCGTCCACTGTCCATGCCCCAAGTCTTCAACTGGCCAATGAAAGTATGCTGTTTCTAGTCCATAACCACATCCTGCTTCTTCTCGAATGAATAACGTCTTCACTCAAATGGCAACATTCTGAGGCGCTGGGAAGCCATTGAAGGACCTTGTGGTATCTGAATGTGCAGGGCAGTGTTACAGGCATTCATTTTGAGTGTTATAGGAACACTGGAGTATGACTTGGAGAAATCAACATGGCATAGATTAAAAAAAAACATAGGAATAAAGACCATCCATGAGCACTAGAAGATTCCTGCAGCATTTACTTACAATAGTTAAAATAGAATAATTAACCATATTGAATTCGGCTACAAACAACACCTTTATTGTCATATACTTCTCACACTTGTCTCTTATAAACACCAATAAAAGCTCATAACCATATAAACAAGTACCTGCCTCCTAGAAAAATTCTAAATAGGCTATTGAAGAAGAGCACAATGATGAGCTGTAAACCACAGTTCACATTTCCAAAAATGTTGTCCATTGTCCACCAACTAAATGATTTGACCCCAATATGATATAACATTGTATAGCATAATATGATATCAAATCTTCTCAAAATACAGACTTAAGACACGCGAACACATGATGCCTAAGTATCGTACCACCCAAAGTAGGCTGTACGAACTGGGGGACAGAGCCGGTAAAACCCTGGCATGGTTGGAAAGGCGGGAACAGGGCACAAGGTGGGTGCCTCGGCTGACGCTGCCTAGTGGAGAGGTCCTCACTCATCCCAAAGCTATCGCGGAGGCATTTGCAGATCACCTCAAAAGAATATATTCTCCTGCCACTACATACACAGCAGAAGACTCACATCAGCTTCTAATAGATAGTGATGTGCCAACCCTCTCAGAGCTAGATAGAGAAGCGCTAGACGAGGACTTGACAAATGGAGAGATCCAGAAAGCCATTGGTCAAATTAAGTCTGGGAAAGTGGCGGGACCAAATGGTACCCCCATAAAGTTCCTCAAAGTCGTGTCCTCTCAGGTGGTCCCGCACTTACGGGCTATGTACGAGGAAAGCTATGAGAGGGGGCACCTGCCAGCAGACCAACGTATAGCTAGTATTGTTGTTATCCACAAGACTGGGAAACCAGTGGACCACTGTGGCTCATACAGACCTATCTCGTTGATCAATGTAGAGGCAAAGATCTTGGCGAAAGTTCTTGCCACACGACTTGGGATAGTGATTTCCTCCTTGGTACACCCAGATCAGTCTGGCTTTATGCCAGGAAGAAATACGGCTCTTAACATACGCCAACTTCATAACGTGATGGCGTGCAGGGAATTTATGGCGGAAGACACAGTTATATTGTCCTTAGATGCCTCAATGGCATTTGATTTCATAGAGTGGCCATATTTATTTGAGGACCTCACTAGGGTCAGACTGGGCCCCAAATTTATAGGGTGGGTGAAACTGTTGTACACTGATATACAGGGGCAGGTGAGAGTTAATAACAATATGTCCCAGGCGTTCACGGTGAGAAGGGGCACCAGACAGGGGTGTGCACTGTCCCCACTGCTGTTCTCCCTTATGCTGGAGCCCCTGGCGGCCTGGATCCGTCGAGATGTGATGATACGTGGCCTGCGATGGACGGCGGAATGTGAGGATAGAATATCCCTATATGCCGACGACATACTATTGTATCTTGCCTCCCCTTACCAAGCCATACATGCCGTTTTAAATATCTTTACAAACTTTGGGAAATAATCAGGGTATGCAATTAACTGGGGCAAGTCTGTGCTGTTTGTGCTACAGGGACAAACTCCCCGTCTCCCCAAAGGCTGCACACTAGAAGTTGCTGTGGAAGGATTTAAATATCTAGGAGTCTTTGTTACACCAGACCCGGCTCTTTTCTATAGACATAATTTGGCAACCCCGTTGGCCAGACTGCGAGCAGACGTAAAACACTGAAGGTCACTGCCTCTATCTTTGGTGGGCCGTGCCGCTCTTTTTAAAATGCTGGCGCTCCCGCGATTCTTATATATTGTTCAGAATTGCCTGGACCGAATCCCTGACACGTACTTTGTAGCAGTGGAGGGGGAGGTGCGAACACTGTTGTGGGATGGTAGGGCCCCTAGAGTAGCATTTCAGAAACTAACAAAAGGGTGGTACGACGGGGGGCTAGCGTTGCCGGACCTCATGCTGTACTACTGGGCCTCCCAGCTGGTGGCTGTAAATCGTTGGACATACTTCCTGCCGACTGACCCCGCTTACGCCCTAGATAGGTACCAGATGGACCGCTCGGGCTATGTGGGTGCCCTTTACTCCCGCACCAGGAGACAGAGATATATTGGTCCAACACTGCACATGATACAAATTTGGCATCTGGCAACTTCACGGCTGGGCTGGGCTAACATTCTCACCAAGGTACACTCAGAAACTGGGCATGCTGTGCTGTCAACCAGGGTTTGATAGATGGGATACGATAGGAAGCTCAGTGGTGAAGGATTTAGTCAAAAAGGGTGTGATACTCAAATTTGAGGACCTCCAGAGGATTTATAAGATGGCTCCAGGGGAGGCGTTTAGATACCTGCAAATAAGAAATGCCCTACAGGCGGCTTTCCCGAGCTGTGAGGACATACCAGACTCGTCGCCCCTGGAGGACCGCCTGCTAGATGGGCCACCGCAGTCTAAAGCCATATCCTTAACATACAAAAAACTTAGCAATAATCTACCTGACAATTTTGGCAAGCTCAAGGAGCAGTGGTAGAGAGACCTAGGACCGACTGATGAGGAGGATTGGCGTTCGGCCAGGGAGGCGGCCATCACGCTTAGATTTAGACTGATACAACTCAGGGTTTTACACCGATCATATATGACGGGGATAACACTTGCAAAAATAGGGGCAAGACAAGACGACCTCTGTCTGAAGGGCTGCAAGCAGCCGGCTAGCTTCTATCACATGCTGTGGGAGTGCCCGCGGGTACAAAGCTTCTGGGAGAGAGCCACAAATCATATGCAGTCTGCACTGGGAAAGACGATAGTCCTGACATCGCGATTGGGCTTGCTAAATAGCTGGGCAGATACTGACCTAACTGAAATTGAACAACATCTAGTGACGCTGGGGTACACGCTGGTGAAAAGAGAACTGGCGAGGGGATGGGGCGGAGTGGCACCGCCTTCCACATCGGTATGGTTGAAAGAGCTAGATAGATGCATGATTGCGGAGAAAGAAGTTTTTATAACCCGGGGGTGCCCGAAGAAATGGGACAGAAAATGGACCAAATGGAACGTTTGTAGGGGGGAAATATTTATCGCCAATGGTGGAGTTAGAAATGCGCAGAGATGTGAACAGAGATGTAACTTCTTAATGTGTGTGCTTTATCAGCCTCTATATAATGTACCAAGATGAGAGTAACTAGTTAATATCATCGGCCAAAAACTTCTGTATATCTGTCACGAAGTTTAATAAAAAAAAATAAAAAAAATCTTCTCAAAATGTTTCCAGGTTTGCTTATTGCACGTATTGGTCTGTCACCATAAGTTACAGACAGAATTTTAAATACAATATTAGAATTATTACTCTTTAGTCAATCATCATATCATACTGTTGATAAAAATGTTCTTTGTCAAAGAAGTCCACACAACGGTGAACAAATTAACTGTTAACTAGGTAGACCACTGCATTTAACTATCTGCTGAAGCACTGACATGAGTGACCATGCACCAAATACCTTATTACAGCTTTTTGAAGTTCCACTAGTAGAAGTGGTGGCGTCCTTTGTACTGTACATGATTGTAGATCTGTGAAATTCAATTAAGTGGAACGTCTCCTCAGAACAACATTGGACCAACCAATCATCCTTCTCTTTGTGTCGGCTTCCTAGTGACTTTGCTGCTTGATAACAGTCTCCTATTCACTGTTACGATCTGAGTGGGCGGGTTGTACAAATTATCATTAAAGTGCACATTAGCATTTTAAAGCTCCTAAAGATCTTTTCATCAGTAAAGATTGCTGGGTGTGATTTATCACAGGAACTAAAATTGGTGAATAGCTTGCAATGGTACCTTTCTCTTGCAGTGAGCTGATGCTGTCTAGTTTGGTTGTACGTTGCTATGGCTTTCTACCTATGGATTGAGCATACCTTTTGTCAAGGATACAGTCTCAAACTCTATGTGGGTGTCTTCTGAATGTCTATATGCTGGTGCCGATACACCCCACTCATTATTTGGACTGTATCATTGCACAACTAGCTACTGTCATGCTGTATAAGCCCTGTCCACATAACCAACAAAAATGATTTGAAAAAAGGATACAGCCTCAAAGTTACTCAGTAAAGTGGGGACAAACAACAACAGTGAGGTTTGATAAATGCATAAGTGTGATTAAGGCATTTGTCTAACCTGCACAACATGGAATAACCACAACATACACTGACACCGTTTCAGTGGAAAATCATCCCTTACTTAAAATTGGCAATGCTAATAAGCTGGTTACATTTAAACCAACACAGGTCATTTACTAGGATGGTAGAAAAAATGGGATGGATTGAAATGCTTCAATTAATATGATCTACAGGTAAGTACTTTGAGGACATTATTGAAGATTCAGCCGCACCCATACTCATTTGTTGGTGTTTTAACCCCTCCTATAGAATGTTATTGAGGAGGATTATGAGGGAGAAAATTGCAGACCTGCCAATTCACACAGTGCCACTGTGTGAAACACAATCATGTCTCCCTTCACACGGTCTCAAGGTGAACAGCCTACATCACACGGTGGACCAAAACATGAGCCTGTAAGCCCTTCATGAAGAAGCTTTCCAGCTCATATTTGGGGGCCCTGCACAGATGATGCCGATTACTGGGCGAGAAACTTCCCCAGGTCATCAGTGGGTGCCTAAGAAGCTTTTGTTTTTGCTATTTGTTTTTTTGGGTGGAGCGTGGATAGAAGTGGCCCAGCTGTGCTCAGCACTAAGCCATGCCATTCCAAAGCCCCACCTCCTCCTCACAGACAGTGACTTTATTTTAGAAGTTGGCAGATCAGAGATTGTTCTTCCAATCTGCAGTTATTGTGAGACAGTTTGTCCCCTGCATTGGACCAATCCTTCTCTTAACAAGGGTCAATTTTTAGTTTGTAAATGATTACAAGCAAAATACACTGAGACCATCAGGTGAAACTGCTATGTTATGTTAATTTGGTACTTATAGCCTGGTATTTGTCATATGAATGGCCTTGGTGTTGAAAGGAAAACCTTTGATGGCCAGGTAGAAGTGATTGCCTCCTGTTACGCAATGTCATAAACGAATCGGTCAATTGGAATTTGTCAATTATGTTGTCCCAAAAAGAAAAAAACGGTTGTGCACTGTCCTGCCCAACATGATTGTTCTGTTAAGTGCCATTGTCTATCAATTATATTGGTTTACAGAAGTCTTGTGTGGTTTGTAGAGGTATTTTAGTTTGCATGTTTATGCTTTGTTGTTTAGAATTTCTTAATATGTATATATTGGTGTGAGCACAGGAATGTATTAGTACGTCAGATTATCAATACTCAGTCAATCGGGATATCATAATGTGCACCCATGATTGGCCAAGTTTCTCAGTCTATCTCTTACATACCCATAGGAAACAAACACAAAGATCTCCTGTACAACCATAACTTCAACATTCACACATAATAGAGTAGCAATTCTCTGAATCAGAACAACCCCTAGATTCCTTAAACTACACTTCTTCGGAACTTGCTGCAATTTGTATCTCTTACTTAAAATATGGAGGACCAAAATATTGAGTAGGTGAGTGCAAATAGGTAAATATAGATTTACTATTCTTAACTCCACATCTACGTACTTTGAATATAAATATATATCTCATCAAGGTACATATATGTAGAGTAATAGGTAGTAAAACTTTGCTTACCTATAGAAACTTACATTTACAATATTTCTGTCCTCAATATACTTGACACAATATTTCGTCCTGCAACATTTTTGTTTGCAATATTGTATGTAAACACCCTTACTCTCTGACTCTGATCTACACCTTCTTACATACCATTAAGCTATAACCATGTATTCTTCTACAATAGGCAACCAAAGAGAAAGTGCATGTGTTTTTTGTATTTTTGATGCCATTGGCAATTAATGATTGCTAGAGGTATACTATCTTTTACTGGAATCTATGAAAGATGTCATCATGACCTTTGCAACAAACAACCAAACTCCTGACGTATGTTACTAGAACATTCATTGCTTACTTCGATAAGCGATGTACCAGAGTTCGCCCACCTGAGTCATCGTTTCCTCAAAGCAGGGTGTGGTACCAGACTATTGTAGTCAGATTCCATCTAACATAAATATGGCGTTCTAAATGTTTGTCTACAAAAAGATGGCTTCATTCAATTTAATAATAGAAAATCTACAACCAATGAGACCATATTTTTGTAAATTATATTTAGGATACAATATTTATGTCTAGCGAAATTTGTCCCTGCAAAATTCTGACCTACAACTCAAAGCAGTCCACATTAGTCATGTGGGAGATGAAAAACAGTATTCCATCCAAGGATTACTAAATGTACAACCAGTATTTCTCAACATTGGTGCTCTTCGTGGGTGGGTCATGCGCAAGCTCACAGTAGAGACACTCATGTTACAAAGCTCCTCCTCTCCTTAATAGATTGTTTATGCAAACTTGGAAAAGAAACCACCAAGATAGCAGATCAAAATATTTTAAATATAATTAGCCATTAGCTGATTGTTTGATTCTGTATAATTCGCATACAACTGGGAACAAAAATCCTTTGGTGGTTTTATACTTAAGAAGAACATTCTAAGTACGACAGGATGGATCGATAAATAGAATCCTCCAGTCATGTCTCTAAACAATGCGGAAATCCTGCAGCTTGAGAGATGATGGACTCCACACTCCTATGCTCCACAATAAAACATATCATCATAACAACTTCAGCTCTGTCACGTTGACCACACAGTCACGGCTTCGAATCCCAGCAGATCCATTAGGTTCACAATAATGAGTTAAGCTTGGTAAAAATGCACATGTTTTATTTGGCGATGGCACACTTTCTAAATGGTTATGGATCTGGTATATTCGTGACATTCTAGTCCTCAGACAAACCCTGTAAACGGGAAGGACCTGGGTAGTAAACGACAATTTAAAGACAGAGGTTGATGAAAGGCTTTAGGGGAGAGGAGTTGGCCTAACGGCTAGGGCGCTCGACCTCGGACCTGGGGAACTGGGTTCGAGTCTCGGTAATGACGCTGAACATCCTGTGATTCTGGGCAAATCACTCCCCGGGCCTAACAAAAAAAAACGAATGTGTGTCCTCATGTAACGTAACTGTTGCTATGTAAAGCGCTCTGATACCTGATTGGATTCGGGTCAAGTTCACGCTATATAAAACTCTGCAAAAAAAACCAAAAAAAAAACGAATGTCCAGCCAGTCTTTGTTATTAGGGCTGCCTTTTAAAGCACAATGCCTCATGTAAAGTTTGTGAGCGAACTTGGTGTGTTGTTCCAGAACAAAACAGTAGTCAGTGGGGCTGAGAATAACCCTCTAATTATTCATCTCATTAGGTCCTAAGGTAATCCTTATCAGGATGGGCAGACAGTTACCCGCCAAGATGCCATGCTTCATAATAAGATCATACGCCATGTTGGCTAGGGTGGGCAATACCCGACAGGCTCCCCACGGAGCTCTTTTTTTTAGATCTTTTATGTGCAGTCAATGATTCAGGAGACCAATGAAACATGACACCCTTGAACATGGTTATGGTATGGCCATTTTAAATTGTGTGATGCAGTTAAATTTACCTATGGCTAACCGGTGTACTCTTTTTTACCCATTTAATGAGGAAAACAGGAGGTGTGGAGAAGCCAAAGCCAACAAAACTATCCAAACCTATGGTCCAAATATATGAATAATTGCTATTGAAGGTGAGCTCCTCAATGCATTGAATGTTTTACATGCAAGTGGCTGGAGGTGTTCAAGGTGGCATCTGAAGAAAAGGGCTTGCTGGGAATCACTGCACAGGTGACCTCTTGCTATATGTCCATAGGTTTTGGAGTTATCATTGGCGGAATGGTTTGGAGGGTCTCCAAGCCTGCTATGGATTCGTTTGGGGTAAGGAAGGAAGACAAACAACATAATCTACAGGTTGCGCCAAACAGTCCACAATCCTTCTAGATTTGCCCAGAATAATCCTATATTGGAACTCTCGATTCTTCGGGGGAATTCTGTGCCAAATAAAGAGGTACTGCTTCCCCAACTCATTGAAAACGAATAATGTTCAGGGTGTAGCTCTTGGAGCAGAAGCCATGAATGTTGCGGCAACTCTAAAGCTCACAAAAATCAACAGACTGTGATTTGTGGTTGCTCAGTGGGAGATATGTGAAGGCATCTTCTCATCACAATGATTATTTGGAGCAACAGTGTCAGCAGAGCTCAAAGCTCAATATTGTCAGCAGTGGATACTTTCAAAACAGATGTAAACAAGGGCTGCAAATTTAAGCTCACATTTCTGAAAGTTGCATATCCAGAATTAAATACAATTGATCACTTGCAGCCAATAAAAGAAATTAGCATATCTAATAGCCTACATTAATCTCACAAGTTTAGGTCTATTACAGTACTATATACTGCATTATTTGCAGCCGGCTGTTGAACCACTTCGGAAAGCTTAGGTATATTAGGTAGTCAAAAGACCATTAATCATCGCAAGCAGGAGAGAAAACAAATTAATCAAATAAATTTACTCTCAGTTGATCAAAGTAAAAAATGCACTTAGAAATCCAGTGCGTGAAGTACTGTTAGAACTCTACTCGGCGCTTCACCATCTGAGCTGCAGGCAACACGTAGAAGTGGAACATCAACATTGATATGATGGATGCCTGTAGGTGACATTCAAGGTCCCCATCGTCTACCCAACTTTCACGTCCTAAAAAAGGAACTTAACACAATGTATGCCACATATGATAATTTCCAATTCACAGAAAAGATGTCAGGATTTTTTGATGATTGCTATAAAAAAAAACTTACACCCTACTATAAGTTTGTAGCAGGAAATCTGCACAACATGAACAGGACATCTAACAATTTTCACCCCAAAAAAACAGCAGTCCGCCAGGGTAGCCTGAAGGACTTCTTTCCAGTCTAGTGGTCACGGATTGGACTTTTACAGTTACTTACATTACGAACATTCCCTTTATCATTAATGCAACACACAGAGAATGGGATAACTGTATGTTTCCTGGTATTCTATGTGTGTTACTGTGAAATCCAGTTTCCTCTCTTATCCACAGTACTTTCTACCTGCTTCCTATTAATACACATGTTGCCTCTTTGAATGTCATGTGGCCTTCATGTGATTTACCCTGAAGGGCTGCATTTTCTGATCCTTTTAATTGCCTAACATGGGGAATCGCTGCCAAGGTTTGTTTAAATCTATAAAGAACAGCATGATGGGAAGAGTGAAACTGATGTTGCTCAGAGACACTAGAGTACAGCTCGGGGACTTGGAGAATGGCTTGCTGCTAGGATCACGTTGGGAAGCGTGGGGCCTGAGCCTGCTTCTTTTTCCCTCCAGATGAAATATAATATTTATGTTGCATGGAAGTTTATAGAAGAAGACAACCAAAGAGCTAAAATGTACATACGCCAAGCTCAATTGAAAATTGACGCCGTAGACTGTAAATGAACGATAAGCCTGTAGCCCATACGTGCAGCTCTTAGCAAAATTCTAATGATTTAACTGAAAGGCCATGTCAATTTATTCAATGCAGAGTAGATAGCTAACCTATTACCCCCAATAGTCATCAAGAAGGGTATGCTGAAATGTTTCAATTACATACATGTACGAAACAACGTCAAGAAGTGTGTTTCTTCCAACAGAAATAAAAACCCCTGTGGACCCAGGGAAGTGAAATCATTTTTAATAAACATTATAGTTAAAATGTATGTGCCTAACATTTTTTCTGCCTTGTCAAAAACTGAGAGTGACCCTTTGGTGGTAGGGGGCTACTAGTAGGAGGCCCAGTGGAATTATTGTGACCTTAGGTAAAGGCAGAGACATATCTATTCTAAAACACATTTTCTCATAAATTCATGATGCTTTACGGGAATATCATAAATTAGCTTTTCCATTGCAGAACTTTGCCAAGTTTTCCACAAGCATCTACAACCACTGCTGCAAAACACCAGGTACGTCTACGTGCAAAGAGCGCCTGATATCAATGCACCGCATTCAGCGAAAGAGCTGGGAGATGCTGCTGCCAAGCGGCTCTGCTAATCCCTCCACACCCAGCTCCATCTGCCTCTCTATAGTGATGAGCGCTTCAATCATCTCAGGCACGTCTTTCAGGAAATTGAACAGAGGATGGATGGGAGTCATTTCCTGAAATTAAATCCTACACATGCAAAGTTTCTGCTTTTAGCATATACGAATAACCAATTACCGGTCTAATCGTTGACAATGAGTTGAGCAAAGATGGATTCACTCCCGCTCTTTCCTCCACTGCTCAATCACTGGAGGTTTTAGCTTGATTCAAACTTGCAACCAGGCTGTCACGTTAAGAGCATCGCACTGTCAAGGAGTTATCATTTACTGAGAAGGAAAGACAGCCTCTAGTCCATAGTGTAGCCATAGGACATCTTTAGTTATTTCTCGGGGACCTCTTTATATGCCAGCCTGCCTACATTACCACGGGCTTCTCTTGGGAAGTGTCACGCATTGTAACAAGGCTGTTGATTGCCGCCAAAATGCCTGCCAATATTAAGTCGGGACTGAAAAATCGCCGCTGGTATACTTTACAGGCTAGGCCACCATTTAAGGTTCATGTTTGACCTGTGGAGTGACTGATTGGATATATCCAAGCCAAAACAAACTGAAGATCTCAAAGCATAAAGCATAAAGCCACAGGAATAGCAATATCACTTTTGGAACCACATTCTTTCTGCTCACTTTAAGAAATGTTCCTATTGTTGACTGTTTTATAAGCAACATACAGTTTTCCTGCTAAACAATTCATGTGATCCATGCTGTGGTCAATTTAATATGATATTCTCTTTTCCTTATGTTTCATACAGTTTTGTATCCCTTTTATTTTTTGCTGCATATTGTATATTTTGGTATATTGTTGTCCCTCTCCTTGAACCATCTGTGTCTTGTTCATGCTTTGACAAAAATATAAAAATAAAATAGCGAATATTTGGTGAACACATATCTTGCGAGCATGGTTTCAGTGGACCAGCATCGACTTAAAATAAGATCTACGCAATATTAAATTTTTCTGATCCGACTACCACAACACACTTTTGCCGTTTGACTTGACCGTCTCAAAAGCGTATGCTTCTTTCCACCATTGACTGTGTTAAGCATACTAGCATCCTGTTTGCAGTGGGTTTATCCCAAATAATGACACGTTGATCCTTTCCCACAGTCATTCACCTTATACTACATCTTACCGTACACACCTAAAAGCAGGCATCTAGAGGGCAACGCCATTTTGTTTAACACCTAGAGACCAAGAGCTTTAAAAATTCCTAAATCAACAAATTAATTTGCTTGATCAGAGTAATGGATTAGATTGCTTGAAATCTACGGGTGTAACTCCAATGTTTATATACTCAGCAGATTTTTCCATCCAATTATAAGAACCAATCCTCTGCCTCAAATTACTGGTCAATCACTTCCTGCTCCCAAAGCTTCAGTTCACTGCTGCACACACCAACAGGACATGGATTAAGAGCATGGGGCTCTAGAAGGCCAGTGCTTGGTAGTCAATACTCCTGAAAAAAACACTATAGTGACTGATTCTTTAGTCCAGGGGCCATTGCCGAGTGTCTTCTGATCTCCTTGCTTCTTTGCTGGCATGCTGGCTAGAGGTTTTTACTTACTAAAGGAGAAGAGGGAAAAAAGCAATAAAACTCTTTATTTATGGACATTTTACTGCCAATAAAACCAATGTGAAATATGGTTTGGAGGTCACGCATTAGAAGTATTGATATATACAGTCTATTCTAGTGCAATGTATGCTGTATGCCATTTTCTTCAGCTTTTAGGAGTTATTAAAATTCTTTAAGAAGTAACATTTTAATAAGCTAAAATAATAAAGAAAGTCGTGCACATAATTCACCTGATATCTAACTTCTCTAACTGGCATATTACTTTAAATCCGCGCACATAGCCCTATGCTGCATGGCATCGATTCTTCTATGCCAACTTCCCTCTCTTTGCCCCAATATTAATAGTGCACAAATGTAAGAAATTGTATTTTGAAGAGGCGCACTGAAAGGAAGGTAGGGGTTGCGACATGTGACTGACTCTCGTTCACTCTACCTGTTTTTTAGAGGCACCAGCTTTTTATAAAATATCTAGATTTTCTCACAGGTGAGTCATCTATGGAATCTTATATTTCTATTCTAAAATGTTTAGATGTGAATGTGTGTAACCCATCCCACTGGTAGTGCTCCTAAGCAGGAAACTGGGTAATACAAAGAACTATATGTATGGAATAAAATTTAAATAGCCAAACCAATTAAGAAAGAACATTCCTGTCATGAGGAGATGTGATACCTGCTCACTAAGGGCCTGATTACAAGTTTGGCTGACATAGTTACTCCATCACAAACGTGATGGATATCCCATCTGCCAAATTACAATTCCATTATATCCTATGCAACTTGTAATACAGCGGATGGGATATCCGTCACGTCTGTGATGGAGTATCCATTCCGACAAACTCATTATCAGGTACTAAGGGATTCACCGCAATCGTGCCGCCAAATCCCATCCACCAGATTACGATGGCGGGCGGCGTGTGTCGCGGACGGAAAGTCCATCCGCCACAGGGACCGACAGCAGCAATCGTTACGGATGCCTGTCGGACCACAGCGCATCAGTAGAATGGTGGAGGTGCCTGACAGGCACCGCCCTCCATATTACGATGTAGCATCCCCGCCAGCATTTCCATGGTGGTGAAACCACCATGGAAATGCTGGCGGGGATGTACTTTGGGGGCCTGTTGTGGCCCCCTCTTGTGCCAGCAAACTTTTGATCTGCACTGGGGGGTACCAATGGTACCCCCCTACATTTCCCTGCACCAGGTGGCAGGCACCGCGTGGTGCCTGCCATGCAGTGCAGGAAAATGCAAACAGTGCATTTTGAACATTGCGGCAGGTGCTGCAGCCAGCAGCACCAGCCGCAATGTTAGAGATACATGATGCGACAGCCACGGTGGCAGTCGCATTGTAATGTCATGTGCGGCACCGCCGCCTAACAGGCGGATAGTCCCAAGCCCCGCAACGATGGCGGACGGACTGAACTCCGTCCAACATCGTAATGAGCCCCTAAGTGTTTTGAGCTGGAAAGACAATATAAAAGAAAAATACAAGGAAAATTCTAAACACAAACAAGCTCTGTCGAGAGTCAACATTTTACTTAATTTGCACAGAAATATTTTTTTAAACAAACTTTTATTTTGCTTTTATCAATCAGGTTAGGTGAGATTGGCAGGGAGACTAGAGAAAGTGGGAAGCGAGAAGCAATGTCAGAGTGTTTATAGTATGAGAAGTGGACAAGGGGGACTGAGTGGGTGGGAGGTGAGTGAGTGGATGGGGTGACCGAGTGAAGATGGGGGCGCGAGTGTTGACAGGAGGTGAGAGAGTGCGAATAGGTGGTGAAAAAATGTAGAAAAAGAGTGGATGAGTGGGAGGGAGAGTGAATGGAGCCAGATGGAGGACTGGGTGAGGTGGTTGATCAGTTGGCAAGAGCGCGGGGGTGTGAGCTAGTATCCACAGTTAAGCTGAACACGCTGCAGAAATCAGTACAAACTTCAAACTCTTGTTTATTGATATTTAAAATTATTTAGCTTTTACTTGTACAGTTTTTTTTCTTTTCCACTCTTCCTAAATTGGCGGCTTTGAAAAAAGTTGAATTCAAGACGAAAATTGTTGGCAAAAGAGCCACGGACTTCTTAGGAAAAACCGCTGGAGCCCTGGCCCAAATGAATCACCCATGAATGAGCTTCTGCTACATAATGCTCAGTGTGTGTGCTCTATGAACCTAGCAGCCAAACGGACTTCCATTAACTCTGAATCTATGAGCATGCTTTTCAATCAATAGACAACCCAAAGCAAGTGCAGGAATGCCTGTACAAGCACAATGAACACGGCTGTGTCCTCCTGTACTATGTACATTTTCGTTCTCCTCCATTGTAGCTCCTTTTCTACATAAACTAGAGTTGTGCATCCCTGACTTGTAAAGTTGGTAATTTCCAATTCCTCTGACAGGGCTACATCTCACATTTTAGGGAAAGGTTCCAACTTTTGTGGGGAGAATTAAAGGTCACAGGCATCCTTGAGGAAATCTACAGTAATCATAAACTTCCTGGAAAACTCCACTGAGTTTTCTAATGTATACAATGTATGCATGAGGATTTACAACTAGCTGGAAAACTCAGCATGCTGAAGTGTGATGTAAATAATTATTTGCACATTTATTGTTGTTTTCTCTATAAGCGACTCCTCCTCTTAAATACATCTACAGTCTCTCCCCACATCATTTTACAGGAGTAACTTGTGAATTGTGTTTCGTCTCGGGTGTGGATCAATTCAAGAGGAGCGCAAACCCACTCAAACCTATGGGTTTGTGAGTTTGCTCAGCCATTTTTGCAGGAATGTAGTGGTGGCTACTCTACTCTACCAATGGACCAGTTAGCTGGGCTTAATATGGGGCTGGGTAAAGCTGGGGGGCAGCCTGGAATGTGTATTTATTTGTTTGTTAAAGTCAAGTGCAGCAGGTGATTTCACAATGTAAATCAGTGATGCACTGACTGGCAGTGGCCTGGGCGCCTCACCACATGCGCACTGTTTTTCAGCCTTCATGAAAACTTGTGAAGGCAAATGGGGCCCTCGTGACCACTTTAAAAGGCACACAAGGCTGCAAGACGCACTTATTAGTGCATCTTTGGGCGCTGGATTGAAAAACGCTCAGGATCAGTGTCGTCACTGGACCACATTCTCATGGATGGAGGATAGACCAGTGATGCACCATTGGTGAGTGCGGCTACAGCCCCGAGGTGGCAGTTGTGCAGGCGTGGCCATGGAAATGCTCATACTCAGCACTGCACTTGAATTGCTTGCACTTGCTCTCCTTTTCAGCGTGATGCTATTGCCCCGCTGTACCATGTTCTGTTTATGCTCCGGCCTTCGGACTTAGATGGCTTAAAACCAATGGCTTGGTGGAACTGTGCTGGTAATAGCACAACTTGTCACCATTCTTGCAACATTTTTATGGGGGAATCACTATCCTATCTCCAAACTCCACACAAAGCTAAGTATTTACACCCCACTGATTTCAAAGTTTACCAGCATCCACTCGCAGGCTGACACACCAAAAAACGGCCAGAGAACTGGTCATTAACACTGAATTTGTGACTGCGGAATTTCCAACACACTGATGAGACGATCACATTTTGAAAATTCACTTGGAACGTAAGATTCCACCTGTACGGATTTTGTAAATCAGGATTAAAAATTGACATGTGAAGTGGCAATTCTGTACACTAAAGTTTAATATGCATGCACTAAATGCTTAGTGAATCACAGGTGATTCACTCCATTGTGTATGAGTGTCCTTCTTCCAGACTTCCCAACAAACTCTGGTCAGAAAGGGATCCAAGTCTATTCTCTCAATAAATCCACAGAAAAGCCTGTCACAGCCCTAAATTGACTAAAACCTCAGCAATACACTGTGTAACTCATCAAAACAAATACATCTAAAGTGTTAGTCTGCAAGCTCCGATCATGAGAAGGTTGAACTTAGACAACAGAGAAACTCCGCATTGTGCCACATGTAACCTTAAATGTGCACCATCACACAATTGTGGCAAAATCCACGGTGACTAGGACTAGACAAGCAATGGAAATGAGAGTGCACACCCACCTACACCTGAATACTGCTCAGAACTGCACAATAATGACAAGAGTAACGAGGCTATAGATCACTGAGGTTGCGGCACTACCCTGATGATGTGCCACTCTGTTACCAGGGCCATGCACATGTGCCACTTTTATCTTGGTTTGTCACGTCTGCAAGACTTAGCCCAACTGAGGTGACAAGTCAAGGCCTTTAGTAAATACAAGTCAAGCATTGAAATGTACAAATATGTCAGATTAGCTAGCTATATTCCCTAGCGAATGTTTAGCTGCAATTAATATACCATATACCCAAGAAACAAACTGCAACTCAGTTAAGAAGGATAAATCGAAGATGAGGCCACTATTCACACCCTTGGCCTGCACGTTAAGCACAGCTCTCTGACGCAGACATTCAGCTCGCTCTGCTATGTCAACCAGCATAGGTTCAGACAATGTTTAGTTCTGTCCTTTGCTGTATCACACACATAAGATACTTGATGGCCTTTCTCATGCATGTTTATCATATTTGCTGATATTTGCTCAACAAAGGGTTTATGTTACTAATTTTATAGACTTGCACGCGCAAATTCATTATGGACGAGGAGTCTTCCAAAATAAGCAGATGCCCTTATGATGTGTACTTTGTGTAGATAATTGCAAAACAAAGGCAAACACTGTGGACTACATCAGTTATTTCATTTCCATAAACAGACAGGTAGCAGGTCCCACAGAGCAAACAATACAAACCATGTGTTAACGCATACACCCATGCATATATACGAACGCAGCATCATAACCACGCCCACATTAATGATGATCCAACTCAAACAATCTGAATACAGACTCAGAGAAGGAATTCACTAGACCTGAGAGTGAAGGTACCTGAAATGCAATGGTGCAGCGACACCATACTAATGGCAGTACAGCACCAATGCAAATCTCTGTAACCAAACTTAACAGAACATAAATAACATAACACAACTCAACATATGTTATGTTATGTTCAAAATATTTGTAGAGCGCACTTACACTAGATGGTTTCTTGGCGCTAATATAGGAATAGCCTGCTGCCTAATTGGTCATTCATACTCCAGGGAGAACAGCCAGGTTTTTAAGAGTCTCCTGAATAAAGAGCAGCTTGTACAAGATCTAATATTAAAACGGAGAGCGTTCCAAAAATGAGGGGCTAAGACTGCAAATCTACAACGCCCTAGTCTCTTCCATTTGTAAGTAGGAGTAACCAGGTGGTTAAGATGAGTTGACCGCAGACTGCAGACAGGACTATACCTCTGAATAAGGTTAGACAAATACCAGACAAGTGACATGCAAAGATTTGCAGATAAAACATACGATTTTAAATGCACAGTGTTGTGTTACTGGGAGCCAGTGTAGCTTCCTCATTAGAGGAGTGGCGTGGTGCCATCTTGGCTGATGATAGACCAGTCTAGCTGCCTGGTTCTGCACTAGCTGTAATCTTTTTGTTAAGTACAACAAGAGACCGAAATAGAGTGAACTGGCATAATCGATATGAGAGATGACTGGGGATAAAACAACCTGGATAAGGGCTTCCGTAGTGAGAACCCTACTGATTTTTCTGATCTTCTGAAGCTGGAAGAAGCAGGTAGAGACTACCGTCCCAATCTGGGACTTCAGGGAGAGGTCGCTATTGATTGTAACACCAAGACTCTTGGCTGAGGAGGATGGTGCGGGAGGTGTTCCCAGCTTGGCTGGCCAGAAATTGAAATTTCAAGGATTGCGAAAACCACCCACTAAGATCAGTTCTTTTTTGTCAGGATTCAGCCTTAGACGATTACTGTTCATCCAGTTATGTATATGTAGCATAGTTGTTTGAAAATTCAGGAAAGAGTCGGGGCGTTATCGATAGTAAAAATCAATTGTAGCCCAACTGCATAATTAAAAGGGCACACCTTTCTCCTAGAGACTGAATCAGAGGGAGAAAGTACAAATTGAAGAAATGAAGGGATAACAAAGATCTCTGTGGCACGCCACAGATCAATTTAATATTAGGCGCTGTGAAGTGGGAGAGACGGACTGACTGGGATCGGCCATTTAAGAAGGACGTGAGCCAACTGAGAGCAGTTCCCTGAATTCCTGCGTCCCTGACACGGTCCACCAGGATTTCATGACCAACCGCGTCAAAAGCCGCAGATAGATCAAGGAGCACCAGGGCTTGGGTAGTACACTTGCCTGCTTCTTTCCTTAATTCATGTAGAACAGTCAAATTTACTGCCTCAGTTGAGTGGGAAAAACGGAAGCCTTCTTGGTGCGAATCAAGAAAATGGGACTGCTCAATCAAAGAGCAGAGACAGTTTGCCACATAGGTTTCCAACACCCTGGCCAAGAAGGGGAGATGGGGCGGTAATTCAATGGGACCAAAGGTTCTGCAAGAGGGACTCTTACTGCTTCTTCAAAGGCTCTGGGAACGGAACCCTGAATTCGTGATCCATTCTGAAGAGAGCGGGCAGGGTCAGGGCATGCAGAAAAAGCTTCCCTCGGAATGTGAGGGGGCAGCTGTCGGCAGGAGATCCAGACTTGACTCAGATCAGGTGGTTTAGAAAGGATTCTCTGCTAATTACAGGGATTTGATATAGCGAGTGAGGGTTCATGGAAATCGTCGGCAGAGGATCAAGGGGAAGGTTAACGGGGATGCTGGCTTTAACAGTAGTGAGTTTATCGATGACAAAAAGCATTCAGAGAGATACAAAGTAACTGAGTGGGAGCTAGCTTTACTGTACCTCTATCTGGATCGGATAGCTCAGTAACAATTGCAAATATTTCGTTTGATTTGTTTGTGGAATTCAAGATCTTTTTAGAGAAGTAAGTAGCTTTAGTTTGTAAAATCGATTTTTTGTATTGTTTAAGTTGGGCTTGGTAGGTGTCTTTTTTGTCACAATACAACATAACACAACATAACAGAGAAACTCAGCATTACGCAGCAGTGGTTATGAGTGCCAATAAAATCATAAGCACACAGTTCATTGTGGTCACAGACAGCACTTCTGTATATACGTTGGCTGTACTATTTGATAAATAATGTATCTATGTATTTATTTAAGATTTCTACAATATGCTAAAAGTAAGCTTGCTGTTACTTCACAGCGCAAAGTATATAGGAGCAATGTTCAATCTGAATAAAGAAATGTGGGCATATAACACATCCAGCAACTTATGGTAGATGATGTTCTGCGATTTTAGCACTAAAAATCTGGAAGGATCATTTAGAAAGTAAGCCTGAAGAGGCCAGTTTTATGAAGTGCGCATGACTGAGTGTGGATCTCAGGAAGAGGCTGAAGGTTTTCCACAGTCTCTGACCGTGTACTTCCAGTGAATTGCCTCCATGTTTTATACACCTAGCACACAATATACTAGCATTTGTCTCAGTGCTTAATTTGTAAAAAACATAAGTGCTATGGCTCTCGTGAGGAGGACACTGCAGCTTGCACCACACATTGCCCCTGCCATGCTGCCAATGATAGTAACAACACAACTACTAACCATCACACTCCAGTGAGTGGGGCAATTTGTATTATTCCAGGCCCCAAAATCTATAAGAATGGCTTGGGCGGCAGGTAATAGTCATTTTTAATGTATATTGAATTAATAATTTACTGTTTTTGTGGTCAATCTCAGACAGAGCCACCTTGTGGCAAACAGTCACCGGTTTGACAATTAAGTGCCGGTGCCAAGCACCAGAAACCACTGGGTCAAATTAAGCACTGATTTGTATCCCATACTCAGTCATGTATTCAGCTATACAAATGTCCTCTCTCCAGAAGCCCAAGGAACATGCAGACTGCCTTGGGGTAGCACTCCTAGGGTGGATCTCCGCCTCGCCAGTCATTGATCAAACTGCTTCAATTTTAGGCACTGCCGCCCGCTTCTCTCTGCTCGCTGGATGGATATTCCACATTGTCCAAGTCTCAAGTTTGTCTGAGGTTTCCTAATGGGCCTCAGTTCCAAGTTGGTCTACAAGGTTCCGAGTGGTCTGCTGTGTGACACTTCTGAATGCACAGAAAGACTGGTTCAGTCTCACGGAACTCCTCAGTCTTTATACACTGGACCAACATCCAATCGATGTTAGATGGTGTGCTGTCAATATCATGCGCATCATAACAGGGCGCCCCGAGCAGAGGTCCCGCCTCTTCCTTCCTTCTTGTGTTAATAATGGAGTCATCAGTCAGTGTGACAAGGCAAAACCCTGGCAACAAAAAAACGGGTGTCCAAGGCCTGAAGAAATGTAAATAGCTGCTTGCGGTTGATCTCCTCCTATAGGCATCTGAGCCATGAAAAACCAACCTTTTGCCGACTCCCTGACTCCTCAGGATTAAAAACCAATGAAATCAAAGAGTCTAATTTCTATCACGGATCCTTCAATTTAGATTGTTATTGCATCTTTCCAGTTCGCACAAAATATAGCTGAAGATACATTTTAGTCAGTGGCGGTTCCTCCTAGTGGGCAGAGGTGCGTCACTCCACCTGCTGAGAGCGTAGCAGCTGCAGCAAATCATTATTTAAATAAAATGGTGAAATGGACATGACCATTTTCGTGAAGTGCATGCCTGTGTCTCGGGGCGGGGCCATTCCTCCTGCTGATTGGCAGTAGGAATGACTTGCTTAAAACCTAAAGTGCGCATGTCGGATTGGACGGCCGTCTTGTGACAGCCACCCGATATGCGCACCTAAGCCAGCACCAATACTAGCTGTAAAACAGCTAGGCGGACTGCAGGCACAGGCTCCTACTCTGAAAAGAGCACTGTGTCAGCATGCTCTGACCAATCATGGTACCACTCGCATGCTGACAACGGCATAATAGTAGATCCAGGATTGGTTAGGGTTCATTGGCCCTTTACTTTTGAGTCAGGCTCTGTGGTTTCAGCAGTGGAGTGCAATCTGTGTAGACACCAACCGGATGGTGGTCCCGCATCTCCGAGGTTTTCCCTGCACCTGAAATGTAAGTACTTTTGTTTGTATGTATTCATCCAAAAGTACAGTTTAACTAATTTGATGGAGGTGGGTGCAGGGGGGTATTAAGTGGTTGCTGAACTTGTTGTGAGTCCCAAGACCTGCTTCTGTTCGCCCCACCACTTACACATGCTACTAGCCGCTACTGATATTAGTGCCAGCAGTCACCAATTACATGAAATGAGCCCCGCTCCCCTCTGAAAAATTGGAAAGGTGGATAATGACCTTCCCAATACCAAGAGGAGTAGAATATCTCTAATGTAAATGATCATAAGGCCAAAATGTATGTATTGTTTTCACTCAGATCTGGTCACCATACAAAATCAATCTTCATGCACATTTATTAAATTAACTCTTCGCTTAGTGCGTGTGGGCACTGGAAATCCAATACTCAAGCATGTCATATGCGGATGGGAGTAACCAATATGGTGATATGCCATTTCAGATCACTGACCCATGGCTGGATAGAGAAAGGCATGAGCATATCTCTCCCTCCCGTTGGGATGCAAAGAATATGATTAAACGAGTAACTTTCAACCACTGTAGAAGTTCAATGCAGTTGTCTCCACTGTAGACATGTTGGATACAGTCACCTGAGTATATTCAATTTCTAGGCCTTTAAAGTTAGAAGTGATGGGCTTGACGAAAGGTCTTGAAAAACTGTTAGGTATAACTGAAAGAGAGGCAATTTTCTTAATGACAAGTAAATATTGATAAGTAAGTAGTTGCACTGTGAACGAATTCCTCTGGAGCAAAGGCCTAGAATATGTCCTGTCAATGGCCTATCGCCATAAACAAAACCAGGGGTCTCATGCAGAGCAAAAGGCAGGTGAGCAGAGAACCAAGCTGGTAAACTATTTGGAAATGACCTCTCAGAGCACAGGCCCCCAGACCTCGGAATACTTTCAATGTCAACATAAGACCACAGTCAAATCCCTTTACAAAACTCAGTTCAAGCAAGCCTTGAACTGCTAACTCAAAGCACCGGACAAAGCAACCGAGTCACACTAGGTGCCAAATTACCGAAGAACCCTGGGGGTGCAAAGGGCGCTTGCGTCTGCTTTGCATGCCCCCCGGGCATTTTGGTATTACAGAATGGGCAGCAGACGCTTGTGTGTTCCCCTTCTATAATAACGATAACACTGGCGCACATAAAATGCCAGGGCTATCATCAGAGGGTGTTCCCTTATTTCCATGGGGGCGTGGCCCCATGCAACAGTGGGAATCCCTTTGTCTTTGCGCCTGAGCCGTATTACAGACGTGGGCGCAGAGGTAAAGAAGCTGTCAAGAGGCTCACTGATAGTGCGCCACCTAAAAGGTGGTGCATTGTCAGTGCGCCCCCTGATTGCAGCCCTCTGGAGGGGTGAAAGGGGGTCCCATGGACCCCCCAGACATCCCCTTGGAGGTGGGTGCAGTCACTCACTGCACCCGTTTGCAAGGCAATCTCTAATCCCCCTTCAAAAAGCAGGTGGGTTCCCGCCAGCACTGTGAAACACAGAGCGGCATCAAAGCAGCTGCTCCGTTTTTCAAATGAATGCGCTTCCCCCAGGGCAGCACAAGTTTGCGGTTGCCCTGGTGGCAGCGCATTCATCCTAACATGCTGCATTTTCCTTGATTGCACTGATTCACCTTTTAAAAGGTGCGCCCGCCGCAATCAAGGAAAATATGCTGAATATATAATACTAGTACAAGGAAGAGTGGGAGACCCAATAGACCCTTGGAGGCTTGGGTAGTCAGTGTATTGGCGGGTAAATGTGCCTACAAGGGATTTTCTTACTTTCGCACAATTTAATATCGAATAAGCAAACAATGGTCGCAAGGTCTATCTAGTAGCTCACATTAGGTTAATTAAAGATTGAATTAGCGTATTCCATTTAGAACAAATCTGTCGCAGATAATTTCACACGGGTATAAATTTTTCAAAACGTAAATTTATAATGAAAAACTATTCAAAGGGTACAAAAGGCGAATACATATATCAATATAAATCAACCTACGGTGACTGAGATTTACAAATTATTTGTTGTTACAAGCATCTCATTATCACTAATGTGGACACCTATTCAAAACAATATATACAACAGGAAATTGTAACTGATCTAACAGAAAACAAATACTTAAGTGAGTAATTCACAAAGAAAATAGGTGTAGTTGTTGACGTTTCGGTCTAGATAGTGGAGACATCTGTTAGACCATCTTCAGGACGGTAGATTTTGGATGTTGAATGACCCTTAGACAACTACATAAGCGATTTCAGAATGTAGTCAAGTTCATTAAAATTGTCTGTCTGACATCAAAAAGAAAGCTACTGAATAGCTACCGTTGTTTCAAGGAGGTCCCAAGAAAGGTTCAGCACAGTTATGTTAAGCACTCCTTCAGCGGTCCTCATGGACCAGACAGTTCAAATTCCAGCGTTTGTCTGGGCAAAAGATGGGCACTCCTCCATACGACGTTCCGCTGTCTGGCAGTCGGTAGCTATTCAGTAGCTTTCTTTTTGATGTCGGACAGACAATTTTAATGAACTTGACTACATTCATTTGTAAATCTCAGTCACCATGTGTTGATTTATATTGATATATGTATTAGTTTTTTGTACACTTTGAATCGTTTTTCATTATAAATTTACATTTTCAAAAATTTACACCTGTGTGAAATTATCTGTGGCAGATTTGTTCTAATTGGAATAAGCTAATTCAATTTTTTAAATAACTTAATGTGAGCTACTAGATAGAGCTTGCGACCATTGTTTGCTTATTCAATATTAAATTGTGCAAAAGTAAGAAAATCCCTTGTAGGCACATTTACACATTTATATATTATATATATATATTTTATTTTTTTCGCAACGGATACTTCAGCGCCAAAATAAAGTAAATAATAAATAGAAACTTCCCGGGAGAGTGCGCTCCTTTTTGGCACTGAGGCATCATTTATGGAAATTGTGACCGGCGTGGTTCTGTCATGAGGAGAAAACACATCACGATAGTGTGAGCGCCGCTCGCTCATTTGGAACCAACATGGTGAGGAGATATATATATATATATATATACTTGAGCAAGGCTGCAATGCTGAAACGGGTTGTTGTTGACATCACAATGTATCTGTACACAAAGAAAGAATTAAGGCGCTCCGCACAGTTAAATTCTGTGTTTATTGTAATGTCAACAACAACGCATTTCAGCTTTGCAGCCTTACTCAAGTGCAGGTTCTATCTCCTTCTGAAACTAAATTGTGCGAGGAAGCACCTGTCTCTCACAATTCTTCATACATCACACTGCTGCATCCTATTACATGATAAGCGCACCTTGGTAGTCATAACGCATGGCATGGAAACACTTCCCACGTAGGGTCAAAATAAAGACAACGTCCTTCCAACCACACACCCTACATGGTGTAGTGTGCTACCCATGTAGGCAAGTGCTTCAGCGGCCCACATAGGGGTAGTAGGCACTATATAAATGTTGCAAAAAATACACAGTGGTTGTACGCCTGACATGAGTTTGTGTCTTCAGAGGGCATTGTGAAACGTTCTGACAACTTACAAGAAGTGCCCTTGTGCGTGAGAACAGATTCAGCAACAGTGTTAAATCCTGTAACATTTTACACAACCCGTTGAACTAAAATTAGTAGTGGTAAATAAGAAACAGTCAACAGCCTGATCTGACCTTCCAGACCACAGTGGCAACTTTAAAGTGGTTCAACAGTGATGCGACAGGGCTAACTCACCGTCTGACCAGCAAGGAAGTCAACGCCCATAAAGGTGCTCTTTTTTACATTCCCCTGGGCCACAGCATAGAGTCTACACTCGTGTGCACACCTTGGAGCAGTCCCATATCTAACAAAACCTGAAAAAAATGCATTGACCATAGCAACATCATACACTACTATTGTTAAGTATTCATTGGTGTTCTGCAGATGGGATTCAGGGACTAAACTTGTGGCTTTAGAACCACGTGATCAAAGTTCTCATCGCAGCTTTCTTTCTCACCTTTGCATGTTTCTGTGCGAACCACCCCTTCTGCGTCAGTTTACTTGGTTGCTTGCGCCGGGACACCTTTTTAGGTACTGTGCGCTTTACAAATGTATTGTTACAAATGCATTGTATTGTATTGTATTGTACTCATTTGCCAAAATTACAAACCATTGTCAATAGGCTTTAATCCATTTGTAATCACAATTCATAATAACCTGAAATAACAATGAGACATACACGGGGCATGCAGAAAATATTAAATGTGTTTCATCTGCTGCAGGAGTCCACTGAGATTTTGCACCTGATGTTCGAATCTCTACACAAAAATTGAGAACAACGATAACAAATGGTAACTGCACCGATTTTACTAGAATTCTTTCAGGATATTTTCGAACTTGTGCTCACAGTCACCACCAGCTTAAAGGTGGTGTAAAAGCAAGCACACGACGGAAGCCTGGGCAACTTCCTCTCACTTCTAAAAATACATTAGTGCTAAAATGGGAGGTAAATCCATGGGCACGCATTTTAACCGCACATTCAGTATCTAAAAATGATCCCTGAAATGTTACAGTGAGCTCCCGAAACATGATCAGTCATGCTGCACTGGTAATCTCAAAGTGATAAAGCAAACATGTATGTTTAGTTAATGTTCTTACACCATATCAGCATCTACATGCAAACCGCGAATTGACCCATTAGATTACTGTTACATGCACACTCAGCAAAACTCCACAGGAACAGGCAAAATAAGCCTTTCAAAACGTTTCAATAGTTTTGTTTCTGCTGTTTTTGCTAGTCTGCTACCGAGGCAGGACATCAGCTCAGAGTAGAAACTTTAGAAAAGTATTACTACGAATGGACATCCACTCACGCAGTTGTAAAGCCCAAGTGAGAACTAGTCTTTGCTCAATTTGTATTGAAAATAAAATAAAAATAGTACAGGTACCCACAGTTTTAATTTAGGAGCCATAGGCCAAATCCTAAGGCTTTCAAGTATGATTCCACTTCCTGCCTCTTTCTTCCACCGCCCTACCCCTCCTGTCTCCTTATCCCGTCCACCTTCTTTCTCCCTTTTCTGCCTTGCCCCTTCTTTCTCAGGCACAAAATCCGAGGATGGAAAACTCATCCTGGTCTCCAAAATGAGTGGTGATGCCTTCCACCAGCACAAATTAAGTAATGCTCCTACTTGGTACTGTTCCTAATTTGCAGGTCTGATACTGTTTTACTGTACCATTATTCAGTAGTCTAATATAGGGTATATTGGGTTTCCTCACTCTGTCAGCCATGGCCAGGGTTCACACTATATATGGGATAAAATTCCCCAGGCTGTACAAAGGATATTGTAAGTAATCATAGAGCTCTTTCACCCTACAGAGGAACAAGGACGAAGGTAGAGTTCCTTTCTAAGGTCATGGAACTTCGAAGTGACTTGCAAAATCCTTTTAGCATACAGCAGAAAGTATTTTAATCCTTAATATACATGGTCACATTGTGGCCAACATGAAGAATAAACGCACAATTTGCAGTGGGAAAGGAAACACACCAAAAAAGCAGTTAGTAACTAGTTTGGAAAAACATATTAGAATTAATTTAATGAAAGAACTGTTGCTCAGAACGGGGAGTAACATGCAAAGACATTCTTTCTTTCTTGAAATGAACTGCATGCAAAATAATGACAGACTGCTATAAATATCTAATTTCTGCTGATCACTGTTCACTTTAGAAACACGGACTATGACTACGAAAACCCAGCGCTCTTTCTCATATTTAAACTACATCTGCCATGATGCTCCTTTGCCTGCTTTTCATCTCGGCTGCTGGCTCTGGCAGCTGGTATTATGACATCACAACTCAACTGTAATAAGTTATTACAGAAGAGCAGCTATGATCTTTTTCTTATTACAAGTGACGAGAGACAGCACGACTCCACAGTAACAAGTAAATTAGAGACAAGATTTTAAAGTGGGATTACAGGTTTCCATGTTTTACACAGACTAGAAAAAAACTGAGGATGATGTTTCCCAGCTGTGTTGATTTGAAATAAAAATAGACAAAATGTAGATTGTGTCGGCTTCTTTATCAAACATATTGGAGGCGTGACCAACGTTTTGGGATTTCAACAAATACAGGAATATGCTAGAAACCCCTAACTTGAGATGGAAATATATGAAACCAGGGCTGTTCTACTTGTGAGTACTGCTGCTCCCACACGCTGGCGCGTGTGGTGGGATGCAGGCATTTTCACAGCGTTGACAGTAGACGCTTTGTTTTAATCCTTTTCTTTCACCCTATTGTTTCTTTCATAGACACCAGATAGAAATCAGTAAACATAGCTCCAGTGCTTGGCCCTGTGTAGTATCCTGACATTGAGCACTACTGAAACATGTCCTACAACAAGCATCAAATTGCACTAACTTACAAGGGTCCTGGTCTCTTTCTCCTTCATCCACTGGACAACTCAGCATTGAACAGTGAAGGACCGATTTATTTTGATTTTGCTGTAACTTAACTCCTATCTAAAAACCTAGAATTCCACTATAAACCAGGAGTACTACAAGAGCAAGTCACACCTTTTCATAGTAAAATATTTGTGAATGGCACCAATATTCCTACTCCAAAAAGGGTGCAAGTTGAAGTCATTAGGCTGTGCTGGACCACCCCACCCAAATTTGAGCGTGGCACATCAACACCGCATCTCCAGTCCTCTAATCCACGTTAGAGTTCCGGCACTGAATTTAAAAGCATACTTGGAAGCCCATAGTACAGATACTTACTGCCCAGTAACAGAACAACCAGGAAGGATTTGGCCTAACGGCTAGAGCGGTCGACCTCGAAGCTGGGGGACCGGGTTCTAGTCTCGGCAGGGGCGCTCAACATCCTGTGATTCTGGGCAAAGCATTTAATCTCCTGGTGCCTAACAAATTAATGTGTCCGTCTGTAACGTAACTGGTGCTCATGTAAAGCGCTCTGATTCCTTCGGGTCGAGTTTGTGCTATATAAAACTCCCCAAAAAAGGGTGAGAATGAGTAACGTCTCTGTTTACACCACCATCGATTTGCATGCGTTCATGACCAATGTTGTGGGCAGAAGCAACAGTCCAGTGAATATCTTTGAAATCGAATCATAACACCAGAATACTGTCCACATAATGCATCTAGGATACTGTGCTGTGAGTGTAATTGCACCATTAATAACATGGAAAAAGCAGAAGTCCTTAGGACACTTAACCATACGCAGGAGACAATAGTGGTCTGGGGTGCACACGCTTAAGGTCCTAAACCACAAGATACTCAGGTGGGCTTCCATACCTAAGAAAGAAACCACAATAGGAAAAACACGCCAGGAACTTCATTTTGGACAAAGATCTAGGTACACAGCTACTAGCAAGATTCATAACAGAAGGGACCGGGAGTCAACCTAATCACAGCTGGGACGGAAGTAGAACCGGCGGGGAAAAGGCGATAGATTTCATCCACCTGCTCAACAGCCCTGAAGAAGTCATTTGGGATATCACCCATGACGAGACACGTGTTGGCTGGGCAATCCTACTTAATAATAAGTAATTAAATTAAATATCAGTATTTGTAAAGTACACAGCTACCTCCAAAGTGGTGTCCCGGCGCTGGGGGCCCTCGGGAAGATTAAGCGAGCTATTGCCCAGAGTCACATGGTGCTGGGCTAACCTGCCACCGGCACAGGGGATCGAACTGTGAACCCTGTGGTCCGGAGTCAGGCACCCTGGCCGCTGCGCCACACCTCTTCCAAGAACAAAAGAACATTCAACAAACTATAATTATTAACAGAAATTTTTATTTTTCATCAATGTGTATTGAATATGTAATGATAACATAGTGGTATGATAGTATCACGACATGTTAATGAATATATCGTGTGCATAGGTTTATGGTATCTACTTACAGTGGACCACATGAAGGGTCCCGGTTTAGGGTGTTTCCCTCACCTCTGCACTGCACAGATAATAGCAACCCAGGCCACCCAAAGAGTGTACATAACATGTGACTTGCCTCGTAGTTCACTATTGCGATTGTTGTCAGTGTAGGTGGAAGGAAGCATGCATGTTTCTTAAATTTGTGGTTGAAAAATATCCCTTTAGAAAACAAATCATTTTTCTAAGCACTTATACAACCTGAAGTACTAAGGTGAAACGGTTCTGCATGTTAATGAAATACACTTATTGAATGCTGAAGAGACTTTACCATATTATCATACGTTTGTCACAAGATATCCTTAAAAATGAAAGTGTTCCTAAGTTAAGTTGTGCAGGAAACCTTAGTAACTTCCTTTCTTTAACTTCAATTAACCTGAAAACAAATGCTTGCCCGTTAATGTAACATCTTTTTAAAGTTAGGGCTAATTCGAGTAACCAGCAGCCCAGTGCTGCTGTTGACCAGGGGGCCACATCTAAAGGTTAGGAGGGTTACATTTGGTCCTCGGTCCATACTTTGAGGATCACTGCTCTACAATATGGATACTAAATCCAGAACAATATGCTATGAGTATAACCCGTGCTAAATACTGTGGCCAAGATATAAAACACAAAAGATACTGTGTTGTGTATATAATGCATGCAACCTACTGTTCAACGAGTGCAACAGCCCTGAATACTGTGACAGGAGCTTAATGCATTAAGGATGCAATGTGGAGGGTATAATTCATGGAAGATAATGAGCTGTGAATATAATACACCCAATGTTATATCTATTACTTTGTTCTCTTGTAACATTATTTTCTACTTTATATTGCTAAATACAACAATTGTCTTTGTATGGAACTGAGGTACTTGTATTTCTGCTTTGTTTTTTTTGTTTTTCTCTTTCTTATTTTCTTCATATCTCATAATGTACCCTTGGCATTGTTTGTTTATATGACGTTACTTGATTGTTGATCACTGTTTACATAATTTTTGAAAAATGTAATAAAGAATTGACATACAAAAAGAATATTACATCACATGAGTAATATACCACAAGAATGCTGTACTGTGTGTCTATAATTCACCCAGATCACTGTGTCACGAATACAACACACCATAAATACTGTGCCAGATGTCAAATACGCTTAGAACCCTGAGCCATAAGCAATGCATGTCAGTATTATGCACCGAAGATACTGCCCAACACGTATAAAACACCATCAATACTGTAATAGGAGTAGGAAGGCTTTGCAACACTGCGTCTTGAGCAAATGCACAAAGAAAATGATCCCAGGTGTTTTTTGCATCTATGATAATGTGTAGTTTGGATAATTCCCCAGGATAATATATCATGTGCATAATGCACTCCGGCTGCAGTGCAAGGAATATACTTTATCCGTAATGCTGTGCCATGAGATAACTCACTCTCAATTCTGTGACATGGATTTCCAATCTACAAAACTACGGTGAAATTGCACCAGGATACTGTGATGTTATAATACACCTAAGATTCTCTGCCGTGTGTGACTCTATACACCCTGAAAAACGGTCTGTGAGTATTATGCGCCTAGGGTACCCTACAAAGAACATAAAACACCTGGATAGTGTGCTGTGACGCTGATATTGAGTCATAATTTAAATATGCTCAGTATGCTGTGCCAAAGATATCATGCATCCTTGATACATTGCCTGGAATATTATACACCTGACGTACTGTGCAGTGATAGTAATATACTCTGTGCTAATGGTTTAATGTAAGAAGGCTATTGGGTCATTGGTTAGATACCCCAGGATACTGTGCTGTTATTATAACACCCCCCGAATGGTCTGCCACTGGAATAATGCACAAGTATAAGAAATCCAGATCACAGAGAGCGTGCATATTACCGCTGGAACACTGTGCTATCATGATAATAACAAAGGAATACTGTGCAACAAATGTAATGCACTTCTGCAATTATCGTGTAATCTGTGTGTGTTTGTGTGTGTTCATGTTTCTGTAAGAACTTCGGCGTATGAGTAAAAGTACCAGCAGACACCAAGAACTCCTGGCTCTTGCAAGATTACAATCAAGGAAGGTTTATTTGAACACCCATGTATTGTCTAGGAAAACAAGGGATACTCAGCAACATAATAATGTCAACTCAGTATACTGTGGCTAGGACCGGATGATGTAACTGTTTAGTAAACCTAGCGTGCTCGGCAACTACCGCAATACTGCAAGATCACAGTGCTTAAGGCCTTTAAACCTCTTATACTCTAACCACCTAATCACTACTTAGCTTCATGGTACCTGCTGCATAGTCTGAGAGTGATTTTTTTTTTCATTTGTAGGTTTTATATAGGTATCAGAGCGGTATAGCCTGATAGGGTGGGCTGTAAGGATATAATAGTAGACTGACTGATCTTATATCAATGGGAGAGGATACTTGAATGCCCAACATACCTCAAGGCAAAAGAAACATAATGCTTTTAGTTTTCAAAAATAAACATGGCGAAACAGAAAGACAATCCGAATGCTGGAGCCGAAGGTCTACACAAGCTATTATTATCCCTGAGCCATTCCATTGTCTTCATTGGTGCTCTCAACAGACCAATGGTCTAATTTCATCTCCTTAGCTGTACAAAAATCAAAGCCCTACATTATAAACTTCCATTATTTCATCTATTCATTACCTCGTCTTATGTACTAATGTCATTCTCCAGTATGATTCCCAATAGTTTTACAAAACTTTCCCAACAGAATTACATTTTTTTTTGTAAAACACTTTCTCATACAGGTCCCTGTTTACCAAACATACTATTCAAATTCAAATTTATTATGAATTTTGGAACTCATTCGAGGTCCACATACTATCATACAAACAAATAAATATAATATCACACAGGCTCACAAAACTCGTCATAAATTAAATATTTACCAGCATATCATTTTCTTTTACAAAAGAATATACAATTATTGTGCTTCATCCATCTAACAAGCTTTTGAACTTCTACACTGCGTCAAGAATGAGTTACAGCGAACACCAAATTAATGCAAATTCATAAAACTCTTTTAAAAAATGTAATATTTTTAGACAGTTCAATTGATCTACAGGAAAAAAAAAGTTCATGCAGAAATTCCTCTCTTGAACAGGTATTAAAATTCCTAAAAAGAAGCTTTTAAAGGAAAGACGAAAAAAGAAACATGAGGCATATAAAAATAACATGATTTAGGTCTTGGATAGCACCATTACACAATTCACAAATTATTTTTTCGTAAGGAAGTTTTTCCCAGCCCTCCCTCACATCCCCCCCGATAACACATTTCAAGGGTAATATGTTCATTCTTATTACTAAGAATAGACATCGGATTTTGTGATCAATATTTCAGGTCGGGAAAGGTTGAGGCCTTTTCAATATGTAGAAAGAAGCTATAAAACTATATTTTTCCTTTTTTAAACGGACGGCAGCATCAAGACTAGTAGCCAAGCATACTAAAAAGCTAAGTGTAATTATTATGTCTAATAAATCGCACTCATTTCTACTGCCCTTGGAAGGCGGTGAAGGTGTGTTGCCACTGCCAGGATTCGAACGTGTGACATGTAGCTTGCACATAAAGCTTTACAGGATATCTCACTATCCTAGGACAGACAGTCTCTAACTACATAGAATTACTTGTTTTTTGTTGGATGCGCATACATCAGTGTGTGCTGGGTTCCACATTCTATAAGCTCTAAGGGACAGATTTACTAAGGACTTGCATTACCCTTGCAAGGCAACACATGTCCTTTAGTGGGATTGCTAAGCCACGCAATGCTACCTTGCGTGGGTCTGCATGGTTTAGTAAATCCAAAGTAATGCAATGCTGCACATATTGCTGTCTTGCGTTAACTTGCGGCAAGAAGGCATTTTGTGGATGGAGTATAGGTGTTCCCATGCATCCACCCATGGATTTTGGTGCATTCCCAGGTTTAGAAAGAGTTGCATACCTTGGAATGTGCCACAATGGTACGCCTCTAAGTCCCATGCATAACCAGGAGAAATATCTTTATTTCTCCTCATTGCTTCCTTTTTCTATGTGTGATGCATTCTGCATCACACATAGAAAAAGAAAAACGCCTTTAAAGATTGTTTTTGTGCAGGAAGGTCTCCCTTCCCGCACAAAAACAACCCTACCTGTAACACATGCATGGTGCAAGGAGGCTTGCATTGGTGCTAGGCAGCACACAGTGTGCCGACTCAAGGAGGCAGCAGAAATGCGACATATATTTGTAAATTTGGCGCATTTCTGATGTCTCCCTTTCTTGCAACACACAGTAAAGTGCTTCTGCGTTGTGTGAAATGTTAGTAAGTGCGTTGCGTGAAATGTTAGTAAATCTGCCCCTAACTCCTTTGATGCTCATGCTTGTTAGACTTTGCAGGAATAATATCGGTCTTTCATGTACTAATCTACATCCAAGTCATCACACCAGATGCCATCAACAAGTGCTTATCTCGCTGAGCCATCTAGGTGGATCTCAAAATCCTGATGGCTCTCTTCTGTAGGGTGCAAGTAGAGAAGACAGTTCTTAAGTGTTCACTGGTCAGATACTCGGTTTCACTGATTATTGTCGCAGGAACTGCAATCAACATCCATGAAGCTGTTTTGCAAAGCAATCTGAGCCGATTGTAGCGAACGAATCAGAAAAAAAAATCCGTTTCAACAGATGATATGTTTGGATGTTTAATAAATATGCACATTTATTTTTTTACTTCTAATATAAACTAGTTTGTTTCTATTAAGTGTTTTTGTATATCCGAATTTTTTCACAATATACCCATTTCTTTCTCGAAATTATGTTTATTTTGCATATATACATATATATATATATATCGCCGGTATCTCCAGATATTTTGTCAGTGAGTGTGTACCTCGTACAAAAAAAGTCTCACAAGACACCCGCAGCAGACTGTTTAGAGCACAAATAAAATGTCTCACTTGGGAAGAAATGGCTCTTGAGATATTTTCTACAAGAACCAGGCTCCAATGGGCAAAAATCGTAAAAAACCATTAAAAATTGACACATGTTTGAGTAACTCGAGGTTCAGAAATAAGTGAAATTACACCAGCATACCAAAATTTCACACAGGGCTAGTTTCTACATTCAGACGATATGGATTCAATGAGAAGTTCTTACATGTATTCATATATTTTTGTGATATTTAAAGAGGAGACACAGCTTTTTGCTGGGTCAAACCAAAAACTGTCTCAGCATATAGCTACCTGTTCACAAGCTGGACAGTGTATTTCTCCGAGCACAGTGTAACCGAAGAAGTTTTATCCTTACACAGTATTCCAAACGCATACAATGTTTGCTCTGACACTATGTTTTAGTTTAGCACTATGTTTTGAGTAGATACTATGTACTCGGCAGTACAGTGCTTCAGCTTGTCGATGTAACGTTTGTAGCACATTTATTTTTAACTGCATCCCTGGTCTTTATTTAGAAAAAATGCTTACTCTGTATCCTCACAGTACTGTGACACAAACAAGAGAGTACAACTTTATAACTTCCTCTTTTGGGATCAAGGCTAAAGATTATGCGTCATTGGCCTCAGTCAAACAAATGACATTTTTGACAAATATATTTGGAAATTAAGCCTGAAAGTGTATTTAAATTTATAAAATCGACAGGGAGCCTCAAAGCACGCTTTATATTTCTTGCTGTCCTTTACCTCAGTTTAACAACCCCTTAAGGCAAAATGTGCATTAAAATGGATGATTTAGTGCTGGTTAAAAAAAAAATCTTGGAAGGGAGCCAGCAAATTCCTCTTGGCTTGACACCTAGAGAATTTTGTTTTCAACAAAGAGCAAGACACATATGTTTCCAAATGTAGTTTGTCTTTGTTTACAAGAAATCGTATGTGAGAATTCCCAATGGCCTTCTCATACTTGTTTTATTTATCGTCACTGATTATATAGTTTCTTCAAATACACATATTCTTGTGAGTTTTCTGATGGTCGAAAGGTTGGGGTCTCGCGTGACTCCCAAGGAACATCCCAGGACTACTTAGTGAATTTACATCTATACATTTGATAAAACTTGAACAAAACATTTTTAAAATAAAATGCCAATAAGAGAGGCATCTGCCAATGTAATGGATGGGCTGATGT
Source organism: Triturus cristatus (assembly GCF_964204655.1). NCBI lineage: Eukaryota > Metazoa > Chordata > Amphibia > Caudata > Salamandridae > Triturus > Triturus cristatus. Next base: position 274,113,831 of record NC_140588.1, read on the forward strand.
CAGAATATTATACTGAGAAATATCGCCAGACATAAACAGTGTCACAAATATCTGTTACAAAAATATTGCCAAATTGAATGTAGATGGTCTATTGTTAACTATAATGTGGTAATATTTGTGTAAACAATATAAAGGACACAATGTTTTAAGTCAGATGATATATTGACAAGGACATTCTAGTTCCACACCCTGCAGCTTCAAAATGATCCAACCTAGCCTGCTCTTCCCTCTTTCCAAAACTGTGCTGCGCTATCCATTGACCTTTAACGGATATAAAGCTGAGGTTGAGAACAGCAGCAGTCTGGTTTTGTCACCTTATATAAAATAACATGAACATATACCTGCTTACACAGTGGTTAAAAACATTTGATGCGTAAACAAATTTTCGCAAATATGTGCTGTCAAATTGCAGTGCCATCTTAAAGATTTTGGGGTCCCTGCGCAAGCAAAATTTTGGAGATCCTTGTTTGGAACAACTTTGAATTGTATTATTTTTATTTGCTATTCCAAGCTCTATGTTGCCTAACAATATTGAATGATACGTTAAAGGTTCTAATACAGAAATACACAGAAGTGAGCAAGAAAGACAATTCACTTTCCCAGGAGGCCGTTGAACAGTGGGGCTCCTGGCCTGGTGCCCAATTTGCCCAAACCTTGTGTGCTTCGCATTGCCCCCAGCCGTCCGACGTCACAGTGGGCGTGTGCGGAGGACGGCCGGGGGCCACCCGAACCCATCCCACTGATTGAAACGCCCGCACAGCGCGAAAATTTGCAGAGCGCGGAAGGGGTTTAAAACGTCTCTGTTAAGTTGTGGAGGTTTTGTGCTTAAAGAGGCAGAGTGTGTTCTGCATGCCGTAAGAGTTTCAAAGAAAACCATGAATCTACTCCAGTGATACTCCAAGTCCGCCCGGGGGCTGGTGGCCGCATGCGGCCCTCCTAACCTTTACTTGTGGTCCCCTGGCCGACAGCATCACTGGGCTGCTGTTTACTGGAATCAGTCCTAACATTAAAAAAATGCTAAATAAACAGGCAACCATTTGTTTTCAAGTTAACTAAAGTTAAAGAAAGGAAGTAACTAAGGTTTCCTGCACCACTTAACTTTAGGAACACTTACATTTTTTAAGACATCTTACAACAAACATATGTAAAATTATAAAGTCTCTTCAAAATTCAAAAAGTGTATTTCATTGGCATGCAGAATTGTTTCACCTTAGTACATCAGATTATATCAGTGCATTGATAAGTGTTTTTTTAAGTGATATTTTTCAAACATGATTTGAGAAACATTCATGCTTCCTTCAACTCACACTGACTACAATACAATCGCAACAGTGAACTAAGAGGCAAGTCACTTATTATGTGCACTCTTTGGGTGGCCTGGGTTGCTATTATACATGGACAACATTATAGTTTATTAAATCATACATGAAATAAAACATCTGCCTAGAATCACACAATTTGGTCAAGTGGGAAGCCAGAAGTGATCCTAGGTTTTCTGGTTTCACATAATGCAATTCAGCCCCTGGATGTACATGCTTCACTTCCCCTACAACCACTTTACCAGTGGTGGAAGTGGGCAGGATTGGAGGGGCACGATATTACCATACTTTTTTTAATTTAAGGAAAACAGTTCCCCTACTTTCTGTGAAAAGATGACAGTTCTGGGACAATGAATTCCAAGGACTGAAAGGCATCAGCTGAAGCGTAAGGCAGGGAGTCACCTGTGCTGTGAAACGTCAGGCGGGCAGACAGCTAAACAAGCCATCTTGCCAGGGTGCCTGAAAGAAATGCAAATGTGCACAATGGGTAAATCTGCAAATGTAGAGAGCTTGGAAGCCAGTATTGGTTTTCATTAATAAAATCATTTGACGCTTCCTGATGACACCAATTTATTTATATTTTTGGAGTGGTATTGGAAAGGAGTTGCCAGCTGAGCTGTAAAGTGGGTGCTTTTTAACCCCTTGTGTGCCACGCCCTTTCCCCGCCCTGTGCCGGGCGTTGCATTAGCGGGCGGGGTTCATGACGAGCTGGACTCGTCATGGGCACAGCGCAACCGCGGCCCATGACGAGTCCAGCTCGTCATGGGCACACAAGGGGTTAAAGGGGCATAACACAGGCACCTGCACCAAAGGGCTGCAGGGGTCTGTGTTACCCTCCTAACTATTCTCCATTGCTCCAACCAGGATTCAGTTCTGTGGCTCTCTGGTTACAAGCACAGACCTCTGCAGTGCATTAACTAATAGAGGTTTCATAAAGTACAATAGTGCATTTCCCACCGATTATCTTAACTTGCATTAGTTTACATTTAAGCTGTTTATGTACATATCTGAAGGTGAAAGATGGAAAAATAACTACAGATATTTTGGTTTTGTTGCCACGCCTTTAACCTCACTCCCACTGTGCACAGCATCACAGTTCCCTTACTATTGTCATGCAATTCGACTGCTGCATCCTACAGTACCCCCCAACCGCCACCCTGTTCGCATCAATAAGGCACGCGGTCACACCACAGACCAAACTTTTTGGCCATTGGGAAAATGTTTGCCAGTTCCCATGATCTACACAAATGCAGTGCACCCGCATCACAGAAATTGTGGACTGTGTATTTATAACTTTAAAAAAGGGAGCGAATTTTCAACCCACTAATTTTGGTATTTGTGAGGAAAATCAATTTCACAAAAAGCTCTATGTACAACAGAATTTCAACAGTTTAAAAATACCGTCGGCACGTCTTAATCCATAACCGTTCTCCCTCTTTTCATCAACCACACACGCACGCAAAAAACTTGGAAAGAATATACCACGAACAGGCCTTATCTTTCATTCTATAATGGGAGGCTTGCCACAAGTCATACTTGCTTGCGTGCTACTTTTCAGTTGCCATATTTTTAGACACTCTTGTATTCCTTTGTTTATTAACAGTTGCAGGTTTAACAAGACATTGCTTTGTGACTAATCTCACTGCAGACAAGACAGTCAGCACCGCATTAACTGCACAACGTTGACATTCGAGTATGGGCCCAGGGCAGTAAATTAGAACTCACGGAACAGCTTTGAAGAGGAACGGGCATGACGTAGTATGGCCGCCCTGCGCTAGATTTTTATCGCGAGAGCGGATAACAGGCGCGTGAGCTGTCTCCTGGCGCGTGACGAAACAAGTTCGTTTGAGAGTGGTTAGCAAGGGAGCTGTGTACAGGCGCGTGAGCTGTCTCCTAGCGCGTGACGAAACAAGTTCGTTTGAGAGTGGTTAGCAAGCGAGCGTGTGCCTGTGTAGGAGACTGGTGGTGTGTAGATGTGTTCGTCTAACCAAGCTTGGGGATTACGCTGAAAGGGTGCCACGGGGCCTAGTACACACAAGGGATTGGGCCACTGACTGCTGTTATTTACTAAAGTACAGCAATAATCGTGGGGTGGGCCCCGTCACGTCTTTGGGCCCGGGCGCAACTGCACCTGCTGCACCACTGGTAACTACACCCCTGCTGAAAATATTACTTGTAGGAGTAAGACTATCAGAGCAGTGTATTCTGATATATTTTTTTATTCTCTCTAAAAGGACCATGTTCTGTTAAGAAGTTTCTCCCTCAAATCCTCTTCTCAAGAAGGGCACAAACATTACCACAATTAAAGCGCACACAATGTGTTTTTTCCCCCTAAAGCCATCTATGTAGCAGGCTGGTAGTTTGCACTACTGGACGTGCTGTGCCAATTTTCCGTCTAAGTGGAGCTCTTTAGTGGGAACACAGCTTTATCGAGTAAAACTGTGCTTCCGGGAGGAGAGGCGCGGGCCGCAAGGGCGGCTTCTGCTGAGAGGGCTGTGCTGAATAACCTACTTTACTGAAAAGAAGCTGACATGGCCGCTGGAAGGGGAAATTACAGCATGCTTACTTCTCCCGCAGCAGTCAACTGGCGTTGGCCACTCTGCACAGGAGTCTAAAGCTTCTAGCCACGAGAGGATGTGTGGTAAGGGCTAGAACTGCCGACTTTGGAACCGGGTTCGAGTCTCGGCGTTGGCTCAACATCCTGTGATTCTGGGCAAAATGTTTAATCTTCCTGTGCATACAAAAAATGAACGTGTCCTGGTGTAATGTAACTAGTGTTCATGGAAAAGCTCCGATTAGAGTTAGAGCTATATAAAACAGCACAAAAAAGATAACTGTTAACTTAATCATGAACCCGGATTTTAAGATAAGGAGCAAAGCTGACAGCACTTCACGAGTTCCTGATACGTCAGGGGCAATGCTAGAGTGGGTATATGGGCATATTCAAGATAGGACTCCCTGAGTGTAGCCGGTTTAGGAGGTGTAAAGTTCAGTGGGTGGGGGCATCTCCATGTATTATGGGGAGGCGAGCATTTGCTTGTATTACACAAGTGCTGCTTGTGTAATACAAATGAAGACATGAACATTTACTACTCCAACTGCCAAAATTGTTTAATATAGTTTAAATTCATTTTTACTATAATGTTTTCGCCGCTAAACCCGTAGGTATCATCCAAGAGCTGGGAAAGTAACTCTCAAAATGTGTGCATACACAGGAAAATCACACCTCAATTGCATGCGGGGTTTCCAATGACCAAGGAGCTGCTCTTTCCCATTTTGTACATTCAACTTTAAATCAATTTATTAGTGTTAACACACAATTTGATCTTTTCCTCAGATGTTGAGGGTCAGTGCAAAGTAAACCCACCTCATTTTACAGGTAGGGAAGCACAATAGATTTTGTTCTCTTAAGCACGGATTTAGCACAGAATCTCGTGTGTCACGTGTTGTGTCCCCTTCCTCGCAGTGACCACTTCCCCGCAATGATCACAACCCCATTATTTTACGGTTTTTAATTTCTCTTCACCTGGGCACAACAGCCCAGACTAATTTGCTTTCTGTTACTCCACAAACCAAGGGTTTCGATTAAAGTGGGGCGCCATTGACTCAAACATGTTATTTAACGAGATGGATACTGAAGCCTCCAATTACATTCCCTGCCCCCTCTCTCTAAACGCATACCCTAACAAAATCCAGGACAGCTTTATACAAATGTGTGGATTTATTTCAGGTCGCCTTTATACAACTAAGCTACTAAAAGCGCGTCCCATACATTAATGGTTCAGCCCCGACTGTACTGCAGCGCTTAAAGCCCTAAAAAAGGCCACTAATAAGTACCCATGCAATATAGCAGAAATTAGGGAAGCGAGAAATACTTGTATGTGAGCCATTGAGAATAGGAAGAAAAAAATCAGTTCTAAGACATGGGAGGACCTGGAAAAAGGCGGCTCTTTTAAAAGACTGTAGACCATTTTGGGAAATAGAAAATTGCCAGTTTTTCTCGGAGAGACCAGCCACCAATATTGAGTGTCATATCCCAGAATAGGAATGGACTGATTTCCTTCATTTTTAATCCAAACAATGAGGGGGAGGTGCACACTAAAGACACTGGGGGTAGAACCTCATTCCATTAATGAGCGCTGGTTATTTGAATGCGTAGACTTAAAGTCTGTTACTAACGCGATTCTGAGCGTCACTAGTGGGAAGGCGCCGGGCGCCATTGGGGTTCGAAGGGTCTCGGGGAGGGAGAGTTTGAGTTCTGAAGAGCTTCATAAACTGCATGTTTCGTTTCTTGGGATGCTATCTAGGTAGGATCTGTAGAGCGCCTGTTGGCTTTATTTTGTTGTGACTTACTCCTGGATGTCTAATCGTAGACCATCTTTACGCTATGCTGCACCTCCTCCTCCGAGAGTGGGAGCGGATCGACTAGGTTTGTGTAGGTAGAAGGCTTTGTACATCAAGCAAGCTGTCTTGAAGACACCGTTTGCTTCAAAGAGAAACGTATGCAGCGAGATTGGAACTGGCGTGATGTTTCAACATTGAATCGCTGGGAGCATTTAGACAGCAACATCTTCCATGACTGTCAGTGATTAAACCATGGATTTGCTTGTAAGAAGCTCCATGGCCAATGCTGGCATCACCAGAGCCTGTCAAATTAGGGATTGTGTTCTTGGAGGTAATCTTCTGTGGTTCTTAGCAAGTGGAGCTTGTGTTGGGCTCCCCGCCTCACATTTATGGTGTGCAGGCCAAGGTGAAGTTTGCCACTCAGAATGAAACTCAAGCATTTTACACAACACACCAGAGTGGAGGGGATGCCCTCCGCTACAAGAACTGAAAGCTTTGTACGTGGAGAAGTGAGTGTTATGTTTTTATGAATTGAAACTAGAACTGTATTCTCTTAAATTACCAGAAACTCAGGTAACCTTTAGCCTCAGCAGTAAACTGTAGGCATAGTGAAGTGTCACCTGCATATTTGCGGATTTGGACAAACAGGTCATTTTAGTGGCTACCAGCATAAGACCTAAACAGCACCAGCTCAAAAATGTAAGAGCACATATTATTTTTTTATATTTTGTCAAGTGAAAACAAAGGACTTACATCCTGAAGGAGTTACACTTCAAGATGCGTAGATAATGAATTGACGTATCAAGTGCTAACCAAAAAGCTTTTAGAATACAGAGTAATGTTGAAAGATTATTCTCGCATGTGCAATCCATAATGATTCTTATAAGACTTAACATAGTAAAAACAAAATTAAAAAAAAAATATTCACAGAAGATGTTGAGGTTATGGTATTTAGTTCTTATGCTTTTAGTGACGCTGAGCAACAAGTATGGGGTTCCCAACCAATATAACTACAGTTCTTTATGCAAGCACTGAGCCGAAGCTACATAAACTTTCAATGAACTTCCTCCAATCATACTGAGGCATGCAGGTTGGAGTGTATCATACTGATGCATTCAGGTTGGAGTGTATCATACTGATGCATACAGGTTGGAGTGTATGGAGGAAAATCTGAAACAATAAGAACTGAGTCCAAAACTTCGATGTTGACATTAAGGAGCATGGAAAAAGAAACTGAAAATGGTGAAACACTGTGAACAAATGCAATTGGTAAGTATTTGAACGCCATATTTTCTCTAGTTATGCTTCTATTTAAACCAAGGAGGCAAACCATATGAGTACGATGGTATCAATGCCAATTCAGCTGTCGGAATGCTTACCAGTGCCAAGTGGATGTAAACACCTACTCAGATCTAGTTATTGTGAATATTAGCAGTGAATAACTAAAGACTCAAATGCTCATGCCCATGAGGCAGTAGAACCTCAATCAAAGGATAAAGATTGCAAACAGACAAGACTATTGTATACTACAATTATCTTGCATACGAGTGCAAAATCCATTTTGTGCAGAAGGACATTGAAGAAAATAGGTGAGTTGTCGGCTAACAACCTTTTGAAGTTGAAGAAATGGAGAAGTATCTCAGTTTACTACATAAGCCCACCAGGAATTTGGATAGGAAAGAAGTCACATGGTGTTCAGAATCCTTTGCTATAGTCAAATAAGACTCTAATGGACATCGAGATCTTTATTGTCCATGGAAATTTGTTCTGACGTGTTGCATGTATTTGCTTCATGTAAGAATTACTACAGGAAGGAGCTCAGAGAAGTTGTGGTTGTTTATTCCTGAAGAGTCCACTTCAATGACAAGGCTATTCAATGAATTTACTGCAGTACTGTGACTCTGTTTCTGATAATGAAGTCAATGCAATCACAATTATTAGGGAACTATGACTTCCTTAGAAAAAGTGCAACGCCGGAGTCGCCATCTTAATCCTGTCTTGGAGGGAGAAGCTACTACTAATTGTAGAGTTCAAGAGTGATGCTATATTACGGACAGAGGACTTGCTGACCAAGTATGACGCACCACGTCGAAACTAAGAGGATGATGGTGACAGATATACAAAGCCTTTAATGTAACATGATGTGACCTCGAAATCTGTACAGTGCTTCAACACTGAAGGGAAAGGTAAGGGGTTAGTGTAGCAATGCATGAATCAAGGGTAGGCTGCGATGTGTGTCAACTGGGTGAGCTGAATGTGCAAGGATAGCAGGGGTCGGCCTAGATTTCCTCAATAACACCTTTCCTCACAGGTATTACAACATGCATCTGGTTTTGTTTAATAAGCGATATTGCTACCTATATTTTTGGGAAACAAAAGCAAGGTAAATAAAGACTTCACTAACCCACTAAATACCCAATCACCCTGCTTTGGGGAGTGTGAATATAGTTAGGAGTGTGGAACCCTTTGGCCCACCTCTCTTACCCTCGTCTGATATTCTTCTCTCGCTCTCTGTCCCTTCTTTCTACAATCCACCTTCCTCGCTCTCTCTCTCTCCTCCTATCTTAAAGACAGACACATGCATACACCCACACAGATGTATAGACTCACACACAAATACACACATTCTAGTACATGCATATACACGTGAGTGCATGTGCGCAAATGAAAATCACTCACTTTTAATAAATTTGAGACATGGGCACTGCCCTCCGCAGCAAAAGTACCTGGTGTACTTTAAACCTGCCTAACCAAAAGTTGAAAAAGTAGGAAGCCATATGTGTTCCAGTGTTAACCCATAACGCCTGGCATGGACTGGACCACAAAGAGTGTAATTCTCCATCACATTTGTCTGCTACGAGCATTTACAACTCTCCCAGCAAAGGGCAAGATTTGGCTCTTTCCAAATGCTTTCATGGTCACGCGTTAATAAAATCGGAGACAATTTCTGGCCTCCTCGCTCTTTATATAAACCATTCTTTCAAACTCTTGGCCAGAAATCATAGGCACTCCCACTAAAGCACTCGCAGCTGCAAGGAGACTCCCATAACTTTGCTTTGGTTTCCCCATAATTACGGCCAGTGGCCCATTTCAAATCTTGTAGCCCTCCCCCCACCAAACTAGCTTTTTCAGGTTAAATATCAAATCGTGAACAAGGACAGAGGAAATAGGTATTCCTAGTGCTATATCAGTGAATGAATGCTTCCAGTGTGTCTCTCCACAACACAGACTGTTCGTATGTTCACAACACAGACTGTTTACATATTCATGACACAGACGAAATGTTCGTATGATCACTAGACATATATAGCAACGACTTTCATGACCAAGCTACTTCACTGCACTGCTCGAGTTAGGATGAACAATCGTTAATAAAACAATTTAGGAACAATGTTTAAGAACATGAAGACCTACAGAGCGGACAAAATGAATAAATATATATACCAGTGGGTACAATTTAATCAGATAAATTTTATTTTTTGCCACTTTATATCTAAGTTATAAGAGGATTGAATATCATGCTCATATTCTTTTGATATCTTCAAAACAAAAACAGACAGTAAGACATACGTGTCACATGAATATTTACAGAAGGTATTTTACAAAATAACAGATTGCAACTTCAAGTTGTCATGGCTGGGTAGATGTAAAATTCGAATATTTACAAAAGATTTTTTACAAAATGACAGATTGCAACTTCAAATTGTCATGGCTGGGTAGATGTAAAATTCTACGCGCGTTTCGGCTTGTAGCCTTCATCAGGATGCCATGAAACTGTGCTTCCTTTATCCTAAACAAAATATATATAAATCATAATGAGTAATATAGTCCGCATGTAGGTACTGATTGTACTAACAGGTTTTTAATCTAAGAAAATTAAAGCTAAGGAGCAAATATAGGTTATATCATACAATTATTTATCATGTAAATAGCCCTTTGGCGTCCATCCGTTATGTACAGTTCTAAAAGCAAAAGCAACAGAGTATTGTTGCTTGATACCTTATAACCCCGAACTTTTGTGAGGTTGATAAAGACTGTGAAAACCATTGAATGAAAAAAGTGGAAAGAGGGTATTGTGTAATCGACAAGAGAGTAAGTTAGGATGAACAACAGGACACACAGTGGCACTCAGTTTAGGGTACACAATGCGGGTCAGCGCACAGTAGTGTTCTAAGTGACACAGCCCATGGAGTTCAAGTTTCTATGTGGCCTCTACACATGCGGACATTATAAAACGACCTGGTTATAACAAAAAATACATTCCTTTGGTACCCCTTTGTGCTGTTGCCAAATATGCTGGTTCATATGTCTATGAAATCAATTTTAAAATGGAAACCTTTTCAACATCATTCCTAGATGGAAGAAACCCCAAACGTTAAAATGGTTGCTGGTTGGCCATGGCGCTTGACAAAGCCTTGAACCAGTTGCAATTTCTGTTCTTGTCTTGTGTTTTTTTCCATTCCCGGAGCCAACTCAAACTGGAACCATGAGTGATAGTTCACTGATAGGGCCAAGCCACGGAAAAAACAGTTTCCATCCCACAAGACTTCTGCTTGTTCTTTGATCTCAGCCCACTAGGATTCTGGGAGTGTCACCGAGGTGAAGCTTCTTCTTTGACTGCCACCGCATCATCATCTAGAGCAGGATGCTACTGGAGTTCCAATGCCGCAAACACACGGGTTCCTTGTGATTTGCACTGGCTACATGCTTGGCTGCCTATCTCCGTGTGGGTGAGCCCTGATGAATTGTATTACATTTTCATTTACCTGCCTCGCTATCTCTCCAATTAGCCTTTAAGTGAGAAGAGAGCTATGGTTAAACATAGAAGAAGGACAACAAACGTGCTTTGAATAAACATAACTGGAAGACTCTGCTATGTAATCTCTTTCATTTTTAGTTGCTCTGATTACAGAGAATTTTACCTCAGATATAGAGACTACAAGCAAAAAAGGAGCTGTTTTACTCTATATCACCGTTTCAATAATTCAGAAAAGGAAAAGGTTCCCAGGGATTGACAAGCGGTACTGATAAATAATACAAGAGCTGGATGATTTCCTTTCTTATAATGTCAAAAGAATGTCACATTCTTTTGCTATAATGGGAAAATGACATCATTCCAAAATGGCTGCCCTTTTTAATAAATCCGAAGACACAATTCAAATCCATCCGCCATTTCTATAAGAACAGTAGAGCCCCAGGAGGGGATTCAAAGAACTAACGCCATGCATGGGCATGTCTGTTTTTAAAACAGCACACATTTTAACACAATACGCACTGCACTCGAAAAAACAACGAGGAAATAGCAGGATGCACGTATCAAGATGTGGGAGACACACACCCAACATGGAGGAGGCATGAGCCAAGCCACTTAAACGAATGTGGACAGCAACCATACCCAACCACTACAACAAGACATCCCCCGCCGTTAATGGTTAATGAAGCTGTTAATTGTAAGTCACTTTGAATTTGCCTTTCGTGAGAGGGAAACGTTCTTCAACACCTTTTGCAGAAATAAAAACAGAAACTAGAAACACTCGTTTGTGTGAATTTAACACGTGAAAATGTGCCAAAGTGGCAGTTCTTGATACAGGAGTAATGATGCTCCGAGGGAACAGACGCAACGCTTCCCGCATGCAGGCTTCCCCCGGATTGCAGCATCCCGGCTCCAGTGGGACCCTGCCTGCGCTTGTCTGGGGTAGTTCTCCCATCAGCATGTTCTAGCAACTCTTGATGAATACGCGCATATGCCTGCGTAAGCCACACCATGGGCGCCCGCCACTTCCACTAGGCGTGTGTCGATAGGCAGGTTGTGAATTTCTTTGCAGCTTTTCACTGCAGCCATGCTTCCAAGAAGACTACATACTTTTATGTTCTGGGGTGCAGAGGAACCAAGGAGTGGCTGTAATGAAAGAAGTGTTCAAGGCCCCCTGTAGACCTGCCGTAGTCTTGAGGTACACTTCTTTTTTGGTGGATGTGCACATGCGATCAGGTAAATGCTGACACTCACAGTGGAAGCTTTGGAAGATAGCCAATGGCTGAAGTGGGCAGGCCCTTCACCCCATGTTGCAAGCTGTGGCAGGGGGTTGAGGGAGCAAGATGTAAGAACAGTTGGATAAAACAATGGGTCATTCTGACTATTGAGGCTTCAATGGAGATGCAGGAGTATTTCAGACATCTGTGGTAGGTATGAGTACTGATTGCACTGTCCACCAACTTAGGGGCATATTATCAAGGACGGCGTTATAATTATCGCCGCTTTAGCGGCAGGAAACTGACGCTAAAAGCGGCGATAATGGGCTTGATAATATGCCGCAGAGAATTCCAATTGAAGCCCATGTTCTGGTGTGAGCATGGGCTTCTATTGGAATTGTCTGCGGCATATTATCAAGCCCATTATCGCCGCTTTTAGAGCCAGTTTCCTGCCGCTAAAGTGACGATAATTCTAATGCCGTCTTGATAATATGCCCCTTAGTACCTTAAGTACAGGGTATAGTCAGTGTCCTGCTTTACCCTCTGAAGTTCTCCATAGTATCCTAATGAATCCATCTTGCTTTGCTGGAGCAAGAATCCTATATGTGAACTCTTTGACTCATTGCACAACAAGAGGGTTTATTTTGGAGTCTCGAATATCAGCTTCAGAGTACATGACTAGGGTGAATCACTCGCAGTTCATGTCCTCCGTGTGCACTCCCTGCTCCTGCCACAGAGAATAAAGTGTCTCGCGCACATACAAAGGACACATACTCATAGGACTTACAATCACTCCACTCGCACATGCCCTAATGGTATCCCTTATTGAGGGGGGGGGGGGGACTGTGGTGAGGATCCACCTCCATTCTAGCAAAAGGATTAGATTGAAACAACGCTGGGCGTCCAACGCTGGGCGTCCAACCCTCACTGCACTGTAAACGAACTAACCTATTTTCATCCTATGACAGGCAGGGGCATAGCTGGGTCGGTAAGATTGCGGCGGGGGGTGAGCATCCGGTTTTCCAACAATATAATATTAAAATACATTATATCAGAAGCAGGGTGCATGAGAGGGGTTTAAAAGGCAGTGACAAGTGAGAGAAATGTGGATTGGTAGGGCTACTCAGTGGGAGAAACCACACTAATTTCTAAAATAACCAATATTTTTGAAGACTTTCAAAACAGAGAGAAAACTTTCAAAACAGAGTGTGTGTGTGTTTTTATCTGTGTGTGTTTAAAAAAAGCCCTTGTGACATCCGACAGACACCTCACCAAACCGACTGAAAGCACCTGCACCCAACTATTTACCAGAAAATGCTTTTATTAGAGTGGTGAAGCACCCCAAACACCCTCCCCCCAATAAAGCTACGCCCCTGATGACAAGAGAGACAGTCAAACTGAGCACACAGGATAAGTCTCAAAGTCATGCTTGAGAAGCCCTCCCTCCAAGCAGAGATGTATGTGATTCGTGTTGCTGCCGCCTTCGTGCTGAGTGACTTATGCAGAAAAAAAACCTGCTTGTCCCGGCCAGTGTGCCTAACTCCAGGCTAAGGAACTGGTGGAGTAGCAAGAGCGCCACAGGTCCTAATGGGAGCAAGGAAAATGGGCCACAGTTAACCTCCGGTGGAGTAGTACAGGACAGCCATAACGTTGATGCAATGGGCCATCAACAGGCAGGCAATAGTGACATCGCTGTGGCTCCAACATGATAGCCTCTGTAAGGAACCCGAACTAGGGCTGATTCTCGTTGGTGTGCCAGCCCATAGGTTCGCGTCACCCTGCCTACTAACTTCACAAATGCGGACAGGTGCTCAGATCCAGATCTTCCAAACTCGTTGGAAGAGCCAAGCATCTGGTCTACTTCAAAAACAGTGGTGGGACTAGGTTTTGGGACTATTGAGCTGTTTCGCCTCAGTGAGTCATGAGCTGTCCAGTCCTTCAAAGCCCCTGTCTGAATATAGAGGGTGTGAACTCTAAAGAGTTTCACTCTCTGGCATGATTTGAGCTGAGCACCAATGGAAAACATGATCTCAATCATGCAGATACTTCATTAAGCTCAACCACCAGGCAAAACACTGAACCTTAAGTAAATACTGACAAATAAACCCAGCTTGCCTATAGCTTTCCACATCTGTGGCTGGGGAAATTAACAGTCAATCTCCACTCTGCTGTAAAATCAGTACCAGCAGATCCAGCAGGGGCTGCCATGCTACCGCCACCACTCTCTTCACAACCTGTTAACTACTGGAGAATACAGTCCTCATCCAAAACAGCACACACATCAATAGCACGCATTTCTTAAATCAAAACGTCCTAAACCTATTTACTAAATGTCTCCATTTTATTGTCAGCCTCTTTATGGAGCACATATTGGTGAAGCAAATGGGTCTGGCATTGGGAAACTGGTGCAAAAGCAGTGCTTAATTTGAGCCGGGGCTTTCCAGTGTTCAGCACCGGCACCTAATTGTCAACACCATACTTAGAACAGTCCACCACATGGTGGCGCTGTTCATCTAATTTAGAGATGAGCAGAACAATGGTAGTTTAGGACTACAATGTACATTAAAATTGCTAATACCTGCCTATCCAGCCATGCCTTTAGCTTTGGGGACCTGGAATAATCGGAATTATTGCATTTATATGCGAGAGAGATGGTTAGTAGTTGTTTTGGCAGCGATGACAAGGGCGATGGGTGGTGCAAGCTGCAGTGGCCTCCTGGTCAGAGCCCTGGCACTTAATATTTTACAAATCAAGCACTGTGCAATAGTTATTTTTTTAATTGTAAACATATACCACAAAAATAAGAAAGATACTGCCGTCTAAACATAGCAGCCGTATACTTGCAATACAAATGTTCAATTAAAAAAAAATATATCCTGCCATATAATTTTAATACAAAAATATGGGTGCCTCCTAGCAGTCAAGTGTACAGGAGGAAGAGAAACTCTTTCTTGTTTTAATGCACATTACAGGAAAATATGATTGTCAATGGTGCAATGAAAAGGTACTATTGGCTTTGAATTATTGACTGACCATCTGTGGTCTTGAGGTACTCTTCTTTTTGGGTGGATGCACACATGCGATCAGGTAAAATGTTATCACTCACAGTGGAAGCTTAGGAAGAGAGCCAATGGCTGAAGTGGGCGGGCCCTTCACCCCATGGTGTAAGCTGTGGCAGGGGGTTGAGGGAGCAAGATGTAATAACACTTGAATAAACCAATGGATTGACCCAGAACCCTAGTAGGTATGTTTATACGTATATAATTGTTATTTATGCTGTTTTTGATTAAATAAGACTTGGGGAAAAAACTAAAGCTGTCCCTTGGCCAGATCTACAGAAAAGAACAATTGTGGTAGTATAAACCTGGAGTCGGACTTGGCATTTCAAAAAGGACTGAGCAAAGCTTGCAGCAAAAGCCATACTCTTCCTCCTTTTGGTATTGGACGAGCAGGAGTCAAGCCAATACTAAAAAGCAGCAATCTGAGGGGTAGTCATCAAACCAGAGATGAAACTTTCTTCTGGTACCCTGACTTACTGGTTGGGTGCTTGTATGTTTTCTATTCTGAAAAATATATTTTGAAAGAAGCGACACCACAAGTAGTTGCAGCCTTTTACGTGTTTTTGATTCTGAAAAAAGCCTTTTGAAATGTTTGCCTGCAAAAGACGTTTCTGGCTCAGCTCTTGCAATCTTGGAGTCAAGTCAAATTTGGCCTCCTACCAGATGCAGACATTTCTGGAATGCCCACCTCCAGAAAATACTATCCAAGCGGCAGCCCGAGGTCATTTCCGGGGATTTCCATGGTCAAAAGAACATAACTTCAACTTTCAACTTAAAGTTTACGAAAGCCTTGACAAAACAAGACAAGCACTGACAATGCCAAAAAGCCAAAAGGCTGACGCCAACAATAGACCTATTGGCTTTGGCAGTGTTTGTTTTTAAGGGACCATTGCACAGTATACTGATAGCAATGCCTTACGGTCATTACAAGCCTAGGCCATATGTGAAAGTGCAGTCCAGAAATAAAAGGTTCTCTTATTCGGTTCCAAGCTACTGTGCCAGCCAAGAGACAGCACCAATTGCCTTTTTAGGTGTAAGTCCTCACACACAGCACCTTTATGTACCTTTGTCTGTGTTGGTGTGATGGAGCTACTTATATGCTTATTCTCCCTATACCAGTGATACTCTAAGTACGGACAGGGGGACGCATGCGGCCCTCCTGACCTTTATATGCAGCCCCCCTGATCAACAGCAGCACTGGACTCTACGGAGATTTAACAATGTTAAATAAACTGGCAAGTATTTATTTAAAGGTTAATTTAAATTAAAGAATGGTAGTAACTAGGGTGTCCTGCACCGCTTAAATTTAGAAACACCTTTATTTTTAATGACATCTTGCAGCAAAAATGTAAAAATATGATAAAGTCTGTTCAAAATTCAAAAAGTGTATATCATTAACATGCAGAACTGTTTCATTTTAGTACCTCAGATTATATTAGTGCATTGAGAAGATTTTGTTTTTTAAGTGATAGTTTTTAAACATGGATATACAAACTATTGTTCTCGCCAGTAACGGCCCGTGGTGGGAGTGCTGCCGGGCGCTGTGTGGGGCGGGGGAGGGGCAGGGTGGGGGATTAGTAAACTACAGATTACGGCCGATTAGAGGTAAATAAATTTATAAATAAATAAAACAAATTTCGTTGCACGCGCTGCATCGAATTGAGGCTCCCTCGGCCAGTCCTCCTTCCTCCAACAACATTGCCAATAGTGAACTAAGGGCAAGTCTGTTCTTATGTGCACTCTTTGGGTAGCCTGCATTTATATTATACATGAACAACATTATGTTTTATTCAATTAAACACAGGAGAAGGTTTTGTACAGAAATACATCCTGAAGTTGTGTATTTTGAGATCCTCATATGTGAAAGTGAAATAAAACAATTGCCTAGGATCACACAATTTAGTTAAGTGGAGAAGCCGGGGTTAATCCCATGTTTCTGGTTTCACATTGCGCATTCAGACACTAGGTTTATAAGCTTCACTTCCCCTACACCCACCTTATTGCCAACCCCTCCTCCCCCACCACCACCCTGCTGGCCTCAATGCGGCCCTCCGTCACATCACAGACCAAACATTTTGGCCCCTGGGTACCCATGCCCTATACCATCCTGCCATTACATTCCTCTAAACTAGATAATCCCCTCCTCTAAACTAGATCTAGATAATTCTCTCTCTCTCCCCCCCTTTCTTTAAAAGTGCCTTGAAGTTTTGAGTCAATGTAAAGTGTGTGCACTTTACTACCCACACACATCTTCCCATCACCTCACCAGCTATTAAGCACTGTGATCCAAGACACAATAAGAGCACGTATCTGGCTGGTCGCTCACGCACAACAAGGATGGGATGTGGTGTAAAGGCCAGAGCTGCCAACTTTGGAGCTGGTGGAACGAGGTTCCAGCCTCAACTTCGCTCAGCAGCCTGTGATTCTGGGTAAATCCCTTAATATCCCCACGCCCAAAAAATAATAATAAATATGTCCTTTCGTAATGTAACACGTGTCCATGTAAAGCGCTCCAATACCTTCACGTCGACTTCGCGCTGTATGAAACTACAAAGAAACACTCACTAACCACTCAGGTTCCCATCAAGACGCAGCCTCTTCCCACCACTCACCCCTCACAGTGTAACTTGCGGCCTAGGTGGGCAAAGCGTTGCCTCGCCCCACACGGGCAGCGCGTCCTGTATAAATGCGACATTGTGACATTACAGAGCCGATCCTGTCTAAGTACTTGCAGGTAGACAGGTTCACTCTGCACTCAAACACTCCCGCTCGTTAGGGTGGCGCAGTCTGTGAGGAATTTTACAACAGCACTCTGCTCAAAGAGAAAGTACACTGAAAAATACCCTTAGGCACGCCATGGGCCGAGATGCGCAAACAGCCGCATGGACCACCCAAGGCCCTCCGGGCGCAAAACAAACATCTGAATGGACGGGTGACCACTGTCTGTTGCCATGGCAGCCTGATCTAATTACATGATTTATCATGGCGGGAGTAAGTGTGCTGGAAACCTACAACGCTGCCATGTATCGACAAGATGGAAAGGGAGGGGGGGAGATGGGGGAGTGAGAGGGTTCGGGGACATATCAGCCTTGGAGTTACCCACACACCCACCCCCAATCGACTGCCGTCTTGAGTGCCACGGACGGCCATAAGACTCTCTCAGGTGGAGGACGCTAGCGCCTAGGGGCATACACTTCACAGCGGAGAGATGTCTCAATTATTTCACTATTTACAATAGCAGCTTCTGTATAGAGTGCATCGAAGACGAATTGCATGACAAGTTGGCACTATGCAAATACCACATTATTATCACGAGTGCTACTGCGCCCTCTGTCTCGCGAGCCGTCACCCTGAGCCCTCTGCTTCCAGCGCCCACCGAAAACTGAAATGCTTCTTGGAGTTAGGGTTGGCACCTTTCTCAGGGAAGCCTCTGCGGTGTAACACAAAATGATAACCCCACCCTCCAGAATGTGACGAGGTCACTGATTTTCCCATATATCACAGATATGCATTCACCCTGAGCTGAAAGCCCCCCCCCCCCACCCCCGAAAGGTTGAGGCCCCCCTTACGCCGCAGGGTCTGTAGAGGCCACAGTTACCTCCCTGGGAAGCATGCGCGCCTTTTCCACGTTCTGAAATCCCGGATAAACAGGGAACTTATACTTGAATAATGAACTGTGTAAAATCCTCTGTATTTTTAAACATGGAATACTGCCTCTATTTGCTTTGATAATTATTGGTGGCTAGTTGACGTAACTCAAACACTTTTGAAGTGATGTCTTTGTATCTGCAGTTTAAAGTTTTAATTTCGAATGGGGAACATACTGCCTTTTACTGTTTTCTCGAATTTACTTACTGGCTTTGACATAAAAGTGCCCAAGTGTCGGTAAAGTCCTGGACATATGGCACCCTGGGGGTCTAAATGGCCGGCGGCAGTACTGAATCGTATACAGAGCCGAGACCCTGGGGTTTTCCAGTTCTTATAACGTGTTTCTGGTATTCCCCAGCACCAACGAGAGATAAAAAGAAAACACGACCGAAGAAGCCAAAACAGAAACTGCCTTCAACCTCGGAAAAGTAATGTTGTTCCTGTTCAAGTTTCATGTTTTACTTACTCTTGCATTCCCTAAGCGTATTTGCTTTTCTCTGGATGACGTGTTTCCGTAGTTTTTCATCCAACGTATTACTCATTTAAAGTGCCTAGTGTGAACCGAGTTCCTTCTATGGAGCTGTGTGAGTTGAGGTTGTGGGTGGGCCACGTTTGACAGAATACCGCGTGAATTTGTCACAGTGCCTTTCACTGTGTCATAAAGGGGCTTTGAAGGCATGCACATCCAATCCTTGGCCTCTCCGCGGAGCACACAGAGCAATGGCTGGCATGCCAATTATAATTTGGATTACGTGTAAAAGCGTGTGAATGATGAACACAGCTGTCAAAATACTGAGAGGGTGAAAGTTAAAGAAAATACAGTGCGTACAGGCGAGCGGGTATGTTGTGCTTGGGGACTGGTGAAGTGCAGGAGATGCAAGGACATACGTGCAATAGAGAAAAGGTGCTGGAGAGTAAAGAGACAGGGTGTGAGATATGCAGATTCAGTATTTCAGAAATATACTAGGAGAAAAGGAGTCTACATGGCTAACAAAGACACTGCAAAAGAGAGTGATGTGAAGGCGACAAAGGGGCAGACTGAGACACTCCGAAGACCTTGCCCCTTATGCAGACTATAATAATATTTAATGTATAGTCTACTACTAGCCTCCTTATATATATATATATATATATATATATATATATATATATATATATATATTCACACGCAGAGAATCTTCCTGATCGCCCGTTGTATCTGTGGCCCCTTGTGTGCTCCTCCCCCCTAAAGGTCACATCTAGAGACCCCACTGTCTATCATCCTGACCTAGCACTGCTGAACGGGTTTATTTTTACGCCTGTTGTTTACAGCGGCTAGAAAGGAGAAGGCTGGAATGAAGCACTACATACAAACAAGTTATGTTAAGGACCCATTCTAGGCGTGTCAATGGGCCAGGTCCTAAGTGTCGTGGGTGGGGTGCAGCCGCGAGACACGGTGACATTCTCCCCGAGGCATTCTATAGACTGCGCATGCTCCTGACAACCACTGTCGGGCTGCACAGGTTGTATATGGTTGTCGTCATACCTTTGGGCGCTGCTAGAGGTCAGGTGCGCAGACGGTGCGGTTGGCGGAGCGCCGATGGGTGGCGTATCTGCTTTTCAGGTTCCGTTGCTGAAACCTACACATAGTGGAAATTACCGGTAAGCAGGCGCCTACATGCTTGTCGCCTGTACTGTGGGTGACAAGACCAAGGTCACAGGTTCGCGGTGTATCTGCTTTTCAGGTTCTGTTGCTGAAACCTACACATAGTGGAAACTGCCGGTATGCAGGCGCCTACATGCTTGTAGCCTGTAATGTGGGTGACAGGACCAGGGTCACAGGTTCGAATCCCACCGTGGCTGATATCAACTTTCCTAGATAAATGAGTTAGGCATTTTTGCGTTGGAATCCCTACTTTAAATGTCATGTACTTGCAGCTCAGGCTTGTCAGATTGTGTTTAAAAAACACAGCTGGATACTTTATTATGAATAATGACGTATTTATTTTATCACAGCTATCCGTCCTATTTTCAACTACTCGAGTCTGCATCTTTTTAACGCACAGGAAGTCCATATTCAATTACAGGCCAGGCGTGTCCGTCCCTGTATGTAAACTTTTTGGTGCCACGGTGTATCTGCAGGAGCCGCCCCCTCCCCCCCACCCCACACCGACGCGCGCCTCGGTGTGTGAGGTGTGAAGCTGCAGGCTTGTGTTTTTCCACAGTTTACCCGACCTCGCTCCCTCTTCCCCGGGTGCTAATTGTATCCGGAGTGCGCAGCATTTCACAGGGGACACTGGGTGGATCTGTCCCTGCAGTGAGGCGCACACGTACAACATGCGGTAAACAGAATACACACAACTCTTTTTCTTTTCTGTACACTACAAAATTATATGCGGGTAGCTCTCGCCCTCCCGCCGCCACACTCCTGTTTAACCCTGTACGCCGCCAGTCGTAAACCTGTCCCAATGGAAGCCCGGCCCTTTTGGGTGGGGCGTGGATTATCGGTGTGGTCAAATAAGGGAGTATGTCTAACGCGCTGCTTGAGTCGCCAATTATCGCTCCATGTTTTGCGAGGAGCATTTGCTTCTGGAGCTCGGCCATTGACTGCAATTATTTGATTCTGCGGTTCCAGCGTTTCCACATGATTATAGATTTGATTTTCTGCACACGTTGGATATTTTACAAGAAAAGCTGTTGCTCTACCTCAAACTCATCAAAAGTTACGATGAACGCTGCTACACCTGCTGCCGCAAGGTGGCAGGCCCTGTGCCTGCACCGGCAGCACACCTTTCATTTGCTGAGGGTTCTAGTTAGTTGTAAACTGAAACTAACAAGGTAAAACTTTGTCCAGACACTGTTAATTTAGTAAAAATGTCAAAATAGGGAATTAGGACTGCTACAAAATGTGCTGCGCTACGCCACATAATGTATTTCTTGCCACATGATTTATGCCTTTCATGCCACATAATTCCTGTGGCTCCTGAGCTTAGGCAGCGCATTCATTCCTTTTGTGGTGCTGGAGCGTGCCAACATCATCTCTGGCATAAGCGAGACCATCATCTCCCACCTACCTGTGAAACAAAAGTTCCCACGCACCCCTCGGAACCTTCAATCCACCCCCACTTCCTGCAGTTCACCCCCCTCCCCCTCTGCGAGACGTGTGGCTTTTGCTGACTTGGACACTGTGGTGATTTTTGGTGCTCAAGACAAGCAATGTTTTGTAGACCTCCCTTGCATAACAATGGAGAGCGATAGCCATGTCTGGTGGCTCAGTGGACTAATGTGTCCACTGTAGGGGACTGTGTTCCACCTCATGGTCACAGGTCCACATCTTGGCAGGTCCACTCAGCCTTTCATCCTTCTGAGGTTGATAAAATGAGTACCACTGAGTTGGGTAACCAGTAACATGTTATTCAGAACCAAGATGCCCTTGGGCGAACGTGTGCTTTACAAATACACGTTATGTTATTTGATGGCTGTGGCAGCATCTGGGTGACCCTGTGCTAGAGGCACTAAGGTGGCTTTCCAGTATCGCCCTGCTGTGACTTCGCCCCAGGCTCCTGTGGCTGACGCTTTCATGACCACCAACTACGGGAACTAGCCGCACTCTTACAAAATAGTTCTCCTAGTCCCCTGTCCTGAAAGAAGAGCCTAAAGATGGCCGGATGTCGACCGAGCCCATCGAGAGAGAGGTCTACCCACTCTTTTAGGTCTTTTTAGCTCTTTGTGGTTAATGCCCAAGTCCATGGGCACTGACCATGCCACATGGCAGTTATTGTTACCTCTTCACCCCAAGTCTTGGGCCCAATGCTCCATGGCCCCAAGACACAATGTGGTTAATTTACAAAAGCATTGATTACTATAGGAAGTAGTACCCTGGGACCACTCTTTTACATACTCCTATATGCCTTTGTGAAGGGTATGCCCAGATGTGGGTCCCGGGCTCACCGTGCCACTGGATTCAAGTGAGCCTGGCAGAGGGGTGTTACCCCGAAACCAGTCCCAGGATGCTTGTTTCTGATCCTGGGAGGGCCTGGCAGGTCAGGCAGGACTGTACCCACGAGGAGCAGGGTCAAGGCGGATTTGCATACGGTTGGGTCCAAACTGGGGTGGCGTGGGGAGCAAAATAAAGATGGATTAAACCAGATCTTTGTGACTGGAATTGAATGTTTGTATGTTCAGCTTTCCATCCATCGTCTGTTCTTTTTGCCTTCGTGAATCTTTTTGCTTTTGTGAATCAGTCACAAAATATATAAATCCCTATTAATATAACTGCTGAGAGGCATAGCCCTGCCTACCTGCACTAATTGTATATGCATATTCCCATTCTATACCCATTTTAGATGTTGTGAGGCTACTTTGCAAAGGCATGCAAGGGCACGTATAAGTGTGCTACTTTACCTACTGCAAAATGTCTGTGTGAACAAGCCTCGTCTCCAGCCCCATCCGATAGTTTCACAGTCGGATCCACTCTGGGACCCGTGTTTTTGGTGCATTACAGTTCAGGTGATGCTTGTGATAATGATGTGCGACAGAAAAGCCCAGAACTGGAACACGCTGTGCAGTTTTTGCCCACTCATAATATCTTGCAGCCAGGCCATGTCATTGTGCAGTTGTGTAGAGCCCTGTTCTCAAGCTGTAAAACTGAGAACGAGTCTTCAGTCACGTGCTGATTCGGGCCTCGAGAAAGATGGAATAGAAACAAAATACTGTGATGGGGAAGGAAGGGCTAAGACATGTTTGCAAAAGTCCTAGTGTGCGTACGAAGGTGCGCAATGGTAGAGGGAAATCAGAGGTACATTTGGAGACCAGGTGGAATCTATGGTGTCAGGGGTAGCTGGTAAATGGGGAGAAAGGGTGGAGCTTATAGTCATCAGGAACCGTTAAATTATGTCTCCATGTTTTTATGTTATATCTGGCGCGTGGGCAAAAACAAAACTGCAGGAAACCCCCAATAAAATAGCTCGATGGTCCAAGTCTATTGATGTCACGTGTTCAAATCCCGGCAGAGTGGCTCCCACTTTCTCTCTTCTGATCTTGATAAAAATGAGTGTCCACAGTTGAATACCAATCCTACCTATTATTTAAGTAGCAAAACAATTCAGTTTTTTTTCCGTGGGCTGCATAAAAATCAAGGGGCATATTAACAAGCCAGGCGATACAATTATCGCCGCTTTAGCGGCAGAAATCTGCCGCTAAAACGGCGATAATGGGCTTGATAATATGCACTATGGAATTCCAATTGAAGCCCATGTTAAATGTCCTTCACATCTAACATGGGCTTCAATTGGAATGCCAAAGAGCATATTATCAAGCCCATTATCGCCGTTTTAGCGGCAGTTTTCTGCCGCTAAAGCGGCGATAATTTTATAGCCTTGCTTGTTAATATGCCCCCAATATCGCAAGATGTTCTACGAACACCATAGTATGTTGTAATGTCGATGGGGCATGGCAGACTTGGAACGCACAATCAGAAAACGGCGAGGGGTGTTCTCTCTCCTTACCTTACAGAGTAACTGCACTAGAGGGTGAAAGTTAGCAGGATATTGTGGGTCATTTTCTAGGCACGTCTTCCAAGAATATGAGCCCCCCCCCCCCCTGATATTGGTGAGTAGGGGTATCGAGGCTTGAGAGTTTGACCCGAGTACCCAGCAAAGCGGTATGTATGAACATCAGCTATAGGCGAGACGGCGCATAATTCTACATCTTCCAGAAATATCACTAGTAACTTCGGGGTGCCTGATTGGCCAGCCCAGTTATGATCGACGTTACATACATTAAAGGCAGTGGGTGAACAGCCCTTGCTAAATCCACTGAGAAGTTTAGTCAATCCTTCCAAGGTCGCCAACAATCAAACATAACACCCATGATTCGAGCGCCAAGGGGCGCCTTATGCTTCATGCGTGCGCCATGCAAGTGGCTTAAGAGACTATTACGTAACCTGCAAAGACAAAATATGCTAATGTAAAGAGCTGGACCTGCCCCTCAATAAGAGTCCCGGCATTTGCCCCAATGGGCTTTGGCGAGAGAAAGGCACACGCAGCAGCAGCCGCAGTAGTAATGCCCTCCCCGCCCTGGCACTGCCCTCCAGTGAGGTGCGGTTGCAGCGCACGCTGCTGCCCGGTCCCACGGTCCGGCCCACCCCCCTCCTTCTCCTTTCAGGAATTCCACTCTCACGAGTACTACTCAGGGCCTGGAGAACCTGGGGGCGCACTTTCTAATAATAGCAGTGTCTGCAGGAGCGGCAGGGCGAGAGCTCGGGAGGCGGGGGGACGCTGGCAGGGCTAGACCCAGGGGCACAGGGGCTCCCCTCCCTCTCTGCCAGCCTCGGCTCGGCTCGACTTCCCCGTCAGACACGCACCCGCCTCCCCTGCAAGAAGGAGAAAAAAAACAGAAACAACACAGCCGCAGACGTCATCGGAGCAGACATACAGGGGTGCTCGGCGCGGCGCCCCCTCCTCTCGCAAGACAGGCTGAGCTGCCCACCGCACTCCCCTGGCACTCCTGGGGTGGCACCTACCTCGGTGGGTGACATTTCGACGCGCCCCGTCCTGATGCAAATGGGAAAGGCGCTGTTAAGGCCTGCAGTCCCCCCTCCACTCGCCCTCCGCTCCCCAGAACTCTGACCCCCATTACCTCCTGTGCCCGAGTGTGCACGAACCCACCTTTTACATAGACGCCCCAACACAGTTTGTTATTTTTTTCACCGCATGTATAATAGTTTTATTATGCATAACAAAAAGTCATCCAGTGTTAAAGGTGCACCCTACTTGAGTTGTGTTTCAAGCAGGAAGGAACAGGCAAGGAGGCCGGGGAAAGCGAAAGACTTACTGTGGGTTGCAGCGGATGGGCTCGGTGGAGGCGGAGAAGGGGGGGATGTCTGCGTGCACTGCCCTCTCAGCCCTGGTAGCGCTTCCCCCTTCAGCACAGCGGATCCGGCACGTCTCCTCCTCTGTAGTAGAAATGATGTCTGCGGCGCTGCTCTCTCTCGCCCTCTCTCTCTCTCTCCAGTATGTAAATGTGTAATAGAAGCCAAATATGGAGCAGTTTGGCTGCCTCTGCTACAGCTTCAAGGCTCCCACTTCATTTCATTGCAAAAGGGGGATGGACTGGAGGCAAGGCAACACTGTGGCAGCCAGCCAAGAGAGCCACACAGATTATGATTGCATACGCACGGCAGCGCCGGGCCTGCCAGCTTAACCCGTGCCTGGCTGCACAGAAGCTCTCAGTACGCTCGCGCTCTCTCTCACGCGCTGCTCTCTCTCTCCTGTCACTATGACCCGCCACGCTGTCGTCAGGCACGCTCGAGCTACTTCATACGCACCTTTCCTGCGTTAGGACCCAAGTTGTCATGTGTCTGTGAAAGTGCAGGCCTTGCCTGTGCACAGAGTATTTTTTTTCCCTCACAAACTCTGCTTACTGTCACTTTATGTACGAACTGTACAGACTGGATGCGTCCCTTTCAGGAACTCCGAGGCATAACCCGGAACTGGATCTTTGTTTCAAAGCAACAGAAGCAGTTCATGGAGTGCAATTATTGAATAACAGGGTCTATTGCAACCGGGTGTTCACCGGTTATGGTTCTAGGCGGAGGGAGGTGTGTGTGTGTGGGGGAGGGGTGGGGGGGAGGATGTGGTATACAGTATCTCTGGATTCAGAAGTGACAAGAAAAGGAATGCGCTTTCGGTACGATGGACCGCAACTTGTTAGTTTTACGCGTACATTTTATTTCCAGTTTCTGTTCACTGACAATTTTGAATCTGCTGCCCTCCGGTGGTTGGACCCTCTAACATTTATGTAAAAAGTCGTTCAAACTACAAAGCAAGGCGACTTACCCTTTGCACGTGATGGTCCTAACTCCTAACTGGGCGCCCACTGTGCAGAAGACACTCCTATCGCCTGTCCACTGCAAACACTATCCCAACACGCCTTCCATGGCAGACATGATCCTAAGTGGGTCTTCATTGCACATATGTTTATAACTGGACCTCCACTGCAGACATATTAAAACAATTGCTTCCTCTGAGGGCCTGTTCCTAACCATCATTGCACATATGATCTTAACCGACCCTCCGTTTCAGAGAAGTTTCTAACTTGGCCTGTACTCCAGACATGGTCCTAACTTGGCCTCCATTGCAGAAATGTTCACAACCGGGCCTCCATTTCAGAGATGTTCATACAAGCCCCTCCCCCCCCCAGGGCAGGGTCTCTGTTGCAGATGTATTGAAATATGTATCTATAAGTGTAATCACTGAGTCTCCCCTGCATAGAGAGATGTCATTTGATTGGTCATCAGTGATATCACCAATGATGTCACCGACCACGTCATGAGTGATGTAATATGTGAGGTCATAAGCAGTTCATCGCGGAGGTCTAAATTATAGTTAGCTCAGGTAACTATAACTGCTGAATTTCAATGGTTTTGTACGAATACAATTAGAGCCTAACTATAACTTCCTTCTAACCTTTGTTTTTTTCAGTGAATTTCTAAAGTTTTTTTCATTCTATTTCCTAACTATACCATCCTTGTAACCTTTGTTTTTTTAAGTTAATTTCAAAGGTTTTTTATTTTATTTCCTAACTGCAACCTGTAACCTTTGAGAGTGAGTGTGTGAGTGAGTGCATGAGTGTTTCAGTGGGTGTTGGAGTGAGTGTGTGAGTGTCTCAGTGGGCCTGGGAGTAGCTGCATAAGTGTCTCACTGGGTGTGTGAGTCTCTCAGTGGGTCTGTGAGCGGGTGCATGAGTGTCTCAGTGGGTACACGAGTGTCTGAGTCAGTCTGTGAGTGGGTATGAGAGTGCATGTATGTGTTTGCGAGTGCATTCATGTGTCTCAATCAGTCTCTAAGTGAGTGCATAAGTGTCTTAGTGGGTCTGTGAGTGGATGCATGAGTGTTTCAGTGGGTCTGTGAGTGGGTGCATGAGTCTGAGTGGGTCTCTGAGTGAGTGCATGAGTCTTTGGTTGGGTCTGTTAGTGGATGTATAAGTCTGAGTGGGACTGTGAATGGGTGCATGAGTGCCTGAGTGGGTCTGTGAGTGGATGTGTGAGTATCTAATTGGGTCTGTGAGTGGGTGCATGAGTCTCTGAGTGGGTTTGTGAATGGGTGTATGAGTGTCTGATTGGGTCTGTGAGTGGGTGTGTGAGTTTCTGAGTGATCTCTGTGTTGCCCTCTTCTGCTCTTTTTTGCCTTTTCTGGTTGTCTTTCAGCTCTCTGTTTTGCTTTTTCTGCTGGTTTTTCTGTTCTCTGTTTTGCCTTTTCTACTCGTTTTTCTGCGATCTATTTTTTCTTTCCTGCCTTTTTATGTCGCCTACATCTCAAGTGAACTAGGTTTTACCATATCTCTACATAGAGCACTGCTGAACCTCTTGGAGGCTAATCCACTGGCCCCTTTTGCCTATGTATCATCTGATGCTGCCATAACATGTTGACTTGAACAATATTTAACAGTCAAATATTTTATGAATAAGGAACTTTGCTGACTTTACATGAGACTTATCTTGTTTGGATGCATTTATTCCTGGCTGTTAATTGGACACTCTACTGAGCAGCTTTCTTCTCACTCGGATATTTTGAATATATTAACATCTTCTTCATTCAGTGCAGTCACTGGCTCTGTGACATGGTACTTTTTGTTGCGTTTTTCTTACCATGTGCATCTACATCTTCCACCAAGATTGGAATTCCTTCCTTGTGTCTCATAGATTTTGCTCTATTCCTAACCTATGGAGTCATCTTCATCTTCTGGTCAAAAGATTTTGACCTTATCTGGAAATATGCCCTCTGCCTACACATACATCACCACTGCCACAAAACGACACAAGAAGGACCCTGGTTCTCCAATGAAGTCTCCACTACTGCTGATGCTGGAAGACCTCATGGAACAAATAAAAATCTTGAAACCTTTTGGTATGGAAACCAACTCTACACTTCAACAGATAGAACAAAAATGGATTAATCTTGAATTAAGGGTGTCCGAGGTAGAGCATCGTTTTAGCAATATACAGGATGCGGCAGCCAAGAATGAGGGCATGTCCAAGGAGATTGCACTTCTAAAGCACCAACTGAAGGTTTAGAAAATCGGATTCGACGTAACAATCTTCGAATTATTGGAATTTCTGATCGGGCAGAGGGTCTGACATACTTGCCTTTCTTAAGTTTCATAGACAGAAGATAGTGGGGCTCAAGGAGAATATCAACCTTAATCTGCAATATGCTCTAAAAGTGGGTCTTAAGTCTTCGGGAGCTTCCTCATCTGCTTGTCCAAGAGGGAAAATAACCAAGCTTCTCTTGAATTTATCAGCGACCAAGCAGGGGAAGCAAATGCTTTGGTCTCAGCAAAGGGTCTTTTTCTCACAAGACGTGGCTCATGCTACTGCTGCCCATCGAAAGAAATTCTTATCCTTCTGTCCAACATTACGCTCTATGAATGCAAGATGTGGCCTTGTGCATCCTTGTTTCTTCAAAGTGACTTACAAGGAGAGAACTTTCTCATTTGGTTCTCCAGACAACCTAAGAAAATTGATTTTTCAATGCAAGGGTGAAGAAATGGAATTTGGAAAACTTTAAATGTTCCTAGCATTGCATAGTTGTTGCTATGTTTCCTTTTTATTTAAATTGCCTCTGTTTGAATGAAGTTATTTTTATTGTAATTGCTCTAAGATGTGTTCTTCAAATACTAATAGCATTTGTCCTGTTTACAGGTGTCTCTTGTTTAACTCGGACCCCTTCCTCGGATGTGTGTTTTTTTCCACATGTTTCCCATCCCTGACCTATTGTATATACCCTATCTACATTTCTCAATACGTGCTCTTCAAAGTCATCTATGTATTCTTGTTATTTTGGTATCCCCTTCTTTTTTAGTCTAATTTGTTGTTTCTAATCTGCTGTCTTACTCTGTATGATAATATTGATTGTCTCCACAGCGTCTGATTTTCAACTCTGGCTGTCAGAATGTATTGCTCATCTTTTTTTCTTGCACTTCTTCACTCCTTCCTGTTTCTGTTTTTACGCTGTATGTGTCCAATTTCTCCTATGGTTGAAGCCATAACGGTGTATCTACTATATAAGCTGTTTCCTCATTTTAAAGGTTACAAATATGCGAATAGTGTCCTGAAACATGAAAGGTTTACACAACTCTAATAAGAAGCAGAGAGCTTCTGGCTCATTTATCTAGATTACAATGTAAAATTGTTATGTTAGAAAAAACTCAACACACAGACAAAGACATTAACTCATTGAAGAAGCACTGGGTTGGCTAGGTATTCTGTTCCCCTGCAAAACAGAATAAAAATGGGGTGATTACCCTATTTCATAAATCGCTTGCAGTTTTTATTGAAAAGAAAGAGAAGGATGAAGACGGAAGGTTGAATTTTCTTCATGCTACTATCATAATATCAATAATATTCCAATTTCCCTCCTTAATATTTATGGCCCCGCTGGCATAGATGTAGAATTTCGGGAACAACTTTCTCTCATTTTACAGTCCTGTCCAAACACAAATCTTCTTGTGGGAGGGAATTGTAATCAATTTATGAATACCTTCATCGACAGAAAATCTCTTGCCAGATAAGTTCCTCTTAAAATGCAAAAAACTTTCAAAAACACTATTCAATATAGGAGTTTGATAGATGCATGGAGGATTTTTAATCCAGACAATTTCGAATTTCCCTTTTATTCCCCCAAAAATAATTACAAATCTAGAACTGTTTATATTTTTATAACACCTCACCTACTTCCCACATTAATTCATGCAGAAATTGGAACTATATTAATATCTGATCACGCTCCTGTTTTTATTGATATAAAAATGTCATTTGAATCCTTTAAACCAAAAATATGTTTCAATAATTACTTACTAAAGGATCAAACTTTTGAGGAAAATGTTGAAATTTTCCTAAAGGAATGTTTCAACTCAAGCATTTCTTTGGGTCTACCGTTCCACATTATATGGGATGCCTTTAAGTCTATGGCTAGAGTCCATAATATTGATTACACCACAGTTTAAAAAAATTCCTTTAAAGAATCTGTACTCATACTCTCTTCTACTTGAACAGCCATACTATACTTCTAATAATGAAACTACTCTTAAACATCTTGTAGAAGCCAAATTGGCCCTTAACAAAAAATCATCTGAGGAGGCTTCCGGGGTACTAATCTAAAGATTAATTCAACATTTTATGGAGGGCGCAATAGAGCTGGAAAGTTACTGGCGAACTACCTTAAAGTCAAATCTCAAAAGACCAAAATTGTATATTATAGATGAGAAAAGGGTTAATCATCTTAAGGGCAAGTACATTTTACAATGTTCTACAAATATTTATCAGAATTTGTACACACTGGAATCCTCTCCATCAGATGCCACTCTCGATTCTTTTTTGACTCTTTTTCCCCTCATTCTTTCCCCACTCCCCACTCGACAAGGATATATCTATTGCAGATCTAAAATCTGCTTTAGCCAAATTACCAAAAGACAAAGCCACCGGACCGGATGGTTTTACCACAGAATTTTACTTATGATTTTCTCATATTCTACTTCTTCATTGCCTCTCTTTTTTACATCAATCCTTTTTTTCTCAATAACGAGGCTTGTGGTATGTTCTTGGAAGCCATGCTCTGCATGCAAGCTAAGAAAGACCTAGGTGCCGATTACGATCCGGTAAAAAACGGGTACGAACCATCGGTCGGAGAGTTTTCTTCGTCCGACTTGTACCCGGTCGGAAAACTTTACAAACATGGAATTACGATTCGCACGGAAACACCATTTCCGTACGAATCGTAAAAAACACCGACCGACGAAAAAATACGTACAAATGTGATCCGGGAATGCTGCGACGTGACGTCGGGACGCTTTCAGGCAGCGTTTCACGACCCAGGAAGTACGATGCGAACCGACAGCAGTCCGGACGGCGATATTTTCACGGCACCCAAAAAGTGCCAGAAAAGCGAAGTACGGCGCGAAACGACCAGAGTAGCTACGCGCTGGGGGTACGCACCGTACATACACGGGTGGGGGTATGACTCGAACGTACACGGGTGTACATACACAGGGGGTACGACACGTACATGGGTGTACATACACGGGGGGTATGACACGTACGTACGGGTGTACATACACGGGGGGTACGACACGTACGTACAGGGGCTGGGGGGGTCGGCGCGTACGTGCGGGGGCTGGGGGGGGTCGGCGCATACGTACGGGGGCTGGGGGGTCAGCGCGTACGTACGGGGGCTGGGGGGGTCGGCGCATACATACGGGGGCTGGGGGGGTCGGCGCGTACATACGGGGGCTGGGGGGGGTACGGCGCGTATGCGGGCACATGTCTCCATGGTTGCTATGGGTGTTCGGTGCGGACGGTGTTTTTTCCATACGGTTGTAACATCGGACGCACGGGATGGATCGTGATTCCGCGGTCGGACTTCACTTTTCACATTTGTACGGTAAATCGTCCGAGGACGTGTCGGACACATTTTCCGACCCGAGGACGTGTGGGGAATAATTCCCAATGCGGTTTGTATGGACTTTTTACCATGCGAATCGTGATTGGCAGTTTGTACGGCACTTGTACGATTCGTACGGTAAAAAGACCGGATACGAGTCGTACGGGGAATTTTTTTGCCGGATCGTAATTGGCACCCAAGACTTCTCCTTTTGTGCAAACTACCAAAACAATTTTCCTCATTAATTTGTATGACAAAAGTTTTGCGAAAAATATTAGCTCTTCGACCTAATCAATTCATCCTGGACCTGATTGGTATAGAGCAAACAGGGTTTGTTAAGGGTAGGTATATGGTTGACAATTCAAGTGCTTTCTTAAATATGATAGACCTTGCCTCTAAATGTTCTACCCCTAAGGCTGCCATCGCTCTAAATGCAGAAAAATCTTTTGATCGTGTACACTGGCACCATATGATGCAAGAATTGACATGGTAGGGTTTTGCCTCCAAAATGTTGAAGTATATTAGTTTATTTTACTCTTCTCCAACTACCTCTGTTTTTGTAAATGGCACCCAATCCCCCTATTTCCCTCTTCAATGTGGTGCCAGAAAAGGTTCCCCTTTATCACTGTTACTTTTTATTTGATCTCCGGAACCCTTTTTGCACACTCTGCACTATTCACCTTTCTTTCATGGTTTAATTTACAAAAAGACCTCCTTTTACCTGTCTGATAAATAACTACTCCAGTATATCAGGTTACAAAATCTTTTTCTAAATCTGAAGGCCTCCCTTTAAATACATTCAGTTTGAAAGAGATGTTTGAAGAAAATGATTTAAATGGAATTCTAAATTTTAAACAGCTAGGGATCAAATACTCTTCCTCAATTATGAAAACCATCCAGATTAATTTAAATGAAGTTCTTCAAAAAATTCTTCAAATGTCAGAGAAATGGTCTCCTCTTTCTCTATCCCGGTGGGGTAGGTTAGATACTATAAAGATGATGATGCTCCCCGTTATCAATTTTAATTTTATCCATGCAGCTAAAATCCCATTGACATTTTTCAAGTCTCTTAATAGCTCCCTTGGTCAATTTTTATAAACGTGTAGGAAACCATGTATTTCTTTATCCTTTTTGTGCAGACCTAAAGATAAGGGTGAAGTCAATTTTCCTAACTATCGGCAGTATCATTCCACATTTTTAATTAAACACGTTTTACCTCACATTCAATTAGCTACCAAGACACCTTTAACAGTCTGACGTCAGATGGAGGATTCTTTAATATTCTCTTTCCCTTTATAGTCATTAGTTCATTTCCCTCACCCTCACATTCTTTTGTATCATCTACCACTATGCATTCTATATCCACCTTATTTCCATTCCTTACTAGATCTCTCACATTTTTGCATGTTTTCCTAGAATCCTCTATATGCCATACTAAATCTATTCACACTATTCTTTGGAAAGATCGGGTTGCTGAAAGGAATAATTTATGTCAAACATCTATTTCAAGGGACATGTTTCCTTTCTTCATCTGAACTACGAATCAAATTTGGCCTCTCTGCCATCTCCACTCTCAAATATGAATCATAGAAAAACTCTATAGGACAACATTTTTCTTTGCTTTCGCAGGCTCCTCCCTGTACTCCCAATCCTTTCCCGGCACAATCACCATTCTACACCTAATTATCCCAAATACAAAATAGAACTTTTATGGGAATCAGAATTACAACACTCTTTTCCCATACAAACCTGCTATTCCATTTGGACAAACATTCATCACACCTCGTGCAATGCTAGCACTACACAAACGTTAGATTACTTTTATCATAGATTGTTTTTAACTCCAGCATCTGATTTGTAAGTACAACCCAAGCCTGTCAAACTCATGATGGACATTTCAAAATACACCAGGCACACACTTGCACTAATTTTTTCATTGCCCTTACATTGTCTCTTTTTGGAAGAGGTTTTGTAGAACAATTGTAATTATATGTTCTTTCACCTTTCCTTTTGAGATTGTCTATTTTTTAGGAAGTTCTTCATCTATATGGATTGGTGCTCCTAAACTGTGCACGTTTGTGGATTTGCTTATTGCTATTGCTTTTAAATTCGACAGTCATACAGCAAATAATCAGTGACAGGCGAGAGCCAGATACACATGGCCACGTACTGAACATTACAAGACATTGCATCTGCAGATTTCATACGCGATCAAGGGGATGCATGAGCCTCATCCACCGTCTGCCCACCGTCTGTGCTATTGCTTTTTTAATAATTTTATCTAACTGGAAAGACGATACAAAAGTTACTTTTTCTGGATGGTGGAACTTACTATGTCATCATCATAAAATTGACAGAGCTACTGCCACCTCCACATATCAACTTCTTCAGTAGGACATTTTTTGGTCACCTCTTACCACTTACTTTTCTATTCCTCCTGCACAGATCCAAGGCAGTAATTTTATTTTTAAACCGTCATGAACTTTTCATGTACTGTTTATTATAATATTAAGGCCCAGGCCAACCCACTCACGGATTTCCATACCTGTATGGCGGAAATGACACTCTGGCTAAACCAGAACTCACTACAATTTAATAGTGATAAAACGGAAATAATGCACTGCGCAGTTGGCAGAATTACCAGAAGTCTACCCACCGATTTTTGGCCCACGGACTTGGGGGAGTCATTAGCCCCAGTGAAATCAGTGAAGAATCTCGGAGTCAGCTTTAACGACCGTCTAAGCTTAGAGACCAATGTCAACAAGCAGATGAGTAGCTGCTTCACCTTGATGAGAGGACTGCGAAAGCTGCTACCCCTCTTACCAGCGCAGGTCAGAACCACCATAGTTAGGAGCACCATTCTCAGCCGCCTGGACTACTGTAATGCTCTGCTTCTGGAATCCCCGACCTATTTGATCTCCAGATTGCAAAGCATCCAGGCGGCAGCAGCGAAGCTGGCACTCTCCCGAGAGCGAAGATCCTCTACCACCCTCGCTCTAGCCGATCTTCACTGGCTACCTGTACATCAAAGGATCTGCTTTAAATCCTTCTGCATTGTCTTTAGGGCAGTACACGGAATGGGCCCCCGACCACTTCAAAAGAAATTCAAATGGTATATACCCACACGGTCCCTCCGTTCCTCATCTTCCAACTTGATAAGCATACCCAGAATCAGGAAAGCCACTTATGGTGGCAGAGCTTTCAGCTTAGCCGCAGCCCATCTGTGGAACAAATTGCCTATCGACATCAGGAAAACAGATGAACTGATGGCTTTCCATAAAAAGGTGAAAACATGGCTTTTCCCCAAAGTCTAATTTCACCAGAACTTTATACTCCCCCCTCCTCTGTTGCACAGTACTTTCAGCAATATGTACACAGCGCCAGGATGCCCGTAGGGTTACAGTAGCGCTCTACAAATGCTATAAATAAATAAATAAATAAGCTATTGATTGCTGTTAACCTTATATATGATGCTTTTGATAATTTATATTAACTTCTGTCGGTAAACTTTATTATATGTATCATTACATTTATTGTCCTCTTTATTACTTTTTCTCTCTTTCTTTTTCACTCTCTTTCCCTTTTCTTTTAACATAAAACTATAAAATGCAGTTTATAATATGGTGCCTTTTTATGAGGTTTTCTTCATTGGTCTGTAGTACTTAAAATGCATTATTTCACTCTTTTCATTGCTTTAACTGTTATGTATCTCTCTGCATTACTATGTTCTAATATACTTCTTCTTAGATATTAGACATGTACTGTTAAGATGTTCCCTTTTGATGTAATTGTTTCAATAATCTTTCTTAAACTTAAAAAAAAGGAACAGAGATGCAGCTCAGAATAAATACTGTGAACATATTCAAGCAGAGTTGATTATCACATTGTAAGGAAAAGTGGCATTAAACAAGCATACATTCTATATTTGTAATTAATAAATAAAAGATTAACAGATGTAACTTCAAAAAGTGGATACCTAGAAGAGCACACATGACATTTATAACAGTGTAGAGTCACACAAGCCAATTTACTGCATCCTCACTGACCAAAAAAGCTAGATTCAACCTCACTTGGTCAGACACATCATCATGTGGCCAAGTGATGTCTTAAAGACCCTTGCACCATCACAATAAACCAGGATCTGGTCTCTATGCTCACATTTCCATGCACATCGCCATAAACTCATGTGTTGCATATATTTACAAATGGCATGATGCCAGGATTAGATTTTTATGCTGAAAGCCACATTCAATTTTTCAGATGCCTTCTCACACGTCCAAATATCACAGCCACATTCTAGGAAGCACTTCATACTGTCACAATGCATGTGAACAATATTACATGTCTATGATTAGCCTTGCATGCCTGTGTACAGCATAGTATGCTCATATATTTTGTCTTATGCCCATGTGCAACCATATGGCAGGACCATCGTTATATGTTATTGATCAGTCATATATGCTGATACTGCATCACATGCCAATAGCATGTGACAAGATCATATTCTCTCACACACACACATACACTTGCCCTATACCAGTTTGGCTGTACATCAATACTCCCTCTACAATGAGAAATGCAAGTACCACTAATACTTAATCAGTTATCTACCTATCAGAGGGTGAAAGCAGTGAGTGCTGTGAATGTCCAAATTAGTCATGTAGCTACACGCTCCTTAAAAATAAGTATAGCTCCCTATGTTATATTTATGTAATGGGTTCACCCTGTCCGATGAATCCTCTAAGAAGCAAACTCAGACCAGCCAGCTTACTAAACTAATTAATACTAATATACAAAAGTGCATGATTTTACTTATTCAAACTTTGTGAATTCTACTGAAAACTTCCTAAATTTCACACATTTTGTGAGGTTCTTCGCTTAAGACATTGAGCCATAACATAATGCTTTGCAGGTACTTAAGCCTCCATTCCTTAGATTCAACAGAACAATGTTTCAGTGAAAGACATACACCACCGATTTTATTGTATTGTACTGCAACATTTATATAGGGCTTACTGCCCTTATGTGGGGTGATATCCTGGTAATGAAAAGCTCCTACATTTATTCAATACTGTTAGGCTACCTCTCCAATTGGATGACATTGGATCACCTTATTACATCGTTATATGTTATTGATCAGTCATATATGCTGATACTGCATCACATTCCAATAGCATGTGACAAGATCATATTCTCACACACACACATACACTTGCCCTATACCAGTTGGCTGTTCATCAATACCCCCTCTACAATGAGAAATGCAAGTACCACTAATACTTAATAAGTTATCTACCTATCAGAGGGTGAAAGCAGTGAGTGCTGTGAATGTCCAAATTAGTCATGTAGCTACACGCTCCTTAAAAATAAGTATAGCTCCCTATGTTATATTTATGTAATGGGTTCACCCCGGTCCGATGAATCATCTAAGAAGCAAACTCAGACCAGCCAGCTTACTAAACTAATTAATACTAATATACAAAAGTGCATGATTTTACTTATTCAAACTTTGTGAATTCTACTGAAAATTTCCTAAATTTCACACATTTTGTGAGGATCTTTGCTTAAGACATTGAGCCATAACATAATGCTTTGCAGGTACTTAAGCCTCCATACCTTAGATTCAACAGAACAATGTTCCAGTGAAAGACATACACCACCGATTTTATTGTATTGTACTGCAACATTTATATAGGGCTTACTGCCCTTATGTGGGGTGATGTCCTGGTAATGAAAAGCTCCTATATTTTTTCAATACTGTAAGGCTACCTCTCCAATAGGATGACATTGGATCACCTTATTACATTTAATAAGTGCTAACATTTGATTGGAAACAGGTAGTAATGTCATGTTTAGTGTCAAATGAATTGCAATTTGAAATCCTCTTTAATGGTACGGTTGCATTTTAAATCAATATTCTGAAAATGGCACTTTTAGAAAGTTGTCATTTTCATTTCCTAACCATTTGGTTCCTGTTGCCTGTGTCCTTGGTCACATTGCCCTGCTTCTAGGCTTTTTGTATTCCTCCAAGACAGTGAAACAATAGGGCTAAGGTGTGGGCAGGATGGGCCATCCTCGCAGAATGCACCATTCTGGTAGGATGGGTAGGGCAGAGCTGTACCCAGCCCCACTATTACTTCTGACAAACGAACAGAAGACAGGGACCAAGGTGCATTGATGGTTGGCCTGACTCAGCGGTAGCTCCTGCTACCTTCTTCTTCACAGCAGCACATACTGTTCAACGGGATCTCTCAGCGAAGGTTCCGGCCTCATGGAGACCTTGTCTGCTACAGCCTGCAGCTTCGCCCCGCTGGAAATTTTCGATTTCCAAAAAAGTGTCAAAATCCAAAGGTAGAAACCTTCACCACAACTTCATCCAGCGGCTCCCTGATGACAATATCTCCTCCTCGGACACCTCCAACTGCCTTACCCCACTGAACTTTACCTCCTCAGGAACTTTTCTTCTAAATTTCTTATAAGTCCAAAGGTAAGCCTAATACACTTCATGTACCAGGACCATGCTCAATTGCGGTCGGACATAACTCTGCCACGGTCTCACGAGACCCATGAAGGCAAGGGCTGCAATACCTCACATAAGGTTAGTAAGGGTTTTATAATAATTGCAATACAATACAATACAATCTGTGGAGTATGTCTTCCACTGGAACAATTGTCTTGCTACATATCAAGTATGAAGACGTTAAGACCTGTAGAGCATTATTTTATGGATCAATGTCTCAAGTGAAGACCTCCACAACATTTGTGAAATACTGATACATTGTCAATGGAATTTCACAAAGTAAGCATTAGCACAGTTTTCCATATTTCAAATGATAACCTGGGTTTGGCAATTTCATGGTGCAGCATGTTAGATATTTAATGAGTGAGGTGGATGGGATTTTGTGAGGTGAATGGAAGGTATCAGGCTGTGACCAGGTGATGAACACATAGCAATAATGTCCTCTTTTGCTAGGGAACAGGAAATGAGCAAAGTGAAGAAGGCAGGTTCAAATGATGGGCCTGAAGCCAATGCTTTGTGTCTTAGTTAAAAACTATTTTATACTAAAACAACTATTTTCCGATTTGACTCAGGAGTATATGACAGGTTTGGGGGGCTATGGCTGATGTGTGTGTGTGTGTGTTGGGATGCTGGGGACACAAACAATTAACTTAACCATCAAGAAGCAGGAGGCAGCTGGATCAGAAGATGAACTGGAAATAATTATAATTGTTCATATGTGTAATTTGCCATTTTACCACGGAAAAAACGTTTTTAATTTTCCAAGAATGGTGAAAAACACATGCATGGTGAAGTGCACTGTCATAATTAGGAACTCTCATGATTTATTTTTTTATTCTGTCTTTAGGTCTCCTTCCCAGCTGTTCCCGTCCCACATCCTTCCCTCTTTTGATCACCTCAAAATTCTGAGCTATTAGGCATACAGAATTGAGGCTATTGAGAGGTGGACATTGTAAAGCCTCGAACCAATCCTGAGGATGTGTCCGTCTGAAAGAATAACCAGCTCATGTATTATCTACCTCCTGGTCGGTTCAGGGTCAAGTTGGCCACCTTAGAGGATGCGTTAACAGCCCTAGCATTAGTATAAGAAACAAAGTGAAGCAGATGCAATGAAATCCGTTTGATGTTAGTTCAGTAAGGTTTACTGGGAGTTTGCTCCTGACATGTGGCCCCGTTCACAGTAGAGATTCCAACCCCTATTCCTTTGGCAGCGCCAGATCGTACAAGAAATATCAAGAGGTGTTTAGTGAACAACAGGCAGAAGTCTTACCTCCACATAGGTCTTAGCACTGCCAAATCGTTCTAATCCTAGGAGCAGTGGCACCACGTGGGAGAATTTACACACTAGAAGAGCCGGAGAATGAACACTTGCTGCAATATTTAGAGAAGTTTCAGGCAAATGGCTTCATATGCCCTTCCAAATCTCCAGCAGCCTCACCTCTATTCTTCATACCTAAGGCCAATGGTGATTCAAGAGCTTGCATTGACTTTAGAGCCTAGTATAACATAACGGTGAAAAATCGTTACCCATTACCGTTAGTTCCGGTCCATTTAGATCAATAAAGAAGGCCATGATATACAACGAATTAGATCTAAAGAGCATATTATTAGATACGTATGGGACAGGGTGCTGAATAGAAGATGGCTTTTTGGACAGATATCATTTATTTGAGTATACAGTTATGCCGTTTGGTTTATGCAACGCCCCAGCGGCGTTTCAAATTTTTGAAATGATGTACTGAGGGAATTTCTGGACATCTTTGCGATCGTCTATATTGACAATATGTGGATAGATTCCTTCAATGTCGCAGTTCACAGTCACCATGTCCGCACTGTCCTCATGGCACTTCGAGGAACAACCTGTTTAGCAAGTGTGAGTTTTATGTGGCAAGAGTTACATTCGTAGGGGTGATGCTCTCATCAGATGGTCAAGAACTGGTAGAACTCAAGATCCAGGCAGTAAAAGACTGTCCAGAGCAAAAAATGTACGTGCTATACAATGTTTTCTAGGGTTTGTGAATTTCTATTGCAGATTTATTAATCAGTTCTCAAAG
This sequence comes from Triturus cristatus, assembly GCF_964204655.1. NCBI lineage: Eukaryota > Metazoa > Chordata > Amphibia > Caudata > Salamandridae > Triturus > Triturus cristatus. The sequence goes on from NC_140588.1 coordinate 274,154,163, forward strand.
GTGGTTTCTCCAAACACAAAGCTGCTGAGATAAAATTAATCCTTTCAGTCAAGGGCAGAAACACAAGAAACCTTCAGTCAGTTGAAACAGGCATTTACCTTTGCTCTTATACTGGCGCACTACGATCCAGAGAACCTTACATCATTGAGGAAGATGCATCAGAAGTGGTGATAGGAGCAGTACTATCGTAAAGACATGAAAAGACAGGAGAGATGCATCCTGTGGCTTACCTGTCTCAGAAATTAAGTATGGCGGAGGCTCACTATACCATTGAGGAGAAGCAATTGTTAGCCATCTGAGATGCCTTCTGTGAATAGAGACATTATCTGAAGGGAGCCAAATGTGTGATTACAGTAAACCCAGAGCACTGTAACTTACAATTTATGAAGTCTGCCCAGTTATTGTCTCCAAGACAAGTATGTTGGATGCTATTCTTTAGGGAATTCAACTTTGTGGTCACCTATCGACCAAGGATAGAAAATTGGAAGGCAGATGATGTTACCCAGCAAGAGACCACTATGGGGCAAGGTGTTCAGAAAATTCAAGCCATCATAGACGCTTAAAGAGTAATTTGTATTCTCCAAACCCAAACAGACCAGTTTCTTGGAAAAAGTATCACGGGCAACACAGAAACCTGTATGGAAGCAATGACTAAGAAAACATCCAGAATGGTAGGTGAAACAAGGTCTCAGAGTACAGGGAACACAAATATCAATACCCTCTGTAGACCTACAAAAACAAGTGTTGCAGCGGTGTCATGATGCATCTAGCGTAGGACACAATGGTATAGACAAAAACATCGAAAGAGTGTTAAGACAATTCTGGTGGCCTACGGTAAGAACAGATGTACAAATCATGCTACAAAAATCCTGAAAATGCATGAAGCAAAGACTGATCATATGAAGCAACAAGGGTTACTCCAACCCCTGCCTACTCCAGAGGTCCCATGGGAAAACATATAATTGGATTTTATTGTAGGACTACCCAGGGATAAACGTTTAACTACCATTCTTGTGGTAGTCGATAGCCTACTAAGTTAGGTCACTTCATTGTCTGTTGTCAACTGCCGACTTCAGGACAGTTAGCTCTATCACATCGTCAGATTACATAGTCTTCCTGCAGTCATAGTGTCAGATCGAGGCACACAATTCACAGCCCAGTTCTGGAAAGTGTGCTGTTCAACATTGCAAATCTCATCCGCCAAATCCACAAGTTTCCACCCACAAATGGACGGTCAGACAGAACGTCTGAACCAGACACTGAAACAATTCTTATGTTACTATATGGATAAGACTACAGACACATGGGTGAATCTTCTATGGCTTGCGGAAGTGGCCTATAATAGTGCCAAACATAGTTCAACCAAGATGGCATCGTACTACAGTACCTATGGGTTTCATCCACGGTTCATGCCTCTTATAGATACTACTGTTACTCACAGACTATCAGAGGTCCAAGGACGAGTGAGACACATACAACATACTTTTAAACGAATGCAAAGCCATTTACAGGAAGCAAAGACACAAAATAAGAAATATGCCGACAAACTTCGAAGACCCAGTCCGATTTACCAGAAAGGAGATTTGATGTGGTTATCTACAAAAAATTTACGTTTCAGGAGATATAGTGTGTTTCATCAAAGATTCATTGGTCCCTACAAAATATTGAAATGCATCAATCCTGTGACAGTGAAATTGGCGTTATCCTAAAATATGAGAATACATCCCGTTTTCCACAGCGAAAAAAAACCATCCTCAATTTGGATTAACAATGAACCTGAATACGAAGTCAAGGCTATCTTGGATTCCAAGAAAAGAGGATCTTGTTGGTGGTATTTTTTAGCATGGAAAAGACTGTGGTCCTGAAGAGAACTCTAGGGAACCAGCCTTTGGTATCATCATGTTTCATGAAAGCCTTTCATGCTCCTTTTCCGAAGAAACCAAGACCCTGTCAGTGTTCTCCAGAGAAGGGATGTACTGTACTGTACACTAGGCAAGTGAGTGCAGAATGATTAAAGCAGTGAATGCTGCCAGTATCATAAAAAATGACACAAAATGGCTGGGTCCAAACTGGAATGGCATGGTGAGCAAAAAAACGATGGATTTAGGCCCAGATCTCTGTACTGGGGTGAATGTATGACATTGTTCTGCATTCTGTCCATCAATAGTTCTTTTTGCATTTGTCACTCCGAGTGAGACGGGTATGCTCAGACGTGAGTCCCGTGCTCTCCATGCCACTGGAATCAAGCTATCCTGGCTGAAGAGGGGTGAAACCCTGAAACCGGTCCTAGGATGCTTGTTTCCAGTCCACGGAGGACCTGGCCTGGCAGTTCGGGCAGGACTGTTCCCATGGGGCACAGGGTCAAGACTGATTTGCATATGGCTGGGTCCAAACTGGAATGGCATGGTGAGAAAAAAAATGATGGATTTAGGCCCAGATCTCTGTACTGGGGTGAATGTATGACATTGATTTGCATTCTGTCCATCAATAGTTCTTTTTACAAAATAGATCCGTAAAACATGCTTCTAAAACTACCCAATATGCATATATGTTTGAGTGGTTATGTACATAGTGGCACTGAGGGAACTTTGAGAAATCATAATGGTACTCAGGTGCTTTATTAAACAATTGGGACATTGTAGAGGGTGGTTTAATTGCAGCAGATCTGGTTCATATTCATTGCAGCATACAGAACTACAAATCCCATGATGCTGAGCGAGTGTCTGCTTGCACGCAGCTATGCTGACAGTATCGCACTGCAGATTATGCCTTGCATTCCAGCATTACGGAGAAAGGTTCTAAAAAGCTTTGACAGTAGTGGGAAGGGTGCACTTGCACCAGTCAACACTGAGTTCAATCCGCTCCTGCCTCAGTCTTAGTATTCAGATGTTGACATGCGCAATGAATCTCTGTACTGCCATTCTGAAGTTCAAAGCACAGATGAAGCACCTCTTCCCTCCACCACGTATAAAGCCAGGTGAATTAATTCTGGCTCTGGTGGTCAAGGAGAGGTGTTATTTTCATTTTGTGTAAACGGCACATTGCACTTATGGTTTGACCCTGATTGACATTGGACCGAAGCCCTGTGTATGTAACGGAGCGTATTTGGGAATTTGCTTCTAATATACTTTGCAGTTCTTGTCATTTGCATTTTCACGTGCTATGGAGGAAAATAACCACTGTTGCAAAGTGGATTGAGAGCTCACTTGTACTGTATATTTTGCTATTTTACCAGGGGTGAACAAGAGTCCCTGGGTTAACTCTTCTCCTGTGATGTAAGGCTTCCTAACTTCTATGGTGGGTATTGTATAGACCAACAATACTGCATTTCATGGTTAGAGAAGATGATTCTAGGGTCTGAGAGAAAAGGAGGATTAATGATCTCTCTGAAACTTGTACTATTACAGAGAAGCATCATTAGGAGTTTACTGAGACAAGAACTCCGTAAATACCCTATCTCATAAGAACAAAAATCTCGGTCTTTTACTTTTCAGGTAATAAAGGAGGGTTAAGGTTACATATATATATATTTGTGAATTGAGAATTAGGAACTCTCATGATTTATTTTCTTATTCTTTCTTCAGGCCTCCTTCCCAGCAGTTCCCTTCCCACATCCTTCCCTTGCTTGATCACCTCAAACTTCTGTGCTATTTAGGCATACAGAATTGAGGCTATCAAGAGGTGGACATAATTGAGCCTTGAACCGATCCTGAGGATTTTTCTAGCTGACATACCCAGATCACCTTACCTTTTCTGGTGAAAACAGACACATTAGGTCCAGAAGCGGCTTGGCCAGAAATTGGAGCTGGAAGCTATTATCCTTTGTTTGAATGCTAGGTATCTGCCCTTTATAGAACAAAGAGTTTGCAAGTTGTCCTACATTTTTAAAAATGATGTATTAATGAATAGGAGGACATAACTATATTTTGTTTGTTATGGGACAGAGGCATAGGAAGTCTAGTATAATTTTAATTTGCTACTGTTGGAGCTGTCAGCGATAATGCCGAAAGAATACCAATGTGGCATAAACTGGAACCAGATAATCTACATTCTTTGGACAAATATATCATTGCAGTGCTGCGATACCCACTGCAAGTACCACTATAAGAACTTTTATTAAGGTGCTGGACTACAGACATTTTTTCAAGCAAGGACAATACACTCATCTTCTTATTGACAGCAAAGGTGTAAATGCAGACCTGAGTGAGGCAAAAAGTACAAAATACATCTGTGGTAACAGATGAGCTGTGTAAAGAAGAAGGTAATGCTGATGTCTGGTAAATGGCATAGTTACAGGGCACCCTGTACCCCTAATAAACATGGGTCTATAGTCAAAGAAGATAAGGAGTGTTCTGCTAAGGCAACTTAATTATATACAGATGAAAAATATGAAGAAGACCTCAAACAGGTGATACACATACCCAACGTTCTCAGTTAGCTTTCAGGGTCAAGACTGACCTGCCTATGGTGGTATCTAAACTGAGAATTCATGAAAAGCAGGTAGATAAGACAAACTCTCTATAACATAGAAGTATATTATTACTCCTTAACTAACATATGCTATTTCACATTTCTTATTGCGTGCATTTTCAGTAAAATTAATAAGGATGACAAAACCCAAGACTGCAGAAAAGGCGACAACAACAAAATAGATAATAACATTAAGTAATACAACATATTACCAGTATATATAAAAATAAAATATTCATGAATAGTTTGACCTGTTGTTTTGTACTTGACCATTGATTAAGACATTGTTCTGGTTTTAGCCACTGTGGATAACTGGCAATGCATGGCACCTACCTATGCCTACACAATATCCATGCCATTCATGTTGCAGGGGTGCTTTCCATGAGCCCTTGTGTATCTTTGTTGCCGCATAATTAGTGCGATTGATATCAGTGCTTATATAGTGGACACCAAAGCCAAAAGTGGCCTTCAGGGCTACAACAAATTTATGCAAAAAACATCTGAATAAGTCCTTTGTGAATATCACTCTGCAAGTTGGTTGCACAATAAAAAGGGCTGTGGAGATGGAATTAAAGGCAACTGAAATGTTTTAATATACAGCATTTTTCTCCACGGCTGTGTCTTTTTTAGGTCTAACCTTTGAGATACCTTTAGCTGTCACACCAAACTGTTGTTTCCCCCCCAAATTCACTTCATACAGCATAAGGGAAGGAATGGGTCATTCCACGTTACCCACTGGCTCCCTTCACTGTGACTGATCGCACGCAGCCTGTGCACATTATTGACATCCACCTAAAAATAGTTCCTTTTTCTTCAGTGAGAAACCTGCTTCCCATTGTGCTTTTTCGTTTAAGTTATTTTTTAAATTAGCTTTAAACAGCAGCTATTTATTTTGCTTGCACATTCTGTGCCCACTTAGACGCTGATTAATTTTCTGTCTCCTTTTTATTAAAGTTATAAAGTGTTAAAGAGACATTGTAACATTGTAGCTGCCTGCAATTTAAGTGTTTGTTTAACTTGTGATTTATTCTTGTCTCCAGCACAAATAATAATCCAATGCTTGACAGAACTAAGAATAAATAAATAAAAGAATCATTACAACACCAGTTCTGCAGGATTCATTTCTTGACAGGTCAAATCTATATATGAGAACAGTATATATACAGTTTCCATCATGAATTACAAAACAGAGACCTTGCAAATTGGGAATCAATAATATTATTCTTGGCCCCTTGGTTACTGTAACAATCAACAATAGTGAGGAAGGAGCAGAGCTCAAAAGTGAAGGTGATGTTCAGCGTTTCACCATCTTTAGGTGGAAGGATAAAAGCGGTAAATATTTACTTACAAAACACTTCTGATTCATATGTGCCTAACAAAAAATGAATGTGTGTCCTCATGTAACGTAAGTGGTGCTATGTAAAGCGCTCTGATACCTGATTGGATTCAGGTCAAGTTCGCGCTATATAAAACTGTGCTAAAAAAAATAAAAAATATGGCATTGCTCAATTTATTTGGGGAAAATGGCTACACTGTAAATCATTTGCTTGCCATTATGGATTATCTTGAATGGCATCCATCAAGATACAATGTAAGAGGTGTTCTGGTGGTTGTTGCACTTTTCACCCCTAACCCATTGCTGGTAAGGTTACAGTTTGTTACACTGATGGACATATTGTAGCTGAAGCTGCTACTGTGTTGACACATGGCACTAAGTAACAGGGGGCGGCTCATTGCTGCACGGTTCACCTCTAGCTCAATTGTTCATATCCTAGAGTCAGAGTTCACATTCCTCACAGGAATTTCCTGCCCACTGGAATTGAGCTATTATGAATATTATGATTATTATGATCATTATTATTATTATTATTATTATTATTATTATTATTATTATTATTATTATTATTATTACTGATAATAATGGTTACTCTTATTATTCCTATTAATATTGTTATCATTAAGGTGTTATTATGTTCAACATCATCATCATTAATATCAACATCATCATCATCATCTTCATAATTATTCCATTTATAGCACACACTTCGACCAGTACAAGAGTATTTTACATTGCAACAAGGAAGAGGTGTGGCGCCGCGGCCAGGGCAACTGACGCCGGAATCTGGGGTTCACGGTTCGATTCCCGGCACCTGTGGCAGATTAGCCCAGCACCATGTGACTCTGGGCAATAGGTTGCTTCTTAAGGGTGATTGTTCGCGCTTTACAAATGTGGATTATTATTATTATTACAATGTTAACATGTTAGGACTAAATCTACTTGGTGAGAGGGTTAACAGATTTGAACTCACGATCTACCCAGTATATGAGTGCTATTGAGTCAGTGATCACTTCATAAAGCGTAGTCGTCAAATTGTCTGAAAATGGCAGTCTGGTGCTGCTTTTTGCGCTGTAGATTTTCTGAATTTTGGGCGGTCGGAGAAGGAGGGTTGCTCCTCACGCACCTAATGCGATGATAGCAACTCAAAATAACTGTATATCATCTGTACTTGTGCCTAAAGTTTTGGTAATTGCGTTCTCCTTGTCACTATATACCCCTCTTTGCACAACATGTCTATATTCTATTCTCGTTTATGTTACTCATCATTTTCAACCCTCATACTATTCACCGCCTTTGCTCTCTTGTGCATTTTTTGTTGGAAAAGTTCACTGTATGTCAATGAATACATGACTAACTAGAGTAGGAGCTCCAAATAGACTGAGCTATTTACAAGGATGAGGAGTATTCAGTCCTACTTTGCACACTCATAAATTGCAATTGACAAAAGTAGGGGTGTAAATCCATACATCAGACTCCTGTTTCTTATATGTGTAATAATACGGTGCATGTGCAGATTAATCCACACTCGTAAACCGACTACTGAGGTGCAAATCTATACAACAGAGACTCCTGTCTCGGGGGCGTGGCTTAGCGCCCAAGGAGAATGGCGGCGCCGGAGTAGAGCTCCGTCCGCGCCAGGGTCCGTTTGGCGGTTTGCGCATCATACGCGACCAGTGAAGGGAAGCCTCCGCTTCTTAAAGGTGGTGGGCATGCCTTGAACCAGCTTTTGCCGCCGTGCCGGCTTTCTTTTGGACTCTTCTGCCACTTTCAGTCTCGGTCGCGGCTCCGTAACGGCCGCGACCGCCATTTTTTTTTTTTTTTGCCCAGGATCCTCTCAGCAGCGCGTCCTGCGCATGCTAAATGCCTGAATGCCTCATCAATTCTGCATTAGCGCAGCACCATGAGAAATACAGATACTACAGCCTCAGCATTTTCAGGTGACTTTTTCTTAATTTTTATGGCTCTCTCATGACTTATTGGACATTTTCAGATCCTCCTCATACTCGGCGTCCATTTTGGAATATTTTCTCGCCAACCTCTTCTGGCTGCCATTTTTCTATCTTTCATGTTCCTTGGATCCTGTAAAGTGTTTGATGGCTGATTATCCCAGCACGGTACACAAGCGCAATTATATCAAGAATTCCAAGCTCTTCACAGAATTGGCCCTCCTAGAAGCCTCCCAGTCTTTACCTGCCAATGAGATGACGTCTCATGTGGAAGCCTCTTCACAGCCTTCTGCAAAAACGATGCCTAAGAGGTTGAAAAAAGATCCACCTTCACCTCCCAAGTCCTCTTCGACCATCTCGATGGAGTTACTCCTCGAAGAGATACGGGCCTTGCGCCCTTTCATAGAAGAAACCAACGCTAAATTGCAGGTCCTTACTGACAACTGGGCTTCGATGGATGAAAGAGTGTCGTCGGTGGAGCGCGATGTCTCTTCTCTTCAGGACTCTGCAGCCAAGGTCACCCATCTGCATGCGCAAGTATCCTCTCTTCAGAAGCAGGTGGAGGACTTGGAAAACCGCAATAGACGCAACAATCTTCGCCTTTACGGCCTGGTGGAAGGATGCGAGGGGAATGACCCTATCAATTTTTTCAAGTCATTTCTTCCCAAGCTTTTACACTTGCCCGAGAACCCACCGCTCAATATCCAGCGTGCCCACAGGCTTGGCCGAGCTTCCTCCTCTTTATCTGTGCCAGCGAAGCCCAGAGGTGTAATAATGTATTTTTTGGAGTACACAGATCTACTGAGGGTTCTTACGGCAGCCAAAGCCTCTCCACGTCTTACTTGGTCGGGTTCCACTTTATTCTTTGCGCAAGATTATGCTAGAGCTACAGCAAACCGACGTAAGGCCTTTTTGGACATGAGACCTGACCTTCGCTCCATTGGTGCCCGATATGGTCTCTTTCACCCCTGCCTATTTAAAGTTACCTACAATAATAAAACCCCAACATATGAGGAGCCTACGCGACTTCGAAGTTTCCTGAACTCTTGCAACCAGTCTGACATGGAGCTCTCTGGACCTTCTTCTTCGCTCCCACCGTGACTCTTTCCGAAGTTATACTCTGCTGTTACAGTTTTCAGCTGTTGCTGATTTTTCTCACTCAAATGTTCTTTGACTTGTATGTGTTTTTGATGTGTTTATACTTTTTACAGTAATGTTTGTTATTCACGCCATAGTTTCTTGGTCCGCCCTATCTTTTGCTTGTCTAGTGTCTTTGTCGCTTGTCGTTGCCTAACCTTGTTATTTTTCTTCCCTCATAGCTCAATGTTGCGCGTTCCGCCTTGTTCCTCTGGTTGGACGTCTCGCCGACCCGAGTGCCCTACCTTCTCCAGTTGGCCCTACCTCCCTCCCCTCGTCTTCACGTGCGTTTTTGCATGTTCCTGTTCCTGACCGTACCTCTCCTAATTTACCCCTTGTAAGTATCCCTCATATCCTTTATGTCATGTCTGTTTTTGTTCTGGTTTTATTGCCCTTGATTTTTCCCTTCTTATCTTCAGGTTTTTTGGTGTCATTACCTTTTTTAAGACCTTTTTCTTTTTCTCTCTCTCTTTCCCTTTTTCTCCTCACCTTTCATTGGTTTCCTCGGTCATGCCTCATTCTCATTATACACTTCATTCCCTTGTCACTTAACCTCTCCTATGACTTATATTTCCTTTCCTTTCCTTTTGGACGTTCTCTCACTCATTTTATTTTTTCATTGGTCTCTTTGCGCATGTTCTGGTTTCTCTTTCACTGGACCTTTATTATTACTATCTCCGGATTTTATCTTGCCATCTCATTGATCTCAGTAACACTTTGGCTTTCCTCTATCTTTATGGCATTTCTCAGTCTTCTCTTCCTCTGCCTATTTCTGTCCTTTTCATTTCTTCTCTATTCTTTCCCTTTCTTTCTCTTTCTTGCGTCTTTTATTTTTCACGAGGCTTTCTTTCAATGTTTTATTCCCTCTTTGTATTCTTCTTTTAATAATCTTTAATGTCGGTGCGTATTGTATCCTGAAATGTTAAAGGTCTTCATTCTCCTATTAAGAGGCAAAAAATCCTTTCTCATCTAGCCAAATTGAATGTAGACATTGCCTTCTTGCAAGAAACACATCTGTCTGATGTTGAAGCTGCCAAGCTCAAGAGAGGTTGGGTTGGTGATGTTTTCTCTGCCCCCGGGGATGGTAAAAGAAATGGTGTGGCTGTGTTAGTTCGCAAATCTCTTTCTCACTCTCTCTTGTCTTCTGAGTCAGATCCCGAGGGCAGATGGTTATATGTCAAACTTTCCTCGAAGGGTATTCCCATCTCCCTTCTCAACATTTACGCACCTACTGGCGGTGACCCCGCCTTTTGGCGTACAATGGCTTCCCGTATTTCTGAATACATTGATGATAATTTTATTATGGCAGGAGATTGCAACTTACCCCACGACCCCTTTTTGGATAGACATTCCAAAGTATCCTATATACCCAATAAGTCTCACAAGTTGTTTGTTCAGGCAGTCTCCCAGCACAAACTAGTTGATGCCTGGCGTTTATGCAATCCTACTACTAAAGAGTTTACTTTTTACGCCCCATCTCACCAATACCAGTCCCGCATTGATTATGTTTTTCTTTCTCATCATATCTCCCAGTCACTCACTCACGCCGACATTGGCCCCATTCTGTTCTCTGATCATGCCCCTGTTTTGGTTAACATTGATGTTTTACCCAAACTCACTGGGCTAAAGCGATGGCGCTTTAATAACACTCTCCTTCTTGATCCCAAATTCACTACCTCCTTTGCTGATTTTACCACAGAATTTTTTGCCATTAATGATACGCCCGATGTGTCCAAGCATGTTATTTGGGACGCTTACAAGGCTGCAGCCAGGGGTTTCATCATTGATTTTGTGGCTAAAAAGCGTAAAACCGCTCTTAAGCATACCAGCGATCTTCTCCTTACGATTAAAAAACTGGAGCATTCTTTTTACACCTCCCATTCGCAGGAAAGTTTGACTACTCTTATTGAAGCTAAGATGCAATTTAACAAACAATCCACTGATGATGCTTCGTTATATCTGTTGAAATCTAGTTCAAAATGTTATGGGGGTAAGAATAGAGCGGGGAAGGTTTTAGCCAATTATTTAAAAGTTAAGCAACACAAACTGAATATTGAATCTGTTTTTGATGCTAATTCTGTTTTAAAACATACGGATGCTGATATTTTAGAAGAATTTTCCCGCTTTTATGCCACGCTTTATTCTTCTGAAACTCACCCTACTCCCCAATCCCTTGCTAACTTCTTCTCTAGCATTCAGGCTCCCCCCAATTTCCCTGTTGACTTATCCACTCTTGAAACGCCCATCTCCAGTTCCGACCTATATACTGCGCTTCAGTCACTTAAGAAGGATAAGGCTCCGGGTCCGGATGGATTTACCGTGGAATTTTATTTGCAATTCTCTAAATTACTACTACCCAGATTACAATCTCTTATTGATTCTTTTGTCCTTAGTGGTACTTCCTCTGGCACTTTCTCAGACGCCCACATATGCATAATACCCAAAGAGGGAAAAGATACCCAGTATTGCAAGAATTATAGACCAATCTCTTTAGTCAATATTGATTACAAGATATACGCTAAATCCCTTGCCATAAGACTAGACCCCTTTCTTCCTAAATTATTGGGCCCAGAACAGTCTGGTTTTGTTAAAGGTCGTTTAATCTCAGACAATACCAGACTTTTGTTTAATGTCCTGTCCAAATCCTCACGATTTCAGGATTCGTTAACAGCAATTGCTTTAGACGCAGAAAAAGCGTTTGACAGAGTAGAGTGGACTTTTCTTTTCTCCGCCCTCAGATGGTTTGGGTTTGGTCCTAATTTTATTTCCTTTGTTTCTTTCCTGTACTCCAATCCCAGAGCGGCGGTTTGTGCTAATGGCCTAATCTCTTCTTTCTTCAACTTAGGTAGAGGAGTTCGTCAGGGCTGTCCCCTTTCCTCCTTCCTTTTTAATCTGGCCTTAGAACCCTTCCTCTCAAAACTTCGCCAAAATCCTAATCTGCATGGTTTCCACTGCTCTCAGACAAACATTAAACTTGCGGCCTATGCGGATGACATCCTTCTCTTTATTTCCAACAAGGCTGCAGCCAGGGGTTTCATCATTGATTTTGTAGCTAAAAAGCGTAAAACCGCTCTTAAGCGTACCAGCGATCTTCTCCTTACGATTAAAAAACTGGAGCATTCTTTTTACACCTCCCATTCGCAGGAAAGTTTGACTACTCTTATTGAAGCTAAGATGCAATTTAACAAACAATCCACTGATGATGCTTCGTTATATCTGTTGAAATCTAGTTCAAAATGTTATGGGGGTAAGAATAGAGCGGGGAAGGTTTTAGCCAATTATTTAAAAGTTAAGCAACACAAACTGAATATTGAATCTGTTTTTGATGCTAATTCTGTTTTAAAACATACGGATGCTGATATTTTAGAAGAATTTTCCCGCTTTCATGCCACGCTTTATTCTTCTGAAACTCACCCTACTCCCCAATCCCTTGCTAACTTCTTCTCTAGCATTCAGGCTCCCCCCAATTTCCCTGTTGACTTATCCACTCTTGAAACGCCCATCTCCAGTTCCGACCTATATACTGCGCTTCAGTCACTTAAGAAGGATAAGGCTCCGGGTCCGGATGGATTTACCGTGGAATTTTATTTGCAATTCTCTAAATTACTACTACCCAGATTACAATCTCTTATTGATTCTTTTGTCCTTAGTGGTACTTCCTCTGGCACTTTCTCAGACGCCCACATTTGCATAATACCCAAAGAGGGAAAAGATACCCAGTATTGCAAGAATTATAGACCAATCTCTTTAGTCAATATTGATTACAAGATATACGCTAAATCCCTTGCCATAAGACTAGACCCCTTTCTTCCTGAATTATTGGGCCCAGAACAGTCTGGTTTTGTTAAAGGTCGTTTCATCTCAGACAATACCAGACTTTTGTTTAATGTCCTGTCCAAATCCTCACGATTTCAGGATTCGTTAACAGCAATTGCTTTAGACGCAGAAAAAGCGTTTGACAGAGTAGAGTGGACTTTTCTTTTCTCCGCCCTCAGATGGTTTGGGTTTGGTCCTAATTTTATTTCCTTTGTTTCTTTCCTGTACTCCAATCCCAGAGCGGCGGTTTGTGCTAATGGCCTAATCTCTTCTTTCTTCAACTTAGGTAGAGGAGTTCGTCAGGGCTGTCCCCTTTCCTCCTTCCTTTTTAATCTGGCCTTAGAACCCTTCCTCTCAAAACTTCGCCAAAATCCTAATCTGCATGGTTTCCACTGCTCTCAGACAAACATTAAACTTGCGGCCTATGCGGATGACATCCTTCTCTTTATTTCCAACAAGGCTGCAGCCAGGGGTTTCATCATTGATTTTGTAGCTAAAAAGCGTAAAACCGCTCTTAAGCGTACCAGCGATCTTCTCCTTACGATTAAAAAACTGGAGCATTCTTTTTACACCTCCCATTCGCAGGAAAGTTTGACTACTCTTATTGAAGCTAAGATGCAATCTAACAAACAATCCACTGATGATGCTTCGTTATATCTGTTGAAATCTAGTTCAAAATGTTATGGGGGTAAGAATAGAGCGGGGAAGGTTTTAGCCAATTATTTAAAAGTTAAGCAACACAAACTGAATATTGAATCTGTTTTTGATGCTAATTCTGTTTTAAAACATACGGATGCTGATATTTTAGAAGAATTTTCCCGCTTTCATGCCACGCTTTATTCTTCTGAAACTCACCCTACTCCCCAATCCCTTGCTAACTTCTTCTCTAGCATTCAGGCTCCCCCCAATTTCCCTGTTGACTTATCCACTCTTGAAACGCCCATCTCCAGTTCCGACCTATATACTGCGCTTCAGTCACTTAAGAAGGATAAGGCTCCGGGTCCGGATGGATTTACCGTGGAATTTTATTTGCAATTCTCTAAATTACTACTACCCAGATTACAATCTCTTATTGATTCTTTTGTCCTTAGTGGTACTTCCTCTGGCACTTTCTCAGACGCCCACATTTGCATAATACCCAAAGAGGGAAAAGATACCCAGTATTGCAAGAATTATAGACCAATCTCTTTAGTCAATATTGATTACAAGATATACGCTAAATCCCTTGCCATAAGACTAGACCCCTTTCTTCCTGAATTATTGGGCCCAGAACAGTCTGGTTTTGTTAAAGGTCGTTTCATCTCAGACAATACCAGACTTTTGTTTAATGTCCTGTCCAAATCCTCACGATTTCAGGATTCGTTAACAGCAATTGCTTTAGACGCAGAAAAAGCGTTTGACAGAGTAGAGTGGACTTTTCTCTTCTCTCCGCCCTCAGATGGTTTGGGTTTGGTCCTAATTTTATTTCCTTTGTTTCTTTCCTGTACTCCAATCCCAGAGCGGCGGTTTGTGCTAATGGCCTAATCTCTTCTTTCTTCAATTTAGGTAGAGGAGTTCGTCAGGGCTGTCCCCTTTCCTCCTTCCTTTTTAATCTGGCCTTAGAACCCTTCCTCTCAAAACTTCGCCAAAATCCTAATCTGCATGGTTTCCACTGCTCTCAGACAAACATTAAACTTGCGGCCTATGCGGATGACATCCTTCTCTTTATTTCCAACCCTGCCATCTCCATTCCTGCCTTTCTGGCTGAAGTCCGTGATTACTCCCAAATTTCCGGTTATAAGTTGAACAATGACAAATGTGAAATTTTACCCCTCACAAAATTCACCTTCAAACCTGATTTCATTACATCCAATTTCACTTGGAATGCCTCGCATATCAAATATCTTGGTTTGCACATTACCCCCTCCCTTTCAGACACTGTCTCAATATGCCTTAGCAAATGTACCCAGAGATTGTCTGACCTTACTTCCAGGTGGCACCCACTTTACCTTTCCTGGTGGGGTCGCCTCGACACGATTAAAATGATGCTTTCCCCAATAGTTCTCTACACTATTTCTAACATTCCAATTCCTATTCCAGCTAAATTTTTTAAGAAAATCAACACTATTCTTTCTTCTTTCCTCTGGTCAGGCAAAAAAGCGCGCATGTCCTTGTACATATTACGACTACCCAAATCGGAGGGTGGAGTCAATTTTCCCACTTACCACAAAGCTTTCCTTCTGCAACAAGCCTCTCTTTGGTTGCGAGAGCCTGCTGATACTCCTCCTTTATGGCTTGTTATTGAGCGTCTTTCTCTATCCCCCTTTACCTTCGCCGAATATCTCTCATTTTCCCGTAAGCCCCAGCTCAATTCCACTCCCATTCATAAACTCACCACCAAGCTTCTTCTTTCCACTTCTCCAAGCCCTCCTCTTTCTGTAGCTGATTTTCTCAACACCACAATTTGGTATAACAATAACATCCTTATTAACCACAAGCCCTTTTATTGGAAATCTTGGAGACAAAAAGGACTGATCTGGGTATCTCATCTTTTTTCTGGCTCTGATTTCCTACCTTTCTCTGTTCTTTGCCATAACTTCAACCTTCCCTCCTCCTTTGCCCGTAAGTACCTCACGCTCAAGAATGCAGTAATGTCCACTTATATCCAACTTTCTAACTCTCCCGCCCAGCCCGATCCTTCCAACCCCACTCTACGCCTTCACTCCTTGCTTCGCACTCATAACACTGCATCATTAATTTACCGCTCATTTCACAAGACTCTCACCCCCAGGCCAAAATCCACAGTAGAGGAACAATGGGAATCCAATCTTGATATTTCTTGGCCCACCTCTCTTTGGGATAAAGTATGGACCAAACTTCGCAAATCATCCAGGGCTGCTTCCCTTAGGCAAACCCTATTTTTTTATTTATAACAGACTTCTTTTTTCACCCCATATGCTGAATAAAAGATTTCCTTTAATTCCTGACCATTGCTGGTCCTGCTCGACACCCAGGGCTACTCTTTTCCACATGCTTTTTTCATGTACTACTGTGAACAATTTTTGGAAACAAGTTTGGGCCCAGATTAATGTCAAATTTCACACTACATTTCCCTTTTCCTTTGTCAATGTTTTTTTAGGAAGTCTCTCTTCCTGTTGGGCAGATGTTGATTTTAATGTGCAGATTGTTGACCTGTTGCTAGCTGTTGCATTCCAGCAAATTACTGTAAATTGGAAAAACTTTACTAATATCTCTTTTAAAGCATGGTGGTACAATGTATGCCATAATCATAGACTGGATACCGTTCTTATATATCCCCTTAGTCTGGCTAAAAAACGACAGGATCTCTGGTTACCTGTGACTTTGTACCTTGATATTTGCGCTAAGCGCTTGTCCCATTTGCCTCCCTTTCAGCAGGAGGTCCCCAAGCCTCCCTGATTGACCTTTTTTTGTTCCTTTGCACTTTCTGTATTTCATTTTATTGCACATTATTTCCAGTACTGATTTCTGTTATATAGCCTCAATTATTTGTTATTTCTTAGTTTCATGTTTAATTCCAAAGACATGCTTATTCTACTTATTATTTTGCTGTTATGCTTTAATTTTTCTTATGTATTGACACCCTTACTTCTCTAATAAAGATCTTTTGAACTAAAAAAAAAAAAGAGACTCCTGTCTCTTATATGTGTAATAGTACGGTGCATGTGCCCTTAATCCACACTCGTAAACCTTCAAGTGAGGTGTAAATGTGGGAGTGGCACGCAGAGTGACCCAAACAGGGAAAATGCTCCTCAAAATTGGAAGGACAGGGTGAAAACGAGGAGGAGAACCAGAGGGTCCATGTGAACACAAGACTGTACCTACAAAAGTGACTACTGCATCTACTCAAGTACTACCATTGCTCAAACAGGTGCAAACCGACTCCAGCCAAAAATTGAAGTGAATAACACACCACACCTGGCCACTCACAGAAACTGCAACAACATGCCATATAAATCTATGAACCTTTGAATAAAGCACCCAGATAAAAGGAAAATTCTAACAAATGGAAATAAAATAAAAGTGCACAAAGCACACACACAGCACAGCACAATGATATGATGTACAAGGGTAAAAAATAATACATAGAAAACACGTCAAATGTGACATTAACCAGTAAAGAACACCAATAGAATTAAACATATACGCACCTAAAATGTTTATAAAATGCATCATGCACACATAGGCGAAATGACCCACAGCACACTCTGCACACAGAATAGAACCATTAAAGACCCACAGAAAACACTAGAGTCAATTGTCATTTAAAACACCAGTGGATGTAAGGTGATCTCACTGACAGCACTTACGCCATACCCTGAAGTAGTGTGCAAGATCACTGTAACCTATTGCATGTTGAGCGTAGCAAAGTATCGTCTGTTGATGGTTACACCCAAACACTGCACTGTGCGGGACCAATTTGTGGCCTCAAACTTCACCTGAGCTGCAAGATTGGCTGTCACATCACAGCAGCTGGACTGTGTCAAGTTAGTTACGAAATGAGGGCCCATTAACACCTTGAGACGTGATTGCTGCACCCTACCATAATGCTAAACCCAGAAACGTAACACAAAATAATGGGGCCTCCCTGCAGAATGTGATGAGGGGGCCACTGAGTCTCCCATATCTCACGGATGTTCATTGACATTGGGTTGAATGGGCCCCCAATAAGGGTTGGGTCCCCCTGAACACTTGGTGACATCCCTGCACGGCAGGGGCTGTAGGGGTCTGCGCTAGAACCCTGGCTAAATCCAAACCTGTAAATGTAAATGCAAAACACATTTGAGCAGGTGTCACAAATGAACAAATTGAGAACTGATCCAAAATGTCACACTTTCTCTTGTTTTCTAGCTACACACTCCACACCTTTGCATAGACAAATTCATATCGGCTGCATGCATTTAGACACCTACATGCCTTATAAATTCACTTTCCCTAAATCGTTGTTTCTATTATTTTTTTTGCACCCAGTGACTGGGGTGGCATCACTACTTCCTTCATGAATCAAGACCTGTTGTTCCTCTTGTCCTTCCTGCTTATTCCTGTTTTTCAGACTCTCTGTAAAATATGTGTACACAATAGGGGTGGAGATTTGCAAATGCACCTAGCCGTAAGATAAATAGAAGTGGAAAATTGCCCATTCCAGATCCACTTGCTCATCAAAAGTGCATCCATCTTCATGCTGCTGCTGGATAAATCTAATTACCCCTAAAATGGCAGGACAGGGAGGCCCTAGCTATTTCAAAGAGTAAGTCAACCTCTGCGGATGTTTGCCCAAACCCTACAATGTCTTCCACTGTAGGGTTTGGGCAAACATCTGCCTGTCTAAGAATGCACATCTCGCAATTTGGATGGATATGATTAGGAAGTGTTTTGCAGTGGCCGCTACCACCAAGAAATACATGGAGTGCAGCAAGCATGTGAAGAACTTTGATCATGACCCACATAGAGATTCAAGACATCTAGATATGGTTCACCTTGAACTGCATTGGACATCCCCTAGCTCCCACTGCTGAAGAAGAGGGTACAAGCAAAAGCCTGGCTAGATCAAGATGGCCAGCTGAAGGTGCGCATGCAGAAGGACAGCTGTGAGTACGTATTACATTTATTTAATCTTGTATATGTGTATGTTATGCAATTCAATCCACTTTAATCGATTAATTAAAATCATAAAAGTACAAGACAACATTTACATTCATAGACAAATACAAATACAATAAATAACAATGTTATACTCGTCATAGATATATCCATAGTGAATTATTTCATAACCATCCGGGCTAAAGTGCATACAAAAACGTGGTCACTAATAAAATACCCACCGGTCAGAGTCCAACATGTTTTGAGAGTTACTTAACTAGGTCGTTGATCAATATGATCAATAGGAAATTAAACAAATTGTAAAAATACATAGGGAACCAAGAATCGCCATATATTCTATCTGATATAGACACCAAAATGTCAACTAACTATAATTCTCCCCCTCAACCTGACTGCGGCCACTAAAAAAGAAGCAATGTTAAAAATGTCCCACGTGTTGGTTAACATTTGTAAATAATGCATTGTTGTGGCATGTCCTGTAATGTATGTTTTGAAATGTGCTTCAGGTGCATAGCTACCATTGGTACAGCAGGTGCCGTTGCAGCGGAGTCCAGAGCCCTGAGGGGCCCATTGAACCCTGATCATTTGCTGTATTTAACTGCAGTAAAAGGGGCCATTTCCATTCTTGCACCAGGGGCCATGGCATTCTTGTTATGCTACTGATGTTGTCATATATTATATTTCATGCAAACAGTTAGGCTCACCACACTTATCTATTGGCCTTGGCAGTGGCTTTGGGAGTAGCCCTCGACCACCGTAGTCTTACTCACCGCTCCCCCGCTTGCAGCTTCTTTGGCGCATGGGCACAGTCCCAGTCCTCCTGCCACCACTACCAAGGCCCGGTCCCCCTGGTGTACGTTATGAGAATTACATGTTTCTTTTCGATAAGTATTGTTGGAAACGCTATGCATTACATGCTTTTGGTGTGGCAAAGATGGTTATGAAATGCTGGGATGATATTGTTTTCCTCTGTTGGTGTTACTGTTTAAACTTTGCTCTTGAATTGTTCTCTGCTTCTGTTCTCCCCTTCCAGTTCACTCTAGTTTCTGCACTGTCTCTTCCTGCCAACACTCAAGCCGCCTGCCCTCTCAGACAGCCTCTCCCACCTCCCAGGGCTACTTAATGGAGGCTGCAGCGCAGCCACGCCACCAGCACACCAAAGGTAAACCTGTTTGCGCGGGTCCGTGCCTGGACCATGCACAGCGCCAAGAACCCTGGTCCCTAGCTCTTCCTCAGGTACTGTGCTACTGAGCTCAGCACCATGGACCCCACATACAACAACAACTGCTGCCGTGCATCACCACACTCCACAGGGGGAGCTTTCACATGCATGCACTGCCATTTCACTGCCACCCCATCACCGAACACCACCACCTCATTGAACAATGCCACGCCAACCCCAGTTGCCGACACTCCACGGGATCAGTTCAACTGCCCCCTGATCAATGCCAGATCACTCTGCATACACACCACCGAAATCGGGGACACCATCTTCCCTAATGCGAAATCGGCCACACCCCTAGGTCTGCCCCCAACATCACCACTGCAATCCTCACCAGGTACAAGATGAAACACAGAGACTGCACCAACAGAAATGATGGAAGCAATGCCATTGTACACAAGGAATCAACCACCTGCACCCTCACCAACGACAACTCCACGCCTACCATGGAACACATGAATTTTCAGCTCCATGCCGTAGCCAAAACCACCATCAGAGGCACCCTTGCATACAGACCGCCAGCACCACATAATGGCCTCAGCGACGCCATTGCCGAATTCATCACCCCTCATGCCATTGAATCAGAACACTGCGTCTTCCTTGGGGACGTCAACTTCCACCTGGACGACCCCACAGACACCAACACCAACGACTTCCTGGAAAGACTAAATAACATTGGCATCAAGCAGATTGTCACTGACCCCGCACACAGAGCAGGACACACGCTAGACCCTGTCTCCACATCCAGCAACAGAATCAGATACAGCCACACATCAGAACTCACCTAGATGGACCACACCATTGTACACTTCACCCTTACCAGCCCACTGCACACCACCCCATCCCAGACAGTGCTCTCTACAGCAGATGGACCAAAGTAACTCAGCAACAATGGACAGATGCCCTCTGCACCTCTCAGCCTAACATCACTGCCAACCTGTACCAATCAGTAGATAACTTCAACGCCTGGATCGCCAATGCTGCCATCCAAGCCATCCCCTTCAAACCACCCAAGATGCACAGAATCACAAAATGAGCCAGCTGGTAAACGCCAGAACTCTGCATGGCTAAAAATAAGTGTAAGCAACAAGGAAGAAGATGGCAAATCAGCAAGGACAACACCAACCGAGCCACGTACAAAGCAATCTTCAGCAACTACCGCCGCCAGCTCAAAGCCGCAAAAAAGGAGACCCACACTTGTCGTATCGATACCAGTGCAAACCAAACCAAGGAACTCTTCACCATCGTCAGAGAATTCTCCTGCCCCTCCGCAACAGAACACATGATCCCTCCATCACAAGAACTCTGCGACTCCCATGCCAACTACTTCCACAACAAGATAGCACCATCTACACAAACTTCAAACCCCAACCCTATGACATCCTCAGCAACTCATCGACCACAACCACCAACCACTTGCTCAACTTGGGAACAACTCAGCACACCAACTACCACCACCCTGATGAAGTCCATCCTTTCAGGGGCACCCACCGACCCCTGCCTCAATCGGCTCTTCAAACTCTGAAGCAAGATCAGACACCAGCTCACCACCATCCTCAATGCATTCATAATATCATCCACCTTCTCTGTCACATGGAAACACATGGAGGTCATGCCCTCCCCAAGAAACTGTCATCAGACCCCAGAGCTCTCCAGAACTACAGTCCCATCTCCCTCTTCCGGTTCCCTGCCAAAGTCCTGGAGAAGGCCTCTAACTCACTAATCATCTGGAGAAAAGCAAGCTACTGGAACCATCACAGTCAGGCTTCAGAGCCAACCACAGCACCGAGATAGCACTCATTGCTCAAACAGATGACAACCAAACCCTATTCGATAGAGGAGAAACAGCCACCCTCATCTTCCTAGAACGCTCTGCAGCCTTCAACACCACACATTCATCACCCACCACACACTCATCAAGTGACTTTACCATATCTGAATCACTGACAATGCGCTCAGATGGATAGCGTGTTTACTCACCATCTGTGGGGTACCCCATGGCTCATTCCTCAGCCCCACCCTCTTCAACAACTACATGACACCACTCACAGACATTGTCAGATCACACAACATCAACATCTTCTCATATGCCGACGCCACCCAACTTATCCTCTCTCTCTCTCAGTGAACCCCACCCAGACAAAAACTAACTTCTGCAACTGCATGAAGAATGTAGTGGCACGGAAGCGAAACAACTGCCTCAAACTATACACAGACAAGACGGAAGTCCTTGTCTTCAACAGACACACTGCCCTCTGGAACGACTCCTGGTGGCCGTCGGGGCTTGGATCCACCCTCACACTAAAAGAACACATACGCAACCTCGGCATCGTACTAGGCAGCAAACTCTCCTTAAAACGCCAAGTCAAGGCTGTTGCCCAGCATGCTTCCACACAATCTGCATACTCTGAAAAATCTTCAGGTGGCTCCCCATCAGCACCAGGAAAATGGCGACGCAGGCCCTCAACACCAGCCGCTCGACTACGGCAATACACTCTATGCTGACACAACCTCCAAACTCATGCAAAGACTCCAGACAATCCAGAACACAGCAGCCAGAATGATCCTCAAGAGAACACACATCACCCAGAACCTGAAAGACCTCCACTGGCTCTCCCTCCAGGAGACATGCCAG
Source organism: Triturus cristatus (assembly GCF_964204655.1). NCBI lineage: Eukaryota > Metazoa > Chordata > Amphibia > Caudata > Salamandridae > Triturus > Triturus cristatus. Next base: position 274,176,347 of record NC_140588.1, read on the forward strand.
TTCAAGCTCCTGGCCCACACCTACAAAGCCCTCCACAATCTAGGACCACACTTCAAGAACCACCGCCTGACCTTCCACCAACCATCCAGAAAACTACAAACCGCTCACCTCGACCTTGAAGACGCCACAAATCTGCTGCAGCCACACCAGAGGATACTCCTTCTCTCACCTCGCCGCCACAACCTGAAACAACCTCTTTCTCCACCTCTGCACCTCTCCCTTGCACAATCACTTCAGGAAGGAACTCAAGACCTGTCTCTTTGACTGAAACCTGCAGCACAGCACCTGGATATTCCCAGGGTGATAAGTCACACTATACAAATACTATTTAATATGATACTTGATATTGGTGCATGTTCAACAACTAATTTTTCATGGGGCAGGGGAGTAATTTTGGTTTTCACGGAACACAAGCTTACAGTTGAACAAATACCATTGTCAATATGTATTTTGATGCACATGAGC